>NC_137186.1:5439369-8186869 GCF_951804945.1 Podarcis cretensis
CGTAGGGCTGGAAGGGACCAAGAAGGCTCATCGAGTGCAGCATCTACTCTACAAACTTGACAGTCCCTAAAAAATTATGGGACCTTTTTGTGTGCGTTTCATACGGATGTAGAAACGGCCACGTCAAACGGCCCATAAATTGGCTAAATAAATATGAAGAAACCTGAGAAAAGGCAACTCCCCACAGTTATAAGCCCACAGGGACGCGGGTGGCGCTGTGGTCTAAACCACTGAGCCTCTTGGGCTTGCCGATGAGAAGGTCGTGGTTTGAATCCCCGTGACGGAGTGAGCTCCCATTGCTCTGTCCCAGCTCCTGCCAACCTAGCAATTTGAAAGCCCGCCAGTGCAAGTAAATAAATAAGTACCGCTCTGGCAGGAAGGTAAACGGTGTTTCTGTGCAGTCTGGTTTCCGTCACGGTGTCCCATTGTGCCAGAAGCGGTTTAGTCATGCTGGGCACATGACCCGGAAAGCTGGGGACAAACATTGGCTCCCTCGGCCTGTAAAGCGAGATGAGCGCCCCAACCCCATAGTTGCCTTTGACTGGACTTAACCGCCAGGGGCCTTCCCTTTTTTACCTTACAAGCCCCACAGGAAAGGCTCTCCGGTGCCAAAGCTCAAGTGGATACTGTCCTACCACCCAGACTCAGAGACCTCAGTGGACACAGGCAATGCAGCCTCTGTCTCCTCCGCTTTTTATCTCAGACACCACCACCCCTTGCTAAGTCCCAGGTTTCTTCCTTCACTTCTCTCTCTCAAATTTTATTTTCTTGTGTGGTAGGCAGCATAAGACAAGTCTCTCTCTCTCTCTCTCTCTCTCTCTCTCTCTCTCTCTCTCTTTGAGGCAGGGTGGGAGAGGGCAGGCTCATTTAATTTGATTTGATTTACTTTTAAAGCCATTTTAAATTTTGGTTTTATACACACACACAGGGATGCGGGTGGCGCTGTGTGTTAAACCACAGAGCCTAGGACTTGCCGATCAGAAGGTCGGTGGTTTGAATCCCAGCGACGGGGTGAGCTCCCGTTGCTCGGTCCCTGCTCCTGCCAACCTAGCAGTTCAAAAGCACGTCAAAGTGCAAGTAGATAAATAGGTACTGCTCTGGCAGGAAGGTAAACAGCATTTCCGTGCACTGCTCTGGTTTGCCAGAAGCGGCTTAGTCATGCTGGCCACTGACCCAGAAGCTGTATGCCGGCTCCCTCGGCCAATAAAGCGAGATGAGTGCCGCAACCCCAGAGTCGTCTGTGACTGGACCTAATGGTCAGGGGTCCCTTTACCTTTACACACACACACACACACACACACACAGAGAGAGAGAGAGAGAGAGAGAGAGAGAGAGAGAGTGGTGGGGAAGTGACTGTGGACATGGTCGCTGACACGGTGGTGGCTGGTCAACTTCACACATGTTTGAAGGAAAATGAATATCTGGACCCACTTTCCACCTGGCTTCAGGCCTGATTTGGTACCCAAAGAGCCTTGATGCACTGCCTGGCGACTTCTGAATAACGTCTGCCCTGCCATGATGCTTAGGGAAACCAACACTGTGTCATCCTCTTCCGAGAAGCCTGCCTTGCAAGGGGCCATTCTGAAGCCCACCCACACTGTGCCAGCTTGCAGATCTCGCTCGGCAAGCTCTCTCCTTACCCCGCAGAACATCCTGTACACGTTTGCCCTAGTCTGGAACAAAGAAAGGGAGTGGGAAGCAAAGCAAGCGAAATCTCAGCTTGTAGTTAGTGATGGATTCTCTTGTAGGTCTACCTGAGCCTGGAACTGATTGCCCCAGGACGAACCAAGAGACCAGCAGAAGGACCTGTATCTTCATAGCCATATTGAAGTCGGACGGAATTGGCTTCTCTTTCCTGGTTTGTGGTTCTGGCTCCAGACAGTTCCTCTCTGCTCCTCCTTCTCTCTGCTATAGTTGCTGCTGGTTTTATAAGCTGCTGGGGGTGGGGGTGGGGGATTATAAACTGTTGCTGAGTGTAGCCAAAATACAATTCTGTTTAAAGGACAGCTTTAGGGATTTTTTTATATATAATTTAAAACATTTTGTTCTTTTATCCTTCTATGTGGCAGCTCCCTTGAGATTACAAGCCACAGAGACTCACATAAAGACTAGGAAGTGCAAGAGAAAAGTTTATATATCTCCCCCTTTGGCCAAAAGAAAAAGTCCTATGGGGTAACCATGAAGATAAAATGTTTTGAATGGGGGGGGGGGGGGAGTCAGGATCTCTATTTGGAAATAGATTATCCTGCCTGCGCAAAATGCTTTGTCACTTGAGGCAGAAAATCCAAATAGTGGGTACGCTATTGAACCTTGAACAGGCAATAACATATAATTCAATTTTAGCATTTCTAATGCATTAACATTGGTGCATTAAACGGCCACCCAACCCCCCACAAAAATTGAGTGTCCTTCACACCTAGCTAATCTAAATTGGGTTTTAGTTTATTTGCACACACACTTCCACCACATGTGAAGTATTGTACAAGTGTCCCTCCTCTCACTTATGTGGGAGTTACATTCTGGGCCCCAAAATCACGTAAGTGTTGAGTAAAAAGGTAAAGGGACCTTTGACCATTAGGTCCAGTCGTGGCCGACTCTGGGGTTGCGGCGCTCATCTCGCTTTATTGGCCGAGGGAGCCAGTGTACAGCTTCCGGGTCATGTGGCCAGCATGACTAAGCCACTTCTAATGAACCAGAGCAGCACATGGAAATGCTGTTTACCTTCCCGCCGGAGAGGTACCTATTTATCTATTTGCACTTTGACGTTCTTTCGAACTGCTAGGTTGGCAGGAGCAGGGACTGAGCAATGGGAGCTCACCCCGTCCCAGGGATTCAAACCACCTACCTTCAGATCGGCAAGTCCTAGGCTCTGTGGTTTAACCCACAGCGCCACCTGTGTCCTAAGTGTTGAGTACTCTCAAAACCTCTAAACACCTGTTTTTCCCCTTGCTACCCAGCTGTCTCTCCACAGAGCTCGTCTCTTCAACTGGAGTTGTTCGGCAGGGAGGCTGAGCAACCGAAACCGAAACCAAGCCCCTTTCCACCCCCACTGATGTACTTTTTGGGCTCCATGGAGGGTCTCCTTTGCACGTTATGTAAGACTTTGTTACAGACAGACTGGGCTGTTGTGCCATTTGTGTTTTGGCAGAGTTCTGGGTGTGATGTTCCAGATTAAGCACCTGCTTCCGCATGACTTTTTCTAAATGCGTTGGCACTCAAAACCCATTTCGTGGCTTTTCTTGCCATTTTGATCAGAGGCTGCTTTCTTCCTTATACCCAAAACAATAGCAAAATTACTTGCTGTGGATGGCTTTCTTTGTGTGTCTGTGTAACATAGGTCTTTTTCATTCAATGGCATGTCCTGTCTCTTTGCGTGATTTAGAAGGAGGAGGAGGAACAGCCAACACTTTTGTTCGCCTTCTATTGTTCACTGCCACATATGCATTTTGAGAGAATTTCAGAACTAGTACCAAGAGCGCATTGCAGTAATCTGACCTCAAGGTCACTTAACTCATGTCTATCCCTGACCAGGAACAGAGCTGGTAGACCATTCCGACTTTTTTCCAGTGAAATTTCCCCAAATATATAAGTAAAATAAATAAGTCGGATAACGGAAAGGATTCATCTAAAAAGTGGTTTATTAGAGCCCTTTGCCTTGGGCAGATATCCATCCATACAACCACTTCACTACGATAGGAAAACATGTTCTGTGAGCTCAGTTATAGCTGGGAAACAAAGATCGATATGCAATGGTGTGACTTGGCAGAGTAACCCACAAACTCCCCTGTACAGTGTTTCCTTCTGGGCTAGTATGTTTTCTGGGCATGTTTCAATAACCATTACACCACACCAACTCTTCCCTTGTTATTTTATCCACCGTCCCCACCATCATTCCTGATTGCTAGAGCCATGTTGGTAGGGCTGTACCTGCCTAAGATCAGCAGAAAAGCTACTCAGAAATAAAAGTTCCCCTTCTCCAGTCCTTCAGGCCCTGTGCTCCTGTTCCGCTTTCTTCACTAAAAAAACCAAAACCACTGGCACCCATCTACCTAATTGGAGACCATCCTGATCAACTTAAGTTTTGCACAAATCCAAAAGCAGATTCTACGGAGCAGAAGGCAAAGCTCCAAATTACAATGACGACAAAGACCCTCCAGATATCTCACGAAGGTCTGGAGGTGTCTGGTTTGAAGGGAATGAATTAAACTTTTACCAGCTGGCCAATATGGTGGTGGGGGAGGGAGGTGGCACTCGCTAGCAAGAGAAATCCTCTCTCTGCTTTCCCCCAAACTCCCCTTTTGAATCAAAACGCCTTTTAGCACTTTGGTGACGGAAGACAAAAATCAGACACAACCTTTTCTTTAAAAAAAAGGACTGAGATGTTTTCCTTGGGTCGCGACTGCCTAGAATTTAAAGTGCGTACCGCTGAGGGCTTCCAGAGGCCCCCTTAGTGAGAGGTCAGTGTGTGCAGATTGCTTTTTGCTCCCCACCCCCCACTCTGCTTTGTCTTGGGGAGGGAGCAACGTCTTAGATAGTTGATAGTCTATAGGTCAGGGAAGCAGCTAACCCACTTCCCGGAAGTATGGAACCAGCCAGAGAGAGAAGAGGATAGAGGAAGGGAAGAGGCACATTTCAGCAGTAGAGGGCGAGTCTGTTCTGATTCACACGGACGGCACCGTTGGGCGAGTGATCTGCACAGAACTGGCGAGAGACACGTTGTTCAGGTAGTTGACGTTGAAGCAGTTACTGCGGGCCTCGCCCTCCAACTGGGAACAACATTTCTTGGGGTCTTTCCACGTTTTCTTCTGGGAGCTGCAGAGTGCCACAATGAACTGGGATTTCTGCGGGGAAGAGAAATAACCACATCAAGTTAAAGAATCAGGGACGTCTGTGTTACTCTCTTTTCTGAAATGGTGGGACATCATTGCCACCCATCTGTAGGGTCACAGGTCCCCATCCCTCGTTTATAGGCAGAGGAGGGAGGGGTGAAACACAAGTTAAAAGCGGAACCCCTCGTGCTCAGCTCATACTAGGCAGCTCCTAAATCAAGATCCTTGCCAACAACCCCCCCACCAACCCTTGCCTTGTTCTTTACAGATGAATGGCTGCTTCCTCCAACCGATTACTCACCACATCCTCAGCACACTGTGTCCTCTCACTGCCCTGCAACTTGCAACAGGGTTCTGTGATGTTCTGGACCAAAGCAGGGATGTTTTTCCTGCAGAACAATGTGAAAAAGTTGGGGGGGGGGGTTGTGGTTATAAAAATATACTAATGGAAAATGCCCTGCAGTTGGGCAAGGACAGTTAAACATTTATGCCACACATAAGTCTTGATCGACACGTCAACCATTTCGGATGGCAAATTCTCTTCTTTCTTCCTCGAAATTTTCTATTATCTGTATTTAGAGACTGGCAACTCTATCAAATTTCAGTTTCCCTCATTCAGTTCACCATGTTTCCACATCAGCTTGCAAATATTTTTTCCTTTAATGTCCTCACGAATGTTCATCAGAATTTCAGTGTGTATTTGTCCTAACATGCAGATCTTTGCAAAGCAATTTCCTCTAGTACAATGCACACCTGTATGTTACATTCACTAAAATATGGGATTTTATTAGCATACTTCAAGAAAATATTTGCAATTTCTACACATTGCAAAATTTGAAGAAGAACGAATCTTGGCCGTGGTTCAATTCACATATCATTCCTGGAAGTGCAAATTAGGCTTATTTGAAAAAGCAAACAGGAGTAAATTTCTCTCCCACTCCTTCCTGTCTTCAGCTAATAAGACTACGTAGACTGGAGGAGGAGGAGGATCTCAAACTGTAGACTGGGAATGGTTTGGGTAAGAGGGAGAGGAGAGAAATCACTTTGGGTTTCAGCCACAAGGGGGAGCAACAACCCTGGGTCTGAATTAATTATCCAGCCTTCCTTAAATTAATTATTTCTGAACAGCACAGTTTAACTTTTTTTGAAAGACACACACAAGGCTTGCTGCCTGCAAGCAAAATGTTGATACCAGAGGTGGCTGCAATCTCCGCAATCTGTATTCCGCCCAGTTGGAATAACAGTCATTGCATCTTTATACCACTTGCTACTGACAGATGCCCTTTTCACACTCCCACCCCACCCCCCTCCAGTATAGGAATTCTTAAAAACACTTTTTTCTAGCCGGAGAAATGCATGGCACAAATCAGAAAACCAAACTTCTCCAGCCTCCCCTGCAATCTACTTCCCGACAGCCCAGCAGAAACCTGAAGCCCTCTTGATATTCCACTGCCCTCAGAAGTTGGGGAGTTCTGTGTGACAACCCCTAAGTCAAGGAATTCCCTCCCCACAGAGGTGCGTCCGGCACTATCATTATGCAGTTTCTGCCATGTATTGGAAGAAGATGCACCTTTCAAACCTGGTCTTTGATACCTGATACAGTGGTACCTCAGGTTAAGTACTTAATTCGTTCCGGAGGTCCGTACTTAACCTGAAACTGTTCTTAACCTGAAGCACCACTTTAGCTAATGGGGCCTCCTGCTGCTGCCGCACCGTCAGAGCACGATTTCTGTTCTCATCCTGAAGCAAAGTTCTTAACCTGAAGCACTATTTCTGGGTTAGCGGAGTCTATAACCTGAAGCGTATGTAACCTGAGGTACCACTGTATATATCTTTACAAGAGCCACCCTTTTCCTGTGGCTGCCACTTGTTGGAAACTGTTTATGATACTGAACTTTAAATTGCTGTAGCTCGACCGGGGACCTGAAGGGGAAGGGAAGGTAAGTAACTGAAACGGAATAAATAACCATACTTACTGCTTGGTGAGAAGCGTGAATTGGCCACAGAGCGAGTCCAGGAGGTCTGGGGTGACCTGACCGAGGTTGACCTGTTGAATTTCCTGGTCGTAGGCTGGGTATGGAGCCAAACTGGCAAAGCAACCATAACGGGCCTCTCCTGCAGGGACTTTACAGCAGAAGTGTGGCCTGGTCTTCACAGAGAACTCCTGTTTGCAGTACTGGGTCAGAACCTTTTCCCACTGGAAAGGAAAACAAAACAGGGGGAGGTCATGGGGGGGGGAAACAACCTCTAGAGGTGAACGAAAACCCATCAGTTTCTTGCAGCTCCTTGCGGTCTACCAATCTTAAGTTCAGTTCTCTACAGTCCTCATGAAAATTCGCCAGCACTTTCATTTCAGTTTCTTCCTAATATGTACATTTTTGCATGCTACGTATGTGTTTGCAATTTCCCCAATATAAAGCATTTTTGCATTTGCTAATATAGACCATTATATGCACAATTTATGCATCTGTGTACCCGTTCCTTGGTTGGAAAAAGCGACAAACTTCCCAACGGTTAGCCTGCAGGACTGCAAAATTCCAAAATGCCACACTGGGTGTTACCCCAAATCAAGGACAAATCCTTCATTGTGAACTGCTCAGATACTTTGGCTGCATGGGAGAGGCAGCTTGTGTTCGAAACAGACCATAAAGCATGGAATGCTGGGAGAGAAAGGGATGCTGGGAAAAGACCCAAGCAGGAGATTCCAGGAGTCCCTCCTGACTCACTCACTCACTCACTCACCCCTTTGCGGGCACAGACGGCATCCTCCTTTCGGCAACATTTCTTAAACTCATTTTCCAAGCGGTTCACAGCCTGGGCTCGGCGCACCAACCAGCCAAAATGTGACTTTGGAAAGATGCTGGCCAGGTAGGTGGGCCGGAATTTACGCAGCTTGCAAATATTTTTGATGTTGGTGCTGGTGGGCTCTCCAGGAGGAAAGGTGACCTCTAGAAGCTTCAGTGGGTTGACCTGCTCCGAAGGTTTGCACCGGGAAGGATTGCTGCAGGTGACCGGCTGTGATGGACCTTGACCATCAGAGCTCTTGAAGTCATAATTCGGGAAGAGGGAATCCTCGTCAAAGCAGCGACCCCGGCTGGCACCTTCCAGCATGCAGCAGTGGTAAGGCCTGGTCTTTATCGAGAATTCCGCGTCGCAGAACTGCTCCAGAACATCTGACCACTGGAGCAGGGTGGGGAGAGATGAACGGGTCAATCAGATGGCGAACCAGAGTTTTTATAGTCTGGGCCCAAACTCAAGAGTCTGCTTTTGATACCGCATGTCTGTCTGTCTGTCCTGGGATGTGCAAGGCAGCACCAGACTGAGAAGAGGACAGATATTGGCTGTGTAAAGCAGGGGTCAGAAAACTTTCAGCAGGGGGCCGGTCCACTGTACCTCAGACCTTGTGGGGAGCCGGACTATATTGGGGGATGATGATGCAAGAGCCCCACATCCCCGGTGGCTGCTTACCCGTGTCTTGAGAGCGGCAGGGGCTGGTGGCGGCAGAGGGACGATGAGCGGTGCACGAAAGGGCTCCGGAGAGGGGCAGCTTAAAATGGCAGCCGCTTGAGCGCGGCTGCTGCTGGCACCAACAAAGCCCAGCCCCCTTCCTCCTCTAGGCAGGGCAGGGAGAAGCCAGGAGGAGGGAGGGAGGAGGAGCTGCCACTGCCGCCATGTGAGGGAGAGGGAAGGAGAGGGAAAGAACACGCGCATTGGCGATCCACGTGGCGATCCCCAGACCATCCACAGGCTGGATCCAGAAGGCAATTGATCTGGCCCACAGGCCTTAGTTTGCCGACCCATGGTATAAAGAGTGACTTTGCCTCAACCACAGCATGCCCTACCAACACATCTGGAGGGAGAGGAGAAGGAGCTTCAAAAGCCAACCTTGAGAGACCAGATCTGTGCAAAGATGTGTGGACCCCCCAAAGCCCTTTGAAAGGAGTCCCACCAGAGTCCCACAGAGGCTCGGTTTTAGGCTCCAACCTTTGAAAAGCTGAGGATGCATCATACAAAGGCATTGTTGGCCTTCACAACCAGTGCAGTATCTGAGCATGTCACAACCACCACCGAGGGGTATGCTATACTACATACACACAGCCCAGACAAAATCTCATCAGATCTCAGTTGTGTAGAAGTCACCTTTTACAGAATAGAATACCTCTCGGCATTACTCCTACTGCATGAGGAAATACAATGGCTTAGCCACAGATGTTCCCAACCCTGATAAGAGCATAAGATTAACAAATTTGGGGTGCGAATGATCAGACCTTAGAGACTGGGATTGAGCCAACTATCCCTTTTTTAAAAGGTTCCCACCAAAATGCTCCGTAGGGCATGTTCAGCACTCACAAAATCCATGCATGCAAGACTCTTCCTGCCTTTTAAAAAAACAGTGGAAAGAATTCAAGCTCAAAACCAGTCTTTCCAAGGAGAGATAAAGAGTCGGACACGACTAGACGACTAAACAACAACAAAAATATGCCTAAGAGCAGCAGCCCCCGCCCCCACAAGGCCCCCGTATTACAGCAGTTGCCATATTTGTCAGACCAACAGCGACAATGGTAGATCAGATGTCGGACTACAACTCCAATCAGCCCTTACTCAGCATGGCTGGGTGACGGTGGGAGCTGGATTCGGGCAACAACTGGAGGGCCACAAATGTTTCCCAACCCTGATAGACACATAAGATTTACAGATCTGGGTTGAGAACTGTCAGCCTGCAGAGACTGGGACCGAACCAACAGTCCCTTTTTAAACGTTTTCACCAAAATTCTCAGTAGGCTGATTTCAACACCGACAAAGCGTAGAAGAAAGTTTTTTTAGACTTTCCCAAAAATATAAATAAATGGTGGAAAGAATTCAAGCTCAAAAACAGTTTCCCAAAGAGCGGCTAGGAACATAATGTGTCTTAGGAGTTGCAGCTCCTGCCCTGTAATGTACCTAAGAAAAGTGCACCCGTTATCACAGCAATGTCATTTTTGTCAGACCAGGAACAACAACACTAGCAACTCACCACACTCTGGCAGCAAGGAAGCTTCTCGCTGTCAGGCAGCTTGCAGCACTGGCCAACCCCGGACTCCATGTTGTTGAGGGCATCTCCCTGGCGGCTGAGGTGACCGAAACCCGTCTGGGGCACATTCCAGGGCCCATAGTAGAGCTTCCTCCTCCCTTCATTGCAGATGTTGCCAATATTACTGATGTTAGGTTGGGCAGGTGGGAATTCGTCCAGTCTGTAGCGAGGGGGGAGCCGGGTGCACCCAAAGGCACTGCTGCAGCTGGGCCTCCTGCCCCTTGGGCTGAGAGGAGAGGATAACCGTGTCTGGGGCTCTCCATTGACTAGCAGCGGGAGATCAAACTCTGGGGAAGAGAGGGATGGAAATCAAACAAGGCGCACTCACACCTCACATGCATTAGCTGGGAAGTGCCCGTTTTGAAACTAAACCTTTAAATATTTTTTTCTTTTATTATCTTGGAGGCAAGGGAAGTATAAGTCTATGAACATTCTTTCTTACTCTATGGGAGATTTCATTATCAGGTGCCATGTAAAGATAAATGTAGGTGTTTGAGAATTTCCAAGACATCAGCAGTCGTTATTTGGGTCGCTGTGTGGTGATACATTTCCCTTCAGACTGGTGCTGTGGGTTAAACCACAGAGCCTAGGACTTGCCAATCAGAAGGTCGGCGGTTCAAATCCCCGCGACAGGGTAAGCTCCCGTTGCTCGGTCCCTGCTCCTGCCAACCTAGCAGTTCCAAAGCACGTCAAAGTGCAAGTAGATCAATAGGTACCACTCCGGCGGGAAGGTAAACAGTGCTTCCGTGTGCTGCTCTGGTTCTCCAGAGGCGGCTTAGTGCTGCTGGCCACATGACCCGGAAGCTGTACGCTGGCTCTCTCGGCCAATAAAGCGAGATGAGTGCCACAACCCCAGAGTCGGTCACGACTGGACCTAATGGTCAGGGGTCCCTTTACCTTTACCTTAGAGTTAGAAGGAATCACAAGGCTCAAACCCTGAAATTAGGAGTCTCATGCTGTACTGACTGAGCTACCTCAGGTTGGTATTACCTATTCAAAACAAATACATCAATCTGTCCCTGTACAATTCTCTCTTCTTGCACAGCCCAAGGTTTTCTGAATAACCTTTTCCTGGAGAAAGTGGCCCCAATCCCCAGCATGGATTGTAATTAGAATGGAGAACCTTGAACCCTCACCTCCCAGTTCATCATTATCTAGTGTCCTCTGAAGCAGAACCTCCCGTGGGATCTCGGCCGGAGGGATTTCCTCTTGGAGAATTGGCTTCCCAAGTTCAATAACTAAAGAGAGAATTGGGGAGGAGGGATTAGAAGATGTTTTTAAGCAACAACAACATTTTTTACTGAATTGATACCCCTGCCTTTCATCTCTAAGGATTCCAGGGTGGCAAACAGACACACAATTTAAAAACAAAGCAAAAAAAAAACGTTGTAAAATTCTAAAAAAAAATTAAAAACAGTTTCAGTTGAAAACATGCTTCCATCTAACAATCATGGGGTTGCCAGGACCTATATCAGCAAAGTCAAACTAGATCCAGCATCACAAATTTCCCCCCTTATTTAATTTGGGACTTCTCAAGAGCATATAGTCTTGGTTTGCAAGGACAAAAGAAAGTTTCGCAAAAAGCAATAGCTATGGGACAGAACACCTGCTTGGCATGCAGAAGTTCCCAAGTTCAATTCCTGACATCTCTAGGTAGGGCTGGGAATTCCCCCTGCCTGAAACACTGGAAAGCCTCTGTCGGGCATTTGTAAACAATACTGAGCTAGAGGGACCAATGTTCTGACTCCGCATGAGGACTGGAGCCTTACTTTATTTTAAAGGGACAGTGCCATGGCTCAGTAGCAGGTACGCTGAACCACAACTCCAGAGTGGAAGTGGTGTGTTGATCAGGAAGCTGCACGAATACCAAAAGAATAATTGTACCCTGTACTAGGAGAAGTCAGGACTTGGCCCCCAGGGCATCAAGGCCTAATTAAAACAAGCAGCCATAGCACAAGAATGTGACTTCCTTAATATTTGACTTAAGTCATGTGGCCACTCTGCCCAGATTTGGTTGGGGCAGAGCTCAAATAGAAGGGAGACTTTGATTGAGGCCGGTCCTACTATTAGACGTGGCTGCCTCTGGTGGCAGGTAGACATCGGGAAGGAGGTGTTGGCCCCGAGTTTCCGTGTGAGCAGTGGAGGATACTGACCTAGGGTGGTATCAAACCAAGTTCTAGTCAAAGTAGACCTATTGAAAATGGTGGGCTTAGCTCAGCCATGCCCATTCAATTTCAATGGCTCTACTCCGAGTAGGATTAACACTGAACACACAACCCCAGTATTTTAAATTGTTTTGCCCAGGAGCCTCATTGTGTGGGATAGATATTTTCTTTTTTTTTAAAAAAAAAAAGTAGATTTGGAAATCAGAATACAAAAATGATTTAGCACACGTCGCCAGCTCCAGCAAAACTGCTTTTATGGGCTGGAAGGCCAGCCATGTGCTGCCGGAACCAACTCTTTCTTGCTACAGTTAATCAGCCTGGTTAATCAACTTCCTCTTGTCAATTACAAGCACAGTTCTCATGGATGAGTAAGCACAATCAATTCCAAAAGAAAAGGAAGTCAATACACTCTGCCACCCGCTAATTAACACTTGCGGCAATGATGGAAGTCTGGCTCGCTCCGTGGGGCCAGTTTCCTGGGCAGAGTCAGCCCGACTACCTTATCTGTCTTGTACATATTTTGTCCTTGACTTCCTGTGAAGGTTTCTACCCATTCTTTTGCAGCATAGCTCCTGCAGCTTCAAAAACAGGTGCCGGAGATTCTACAGGTGCAGCAATCGGGGGGGGGGGGCAGAGAGAGAGAAATGGCCCCTGTTGAGTTCTTCAGTTCCGCATCTGGCAGGCCACACAGATGCTTCTCTACCCCTGATCTAAGTGACCAGCTATATGTGCTATATGACATCACCATGTTCAACATTTCATTGCAAGTCTCTGGCAAATGTGTTTCCTCCCATGTAATCTTCTTCTTTGGCGATCACTCGTAGTCAAGTTAAGATTGTCTTCCATAAACACAGTATCACATTGTGTAGGGTGTCAATAGTAACCAGGAAGGAAGGAGAAGATTGCTGCCTACACACCATACATTTTAAGCATACTTCCCCCCCCCCAAGAATCCTGGAAACTGTAGTTTACCTCAACACAGAACTATAATTCCCAGCACCCTTAACAAACTACAGCTCCCGGGATTCTTTGTGGGGAGTGATGTACTTTAAATGCATGTATGATGAGTCTAGTTGGTTTACGAACAGAACGAGAAAAGCCAGCTTATTCTTCTGGTCTTGCGGGGTGACGTTGCCATTGTGGCAGGGAAAAGTCCTCTGGCATCAAGAGCTGCTTTAAGTTCTCTGCAAATAATGGCCTCAGAATCCACTCCCTGCTTAGGGAAGGTAAATATTGTATCATGCATGCCGAGGGAATGAGATCTAGAGGAAGCCACCCACCACAAGGTCTTGGGCTGCACCTGACATGTGCATTCTTAACACATACACCCCTTTTCAAAACAAGTAACAGTTCATTCTCACAGCCAGCGCAGCGCTTTTGTACAGTTTGCACAGCCAAAATCCCTGCTGGTTGCTCCTCGTGGCAAAAGAATGGCAGGCTGGTTGCACCATCATACCCTCACATCAAGGGAGGGGGTTCTAGGTTTGGTATGGACAGACTTTAGGTTTGTGGGATCTACTTTGTGGTGTGTGGGGTTTTTTGTTTTTTGTTTTTTTTTTGTTTTAACTAAAAAACCCCGAAGTTCAGCAACAAGAGACAGGTGCACAATAGAGACTGAGCCTAGTGGACATATGCTAAGAATTAAGGAACAAGGGTGTCTCTGGGCATGTACTGAGACCAGATGGTCAGTACTAGAATCAAGATAAGAAGTCCTTCCTTTCAAAATTCTACTTCTGGTCACCCTACCACCAAGCGTTCTTTTTCAGCATCTAATAGGGGTGTTGGTGTTTGGGTCATTCTTGTTGCGGATCAGGAGCTCTTGCTGAACTACTGCAAATCACCCGGTAGACCATGATTGACCTGCGCTGCTCCCAAGGATGCTACTGTTGAAAAGGTCTCTGTAGCCAATTGTTTATGCTGTGCAAGGGGCTTGACCACAATGATGCTTTCAAACATCCCAGGTGATAAATAGCAGAAACTTCACTTCCTTCCTTCCCCGCAAGCCAGCTTGTCCTCCAAGCAATCACCAAGAAACAACAGACCTTCCAAAACGAACGACCAGCTTCTGCACTCCCTTTGTTTACTTTGAGGTTCGGGGGAACATGCAGTGCATGGTGGAAAATCTGAGCCACTGCGCTCCACTAGACAGAGAACTAAGCTTGGAGACCTCAGAGGCCTGGATCTCAGGGCTTGGCTCTGCCATGGGACAAATTATCCAATGCCTCAGCCTCAGTTTTCCTCATATGTAAAATGGGAACATCTGTAGTGGCCTATCAGAAAGGCTTATTGTGAGGCACTGTTTTGGGTTCTGGGCTTTAAATTTTTGGTTGGGACACACACATGCATTTTGGGAGGGCTGTATTTTCTCTGTAACTCAAGATACACACAGCATCTTGGACACAGCAGTACAGTACTATTCTTTACAATCTATTATGTTATGGTATGTGTCCCTTCAATCTAGAGTTGTTCTTTTATCTGATACTACTTCTTCTTTTTCCCCTCTCTTTTTTTTGCAGAGGGAAGGAATCGTTTAAATTTTAAAACATTGCAACACAATTTGGCTGGAAAAAACCAACACCAAACAAGACGACAGATTTCACAAGGTTAATCAGGAGATTTTTTCAGATCCAAAGCCAGTGTCACATTTTTCTCCAGTTAAAGCTACTGAAAATCATGATTTATCGCCCAGTTGTGCTAGATTTCACAATGCCTAGAGTGTTTGGGGTTTTTTGCCCAGTGGCCTTGAAAAAATTGTCAAATACTTAAGAGGGTCAGCAAGTGTGTAAATAATTGGTTTTTGGATCCAAATCACAAGACTGATGATAGATGTGTTGTTTTGAAGCCTTATGCAGCCTGAGCCACTAAGACAACAGCAGTTCTGAAACACGATTAAGGAAAGAGAACAACAATGTTGATTGATTTGGGAGCACCCAGCGACACAAATAAACATAAAAAGATAAAGTAGAGGCTGTGAATAGCTTCTGGATCTGTGCTCAGAGAATAAAATGAGAGCTGTCTTGAAATTTCAAAATGTAGGGAGACCCAAACCTTTGAGAAAACTGAGGTAGATTGCAGGCCTCAGAATGGCTTAATCTTTGATTTACATCTCAACAACGTTCAGGGAGTCTGAAGGAGATAACAGGGGTTAGCTCCTATAAAACACAAAAGGGGCTGGTGTGTGTGTGTGTGTGTACAGTATGCTGAAAGTTCTCTTGCCTGTGTATTCATACACCCTACATTTAAAGCACACAAACCACTAATAATCCCGTGAAGTGTAGTTTGCCAGCTCACAAAGCTACAAACCCCAGAACCCTAAACAAACTACAGTTTCCTCGGGGTGGGGGTGTGCCTGAAATGTGTGGTGCCTATGCAGCGAGCAGTTTTTCCCTGCAGTGACAATAAGGTACTCTCTCTGAAACAGCTGGAAGGTGGGGGAGAATAGGCAGTTTCAGAGAAGACTTGCACAAGCAGGGAAGGATCCAGAAATTTAAAATGTGCACCCCCCGCTTTATAGGAGCGTGGCACTAACACACATAAGGCTGTGTACATGCCATACATTTAAAGCACATGGCTCTCCCTACCCACAACTCCTGGGAACTGTAGTTTCTCAAGGGTGCTTGGAATTGTGGGCCTGTAAGGGGGCAAACTACATTTCCCACGATTGTGTTTATGCGTGAGGGTGCTAATAGAGGAATAAATGTGCTTTAAAGGTATGGTGCGTATGCAGTCTAATGCACCGGTTGTTCCCGGCTAACAGGCAGCACGGAGGGCACTGCTGCCATGCCAGCTTGCAGATCTCGCTCGGCAGCTGTCACCTTGCCCTGCACACATCTGCCTTAGTTTGCAACAGGGAAAGGGAGGTCAGGAAACAAGTAAGCAAGCAAGGTCCCAAATTGTCATAGTTAGTGATGGGTTCTCGAGTAGGCTTACCTTCAGGCGCAAGAGTGGCGGATTGCGCCAGGACTAGCCAAGAGGCCAGGAAAAGGACCAGCATCTTCATAGCCATCCCGAGTCAGTTGGAGTCTTGCTTCTCTCAGGGGTTGTGACTCCAGGTGGTTCCTCTCTGCTCCTTCTTCTTGCCTGAGCTGCTGTTGCTGCCGGTTTGCTGGCTGCTGCTGTGCTCTTTTATAAGGCTGGAGACTGGCAGGCGAAAACTGAGTCATTGGCTGACGTAGGGAGACACGCCCTGGGTGCTCATGAGCCATCAACCCACTACCACCAAAACCACAACTGGAGGGGGTGGTGCAGGAGGAAAGAAAAACAGAGGCATTTCCCCCCTCCTCCTCCTCCTCTCTCTGCCCCCTCCCCAACCTCAAGCCCAAGCATGATTCCTTATTAAGGATCAGGTTTCAAAGCAACTGCTAACAGATAAATAAAAGAGGAAGGGAGAACATTCACCGCCTATTATGAAATTATCACCAGATCATTTCATAATACAGTATAAAGGAGTTGGGGGAGGTGATGAATACACCCTAATGCAAATCTGTTTAAAGAATGTGTTTGACTTTAGGGTTTAAAAAAACACACACACCAAAAAAACCCCACAAGCAAACCAGTTCTGTTTTATCCTTTCATCATGTTGCAGCTGATCTCTTTGTTGCAGAGACCCACCTGGTGGTGCAGGAAAAAGACTCAAAATAAGTAAATAATGTCTCTTCCCAACTCCCATCTCCACTCCCTACAAAATCAGGCAGTGCTTCTGAATAAAAAAAACCTGCAGTTGGGGACAGCCCATAGTGCAGAGGTGAAGCATCTGTTTTGCATGCAGAACGACCCAGGCTCAAACCCTTGAATTTCCCGGTACAGTGGTACCTCGAGTTAAGAACTTAATTTGTTCTGGAGGTCCGTTCTTAACCAGAAACTGTTCTTAACCTGAAGCACCACTTTAACTAATGGGGCCTCCAGCTGCCACTGCTGTGTGATTTCTATTCTCATCCTGAAGCAATGTTCTTAACCCGAGGTACTATTTCTGCATTAGCGGTGTCTGTAACCTGAAGCGTCTGTAACCCGAGGTACCACTGTACTGTAGCTTCCTGTTGTCCCGTTTAACTCAGAACCGCAAGGACTGGAATCTTAGTTTTAGGGGCTGTGATACATCACAACATTGTTCCCCCCTTTCTGACCTTCAAAAATATTTTTTTACTTAAGATGCCAATGCTGACAGATCCAGTTGTGAGTTACAGTTTTCCAAAGAAGTCACCTCCTCTCTCTGAGATCCCGCTGCCCACTGCTGAATGTGCTTGGCTGATGTATTTTTTCAAGTTGAGATCTCCTTTGGATCAAACTTTGCAAAGAATAAGAAAGTGTCTGGTCTGTTGACAGTGAAATGTCAACACTGTTTTGCAGAAAAAGAAGCTAGACTCAGCAAAACACTGGTGACCTGGGGTTATGGCTGTTGTTCCATCGCAGGCCCTTTTTAGCATGCCTGAAATTCAGTCCCAACAGAAACAGTAGCTGCTGCTGCTGCTGCAACTAGAAAACAAGCCCCTGGCAACATCAAATGGTATATTTTAAGGGAGATAAGGCCTGCGCAGGCTTGCTAGAAGGGGATCTGTTATAGAACCAAGTGTGAGAAAACGCAACTCAAGTTCTTCTCTGTATTTGCAATTGGAACAAATGGTGGCAGAAAGCTAGCTCTCTCTCTCTCTCTCTCTGTGTGTGTGTGTGTGTGTGTTTGTGCTACACATAAAATCATCATGTTTGGGGGCATATGGTTTTGTTTCGTTTGTTTTGGGTTTTTTACTTGTGTCCATAGCGGCTTGGAACTCACAGCTCAGGTGTTGTCTGAATAGTACAAGAAAGGTAAATCTCACATCAGTTTTATTCTACTTTTAATAGAGGAAATGGCCAAAAGACCAGTGTAAAATAAAAATGATGATGATTCTTTAGCATAACAAATCCCTTGGACAGAGGAAGGTGTGTATTCTGCATTTGTAAGTTTATGCTGCAAATTCTGCGTTTCTAAGAATCTGAGGCCCAGAATCAGCTCTCTCATTTACCACCATCACCAAGTGAAAAAGTTTCTCACTCTCAAGGCTGTGAAGAAGTTACGCTTGTAAAATTGTGGCAATGAGTGGGAAAATCCCACTAACCAGAATAGGAGGCAGTGCTAGGTTTATTATGGTTAGTACTCTGGCTGAAGGTAAAGGGACCCCTGACCATTAGGTCCAGTCGTGGCCGACTCGGGGGTTGTGGTGCTCATCTCGCTTTATTGGCCGAGGGAGCCAGTGGCGTACAGCTTCCGGGTCATGTGGCCAGCATGTCTAAGCCGCTTCTGGCGAACCAGAGCAGCGCACGGAAATGCCGTTTACCTTCCCGCCGGAGCGGTACCTATTTATCTACTTGCACTTTGACGTGCTTTCAAACTGCTAGGTTGGCAGGAGCAGGGACCGAGCAACAGGAGCTCACCCCGTAGCGGGGATTCGAACCGCTGACCTTCTGATCGGCAAGTCCTAGGCGCTGTGGTTTAACCCACAGCACCACCAGCGTCCCAACTCTGGCTTAGTGGAAGTCAAAACAAATGATCTGGATATTATAGGCACATTTGGATTCTTGGGATCATGAACAGCTTCTCCCTGAATTATGATCTATTTTGATTGTGTACATGTTAAAAATTGTTACAAAAACTAGGGCTCTTCTGCAGAATTATGATGAAAGAGCAAATTGTATACCTCTCCATTGGGGAAGGGTTGTAAGTCAAGTGATAGTAGATCTGCTTTGCATGCAAGAAGGCTCCAGATTCTGTCTACAGTGGCATTTACAGTTAGGGCTGGGAATATTTCCTACGTAAAACCCAGGAGAGCTGATACCAGTCAGGGTAAACATTACCAAGCTAGATATATCTACTTATAGGAACTGATTGCCTGGGGCTTCTCGTGGTGCTGGATGGACATTTAGCACTCAAAAGGGTTTCTCAAACTTTGTTGAAACTTTACTCCCCTTCCAAACGGTTTGCTCAATCTTCCTGGACGGATCTCTTTACGCCCACAGCGGCACCACAAGCACCAACTGCTTAGTGGGCGAGCATGTGAAAGACCTCGTGAACGGCAGCATATCTCCCTGCCGCCTACGTGCCGAGATCTGTGGATCTGGGTAATAGGGCCAGCCCTACCCTGGAACAGAACGGAGATGGTCACCTCACGGATCACATTCGGGTTGCCCTTGAAAGACATTCAACAGGTTCCATTATGCATACAGTGGTACAGTACCTCGGTTTCCAAACTCTTGGAAGTCGAACGTTTCAGTTTTCAAATGCCGAAAACCCGGAAGTAATTGCTTCGGTTTTCGAACGCTTTTCGGAAGTCAAATGTGCCACACGGCTTCCATATTGAGTTTTCCGTAAGCAATGCTTCTGGAAATGCATGCTTCAGTTTTCGAACGTTTCGGAAGTCAAACGGTCTTCCGGAACGACTTATGTTCGAAAACCGAGGTATCACTGTATTTTAAAAATCATGCATTATATATTTTTTCAATCTATAGAGGGCGCCATTCAGATGTTTTGCCAGAGGCAACCCAACTTTGCAGTGTGAGCAGCGGCTTTAAAAAAATGGTTAGACCTCAAAGGCTAGAAACTTGGGTGAATTGGGGTTTTGAAGTAAACAGGAACTGGCCTGGCAATGTCTAGCACCCAGAAACACAACCCTCCATATTGAGAGACAGGACACCTTTGCTAGGGCAGAAAAACAACGCACCACTTCGAAATTTGGCGATACTTCAGAATTCTCACATGTAACCTTCTTGCAATTTGAGTTTTTCTTCAGGTCTAATCATTTCTTTAAGCCACTAATGGAAATCATTCAGTACCTAACGGGTGTTCCTCCTTCCCTTAAAATCTAATAAGGTCCACAATTCAAGAGGGCTCAGGTCGCAGTGGTAGACTATGAGCCTTGTATGCCAAAATAATAATAATAATAATAATAATAATAATAATAATAATAATAAACATTTCAATCTGTGCAGGTCCAACTAAAAGCACAGGGAAGGATGCTCTTTGTCAGAGACTCCGTGGCTGTTGTCAGTCAAAGGAAATTACGCTAGGTTTGATCAGGGGAGAGGAACAGTTTTCAGACCAAGGGCCACATTCCCATCTGGGCAACCTTTCAGGGGCCACACCTTAGTGGTGGGTGAGGCCTGAGGCAAAAGTTGGTGAACAATAAGCTAATTTCCATGTATGTGAAGCAGGGCTGGTCAGGGTGTGGACTAGGGAGATGTGGCATGGCTTATGAGGTGGGAAGGGAGCTCAGTAGAGTCCAAAGGGCCAGGCATAGAGGCCTGGAGGGCCACCTTTGTCCCTTGGGCACCAATAGAGTGATCGACCCTATAGCAGCTCCCTGTGTTCCCTGACTGGAAGATTAGAAAAGAAAGAAATAGAGTGAGATTATACATCCAAATTTGCAGGGCGAGGGGAAATTAAAATAAAAAAGAGGATAACTGACAGACTGAGAGCTTTCCTCACCCACGTCCTCCCCACATCCCTGCATTTTCAAACAGGGATGGATATTCCCATCATGCTTTGCTTGTGAACATCCCAGGAGTGAAGGAAATTGCCACAAAAAAAAGAAAGAAAAAGGGAATTGTAGTTTACCCCCCTTACAGAGCTATATTTCCCAGCACCCTTAAACTAGTTCCCAGGATTCCTTGTGGTGGAAAATGTGCTTTCAATATACTGAACTAGATGGGGGACACACAGAGCCCGCTGTTCTTATTATGCTATCCCGTTTGGGCACGCCAGCAAGCATGAAGAAACGGGCAAAGAAAGCAAAGCAAATAAATAAATAAAAACAACAAAGCAGCCAGGAAGAAAAAAAATTGAAAACAACCGCCATCATTAAACGCTGTTAAATGAAGCCGCCAAGACTAGGATAGAGGTTGAATGAGCTCATTGTTTCCCTCAGTTGAGAAATAAGCCAGCTTCCGATCCTAGGAAAGCACCTGCTAAAACTGCTTATTTGTGTGGGGAAAGGAGGCGGGGGGGAGGAAGATTGTATTAAATGTGTGTTTTCTCACCCTCCCCATCTTCATGGCGTACGTGGTTAAAGTTGCAAGGCTAGGCCCTGCTTGCATTGTGGGACAGCAGCAATGAGGCAATAAGCTTGCTTTTTTAGAAGAAGGGAGATTAAAACTGACACTTTCAGGGGATTAATTGCTCAGGTTGGAGGTGGAGAAAGGTGGAGGGGATGCCCGGTTTTTGTAACCTACACTGTTAGCAGAGTTCCCACAAGCGCACACTATGAAAGCAAGCTGCCTGGAAATTACAACCTTTTAAAAACTTTTCTCGTGTGGGGAATTGCCCATGGTTACTCCATGCTGAGGACAATGCACTCTACACATGCCCAGAGGCACAAACCTAGCGGGAATCATTTCTTTACATGGGTTTTCACACTCTTTCTATTTACAAAATGCCACCTCAGATGTGGTGGGGGTTATTAGGAGGAGAAAATGTCTTAAAAGGCTGTCAAAATCACTACTAAGGAAAAAGACTAGTCTGAGGAAATACTCTCTCCCATTGTGGTTAGAAACCTCCTTGAAGGGCAAAAGTAGTAAAAATTATTTTGCAAGGTTATGCTTTTTAAATCCGCTGCCTGATCTTGTAAGATCAGAGAGAGATAAATTAAAATTACCGCATGTGGATATTTGGTGCCGGCCTGAAACAATTTGTCACCTGAGGCACAAAACCCAAATAGAAAAAGCCCTGCCTTGAATGGGCAATAAAATATAACTCAAATATAAATGGCCCAACATTTCATTGGACTTTCATTATGCTATCTGAGGCAGCCATCTTAACCTTTACCTCATGGCAAGCAATGCCCCTTTCACCTTTTCAACGCTCATTGGTTTTCTGAATCAGATTACTTCCTCTGTGTATGTTGCCCTTTTGAAACAAACAAAAAAATCACCAGATTTTGGCTGGGGTTTGGGGAACAAGTTTTATGCAATAAAAAAACACCAAATAGCCACACACAAAAAAAAATTGTGAGGTGTTCTTTACACCCATCTTTACACCTGACCCTTTACACCCAACCAATAGAAATTTTGGTTTTAGCTTCTGTTGTAAGCTGCCCAGTTTTCTGTCTGAAAAAGACTGAAATCTAATAAACTTTTCCAGTCTGAGGCAAGCCATGTTGAGAAGTCGCACACTGGTTGTGTGAAAGAAGCTCTTTGATTGTTGTGACAGGAGAATAACTTTCCCCTCAGAACAAAATGGTTGTCGCCAAAATACCCGATAACTTTTTGAATTCACTGATGTAAGAGGGCTAATCTTGATATTTCTGACTCAAAACATCAGTTTCACTGGTTTCCCTTTTAGATTACACAGATAATCCAGTTAAAGATTTCCCCCTTTTCTTCTCTTTTTTGCTTTTTATTACGGTCTTTATCTTCATCTTCCCTTTCCTCTCTTCATTTGTCATCAATTTTCCTTTAACACAGGTCAGCCGCCAAGCGCTTATCAGTTACATTTGTTTGATGTTTCTACAGCTTTACAAATGATAAAACGCCTTGGTATTTTTTTAAAAAAAATGTCAGTGGTGCAAGCACGGCTCTCTTGAAGCTGGCAAAACTAATTTGCTACCTGTACGCAGTTTCCTAAGGAAAAAAAACCTTTTATTTTTATTTTGAACTGGTTATCTTATTTATTTACAACATATACAAAGAAAACCTAGCTATTACCTAGTGGAAATATTTGATTAAAACAAAAATAAATCCAATAAGTTAATATATCCCTTCCAGCAAAACTGAGCTGAGGAACTAGGTTGTCTCATGAATAACCGGCAACTACAACTGTTTTGTTATAACGGCGGGTAGCAAATAGTAGAAATTGTTCTTTGAGGACTAGAAGCACAGAATTTAAATTAAGGAAAGGGTGGTGGGGATATAACTGCCATTACAACTTCTCTGCAGGAAATGCAATCACTGCCCCTTCCCGGTTTTTGCGACAGTTGCAGCTGGGATGCCATGCACAGCAGCGACAAAAACAGAACGATTATGAGACGTTTTCCTGGATTACATGAAGTGCCAGTGAGAGAGAAAAATTCCAGAGAACTCTTTCATTACGTGCCTCAGTTTCCCCACCCACGCTCTTTTTAGAGACATTAGGACACTTCCTCACCAAAGGATGAGGAAATGAAGAAACAAAGTGGCTTTGGGTGTTGTGTTTGAGGGGATAGTTTGGTTTAGTTTGGATTTTATTACAAATTTGCACTTCCTGGAGCAATACGTCAACCCCAATACCCACATCTACGCTGCAAGATTTGCACTTTCACAGATTTTGTGCTGCAGTTCTGCAATGGGTTAAAAAATGTGAATATCAGGGGACATTCATTAAAATTGCAGACTAAAAGGCATTAGGGTAGGGAAATGTGCTTACAAAAGTGCCTACACTAGGCAAAAGCTATTTATTAAAAAAATGCATATTATGAGAAATACACACTAAATATTGACAAATTTTTGTGATTACCTTTTTTAAAAAATATATATAAACTGATGTGGAAATGTTGCAAACTGAATTTATGACTGAATAAGAAATTGACAAGATTTATCCATCCCTTTATGTGGGGAAGTGGTGGTATACAGTATATCCCTGGTGAATCTGAGTTGCGTCCAAGTTTTTACTCAATAGTAGCAGATCCATCAAAATTAATGGCCTACCCTGAGAATGACTTAAGGTTGAACACAACCCCATTTATTCAATGTCAATGCATGTAAGAAGATTCCCAAAGGCTTCCAGGTCTTTGCAAAAAGTTGACCCAGACTGGCAGAGTCAGCAAATTTCTCATCCACGGCTCACTTCCAACCAGGAAAAGTCGTTGCTGGATGAGAGGTTAAGCAACTCAGCCACACCCAAAACCAGAGTGACAAAACGGTTTGGGGATTGGCGTCATTTCCCACCTCAATTTTCTTTTTTTTCTTTTTTTAAAAGGTGCACGGTCTGATCTGGGTTTGCAGAAAGGCCTAGCTAAAAACAGGCATCATTTTCAATTGGCACTGTGTGTGTGTGTGTGTGTGTGTGTGTATGTAAGTGCCATAAATCTCGGAATTCACCTAGTTTATGACAACAGCAAACACCAGCTTTTTCACCCCAAACGTTAAAAGCACTATGGTACCACTTTAAACAGTCATGGCTTCCCCAAAGAATTATGGGAGCTGTAGTTTGTTAAGAGGGACGCAGGTGGCGCTGTGGGTTAAACCACAGAGCCTAGGACTTGCCGATCAGAAGGTTGGCGGTTCGAATCCCCGTGATGGGGTGAGCTCCCATTGCTCAGTCCCTGCTCCTGCCAACCTAGCAGTTTGAAAGCACGTCAAAGTGCAAGTAGATAAATAGGTACCACTCCGGCGGGAAGGTAAACGGCATTTCCGTGTGCTGCTCTGGTTCTCCAGAAGCGGCTTAGTCCTGCTGGCCACATGACTCGGAAGCTGAACTCCGGCTCCCTCGGCCATGACTGGACGTAACGGTCAGGGGTCCCTTTACCTTTACCTAGTTTGTTAAGGGATCTGAGAATTGTTAGGAGACACGCTCCTCTCCATTTCTCTCCCAGAGCTATAATTCCCTGGAAAGGTTTGATTGTTAAACCGCTCAGGAAATTGTAGCTCTGTGAAGGGAGTTTGGTGTGGGTAGATGGGTGTCCTAACAACTCTCAGCACCTTTACAAACTACAGCTCCCAGAATTCTTTTGGGGGGGAGCCATGACTGTTTATAGTGGCATCAGAATGCTTTGAATTTAGGTTGCCATATGTCCAGAATTTCCCAGACATACACAGAATACTGCAGTCAGAAGCAGTGTCTGGGTGGAAATCGTTGTTTTTTTAAATTTCTGGGAAAATCCGGACGTATGGCAAGTCGCTTTTGCTGATCTTTAAAAACAGCTCAAAAATGTCTCTGGGTTTTGGGGTTTTTTTTGCGATTTTGCCCAAAAGTTTGGGCAAAACTAGCAACTTTGTGTCCAGACTTTCCCTTTTTGAAATATGGCCACCCTGTTTGAATGTATGGTGTGAATGTGGTCTGAGTTAACTTCATGCAGAAGTTTCTAAACGTTTTCTCCATCTAAAACACCCCCAGATGTCCTATTCAGAAACTCACACCACGTTAAGGCTGCAAGGGGATGCAAGTTGGTTGTGTTGTGTGGAGGCTTGTTTGGTTAGATTCCATCTCATATCCAGGAAGGAAGAAAACTGTTTTGAAATTGCTGTAAAAGCCAGCGGTAGGGAAAGAAAAATTGAACAATGATTCAGCAAAGAAACAAACTTAAAGTGCAGGAAGGTTGATTAACCAAACAGCATATTTATCTCTTCTGAACACAAGTGAGCATTTGCAATTAAGAGTCTACAGATATTCCAGAATTGCTCTGAGGATGTTATTCACTGAGAGATGTGAATACAGTGGTACCTCAGGTTACATACGCTTCAGGTTACAGACTCCGCTAATGCAGAAATAGTGCTTCAGGTTAAGAACTTTGCTTCAGGTGGAGAACAGAAATCGTGTTCTGGTGGCACGGCGGCAGCGGGAGGCCCCATTAGCTAAAGTGGTGCTTCAGATTAAGAACAGTTTCAGGGTAAGTACAGACATCCGGAACGAATTAAGTACTTAACCTGAGGTACCACTGTACTCTAAAAACCTAACTTCTGAGGTACTATTCAAAATATATACAGTACCTCTCATCTCTGGATCTGAAGATGTAGGCTGTGAAGAATTTGAGGAACACAAAAATGTCAGTTAGTGATTTTTCAGTCAGCACTCCTGGGACTTTAATGGTTGCGCAACAGGCAGGAATTAAAGAGGGAACATTTCTCCAGAATTCAAAGTGAAAGTCATACAAGATTGTTTCCATTTGTTCCCTTTCAGGAACCCGGGGTGACTACAAATTTCTCCAGGGCACTCCCAAATGCTTTGGGTTGATGCCTGGAAGGGACATGAATCTCACATTACAAGGTAGAAGATGGCTTTTCCATGTAGCTGTTTATCAATATAGCACCTTTTTGCCACCTAAAGGGACCCTTTCCTGCTTCTAAATCTTTCCTCTGATCTCCACAACTGTGGTCTCTCTTCTTAACTTTCCTGGCTCTTTCTCCTCAACAAGCATTTTCTCATTAAAAGCTACTGGCACAAAACATTTGCTTCAAGATGCAGGGAAACTCTTGCATTAGCTTCTGCTGCAACAGCCTAAAACTTCTCTGGTTCCTTCCCTCTCACTTTTCGTGTCTACATTTCAAGATTCTAGTCCTCACTGTGCAAACATCTCTCTCTCTCTCACTCTTCTCCCCACTTATGTTGCTTTCTTTGTTCCTCACAGTATCACTGGTGCTATGGGCACTGGACAGAGGCTTGAGGGTATTGTGCCAAGGGATATAATCCTAATGGGGGTACTCTGGAGAAGGGTCATGTCATTGGTACCAAAAATTGGGCAACACAGGGGTGTGGAACCTCTGGCCTGAAAGACAAACACAAGCACCCAAGGTTCTCTGTTTGGCACTTGGGCTCTCTCCAAGCCACACCCTTCACTGGTATTGCTTCGTACCCTCCTTGAGGTGTCTCAAGGTGGGGAGTGAGTGTGTGTACTTAAAAATGGAAAGTGTAATGCTGGTGGTCAACAAAAGAGGTTTAAAGACTGTCTCAAGGCAAATCTTTAAAAATGTAGTATAAACACCGACAACTGGGAAACACTGGCCTGCGAGCGCTCCAGTTGGAGAACAGCCTTTACCAAAGGGGTCATGGGCTTTGAAAACACTCGAAATCAGGACACAAGGGAGAAACGCGCTAAGAGGAAGGCATGCCTGGCAAATCCACACTGTGATCAACTCCCACCTGGAAACCAATGTTCCCCACTGTGGAAGGACATGTGGATCCAGAATTGGCCTCTACAGTCACTTACGAATTCATTGTTAAAACCGTGTTTATGGAAGACAATCTTACTCGGCTACGAGTTATCGCCAAAGAAGACAAAGAACATTTGCATTCATTGCTCCAGCCAGTATTGTCTCTGGCCCTGCCCACCAATGGAAAGTTGCCTGGAAGGAAATGCGGTCCTTAATCTGAAGTAAAGGGTCTGCACCCCCATTTTAGCACTGCTGTCTATGCATTTGTCTGACAGCCCAGCTCTGAGTGCAGATTCTGGGAAGTGAGAAACTGCAGCTCGGCTGTCTAGTAAAAAATGGGCTGGCCCTGTCATGGCTGCTTAAGCGTTTTTGTGGCTTTAAACAGAAATTCCACAACGTCCCTCTTGCCTCCTGCCAATTAACATGGGCCACAATCCAGCAGCATCTGGGTTTGGGTGTTTATTGGTTTTTGCACAGGTCTGAAATAAGCAGTTGCTCTGTTTAGTGAATGTGGAATTCCTCAGAACCCGGTGCTTCCTACTAATTTTAATTTGCAATAAAACTAAGCCAATCTTGCAAAGCCTGGATAAAAATCTTTCGAACTTCTCCCGTACTGCTCAGCCGAGGAGGAGTTTGGAATTTTTGAAAGCCTTGATGATACCAGATGCATATTGCATTTCTGTTCCATCACCAGCCCTTCTGGCAAGTAGAGAAGTGGCAATTGTTTAAAGGGCATTATGAATGTAGGAAGCTGTCTTAAACCCAGTCAGACCATCTTGCTCCATACTGTCTACACTAACTGGCAGCGATTCGCCAGGGTTTCAGACAGGCAATTAATCCCAGCCCTGCCCGAAGATGCACAGGGCTTTGTCCATTGTGTCTCTCTCAATACCAGAGAATTTAATGGGTGGGAAAAGACTGCATGGAGGGGACTTCAAGACCCAATTGTGGGCTTCCTGTTGGGATGGATCCAGGAAGGCAAATTCCTGTGTGGCAATGTACCAGCTTGTGTATCTGAAAAAGGAATATGTCCCCAGGAGAACCTCAGAGCCAGGTGTGGGCTAACCTTAACACACCAGGTGTGCGAAAGTACATTGCAAGGAATGTTCTTGAGGTGTGCTCCTCTCGGTTCAGCTTTCAGGAACCAGTTTGGTTAAGGTAACTGAGCAGAAAAAAAGAGCTTGCTGCACCCATCTCTCCCCAGAACCCCCCTTGTGAGCATTAGTCAGGGGAATGTTATCTGATCTCCCCAATTCAAAAACAGGGGCAGCTTGATCTCCCCGGAAGGTATAGGAATGTTTACAGGAAGATGCAGAATACAGGAGGCTGGTAACTAGGGGAACCTCTCGTCTTTTGAAAGAACGTCTCATTCTTCTCAACAAAATGTGTCATAATGTTTGTGAAGAGTTCTCTGAAAACACGTATGTGGCAATGAATAATGGAAGGGGAACAAAAGCGTCCACTGTCCCTCATGTTTTAAAATATTTTTTTAACACCCAAAGGGACAGGGCATGCCACTGAATGAATGAGACATGCATTACACGCATGCATCCAAAGCAAGTAATTGTGGCATCATGTGTTTTGGGTATAAGGAAGGAAGCAACTTGTGCTTCACATCTCCTCTGAAAGGGCAGCCTCTCATCTCCCAGCAAAATAGGACCTCGAGTGCCAACCAATTGAGCAAGTCATGCGGAAAAGGACAGTTAAGCTAGAACGTCACAGACGCCCAGACCTGTCCCAAAAGACAGGTGCACACAACGCCCCAATCTAGCCCAGCCTGTCATGAAGTCTTACGTTTGTGCAAAGGGGTTTGTGCTCATTCAATCTGTTTCCTCTCTACTCTGCTCTGGAAGCCAGAGTTTTTAAGCTTGGGAAAAGCGCCTTTGGATTGCCCACCCCCATTTTTGCTTGGACACGAGGCAATAATACTGTGCAAATAGTAAGCACCAGGGGTTAGGGGAATTAGAGTCCAACAACAAATGGAGGGCACCAAGACTTGCGAAGTGCGTTTGAGTCCCTATTCTGGCCCCATTCATTACGTAAGACCCGACCAAGGAAATCAGGCACAGGGACTTCTTCACTGTGGCCCCACTACTGTGGCACATACAGTGGTACCTCAGGTTAGACACTTCAGGTTTCAGACTCCGCTAACCCAGAAATTGTACCTCGAGTTAAGAACTTTGCTTCAGGGTGAGAACAGAAATTGTGCGGCGGTGGCGGGGCAGCAGCGGGAGGCCCCATTAGCTAAAGTGGTGCTTCAGGTTAAGAACAGTTTCAGGTTAAGAACGGACCTCCAGAACAAATTAAGTTCTTAACCCGAGGTACCACTGTACTAGGGAGATTTGCCAAGCCCGTTCTTTCCTGTTTCTCCCATTCCTGTCTTCTGGAATTCTTTTTATAAATGGTTTGCTTTGCTTTTCCCAGCATCGTGTTTTGAACTCATGGTTGCTCTCTTACTGTAACCCCCTCAGGGATGGAAATTGCCTTCTCGTGCTTTACATAGTGCCATCTACTGAAATAGCTCTATAATTTAAATAGCTCCTTGACACATCATGCATCTAGTCAAGCACAATAAATTAAACTAATTTACATGATTAAAGTGTCCAAGGGATGATCATCAGTTGATGTTGTTTATCCCTCTGTCTTATGAATATGGTAGCATATTATCTCCTTCTATATTTGACCAATATGTTGTTACTTCAGCAGTAAAGCCATTATAGTTGTTGGGTTTTGGGGGCGTGGGGCGTGTGCAAGTGTATGTTCCAGAGTTTTATTTGTTTATTGGTGCTTCTGTTTGGAAAACTGCATTCAACAGTTTTTTTATACTTATATATATTGAAACTTAAGAGTAAAAATCACATGAAGCTGAACATAGGGAGGATTCAGGACAGACAAAAGATGGTATATCTTTATGCAGTGCATAAACTATGGAATTTATTTCCACATGTGGCAGTGATGACCACCAAGTACCTCATAATGCCTATATTCTGCGGCCACAATTGGAGGCAGCCATGCTTGATGCAGCAGAGAGAAAGAAAAAAGCTAACGCTATTCTAGGCTGCATCAACAGAAATAGTGTCCAGACCAAAAGAAGTAATAGTACCACTATATTCTGCCATTCATTCATCCATTCTGAAGGAAATCAGCCCCGAGTGCTCACTGGAAGGACAGATCCTGAAGCTGAGGCTCCAATACTTTGGCCACCTCATGAGAAGAGAAGACTCCCTGGAATAGACCCTGATGTTGGGAAAGATGGAGGGCACAAGGAGAAGGGGACAACAGAGGACGAGATGGTGGGACAGTGTTCTCGAAGCTACCAGCATGAGTCTGACCAAACTGTGGGAGGCAGTGGAAGACAGGAGTGCCTGGCGTGCTCTGGTCCAGGGAGTCACGAAGAGGCGGACATGACTGAACAACAATATTCTGCCTTGGTCAGTTCTGGGCGCCACAATTTAAGAAAGATGTTGGAACATGTGCAGAGGAGGGCTACCAAGATGATCAAGAGTCTGGAAATCAAGCCTTATGAGGAACGGTTGAAGGAGCTGGATATGTTTAGCCTGGAAAAGATGGGACTGAAAGGAGATATGAGAGCCATCTTCAAATATCTGAAAGGCTGTCACATGGAAGAAGGAACAAGCTTGTTTTCTCCTGCTCTGGAGGGGAGGACTCAGACCAATGGCTTCAAGTTGCAAGAAAGGAAATTTAGACTAAACATCAGGAAGAACTTTCTGGCAGCAAGAGCTGTTAAGATAGTGGAACGGGCTCCTTTGGAAGGTCGTGGGCTCTTCTTCCTTTGAGGATTTTAAGCAGAGGTTTGATGGCCATCTGTCATGGATGCTTTAAGATGAGATTCTTACATTGCTTCAGGTCTGTAAGAATCTCAACTTAAAGCATCCATGACAGATGCTTTTAACTCTATGATTCTGAATATCAGTTGCTTGCAGGCTTCACACTGGGGCATCTGGTCGACTACTGTGAGACCAAGATGCTGGACTGAATGGGCCACTGGTCTGATCCTGCTACAGGGCTCTCCTGATGCAATTCTTTTACAGGTTTGCAAAAATTCAGCTTTTCATGAGGCAGTACTCCCTGCACCCTGAAGCAGAAACCCAGCCCCACAGAGCATTCACAGTCCTGCTTATGGATCTCTGGAAGTTTTTTTTACCTGAAAAAGGGAGGGTGGGGAGGAGGAAGTTGCATGAGTTGCCAGAGGCTCCATTGCACAAGGGAAGCCGACACCACAATGAGCCCCGCTGCCGCCACTCCTGCCGAAGAAAAGCGAAATTGCATCAGAGGCTCGAAAGTCATCCTTTACTCACATGAGGATTCCGGCTCCTTGGAAAAGGGGGAGGGAGGGAGCAGACGTTGCGAAAGAGGGGCCGTTTTGTTGTCTTGGGCAACCGGAGGCCGTTTAAGAAAATAAAATAGATGGATGAAGAAGAAGAGGAGGAGTTTGGATTTGATATCCCGCTTTATCACTACCCGAAGGAGTCTCAAAGCGGCTAACATTCTCCTTTCCCTTCCTCCCCACAACAAACACTCTGTCAGGTGAGTGGGGCTGAGAGACTTCAAAGAAGTGTAACTAGCCCAAGGTCACCCAGCAGCTGCATGTGGAGGAGCGGAGACGCGAACCCGGTTCACCAGATTACGAGTCCACCGCTCTTAACCACTACACCACACTGGTGAAGCTGTACCCACTTTCCAAGATTGCTCCCACAATCCATGGGCTGGCTCCACGGCCTTGTTTCTGCAGAACAAGATCTCAAGGCAAGAGCTGGAATGTATCAAGAAGGGAAAGCACCTGTGTCTGTGGAAAGCGTAACTCGTACAGAACCACCCCATAGCCACGTAGGAGGTTGCCTTATACAGTGGTACCTTGGGTTACAAACACCTCAGGTTACAAACACTTCGGGATACAGACTCCGCTAATCTGGAAGTAGTACATCAGGTTAACAACTTTGCCCCAGGATGAGAACAGAAATCGTGTGGTGGCGCGGAAGGCCCCATCAGCTAAAGTGGTACCTCAGGTTATGTTTCAGGTTAAGAACGGACCTCCGGAACGAATTAAGTTCGTAACCAGATGTACCACTGTACCCAGACAGAGCATTGCTGCTTGTAGCTCAATATCGTCTACACGATATCAGCAGCAGCTCTCCAGGGTTGGAGGCAAGGAATCTCTCCCAGGCCCTACCCTGCAGGTTTGATTTATTTAATTTCATTCAAGTGAATCTCAAAGTGGCGTACAAACAATCAATAACAATGACCTAATAGAACATTGCAAATGCATACAAAATAATTAACAAATCATAAATAAAATAATCCATAAAACACTATTAACAAAATAGCAACTAAAAAAAGAAATAAGCTAAGCACTGCTAAGTTCATACATATTCTCCACATCCCCATGATTCACAATCCTTCTCTCTATTCAGTTCACTAAAATACAGTAGTACCTTTGGTCGCAAACGGGATCTGTTCTGGAGCCCCGTTCGCAACTTGAGCAGAATGCAACCCACGCCTGCGCATGCGCGGGTCGCAATTTGCCGCTTCTGCGCATGCGCGTGATGTCATTTTGAGCATCTGCGCATGCGTGAGCGGCAAAACCCAGAAGTAACCCTTTCCGGTACTTCCAGGTTGCCGCGGGACGCAACCTGAAAAGATTTAACCCGAAGCATCTTTAACCCGAGGTATGACTGTACTAGGGGGACGCAGGTGGCGCTGTGGGTTAAAGCCTCAGCGCCTAGGACTTGCCGATCGAAAGGTCGGCGGTTCGAATCCCTGCGGCGGGGTGCGCTCCCGCTGCTCGGTCCCAGCGCCTGCCAACCTAGCAGTTCGAAAGCACCTCCGGGTGCAAGTAGATAAATAGGGACCGCTTACCAGCGGGAAGGTAAACGGCGTTTCCGTGTGCGGCTCTGGCTCTGGCTCTGGCCAGAGCAGCGATGTCACGCTGGCCACGTGACCCGGAAGTGTCTCCGGACAGCGCTGGCCCCTGGCCTCTTAAGTGAGATGGGCGCACAACCCCAGAGTCTGTCAAGACTGGCCCGTACGGGCAGGGGTACCTTTACCTTTACCTTTTATGACTGTACTTGTAATGTCTGTTGTTAAGCCAGCTCAGCCAGATGCTGGGCGAGATGCTGGGCACTGAAGCTGGTGTTTTCTGTGTGCAGAACAGGGCCTCTACTACGAAGCCACAGCCCTTCCTCTACTGGCAACTGACACCAGCAGGTTAAAATCAAGCTGGCCTTGAACTCGTCTGCTTTTGAAGGCATGCACTTCAAGGCATGAACAGACGACGGCACTGCTAGGTGACTAGTCGGTTGGGGTCTGAAGGGTGGTTTCCCGTAGGAGAGTGAAAAACAACAAGAAACCATCTCCTCTGTATTGTGAGTCCAACTCTGTGGAACTCCCTCCCACTAGAAGCCAGGCAGATGGTGACTCAGTCATGCAGGATATTTTCCATAGAGTTGGAAGGGACGCTGAGGGTCATCTAGTCCAACCCCCTGCAACCTCAGCTGAGGTATCCATGATAGATGGCCATCCAACCTGTGTTTAGAAACCTCTGAGTAAGGAGATCTCACAACTGCCTAAGGGAGACCGTTCCACTGCTGAACAGCTCTTACTGTCAGAAAGTTCTTTCTTGTTTAGTCAGAATCTCCTCTCTTGTAACTTGAAGCCACTGGTTCAGATCCTACTCTCCAGGAGCAGGAGAAAACAAGCTGGCTCCCTGTTCCACGTGACAGCCCTTGAGATACTTGAAGATGGCTCTCATATCTCCTCTCAGTCTCCTCTTTTCCAGGCTAAACATACCCAACTACAACTGTGCCTCATAAGGCTTGGTTTCCAGACTTTTGGTCATCTTGGTTGCCATCCTCTGCACGAGTTCCAGGTTGCCAATATCCTTCTTAACTTGTGGTGCCCAGAATTGGGCACAGTATTCCAGGTGTGGTCTGACCAAGGCAGAATAGAGTGGTACTATTACTTTCCTTGATTTGTTTTTTTAAAAAATAATATTTATTAAAGTTTCAATAAGAAAAAGGTTACAAAAATGATAAAAACAAAAAACAAAAAATACAAATAACAGAAAAAATAAAAACAGTTAAAAATAAATCCCTTTCTATATCTTACAATTCATTTACTTATTTTCATGACTTCCTCACACCTCCCTTTTTTGTATTCCAGTTCAGATAGTTAATTCAGCAAATTCTTACCCACTTTGTTTTATCTTAGTTCTTTATCTTCACATATTATAACTTTATATTTTCATCTAATATCAATCCATTTTTGCATATTCATATTTAGCCTTATTACTAAAACCACTTCATTTCATTCCAACATCATTTTAGCATTCAATAATTTTACAGTGTTTCTGTAAATACTCTTTAAATTTCTTCCAGTCTTCTTCCACCAACTCTTCTCCCTGGTCTCGGATTCTGCCAGTCATTTCCGCCAATTCCATATAGTCCATTATACTTTCCTTGATTTGGACACTAGACTTCGTTGATGCTGCCTAGAATTGCCTTCGCTATTTTTGCTGCTGCTGCATCACACAGTTGACTCATGTTAAGCTTGTGGTCTACTATGACCCCTAAATCCTTTTCACATGTACTGCTAGTAAGCCAGGTGTCCCCAGTCTTATATTCGTGCATCTGGTTCTTCCTGCCGAAGTGCAGAACCTTAACATTTGTCCCTATTGAAATTCATTTTGTTACGTTTTGGCCCAGGTTCTCAAATCTGTTGAGGTCATTTTGAATCCCAATCCTGTTTTCTGTGGCATTAGTTATCCTTCCCAGTTTGGTGTCATCTGCAAATCTGAAGAGCATCCCCTCAGTTCCTGCATCTGTTAAAAAATATATTGAACAACAACAGGCCCCAGAAGAGAACTCTGCGGCACTCCACTTGCCACTTCCCCCCCCCAGGGTGCTGAGGTACCATTAGTAAGCATTCTTTGGCTTCTGTCAGTCAACCAGCTACAAATCCAAATTTTGACCAATTAAATGTGCCTGTTTCACAGTCAAGGAACACTGAGGTGCAAACATCAAGTGCTTCAGGGCAAGGCAAGATGTGTAAATATATCGTTCATTTTTATTTACATGCAGTTTCACGGAATGAGTTGTTGTTCCAGTGGAGAGTACCAAATAGGAAACACCAAAACTGAGAGAGAACATTCTCACTCAGCAAGCAGTGCTAAACGTAAGTACACTACAATACTATGATCCCATGATGGCTGTGTTTTTGTGCAGTTGTGTGAAAACCTCGCTGACTTACTGCAGCAAGGGGAAATCTACCAGTCCCCTGGGGTAAAGCCAAAACAGCATATGTACTTCTGAGTTTGAACAGAGAGCATTACACTTATTACTCAGTCCACGCTCACCGTTCCCCAAGTTCCCAACTCCCTGCAAGTTAGAAAGTAAGTAAGTTAAAGATCAGAGGGTAGTGGGTGCCAGTCATCTACAAGACCCCAGGGTCTCAGTCTCTCTCTCTCTCTCTGAAGAGCTGAATGCCAGGTTATGTTTGCAACAGAGTTAGCGGTTGCCTTGAATTTTTGTTGGATGCCAATTACAGATTTAAAAGCACTTAGTCACTCACACGCAGGTGATAAATCCTTTCAAACAGGTTTTTCCAACCTGCAGCGGAAAACCTCCTATTCCTTCTGAGTTCAGGCCTTCAGCATCCCTTTCCCCGCTTTTTAACAAGCCAAACAACGGCACCAAAGAAAATATTGAAGAGTCACTGAAGCCCAGTAAAAATTGACTCCTGGCCTGGCTCTTTATGATACGCCCCAATATCCGGCTTGCTATCAGAAGGTCACGTTTCTGTCCTACCCAAAAGGAAAAAGGGGGTGCAGAGCCGTGTAAAAGCCAACAACGCAGGTTGATCTAGAAGACCTGAACGCAATGATTTACTCAACAGTAAGTCAAGGGTTCTCTGTCCATGCTCAGGGTCATAACTTCGTTTTTGTTCCGGAGCTCAACTGTGGCATTAAGGACGTGCCTTTTCTTTTCCTTCGAACAGATGAAAGCCAAACTGAGTCAGAGTTGGGTGGCGACCCACGTCACCTGTTGCCCCAACTTCAAGTATTCTTGAACCAGAAAAGAATCCTGCTCCTTCCTCTCCCCCCCTTACCCCCCCCTCCACCAAGTGTTTCGTAAGTGTGTTACGTAAGAAGAGGAGCCCGGCTGAATCAGATGCAGAGTGACCATCTAAAGTTTAATGTAGAGGCCGAAGTGGTGCCCCAACAGGAAGCTTGACCGGAAGAACACCACCTCCCCTCCCGTTTTCAGCAGCTGACGTTCAAGGGATATTTTCCCCCTAGTATTTTAGCAATCAATCAATCAATCAATCAATCAATCAATCAATCAATGTCAAGGCAGACTGCCTCTGAGCATGGGAGATTCAATTTTAAGCCACCACCATGGTTAAAAGGTCTTTGATAGAGCTCTCCTCTGTGAATTGGTTCCATCTTTTTCCCCCCTGACAGTCACCTGGGCTTTAAAAGACAAGAGCTGCAAGACTGAACATTAGGCAAAGTGAATTATCATTATTATTAGTGTTCCACAGATAGACAGACAGATAGACCAGGGCAGTTCAACTTTTCATGCCAAGTGGGCCTCAAGAGTACTTCCAACACAGGACCTGTGGGCCGCACACTGAAGTAAATTTCCATATCGTAAATAAAAAGTGTTCACAATGTTTTTAATATTATTTAAGGTACACAATTTATATATTTAATTAAATATTTATAATTATATACACAATTAATAGGTTTAACTAGTAAAGAAATTTTATACACCAACAGATGCATGCGCTTTCATTAGCAATTCATGACACACACAAAATTTAATTTTTAAAGGCTTTAAGGTGTTCTTTCCTGAATGTTGCCGAGGGCCACCAAAAAAAGCCTCGTGGGCTGCACCACCCTGATATACCAAAATGCTAAAACCACTTAAATACTAAAAATAACTAAAACAACTTAAAAAGCACTTAACGTAAGTACCTAAAAAGACCCCGATGGACCTGCTACCGGGATGTTACGCAGGCCGGCCCTGAGTAACTATTTCCATGCATCAACTCCCATAACCATTAAAGAGACCTATTTGCATCTGATAAAGGATATTAGGGGCAGGGGGCAAGGTAGAATTTATGAGCCGAGCTGCTGTTGACTCAGTCCTGTGAAGAGGTGTGTGTGTGCGTCTCTCTTCCCTTCCCACCTGTGGGTCCTCCGCAGCTTTCCGGGAACGAACTGCGACAAAGATGAATCACCTGAGCAATTTGCACACACACCTGCCGATAAATGCCCCCCCCCCCACTCTAGGCACCAGTTTCAGTGGGATCCCTTGTCAGCAAGACACACCTTATGCATCCTTAGAAAAGAACAACTTGGCCTGACCCCGACCTCGACCCGCCAAGGCCCCTGGGGCTAATGCAGCAGTTCGCAGCAAGGCCAACCAATCAATGAGACCGCCAGCCAAGCTGCAATTTCTCAAGAAAAGGTATTTTAATTACGGACCTCCGAAGGGGATGCGGTGACCGTGAAAGACAGGCTGGAGAGAAACTTGGCATCCCTCCAAGAATGCGTTTCCACAAACAGCTTTTCTGAGAAAGCGGGTTCTGCTCTCCTGCGGCCTGGTTGTTGGACATGCTGCTCTGCCAGTCAACCAAGAAAAATGGCAAGATTTTGAGGGATGTTCGAAGAAGGCAGCTGGGAGGCTTTGATGTACGGCCTGGGCCGGTTCAGCTCTAGCAAACAAGGATTCCTTGCTTGATAAGATGACCTCAGTCTCCAAACTGTGGGGGCATCGATGCAACTTGGTGAAAACAAGGATCTTGAAATGTATCATGACTTTGAGGTGCCCCAAAAGCATGACACTTGTGAAATGATTCACACACACACACAGCTTTTGCTGTTGTTTCTGTTACTTGCGGATGTCCTGGCAAGTTGATGATGGGGGTCTCACCTCTCCTTTAGAAGAGCTCTTCAGCATTTATGACACGAGCTTCCCGGAACTCGTGGAGCCTGCGCAGCACCTCGTGCAAATCCCGCTCGCCGTATTGGTGGTTGTTGCGGCTACGGACGTTGACGGTGCGGTTGGATTTCTCCTTCCGGCCGACCACTAGAAGCAAGAACATAAGATTAAGGGGAGGCTGCTGGGTAAGGCCAATGGCCCATCAAGGCCCAGGGTCCTGTTCTCACATGGCCAAATGCCCAGAAGAACCCAGTAATCTCAATAGTCTGCCTCTGAAACTGGAGGCCCCATAAGAACATCGGAAGAGCCTGCTGCATTTGACAAAAGGGGCCCACTCAGTCCAGCATCCTGTTCTCATAGGCCACCCTGTTGCTTGTGGTAAACCCGCAAACAGGACCCAAGCTCAAGATTAACACTCCCCTGCCCTGTGTTTTCCAGCAATTGGCATTCAGAAGCATTGCTGCGTCCAGCTGTGGAGGAACAACACAGCCTCTCCATCATGGCTAGTAGCTATCAATAGGCGTCTCCTCCTCCTCCATGAATTTGTCTAATCCTCCTCTGAAGCCATCCAAGTTGGTGGCCATCACTACCTCCTGGGGGAGGGAGTTCAACAACAATAATTTATTATTTATACCCTGCCCAACTGGCTGGGTTTCCCTAGCCACTCTGGGCGGCTTCCAACAAAGATTAAAAATACATTAAAATGTCACACATTAAAAGCTTCCCTGAACAGGGCTGCATTTAGATGTCTTCTAAATGTCAGGTAGTTGTTTATCTCTTTGACATCTGATGGGAGGGCGTTCCACAGGGCGGTGCCACCACCGAGAAGGCCCTCTGCCTGGTTCCCTGTAGCTTTGCTTCTCGCAGTGAGGGAACTGCCAGAAGGCCCTCAGCGCTGGACCTCAGCGTCCGGGCAGAACGATGGGAGTGGAGACGCTCCTTCAGGTATACTGGGCTGAGGCAGTTTAGTTTAACTACACATTGCATGCAAGAGTACTTTCATTCTAAGCAGTAGTAGAGAAGAAACAGGAAGAGACATGGAGATTTGGAGGAGACCACTTGGCTACATGGATTGCAAGCTTTCAGGGGACATAAAACAGGGCTGCCCAAACTCCCCATTGTTTTTAAAAATTGCCCCTACATTTTCAAGCATATAGCCAAAAGCGTAACAATTCAAAACTTGATTCTGAGCCCACTCTAGAGACTTCGCTTATTCTTCACCCTTGTGGATGCTGCAGCTTTACAAGAAGTTTGGATCAAGCCCAAACTTTTAATCAACCTAAGACAGCTGCGGGGGACGACAATGATCCAACTTGGTATAACGTAGCTTCCTACGATGGGGAAGGGCTGTAGCTCAGCGGCAGAGCAGAAGATCCCGGGCTCATTCGCCGGCACCTCCATCTACGGCTGGGGAAAGACTCCCCCCTGCCAGAAACAATGGGGAGCCACTCAGTGTAGACAATGCTGAAGCTAGATGAACCAATTTGGTCTGACTCCGGGTTAAGGCAGGCTATTCCCACTCGCTTTCGGCAGTGGCATAGCGTGGGTTGTCAGCACCCGGGGCAAGGCAAGTAATTTGCGCCCCCTAACCCGTGGATTTACGCCCCCTAACCCCAGATGTTGCGCCCGGTGCGGCAGGCCCCCCTGCACCTCCCACGCTACGCCACTGGCTTTCGGGGATGCCAGCTCACCAAACTGGAAGTTGTACTGGGCCAGCTGGGCTTTTCGGATCTTGCGGTTGAGGGTCAAGCTTTGGTCGGCGCTGATGTCTGCCATGAATCCTGCCTGGTGGAAGAGCTGGTGGACCTGAAACACAAGGGAGAGAGTGCATGAGAAAGGTGTCAAATAGTTAACCCAGCTACAGTCTGCTGGGAAGGAGGCAGTGGGAGAAGAGGAGGTACCGTATTCTTCCATGTATAACACGCCCCCATGTATAAGACGACCCTTATTTTTTTGGAACGCAGCAAAAAATGGGGCGTGGGGATTGCCCAAAATTGTTGAGCTTTTTCTGTTGTGGTCACCACCGCCAATCGCTCTACAGCCTGGCAGCAAATACGAATCGCACGCATCAGCGCGGCCGCCAATCGTCTGCACGCTCGCTGCCAAAAGCCCACCTGCCCACTTGACGCAACCACAGCCGACTGCACACATGCCTCACCGCTGGCGTAAATCACACGCCCAATTGCTGCAGCTGCAGCCAATCGTCAGCAGGCCTTGCCACAGCAGCCAATCACACACCCAATTGGCGCTGCCAATCTCCTGACCGTTGCTGCCACCAATCGCCCGGACCCCTCTGCTATCCGTGTATAAGATGACCTACAATTTTTGCCTATTATTTCTAAGGAAAAATTACCATCTTATACATGGAAAAATACGGTATTTGCAGTCCCCTCTCTATTCCGAGCAGGTGATGCCTCATAGGCAGCTACTCTGCCCATTCCTCACTTTCTTACTGGTAATCACACACCCCAGTTCTATCCCTCTAAGGCAGCTACACTTTATAAAAATATATATTTGTGTACACTAAACATTCTGTGGCAAAGCAATTCTGGGCCTTTCCATCTGCATGCCTTAACCCCTTTCACTTCATGAAACTTATTAACAGTATTTAACATTTGACTAGGGGACATGGGACGGCAGGGAGTGATTAAAAGGAGGCCAAGTAATTAAACAGAAGTCTGCCCACGATAGATTGGGGAGGGGGGGCTTTCTTGACCTCCTCTATAGCTTTTCCCACATTTCAGCAGAAGCTGCTACGGCACACTTTTCACACCATGAGGAATAGAGTATTTTTTTTAAATGCACTGAAATTTTAATGCACTGAAATTCCTAGAAATCTGAATTGCGCACCTAATATTTCTCCCCTTCTCTGTTTCCTTACATGATTTCACAGTGTATAACGCTTTGAATATAACGAACAGGCAGATCCATGCTAATTCTTCTTGTCTCTCACCTTGCAGGCATAGTCCTCCACGTCTGGGCCAACAGGGATCACCATAATTTGGAACGGGGACAGCCAGAAGGGCCTGCAATGAGAGCAGAAAGCACAACACCCTCAAGTCAGTCTAATTCTCCCTTCCCCTCCTGCAGCTCCCACTTCCTGGGTGATCTACTGATTTATAGCTGGCACTCAGCAGCTTTCGCAGCTTCACAAAAACCCACGGTTCTGATTCCTTGACTGCTTTTGCCCCCGCACTGCGGCATTTTCTGTTCACAATAAACCTTGGAGAGCGTATATAGCTGGCTCCACAGGGACAATGCCAGCTTAACACTTAAAAGTTGGACATTTCGATTGTTGGTTTTTCTTTGACAGGTAGAAACACAGCAGCAGGGAGTGATCCGGCCTATTTATAAGAACGTAAGAACTGGGACACGGGTGGCGCTGTGGGTTAAACCACTGAGCCTAGGACTTGCTGATCAGAAGGTCGGCGGTTTGAATCCCTGTGACGGGGTGAGTTCCCGTTGCTCGGTCCCTGCTCCTGCCAACCTAGCAGTTCCAAAGCACGTCAAAGTGCAAGTAGATAAATAGGTACCACTCCGGCGGGAAGGTAAACGGCGTTTCCGTGCGCTGCTCTGGTTTGCCAGAAACGGCTTAGTCATGCTGGCCACATGACCCGGAAGCTGTACACCGGCTCCCTCGGCCAATAAAGCAAGATGAGCGCCGCAACCCCAGAGTCAGTCACGACTAGACCTAATGATCAGGGGTCCCTTTACCTTTACCTTTAAGAACTGGAAGGATCAGGCCAATGGCCCACCTAAACCAGCATCCCGTTCTCCAAGTAGCCAACCAGATGCCCCAACAGGAAAACTGCAAGCAACCTCCTAAGGTTTCCAGTTTTCAAAATTATTATTGACTCCATCTATGAAGACGCAGCATAGCCATCATGGCTGGAAGCCATCGATAGCCCTCTTGCCTCCGTGAATTTGTCTACTTCTCTTCTAAAGCCATCTAGGTTGGTGTCCTGCAAGAAGGAGTTCCATAGTTTAACTATGTGGTTCAGTAAGAAGGACTTTCTTTTGTGTCCTGAATTGTCCAGCTTCATTGCATGTCCACAGCTTCTAGCATTACGTGAGATAAAACTTTTCCCTATCCAGTTTCCCCAGGCCATGCATTGTTTTACAAACTTCATCTATAGGTATTTGAACAAGAGGAAACGTTTTCAAACATTGGCAGCCTCCACTTGCAGTCGCTTTCACCACCTCATCCTGCAACACGGCGAGACCCAGCAAGGAAGATCGGCGGCACAGCCCCTCCGGTCACTCACCACTTCCCGCCGTAGTTCTCTGCCAGGACAGCCAACATCCTCTCAACAGAGCCAAGGACCGCTCGGTGGATCATCACTGGTCTCTCCTCCAAACCACTGTCTTTGCTGTATGAGACATGAACACACAGAGTCAGCACCCGAACTCTCAGGGCTGTGTATGCTCCAAGTTCCTGAAATCCTTTTGGGTGAAGCTAACCTTGGTTTCTGCCCCAACGCTAACGACGGAAATTAAGAAGGTAAGAAGGGCCCTGCTAGATCAGGCCAGTGGCCCATCTAGTCCGGCCTCCTGTTCTCACCATGGTCAGCCATCAGATGCCAGTGGGAATCCCCACAAACAGGACCTGAGCACAAGAGCTCTCTCACCCCTGGGATTCGGAAGCACTGCTGCCTGCAGCTGTGGGCTGAGTGCGTTTGCGTAATCTAGGCCAGGGGTGCAAGCTTTGCTCAGGTGGGCCCTGTAGCTTCCCTGTGGATTTGTGGCGGAAGGCAGGAGATGGCAAATGTTTAGGAATGAAGGAAGCTGCCATACCTTGAATCAGATCATTGGGGTCCGTCTACAATGACTGGCAGCAGCCTTCCAGGATTTCAGGCAAGAGACATTCCCATCCCTTCCTGCCAATGCCACTTGGAACTGAACCTGCATGCAAAGCATGTGATCCTACCACTAAATAATGCTAATATTCCAGTCCTTGTGGTTCCAAATCAAGGGCTGACTCAGGAAAGCTGCCTTATACCCAAGTCAGATGCTTGGTCAGTATTTGTCCACATTGTCCAGCATCTGGTCTTCAGGGTTTCAGGCAGGGGGTGTTCCCAGACTTAACTGGAGAGGTCAGCAGTAAAACCTGGGACCTTTCGCATGCAGATTCTAGCAGCTGTTCCTGACTTTCTGCTGGGAAGGTGAACAAGGATCTCAACCCCTCCCTTCCCCAAACCAAACCAAACCACGTCAGGTCTGGAACAAAATTTTATTTCGGGCTTTTTTTTTGCTTTTGCCTGCTTGTGTTGTTACTCCTGTTTTGTGGTTTAAAATTAAGACAATTGCTTTTTTCAGATGATAGATAGATAGATGATAGATAGATAGATAGATAGATAGATAGATAGATAGATAGATGATAGATAGTACTTTGAAGGGGCCCAGTCTCCCCACCTAGATATTCCTTATTTCTAAGAGGGATCTTTGCCAAGATGCACAAAAAAGCTTGCCCAACAACAAGGTTACAGTCAGACCTCTGGCAGGTAAAACACTTCCCCATTCTTCCAAGTCTGACACCTAGAGCTGGCACACAGCTGGTGCCACGCAGATTGCAGATTAGCTCCTGCAGCTGGTAAACCAATCTCCAGAAAGCTACTAAACAAAGGCGCCTTCAGATTCCTAGGCAGTTCCTCTTTCCCTGTCCTGTGGTCAGACAGGGGTTGGGTAGGGGAAGGACCAGTTGCGAAAGTTGGGTGTGAGGAAGCGAAGGGAGAGGGAGAGAGTGAGAAAAGGGAACCTTCCACTCAAAGAGACCCGAGAATGAGGCTCCTCTGACGGTATCGCCGTGGAGATTTTGCGTTGGCTCTCTCAGAAGTTACGCACTCATGTCTGAGCTTCTTGCTTGATGTTATAAACACTATGGCAATGTGCTGTGCTCAGTGTAGGGCTTTTTTGGGGGGGAGGGGGGAGCGAAGGGTGCAAGCCAAGTGGTGGAACATCTGCTTTGCATGCTACGGTGCCAGGTTCATTCGCACAAAACTTACTCCATGTTTTGCTTGCACAATCTGGCAGGTCTGGAAAGAAACTCGGGTGCATCTGAGTCACTTCAGCCAAGAACTGAAAATGCAAGAGCCTGTAGCTCTGCGGCAGAAAGTCTGCTTTGCATGCGGAACATCCTTCGGGTCAATTCCCAATGGCATCTCCAGGGACGGTGGGCAAACACTCCTGTCTAGAGCAGGTGTGGGGAAAACTGTGGCTCACCAGACATTGCTGAACTACAACTCCCCTCATCAGCATCCCCAGCCACTGGCCATGCTTGCTGGGGCTGCTGGGAGTTGAAGTTCAACAACATCTTGAGGGCCAAAGGCTCCCCACCATCACCTTACAGAACCACTGCCAATTAGCGCAGGGCTACAATGGAAACCTGTGCCTCTCCAGGTGTTAGTGAGCTACAGTACCCATTATTTTTTTGTTTTAGTTTTAACCATTTTAACTACAGTGGTACCTCTGGTTGCAAACAGGATCCATTCCGGAGGCCCGTTCGCAACATGAAAAGAGCCACTTCTGTGTATGTGCATGACATCATTATGCGCTTCTGCGCATGTGTGAGCTTCGAAACCCGGAAATAACCCTTTCTGGTACTTCTGGGTCGCCACAGGACATAACCTGAAAGAACGTCACATGAAGCGGACGTAACATGAGGCATGACTGTATTTATTTGTGTTTTTACCTTGTATTTTTACTGTGTGAACCGCCCTGAGATCTTGTGATGAAGGGTGGGATCTTAAGAATGATAAGAATTCTAACTGGTAGCTATGCTGGCCGACAGGGAGTTGAGCGTCCTTTCATGCTGTTGAAAACCAGCCCTTTTTCCAGAACCATGAGGACTGGGACCTTGCTTTATTTCTGAGGGAATAGCTATAGCTGAGCAGTTGAGCACCTGCTTTGCATGCAGAAGGTCCCAGGCAGGCAAGTCCGGGTACGGGTGTTCAAGGCCCCCGACAGAAAACTCTGCCTTGTCAGCCTAGACCAAGGATCGGGATAAATTCCAGCCAGTCAGGGATGGTGGGGCTTGTAGTCTGGACAGCTACAGGTGTGTCCAGGGGAACCAAGAGGAAGACTCGAAGTTGCCTCCTACCCAGTCAGACCATTGGCCCATCAACATCAGAAGTGTCTGCACTCACTGACAGCAGTTCTCCAGGATTTCAGGAAAGGAAATCCTGCCCAACCTTGAGATGCCATTGAACATAAGACCTTTTGCATGGAAAGCAGATGCTCTCCCGCTGAACTATGGCCTTCCCCTTAGACCATAATGGCCTGACATGGCAGGAGACAGCTCCCTCTGTTTCCAAAACGTTTTCTTTTCATTAAATGCCCCTGCATGAAAATTCGAAGGCAACCTGGGAATTTTAGGGGATGGCAGGAGCAGAGTGGCAAGTATGTGAAGCCCCCTGGCTATCTACCTGCAGCAGAGCTCACCTTGCGTATGAGAGATCAAACCGGATGGGCATCTGGAAATCCAGCTGAATGGTGGCACATTGGTGGTGCCGGCCGAGGGCATCTTTAATCTGAATATCAACCTGGGGGAAAATGCAAACACAGAGAATGCTGTGAGGAACAGGACCCATTACGTGCCTCAGCTAGCTTTGACCTGCAAGTGCCGTTGGGTGATGTTCAAAGAGGATCAGAAAAATCCACAGAGGATAAGGCTGTCAGTGGCTGCCAGCCCTAATGGGCATTATCTGCCTTGACTGTCGGAGGCAGGCAGCTTTTGAACGTCAGTCGTCAGGACTCAGAAGTGAGAGGAGTGGGCTTGGTTCTCACTGTGAACACAAGCACATAAGAAGAGCCTTCTGGATCAGGCCAAAGGGGGCCCATTTGGTCCAGAACCTTGTTCCTAGAGTTGCCAACCAGATGCCCCAATGAGAACCCACAAGCGGGATTCAGACATCATCATCATCATCATCATCATCATAAATAAAACAATTTTATTTATATCCCGTCCTCCCCAGCCAAAGCCGGGCTCAGAGCAGCTAACAACAATAAAAATAACACAGCATTCTAAATCAATTCATTCTAAAATCAATTCAAAATCAAATTAATGGCAACCATTGGGCTAGAGTTCTGTGAGGATTACCAAAGGAGGGGGTCAGACTGTGCCTTGGCCAAAGGCCTGGTGGAACAGCTCTGTCTTGCAGGCCCTGCGGAAAGATGTCAAGTCCTGCAGGGCCCTAGTCTCTTGTGACAGAGCATTCCACCAGATCAGGGCCACAGCTGAAAAAGCCCTGGCTCTGGTTGAGGCCAGCCTAAGCTCCCTGTGGCCCGGGACCTCCAAGATGTTTTTGTTTGAAGACCGTAAGGTCCTCCGTGGTACATACCAGGAGAGGCGCTCCCGAAGGTATGAGGGTCCTAGGCCGTATAGGGCTTTAAAGGTTAAAACCAGCACTTTAAACCTGATCCTGTACTCCACCGGGAGCCAGTGCAGCTGGTATAGTACCGGGTGAATGTGATCTCGCAGCGAAGACCCCATAAGGAGTCTCGCTGCAGCATTCTGCACCCGCTGGAGTTTCTGGGTCAGTCTCAAGGGCAGCCCCACGTAGAGTGAGAACACTCTACCCTCCTGGAGTCTTCAGCAACTGGGATTTAGAACCACTGCTGCCTCTATGACTATGGAAGCAGAGCAGAGTCACCAGGATTAGCAGCCATCCATGAATTTGTCCTGTCCTATTTTAAAGCCCTCCCAGTTGGTGGCAATCACTGCCTCCTGTGGGAGAGAGTTCCATAGTTTTAACTCTGCACTGCACAGAGAAGGACTTTATTCAAACAGCTCTGAATTTCGCAACATTCAGCTTGGCTGGATGCCCACAAGCTCTAGAGTTAGGGGGAACCAGAGCCTAGGTGGGTCCCCATTGGCCGCATCCAGCTACAGGGCTCTTCCTACGGTTCAGGATTTCTGGCAGGCGGGGCCACTCACTGACCTTTGGCCCGTAGAAGGCGCCATCCCCAGGATTGAGCTCCCAAGGCTGTCCAAAGTCTCGGAGGCTTTTTTCCAGCAGCTGGAAGGTGAGAGAAAAAGGAGGAGTCAGGAAACTGAGCTTGCTTTCCACTTGGCAAGCGCCCGCCATCTGGGTGGTCAGGTCAGGTCTTCTTTGAGAAGAAAAAGGACCTCAGGGCATGTTTGCCTAGCAAACAGGGTGGAACAAAGGATATTTTTAAAGGGGAGAGAAGCGTTTTGAGAACACACACAAAGCTAATCCTTCCCATCACTGCGAGGGATAAAACCCGCACGAATATGGATTGAAACATAACATTGAAAGCTATTTAAGTGCTTCTCAGGTTGATCAATTTGCAGGCAGGGGAAAAAATTGGCTATCCTAGGCAATGGCTGGACAGTGTTCTCGAAGCTATGAGCATGAGTTTGACCAAACTGCGGGAGGCAGTGGAAGACAGGAATGCCTGGCGTGCTCTGGTCCAGGGGGTCACGAAGAGTCGGACACGACTAAACGACTAAACCAGTGTTTCTCAACCTTGTGCCTCCAGCTGTTTTTGAACTACAACTCCCATCATCCCTGACTAGCAAGACCAGTGGCAAGGGATGGTGGGAATTGTAGTCCAAAAACAGCTGGAGGCACAAGGTTGGGAAACACTGGACTAAACGACAACAACAACAACAACAACAACAACAACAACAACAACAACAACAACAACAGGCAATGGCAGGAGGTCTCATTCTTACCTCCTCGGCCCGATCCCAAAGGTGAGGCTCCCCGAGGAATTTTTCGGGGCGGGTGGAGAGGTAGAAGCGCAAAGTGAATCCAAAAACAGAGTAGACAGCTTGAAGGAAGTCCAGGCAGCCTTGAATTTCTCCTTCCAGCTGAATTTGAGGGGTGGGGGAAGAGAGAAGAAAAGAGGTGATAATATCCCATTCCTTCCTGGTTTGTCCCGGCATTCCCTCCTCCCCTTTAAAAGATGTTCCAGTTTTTGCCCATTTGGTATCAGAAGACTTTTATGTTGTTGTTTTTTTTACATTTTTTACATTTCCTTTTAACTCATCAAAAGGTATACCAAAGTTTATACCCAACACAAATTCTATTTTTATAATATACGAAAATAAAAGAAATGTTTTAAAAATCCAACCAAAAAAGAAAGGCACAAAGAGGAGGAAGGCAGAAGAAAGAAAAGGAAAGAGAGAGAAAAAAACAAATGAAGTCTCAGAGCGCTGTTTCAACAGAGACAGGTGGAGCCTTCGGGTTCAGCCATGCAGGTACAGTGGCACCTCTGGTTAAGTACTTAATTCATTCCAGAGGTCCGTTCTTAACCTGAAGCACCACTTTAGCTAATGGGGCCTCCTGCTGCCGCCTCACCACCAGAGCACGATTTCTGTTCTCATCCTGAAGCAAAGTTCTTAACCCGAGGTACTATTTCTGGGTTAGTGGAGTCTGTAACCTGAAGCGTATGTAACCTGAAGTGTATGTAACCTGAGGTACCACTGTATCTTGCCATCGCCCCATCCCTCACCTGATCCATGGCGCAGAAGATGTGAGCGTCATCCTGCTGGAACCGGCGCACCCGCGTCAGCCCAGTCAGGGCTCCCGACGGCTCGTTTCTGTGCAGAACCCCAAAGTCAGCAAAGCGGAGAGGCAGCTCCCTCCAGGATCGGGGGCGGTGGCCAAACATGAGGCTACGTGGAGGAAAGGGAGAGGAACTTGCTTCTACCTCTCAAGGCACATCAACGGAGCTGTAAGGGCAAGCCGAATATACCCCCCCCCCAGGCCTCCATTCCTGCGCCCCCCAATAATTCATAACTCACCAATGGCCAGGGCAGTTCATTGGCTTGAGGGCAAAGGTCTCATCTTCAACCCTGAAGGAGAACATGTTCTCGGCATAGTGCTGCCAGTGGCCAGACGCTTTCCACAGCTTCGCGTTGTAAATGTTGGGGGTGATCACCTCAGAGAAGCCGCGCTTGAGATACTCACTCTGGGACACCAAAAATCAAAAGGAAGGGGGATACCAGGAGTTGGGGGCAGAGAATTAAGTAAGAAATGGAGCATCAGTCCCAGCACAGCTAAAATATATTTAAAATTAGTTTTCTTCATGCACCAGCTCATTAAAAATAATAAACGTTTGTTTTTTAATTCCTGACTTTATAAAGGTAAAGGGACCCCTGACCATTAGGTCCAGTTGTGACCGACTCTGGGGTCGCGGCGCTCATCTCACTTTATTGGCCGAGGGAGCCAGTGTACAGCTTCCGGGTCATGTGGCCAGCATGACTAAGCTGCTTCTGGCGAACCAGAGCAGCGCACGGAAACACTGTTTACCTTCCCACTGGAGTGGTAGCTATTTATCTACTTGCACTTTGACGTGCTTTCGAACTGCTAGGTTGGCAGGAGCAGGGACCGAGCAACGGGAGCTCACCCTGTCGCGGGGATTCGAACCGCCGACCTTCTGATTGGCAAGTCCTAGGCTCTGTGGTTTAACCCACAGCGCCACCTGCGTCCCTCCTGACATTATAACTCGCTCCAATAGGCTGACTATGTGGTTCGTCTTTTAATAAAGTCTGCATAGGAAATTAGGTCGTTTGCTTGCATCTCTTTGCTCACATATAACAGGCTGATGTAGCAAGAGTGGCAGAAACTGTCTTTTTCAAACTGGCCATCCTATTCTCCTGTCCAGGACACAGATTTTCTCCAGTTCTTACCATACAAAAGCCTGACTGCACTGTACAGGGAAACATATTCGCATTGTGTATATCAATAATGAACACTGGGTTTTAAGTCAACTTCAATTGTCATTCTACGGACTGTTTCTGATACTTAGCCAGGGAAGGATGAACTTAGATCGTCCGCCTCAAACAGTGTGTGGCATCAGAGACCAGCTCTGACCTTTGCACGTAAGTCATGCACAGGCCGATCTGGAACATTTGAGAAGCGATGGATTAGGAAGCAGAGCACACCTTAATGAAGTCCATGAGAGTTGTGTAAATGTGTGCTCCTTTGGGGAGGAAGAAGCAGCTTCCTGGGCTCAGTTCATGGAAGAAGAAAAGCTCTTGATCCTGCAGAGGAACAAAGTCAGTCTGTGCGGCGTAATAGTTTTGAATGGGGCAATAGGATCCGAGAGACCAGGGTTCAAATCTTCATAAGGAGACCTTGGGCCCAGTCATTGTCTCTATGGCAGGCATAGGAAAACTCGCCCCTCCAGATGTTTTTGGGACTACAACTCCCATCATCCCTAGCTAACAGGACCAGTGGTCAGGGATGATGGGAATTGTAGTCCCAAAAACATCTGGAGGGCCGAGTTTGCCTATGCCTGCTCTATGGCTTGCAGGAGTGCTGAGAGGATAAAAAATGGGGGAGAACCACGTACAACCACCTTGAGCTACTCAGCAGGAAGGCAGGGTGTCAGTGCATCAATATATACCGTATCTTTTGCTCTATAAGACTCACTTTTTCCCTCCTAAAAAGTAAGGGGAAATGCGTGTCCGTCTTACGGAGCGAATGCAGGTTGCGCAGCTATCACAGAAGACAGAACAGCAAGAGGGATTGCTGCTTTCACTGCGCAGCGATCCCTCTTGCTGTTCTGGCTTCTGAGATTCAGAATATTTTTTTTCTTGTTTTCCTCCTCCAAAACTAGGTGCGTCTTGTGGTCTGGTGCATCTTATAAAGCGAAAAATACGGTATTTTACAGGTGCTTGTTTGTAAAGGAATCTGACTCCCTGGGCTTAAAACAACAACCCTCCCCCGCCCTTGGGGGATGGGGAGAGAGGGAGGGAAGCATTTCCTCCCAGAGGTTATACCAGACCCGACAGGTCTTAATTCCACCTTGCCTATCCGCCGATGATCCCGCTGGGCAGCCTCCTCTTGAGCACGTTCCCATTCCGCGAGCTGCTTGGGGTTGGGGAAGGAGATGCCGTAGACCCGCTGAAGGGACTCCTTCGAAGGGTCTCCGTGCCAGTAGGAGGCGGCGTTCTGCCAAGCCAAGAGGAATGACAAAAAAATTAAATAAGCATGCAAAATTGCCTGGTCCAGAAAGAAGCCCCTGGAGTTTCTGAACGTATGAAGGTTCAGGAGAGGGGAAAAGAAAGCAGTGAAACTATGGAACTGGCTTCTGGGGGAGGCAGCGATGGCGGCCAACTTAAGATGGCTTCAAAAGAGGATTTGAGGCAAATTCATGGATGGCTATGCTCTGCCTCCATTGCTAGAGGCTTCTGAATACCACTTGGTGGGAACTGGGAGTGGGGAAAGTGGTTCTTGTGTTCAAACCCTGCTTGCTGGTTCCCCTTGAGGGCATCTGCCTTCCCCCTGTGAGAACAGGGTGCTGGACTAGGTGGGCCCTTGGCTTGATTCAGCAGCCTCTGCTTAAGCTCTTACATAATAATAATAATTTATTATTTGCACCCCGCCCATCTGGCTGGGTTTCCCCAGCCACTCTGGGCGGCTTCCATAGAAAGCAAAAATACAGTAAAATATCACAGATTAAAAACTTCCCTGAATTAGCGGAACTTTGGTATTTCTACCACCAGGGATATTATTATTATTATTATTATTATTACTACTACTACTACTACTACTACAGTGGTACCTCGGGTTAAGTACTTAATTCGTTCCGGAGGTCTTAACCTGAAGCACCACTTTAGCTAATGGGGCCTCCTGCTGCTGCCGTGCCGCCGGAGCATGATTTCTGTTCTCATCCTGAAGCAAAGTTCTTAACCTGAAGCACTATTTCTGGGTTAGCGGAGTCTGTAACCTGAAGTGTATGTAACCCGAAGCATATGTAACCTGAGGTATCACTGTATTATTATTATTACAGTCATACCTCATGTTACGTTTGCTTCATGTTACATTCTTTCAGGTTGCGACCCAGAAGTACCGGAAAGGGTTACTTCCAGGTTTCGCCGCTCGCACATGCGCAGAAGTGCAAAATGACGTCAAGAGCATGCACAGAAGCGGCGAATCGCAACCCACACATGCGCAGACGCGCCGCTGCGGGTTGCGCTTTCATGTTGTGAACAGGCCTCTGGAACGGATCCTGTTCGCAACCAGAGGTACCACTGTAGTATTATTATTATTATTATTATTATTTTGCTATTTAGACTTAATGGTCACTTGCTACCTAACAAGCCTCCAAGTGACTTAAAAACATAAATACAAAGGGGGGGGGTTATATGAAACATTAAAATGTTCACACAACAGCTATGCTTCATTAATACACTTATCCTTATTTTATTGATTCACAGCATTTGCACCAGGCTCTTCAGCACCCCCCCCCAAAGACTCCCCACCCTACTTCCGGATGCAAGGACCTGGGACGTTAGTACCCACCTTCAGGAGCTTCAGTGCACGGATCTCCCCCGTATGCCGGACGTGCGGCCCCCGGCAGAGGTCGATGAAGGGCCCGCATCTGCAGACAGGAAAGAGGAGAGACGGTGAGTATCGGGCCTTGACTATTCCTAATGCTTTAACTCCTTAGGTGGTGTACTTATGCTCCAGTTGGAGAACAGCCTTTAACAAACGTGTCATGGGTTTTGAAGACACTCGAACTCAGGACGAAAGGGAGAAACGTGCTAAGAGGAAGGCACTCTTGGCAAACCCTCACCGTAATCAACTCCTGCCTGGAAACCAATGTCCCCACTGTGGAAGGATGTGTGGATCCAGAATTGGCCTCCACAGTCACCTACGGACACACGGCTAAACGGACACACGGCAAAACGAATTTCTTATGGGCTTGCTTCGCAAGACGAAAATGTATTGCGAGTTCCTGCGGGTTTTTCCCCCTTCCCCCCCCTTTTTCTAAGCCGCTAAGCTGCTTATCTGCTTATCCGCTAAAAGCCACTAAAAGCCGCTAACAGCGCTAATCCGCTAAGCCGTCAATGGGCTTGCTTCACAAGACGAAAAAACCGCTAGACAAAGAGACTCGCGGAACGGATTCTTTTCGTCTTGCGAGGCACCACTGTATAAGAAATAAGATATGGGATGGAAATAAACTGACCTGCTCATCTCCATTGCCAGGAATAAGCTCAGATTTGCACTAAAGATCAGGAGGCACTCCTGTTTTCTCAAAAGGCAGGTGAGGTAAAGATAAAGGACCCCTGGACAGTTAAATCCAGTCAAAGGAGACTATGGGGTTGCGGCGCTCAGCTCACTTTCAGGCTGAGGAAGCTGGCGTTTGTCCACAGACAGCATTCCAGGTCGTGTGGCCAGCAGGACTAAACTGCTTTTGGCGCAACAGAACACAGTGATGGAAACCAGAGTGCACGGAAACACCGTTTACCTTCCTATTTATCTACTCGCACTGGCGTGCTTTTGAACTGCTAGGTTGCCAGGAGCTGGGACAGAGCAGCGAGAGCTCCCACCGTCGCGGGATTCGAACCGCCCACCTTCTCATCAGCAAGCCAAGAGGCTCAGTGGTTTAGACCACAGCGCCACCCGCGTCTCAAAAGGAGGCAACAACTGCAGGTCAGCTGTGGATGTCCAGAGTCGAGGGTTTCTCTCACCTGTACACGGTGGCAGTCAGAGATTTCACCTTTTCGTCAATAATCTGAAGTTTGAATTTGTTGTGCTGGAAGGGCAAAGAAAGCCAACAATCGTCAAGGAAGTTTTGCGATAGTTCGCTGCGAGAAACAGGGTGCTGGACTAGGTGGGCCATTGGCCTGATCCTGCCAGCTCCTCTGGTGTTCTATCCATCCCGCAACCACACCACACAAAATCCCACTTCCCTGAACACTTCCCAAAAGAAGAAAATTAGTCTGAATGCTCAACCCAAAGCTGCTGGCATGTAGCTCAGTGGCAGAGCACCTGGCCTGCATGCAGAAGTCTCCCTGTTCAATCTCCAGGTAAGGCTGGGAATATCCCCTGCCTGAAACCCCTGGAAGAACCTCTGTTGGATCATCAGTCTGACTCATTAAATGGCAGCTTCCTCTAGTCCTATTTAAACTGGCCTATTAAAAAGTAGAGACATCACCTTGCCAACAAAGGTCCATATAGTCAAAGCTCTGGTTTTCCCAGTAGTGATGTATGGAAGTGAGAGCTGGACCATAAAGAAGGCTGATCGCCGAAGAATCGGTGCTTTTGAATTCTGGTGCTGGAGGAGACTCTTGAGAGTCCCATGGACTGCAAGAAGATCAAACCTCTCCATTCGGAAGGAAATCAGCCCTGAGTGCTCACTGGAAGGACAGATCCTGAAGCTGAGGCTCCAAGACTTTGGCCACCTCATGAGAAGAGAAGACTCCCTGGAAAAGACCCTGATGTTGGGAAAGATGGAGGGCACAAGGAGAAGGGGACGGCAGAGGATGAGATGGTTGGACAGTGTTCTCGAAGCATGAGTTTGACCAAACTGCGGGAGGCAGTGGAAGACAGGAGGGCCTGGCGTGCTCTGGTCCAGGGGGTCACGAAGAGGCGGACACGACTAAACGACTAAACAACAACATTAATCAGAACCATGAGAACTGAAATCTTACTAGCTGTTTGAAACTACTAAAAAGCCATTATTAGTTCCAAAACAGTGAGAGAGAGAAAGCAATATTTAAAACACAGCTCATCATTTCAATAAGAAGTGGGTTGAAAGAACAAGCCTGCTTAAAAGCAAAACATGGGAGGGAGCAACACCTCTCCTTTGGGAGGAAGCCTCAGAAATGTGAGGCCATCACTGAAAAGGCGCCGTTCCTTGCGTTCAACAGCCTTCATTGCAGATACTTAGACCTGGGCAGGTTCATTGAAAATACATAGGTGAAGGCTGTCCTTCAAGGCGCTCTCTCTACTGTTGCATGAATAGTATCCTGCCATTAGACCTGGAGGCTGTGGGTTGTATTCTCTCTCTGCTAGTGCAAGGCCAATTCAGCACAACAAGCTATGCCATTGCACAACAGATTACACAATCTATCGGTCAGCACAAGTGACCAGCAACCTACTTACATGTTCTCTTGTGCAAAACATGTCACGTATACGGCTAAGTGACTAACTTAGCACTGCATTGGATACGACCCCTCTAATCCTGGCAAGCACGGAACACTCTGGATAAATCAGTCAAATGGAGCTGTGTATTTCAAAGGCTATGCCTGACTGTGAATTTGCACCTATGTTCCCATATCCGAGCGGGATATGCAAGAGGAACCCTGCACTCTTTCTAAAAATCAGCCACCAAGCCCAGCCTTTCCCCATGCCTTCTGGTGCCTTCCAGATCTTTTGGACTACAGCTCTCCCCAATCACATACTAGCACAGCAGTGTTGGCTAAGGATGATGGGAGCTGAAGTCCAAAATATCTGTAGGGTATGAGCCCAGGGAAGGCTGAACTAGGCCATCGTTCTGTTTCCCCACAAAAGCCCAAACAAATTATTCTGGGAGGCCCTGAGAGGGTGGAAGGCAGATGTTTATGTCTCCAACAACTGGGATAGACAGCCTCTGAACATGGAGGTTCAGTTGACTAATCGCCACTGACAGGCAGCTCTTCAGAAACTGGCTTAATGCCCTCTTAAAAGCTACACTAAAGCCTCTGGTTCATTGGCGCGTCCTGTGGCAGCAGATGCCACAAACTGCAGTCAACTTCCAAGAATTGTAGACAACTTTGCACCTGTTTCAGAAACCAGGCCATCAAAACAAAAACAGAAGAAAAAGCTTGAAGAACCTGTTGCCAGCCATTTTAGTAATTTTCACAGCCGCAACGTTTTCAGGAGTGGAAATTCCAGTAGGGTAGGAAAGCAAAGGGAAGAATGCCCCACAGCATTGAAACTAAGGTGTGGAACATCTGTGGCAGCCCAGATGTTGCTGCAAGATTCCACCATAGTCAGTGGTCAAGGATGACAACAAGAGTTCCAATCCATGAACACCAGGGAGCACCAGATCTCAAACTGGAAATGGACTAGCAATACAATAACTTTTGGACAACCATGGCCTCAGCTCAGGGGACAAATATGTCACATTTTACCTAAGAATTAAACTATTTTTCTTGTCCTTCTTGTGCTCCTAACATAGTGCCTGCCCAGAAGATGTTGCCTTCCTCAATACTCTTGCCATCCTCACTCATCTTGGTTTCAGGTGCAAAATCCAGTTACGTCACTGGCAAGGCAGAGGCCCCGGCATTTAACTAAATAATTCTAAGCTTCTCTTTATTCCGTCTTTCTACGAAATGACGGAGGGCTCTTCTGACATTCTTTGGCATTTGCACCTTAAAGAGCTCCACCAGATCCTCTCGAGAGACTTCCAGCCGTTCAAAGGGATGGTTCTTGGCGATTATCCCCTTGCAGATTTCCTCCAGGACCGGCAGGTCTTTACTGGACACAGTCCTGTGAAGAAGAAGAAAATGAAAAGCTCTTTACAGGAAACATGGAGACATCAACAGATAATGTCAAGCCCTGGCAGACCCAAAATGACAAAGAGGGTCATAAAAGTCCTGATCTTCAAAGTTTTGATACCTAACCAACAGACAGAAAGATAAACCCTTGATTTGGACCAGCCAGTTCTGTGGACCAGACAGCCTTTGTCCCTGCATATGTTGTGAACTGCTCCTAATCAAGTTTATTTACTTCCCTGCTTGTTTGATCTTAGAAACTTTGGAGATTAAGGCTTTGTTATCCTGTTTGCCGTTTTCAGCAACCCTTCAACCAGCAACCCTTGCAAGTCTTCTGCCTAAGTCAAACTTTATGACAATTCGGAGATTAAATCATCAGGAGGATTTGGAAAGAAGCAAAATTTCTCAGTACATAAAAGTCATTGCTTGACCAGTGGCGACACCTAGTGGACAGCTGAGGTGTAACACGCACACCCACGGGATTGAGGAAGTCCTACAGGCCAATTCATTTGTGCAAGGCAAAAAGTGTGTGCGTGCGCATGCACACAGACCACTTTCAGAAGGAGATTCTTTTCACATTCAACATCTCATGCACCATATGCCTATCCTGCCTCTTTTTTTTTTCAACAACAAAATCTCAAAAGCAATGAACACATTAAGAGGAGCATGTGAAGCTGCCATTTACAGAGTCAGATCATTAGGGTGCACCTAGCACAGGGGGCAGCAAACTTTTTCAGCAGGGGGCTGGTCCACTGTCCCTCAGACCTTGTGGGGGGCGGACGGACTATATTTTGAAGAAGAAAATGAACGATTTTTGCCCACCCACAAAGAGGCCTGAAGATGCTTCGCTTTACTTGTCCCAGTTCTTGTCTCAATAGCTGCAGCTGGCTTCTCCAGCCAGCCAGGCGCCGTGGGAGGCTGTGTCGACCGGCGAAGACAGATGCAGCAGTCCCGGAGGAGCCGCTGGCAGAGGTAGGGGAACCGGGGCATCGCCAGAGCTTTTACCCACTACCTTCCTGCTGCTTCCTGAGAGGCACCGCTGAGAAGAAGACAGAGCCGCCCGCCAACCTGCAAGCAGTGGCCACCGCAATGACCCACCTGAACGCCATGGGAGGAATGAGGTGGAGGGAGGCAGGCGGCAATGAAGAAAGCGCTCGAGGAAGCGGCGCGGAAAAGGGGTGTGGAGAAGGAAAGAAGGAAGGAAGGGAGGGCAGACTGAGGGAGAGGAGGAGCAGGAGGAAAACGCAGCAGCCACTGGCATCACATGCCCCCTTCACAGCACTGCCCTGCTGAGGCGGGCAAGCCAACTCCTGCCATTGATGGGGCCTGGTGTGGGACAAGATTGTTCTGTCTCTGAGGAGAAAAGCGCCGCTGTGTGAGGGAGAGGGAAAAAACACGCACTTGCGATCCACACAGCAATTCCCGGACCGTCCGCAGGCCAGATCTAGAAGGCAATTGGGCCTGATCCGGCCCGCGGCCCTTAGTTTGCTGACCCATGATTTGGCACAATGCTGTTGATAGTGACTGGCAGCAATGTGTCTCCAGTGCTTCATTGCAAAACAAGATCAAAACTAGTGTTACGTAAAATACACTGAACAAGCACACAAAACATAACTGGCTGTGCATTCACATAAACAATTCTCTCCTGTATTTTTATACTTCTCTTGCACATTATCAACACATAAAGTACAACAATGTAAGCAGAAGTCCCAATAGTTCATTCATAGAGTCCAAATATCTGCTAGTTTCTGTTCCAAGTATGTCTTTGTATGTTCATAAAATCCAAATGGGAGCTTACTACAGTTCCACAGAATCTTGATAAGGATTTCCGGAATAATGCCTTGTTTCGCCATCCTGGGCTTCATCAGTTGTATGTGTAGGATATCAAGATAATGGAACTTATGACATGGTGGGTTTGTGTTGATAATGCGCAAGAGAAGTATTTGATACTATGATAAAAATACAGAAGAGAATTGTTTATGTGAATGCACAACCGGTTACATTTTGTGTGTTTGTTCTCCGGTGCTTCAGACAGGGAGTCCTTCCCATCTTAATCAGAGACTGAGCCTGGAGCCTTCTGCATGCACCCTGGGTAATCTCCCACTGAGCTACAGCCCTGGCTCTAAGCAATAAAATTAAGATTCCAGTCCTCGTGTTTCTGAATAAAGGGATGATTTAAATGGGGACCCAGGAAGGTGGCTTATACCAAGCCAGGCCATTGTTACATCTAGCTCTGGGTTAGGCTGACTTTTGCCTATTTTCCCCAAGGAGCGTACTCCGTTCCCTTGCACCCCAGGTCAGCCCTTTAGCGGGAGAAATCATTTTCTTATTTTATATATTCGCTTCCTTCCACCCCACCCCCCAAAGGGAAGCAGGTGGGATGTAACGAAACACCGCAACCACAAAACACACACAATTTAGAAAGGATAGATGTCCACTTGCAACCTTTTCTTATAATAGGGTTATAATAACTGACTTGGAGCAGTTCCTTGGGGGTTTCAGGCAGGGGACGTTCCCTTCCTACATGGAGACGCCACTAGGGATTGGACCTGGGGCATTCCGCATGCAAGGCAGGAGCTCAGCCACTGAGCTACAGCTGTTCCCTAAAAATAAATCAAAGTCTGCAGCCTTTATGGTTCTGAAAGCAAGGCTTAATTTCATTAGGAACAGAAGGAACTGCCTTATACCACATCATTATCCATTACTGTCTACAGCAGGCACCCCCAAACTCAGCCCTCCAGATGTTTTGGGACTACAATTCCCATCATCCCTGACCACTGGTCCTGTTAGCTAGGGATGATGGGAGTTGTAGTCACAAAACAGCTGGAGGGCCGAGTTTGGGGATTCCTAGTCTACGGTGATTGGCAGTGTCTCTCCAGGGTTTCAGGCACAGGAAATTCCCTGCCCTCCCTGGAGAAACCACTCCGGCCCTTCTGCATGCCAAGCAAGGGCTCTACTACTGAGCCATGTGTCCCTTTCACTTGAGAGAAGGGAGGAAGGGCCTCTCCAGCGGCTCAGCCGAGAGACCAGGGACTTTTAACTTCCAACTCTCTTTACACTCCAGCCAGTTGTTACAAGAACTCCGTAACCTGAAGAACTACAGACTGCATCCGCTGTTTTCCTCTCCTACCCCCTTTTCCTTTTCTGTCGCATCTTTTCAACCACACTTCCCACCATCGCCCTTCCAACTTACCTTTCCTCATCCAAATACATGTCGTAGAAGAAGCCATTTTCAGTGCTGGGTCCGTGGCACAGGTAGGCACCGTAGAACTGCTCAGCAGCACCTCCTAGAATGTGGGCACTGGAGTGCCAGAAAAGCTGGCAAAGAGAAATTTGGGGAGAGGTCGAGTTAGGTACGCTGGAACTCTGGGCTCCTTCCCAAGGCACTGCCCCCCTCCCCATTTGCAGAGGCAACCTGAGGACAATGGTCAAAACAAACCAAGGGAGAGTATTATTGTAAGAACAACAAAAGAGGCTGGCGGCTAGATCAGGCCGTTAAGAAATGTTGCCTAAAATTTTTAATTTTAATTTTAATCTTAATCTTAATCTTTTCTTATGAATTGGCTAATATTTGTCCTTGTGAGTTGTGAACTGTGTTATACTACTTGTGGCTTGTACGAGTCCGCTGTTTTATTTGATTTGTTTTGTTGTGTTGTGTTTCATGATGGGCGTAAAGCCGAATAAACATTTGATTGATTGCCTGTCTGCTGGCGTGGACTTGGCTGAAAGCATGTGATGCAGCTTGGAAAAACAATCTGCTTGAAAAGTGCTACTAGACAATCTACAAGCCTGAAAAGGAATCAGCAATTTAGGCAAATAAGCTCTGTCTGGTGCTAAAGGTATCTTAACAGCTGGACAGAAAATGGAAGAACAGGCCGGGGGTGCTCTTTTGTCAGACAGCTTTTAAATTAAACAAAATGGCATTTTTCGTAAAGCTTCAAAAGTGAAACTGTTACCAGGGGGGGGGGTGGCCAACCTAGCCCAGGATCCTGTCCTCGCAGTGGCCAACCAGATGCACCAATGGGAAGCTTGCAAGCAGCACCTGAGTGCAACAGAAGCCCTCTCGCCACTTGTGAGTCTCAGCAACTGGTATTGTTCAGAGGCATTTACTGTCTCTGACGGTAGAGGAAGAACAGTCCTGGGCTCCTAGACACCGACAGTCTCCTCTGCCTCCTCCCTGAATCAGCCTGACCCTCTTTCAAATCTAAGTTGTTGGCCATCATTATGTCTTATGGGAACGAATCCCAGAGTTTATCTGTGCTCTGTGTGAGGATGTCCTTCCTCTTCTAGACTCACAGCTGTCCATGGAGGTGCAGGTCAAATCTGTGTCCAGGGCGGCTGTTTATCAGCTCCATCTGGTACGCAGGATGAGACCCTCCCTGCCCGCGGACTGTCTCGCCAGAGTGGTGCATGCTCTGGTTATCTCTCACTTGGACTACTGCAATGCGCTCTGTGTGGGGCTACCTTTGAAGGTGACCCGGAAACTGCAATTAATCCAGAATGCGGCAGCTAGACTGGTGACTGGGAGCGGCTGCCGAGACCATAGAACACTGGTCTTGAAAGACCTACGCTGGCTCCCAGGATGTTTCCGAGCACAATTCAAAGTGTTGATGCTGATCTTTAAAGCCCTAAATAGCCTTGGTCCAGTAGACCTGAAGGAGTATCTCTACCCCCATCGTTCTGCCCGGCCACTGAGGTCCAGTGCGAGAAGCCAAGTTACAGGGAACCAGGCAGAGGGCCTTCTCGGTAGTGGCACCCGCCCTGTGGAATGCCCTCCCACCAGATGTCAAAGAGAAAAACAACTACCAGACTTTTAGAAGGCAGCCCAGTTTAGGGAAGCTTTTAATGTTTAATAGGTTATTGTATTTTAATATTCTCTTGGAAGCTGCCCAGAGTGGCTGGGGAAACCCAGTCAGATGGGCGGGGTATAAATAATAGATTATTATTATTTATTATTATTATTATTATTATTATTATTATTATTATTATTATTATTATATCTTTGTCCCAAATCTTCAGCCATCATGCAAGGAGCTAGGAAGAAGCCCAATATAATTCCGAAAGGATGACTCTCCCAGGAGCCTGAGGAAGGAGGGCTGGAAGGGAGGTATTTCTGCCTTCATCTACAGAGCAACGTTACCAGACTGGACTTTCCTGGCAAGAATAACCACACCACCCTGACGGAGAAGGCCGCCCACTGGGACATTCCTCCTGAAAGCATCCTCTCCTAGAACACTGGCAATGAGACACAGCATGGGTTCAAGCTGCCAGGCAGCCTGCCTCTACAAGCCCCTGAAGATCACAAGCTAAGGTTTGATGCAGGCGACCAGCCCCATTTAGCTCATAGCTGTTCACAATCCTATTACCCAACAATGAGCTCCTTTTAAAAGCTGCCCTTCCTGTAGCGCAGGGTCTGAGGAACTGATTTCTTGGACAGGGAGGGCAGCTCTTTCTCTTCTCCTCCCTCCCCCCGCACCCCCCACAAAGAAATGCTGACAGGTGGGCAGGGCCACCCATCTGCTAAAGTTAACCAATAGCAGTGGGAGGGGAGAGGTCTGTTTCACCAGCGCCTTCCTCGTAGGAAAGGATTCTCTGCTTCTCTTTTGGAGTGGGGTAGATATTTTTATTTATTTTCAATAACAGTATTAATATAAATTTACGGAATTTATATGAACACTCTGCTTATGAGCTGATGAGCAGAGGGTTCAATCCTGCTGCTTGGGCCACACGCCAGTTCCCTGTGGAGGACCTGGTGGGCACCGCGAATGTGGAATCAGGGTGCCTGGCAGTGCCGAACCTTGATTTCAGCCCCCAGAAGTTCTGGTATCTGGAAGGGGAGTGAGACTCTTTTCCGTTCTTGCTTGCTAAACTCCAGTCAATATGTAGCAGCTCCCTTCCCTCTCTTCCACACAAGCGAAACTCCTCTGGGTACTCACCGCCTGCCCATCCCGAGATTCAAAATCCACAAACTCCAAGCTGGCGTCGCCCTCCAGCGGGCGATCCAGATCATGTAGGCTCCCATTCACCCGTGCCACCACAGCCCCCTGGGCCAGACTCCGGCTGCAAGAGCAGTGAGAGGTTAGGACACATCTGACTGTCAACTGCCTCGCAACCACGAGGAGAAACGGACCAGATATTTATTTTTATTTATTTTAGGTACTTCTGCACTGCTTGATATTAAAAATCTCTAAGCAGTGCAGAAACATATTATTATTATTATTATTAAGGTATGACGATTGCCCCCAAAAGGCAGAAGCTGGAAGCTGCCTTGTAGCAAGCTGGACTATCTGTCCACCTAGTTCAGTACTGCTCACACTGACTGGCAGAGGTTCTCTAGAATCCCACGGGGGGGGGGGGGGCTCTTTTCCCAGCCCGGCCTGGATATGCCACTGCGGATAGAAACTGGACCTGTCTGCTTGCAAAGCAGATGCTCTATCCCTGAGCTACGGCCCTTCCAGTGAGTCACAAGGTTTCAGATTCTGAGTTAAAGAAGAGCTTGCTAAGCCTTAAGAAGGCCAAAGGTGCTGAACCTCCAGATGCTGCTGAACTACAACTCCCATCAACTCAGGGGCATCTCAAAAAACTTCAAATATTACTCATCTCCTAGGGATATGTTTTTACAAGTGAAGGACAGGATCTCAAATTTTTGAGTCGCACATCTCTGTTCATATCTCAAGAGCTGCCAACCCTTTGCCCAAAACAGTTTGCCTTTTTTAAAAAAAAAGTGATCAAGAGGAAGCACATTTGAAGACAGCACATAGCGAACATCTAACACACGCACCTGATCTGCAGCGCCACTTGATACGGCGTGGTCATCCAGGCCTCCCCGTTTATTTCACTGCCACCTGGTAGGGAAATCCGGATCGGCCGGCTGTTTTTGTGGCTTCGCTCAGAGCATCGTTCAGCCGCAGCAGCTTTTAGCTTCTCATAAAACGCCAGGCGCTCAGAGATGTGGGAAGGAAGAGCACCCGCCTACAGGAGAAGACATAGGACAGAGTCAATCGCCGTGAATTCTGGCCTTACCTTAGGGAAACGGCCACTTTCAAAATGCAGAATGACTGACAAGACCCCCATTAAAACAGATGACCAGGAAATCTATCAATGTTCATATTTGTTAAAGGTAAAGGTAAAGGTACCCCTGCCTGTACGGGCCAGTCTTGCCAGACTCTAGGGTTGTGCACTCATCTCACTCTAGAGGCCGGGAGCCAGCGCTGTCCGCAGACACTTCCAGGTCACGTGGCCAGCGTGACAAGCTGCATCTGGTGAGCCAGCGCAGCACACGGTACGCCGTTTACCTTCCCGCTGGTAAGCGGTCCCTATTTATCTACTTGCACCCGGAGGTGCTTTCGAACTGCTAGGTTGGCAGGCGCTGGGACCGAACGACGGGAGCGCACCCCGCCGCAGGGATTCGAACTGCCAGCCATGCGATCGGCAAGTCCTAGGCGCTGAGGTTTTACCCACAGCGCCACCCGCGTCCCTTACATATTTGTTACAGGACTGGGGAAAAAACCACTCCAGGTACTACAGCCAACATAGTTCTGTTGAGGGGAAAGTGGAGTTACATGGTTTGTGGGGAAATGGTACCGTTTGCCGAGAACGATGGAAAGGGGTAAGCAACTGCCTTGGAGTTTTCTCCCCTAAACCGGTAGCAGATAAACCTGTAGGCAGCAGATTCCCTTTTATACCAGTTAGGAGTGTCAGTGTGACAACGGCCAACCCAAAGAGAAACTGATATACAGACCCCTGCCCTGTCTCTCCAAGAACAGGTTTCACGTGGGGCGCCCAGAATAGCAATTCAGCGCTCAGTCAGACACCCAAGGGCAAACATCAGATGCTCCCAAGATAGAGGAAAAATAAAGAGCACCTACTGACGGGAGCTTGCCTCCAAAGGATGCACAACTTGTACAGCGATGCTACAGGAGTGCATTTGGCACCTAGTCATTTCATTTAGCAAGCCCCAATTGGGTGAGTTGCAAATGTATGGGAGCACCATCATAAAGCAATAACCTCTAAGGTTTGGGGTGGGGAGACTGGATGATGAGCTCCGAAGGTTGTCAAGGGAAGAAAGTACTGTTTTATCTGGAGCGACGCTGGACACCAGGGATTGCCCGGCAACCATGCTTCTTCATTCCCAGCGGTGTGGGGAAAATGCCACAGTTGCACTCTGTGCATGTTCAGAGATGCTCCATTATGTTGCATCGCTTTGCAAAGTGTTTTCTCTACACAGCATTGTCCTGAAAGCAACATTAAGGAACGGCCAAGTTCAGGCCAGACGGTCTCGCCTTGGTCATTCACATAAATCTGAAAGTGCCGGTGCTTTGAAGGACCTGCTACAACAGGCAAAAATCTGGCTCTACTTCCATCCTGGGGCGGATGGAAGGCCTCACTCGTTGAATGCCTGCCTGCTGGACAGAAAAACAACAGCAGCACAGGAGCTTTCAAGACGAGAGGCTGCAGCTTTAGAAGCTATGGGGCAGCGAGAAAAATAGGATTCTAAAAAAGAGGAGACTGAGAAAAGGAGGGATTCGAGAAATAAATGCATTTAAATTAGAAGGCTATCAACAGACCCTGTACAGCCTGCAGAGATGGCTCTTCCCAGCCCAGATCTTCCTCCAAGGCCAAAGGACCTTCATCTTTGAGGAGACCCGTGTCAAGTCCTCAGTTCCCACGTGGGAAACTGCCGGGGTCCCTCAGGCCAGTTGCACCCTCTGCAAAGGCAGCTCCAGCATCCCTCTCCACCTTGCAAACTGCGAACCGGGAGCAGCAGCAGCAGCAGCAGCCGCCGCCGCCTGCGTGGGACTCTGCGCGCGCTGATTGGCCGCCTCTGCAAAGAGGAAGAGAACGCGGATTGGTAGTCTAGCTGGCCAATAGGCTTCCTCCCCCTGGAAGGAGTTTCCTTCCCCCTCCCCTCCTGAAACAAGGACTCGAGGATGTGAAGTTCCGCCCACCTTTCCTCCCCCGCTCGGATCCACGCGGCAAGCAAATGAAATTCTGCAGCCACCGATTCTCCTGCAAATTAAGAAGGGCTTCTTGGATGGCGGGCTTGCACGCGAGGTTGCCAGCTGACCAGAAACTGATAGGCAGGCCTTTGTGTAGGGTGCAAAGAGGGGAAGGCTCCCCTCATTGCATGCAGGTGAGAAGCACGCTTTAACCGTGCTGAGCGACATCTGTCAAGCTGCACAGCTGCAGCGGCCAGTTGGAAAGTTGGCAACCCAGTAGGCGCGGCCCTTGGGTTGGCAGGGAACGCTTAGGGCAAAACACAGCCTAGCTGCAAAGGAATTTTGTGGCCATACACTGAAGAAAACTGCATGTTGCAATTAAAACCAAAACATAACCAATTTCTGCGTAACAGGCATAAAGCATGCAGCTTTCAGCCTGATAAGGCAGAGTTCAGGAAAAGCTGCATTGGTTGGATTTCCACGTCCCCTACAGTACTCAAAGGGCTTTAAAAATGCCTTTATTTATTTAAAACATATGTAGCATAATCAGTGTTCTAAATAAAGTAATTTTTTCCTATGTCTCATTTAAGTACTGTAGGAGGTGGAAATTCAACAGGTGCAGCTTCTAACACTTCCTATCCATCATAGAGAAAGGGGCAAGCTTTGAATTGTGCCCAACTGAATTCTACTCAGAGTAGACACATTGAAAACAATGGACCTATATCATGTCCATTTGTTTCAGTGGGTTTACTCAAGAGTATGACTAACACTACCTACGAACCCTTTGCCTGTTAGGCTGCTGATTCAAGGGCCCAGGGGTTCCTGTCAGGAAAAAGGTCATGACCCCATATCCTCCTAGCAGCTCCATAAAATCCTATAAACCAGATTATCAGTGTGCACACACAAAAGGCAGAAAAGGCGTATTTTAAGCATTAAAATCACATGTTAAGTAAACACCCAAATATGAATTGGATCCCAGTCTTTTCAATGAGCAGTTCATAGAATGGGCAGGATCTGGCCAAGGACACCTTCTTAAATTCCACCAATTTTTCCCTAGTAGGAGAGTTAAGTGCATATCCTTGAATCCCTTCTACTAGAATCAATGTGGTATAAAAGTGCCAGGGCTGGCCCAAGACATTTTGGCACCCAAGACGAACCACAAGATGGTGTTCCTCTCCTCCCTGAAATGTAAAGATCTACGTTGCAATCTGCTGCCCCCGTGAATCCGGCCACCTGCAGTGGTCGCCTCATCTTCCCTTGAGGGCGGGCCGGCCCTGCCAAGTGCTCATGAGAGCCAGACAGCTCCCAGCATATTTCGCCCCCCACCCCAACACCTGAAATTGATGTCAAATCCCTAACCCTCCCCTTTCCCTCCTACCACCAAAAAGGATCATATTTCACCCTCTGGGTTTTTCATATTTTTAATCCAAGACGCTCATACCAGATTTTTTCCTATGAGCGATGGCAGAGTGAGCTCTTTACTCTGAAGTTGCTACTGGTGTCTGTTCTATCCGAAGAATGCCTTATTATTTTTCACACGCACAACTGAAAAACCCACTGTGTCCTACCTCTTAAGACTTGTTCCATGGATTACTGCCTCACTCACACACACACACAAAAAAAACCTCTCAAGCATGGCCTAGCTTTTAAGGCTTGTTCTGAGGATGATGGAAGGGTTTGCGAATAACAAACAACTTAGTCCTACCTACATTTATTTGGTTGCATATCCCAATTTGGCTTACTCTTGGTTGCATGTGCACAGGACTGCAGTTGCGTGAATCAGGCCCCAAATGTAAATACAGATAAGCTCAGCAGAACTCACTCCTAACTCTGGAGGTAAAGTAACTACTTAAGTAAACAGCATGCTAGGAAAACCAGATAACCAGGTTGTTACCTTGGCAAAATAATCAGATGTGCAGAGAGAGATGATAAATGTAAAAACCAAAACCTAAAAACAAGGCACAGACACAGAAGAAATAAATTGTAACCCAATCTTGTAGGAAAACCTTTCAAAGGAGTCGATTCAGGTTGACAAAGAACAAGAACTGAGGAGGTCTAATCTGAGAGTGCCCACATGAGCTAGGCTGATGTGGTGCCCTTTCAAGGAAATTTTTATGAGGCTGGTGCCCAACTCAGGTGGGAGAAAAGTGGGCAGTCTCACCCCGCCCCCTGGCAGCACACATGTATATCATGTGTACTGCAGGTGCTGGATTTGCATGATTTATGCCTCTTCAAAAAGAGAAGGCAATTTGTACACATCAACATAGCTGTCAAAGTTTCCCTTTTTTAAAGGGAAATTCCCTTTGTTCTGCATAGGATTCTTCGCAAGAAAAGGGAAAAGTTGACAGCTATGCACATCAAGTATTGGTACAATTGGGCCCCCAAATCATTTGCAACGTTGGCATGGAGATTTGACAGACCACTGTGAGGTTTGATGCCCCAGCTCAGGTCTGACCAGTGCACGGAACGGGGACTGGTTCTCTATAGGGGCACTAAGCACCACCTGCCAAAGGAGAGAAGCCCAGAGTTTCTACGCAAGGGTGCTGTAGGCATCAGAACGTAAGGAAGAAGAGCCTACTGGATCAGGCCAATAGGCCATTGAGTCCGGCATCCTGTTCTCACAGTGGCCAAGATGCCCTTAATGGGAAACCCGCTAGCAGAATCTCAGCACGAGAGCCCTCTGCCTGCTTTTGTGGATTCCAGCAACTGGGATTCAGACCCATTGCTGCCTCCAACTGTGGAGGGCAGAGCATAGCCATCACGGCTAGCAGCCATTAGAAGTCCTCTCACCCATTGATTTATCTAATCCTCTTTTAGGAAAAGTTTATTTTCTCTGCCCTGAACCTTCCAGTATTCAGCTTCGCTGCACATCCAGCACCCAGACGTGTGCTCCTATGGCAAAGACACTCAGCACATGAACACAGGTCACGCTTGCACTCCATGCTCCCAGCAACATCACTCTCACAAGCACAATTCAAGCCTGATCCCACTCAGCTAATGTTTCCACCACACTAACAGATTTGGCTATTTCAGCATCAGGTGAAGCTTTTGTCTGTGCAACTTTATTCTTAGATCTTCCTGTCCAAACCCTTCTGGCTCAGATGCCGCCTTTGGTTTCGTCTTACTACCCAGGGACTTCATTGGACCGTGCCTTCTATCACCCTAGGATTCAGAGCACCTCAAGCCAATGGCTTGAGTAGAAAAAAATTAGCCAATAGCAGCAAGACGCACTTGTGTGACAGGGAGCAAGCAAGCCAATTGGAGCCATAGGTTTGTGCTGCCATTGCACAACACCTGCCTCCCTGGGGGATTGTTTTTTTGTAGCATGCTGCAAATACATGCTATAATCTTCTCTGCTCTCAGGGCTTTCCCCGTGAACAAAGATGTTCTTAGAATCATAGGAAATGTAGAGCTGCAAGAGACCCAGAGGATCATCTAGCTTTCAAAATATTCAACCCGTGAAGTTGCTCTAGCTGGTTGGTTTAAAAAGCGCCCCCGTCTTTTGAGCCAAATTATGAACCATTGGGTGTTTCTGGCCATCAGGTCACCCCACAAGAACAAGAGTCAATTCAGGCAAAGGAACAGAAGCCTTCAACGGGCCTGAAGACCACACAGAGCTGCTCCTCCTTTTCCCTTCTGCTTGTGGGAACCACCAGTGCCTCAAGGCCTCTGATGTGCACGGTCCTGTGTTTCAAGCTTCCCCAATCTGGTGCTCCAAAGCTGTTTTTGGACTTCAGCGCTTCATCAGCCATGCGTGCAACTGAGCGCCACTTTAGGCGAAAACAGCGCTGCTACTTGCACTTGAACTTAGCAATACTGCAGACAGCAGTGGCACCTTAAAAGCAGGAACCTTAAAACCCAAGGTTCCACGGCTTCTTCAGCTCCCTGTCAGCCTTTCGGAGGAAATCTTTAAGAGTAGGTTGCTGAATCTTGTGCCTGAATAGTCCTATGCACATCTTCTCAGAAGCCATTAAGCTCAAGGCGGTTCACCCCCAGGTAAGTGTGCAGTGGGTTACAGATCTGGTGGAATTTTAACCCTGTTCCTGGCTCTTTTGGATAAGATTTCTTAGGGACACAAGAAGCTGCCTTATACAGAGCCAGGCCATCGGTTCGCATAACCCAGATCTGCCTACACTGACTGGCAGCAGCTCCTGGGTGTTATAAAGCAAGGGGATTCCCAAGCTTTACTTGGGAGAGGTCCAGGAATGAACCAGGAACCTTCGACATGCAAAGGGAGTGCTCTCCCAGTGACACAGCCCTTAGGAAGAAAAATAAAAAGGAATGGTGAACTGCTTTAAGCTGTAACAAAGCACATTTTAAATACTGGATTGGTTGGCAACCAATGTAGACAGGTGGCACAGTTCCTAAAGCGAAGAGCTTATAATTACATCAGGGTAAGAACCTGGCCAACCTTAGTAGTTATAGGCAAGTTTGGAAAGCTTTGTGATGGCTCTTTGGTGTCTCGAGTGGAAATAGTTCCCCAAGGTGCTTGTCTTGGTATGGAGATGCAAGCAGGGCCCACACTTGCCATCCTCTTGTGATCAGCTAGGCTAGACATCTCCCTCTGCATGCTTAAAGAACCAGGCCTGAGACCAGAGGAGTCATACTGTACAGTGGTGCCTCGCAAGACGAAATTAATCCATTCCGTGAGGCTCTTCGTATAGCGGTTTTTTCGTCTTGCGAAGCAAGCCCACTGACAGCTTAGCGGATTAGCGCTATTAGGGTTTAGCGGCTTTTAGCGATCAGCTGTTAAGCGGCTTATCAGCGGATCAGCTGATAAGCGGCTTAGCGGCTTAGGAAAAGGGCGGAAAAACCCGCAGGAACTCGCAAGACATTTTCGTCTTGCGAAGCAAGCCCATAGGGAAATTCGTTTTGCGAAGCGCCTCCAAAACGGAAAACCCTTTCGTCTAGCGGATTTTCCGTCTTGCGAGGCGTTCGTCTTGCGGGGCACCACTGTAACTGAGAGAGAGAGCATTCTAGGGTCACTGAGATGGACCGAAGTGCTCAACCCTTGGGAGCAGGGAGCCAGTCCAGTGAAGAAACTCCACCTCATCCATTTCAAGACTAATATACTTTCCCTTCACATAATCATCTTTTTCCAGTGGGGATTTATGGCCCTCTGTGGGTCTACTGTTGTCCTTGTTACTCGACAGCCCTCCACACAAACTTCTAAGCCAGATTTCTATGCAGCCTTCTGATTTCACGGGCACAAACAATACAGATGGGTCCGTCCCCCCCCATTCAATTGGGGTCGCTATCAGGCACACCCGTTATGCCTGCTCCAGGAGTTGGCACGGTTGTAAATACTTAGGTATGGACTTGCGGAAGATCCCATAAAATCAAGACCGGCAGGATGAGCATGCAACAGGGTGTAGAGCCAGTGGGCTTCCACCCTGCAAAGCTCAGCCCACCCCCAATGAAAACATTTCCTAGATGCAGCCACTGACAAAAGGGAGACTCCTGGCTGTAGAAATACTGCTCAGTCAACAAAAAAACCCCAAGCAAAACCAGTTACTAGAGGCTCCTTAGCTGTCCCCCACCCCTGAAAAGATTTTTTTTATTTTGCAGTGGTAGTCTCCTCCACAATGATGGAAATTTCTGTATTCTTCTCTTGGATGCATATGGCCTGATAGTATTTTGACCACCAACAATCACAAGAGTGGGTGCGCTTGGTGGGAAAGCTTTGCACCCTGAAACTAGTATACTCTGATTTAAAAAACCCCAGCCTGTCACTGCTTAACTGGTTGACTGACTGCTGTCCCCACTCTACCCCGTTGAGAAAGGCGATCCAACTTCTGCAACCCGAGGGGCTTAATGTTTGAGCTGCCGCTTGAATGCCACCACAGCAGACTTGAGCAACGAGGACCCTGGTCCCGTAAGGCCACAGTCCTCTGCAAACCAGTGCAAGACGGGAGGTTTGCTTCCAAAGAGGCAGCGTTTGGATGGGTGTTTAGGAGTGAGTCTAGCAGTAGCTGGCACTGCGCAAACCAGTTTAAGCAAGTCTACTGAGATAGAGGCAAACAGCGGGCTTTTAAAGGTTCTGGCTTTGCCAGGGTGGTGGCATGAGCTAAACACCCTCCCCCCAACACACAATTTACCAATTGTGATGCTTTTAATGAATCATGGAGGATAAAGCAATCCATGGCTACTAGCTCCGATTTGCCCTAACTACCTCCCTACATGTGGACTTCCTATAATAGGCATTCGCTTGGCTGCTATGAGACCAGGATTTTGGACCACACGGGCTCCCTTTGGGCAGATCCAGCACCCACAATTCTTAACTCTCGTTTCAGGCCTTTAAAAAACTTTACATGTGCTGTGACAGTAGCGAAGTACCTGCTCAGAATGACTTTATCCGGTAGATTAAATGGGAAGTGCTGTTAAAACCTCCCCTCCCCCCCCTCTCTCTCACACACACACAAAATAGGCACACAGTTCCCTTGGAAGGGACCTCAAGAGTTATCTAGTTCAACCCCCTGAAATACAGGAATCACAGCTAGAGTCCCCGACGTATCAGTAAAGCACTGGTGCACTGAGCTGCTGCCTGTGATTGAGAGTGCAAGCAGACACACACAAACACATTTTCTAAAGGCCACCTTCTCTTTTGTACCACAATAGTGAAAATAAAGCTCTCCTTGTCATTAGGGTAGGGGGTCATATCGTAAGGCAGCAGTGTCTTTTAAGCTCAACTGGAGGCACGCAGATCCCTTCCCATGCCATAAGTACATTCCTTTATGAAAATACAGTGGTGCCTCGCAAGATGAAATTAATCCGTTCCGTGAGTCTCTTCGTATAGCGGTTTTTTTGTCTTGCGAAGCAAGCCCATTGACAGCTTAGCGGATTAGCGCTATTAGCGGTTTAGCGGCTTTTAGCGGCTTATCAGCTTAGCGGATCAGCTGATAAGCGGCTTAGCTGCTTAGAAAAAGGGGGGGAAGGGGGAAAAACCCGCAGGAACTCGCAAGACATTTTCGTCTTGCGAAGCCCATAGGGAAATTCGTTTTGCGAAGCACCTCCAAAACGGAAAACCCTTTCGTCTAGCGGGTTTTCCGTCTTGCGAGGCGTTCGTCCTGCGGGGCACCACTGTATAGTCAAATTTGTGCTGCACTCTTCAAAAGGTCACCGCAGCTCAGGTCGGAAGCCAGAAGTGCCAGACGGAGCTGCATTTTAGAAGGCTCGTTTCTTCCAGCAAGACTACACCTTCTGAAGACGGTAAATGTGGGTTCTCGTGCCCTCTACCCCAAACAGATGTTTAAAATTATTTTAAGAACTACCCGTCTACCGAATACTTAGCCTCAAAACAGTGATTATTATTATTGTTTTTTTAAAAAAAGAGCTTTTAACATTTTATAACCAAGAAGGAAAAGGGGTAGGGGTTGGACACAGAGGCAAAATGAGCTTTGCCCAACAATGGAAACAAAGATTTGACAAAAAAAACAAAACACCCATTCGATTTCTTTCAGAATTATCTGCAGGCCAGGAATGGTCAAGGTGCACAATCCCCATTTGCCCCCCAAAATAAAATAAAATGTATCACAAGCTGCCTAGGAGCCCAATCCACAGGGCAGAGAGCTGGGTCCCTTTTCTCCTAGAAATGGAGGCCACAACAAGTCAAGAACACTTTATTAGTATACAATACAAAAATAAGGAAGGAGGGAGAGAGGGCAGGGGGGGGGAGAGAGAGAGAGAGAGAGAACCTCAAAAAGCAAAACAAAACAAAAAAACCGCACTGCTCCGATTGTGTTTTAAGCTTTGGAATTGGTTTCCAGACCTTCTTTCCAACACAGAGACAAGATGCATAAATTAAAAGAGCAACAGTCAAGACTTCCTCCAACGGGGAGCGCTGTGGGTCTTTCGGAAATCGGAGGCGGCTGTTCCATCTGCTCTGCTCTTCCCCCTCCAGGCTGGGTTGGCGCCGATCCAGCTCCGATTCCAGGTTGCAAAGCAAGGAAGGGATGGATGGGTGGCGGTCCCGTTCTCAACCTTATGCACCTATTGCACACTTAAGAGAGCACTTATTTACAAGAAGTGTATATATATATATATGTATATATATATGTATATATAAAACATTCAAACTAGGGTATTTTATTAAATCGTGTTAATATACAATCAAGAAGATGGTCTGCAGTTGCTTGCTCTTCAGCCCAATGCACATCGGGTTCTCGGTCCCCCCTCGTCCCCTCTGCAACTCCCCCACAAGAAAACACTTGAAAATAAAACCAAGCCAACAAATATTAAACTCTCCCCGCCCCTCCTCTTAAAACAGGCACACACAAAGAAAATGAAAAGCACATCGATTATGTACAGTGTTTGTTTTTTTCCCCCTTCCAAAATGGCAGCACAGCCGCACACTTCTGGGGGGAATAGGGTGTATCCCCAAAACATCTGCTCCCTTAATAAGGGGAGGGGGTTCCCTCGCGTTCCCCCAACCCTGAAAGCTACCCCCTGCCCGAGATTCGGCTCTGCAAACATGCCAAGTGCCCCCCCCACCCCAGAATGAAATACGCTATTTCCCCTGTGCTATGCAAGTAATTTTGCCTCGGAAGGTCAAAATGCGTATCTAAGGGGAACTGCGCCGGAGGAATAATGGACACCAAGAAATCTGGGGAGGGTGCTGCTCCTCACCCCCACCCGAATGACCCTATAAAAATCTGCCATGAAAGTTACTTTTTTGTCATCAGTGAGAAATGGGTTCCATAAACAGGATACTTTCAACCCACGCCAGACACCCCCCCCCTTTCCAAAACAGCTGGAAAGTAAGGGGGGGATGAGACTTCTGTGCCTCCCTTCCTCTCCTAGGAAATTCTGCCCTTCATGAGAGAGACTAAGGTTTTCCTTAAAAAATACATGTTTATTTCTTATTTCCATTTTGTTTCTCTCCTTGTCAGGTGAAATACAAAAGTAACAGCAAAGGGAAAGGGTGTGTGAAGAAACCAGAGACAGGGAAATCCTCCTTGTTCAACAACCTAACCTTTTTTGTTTTGTTTTTTTACACACACATATGTACATTGCTAACTGTGAACATCTTAAAGTAAAAGCACAAAATCATTCTCATATACATATATATGAATATATATCTATATATGAGAGAGAGAATTGGGGGAGAAGAGGGAAAGACATGGAACTCTTACCATTAAAATATTTTTCTCTTTCTTAGAGGTTCCCTTTTCCTGCAAGAAGCCCTCGCCCCGCCACAATGGCACCCCCCCCCATTCTTAGCATTCTGTGGCAATTTGAGTAGCGGTAACTCTGAGGGTGCTTTTCATTGCCCACGGGTTAATTTTCTTTTTTTAAAAGGATCCATGGAATCGCCACAGATAGAAAGAGAGCAGCAGAAATAAGAAGTTTCACATTCTATTCTCCTAGGAAGGAAAAACAAAGAAAACTGTGCCGCCGCCGCCGCCGCCAAACCACCTTTGCTCGTTTTCAATATTGGTTTTGAGTCCCTCTGCAAATTGTGAAGCCTGTTCTGAAGAAACCGTGGAAAAATCTAAGAAGCCGACTTGGGGAACGCTTCACAAGAAAGCTCTGCTGAGCAGGCCACGTCAAAACGAACTGGTCTGACGCGGGAGAAAGCTGCGGTGGATTTCGGCCCCGTGGGTTTATATACAGGATAATGCAAGTAAGTGATGTTTCTGAGGGGTGAGGAGTTGACCCACAAAACCTCCCTAATGTCTAAAGATGAAACAGTTTAATCTAGAGTGGCAGCAGAAGTCATGCAGTTAAAGAGAGAGATTAGCTGTACAGATTAGCCACAGACTGTTGTTAGCTCCCTCGTTGTCACAAGGTGGGGGGGGGGGAGATATGTTTTTTTTTCTGAACGATAGGTGCAATTGGAGCTTCACAATAGTGAGGTTAAGCTGGTTTATCAGATGGGCGCTCCCTCCCTGCAAGCACTTCTGGGAATTTCAGTTCTGGGGAGGGGTGTTAAGGTTCCTATGCTCACAAGCCAGTAGCAACCAGGGATCTCTGAGAGGGGTCCTACCAGCTGCACCATCAGCTTGCAAGAGGATTTAAACTTGACTTTCCTGCTTCTTGGTGAGAGATGAGCTCAAGAACTGCTAGTCACAGACCCCTAATATGGATAGTGACAATCTCTTCTGCTTAGGGGTGGGGATCAGAACAGCAGGATCTGAATGAACTTGAGTTTACCCTTTTGAGGTCTGCCATTCGCTAAAATTAATTTTTCAGGGGAAAAACCCCTGGGAGTAGACATCACCCAGATTGGGTGGATCAAGGAGGACTGTAGGGAAAACTACCCCCCTTTTTTTGAGTCTTGGCATTTTAAAGCTGTCAGGTTTTTAATAAAACCAAACTCTTCATAATCCCTGGACCTTCAAGATCTACCTGATATATAAAAACTGTTCATGCTATGTACTTTTTTCAAAAAAAGAAAAACTGTGCACATATGAGCTGTGGAATATTGTTTCAAATGCACAGAATAGCAGATTATTCCTAACGTTTTGTTTTTTTTAAATGCAACTTTCCTGTCGCCTTAAAGGAAACGTGGCTATTAAGTGAATCCCAGTTTTTACAGAAAAGTCGTCTATGCCCACAGCTGCGTTGAGAGAAAAATAAGGAGGCAAATGGGCAGGTAACAGGTGGGATGGGAGACAGTAGAGAAGAGAATCTGGGTGGAGTTCATCTGGCAACTTGAGAACAGCTCTGCTCTCGAGGAGGTATTTTGGGGGAGGGAAAGCAGGGAAAGACTTGAGGAGAAGGAAGCAGGAGTCGCCTGGCATCTCCGTGGAACCCAATTGAAGGGAGCTGAAATTAACTAGGCCAATGTGTCTGCTGAGGCACAGATGACCTGTACAAAATGCTACGCAATAACCAAGCCGTTTTCACTGACTGATGACACCTCCTTGCCCATTCCTCTCCTTAAAAAGCACAAAGCTCGCTATCTGAGCAAACTAAGTTCAGAAAAAGCAGCAGAGCTTAGCAACGCTCAGCAGAGTCCTGGCCAAATCCTGCCCTCTTGTGATTTGGGGGTAAGGGAGGGACTGAAAAGCAGCAGCTTTTAGCAATGCATAGCTGGCTTCAAGAGGAAGGTGACCAGGGGGAGAGGTTGCGCCATATCTGCTCCCCGCCCGCCCCCTCAAAATGACTCCAGCAGCCTCAGCCGGATATAAGCACCAGGATAGAATTTGCCCATTACCCACCCTGTTTTTAACCTGTCTCCAGATAGCAATCTCTTTAAAGCCCTCGAGACTCCAGGCAAAGTGGAGTTATTCCGGCATGGGCTTCTCCCGTTCCCATCCCTTGCCAATCTGAGGAATTTATGAGAACCTAAAGGACTGCAAGGAAGCAAGAAAAAGGGGTTAACAGGTGAACAGAAATAGCAAATCCTTCCCTTTCCCCTACGGTTGACTCAAGCAAATACTAAATGTGCCCATGAAGAATCAGCCCAGGTCACTGAAGGGTGCGGGGAGAGTAATTCTGACCCCCCCCCCAAAAAAAGGAAAAGAGGCACAAGAAAAGTTAAAAGCGACAGCATGAAAGGCAAGCTTTAACTTCTTGGACCTTTTCTCTTTCCCTAAATTGTGTTAGGATCTTTTCTCCTAACTGTGACTTCAATGCTAGGGGAGTCCCAATTTGCTATACATTGGCTCAATATATATATATATATATATATATATATATATATATATATATATATAAAAATATAACCCTATGTTTCATGAACTGAAAAGTCTTTATTTCTACGTTCACTTTATGGTTAGGTTTTTAGTTATTTTGCAAAAAAGTAAAGCCAAAACCAAAACTCACTCTCTAAATTTAGGCCGTCAACTAAAAGCCCCTCCAAACAAGCAAAGAGAATGAAAATGGGGGGGGGGGGGGAAGAGAGAGAGAATGCAATAAATGCATTGAAGTACAGAACATACCTTAATTGACAACGAAAAAAGTTGTGGGGCCCTTTAAGGGGCAGACTGGTTGTTGTTCTTGTTTTTAAAGAAAAGATTTTAAACATAAAACGAAAGTGAACATGTCACTTCCGCCGCTCTCTAGAAAAGTTCTGGAACACCTTCATTCAGTACCTGGGAGGGAAGAAGGGACGTTTTGGTGCGAAGAAGGGGGGGCCCCTGGCGAAGGGGGGCCGAGGCCTTTTTAAGCTGTTAAAGGGGTCTCTGTTTAAGAACAATTCCCTGGGTCGGAAATCCGGCCTCTGGTTTCTCATCCCCAGCCCGCCTCGGTTTGTGGCATCCCGGTGAGGGGGGACAGAGGAGCTGATGTTAAGGGCCGCGCCCAGAGGATCTCTTGGGATGGCACCCAGGCCCATGTTCTCTCTCGCCCGGCCGCCGTGGTCGCGCTGCCCCTGGCCCAGCTGGTCCCGAGATGCTCCCGACGGCATGCTAAAATGCTCCTTCATTGTCCCCTGGTGCGCGGCCAAGGGGCTCTGGCGCTCGGCGGCTAGTGGGGGAGCCGGGAACGGGAGTCCGAGGTCCCCGGGAGGGGGCGGCGGGCTGGAGAACGGGACGCTGCCGTGCTCCCCAGGGAGAGGAGGGGGCGGCTGGGTGGGGAAGGGCACCCCACTGCGTTCCAAGGAGGGAGGCGGGGGGACACCGTGGGGCAGGCCGAGCGGGGAGGTGGCTTCCTTTGAGAAAGGGCCGGCGTGATCCACCGACGGCATCCGGGGCGGGGGGACTGAGTGGTCCCGAGAGAAAAGGCTGCCCAGATCCTTCGGAGGCAGGGACTGAGGCCCTGTGGGGGGAGGCGGCCCAATTTGGTCCATGGGAAAAGACGCCCCGTGCTCAAGGGGAGGGGGCGGCACGTGGCGGTCGAAGGCGGCAGCGGCAAAGCCGCCGGGTCGGAAGTTGTTGTTCTCCTGGAACGGCGGCCCACGGTCTTTGTACTGGGTCGGGAAGCTGGACACGCCGCTGCCGCCGCCACCACTGCCGCCACCCATGGGCGCCATCTCCGTCGTACCCGAAGGACCGTTATCGAAGGTACTACCTGCGCTGCTCAACTCAAACCACCCCGCTCTGGGGGTCTCTCGCCCGTGGCCTCGGCTCCCTTTCCCAAGGACTCTTATGGACTCTACTGTCTGAATGGGCTCGCCTGACATGCCTCTGCTGGAGGCATTGTGGTAGCCCAGCGTTTCGATAGGGGCTCCCTTCTCTTCGGTGCTGTCGGGCAAGTCTAGGCAGGATGACGACACCCTGGTCTCGATCCGGTAATGCTCCTCTTGCTGCTTCTGCTGCTCCCCCCCGGGAGGAACCCCCACCTGGCCGAGGCCCGAGAGGCCCGTGCTATCGCTGGGACCCCCTTTCGCAACCTGGCCGAAATGCTTGCTCTCGTCTGAGGGCTTGCGGGAGGCGTTCTTCAGCATGTTCTTGAACTCAATGGTCGAAGTGGCGGAGATGGAAGACACGACGGGCTTGTCTGCGTTGCTCGCGGGGAGTCTACTGGCCGGGGCCAGGAGAGCGTTCTGCGGTGAGAAAAGCGACCTTTGGGGGACCAAGTGTGGGGAATCTGGATACTGCTTCTGAGGCATGGGTTTGGACAAGCTGTTGTGATTGGAATCTGGTGGGAAGAAGACATCGTTCTTGCTCGGCGTTGGCGAAGCATCCGAGCCGGAGTCGTTTCCCCGCAAACCGTAGCCCCCGTATATTCCAGGCGAAGGCAATGGGTCGCAGCTTTCGCTCTGGTCGTGGAGAGCTCTCATTGACTGGGGGAAAGCAGATTTCAGGCCAAACCCAGAGGCACGTTGACCATAACTCGACAGGACAGGCGGGTACTCGGAGGGGTCAGAAAGCTTAGTGGACTTCAGGATTGACTTTCCTGGCTGCTTCTCCAGGTTCACCAAAGCAGAAGGCGGTGGGCCGGAGTAATCAAAGTCACGGTAGTCTTCATCCTCCTGGAATGAGGTGTCTGGGTAGAACTTCTCTTGTGGGGAGTCCATTAAAGAGGAAGGCAATTCTATCCCATCAGAAGACTGCTTGTACATGCTGGCTGTAGAATCTCGGCTCAAGCTGAAGGACCTGTACACCGAGTTGGACAATTCTTGGGGGTAGCTGTCATCCCGGCTCTGAAGGGGTGACCTTGTGCTACTCGGAGTAGAGGATCCGGGGCTGATGATCTTTGACAGCAGCGACATGGTGTCCACGTTGCTGGATGAAGGCTTGTCCATCATCTCATCCTGAGTCGGAGTCCCGCTCCTCTCGTCCCGGACGGGAGTCCCATCAATGCTATCCATAGAGGTGCTTGTGGGTCCGCGGTTGAAATCAGAGGAAGATGACTGGCTCTCGGGGGGCGCGGCGGCAGACCCCAGGCTGCTCAGAATGGGGATGTTGAGGTTCAAGCCGCTGAAGCCTGGGTTCCCCTTCAGGAAATTGTGTATCTTCATTTCCAGACTCGGGGAAGGGGGTTCCAACTCGAGCTTGGCCTCCGCCAGCTCAGAGGATTGGCTCGTGGGGTTCTCAGCCGGCCGAAGGGAAGGGCTGACATTGTGGGAGCCGGAGAACCCCAAGGAATTGGTGGGAGGCTTGAAACTGGAACTGGGGAGGCCGACACTGTGCCCAGAAGGAACCTTGTTGACCGAGGTGGAAGAGACCTCAGCCGAGGAGGAAGAATTTGGAGAATAGCCAAAACTCTGGGGCATGAAGGGCTGAGCATTAGAGGAAATGTTCCTTCCTTTTACAGAAGAAGCCGTCGTGTTGGCCGGCGATGCCGACGTACTCTGCGACGCCATCTCGGCGGGCTGGGCTGTGTTTCCAGCCACACTCTGGAGGAACGAGGACAGACCTGGAGCGGAAGAGGAACATTTTGATCAAGAAGCAAGAGGGGCAAGAGAACCACCTCCATAAAGCAGCAGCCTTTCAGCAAACCTTTGCCACTTCTTTTAAAAATCCTTTTAGAATCTAAGCCAACCCAGGTTGTTATTTTATCTAACTGTTTTACTGGACTGTTTTGCTGGTGGTCAAGGGGCTGGGAAGCCCCAATCTGCAACCACACAGTTGTGGCAATCTCAACGTGGCCTCTGAGAGCCCTAATTCCCCTCTACCTGAGTCAAGCAGGCACGTGGCCACAAGCTATTTTATGTATCACTGTGATTTTGGGATACTGGGTTGTCTCAAATGTGAGTCCTACTTAAGAGTAGAACTGCTTAAATTACCCAACGCAACTGAATCTCAGTCCATTAAGCAGAACTTACTTGGATCCCAACCTTTGCAAAATGAATATAAGCTGAAGATGGCATCCAACATTAAGGCGGCTGATTCCAATGGGTTAAGTAGGAGTATGAAATCACCCTAAATAAACATTCCCCCTGAAAACAATACTAAGGGCATTCTGGCACATTTTAAGCTCGAAGCTGCTCTTCAAGGAGCAAGCTGCATCAGCCCGGGGGGAAAACTAAGAAGGTCCATTCCAGCAAGGGAGTCCCCCAGTGATGCTCGCGGGAGGCCCAGTCTGACGACTGGCCTCATCCCTCCCAGGCTGTCTACCTACTTACCTTGCAGGCCTGGTGCAGCCTGGCTCTGGCTCTTGGAGAGCACCGAGAGGATACTTTCGGGGGTGATCTCGACTTTGGAGAAGATATTGGCCAAAGGGTTTGGAGGGGCAGTCAGGGGGCCCATCCCTGCGGTCTTCAGGCCGCTCATCAGTGTCGTTGGGCTGGTTGGGGTGCCAGGCGAAGGTCTTGAGGCAGGACTGACGCCTGGAGAGAAGAAAAGGTTGCACAACGTGGAATTATACAGAAGCCTCTGGGCCTGACACACACCCCCGAGCCAGGATAAAGACCACACTTCACCCCAAATCTCCAAGAAGCTCACGCACCGTATAAAAAAAAGCAAGAGGGAGAGAGGTTACCAAAGGCTGGGAAGTCAGGTTGGGCTAGGACTTTGTGGAGGTGAAGAAAACCCGTAAAAAGCAGAGTTTGGAGGAGAATTCAGTTTCCCAAACATTTCCACTTTTTTTAAAAAAAAATTCTAGCTCTCTTGGCTACAAAGATATGCTGGAAAAAGGGAGCAAGCAGACCTCACACCAAGAAGGGTGGCCAAGTGTGGTTTCCAGTGTTGGGGGCTTCAGTGCCGCTGCCCCTCCCACAACTAACAAGCACAGAGATAGGTTATGCAAGGAGAACATACGCCCAGTTTGCGTCATTTATTCATCCTGCAAAGGACTCCACCCCTTGACACAGATGCCCAAGACCCAGTCCAGTTGTCACAGAGCACCAGGACACGCGACTCTCACCTGTGTTCTTCATCACCGAGGTGAGGCTGCTGAGAATGGAGCTGATCTTTGCCAAATCCACATTGGCGAGGTTCGGCAAGGCGAGGGCAGGGGACTGGGGAAGGGGTGCTGCTGGGGTGGCTGGCTTAGGGGTTGTAGGGGTGATGGGGCTTGGAGCCAGCGTTGCCACAACAGGAGCAGGTAGCGCTGCTGCTGCTGCTTGCAGTGGTGGCACTGCTGCTGCTGCTGCTGCTGCAGCTGTCGTGGAAGGAGACATTTTCGGGACGCTTTCAGCCATCTTCGCAGGGGGCATTGTGGAAACAGCTGGCTTCTCTTTCCGTTCGTCCACTGGTGCAAAAGACACAGAGAGGAGACAGTGAGGAGAGGGCATTGCTCAGTCCACACCAGCTTTCCCTAAGCAGGGACCCTCCAGGTGTTTTAGAATACACTCCCCACAGTGGATAATAGGATTGGCGGCCAAACATCCAAAGGGCATGAGGTTGGAGAAGGAGAACGCACAGAATTCATTCATATGGTCATTCATGGTGTATGCATTACTCTGTCTGTGTGTGCGAAACAAAGTTTAGAACAATTCTAACCATTTCAGTTCCTTATCCCGCCTGCCCCCCAATGTGGCAGTTTATGTGTTTCCTAAACCTTCTGTGGACACTGCCAGCTTGGTTTCCTAAATTCATCCCCAGTGCCCCCTACTCTTAACCTATGAAAAGCATTATATAGAATAGCGCTTTGCACGAGCCACAATGGAAAGAACATGATAAAATTCAAAACAGTAATTAACTGCATATTGAATCACAAAATCTGATTCAATCTATTTAGTTTAATTCGTTCAACAAAATTGATGAGCTTGAACCAGCTCTTGCTGCCAACTTTCCAAACTCTGATAGTCATTTAAAACTCTGGTGCCCCCCCCTTAAGTAACCCCAGTGCCCCCAAGGGGACAGTACTGCCCATTTGGGAACCACCGCTTTGCTTGTCTCCCTGACACAATGATGGTTTCCCCACCCGTTTCTCCACAGATCCCTCACCCCCCAGAATGGCAGAGTCCAGAACCATCTTTACATGTGGCCATTCCCTAAGTTCAAAGCCCCCCCCCCAAAAAACCCCCCTGATGGACAACCTACCGATGATCTTTGGGGCCTCCTCCTCCTCCTCCACATCAGAGAGCTCCATGTCCTCCACATCACGATTGTCTGATGCGGGCTCTGGAGTCGGAGACTTCTCCCTTTCTGCCCCTGGGGAAGGGGAGTTGTCGTCCTCCCCCATCCCAGGGAAGGGAGACTCCGAGCCAGTCGGGGAAGGGGCGTCCATGCTCGGGGAGGGGACAGGCGATTCTTCAGGGTCAGGAAGCGTCGCCTTCAGCTGATCCAGTTTCTTCTTGAGGTTGTTCACTCTGTTAGCAAAGGTCTTGTAAGCCTGGCCAAAGCGGTGGAATGAGAGAGAAAAGCCGTATTCATGTCTTACCTTTAACAAGCGTGCACAAATATTTGTGTTTTCTGCTGTCCAGAAAGTAGGACCTGAACCACTGCATTCAGATTACAAAAAAAGAAGACTCTGGCTAAACATGGGGGGGACGGGGGACGGACTCCTGATTGTTTGACAGTGGAACAGACTCCCGCTCAGAAGGTGGTAGAATCTCCTTCATTGGAGATTTTTAAGCAGAGGTTGGGTGGCCATCTGTCAGTGATTCTTTAGCTGTGGTTGCAGAAAGGTTGGAGAATTGGAAGGGATTCCAAGATGACCCTCGGGATCCCTTCCAACTCTATGATGTTTTGGTGCCACCACTGAAGAGACCCTGTCCCTTGCGCCTGGGTGCTGCCCCGCCCGAACCAAGAGGACACTCTGGAGCACGCCCAATGCTCTCCTGTGGCTGCCCAGAGCAACACAGAACTGGGTGCTTGCTCACCACCAATCTGTTCGTTAAGAAATCCTCAGTAGAGTTCTGGAGGAAAACTGCCCTCCACTCCCAATAGCGCAGTTTGAAAGCCACAGGTTTCCAATGAACATGAGACTGAGTTAACTACACTGACTCCGTTGATGCTTTAGCCTTTCTGAATTTGGTGCCTGCGGGACATTTCGAATGGCAACGCCACCAAGCCCCCCTGGCCAATGCCCCGGGCTGACGGGAGGCTGCTTTATGGAGTGGAGAATCCCCTTTGCACTCACATTTGCCACCACCTTGACCTCCTTGTATTGCGCTTCATAGAAGATCCCCGCGTTCTCGAGCACCTCTGTCAAGGATGGGCCGCTCTTCACCTGCTTGTCCAGGCTGTTGACAAACTCTTCCAGCTTGGCACTCGCCTCCTCAAACTCCTTGGAGAATTTCTTTCCCCCTGTTTTGTCTGAAAGGGAAAGGAGGGGGTATTTTTTTGGCTTAGCAGGGGGAGGAGAGAAAGCAAGAGAGACCAACCTTTCCTCCCCCGAAAGAAATCAACAGGCGATGATCAGTGCTAGTCCTACTCAGACCCCCCCCCATATATATATATATATATATATATATATATATATATATATAACGTGTGTGTGTGTGTACACACACACACACACACACACACATATACACTGAATCTTTTCAACATACAATATAATAAAAAACAAACTAATCAAACTCATCTAAATAAAAGTAAAAAACAAAACAACAACAAAGCAAAACAAAAGAGAGAGAAATTAGAATACAATACAAAGCCCTCTCCCAAAAGTAGATTTTAATTCTTGTCTCACACAGAAGGTGTGTGACACCCTCCCATCTCTCACCTGGGAGCTTCCTTTTCTCCTCCCAGCCTCCCAGCCTGGGAGATCTTCAGAGCAGACCCAATTAAGTTAGTAGATCTAACTACTCTGGATCTACTCTGAGCAGAACTTTGTGAAGACAAGCCACTGACCCTACACCTTGGTGGTGGTCATGGGAGGATAGGCGTGTGTGTATTTGTATACAGGCAGGGATATGTAAGGGTTCGGGCAGTTCTTAAGGCAACGTGGCTTAAGGGAAATCCGATGCCCCGCCCCGCCTGTGCACTGCACCTTTCAAGCACTTCAGGGTCTCGGTGCTGCAGACGTCGACTCTCATGGTGGAGAGCTGCTTTTCCTTCAGCTCTATCTGGTCCTCGGAACGCTTGTAGCAGAGCAGTTCATCAACCAGGGACTGCGGCTGGATGGGGAGGGAGAAAATGAGAGAGATGTGGATTCCGTCAAAACACAAAAATGGAAGTAAACTGATTTATGAAGCTGAAAGTACTTTGTGGTGAGGCAGGCAGGGAGAGAAGAATGCAGTGCAAATGCTTCCAATTCTTGGGGTGGGGGTGGGGAGTCCCACTGGTGTACAGAAAGATGGGAAATGCAGGTGTGGGGCATGCAAGACATTTTTCCGGCGTGGCATTTTTCTAGGGTAGCTTCTGTGTCCCTCTCTCCACCAACACCCAATTTCCCTGACCTCCCTCTCTTGTACAGTGCTGATCTCTGACCTCTTGACTGCCATCTCAATCAGCAGTGCAACACTGCACCACACTGTGTGGCAGTGGGCAAAAGGTGACCGTTAAATACACACCCAGCAACAAGAACACGCAGGCCCTGGATATGCCCAGGATTCAGCATCTCTCTCTTCTCCTCCTCCTCCTCCTCCTCCTCCTCCTCCGGTTGACCAAGCTGCTAACAAGGCTCCAGGATCTAGACTTTGGCCCTGCAGCTTGCAGCAGAGTCTTGCCCTGCTATTCTGGCACATGCACCCCAAAACAAATTGCCTTTGTAATAGCATTTCCAAATCTGTCCCTTCTAATCTTTTTTAAATATGTGGATATGTCAAAATGCATCCAAGCACATGACTGGTTACGTGTGTGAAAGAGAGAGAGAGAGAGAGAGAGAATGAATGAATGAATGAATGAGCAAGACATGCTAGATTTTATGTTTTCAAATATAGGGGACTGGCCATATTTGTGCTGCTTCCAAAAAAGCACTTCTTCACGGGGCTCCTTCTAAAACTACGGACTACCCTCTCACCGAGGTAGTTACGCCCCTCAGCTTCAAAATAAGACTGGACAAATTCATGTAGGAGAGGGCAACTAGCCACAATGGCTATGCTCTACCTTCCCGTTCAGACGAGCTGTTGGCAGCAGCAAGAGAGGCTGATGCTATTGTGCTTGGATTCCGCTTGTGGGCTTCCCTTGGTTGGCCACTGTGGGAACAGGATGCTGGACTAGATGAGCCACTGGCCTGATCCAGTAGGCTCTTCTTAACTTTCTTGTTTATCCCCACATCCCTATGGGTAGCTCAAAAAATGTGCAGAGCTCCTTGGTGTGTCTAGCCTATCCACTCTGCTACCTCACTGACACTCCATCTTAAGGCAGATATGGGTGTAGAGTTCAAGGCAGGGGCCGGAAACCGGTGGGCCTGCAGTTGTCTCTGGATGCCAACTCCCACCAGCAACCTCCCTGGTCACAGGGGCTGTACCAGCTGCTGGGAGTTGGAGTCGAGCAACCTCTGGTCCCCAGGGCCTGCTTTCTGACTTGAGCACCAAGGGCCACCAGTTTGTCATCCCTGCTGCAAACTGACGGTTTTCCAGGTCTCGTGCCCACGCACAAAGTGAATAAGATGAAGAGGTTACTGGACTTACCCGAAATTCTGCAACAATCTTGGACTTCAGTGCGGCTTTTGGATTTGTAGAGGCTGTGGGAACAAAGGAACAAGGTGTTTAAGGAAGATAGTGCAGGCAGGTGCAGCATTCTAGAGGAGAACCCCCTCCTTCGTTTCCCACATGCAAGGGTCTGTGCAAAACCCCCCAGCAGGAAGCCACTATCCTCCCTCCACACTCAGTTGTAACACAGATGCTTCACACATGCAGGGAGAGTGATACACCCGGGTTGGTTGCTCCCCAGGAACAGCCCTCTGCACCAACCCTGCCCACCCCCTAAACCTCTGAGCGCACTGCTGTGCCTCTTACTCTAAAGAAGCAAGAGGAGGAATCCCCTCCTCTCTCTGCATGAATGCCTGTTCTGTCCTAGTGCAGGGCAGCAACTAATGCAGAGATGCGACGGGCAACTTCTTGTGAGAGGTGGGTCATTCTGCGGTACCCCCCACCCCTGCCAAATGCTTGCAAAGCAACGCCTTAGCTTCCTTGCTCTAATTTGCAGCTTCCAGAGAGGAAGAACGGAATACTTCTTTCAGGATAAATCCAGATGTTGCTTAGCAAAATGAAGACTATTTGCAGCCTCCGTTACGTCTCTTCTCCTGACAGAGGAACAACATGCCGTTAGAGAGACAGGCTTTCAGCCCTGTGCCAAACTGGTTTCCAGGTGGATCCAAGCCCAACTCCCAAACATTAGCCTAATGCAGTTGACAGAAGCCTTTCCTGTCTGACGTCCCATTGGTCATCTTCTCTTAGCCATTTGGGGCTTTCCTGTCTGTACTGCTGCTGTGCTGGTGGACTTATAAGCTGTTCTCCGAGAATGCCAAAGACGGTTTGTTATCTGCGTGCTCTCTCTCTCCCCGCTGCATTTAAAGGAGCCTGCTGTTTAAGTTAACCTCGTCCTGTGCCACTGGATGCAGGTCCTTGGCTTCAAGTCTGACCGGCCAGGTGTAAATTGCCGCTCACTAATCATGTGTGCTGTCTCTCCCTCTTTCAATATACTAACGCCAGCTCCCCTAAACACCCCACCACATCTTTTCTCTGTACACCATGGGCTAATTTAAACACAGTCATATGTCCTGCATAATTTTAAGAAGTGCCTCTCTTGGTGCCTTTAGCAAAGGACGCTGCCAGCCTGACGAAGAACACAAGGCACCGTGAGTGCCTACGGTGAGGTGTGTTTTTTTGGTGTGTGTGTGTGTCTGTTCTAGGCTGTTCCTCAAGGAGGTTAAAATATCAAAAGCTCAGACCGTTTCCCGTGAGGATTTCCTTACTTTGAGGTTTCTTCCATGACTTAGTTGGCTGTTTGCTCTGAGTTTCTTTCTGCTGCTTCTGAGCTTTGAAAGTGGAACCTGGAAAACATTTTTGTTTGGTTTTGTTTTTTGTTTTGCAGTCTGAGATTATGGGATGCCCTTTAGGAGTCTCTATGCATGTTTAAAATAAAAAAAGGGAGAGAAAGAGAGAGACCAATAGAGGTTGATACCTGCTGGCAAATATTTGACAAGGCAAAGCAGCAGGAGACTTAAAACCAAAAATCTGAGCTTACAATGCGGAAACTTCTGAGGACGGGTCCCTCTGCCTTTCAGGATTTCAATCAGGCTTTACATGAAAAGGACGAAGTTGGCAATCTCAAGGAACGGAGTTGGGACCTCAAGTGAATTTGCAGGCAGTAGTTTAAAAGCCCCTTTCGCTTGGCTTGTGAGTGCAGACAGGAAGCCTTATGTCCATGGATGTCTGGCAGCTTAAATGGACTTGAAAGATTCCACCGTGCAAATTAAATACGGAAGTCTCTCACACTTTTTGAACATGCCACTCCCCACAACTCATTCTATTTTCATGACCCACCCAGCCCAGCATTTATACTGTAGGGGCTCTGCAGACAAACAAGCTCTGAGGAACAGCAAGGCTATAGAGAACCTGGAAATCTACGTTAAAAATCTCTTGCTGCTGTGAGAAAAGTCTGTTGACTGGGGCACTAATCCAAGGGTTACAAGGGAGATGGTACATGCTAGCACCAGCACCCCAGACGAAAAGCATCGTCAAAATAGCAAAAGCAGGACTTATCGTGCAACATCATGACCGTCTGTGAGGCTTCAGTGTACAAATGCTACTCTGCGGGGCTATTAGGTTAGTCTGGACAAAGGAGGATTCCTGCTTCCCTGGAGCGAGTTTCCTTACAGTTGCATACAAAAATGTACTGCATGAACTTTCCACTGGGAAATGCTGAACTGGAACTTTGTTGCCCCAGCAAGCTAAAAGACTGCATCACTCACCAGTGTCACATAGAACTGTAATAATAATAATAATAATAATAATAATAATAATAATAATAATAATTTCTTATTATACTCTGCCCATCTGGCTGGGTTTCCCCAGGGCTGGATATTTAAGTAACCTTTAGGATATTTAAAATTAAGGACGGGAATTAAGTGGCAAGTGGTGTAAACCACAGCAACCTGGGGCAGACAGTCCAGAATTCTCTTCCCTAAGCAAAATGCCACTACTGACTTCTGTGCAGGTGCAGAGAGATGATAGTTAATGGATTTAAAAGATAAAACGTTGTCCTCGTAATCTCAAACCAAACTCTGCCTCACTCACCCTCTAAGTCATCACCACGACTGCACAGATGTGAAAAAGAGTAATGGAGAACTTACCTAAAGCTTCTTTCAGTAACATGATGGTTTCTTCTGGATACACATTCCTATCTTCCCAGATTTTAAAGATTCTTTCTATAGATTTGGAGACTGATGGATCTCTGAAAAGGACACATAGATAACACATGACTGTTTCTAATGCATCAATTTGCCCTCTCCTCTATGGACATACAAAGTGCCAGAAGGAGATGGCTGATTAAAATAAAATGCAAAAAGGAGGCTTCTCACCTTACCTTCTCTTTCAATAATTTTCTGAAGGTGGAGATAGCAACCAGCACAGGTTGGGGCAAATGACTAAAATATGTACAACTGATATTTCCCCCCCCCCCCAATTCCACACACAAAAAATGCACATTCTGACATAGATAGTAGTCTTAGCCTCAGCACGTCTCTTACAACGCTAGTGCAGGGATCTGCCACTCGCTAAAGTCTCTTCCCCCAAATTCTCCACTCTGGAGGTGCATTCCTACCATGAAACAGACATGCGTCTAAAGGGTGAAGCTGTAGACTGTTTTTTCCATATGCAAATTTAACACATTGACAGAGCTCACAGATGGACTAAGGTGTCTTTTCATCTGGCAACACCCTGGCTTTCAGTTAGCACAACAGTGCTGCGCTTGTAAAACCAGGGGTTAGATCAAGGCAATCAAGAAACACCTGAAAACAGGGATAGTTCGCTGAGAAAAGGCAAAAATCTCCCCCCGATATCTTTCCCTTAGGACAGTTTTCATCAACCTGGTGTCCTCTAGTTTGTTTTTGGGCTACAATTCCCATCTGCCCCAGCCAGAGCTGAATATTAACGCAAAAGCCTGTGGCTTCAGAGCTAAAATCACAAAATTATTTTAGATTTTAAGATCTTGAGTTTGGACAGCAGCAAAATGAAAAGACTTTTGTTGTGTTGGATGAGAAATGCAGGGGGAAGCCATCAACTTACTTCACCAAAGCGGCAGCCTCCGGAAGCACTTCAGCAAATGTGTCACGGAACACAATCGCATTTTTCCTTTTGCAGTTCTGGATGACATCATTGGCCAGGTAGAAAAGGTTCAGCCGATGCGGAAAGGCAGCTGGAAAGAGCAAGGAGGAAGAAGGTCAGTTGGTGCTCCTTTGGTAAAGCCACGGGATAAGGGGGCAATGCGGGGTGGAAATTATTGCAACACTTAATTTTCCTGCAGAAAAAAATGTGTTTTGTAAAGTTCATCAGTGACAATGAATGGATGCAGGTTGCAACTGCAATATTAGGCAAAGCATGGCAGTTTGGGCTTCACTTGCCAAATACTAGTAAAGCAAGCATGCTAATGGGCAGCCTTTGCCAACCTGATGCCCTCCAGATGTTTTGGGCTACAACTCCCTTCAGCCCCAGCCAGCACATGCCTCGGGTCAAAAGGCTCCCTATTGAAAAGCCCAGCAGAAATGGGAGCATTTAAAAAATGTGACCTGCAATTTTAAAAAGTGTTTCTGCTCATCCCTTTCCACAGCGTGGCAGAACAGATTCTCACCCTGAACAGCACACAACCACAATGCCACCATCTGCATGAATCCTTGTGATTCTGCCTTGCAGAGAGGCAGGGTCACTCTCTGAAGACCAGCTTGGCAACTATCGAGAACCAGCAGTGCTCAAGAAGCCAGGGCGGATGCTGGAGTCAAGGCTTGTAAGGAGATGTGCAAGGAGCTGCCTTGGACCAAGCTGACCAGTGCTGTCGACCCTGACTGGCAGTGTCCCTTCTCTGCCTGATTAAGACCCTTCAGTTGGGAAGTCCAAGCATTTGGAACAGGAGCAGGAAAACTTCCTCAGCCTGAGGGCTACATGTGAGTGGTGGGCGGGGCCAGGGACAAAAATGGGCGGAGCAATGAATGTAAATTTTATTCTACAAACAACTTACACACCCCTCTCTATTCTGAATCCAGGCAAGCAAGAGACAAACCTATGCAATCCTCCCCCAGCCAAACAGGGTATTTGCCACAGTGTGGGGAAAGCAGAGGGCAGGTGAAGAATGATGTTTTCCTATCCACCCCACTGCTGCTGTCACAGATTTTCCCCTGGCCCTACTCTGCAGCAGAGGAGCCACCAGGTTTCCCAGACTCCACAAATGCAGCCCAAGTTCAATATCCCCACCCCCGATGCAGAATGATGGCCCCTCCTCAATGAGGCAGCCACACATGGGCTACTGCAATCCATGCAGTCGGGCCATTCAAGGGCAGCTCCAAGTCCATTCTGCAGCCCTTCTGATCTCTGCTCCCAATCTGTAAGCCAGATGGGCAAGTCTTGTCCCTGAACTGCTGATATGAAGATCCGAGCAGTGCAACAGACTGTGCTCCAATCCGCTCCCATCACATTGGGGACAGAGGGCAGGGCAGCCTCGGAAGACGCTCCTCCTGCGTATACCCTGCCCGGAAGCAACCCAAAAGCCTGACTCAAGGCTATGTTCAGCAGGTACTTTTGCTAGATCTCATTTATTGCCTCAAAGGGGAGAGACAGTATGTTTTCAAGCACAATTCAAAGTGTTGGTGCTGACTTTTAAAGCCCTAAACGGCCTCGGTCCAGTATACCTGAAGGAGCATCTCCACCCCCATTGTTCTGCCCGGACACTGAGGTCCAGTACCGAGGGCCTTCTGGCAGTTCCCTCACTGCGAGAAGCGAGGTTGCAGGGAACCAGGCAGAGGGCCTTCTCGGTGGTGGCGCCCGCCCTGTGGAACGCCCTCCCACCAGATGTCAAAGAGAAAAACAACTACCAGACTTTTAGAAGACATCTGAAGGCAGCCCTGTTTAGGGAAGCTTTTAATGTTTGACAAACTACAGTACTGTAATTTAATATTTTGTTGGAAGCCGCCCAGAGTAGCTGGGGAAATCCAGCCAGATGGGTGGGGAATAAATAATAAATTATTATTATTATTATTATTATTTCTACTACTGCTACTGCTACTAGCAACAATTGTTCCTTGCTGGGCCCATATACTGTTAGTAATGTAATGAGGGACGCGGGTGGCGCTGTGGGTAAAAGCCTCAGCGCCTAGGGCTTGCCGATTGAAAGGTCGGTGGTTCGAATCCCCGCGGCGGGGTGCGCTCCCGCTGCTCGGTCCCAGCGCCTGCCAACCTAGCAGTTCGAAAGCACCCCCGGGTGCAAGTAGATAAATAGGGACCGCTTACCAGCGGGAAGGTAAACGGTGTTTCCGTGTGCGGCTCTGGCTCGCCAGAGCAGCGATGTCACGCTGGCCACGTGACCCGGAAGTGTCTCCGGACAGCGCTGGCCCCCGGCCTCTTGAGTGAGATGGGCGCACAACCCCAGAGTCTGTCAAGACTGGCCCGTACGGGCAGGGGTACCTTTACCTTTTACCTAATGTAATGAGGAGATGAAACTCAACATGTAAAGCACCTGAAACCTAATAAAAGGTTACATACCCCTTTTAGCTTTTTTAACTTAGTCTGTTCTCTCTCTCATGATGCACGGAATGTAACCACCGGCAAACAGAAGTAAAAAGCACAGAATGCAGCTTCTCACTGTAGCACTGTGTGGGTGGGAACCTCCAGCCTCCAGACCTCTCAGTCTGGTCCTCAGCACCGTCCCCAGGACACACCTCTGTCTGCCACTGCCCCCTCTTGTGCCTCTGCCTGGCGGGAACATAGGCCTGAGCTGTGGCAATGCCTCTTGCCTGCCTGGACAGCACAGAACAGAATCTAGCTCACCGGACAAAAGTTAAGGAGTCACAACTGCTACTTTGCCCACTTTGGTCTTGCCCAGGAGCGAACGCAGCCCTGACTGAAAAGAGGTCCTTCCCCAGGGCAGTGTAACAGAAACAGCGCTATCCAGTTCAACTTCCAAATGTGAGAGATCCAGCCTCTCACACTCATCAAAATTACTAGGACAGCACAGTGAAATCTTGCCTATTTCCCCATGCCATCACACACCCTGCACAGCATCAAACCACTAATTGTTCTAATTAAGTATTTATTTGCTTGCAAGCTCTCCTGCCATCGGTGAGGTTTAAAAAACAGAACAAGCTGTCTTGGCTGCAAAGTGCTCCGGAGTTGTGATTAACACCTCTTACATGTCCGGATGGGAGGGTGGAGAAAACTGTGGCTTACACAAGGCTGGTACGTAGCCTACTGCACAGGTTAAAGGGCCCCTGGACGGTGAAGTCCAGTCAAAGGCGACTCTGGGGTTGCGGCGGCGCTCATCTCCACTTTCAGGCCAAGGGAGCTGGCGTTTGTCCACAGACAGCTTTCCGGATCATGTGGCCAGCACGACTAACCCGCTTCTGGTGCAACGAAACACCATGACCAGGGTGGATAAAATTCAATGATTAAATAAATATATAAATAAATGGAACACACACCCACACACACACCCGATTTAAATCAGATTTTTAAAATAAAATGCTTTTGGAGGAAAAATCTTTCTAAATATTTTTCTATTTAAGTTATATTATAGTCCAAAGGCTATTCATCAGGAAATAAGGATTTGTTTAAAGTTTTTCATGTGTGCTGATACTCAGTCTAAGTTTGTTTTTTTTAAAGTTTAACCACATCAGTTAACAAACATGGATACATGTGCTATAATGTTATTGCTTTAGTTGAATAAATTGCTTACATTGTTATTAAGGAAATGATCATTTTTCTCTTTCCAATAAAGTACAGCAGAAAAGTTGTCCAAATATAAACAGTTAACTTATTAAACCTCACAATAATTTCATAATTACCTGTCTATGTATTTCTAATAGTATAACCAAATTAGTAATTTTTGATATAACTGTAAAAACTACTCTGAAAATTTATTATTCCAAAAATGAAACCTTCATCTGCTAGTAAATATTAAGATTATACCAGCAAGAATAAGTCTTTCTGTAAAAAAAAAATATTTAAACCAAGTCTTTAAAAAAAGGTAAAGGACCCCTGACAGTTAAGTCCAGTAAATCAAGTCTTATTGACTAGTGATTTAAATCAATTTGATTTAAATCAAATCCACCCTGTCCGTGATGGAAACCAGAGCGCATGGAAACGCTGTTTACCTTCCCGCTGGAGTGGTACCTATTTATCTACTTGCACTGGCATGCTTTCGAACTGCTAGGTTGGCAGGAGCTTGGACAGAGCAACGGGAGCTCACTCTGTTGCGGGGATTCAAACCGCCAACCTTCTGATCTCAGCAAGCCCAAGGGGCTCAGTGGTTTAGACCACAGCGCCACCCACGTCCCACCTACTGCGTAACAGCAAGCATCACAAGACACTGATTTGGCCCCTGGCCCTCGAAAGGATGCCTCCCTTGGGTTGAAAATGTGCCCCACCCCTGCAATATAAAAAGGGAAGGAAGTAGGGCCAATTTGCATTAGCTACCAACTCCCAAGGTAAAGCCGTATTCTAACGCTCATTATATGCAAAGATTGAAGTCTATTTTTAAGTCATCGGAAACTATAAAAAGCTACAACACTAAATAGCATGCTTATTCCACAAAAGACAGAAACAGACAACAGATTTTCATTTGCCTGGCCTACCAGCATATTCTGCAATTACCACTGAACTGACAGCCAACTGCTCTTCAAACCAAACATAAGGCAGGCTGAACTGAGATCTGCTAGTGGAGACATACTTTTGTCAACAGGCTCTACAGGGACTGGTTTTAAATAAAAAATAAAAAATTCAAGCCACTAATTTAAATCAAGCCGAGGCGCCAACAGACTCAAGGGACCTATCTGTTTGATCAGCTGTTTTTTATAGGTAGCTCCCATTATGCTAAGAAAAGTCTTTAATAGTTTGTGCTGTCACATTTCAGGGTTCCAATTCTGCAGAAAATATTTGCAAAGATGTTCCTCACCCATGAGATGAGCGCCGCAAACCCAGGATCAGCCATGACTGGACTTAATGGTCAGGGGTCCCTTTATCCTTTACCTTTACTAACGGTGGGTAAAAGCAGCCTGCCCAGAATTACTCCTCCTCTTTCTATGAAGGACAGCAAAAAGGGGCTAGAAACAGTCTTGGGCATACACAGAGCTCACGGAGGGTAACTTCTGAGCCTGAGAAGACATGCATGTGTCTCACGGGGACTTAAAAGATGCTTCTTGCTATCTCAAAACACACAAAGAAGATGCAACAGGGCTCCTTGGCAATGGCAAGCAGGAGAAGGGTCATGGCTCAGTGGTACAGAATTCATGCCCTGCATGTGGAAGGTTCCAGGCTCAATCCCCAGCAACTCCAGGTAAGGCTGGCAAAATCCCTTGCCTGAAACCCTAGACAGCTGCTGCCAGGCAGAGTGGACAACACTGAGCCAGTTGAACCAAGGGACTGACTTCCTATGTTCTTATGTGAGTGTGAAGATCACCAGCTTCCTTGATCCTTTGGGTTTACCACCAGCTCCAGGAACCTCATTGGACAATAAAGGCAGCAGCTTAGCTCCTAGCACCCACCCACAGACACCCACATATACCCACACACCCCGCCACTTCAAATGCCGCTTCGCCCTGTGCCCAGTTCCACGTCCAGGCTGAAACAAGCAGAGCTGCAGCAAAGTTTCATCACTTCATTCTTCCCCTTCCCTAATCTGGAGGTATGCAGACTGTGGACTCTAAGCCCATCATTCCTGACCACTGGCCACAATTGCTAGGAGTCTAGAAACATATGGCAAAGTATTCCCTCCCCAAATAGCACAATCCCATGCTCTTTACTTTTGATTTTAATGTTTTGTTTGTTGTAAACCGCTTTGAGGTTTTTTACAATCAAGCTGTGTATAAATGTTATGAAATAAATAGAAATCCCACTTGAAATACTGCTTAGTACCTGTACACAGGACTGCAACGGCCTTTGCTTTAAAAAAAGTGCTTTTTATCGTGCTCATTAAAGAAATTGTCCAATGCAAAAAAAGAAAGAAAGAAAAAAGATCAGAGGAGACATTGAAAAACAGTCAATGCAAGGCTGCGCTCAAGGCAGGAGGCCTCCTTTTCCTTCAGAAAAGGCTCCCCCCCCATCCCACCTCCTAATTCTTCTCTCCCTTTGCTATGCAGAAACAGCACAAGGTCTGACCAAGATTCCACCTCTTTCAAAACTCTCACCCAGTATTTGTTCCTGCGAGAAAACAAGATGCACCAAGCACGCTCCTCAGCTCAAAGTCTTGAATGGAGCAGCAAAATCAAAAGAGAATAAGTAAAGCTCCCTCTCTTTCTGGGTGGGGCCAAGGGCTTTCAGATATACTGCCATCTGTGTGTACTCAACAATGACTCACAAGGCTTCAAAACCCTAAAATGTATTTTACATAATTGACTTTTTATTTCTATTCTTTGTATATTGTATTGTTTTATTGCTATGGCCGACGGCTGATGCAAATAAATAATAATAATAATAATAATAATAATAATAATAATAATAATTTATTATTTATACCCCGCCCATAGAAACCAAAAATATAGTAAAATATCACACATTAAAAACTTCCCTGAACAGGGCTGCCTTCAGATGTCTTCTGAATGTCAGGTAGTTGTTTATCGCTTTGACATCTGCTGGAAGGGCGTTCCACAGGGCGGGCGCCACTACCGAGAAGGCCCTCTGCCTGGTTCCCTATAGCTTTGCTTCTCGCAATGAGGGAACCGCCAGAAGGCCCTCGGCGCTGGACCTCAGCGTCCGGGCAGAATGACGGGGGTGGAGACGCTCCTTCAGGTATACTGGACCGAGGCCGTTTAGGGCTTTCAAAGTCAGCACCAACACTTTGAATTGTGCTCGGAAACGGTGGGTGGGTGAATGAATGTGTTCATTCATTCACCCACCCACAAGGGGCAGGTCTGGCCACACTAGTTCTAAAAGCTGCCCCTCTGGGGGAGCAGGAAAGACCCCAGACAACTGGTATCCAAGCAGCAGCAAGAGAACTGCCTAGGATGGGGGGCAGCCACATGGCGCCCATACATGTGCCTTCCACAGCCCCCTTCCAGCACCCACAGGGCTCCTCCTCCCCTCCACCTGCTAAAATCAGCCTTGAAAGAAGCATTCTATCGAAGGATTTGCTGAAATAACAAATTGAATTAGAATACAAAAATGGGAGGCGTGAGGAGGTCACGGAAATAAGTAAATATAAGCAAGTGATGTTGGATTTGTTTTTGTTTTTGTTTTCTGTTTTCTGTTTTTTGATGATGTTTTCTTCTTTTTTATATGTATTGTTTTTTCTTGTTTTTTCTTTGATTGTTATTATTTTTCTTGTTTTTTCTGTAATCTTTAAAATCTTAATAAAAACTTATTTAAAAAAAAGAAAGAAAGAAAGAAAGAAAGAAAGAAAGAAAGAAGCATTCTATCGTAACCAGCAGGATATGACAGGGTGGGGAGCTGAGTTGAGATGCTTCTCCAGCATCCACAATAGTGCACGACTAGCTCCTGAAATGCTCAGCACTAGCCCCTCTGAATCAGAAATGATTTTTCCAGCCCTGCCTTTTAGCTCTCCCACCCCTGCTGTTGTTATTCATTTCGTTTCTATACCGCTTGATATCTTCAGCAGAAAAATAATAATCTCAAAGCGGTTTACAACACATTAAAACATCAAAAACAAAACAAAACAACAATTCAGAATGCAACATTACTGCTGAAAATCAACAAGTAAAGTATACATTCTTAACAGGAAACTAAATATTATCCTAAAGATTTCAAAAGAAAACATTGCAAAAGAGGTCAACGGCAGAATGCACATTTAATGTAGCATAGCTAACCAAAATAAATAAATATCTTAAAAAATTCAAAAGAAAACATTAGCAAAGGAAGTCAACTATAAACTGCACATTTAAAACATCATAATTAACAAGAGAATAAAATATCATTATAAGCAAAGAACGTATCTGCTGCCAATGGTGGTTCATGGTGGACGGCGAGTCTGCACTAAGAGACAATAAAGATGGCCTCTTGCTACTCCTTCCAGCCACCTACACCCTCCTTCTGTCCCTTCCGCTTCTCTCAGCTCCTTACGCTGGAAACAAATATTTTCTTTGGCCTCCTGCAAGCACCAGGTTCACACACCAACCAAACCCCACACATCCCACTTGCTGGTGGCCAAACACACTCTAGGAGGTCTACTCTGTGGTCCTGGCTTAGCAGAAGGAGACTCTCCCTGCCCAGGTCCTTTGGCACAACTGCAGGATTGAAGTGGCAGCTGTGCGAGGAGCCCAAGGAGGAATGTGCCCGCCCCACACAGCCAGCCTCCAATCAAGGAAGAAGCCTTCCTTTTCAGCAGGTGAAGCCAGAAATATGAGAAGAGGCATTCAGGACCTCACTCTCACAGTGGACCCGAGCTCAAGAGCCCCCCCCTCTGGTTTTCAGCAACTAATACAGTGGTATCTCGGGTTACATACGCTTCAGGTTACAGGCTCCGCTAACCCAGAAATAGTGCTTCAGGTTAAGAACTTTGCTTCAGGATGAGAACAGAAATCGTGCTCCGGCGGTGCGGCGGCAGCAGGAGGCTCCATTAGCTAAAGTGGTGCTTCAGGTTAAGAACAGTTTCAGGTTAAGAACGGACCTCCGGAACGAATTAAGTACTTAACCCGAGGTACCACTGTATTCAGAAGCAGTACTGCCTTCCAGTCCCTCCCCAAGAGTCACAATAAAATTGCTCGGGGGAACAAGACAACTTCATTTCCTCACCTTTGTTCCAATGGGAATAAACAGGAGTGGAGTAATTAAAAGAATCTCTGGAAATTTCCTAGGATCTCCCCAACCCATCGTCTCCTCCCCTGTGCCTGGGATGAGAAAGACGTAGCAACCCAGAGGTGATTTTACACATCTGGAGATATGAAACAGCTGTGTAGCGCATGTGTGGGTGTGGGTATGGGTGTGGAGGGAGGCTCTCAGCACAAACACAAGCCACTTGATCCTTGCCGTGGGGCTGGGAGGCCTTGTGAAGAGAGCGCTTGAAACCTCTTGCCATAAAACACAGGGCCCTGGGAAATGCAATTTGTGCGCGGAACAGGAAAAGAGCTTCAAAGGTGAAACTTTCTTGTAACGAATTTGTGGCTGCTCACTGCACCTTTAGGGCAGTAGTTGATGCAGCCAGTCAAAGACCGGCAAGTGGGCTGCTGTGGTTAAGCAGCCCAGAGGGAAACTGATCCAGTGGCTTTTTGATAAAGTTGTAATGTTTCAGGGACGCAGGTGGCGCTGTGGGTTAAAGCCTCAGCGCCTAGGGCTTGCCGATCGAAAGGTCGGCGGTTCGAATCCCTGCGGCGGGGTGCGCTCCCGCTGCTCGGTCCCAGCGCCTGCCAACCTAGCAGTTCGAAAGCACCTCCGGGTGCAAGTAGATAAATAGGGACCGCTTACCAGCGGGAAGGTAAACGGCGTTTCCGTGTGCGGCTCTGGCTCGCCAGAGCAGCGATGTCACGCTGGCCACGTGACCCGGAAGTGTCTCCGGACAGCGCTGGCCCCTGGCCTCTTAAGTGAGATGGGCGCACAACCCCAGAGTCTGTCAAGACTGGCCCGTACGGGCAGGGGTACCTTTACCTTTACCTTTAATGTTTCAGGGTATCACCAATTCAATGCTATGGCTGCTTAAAAAGGGGAGGGAACCTCCTTGATTCAATTCTCATGCCTGCTCCCCACTGCTGTCAGCCCTTATCCTGGCTGAACCACGTAAGCAGAGCTTTGTAGGTACTGACTGTATTCACATGTCATGATAATAAGCCAGAAGAACTGCATGCTCTTGGCTTCTGGGGAATGAGCGCCCTGTTCCCAAGTGATGCAGGGCAGAAATTTCTACAAAGCCAGGTTTCTCCCCCCCCCCCCGAAAAACTTCCCGTTTCTGAAGTTTGATAGCAAGAACGCACAGCACAGGTGCCAACTGCAAACACGATTATTAGGCAAGCTTGGCTGTTTCAAAGTTTCTAGCTTTACAGTGGTACCTTGGGTTAAGTCCTTAATTCGTTCCAGAGGTCTGTTCTTAAGCTGAAACTGTTCTTAACCTGAAGCACCACTTTAGCTAATGGGGCCTCCCGCTGCCGCTGCGCAACTGGAGCACAATTTCTGTTCTTATCCTGAAGCAAAGTTCTTAACTTGGAGGACTATTTCTGGGTTAGCAAAGTCTTAAACCTGAAGCGTATGTAACCCAAGGTACCACTGTATTTACTAATTACAGAGCAAAATTAACATGCTAAATTAGATGGGCAATAGGACATTTTCTGTTGCAAACCAAGCATTTTCCAGAAAATCTACACCGCTGTCATGAACACTGACCAATCACTCCCACTTCTCTCTTCACCAGTGCAAGAAGCAAGCTGAGATTCAAAAGTGACAAACAAACCTTGGTTTAAGGCTGGCTGGGGATCCTGGCTTGTTAGAGAAGAACAAGCCAAGACCCTCCGTTCATGAATTGTTGGGAAGCCAACTTAACTGTGACTGCTAGCTTATTCCTCCTGCTTGTGCCAGGCAGAAATGAAGTGGGGGCAACTGGGCCATGTGGGCCCCTGATGTTCCACAAGACCAGTGCCACTGGCTTATCCTGATGTGTGAACAGCGGCCACTGGGAGAGTTAAGCCCCTCAAGGCAAACAAACCAAGCTTTTCCCATCTTGCCAAAGCAAAAGAGAACATCTGCTAGCGACACTGTCTGGTGCCTCTGTCCTAAGCAGGGAGAAACACAGGGACCCAAATGGACCAGAAATGCATAAGAAAAAAGAGGGTCTGGTGTTCTTAGAAATATAGTAAAGCTTAGATCTGATTTATTTCTATCATTTTCCAAAATTCCTGTGGGCAAAATTGTTCTTCACTCCCACCCCAGCTTCAAGATGTATGGAGGTTGCAAATGTCTAAATCACACAGCCTCTGCATTTTATACTGATTGTTGGCTTTTAACTGCATACTTTTGCCATTTTTGTGATTCTTACTCTACATTTTGCTTTAACGTAAACCACATAGAGGTCATTTTGACAAAATGTGCTGTACAAGAATGCAAAGTAAGTGATAAATGAATAGCATCAGTTCCAAATGCTGCTGCTTCATTGGCTGAAGAATGCAGCACTATCTATCTTTCTTGCTGGCTATATCACATCCCTAAACTATTTTTCTCTGTTCTCCCACTCAAAATTTGAGTTCCGCTCTGGCTCAGAAGCACATCTAGCCTCCTGCTAACTTCCAACCTTCACAGACTGTTTAAGAAACATCTTCAAGGTATTAATTAGCTCCCATTCAACAAACATCAAGCACCAAAATCTGGCAAACTCCAAAGTCCAGAGTTAGGCAATACCTTTATTAGGCACAAAAGTGTGGCAAGCTTCTGAGCGCTGCAGAACTCTTCATCAGCTAACGTTACACAAGGTAGGGCATGACTGGATGAGGATTTCTTTTTTAAAACGAAAAGTTAAGCGGGCTGTTGTATGGTGAGGTCAGCCTGTATGTAAACTCCATTCTGAGATGGAGATTTGCAGGCTGAGTCCCTCCCAGGTGTTGAGATATCAGGTTGCACACCTGGGATTCTAGGATAAAGAAGCAATGGCTGCTCCCCATCTCTCAGAAAAGAAACGTCTGGCTTGCGACCTACTTTGGTCATACGCTGTTAAACAAAATGCACAAGCTCTCGGGCAGGTAGAGAATTGAAGCAAAGAAGAACATGGCAATATCAGCAAAGCCAGGAGTTAATTTAGGAAGATGCACTAGATAAGAGAGTCACAAAGTGTAGTGCTACCCAGTGGCTGGAGGGAATGTAACCGTATCATCTTCAACTTGTAGAAGACAAGCCTTTAGCAGCTGCTTAGCAGGCTGTTTTTACAAATTTATTTAGCCCGCTACTGTTTTAATCCATTGTTTTAATGATTTTTAGATATGTGTCAGGGAACTGCCATCGGAGCCAGAGGGAGAGGGAGGGCTCCAGAGGGATTCCCATCTTCTGGGGAAGGAAATCAGGGTAGCACTAGTGGAGAAGGGGGGCAGATGGGGGAATCGGGGAAGGTGGCTCCATGACTCCTCGCCAGGGACCAGCGGGGAGAGCATGGGTCCTCTGCTGCCCACACCCTCCTTGCGCAGAAGGCTTCCGCGCAGGGAGAGTAGGCGGAGACTAGGCGTCAAAGAGCTTCTTTGCTGGAAGAAGTTCAAGAAACGCCCACTGACGGATTCTGCCAGCGATTGAGTCAGCCACGGGTGAGTGGCTGTCCGGACAGAAAGGGTTCACTCAGGCAACCCAGCCAGATGTGGCGCCGATTTACGCACGAGCAACCCCTAGAACCATTACAATATGCTATGTTTTAATATGGTGATTTTATTATTTAATTATTACAGGTGTTGCTGCTAACATGCTGGGAGCTCCCTTGAGAAGCTGCCTATAGATTAAGGATTGTAACCAGCTATTAATGGGCATGACTAACTTAGGTCCATTAATTTCAAGGTGTCTATTCTGAGTAAACCTAGTTGGATACAACTAATGGAATTTTAAAAAATAAAAATGGAGATCTTACTTAAGAACCTCTACACTACAAATTTTGAATAGAACCTTGCTTTAGAAACTGTTTCGCTCATCATCCCAAAATAGCTATCATTTTGTTGTCATAGACTCCCCCCTCCAGGTGTTTCCCAAATTTTCTACTGACATCCAACTAAGTCAACTGTCCTCTGAGCATAAGGCCATTGATTACATTGGGTATACTCTCGTGTGTGAGACTAACAATGTATATCACCCTTCCAATTATTCTATCTATGAAAAAGTCCTTCAGGAAGTAGAGGAAGAGGAATAGGAATAAGAGAGAAATCAGAGCATCCCTTGGGGGGGGGGCTCCACATTTAATTGTTCACACATACAGCTCAAAACTAGCTACCCGGTTTGTTGTCCCTTGACTGGTCACACATTTCAACAGTAGCAACCTTTCCATTCCAATTGATGAGTCATTTGGCTAAACCTGAAGGCTTTGTTACATACAGCCATGTGAACAAGAAGCTTGTCCAATTTTTTACATACACGGTCTCCTTGTGTCTTTTCCAGTTTGGAAATAGCAGTCAATCCATTTATTTCCTTCCACGTATAAAAAAATCCGACTCTGAAGGCAAGCAAGACTTCATTCACCCTCAACTCCTTTAAAGAACCACGTGAGCCACCACGAGCTCCCCTGGGGAAATGGTGGGATATAAATTAAATAGACAGACAGACAGACAGACAGAGTTGTCTCTTGGCTTGGAGAACAGAAACAAACATTATTCAAACATCCTTTCTACAGGTGGGTTCCCTTTTCCCCTGTGACACTCAAGTCAATATTTACAACCAGACCCAGAAGTTTCTAAAGCAGCTTTGCAGCAGTGGGCAATTCTGCAAGGGAAGAAATAACCAGCCCATAGATTACTCTACCATTCTGCTACCCCTCCTCTCTTCCGAGGTACAAAAGAAACCAGAGAAGGGCAACTTCTGTGTCCTCCAATTCTAAGCTTCTTGAAGCAGGTGTTCAATGAAAATGAATGAGATTTCTGAAAAACAATGCCTGGGATCAGGGTGTTCCTCCGGTGTGAGGGGTATAGTATTGCTGGCACTGAGGCAGGAGGACCTGAACCATCACACACCGTCTGGCACAAGCAGGTGCTTCCACGTTTCCACTAAGTTCATGCGTACAATTTGTGCGTCAGCAACCAGGTCCCAGGAGTTCCCAAGGTCTCTGACAAACGATAACTCTTTTTTAAAAATCACCTAGAAATCAAGCCAGGTGTTTGCAGGAGTGTGGAAAAAGAATCTGCTCAAGGTTGAGTCCACAGAAGAACCAAGAGAAGTACAGGAAATGGTGGAGCCTCCATCTTCAGCAGGTGCTGCTAATAAGACCTGATCCTTAAGTGTGGGATTTGCATGCAAGCAGCATGTATGAGAACCAAAATGTCAAGATTCCTGCATTCCCTTCCAACTCTGCAATTCTACGATTCTATAAAAGGCTACCCCTGCCCCCAGATCAGTCTTTGTAAAGTATGTTGTTGGATTACAACTCCCATGATCGCTGACCATGGGCTGTATTGGCTGGGACTGGTGGGAGTCTGAACCCCATAATCTCTGGGAGAAACCAGGACTGATAGGGAAGGCTATCTGAGACCAAACTCTCTGTCCATGCTCAGATAGCATCAGCAAGCCATGGTGTGTTTACCAACACCAGAAGCTGCCTTAAACTGACTCAAGCCCACTGGGGTCAGTGTTAGAAACTGAGATATGAAAGCTAGGAGCTAAATGGCACCTTAAACCTAGGTTATGGGCACAACAGAATGTCCAGGTGCGCTTTTTTATAGCAAGAATACAAAGCTGAAAATGAATGAACTGCAGCTAAAATTCATGTTCATTTTTCACATGGTCTAGCCCTCCCCTGCCCACCTCCCTAATATTCTTAAGAGGGTCTCTTCCCCAGTCTTCAGAGAGTAACTGGAAGTGTAGAGATAGAAAAAGGTCCTCCTTTCCTTCCACTCTGCAGTTTTAATCTGAAATCTTAGGTGCGGTACTGCACCAAGAGCTCAGAAACTTCTCACGCTAATGAAATTTCCTGCTGCAAAATGCGCCTAGAACAATGGGAGTTTTGAACACTGACTGGGGTCCACCTAGCTCAGTACTGCCTACACTGACTGGCAGCGGCTCTTCAGGGCTTCAGGCAGGGATCTCTCCCAGTCCTGCCTGGAGATGCCAGGGACTGAACCTAGGACTTTCTGCAAGCAAAGCAGATGCTCTAACACTCAGCTACAGCCAAATGGTGGTTGGTTGAAACTTCTGAACAACCTGGCAGACCAACCATGGTTTGTTTTGTGGCAACAAACCATGGTGTGAAGCCATTGTGTGTGGCTGGCTTGCAAACCGTATGGCTTCGTTCTGAACCCAGCTTAGCCATGGTTTGTTTGCCTCTTGTCACAGATGTTCGCCAAGCTTCAAAGGCACGAGGAGAAAAATGAACCAGTTTTGGAGAAATAAGCTGTGTGGCTTGTTTGCTCATCTAAAAAGACAACTCGTGGCTTCTTGAACAAACTATGGCTCAGTTTTATGTGTGAATTCAGCCACTGTGTGCACACCAGAAACCTTTTCACTGAATGTGTTCTTTAGAAACATCTCATTTTAAAGATCACAAAACTCCCAAGAACAGCTATTTTGCAATTCATTAGGATTTTGATAAGCAAACTTCATTTTTCTTTTTAAGACTTTTGTTACGCCCAACTGCCTTTTCCGTATCCCACCGCAACTCTTAAAGTTGCAGTTTCTAATTAATGGAAAGAGTTCACATAATACATAGACAATCAGGACTCTCACAGAGACCGCCTATGAAATAGCCCCACAAACGCCATTGTCACAAGGTCTGGAAAGATAGTGTGAATGAACCAAAATTATCGTGAAGGACTGGCTCAGGGATTCTCAGATAACCCACCATGCACCTCCAGACTATGAGGGGAGCAAGCAGGAGTCTACATTTCACAAAAAGAAAAGAAAAATAAGTATGTGATCTGCTGCAAGTTCAGAAGCTGATCCTTGCAAAAGAGATGTATGAGAACATCCCTAAGCAGCCAACATTCAACACTACCAAGTGCATTCACGGCTAGCGAAGCACTCTTGACTTGTAACTCAGATTTGCATATTCCTAAAACTAGCAGAAGTTGTTCCAGTAAAATCTTACTGCCTTGGCTTATTTCCTTCCCTTCATCGCTAGGAAGCAAGCCAAGTGCAAATGTCTAATACACTCCTTTAGAATACAGCACTGACTGCACCAATACAGTTGCTCACTTTTGGGGTTTATCTTGCTGCAATTACAGCTTAGGCAATATTTTGCCCCACAGGAACAGGTTTCAGCTGAGCTGCAGGTACAGAACAGAAGGAAGCAGTTAGCTCAGTTGGTTAGAGCATGGTGCTGATAAAACGCCAATGTTGCAGGTAGCGATGTTAAATTCTTGAGAATAATCTTTTGGAGAAAACTCTTGATTAATGAGAATATAGGTATTAGAGAATTTTCATTTAAAATAGGAGAATATTCATTTTAATGCATTGAAAATGATATGATTAGTTAACATACATGTTTATTCATGGGTAAACTTGTTCAAACGGCAACCAAAAACTGTACAGATACTTTTATTCAATGGGGCTATACAGTGAATTCACATTCTTTGATTTTTTTTGCACTAAACTTGAAACTGAAAATTCAACCTGAATGACTCACGTTAATCACTAAGCCTGCCACTAACCGAGAATTTACAGTTTGTGGAGAATATTCTTCGGAGAATTTTCTAGCAGAGAATATTCTCCAGAAAATATTCTCACCTCACATCACTAGTTGCAGGTTCGATTCCTATAAGGGCCACCTCTGATTCATTGCAGGGGCTTGGACGAGATGACCCCCGGGAACCCTTCTAGCTCTACAATTCTAAAATTCTGTGATCAGACAGATTCAGATACACCCTAGGCCCCAGCCAAATACACAGAGGTGAGCAGTCTTGCTTGAAAATGCAACCTACATTTCAAGCTTCCCGGGGGCTTAAGCATTATCCAAGAGGGCAAACTGAAATAGTTTGCTCACAGAAAGGAAATTCAAAGTGGTTGAGATATCACAGCAATCCTGCTCTTCTTGGACAACCATGTTGAGGACTTGAGCCAGCCGGCAGGTCAAACCTAAGGCGCTCCAGATGTTGCACTTATGGGGAAGGATAGCTCAGTGGTACAGAATCTGCTTTGAGTGCAGAAGGTCCCTGCCCTGATGGCGGGTGTCTCCAGGTAGGACTGGGAGAGGTTCCTGCCTGAAAGCCCGGGGAACTGCTGCCAGTGTGGACAATACAGTGGTACCTCGGGGTTAAGAACTTAATTCGTTCTGGAGGTCCATTCTTAACCTGAAACTGTTCTTAACCTGATGTACCACTTTAGCTAATGGGGCCTCCCGCTGCTGCCGCGCCGCAGCCGCACGATTTGTGTTCTCATCCTGAAGCAAAGTTCTTAACCTGAAGCACTATTTCTGGGTTAGCAGAATCTGTAACCTGAAGCGTCTGTAACCTGAGGTACCACTGTACTGAGACAGATGGGCCAGTGGTCTAACCCAGTTTCATGCAGCTTCCTAAGTTCCTACTGGCCCCACCTAGTGTGTCCAGTGGTCAGGGATGACCAGGGAGATGGGAGTCCAACAACATCTGGAAGGCCATAGGCTCTCCATCTCTACTTAAATATGGACAGGACAGGGCTCACAATCCAGTATGTTAGGAGAGAGGTGGAAGTGAGATGGCTAAGAAGGACACACACGGACAGGGACACACACACACACACACACACACACACACACAACTCCTTACATTTACAAACATTAATACAGGCTTGTCAATTGCCACTTGCCCAGCAACCTGTGGTTGGAATTGACTGCCTTGAGGCAAGCTGGGAAGATTTACAAGATTGTTCTTTTTTTTTTAATAAGGCAACAGTGACTAATAAGGCATTCATGGGTGGATGGTCCACAAGCCTAGCAACTTTCATAGACTTCTTTGCAAGGCTACTTGCTGCCCCTCCAGCTCGCTAATTGCAAATATTCAAATGGAGGGGGAAGGTTTATTTACTGGCCAGCCTGTTGAATCCCTGTACACCGTCCAATCTTCAGATTTAGCTATGCACTTGAGGGGAGAACACAGGACAGTCAAACTTGCTTTTGAAAACAGCAGCAGTAGCAGCAGCAGCAAAGGAAGGTTTGCTGGCTTTCAAAAGCAGATTTAGCACCCTGCTGTTCAGTGACACTCCAGGCAATTCAAGACAGATAAAAAACGTAAGAGTTTTTTGTCATCTAGAATTATTGTTAAAAAGTCACCTACATCCATTCTACTTATCTCATTCTGTACCTAGTCAACAGCTTGAATGCCGTGCCCTCATTCAGAACCACCCCCAATGTTTTCCATTTCCCAAAGCAATAAAATCTAAGATGCTGGATTCTCACTCAGGCAGGAAGTTCACTGAGCAACCACAACAACCCAGTTCTTGCAACTTAGCCTACATTACAGGGGTAATATGACACATATAAGGGCTAATAATAGGAGAATGTGGCACTTTCTCTAATTACCCCAAGCTGCCTGTTATCTTAGGGAATATTCAGGACAGCCAAGCAGGTTCAAGATTCAAACCTCATGCCACCCACCAAGCTGCTGGGTGGCCCTAACCAAGCCACTACTCACTCAGCCTCAGCACCCTCCTTCCCAAATCTCCATCAAAAGGATTGGAATCCATTATTTAAGTGTTCCTTACCGCAGCTTTGTACAGAATACACACCATCACTTCAAAGTATTACTGCACCAAGGCAGACCAACCCGTCCTTTTGACCTAATGTATGCAAAGCGTTTCTATACTATTGAAACGTAGTGTATGGGTGCTAATAAACTAAGCCCACCTCACTTTGTGTGGGAACTCACCCTACCCCCGCAAATTTTGGCCCTCTTTACAAAGTTATTACATGGGTCACCGAGATAATACAAGCAGAATCCTTTGGCTTCTTCAGATGAATTGATCAGCCTGCTTGCCATACCACAGACCCTCTCTCAGAAGCAAGCCCCGCTGGCTTCAACTAAACTTAATTCCAAGTAACACAGGTGCAGGATAGCAGCCTTAAACATCACCCTTACACCAATCACCTCTGTACAGATTGCAGACCCCTTTGCACTGCCCCAGAGCCCCCATTCATAGCCCACTAAAAAGAATTGCTGCAAGGCAAAAGTTACATATTTGCCTCTGAACACTTTGAAGGGGAAGTGGGGAATGCCAAAGCTTGTGTTATTTTATCCATTTATTTATTGCATTTTTATCACTCCTTTCCTCCAAGGAGGACAGCGCATTGTTCTCCTCCCCTGTAAAGGAAGTTAACCCCCCACTGTCCTCTTGCTGCCTTACTGGCCATAAAGCAGAGGGCCTCACCAGCGCTTTGCAATCCCTTCATATTCAGCCCACCTTAAGGGACCCTTGCAAGGAGCACCAAGGAAAATTCACTCTGCATAAACATTTAAGTGTGTGCACTGCACCAATCCCAAATGTTTGCATCAGCAGCAAGAATCACCATCATAATAATTCTTATCATAAAGACCTGGTAAAGTGTTATACTAAACCTGTTACAGTATACTAAATTTGTATATCACCCTTCATCTGTAGATGCACAAGCTATAGTTACCAAGTGAGATCTGCACCCACATACATGTGATTTTCTATAAATCCGTATCTAGGGGCAACAGAGGAAGCAGACTTATCCTGAGCACGACCTGGGTCCATCTAGCACAGTGGTGTCCAAACTTTTTCCAAAGAGGGCCAGATTTGATGAAGTGAAGAGCCGTGGGGACCGACCAAAGTAGTTGTTGACCTTTTTTTTTTTTTTAGGATTGGAGTTGTTGAGGGTTTTTTTTTTAGGATTTTACCCCAGGAGATAAACTACCACAGGGGCCAGATTAAATTGACCAGCGGGCCGAATTAGGCCCCCGAAACGGATTTTGGACATGCCTGACCTAGCACAATATTGTTCTAGACTGACTTGAAGCGTCTCTCCAGAGTGTCAGGCAGGAACCATTCCTAGCCCTACCTGGAGATGTCGGCGATTGAATCTGGGACTTTCTGAATGCATAGCAGATGCTCTACCACTATGGTCCTTCCCCAAGCATTACACTTACACACACCAATAACCACAAACAATGGCAGGAAATCCCACCCAATCCCCCTTGCATCTACTCTCTCCATTCTTATTTCACCGTGCAGGGCTGTTGCAAAGACCACAAGTTGTTGTACTACAACTCACATCTTCCCTGATACACGAGTATGGAGGTGGGGTAGGCTGAATGTCTGAGCATGGACTCAATTGCTGGAATAGCCAGGCCAGCCTGGTATGGGTCCCTAAGGGGACCAGAAGGCAAATGGGTGGGCTTCCCTCCCTCAGAAGGCTGGAGTTGAGGGTTGAGTGATGTGAGCTAGAAGCTGCAGGAAAAGCTGCAGGCTTGAAATGCAGGGAAAGAGTCAAGCCTGATTTCTGCAGGCACCCATGGCTGCAGCTATGGGGGAAACAAGGCCCTTCTTGGGGTGCTAATGCTGTGAACCCCTCCATCATGGTCTGAGGTGGTATATATGTGTAAATAAACCGTATGTGATGAAGACACCACAGACTCCACTGTGCCTCATTCCAAACTCTGGGTAAGTGTTCTGATCCATGTATATGATGAACTTTTTCTATGCCAATAAAGGAGACTGATTGATGGATTATACACACACACACACACACACACACACATAGTGAAAGCATATAGTACATTTGGCCTCATCATCAACGTAGGAATATCAGTAACAGTGCACCCTATATAATATGCTGTGTCAAATTCACACAGATATTGTGTACGCACAAACACCACAGCAAAATTAAGAAACTACACGAATTGCCAAGTAAACTATGCATATCTTGTACACACTGCCATAATCGTTGCCACCACAGTCATCATTACCACCACTGTAATAGAAATAATGCACCCTGTATAAAATGAAAAGTAAATTCTACAAAATGATTTTGCACATAACGTCATCATCAACCACCACAACGTAGCTTATCATAGTACTGTTAATACAATGCCAAAACAGGGACTTCTGAAGAACTACCTTACCCTGAGGGAAGCAAGGTGGAAGCATTTGCCACTTGTCTAAACAAATCCTTGTCTTTCAGCTAAATAAATAATGCACACTATAAACTAAACTATAAAATAAAATCTGCCAGCTAAGATATACACACCAGCAGCAGCACCATAATAATCACAGCAATACTACTAATAATGCATCCGTTACAAACTGTCAAGTAAACCTACATGTTGTACTGAGATGGTGCCTCTGCTGTAGCATCAATTATCGTAATCATAGCAACCTTAATTATGCACTTTGGATAGACTTCCAAATAAAATCTACACAGAAATACTGTACGCATCATCAGTGCTACCACCAGAGAAATATAATCACAGTAATAATAATGTGCCCTCTATAAACTGCTAATCTACATAGATACGACAGCACTATGAATAATTATAGTAATATCAACAATTACAAACTACCAACTAAAATCCACACAGAGAGACACAGGATGAGTACCCTCAAAATAATAACATTAATGGTCATCATCACAAAAATATTAATAATGCATATGATATATAAAGCCAAGTACAATCTTCACCATCATAGTAACATCGCACCCTGCATAAAACACCAAGCAAATCTACACACAGGTATCATTATTAATAATTTTATTTATGAACTGCTCCCCAGGAAGCATCTTGGAGCAATTTCCTATAAATTATGCCATATATGACAGTTACATTTATCAAAACAACAGGTAAAGTTCAAAACAAAACAAAAAAATCAATTCAGATCCCAGACAGATACCAAGTGAGGCAAAGATTTTAGAAGGCTCCTTGAAAAAGGAAGGTGGCAGAGAGAGAGGAAAGAGACAGACAGACAGCACACAGAAAACAGTTAGATTTATAAAAGCCCTTAACAACAACAGCGTACAAAAGCAACTTAATAAAACAGCAGCAGCGGCAAACCTTTTCAAACAGCACATGTAAAAAAACCAATTCAGACCCGGGAGCGATACCAAGTGGGAGGAAGACCTTTTATTTTTTTACAAGGCTCCTTGAAAGAAGAAGAAGAAGGCGGCGGGAGGCGGCGATGCCAGGTATATCCCACCCCCCTTGTGCTACCCACACGCCACATTGAAAAAAGCGGCGCATAACAGAAACGCCAGCTCAAGACAACCGCATGCAAAAAGAACTTTTTTTTTTTTTTGAAAGCAGCTATTTGGAAACCCAAATGCTTTTGAATTCTGGTGCTGGAGGAGACTCTTGAGAGTCCCATGGACTGCAAGAAGATCCAACCTCTCCATTCTGAAGGGAATCAGCCCTGAGTGCTCACTGGAAGGACAGATCCTGAAGCTGAGGCTCCAAGACTTTGGCCCCCTCATGAGAAGAGAAGACTCCCTGGAAAAGACCCTGATGCTGGGAAAGATGGAGGGCACAAGGAGAAGAGGACGACAGAGGACGAGATGGTGGGACAGTGTTCTTGAAGCTACCAGCATGAGTTTGACCAAACTGCGGGAGGCAGTGGAAGACAGGAGGGCCTGGAGTGCTCTGGTCCAGGGGGTCACGAAGAGGCGGAAACGACTAAACGACTAAAGAACATTTGGAAACCCTGTTTAAAACTGTAAAATACAGATATATGTGTGTGTAAAAATGAAATAAAATAAAATGACTGAGGCGGGCGGGAGATTTCGGGCGAGGCTTTGTGGAAAGGTGACGGAGGAGGCGTCGCCAGGTATCCCCCCTTTGCCTCCACCCATCTCCCTCAGGTGAGCCCCTCCCCGCCCCCCGCGCACTCACATCGGCGCATCCACTTGATCCAGTGGTGGACGATGGTGCTGTGGTGCCGCTTGTTCTCCAGGCACCACGACGACAGGCCCTGGATGGACTCCATGGTGTTGGTCACCCCTTGCAGCCTCCTGTCCAGGGACGCCTCCAGAGGGCCGGACGACGACGACGAGGCCGGCCCGCCCCCGCCGCCCGCGGCAGCGGACGACGACGACGAAGAAGAAGAGGAGGACGACGACGACGACGACGAGGAGGCCTTGCCGCCGCCGCCGCCACTGCCGCCGGCCGCCATCTTCCCTCCCCTTCGGTCGCACAAGCAACGCCGCTCGGGAAGGGGGGAGGGGGAGGGGGGACGAGCGCGAGGGAGGGAGCGTGTCTCGGCGCGTGCGTGCGTAGCGTGCGTGCGCGCGCTCAGCCCGCCCGCCTCGAGCGCGCTTCTCTCTCTCTCTCTCTCTCTCTCTCTCGCCGTCTCCTCTCCAGCGCGCAGGCGCACTCGGGACAAGGCGGAGCTTTTTCCCCCTGGGAAGCTCATCGCGGAAGGAGAGGGGGGAGGAGGGGAGCCGATATCGATTACGGTCGTAGTTAAATGGCAGATGCGCATTTAGCGTTATGAATACGAATACATATTTTCCCCCAGAAAGTTTTTTATTGGTTTTCACAACATTATAAACAAACAAACACATAAGACAAACATAAGTCATAACCTTATTAAAAATTACACTCATTAACATTAAGTGACGTCCTCGTTTCCCCTTGCTTGAATTTCATTGCATGGCCTTTTAACGGTTTTCCAAATCACAGTTCTTGTAAAATTTAACTTAAACATTAATATCCTTAGATCTTCACATTATGAAATTAAACATATTAATTCATCACTTAAAATCCTATGCCAATTAAGTATCTGCAAGCTATTTTCAGTTAGTTTAACTTAACATATTTAACTAAGTAATCATTCAATTTGATTTTCCTGGTACTCCTCCTCCTTCTGGTCGCGGACTCTTCCGGTTAGGTTGGCTAGCTCCGAAAAATCCATCATCTTCATCTGCCATTCTTCTATCATTGGTAATTCTTGGGTTTTCCACTTTTTAGCTAACAAAATACGAGCCACAGTTGTGGCATACGAAAATAATTTAACATCTTTCTTGGGCAATTCCAAACCTGTTATTCCAAGAAGAAAGGCCTCTGGTTTCGTTATAAATGTATATTTCAACATTTTTTTACAATTCGTTATACAGTATATCTTTTCCCAGACGTCTCTCACCTTGGGGCAGGTCCACCACATATGATAAAATGTTCCTTCCTTTTCTTTACATTTCTAACATAGATTATCACAGTTATGATGTATCTTTGCTAATTTTACAGGAGTCCTGTGAATACGAATACATTTATTGGCTGCGTTGTATCGCGTTGCATTTATTACACTGGTAATACGCCAATATCTATTGTGTCAGTTTGTTGCAATAACTTGAAAACAATGAAACAGCACAATTGTTCTGTTTATTGCATAGGTAGACAAACTAAGGCCCCGGGGGCGGATCTGGCCCAATCGCCTTATAAATCCAGCCTGCGGGTCCAGGAATCAGCATGTTTTTACATGAGTAGAATGTGTGCTTTTATTTAAAATGCATCTCTGGGTTATTTGTGGGGCATAGGAATTCGTTCATTCCCCCCCAAAAAAATATAGTCTGGCCCCCCCACAAGGTCTGAGGGACAGTGGACCCGGCCCCCTGCCGAAAATGTTTGCTGACTCCTGGTATGTGATAGCTACGATAATTATGCTTATGAGCATCGTTGCAATAACACCACCATAATATTATATTGGTATAATAAATGAAATTATTGTAATATTCCTTTTATTAATTGCGCTAATAAACATAATCTTATGGTGGTGATGCATTTATAGCCGCGCACTGTCTAGAAGCAGCGGCAGCGCATGGCTTTGGGGGTTTTCCTCGTCTCCGCTCTGTAGCAAACGCGGCTCCCGCCGTGCGGAAGGGGGTGTGGCCGAGTTGGTCCACGCTCCTCCGAGCCCGATCATGCACCGCGGTGCAAAGGAAAGCAAACGTCACTTGCTTTTTTGCAAATGTTGCCCAGCCTCTATGCAAAAGATTTGTCAATGCAAAATGTTCCTTGCACTGATTTTTTTTTGGGTAAAAAATGAAACAAAAAACCTCTTCCGCTGGGAATGGATTTTTTAATACACACACACACACACATATATATTTTAATACACACACACACATATATATATGTGTGTGTGTGTGTGTATTAAAAAATCCATTCCCATATATATGTGTGTGTGTGTATTAAAAAATCCATTGCCAGCGGAAGAGGTTTTTTGTTTCATTTTTTACCCTAAAAAAAAATCAGTGCAAGGAACATTTTGCACTGACAAATCTATATACATACATATATATATATATATATATATATATATACACACAAACACACTGTATATCTATATATATATCTGTATATATATACTGTATATCTTTTGCAACTGGCAGCCCCGCCCCCCTGCACGGAGCCGCAGCCGCAGCAGCAGCAAAAGCAGCCGCTCCTCCCACGTGACCAAGCAACGAAAGTTTCTCGGGTTGCTTCCCCCCGCCCGCCTCCGACGAGCCGGTCAAAAGTTTAGTCCTCGTCGCGCGGCGATTGGTGGACGCCGGCGCGCGCGTTCACCCGGCCACCAATGGGGAAGCTACAGGAGAGCTGAGAAAGCCCAATGAGGAGGCAGCGGCGGCGCGACGCAGCCAATGGGAAGCGAGAGGCGGAGGAGCAGCAGCGGCTCCTTTCAGGGTTGAGTGCCCCGCCCCCTTTCGACCGTGAGGCGAAGGGCGATTTAAACCGTCGTCCTCATCCAGTTTAAAGGATCAGCGACGCTTTGAACGCGGTTGCTACGACAGGCTTCGACAAACCGCCATTTTATATATTGGGGGGGGGGTGTCCTCTTTACACGCAACGTTAATACTCAAAAGCGCGCGCGCATGCCCAGCGCGCGGGCCCGAAGTCCCAGCGGCGCATGCGCAACGTGCTCCAACCAAAACTGCCTCTCAGTAGTGCGAAGCCGATGCGCAGCATAAGTAGAATGTGAGGCGGCTCACAGTCACTTCCCAGAAGCCTTTGCGCACCAACTTGGCCACACTCCCATAATTCCATGGGCCAGTTCCCAGCATTCACTGGGGGATAGGCCAAGGTTTCTATTTCTACTCCCCTATTTTAAATACTTGTATCATTTAAAACAGTAAATCATCTTTGGTGATTTATAAATACAATGAATAAATAAATTTATTTTTAAAAATGTTAAAAAACCCTTAATACCATAAATTTAAATATTTCCAGCTCTACATCAATACATCTCTCTATGAGAGCCCTTTTCTGGTTTCCCCCCTCATCAACATTTATAGTTCATGAATTTTGAAAATTCAAGGGGCCCAACATTTTTCAGTCCCATTATTATTTTGAGGGGGCAGCCCCCCCAAAGCCCAAAAAGGAGCCAAGCACGGAGCCTAGCAGAGTGTAACTTCAATGGCCAGCTTCTACATCTCCAGGAAAAGCAGGCCCCCACCAGTGGTGGCAGCAGGAGCCACTGAAGCCACGTTTAGCTCTACCCCCTGGCTCCTCCAACGTTCTGGCAAGACACTGGGATGTCACATGTGTGACATCGCATGCAAGCGCGCATGCACACACACACACACACACAAATCTCCCTCACAAGTTGTCACCTCTGATCCCTGGCCTTCAAGTGGTGTGTCAGGACCCCGTACAGGGTCACAGCCCGATTGATCCAAGGCGAGTCGCAACAGGAGCACTACCACCGTTCAAATATATGGTAAAAAATTAAGGAATGGGTTCCCAGATGCATGTTTGGATTAAAGGCTGGTTCTGAAAAGGTTAAAGATTACTGCTCTAGAACAGTCTTTGCCAACCTTGCGCCCTCCAATTGCTTCAGACTACAACTCCCATCAGTTCCAAAGGAAGGATTCAGAGGCTGCTGCAGAAATAAGAATTTTTAAAAATGAAAAGCAGTTCTGAACATGTGCTGAATTCCATCTGGAAGGGGAAGCCAAACCAAAAGTAGTTTTGAAAGGAAGCATAAAAGCATCCCCTCTAATTCAGACTTTTGTTGTCCTGAGAGCCCAAGGATAAAATCCTGGCTCGTGGACAGCTTTCTGAAAGACTGCCTCTAGACCAGACCTAACCAACTTTACAGGAACAAAGAAGTCCTCTGCCATCACTGGGATCCTTCGTTTTCCAGAGCCCTCACCTGGAGTTTACACATTTCTACCAAATCACAGCACAGTTCTGCTTCACCTTCACAACCCTGCACGGGATTTAATATTGCTTCAAAGGGACTGATACCACCTCTAGACCCAAGTGTATCACATTCCTAATTAAACCATTGAAGTTAAAGGACCTAAGTAAGCTAATGTAAATTTAACATCCTTATCATGACACCAAGGATCACAGCGGTACATAGACACAACCCCATTAATAAGAATTTCTGAAGGCACACCCCTGGACACCACAATTCACAATGCAATAGCTGTTCCTAAGGTATCGAGCTACTTTGTCCCAAAATTTAACTTCACCTACTTTCCTCTGCACAGTGGCAAGCTGTAAATGATGTGGCACCTTCTATATTGTATGTAACAGATACACTCTAGTCCCAAATCCCAATACATCGGGCTAGCCACTCGTATGCTGGGAGTAGATGGGCCCCCTTTGGCCTGATCCAGCAGGCTCTCGTATCCTTAAATTGAAGGGCGGCGCTGAAATGTGAAAAATGCTGCTTCTTGAGCACATTTATCACAAATATTGAAAGCAAAAAATTAGCATAAGGATGGCTGGCCTGTGCCCCACCTGATATCAATGGATTCCAACTCCCACCAGCTCCAACAAGCATGATCAACGGTTCCTGGTGAAAGGCTGGCGGGGGGGGGGGGGCTTCCCAGAGGTATTCAACAAGGCCCCCCTAGGCTGACATCCACACCATTGTGGAGTTACAAACTTTTTCAGCAGGGGGCCAGTCCACAGTCCCTCAGACCTTGTGGGGGACTGGACTATATTTTGAAAAAATAAAATAAAAAATTAACGAATTCCTATGCCCCACAAATAATCAAGATACATTTTAAGTAAAAGCACACATTCTACTTGTGCAAAAGCACCAGACAGGCCACACAAATCAGCGTGTTTTTACATGAGTAGAATGTGTCCTTTTATTTAAATGCATCTCTGGGTTGAGAGGCATTTTAAATAAAAGGACACATTCTACTCATGTAAAAACACGCTGATTCCCAGACCATCCACGGGCCAGATTTAGAAGGCGATTGGGCCAGATCCGGCCCCCGGGCCTTAGTTTGCCCACCCATGGGTTAGTTAGTGTGTTGGACAAGGACGCAGGAGACCACTAGGTGTAGCGTCTTGGGCCGACTACTCCCTCTCAGCCTAGGCTACCTCACAGGGTTTTTGTGAGGACAAAATGAGAATTATGTACACCACATTGAGCTCCTTGGAGGCAAGGTGGAACATATATATGGAACAACAACAAAAACATGTTTGAAGTACCGTATATGGCTCCTCGCTCCTCAAAGAATCCTGAGAATTGTGGATTGTTGTGGATGGTGAGAACTGTAGCATTGAGAGCCGTAAACTACAGTTCCCAGGATTCTTTGGAGAAAGCCATGTGTTTTAAACGTGTAGATGTGACCTGCTGTAAGGAAGATGAATGATGATCCAGCAGGATGACTCTTTCTGCTGCCACCCACAATGCAGTTGGTCTTCGGTCATGCCAAGCCTTGAAATCATAACCACTTTGTTTAATGCAGTGAGCAGACTTGCACAAAAGAAACTGGTAAAGAAACATGGTTGGGTTTTGCTTTTTTTTTTTTTTGCGCTTTTAACTTCTTACCAAAGGGAAAAAAAAGTTTATTATGTAAATGTAGGATGCGGGCTAAATCCCCAGCTCCTAAATCTGCTGTACAAGTTTCCAACGCTGAGATCTGCCCTCTTAACGTCCATCGAAGTCGGTGACCCCACAAGTGCTCCTTTCTCCCCATCATGGAGGTGCCTGGCTGACTTGCCTAATGTCCAAACAAACCTACTGAACTGGCAAAAAAAGAAGAACAAAAAAAGCCAAAGAGCTGCGTGTGGTTAGGAGGCCAATGGATTTGGAAAAGAGAAGCCCTGGCCGGCGTACGGATTTCTTTCGATGCTTTCACCACGGCCTCCAAGTCGGATTGTTTCCAGAGGGCATGACAAGGAAGCTAAAAAGAGCGCACGTCAAGATCCACGAACTGTTTCAGTCCAAAACAAAAACAGAAAAACCCCTAGGTAGTTTTGCTCTGTTTTTTAAAAATATTTCTTTTAATCGGATGCTGTCACACTGCAGGGAACTTGAGGGGGGAAAGTGGGCTTGGGGAGGGGGGGGCGCTTGGATGGCAGGGGGGAGAGGAGCCTCCAAGGCCAAAGTCTCAGCTGAGTTCTCACTCTCCAAACTGAACACCACAAAAAGCCAAGGGGGGGGGGACCCTTTAGTCTGTGGATTCTAATACGGACTCGCTCAGAGCCAGGTCCCAGTAGTGCTCTGCTCTGTGTTTTTTAAAGTGCTCCCGTGCCATGTTCTCGGTGGGGCACTGCTTGAATTTCATCTCCCCGAAGCTGCGCTCCTTTGCTGTGCCCTGAGGGGGGGGGAAAGACAAGAGGGGGTGGAATTGGGTTTAGGAGTTAAAAGGAAAAGAAAAAAGGCCACTAACGTTGTGGACCAGGAAGTAAACACTTGAAGCTTAAACTGGTTTAACCAGGACGACCCTCCAAACAAAACAGAGTTCTAGGGAGGAGGCTGGCAATCCCAAGAATAGGTTTCAGTATCTTTTCACAAACTGTCTGGTGGCCACACCTGGGACATTGCAGTGGGTGGGAGGGGAGATACAGGCAAGATATTGGAAGAGGGGGGTCTAACAATTTCAGCGTGGCCCAGAAAACCAAGTGCAAAGACCCAGCAATTTAAGTGGATACTTACCTCCCAAACCAGAGAACATTTGTTTGACTTTTTCACAGACTCCTCGTCGGATTCGTCGTCATCTGAAGAAAGGAAAACCGGGGGTGGGGGTGGGGGGAGAGAAAGAGAAGGCTGTGCTTAAAGCTGAACACTATTGGACTATCAGCCTGAAGGAAGGCTTTTTCTCAAGTGCTGCACGCATCAGACTTTGAGCATGAAAATAAATTCCCCATCCGGAATATTGGGTCCAGCAAGCTTCCCAGTTCAGCTCCGTATCCCTGGAAGCTCTGAGCTGGCCTAGCAGAATAATGCAGCGGTCCTGAGTCCATGTGAGAAAGGGATAAATCAAGTCCAAAAGACAGATCGGTTCTTATCTCTAGAAGCGTTTATTTACAAGCCATAAATCAGTCTCTCCATCGGAGACCTCCGCCATTCTCCAAAGACATTCCTCCGTGCTTTCCAAAAGCACACAGACACAGCCTGTCTGTTTAGCTGTGTCTCTCAGCATCTCTCGGTAGAACTGAAAGTAACTCTCACAGACAAAGCCTGTGACGTAAAGCCCTGCTTCCGGCCCCTCCCAGATGCAGGGCACCCTGTCTGTTCCAAACTCCACACAGACTGGGACCTCTGTTTGGTAAGTAGATTCCAAAAATCAACTAGTACATGAGAAGAGCCTGCTGGACCGGGGCAATGAGTCGTCTAGTCCAACATCCTGTTCTCACAGTGGCCGATCAGATGCCCCAAAGGCAGGACCCAAACACAAAAGCCCTCTTCTCCCCTCCTATGGTTATACAGAAGCCTTGCTGCTTCTGACCATGGAAGTAGAACAGTGTCATCATGACTGGGAGCCATTGATAGCACTCTCCTCTGATCAAAAGGCCTTGTGGCTATTGGTTATTTTAAAATGCTCTGATTAGTGTTTAGAGTTTTGATCTGTTGTCAACTGAGAGAGTGGAACCACAATTATAGATGAGATCTTTATTGTCATTGTCCCACACAGAACAATGAAATTGAAAATCAACATAAAACATTCAAAACCCCCTAAAAACTCTGAAACCCTATTTTAAAATACAATATACTATAAAGGTAAAGGTAAAGGTACCCCTGCCCGTGCGGGCCAGTCTTGACAGACTCTGGGGTTGTGCGCCCATCTCACTTAAGAGGCCAGGGGCCAGCGCTGTCCGGAGACACTTCCGGGTCACGTGGCCAGCGTGACATCGCTGCTCTGGCGAGCCAGAGCCGCACACGGAAACGCCGTTTACCTTCCCGCTGGTAAGCGGTCCCTATTTATCTACTTGCACCCGGAGGTGCTTTCGAACTGCTAGGTTGGCAGGCGCTGGGACCGAGCAGCGGGAGCGCACCCCGCAGCAGGGATTCGAACCGCCGACCTTTCGATCGGCAAGTCCTAGGCGCTGAGGCTTTAACCCACAGCGCCACCTGCGTCCCATACAATATACAATATACTATAGAGACTCCTTATACTGCGTTTAGAACCAGAATTGCATTTGCGTAGAAACTATTTCTCAGGCGGCTAGTCCTGGTCTTTATAACCCTATGCCTTCTTCCAGAAGGCAGAAGCTGAAAGAGATCGTTTCCGGGGTGCGTACTATCCTGCGCTATCTCTGCAGCTTTCTTATAGCACCTGTTTTATTTTAAATCACCATTTAAAATAAATACTATACTCCCTTATGCTGGGCATAAGAGGGTTATGCGAGTTCTTACCGTCTCCTTTTGTATTTGATGTCTGCTCATCCCACTTTATTCGATGCAACATGAGCCGTTTGAATTTTTTCTGTGCTTTAGGGCCTAGGAGGGAAGAGAAAGATCACCGAGGGCCATTTTAATTCTGAAGGGAGTGTGGGCAGTCGGCCAAAAAAGCAGCATTGCTATGTTATTGCGAAAGGTTCTAATAAAGCGGCAGGACCGCCCACATTCCTTCGAGCGCATTTTGAACACGAGGGTAGGAAAAAATGCTCTGTGAAAGGGTTGGGTGGGAGAACGGAGTCTTGGAAAGGCATGTTGCACATCCAACCCGCACACCTTCCTGCAAGCCCCACAGGTTCCCTGGAGAACGTCCTTTGATAAAAGCTCCCCACTGCAAAGGATTATCCTGCAGCGAGGAATTCCATGTGTTACACTGGGGCTGCATGAAGCAGGCGCCTCCCTTTCAGGCCTGGTTCTGCTGCCCAGTGATTCCAGTGGAGGAACCCACGTCCCAGAACACGTAAACTAAGCGCAACCCATCCTCGCCCGCCTCACCTCCTTCTACCACCACCACATTGACATCTTTGTGTAAAACCACAACTCCTGTTAGGTACAGCTGGCCGGCGTTCGCTTCAATTTTGAATTTCTTTGCCGGATTGCTTAGATTTCGGACTCTGAGAGAGAGAGGGGGGAAGAGATGTTTATTTTTTTTTTAATTTTTTTTTACCAACAACCAAAACACAAACAGTGAAACCCCCCAGGCGGCTGATACAATGGGTATACATAATCAATAATAACATATTCAAATCAACCATATGTACAATTTTATATACGTTAACACTCCTCCATCCACAAGGTTTATTTAATTTTTAACATTTTAATTGCCCCAAATTGTTCAAACCTACCCAAATAATTCAGTATCTTCTCAAACCAATCCTCCTCTTTCTCACAGACCTTAAACCCTTTCATTCTGAGTATCTTCACAGTTAGATAGTCTAACATTATAATATTATTCCATTTTTTCCTCCATTGATTCACCCCTAACTCTTTTGCATTTTTCCAATTACTCGCTATAACCTATCTGGCTGCAGTTACCATCAATTTTACCCATTTATATTCCTCGTTTGTTTTTAACTCGGTGCTACTCAGACTAATGGGACGCAGGTGGCGCTGTGGGTTAAAGCCTCAGCGCCTAGGGCTTGCCGATCGAAAGGTCGGTGGTTCGAATCCCTGCGGCGGGGTGCGCTCCCGCTGCTCGGTCCCAGCGCCTGCCAACCTAGCAGTTCGAAAGCACCTCCGGGTGCAAGTAGATAAATAGGGACCGCTTACCAGCGGGAAGGTAAACGGCGTTTCCGTGTGCGGCTCTGGCTCTGGCTCTGGCCAGAGCAGCGATGTCACGCTGGCCACGTGACCCGGAAGTGTCTCCAGACAGCGCTGGCCCCTGGCCTCTTAAGTGAGATGGGCGCACAACCCCAGAGTCTGTCAAGACTGGCCCGTACGGGCAGGGGTACCTTTACCTTTACTTTTACTCAGACTAATAAGAACCATTAATTTAGTTAATCCCACCTTCCTACCCACAATTCCCGATATTTCTATACCAATCTGTTTCCAAAATTCATTTGGAATTTTGGAGAGAGGGAAGAGAAACGTGTTAAAGCTTTTCTCTTTAAAAGCTTTCCTCTGGGTGTGGGGGGACAGGGATGTGAAGAAGGTGTGGGCAAAGGGCACAGAGAGGCCTTTGCCGAAGGTGTGGGCAAAGGGCACAGAGAGGCCTTTGCCTCTGGGGATGGAGGAGACTCACCTATAGACAGCTACGTGGACCCCCTGTGAAATATCCTCTTTCAGCTTTTTAACCTTCTTGGCTTTCCTCTGTTCCACAGTGAGCTTCCGTGCAGCATTCGCCTCTTCGTGAGCTCTGGGGAAGCAAGATTATATATGCATTTACTTTCTCTGCTATCGTTACTGTATTTTTGAAATAAAAGCTGCCTGTGTGATGATGCATCAGCAAGGACATAGAGAACTGGGTCTGGATGGTACCAATTTATGTGCACGGACACACAAACACATGCATGCACACACATCCACACATGACAAAGAAATCAGCATCAACCTTACTTTTGCCTCTTGGCCATCTGTGCACGAACATGAGCCTCTACTTTGGTTGGGTCCTGAACAGCTTCCGTTCCCAGAACACGCATCAGGTTAGAGATTCGTACTGCAGAGGGAGAAACGCCAATGGCATTGAGAGCATAAGTTGAGAACGGAAAAACAGCCCTGGGGCAGCTGGATCGAGCCAAAGGAGCCCATCTAGTCCAGCACCCTGTTCCCACAGTGGCCACCCAGACGCCAAAACATTAAGGATCTGAGAGCAACAGCACCTCTCTCATCCCACCATTTCCAGCAACTAACATTCAGAAGCATGTTGCCTCTGACAGTGAAGGCAGAACATCACCACTGTGGCTCCTCTTTTCAAGTCATCCAAGTTGGTGACCACCATGGGTAGGTAAACTAGCCCTGGGGCCAAACCCGGCCAAATCACCTCCTAAATCTGGTCCACAGACGGTCTGGGAATCAGCGTGTTTTTACATAAGTAGAATGTGTGCTTTTATTTAAAATGCATCTCTGGGTTATTTGTGGGGCATAGGAATTCGTTCATCTTTCCTCAGGACCTGCAAGACAGAGCTGTTCCACCTGGCCTTTGGTTTGGACTCAGTCTGACCCTTATGTTTCCCTCCCCTTATTGTTTTGATTTATGGGCTATTATTAAAATGAGGCTGCATTTTAAGTTGTATTTTTAACCTGTATTTTAAATGGTTGTCCCCCCCCCCCCATGATGTTTTTATTGTAATTTTACTGGTGTTAGCTGCCCTGAGCCTGGCTCTGGCTGGGGAGGGCGGGATATAAATAAAAAATTCTTTTTTTTCTTCTTCTTCGTAATATAGTCCAGCCCCACAAAAGGTCTGAGGGACAGTGGACCGGCCGCCTGCTGAAAAAGTCCGCTGACGCCTTGTGACCACCGTGTCTACATCTCGTGGGAACCGGTTTCAGAGTTTAATGAGGGGCTGTGTGACGAAGTCCTCTGTTTTGTCCTTCCCACATTCAGCATCACTGGATAGCCCCCATCCTGAGTTCTAGTATTATGCGTTAGAATTCCAACTTCAAGTTTTAGGGGTTATTTTTTTTATCTCTCTCCCTCTCTCAACAGAAGCCCCACCTGTCCACTACAAAAATCCCTACCTTTTGGTTCAGGAGGCGGCATGAGGCCTAACCTCACTTTCTCCTGCAACTCCTTCTGCGCTTCCCTCCGGGTCTGGCGCCGTAGTTTCTTCTGCTCTTTTTTGGTGAGGTAGACTCCCAGGGTCACCGGCATGTCACTGTCCACTGGGGTCGGGGTGGGGGGACACACATCACAAGGACAACGAAGCAGAAACACAGTCAGAGACAAGCAGGGTTTTCTCCTTTTAGAATGGGGCTCACCCACCAAGCTTGTTCCTTCCCATCTCCATTATAATTACTTAGACTTGTTGCTCACTTAAACGTCTCCGAGTGGCTTACAACACTTTTAAAAACATGAAAATAAACACATTATACTCGTAGCAGCAGAAGGAAGCTTTGGCAGAAAGCTTATTCCCTCCCACACCTTTGTGTGTGCTTCATTCTATGTGATTTTTAGACTCTTTGGTGTTTGGGAATAATAATAATAATAATTTGTCATTCGTACCCCGCCCATCTGGCGGGGTTTCCCAAGCCACTCTGGGTGGCTTCCAACAAAGATTAAAGTGCGGAATATTGAGTATTGTGCCTGTGATATTATAGGAGCCTTCTTTTTTCAAAAAAGTTAGGCCCCCTTTCCCAATATTCACACATTCCCCATACTGTTCAGTTCCTCAAAGACTACAGTGGTGCCCCGCAAGACGAATGCCTCGCAAGACGGAAAACTCGCTAGACGAAAGAGTTTTCCGTTTTGGAGGTGCTTCGCAAAACGAATTTCCTATGGGCTTGCTTCGCAAGACGAAAATGTCTTGTGAGTTCCTGCGGGGTTTTTTTTCTCCCCCCCCCCCTTTTTCTAAGCCGCTAAGCCGCTTATCCGCTAAGCCGTTAAAAGCCTCTAATCCGCTAAGCCGTCAATGGGCTTGCTTCGCAAGACGAAAAAACCGCAAGATGAAGAGACTCACGGAACGGATTCTTTTCGTCTTGCGAGGCGCCACTGTACTGATCTGAAGACTTGGGGGGGGGGGAGGCAGATAAGATCTTTGCTCTCACAGAGCTTCCTGCACTGGTTGTGGGTGGATTGTGAGATACAGCAGCAGTAGCAGCCCGGTGCGGAAGGTCATGCCCTGTGTGGGGTTGACACCTAGCTACTAAAGCAATCAATCCTAAACAAGGAGATTGGAGCATCAGGCGAACACCACACACAGAGCTTTCCCCTGCTGTACTGCCTATTGGATCATTTCCTATTTCACTGTGTTTAAAACGCATTGCAAGCTACCTCGAGAACTGTGGTTAGTAGGCAGCGCACAAACACTCCTAAATAAATAAAATGAGCTGGGGCTTTTAGACTCACCAAGCTCTTCATTCCCTGGGGACAGAAAGGGTGGGGGTTAAGGAGAATGGAGCAGGGTTTGGCTCTGCACCCATCTGTTCTGCTTCCAATCTTCTTGTCTCTACGGAATCCGCTCTCCCCCCGATGCAGAAGCAAAGAGATGGAGCGTGCTCACCTGGAGGGTTTAGCTGAGCTGGGTGCTCCACTAGGTTCGTGATGCCAAAATAGTCCTCTTTTTTAAGCGAATCGGCGGCTTTTCTGAAACGGGAAGGAGAATTTGCACAGTTGCGGGTGACGCCTCAAGAGGAGGGTGCTCCTATTCTTAACCTATTCTGATCCTCACACTGCTTATGCCTGCTGCAAGGAGCTGAGGCTTGGAGGGCTAAGTGCTCATCTAGGAAAACCCTCTCTATGGCAGTGCCCCAGCTGCCTCCTCAGAATAGATGGCTTGGGAGCTAAAGGTCCCTGGCTTGATTTCCCCCCATCAAACGCCCAAGGTAACTGTGCTGTGTTGTGTTCTATTAGCCTGGCTGCTGACATGGATTAAGTCCAGTGGAAAGCTCCAATTTGGGAACCATTTCAGCAGGGCTGGCACCTGGTGCCAAATTTAAACAGCAGGCCCTGCTGGAAAAAAATGAAGAGCTCTCCTGAGCGCTCCTGGACAACAAGGGCTTCACCTGCTCTATTCCTGATGTCACAGGATGCCAGGCGAGCCTGTGCAACTAAATACAGCCATGGCCTAGCACATTTAATTTGGCCCATGAGCCAAGGGCTCCCCATCCCTGCTCTACAGCAGAGACAGAGGTATCTGTAGCGCACTGGAATTTGTGGGACTACAACTCCCACCATCCCCTAACCACTGGCCATGCTGAGTACTGGAGTATTGCAGCACCTGGGTGGCTACAGATCCATCCGCCCCCCAAACTTAAAAACTGAATGCCTTCAGTTCTTTGAAGAAATGTGGTATTATCAATTCAGCAGGCAGCAAGAAGGGTGCACTCAGCCCAGAATTATTCCTAGCCCAGAGATTTAAGAGCTGAAAGGCAGAGCAACTCACAAATCGATGCCATTGGGTATGATGTAGGAGTCCCACCACTCCACCTCGGGGGTGTCCCCTTCCTTCAGCTCCTTCTTGGGGGTGATAAGGGCCAATTTCGTCGAGGTGTGGATTCCGGTCTTCTTGGCAGCTTGAGAAATCTCGGCCTGGAGTTTTTCCAACTGGGCCTGAGGGAGACAGAAGGGTTTTCAGGGAGGTGCACGGAAGAGAAATAAAACGCCTAATTCAAAATGCAAACTGCCCTCGAAGCGCCAGTTCTCTCTGACGGGGCTTTCTAAGTATCCATGGCAAGGGTGCTTCTGGAGAAGTCAAAGGCCCCCAGTGCAGTGGGCCTGATCCAGCCCTCACCAGCATCAGCCTGATAAAGAACGATTTGTCTGCTCACCTGCGGCAAATACACACTGCCAGCAGGTGACCATTCAAGGGAGCCTTTATGAAGTTTAATGTACCGTATTTTTCGCCCTATAGGACGCACTTTTCCCCCTCCAAAAATGAAGGGGAAATGTGTGTGCGTCCTATGGGGCAAATGCAGGCTTTCACTGAAGCCTGGAGAGCAAGAGGCATTGGTGCGCACCGACCCCTCTCGCTCTCCAGGCTTCAGGGAGCTATCCACAAGCCTTGCAAGCCCGGGGGAGTTCCCACAGGCTCACAAGGCTTGTGGGCAGCAGCCTGCAGCCCGGAGCACGGGGCGCCCTTCGGAGGACGCCCCGTGCTTCGGGAAGGTGTCCGCAAGCCTCCCACGCCCTGCAGTAGGTCCTGCCGGGCGCGCGAGGCTTGGGGCGGCAGTCTGCATCCCGAAGCACGGGGTGCCCTCCAGAGGACGCCCCTTGCTTCGGGAAGGTGTCCGCAAGCCTCCCGTGCCTGGCGCTCTCCGCCCCCAGCCCCGCAAGCTCCCAGAGCGATGCCAAAGCTGCACGCAGCTTCGGCATGGCTCTGGGTCCCGTTCTGGGGGCTCAGAGAGGGGGAAGCTCGGGCTTGCGGAGAGCTTCCTGTTCTGGGAGCTGGGGTCGGGGGAAGCTCAGGCTTCCCCCGCCCCAGGCCCGCGCCTGGGGGGGGGAGAATAAATTTTTTTCCCTTTATCCCCCCCCCCCCCCAAATCTAGGTGCATCCTATGGGCCGGTGCGTCCTATAGGGCGAAAAATACGGTAGTTATTTATTTTACATTGCTTTTAAGAAGGATGTTCTGCTGCCCACTCACTAAGAAATCTGTTTTCCTTAAGAGCAAGCAAGCAAGAGTACCATGCTATCTATATACAGTGGTGCCTCGCAAGACAAAATTAATCCGTTCCGTGAGTCTCTTCGTATAGCGGTTTTTTCGTCTTGCGAAGCAAGCCCATTGACAGTTTAGCGCTATTAGCGGTTTAGCGGCTTTTAGCGATCAGCTGTTAAGCGGCTTATCAGCGGATCAGCTGATAAGCAGCTTAGGAAAAGGGGGGGAAAGGGGGAAAAACCGCAGGAACTTGCAAGACATTTTCGTCTTGCGAAGCAAGCCCATAGGGAAATTCGTTTTGCGAAGCGCCTCCAAAACGGAAAACCCTTTCATCTAGCGGGTTTTCCGTCTTGCGAGGCGTTCGTCTTGCGGGGCACCGCTGTACACGGGTTGACTGTGACTCAGACTTTGCCTTCCCAGGACAGGAGGAAAGCGTCCACTTCTGCTGAGCTCCTTCTTACAGGCTCGCTTCCCTGACCCTTTCTACAAGTTTTGACTTGTAATTAGTTTGCTAAGGGGTTGCTGGGAATTGTAAATCTGCGAGGGATAAACTACAGTGCCCAGAATTCTTTGAGAGAGAGAAATGTGCCTCGAATATGCTTCAAAGGCATCGTGTGTGTGCAACACCTCAGTATAAGGCAGATTCCTATGTTCCTTCCATGGTCAGAGGCAGTGATGCTTCTGAACACCAGTTGCTGGAAACGACAGGAGGGGAGACGGCCTTACGGGTTTCCTACAGGCACCAGAAACTCCAGCGGGTGCAGAATGCCGCGGCGAGACTCCTTACGGGGTCCTTGCTGCGGGATCACATTCACCCGGTGCTATTCCAGCTGCACTGGCTCCCGGTGGAGTACAGGGTCAGGTTTAAGGTGCTGGTTTTGACCTTTAAAGCCCTATATGGCCTAGGACCCTTGTACCTACGGGAGCGCCTCTCCTGGTATGTCCCACGGAGGACCTTACGGTCTTCAAACAAAAACATCTTGGAGGTCCCGGGCTGGCCTCAACCAGAGCCAGGGCTTTCTCAGCTGTGGCTCCCATCTGGTGGAACGCTCTGTCACAAGAGACTAGGGCCCTGCGGGACTTGACATCTTTCCGCAGGGCCTGCAAGACGGAGCTGTTCCACCCGGCCTTTGGCCAAGGCACAGCCTGGCCCCCTCCTTTGTTAATCCTCATAGAACTCTAGCCCAATGGTTGCCATCAATTTGATTTGAACTGATTTTATAATGAATTGATTTTAGAATGCTGTATGATTTTACTGTTGTTAGCCGCTCTGAGCCTGGCTTCAGCTGGTGAGGGCGGGACATAAATAAATAAATAAATAAATAAATAAATAAATATCATCATCATCATCATCATTATGGGGGACACCATTCCTGCTAAAGAATGCGGGGCCCCTTTGGCCTGATCCATCAGACTCTTCCTATCTATACCCTGCTCCAGCTCTCTGTGATGCCCCTTCCCAGGAAGCTGGGTGAGGGGGTTAGCTCTGCTTGCCAGAAGAAAAGTGCTGTACCTTCGTCCGCAACCTCTGGGCGATTTTTTCGAATTTGCCCTTGTCGTGGAACTTGAAGGTCCGCTTCGGCCGCTGGGCCGGGGTGATGTAGACCCGGGGGTCGAAGTATGTGTTGGACTCCATGTCCTCAGAGGGCTTCTCCTTCAGCTGCTGCTTGAACTGCTCCCTCTTCACGGCCCGGATGTTGGCCTTGAGGGTGGGCATGCGGTGTGTCAGCTCCACCTCCTTGCCGGTGGCGTCCACCGTGCGGCCTTGCTCATCCAAGATCAGCGGCGTCGGCTTGGTCTGGTCCTTCAGCTCCACTTTCCTGGGCCAAGACATCCCCAAGGCAAACTCGGGTTACAAAGCAGCCCTGGCCAATGGCCCTGATCCCACTGGGTATGGGGCAAGAGTCTCAAGCCCGTTCAGTCTGAAATAAAGCCTCCGGAACAAGGGATTCTGGGAAGCCGCCTCCCACAAAGAAAACCAACAGTCCCTGACCCTTTTTTGCCTGTCGGGGTTGTGTACAGAAAGGATCTGCAGGATTTCTGACTCTCGACTAACTCCCCACCCCACCCCCGCCACAAACTAGGCTGCTGAAATAAAGCGTTGAAGGTGGGCAAGGGAAGGCCTTTGTGTGGAAGGACTGCGATTTCCCAGCTCTGCTTCTAAAAGCAAATTTCTGGGCTAAGATACCGGTAGAATTATGGAACGGGGCATCTCTCAAGTGCACGTCCTCTGCCCCAACCCAGCTTTCTAAGCCACTATTTTTCCACTTGAACCCAGCTGGTGGGGCTCGGGGAGGGGGGAGAGGGTTCTAGGGAAAACAACATCACAAAACAGATCTCACAAGTCTGAAGTCTGCCCACCCACACTTTCGAACAGGGGTAGGGAACCTCTGGCCTGGGTGCCAAATGTGGCCCCTCCAAGCCTTGCTAGCTGCTCCTTGGGACACAGACAAGCCCTCCCCCCAAGAAAAACACCCCTTGCCGGCTCTCCTCCACACCCAGCCTCCTTGAGGGGCTTTGATGTGAAATGTGACAGTTCCATATTCACAATTTACATGAGTATATGATTTTCGATCGGGGCCGGAGGGAGAGATTTGTAGCATTGATGGGTGGACGGATGCAGCCTCCTGTATGAGGCGAGGGAAGAATCACGCACCCGTTGCCCTGCCCACTTTGGCCTCCGACCCCAGGGAGTTCCCCAGGAGGGTCATGTGACTTGGCAACAGTTCCCCACCCCTGCTTGAGACACTTCTCTTGGGGTCACACTTGCCAGGAAGGGCGGGCTGCTACTGGCTTACCGCGTACAAGGGGCAAATCCCTGTGCGATGGGACATTTCTGCCCATGTGATCCATTTCTGTCCAATGAGAAAAAAACCGTTCAGTGGCGTTTCATCAGGCTTTTCAACTTTGCAGACCAATAAAATCGAGAAAGAAAAAAAGAACACAAACAAAGCAAGCAAACCGAAAACACACCCCCACACCCCATCCGCCGCCCCTGGGCAAAGTGTTGCGATACTCACGGCGGGGCGATCCCCATGGCGTGCAGGTTGGCCAAGCCAACCATGTTGGTGTTGCCGATCAGGCCAGGCTTCAGGGCCAGCTGGGCCTGGATCCGGGCCTGCAGCTCGGCCGCCTTGCGGGCCTTCTCAATGGCGTCGTTCATGAAGGTGGCCGCCTGCGAGGGCTGGATGGTGTTGCCAATGGGGAGGCGCTCCGGCTGGGCGGTGGTTGTCGGGGCTTTCGGCTGCAGAGGGAGAGAGGGGAGTCACTGGCTGGAACAGCGGGCAGGCAGGGCTGACTCTGAGAGAGCGAGATACACTCCTGAGAGAGTGAGATACAGCCTCGCCTCCCCTGCGAAAGGGCGCAAAGCCATAAGAAGGGGGCGAGGAGAGGGAAACAGACAGGGAGGCACGAGCTGGAGAAGGTGGGAACCCCGGGCTGCATCCAGCACGAGTCACCTTCCAGCTCCCATGGTGGCCTCTCCCTCCACCCCAAAGTGTCACCACAGGGGCATCTGAAGGACCATCTTGCCCTGCGGGGAGTGGAGAAAAAGCAGTATCATTCCCCCCCCCCAAAAAAAAAAACAAAAAATTGTCTTTTCCATTCTACTGTAACTTAAAAAAACAACAACCCACTGATACTCCCCCCACAAAGCAGGAATCAAATAAAGAATTAAAAATGGTTGCAATCATCATGTGTAAACCGCTTTCTGAGGTCAGTCTGGAAAGCAGGATCAAAATGCTGTAAATAAGCAGGTAACAGCTCTACTCAAGAGTAAACCCACTGAAGTGAACACTCAGCTAACTGAAGTCCATTCTACTCTTAGCAGAACTTAGTGGGAGACAGCCCCCGGCTTCTACAGCTCAGAAACCTTTTTCTGAACTTGGAGCAATGTTACTGAACTCCCTCTTTCTAATCTTTTTTTGCGGCCAGTGCATAAAACGCCACTTTATTTCAAGTCTGTATTGATGAGGGGTTTTGGTGCCTACCGTCTGCGATGCTCAAAGTGGGACCCTCCCATGACTTCAGTATTTCATGCCCACAAACTCAAGTATGGATGTGGCTTGGAAGAATTAAATCTCAGGAGGGGCTCAGCTCTGCAGGACCACCAGTGCAATGGCTCGTGCAGGCTGCAACAAGGCTGTACCTGTGGGGCAGGGGGACTGATGAAACTCAGCTGCTTTTTTCTCTCTTCAATCTGACGTGTGGCAGCTTCCATCATCTGCTTGATCTGAAAGAGGGAAGAAGGGGAAAGGTGTTAGAACTGGACCCAAACAGCCTGTCTTGGTATAAGGCAGCTTAATAATAATAATAATAATAATAATAATAATAATAATAATAATAATAATTTATTATTTATACCCCACCCATCTTGCTGAGTCTCCCCAGCCACTCTGGGCAGCTCCCAATCAAGCGTTAAAAACAATACAGCATTAAATATTTAAAACTTCCCTAAACAGGGCTGCCTTCAGAGGTCTTTTAAAGATAGGATAACTGCTTATTTCCTTCACATCTGAAGGGAGGGTGTTCCACAGGTTGGGCACCACTACCGAGAAAGCCCTCTGGTTCCCTGTAGCTTTGCTTCTCGCAATGAGGGAACTGCCAGAAGGCCCTCGGTGCTGGACCTCAGTGTCTGGGCAGAACGATGGGCGTGGAGACGCTCCTTCAGGTATACAGGACCGAGGTCGTTTAGGGCTTTCAAAGTCAGCACCAACACTTTGAATTGTGCTCGGAAACATACTGGGAGCCAATGCAGATCTCTCAGGACTGGTGTTATGTGGTCCCGGCGGCCACTCCCAGTCACCAGTCTAGTGTCCATGTAAAAAGCCAGGCCTCCTGAACTTTTGGTCCACAAACAGCTGAAAATCCACAGGCGCACTGATTACGTTTATATTCTACCTTTCCGCCAAAGAGCTTGAGATGCCACATCTGGTTAACCCCTTCCTCCCTGCCCATGTTGTTTGATCCTCACCACCCCTACAAGCAGGGTGGATAAAAATCAATGATTTTTTAAAAAAGTAAAAATCGGATTTTTTTAATTTAAATACATTTTTTTAAATTTAAGTCAAATGTTTTTATTTAAATTGGATTTTTTAAATAAAATGCTTTTGGAGGAAAAATCTTTCTAAAGATAGTTTTCTATTTAAGTTACGTTATAGTTCAAAGGCTATTCATCAGGAAATAAGGATTTGTTTTAAGTTTTTCATGTGTGCTAAAACTCGGTCTAAGTTTTTTTTGTTTAAAGGTTAACCACATCCATTAACAAACATTGATACATATGCTATAACATTATTGTTTTAGTTAAATAAATTGTTTAAATTGTTATTAAGGAAATGATTGTTTTCTCCTTCCAATAAAGTACAGCAGAAAAGTTGTCCAAATATAAACAGTTAACTTATTAAACCGCACAATAATTTCATAATTATCTGTCAGTGTATTTCTAATAGTATAGCCAAATCAGTAATTTTTGATATAACTGTAAAAACTACTCTGAAAATTTATTATTCCAAAAATGAAACCTTCATCTGCTTGTAAATATTAAGATGATACCAGCAAGAATGAGTCTTTCTGTAAAAAAAAAAAAAAGGATTTAAATCAAGTCTTACTGACTCGTGATTTAAATTGATTTGATTTAAATCAAATCCACCCTGTCTATGAGGCAGCTAGGATAGCCCAAGGCCATCTGGTGCCTGTGTGAGGATATGTACTCCAGCTCAACAGATGTGCTATCCCAGCAAGCTGATTGTGTTACTTTTATTGTTGTTAGCCGCTCTGAGCCCGGCTTCGGCTGGGGAGGGCGGGATATACCGTATTTTTTGCTCTATAAGACTCACTTTTTCCCTCCTAAAAAGTAAGGGGAAATGTGTGTGCATCTTATGGAGCGAATGCAGGCTGCGCAGCTATCCCAGAAGCCAGAACAGCAAGAGGGATTGCTGCTTTCACTGCGCAGCGATCCCTCTTGCTGTTCTGGCCTCTGGGATTCAGAATATTTTTTTTCTTGTTTTCCTCCTCCAAAAACTAGGTGCGTCTTGTGGTCTGGTGCGTCTTATAGAGCGAAAAAATACGGTAAATAAAATTTTATTATTATTATTATCACCACTGTCCCAGACAAGCACTCCATGCCTTGCCTCTCCTCCTTTGGGACCAACCTGCAGCTTGGTTAGCATCCCAGGGCTTTCAGTTGGGGGTCCGGGGATCACCTCGGGCTCCTCCTCCACTTCTTCAAAGCGTGGGATGCGGCGCTTCTTCACCCCTGAAGATTCCTTTGAAATCTCAGAGTCATCCCCAAACACGTCCTATAAGCAAAGAGGGCAGAGGAAACTTTGACAGTGACCAGAACCTAGACACCCAAGGAAGCACAAGCCAGCTGAAGTCACGCGACTAGTGGAGCCTTCACAGCAAAGAATTATCCTTCATACGATAGGCTAAAGGCTTTACACATCAACAACCAACCCACAGCTTCTTGAGCACCTCATCTGCTTTCAGGGGAAACAAGTTTCTGGTCCTCATGAGTTCAGGCAAAATTGCAAGGGGGAAACACCATATCCTACACACACACACACACACGGATTTTTAAAGCTTCACACAGCACTTTCTGAAAAGTTTGCTCCGGATACTTTTAAGATGCTGTTAATCACTAAAATATGCATTTGGTACAGTGGCTTAAAAGAGGCATTTTTGCAAACATATTTCAGCTTCTGCTTTCTTCAGTCTAAGAAGCAGCCAAAGAATGTGAAAACTGAAGCATTTTGCTATAAAAGCATTGATATATTTTGTTGTTATTATTATCTATATAATACACACACAATTTTAAACGCATTGCTGTCAGCAGAAAAACCCTTTCACACAAGGAGCAGTGTTAATCTAAACCTGTGTGAGATTTTACGTTCCTCCTCCCACCCTCTGAAATGAAAGCATTTCTGTGCTGACGGAACGTGGTCTCTCGCAGCACCATCCATGTCCTCCTTACTCCACTGGGCCAAGGGAAGCAAATTTCTTCCTGCTGTGTCTTAGGAAAAGGACATGGCTGATTGTGGGGAGAAGCAGCTATGATCAGCAAACAAAAACACGGCATGCATAGATACACAAATCCAAACCGCCTGCAAGCCTTAGCTGAACTGCTTTCATTGCTATTATGGACCAAATCCTACATGGATGGCTCCTCATACAAACAGGGAGCTTCGAGGCACACCTACCAGTTCAAGAGAAACAGCTTGGCCACAGCAATTAATTATTTGTACTCTAAAAAAATGTACAGTGGTGCCTCGCAAGACGAAATTAATCCGTTCCGTGAGGCTCTTCGTATAGCGGTTTTTTTGTCTTGCCCATTGCCCAATGTCTTGCCCATTGCCCATTGTCAAGCCCATTGACAGCTTAGCAGATTAGCGCTATTAGCGGTTTAGCAGCTTTTAGCGGATCAGCTGATAAGCGGCTTATTAGCGGATCAGCTGATAAGCGGTTTAGGGCTTAGGAAAAGGGGGGGAGGGAAAAAACCCCGCAGGAACTCGCAAGACATTTTCATCTTGCGAAGCAAGCCCATAGGGAAATTCGTTTTGCGAAGCACCTCCAAAATGGAAAACCCTTTCGTCTAGCGGGTTTTCCGTCTTGCGAGGCGTTCGTCTTGTGGGGCACCACTGTATGCTTTTAAAGTCTCCTAAAATCTCTAACAAGTCAAGATTTAAGGGCTGAGAGGAAGGCAGATGTAGGAAGAAGACCAATAAAGAATGAAAGATGCACACACTTTCTGTTGCCATTAAGGAAAAAGGCCTTCTCTCTTGAATTTTTAGGCATTTCAACGCGCAACACTCCCTGGAAGAAGAAAATGCAGCGAGGCGGTATTGCCACCTCCACAGCCAGATCTGAAGCTCTGCTGCCTTCATAACGAAAGAGGATGAAGCGTTGATCTCACCTTCAGCTCCCTCTTCCGGTTCCGGTCGCTGTTGGATTTGGAGTGTCGGGAGCTCCGGCCTTCCTCCACGGCCTCAAAGAGCTTGTCCACAAACCGCAGAGTGGAGTCATCCAGAAAAGGCTTCAGGTGATCTGTGGGGGTGGAAGAGTGAGGTGGGGGCAAGAGAGAGATAAGCAATCTAGGCCACGCCTGCACTTTTCATTTAAAGCACTATTACACCGTTTTACACAGCCATGACTTCCTCACCCCCAAAGAATGCTCTGATGGTGTTTCCTGCTTGGCAGGGGGTTGGACTCGATGGCCCTTGTGGTCTCTTCCAACTCTATGATTCTATGAATCCTGGGAACTGTAGTTTATAAAGTATGCTGACAGTTGTTAGAAGAAATGCCCTATTGCTGTCACAGAGTTATTATTCCCACAATGGTTTAACAATCAATTCCTCTTCCCAGAGAACTCTGGGAACTGAAGCTCTCTGAGGGAAATGGGCGGGACTCCTCCTGACAACTCTCAGCACCCTTTATAAACTACAATTCCCAGAATTATTTGGGGGAAGCCACGACTGTTAAAGTGGTGCAATACTGCTTTAGCTGTACAGTGCGGATGTGTCCCTGGAAGCAACTGCATGCAAATATAAAGAACTCCACTGCAACAATATTGCTTTTTATTCATTTGTTAGCTGTACCATAAGGAAGCTCACAATTTAAATATAAAACAAGGCATGAAACCATTTTACCAAATAAATAACACAAAACTCATTAAGCAGCCACCCACCCAAAGCTTTAAAAGGCCATTAAGGAAATTGATTCCACATGAAGTTAGACAGATTCCATCTCACCTTCTAGACGAATCATATTGTTTCCATAATATATTAAGCTTGTTATCCCAAAGTCTCAAAGCGACTTACAACACATTGAAAAACATAAGTGCATATTGGGCTGGATGGACAATCACTTTGTCCAGCGCTACCTTGGTTTATGAACTTAATCCGTTCCAGAAGTCCATTCTTAAACCAAGGTGTGCTTTCCCATAGCAGCGGGGGACTCAATTTACAAATGGAACACACTCAACAGGAAGTGGAACATGTTCTGCTTCCAAGGCAAAGTTCACAAACCAAAACACCTACTTCCAGGTTTGCAGCATTCTTAATCCAAGTTGTTCATAAACTAAGCTGTTCTTAAACCAAGGAACCACTGTATGTTCATATAGATGAGTTACTAAAGCGTGAAGTATTTTGGGGTTGGTTGGCAAGGATAAAATCAGCAGGGGCATGAGAATTTAACAAGCTACAGAGGAACTCAATTCTCTGCCCCCAGGCCAACCTCAGGAGTTGGCTCCAAGGACCTACCGGCAGCTTTCTTCTTGTCCATCCCCTTCCCAACGCAGTTCAAGGCGGCAGTGACCACAGTGGGTTCCGAGAAGCCAAGGACTCGCTTCACAGTCTTCTCCACCCATGGCTTCAGCTCGTCCAGCTCCCGCTTGGAGAGCGCCATCTTCAGGAGACTCTGAGTGGGCCGGGAAAGGAAAGCACATCTTGAAAAAGCTGTCACTAAGTGCTCAAAAACCAGTCACACTCACACTAGAAAGAATAGCTGTGCTCCTTTTATGTATCTTTGTACACACACACACACCTGGCATCATCATGTCTACAGCCATCAACAAAGAAGGCGTGTAATTCCTAAGCAGCATTAATTTGGGTTGTGTTCAACATTAGCCATACTAATTAGACCCATTGGCGTTAATGGGCACAATTAACTGAGGACCATCAATTTCAGTAGGTCTACTCTGAATATAGGGACGCGGTTGGCGCTGTGGTCTAAACCACTGAGCCTAGGGCTTGCCGATCAGAAGGTTGGCGGTTCAAATCCCCGCGACAGGGTGAGCTCCCGTTGTTCGGTCGCAGCTCCTGCCCACCTAGCAGTTCGAAAGCACATCAAGTGCAAGTAGATAAATAGGTACCACTCTGGAGGGAAGGTAAACGGCATTTCCATGCGCTGCTCTTGTTCGCCAGAAGTGGCTTAGTCATGCTGGCCACATGACCCCAAAGCTGTCTGCGGACAAACGCCGGCTCCCTCAGCCTACAGAGCGATATGAGCGCCGCAACCCCAGAGTCATCCGCGACTGGACCTAGTGGTCAGGGGTACCTTTAACATTACTCTGAGTATAGCTTAGCTGGGTATAAGCCAGCGTAACTTTCTCATAGCCAGTCAGGCTGCCTCTTCCCTCACTGTCCACCTAGGGCAGCAGAGGAAGGGGGGGAATCCTCTTCTTCCCAGCCCAAAATCCACTTCCTACTTATTGAGCGACATCTAAGAATACTCCGGACTCCAATGAGATTGAACATTGCCATTTGCTACCAGATCGTACTGAACAATAGAACAAATAAACTGTCTTTGTAATATCTGCTTTTAGGCTTAAACTATCAGATTAGTGGTCAGATCTCTCCAGGGTTTTATCCAGCTGGGGTCCAGAGAATCACAACCGGTTCTGAATGCCCAATGGCGTCTTCGGCTTGCCTTTCTTCAATGGAAGCACCCCCACCTTACCCCAGCCTCTGTGCTGCACAGCAAGAAGCTTTTCAGACTGGACAACTATCTATCTATCTATTTTCATCGATCAAATTTATATACAGAAGATCTCAGGACAGTTAACAAGATAAAAATACAGGATAAAAAGCACAATATAAACAGTTAAAACAAAAACAATACAATAATCCCCACCTCCCACAAAGGTATTTAGAAGGCTGTAGAATATTAATCAGCCAAAGGCCTGGTTGAAGAGGAATGTTTTCACTGGGCACCTGAAGACTTAAAGGGTTGGGGGAGAGGTTGCTACCTATGTGACGAAGCATACATAACAGAAATATGTGCTTTAGAACAAGGGTGGGCAAAAGGTAAATCGGGATCTGACTCCCAACAATTCAACAACTGCAAGAAAAATCACAAGTTAAAAATAAATGAGAGGGATTCAGCTAAATAGTTGCACTAGCAGGAGCCAGAGCAATGAGTGCCATTGGCACAATGCCCCCCCCCAAGTTCTTAGTCAGGAGAACCCCTGCAACAGTGTGCAGGGCTCCCCCTCTGGCAAGGAGGTATCCCTGGCGAGCAGAAAGGTTTGCGCTGATTGTATGATTATATTAGTGCAATGAACTTCACCCAATAATTATATATCATGGCTGGCCGTGTGCAAATCATTTGCCAGCCCTTGCATTCCTGTAAAATATGATTACCTGGTTGCCAGGCCTTTCTGTGGTTCTGCTGGGTGAAGTTTTAGAGATGTAAGTCTTCAAATGTATGATCAGCTGTGTAGCCTCAGATGTAGATCTATATGCAGATCTATCTATCTATCTATCTATCTATCTATACATACATACATACATACAGTGGTGCCTCGCAAGACGAAATTAATTCGTTCAGCGAGTCTCTTCGTCTTGCAGTTTTTTCGTCTTGCGAAGCACGGCTATTAGCGGCTTAGCGGATTAGCGCTATTAGTGGCTTAGCAGCTATTAGCGGCTTAGAAAAAGGGAAAAAAGGGGAAAAAACTCGCAAGACGTTTCGTCTTGCGAAGCAAGCCCATAGGGAAATTCGTCTTGTAAAGCACCTCAAAAGACGGAAAACTCTTTCGTCTAGCGAGTTTTTCGTCTTGCGAGGCATTCGTCTTGCGGGGCACCACTGTAGATCTATATCTATAGATCTATATATGTAGATCTATATGTATGCTGTGTCCATAGAATGTTTATAGGACTTCTCCCCTTGAGGCACTATTTTACAACTTGCCTCTCTCTTGGTGGATCTTGGGAGCTCTACCAAAAACACAAAATAGATCCCCACAAATCTGACACCTGCCAGCCTCAACTTTAGAACATAACACAGGCTGGGGTCCAAAAAACAGAGGGTCCCTACCCAAGAAGGGGCCTGCAACATAAATTGGAAGATGCAGGAGACAACAGAGGCTGCCTTTATTTTACTAGAAGCCTGCACGTAATTCCCTATAGAAATACATATTATTAAATGCAGTCACAGTGGCCTGTGAAATATTGTGCACAGTTCCAATTATGCCTCCTAAAAAAATGATACTATAGCACTGCAAAAGGTTCAAGCGAAAGGAAAGCAAACTGATCAGGGGAGAGCAAAAAGGCACCTCCTCACCAATGAAAAAGGGCCAACATTCAGGACTTCCTGTCAATAGGTGTCTGGGAGGAAGAAATCATGACAGAAGATTATAAAATGATGCATGGTGAAGATGAAGTGAAGAGGGAGGTTTTTCCTCCCTATCTCATGGTACAATGCCTCAAACTGATTGGAAGTTCATTAATCACTGAGAGAATAAAGTATTTCTGCACATAGCACAATTTTTAGAAAGGAATTCATTGCCACAAGACACAGTTGTGCCTGATGTCCTTTTAGAAAAGGACTGGATGAATTCACAAGAGGAAAAGAAGGCAGCCATAAGAAACAGAACCTCCATGTTCAAAGGGAGCATATCTGAAAACACAGTGCTGGAGACGAACAACTGGAGGAGACTACTCCTTCCTTAGTTCTCTGCTTGTGAACTTCACAACAGAGAATTTAGCTGGATGCTTTCCTTCTTTTCCTAGATGGGTCCCTCAGGAGCTAGCACGCAGGAGAAGTTGAAGGAAGCTCAATGTGGAAAGGCAATTTATCTCTGAGGACCAATGACACACGAGGTTTCCAGAGGTCTCTAGACTTTTTCTTTTTGTCTGATTCAGCCAGGCTCTTCTCATATTCAATTCTTTCTCCGACAGAGCAGGTCCATGAATTGGACTGCCTGTTAGCTTCCTTCCCTAATCTAGTCTGCATAAACTACAAATTTGTTTACAAGTGGTTTGTTTTTGTTTTATTATGTATTCTGTGTTCTCATTTCATATTTTTATGTTGTGAACCACCCTGTAATCTTTGGATGAAGGGCAGTATAAAACATTAGTAAACAACAACAACAAATACAAATACAATAGTACAATGGAACATCCATGTTCAGAATCAGCATGCCTTTGAATGCCAGAATCTGAAAACAAGCCATGAAAAGGAAAAAAAGGAAAAAATAACCAGGCTGACAAGGAATGGCAGAGGAAGGAGAAAAAATGTTTCACTCTTCAGGGAGTCCACTAGTTCTCTATGCTAGGCATATCCACTCCTGTTCCACCAGCTTGCTCACTCCTTGTCACACAATTCCTTCTCACGACTACCAGGCTACTGCTTAAATTCAAGACCTAACTAGGAACATCAGAATAGTTGTACAGCAGGTTCATGCCAAAGGGGGCCCATCTAGTCCATCATTATTATTTAGAGGCAAAGAGTCTCCAACCGTGGAGGGAGAACACAAACATTGTGGTGAGTAGTCATGAGGACAGCCTGCCACTCCTGTGGCAAAGAGTTCCACAGTTCAGCTATGTGTGAAGGAGCACTAGATCAATAGCATTCAACTTTTGCACACTGAAGACTCATTTTTAACCTGTACGTGCATTTCTTTTCTCCTTTTTGGGGACATATACAGTGGTACCTTGGGTTCATGAACTCAATTTGTTCTGGAAGTCCGTTCAACTTCCAAAACGTTCGAAAACTAAGGCGCGGCTTCTGATTGGCTGATTGACCCCGGAAACAATGCCGACAGCCGAAACAGACATTCGGCTTCCGAAAAATGTTCACAAACTGGAACACTTACGTCCGGGTTTTTGCTGTTCGGGAGCAGATTTGTTCCGACAACTAAGCCATTTGGGAACCAAGGTACCACTGTTTTTGTATGATGCTAGACATGCTATTGAAGCACAACGAGGTCGTTACCCAGACCAGCTGAAGATCAATGGACTAGATGGGATTCACTCCCATAAGAGATAGTGAGGGTCACAAAACAGGTTGGCTTTTAAAGCGGATTCTCATGGAGAAGAATAACATAATAATAGCTAATGTCAGAGAGAGTGAATGCCTCTGCATGCAAGACTGGGAATCACAAGGAGGAAGAGCTAGGCATCTGGATGGGCACTGTCAGAACACAATGATGGACTGGATGGGGCCCCTTTGGCCTGATCCAGCTGCAGGGCTCTCCTTGTGTCCTTATGAGTCTCTTCACCCTCCAAATGGGGGCAGTAAATGCCTCTGAATGATACCAGCTACTAGGAATCACAAGGGGAGGGGTAGTTGCTCTTGCGCTCAGGACCCGCTTGCTTACGGGCTTCCTGTTGAGGCATCTGGTTGGCCACTGTGAGAGCCGGATACAGGACTAAATGGGGGGGGCCCTCTGGCCTGACCATTAGGTCCAGTCGTGACCGACTCTGGGGTTGCAACGCTCATCTTGCTTTATTGGTCGAGGGAGCCAGCGTACAGCTTCCGGGTCATGTAGCCAGCATGTCTAAGCCGCTTCTGGCGAACCAGAGCAGCGCACAGAAACGCCGTTTACCTTCCCGCCGGAGCGGTACCTATTTATCTACTTGCACTTTGACGTGCTTTCGAACTGCTAGGTTGGCAGGAGCAGGGACCGAGCAACGGGAGCTCACCCCGTCGTGGGGATTCGAACCGCCGACCTTCTGATCGGCAAGTCCTAGGCTTTGTGGTTTAACCCACAGCGCCACCCGCATCCCGGCCTGATCTAGTAGGGTCCTTCAAATGCTGTTATGGAGCTTCCGGGCCCAGTGTCACTCCATTTAACCTCCTAGGTTCTTGGGGTTATTTGACCTCTGTGAGAACAGGAGGCTGGGCTTAATAAAAACAAAAACAAAAAACCTTTGGCCTGATCCAGCAGAAGGGCTCGTCTGACGTTCTTACGACCTCAGGATCGACCCAGCAGGGCTTCTCTTGAAAGGAACCACTGCAAACGGGGACGGAACCTCCACTTACCAGAGCAGTCTACCTGTACAGAGTCCCAAAATGCTGGGGAGAAAGGAGGACCTCCCGCCTTCAGGACCTGCTTGTGGGGCTCCCAGGAGCGAGCCTGGCAAACCCACCTCGGCCTGACCCACAGACCCCCCCAAAATAGCACCCCCTCCTCCTTCCTGAGAGGGGGAGAGGAGGCCCCCAACCCCTCCCCCAACGAGGAAAGGCCACGCCCCCTGCCGGCCCCCAAATCCCCTCAAGCGGCCCCCTGCCGGCCCTTCTCCTTCCTCGCCCTCCTCTCCCCGCCCTTCACTCACCGGGCGGCGGAGGGGCGGCCCTCCCTCTTCCTCGTCCTCCTCGGCCAGGCAAGGGAAAAGGCCGCGCCACAGAACTCCCACGGACGGAGACGGAACGTCGTCGGCGCGCTCGGGCCGGAAGCGGAAGGCGCGCTCGGGAAACGGAAGTGGCCCCGAACCATAGAGGTGCCGGGCTTCTCCCCGCCGTTCCCTCGCGCTTCGAAAGTCTTAGGGAGAGTCTCCATGTTTGGAGGCGGGACTTCCGGGTGGCCCGCCTCCGACGCCATTTTGTCTCTGCTGGCGGCGGGGGCTGCCCGTTGGTAACCATGGCGACGGCTAAGCCCTCAACCGCCCATCCCTCCCCGCTGATTTCTCTCGCTGTGTGATACCAAAAACCGAAACAAAACAAAAAAGCCATTATAAAACCCGGAGGCGTTTAAAATTACAAAACACGTTATAAACCAATAAGGCGGCTGCGTGTTTAAAACAGCCCTGCGGTGCTGTAGGCCGCCGCCAACCCTGTGTGTTTTGCATAGCGAATTGCGCACAACAGCCCTGCCGTGTAGGCCGCTGATCCTGAATTGCAAGCCATGCTGGATGAGTGCTTTAGGAGGAAGGGTGGGATATATATTGAATAATTTTGGACTCACAGCTGTCCATGGAGGCACAGGTCAAATCTGTGTCCAGGGCAGCTGTTTACCAGCTCCATCTGGTACGCAGGATGAGACCCTATCTGCCCGTGGACTGTCTCGCCAGAGTGGTGCATGCTCTGGTTATCTCCCGCTTGGACTACTGCAATGCGCTCTACGTGGGGCTACCTTTGAAGGTGACCCGGAAACTACAACTAATCCAGAATGCGGCAGCTAGACTGGTGACTGGGAGCGGCTGCCGAGACCATATAACACCGGTCTTGAAAGACCTACACTGGCTCCCAGTATGTTTCCGAGCACAATTCAAAGTGCTGGTGCTGACCTTTAAAGCCCTAAATGGCCTCGGTCCAGTATATCTGAAGGAGCGTCTCCTCCCCCATCGTTCTGCCCGGACACTGAGGTCCAGCTCCGAGGGCCTTCTGGCAGTTCCCTCACTGCGAGAGGCCAAGTTACAGGGAACCAGGCAGAGGGCCTTCTCGGTAGTGGCGCCCACCCTGTGGAATGCCCTCCCATCAGATGTCAAAGCGATAAACAACTACCTGACATTCAGAAGACATCTGAAGGCAGCCCTGTTCAGGGAAGTTTTTAATATGTGACATTTTAGTGTATTTTTTATCTTTCTTGGAAGCCGCCCAGAGTGGCTGGGGAAACCCAGCCAGATGGGCGGGGTACAAATAATAAATTATTATTATTATTATTATTATTATTATTATTATAAATAAAATGACAACAATGGATTGCCTTGATTGATCCTATATTGTAAATGGGGGCTTACGACAGCCCCGTCGTGGAATCGCACGCGACGCAAGCCCTGCAGTGTAGGCCAAAAAAAACATTGTCGAGATGGCAGTGGACTCCACTTGCCCAGATTTGGCAAAGGTTGCTGTGATTTATGCTGCCTGGGACGCTGCTTCACACCCAGTGGGATTGCTAATGATATCAATAATATTTTTTATTATTTGTATGCCGCCCATCTGACTGGGCAGCTCCCAGCAGAATAGTAAAGCAGCAAACATTAAAAACTTCCCTAAACAGGGCTGCCATCTGATGTCTTCGGAAAGTCAGGTACAGTGGTACCTCGGGTTACATACGCTTCAGGTTACATACGCTTCAGGTTACAGACTCCGCTAACCCAGAAATAGTACCGTGGGTTAAGAACTTTGCTTCAGGATGAGAACAGAAATTGCGCGTCGGCACGGCATCAGCAGGAGGCCCCATTAATTAAAGTGCTGCTTCAGGTTAAGAACAGTTTCAGGTTAAGAATGGACCTCCAGAACAAATTAAGTACGTAACCAGAGGTACCACTTGTAGTCGCTGCCACCATTCAGGCATTCTGGAGTCAAATATATAGCACCACCTCTACAATCACATCCCAGGTGCTCTCTCCGGATCCAGCCCTGGCGCTCCTCTCCCCTAGAGTGCGGCATTAACCTATCCATTTTGCATCGATCTTTTTGTGCTTCTCAGTGCAGTAGGGTGGCTTCCCATTAAAAGTCCAACTCACTCACTCCACAGGAGGAATGGCTAGGGAAGGGAAGGGAAGGGGACATTTGACACACCAAAATAGTGTTTATAATGGTTTGTCTAAAATAGAACATGGCAGAAGATGTTATGTTAAACCAGATGCACAGCCCACTAGTTCCCCATTTTGTGGATAAACATGTGGAGGCTTTATTGATAACTAAATTAACTCTTTCTTCTCTTTATATACAATTGCTGTTTCAAGCTGCATTGCACACTCCTTTGTTCCACAGTTTCCTCCTCCCTTTCTTCTGTATTCTTGTTTGCACCATTATTTTTACTGCATTCTGTATTTGCTTGTCTATATCCCTTCTATTATGAAAAATGACCAAAAAAATAGTTTTCTTTTTCTTTTTTTAAAAGTAGGCCACTGAACATTTCACAAGCAACTCATAGTTCAGTGGAAAACAACCTGTTCTGCATGCAGAGGATGCCAGGTTCACTTCTCAGCATCTCCAGGTAGGGCTAGGAAAAAGACTCTTGTCTGAAACCTCCAAGAGTTGCTTCCAGAGCACACAATCTTCTGCTATCTAGATCAAAGCTCTGATTCTGCATAAGGCTGTGTGTGTGTGTGTGTCTGCCGCATGGGGGGTGGGGGAGGTAAACAGACCATGACTTGCAAAAACCCTATAATGTAGTCCTGTATCAGAGGTGGGCCCAGGCCAAGAATGGCTAACAACTACTCTGCAGAATAGGCTACTGTAATTATCCAGGAAGTGGCTATAAAGGGACAGTTTAAAGCAACCTTGGAGTGTAGCCTACTTTTGCTAAGCGCTGTTATGCAACAACACCTTTGTGCAATAAATCAGGGGTGTTGAACAGCGTGGTGCAAGTTATACACTTGCTCCCTGCCCCCAAACCCAGTCCCTTGTAGACAGTATTACGCTAGATGGACCAAGAGTCTGGCTCAGCAGAAGGAAACTTCCTCTGTTCCACTTCCAACAACGGGGAAACCCAGGTAGATGGGCGGGGTATAAATATTAATATTATTAGTATTATTATTACTACTACAACAACAACATCCTCGCTTGCTGTACATCTTTCCTTTACATTTTCTCCACTTTACCACGTTGAGTATTTCTTACTTAAGCCCTTATCCAGACAAGAGCACCTCAAAATTGCTTTAAAAACTGATTGTTTTATTGGCCTCTGAAACAGAAGTCCATTAAAATGGCCGGAAGCTGGACATAAGCCAAGTCAATAAGCAAAGCTACAATAAGAGTGTCTGTCAACTGTCGAGGGAGAACCCTCTTTTTATTTTTTTAAATGTTTGCCCAAGAAAGCAAACATACCAGCATGCAGAACTGTATGCAACCAAGTCTCTGCCTCGTGTATTAGTTCCCCCAGCAAAGGGCCGATCCTCCCCATAATTCTGAAGCATTCAACAACCCAAGTCAACACCTCCAAGCAAAACTGCTTCTGCTTGGGATGGACTGCCCAGCGACTTTTGCTTAACACACAAGATATCAAACAGTAACACACTAGTGAAGTTTGTTGCTGACAAACAATATAGAACGTTGTTGCTGTTTTTTAAAAAAGATAACATAAAAATATTTTCAAACCGAAAAAATGGAGAGTCAGTCTTTCAGAGATCCCACTGAAGTGGATGGGGGTGTTAGCTTTGCTCAGAAAAGTGATAAACAGCTCATCTCGGTTTTGCAGCAGTTACTTGGATGTGCCTTCCAAGCTCAGCAACCGAGCCACGGGTCTGAGCGGTTCTTCCGCATGAGGAAGCTAATCTTTCGAGCCATTTCCGTGTTATAGATCCTCCGGCACGTCTCGTACGCCTCCCGCTGCCTCTTGCGGCAGGGCTTCTCATAATACCGTTGGCGCTTGCTCCTGTCAATGATCCCGTCCATAGTTAGGACCCTGAGCAGAGAACAAAATGAAGAACAGGGTCAAATTCTTGTCAGATGAGGCCAGAATCAGGATAGCAACCCACCATCTTCCTCTGTGCCAAATACAGAAAAGCTGATAGCTGCCAGCTGGATCCAACTCCCACTCTAAAAATACAGAACTAAAATAACCACCTCCTCCTCCTTTTCTTTTTTTATGCTGAAGCACTTTAGAGGAAATGCCATAAAAACACAATGATCGTGCTGAAGACACACCTTTTCACCCCAGCCTTTGACACTTGAAATATGTATTTTCAGGACCCACCCTATTTCCGTGACTGTAATTTGTTTGAACAGCCTGTAGTGTTGAATTTTAAACTGTTGGATCCCACTCACCCTGGGACCTGATGGTGAAGGGCGGGTGATCAACTGAATCTTTAATCATCATCATCATCATGACTTGCAAAATATCTAGGCCACCAAAAATTCTCCAATATCAATTAGGGCTATCATAATTTTGCCAAAAGGACATCTTATTGGGGCAAGAGTCCCCCCCCCCCCGCCCAGTCCTGGTTCCAAACCTGAGAGTCAGGCAAGGCGATCTAGGGACTCGCAGGAAGGCTCTAAAATAAAATAAAAACAGCCCCCACCCAAAAAAGCTGGAGACCCAATGCATTGCAATAGGCTGGTGGGTGGGAAGGAGAATTAGGAGATGAGACAGCAATTATGGAAAGCCATATACAGTACTGAAGACCTTTGTAGCTAACCGATCCTGAGAGGTTGACAAATGGAAGCTGGATAGTGGCTCAGAGAGAGCCCTCCAGATTCGAATCTCACTTAGCCATTGAGTCACAAAATCAGCTCTCTCTGCTTTGCAGGATGAGGATAATATCAGCCTATCTTACAGGGCTATAAGGTAGCTGAGACAAAGAGATTTGCCAATCATTGTAAGGACCCATGAGACCCCAAAAACTATTCAATGGCAACTCTCCCAGGCATGAATTGTAAGATGAAATCTACAATTTATTTCTGCGCGACAGAAGCAGCAGCCCAGATAGCTTTAAAAACAAAACAAAACAAAACAAAAAATATAAATGCCAATTTTCTCTTTATGAGAGTTTAAAAACAATTCTGGCTTGATCTGCCTTGTTTTGCATTCACATGGCCTGGGAGTGCCAGCCTGTCAGGGTTGGATGAAAAATAATCCTGAATGAGCTCCAAGCTCCGCCCACCAGCACCCGGCACCCAACGAGAGGGAGCTCAGTGGCCCCCTCCACCCAGCGGGCCAGCCAATCCCGAGGCCAGAGGTTTCTCAGAATGGGCTTATGCAACCTCGTGCACATCCTTGCTCCTAGTCTCATGGGCAGGGACTGTGAGGGAAGACACATGTTTGGCTAGCTGGCGACACAGGCATCTGAAGGGAACATGCAGAGGGCGCAGCAAAAAAGCTACACACACACACAGAGCAACTGTACTTCTAGCTATTTTTAAACCCTTGAGTGGAAGCCTGAGAAAAATGCAGAGAGAGGCAGGCGTGCTATTGGAGGGGAAATCGCTTCCCCCACAACCAGGAAGCAATTTGCTCTGACCATGCAATTATCCCCGCTCTCTGAGGAAAGCTCCTTGATGCATCGCAGGTATCAGGGAGGTCAGGAACGATTGTTTTCTCAGCCTGCCAAGACGCTGCCGTGTCTGGAGTCCTTGCAACTTTCTGCCTTCTCCTTCCTGGCCCCACAATGCCATCCAAATTTCCAGCAGAATGTGGTGGGCACCCATCCCCAAGCAATTTGGATGTAAAGGCCTTTAGGTTTTATAGCCTATGCAATTCTGTCCATTGAACAATTTTGTTTTAGCAGCCAGCACATATATAATAACACAGGTATCTTCAACCTTTGGAGCTCAGGGTCCACTTTTAACCCAAACATGCATTTGGGGACATGTTTCTTAATCTTTTACTAAATATTTGCATGGGTCAGGCCACAACGCAGTTGCAGGTCCACCAGTTGAAGACAGGTGTTGCAAAACATTCCTGCAGCCTCAAGCATCTAGTCTTTAGTCCTTACCGAGCCCTCGCATTCTCTCCCTGTCTCACTCAACCCTCCTTGCATTTGCACGCAATCTAAGAACAGAGGAAGCTGCCTTATGCAGTAAATATCTCTCAAAGACAGGTAATATTTCATGGGAACAGGGCATAGCCCATCTCCCCATCACAGACCCACAGCTGGTATCAGACACTAACCAAGAACAAAAATGCTTTTGGGTTACCATGCCATGGGCACCCATTTTTGCTGAATGGTCACCCACACTCCACATTATAAGCCGACATTGCAAGATACACACACACCAATAAAGTTCTGCAACCAAGTTAAGTACCACTTGAATCCTGTAAAGGCACACTTTGCAACTCAAAAGCCTAAACACTCATATAGCAGCAGGCACTGAGCCCATCATTTTAAAAGTTCCATTTACGATATCCAGCCAGCAGAGGGCATGACGGCCACATGTTGACTAAAGCTTGCTTACAAGACAGCATTACAAGTCACGACTCTCCCTTTCTCCTGACAAAGGTTGCATAAAACCACCTAACTTGACAACACAAGTCGCCTACGTGCTTTTGCCCTAGCAGTCACACATGGCTGCTCAAAATACAACCAGGAAATAAAAGCAAAAGCTACTCATTCAGCTCATAGAAACATTGTGAAAATGACCCATGGATGGTTAAGTCCAGTCGAATCTGACTTTGGAGTGTGGTGCTCATCTCACTTTCAGGCTGAGGGAGCTGGCGTTTGTCCGCAGACAGTTTTCCGGGTCATGTGGCCAGCATGACTAAACCGCTTCTGGTGCAAAAGAATACTGTGATGAGTGCCAAAGTGCATAGAAACGCCATTTACCTTCCCAAAACAGTGGTACCTATTCATCTACTCGCTCTGGTATGCTTTCAAGCTACTAGGTTGCAGGAGCTGGAGCAAAACAATGGGAGCTCACCCCATAGCATGGATTCAAAACATTGCAGCCAGTCATGGGGCACAGCAAGTCCAAAGGATGTCTTTACCTGTTGAGGACTCGATAGGCAGCCTCCACATTGCCATTGGGCACCATCACTGTCCGAGCGACGAATTTCAAGTGATTGGCCATCTTAGGTGTAGCTGTTTCTAACTCCAGGAACTGGAGGCCGTCGGCTTCTGGCCCAAATAAGAGAGTCTCCAAAAGATACCTTTAAAAAATAATAATAAAAGGACACCTCACAGCTAAACATAAAGAAAATATATTGGGGGACTACTGTTAGTGCTAGATGCACAAGGAAGTCCTGGTTCAAATCTCTCTGACCCCATCTGCAATATACATTTAAAGTTTTCATACCGCTTTTTTTTACAGGCATTGCTCCCCCCAAAGAATCCTGGGAACTGGACTTTGTAGTGAGCGCTGAGAGTTGTTAGGAGACCACCACCATCCAGGTGTCTCTCTGCCTTCGGTCCCCCTTTTGTATTGTTTTTAAGCCTTCTTACAAATCTGGGGTTTCTTTGTATTGTTTTAAAAACTATTATAGCTGTTTTAATGACTACGAATTGCTTCAAGGCATACACGTAAAAGGCAGTTCATGAATTCATACCTAAAACAATAATAATTCTAAGTGTCTTCTGTGGGTACACAGGCCTTTGGCTTTTTATTATCGGCTGCCTCCTTCAGTGGGTGGTATTTTTTAGTCCTGCCTTTAGAAAAATAAGAATGAATTTTCTCTGTTTTTATGCTGGTGTTAAATGCCTATGTTATTTATTTATTTATTGCTGTAAGTCACTTTGAGATACTTAAAAAAGAAAAAAGGCAATACATGTGATAAACAACAAAATTCAGTAAATTATAATAATAATAATAAATGTAGCAAAGTAATCATTTCTCATTTGGCTGTCCAGTTGGCAGATGTCAAAGTAGATCCATGCAGAGTGCTGAAACTCCAGTCACTGTTTCTTAAAAAAGAAAATACTGTCTTTCTCTGCTATTTTCTCAGTTCATGGCCCAATTCTGAAATTGTGAAAATTGGGATTTTATCCAATGCTAATTCCTACTCAGAGCAAACTCACTGAAGTTAAGCGACATGACTAACTTAGGTCCATTGATTCCAACAGGTCTACTCATCTAAACAGATTTACCTGACTATAATAAGCAACATAAAATTATGTACGAAGGGGAGGATAATAAAGGAAGGCCCTTCTCACACACACCCCAATTTGGAGGAAACTGCGGAGGGATCTCCCCCTTTTTGGGGTGACCTCGGGCCGCTCACTCATCTCTCAACCTAATCTACCTCACAGGGTCGCTGTGACAAGGTAAAACGGGCAAAAGGGTTGTGAATTTTCCCACCTCGACCTCCCTCGGAGGACAAGGTGGGGCATGAAATAAATTTCATTTCAACAAATGAAATAAAACGGGGGGCGCCCCCAACTTCTCCCGTCAACTGCAAATAACAAAAACTAAGGGCAGCCCCCCTTCCCCCCTCAATGGGGAAGGTTAACCCCACCCCCACCCCCAAAAAAATAATAATTTCCACGACGACAGGGAGAGGAACGCTATGCTCCGAAGGAACCGCCACATTATTCTTTTTCCGTCCGCCTCCCGCGCTTCCTCCCCGGGCAGCAGTTCCTAATAGAGGCCGGGGATGCGCGCGGCCTACGGCGGACCCGAAGGGAAGCGGGACAAAGAGGCGCTTCCTCGCGCCCCCCCCCCCCCCCACCAAGGACTACACTCACCCGCTGCTGGCTCAGCCGGTGCCCCCCGCGAACCGGAAGCGGAAACGCGTCTTCCTTCCCCCTTCTCGCTTCTCCAGCCTGCGGCCTAGTCTTGGTAACCATGGCAACGGGGAAGGCCTGCGGGGAGAGGAGGAGGCCAAACTCCTGCGCCAAAGTTATCCTCTGCCGTATCACCCAATAGGGACGGCCTCCTTACTGCTATTTTCGGTTTTTCCCCGATCAATCAATAATAGTAGTAGTAGTAGTAGTAGTAATAATAATAATAATAATAATAATAATAATAATAATAATGAGGCATCTAATCATAAGCCTGCATTTTTATTAAAGCTTATATGTTTAATCAGGGCCTGTATCTTAAAAGACCAGTCTTAGAAGACCAGTTGCCTAAAAACCTTGACAAGATATTTTTACTCCTAGACAAGGGGCCCCCCTGATTTATAGCAGAAAACAATTCTCAAAGTCGTAAAAAGGGAATTACAGGCTGACAGGCAAGGTTACACTGACCCTACAAATTAAGGGTGGATAAATAGTAAAATGAGCCATATCTTCTTCCTAAGGTTAAGAAGGTCAAGAGCAGTGAAAAAGCATCTAGCTGGCAGAAACAGAACATTTTCTGGGAAGACTTTTCAAAAGCTGTTTGTTTCTTAAACTAAGATCCTTTTAAGATTTCTTTTCCTTTTAAAAGGTTGTTTATGTATTAAATATATTAGCTTAAATATAATTATGCAAAGGATTTAAGAAATGCTAGATTCTTATTTCATATAGTTGTAAGAGTTGTAACTATCCTGAAATTAAGTCAGGCACCAGCCCCCCCTTGCCAGACAGAAGACGCCAATCGAGCGCTCTTGATATATGGTTGTCAGGCCTTTTGTTTAGAAACCTTCAAATGAAGGAGATCTCTCAATGTTGATGTGAACTCAATCCTTGACATGCATAAGATAAAAATTCAAGATTAATTATCTGTTTTGGAAGGCAATAGGGCAAGGAGGGTAAGAGGTGAGCTGGTAATTAAGATTCCTTGTTGAGACACATGTAAGATATATTACTACTTATTTGTCATTTATAGATAGAAGAATATATAGCTTTTTGATTTCCATAAAAGGGCAAGAAGGAAATGGGTGTATCTTTTGTGATTGGTTCTAGCAAACAGCCAATAGGAATTTCAACCAGGCTGATTGGACAGAGGCAGCCACAGGAGGAGCAAGGGGGCTGGATTAAGGAAATATAAGTGCTGGCCAGAATGGCAGGAGGCCAGGCCAGAGCTTGGTAACCATATACCACTGTGCCTCATATTTATTTGTCTGACAAATAAATTACTATTTTAATTTCTCTATTGCTGCGTTGAATATTTCATTCCAGCTAAGCGTTAACCACAAGCAGGGTGCTACAATAATAATAATAGTTGTGGTGGTGGTTGTTTTGTTGTTGTTTTTTAAAAAAAATTATTGGTTTTCACAACATTATAAGCAAGCAAACACATAAGATAAACAAACATAAATCATAGCCTTATTGAAAATTACTTATTACATTGTTAAGTGACTTCCTCGCTTCCCCTTGGTTGAATTTCATTGCATGTCCTTTTAACGGTTTTCCAAATCACAGTTCGTATAATATATAACTTATTCACATTATAAAATTAAACATAGTAATTCAATAATAATAATAATAATAATAATAATAATTTATTATTTGTACCCCGCGCATCTGGCTGGGTTTCCCCAGCCACTCTGGGCGGCTTCCATAGAAACCAAAAATACAGTAAAATATCACACGTTAAAAACTTCCCTGAACAGGGCTGCCTTAAGATGTCTTCTGAATGTCAGGTAGTTGGTTATCTCTTTGACATCTGCTGGAAGGGTGTTCCACAGGGCGGGCGCCACTACCGAGAAGGCCCTCTGCCTGGTTCCCTGTAGCTTTGCTTCTCGCAATGAAGGAACCGCCAGAAGGCCCTCGGCGCTGGACCTCAGCGTCCGGGCAGAATGATGGGGGTGGAGACGCTCCTTCAGGTATACTGGGCCGAGGCCGTTTAGGGCTTTAAAGGTCAGCACCAACACTTTGAATTGTGCTCGGAAACGTACTGGGAGCCAATGTAGGTCTTTCAAGACCGGTGTTATGTGGTCTCGGCGGCCGCCCCCAGTCAACAGTCTGGCTGCCGCGTTCTGGATTAGTTGTAGTTTCCGAGTCACCTTCAAAGGTAGCCCCACGTAGAGCGCATTGCAGTAGTCCAAGCGGGAGATAACTAGAGCATGCACCACTCTGGCGAGACAGTCCGCGGGCAGGTAGGGTCTCAGCCTGCGTACCAGGTGGAGTTGGTAGACAGCTGCCCTGGATACAGAATTGACCTGCGCCTCCATGGACAGCTGTGAGTCCAAAATGACTCCCAGGCTGCACACCTGGTCCTTCAGGGGCACAGTTACCCTATTCAGGACCAGGGAGACCCCCACACCTGCCCACCCCCTGTCCCCCAAGAACAGTACTTCTGTCTTGTCAGGATTCAGCCTCAATCCATTAGCCGCCATCCATCCTCCAACCGCCTCCAGACACTCACTATGTTTTATAGCGTCAACAGTGTGACGCGGCAGCTAAAAAAGCCAATGCAATTCTGGGCTGCATCAATAGGAGTATAGCATCTAGATCAAGGGAAGTAATAGTGCCACTGTATTCTGCTCTGCTCAGACCTCACCTGGAGTACTGTGTCCAGTTCTGGGCACCACAGTTCAAGAAGGACACTGACAAACTGGAATGTGTCCAGAGGAGGGCAACCAAAATGGTCAAAGGCCTGGAAACGATGCCTTATGAAGAACGGCTAAGGGAGCTGGGCATGTTTAGCCTGGAGAAGAGGAGGTTAAGGGGTGATATGATAGCCATGTAAAAGGATGTCACATAGAGGAGGGAGAAAGGTTGTTTTCTGCTGCTCCAGAGAAGCGGACACGGAGCAATGGTTCCAAACTACAAGAAAGAAGATTCCACCTAAACATTAGGAAGAACTTCCTGACAGTAAGAGCTGTTCAACAGTGGAATTTGCTGCCAAGGAGTGTGGTGGAGTCTCCTTCTTTGGAGGTCTTTAAGCAGAGGCTTGACAACCATATGTCAGGAGTGCTCTGATGGTGTTTCCTGCTTGGCGGGGGGTTGGACTCGATGGCCCTTGTGGTCTCTTCCAACTCTATGATTCTATGATTCTATGCAATAAAATCCTGAGCCAATTAAGTATCTGCAAGCTGTTTTCAGTTAATTTAACTTAATATATTTAATCTAAGTAATCATTAAATTTAATCCACTCTTCCTGATACTCCTCCTCCTGGTCACGGACTCTTCCGGTTAGGGTTGGCTAGCTCCGGAAAAATCCATCCTCTTCATCTTGCCATTCTTGTTGTTGTTGTAATTATTTATTTATTCCTTCCTTCCTTCCCCCGCCCATCTGGCTGGGTTTCTCCAGCCACTCTGGGCGGTTTCCAGCAAAATATTAAAATACAAAAATTCATCAAATATTAAAAGCTTTACACTGTCTAAACATTTAGAAGGCCATATTGGAAATCACTATTCCTGCCCCTTCCTAAGAACATTGCATGATAAATAAAAGAGCCAACTGATACGGAAGGGGGGGCATGTCTTCTTCACCTTCTTCTTCGCTACAATATATCCATTTATTTCCAATTGTCAATGTCAAAAGGGACTAAAATCTATAAAATTCATAGAAACTCAACGTGCCAATTTGCTCAATTTCTCTAGGACTCCATGACACCTCCCCTGTCCTCCATAATCCCTCAAGCAAGGTGTCAAGACCCTAATCCTGTCAAATCACTCTGCCAAGCCTTTCCTCCGGGCAATGCCAGTACATGGACCATTGTCTTCTCATCACCGGTACTCAGGATGTGTTTATCTGCACATATCTCCAGCTCTGCATATTCCCCCCTCCCTCCTCCATGTTAATCCTGTGTAACCCAACCTCTTCTTAATGTATTCATGATGTAACTGGGATGTATTTTGCACTGTATTCTGGGACATGGAGGGAAGTTTCAAAAGTTCATGTCACCCCTTTCTCGCTGTTCAATCTCGCCTTGAACCTGTTGCGCAATAAACTTGGATCTTCTGCAGCTTGCTCCTGTCTCCGGCTGAGCTCATTTTCCTCCGCAGGGACCCGCGGACTTAGTCCGACGAGCTGGGTGGCAGAGCAGCCTCGCACCCAGATTTTACCATAACACAACAATGGCCCATGTTCAGAAAATGGGCCTTGGCACAAATATATAAAGCAATAGCATTGGGGGGGGGGGGGGAAGGAGGCAGAAAAACAACAACAACCCCATAGCAATTGTTATGTACTGAAGTTCTCACCCTGGGCCAGCAGAGGGATACTGTAGATAGTTATGCAAATGAAGGATCGAAAGTGACGTTCAGTGATTGGATAGTTTTATAAAGTTGCTACAGTTACGTTGTTCTGGAGCTCTATATAAGCAGGCTGACTGAGCCCTTCAGTTCAGTTCTGTTCTGGCCTCTGAATAAACAAGAGCTGTTTGAAGAATAGCTGTGTTGTCTGATATGTTCACCCACAACTTAACAATAAAATGACTAATAACTCTATGAATAAATGAATTAAGCTCGCTGCTGATTTATCAATAGTTTTCCCGCTGCAAGCTTCTTCTTTTTTTAAAAAAAGCCAATAGTCAATGCAAAACTATACATGAAAATAAAAGCATTGAACTATCCATAGCTTCTCAACTGCTAGGCAAATCTTTAATAACGTCGGTTAAAATCCACCAATCAATACAAAAAAACTGCTTAATACATGTATAATATGTAAAGCACAGGTTTAAGCATATATTATGCGTGCCTGACTGATTTTTTTATTGTTATGTATTGATGGGTTGATTGGAAATAAATAAATAAATAAATAAATAAATAAATAAATAAATAAATGCTTTCCTGGCAATTTAAAACTTTTTTTTTTTACAACAACAAAAATGTTTTTGCACACAGGACTGAGACAGCAGCAGTAAAAGCCAACTGACCCTTGGAACAGAACTTGTTGTTTAGTCGTTTAGTCGTGTCCGACTCTTTGTGACTCCATGGACCAGAGCACGCCAGGCACTCCTGTCTTCCACTGCCTCCCGCGGTTTGGTCAAACTCATGCTGGTAGCTTCGAGAACACTGTCCCACCATCTCGTTATTCATAACCAATCAGTTATTCCATTTTGATTGGTTCAGATAACAGAACTAGCACCATGCAAATTATTTTCTTCAGTCATTCAGGTATATTGGCATGCATGGATTGGCTATTGCTTTAGCAGCCAGGAGGGGGAGCTAGGACTTTACATTACCTAATTCTGGTGTTCATTGCATTCTGGTTAACCAAAGGCCAGAGAAATCAACCCATCCGTAAAGTATGTCCCATTTCAAGGTGGATGGAGGGAAAGGAGGGCAATATTTAAGTGGGTCAAGGTGTGATGACGAGAAAGGGGATTGTTAGTTTAAAAAATGTATTAAACACACAAAATACCTTATATAGATGACACAATACACAATATTTCTTCTTCTTCTTTTTCTTCTTACCTGACCTTCAACCTAAGCTCACAGGGCAGGTTAATATTGAAATTGCATAATATCAAAAACAGTTTCAAACAACTAAAATGTGCAAACATTAAAATATATATCCCAAGCATCAAAGGCCAGGGTAAAGAGGTGTGTATAAATTAATAAATTAATATAACAATACACTATTAAAAATAATAAATAATCTAAATTGCTATAACCAAGGACAACCCTCATGGTGCTTTATTACTGTGGTTGCTATGGTTTTACATTCTTTGCATGCTTCTAACTTGGTTTAAGTTGGGACGCAGGTGGCGCTGTGGGTTAAAGCCTCAGCGCCTAGGGCTTGCCGATCGAAAGGTTGGCGGTTCGAATCCCTGCGGCGGGGTGCGCTCCCGCTGCTCGGTCCCAGCGCCTGCCAACCTAGCAGTTCGAAAGCACCTCCGGGTGCAAGTAGATAAATAGGGACCGCTTACCAGCGGGAAGGTAAACGGCGTTTCCGTGTGCGGCTCTGGCTCGCCAGAGCAGCGATGTCACGCTGGCCACGTGACCCGGAAGTGTCTCCGGACAGCGCTGGCCCCTGGCCTCTTAAGTGAGATGGGCGCACAACCCCAGAGTCTGTCAAGACTGGCCCGTACGGGCAGGGGTACCTTTACCTTTAACTTGGTTTAAAGCTGCCTAGAAACTGGTCTGTATCAGGTGATTAACAAACTGAACAATAATAAATAATAAATAATAAATTTTATTTATATCCCGCCCTCCCCAGCCGAAGCTGGGCTCAGGGCGGCTAACAACAATCAAAATAATCCAACATTCTAAAAACATTCATAAAATTAATTAAAATCAAATTGATGGCAACCATTAAGCAAAATTCTGTGCCAATTGCCAGAGGAGGGGGTCAGGCTGCGCCCTGACCAAAGCCCTGGTGGAACAGCTCTGTCTTGCAGGCCCTGCGGAAAGATGTCAAGTCCTGCAGGGCCCTAGTCTCTTGTGACAGAGCATTCCACCAGATTGGGGCCACGGCCAAAAAAGCCCTGGCTCTGGTTGAGGCCAGCCTAACCTCTCTGTGGCCTGGGATCTTCAGGATATTTTTATTTGCAGACCGTAAATTTCTCTGTGGGACATACCAGGAGAGGCGGTCCCGTAGGTACGAGGGTCCTAGGCTGTATACGGCTTTAAAGGTTATAACCAGCACCTTAAACCTGATCCTGTACTCCACCGGGAGCCAGTGCAGCTGGTATAGTACCGGATGAATATGATCTCGCAGCGAAGACCCCGTAAGGAGTCTCGCCACGGCATTCTGCACCCGCTGGAGTTTCTGGGTCAGTCTCAAGGGCAGCCCCACGTAGAGCAAGTTACAATAATCCAGTCTGGAGGTGACCGTCGCATGGATCACAGTGGCTAGGTCAGGGCGAGAGAGATAAGGAGCCAACTGCTTAGCTTGGCGGAGATGAAAAAATGCCGCCTTTGTTATAGTTGTAATCTGCACCTCCATAGAGAGGGAGGTATCGAAGATTACACCCAAACTCTTAACGGACGATGCTGGCACTAATTGCACCCCCGCAAGAGATGGGAGTTGCCCCCTCAATCCCAAATGAATAACACAATGCTGGCTGCAATTGTTAAGCTTCAGTCTTCACGTAGTACTGTCTAAAATATGACACACTTAATTATCCTTCCAGTGCAGCAGCAGGAAGGCATCCAATTATGATGATGATGGTGATTTTAAATACTTTTGGAACCATGGACTCAGCTACATTAGTAAAGAAAAAGTGATTTGAATGTGCTATAAACATGCACCACCAGATGGCACCAGAGAGCAGCAAATTTTACAACACAATTTTCCATAGAGATTTTTTTCTTTTGTTCAAACAATCTAATTTCTTTCTAACTTATTTCTAGCGGATTTCCCCCCCTATGCACCCACCCCTGATGCATTTTATGGGTGATATGCACTAGGGCCCTCATGAGAGTACCCCAAATGGAAGAAATGTGTAGAAGTCTGTTGTCTGTAGGTGGAGCATCCCAGACCCTGAAATTTCAAGGCCCAAACTGGAGACCTAGGATGGAACCCTAGTGATGTCAAGGGAAACACCCACCCACCCACACACCCCGAGATGTCACAGGGACTGGCTTCACGGACAGGTTTATTAGGAGAGGGGAGCAGAGGAGGGGAAACCAAGAGTGTGGATGCTATAATTTGCACCCAACTCCTGCAGTGCCCACCTGGACATTCAAGCCTTCCATACAGTGGCGTAGCGTGGGGGGTGCAGGGGGGGCCAGCCGCACCGGGCGCAACATTTGGGGGGGGGTGCGCTCGCACTCGCAGCTCTCTGCCCCTACCTGGCTCGCTCACTCTCTCTCACTGCAGTGCTGGCTGTGCGAATCCGATCCGAGCTGCCGGGTCGCTGCCCACTGTGGAGGGGGAGGGTGCCAGGCGTGCGTTGCGGTGCGGAGCGGAGAGAGAGCGAGGGAGGGACTATCTCGGGGAGGGACAGTGCAGCGCTGAGCGCGGGAGAGAACCACACTCGACCAGCCCAGGCAACAGCATGAAGAAGCTGGCAGCGGCGGCAGGTTAGGGGTTAGGGGCGCAAATTACTTGCCTTGCCCCGGGTGCTGACAACCCACGCTACGCTGCTGCTTCCATATACCACCTGGAGACTTCAGGTCAGACCTGGAGGTCTGGTAGGGGCATAGGGGCATCTAGTTTGTCCCAGAGTGCCCCCATACCCCTAGGTAATACTAATACACCTGAGAGCCCCCCCCCAAAAAAAAGGCCTTGTAGGGACAGACTGCGTTTCACACGCCAATCTCTGGGTCATAAGCCTTCTGGCAGAAAATGGAATTAGTACAATCTCTGAGGATTCCTCTGACACGCAAACCCACAGCCCAGAGGGACGAAAGCCAATCCCCTACTAAGGCCTCCATGCATGCACTAATAGGTTCTGACAGAGGTGGGGGGCAGGGGTTGTATAGATCTGGCTGTGATCCCATGATTGACCCGAACCATGAGTGGAGGTGATTGGTACAAAGCGCATTTGATGAGAATCGGTTTATTTCCCCCCCTGAGACACACAGCACAAGCTGCCGGTCAGTTTTCTGGCGGAGGACTCTTTGGCCAAGGGGGGGGGCGGGTCATTGTCAGGAGAAGTTAGTGGTTCTTTTTCAAAACCACACACATGGAGCCCTGTGTCCGTACAAACACTTTACCCAACTTGCAAACCCTCTGAGTGTCCCTGTTTTCCCGGGACTGTCCCAGATTTACAGAAGCCGTCCCAGTTTTGATCCCAGAATACCCCGCTTTTCCTTAGTGCACCCCTCTTTTCATCAGAGAAATGTTGGAGGGTATGGAATCATGCGATCCCCAAACCAAGGAGATAAGTAACAATACAACCTTTAGAAGACATCTGAAGGCAACCCTGTACAGGGTAGTTTTTTTAAAAAAATGTTTAAAGTTTTATTATGTTTTTATATATGTTGGAAGCTGCCCAGAGTGGCTGGGGCAACCCAGTCAGATGGGTGGAGTATAAATAATAAATTATTATTACTATTGTTATTATGGAATACAGTGGTACCTCTGGTTACATACTTAATTCGTTCCGGAGGTCTGTTCTTAACCTGAAACTGTTCTTAACCTGAAGCACCACTCTAGCTAATGGGGCCTCCCGCTGCCGCCGCACGATTTCTGTTCTCATCTTGAAGCAAAGTTCTTCACCCGAGGTACTATTTCTGGGTTAGCAGAGTCTATAACCTGAAGCGTCTGTAACCTGAAGTGTATGTAACCCAAGGTACCACTGTAAAGGTAAAGGGTAAAGGGACCCCTGACCATTAGGTCCGGTTGTGAACGACTCTGGAGTTGCGGCGCTCATCTCACTTTATTGGCCGAGGGAGGTGGCATTCAGCTTCTGGGTCATGTGACCAGCATGACTAAGCCGCTTCTGGCAAACCAGAGCAGTGCACAGAAACGCCATTTACCTTCCTGCTGGAGCGATACCTATTTATCTACTTGCACTTTGATGTGCTTTCGAACTGCTAGGCTGGCAGGAGCTGGGACCGAGCAATGGGTGCTCACTCCGTCGCAGGAATTCGCACTGCCGGCCTTCTGATTGGCAAGCCCTAGGCTTTGTGGTTTAACCCACAGCGCCACCCGCGTCCCTCTATTATTATGGAATAGGATGTCCCTATTTTCATTGGAGAAATGTTGGAGGGTATGGCCTTGCAGTGCCGAGCTTGAAAATGCCACTGCATGCATATTAAGTTCTTAAACCATAAACTATGCAAACCGCCCTTTAGCCGCATCCTTAGAACCTGGCATCACCCAACAATTTGCTGATTTGGCTTGAGATTGGCAAGTCCGGTTTGGCCGCCTGCTTTTGACATGTGACAGTGATGTGTGCTTCTTGTTAGTCACTGCTTTCTGACAGTTACTGATGGTGTACTGCTGACTGTGTCAAATTTTCAAGGATCAGTGTGGGCTTTTTTGATGCTTGAACCCGTCTTCTGCAAGCCGAGTTGCACTGAATGGTCCAAAAATATGATAGCTACCGTATTTTTTCACTCTATAAGACGCACTTTTTTCTTCCTAAAAAGTAAGGGGAAATGTCTGTGCGTCTTATGGAGCGAATGCATGGTCCCTGGAGCCTCAGGATTTTTGCATTGGGTCACCCCCAAATTCACCATCAGATCACATAGCATGTCCATGGCTACAGCCTGCACCAAAAAAACCATGTACCCACTGTTTTGTGGGGCCGCAATGGCGCAAAAACGTGGTTACAAGGCGCGGATCCACATGGATTCTCAGGATTTTTGCATTGGGCTACCCCAAACTCACTGACAAATCACATGTCTGTGGCCACAGCATGAGCCACAAAAATCATACATCCACTGTTTCGTTCAGACTATTTTTTTTTCTTGTTTTCCTCCTCTAAAAACTAGGTGTGTATTATGGTCAGGTGCGTCTTATGGGGCAAAAAATACGGTATCCGAAGGGCTGTCTGTCCCATGGAAAACAGAGCCAGCTTGCTTTCTGCTGCTCTGGATGTTAAAGGCTCTGTACCAATGGGTTCGAATGATAGGAAAGGAGGTTCTGACTAAACATTAAGAAGAACTTTCTGGCAGTAACAGCTGTTCAACGGAAGGACAGACTCCATCATAAGGTGGTGGACTCGCCTTCCTTGGAGATCTTTAAGCAGAGGCTGATTGGCCCATCTCTCAGGGATTTGTTAGCTGTGCTTCCAAACATTGCAAGAAGTCTGGTTAGTTGATCTTTGGGGGTAAACGTCCAACCTAAAATTATCTGACTTAACCGCAGCATGCTTTCAGTATTATGAGTAACTTCCTAAGGAAATTGAAGTGTTCCCATTGGAATCATTGATGCACATTTGTCTCAAAATACTGACATGGAGCTTTTTTTGTTTTGTTTTTTTTTTTAATAGATATTTATTAGATTTTCCAATTTAGTACAAAAAACAAAAATACAAAAATACAAAAGTACACAATCAAAAAAGAAGAAACAAAACAAAACAAAACAGATATAGTTTCCAAAACTTATTTCTATTACCTTGTTTCTCGAACCTCCTCTCACTTCCCCCTTTTGTATTCCAGTTCAAATCTTAATTCAGCAAATCCTTATTTTAACTTATTTATAACTTATTTTAATATTACTCCACTTTTACTTTACAGCTGGTAACCACTTAATTTCTGTCCAACAACATTCTAACATTCATTAATTTTGCAATATTTCTGCAAATAATCTTTAAATTTCCTCCAATCTTCTTCCGCCGACTCTTTTCCCTGGTCTCGGATTCTGCCGGAGCTTTTTTTGTTTTAAACTGAAGTTTATGCAGAAAAAGCGAACACGAAAGAAAATCCCAAAACCAAAGGACGGTATTGCTGATCTACTCAGATCCTCAGAGAACAGGCAACACCACACATGGAGAACTGATCCTTTGCAACACTGTGAAAGAAAAAGTACAGTAACTTTTGCGTTGAAAGCCAAGGCTCCCAGCCAACAGCTAATACCCAGATTTGCAAGCAGATACATGACAGGTGTCCACACACACAGGCCAAACTCCACTTTGATGCATGGTGCGTCAACTAATTGAATCCCGAACCTGTTGTTGTTCTTTCTAGGTAGAGGCCTTCGTTACAGAGACACAGGCAGCACCCCTGCGTTGCGATTTCACCTGGATGGTGGTCACTTGAGTTGATGGAGGATGGGGGCTAGTTGGACTACAAGTACAGAAAGGGGCAAGCAAAAACGATCAAATGGCTGAAGCAACTCCCCTGTAAGGAAAAGTTCTGGCGATTGGAACTTTTCAATTCAGGTGAAAGACGAATAAGAGGTGACATGATAGCCTATAAAATTCTACATGGCATGGAGGAAGCGTAGAGGGGCAAGTTTTTCTCCCTCTTTCTCAGTACTAGAACTCATGGAAGATGAATGTTGGGAGATTCAGGGCACATAAAACAAATGGCTTCTTCATGTAGTGCGTAGTTAGACTCTGGAACTCCCTCCCACATGAGGCCACCAACTTGGTTGGTTTCAAAAGAGAATTGGGCTAATTCATGGAGGAGAAGGGCTTGGTCCAGTATACCTGAAGGAGCGTCTCCACCTCCATCGTTCAGCCCAGACACTGAGGTCCAGCGCTGAGGGCTTTCTGGCGGTTCCCTCGCTGCGAGAAGCCAAGGGAACCAGGCAGAGGGCCTTCTCGGTAGTGGTGCCCATCCTGTGGAACGCCCTCCCACCAGATGTCAAAGAGAAAAACAACTACTGTATTTTTCGCTCTATAGGACGCACTTTTCCCCCTCCAAAAATTAAGGGGAAATGTGTGTGCGTCCTATAGAGCGAATGCAGGCTGCGCGGCTAAGCCCAAAGCCAGAACAGGGAGACGGAGCGCTGCCTTCACCCCACTGCCCTGCGGAGGCTACGAAGGCTGTACGAAGGTGGGGGGAAGCCTGCAACGCTTCCCCCCACCGCCAGCCCCACAAGCTTGGGGGGCAGTGGGAAGGTGCTGCTTTGTGCTGCTCCCCGACCTGGTCTTTGGGGCTGGCTGTGGGAGAAAGCAGCGATTCCCCCTGCCAGCCCCAAAGAGCAGGTCGAAAGGAACCCAAAGCCTCCGGAGCCCAGTGGGAACACCCGCTGGGCTCCGGAGGCTTCGGGTGAACGCACCTTGAACGCACAGAATGCACCTTGTTTTAGAGGGGGAGAACAAGGGGGGGATTTCCCCCCCCCTGTTCTCCCCCTCCTATGGTCCGTGTGTCCTATGGTCCGTTGCATCCTATAGAGCGAAAAATACAGTACCAAACTTTTAGAAGACATCTGAAGGCAGCCCTGTTTAGGGAAGCTTTTAGTGTTTAATGGGTTATTGTATTTTAGTGTTTTGTTGGAAGCTGCCCAGAGTGGCTGCGGGGACCCAGCCAGATGGGCGGGGTATAAATAATAATAAATTATTATTATTATTATTATTATTATTATTATTATTATTATTACCACCAATTGTTTCTGAATCCCAGTCCTGGAGACTCCAAGAGAGAGCTCTCATGCTCAGGTCCTGCTTAGGGGGGGTTTCCCATTGGGGCATCTGTTTGGCCACTGTGAGAGCAGGTTGTCCCAACCCAGCAGGGCTCTTCTGATGCTTTGATGGAACCTCCAGGTGCAAAGGCAGTCTATCTGTTTTTTTATATATATATATTTTTATTAACAATTTCAACATAACAAATGATCAAAACAATTCATCTTCATTATTTCCCCCCTTTTTTCCCCACCTCCCCAACAACCCTCCCTTCCCCCCCAAAAAACTTCCCTCAGCTTCTCTCTCTGATTTCTCAACTCATGTTGTTCTCTGCATATTGCAAAATTGTATACATCCTTATATTATCTGTCTACTACATTAACCCTCAATAAATTTATGTATGTTTATTCAAAACCTGCCAAGGAGTCCAGTTCATTTTGTTGCCTTTTTAAAGTTCCCATTCTTCTTTAAAGTCACAGTTGTCCTTATCTCGCAATTTGCATGTCAGTTTCGCCAATTCCGCATAATCCATCAATTTCTCTTGCCACTGTTCTTCTGTTGGGGTTTCCTCATTCTTCCATCCATGTGCTATCAAGACTCTTGCCGCTGTTGTAGTATACATAAATAAGTTCTTTATTTTCCTTGGCAGGTCTTGTCCTACACTCCCTAACAAAAATGCTTCTGCAAAGGCAGTCTGTCTGGATCCCTATGTTTTATGGGGCATTTGGCCACTGTGAAAAGCAGGGCGCTGATCCAGCAGCCAGGCCTTTCTTAAGTTCTTATGCCACTGTTGTTGTTGTTTAGTCGTTTAGTTGTGTCCGCCTCTCCGTGACCCCCTGGACCAGAGCATGCCAGGCCCTCCTGTCTTCCACTGCCTCCCGCAGTCTGGTCAAACTCATGTTTGTAGCTTCCAGAACACTGTCCCACCATCTCGTCCTCTGTCGTCCCCTTCTCCTTGTGCCCTCCATCTTTCCCAGTATCAGGGTCTTTTCCAGGGAGTCTTCTCTTCTCATGAGGTGGCCAAAGTACTGGAGCCTCAGCTTCAGGATCTGTCCTTCCAGTGAGCACTCAGGGCTGATTTCCTTCAGAATGGAGAGGTTTGATCTTCTTGCAGTCCATGGGACTCTCAAGAGTCTCTTCCAGCACCAGAATTCAAAAGCATTCATTCTTCGGTGATCAGCCTTCTTTATGGTCCAGCTCTCACTTCCACACATCACTACAGTGGTACCTTGGGTTAAGTACTTAATTCGTTCCAGAGGTCCGTTCTTAACCTGAAACTGTTCTTAACCTGAAGCACCACTTTAGCTAATGGGGCTTCCTGCTGCTGCCGTGCCACTGGAGCACAATTTCTGTTCTCATCCTGAAGCAAAGTTCTTAATCTGAGGTACTATTTCTGGGTTAGCAGAGTCTGTAACCTGAAGCGTATGTAACCTGAAGCGTATGTAACCCAAGGTACCACTGTACTGTGAAAACCACAGCTTTAGCTATAAGGACCTTTGTCGGCAAGGTGATGTCTCTGCTTATCCTCCCCCAGTTCCTGTTTTGCAGGACAAAGAGAAAGAGATAGAATCATAGAATCATAGAGTTGGAAGAGACCACAAGGGCCATCGAGTCCAACCCCCTGCCAAGCAGGAAACACCATCAGAGCACTCCTGACATATGGTTGTCAAGCCTCTGCTTAAAGACCTCCAAAGAAGGAGACTCCACCACACTCCTTGGCAGCAAATTCCACTGTCCAACAGCTCTTACTGTCAGGAAGTTCTTCCTAATGTTTAGGTGGAATCTTCTTTCTTGTAGTTTGGATCCATTGCTCCGTGTCCGCTTCTCTGGAGCAGCAGAAAACAACCTTTCTCCCTCCTCTATGTGACATCCTTTTATATATTTGAACATGGCTATCATATCACCCCTTAACCTCCTCTTCTCCAGGCTAAACATGCCCAGCTCCCTTAGCCGTTCCTCATAAGGCATCGTTTCCAGGCCTTGGACCATTTTGGTTGCCCTCCTCTGGACACGTTCTCCTTGCCAAAGCATCCCTCCTGCAAATTCCCTGGCGAAACAGCTGGTTCACCCACAAGAGCTCCCTGTGGGTGATAGAGAGCAGCAGCTGCTTTTGATGTGGGCTGAGACCAGACGCTGTGGTGCCTCTTGCAAGTCAGGGCATGGACCGCCTCACCTGTCAGCATCACGAGGCAAAGAGGTGAAGCCAGACACACCTGGAACAGGTTGGGCTCCCGAGGCGGGCAGCAGGTGGAATACACGTGCCCAGGCTCTCTCCCACTTTGGAGCCTGCGATGGGCAAACCTGTCGATCTCGGCTTTCTAATCTCTTCCCACATTGGTTTGAGATTTACCTGGCTGAAAGAACTGGCTGCAGCTTTTTCCTGCATTGGTTACTTCAAGACTGGATTGCTGCAACGCGCTCACTGTGGGGCTTCCCCTCACGCTGCAGTCAGAAGCTGCGGTCAGTGCAGAATGCTGCAACACGATTGCTGACAAGAGGGAGGCCTTGTCAACATAGAAAACCTGTGCTCAGAGCTGCAATGGCCACGGATTTGCTACTGGGTCTAGTTCAAGGTGTTAGTATTAGCATAAAAAGTCCTTAACAACTTTAACTCTACCTGCGAGATCGCCTTACCCCATTATATGCCCACTTGACTGCTGGAACTCCCTGCCTATAATAATAATAATAAGCAATAATAAATTTTTATTTATACCCCGCCCTTCCCGGTTCAAAACCCGGGCTCAGGGCGGCTAACAACAAATTTAAAACACTTAATTGATGCAACAAAAAAACCAGCATAAAATACGGTATAAAACGTGAATAACAATAAATTCAGAATTGAAAAATCAATATAGGGGGGAAATCCATCCAATAACCATTAGATGATTACCAGGCCTAGCTGGCTAAATTAGTCCTGTTTGGGCCAGCATGGAGACCAGGGGAAAATTAGCTGTGGGATCCCAGAGCGGGTAATCTTCATAAAAAGGGGAGGGGGAGGGAAGGAAGGGGAATAAAAGATCAGGCTAAGTTCAAGTTGAAAGCCAGGTGGAATAGCTCTGTCTTACAGGCACTGTGGAAGGAAGTTAAATCCTACAGGGCCCTGGTCTCATGGGACAGAGCATTCCACCAGGTCGGAGCCAACACTGAGAAGGCCCTGGCCCTGGTGGAGGATAGTCTGACTTCCTTAGGGCCCGGGACCTCTAAACTATGTATCAGGCAAGCAGCTTCACTGGACTTTCTGGTGTATGCTAAAAACATTTTTGTTTAGGCAGGCCTCCCAGACACGTAAAATGTGGAGGTAAGTTTTAATCAGCTTTTAGTTTATTGCTGATTTTATCTTTTGAATGTTTTAAAGAGTTGGTTTTACTGATAATGTTTTACTCTCTTTGTAAACCGCTTTGAGGATTTTTATTTTAAAACAATCAAGCAGTGTATCAAGTTTATGAAATGAATGAATGAATGAAAACTCATTTAAATGAAATTCACCGCCACTACCAAGACACATATTTTGGGATGCAATTTTGCCTGAAAAGGCACCATTTTGCATAGCAATATCCTGTAATATAATGCATTTTGTGTACGTTCTTATCACAAATCTAGGAATTTGTAAGTGCAACAGGATATTCAGTGGGGGCGTTTTTGTACGCATTACTGAGCTTGCAAAATTCAGAAGCGGCAGATTTCAAAGGACAGCCGAGTTTCAGTTCTCCTCTTGTTCCAGAAACATCTAATTAGGGTGGTTTGCTTTGAAATGCAAACTGAATCCAATTTCTCCCCCACCCCAAAGGTGGAAGAAAATTCACAGGGAAGCGCCCTTCGCAAAGCACCCAACCCAGGTAAGTCTCAGAGGACAGGACATCATATAGAGTGGCAGGAAGCAGACTCCTCTGATTGGATACTCTGGGTTTATGGGTGCCTGTCCTCTCAATTCTGCCCCACTGTGATTGGTCCAGGCTCCTATTGACCCACAGCATGCACAATCCTCCCCGCGCTATCACGGAGAATGAGAGATCAGCAACCATAGCAGGGAAGCCCAAGTTGGTCACTTCCAAGGCCATTTTTTAACTCGCCACACCTAACCAGCTGGGGGAGCCTGGGATTCTGCTGCAAAGCTTGGAGGTTAATGTACACCTTTCCGCATCAAGGGCACCTCAGATGAGCACCTTTGCACACCAGCTGCTTCCCACGAGACAGGTGGGGAGAAGCCTGCCTTTGCATCCAGAGACGTGCAGCTTTTTGGAGCCTTATCTATAAAAGAACCGCCTTTTTCCCTTGGGGAGGAGAGGAACCTACATTGCTATGGCACCCGCCTGCTCAACTAACCTGCTCCACTAATTGTCCTCCCTAGACCTGGGAAAAAACATAAGCAGGTAACACACTAATTACAAAAAGGCTAGTCAGTGTGTGAAATGTTTTGAGGTTGTGTTTGAGGGACACGGGTGGCCCAGAGAGCCTAGGGCTTGCCGATCGGAAGGTCGGCGGTTCGAATCCCCGTGACGGGGTGAGCTCCCGTTGCTCGGTCCCTGCTCCTGCCAACCTAGCAGTTTGAAAGCACGTCAAAGTGCAAGTAGATAAATAGATACCGCTCCGGCGGGAAGGTAAACGGCGTTTCCGTGCGCTGCTCTCGTTTCGCCAGAAGCGGCTTAGTCATGCTGGCCACATGACCCGGAAGCTGTCTGCGGACAAACGCCGGCTCTCTCAGCCAGTAAAGCGAGAGGAGCGCCGCAACCCCAGTCATCCGTGACTAGACTTAACGGTCAGGGGTCCCTTTACCTTTCTGGCATTCCTCCCACCCTGCACCTACACCTGTGGTTTGTATAAATACAATGGGATTTTTGTTGAGGGGGGGGGGGAGCTAGAATGTCCAGCCAGTGGTGTCCAAACTTTTTTCAGAGGGCCAGATTTGATGAAGTGAAGGGCCGTGAGGGCTGACCAAAGATAGTAACCTTTTTTTAGGATTGAAGCTGTTGACCTTTTTATGATTTTACCCCAAAGTTGTTTTTTTTAAAAGGATTTTACCCCAGGAAATAAAACTGTCACAGGGGCCGGATTAAACTGACTGCTTCCGGAAACAGACTTTGGACATGCCTGGTCCCTGGTCCAGACCAATTCTTTTGTTGCATAAATAGCTTAAACTGGCTCTGTTAAGTATCTGCTTTGTTATGTAAGCTTGGGAGCAAAGTGTTGCCACAGAAACTAACTAGCTGGAGATCTTTCTGGAAGCCGAGAAGAGAGCACGTGTGTGTTTGGGAAACAACAGTAAGCCAGGCAGTTTTGCAACCAGGGCGGACATGGACACACACACCGCAGGACTTTTGTCTTGAGGGAGAATCCTAATTCCACACCCCGCCTCCACCCCCTTCCTAAAATGCGTTTTAAAAACTAGTGCACAGGTCAGTGCAGGTTGCAAAATGCTGCAGCGTAAGTGCTGACAGGAGTGGGGCCTCCTCAGCATGCAACATCTCTGCTCGGAAATCTTCAGCAGTGGTCAAGCCATTGTTAAAATGTTTGGATTTAGCTAAAGTGGCAAAGTTGTTTAATCAGGAGAAAAATCATTGTCAACTTTTACCAAAGATTGGAAACTCCTTATAGACTTTTTGCATGAAAAAAAACTTATGATATCTGGGGGTTTGGGGAAAGAAGAAAATATTGGTTCATAGAAAGAGGAATTGTTAGGTGTTATTTTGGACGTTTTGAATAATTTTCTCCATATAGCTAACAAGAGAACTGGAAGTTTCCTTCCCTCTTTTCCTTCGTTTCCTCCTCCCCCCTCTGCTTTTCATCCTTCTTCCCCCCCCCCTTTTGATGTGTGTTTTTATTTAAGATTACTTTTTTTCTCTTTAAATAAAAATATATTGGATATTCCATCTTAATGTTTCTATTAAAGGTAAAGGCAAAGGGACCCCTGACCATTAGGTCCAGTCATGGCCGACTCTGGGGTTGCGGTGCTCATCTCACTTTATTGGCCGAGGGAGCCGGCGTTCAGCTTCCGGGTCATGTGGCCAGCATGACTAAGCCGCTTCTGGCGAACCAGAGCAGCGCACGGAAACACCGTTTACCTTCCCGCCAGAGCGGTACCTATTTATCAACTTGCACTTTGACGTGTTTTCGAACTACTAGGTTGGCAGGAGCTGGGACCGAGCAACGGGAGCTCACCCCGTCGTGGGGATTCGAACTGCCGACCTTCTGATCGGCAAGCCCTAGGCTCTGTGGTTTAACCCACAGCGCCACCTGCGTCCCTGAACGTTTCTATTATTTTCCTTCAAATCTGAACAAAATATATTGGTGGGGATAAGAAATCTGCACTGGTTGCAGATTTGCTGCTGAGCCAAGTTCAAGTTGTTGTTGTTTCTTTCTTTTATTCCAAGGAAACCTAGTTGCTCTGAACACTCAGGAAAAGCATGTTTTTTTTTTAATAAGTAGGTTTGCAGGTGATGCACAAACAGTGCAGGTCAAGAGAGAGAAAGCAACACACATAACAAAATCTCATTTGGCAACCATTCGCGGTGCCTTTTATTGAAACCAAACATGTGCCACTCCTGTCCTGGTGAACGGGAACCAGTCTATGGCATTGCCCCTCCGACACACATGAAATGCTTTTAAGTTAAAAAAGAAAAGGCAGAACATTTGTAAAAAGGGAAGGGGAGAATGGGATGGAGAAATAAAATAAAATTCACACATTTCGGGAGATGCCTGCCAGGCGGGCATCAGGAATCGCAGTGGTAGGCGGGTTTCCCGTCGCTGGCCGCCATGTGCCCCTCGCCCGATGTAGGCAAGTGGGGCAGAGACCGAGAGAAGCTGCTATGGGGCCCTTGAGCAAGGCAGCTGCCTGCCGCCGTTGCGCCTGGCAGGCTCTGACACCGAGGGGGCTCCCCTGGGCCCGGGTGCAACCTGTCGGTGTGGCGGCAGCTCATGGAGAGATGGGCGGGCGTCGAGGAGGTGGGGCGGCCATAGGGGTTGTTCTGGAGGAAGACGACGAGCCCGTAGGCAGTGCAGTTTGGCCCCAGCAGGGTCTGCCCGAAGACGGAACTGGCCCGGCTCACGTCCGCGTTCCCCAAGGGGGGCGTCGAAATGGGCGAGGTGTGAATCCACGTCAAGTTCATGGCGGGCCAGTCGCCGCCCAGGAAGCGGGAAGACTCCCCCAGTGGAGCAGCGGCTTTGTCGCCGGGGGAAACCAGGTCCCCGAGGTGCGTCTGGGGGAGTTCCTCCGTGGGGGGGCTTTGCGTGGGGCCCTGGCCGGACGGCAGCCGGGTTTCGGGGAGGTTCTCCTCCATGGATGACTGCTACGCAAAAGGAAAAACAACATGGCGTCAGAGGTTGAGAGGCACAAGACAGAGAATCTAAGTAGAGCTTGTTGGATCAGGCCAAGATCAAGCCTTTTTATGTAAATACCTGCAATTTTTTATCAATTTTAGAGTACTAAAATCCAATATAAACCACATTTTATAATAATAATAATAATAATAATAATAATAGTAATAATTTATTATTTGTACCCCGCCCATCTGGCTGGGTTTCCCCAACCACTCTGGGCGGCTTCCATAAAAACCAAAAATACATTAAAATATCACAGATTAAAAACGTCCCTGAACAGGGCTGCCTTAAGATGTCTTCTGAATGTTAGGTAATAATAATGATAATAATAAATAATAATAATAATAATATGGTATTTATACCCTGCCCATCTGGCTGCGTTTCCCCAGACATTACTAAAATCCAATATAAACCACATTTTATAATTATTAATATTAATAAATAATAATAATAATAATAATAATAATAATAATAATAATAATAACAACAACAACAACAACAACAATTTATTTATACCCCAGCCATCTGGCCGTGTTTCCCCAGCCACTCTGGGCGGCTTCCAACAAAATATTAAAAATACAACAAAACGTCACACATTAAAAACTTCCCGAAACAGGTCTGCCTTCAGTCTTTATCAATCTCAGATTACAATTCAAATATGTATCAATCATAAAGCCAATTGTACATTTTGTGTGGCCTCCCGCGTGCTAGATTTCAAAATGAGATGATGTTATTTCACTCTGCTTCCGAAATTTTAATTAATCCAATTACATTCAGCCTTGATCTTAATCCCTTATTAACAACTACAGAGTTTTTGACTTCCATTTGTATTAACACATTTTATTTCAGCAAGAGGAGTTCTGTATCCCATATATTAATGTCTGTGCAGTTGAGGGAGTTGGGTGTGTTTAGTCTGGAGAAGAAGAACACGTAAAAGGTTGTTCCAGGGAAGATGGAGCAAGCCTGTTTCCGCTGCTCCAGAACCTAAGACCTGAACCAATGGATTCAAGATAGTGGCTGATTATTTTTCCTCAACCCAGCTCAAAAGAAATACAGGAAAGAGGAAGGAGAAGAGTCTGCTGTATCTCACCTCGGCTGTATCGCACGAATCCTGCGTTGCGGCCACACCGCAGTCAGCACAAGCATTCCTCACGGCGATGTGAGGGAACCAGAGTTTCAGCATCCTCTCCACCTGCAGCAGAGTGCCGAGGTAACGCTCCCTGGAAAAGGAAAAAAAGGAGGACAAGTTCGTAAACACCTGAGGGCCAGGCAGCCAGAAGCCCTGAAGAGCAGCTGTCATGTCACACAGTTGGCAACAATGGGCTAGATCAGGATTTTCCAAACTTGGGTCTCTAGCTGTTTCTGGACTACAATTCCCATCATCCTTGACCTGCTATCTAGGGATGATGGGAACTGTAGTCCCAAAACAGCTGGAGACCCCAGTTTGAGAAACTCTTGAGAAAGATGGATCAAGAGCCTGACTTAGCATCAGGCAAATTCCACAATTCCTCATTGAATCGGTCCATTCTTTCATACCATGAGGACTAGAATCTTGCTATTATTTTTAGGGGAATTGCACAGCACGGAGGAAGTGGACAGAGGAGTGTTTTCCTCCTTTTCTCGTAAGACTAGAACTCTTGGCGATTCAATGAATTCAATGATTGGAAAAAGAAAAGCTCTTCTCCACAAAGAGCATAAACTATGGAAACCCTTCCCATTTAAAGATTAAATCAGCCTTTAAATGCCGAACCGGAGGGGATTCCTTCCTCTCCCTTTGCTGCAAGGTTCTTACCCCATTTCTGGTTTCTGAAGGACACCAATGATGCGCTGAATACGGTCCATGGCTACGCTCTGCTGGAAACTGCTTAGCCCTGGAAAAATCAAAGAGAGAGAGAAAGAGAGATTAGTCCACATTTCCTGGGCATTCAAAGTCTTCTCCTGATCAATGAAGGTTCACAGAGGCAGACACAGGAAGATTCATGTTAAAGCAAGCAGCCAGGGTGCTCACCCACTGCGTCCCCCATCAAAAAGTGTCCCCTTAGAGACCCCAAAATTTACCATCTGGGGAATGGGAGCAGGCAGTGCGTGGGTTGGAAGATATCCCACCAGCCCTGCCATGCAGGAATTCTTATACTTAATATTATTGTTTATTAATTTTGCATATTATTAATTTTGCATATTGCAGCCCACAACAGAAATCAGAACACAAAATATGCTACGGAAGAAGAACAAACCAATACTGCTTCCCTCCCACAAATTCATTTAAAAGGCCGGAGAATATTGTTCAGCCCAAAGTCTGGTTATAAAAAGGTAAAGGGATCCCTGACCATTAGGTTCAGTTGTGGCTGACTCTCGGACTGTGGCACTCATCTCGCTTTATTGGCCAAGGGAGCCAGCGTACAGCTTCCGGGTCATGTGGCCAGCAGGACTAAGCCGCTTCTGGTGAACCAGAGCAGCGCACGGAAACGCCGTTTACCTTCCCGCCGGAGCAGTACCTATTTATCTACTTGCACTTTGACATGCTTTCGAACTGCTAGGTTGGCAGGAGCAGGGACCGAGCAACGAGAGCTCACCCCATCACGGAGATTCGAACAGCTGACCTTCTGATCGGCAAGTCCTAGGCTCTGTGGTTTAACCCACAGCTCCAGAGGAACATTTTTGCCAGGCACCTAAAGATACGCAATGAAGGCCCCTGCAATGTGGAAATGTTGCATCTGCTCAGCTGGCAACACCTGCTGAGAGGCCACTGGGAGCTACCTAGCTGAGTGTTGTTGGCACTGACCAGAAGCAACTCCCCAGGGTCTCAAGGCAGGGGGTCTATCCGCAGCCCCACCTGGAAATGCTAAGGTTTGAACCTGGCGCTTTGCACGCGCAAAGGAGGGTCTCTCCTGCTGCTCTCGCCACAAAATAACAGCATGGTTCTAGTCCTCATGAAGGCAGGGCTGGTTGAATTGGGAACAGAGGACGCTGCCTCCTGCCGAGTCGGACTCCAGGTGTGATGCTCTCCCACTGACCTACAGCTCTTTCCTTAAACGTAAAGCAGGTTTCTAGTCCTCATGGTTCAGATTTAAGATAGGAAGCTGTATTATACAGAAGCTTTGCTCAACTACCTTAATACTGCCTGCACGGACTGGCAGCAGCTCTCCCAAGGCTGCAGACTGGGGACATTCCCAGCCAGGGGTGCGAATTTAGACTAGCTAGTACACACACTTCCATCAGGCAGCTGTAGCTGCATCCTCAGAGCTCAGGGGCGGATTCCCAAGCCAGGCAAAAATGCTACAGGACAGGGGAGAAAGCCCAGGGCTGGGAGGGTGCCATGGCCTCGGGCAGTGTCCTGAGGGCCAGAAACAGAAGCTCTGAGGGCCACACACCTGGATTCGCCTCTGCAACGAAAACCGGGTTGCATAACTTTTTGGCGTAACTCCCCCCAGGGGAATGACGATTGCTAAATCCTCACTTTTTTCCTTGGCACCCCAACCCTCAAAAAAAGACCTTTCCTCTTATTCTCCTCCGACACTCTACCCTTCTCCTATTCTTCCCTTGCAGAGAAACAGGGAAAGCGTTCGCGAACCCTGCTCCCCTCTCTTGCAATAGCACTGGCAAAACTGTAAAGGTAAAGGTAAAGGTACCCCTGCCCGTACGGGCCAGTCTTGACAGACTCTGGGGTTGTGCGCCCATCTCACTTAAGAGGCCAGGGGCCAGCGCTGTCCGGAGACACTTCCGGGTCACGTGGCCAGCGTGACATCGCTGCTCTGGCCAGAGCCAGAGCCAGAGCCAGAGCCAGAGCCGCACACGGAAACGCCGTTTACCTTCCCGCTGGTAAGCGGTCCCTATTTATCTACTTGCACCCGGAGGTGCTTTCGAACTGCTAGGTTGGCAGGCGCTGGGACCGAGCAGCGGGAGCGCACCCCGCCGCAGGGATTCGAACCGCCGACCTTTCGATCGGCAAGTCCTAGGCGCTGAGGCTTTAACCCACAGCGCCACCTGCGTCCCATCTGTGAGACCCCCCAAAAGCCCTGGAGGGCTGCTGGCAGTCAGTGTAGACAGCACTGAGTTAGATGGTACGGCGGCCTGACTCTTGGTGAGACAGCTTCCTGTGCCCTTTGGAGCTTTTAAGGCAGCAAACTGAAGAACAGAACTGAGAATCTTCCAGGGCAGCCTTGCAAAAAAATTCCTTCATCCCCCAAACTGGATCTTAGAATGCAAGTTTTCTGTGGATGGCTCCAAGTCCAGCCCCCAGGAAGGAAGAGCTTACAGCACATACATAACAGCCACAAAACTGATGCTGCCTTTTTATTTTATTTTATAGGATTTACAGAATCAACGCACTGCAGGGGTTGGACTGGAGGACCTTCAGGGGTCCCTCGCAACTCTAGAATTCTATGACTGGGGGGGGACCCTCAAAGTGGTTTACAATTTTTTTTAAAAGGTTAACAACAATCTAAGGCAGTGGTTCTCAACCTGTGGGTCCCCAGATGTTGTTGGACTACAACTCCCATCATCCCTGAACTCTGGCCTTTCTAGCTAGGGGTGATGGGAGTTGTAGTTCAACAACATCTGGGGGCCCACAGGTTGAGAAAGGCTGGATTCTAAGGCTTTCAAAAAGTTAAAAACAACATTAGACTAAAAACGGATTAAAAGGAGTCTCAACGTTTTGCATGTCAGCATCTAGGCTTGTCTAAGCAAAAATGTTTCCAGCAGGCACTGAAAAGAGTGCAGTGAAAGTGCCGGCCTGATATTCAAGTGGCAGGGAGTTCCAAAGTGGAGACGATTCATTGTACATCTCACATTTGAAGCCTTGCCCCACACCTGGCTGGCGACCACACAAACACAAACAGATGCTCAAATCCGAACCAACAGAAGGGGGGGGGGGAGGAGGAGAAGTTGAATTTTCCCCAAAACTCAAAACATCCAGCTGTCAGGCTCCCTTACCTCGGTCGAAGCGGCCCATCTTCAGCCGGTTGAGAAGCTGCACCAACGGATTAATGAAGCCCTGGAGTTCCAAGCACTGTGGAAAACGGGGATAAAAGGAGAGAAGCGTCAGCAGACTGAAACAGGCAGGAACCTGTAATTCAGGGACCGACCCGTTGCATTTTGGGGGTGGAAGAGATGACCCCTGGGTGTCCCTTCACACTCTGCAAATCCACGATTCTAAGAAATGCAGAGTAATGGGTCCTCGATAACGTGCACAAATTGAGGAAAATGAGAATGGTTTCTCCTTTTTTTACATAACATATACGGCACTAACTAATTTTTAAAGTTGATTTTTAAATTGATTTTACTACCAAGCACGTTCATTCTCATTTGTTTTTTATAACTAAGCACCTCCTCTTAGTTACGAAGACAGGAAAATTGCAGCTAGGACGCTCAACCCCGTAAGCATGACAAATCCTGCTCACAATGTCCTCTCTCGCTGTTACAATACTGCTCGGCATTGCCAAGGGCTGGGCAATACAGTCGCATCTTGGAAGTTGAGCAGAATCAGTTCTGGAACTCCATCCGACTTCCAAAATGTTCGGAAACCGAAGCGCGGCTTCTGATCAGCTGCAGGAAGCTCCTGCAGCCAATCGGAAGCCGCGTTGGACCAAAAGAACGTTCAAAAACCGGAACATTCACTTCCGGGTTTTGATCATTCGGAAGCCAAGGCGTTTGAGATCCAAGAAACGAATTTATCTGTCTTCCAACATTGTGATATACAGTGGTACCTCGGGTTAAGTACTTAAATCGTTCCGGAGGTCCGTACTTAACCTGAAACTGTTCTTAACCTGAAACACCACTTTAGCTAAGGGGGCCTCCTGCTGCTGCCACTCCGCCGGAGCCCGATTTCTGTTCTCATCCTGAAGCAAAGTTCTTAACCTGAAGCACTATTTCTGGGTTAGCGGAGTCTGTAACCTGAAGCGTATGTAACCTGAGGTACCACTGTATCACCTAGCATCACCTATGCACTCCCCGCCCATCCTGGGGACTAGAAGCTTGCATTTTGATTTTGTGAATCGACTGACTCCACCATCTTTGGCCACTGACCTTCTGTGCAAAGATATGGTCCCTCTCGGTCCAGCAAGGAGAGCGTACGTCCTCGCGGTCTGCCACATGGTTCCTTTGCCTTTTTACTCCACGGAGAGGTGGCTGTGCTGCGTATGGGTGGGGCTGGACGCCCCCATTCTGGCATCTGCCGCTCTCTGCCCGTCTCCGGCCAGCGGGATTCCTCCGCAGGCCGCCGTCCGTATCCACCAAGCGGCTATAGTACGCCTCGTCGAGGGCCGCTGGGTGATGGCAGCAAGGTCCCGTAGGCCGCAGCCTGGTCGCAGCCAGCAAGCCGAGCGGCTTCCTCGTCCGGCGATTGCGCTCCCGGCAAGGCAGGCTTGGAGTAGTCCGCCCCAGCGGTTCCGGGGAGAAGAGGAAAGGCTGCCGGCCTGGGTAGGCACCCCTACGGTGCTTCAGGGGCCCCGACTCCTTCTCCGCGTCGCTCCCGCCGTCCGAGAAGACGTCAAAGTCGGCGCTGCGGTCGTCGTCGTCCTCGCTCGTGGCGCTTTCGACAGAGTACAAAGACTCGCCGGAAGAAACGCTCTTTGAGGAAGAATCCATGGCTGCCATTGAGATATATCTGCGGCAAAGGAAAGACATGGGAAAAGTTAACCAACGCAGCTTGCGGACAGGCAGTTAAGAAAACATTTAGCATTGTTACTAACAACAATAACCGATTTTTTACATGGCACTTTTGGAACTCGCTGCCTGTTGACACCAGGAAAATGCTCTTTTTGGAGCCTGCTAAAAACCTTTTTATGTTTAGACGAGCCTCTGTACAGGCAGGTGGAATGCTAAGGCATGTTCCAGTCTGTTTTTTAGTTTATTTATTCCCAGTTTTATTTATTTTGCCTATTTATTAAATGTGTAAACCGCCCTTCCTCTGAAGAGCTCAGGGTGGCTCACAGCACAACAACACAAAATAGAAACAAAATATGCACCACAAGACTGAAACCAGCCCATTATCCCTACTCCCACAAACACCATTTAAAAGGATGTCGAATATTAATCAGCAAAGAGTTGCTTTACTGAGAAGTTTTCTTCCCTTGGTAAACCACTCTGAGGTTTTTTGGATGATCAAACAGAGTAAATCTTGTGAAACAAATAAAATAAGTGTTTGTTCATATCCCGCCTTTCCCCCAGAATGGGACTCAAGACGGCTTGCACAAATTAAAAGAACACAGATAAAATATAAAAAAGCTAAAAGACAGCTGCTAAAAAGTAACTACACTCTAGTAGAATTAAAAACAATATAAAAAAATTAAAAGACACTTGGATTCTGCGCCCAAGTTTTAAGTAATTCCTCAAAAGACAGGCCCTTCCAACCTAAATTAGTAATTACTAATTACATTAGTGATTTAGTCAGCACAGGCCAGCTGACTTTATAAAATGTAAATAATCACATTAAAAAAATGGGGAAGCACTTTTTTTTAGTGGGTAAGCAGCCGTTTTGCAAGCTGGATCAGGCCACCGGCCCATCTAGTCCAGCATCCTGGTCTCACAGTGGCCAATGACCCCCCAAAAGCTGGGAAACGAGATAGACTACCCCTGGACCTGGAGGTTCCATAAGAACACCGGAAGAGCTGAATCAGTCCAGTGATTCAACTAGTCCAGCTTCCTGTTCTCACAGTGGCCAACCAAATGTCCCAAGGGGAAACCTCAAAGAGGACCCAAACACAGGAGCAATGCAGCTTCCATCAACTGGCCTTGAAAAGCACCGCTGCCTCCAGCTGTGTTGACAGAGCACGGCCACCCTGGCTGGCAGCCGTTGGTAGCCTTCTCTTCCTGCATTTAATTTGTCCAATCTTCTCTTAAAACCATCCGAGCTGGTGCGCATCGCTGCTTCCAGTAGCAGTGAGTTCCGCAGTTTAACTGCGCGAAGAAGTCCTTTCTCCTATCCTCTCCAACTCTCCCAACGTTCTGGCATTGGGAGAGAAACTCGACCCACTGTAGCCCTACCTCAAAGGGGTGTCGCTGCACCCTCACTTGTGGGAAGATCTCCTGCACAGCCACCCGGGCAGAGCCCAGAGTATGGGGGAGAGAGAGAGAGAGTGCCACACACCACTCCGTCCACAACCCGGTGACGCCACGACTTCTGCACACAATTTGCCCTGCTAATTGCCCACTGTGTCCTCCCCAGGACTGAACGTAACAACCAGCTTGAAAAGCGGAGGAAGAGATTTGCACCCGCGCCCTGTCCTCCAGGGGTTTGGATCCACAGCGCGCTTCCTGAACAACAGCCTGCCTCGTGGCAGGCCACGCATCCCGTCAAAGTAGGTCAAGGATCGGTGCCAAGTCGGGCTCCGCCAAGGATTCAAAGAACTGAGGGCAGCCTCCCGCAGCTGCTCCTCCTGCTCAGAGTAGACCCACTGTGGTTAACTAACGTGGGTAGATCAGCTGCCACTAGATTCCAAGGGGTGGGGGGAGGATGCAACTCAGGAGCTTAGGCTCCAAATAAGCCCTACTCGAGAGTAGACCCACTGAAATGGACAAATTAAAGTTAGGGGTATTTGATTTCACCGGAAGGATATGCAGCTGTGAAAATGCCCTCCACCCTTGTTGCACTGATAAAGTTTATAGGCTTGGGTGGGTAAGGTTAAAGCCATTGATATAAGCTAAGTTTCTAGTCCTCAGGATCCTGAGCAAAGGGCTAGCTTTAAATAGGGGCAAAGGAAGCTCACTGGGTCCACTCAGCTCAGCAGACACTGACTGGCAGCAGCGCTCCAGGGTTCCAGGCAGGGAGTCTCCCAGCCAGCCCTTCCGGGAGACGCCTTCAGGACTCGAACCCAGAACCGATGATTCACGGTGTAGAGAAAGTGGGCAGAGAAACGGGTTTCTCATTTCTCCTCTCTCAGAACACCAGAACTCGAATTCGGGACAGATAAAAAGCCCTTCTTCACTCAGTAAAACTATGGAACTCCCTCCCACAAGGACCAGCAATTTAGGAGGAGGGGAGGGCTTCCAATGGCTCCTAGTCACAACACAGATGGAGGCGGGAAATGCTGTGACGGAAATAAAGCCATTGGTCCGAGGGAACTCTGCGCACTTAATGCAGGCGTAAGGGATGGGCTAGTGACTCTGATCACATCAGCCTGGCTTCTCTCTGCGCAAGCAGACCATGTGCCCCCACCTCCTGCCTCCGATGATGCGCAGCCAAAAGATACATGCAGCCAGACTATCAAAGAGGCAGAGATTTTCTGCCGCACACATTTCCCCCCACAAATAATTACATCAGCGAGAAAGCCTTTGTTTTGTTTCTGAAAAGATCCTCCTTTTGCCTTGCTTTTCCCTGGGTACCAAAGCTGCAAATCCCATTGGCCATTTGCTTCCCGGTTCCCCATTCATGCATACAGCCCTCCCAGTAAATCAGATCCATTCATCAGCAAATCAGAAGGTGGCTTAACCCTCTGTTGCCCAAGAAGATTTGAGAAGCTCTTTTTTGTGCAGAGCATAAACTGTGGAACTCACTGCCACATGAAGCAGCGACTGCCACTAACCCAGACGGCTTTAGAAGAGGATTGGACAAATTCACGGAGGAGGAGAAGGCTAGGGGCCATGGAATTTGATTTTAAACACACCAAAAAAAGAGAGAACAGTGTGCCTTAACTCTTGTTCTCTGGAAATCTGTCTGGCTACCCTACAATATCTGGGAATATGAGGCAAGACAGTCTCCAGGAATGCTGCAACAGAGCCCAGACCTCTGTCAGGGATTGTAGAAGTTGCAAGATTCCAGCACTGAACTGGAAAAATGATAGGTATTAGCTGACCCCCAAACCACCTTCAATTTCTTACCTATTTCTGGTGGTTGGCATGCTCATGGTAAATAAACAAGGATAAAAATCAGGTATCAGTCAAATTCCAGAAAACGAGCACAGAATATGGAGTAAATCCTATAGGTGAGATTCACTTATCAGTATATAAATAAGTGCACACCTTTTTTTTTTGCTGCTGCAAAGCTGCACACTTACTTCAGAGAAAGCCCCACTGAAGCCTGTGAGGTTTACTCCTGGGTAAAAACACGCTTGAAGTCTGCGCTGCAGGGCAGGCAGGCAGGTTTTGAGTGTTGCTGGTAGAAGCGCAAAAAGTTTCCAAAGAAGGCAACGGGGGCTTACTCCCGAGTAAGCATGCACAGGATCGGGTGCATGAGGAGGAGCCCTTTCCGCCGCTGCTACTACAACAGCTTGCGACTGTTAGCATCCCGTTTTCCCATAGTGGCCACCAACCCAAATTGTTTCCAGAAAGCCCACAAGTGGGTCCTGGAGAAGCAATAGCTGGACTTCAATGCTAAACTGCTCCTGAACAGAGAGGCTCTACTTAGCTGTTCTGGTTAATAACCGCTCATCAAATTATTAGACACTAACTTGTCTAACCTCTCACTGCTGTTGCCACATCTTGTGGCAGTGAAGGTTAATATTATTACTTAATAATAGTAAATGAGCAACATGACACCAACTGTGGAATTCATCGAACAAAAGATGCTATCCTTGTGAATGTATCTAACAGCTTCCTTGAGCTCGCTCTATTCCTGGAAGTGCCCAGATAATGCCAGGAAAGTGAGATTGTGTGTGAGAAATACACAGAACCCAAACTTTCTCCCAGTTTGCAAAAATGTTATCTGTCTGGTCGGCTGGTCCTAAGCGCCACAGGCAAGCAGCTATCGATGAACTTGCAGGCTGCTATATCTATAAAGCCAATGTTTAATATATATATATATATATATATACCCACAAAGAAATCTGAAAAAGTGTTTCCACAAAGCCAAATAAAAGCAAGAGGCTGTAACCATTCACAGGGATCAGGTCCCATCCGGACTTTTTTCCGAGCAGGCAAGCAGAGAATTTCAGCAAACAGGTCAGGATCCACCTATACTTTTAGCATCAGTGAAAGTTATCTATGCATGTGCTGACAAAATCTGCGACACTAAAGCATTAAATGACTGGCAAATTTTTTAAGGTATACCAGAACATGCTCATATTATTATTATTATTATTATTATTATTATTTAAATAAGTCTGCAGACATCAACCCAACAGAGCCTGCAAATCCTTTTCCAGGCAGGACTTAAGATTTTATGACTCGTGTTCGCAAGTTTATAGCATACAATAAAAGGTTTTATTTGCACAAGGCGTAGTAAAAAGAACAGACGCTAGTCTATCTGCACATCTATAGGGAGGGCGCCCCAAAGCTCTGCAAAAGAAGTCAAATCGCACAACTTTGAGCACAACTGCAATTATTTCAAAAAAAAATTACGTATCTACGCTGCAAAAATTAAACAAGTCACAAATAAGTGAGTAGCTGCATAGGATCCAAGCTGGCTAGCCGTCCATTTCGACTTTACTCCCGGGTAGGTATGCAATCCTAGACCCCCGGCCAACCTGGGAATCAAAGCCCGACACAACTCAAACCGACTTTCTTCTGACATAAATGATTGTGACGTCAGTTCAGATGTCAATTCCAATCCTAATGACCTAAAAGGGGGCGCTTTGGATGGGACGACTGTACCTGAATTTCTCCCGATCCTCCCCAATACCGCTAATCCGATCCCTTCCGCTTCCTTCTCCGGCCCCGATTCATCCACCGACCCCGATCTCCCCAATGCAGAGGTCGGAAACACCACCAGACTACGGACGAGTTCCCGAAAAGAAAAGGAACCGAGAGATAATCCGAATTCCTCCTTCTCCCAAATTGCTGCACCGAAAGCTCTGAAATCAGAAAGTGCACTCTGCACGCGCCCAGAGGCAGCTCGCCTTCGCCGCGAATGTTCCGCAGATGGAGAAAACCTGCTTCAATTCTAAAAGCATCATCTCTAATATACACATACGTATTTACCCTCGTATTATAGAATAGTATATAATAAACAAGTAGTATATATATATATTAGTATACACAGTATATATAAAAGCAAGATTGCGGCTCTGAGCCCCCCAGCCTTCCCGTATCCCCGGAAAGCTCTGAAATCAGAAAGTGCACTCTGCGTACGCCCAGAGGCAGCTCGCCTTTGTCGCGATGTCCCGCAGATGCAGAAAACCTGCTTCAATTCTAAAAGCATCTATAATATATACATAGGTATTTACACTCGTATTACAGAATAGTATATAATAAATATATAGTATCTGTAGTACATAGATTAGTATATACAGTAAATATATGAAAGCAGGATGAGGGCTCTGGGCCACTCAGCCGGCAGAATCCGGGCCGGGGCTCCGAAGCGGAGGCTCCCTCCGCAGCGATCCACTCACCAGCTCCTCTCGGCGGCTCTGAGCTGCTGGCTTCCCGGCTCAGCCTCTCCACCAAGGCGGGCGCAGCAGCCCAGGCGCCACGCGGCCACGTGCGGCGCCGCACGTGCTGCCCGGGCCCCGCCCCGCCCGCCTTTCATCCGCCCCCCGTGGAACGCCCAGCCGATACATTGTAGCGCGGCCCTCCCCCGCCTCCGCGTTCCGAGCGCCCCCATTGGCCCTCCGCGCTCCGGCCCCGCCCCATCCCCCCGCCGCCCCGCGCTCCCATTGGCCAAGCCGGGAGGAGCCAGGGCGCAGGCTGCTACATGTGGCCTGCACGGGAGAGAGAGAGAGAGAGAGCGGAGGGCTGGCGGTGGGGTGGCCCGCCCCGTGTCTGGGGCCGGCGGCTTCCGCACGTGGCAGCGGCGTGCCAGCCGGAGTCAGAGAGGCGAGGCGAAAGCAGGCAGGGCGGGGGGGGGGGGAGGAGGAGGAGGAGCCGGGAAAGATCTCTGGGGTGGAGACCCCGACGTGAGAAGAAACATGGGAACGGAGGGGGGGGGGAAGTGGGTAGAGGGATGGTCAGTGGGGCAGAGACCCAAATGTCAAAAGGAACGGGGGGGGGGGTCGAGTGAAGAGCCGTTGCCAATCGCTGGATTTACTTATATAAGCTAATCAAGCTATAGCTTAGGGCCCCTCTGTCTTGGCCCCCCCCCCCAAAAAAAATTAAAGGGGAAAAAACCCCTGGATGTACATTTCTAAAATCTAAGATAAAAAAGAAAATAAAACCTACATACAGTTTGAGCTTAATAATTATTTCACTATTAATATACTTAATTGTATTTCACTATTAATATACTTAAAGGACGAGGGTGGTGCTGTGGGTTAAACCACAGAGCCTAGGACTTGCTGATCAGAAGGTTGGTGGTTCGAATCCCCACGACGGGGTGAGCTCCCGTTGCTCGGTCCCTGCTCCTGCCAACCTAGCAGTTTGAAAGCACGTCAGAGTGCAAGTAGATAAATAGGTACCGCTCCGGCGGGAAGGTAAACGGCGTTTCCGTGCACTGCTCTGGTTCGCCAGAAGCGGCTTAGTCATGCTGGCCACATGACCTGGAAGCTGTACGGCCAATAAAGCGAGATGAGCGCCGCAACCCCAGAGTCGGCCACGACTGGATCTAATGGTCAGGGGTCCCTTTACCTTTACCTTTTATTAATATACTTCTTAATTGTATTTCAGTTCAACCATTACTTGGAGAAAATACATATTTTGTTATGTGCAAATGGCTTTAGACACCTATTAGGTCCATAAATTACCATAATAGCATATATTCAACACACAAAAAACCGTGACAATTTGTTGTTGACAAAGGGCAGCTGGACATATAAAGGGCCCCATTACCTTCAGGAGCTTAGGGTCTCATCAAACCTAAATCCGGCCCTGGGTGTGAGTGAAGGGATGATCAGTGGGGCCGAGACCCAAATGCCTTTAAGGACTGGCCGGTGGGGAGAGCCCGTGGGTGAGGTAAGAATCTGTGGGGCGGCCATGCCTGGCTAGCTCAGTTGGTTGGACTATGAGTAGGCCAAGAGAGAACAGGTTTCTCATTAGGGAAGGGCGGAAATGGGGCAGGAATGATAACATAAGAAACCCACTAGGTCAGATTGTGGGGCCCAGCATTCTGCAATGGTGAGCTGGATGTTCCCAGGAACCCTGCAGTGCAAATGTGTCAGGAATCAGAGGCAGCCCCCCTCTCTTGTTCATCCCCCCAGCAGCTAATATTCAGGGGTAGACTGGCCCTGTATATGGAGGTTCCACCTCACCATCAGGTGGAGAGATTTCGCCTGTGTGAATTTGCTTACGTAATCCCCTTTCAACTAAAAGAGGGGCAGGGAGGCAGCGCTACATCATGTGGCCAGGGCCAGATTTAGGTTCGATGAGGCCCTAAGCTACTGAAAGGGACGCGGGTGGCGCTGTGGGTTAAACCACAGAGCCTAGGATTTGCCGATCGGAAGGTCGGCGGTTCGAATCCCCGCGACGGGGTGAGCTCCCGTTGCTCGGTCCCAGCTCCTGCCAACCTAGCAGTTCGAAAGCACGTCAAAGTGAAAGTAGATAAATAGGTACCGCTCCGGTGGGAAGGTAAACGGCATTTCTGTGCGCTGCTTTGGTTCGCCAGAAGTGGCTTAGTCCTGCTGGCCACATGACCCAGAAGCTGTACGCTGGCTTCCTCGGCCAATAAAGCGAGATGAGCGCCACAACCCCAGAGTCGTCCGCGACTGGACCTAATGGTCAGGGGTCCCTTTACCTTTACCTTTAAGCTACTGAAGGTAATGAGGCCCTTTATATGTCCAGCTGTCCTTTGTCAACAACAAATTGTCGCTGTTTTTGTGTCTTGGATATAGGCTACATGGTAATTCATGTACCCATTACTTACATCATAGAAGCCTACACAACACAACACAAAACAAAACACTGTTGCTGTATGTAGGTTTTATTTTATTTGTTTTTTATCTTATATTTTGGAAATGTACATCCAGTTTTTTCCCTTTAATTTTTTGGGGGCCCCCCAAAAGAGTGGGTCCCTAAGCTATAGCTTCTTTAGCTTATACGTAAATCCGGCACTGCTTGTGGCAACGAAACTCCCTGAAAATAATAATAATCATGCAATAGGTGAAGAAAAAACAAACACTCTCCTTGTCTTTTGTTGGTCCTGAACGTAAGGACCACCCCGTTTCTGGAACCTTTAATTATCACTGTCCTTGTTTTGAAAAGTCCCTTCGTCAGAAATGAAATTGCCGGCTGCGTCAGGAAAGGTATGCACCGGAATTATTTCTAGTCTGCTTATTAAAATGTTCTTGCATTGCCAAGCAAAGAACACAGCTTTGAATAAATAAGAAAAATGGGTGGCAGTTTTAAGCAAGAGGCGATGGTGTTGTTTTATGAGACAGGCTAGGACTGGATCGCTTCTGCAAAACAGGAACTTTTCGAAAAACTACTTCCCTGCTTCAATGGCTGCAGAAGGGAATTAGCTAAATTAGGAGCTGCCAGGCCACTGAGGTCCATCTCGTTCAGGGATAGGCAAACTCCGGCCCTCCAGATGTTTGGAACTACAATTCCCATCATCCCTGACCACTGGTCCTGTTAGCTAGGGATGATGGGAATTGTAGTCCTAAACATCTGGAGGGCTGGAGTTTGCCTATGCCTGATCTAGCTCATTACTGTGACTGACAAGGGCTCTCCAGGGTTTCAGAAATGGGGGGCATTCCCAGCCCTTAAAATGCTACCGGAAAATGAACTTGAGACCTACGTGCATATTCACCGGTGATTTATTTGTGGTGCCAGCAATAAAAAAAATTTTTATTAAAAAAAATGGAACCCCCATGAGCAGGGGCAGTCTATCTCCATTTTTTGCTCATCATTTTTTAAATCATTGCTGATGTGGCCTTCGATGACGCTCCTCCAGATTTCCCTAAGGACCTTTGAAAGCCATTGCCACATCCTGTGGGAGTTCCAGAGGTGAACCTCGTATTGCGTAGAAAACCAGATCTTGCGTAAAGAACTTCAAGGGCAGCTCTGTGGCCTCATGACCCATTTCTTGGGCTTCCTGGAAACATTGCCGGCTGCTGTGGGGTGCTGCCCCAGATGGCCCAGTTGACTTTGATGCTGGAGAGCTCCCACTCTGTTGTTCCTGTAATTCCTGCCCCCCCCCCACTTTCCACAGAGCCAAACCTGTTGCTCCCCTGTCTTGCTGCCCCATAGCCAAGCCCTGATTCCACCTCTCAGCTCCTCCCCACTGATCCAAGCAGGTCAGGATGTTCCAACAGTCTGACACAGTAAGGCTCTTCCAGCAATACCTTGGGATTTTGCTGTTACGCCTAAAAGGAGCTGAGTCAGACCTCCGGGTCCATTGAGCTCAGCATTGCCAACACAGACTGGCAGCAACTCTCCAGGGTTCCCGGAAAAGGCTTGAACCCCGGGACCTTTTCTGCAGGAAAAGCAGGTTCTCTGAGCCTTCCCTGTGAAATGAAGTAAGATTCTAGTCCTCATGAATAAAGTCAGAGCAATTGGCCCATCAAACTTAGTATGGTCTACACTGACTGGCAGCAGCTCTCCGGGGTTTCAGGCAGGGTAGAACAGACCAAGTTCAGAGATGTCGGCTGCTGTAACCACTCTGCTAAACTCCTGTTTCCAAAAACCTACTGCAGGCTTCCTCAACCTCGGCCCTCCAGATGTTTTGAGACTACAGTTCCCATCATCCCTGACTGCTGGTCCTGCTCGCTAGGGATCATGGGAGTTGTAGTCCAAAAACAGCTGGAGGGCCCAGTTTGAGGAGCCTGACGTATTGTGTGCTGGAAGGGAGACTGTCCTTAGCAGGCCAGTGGAGGTTCTGCATGGATCTATTTGAGCTTCAGGTATTTCACAGTAGCTCAGGTGTTATCTCTTAGTACTGTATTTTTTGCTCTGTAAGATTCACTTTTTCCCTCCTAAAAAGTAAGGGGAAATGTGTGTGCCTCTTATGGAGCGAATGCAGGCTGCGCAGCTATCCCAGAAGCCAGAACAGCAAGAGGGATTGCTGCTTTCACTGCGTAGCGATCCCTCTTGCTGTTCTGGCTTCTGAGATTCAGAATATTTTTTTTCTCTTTCTTCCTCCTCCAAAAACTAGGTGCGTCTTGTGGTCTGGTGCGTCTTATAGAGCGAAAAATATGGTACTTCCTCTCCAGAGCCCTGTAAGGTAGGACAGAATGATGCCCCTGCAGCAGAGAGAGGACTGGAGAGCCTTGTTTAATAATCTCATGACTCAATAGCCCCTCTGCATGCCACACTACAAGCTCTGCAAATATTTATTACCATTATTAAAGCTGCAACATTTTTATTTTCAAAAAATAAAAACTTCCACTGTGCCCATTCAGAAGGAAGCCTCGCTGAAGTCACTGGGACTTAACTCCCAGCTAAGTTTGTTTGCCAGGATGGTGAATTAATTGGTGTGCCCAATTAATCAGGCAGCTCTGTGTGTAGATGTCTGTAAATACTAATAGATAATATATCAATTTTTCCTTCTCTGACACACAGGGGGGAGTTCAGAGACGATGTCTGCTGCACCGCATCGCAAAATGAATTATGCTTCCTCCTTTGGAAATATATAGATTACTCATATTCAAACGTGCCCAACAGGTTAATTAACTGAAATTCCATTAACCACTTGGCAGTTCTCATTTTTGTGCATCTGTTTTATGTGCAGAGGGAGGAATTGGAGGGGGTGGAGAACCTTATTGGTGTTCTACTTCTGTTTTTTGAAAGCAATCTTCTAGTCCTCATTGTGGATAAAAACAGAGAGAAGTGTGGGCAGCTTCTGGTGAGGGTTCCTGCTAGCACGGTCGTCTAGCTAATAATTGCAACAGAAGCTGGTGTGCAGGAGACATTCCCAGTGGATTGTACCCCATTAGGCTTTTCCCCCGAAGCGAACCCTCTTGCCCTCTAGATCAGGGGTCAGCAAACTTTTCCAGCAGGGGGCCGGTCCGCTGTCCCTCAGACCTTGTGGGGGGCCGGACTATATTTTGGAAAAAAAAAATGAATGAATTCCTATGCCCCACAAATAACCCAGAGATGCATTTTAAATAAAAGCACATATTCTACTCATGTAAAAACACGCTGGTTCCCGGACCGTCCGTGGGCCGGATTTAGAAGGTGATTGGGCTGGATCCGGCCCCCAGGCCTTAGGTTGCCTACCCCTGCTCTAGACCATCATTCCTCCTAACAGTGAACTCAAATGGTGAGTGCCGATTCAGAAAGGGGTACTAAGCAGGGGCCTTGGAGAAACATGGGGTTGATACTTGTGGGTCGTGGTAAGAAAGATACGCAGCAACATTTCGCTGCAGCGCTGCCAATATTTATTGATTCAGCGCACTTGCAAACCCACCACGGGAGTTTCGCCGTGATGGAAGAATCAGCTTTTTCGGAGTGCCGGCATCTTGTGGTTTTTTTTTCTTCAGGCATCTCGTTCACTTTCCGGTTACCACCCTTTGCGCATGAGCGCATGCTCCGTCACCCCAGCCCGAATGAAAGCGACAGGGAGACTCCTCCCCCTGCGCAGCAAGCCCATTCTCAAAAGGAGGGAGCGTAATTGTGAATGACTGTCCGCCAACTGCAGCGTCGGCTTCGTGATTCATTAAGTTCCTCCCGCTGGCTCGTCTGAGAAAGTCGTAAGGGCAAGAGGCGCATCGCTGAGCATGGCTTAGCGTGAATCAGCCAGCAGAAACCGGCCATTGATGTAAAAATGTCTGACTCGCCTTTGCTGCCGTAAGTTGTCATCACCATCAGGGAAGCTGAAGCGAATCTGAAGAAGACGTTGTCCTCCTCTATTTCATCCTACTCCCTCATCACTCCAAGGCCTATGTTTATTTATTCCACTGCATTAGTATCCAATCTTTTTCTCCAAAGAACTCAATCTGGTGTGTCCCCTTCTCATTTAATGAGATGTCTTTTTTGGCCACAGGGACACACACGCCTTAGTTACTTCCATTTGGGTGGCTGACGCGGGTGGCGCTGTGGGTTAAACCACTGAGCCTAGGACTTGCTGATCAGAAGGTCGGCGGTTTGAATCCCCATGACGGGGTGAGCTCCCGTTGTTCGGTCCCTGCTCCTGCCCACCTAGCAGTTCAAAAGCACGCCAAAGTGCAAGTAGATAAATAGGTACCACTCTGGCGGGAAGGTAAACGGCGTTTCCTTACGCTGCTCTGGTTCGCCAGAAGCGGCTTAGTCATGCTGGCCACATGACCCAGAAGCTGTACGCCGGCTCCCTTGGCCAATAAAGTGAGATGAGCGATGCAACCCGAGAGTCGGTCATGACTGGACCTAATAGTCAGGGATACCTTTACCTTTACCAATGTTCTCTACGTGGGGCTGCCTCTGAAAAGGGCTCCGAAATTTCAGCTGGCTCAAAGATTGCTGCAGCCAGATTGCTGACTGGGGCTGGTTATAGGGAGCAGATGAGACTTGCCAGCTGGAACGGCTCCGGGCAATCAAGTCTGTTTCCAGGTATCATTCTGGTTATCCCCTATAAAGTCCTACACAGCTCAGGTCCAAGTTCTCTGAATGACTGGACCCTCCATACTGCCTGGGTTTTGAGATCTTCCGGAGAGGCCCTCATCTACTAGACCCACTTGGTGGGGACACAAGAGAGGGCCTTCTCGGTGGTGGCTCCTCTCAGAAAACTTTGGATCTCCTTTCCTGGAGAAGCCAGACCGGCTCCCTCCTTGCTGTCCTCCACTGGCAGGTGAAACTCTTCTTGTTCCCACAGGCTTTGGGGAACTGACATTTTTTAATAAAAGGGCTATTGCTGTGGTGTTTTTATTGCAATTATCTGTATGTTTTAAATACAGTGGTACCTCTGGATGTGAACGGGATCCGTTCCAGAGCCCCATTCGCATCCTGAAGTGAACGCAATCTGCGTCTGCGCATGCGCGGGTCACAATTCGCCACTTCCGCACATGTGCGTGATGTCATTTTGAGCATCTGCACATGAGCGATTGGCAAAACCCAGAAGCAACGTGTTCCATTACTTCAGGGTCGCCACAGAGCGCAACCCGAAAATGCTCAACCTGAAGCAACTTTAACCCAAGGTATGACTGTATCTATCTATCAATCTCTGTTTATTTATTTTTTTTAAAAAAAAACACTGTTCCCATCCCCCCAATGTCTCTCTCTCCCCTCCCCCGGCATTCTGCCCTGACACGGAGGTCCAGCTCCGAGGGCCTTCTGGCGGTTCCCTCGCTGTGAGAAGTGAGGTTACAGGGAACCAGGCAGAGGGCCTTCTCGGTGGTGGCACCTGCCCTGTGGAACGGCCTCCCAGCAGATGTCAAGGCAATAAACAATTACTGTATTTTACTTTTAAAAGACACATGAAGGCAGCCCTGTTTAGGGAAGTTTTTAATGTCTGATGCTGTATTGTTTTTCATATTTGGTTGGAAGGCCCCCCGATTGGCTGGGGAAACCCAGCCAGATGAGTGGGGTATAAATAATTATAATTATAATTATAATTATAATTATAATTATTATTATTATTATTATTATTATTATTATTCAGCTAAAGGGACGCGGGTGGCGCTGTGGGTTAAACCACAGAGCCTAGGACTTGCCGATCAGAAGGTCGGCAGTTCGAATCCCCACGACGGGGTGAGCACCCATTGCTCGGTCCATAGCTGTCAACTTACAGATTTGAAAATAAGGGACCAGCAGCCAAAATAAGGGACCTGCAGCCTCACCTGTTCCAGGCACTCCAGTCTTCCTATGCTCCTGCAGTCTGGTCAAACTCATGCTGGTAGCTTCGAGAACACTGTCCAACCAACTTTGTAACCAGAGGTTCAACTGAATAGAATCTGAATCACATGCACCACAAGGCCTATGCAGCTTCAACTTAAGATGGCTCCCCGGCCTGGCTTTGCACTGCAAAGTTTGCAGCAGCACGTGCAACAAAATGGCGTCCAGCATTCAAACCCCCTCAGCTTGCATTAACTAGCCACATACAAGGCATGCAAGCTCCACCCCCCAGTCGTTCTTAGACTTCGTATTGGGTGAGCAACACAGCCAAGCAACACAGTTGGAGCCTCTCTCCTCCCTGGCCAGGAGGGAGGGAGGGAGAGGAGCTGCTTCCTTTGGAATTTAAGGGACATCATTTAAGGGACATCCATCAATAAGGGACAGCAGCGGGACATGGCGCTGGAATAAGGGACTGTCCCTTCAAATAAGGGACACTTGACAGCTATGGCTCGGTCCCCGCTCCTGCCCACCTAGCAGTTCAAAAGCACGCCAAAGTGCAAGTAGATAAATAGGTACCACTCCGGCGGGAAGGTAAACGGCGTTTCCTTACGCTGCTCTGGTTCGCCAGAAGCGGCTTAGACATGCTGGCCACATGACCCGGAAGCTGTACGCCGGCTCCCTTGGCCAATAAAGCGAGATGAGCGATGCAACCCCAGAGTCGGTCATGACTGGACCTAATGGTCAGGGATACCTTTACCTTTACCAATGTTCTCTACGTGGGGCTGCCTCTGAAAAGGGCTCCGAAATTTCAGCTGGCTCAAAGATTGCTGCAGCCAGATTGCTGACTGGGGCTGGTTATAGGGAGCAGATGAGACTTGCCAGCTGGAACGGCTCCGGGCAATCAAGTCTGTTTCCAGGTATCATTCTGGTTATCCCCTATAAAGTCCTACACAGCTCAGGTCCAAGCTCTCTGAATGACTGGACCCTCCATACTGCCTGGGTTTTGAGATCTTCCGGAGAGGCCCTTATCTACTAGACCCACTTGGTGGGGACACAAGAGAGGGCCTTCTCGGTGGTGGCTCCTCTCAGAAAACTTTGGATCTCCTTTCCTGGAGAAGCCAGACCGGCTCCCTCCTTGCTGTCCTCCACTGGCAGGTGAAACTCTTCTTGTTCCCACAGGCTTTGGGGAACTGACATTTTTTAATAAAAGGGCTATTGCTGTGGTGTTTTTATTGCAATTATCTGTATGTTTTAAATACAGTGGTACCTCTGGATGTGAACGGGATCCGTTCCAGAGCCCCATTCGCATCCTGAAGTGAACGCAACCTGCGTCTGCGCATGCGCGGGTCACAATTCGCCACTTCCGCACATGTGCGTGATGTCATTTTGAGCATCTGCACATGCGCGATTGGCAAAACCCAGAAGCAACGTGTTCCATTACTTCAGGGTCGCCACAGAGCGCAACCCGAAAATGCTCAACCTGAAGCAACTTTAACCCAAGGTATGACTGTATCTATCTATCAATCTCTGTTTATTTTTATTTTTTTAAAAAAACACTGTTCCCATCCCTCCAATGTCTCTCTCTCCCCTCCCCCGGCATTCTGCCCGGACACTGAGGTCCAGCTCCGAGGGCCTTCTGGCGGTTCCCTCGCTGTGAGAAGTGAGGTTACAGGGAACCAGGCAGAGGGCCTTCTCGGTGGTGGCACCTGCCCTGTGGAACGGCCTCCCAGCAGATGTCAAGGCAATAAACAACTACTGTATTTTACTTTTAAAAGACACATGAAGGCAGCCCTGTTTAGGGAAGTTTTTAATGTCTGATGCTGTATTGTTTTTCATATTCGGTTGGAAGGCCCCCCGATTGGCTGGGGAAACCCAGCCAGATGGGTGGGGTATTAATAATAATAATAATAATAATAATAATAATAATAATTCAGCTAAAGGGACGCGGGTGGCGCTGTGGGTTAAACCACAGAGCCTAGGACTTGCCGATCAGAAGGTCGGCAGTTCGAATCCCCACGACGGGGTGAGCACCCATTGCTCGGTCCATAGCTGTCAACTTACAGATTTGAAAATAAGGGACAGCAGCCTTGAAAATAAGGGACCAGCAGCCAAAATAAGGGACCTGCAGCCTCACCTGTTCCAGGCACTCCAGTCTTCCTGTGCTCCTGCAGTCTGGTCAAACTCATGCTGGTAGCTTCGAGAACACTGTCCAACCAACTTTGTAACCAGAGGTTCAACTGAACAGAATCTGAATCACACGCACCACAAGGCCTATGCAGCTTCAACTTAAGATGGCTCCCCGGCCTGGCTTTGCACTGCAAAGTTTGCACCAGCACGTGCAACAAAATGGCGTCCAGCATTCAAAACCCCCCTCAGCTTGCATTAACTAGCCACATACAAGGCATGCAAGCTCCACCCCCCAGTCGTTCTTAGACTTCGTATTGGGTGAGCAACACAGCCAAGCAACACAGTTGGAGCCTCCCTCCTCCCTGGCCAGGAGGGAGGGAGGGAGAGGAGCTGCTTCCTTTGGAATTTAAGGGACATCATTTAAGGGACATCTATCAGTAAGGGACAGCAGCGGGACATGGCGCTGGAATAAGGGACTGTCCCTTCAAATAAGGGACACTTGACAGCTATGGCTCGGTCCCCGCTCCTGCCAACCTAGCAGTTCGAAAGCACATCAAAGTGCAAGTAGATAAATAGGTACCGCTCCGGCGGGAAGGTAAACGGTGTTTCCGTGTGCTGCTCTGGTTCGCCAGATGCGGCTTAGTCCTGCTGGCCACATGACCCGGAAGCTGTACGCCGGCTCCCTTGGCCAATAAAGCGAGATGAGCGCCACAACCCCAGAGTCAGTCACTACTGGACCTAATGGTCAGGGGTCCCTTTACCTTTACCTTTATTCTTCATTTATTTGAAAGCTGCCTTGAGTTCCTGTGGGGGGGGGGGAAGGTGGCATGACTAAACCAACAACAACCTTCTGTTGCAGCTACTCTCGCTGAGTCCAAGGGGGCAGGAGAGAGCTTTGATTTCCCCCCCTTGCAAGGTCGCACACCGAGATGTGGCTTTGCCGAGCCCTCAAGAGGCTCGCAATGCGCCACACCGCAAATTCCGCCGATTAGCCGTTGCAATAACACTTCTCCATCCAAACTCCGGAATTTGTTACATAACAGGCAGGACGTAAAGTTTAATGGCCCTTTCTGTTTTAAGAGAGCGGGGGGAGATATTCCCGCCCTGAGTGCAGGGAACACTGCGTTCTTGTTCGGCATCAGCCTCTCCCAAGCCAGCTGCCTGGAACAGAGCGGTGAGTCAGCAGCAGCATCGCACCATCGAGGGAGATAATTTTTTCCCCCTTCCAAAAACAAAAAACTGCTGCTAAGTTTGGCAGCTTGCGTCGACAGGCTCTGGCTGTTGGCCACCAGAGCAACAGCAACAAACCCGGACAGTTTGCTGACCCCTTCCTTGGAGACTGGTGACTGGAGCAATGTGAGATGAGTCAGGCTGGATCCGGCTCGCCTAGTGCAGTATCCTGTTCTCAAAGTGGCTCATCGGAAGCTCCAGTGAGGAGCCCTAAGCAGGGCAGGAGTGCAACAACACACTCAACCAATTGCAAGTGTTATTGTCTGGCACACTGCCTCTGGCGAGGGAGGAAGGACGTGGCCATAGACTGATTGCTACTACAGTGGTACCTCGGGTTACAGACGCTTCAGGTTACAGACTCAGCTAACCCAGAAATAGTTCCTTGGGTTAAGAACTTTGCTTCAGGATGAGAACAGAAATCGTGCTCCGGTGGCGCAACGGCAGCAGGAGGCCCCATTAGCTAAAGTGGTGCTTCAGGTTAAGAACAGTTTCAGGTTAAGTACGGACCTCCGGAACGAATTAAGTACTTAACCCGAGGTACCACTGTATAAGAGAACAAGTTCCCTAGCAAATGGTCACTGTTTTTCCAGGTTGATATGGTACTTATTTAGCCAATGATGCAGCTGTTTCTGGGGCAGCACAGTAGTTTATAGCAGTCCTTGCGCCTTGATAGGGTGGCCACATATGCATCGCGAAAAACAAGGACCAGAGAGCCAGTGGTGTAGTGGTTAAGAGCGGTAGTCTCGTAATCTGGGGAACTGGGTTCGATTCCCCGCTCCTCCACATGCAGCTGCTGGGTGACCTTGGGCCGGTCACACGTCTCTGAAGTCTCTCAGCCCCACTCACCTCACAGAGTGTTTGTTGTGGGGGAGGAAGTGAAAAGGAGATTGTTAGCTGCTTTGAGACTCCTGAAGGGGAGTGAAAGGCGGGATATCAAATCCAAACTCTTCTTCTTCTTCTTATGTCCTTAGTGAGGTTTCCACAGGAGAACCTCCCAGTAGATATGTTCCCTATGGGAATCTCCACTGCATCTTCCCCTGTCTTTCCTTTAATGTTGGTACCCCAAACCCACAGCCTCACCATGACTTGTGGTGGGGCCTCGTCTGCCCCGGACGCCTGGGTTTCCGTGCCTTGCTACAGATTGAAGACCACCAGGCAGGTTGGATGGATTCCAGAGGGAGGCAAGGAGTGATTTTCTCGCTCGGGTGGCTATGCCAAGCACAGGGTGTGTGTGTGTGTGTGTGTGTGTGTGTGTGTATGTGTGATTGGAGACAGGGCAGGGAAGGAATCACAGCGTGAAGGGCACGGCGGCAGCAAATACCTCTGGAACGAATTATGTACGTAACCAGAGGTACCACTGTACAGTCATAGCTCGGGTTGAAGTAGCTTCAAGTTAAGTATTTTCAGGTTGCACTCCGCGGCGACCCGGAAGTAACGGAGCACGTTACTTCTGGGTTTCGCCACTCACGCATGCGCAGATGCTCAAAATGATGTCACGCGCATGCGTGGAAGTGGCGAGACACGACCCGCAGATGCGCAGTCACGTCTTACGTTTACTTCAGGATGCGAACAGGGCTCCGGAATGGATCCCGTTCGTATCCAGAGGTACCACTGGTTGTTAGTTGCTCATAACTTGCTTCTGTTAAGCAGAACACGACAGTTTGGTAGATCTTCATCTACAGCAGGCAGAAAAATCATTTAAGCATCCCACCAGGGCCTTCAGCAATTTTAAGATGGTCAGGGGAAGTTTGGGGACCAGGGATCTGGGCTGCACCCTTTACCTAGGAGTAAGCTCCATTAGAAAAAAAGGAAGTTTACTGCTGAGCAGACATACATAGGATGATATTGTCAAGTCCTGCCCAGAGAACTCTAATAGGGGAGGCAATTACATAGATTTAGGATTGCTACTTTTCTCCCCAAGGGAGAGATAAAGATATTTTGGTGAATGAATTAGCCGGCATTCCAAGCAGGTTATTTTAATTTTTATATTTATATTTTTTATTTATACTTTTCAAGTTTATACATTTCACTAATGTTACAATCATTTTGACATTTCAAAACTTGACTTCCTTCCCCCTCTTTCTGCGGTTCCTTAAATTTATTCTTAATATCTTCTGCATATCCAGATTAACTTAATTTGCTCATTTATTCATCTTCTTTAAATACATACTCTTACGAAACTGCAGGTTATTACAACAGTACTGCCAATGTCGTTATCTGATTACAATTTATCTGTAAATAGTCAATAAACCGTTTCCATTCTTTTATATATATTTTTAAAAATTGTTATCTTGATTTCTTATTTTTCCGGTAAGTTTCGCCATTTCTGCATATTCCGTAAGTTTCTGTATCCATTCTTTCTTTGCTGGGACTACCGAGCAGTTTCAACTGGAGAAGCTTTGAGCAAAGATCTCAGATGCCACCAGAAGAAAAGTTGTGAATTGTTTGACCCTTGCCATTGCGGTGGTGTGGGGAAGGCAGGATGGCAGGTCCATTTTGCTACTGCATGTGAGGAAGAAATTCAACAGGTGCGGTTCAGGTTGAACTTCATGCCAGAGGGAGAAAACTGCTTACGGAGAATGTTCAGAAGCAGTTTTTTAAGGTGTTCCAAGCGATGACGGCCCACACCCTGGCAGCAGAAACAGGTTCTGGATGAGCCCTGTCTTCTGCCAAAAGCCGCACACAGGTTGAACTATTTACATAACAAAATGAGGTGGGAAGATGGCAAAGCCCTGGGTGGTATTAGCAAAGCGCACCATTTCAGGCTGCAAGGGCGGGTCATTCTTTTGAACACCCCTTTGTATTAAAAACAAGCAACGCCACACTACACAGGAGTTGCACCAAGTCAGACTTTCGGTCTATCCAGCTAAGTATTGCTGACCATAGCTGTCAACTTACAGATTTGAAAGTAAGGGACCAGCAGCCTTGAAAATAAGGGATCAGCAGCCAAAATAAGGGATTTTGGCTTAAGGTAAAGGTAAAGGTACCCCTGCCCGTACGGGCCAGTCTTGACAGACTCTGGGGTTGTGCGCCCATCTCACTTAAGAGGCCAGGGGCCAGCACTGTCCGGAGACACTTCCGGGTCACGTGGCCAGCGTGACATCGCTGCTCTGGCGAGCCACAGCCGCACACGGAAACGCCGTTTACCTTCCCGCTGGTAAGCGGTCCCTATTTATCTACTTGCACCCGGAGGTGCTTTCGAACTGCTAGGTTGGCAGGCACTGGGACCGAGCAGCGGGAGCGCACCCCGCCGCAGGGATTCGAACCGCCGACCTTTCGATCGGCAAGCCCTAGGCGCTGAGGCTTTAACCCACAGCGCCACCTGCGTCCCATTTTGGCTTAGCTTATACAGAAATCCGGCACTGATGGAGCCATGCTGCTTTTGCTGCGACTAAGGATCCTAAGGGTCTACAACTCCCACCAAAGAGGAGTGGCAGACAGATGGCAAAGCTTACAGGCAGAATTAGAAACCAGGAAGAGGACCTCTTTAATAAAGAATGGGGAAAGTTTATAATTTAGTTGAAAAGCTATTGTCAAGAGTTACATACATGGGTAGGATTGACAGAAAACTTGTAGTAAATATTTGAACTATGGATGGACAAATGATAAAAATAGAGTTATGAAAGGGATGCAGAGGGGGAAATCACTACATTAAGATGCTGCACTGGTTGGAGGGGATGCTAAGCAGCACGTCAGGGCTGCCGTCGTCCTGGCGCAAGGAGTTCCATAGGCCCTTCCCCGCCCAAGGGGGGGGGAGAGAGAGAGAGACTCTAGCCCATGCCGCCCGCAAGCCCAACATGAGGCACCGCGGCAGCCACTGTAGCGCCACCCTTCTGCGTCCCTCCCCATCCCCTCCTCTTCCTGCTCCCTCAGGCCCCCTCCTCAGTCACCACCGCAGCTGCTGCCTCTGGCTTCCCCTGGCAGCGCGGCGGAAGTCTCGCAAGAGAGGGGCTGCCTGCCTGCCCACTGCCACCCGTCTCCTCACGACGCGCCCCTGAGGGGGAAAAGGGAGAGACGGAGACGCAGCAGCTCGTGCGCGCTCTCTCGTGGCGGAGGACCCTGAGCCGCTGCTTCCCTCCCAAGCCGGGTGAGCATGAAACACGGGAAATTTAAGGGACATCATCAATAAGGGACAGCAGCGGGACACGGCGCTGGGATAAGGGAGTTTCCCACCAAATAAGGGACAGTTGACAGCTATGTTGCTGACACTGGCTGGCAGCAGGTCTCCTGGTGTTCCAGGAGCTGGGACCTTTTGCATGCAGCGTAACTAAGGTACAGTCTTGCCCGGTCCTCGTAGAAGTGAGGAAAGAGGGTGCCATTTAAAATAGAAACCTTGCTCTTCGTGGTTCTGAATGAAGGGTCAATTCAAAGAGTCAGGCTGCTGAGTGCATCTACCTCAGTATTGCCCACACTGACTGGCAGCAGCTATCCAGGATTTCAGGCGGGGAGCCGCCCCTGTCTCTATCATGGATTGAACCAGGGACCTTCTACATGCAAAGCAGGTGTTCTGCCCCTGAGCCACAACGCTTCCCTTAAACATAAAAGTAAGATTCCAGCCCTCATGGTTCAGGGACAGGAAGGTGCCTTAAACTGAATCTAGCTCAGTAATGAGGTACTCAGCGGATGCTCATTCAATTTGCAGGTGATTTCAAGGGACGCGGGTGGCCCTGTGGGTTAAACCACAGAGCCTAGGACTTGCCGATCAGAAGGTCGGCAGTTCTCTCCTGCCAATCTAGCAGTTCGAAAGCACACCAGTGCAAGTAGATAAATAGGTACCACTCCGGCGGGAAGGTAAACGGCGTTTCCGTGCGCTGCTCTGGTTCGCCAGAAGCGGCATAGTCATGCTGGCCACATGACCCGGAAGCTGTACGCCGGCTCCCTCAGCCAATAAAGCGAGATGAGCGCCGCAACCCCAGAGTCGTTTTTTTACCAAGCAGGGAGGGGTAGCTAATGTCACAGAAGAAAGAATTGGGATTCAAAATGACCTTAACAGATAGGAGAACTGGGCCCAAACTAAGGAAAGGAAATTCAATAGGTTCTGCACTTCGGCAGGAAGAACCAGCTGCACAAATATGAGAGACACACCAGGCTTACCAGTAAAAGTAAAGGGACCCCTGACCATTAGGTCCAGTCGTGGCCGACTCTGGGGTTGCGGTGCTCATCTCGCTTTATTGGCCGAGGGAGCCGGTGTACGGCTTCCAGGTCATGTGGCCAGCATGACTGAGCCGCTTCTGGCGAACAAGAGCAGCGCACGGAAACGCCGTTTACCTTCCCGCCGGAGCGGTACCTATTTATCTACTTGCACTTTGACGTGCTTTCGAACTGCTAGGTGGGCAGGAGCAAGGACTGAGCAAGGGGAGCTCACCTCGTCGCAGGGATTCGAACCGCCAACCTTCTGATCGGCAAGTCCTAGGCTCTGTGGTCTAACCCACAGCGCCACCCGCGTCCCAGTAGTACATGGCTTACCAGTAGTACATACGAAAAGGATGCACAGGTCTTCGTAGACCACAAGCTGAATAGGAGTCAACAGTGTGACGCAGCAGCAAAAAAGGCTAATGCTGTTCTAGGCTGCATCAACAGAAGTCTAGTGTCCGGATCAAGGGAAGTAATAGCACCACTCTGTTCTACCTTGGTCAAACCACACCTGGAATACTGTGTCCTGTTCTGGGCACCACAATTTAAGAAGGATGTTGACAAGCTGGAAGGTGTGCAACCAAGATGATCAAGGGTCTAGAAACCAAGCCTGATGAGGAACGGTTGAGGGAATTGGGTCTGTTTAGCCCAGGCTTCCTCAACTTCGGCCTTCCAGATGTTTAGAGACTATAGTTCCCATCATCCCTGACCACTGGTCCTGCTAGCTAGGGAACATGGGAATTGTAGGCCAAAAACATCTGGAGGGCCGAGGTTGAGGAAGCCTGGTTTAGCCTGTAAAAGAGGAGAACAAGAGGAGATATAGTAGTCATCTTCAAATATCTGAAAGGCTGTCTGCATGGAGGATGGACTCAAAGCAGTGGCTTCAAATTACGAAGTAGATTCTGACTAAACATCGGGAAGAATTTTCTGATCGTAGGAGCTGTTCAACTGTGGAACAGACTGGAGGTGTTGGACTCTCGTTCCTAGGTTTTTAAGCAGAGGATGGTTGGCCATCTAGCTGAGATTCCTGCATTGAAGGGGGTTGGACTAGATGACCCCCAGGTGTCCCTTCCAACTCTACAATCACGTTTCCATAACTGCCAGCGGCTCTCCAGGGTTTTCACTGGAAGTGCCTGTCCAGTGTCTCAGGAAGAGTCTCCCCCAGCCCTACTTGGAGGAGGAATGATCCTGGGACACCCAGCAACCCTCAGTGGCCAGCATGACTAATGGTTAGTGTATGATTTAAGTTGTTTTTAATTGTTTTAAATATTGTGGTTTAAAGCTGCAACCTGCCCTGGGACCTTTTGTTGTTGTTGTTGTTTAGTCGTGTCCGCCTCTTCGTGACCCCCTGGACCAGAGCACGCCAGGCCCTCCTGTCTTCCACTGCCTCCCGCAGTTTGGTCAAACTCATGCTGGGAGCTTTGAGAACACTGTCCAACCATCTCGTCCTCTGTCGTCTCCTTCTCTTTGTGCCCTCCATCTTCTCCAACATCAGGGTCTTTTCCAGGGAGTCTTCTCTTCTCATGAGGTGGCCAAAGTATTGGAGCCTCAGCTTCAGGATCTGTCCTTCCAGTGAGCACTCAGGGCTGATTTCCTTCAGAATGGATACGTTTGATCATCATGCAGTCCATGGGACTCTCAAGAGTCTCCTCCAGCACCACAATTCAAAAGCATCCATTCTTCGGCGATCAGCCTTCTTTATGGTCCAGCTCTCACTTCCATACATCACTACTGGGAAAACCAGAGCTTTAACTATACGGACCTTTGTTGGCAAGGTGATGTCTCTGCTTTTTAAGATGCCGTCTTAAAAATCTTTTTTACGATACTGGAGTGGCTTGCCGGTTCCTGCTCCAGGTGGATCACGTTTGGTCAAAACTCTCCACTATGACCTGTTCATCTTGGGTGCCCTGCTGGGAATAGTTCATAGCTTCTCTGAGTTATTCAAGCCCTTTCGCCACGGCAAGGCAGTGATCCATGAAGGAGCCTGGGACCTTAGGGTGGGTAATTAAAAATAAACAAAGAGACAGAGAAATAATAGGGCACCACAGTTCATGCCCCCTGCCCCAGCCCCACTCTGTCATCCGGCCGCACCACAGCTGCACCTATGGGTGCTGAAAGGCACCCTGCTTTGAGGAATCTAGATGGGCAGGAATGTTCTGAGAGCAAACTCCTCTCTCTCTCTTTGCAGTGATCTTCCTTCCACTTTTAGGTAAACAAGACTGCGGCCCGCCGACGCCTCCCGCTCTCTCCCCTCCGGGCCGCACACGTGTCTGAGCAGGAGTAAGGAGGTGGCTGCCGAGCCATGAATGGGTCCCCGGGCCACGCCCACACCCAGGCGCCGGCCAATGGCGCGGCGTTCCATCCGGCGGGGACGGGCCAATGGGGAGCCCGCTGGAGGTTCTCGGCACCCGCGGCGTGAGTGAAAGTTACATAAGAATGAATGGGTCGCCTGCCGCGTCAATCAAGCGCGCATCCGCACGCGCCGCGTGTCCCTTTCGGTTTTTTTCCCCCACCCGCGACGTGCAGGACGGAAAAGGGTGGTGGGGATGAGGATCCGAATGCGGCCCTTAGCTCCCAAATAGAAGTGTAATTCGCTTTTTCATAGCGTCACCATTTCTTATTGATTTATGGCGCATCTAGAAAATATATTTGGACTTATTGATCGGTCTTGAGAAAAGATCCCCTTCTTTTTTTTAGTTAGTAACGTGAATACCTTCACTTCTGGGTGGGTGAGTTTATGCGCAAGAGCGGCATAAATTAAATTAAATTAATAGATAAATCGGTTGCTTTTTGCCACGCGGAGGGAGCTGACCTTTGAAGAGCCAATTAGATGTATTATTAGTATTATTTTTGTATTTTATCATTATTAGTAGTATTAATTACTGTTAGTAGTATTAATTACTCTTCCTTCGCTCTAAAGTCTCACCGGTGGGTCACAACAATTAAAGCACAAATTATTTTTTTAAAGGGTTTTTTGTTTTTTAATAAAAAAGCTACAGTCACAAAAAATAAGGTTTGGTGTAGAGTGTCCTGGGTTCAAATAATTTCCCTTCAGTGGCCATGGGCATAGCCAGGATTTTTGTTGGGGGGAGGGGGGAGGCAGGCCTTTTGTTATGGGGGGGGGCAGAACCTCAGTTTGCTATGCCTTTTTATTGATTTTTATTGATTGGGGGGAGCTGCCCCTCCCTGCCCCCTGCCCTGGCTATGCCCATGCCTGAGTCCCATGAAGCTTGGTGAATGTGACCTAGGAGCTATCTCAGCCTAACTTGCCTGAGAGGGTTGTTGTGAGGAAAAAGCAGTGAAAAGGGGGGGGGGTAGCATGTCGCCTCCGGGTCTACCCATGCGCTCTTTGGAGAAAAGGTGGGATATAAATGAATGCATAGAATAAAAAAATTAAAAACATGCCTGTATGCATGTCTGCATGGTACCTCCTTGTGACCAGGATCCGTTCCAGAGGCCCGTTCGCAACATGAAAAGAGGGCAACCTGCAGCGGCACACCTGCTGCTTCTGTGCATGCACGTGACATCATTTTGTGCTTCTGCACATGCGCAAGCGGCGAAACCCGGAAGTAACCTGAAAGAACGTAACATGAAGCAAACGTAACATGAGGTATGACTGCACAGTGGTACTTCTAGATGCGAACGCAACCTGCGTGTGCAGGTCGCGATTCGCCGCTTCTGCGCAAGTGCGTCACATCATTTTGAGCACATCCGCAAGCGGCGAAACCAGGAAGTAACACGTTCCGTTACTTCCAGGTCGCTGCAGAGCGTAACTTGAAAACGCTCAACCTGAAGCGACTTCAACCCGAGGTATGGACTGTACCTCTTATGGACTAGCACATGGGTAGGCAAACGAAGGCCCGGGGGCCGGATCTGGCCCAATCGCCTTCTCAATCCGGCCCGCAGACAGTCTGGGAATCAGCGTGTTTTTACATGAGTAGAATGTGTGCTTTGATTTAAAATGCATCTCTGGGTTATTTGTGGGGCATAGGAATTCGTTCATCCCCCCGCCCCCAAATATAGTCCAGCTCCTCACAAGGTCTGAGGGACAGTGGACCAGCCCCCTGCTGAAAAAGTTTGCTGACCCCTGGTCAGTAGCAGCTTCTCCCAGGGATAGCTCATGCTGGGTTTGGCTTCAGGGAAATTAAGTTGTGAGATTCTGCTGAGACTTTTCTTTAAAATCCTGTGCAGTGCCTGACAGATATTTTATTTCCTTTCGCATGTTTATATGCTGCTTTTGGTTACAAGGAACCTCAACCCGGTTTATGTAAAAAAAAAAATTAAACAAATTGTACCATTACACCTGCTTATTTATTTATTGTTTCATTTATATTCCTCCTTTTCTCCAAGGGGCTCAAGATGGTGTTTGCACACTTCTCCAATTCTCCATTTCACCCTCACAACAACCCTGGGAGGTAGGCCAGGCTGAGAGGTCGTACCCAGTGAGCTTCAGGGCCAAGTGGAGATTCGAACCCAGATCTCTCCCAGGTCCTAGTCCAGCACTCTAACCACTACACAATACAGACAGAGGATGCTTGACCGCCAAGAGACTCCCATCCATAGCTGTCAACTTACAGATTTGAAAATAAGGGACCAGCAGCCAAAATAAGGGATTTTCCAAGCACAGGTATGTTCAACTTCTGAGCCCCTCCGAGCCAAAGGCAGAAAGCCCAGCCAGCAGCCAAATGAAACCTCAAGTGGTGGTTCCCACAGCGCAGCAACCCGGCAAAAGGGATGCAGCAAGGGAAACCACCATCACCTCTCTGCTGGGAAGCGCTGAGCAAAGGCGAGTTCCCAGGCAACGTGGCTGATTTGATTGGCGCAAGGCATGCAAGCTCCACCCCCTCAGTCGTTCTTAGACTCCTTATTGGGTGAGCAATGCAGCCAAGCAACACAGTTGGAGCCTCCCTCCTCCCTGGCCGGCAGGGAGGGAGGGAGAGGAGCTGCTTCCTTTGAAACCTGGGAAATTTAAGGGACATCATCAATAAGGGACAGCAGCGGGACACGGCGCTGGGATAAGGGACTTCCCCACCAAATAAGGGACGGTTGACAGCTATGCTCCCATCTAGTGCTGCCATGGTTTTCATAACAGAAGAAAAGAGATGTACAGTTTATAAGGGAACAACAAAAAAATGGCCTCGTCACTGCATCACAGACGCCGACACCATCACAACGCCCCGTTCTGTATTGTTTTAGATGCCTGCATAAAGCTTGATTTATTTCCAGAAGTCTCCCTAGGCATATAATTCAGTTTCCTATGTTGCTTTTTTTAAAAAAATAATAATACTTATTTTCTCTGTGTTTTAGTGATACTTGTTTTATGCATATTTGCTTTTGAATAGTTTTGTGGATTTTAGCTGTGTCTAAAATTTTAAAGGTGTGTGCACTGCTTAGAGAGCTTTTAGATTGAACAGCTTATAGATACTTGCAAATAAACAAATTTACTGTTATTATTGCTACCACCAAATAACTCTTTCTTGTTACTGTGTGCCAGACATTGTATCCTTTGGTGTTAGGTTGCCACTTCGCCCCCTCCCTCCCAACCCTTGAAAAAGCTGCAAAGCAGGCAGAAATCCAACAGGCGAAGCTTGGCCCAGCTTTGAAAGACTTGGGGTGCTATTTCGGAGGTGTCCAGCACGCATCTTCTAAGCCAGGGGTCAGCAGTCTTTTTCAGCAGGGGGCCGGTCCACTGAGCCTCAGACCTTGTGGGGGGTCAGACTCTATTTTGGAAAAAAAATATGAATGAATTCCTATGCGCCACAAATAACCCCGAGATGCATTTTAAAATAAAAGCACACATTCTAGTCATGTAGAAACACCAGGCAGGCCCCACAAATAACCCAGAGATGCATTTTAAATAAAAGGGCACATTCTACTCTTGTAGAAACACCAGGCAGCCCCCACAAATACCGTCGTATTTTTCGCTCTATAAGACGCACCTTTTCCCTCCTAAAAAGTAAGGGGAAATATGTGTGCGTCTTATGGAGCAAATGCAGGCTGCGCAGCTATCTCTGAAGCCAGAACAGCAAGAGGGATTGCTGCTTTCACTGCACAGCGATCCCTCTTGCTGTTCTGGCTTCAGCGATAGCCGCGCAAAGCCCCTTCAACAACATTTGATTCAGAATATTTTTTTCCTTGTTTTCCAGAGATGCATTTTAAATAAAAGGGCACATTCTACTCATGTAAAAACACCAGGCAGGCCCCACAAATAACCCAGAGATGCATTTTAAATAAAAGGGCACATTCTACTCATGTAAAAACACCAGACAGGCCCCACAAATAACCCAGAGATGCATTTTAAATAAAGGGGCACATTCTACTCATGTAAAAACATGCTGATTCCCGGACCGTCTGTGGGCCAGATTTAGAAGGCAATTGGGCCGCATCCGGCCCCCGGGCCTTAGTTTGCCTACCCATGTTCTAAGCACTCTCAGGCTTGCATCAACAGAAATGTGTTTCATAAGCCTTTTTACTGGGGAGGTGGGAAAGAGCGATGTGCTGAGACAGTGCGCCAGCCCAGGGGCGGTTGCATTTTCAAAACCCCAGCTGTCGACAAGCCAGCCTCTCCAGGGCAGGGCAAAGGTTGGGCTTATGAAAGCAAAGGGAAGCCACGTGTGAGCAAACCGGTCTGTTGGGCCAGGGAGGTGACGGCGAACTGGTGAAAGTGGCCAGCCTGAGACGTCTGGAAAAGGTTGGCACCGGGTTCAGGAAGCGCTGCTGTGCAATCTGAGCTGATTGCTGGGTGTGTTTTTTTGGGAAAGGGCCCAAAGAGGGGAGACATGTGAAATGAGTAAAAGTTTGCTGCGAGTCTATTTCCGCCCCAATCCCAGGTTCAGTTCCTGGCAGGATCTCCAGCTAGGGCTGGGAAACCACCATTAGCTGAAACCTTGGAGAGGTGCTGCCAGTCAGTGCCAACAGTACTAAGCTAGATGGGCCAGTTGCCCCGATTAAAATTCACAACTGTTCAGCGGTTGCTGAACAGCTTGGTGGGTTTCTGGATCCATTCCAGTTCAGCTTCCGCATTGGTCATGGGACCGAGACGGCTCTGGTTGCCCTAACAGATGATCTCCGCAGGCAGCTGGATCGAGGCGGGTCGGGGCTTCTGATTCTTCTAGACCTGTCAGCAGCCTTCAACATAGTCGATCACGAACTCCTGGACCACCGCCTTGCCGACGTGGGGATCCAGGGCACAGTCCTTCAATGGCTGCGCTCATTTCTCTCTGGTCGGGGACAGAGGGTGGCGCTGGGGGGGGGGGGAATTGTCATCGCGCCACTCCTTGGTGTGTGGAGTGCCTCAGGGTGCGATTCTTTCCCCGATGCTTTTCAACATTTTTATGCGCCCCCTCGCCCAGCTTGTCCGGAGTTTTGGGCTGGGTTGCCATCAGTATGCTGATGACACCCAACTCTATCTGTTGATGGATGGCCATCCTGACTCGGCCCCAGACACACTGACCAGATGTTTGGAAGCTGTGGCTGGATGGTTATGTGGGAGCCGGTTGAAATTAAATCCTTCGAAGACAGAGGTCCTCTGGCTGGGACGGGACGATATGAGATTGAGGGGGCAACTCCCATCTCTTGCGGGGGCACAGTTAGTGCCAGCACCGTCCGTTAAGAGTTTGGGTGTAATCTTCGACACCTCCCTTTCCATGGAGGCACAGATTGCAGCTACAACAAAGGCGGCATTTTTTCATCTCCGCCAAGCTAAGCAGTTGGCTCCTTACCTCTCTCGCCCTGACCTAGCCACTGTGATGCACGCGACGGTCACCTCCAGACTGGATTATTGTAACTCGCTCTACGTGGGGCTGCCCTTGAGACTGACCCAGAAACTCCAGCAGGTGCAGAATGCTGCAGCGAGACTCCTTACAGAGTCCTCGCTGCAAGATCACATTCACCCGGTGCTATACCAGCTGCACTGACTCCCGGTGGGGTACAGGATCAGGTTTAAGGTGCTGGTTTTAACCTTTAAAGCCCTATACGGCTTAGGACCCTCGTACCTACGGGACCGCCTCTCCTGGTATGCCCCACAGAGAAACTTACAGTCTTCAAACAAAAACATCCTGAAGGTCCCAGGCCACAGGGAGGTTAGGCTGGCCTCAACCAGAGCCAGGGCTTTTTCGGCTGTGGCTCCAATCTGGTGGAATGCTCTGTCCCAAGAGACTAGGGCCCTGCGGGACTTGACATCTTTCCGCAGGGCCTGCAAGACAGAGATGCTCCACCAGGCCTTTGGCAATCTTCACAGAACTTTAGCCCAATGGTTGCCATCAATTTGATTTGAATTAATTTTATAATGATTTTAGAATGTTGTACTATTTTATTGTTGTTAGCCACCCTGAGCCCAGCTTCGGCTGGGGAGGGCGGGATATAAATAAAATTTATTATTATTATTATTATTAAAAACAAGCCCTCGGTTGAGAGCCATGGGGACTAGAATCTTGCTTTATTTTAAGGGGAAGGGCCGTAGCTCAGTGGTTGAGCACCTGGATTGCAAACAGATGGTCCCAGTTTTGATCGCTGATGCGAGTATCCCTGTTTGAAACCCTAAACTCACGTGTTGCTTCTGCATCTTGTTATCTGAGCCACCAGAGGGCAGTGTAAACCAATGCGGTTTCAGAATGTAATGCACAGTTTTCAATAGCAAAGCAAAGTGTGACTCCTATCAGCCAGATCAGTGGGTGGTAGTATCCAAGCTATGTTTTAATCAGAGTAAAGGTAAAGGGACCCCTGACCGTTAGGTCTAGTCGCGGACGACTCTGGGGTTGCGGCGCTCATCTCGCTTTATTGGCTTCCGGGTCATGTGTCCAGCATGACTAAGCCGCTTCTGGCGAACCAGAGCAGCGCACGGAAACGCTGTTTACCTTCCCGCCAGAGCGGTACCTATTTATCTACTTGCACTTTGACGTGCTTTTGAACTGCTAGGTTGGCAGGAGCAGGGACTGAGCAACAGGGGCTCACCCCATCGCAGGGATTCGAACTGCCGACCTTCTGATCGGCAAGCCCTAGGCTCTGTGGTTTAGACCACAGCGCCACCTGTGTAGACTAGAGTAGACTCGATGAAATAAATGAGCATGCGTGGCTGGGGAAACCCAGCCAGATGAGTGGGGTATATTACAGTGGTACCTCTGGTTAAGTACTTAATTCGTTCCGGAGGTCCGTTCTTAACCTGAAACTGTTCTTAACCTGAAGCACCACTTTAGCTAATGGGGCCTCCTGTTGCCACCGTGCTGCCGAAGCACAATTTCTGTTCTCATCCTGAAGCAAAGTTCTTAACCTGAGGTACTATTAGCGGAGTCGGTAACCTGAAGCGTATGTAACCTGAGGTACCACTGTGGTGTTGTTGTTGTTGTTGTTGTTGTTGTGGTTGTGGTTGTGGTTGTGGTTGTGGTTGTGGTTGTGGTTGTTGTTATATTATTACTATTATTATTATTAGGATGAGTCCCTAAGCTACTGAAGGTAATGAGGCCCTTTATATGTCCAGCTGCTCTTTGTCAACAACAGATTGTAGCTGTTTTTCGTGTTGAATATATGCTATATGGTAATGAATATATGCTATATGGTAATTTATGGACCTAATCGGTATCTAAAGCCATTTGCACATAACAAAATATGTAACGAAGCACTGTTGCTGTATGTAGGTTTTATTTTATTTGTTTTCTATCTTGTGTTTTGGAAATGTGCATCTAGAGGGTTTTCTTCCTTTAAATTTTTTTGGGGGGGCCCCAAGAGAGCGCGACCCTAAGCTGCAGCTTGTTTAGGTTATACGTAAATCCGGCACTGGGAGAGCCTTGAATTGGGCCTGAAAACAAACTGGCAACCAGTGGGCTGTTTTAAAGGGGGGCTTCCACGAGACCTCAACAGGGTACCCCAGCCGAGGCGGTTTTATGCCAGTGCCGCTGAATCAGCTACGACAATGCAGTGGAATGGAGCATGAGAGGCAAAGGGTGCCAGATTTTAGTGTTGCACCGGTTGCCGCTGAAATTTGAGAACCCAACGTCTGCCCGTGACCCCGGCCAGAATTCCGGCCGCTGCATTTCGGACCGGCGTCAAGCGTGCACAGCAAAGCACACAGCCTCAAAATGCATTTGGAAACCACGAGAGTCAAACTGATATAACAGCTGTGTTTTGCATGCAAGGGATTATCTTTTATTTTATTTATCCCCCCCCAGGATAATCTTTATTTGTTTTTTAATTACATACTATAAAGGTACAGCTTCCGGGTCATGTGGCCAGCATGACTAAGCCACTTCTGGCGAACCAGAGCAGCGCACAGAAACGGCGTTTACCTTCCTGCCGGAGCGGTACCTATTTATCTACTTGCACTTTGACGTGCTTTCGAACTGCTAGCTTGGCAGGAGCAGGGACTGAGCAACGGGAGCTCACGCCATTGCGAGGATTCGAACCGCCGACCTTCTGATCGGCAAGTCCTAGGCCATCCGCGTCCCTTAATTACATACTACACACACACATATTACATTACATTTTACATTTATACTTGCTCCTAGGAGCTGACTTCCTCCTTCTGGCTTTTTCATATCGTCTCTAAATTTTTCGCATCGTCTTTATCCATTTTGTATATTGTTCTTCTTCTTCCACATTTGTCCATAAAACGTCTGTAAACAAATAAATATTTCTATATATACATTTCTTGTTGCCTGTCTATATTCATTTACAAATACTGTTAGTTACATTGGTTGCATTTTACTTCTTATTATTGTCCAGTAATATTCTTTGTATTTTCCCATTATGAGGTTTATTTCAGGTCTACTGGTTTCACTATTTCACCTTATCTTTCCTATATATGACATAATTTCCCCCCATTCTTTTTGAAACGTTTCGTCGCCCTGTTGTCGAATTTCCCCCGTTAATTTGGCTATTTCTGTGAATTCCATAACCTTCTGCTGCCACTCTCCTACTGCTGGCATATGTTGCTGTTTCCAAACCTGGGCCAGCAAAAACCTCGCTGCTGTTGTTGCACATAGGAACAATTTCTGATCATTCTTATCAATATCCTCTCCCACCATTCCCAACAAGAAAGACTCTGGTTTTTTCAAATTATCTTTTACGTAAGAGTGCCGAGCTCGTCTTTGCCGTTTCTGGACCTGCTTATTTTTCCTGCCCACAGTGAAGTTCTTTTTCCATCACTCGGAAAGAGGTAGATGGTGTGCAGGGCTGGTGCTGAGTTTCATTGCTTCAAAAGCCTCTGGCTCTACTTCATCAGATAAGGAGGTGTACACAAAAAGAGGAGTACCATTTACTCTCACCAGAGAGAGATATCATAGCTAGGCCAATAACTAGGTAAAGGTAAAGGTACCCCTGCCCGTACGGGCCAGTCTTGACAGACTCTGGGGTTGTGCGCCCATCTCACTTAAGAGGCCAGGGGCCAGCGCTGTCCGGAGACACTTCCGGGTCACGTGGCCAGCGTGACATCGCTGCTCTGGCCAGAGCCAGAGCCGCACACGGAAACGCCGTTTACCTTCCCGCTGATAAGCGGTCCCTATTTATCTACTTGCACCCGGAGGTGCTTTCGAACTGCTAGGTTGGCAGGCGCTGGGACCGAGCAGCGGGAGCGCACCCCGCCGCAGGGATTCGAACCGCCGACCTTTCAATCGGCAAGCCCTAGGCGCTGAGGCTTTAACCCACAGCGCCACCTGCTACTGGGAGCTTTTTAGGGCAAAGGATGGCAACTTTCCCTCTCCTGTTATTTCCATAGCTGTCAACTTACAGATTTGAAAATAAGGTACCAGCAGCCTCGAAAATAAGGGATCAGCAGCCAAAATAAGGGATTTTCAGAGCACAGGTATGTTCGACTTCTGAGCCCCTCCGAGCCAAAGGCAGAAAGCCCAGCCAGAAGCCAAACGATGCCTCAAGCGGTGGTTCCCACAGCGCAGCAACCCGGCAAAGCAGATGCAGCAAGGAAAACCACCGTCAGCTCTCCGCTGGGAAGCACAGAGCAAAGGAGCAAAGCACAGAGCAACGTGGCCAATTTGATCGGCACAAGGCATGCAAGCTCCACCTCCCAGTCGTTCTTAGACTCCTTATTGGGTGAGCAACACAGCCAAGCAACACAGTTGGATTCTCCCTCCTCCCTGGCCGGCAGGGAGGGAGGGAGAGAAGCTGCTTCCTTTGAAACCTGGGAAATTTAAGGGACATCATCAATAAGGGACAGCAGCAGGACATGGCGCTGGGATAAGGGGCTGTCCCGCCAAATAAGGGATGGTTGACAGCTATGGTTATTTCTGATACTTTTAATCCCCACTCCTATGAGTTGGTGTGACATTTGGAGGGGAGAGAGGTCTCTGCCCCAAGGGAATTGCAATTTGGATATCGACATGGGGAGAAAGAAGGGGAAGGAAATGGAGGCAGGGGCAGCACCAGAATTATTTTTTTCAGGGTGGGGAATGGGGATGGAGGAACAGGAAGGTCAAAGTATATTTCTAGGTGGGTGAGCTGAGTCCCGCATGTTAAAAATTTTAAGAACGGCACCCATAAAAACATTCATTAAATACTGACCAGTTAAAAAGAGAAAAAAGGCCTGTGCAATATGAACAATGCAGACTAGATTCGAGTGCGCCTAAAATGCAATTTTTAGGGAAATTGACATACAGGAACTGAACGATATTAGACAGCATTGCTTTGCAAAACTGCAAAGTTGGTAGAATTGCAAGCACGTGTTTGTGTGTGTAGGCATTGGTACTGAAATGCTAATAAATTTTCATGGTTTTGAATAATAATGACTATGATTTTTAACGATTAATAAAATCGCAAACTAATTTGGTCATGTGGACAATTGAAGTCAATAATTAAAAAGAGAGATCTTGAGAGAAAATGGAATTGACAGATTTGCCCGTGCCTCGACGCAGCCAAAAGGTGGTTGTTAACTGCATTCAAACCCCACTTTTTTCTCTGAAGAGCTCCAGGGGGCAAACGTGGTTCTCTCCTTTCCCTGGTCGCCACAACAACCCTGTGAGGTAGGTCAGGCTGAGAGGAAACCCCAAGGCCACACCCAGGGAGAGCTTCAGGGCCAAGTGGCAGCACTTGAACCCTGGTCTCTCCCAGGTCCTAGCCCGGCACTCGAACACACTACACCACACTGGCTCTCATCCCACTAAAGCTCTCCCCTCCCTGCCATTCTGACAAAGGGGAGGTGGTAACCAAACGATCAAACCCCCTATGTTGCAAACAAATATCAGTAATATCCGATGGCAACACGATGACCAAGTTCAACAATGTGATGTCAATATAAACTTTATGCAACCTAAACATAACATTGAACAATATGAAATATATGAAATATGCATTCTCTGCAAAACCAAATAAACAGAAATCTTCTGAATCTCTGAAAGTCACAAAATATGCACTCTTGATGGATTCTCTTGAAAAACCTAGAACCTACAGAAATGCTTCATAATCCCATCTATATGGGGAATGGAATTGTATAACTGTTATGTACTGAAGTTCTCACCCTGGGCCAGCAGGGGGATACTGTAGATAGTTATGCAAGTAAGGGATCGAAAGCGACGTTCAGTGATTGGATAGTGTTAGAAAATTGTTACAGTTACGTTGTACTGGAGCTCTATATAAGCAGGCTGGCTGAACCCTTCAGTTCAGTTCTGTTCTGGCCTGTGAATAAACAAGAGCTGTTTGAAGAATCGCTGTGTCTTCTGATATGTTCGCCCACAACTTAACAATAACAGCAATTCCTATGAAGCATTTCTGTATCCTTCTGCTGTGCTGAAGAAGAATTCCACGAAACAGTGGGGATATCCGGAATCACTGTTCACTACGTCTGTTTGCGGACCACTTCGGCAGCGTTGGACGTCATAAAATAAAGCTTTACGGCTTGTTTTCACCAGATAAGAATCTGACCCATTGCTTCTCTCAGAGACTTACATAGCCCAACACACACTTTCAGAGACCTATAAGACACCTGTTCATTTGGTTCTAGGTTTTCAGGAGAATCCATCAAGAGTGCACATTTTGTGACTTTCAGAGATTTAGAAGATTTCTGTTTATTTGGTTTTGTTGACAGTGGTACCTCGGGTTACATACGCTTTAGGTTACATACACTTCAGGTTACAGACTCCGCTAACCCAGAAATACTGCTTCAGGTTAAGAACTTTGCTTCAGGATAAGAACAGAAATCGTGGTCCGGCGGCGCAGCAGCAGGAGGAGGCCCCATTAGCTAAAGTGGTGCTTCAGGTTAAGAACAGTTTCAGGTTAAGAATGGACCTCCGGAACGAATTAAGTACTTAACCCGAGGTACCACTGTATTTGTTCAACGTTCTGTATAGCTTGTATAAAGAGTTTATATTGACATCGCATTGTTGAAAGGGGAGGCGGTAGCAGGATGCAGGTGAAACCTAACGGAAGGTAAGCAAACTGCTTGCGGTGGAGAAATCAGGGCACTGTGACCGTGACTCCATTTGCAGTGGTGAAGAGCAGGTCTATGAATAGAGCAGGACTCCGGCCCGCAATGTTTGGTCTGTCAGGGAGCTGACTTGACAAGGGTGCAGTTCAAATCCTGAAGAGGCCACGGCTAATGTTACAACATGACGTGTCCAGGATCCAGCCGCCGTGGCCATGCCAAAATGCCTCATGGGCAGCAGAGCCTGGCGTGATTCCTACACCTCAGGAGGTCCACGCATTTATTTTTGAGAGCGCTGGTGAATCTGCCACCTCGGAGGAGCTCAACTTGTGCGTCTCTGTGTGAATCTCTGTGTGCAGAAAGGACTATTGATGGCTATCAGCCACAACGACCTTTCTCTGCAAGAAAGCAGGAAATGCTTCTGAATCAAAGTTGGTGAAGAGTGTTGCTTTTGTCCTGAAATCTTGCTCAAGAGTTTCCCGCAGGTTGGTCACTGTGAGAAGAGGATCCTGAACTAGGTGAATGCTCTAGTTATCTCCCGCTTGGACTACTGCAATGCGCTCTACGTGGGGCTACCTTTGAAGGTGACCCGGAAACTACAACTAATCCAGAATGCGGCAGCTAGACTGGTGATTGGGGGCGGCGGCCGAGACCACATAACACCGGTCTTGAAAGACCTACATTGGCTCCCAGTATGTTTCTGAGCACAATTCAAAGTGTTGGTGCTGACCTTTAAAGCCCTAAAAGACCTCAGTCCAGTATATCTGAAGGAGCGTCTCCACCCCCATTGTTCTGCCCAGGCGCTGAGGTCCAGCTCCGAGGGCCTTCTGGCGGTTCCCTCATTGTGAGAAGCAAAGCTACAGGGAACCAGGCAGAGGGCCTTCTCGGTGGTGGCACCCGCCCTCTGGAACGCCCTCCCACCAGATGTCAAAGCGATAAACAACTACCTGACATTCAGAAGACATCTGAAGGCAGCCCTGTTCAGGGAAGTATTTAATGTGTGACATTTTAGTGTATTTTTGGTCTCTGTGGAAGCTGCCCAGAGTGGCTGGGGAAAACCAGCCAGATGGGCGGGGTACAAATAATAAATTATTATTATTATTATTATTATTATTATTATTATTATTTTATTAGGTGCGCCCCCGATGGAGGTAAATATATTTAGCTCACCCGTATGGAGTACAGTGGATGCTCGGGTTGTGAATGTGATCCGTGCAGAATGCACGTTCGCAACCCGCAGTGTTCGCAACCTGCGTCTGCGCATGTGTGGGTTGCGATTCGGTGCTTCTGCACATGCACAAAGTGCAATTTAGTGCTTCTGCGCATGTGTGACCGCCGTAACCCGGAAGTAACCCATTCCAGTACTTCCAGGTTTCGGCAGGTCCGCAACCTGAAGCAGCTGTAACCTGAGGTATGACTGTAATTAATAAAAGAATCGGCTGGACGCCTAGATTGGTCTTAGCACAATCTCCCATGGGAGAGAACCCCTTGCAGAATTTAAAACAGTCATAATGCCAGGCAGGGGAATAATAGGCTGTTGGACCCTTTTACATACCTCATTTAGCTTGCTTAGGTGCTTCCCCCGTCACAATGAACAGACCACACTCTTAAGTAAGTTTAAAAGTTTTACTTGCAAAATCCAAAGGTCTGGTTCATGTATCATTCCACGTGGCAGCAAGGAGAACACAGGTAGAATACTCTTGGATACAATATATATAGTATGTTACATGGCACAAAGAAGAATAAGGAAAGAAGATTCACTTCTTCCCTCAATGGAGGCGAGGGGTGTGAGTCTAGCAATGCAGCTCTGTGGTCTTAACCCTTTCGTGCCTTAGCTAGCTCTATGCTTGCAAATTATGTTTAACTGCAATTTCCCACACCCCTTTGGCCTGATCCAGCTGCAGGGGAGTCCTTCTTATGAAGCCCACAAGAAGGGCGTCAAACTGCCTCTGATCATGAGGGTAGCATTGGCCTTCCAGAAAGGGAGTACTGGATCGCCCCCAGAAAGGGTAAAACCCAGATTAAATGCAAAAAGAAAGGGGGGAGGGTGGAGTTTTGATGCGATGCAAGCAAGGTGGCATGTGGTTGCTACAAATACACTTTCACGCATGGGGAGCCCCCCACCTCATAAATAGATGCCAGTCTGGAAACCTTCAAAGGAATAGAAAGATTTCTTTAGGAATAAACACTGAAATCAGTGGAATTTAAAAACGCTTAAGCGTTGCAATCTTGTGCATGCTTTCTTGGGCAGAGTAAATCCCTTTCAAGCTAAGCAGCCACTGATTGCCTTACACTCTCCAAATTGGTCCGATTCCCCTTTTTAAAGCCATCTAATTTGATGATTTCCTGCAGCAGGGAGTTCCACAGTTTGGCCCCGCGAAGGAGCACGTTTGTTTGTTTACCACCCATGTAGGTAAGTATTTCAGGTGGTTTGCAAACATCAATATTTGCAACCCCAACTGCGAAAGCAGTTAAACTTGAAAATAAATAAAAGCATCTGTGTCGGAGCGCAGTGCTAGACACCTTAATCCTCCTTACGCTCCCTTCAGATATTTATTTTGAAGATTGATGCTCCTCATAGAGGTCCGTAAGGGGCTGACATCCGTCCTGGACACTGTGCTGAGGCCGACAAACAGCTTTGAGAAGTCTCCCACAGCCTCTGTTTTTGGCTGGCCTCCACATTGCGTTCTTCTTTGGTCATCTTCGCTGCCTTCCAGGCCTCCAGAGAGCCAAACCAGAGAAAGAGCCTCGTGGTACAACAGACGCCTTAAAAGAAAAAAGCAAACACATTTGAGCATCCATAAGCTTTTGTGGACCAGATGCCACTTTGCCAGAGTCCGGGTTTCAGCTCCGCATTGTGTAGGAATGCAGGAAGCTGTTGACTGACATCAACAATGTGTCCGGGACCAATTGTTCCATCTAGCATCAAGCATTACCAGCACTGACTGGCAGCAGAGGCTCTCCAGGCTTTTGGGCAGGAGACGTTCCCTGCCTTACCCAGAGAGGCCGCTGGTGATTGAACCTGAGCCCTTCTGCATGCAGAGCAGGTGCTCTCTCAACATCTTCCTGCGAAAGTAAGATTCTAGTGCTCATGGTTTTGATTTGAGAAGAAGGTAAAGAGGTAAAGGGACCCCTGACCATTAGGTCCAGTTGTGACTGACTCTGGGGTTGCACGCTCATCTTGCTCTATAGGCCGAGGGAGCCGGCGTTTGTCTGCAGACAGCTTCCGGGTCATGTGGCCAGCAGGACTAAGCCGCTTCTGGCGAACCAGAGCAGCGCACGGAAACACCGTTTACCTTCCCGCTGGAGTGGTACCTATTTATCTATTTGCACTTTGACGTGCTGTCGAACTGCTAGGTTGGCAGGAGCTGGGACCGAGCAATGGGAGCCCACCCCGTCACGGGGATTCGAACTGCTGACCTTCTGATCGGCAAGTCCTAGGCTCTGTAGTTTAACCCACAGCGCCACCCGCGTCCCTTGAGAAGAAGGTAGGAAGATGTTTTGCACCAAATCAGACCCTGGGCTCCATCAGGCTCGGGCCTTCTGCATGCAAAACAGCTGTTTTCTACCACCACCAAACCTCGGACCCTCGGACCCTCGACCGTAATGCCACGTGGCAGATAGTAACTGGCTAATTTCCTCTAGGCGGAGTGACTCTGCCCTTTAACTCAGACGGCTGAGGCACAGAGTCAGGACTTTGTAGGGCATTGACCTTTTAGATAGAAGGTGCCCCATATGCTCAGGGACAAGGGAGACGGTGACAACTGGAACCTTTGCGCTCCAGGGCATTCTGTGTATGCTCAGTGGAACCCTTGCCTTCATTGTTACATTACAGGCATTCTAACAAGCTCCTGGTGCAGATAAACGAGTCCCTGGCACCGGACCCTCTTTTGCCATTTTATAATCACCGCCAGAACCGTCCCTTTCCCATGTCCCCCACTCCAGCCTGTCTGCTCTGTTAGGACCAGCGGATCAAAGCGGCCGGCCTCTTGCAGAGGGACTTGGCTGGCACAGGCCTGAACAGCGGCCAAATTCCAGCCCCCCTTCCCTCGTCCCCTTTCTCTCTCTCTCTCTCTCTCTCTCTCTCTCTCTCTCGCCTTGTCCAAATACCGTTGGGACTCCACAGACTTCTGTGGACGACGTATTTAAGGAGCAGGGACCTCGGGCGCCGGGCAAACTCCCTCTGTTGCTCAGAGCTACCTTAAAAACAAAATAAAAAACGTCCAGGTTTTTTTTTTTTTTTTTTGGGTGGTTGGCAAAGTGGCTCCGATGACTCCCTGGGAGAGGACAAGGTAAAAAGGCAAAAGAAGGCAGATCTCATTCGTGGTGACCTGGACATCCATCCGAACCCATTCTGTTTCGGGGAACTGAATATACCTTTGCGCAGACTGGGAAGCCACAGTGGAAGGAAGCATAAAAAGGCAATTATTATTATTATTTTTTGGACCAGAGAACATCCATCTATTTAAAAATAAATCCTCATCCACCTGTCTTCTGCCATTGCAAGATGCTCCTTGCTGTTTTCTTCCTGCAAGTTTTGCCCCAAGCTTGGACTGGGAGCGGCGGTAAGTTTTCACCTTGATCATTTCCCCTCTGTTGGGACGAGGTGCAGTTGAGTCCGTTGTCAACCGTTTGTGGATGGCTAGAGCATAATACTCCCCCAAATAAACAGAGCAGCCCCGACTCTTTTTGCACAAACAAACCCCCAAGTAATCAGCGTTCGGCCGGAATCGACGGCTATGTTTGCAAACGCCGGCTATTCCTCTTCTACAGACGTGTCCCCTGAAGGGCATTTGCAAAGACTTTGCTCCCGTTCCAGAGCCAGTGTGGCTTAGTGGTTAGAGTGTTGGGCTAGGACCCGGGAGAGCAGGGTTCGAATCTCCTCTTGGCTCTGAAGCACACTGAGTGACCTCAGCCTAACCAATCTTGCAGGGTTGTGGGAATTAAATGAAGACTAGGACCTGGGGGAGACCAGGGTTCAAAGCCCCAGTAGCTCAGCCTCCCTCGCAGGGTCGTTGTGCAGATAATAATAATAGCAATAATAATAATAATAATAATAATAATAATAATAATTTATTATTTATATCCCACCCTTCTGGCTGGGTTTCCCTAGCCATTCTGGGCGGCTTCCAACAAAACACTAAAATACGATAACCTATTAAACATTAAAAGCTTCCTTAAACAGGGTTGTCTTTAGATGCCTTCTAAAAGTTTGGTAGTTATTTTTCTCTTTGACATCTGGTGGGAGAGCGTTCCACAGGGCGGGATAAAATAGAGAAGTATGTAAGCCACCGTGAGCTCCTTGAAGGAGAGGTGGAATACAAATGTAAGTCGTCATCATCATCATCGTAATAATAATAATAATAATAATTCATTTAGACCAGAGCTAACAAATGTCATATAGAAGGACATATACTTTGCTATTCCTAACTTGGCACAGGGGAGAAATTTGGTCTTCGCTTCCCGCATGACGCGTCCCAAGACAGTACAGGAACACAACTATCGTTTGACATTGCCCTTCTCTGAATTTTGCAGTGCAGCTGTACAACAAACCAGCCAACCCAAAAAAGTGAAAAAATGCGTGCTTTTTTTTAGGGGGGGGAGTGTCCACAAAGTGCATGCATTAGCCAGAGGAGTCTACAAAAGCACGTCAGCAGAAACTGCGTGTCAAAAGGTGTGCTTTTTTTTGCGTGCAAAAAGTATGCACGTAAACGCTGGAGAAGTTTTGCGATGGCTTAAGAAACAAAACTAATGTGGGCACATGCAGGCGTGTGATGAACTGAACTTAGGACTGGGAAAAGGAGGAACTGCTCTGACAGACTAATCCATTGCAATCTGCAACCTCTACAAAACATTATTGTTCTTACTAACAGTAATAATAAATATTGCTAGTTATTATTATCTGTTTTTATTATTTACTATTAATGATTATTAATTACTAGTTATTGTAAGATGTTATTAACATGTCATCAATATTAGTTATTTCCGTTATTGTTGATATTATTATTAATGTTAATATTAATATTAATATCATCATCACCATTATCATTATTTCTTGCCTACCCTTCTCCACCAGATTGCAGGGCAGGTTAAAGCAATTTAAAATTCAATACAGTCGTATCTTGGGTCCCAAACGCCTTGCGAATTGAACGTTTTGGCTCTCGAATGCCATAAACCTGGAAGTGAGTGTTCCAGTTTGTGAACTATTTTCGGAAGCCAAATGTCCGACTCTGGTTCCGCGGCTTCTGATTGGCTGCAGGAGCTTCCTGCAGCCAATCGGAAGCTGTGCCTTGGTTTCCGAACGTTTTGGAAGTCGAACGGACTTCCGGAACGGATTCTGTTCGACTTCCGAGGTACGACTGTATTGAAAGCAGTTGAAGGACTAGGGTGGATCTTGTAAATATCTATCTCAAGTGTCAAAGGGCAGGGCAAAGAGGTGTGTGACAACAACAACAACAACAACCAACAACAACAACAACACACCCTGCCTTCCACCCTCCTAGGCAAAACTCTAAAGGAGTCAAGAGAGGATAATGACTCAAAATCTGAGGAGTGGACACCCCACACTCTACCTAAAAGAACAGGGAGTGGTTTGTTTATTTGGAATTGTCCACACCTTTGTACCCAGGTGATGATGATGATGATGCCGAGAATAATAATGAGAATAATAATAATAATAATAATAATAATAATAATACATTAGGAGGAAATAGTGGAGAATAATCCAAATGCCATTTTGGTTTTAAACGCAGTGTAAGGTAGTCTCCAGGGATGCGGGTGGCACTGTGGGTTAAACCACAGAGCCTAGGACTTGCCGATCAGAAGGTTGGCAGTTCGAATCCCCGCGACGGGGTGAGCTCCCGTTGCTCGGTCCCTGCTCCTGCCAACCTAGCAGTTCGAAAGCACGTCAAAGTGCAAGTAGATAAATAGGTACCGCTACAGCGGGAAGGTAAACGGCATTTCCGTGCGCTGCTTTGGTTCTCCAGAAGTGGCTTAGTCCTGCTGGCCACATGACCCGGAAGCTGTACGCCAGCTCCCTCGGCCAGTAAAACAAGATGAGCACTGCAACCCCAGAGTCGGCCACGACTGGACCTAATGGTCAGGGGTCCCTTTACCTTTACCTTTAAGGTAGCCTCTATGGGAGTATATTGTATTTAATTATGGGGTATCAGAATTTTTAGGGGGCTAACCAGGCTGGGATAGCTGGGATAGCAGGCTTGTTGGTTTTTGAATGTCTGATGTAGATTTTTTCCGTTTCGTTGTTCTGTATGGGACAATGACAATAAAGATTATTGTATCTAATACTGTGAAATAAAAAGAAAGAAAACGCCAAAGCAGAGCTCTGACAAAGCAGAGCAGATAACGTGTTCGGGAGAAATATGCTTCCACGTAGAAGAGCTGTGGTCAGAAAATAAAGGCTTTCAAGGCCTGCAAAATGCAGCCTGGTACCCAGCAACATCAGAAACTGGCTTGGACCGAGAGAGCCTTGGTCTACCTAGCTCCATATTGCCTACACGGGCCAGCAGAGGCTTTGCAGGGTTTCAGGCTTAGATGCTGGGGATCAAACATGGAACCTCCCGCTTGGAGCTCTCTCGCCGGACTATTGCGCAGGAGAGAAAGCGAGGTGCTAGTGAACAGACGGATGATTTAAAGAGGAAGAGAGGGAGATGCTTCTCGCCACGTCGGGCCCTTGGGTCTTTTCACTCAGTCTTGTCTGCATCTCTCCAGCATCTCTCCAGGGTTGCAGTGTTTCTCAACCTGTGGGTCCCCAGATATTGTTGGACTACAACTCCCATCATGCCTAGCCAGCCTGACCAATGTGGTCAGGGATGATGGGAGTTGTAGTCCAACAACACCTGGGGACCCACAGGTTGAGGACCGTTGGTTTACAGGAAGGGATTCCCCCCCCCCCCGACCTAACTGGACAGACCTGTTCGAAATGTAAGAGGGTTGTGGCCAACCTAACCCAAGAGGAGATTGAGAGCGAGAGGGAGATATTTTTCTTTGTTGTTGTTGTTTAGTTGTTTAGTCGTGTCCGACTCTTCGTGACCCCCTGGACCAGAACACGCCAGGCACCCCTGTCTTCCACTGCCTCCCGCAGCTTGGTCAAACTCATGCTGGTAGCTTCAAGAACACTGTCCCACCATCTCGTCCTCTGTCGTCCCCTTCTCCTCCATCTTTCCCAGCATCAGGGTCTTTTCCAGGGAGTCTTCTCTTCTCATGAGGTGGCCAAAGTCTTGGAGCTTCAGGATCTGTCCTTCCAGTGAGCACTCTGGGCTGATTTCCTTCACAATGGATAGGTTGGATCTTCTTGCAGTCCATGGGACTCTCAAGAGTCTCCTCCAGCACCAGAATTCAAAAGCATCCGTTCTTTGGCGATCAGCCTTCTTTATGGTCCAGCTCTCACTTCCATACATCACTACTGGGAAAACCATAGCTTTTACTATACAGACCTTTGTTGGCAAGGTGATGTGTCTACTTTTTAAGATGCTGTCTAGATTTTTTCTTTAAACCATTTTTCTTTAAACCATCTTAAAAGGTATATCCATTTTGCCCAGATCCAAGCACTCTTTTTTGCCGCTGAAGCACAACAAACAGCAATTCGGGTTTCGCGTGGATAGCTGTTTGCTCTGGTTTAGTGGGAAAGAGCAGGATTTCACGGGGAAAGCTCTGGGGCAAAAACAGGGTTCTCAGAAACAGAGGCTTAAAGCATGAACAGTGCATGGAAAATGTGCTTAAGCTCTGCATGTGTTTGCATTTCTCAGAGGTCTTAGCCGGACGTCCTCCAGGTGAGAAACGAACAGCTTTATTGTGGAGAAAACTCGCACAACATCCTGTTCTCTTGACATGACAGATGTCTGCAAAACTGGGCCTGGCATGGTGAAAGTGGATAGAATAATTGAATCATAGAACTGTAGGGATCGGCGGGACCCTGAGGGTCATCTAGTCCAACCCCCCCCGATGCAGGAATCTTTTGCCCAATGCAGAACTTGAACCCGCGACCCTGAGATTAAGAGCCTCGTGCTCTACCAACCGAGCTATGACAGGACAGAAAGAGGTTTTCCCTTCCTTTCCTAACACTAGAACTTGTGGGTGTTATGTACTGAAGTTCTCACCCTGGGCCAGCAGGGGGATACTGTAGATAGTTATGCAAATGAAGGATCGAAAGTGACGTTCAGTGATTGGATAGTTTTTATGCAAATGAAGGATCAAAAGTGACATTCAGTGATTGGATAGTTTTAGAAAATTGTTACAGTTACGTTGTACTGGAGCTCCATATAAGCAGGCTGGCTGAGCCCTTCAGTTCAGTTCTGTTCTGGCCTCTGAATAAACAAGAGCTGTTTGAAGAGTCGCTGTGTCGTCTGATATGTTCACCCACAACTTAACAATAACAGCAATTCCTGTGAAGCATTTCTGTATCCTTCTGCTGTGCTGAAGAAGAATTCCACGAAACAGTGGGGATATCCGGAATCACTGTTCACTACGTCTGTTTGCGGACCACTTCGGCAGCGTTGGACGTCATAAAACAAAGCTTTACGGCTTGTTTTCACCAGATAAGAATCTGACCCATTGCTTCTCTCAGAGACTTGCATAGCCCAACACACACTTTCAGAGACCTATAAGACACCTGTTCATTTGGTTCTAGGTTTTCAGGAGAATCCATCAAGAGTGCACATTTTGTGACTTTCAGAGATTTAGAAGATTTCTGTTTATTTGGTTTTGTTGACAGTGGGCGTTCGGTGAAGCTGAATGTTGGAAGGTTCAGGGCAGATGGAAAGAAACTATGGAACTCCCTGCCACAGGCCACCAACTTGGATGCTTTCCAAAGCAGATTTGGAAATTCACAGAGGAGGAGATACTACTAGCCAAGATGGCGATGCTCAGCTGCCACAGTCGGAGGGAGCGGGGGCGGAGGAAGGGGGGCAGTGGGCCGCCCCGGTATCAGCACTGAGGGGGGTGAGAAAATGGCGGGCGGCACTCACTGCGAGGCCTGCAGCGCGCCCAAGCCACGTGTCTCTCCTGGGAGTGATGCAGTGGCTTGTGTGCCCGCTGCCCCAATAATAATAATACAGTGGTGCCCCGCAAGACGAACGCCTCGCAAGACAGAAAACCCGCTAGACGAAAGGGTTTTCCGTTTTGGAGGCGCTTCGCAAAACAAATTTCCCTATGGGCTTGCTTCGCAAGACGAAAATGTCTTGCGAGTTCCTGCGGGGTTTTTTCCCTTTCCCCCCCTTTTCCTAAGCCGCTAAGCCGCTTAACAGCTGATCGCTAAAAGCCGCTAAACCGCTAATAGCGCTAATCCGCTAAGCTGTCAATGGGCTTGCTTCGCAAGACGAAAAAAACCGCTATACGAAGAGCCTCACGGAACGGATTAATTTCGTCTTGCGAGGCACCACTGTAAAATTTTCTTTATATCCCGCCCTCCCCAGCCAAAGCTGGGCTCAGAGCGGCTAACAACAGTAAAAACAGCACAGTTTACATAAAATCACAGTCAATTAATTGGAATACATTCTAGAATCAATTCATTCTAAAATCAATTCAGAATCAAATTAATGGCAACCGTTGGGCTAGAGTTTTATGAGGTTCACAGAAGGAGGGGGTCAGGCTGTGCCTTGGCCAAAGGCCTGGTGGAGCAGCTCTGTCTTGCAGGCCCTGCGGAAAGATGTCAAGTCCTGCAGGGCCCTAGTCTCTTGGGACAGAGCATTCCACCAGATCGGGGTCAGTACTGAAAAGGCCCTGGCTCTCGTTGAGGCCACCCTAACCTCCCTATGGCCCAGGATCTCCAAGATGTTTTTATTTGCAGACTGTAAGGTCCTCCATGGGACATACCACAGGACATCCTGCACCGGCTGGCCCCCAGTATGTTTCCGAGCACAATTCAAAGTGTTGGTGCTGACCTTTAAAGCCCTAAAGGGCCTTGGTCCAGTAGACCTGAAGAAGCGTCTCCACCCCCATCGTTCTGCCTGGACACTGAGGTCCAGCTCCGAGGGCCTTCTGGCGGTTCCCTCATTGCGAGAAGCCAAGTTACAGGGAACCAGGCAGAGGGCCTTCTCGGTGGTGGCACCCGCCCTGTGGAACGCCCTCCCACCAGATGTCAAAGAGAACAACAACTACCAGACTTTTAGAAGACATCTGAAGGCAGCCCTGTTTAGGGAAGCTTTTAATGTTTGATGTATTACGGTATTGGGTGGGATATAAATAATAAATTATTATTATTATTATTATTATTGGCCCTGCCTCTGGGCGCAGGGCACACGCACCACCCCAGCGCCCGATCAACTTGCTCTGCTGCTGTGAGGGAACAATGCTTTTGAATCTCAGTTTCTGGAAACCTCAGGAGGAGAGTGATCTTGTGCTTGTATCCTGTTTGCTGGTTTCCCCAGGGTGAGACCAGGGTGCTGGACTGGGCGGGCCTGATCCAGCAGGCTCTTCTTATTTTCACAAGAAATCCCTCAAAAAAAAAAAACAAAAAAAAAACACTTCCCAGCTCCCTTTGTTTGTCAAGACCCAGTCTCAGCTTCCTGGCCCCTGCCCAGCCCATGGCAGGATCCCAGATACTGACTCACCAGCCGCAGGGAGCTTCCTTGCCTGATGGAGAGATGGACCACTGCCCTTATATCCCTCAAGCTCTTTTTATGTTCTCATGACAAAATTCAGCCTGGTGCCTGCATTGAAGTCTTTTGGGAACGTGCGACGGAAGCCATTGGCTCTTCTGACGTCCTTATGGAGCCTCCAGGTCCAGAGTTAGTCTATCTTGATTCCTAGGTTCTTTGGGGGTAATTTGGCCAGCGTGAGAACAGGACGCTGGACTAGATGGGCCTTTGGCTTGATCCAGGAGACACTTCTTGTGGTCTTATGGAGTAAAGGAGTGGACTTCATCATGCTGGCGGGCATTTATACACATAGCACTTGGGTGTAGAGAGAGGGAGAGGAAATGTAAATAGCGAGGCTAGATAGAAATCGTCCCCCCCCCAAAAAAACACAGCCTGTTGATGATGATGATGATAATAATAATATTTATTTATACCCCGCCCTCCCCGCCCTCAGGGCGGCTAACAACAGTAAAATTACAGTAAAATCATAATGGGGGGGGGGAACCAATTTAAAATACAGGTTAAAATGCAATTTAAAATGCAGCCTCATTTTAAAATTAGCATATCTATCTATATATATATATATATACACACACACACCATATATATATATATGACGGGACGCAGGTGGCGCTGTGGGTTAAAGCCTCAGCGCCTAGGGCTTGCCGATCGAAAGGTCGGCGGTTCGAATCCCTGCGGCGGGGTGCGCTCCCGCTGCTCGGTCCCAGCGCCTGCCAACCTAGCAGTTCGAAAGCACCTCCGGGTGCAAGTAGATAAATAGGGACCGCTTACCAGCGGGAAGGTAAACGGCGTTTCCGTGTGCGGCTCTGGCTCTGGCCAGAGCAGCGATGTCACGCTGGCCACGTGACCCGGAAGTGTCTCCGGACAGCGCTGGCCCCTGGCCTCTTAAGTGAGATGGGCGCACAACCCCAGAGTCTGTCAAGACTGGCCCGTACGGGCAGGGGTACCTTTACCTTTACTATATATATATATATATATATATATACACACACATGCACATACCGTGGTACCTCGGGTTAAGTACTTAATTCGTTCCGGAGGTCCGTTCTTAACCTGAAACTGTTCTTAACCTGAAGCACCACTTTAGCTAATGGGGCCTCCCGCTGCCGCCACACGATTTCTGTTCTCATCCTGAAGCAAAGTTCTTAACCCGAGGTACTATTTCTGGGTTAGCGGAGTCTGTAACCTGAAGCGTATGTAACCCGAGGTACCACTGTAATCCCCTATAAAGCTCAAATGCTCACAAGGTATGCAGAGTGACCATTTACAGCAGCGGACATTGGCGCTAACATAATCATCCTGTTAATGTCCATCTGTTGTAGGTGGGAGGAAAAAAACCTGCTGTCTTGATTTGGGCCTTGATTAATAGATTCAAACTTCCTGGTCAGTTACAGCTCTGCAAAGGCAGCAAAACTGGGGATTCATGCAACCAACAAGGCGAGTTTGAGGCATGTGAATGTGCGAAGTTTTGTAGCGCCCTGCTTGTGGTTAACGCTTAGCTGGAATGAAATATTCAACGCAGCAATAGAGAAATTAAAATAGTAATTTATTTGTCAGACAAATAAATATGAGGCACAGTGGTATATGGTTACCAAGCTCTGGCCTGGCCTCTTGCCATTCTGGCCAGCACTTATATTTCCTTAATCCAGCCCCCTTGCTCCTCCTGTGGCTGCCTCTGTCCAATCAGCCTGGTTAAAATTCCTATTGGCTGTTTGCTAGAACCAATCACAAAAGATACACCCATTTCCTCTTGCCCTTTTATGGAAATCAAAAAGCTATATATTCTTCTATCTATAAATGACAAATAAGTAGTAATATATCTTACATGTGTCTCAACAAGGAATCTTAATTACCAGCTCACCTCTTGCCCTCCTTGCCCTATTGCCTTCCAAAACAGATGATTAATCTTGAATTTTTATCTTAAACATATGTCAAGGATTTTGAGTTCACATCAACATTGAGAGATCTCCTTCATTTGAAGGTTTCTAAACAAAAGGCCTGACAACCATATATCAGGAGTGCTCAATGGCGTCTCCTGTCTGGCAAGGTGGGTCTGGTGGCTGATGGCCCCTGTGATCTCTTCCAACTATATGAAATAAGAATCTAGCATTTCTTAAATCCTTTGCATAATTATATTTAAGCTAATATATTTAATACATAAATAACCTTTTAAAAGGAAAAGAAATCTTAAAAGGATCTTAGTTTAAGAAAGAAACAGTTTTAGAAAAGACTTCCCAAAAATGTTCTGTTTCTGCCAGCCAGACCAGTTGTCTTTTTCACTGCTCTTGACCTTCTTAACCTTAGGAAGAAGATATGGCTCATTTTACTATTTATCCACCCTTAATTTGTAGGGTCAGTGTAACCTTGGCTGTCAGCCTGTAATTCCCTTTTTACGACTTTGAGAATTGTTTTCTGCTATAAATCAGGGGGGGCCCTTGTCTAGGAGAAAAACATCTTGCCAAGGTTTTTAGGCAACTGGTCTTCTGCCTGGCATGAAACAGAACATTTTTAAGCTCATTCTTAAAATACAAGCCCTGATTAAACATATAAGCTTTAATAAAAATGCAAGCTTATGATTAGATGCCTCAGTTTCAGGTGGCGCAAGGCTCTTCTCGGCCGTGTTCACTTTGCAGCCGCCGGCCGCAATGGCTACAGCCTCCTTCCACTGTCGGAGGCCGAATGTTTTTAAAACAGGGGTTCTTCCGCTGCGATTCTGGCATTGCAGGGGGTTGGACGAATGACCTTCCACCTCTACGATTCTATGGCTGGCATTCTTACGCTATGACAGAAAAGATTTGTGTGGTTTTTTAAAAAATATATTTATTTGCTTTTACAGAAAAAAAAGAAACATAACAATCACAAAAATGAGGAAAGACAGTCACAAATACACATAGAACAGATGAGAAAAATAAAATACAGAAACATAAAAAAAGAAATAAAAAGAAAAATCCATCCATCAAAATGAGAAAAATAAAAAATAAAAAATTCCAACTTTTAAATTTATGCTTACAAAAACTTCCTTTCTTGACTTCCTCACGCCTCCCTTTTTTGTGTTCCTCTTTACCCAATCAGATACAGCAAATCCTTACCTTCTTTCAAAACTCATTTCTAATCTAATTATTGAAATCATTCTATTATGTCTCCAATCTTTCCTCCTTATATTTAAACACCTTTAACATATTATTTACTTTTGACATAATATAACTTTAGTCCTTTCACCCTTTTTCTATTACATTTTTACATAGTTTTTAAACCTATATCACTAATGCCATATTATTTTTATATCCAACATCATTTTAACATTCATAAACTTTGCAGTGTTTCTGCAGATAGTCTTTAAACTTCTTCCAGTCCACTTCCACTACTTCTTCTCCCAGGTCTCTGCTATGACAGAAAAGATTTGAATACGAGGTCACAGAAATAGAATCAAAGAATTGTAGAATTGGGACACCTGGGGGTCATCTAGTCCAACCCAATGGAATGCAGGAATCTCTGCTAAAGCATCCATGACAGTTGGCCTTCCAGTCTCTGCTTAAAAACCTCCAAGGAAGGAGGGAGTCCACCACCTCTTTTTTTAAAAAATAATAATTTTTGCTGAGTTTTCATATTTAATTACATCTCATTGAACAAATCTTTGACATAAACCATTGCTCAAACAGAGCATCGACTTCCTTCCGTCCCTCTTTCTGACTTCCACACATCTTTTACTGAATTCTCGCATTTCTATAACCACTTTTTACATTAAAACTTCTTCTTTTTTAATAAAAATTACCTCCTTATATGTAAATCAGTTCCTTATTTTCACATTACAAAGCATTTCAAACCTACAAACGTTTTCAAATGTTTACAGTTTTCTTTTATATAGAATATAAATTTGCTCCAGTCCTTTTGAAACAGTTCGTCTCGCTGATTCCGGATCTTCCCCTTCCACTTTGCCATCTCCACATATTCTACCATCTTTATCTGCCAGTCTTCAAACATAGGACGTTCATGCTGCTTCTTGAGGGAGTCGGTTCCACTGTCAAATGGCTCTTTCCGGCAGAAATTTCTATCGAGTATTGAATCGGAATCTCCTTTTATTTATTTTTTCTTGTTATATAAATTTTATTAGTTTTTTAACACATCATTTCCAACAATAATTAAACATACTTTTGTATCTTACACAATTTTTTTGACTCCCATCAACTACATCTGAACATTTTCCAATCTATTCACTTAATTTACCTTTCTTACTTTCACTGTTACATTTAAATCTCATAACTAATATCTCTCTCTCTACTTTGCAACGTTTCATATATTTCTCCTTACACAGCTTCTTGTAGTCCTGCTAGTGTAATTTGTTGATTACAGTTGCTCTTCGAATAGTTCGTATTTTTCTTCCAATCTTCTGTGAATCTCTGGTCACGCAGGTTTCGAATCCTCCCTGTCATTTTATCTAATTCTGCGTAGTCCGTTAATTTTGTCTGCCATTCTTCTTTCGTCGGAATTTCCTCTTGCAGGAGTCTCCCGTCTTGTAGCCCTAACTTCTTCCAAGCTATTGGGGAGGGAAGGAAAACCTTCTCCCCCACTTTTTTCCAAGTTCACACGACCGAGGTAAATTTAGCAGCGGCCTGAGATAAACTCTCCTGCAAATCAGATCCCTGGCAAGGGACTGGCTTCCTTTTCAGGCATGGAACGAAATTCCAATTCGCTTATCATCTTCGACTCAGGTTTCTTCTGTTGCAGCTGACTGCTCACCAGGTGTGATTTAATATATCCCTCTCTCTACATACATGCATTCATGTATATGTATAGATATGTATATTTCGGCTACAAATAAATTTAAAAGCATCCACCGGCTTTCCCAAAGTGTAATCGGAGATGGGCTTTTTAGATTCTCAAACATTCCCTGGGGATGGAATGACCTTTTGTAAAAGCTCCTTCGTCTTTTTTTAAAAAAACAAAACATATGAAAGGAGCCAGCTTAAAAGGGCAGAACCTTTCTGAGGGCAAGGATGAGGTACTGGCCAATAAACTTTTCAAAATGCCACATGGGATTATGTCATGAGGTGAGGGGGTGTGCGTGAGAGAGCAGTTGCGGCTGTCAAAAGGTGTCTTAACAGGACAAGATGGAACCTCAGGATCAGATGCAGTCTACCTTAGATTATGGGATGCGGGTGGCATTGTGGGTTAAACCACAGAGCCTAGGACTTGCCAATCAGAAGGTTGGCGGTTCGAATCCCCGCAACGGGGTGAGCTCCCATTGCTCGGTCCCTGCTCCTTCCAACCTAGCAGTTCAAAAGCACGAAGTGCAAGTAGATAAATAGGTGCCACTCTGGCGGGAAGGTAAATGGCGTTTCCGTGCGCTGCTCTGGTTCGCCAGAAGCGGCTTAGTCATGCTGGACACATGACCCGGAAGCTGTACGCCGGCTCCCTCGGCCAGTAAAGCGAGATGAGCGCCGCAACCCCAGAGTCGGCCACGACTGGACCTAATGGTCAGGGGTCCCTTTACCTTTACCTTTACTTTTACCTTTACCTTTACCTCAGATTATAAGATACGGATGAACAGCAGCAGGGGAGGGCTGGTGTCTTCTTGCCCTGCAATGGGGCATTGCTGGGGGGGGGGAGGGAGGGCAATAGAGGAAAACAGAGTTCTGAGCACAAGACCCTTCTCCCCTCCTGCGATTTCCAGCACCTGGTATTCAGAAACATCGCTGCGTCTCACTGCGGACGCAGAGCATCGCCAACATGACTAGTAGCCATTGATAGCCCTCTCCTTGTGAATTTGACCAGTGCTCTTCCAAAGACCCCCATGTTGTTGGCCCTCACTGCCTCCTGTGGCAGGGAGTTCCAGAGTCTAACTATGTGTTGTGTGAATAAGTCCTTTCTTTTATCTAACTTATACATGGTGATTATTGCTGACAATGCTAAGATTTAGCAACACTGACTCGCCACTTCTCTTCTCCCTTTGCAGGATCCCACTGGACATATGAAGGTAAGGAGAGGCTGTTCCTCCTCCCAGTGTCTGAATTTGCTTTCCAGAATTTCAAATGCATTCCTTTGTTGCCAGTGGTAAGTTTGCCACGGCGCCACGTCTGAGGAGGCCCCGCTCCCCGAGTTGCAGGCGGCACCAATGAAGCAATGCCAGGCTGTGTAGTCCGACGATAAGCTCCTGAGCATGCACAGAATGTCTTTGCCTAGCTGCCTTCTTTCCCTATGGCATCAGCATGGTGTAGCGGTTAGAGGGGGACCTGGGAATCCAGGGTTCGAATCCCCCACTCTGCTATGAAGCTGGTTGGGTGACCTGTGGGGCAGTCGCTCACTCTTGTCCTAACATGGAGACAACTATGTACATTGCGAATGAAATAAATGCAACATACAGTATATGCAATAAGAGAGAGAAAGAAAATAATTAAGCTCCTTTCATGCAGGTTTTGGGAGAGGCAAATAACTTGAAAGATTGCTTCGCCCTAGGCAAACCAACCGGGGTGCTAAGATCCCTGGTGATCACCTTGCAAAGGTGAATTTAGCCTTAGTTAGCCTTGGTGAAGACCTGATGTTTTCATCCCCTAAAAGCTTTCCATTGAAATGAGGCTGCATTTTAATGTTTTAATGTTGTATTTCAATTAATTTGTATTTCAATTAATCTGTTTTTATATTGGTTGTTAGCCGCCCTGAGCCAGGTCTTGGCTGGGGAGGGCAGGGTATAAACAAAATTTATTATTATTATTATTATTATTATTATTATTATTATTATTATTTAGTAGGTGTTTGCCCAACTTCTGGAAGGAGGGTCTGATAGGGTCCTAGAGTCCCCCTTCCCAAAGCCGGGCAAACCATCACCAGACTGCCAGAGCCTTGCACTTTCTTCCCAAAACTGGTGCCTTGTTTACCCGGCTTAAGCCAGCGCTGCGAGGGCTGGTGGGAGGTTGTGAAGTGGCCTCGCACATGGAGGCATATTACCAAGGTCTGCCCCGGTCACCTTCGTCTCATCAGCATCAGAGGCCCGGCTGGTGGTGACAAGAGACAGGGCCTTTTCTGTGGCAGCTCCCAGACTGTGGAATTCCTTCCTGGGAAAGTCTAGACTGGCTCCCTCTTTGTTATCCTTCCGCCGGCAGACTGATGCCTTCCTGCTCAGACAGGCCTTTGGAAACTAAGGTTCAGATGATGCTGCAAATGAAGGAAAGGTACTGCATAGCAGCCTAAGCAAGTTGTGATTCCTTTTGCTGGTTAATTGGCTATAACTTTTGATAGAATACAGATAATTGAACGGACACCATTGCATTACATTCTCCATTAAATTATCTTTCCATTGATATATAATTTTATGGCATCGTTCCAAAAAGAAGTGGTGTTATGGGCAATCAAACCTCGGAAATACACTTTCCCCCACAATTTTGGCCACCAGTGGAAATTGCAGGGGCTCAGTGTGCTCTGATGTGTTTGAAGGGCTGCTTTGAGCAAGTTTGCTTTTGTCGCCTTGCATTTTATGATGCTGCCGTTAAATGTCGTGAGCTCCCTTATGATGATGGATAGCTCTGTTGGTTAGACCATGGTGCTGGTAACGCCAAGGTCGTGGGTTCGATCCCTGTACGGGACAGCTGCATATTCCTGCACTGCAGATGCTCAGAGGTCCCTTCTAACTCTACAATTATATGCTTCTACATGGATCCCGAGACAGCATCTTAAAAAGCAGAGACATCGCCTTGCCGACAAAGGTCCGTATAGTTAAAGCCATGGTTTTCCCAGTAGTGATGAATGGAAGTAAGAGCTGGACCATAAAGAAGGCTGATCGCCGAAGAATGGATGCTTTTGGATTCTGGTGCTGGAGGAGACTCTTGAGAGTCCCATGGACTGCAAGAAGATCAAACCTCTCCATTCTGAATGAAATCAGTCCTGAGTGCTCACTGGAAGGACAGATCCTGAAGCTGAGGCTCCAATACTTTGGCCACCTCATGAAAAGAGAAGACTCCCTGGAAAAGACCCTGATGCTGGGAAAGATGGAGGGCACAAGGAGAAGGGGACGGCAGAGGACGAGATGCTTGGACAGTGTTCTCGAAGCTACCAGCATGAGTTTGACCAAACTGCAGGAGGCAGTGGAAGACAGGAGTGCCTGGCGTGCTCTGGTCCAGGTGGTCACGAAGAGTCAGACACGACTAAACAACAGCAACAACAATATGGATCCCAACTTGAGGAAAAGGCGGGATGTAAATAGATTAAATCAGGGGTTCCCAAAGCAAGAGGTGGAGCTTCCTAAGGCTGGGTGGGGTCACCCAGAGGGTGCCAAGAGGCATGGGGGGGCATTGGAGGGATAAATGACTCAGACTTTGCAAAGCTGGTCCTTCTTCTTTGGCAATCCCTCGTAGCCGAGTAAGACTGTCTTCCATAAACACGGTTTTAACAATGAGTCCATAAGTGACTGTGGAGGCCAATTCTGGATCCACACTTCCTTCCACAGTGGAGACATAGGTTTCCGGGTGGGAGCTGATCATGGTTTGGATTTGCCAAGCGTGTCTTCCTCTTAGCACGTTTCTCCCTTGTGTCCTGAGTTTGAGCGTCTCAAAGCCCATGACCCCTTTGGTAAAGGCTGTTCTCCAACTGGAGCGCTCGCAGGCCAGTGTTTCCCAATTTTCAGTGTTTATACTGCATTTTTAAAGATTTGCCTTGAGACAGCCTTTAAACCTCTTTTGTTGACCACCAGCATTACGCTTTCCATTTTCAAGTTCGGAATAGACTAATTGCTTTGGAAGACGATCATCAGGCATCTGCCCAACATGACCAGTCCAACAAAGTTGATGTTGAAGAACCATTGCTTCAACACTGGCGACCTTTGCTTCTTCCAGTATGCTGGTATTAGTTCGCCTGTCTTCCCAAGTGATGTGTAAAATTTTTTGGAGACACCGTTGATGGAATCTTTCGAGGCTGGTACCACTGGATCAAATCCCCCTTTTGCCGAACTAATCAAACCAAATAGTTTCCACTGGATTTTGAATAAATTTGCAACTACAGTGGTACCTCGGGTTAAGTACTTCATTCGTTCCGGAGGTCCGTACTTAACCTGAAACTGTTCTTAACCTGAAGCACCACTTTCGCTAATGGGGCCTCCTGCTGCTGCCGCGCCGCCGGAGCCCGATTTCTGTTCTCATCCTGAAGCAAAGTTCTTAACCTGAAGCACTTTTTCTGGGTTAGCGGAGTCTGTAACCTGAAGCGTATGTAACCTGAAGCGTATGTAACCTGAGGTACCACTGTAGTTGTTGCTGTTTCAGTTTTTTTGGTGTGTTAGTATTTTCCCCTTACTGGGTTGTGCAAACTGTTATTCTGAATAATTCTTTGTATATAGCAGGGTAAGGGGCACTAGGCACGAGTTTGTGGAACCAAGATGGCTGTATTACGTGGAGAGAGAGAAAGCAATTCTCCCCTCTGGCCCCCAAAGTCCCTTTTGTAACTCCTGAGTGTGTTTTCTACAGCCGCTCGGCTGTTTCCCCCCAGCTAAAACCTTCCGCACCAAATCACCGTCCCAATTAGCAAAGGAACCGGCGACGTTCCAATGAGGTTAGCATTGTGGCACTCAGCCAGGCAAGCTTGATCCTCTTTCACGGGGAGTAATCCAGTTCCATCCCGCCCCCCCCCCTTAAGCTCACCCAGAGTGGCCAACTCATGGGAAAGAAACAAAGGCATTGTTGATGTTGAAGGGCTGAAAAGGGCTTAGCCGTGGTGGCGGCGAAGGCCGGCTGAGATCCCTCGGATGGGATTGGCGTTATTTGCAAGGAAGGGGGAGAAGTTCTCTTTGGTTCGCGTTTAAAGGTGAACCTATCTGAATTTGCTTTTCCCCAAATGACCTGCAGAGCAAATCACGGCTACCCTTTAAAATTCGGAATTCTCTGAATTTTGCAACGCAGGCCTCTGATGAAGCAACGTGTTCAAAAATGCATATGATGGGGAAAGCATGGAGATGCTTCTTGGGGGGGGGGTGATTGTTTCCCTAATAGTTGCGCGTGCACGCACACACACACAATCTATCAGTGAAAATAATGTTTTAGAAAAGTATTCTAATAGGGGAAATCGCATGGGGAAATTGCACATATTGGAATAAATTTGACTGAACATGCTGATCATTTTTCATGAGGACCAGTACCTTTTTTTAAAAAGGGTAAATAGATTTGGAAATGTTGAAAAAAGGAGAAACTGGGATGCCTGCATTGCCTGTGATGACTCTTTGGGTCTCTTCCAACAAGTCTATGAACCTACAAGACAAGCTGATATTGATGTCTTCACCTCTCCTGAGCAGCAGATAATCAAAAATGACCCCCAAATTGGAGAAAACAGTGTACCATGATAGTTAGTTAGTTCACCTGTTGGCACTCTGTTGGAGAAAATCGGAGGCACAACGACCAAGCAGAATGGTGTCAAAGTCCCCATCTCATTGGTTCATCCCAGGCCCCTCCTACAATGGGCGGGGCTTGAGAAGCATGAGCGACAGCTGGGAAATTGCGAAGACTTCATTTCCCGAAAAGTTATTTTTTAATACAAATCTTTCCCTGATAGGTTGTTCACTTGCCTCATTCATTTTTCCTAGTTGCAGAAAAACAAAGGGCTGCACCAGACGAAGCTCTACTCAGAGTAGGACCCAGTGAAATTCATGGGCTCAGGTTTAGTCATCTGTATGTCTTTTCCAATGGGTCAAACCTAGACAGCATCTTAAAAAGCAGAGACATCACCATATTCCTGCACTGCAGATGCTCAGGGGTCGCTTCTAACTCTACAATTATATGCTTCTATATGGATCCCGAGACAGCATCTTAAAAAGCAGAGACATCGCCTTGCCAACAAAGGTCCGTATAGTTCAAGCTATGGTTTTCCCAGTAGTGATGAATGGAAGTGAGAGCTGGACCATAAAGAAGGCTGATCACCGAAGAATGGATGCTTTTGAATTCTGGTGCTGGAGGAGACTCTTGAGAGTCCCATGGACTGCAAGAAGATCAAACCTCTCCATTCTGAAGGAAATCAGCCCTGAGTGCTCACTGGAAGGACAGATCCTGAAGCTGAGGCTCCAATACTTTGGCCACCTGATGAGAAGAGAAGACTCCCTGGAAAAGACCCTGATGCTGAGAAAGATGGAGGGCCCAAGGAGAAGGGGACGGCAGAGGACGAGATGGTGGGACAGTGTTCTTGAAGCTACCAGCATGAGTTTGACCAAACTGTGGGAGGCAGTGGAAGACAGGAGTGCCTGGCATGCTCTGGTCCAGGGGGTCACGAAGAGGCGGACACAACTAAACGACTAAACAACAGCAACAACAATGTCTTTTCCAATGGGTCGGGCAAACTGTTTGGTGGTGGCGGCGAATTTTCATTCCAAGGTGCAGGAAAACAACTGCCGAACCCTCCAACCATGCTTCTGTCATTTTAAGCTCTGAGGCCACCGGAATGACAATTGTGCCAGGCAGGGAAAAAGCAAACAGCTTTATCCTTGCTTCCCCGCATGGAAAGAAAACCTTTGCAGCCAGCACAGAGCCAGTCGAGCGCTTGAATTCAGATGCAGAGGAGCGTGTGATGTGTTTACCCTGCCTTGCATGGGGGGGCGGCCATTCAGAAGCAAACCTCTTTCACAGAAAGAGAGGGGAACTGACTTGCCTTTTCGCCTTTTTTTTTGGTGAGGAAAAAACGTCCTTTATTACTGGTGAAACTGGTGCCAACGCTAGGAAGCAGATGAGGACAGGCAAAAAACTCTTTGTGGGTGGCAGCGCAGTGGACAGTGGCACAGATTTTGGGGATTGTCAGATGCAGGCTGTGTATTCATCAGGGTCAGTTTTTGTGGTTAATTTGAATAATTTTTTTCCGGTCGCATGCTTTTTTATTTTTTACATATGCTGGCTTAGAAACTCCAGAATTTAAAGCAGTTTAGAAATATTGATGGATGGTCCTTCCAGCTTACTAACTTTGATGACCTGCAACGTTTAAATTCTGCCATCTGCTAATGCAACAGCACTTGAAAGAGAACTACTTGGAAATGATTTACAGATGGTATTTAACTCCGAGTAGATTTGCTAAGATGTATAGGGCTGAATTAGTCAAATGCTGGAAATGCAATAAGGCTGAGTCCTATCATATGTGGTGGAATTGTAAAAGAGTATTGGGAAATGATCCATAATGAATCGGGAAAAACGTTTAAAAGCACTTTTTCAAAAAAACAAACAGTCCTTTTTGTTGGGGATAATTCAGACAGAAATTCCCAGGTGTCAAAAAATAATATTTACGTATGCTACTACTACTGCGGTCCATGTTTTGTTAGCCCAAAAATGGAAAACAAGCGAGGTCCCAACCAAAGAAGAGTGGCACCTTGAACTGATGGAATATGCACAGCTTGCAGACTTAAATTATAGAATAAGAGAACAATAAGAATATACATTTAAAGAAGATTGGAAAATGTTTATTGAATATATGGGTGAAGATTGTGTACATATGAAAACATTGGCAGCATTAAGATAAATTCAGCAGTGTAAATAAGTTTTGATGGGCGTAAAAAATCAATACTGAGTGGTTTAGTTTATGTAAAATATGCAGGGATCTATGGCATGCAAACTGAACCATGGAAAGGGAAGAAGGGAGGTCACTGATATTTTAAAGTTGTTTAAATGAAGATTCTAAAATGTGAAATAGAAAAACTTAATAAAAATTAAATGATAGAGAGAAAAGAGAGAGAGAGAGAGATGGCTCAAAGTTGTGCATTTACCAACTCCTGATTTTCCCTAAAAACAGAATAAGAGCCTGCAGGATCAGGCCAAAGGCCCATCTGATGCAGCATCCTGTTCTCACAGTGGCCAAACAGATGCCTCTTTTGCGAAACCCACAAGCAGGACTTGAACACAGGACCGATTCTCCTCTCCTGTGGTTTCCATCAATAGCCTTCCCCCCCCAAATTTGCCTGATCCATTTTTTAAAGCCATTCATATTGGCAGTCATCGCTGCTTCCTGTGGCAGGAAGTTCCATAGTTTAACTATGCGCCGTGTGGAGAAGGATGCTCTTTTATCTGCCCTGAATCTCTCCTCCCCACAAGCACGTTGCTGCCTCAGTGGTCAGTGTTTATGTTAAGTTGTGGGTGAACATATCAGACGACACAGCGATTCTTCAAACAGCTCTTGTTTATTGACAGGTCAGAGCAGAACTGAACTGAAGGGCTCAGCCAGCCTGCTTATATAGAGCTCCAGTACAACGTAACTGTAACAATTTTCTAAAACTATCCAATCACTGAACGCCATTTTCGATCCCTTATTTGCATAGCTATCTACAGTATCCCCCTGCTGGCCCAGGGTGAGAACTTCAGTATGTAACAGTTTATATTCTTCCTTCTCAGGGTCCCACGGACAGGAGCACTGGCCGGACACTTACCCAGATTGTGGGCGGAAAGCTCAGTCCCCTATCGATATTGACACGGGTACAGTCCAATACGACCCTTCCCTGCCTCCAGTTGAGACGTCGGGGTATCGGAATCCAGGAGGCGACGACTTCACCCTAATAAATAACGGACACACAGGTGAGGCTGTTTATGGGACTTAAAGGCAGTTCCCCTTTCCCCAACCCCATCTGCCATCTGTATTTTCTGTTTTCCTGGGGTTAGGGAATGCTCCATGCCAGAGTGCTGCAGGATGGAAAGGCAGATTCGATACATAAAAATAGAAAAATATAAGAAGCTAGCACATGTCTGTCGTGTATAATCGCCTTGTTGAAGAGCGGTCGGCCCATGGCTACAGCCCAGGCCTGCAAAATCTCAGATGCCAGGAAGACTTCCCTCCACGTCGCCATGGAGACTTCTGTACCAGGGAAGATGCTGGTCCGTTACCGTGGCGACAAAATGTGGCCAGTTGTTCACCTGGCAACTCCAGGGCAAGATCCATTCTCCTTGCACATGCGAATAATAATCCTTCTTCTTGTAATGAAGGGCTAAAGAAAGCAAACGGTTCTTCCATTCCAACCACAGACCTTCCAAGTGCCCTTATTTTCCAGGGACATCCCTGATTTAGAGAAGCTGTTCCGGTTTCTGATTTGATCCTGGAATGTCCCGCTTTTCCTTAGGGCATCCCTATTTTCCTTGGAAAAATGTTGGAGGGTATGCAGTTATCTGACCCCCCGAGCCATCTGAAGGCAATCCTGTATAGGGAAGTTTTAAAAAAATGTTTAATGTTTTATTATGTTTTTATATACAGTCATACCTCGGGTTGCGAACGTGATCCGTGCGGAAGGCATGTTTGCAACCCACAGCGCCTCGTCTGTGCATGTGCATGGTGCGCTTCTGTGCATGCGCATGATGTCATTTTGCGCTTCTGCGCATGCACAAGCATGAAAGTAACCCGTTCCGGTACTTCCAGGTTTGGCGCTGTCCGCAACCCGAAAATGCGCAACCCGCAGCGTTCATAACCTGAGGTATGACTGTATATAGCCCAGAATGGCTGGGGCAACCCAGTAAGACGTGTGGGGTATAAATAATAGAATTATCATTATGGAATGGGACGTCCCTGTTTTCATCAGAGAAAGGTTGGAGGGTTTGCAACCACCACACTGAAGACCTTGTGGCTTCTTTCCCTCTCCCTCTCTCTCTTGCAGTGCAGATGTCTCTGCCCCCAAGCATGCAACTGCACGGTTTGCCCATGATGTTTACGGCTGTTCAGCTGCACCTTCACTGGGGGAGAAAGGGGAGCCTCGAAGGGTCAGAGCACAAGGTGGACGGGAGGCCCTTCTTGGCAGAAGTAAGTAGGCCAGAGCAAAACATTCACACTCCTCCAAATTTTGCACTGTAGTTCTGCAGCCAAGTCACATGTACGAAAATGCATATACTAAAAGAGGGACCCCTGACCGTTAGGTCCAGTCGTGGCCGACTCTGGGGTCGCGGCACTCATCTCGTTTTACTGGCCAAGGAAGCCGGGGGACAGCTTCCGGGTCATGTGGCCAGCATGACTAAGCCACTTCTGGTGAACCAGAGCAGTGCACGGAAACGCCGTTTACCTTCCCGCTGGAGCAGTACCTATTTATCTACTTGCACTTTGATGTGCTTTCGAACTGCCAGGTGGGCAGGAGCCGGGACCGAGCAACGGGAGCTCACCCCATCGCGGGGATTCGAACCGCCGACCTTCTGATCGGCAAGTCCTAGGCTCTGTGGTTAAACCCAAAGCGCCACCCACATCCCTATATATACTAAAGTATATATACTAAAGTACGCACAAAAATTGATATATCAGGGGAAATGACACGCAAAAAGGATTAACTTGAGGAGGCTTTGCAGAAACAAGCATGTTAGGCAAAACTGCATGTAGTTATTTCGTTTTATCAGATATTTATTTATTCTTGCGGCCCACACTTCAAGGAGATCAAGGTGGCGTACACATGTCTCCTCCCCATTTAACCTTCTCAACAACCCTGTGAGGTAGGTCAGGCTGAGAGGCAGGGACTACTTCCACCCCACACCTCCTTCCAGGTCATACACTAAGTTTCCTGGCTGAGCAGAGATTGGAGTCCTGGTTTCTTCAGTGCTCTAACCACACGGACTCTCTAAAAACGTATGAATCAGGAGAAATCTGTGCTAAATCTTTGCCGGTGAATTTTCACGGGGAACTTAAAAATAGATTCTCAAGCGAATGCGGAGAGAAGAAGAGGAGTTTGGATTTGATATCCCGCCTTTCACTCCCCTTCAGGAGTCTCAAAGCGGCTCACAACCTCCTTTTCACTTCCTCCCCCACAACACACACTCTGTGAGGTGAGTGGAGCTGAGAGACTTCAAAGAAGTGTGACCAGCCCAAGGTCACCCAGCAGCTGCATGTGGAGGAGCGGGGAATCGAACCCGGTTCACCAGATTACAAGTCTACTGCTCTTAACCACTTCACCACACTAAACTTATGATTGGAAAAATGAGAAGCTGAAGGACACCGGAACTGACAAGTTCACTTCTCCCTCCCTCCCTCCCTCTTTCACACACACTTGTTTTATTTTTATTTTTACAAAACTGCACTTTCGTAGAAAATATAACCAGGTAGCGTGCGACGAAAAAGCATGATGCAGGAGATTTAGCGTCCTTCCTCTCCTCTGGGCAGCTTCAGGCCCTGAAACGGGAGGCCGAGCCACCTTTGCAAATTTGTGTAATTGCTCCAGAAAGATGGAGGACTTTGGCCAGATTTAAGATCCCTCCAGTTCACGGAGGGGCGGTGGGGGATTAATGAGGGCAACCCGGGACAGTGAGAATTAAGAGCGCGGGAAGAAAGAAGGGAGGGAAATGGCTGAAGTTCTTTTGTCAGAGCAAGCGCTGAAGGAGACCTGGGCTGACCCAGCCATGGCAGCGGTGGACGGGTAACCGGCTTAAAAGTCACAGCAGACGCCACGAGGGCTGAGGGAATCAGAAACGCCTTGGGTGGGGGGGACAGGGCTGCTGTGGGACATTTTTGCACCCAGGGCAGGACGACGGCTCATCCTTGTACAGTGGTACCTCGCAAGACGAATGCCTCGAAAGACGAAAAACTCGCAAAACGAAAGAGTTTTTCGTTTTTGAGTTGCTTCGCAAGACGGATTTCCCTATGGGCTTGCTTCGCAAGACGGAAACGTCTTGCAAGTTTGTTTCCTTTGTCTTGCAAGTTTGTTTCCTTTTTCTTAAAACCGTGCATTCACTTCGAGGAGCAACTCATAGCACGCGGTGTGGTGGCCTTTTTTGAGGTTTTTGAAGACTTTGGTGATTTTTGAAGCTTTTCCAAAGTCCGTGCTTCGCAAGACGAAAAAACTCGCGGAACGAATTAATTTCGTCTTGCGAGGCACCACTGTAATTTTCTTCCCTGCTATGGAAGGCTGTTTGTTCGCAGTGCATTTGGACGCCCCTTAAGATGTCACTGCCGGTGACATCATACGACGGTTCCTGAGACCGAGAAGCAGGCTTTCTTCTCGTGTTTTTGGACGCCATTTTGAAATCAAGATGGCCGACTGGACCGTCGAAGCGGGCACTGATTTTAACCGCCGATTTCAAAAGCACGCTGGTTTTAACCACCAGTTTAAAAACTGTCCTGATTTTCACTGCTCATTTCAGAACCTTTGCTGATTTTCACCACAGAAAGTGTGCCGGTTTTAAGCACCGCTTTCAAAACTGCCCCGGGTTCAAAAACTTGGACCGATTTTGTTTGTTTGTTTGTTTCTTAGAATTCCCGAGCATCACTAGGTTTGAAGCTGCTGGTTTATTACATTTATCTATTGCTTCTTACACAAAAGTGCCTGAAAGTTGTGATAGGAATTTTATGGTCTTAGATGTATGATAATGTTCATAAGTGTACCAACCAAGCACATACATAGATCAGCACAGGAAGGCCAACCTGGAACCATTTTGATTCCTAAACTGACCAAATGTTTTCTCTGCGAGGTCAAAGTGGGAAACCTCCCCATTGTCTCTTTCCTCACAAATCCTGTCTTAAGGGTATGTCTATGTTTGAATAGGGTGTGGGCCTGTGACCTGGCCCAGGAACTAAGTATTTATCATTACAAAAGACTGGCCAGGCTACCCAGGCAATCCAATCAAGTAACCTGCCAGACAGGAGATAAACAAGAACAGGAGGAAAACAACATTCAAATTTCTGTTTAGACCGCCTTTTCTGTGTTGTAGGTATGATGTATCCGAGGGGTGGTCTTAGGTTACACCCCTTCTGTGATGTATGTATGATGTTTCTGGGGGTGGTCTTGATCTACAGGGTGGCAATTTCAAAAGTCTTTATAAGGCCTTGCATGCCAATTTTCTGGGTTTCTCCTCTCTCCTGCGGGTGAGGGGAGCACCCTGTTGCAACAGATCAATAAAGATCAAGCTTACTCGCTGCTTTGCTTCTCAATATTCTCTGGTTGGCCTCTGTTATCTTCTCCTACCAATAGGGAACCTATGTAAGGACTCTATATGGGCTCTTGGATACCCCATAAGGGAAAAGGGCAGATTTTTGTTTACAACAAAGTGACTTACAGTGCAAGAATGGAAATAATAATCGCAGGTGATCTGCGGCCCTAGCTAAGCCACATGCACTAGATCTCCTGATTCTCTCTCTCCCTCTTTTTCTCTCTCAGCTTCACGTTGTCCATTACAACTCAGAGAAGTACAGCAATGTGAGTTTGGCAATGCACCACCCAGATGGGCTGGCGGTCTTGGGCGTTTTCCTGGAGGTAAGCGTTACAATAGCAAAGCCACAATGCACCCGAAAAGCTGCCCATATGAAGTTTGTGTATGTTCTCTGGGGCAGGGACCTCTCAGGGCATCACAGAAATAAGTAAATAACAATAGCTCACCTGTCCGGTCTCCTCTCTCCCCAATGTGTCTGGCAGGTCGGCGATGTGGATAACCCTGCCTACGATCACATCCTGGGCCTTCTGGACAAGATCCAGTACGCAGGTGAATCGTTCCTCTAGAGCAATCAGGGCAGGCAGGTTGTGTGTGTGTGAAATGGGATTTGGAATGTGAAAAGGAGCAGCGTTTGAAAAAGGAGGACCCATCTAGTCCAGCATCCCATTCGCCCAGTGGTCAAATACCTCTAAGCACCTAGGAATGATGATAGACTGCCTCTGGAGCTGGAGGTTTCATTAGAAAAGCCCTGCTGGATCAAGCTAATGGCACACAGTGTGCTGGGCCCAGGGGTAACCCGAGTAACAAGGTCCAGGTCTGGTCCCGAATCCAAGGGTTCCGCTAGGAGGCAGTTCAATAGTGCCAAGGCAGGAAACCAGGCACAGGATCACAGGCAGCTTCTGGCAAACAGCAATGTTGCTCCCGCAACCTGGGGCAGGGTCCGACAGCCTTTTATCTCTGTCAGGATAGCGGCAGGTCCTGATCCCCCGGTGACTCACCTCCCTGTTTCATCTGAAGGCGAGCACTCCTCCTGCGAGTACTCAGGTCTCCCCTTCTCTCAGACCTGAGTCTTTGCAGCTCGGGAGACGTTGGTGGGTTACTAGACCCAGGGGCCGCCTCAGCCTCCCCTGACCCAACCAATAATGGAGCAGCTGTAAGTGATGGCCCAGCTGAAGGCAACGAGGTCATCCCCGCATCTGGAGCCAGGGCAGGCTCAGGGCCCTGACTTGGCCCAGCTGGTGTTTCTTGCTGGAGAACCTGTGCATACTGGGCTCTTCAGAATCAGGCCCCAGACTAGGTTCAGCTGCCGCCTGAGGCAAAGGATCCGGTGTGGACTGAGACTCCTCTGGTTCCAAGCCCGAGCCTGAGTCCCAGTCCCAGTCCATCACACATAGAATCAGAGAATTGTAGGGACGCGGGTGGCGCTGTGGGTTCTCTTTGACATCTGGTGGGAGGGCGTTCCACAGGGCAGGCACCACCACCGAGAAGGCCCTCTGCCTGGTTCCCTGTAATTTGGCTTCTCGCAGTAGGGGAACCACCAGAAGGCCCTCGGAGCTGGACCTCAGTGTCCGGGCTGAACGATGGGGGTGGAGATGCTCCTTCAGGTATACTGGACCGAGGCCGGTTAGGGCTTTCAAGGTCAGCACCAACACTTTGAATTGTGCTCGGAAATGTACTGGGAGCCAATGTAGGTCTTTCAGAACTGGTGTTATATGGTCTCGGCGGCCACTCCCAGTCACCAGTCTGGCTGCCACATTCTAGATTAATTGCAGTTTCCGGGTCACCTTCAAAGGTAGCCCCACGTAGAGCTCATTGCAGTAGTCCAAGCGGGAGATAACCAGAGCATGCACCCCTCTGGCAAGACAGACTGTGGGCAGGGAGGGTCTCATCCTGTGTACCAGATGGAGCTGATAAACAGCCACTGAAGCTGTCCTGTTGCGGTATTGGCGCTTCATTCTCCTCCTCTTTCCTCTGCTCACATCTCCCGGACAGAACAGAAAACCACCGTTACCCCGTTCAACGTCCGCGACCTCCTGCCAGTACATTTGGGCCACTTCTTCCGCTACAACGGCTCTCTGACCACCCCGGCGTGCTTCCAGAGCGTGCTGTGGACTGTCTTCCACCAGCCCGTCCAGCTCTCGGCTGCCCAGGTACCTTCTCTGCCACACACAAACCCTTAGGCTCACCCCCGAAAACCCAGAGCGATGTTCAGTGCTAGGTGAGTGGGGAAGAGCTGCACTGGAAATTTAGAATCATGGGAAAGGGACCCAGCGGTCCTCTAGCCTGACCCCCGAAATGCCGGAATCTGACCTTACCCTTGGTTTTGTACCCATTTCACAGCCACAGAGAATCCTGGGGGTTTTAGCTCGTCGAAGGTGAGCCGGTGTAGCATAGTGGCTAGAGTGCCAGACTAGGACCCGGGGGACCAGGGTTCAAATCCCGCCCCCTCAGCCATGAAGCTCGCTGGGTGTGGCTTTGAGGCCAGTCACAGCTTCTCAGCCTGGACTACCTCACAGGGGTTGCGGGGATTAAATGAGGAGCAGGGAGGGCGTATCAGTACAACCAATTAAAATTAAGTTAAATCAAAGGTTTAGGGAATCCTTGGTTTGGGCAGCCAACATGTATCAAACCAGGAATCATCATCATCATCATTTATTATTTATACCACGCCCATCTGGCTGGGTTTCCCCAGCCACTCTGGGCAGCTTCCAACAGAATATTAAAATACAATAACCTAAACATTAAAAGCTTCCCTAAACAGGGCTGCCTTCAGATGTCTTCTAAAAGTCTGGTAGTTGTTGTTCTCTTTGACATCTGGTGGGAGGGCGTTCCACAGGGTGGGTGCCACCACCGAGAAGGCCCTCTGCCTGGTTCCCTGTAACGTGGCTTCTCGCAGGGAGGGAACCGCCAGAAGGCCCTCGGAGCTGGACCTCAGTGTCCGGGCAGAACGATGGGGGTAGAAATGCTCCTTCAGAAGAACAGATAGCATTTTTAAAACCAGTTTCAAGCCTCCAGCATTGACCTAAACCTCCTTCACCAAGTCAAGGTGCATCTGAGTTAAGGTTAGGTAACCTCTGGGACGTGGGTGGCGCTGTGGGCTGAACCACAGAGCCTAGGACTTGCCAATCAGAAGGTCAGCGGTTCGAATCCCCATGACGGGGTGAGCTCCCATTGCTTGGTCCCCGCTCCTGCCAACCTAGCAGTTCGAAAGCACATCAAAGTGCAAGTAGATAAATAGGTACCACTCCGGCAGGAAGGTAAACAGCATTTCTGTGTGCTGCCCTGGTTCGCCAGAAGCGGCTTAGTCCTGCTGGCCACATGACCCGGAAGGTGTACGCCGGCTCCCTCGGCCAATAAAGCGAGATGAGCGCCGCAACCCCAGAGTCGGCCATGACTGGACCTAACGGTCCCTTTACCTTTACCTTTAACCTCTGGGACAGGTGGGCCGGACATTGCTGGCCCCTGACTCTCATCCTTCCCAGCCCTCGGATCCATGCCTGGAGTGCTGCTGCTGCTGTTCGACAGAGCGGTCTCCTTTTTAATATTGTTTTTATTTTTTACCTATGTCATTTTAAACATGCTGTATTTTCAGTTTTATATTTTACGATTGATGTGGAAATCGTTTTCCATTTGGTGGGGTACCTTCTGATGTTTGTTTGTTTTATTTATTGTTCATGACGTTCGTTATTTTGGTAATTACGTAAATCTCGTCCTGTTGTAAGCCGCCTTGAGCACTGTTTTAACTATGGAAAGGTCGGTTCCATGGGTGACTCTGAGTCATCTCTCTGTGGTAGCTTATCTTAAAGTTTTAAGTGTCTATAAGCTTATGGCATTTATAAATCTTAAATTTATTGTTGTCCATTGTTTTAAAAGTTTGTTTTCCTTCTGGGATTGTAGCCCCAAGTGTGTTTTATAAGCTGGTGTCCAACCGCAATAAATTATCTGTCTATCTAACTATGGAAAGGCCACATACAAATAAAATGATGATGATGATGATATGATTATATCTGGCCTGAAGGCAACTGTGGGAGGTTGGCAGATGTTTTCTCTGCAGCTGAGCATTGCAGGAGGCAAAACAAGCAGAGATTTTTTTCAGGGGACAGGTGGAGAGTTCCTCCTCCTACAGTACAGAGACAGGGCTGCCTCAGATTTGCCTTTATTTACCTCTTTATTTACCTTTATTTAAAGCCTCAGCACCTAGGACTTGCCGATCGAAAGGTCGGCGGTTCGAATCCCTGCGGCGGGGTGCGCTCCCGCTGCTCGGTCCCAGCGCCTGCCAACCTAGCAGTTCGAAAGCACCTCCAGGTGCAAGTAGATAAATAGGGACCGCTTACCAGCGGGAAGGTAAACGGCGTTTCCGTGTGCGGCTCTGGCTCTGGCTCTGGCCAGAGCAGCGATGTCACGTTGGCCACGTGACCCGGAAGTGTCTCCGGACAGCGCTGGCCCCTGGCCTCTTAAGTGAGATGGGCGCACAACCCCAGAGTCTGTCAAGACTGGCCCGTATGGGCAGGGGTACCTTTACCTTTACCTTTACCTCTTCTCTTCCAGCTAGAGAAGTTGCAGAACTCTGTCTATAGTACGGCGGAAGGCGAAGCCCATTCAGAGCTCCTCGTGGATAACTTCCGGGCTCCGCAATCCTTGAATGGCCGAGTTGTGCTTGCTTCTTTCCCCGTGGGTGAGTGCCAACTTCTTGTGCAGCAAAATTCTGCTTAAACACGCATCTCTTTCTGTCTGTCTCTGTATTTCAATACCCTCCAAGTGTCCTGATTTCCCAGGCACAGCCCCAGAATTACAGAAGCCGTCCTTTTTTCCAATTTGATCCGGGAACGTCCTGTGTTTCCTTTTCCCTATCCTTCCGCTTCTTGGAGAACAATTTAAAGTGCTGTGTGTGCGCATAGGTACAAAAACAGAGTCCTGTTTATCCTTGAAAATAAAATCCCTGCACTGAACAAAGGAAATGGTGACGCTGGCATAGGAAGCCCTTCCTATAATTTCGAAGGGAAATCTCACCAATCCACTTTAAATTCTTTCACTGCTATGCTTTGGTGGCCAAGCATATATTTTTTAGGAAACACATGGAGTATTTACTCCTTACTGTAAATGGAGTTTACTCAGAAGTAAGCCCTACTGTATTCAATGGAGCTGACTTCCAGGTGACTGGGTAAAGACTGGGCAGCCTAACACTGCAATCTGGAGCATTTTTACTCAGAACTAAGTCCCACTGAGGGACGCGGGTGGCGCTGTGGGTAAAAGCCTCAGCGCCTAGGGCTTGCCGATCGGAAGGTAGGCGGTTCGAATCCCCGCGGCGGGGTGCGCTCCCGCTGCTCGGTCCCAGCGCCTGCCAACCTAGCAGTTCGAAAGCACCTCCGGGTGCAAGTAGATAAATAGGGACCGCTTACCAGCGGGAAGGTAAACGGCGTTTCCGTGTGCGGCTCTGGCTCGCCAGAGCAGCGATGTCACGCTGGCCACGTGACCCGGAAGTGTCTCTGGACAGCGCTGGCCCCTGGCCTCTTGAGTGAGATGGGCGCACCAACCCCAGAGTCTGTCAAGACTGGCCCGTACGGGCAGGGGTACCTTTACCTTTACCTTAAGTCCCACTGAGTTCAATAGGATTTACTCTCTGGTATGTTCCCAGTCATCCTCACAATTCCTATTATTATTATTATTATTATTATTATTATTATTATTATTATCTGCCTTTTCCCCTAAACAGGGACTCCAGGCAGCTTACAGCTAAAATTTTATTTCGGTAGGCCAATTCAAAGAATGGCAAAAAGTACTTTCTAAATTTATCTGGCATGGGGGAAAACCAAGAATCAAATATAAGCTTCTTACAGATACAAAAGAAAGAGGTGGTTTCTCTCTGACAGATTTGAGACTATATCATGAAGCGTCCCGTTTATGTTGGTTAAGGGATTGGATATTGTTGGAGAATACAGATTTATTAGATTTGGAAGGTTACGACATAGATATGGATGGCACGCCTGTTTGTGGTATGATAAAGTAAAAGTGCATAAAGGATTCTTGAATCACATAATAAGAAAATCAATTTATGAGGTGTGGAATAGATATAAAAAAATTATTGGAACGCAAAACTCCTTGGTGGCTCTCTCCAACAGAAGCAATAGCGGTAAAGAAGTTAAATATGAAAGCAGAGTGGGCTATGTATTGAGAATCCTTGCACATTTTTGCTTTATGACAACCCTGGGAGGTAGGTTCGGCAGAGAGGCTGCCATTGGCTCAAGGTGGCAGATGTCAGTGTGTATATAACGCCTTTATGTGCGGGAGATCAAATGCGGGAGAGGCTTCCTGATGGAGAATAAAGTGTCCCTATTTTCATTGGATAAATATTGGAGGAGATGCACACACAAGGCTCTCCTCCAGTTGCTCACCAACCCTCCCCACAACCCCACCTTGGGGAGGTGAAAAAAAGAAGGGGAGGGCTGGGGAGCAACCCAAGGAAAGGTAGCAGCCCCTACAGTGTGTATGTATGCATAGAGAATCCCAGCAACACACAAGCCGGCCCTAAATCCGTTTACTCAGATGTAAGCCTCACTGAGCCCCAAATGATTTATTTCATAGTTAAGTACTCAGAGAGCGTCTTCCTTCGCTTTCCAAAGTACAACCACACAATGGAGCAGCGGGAAGAATTTCCAAAACCCGTGCAAAGCAATCGAGCGATTAGAATCATAAAATCGAAGACCTGGAAGGGACCCCAAGGGTCATTTAGTCCAACCCCGCTTCAATGCAGGAATTTCAGCTCAAGCATCCATGACACATGGACACCAACCTCTGCTTAAAAACCTCCAAGGGAGGAGAGTCCACAAACTCACAGGGGAGACGGTTCCACTGCCAAACAGCTCTCGCTGCCAGAAAGTTATTCCTGACGTTTAGTCAGAATCTCCTTCCTTGTTACTTGAAGCCGTGGGTTCGAGTCCTACCCTCCGGAGCAGGAGAAAAAAGCTCGCTCCGTCTTCCACGTGGCAGCCAAAGGTTTCACTCTGATGGGAGGATGGAGGGAGCAAAGATGTTAAGGAACCAATAGATCAGTTGGCATAGCGGCCCTTCCTTGTGCATCATGGTTGCCAACTTTTCATAGAATCATAGAATCATAGAATCATAGAATCATAGAATCATAGAATCATAGAGTTGGAAGAGACCACAAGGACCATCAGTCCAACCCCCTGCCAAGCAGGAAACACCATCAGAGCACTCCTGACATATGGTTGTCAAGCCTCTGCTTAAAGACCTCCAAAGAAGGAGACTCCACCACACTCCTTGGCAGCAAATTCCACTGTCGAACAGCTCTTACTGTCAGGAAGTTCTTCCTAATGCTTAGGTGGAATCTTCTTTCTTGTAGTTTTCTGGTAGAACCATTGTTCCGTGTCCGCTTCTCTGGAGCAGCAGAAAACAACCTTTCTCCCTCCTCTATGTGACATCCTTTTATATATTTGAACATGGCTATCATATCACCCCTTAACCTCCTCTTCTCCAGGCTAAACATGCCCAGCTCCCTTAGCCGTTCCTCATAAGGCATCATTTCCAGGCCTTTGACCATTTTGGTTGCCCTGCTCTGGACACGTTCCAGTTTGTCAGTGTCCTTCTTGAACTGTGGTGCCCAGAACTGGACACAGTACTCCAGGTGAGGTCTGACCAGAGCAGAATACAGTGGCACTATTACTTCCCTTGATCTAGATGCTATACTCCTATTGATGCAGCCCAGAATTGCATTGGCTATTTTAGCTGCCACGTCACACTGTTGGCTCGTGTCAAGTTTGTGGTCAACCAAGACTCCTAGAGCCTTTTCACATGTACTGTTCTCAAGCCAGGTGTCACCCATCTTGTATTTGTGCCTCTCATTTTTTTTTGCCCAAGTGCAACACTTTACATTTCTCCCTGTTAAAATTCATCTTGTTTGTTTCAACCAGGGCCGTGCGACTGCGCCTTTCCCAGCAGCTTCACCTGCAGCAGTTAGCAGGGGGATAGCATTTCTTTCTGTGCAAATCTGTTAATTTTCGATGCGCTGAGCTGGTAATTGAGGGCTCCGGGAGAAGCTGTCTGAGAGGCTGGGAAATGATTCCTCTTTCTGGGCGAAGTCGCCAGCTAGGAATGGTGGGGAAAAACAGGCAGGGAGGTGCCACCCTCTAGTGGACAAAAGTAGCCCAGCAGCCACAAAGGGAGTATGCACAGTGAGGGTTGGGTACAGGTGATGGGTCCTGAATTTGTTAAGAGCACAGGTAAGCAAACTAAGGCCCAGGGGCCGGATCCGGCCCAATCCCCTTCTAAATCCGGCCCTCGGACGGTCCGGGAATCAGCGTGTTTTTACATGAGTAGAATGTGTCCTTTTATTTAAAATGCATCTCTGGGTTATTTATGGGACCTGCCTGGTGTTTTCACATGAGTAGAATCTGTGCTTTTATTTAAATTTATCTCTGGGTTATTTGTGGGGCATAGGAATTCGTTCATTATTATTTTTTTCCAAAATATAGTCCAGCCCCCCCCACAAGGTCTGAGGGACAGTGGACCGGCCCCCTGCTGAAAAAGTTCACTGACCCCTGGTTAAGAGCAATAAACTTTCTGTGTTTAAGGGCCGAGGTATGATTTGCAAAGGAAATCCAGCCTTCTAAACTGGCTTGTGTTGCAGAATCATAGAACTGTAGAGCTGGAAAGGGATCCAGGGTCATCTAGACCAACCCCCCTGCAATGTCGTGGAATATTCGTGTCCTGGTCCATTTCGATTTCTGCTACCTTGTTTTACTTGCATGCGGTTAAACCCCTGGTACCCCAAACGGACGGTACCTCCCCCTAGCTGGGTGGGATTACTTAAGGGGGCACTAAGACGCAAGGGGGTGGCAGGGGGAAAGGTGTTGGAGGGGCAAATGACTATCGGCTTTGAAAAGCCAGCATTGCTGGATCAAAGCCATCCTTCTTCTTTTTTGAATTAATCAAACCAAATAGAGTTTTCACTGGATTTTCAATAAATGTGCAATTAATCGTTGCTGTTCTGAATTTTATTGTGTTGTTATCTCCCTTAGTAGGTGGTGCAAATTGCTATTCTGAATAATGCTTTTTATAGGGTAGAGCAGGGAGTACTGGGGATGAGTTTGTGGATCTAGTGTCGGGAGTGGGGGCGGAAGAGTGCCCTCCCCAAAAATTCTAGAAACCACCGGGTTGAACATTCGTTTTGCAATGGTCTCTGAGGACTAGAAACAATCAAATTTCATAAAATCATAGAATCGTTGGAAGGGACTGCGAGGGTCACTTTGTCCAACCCTGGGTGACGCAGAAATCTTTTGCCCAACGTGGGGCTGAAACTCACAACCTCGAGACTGAGAGTCTCATGCTCTTACCGACTGAGCTATATATACAATACGATAATCTTTACAGTCATTGTCCCATACAGAACAACGAAATTGAAAAAATCTACATCAGACATTCAAAACCCAACAAGCCTGCTATCCCAGCTATCCCAGCCTGGTCAACCCCCTAAAAAGTCTGATACCCCATAATTAAATACAATATACTCCCACAGAGACTACATTACACTGTGTTTAAAACAAAAATCGCATTTCCATAAAAGCTGTTTCTCAGGCGGCTAGTCCTAGTCTTTATAACCTGTCACAGAGCCTAGAACTTGCTGATCAGAAGGTCGGCAGTTCGAATCCTGCGACGGGGTGAGCTCCCGTTGCTCAGTCCCTGCTCCTGCCAACCTAGCAGTTCGAAAGCACGTCAAAGTGCAAGTAGATAAATAGGTACCACTCCAGCGGGAAGGTAAACGGTGTTTCCGTGTGCTGCTTTGTTTCGCCAGAAGCGGCTTAGTCCTGCTGGCCACATGACCCAGAAGCTGTATGCCGGCTCCCTTGGCCTATAGAGCGAGATGAGCGCCGCAACCCCAGAGTCGGCCATGATTGGACCTAATGGTCAGGGGTCCCTTTACCTTTACCTTCTTCCAGAAGGCAGAAGCTGAAAGAGAGCATATATGTAATGTATCAGAACACTGAAAATTCTCCTCATTTTACCTTTCAGGGCCACCAGGATATTCTGCAGGTACATCAACTTCTTGTTCGTTCAGTGGGATGGACGGAGCTGCTCTATGGAGGGGTCACCCAGAGGTGTTACCAGCGGGGTGGTGAAATTTGCAAGAATGGCAGAGGGTGGTGGCTTGACATGATGGGATGGAGGGTGGGGGCTGGGAAAGGGCTATGGAGGGAGCCAGGCAGGGCCTGGGGATGGTCACAAACCCTGCAGAGTCTGGGCAGGAGGCATTGAGGTGGCAGGGTGGAAGAGGCGACCGCAACTGGAAATATTAAATATTTTAATATTTATTTAAACATCCCAGAGCCCTGGCTCAGTGGAAGAGCGTTTGCTGTTCATCCACGAGGTCCTGGGTTCAGTCCCCACCTCTGGCATCTCCAGGAAGGGTTAGGAGAATTGTGTTCTCAGAACTGAACTAGGTGGCTGGGCGGCAGAAAGGAGAGTTTCCTATATCCCAGGAGAGAGAGAACAGCGCTCTCCATTCTCTTCTTCAGAGTTTCAAGCAAGTATGTAAAGAAATAGCCTCTTCAGCCACTCCACTGCGCCAGTCCTCAGTGAGGAAACTACGCACATTCCACCCCATGCCCCTGGCCAACTTGGGACTCTGTATTTTATTTATTGAACAAAATTTATACACCGCTTATGAGGACAAAAGGCCTCTAAGAGGTTTGTAGGAGACAGTCTAAAATATTCAGAAGAAACATGAATGGCGCTCTCTCTCTCTCCCTTCCAGGTGAGATTGTGGCCATCATTTTCGGGGTGATTTTGGGTTGCCTGGGCATTTTCCTCGCCGGCTGGATTGTGGCAAAGAGAATACGGTGAGATGCGGACACAGACTGAGGCCGAGCTGGTTTCTTCTTCTGGCAGGAGGTATCCTCCCTGGTTAACTTGATGCCAAAACAACAAGTGTTACCCCAGACGTGCCCCCCACAAGGAGATGGGTGCTAATTTGGGGTGAGAGCTGTGGTGCCTCTTAAGAGCCTATCAGGCCTGGGGAACTCCCATTAGGCTCAGCAAGTGGCAATGGGAACTGTAGTTCAGCCAGCGCCTTAGAGCAGCTGCTGTAGAATCTCAAGAAGTTATTTCTGCTGCCTCCCTGACTTTCACCTCCCTCCCTCCTTCTCAACCAGGGAGAAGAGGATGCAGGAACAAAAGGGCGTCGTCTTCACGTCTTCTTCCCGGCGAGCCGTTCTGGACTGACTCCTTGACTCGCGGCGCAAACAGGCTCCCTCTGAACCATCTCCTCTTCCTTTGCCCTGACACACACACACAAAAATTATGCATTTTGCAGGGCCAGGAAGGGCAGCGGATGAGGCCACAGAAACTTGGCCCTCCCGATGTTGAGGAACTAGAACTCCCACCCCCTTCCCTTGGCGGGAGTTGTAGTTCGACAGCACCCGGGTCACCACAGGTCTCCCCACCTCTGCTTCGTCCAGAGAGCAGGAATTTAGGGCGGCCTTTCTCTCAAGCAGCTGCCCTCCAGATAATGTACTCCGATTCCCATCAGCCAGTGCAACCGACGAGTTGAGGAAGTTTACAGGGTCAACATCTGGAGAGCAGGGCTGATAAGAGAGGAAAATCCAGGTTGTTTAAAAAGAAAAATTTTGGCAGTCTGCTAGGTTTGACAAGGAACAGATGTTCAAAGAGTTTTGGGTTTGTCCAGTTTGCGATTTCTTTCCACCCGGGGGAAAAAAATAAATCAGAATCAGATACATTCTTGTTATTTTCATGGATTTAATACACCCACACATACACGCCGCATTTCTTCCTGGAGCCAGTTGCAAACAGATGTAGACTGAGTCCTCTTTTGAGCAGATCGTTTCCACTTTATAAAAGAAATAAAAGTCCCTTCCCCTCTTTTTGCCCCAATGACAGCATACTGTTTTGGATTTGGGGTGGGGGAAAGGGAGGTGGTGAGACAAGGGGAGATGGGGCACAAATCTATTTTGGGGAGGCAGTGTGGGGTAACGGTTAGTGTGTCGGAACCGGGAAGAGACCAGGGTTGAAATCCCTGCTTGGACATGAAGTGGGTGAACTTAGGCCAGTAGCTGCCTGTCGGCCTACCTCACCGGTTTGTTGTGTGGGTTAAAAGATGAGGGGGGAGAACCAGGTTTGCCACCTATATCGATGGAAGGAATGGATGAATATTGGGGGATATAAACGTGGATTTGAAGGACAGCTGGTCCAAACCTTTGCTCATTTTATGCTTGCTTGAGATTAGCGCTACGAGACCCTTTGGGAATGGTCTGTTAGCTTAGGTAGCGTGAGCAAAGATAATAATAATAATAATTAATAATAATAATAATTACTCCGTCCACCTGGCTGGGTTTCCCCAGCCACTCTGGGCGGCTCCCAACAGAACATTAAAAACACGATAAAACATCAGACATTAAAAACTTCCCTAAACAGGGCTGCCTTCAGATGTCTTTGAAAAGCCAGATAGTTGTTTATTTCCTTGACATCTGATGGGAGGGCGTTCCACAAGATGGGCGCCACTACTGAGAAGGCCCTCTGCCTGGTTCATAATACAGGGGTACTACCTCAGGATGAGAATGGGATCCGTTCCGGAGCCTCGTTCGTACCCCGAACGGAATGCAAGACGCGTCTGCACGTTTCGCCGCTTCCGCGCATGCACATGACGTCATTTTGAGCGTCTGCGCATGCGTGAGCGGCAAAACCCGGAAGTAACGCAGTTCGTTACTTCCGGGTTGCCGCGGAGCGCAACTCGAATGCGCTCAAACCAAAGCACATTCAACTCGAGGTATAACTATAAGCTGTTTCATAATATCTCTTTAAAATGTCGGGGGGGGGGGGCGGGGAGAGAAGTCACGAAGCATAGAGATGGTTTCTGTAACTCCCAAGCCAACAGACAACAGGGCACCGCTATATGCTGAATCAGGCTGTCAGGGTCCTGATTCAGTACTTGCCAACACTGATTGGCAGCAGTTGGCTTTCCAGGGTTTTGGGCAAGGGGTTGCAGGGGACAGAACCTGGGGCCTTCTGCAAGCAAAGCAGATGTTGTACAACTGAGATAAAGCCCTCCCATTGTAAACGATGCAAGTGTCTAGTCCTCATGGTTCTGGACTGATTCAAACAGGAAGCTACCCTGTACCAAATCGGACCCCTCAAGTGCTCATCAAGTGCAGCATAACTTAAAACTATAGACTCTACACACTGACTGGCAGCGGCGGGTCTCCGGTTTTCGGGCAGGTTCTCTCTCTCTCCCAGCCCTGCCTGGTGATGCCATTGGGGATTGAACCCAGCACCGCTCTGCCAACTGAGTTGGGGGTTGTAATAGATGGCTTCTGGGTGTCCCTTCCAACAGTTCAGTGCTCCAGTGCTATGACGTTAGGATTCCAACCTTCAAATATAGCATGCCAGAAGAATGGATGCTTTTGAATTCTGGTGCTGGAGGAGACTCTTGAGAGTCCCATGGACTGCAAGAAGATCCAACCTCTCCATTCTGAAGGAAATCAGCCCTGAGTGCTCACTGGACGGACAGATCCTGAAGCTGAGGCTCCAAGACTTTGGCCACCTCAGGAGAAGAGAAGACTCCCTGGAAAAGACCCTGATTTTGGGAAAGATTGAGGGCACAAGGAGAAGGGGACGATGACAGAGGATGAGATGGTGGGACAGTGTTCTCGAAGCTACAAACATGAGTCTGATCAAACTGCGGGAGGCAGTGGAAGACAGAGGTGCCTGGCATGCTCTGGTCCAGGGGGTCACGAAGAGGCGGACACGACTAAGCAACTAAACAACACAGATTGTACATGAGAATGGCCAAACACATCCCCCCTCCCTGCAATTCCTTATTTGCGTGTTGACATGGGAACCACAATTAGGAATTCCGCTACATTCCACACCAGCCGCCACTTGGGAGCGGAATGCAGTTTGTGGCGGGGGCACAGGGAGCGTTGCCAACATAGGATCAGCTGAACCCTGCATTCCCTGCCAAAATTAGCCAGAGGCCTCTGAGAGCTGGGCGTTTTAAAACTACCACTTTTCCCTGCAAAGAAGACCCCTCGGTCTGCGAGGTGGGGTGTCTGGGCTTTTGCTGTGGGTTGGGGGAGGAAAACTGCCCTCAGACCTCTTCCTTCTGCCCCGTGGAAGATGGAGCAAGTTTGTTTCCTGCTGTTCCCGAGGGCGGAAGCCGAACTAATAAAATAATAATAATAATAATAATAATAATAATAATAATAATAATAATTATTATTATTTATACCCTGCCCATCTGGCTAGGTTTCCCCAGCCACTCTGGGCGGCTTCCAACATAATATTAAAATACAATACAGTGGTACCTTGGGTTACATACGCTTCAGGTTACATACGCTTCAGGTTACAGACTCCGCTAACCCAGAAATATTACCTCTGGTTAAGAACTTTGCTTCAGGATGAGAACAGAAATCGTGCAGCCGCGGCGCCGCGGCTATAGGTGGCCCCATTAGCTAAAGTGGTGCTTCAGGTCAAGAACAGTTTCAGGTTAAGAACGGACATCCGGAACGAATTAAGTTCTTAACCCAAGGTACCACTGTAGTCTATTAAACATTAAAAGCTTCCCTAAACAAGGCTGCCTTCAGATGTCTTCTAAAAGTCTGGTAGTTGTTTTTCTTTTTTGACCTCTGGTGGGAGAGTGTTCCACAGGGCGGGTGCCACCACCGAGAAGGCCCTCTGCCTGGTTCCCTGTAACTTGGCTTCTTGCAGTGAGGGAAGCGCCAGAAGGCCCTCAGTGCTGGACCTCAGTGTCTGGGCAGAACAATGGGGGCAGAGACGCTCCTTCAGGTATACTTGAACAAGGCCATTTAGGGTTTAAAAGAACCGATGAACTCAAACAGCAAGAACAGAGATTCCCACTAGGCTTAGGAAGAACTGTGCAATTCTATGATTCTTCGCACAGCACTGAAAGGTCTCCCTTGTGCAAGACCCCCTCTGCTTGTCTAACAGAGTGCAATCGTGCCAACTGCAATCCTGAAGAGGCGATCCCAGACCCACCACCAAAACCAGTAGGAGACATTTATAACAGTTCTACCCATCCCTAGCAACGCCACCCTTTGCACCTGTAAAATAATAATAATAATAACATGGCGTTTTGCCACTCCCAACGCAGGAAGCTCTATTATAAGACAGAAATCCTTTTATTCATTGCACCAACAGGGATGATAGGAAAAAGGATCCTGGCTTCAATATATATCTCTATATTTAAAGGACTGGTGATCTGTCAAAAAAAAAAAAAAAAACCAAAAAAACAAACAAACCCCAAACCCTTTAAATGCCTTTTCCTTCCCCAACATATCAAAGCAGCAGCATGTTAATGTAGATGCAGTGGCACTTCCTGGCCAGCGGATGGCGCTAGAACTTCCTGCTGCAGCACAAGTGCTTTCCTGCCCAAGGTTCCAATGCTGCTGCTCACTGGCTAGCAGCCACAACCATAGAGTTGGGGAGGGAACCCAGAGGGAGAGACAGCCTTCTTCTCTTGTTCCTGTTTGGAAGTGGGGGGGGGGGAGGGGCAGAATCATTAAACTCTTCCTCTTTATGGAGAAAGCCCTATTTGCCTTGGCACTGGCCAGCAGCCACACGGCCATCTTCAGTCAGAGGTGCCAACTGAGCCTTTGGTGACTCCACACTCACAGGGCTGCCATATGTCCAGAATTTCACAGACATACCCGGGATTTGTCCGTCGAAAACAGCGTCCAGGCAGAATTTCTGATACAGTGGTACCTCGGGTTACATACGCTTCAGGTTACAGACTCCGCTAACCCAGAAATAGTGCTTCAGGTTAAGAACTTTGCTTCAGGATGAGAACAGAAATTGTGCTCTGGTGGCACAGCGGCAGCAGGAGGCCCCATTAGCTAAAGTGGTGCTTCAGGTTAAGAACTGTTTCAGGTTAAGAACGGACCTTCGGAATGAATTAAGTACTTAACCCGAGGTACCACTGTAACAACTTTGCTGACTTTTTCAGACCATTAATAATAATAATAATAATAATAATTTATTTATTTATTTATACCCCGCCCATCTGGCTGGGCTTCCCCAGCCACCCTGGGCGGCTTCCCAAAAAATATTAAAATACTGTAATACATCAAACATTAAAAGCTTCCCTAAACAGGGCTGCCTTCAGATGTCTTCTAAAAGTCTGGTAGTTGTTCTTCTCTTTGACATCTGGTGGGAGGGTGTTCCTAAAGTGGTGCTTCAGGTTAAGAACAGTTTCGGGTTAAGTACAGACCTCCGGAACGAATTAAGTACTTAACCAGAGGTACCACTGTAATTGATTAAAAAGTCCGGGGAAATCCATGTTGGAAGTGGGGTTTTTTTGCAAAGAGAAAGAAAGAGAGAAAGAAAGATCAACAACTTTATTGTCCGGATTTTCACTTTTTGAAATATGGCAACCGTACACACTCAACTGGACCTCAATTTTCTTCCTCCCTTCCTCAAATATCCCATGAAGGCCGCTCTCATCGTCTAAGGGGCCTGCTATCTTTCGTGGTCCTTGGGCTTGACCGCGGCTAGCATTGAGGGAGGGTGTCCACTGTGGCCCACCAGATATTGCTGGGAGTTCAGCGCCTGCCAAGATGGCGAAGGAGCAAGGGAATGCTGGGAGCTGGGAACCCCCAACAACTTAGGAAAGGCTGCCCTCGCGCATTCAGACACACATATATTAAAAATCCAGGGCTCCAGTGTTTCAACGCATCGAGGACAACAGGAAGGCGTTTCAGTCCAAAGGCTTTTCATGCGCCACCTCTTCTGTCCTCTCAAAGGAAAAAAAAGAAACTTCAGTTCAGTTTTTGTCCTTGAAAAAGAACGACAGTAAAACAAAATCAATTGCACACAGAGGAAGGATTCTTTCAGAACAAGGGATCATTCCAGTTTGGGAGTTTTAACAGCAAAAAGTGGTTGGCAGACGCATGCTGCTACATTGATCTAGAGTAACCTGGTCACTTGAGGGGATCGTGCTCTCTTTGCAGATTAGAGCAGGATCGGCAAATCACAGCAGCAGGGCCAAATCCGGGCCTTCTTGAACAGTTCCAACCAGCTTCCGGTTGGTATTACGACGCTGATGGAAATCGCTTCATTCGAGGAGGGTGGTTTGTGGTCAGGCAGGCCTGCTCTCCTCTCTTGGCCCTCTGGCCAAAGTTGCCGACCAGGAGAAATGGGCGTCTAGCCTAGGCACAACTAACTTCACACCACTTTTACGTCAACATCACACATCCCAGAAAGAGAACTGGTTGTATACCCTGAGCTCCCCGACGCTGAAGAAGAGGGGAAAGGGGGCTCATTTTGGCTCCAAGAAATTGTGTGTCCCAAGAAAACATCGGAGGACAAATTACGTGGCCTTGTTTGCCTCTACCGAAAAGATGAAACTGCTTAAGAGATTAGCCGACGTCCTCCCTCTTGCAGATCAGAGTCAAGAAAATATACCTCCTTACTCACACTGGAGGGACGGTATGGAAACCAACCACATGGAATACTGAATTCCCAGCCACATGGAATATGTAATGAGCACTTCTTGGGAGTAGTTATCATCCTGCCATCAGAGCTATCAGTTCGGGCCAAAGGAATCATCCCTTGGGCTAGGAGGGTCGACTCTGGACTTGTGCCTCCCAGACAGAGGGGGGAGGGAAGAGAGAGGGCGTGGATTTGATTGGCAGAGGCTGCAGCCAACAGAAGGGCACTTGGGTGGTCTTCAGGAGCATCCTGAAATCCAAGATGCTGAAAAAGGGTGGGCTCAGTCATCCACAGGAAGCTGCAGCGCAGAGTAGACCATCACCTGGTCAGCTTCCTTCCGCCGGCCTGGAAGAAAAGGGGGCTGTGTCAGGACAGAGAAAGAGAGACGTATAGAGGCAACCACTGGCTAGACTCCATCTAAACCACGTTATCTAGGTGGTCACTGCTGCCAGTTGGGCAATCTTTGGCCAGTTGTCTGCTAGTAAGACTCTGGCCCTATCTTAAGCACTTTAAACTGGATCAATTTAGGCAGACACAGCTTCCCCCCAAAGGATCCTAGGAACTGTAGACTTTTTTATATATATTCTTGTTTCAGAATATTTAACTTTTTTAAAAAAAATAATAATAACATAAATTTTATTAGTATTTTCCACACAACACGAAAAATAACAATACACAAAACACAAAAACCAACATTCAAAAAACAAAAAACAAATCCATATCTTACAAGTTAATAATATAAACACTAAAAAGAAAAACAAACATTTGACTTCCACCAATCCCACAGCACCTCCTTTATCTCTCATTGTGTCTTCCTGATCATCTCTATCCTAACATCTAGATATAAATCCCTCTTATCCTTTCACTTCACAAGGTTATTCCAGACTCAGCCAGATTTCTGTCCTCGAACCTTGGCTTTTAAGGTATTCATTTAGGCACTTTTTTCACTTCGCTTTTTGGTTTTTGTCTTATTATGTCTGTCAGTTTGGCTAATTCTAAATATTCTGAAAGCTTACATAACCACTGGGAACTGTAGATTGTGAAGGGTGCTGAGAGCTGCTAGGAGGAGACCCTCTGTTCCCACCAGAGAAACAACTCCCAGAATTCCCTGGAAAGAAGGAACCGGCTGTTAAACCACTCTGGGAACCATCGCTGTCTCCTGCAGGACCGAGTTCCCAAGTTTAACTCGGCGCCGTGCAGAGAAGCACTCCTTTTATCTGTCCTGCATACTCCAAAACCGACGAGTTCCAATGTTATGAGAGAGGGAGGAAAACATTTCTCTCTGGCCTTTCTCCATGCTATGCAGAATTTGATAAGACTCCTCTATCACGTCACCTCTCGCTTGCCTTTTTCTCTAAATCAACAAGGCTCAAACACTTGAAATCCCTGCAGCCATATGGACTAGAAACTTGGGTTTTTAATTTTTTAAAAAACTAAAGCTACCGCAGTTTTCGCTCTATAGGACGCCCCTGATCATAGGATGCACCTTGTTTTAGAAGGGGAGAACAAGAAAAAAAATTCTCCCCCTCTCTGCTCAGAGCCCCTTCAGCGAAGCGGCAGGAGAAACGGAGCCCCTTCCATTTCTCCTCCCGCTTGGCTGAAGGGGCGCTGCACAGCTCTCCCTCTCTGCTGAAGCCGGGAGAGTCTAGCTCTCCCGGCTTCAGCAAAAGGAACCCTAAGCCTTCGGAGCACAGCGCATGTTCCCGCTGTGCTCCGGAGGCTTCAGGCGGCTATCCCTGAAGCCCTTCTGCTCTCCAGGCTTCAGCGAAAGTAACGTGAAGACAAGGAGCACGGAGGGAGCGCTCCCTCTGCGCTTCGGAGGCTTCACGTTGCTATCGCTGAAGCCAAGGAGCCTGCATTCGCTCCATAGGACGCACACACATTTCCCCTTAATTTTTGGAGGGGAAAAAGTGCGTCGTATAGAGCAAAAAATACAGTATTTGCTTAGGTCAAGCAAGCTGTTTCTGCTCCTACCCATGCCTGTATAAACCCAGGTGGGCTTTGTGTGTTTGTGTGTGTGTGTGTGTGTGTATGTGTGTCTGTTTTAGCTATTGCCCTGCACTCGTTCCTCTCCCACACAGAAGTGCGACCCTCACATGACAAGCAGGTGACAATGCTCCTCAGGGAACCTCCGGCAGTGAAGAACGCCCAGACCCCCATGGAGAAGGTGATGATGAAGATGGGGATGAGGCTGGCTTCATAGCAAGGGTTTAGAAACGTCTGTGGAGATGGGAGAGAAAGAGGATTTCAGAACAAAGGATTTCAGACCACAATAAATCTGCTCCGTTAATAATAATAATAATAATAATAATAATAATAATAATAATTTATTATCTATACTCCACCCATCTGGCTGGGTTCCCCAGCCACTCTGTGAGGCTTCCAACAGAATATTAAAATACAATAGTCTATTAAACATTAAAAGCTTCCCTGAACAGGGCTGCCTTCAGATGTCTTCTAAAAGCCAGGTAGTTGTTCTTCTCTTTGACATCTGGTGGGAGGGCGTTCCACAGGGCGGTGCCACTACCTAGAAGGCCCTCTGCCTGGTTCCCTGTAACTTGGCTTCTCACAGGGAGGGAACCGCCAGAAGGCCCTTGGCGCTGGACCTCAGTGTCCGGGCAGAACGATGGGGGTGGAGAAGCTCCTTCAGATATACAGGACCGAGGCCGTTTAGGGCTTTAAAGGTCAGCACCAGAACTTTGAATTGTGCTCAGAAACGTACTGGGAGCCAATGTAGGTCTTTCAAGACCGGTGTTATGTGGTCCTGGCGGCCGCCCCCAGTCACCAGTCTAGCTGCCGCATTCTGGATAAGTTGTAGTTTCTGGGTCACCTTCAAAGGTAGCCACACATAGAGCGCATTGCTGTAGTCCAACCGGGAGATAACTAGAGCATGCACCACTCTGGCAAAACAGTCCGCGGGCAGGTAGAGTCTCAGCCTATGTACCAAATGGAGCTCCAAATCCAGTCTTTAGCTGTGGTTCCTGCCTTGCAGGGGGTTGGCTGGATGACCTAGGGAGGGCCCTTCCAGCTGTATGATCTGATCCTGTATCCTCTCCTTGTGGCTGCTGCCAATCTCCTCCACATCCCATAAACCTCTTCAAAGCAGGCAGCCCAGGCTCGTCTCCACGGCAACTGCGGCTGACCGATGTGGCTTAGGGGATAATTCCCTGCTGTTCTAGAAGGCCAGATGGTTTTCATGTGACTGCAAATCTCGCATTTAACGTCCTCCCACCAGCCTCTTCTCCTCCTACACTGCTAAGGAGAAGAGCTGAGCAGGTAGGGGGTGCAAGGGAAACAAATTAAGAGTACTGCCTGCAGGCCTCTCTCTCCTTTGCGACACCAGGAAAAGCACACAGGAAAGCCTTTGGAAATCTGGGGAGAGGGGTGGTTGTAACTAAGCCTTGATCACATGTTGTCAGGGGCTCAGGAGCAGAGGCACAGGGGAGAGAGGAAATGGAGAGCGAAGGGGAAGAATCTGAGGGCAGCGTAGGGGAGTATGAGAGTGGCCCGAGAGATTCCATGAGCTTCTCCAGCGAATCAGAAGATTCCCAGAGGGGGGCGCCCATGGCCAGGGCAAGGGGGGTCCCAGGGGGGGACACACCAGAAGCAAGGGCCCAGCGGGGACTCCCAAAGCAGCAGCGGGAGATCAGGACCAGCTCCTCCACCAGAGCGTAGTGGGGGGGAAGAGTCCCATGTATCAGGGCCAGCTTCTCCTCCAGCAGGGAGAGAAGATGAATCAGGGCTGGCCATGCCTCCATCGCAGAGTGAGGGAACGGAGGGGAGGTCAGGTCCAGCTAGCCTCTCCGAAGGGGGAAGCAGTGACAGGAGCAGTGTAACGGTCGGGAGGAAGGTTGCCGGTTGGGCGCGCGCGCCAAGTTCAAATGTACAGGCGCGCGGCACAGCAGAAAACCCGGATTGGGAACCAGGTCCTAAAGCCCGCCGGAGGGAGGGGGAAGACTCAGGGGACTCAGCGTCAGAAGAGTCCAGAAAGGGCAACACCCCGGCGGACAGGCGGACCCAGAGGAGGAAAGAGCAGAGGAGGAGGTGGAGCAAGGCTAGAGTCTTAAACTGGTGTCTGGGGGGAGGAGATTCAGACGGAGCTTCAGCGGTCTAGGGTTTAAGACGTAGAGCTGCGCGCCGCGGCTTTGAAATCGAAACTGCACTTCAATAAAGACTTTTATATATAACAACGGACTGGCGTTGGTCCTTTGTGAGCTGGGACCTCGGGCAGCTCTGACACATGTCATTTGAGACCTTTAACACCAGAATATTTTTTTAAAGGGGCGTGGGAATAAAACTATTCACGTTACTGTGTGAATTCAATATTCACTATTAAATGGAGAAATCCCCACCCCACCAATAAACAACAGGATAAATGGACAGCATAAAAACGAAGTAAGTGGCCTGCAGGATCAGGCCCACCTTGTCCTGTTCTCACCCAATGCCTGTGGCAAACCCACAAACAGAATTTGGGGACAAGAGAATCTCTCCCCTGCTGCCGTTTCCAGCAATTGGAATCCAGAGACATCGCCGCCTCCGGCCGTGGAGGTAGAACGTAACCATTGTGCCTCGTGGCCACTGATAGCTTCACTCTATGAATTTGTCCAATCCTTCTTTAAAGCCACCCAACTTAGTGGCCATTACTGCCTCTTGTGGGAGCGAGTTCCACAGTCTATGCACTGCGTGAAGAAGTACTTTTATCTGTCCTGAACCTTCCAGTGTTCAACTTCTTTGGATATCCCCAAGTTCTAAGGTTATGAAACAGAGAGAAGCTATTCTCTAAACCTTTGGGCCCATCTAGCTCAGTCGGGACGCGGGTGGCGCTGTGAGTTAAACCACAGAGCCTAGGACTTGCTGATCAGATGGTCGGCGGTTTGAATCCCTGAGACGGGGTGAGCTCCCGTTGCTTGGTCCCTGCTCCTGCCAACCTAGCAGTTCAAAAGCACATCAAAGTGCAAGCATCAAAGTGAAAGGGACCCCTGACCATTAGGTCCAGTCGTGGCCGACTCTGGGGTTACAGCACTCATCTCGTTTTATTGGCCGAGGGAGCCAGCGTACAGCTTCCGGATCATGTGGCCAGCATGACTAATCCCCTTCTGGCGAACCAGAGCAGCGCACGGAAACACCGTTTACCTTCCTGCTGAAGCGGTACCTATTTATCTACTTGCACTTTGACATACTTTCGAACTGCTAGGTTGGCAGGAGCTGGGACCGAGCAACGGGAGCTCACCCCGTCGCGGGGATTCGAACCGCCGACCTTCAGATCGGCAAACCCTAGGCTCTGTGGTTTAACATGCCACCCTTGAGACTCCTTAAGGGGAGTGAAAGGCAGGATATCAAGTCCAAACTCTTCTTCTTCTTCTTCCTGCGAGAGGGAGTTCCATAGTTTAACCCACGCGCTGTGTGAAGAAATATGCAGGAGTGTTCCTGCATCCATGTCTTCTCTGCAAGTTTCCCTTTCGGGCGTCTGCTCGGCCACCGTGAGAACTGGATTCTGGATTAGATGAGCCACTAACCTCACCCAGCTAGAGGGCCCTTCTGACTTTCTTATGGAACCTCCAGCTCCAGTGGCAGTCTATCTCAATTCTTGGGGGCATTTGGCCACTGCGAGAACAGGACACTGGAATAGACTGGGGCCTGATCCAACAGTGCTCTCCTGATGTTCCGATGTAACATGGGTTATTCTACTCACCAAGCCGGACGTGACCAGGTGACTGATGACCACCAACGCCAGAGTCCAGTAGCGGCCCTTCTCGCAGGCGTCGAAGAAGATCGTGCCCCAGAACGTGTGTAGGAAAACCAGTGCCATCGTGAGGAAGGCTGGAAGGAGGGGATGGCGGGAAAATGGTCAAGCCATATTGCGGCGAGTACGATTTACTCTGTTTCTCAAAATCGATGGTTTGGCAGTCTGTTCCATGTGGACAGTACCAGTTTAGAGAAACATTTGCCAATCTTTTTTGGACTGTCAAGTGGCCAGCTCCCCAGGTAGGGCTGCAATTGTCCCATTACTGGAGAGCCTTTATTAGTCAGTGTGGAGCAGGGCAGGGGAAAGTTTGGCCATCCTGATAATTTTAGACAGCAACTCCCATTAGCCAACAATCAGAGATGACGGATGTATGTTTTATTTTATCTATTGTTAAACATATATCCTTCCTCCCAAAGGCAGGAGAGATCGGACATCTTAAAATCCATCCCACTACACACCAAAGACTAGGAAATATCTCTTATTGATAAAAAAAAGGTTATTTGTGTAAGCTACTACTATTGCGGCCCGTGTTTAGTTAGCCCCAAAATGGAAAACGAGTGAGTTCCCAAGCAATGAATGGGAACTTAAACTGACAGAATACAGTATGCGTAGCTTGTGGACCTAACTTATAGAATAAGCGAACAAGAAGAACGTATGTTTAAAGAAGATTGGAAAAATTTATTGAATATATGGGGGGAATTTGTGTACATTTGAAAACGCTGGCAGCAGTAAGATAAATTCGACGGTGTAAATAAGCTTTGATGGGTGCAATAATGGAATACTGAATGGTTTAGTTTATATAAAATATGCAGGGATTTATGTTATGCAAAATGAACCATGGAAAGAGAAGGAGGGAAGTCATTGATATTTTAAGGTTGTTTAAATGAATATTTTAAATTGTACAATTTATAAATAAAAGGAAAGATCTGTTCTTGGACAGCTTGCAGGAAGGGGAAGGTACGCAGCATGCGCCAAAAACTCAACAGAGACAGCACCTCTCCAATATTTAGCAGGACAGAATTCCAAATGAGAGATGCCACAACCTTGAAGGCCCTGTTTCTCTATTGCAAGCACCCCCAAACCTGGTCCTCCAGATGTTTTGGGACTACAATTCCCATCATCCTTAGCTAACAGGACCAGTGGTCAGGGATGATGGGAACTGTAGTCCCAAAACATGTGGAGGGCCAAGATTGGGGATGTCTGCTCTACTGTATGGAATGGGTCTCCTGATAAGCTGGTTATCCTCACCTGGGGAGTGCAGGTGTCTGTCGGGTATATAAGGGCTGAGACCATTCTACGTGTTCTCTTTTAGGATTCTAGAGGGCCAAAGGTTTTCCCCACCCATAGGGAACACTGAGAACTTAGATGGACCCCAGAGGTCTGTCTCGGTATCAATGGCCTTCCTATGTCCCCGAAAGTCACCTGAAGTGATTTTTTTATTTTTATTTTACCAACAACCAAAACAAAAACAGTGAAAACAAACAATGAAACCCCCCAGATTGCTGATACGTTGGGTATACATAATCAATGATAACATATTCAAATCAACTATATGCACAATTCTATATACCTTAACACTCCTCTCTCCACAAGGTTTATCTAATTTTTAACATTTTAATTGCCCCAATTTATTCAAACCTGCCCAAATAATTCAATATCTTCTCAAACCAATCCTTCTCCTTATCACTGACCTTAAACCCTTTCATTTTATGTATCTTCACAGTTAGATATTCTAAGATTATAATATTTTTTCAATTTTCCCCTCCATTGGTTCACCCCAGCTCTTCTGCACTTTTCCAATTACAGACGAATGCCTCGCAACACGAAAAACCCGCTAGACGAAAGGGTTTTCCATTTTGGAGGCGCTTCGCAAAACGAATTTCCCTATGGGCTTGCTTTGCAAGACGAAAATGTCTTGCGAGTTTTTCCAACTCCCCCTCCCCCTTTTCTAAGCCGCTAAGCCGCTTATCTGCTTATCCGCTAAGCTGATAAGTCGCTAAGCCGCTAATAGCGCTAATCTGCTAAGCTGTCAAAGGGCTTGCTTCGCAAGACGAAAAAACCGCAAGACGAAGAGAATCGCGGAACGGATTCTTTTCGTCTTGCGAGGCACCACTGTACTTGCTCTAACCTGTCTGGCTGCAATTACCATCAATTTTACCCATTTACATTCCTCTTTTGTTTATAACTCAGTGCCACTCAGGCTAATAAAGGTAAAGGGTAAAGGGACCCCTGACCATTAGGTCCAGTCGTGGCCGACTCTGGGGTTGCGGCGCTCATCTCGCTTTATTGGCCGAGGGAGCCAGCATACAGCTTCCGGGTCATGTGGCCAGCAGGACTAAGCCGCTTCTGGCGAACCAGAGCAGCGCACGGAAACACCGTTTACCTTCCCGCCAGAGCGGTACCTATTTATCTACTTGCACTTTGACGTGCTTTCGAACTGCTAGGTTGGCAGGAGCCGGGACCGAGCAACGGGAGCTCACCCCGTCGCGGGGATTCAAACCGCCGACCTTCTGATCGGCAAGTCCTAGGCTCTGTGGTTTAACCCACAGCGCCACCCGCATCCCACTCAGGCTAATAAGAACTATTAATTTAGATATTTCCACCTTCCTACCCACAATTCCCGATATTTCTATACCAATCTGTTTCCGGAATTCATTAACTAACGGACAATCCCACCACATATGACTGTATGTTCCCATCACTCCATATTTCCTCCAGCAATTCTTTCTTCCAGATTTTGTAATATGATATAACCTTACAGGTGTGTAATACCTGAAGTGATGAAGTAATGGGGCGAATCCCCATGGATTCCCACGGTGCCTGGCCCAATGGAGTCCGCAAGGATGTTGATGACGGAGAAGACCCCGCTCATGATTCCAAAGGAGAGACCCGACACTGCGGAAGAGAGTATGAAGGACAAACCAAATTTCACAGCACTCTGAGAACGTTTATTGGTATGCCATGCCTCATCGTACAGGACATCACTTTCCAAACTAGCAGCCACCATCGTGAGAGCCGTTTATAATGGAATTTGCACACACAGGGGAAGGGCAACTCAAGAGTATATCTGAAGGAGCGTCTCCACCCCTATTGTTCTACCCAGACACTGAGGTCCAGCACTGAGGGCCTTCTGGCGCTTCCCTCACTGCAAGAAGCCAAGTTACAGGGAACCAGGCAGAGGGCCTTCTCGGTAGTGGCGCCCTTCCTGTGGAACACCCTCCCACCAGATGTCAAAGAGAACAACAACTACCAGACTTTTAGAAGACATCTGAAGGCAGCCCTGTTTAGGGAAGCTTTTAATGTTTGATGTATTACAGTATTTTAATATTTTTTGGGAAGCCGCCCAGAGTGGCTGGGGAAGCCCAGCCAGATGGGCGGGGTATAAATAAATAAATTATTATTATTATTATTATTATTATTATTATTATTATTATTGGTCTGAAAAAGTCAGCAAAGTTGTTACAGTGGTACCTCGGGTTAAGTACTTAATTCATTCCGAAGGTCCGTTCTTAACCTGAAACAGTTCTTAATCTTAAGCACCACTTTAGCTAATGGGGCCTCCTGCTGCCGCTGCGCCACCAGAGCACAATTTCTGTTCTCATCCTGAAGCAAAGTTCTTAACCTGAAGCACTATTTCTGGGTTAGCGGAGTCTGTAACCTGAAGCGTATGTAACCTGCAGTGTATGTAACCCGAGGTACCACTGTTTTTACTTAGGAGGGGCCGCTCTGAAAATGGAGCTTTAAAGGAAACCGAATTCTGAAGTGCGAAGGGCTTCTGCTTTAGCTTTGTTGGTTACAGGGGCTGCTTTTTAAGGCCAGAAAAGGGCTCTTGGTCCAAGCTAGCACATAAAGGGACATCTGGATTCTACAAGGAGGAACTTATGTCACATAGAGGAGGGAGAAAGGTTGTTTTTCTGCTGCTCCAGAGAAGCGGACACGGAGCAATGGCTCCAAACTACAAGAAAAAAGATTCTACCTAAACATTAGGAAGAACTTCCTGACAGTAAGAGCTGTTCGACAGTGGAATTTGCTGCCAAGGAGTGTGGTGGAGTCTCCTTCTTTGGAGGTCTTTAAGCAGAGGCTTGACAACCATATGTCAGGAGTGCTCTGATGGTGTTTCCTGCTTGGCAGGGGGTTGGACTCGATGGCCCTTGTGGTCTCTTCCAACTCTAGGATTCTATGATTCTAACTGTTTCAGCGACAGTTGTGGCGCACGTAGGGAGACAGACACGCAGGAAAGGGAACAGCCAGCAATTTGCTCACCATATGCCATCTGCTTGATCGAGATGGGAGACCGGCCGTCTTCGCTGATGCTCACCAACCCTTCGTCAGCTTTCCTGAGGGGAGGATGCAAAAAGAAAGCAGGAAATTGGTTGGCGGTTTGTGAGGCAGAGAAAGTCACGAGATTTTTATAGCATAGAGTTGGAAGAGGCATCAAAGGTTGGGTAGTCTGGCAATGCAGGAATCACAACTAAATAATCCCTGAATGCCTCTTTTAAAACTTCCATGTTTACCCAAGAGCTCCTAGGTTCCGACTCTTTAATTTCGTTTTTCTTTTGAACCATACTCCATTTTATTTGCGATGCACTGCTGCATTTCCCCCCGTCAACTTTTATTTAGGAAATTTCAGTGATCAATTGTTTTCCATTTGTTTATTAGTTTTATCTCAAAGTATCTCCTTTTATGACTCCAATTTTATGTTTTGATTTATTGTATCCTTTGTGTGCAATATAAAGGAGATGGATGGATCAATTTACTTTTATTTATTCAACAAGGTTTATACACACCACTTGATTGCAATAAAAAAACTTTGAGTGGTTTCTTTTTTTAAATTTTATGTTTTGATTTATTGTATCCTTTGTGTGCATATAAAGGAGATGGATGGATCAATTTACTTTTATTTATTCAGCAAGGTTTGTACACACCACTTGATTGCAGGTTTCTTTTTTTTAAAAGGCCGCATTAAATTATCAATAAAATACCATTATAAAAAGGTACTTACAAATACTTAAAGGGTGAGTAATTAAAAATCACAGGTAAATGAAAAGGAACAGTCTGGATAGGCCCTTGCCTAAACAGATATTGGTTTAAGCAAGTGCTGGAAACAGTATGGCAACAAAGGGGAAAAAATAAAATTACCGTATTTTTCCGTGAAAAAGACGATGGTTTTTGCTAAAAAAAAAAAAAGGGGGGGGGGGCAAAAATTGGGTGTCGCCTTATACACAGATAGAGGCAATTACTGGCAGCACCAAGCAGGAGATTGGCAGTGGCGACTGGGCGGGTGATTGACAGCTGTGGCAACTGGGCAGGCGATTGGCGGCGGTGGTGAGGTGTGTGATCGGCAGTGGCTATGGCAAGCGATCGCCAGTGGCAGGCAGGCGGGTGAGCGATTGGTGAAAGCGACCTCCCCCACCCCACCCCCCAAAGTTAAACAACTTAATTTCTTAATTTTGGGTTAAAAAAAATAGGAGTTGTCTTATACACGGAAAAATACGGCAAGTCCTTCTCCAAGCGGTGCATGGTTAAACTATGGAACTCGCTGCCACAGGAAACAGCGATTGCCACCAATCCAGACAGCTTTAAAAGGGGATTAGACAAATCCGTGGAAGAAGAAAAGGCTATCGACAGCTACTAGCTATGACGGCTATGCTCAGTCTCCATGGCCAGTCTCCATGGCCAGAGGCAGAAATGCTTCTGAATATCAATTGCTGGAAAATGCAGGAGGGAACAGTGGGCCCTGATTGCAAGTTTCCTATTAAGGGGACTTGGTTGCCCACCGTGAGACCCGAATTTGGACTAAGTGGGTCGTTGGTCTGATGCAGCAGAGCTCTTCTTATGTTCTTGAGGACCAGAGCGGTGAATCCAAGTTTTGGGCAGGGACAAAGCCAAAAAGATTCCACCTCTGAAGGGCAGCTTTTGTTGCATTTAGGAAGGAAATATCAGCTACAGGGTTGATGTCTTTGGGGCAACCCAAAATTGGCACAGAAGTGGTAGTAAGGTTAAAGCTTACTGGGAAATGATATATAATGAATTGAAAAGGATGTTCAAAATAACTTTTATTTTAAAAACCCAGCAGCTTTTCTTTTGGGAATTACAGTATAGGGACAGAACTACCTAAATTGTACAGAAATTTATTTATGTATGCTACTACAGCAGCAAGAATGTTACTTGCCCACAAGTGGAAAGAGGAAGAAGTCCCAGGAGAGGAAGAATGGATACAAAAACTCATGGAATATGCAGAAATGGTGAAACTTACCGGAAGAATAAGAAATCAAGATAACAAACTTTTTTATAAAAGAATGGACATGGTTTATCGAATATTTGCATATAAATTGTAAACAGATAAAAACATTAGCAGGATTATTGTAATGACCTGCAGTTTTATAAGAGTATATATTTACAGGAGATAAATAAATGAGCAAGTCAAATGAATTTTAATATGTGGAAGATATTAAAAAATAAATTTAAGGAACCGCAGAAAGAGGGAGGAGTCAAATTTCGAAATGTTAAATTGATTGCAAAACTAATGGAATGCATGAATTTGAAAAGTATAAACAAAAAACTAAAATAAAAATTGGCGCAGAAGTGGGAATATTTGCCTCAGCTTAGCAAGGCACTCTTACTTGAGGAGCTTGAAGTACGCGAAGCGAAAGGCTTCCTGGAGCAAGACCGAGACAGCTGCCCCGAACATCAGAAGGCCGTACTGTAGACGCCCATCTTCCCGGTCGCTCAGATGCACCGAAATAAACCAGATCAAAGAGGCCAGGAGCAGGGAAACCAGCCAGAAAAAGGCCCTGGATAGACAGCGAGAGAAATAAGAGGACATTAATCGTTATCAACAGGTGTGCACATACAGTGGTACCTTGGTTCTCAAACTTAATCCGTTCCGGAAGTCCGTTCCAAAACCAAAGCGTTCCAAAACCAAGGCGCGCTTTCCCATAGAAAGCAATGCAAAATGGATTAATCCATTCCAGACTTTTAAAAACAACCCCTAAAACAGCAATTTAACATGAATTTTACTCTCTAACGAGACCATTGATCCATAAAATGAAAGCAATAATCAATGTACTGTACTATAAAATAAATAAGACAGTATTGCAGGTGATAAAAATTAAATTTAACTTTTTTTCTTAACTGATGATAGTCATTGTTTGGTTGGGGGGCTTTTATCTATTTCCACAGTCACACAATCAATCAATCAATCAATCAGTAACTGAACTGGGTTCCACACAAAAACAAAAACAAATGAACCGAAAAAGCCTCTAAACAAACAAACAAACAAACAAACAAACAAATAGCAAAAACAAAAGCGCCAAACTTAAGCAGTTCCAGAAGACTGTTTGACTTCCGTAATGTTCAGTAACCAAGGCGCAGCTTCCGATTGGTGCAGGTGCCCTGGAAACAATAACCGACAGCTGTGTCGGACGTTCGGCTTCTGAAAAATGTTCAAAAACTGGAACACTTCCGGGTTTTTGGCATTTGAGAACCGAGGCGTTTGAGAACCAAGGTACCACTTTACTCTGAACTTGGGGAGAAGAGATTCACACCAGGATAACCCACTTTCTGCAACCTTTTTAATTCGTGAGCTATTACGCAGAATTTGTTCTGCTTTGGAGGTAGGGCCTCTACACGTGATCCAGGCTACCGCTGGGGCTGATGGGAGTTGTAGTTCAAAACAGCTGCAAGGCCTTAGGCTGACAATAGCTGAGCTGAACAGCCCCTCTCCCATGCCTTTTGGGGGGCAGGAATGCTTCCGAGTACCACTTGCCAGAAACCCCCACCCTGTCAAGCCTTATCTCAGTTATTTAAATCAGGGTGGATTTGATTTAAAATCAAATCGAATTAAATCACGATTTAAATCACTAGTCAGTAAGACTTGATTTAAATCATTTTTTTTTTTACAGAAAGACTCATTCTTGCTGGTATAATCTTAACATTTACAACCAGATGAAGTTTTCATTTTTGGAATAATAAATTTTCAGAGTAGTTTTTACAGTCATATCCAAAATTACTGATCTGCTTTATACTATGATTAGAAATATATAGACAGATAATTATGAAATTATTGTGAGGTTTAATAAGTTAACTGTTTGGACAATTTTTCTGCTATACTTTATTGGAAGGAGAAAAATAATCATTTCCTTAATAACAATTTATTTAACTTGAAACAATAACATTATAGCATATGAATCCATGTTTGTTAACTGATGGGGTTAAACAATTTTTTTAAAAAACAACAACCTTAAGACTGAGTTTTAGCACACATGAAAAACTTTAAAACAAATCCTGATGAATAGCCTTTGGACTACAGTGGTGCCTCGCAAGACGAAAAGAATCCGTTCCGCGAGTCTCTTCGTCTTGCGGTTTTTTCGTCTTGCGAAGCAAGCCCATTAGCGGCTTAGCGACTTAGCGCTGTTAGCGGCTTAGCGGATCAGCTGATAAGGGCTTAACGGCTTAGCGGATCAGCTGTTAAGCGGCTTAGCGGATCAGCTGTTAAGCGGCTTAGCGGATCAGCTGATAAGCGGCTTAGCAAAAGGGGGGGAGGGGGAAAAAACCCGCAGGAACTCGCAAGACATTTTCGTCTTGCGAAGCAAGCCCATAGGAAATTCGTTTTGCGAAGCATCTCCAAAATGGAAAACCCTTTCGTCTAGCGGGTTTTCTGTCTTGCGAGGCATTCGTCTTGCGGGGCACCACTGTATAATGTAACTGAAACAGAAAACTATCTTTAGAAATATATTTCCTCCAAAAGCGTTTTATTTCAAAAATCTGATTTAAATACATTTTAAAAATGCGATTTTTAAAAAATAAAAAAATCATTGATTTTTCATTGACCCTGGTTTAAATTCAGCACTATCTCAAAGGAAGCCCCCTTGTACAGAGTCAGACCCTTGAGCTCTATCCAGCTCAGGATCATCGCTAAGTTTTATATATGCTGGAAGCCGCCCAGAGTGGCTGGGGCAACCCAGTTCAGATGGGCAGGGTACAAATATATTATTATTATCCGCATGGGCTGGCATCAGCCGTCCAGGGTTTCAGCTGTAGCTGGAGATGCTACTGACCTAACCTGGGAACTTCCACACCCCAGAGACAGCTTCCACTGGGAGGCTAAACCAGGTGAGGGGAGCCGATGGGTCTCAAACCCTCAGTGAGTCAAGGACTTCTTCTGCTTTGAGAACACTGTCCCACCATCTCGTCCTCTGTCGTCCCCTTCTCCTTGTGCCCTCCATCTTTCCCAACATCAGGGTCTTTTCCAGGGAGTCTTCTCTTCTCATGAGGTGGCCAAAGTATTGGAGCCTCAGCTTCAGGATCTGTCCTTCCAGTGAGCACTCAGGGCTGATTTCCTGAAGAATGTAGAGGTTTGATCTTCTTGCAGTCCATGGGCCTCTCAAGAGTCTCCTCCAGCACCAGAATTCAAAAGCATCAATTCTTTGGCGATCAGCCTTCTTTATGGTCCAGCTCACTTCCATACATCACTACTGGGAAAACCATAGCTTTAACTATATGGACCTTTGTTGGTAAGGTGATGTCTTTGCTTTTTAAGATGCTGTCTAGGTTTGTCATCGCTTTTCTCCCAAGAAGCAGGCGTCTTTTAATTTTGCTAACACAGCAATTTGGACTTTACCTTGGAGGCACATTCCATTCTCTCTCGAAACAGACAGATGTCAACAACCATCTTTCCTCCAAGGAGCTCAGGGTGGGAAAAATAGTTCCCCCCCTCCCCATGTTATCCTCACAACGTCCCTGCGAGGTAGGTTAGGCCAAGACAGGTATAGGCAAACTCGGCCCTCCAGATGTTTTGGGACTACAATTCCCATCATCCCTGACCACTGGTGATGGGGTGATGGGAGTTGTAGTCCCGAAACATCTGCAGGGCCGAGTTTGCCTATGCCTGGGCTAAGAGACAGCAAGTGGCCCGTTCCCTTCGTAGTGCATCTGTTTACACTCAGGGCTTGCTACCACGATTGGATATCTGATCTTGGACTTCAGAAACCCCTTTCAAGTTTTAAACCTGAGAAGTCTCTGAGCTGGGCACCGGCCACAAACCAGACAGGTTGAGTTGGGGGCGTCAGAAAGCTCTGCTTAAATTCTTTAAGGCTGACATGCGCCAACGATGTATCTGACTTCTCTCCTCTGAGCTATCTAAGGGAAGTTCGGTCACATGCAGACGTTTGTCATGTGCTCCATTGAGGGAAGGAAGGAAGGAATGCAATGCAATTCAGGTTTTGTGGTTTTTTTTTGTAAATAAACAGCAGAACTGGAAAATCTAGATTTGCAGAGGACACACACAATGCCCCCTTTCGTCAACCAAAGGTGCTTTCTCGCAGTTTCCTTTGGGGCTGTGATTTTCTCAGTGGGAATAAATGCTGCAGGCGCATTTTACAAGTACAGGCTTCAAATGCAAGGAAGAGGAAGGCATCAACCACACCTTGCTTGCTCTCAATACATCTCCAAACCTCATCATAGCAAGCTCCCGCCATCTGTTACAGAGCCTAGCATGTTGTCACCAGCAAAATGTGCTCCGGAACCAGCTTCCTACACTCTGGAGGCAATAATAAGCAAGGACATGGATTGTAACTTCTGCAAAAAAAATAAATCAAAGCCAACAAGACCTGGTTCAGCAGTAGGGAACCTGCCTTGCACGCAGAAGGTCTGGGGTTAGATCTGTAACATCATTGACAAAGCAGTAAATCAATCCTTTTATTTGGAATCTCAGAAGCCAGAACAGCAGAGGGATCTCTGTGCAGCGAAAGCAGCAATCCCTCTTGCTGTTCTGCCTTCTGGGATAGCTGCGCAGCCTGCATTCGCTCCATAAGACGCACATACATTTCCACTTACTTGTTAGGAGGGAAAAAAGTGAGTCTTATAGAGCAAAAAATACGGTACTTTGCACGCAGGAGATCCCAGAGTGCAATCCTCAAAATCTTCAGGTCAGGCTTGGAACGTCCCACTGCCTGAAACCCCAAAGAGCTGCTGCCAGTCTGAGTGGACAATACTGAGCTACATGGACCCAAGGGTCTGACTCTGTTTAAAATCCACTGGTCCTAAAATATGGGTTTTAAGGGAAGAGGAACCAGAGAAGACTGTGTGCCTTCTAGGACCTCTTAAGACTGACAAGCTCCTTAGAAAAACCACAAGAAAAATGGTTTCTGGTTTTTTTTAAAAAAAGATGATTATTTCTATGCTGGGGTAGCAGCACTGATGCTAAGATAGTACAGTATTTTAAACCGGATGATTTATCAGGGAGAAAGGAAGAGGACGTGCCTGAAAAGTTAGTTCATGTCTTGGTGGGAGGGGGCACAGGTGGGCAGAATTGGCCAATAAACTGCAAATGGGCCAGTTTATGCCCACCCACTTTGCACTGTGTTGTTGGTTATAATAAGAGGGAGAGAGAAATATGCTTTTCTTCTCTTTTAAAAAGGATTGTTTGTTTATATTTATGAGTTGCTTCCTATAATAGCATATCGAAGCAATTTTGAAAATCACCTTTCTATGTAAGCCACTTAAGCGATTTCACATCGTTGCGTGGTTATGTGTAAATAAATAAATAAATATTCAAGAACTAAAATGACACAGATTACAACGGGACTCCTCTCCCCGGATAAAGTATGGATATAGAGATGGTTACCTAAGCAAACATAAATGAAAAACCCCAATATAATTAAGCTGCCTTAAAATGAAAAGGTGAGATAATAATTTCGCAATCCATCAGTTATAACCTCTCGTTGCTACATTGGGATCTTCAAAGGGTAGGCTCTGTGCATGGAGCCCCCTCCCCACCCTCAACTTCATAAGTGTGTTTCCATATCACCCTCATAACCTCAAGAAGCCCCTGACCCTGGAAAAAAGAAGAGGCCTGCACCCACCAGCCCTATTGCCCCTACAGGGGCTCTTGCCCCCTCCCCCCCCCCTCCAGGCCACACAACCCCCTCCAGGTCTACTCAAACTGAGCTTACTCCACCCATGGAAGTGGGTGGAAGTTTGCACCTTATATGAACAAAACAAAACCAAGCAAAACACTGTGATCTCCGATTTAAAATGGAAAAAAAGTGGGAGTAACAATTTTGCAACCTGTCATTAATTCCCTGCCCCTTTCTTGCCTGGGGCCTGTGCAAAGGAAGTCCTTTGCACATGCCCCAGATTCCTCTCTCCCCTCCACAAGAATCTGTGAGCAAGACTACGATCTTTGCCTTAAAAGGAAAAGGTGGGCCTCGTAATTTTGCAAAAAAAGAGATTCCAGCTAAACGTCAGGAAGCACTTTCCGACAGGAAGAAGCGGTGAGCTCTTTTCTTTGCAGGTTTTAAAGCAGAGGTTCGGGGGCCACCTTTCTGGATGCTTTCGTTGAGATTCCTGCATCGAGTGGGTCCCTTCATTCTACATTCTGTGATTCTATGGAAAGCCCTCCCACTTTCTCTTTGAGAGGTTGGGGCCAGAGCCTTCTCCCCTCCACAAGAACAAAAAAACACGTGAACAAAACAAGGCTATGATCTCTCTGCCTGCAAACAGGAAATGTGGGAATAATCTTGTTTTTTTGTTTTGCAATTTATCGTTCAATCATAACCTTCCTCTCTTTGCTAGGCAGAGACCTACCACGGAAGGTCTTTCTGCACATGCCCCGGAGCCCCCTCTCCACATCACCCACCCCCAACCGGGACCCACTTTCCTCCCCCCCAGAAAGAAGAGGAAGAGGGGATTTCCCCCCCCAGCAGCCCCCTTCCCCCCCAAACCAAGAGGCTTGGGCCAGAGCTATGACCTCTCTGCCTGCAAACAGGAAATGTGGGAATAATCCTGTTTTTTTGTTTTGCAAATTGTGGTTCAATCAAAACCTTCCTCTCTTTGCTAGGCAGAGAACCTACCACGGAAGGTCTTTCTGCACATGCCCCGGAGCCCTCTCTCTACGTCACCCTCCCCCAACCGGGACCCACTTTCCTCCCCCCAGAAAGAAGAGGGGATTCCCCCCCCCCAGCAGCCCCCTCCCCCCAAAAAAACCCCGGCCCCCTGCTGACCCAGCCACCAGGATGATGACGCGCAGGGGGTCCCCGGCCACGGTGAGCAGGCAGAGGGCCAAGGCCGGCCCGAAGGCGATGAAGGTGCAGCCGAAGAACACCGCCGCCCCCATCGCCCCGAGAAGCAGCGCCGGAGGCAGCAGGAACCAGGCGGGGAGGGAAGCTCCGGCAGAGAGCCCGGGCGGGGCCACGGGCGGCCAATGGGAGCCGGCGGGGAGGGGAAGCCACGCCCATAAGGGGGGCCCGGTCCCGCAAGGCCTCGTGGGAATTGTAGTCCCTCAGGTGAGAGGCGATACTCGCCCCGCCCTCAACTGCATAGATGTGCGAATAGTGTAGAGGGGGCCTCCTCTATTTTTTTATAATTATTGAAACCTCCTCTATTTTTTTATAATTATTGAAATTTTCCAGAATAATACATTGTAAAACAAAAAAACAAAAAAACCCACAAAAATACAAAAAGAGTACAAAAACCACTAAAAAGAAAAAGAAAAAACACATCAAATTTCCCTTTACTTATTTTCTTTTAACTTATTTTCCAGACCTCCTCATACCTCCCTGTCTTATATTCCAATTCAGATTATTAATTCAGCAAATCCTCTCCATTGGTTTTTGCTTATTTCAAAACCTTATTTTCCATATCTCTTAAAGCATTACAGCTAGGAACCACTTGATTTCTGTCCAACATCATTCTAACATTCATTAATTTTACAATATTTCTCCAAATAGTCTTTAAACTTCTTCCAATCTTCTAAAGATGGATAGATATTCTTTATAGATAGAATGATGTATAATGAGATGAAAAAGATGTTGGAATACACATTTTTTTAAAAACCAGAAGCATTTTTACTTGATATTGTAGGTTAGGACATTAATAGGCAAGATGTTAAATTGTTTTTATATGCAACAACTGCGGCAAGAGTATTGTTAGCCCAGAAATGGAAGCAAGAAGAAATTCAGACAAAAGAAGAATGGCAGACGAAATTAATGGAGTATGCAGAATTGGACAAAATGACAGGAAGGATTCGAAACCTGCGGGACCAGAGATTTACAGAAGATTGGAAGAAGTATATGAATTATTTGAAGAGCAACTGAAATCGACAAATTACGCTAGTAGGACTGCAAGCAGTTTTGCAAGGAGAAATATACAAAGTGTTACAAAGTAGAAAAAGATAGAGATATTGGTTATGAGTTTGAAATGTAATAGGGAAGATAAGAAATGCAGACTGAGAGATTAGATTGGAAAATTTTCATACAGGATTGATGGAAGTCAAAAATTTGAATAAGATGTAAAAGTATGTTTAATTACTGTTGGAAAGGATATGTTTAAAAAACTAATAAAAAATATATATAAAAAAGATGTTCTTTATAGATAGAATCAATAGATATTGATATGCAGACTTAATAAATAATAATTATTATTATTTGCTTTAGAGTGCTTTATTGACTGAAAACTTTATAACAGAAGTGTACAATAGATATTACAGGCGAAATGAGAAATAAAAAAAATAAACGGTTATTCATTCTTTAACTAATGCTTGCTATGTACTGTACATCTATTTGTGATTTAATTTGTCAAGACCTCTGATCTTGCATTCCTGAATTAAATTCCTTCAATATGCACTTAAACTTTACTTTCTCCATATTATTTGGCTTACAATAAATTTTATTTTATACAATTATCCTGTTTACACACCGAAGCTCAGTCAAAACCTGCTAAAGGCACACTTAATAAATAGATACAGTGGTGCCTCGCAAGACGAAAATAATCCGTTCCGCGAGTCTCTTCGTCTAGCGGTTTTTTCGTCTTGCGAAGCAACCCTATTAGCGGCTTAGCGGATTAGCGCTATTAGCGGATTAGCGGCTATTAAAGGTTTAGCAGCTTAGCGGCTATTAGCGGCTTAGCGGCTTAGAAAAAGGGGGGAGAAAGCGAAAAAAAATCGCAAGACTCGCAAGACGTTTTCGTCTTGCGAAGCAAGCCCATAGGGAAATTCGTCTTGCGAAGTGCATCGAAAAACGGAAAACCCTTTCGTCTAGCGGGTTTTTCGTCTTGCGAGGCATTCGTCTTGCGGGGCACCACTGTATAGGTAGATATTGAAAGATAGCTACTATAAATAAATAAAAAATATTGACAGATACTGTTAATCATAGAATCATAGCGTTGGAAGGGACCCTGAGGGGGATTAAGTCCAATCCCGCCTGCCATGCAGGAATCTTTCACCCCATGTGGGATTCGAACCCACGACGCCTGAGATTAAGAGCCTCGTGGCTCTACGAATAGATGATACATGTTAACAGGATACTCTTAGTAGGTTGGTAAATACCGATAGAAAGTTGCTCTTCAGAGGTTGATAGAAATGGAAAGATGAAACAATATTGATACTTTTTTAATAGATAAGAAGATGCTGGTATTCTTTGCAAATGGAGATTGATAGATAGCAATGTATACGAGAGATAGAGACGGACAGAGCCAGGATGCTGTAGTGTCAGACTAGGACCAAGGTTCGAATTCTCCCGCCTGGCCACCATGAAGCTTACTGGTTGCAATAATAATAATTTTATTGTGGTTAGAGAAGTATCTGCTCCCTTGTAGGCAGATAAATGTTTATAGGTAACCTCTTTGGGTGGCGGCCTGTGCCAGTCCTACTCAGAGTAGACCCATTTAAGTCGATTAGGCCTGGATAACTTGGCTTTGTTCGTTCTGAACGGAAATTGGCGGCAAAGAAAATCAGGGTGAAAATAACCTAAGGGCAAATCCGATAAGAGCAGAACCGCTTTTAAAAATGGATTTACGTCTTCTTCTTCCTCCAAGGAGCTCAGGATTGTCACGTTTTACCAGTGACAAAGGCGGAAAGAAACACACAAAGAAACAATGTCGTGAAAGGCAGAAATCTAGGTACAGCCCAGCAATAAATGCAAAATTATTCACATACCAAAAGACTTTAAAATAATAATAATAATAAAAGCTAGTGAGTGCATAAACAGGGATTTATTTATTTTTTTAATGTCAAGTTTTAATGTATTGACTAGCTATTTTGTTATGTCCAGCTGTGTTCTCTGGACAAGGTCACAGCAAGTTCGTATATCTATAAATATCATTGGTAAGTAAATATATATAAATCGTATATATATATATAAAATATTACTGGTAAGTAAATATAAAAAAACCAACAACTCTCCATTTCCTAATGAAACCATAAATAAATGTCAAAAGTTGGTGAGGGAAATAAATAAACAACCTCCAAAGTCCTAAATCTTAGGTTTACGTTTAAATATATTGCTAATGTCTCATTTTAAAAGACACCGTTGATTGTCCTTTTTTCTTTCTTTCTTTCTTTTTTTTTTTTTTGCTGTGGTTGCTTTGAAAACTTCATAGCCCAAATTAAACTGAAACTGAAAAGATTATTATGTTTTGGCCTATTATGAATTTTAAGTACTTGTTTGTCTGTTATGGCCTGTAAAGAGAGAAAACCAAATAAGATATTTTGTGCAACAGACTGAGGTAACTGAGGGAGCTAAGATGGCCGACACAGAGCAAAAAAATGAAAAATGGTGGGGTTTTTTGCAAATAACAGAGTCAGACTCAAACAGAAGACACACTGTGAAGCAAATCAAGTTTATTGCAGAAAAAAAGTAATACCCAAAAGCTGAAAATATGCATGTAAACCAAAGAAAAAATAATGCTTTTTTTAAAAAAAAGACACACTCGCAAAACTCAGAGGCATCGCTGGGTTTAGCAATATTTTGGGCAAAGGTTGTTTCTTGTCAGCTCATGGATTTGTTGATGAAACACTGTTGGCACTTACAAATTTCTTAAAGCAGTTCAATTGAAAATTAAAGCAGATTCTGTCTGCAGGCCAATAATTTAAATTCAAGACAAAACGCCTTAAGGAAGAAAGGGGAGGAGGGTCTATTGCGTGCATTGCTGGATTTGACGACAATTAATTTGCTTATTTTAACAGCTTCTGCTTTTTTATTATTAATAATAGTGTAGCTTGGGTTGCTCTGAGCTCAGTATGGAGGGCGCCGAGTAAAGTTTCTTTTTATTCAGAGATTTGGGGAAGGGCTTATTTCCGAGAAATTTCAATATCCCACGTCAACAAGCCTCCCTCTTTGCTTGTGTGATTTGTTCAGTGCAAAACTTTCTCAGAATGGTAGATATTTCTTGAACCACCTCCTCCCCGTGTAGAATTTCGCTATCTGATGTCAAGAAGCCACAAAAGCACAGCAAAAGTGGCTCAGAGTTAGGCACAGCAAACGCTTTTTGACACAATTGCCCCATGGCATCGTCACACCTCAAATTCTGGCTCTTGCAAAAAGCCACAGTCTCCTCCAGCCCACGAAAGGCAAAATTGCCCCGTTGTGGTCCTTGAGAGCGATAAAATCTCCATGTCTCAAAAACTCCTGCATTGGTCACAGCAGGTTTGCCACAGAGAGCAGCAAAAGGCAAAAGACGTTACATCTTAACATTCACCACTTTTTATTTTTATTTGTGGCCACCTGCAGAGAGTGTCTGCATTTTGCAAGAGGAATTCAGCTGTGTGATGGAAATGAAGTTTTGCACAACTGAGAGAGAGATAAGGTGCTCTGGGGCAACAAATCTATTCCATATACATATACATATACATATGCATATATATATGGATAGATATATAGATACACACACACACACACATATACACACACCGTATTTTTCACTCCATAGGACGCACCTGACCATAAGACGCACCTAGTTTTTAGAGGAGGAAAGGGGGAAAGCCCCGTTTTTTGGGGATCAGCTCACAGTTTTGCAACTTCTTTTGCAAAGGGGAAAAGACCCTTTTTTGAGGATCAGCTCAAAGTTGTGCAGCTTCTTTTACAAAGGGAAAAAGCCCCTTCTTTTGAGGATCAGCTCAAAGTTGTTCAGCTTACTTTGCAAAGGGAAAAAATTCTGTTTTTATGGGGTTCAACTCACAGCTTCTTTAGGAAAGGAAAGGGAGCAGTTTCTACAGTTTCCAGACTGATAATCTAATCAGCCAGTCACATGTCGCTGGGGGGAAAACAGTCTCCATCTGTAGAACATTCAGCAATGGAGGGCTGGGCAAGGGGGCAGAAAGGGAGCCAGCGATCGATCACACATTCGCTCCATAAGATGCCCAGACATTTCCCCTTACTTTTTAGGAGGAAAAAAGTGTATCTTATGGAGCGAAAAATACGGTATATCCTCCCAAATCAGAGTCTAGCAACTGATGCTTCTCAGACGTCCTTCAAAATTTTAGATTTCTTCCCTTGCACTGCTGGTCGTCTCTTCCTCTCATCTTAGGTCTTGCCTGAAAGTCCAGTTGGCCATAGCAAATTCCATCCTGTTATAAAATTTGGAGAGGACTGTTAGTTGCTTGATGGCTTAAATTCAACACCTTTTTGGGCATGTGAGAAGCACCCAGACCTTTCTGTCTCCATTTCCCGTTTTTCCAGTTTTAAATACAGTTCTCCACATCTAGGGAAGCTTTTAATGTCTGGTGTTTTATCACTTTATTAATATTATTATCATTAATTCTTTTGGGAGCTGCCCAGAGCGGCTGAGGAAACCCAGCCAGCTGGGTGGGGTATAAATAATAAATTATCATCATCATCATCATTATTTCTGCAGCGATTTGTGATTTTTTTTATTTAAAAAAGCTTCATGAAAACCATACAACATTTTAGTGCAAATTTCATTTTGTATGCACTTATGACTCATGAACAGATTTTCTCAGGTAATTATCCCTAATGGGATGCATTTTTGTACATTATTTTCATAAATATATTCATTTTTGTGAACATTGTTTGGATGGAGAATGACACTGCAAAATTTGTGGAAGTGCAAACTTCAAAGGTTGGCTGTGTTTCAGTTCTCATAGTGTTCCAGAAAGTGCAAATTTGATAGTTCTGAATTTAATGCAAACGGAATCAAATTTATTCCCCATTCCTATCACCCATCTATATTTTAAAAAGAGCCCTTACCTGTATTTCCTCTGAAGGAGGAGGTTCAGAGATCTTGGTGTGACACCCTTTGGGAGCAAAACAGTTTTACTATATTTGATTATCAAACAAATTTAACACACAAAGAGATGTATGTGCTATCATTAACAACACACGACACACTTTTTAAAAAGGCTTTAAGATGTGTTTTTTTCTTGAATGTTGTCGAGGGCTGCCAGAAAGTGGTTGGAACAACCCTGATACACACACACACAAATTTAGTATTTAATTTTTACAGTATTTTCTTATGCACATTTTGCACTGTTTCATACAACTGATTTTTGTTGATTAAGTGATATATATCTTGCTAATTAAAACATAAAACAAATAGTGGGAAGCCCTGGCTGCCTTGTGCACTACAGGCAGAAAAATTTCCTTTTGCCCTCTCACTGACATAGGGCATATTGTCATAGGTCTTTCCCGGGGTGTAGCTCCTCATATTACCTGGGCCAATTCGGATCCAAATAAAACTCAGGAAGATGAGAAGTGATGCCAACACTCCAACGACAGCAAAGGACACTCTGTAGACTTGGCAGTTCCTGTTACCATCTGTGGAAGAAGCTTTCAAAAAAGGAGAGACAGAATATATATAAAAAACCCCAGCGTTGCTTATTCAGGAATTTCTGCTGTCGACAGAAGACAACAATGCATTACTCACATGCATTGAACATGGCGGTCCTTTTCACGCTGGTGCTGGAGGAGTTGAACCTGACTTTGCAGGTGATATTTCTCCCACTGCTGTGTAATTCCAAGGGGAAGCGAAGGAGACTGACAAAGGTTAAGGATCCACTGTTGTTTTTTGCTAAAAAGGTCCAGGTCTCATGAGGGAGACCTTCTGGGACGTCCCAGGAAACCTGGATGAAGTTGCACGCTCCATGGACCACGCAAGCGAGCTGGTTTTCCAGCTGGGAAGATGGCCCTTGCTTAGAGGGTTTTAAAAGCATCACCCGGGTGCTCGGGGTATAACTGTCTGATGAGAAAAAAATAGGGAGAGGGGAGTTTCATCGTTGCATAATTTCATCCACCTCTATCCTGCTCCCCTTTCTAAAAACTAAAAAGCACCAAACTCTCCTCCGCCATCCTCTTCTAAACCTTTACTGGCTCTACAATATCCCTCTACAATACTGTACACAGTATCCCAATTGTGGCTTGCATGAGATATTTGTGTCATGGCGTTATGATGCGGGCGGTTTTAATTTCGATCCATTCCTAAGGATCCCTAGGGTGGATCTGCCTTTCTCAATTGTTCTAGGAAAGCTGCATCTTCATCAGGCTTGGGGTGAGGCCCCCTTAAATAGTATGGGGAAGGGCTGGGTTAATGTTTTGCTCCTGCAAAGGCCAGAGCAGTTTCTTAGAGAGAATCGTAGGAAACAGCCGAGCAGTTGAGGGATGTGGCAGACCCTCCATGAGATTCTTGGTGCCAATGGAGGCCGAACGAGGCTGGTTTCTGGTATTTTGTGACAGGACGAAATATGTAAGAGCAGGACTAGAATTCAACAACAACCTTGCCTGCAACGTATGAGATGATCTTGAGAACGGATGCTAATTTAACTGCCCCACTCAGTGGTTCTAGTGCAAATCTCAGATCTAATCTCTTACCTCCAACAATCAGTAGGAATAATCCTTCGCTGACATTATAATTTGTTGTGACACAGAAATATATGCCAGAATCCGACCTCTGGACATTCAAGATCTCCAGCACTGAGTTTTGACTGTAAGCTTCAGCTCTGCAGACAAATCTGTCCCCGGTTTCTCTATCGCTACAACGTTTGATTAAAACCAGCAATCTGCTTTCTATTCTTTTATACCAAATGAATGATAATCCGCTGTCCTCAATTTTTTCGGCAGAAGTGCATGAAATCCGTGCCGACTCTCCAATACCCACAAACCGGAACCTCTGAGTTGGATACAGGAACGAAAGGTAGGCTGGAAGCACTGTGGAGAGGAAAACCCACAAGGACCATTAACGGCTGCAGTTTTGCACCCCTGGCTTTTTCCGCAAAAAGATATAACGCCACTTAAGGATTTCCACATTGCCCTGTGATTGAAACATTAGAAATCAGATGCACGTTTAAGGAGAAAGTGGGAAATGTTTTACCAAAACTACAGAAAGTTTCAGAGTCTATAAAAATTTCAACTCAATTGCTTTCTCAGGTTTTAAGAGTTGGGCAAAAGCAGCAGAATAAATCTTACCTGCGGAGGACAAAACAAGGTATGTGGTCAACAACATTGCTGAACGTAGCGGCAGCAGCCAGAAGTCCAGAGCCCACATCAAATGTGCAACAGCTTCAGTGGAAAAGGTTTAATGTGACACCAGCTTCTTGCTAGGGAACCACCTCCATGTGGGCGTTGCAGTGGGGTTATGGCGACCATTGAGAAAGGTCAGCAGGGCTTGTGATAAAGTAAAAGCATTCTGGGAATTGATCTATAACGAGCTCAAAAAGATATTTAGATATACCTTCCCCAAAAAGCCAGAAGCATTTTTGCTGGGTTTGATGGGAGAGGAAATCGCTAAGACTATTTCTGTATGCCACGACGGCAACAAGAACTTTATTAGCTCAAAAGTGGGAAGTGCAGGAATTGCCAACGATTGAGGAGCGGCAGACGAAGCTGATGGACTATGCGGAATTAGCCAAGCTGACTGGTAGAATCTGGAACCAAAACGACCAAAAGTTTCAAAGAGGCTGGAGTAAATTTATTGGGTATATGAATAATTGTGGCAAAAATGTGAAGACACTAGCTGGATTGAAATAAATCCTGCAATGAAACCTAAAACATTTTATAACTTTCTAGACCAAAGAGACAGAGTTGACTATAACAACTATTTTACAACTATTTTATAACTAGTACAACTATTTTACTTTTAAAAGACACCTGAAGGCGGCCCTGTTTATTGTTTTTTATATTTGGTTGGAAGCCGCCCAGAGTGGCTGGGGAGACCCAGTCTGATGGGCGGGGTATAAATAATAAATTATTATTATTATTATTATTATTATTATTAGGATATAAAGGTCAGAAGTGGAGGTTTTAAAGTGCGACATAAAGACTTGAAAACAAAAATAAGTTGAAGGAGTGGAGGGAAGTCATGAGCTCAGCAGAGCAAAGAGTATTTTTATTTGCTGTTGTAATGTTGGAAATATTGTGTTAAAAAAGAAATTAATAAAAATTATATGTAAAAAAATAAATGAGAAAGGTCAACAGGGAAGAATCACTCCCAGAAAGTCCCCTAACAGCACTCCCTGCTTTATTCAATGCCCTGTTATTGCCTAAATGTATATGCAATGGCAAAATGTCTGCATAAATGAATGAATGACACATCTTACCCTTTAAGAAAATGGACACACTGCCTTTGGGTCCAGGCTGAAACTCTGGCAGCAGATTTCCATCCTGATTTATAGGAAGCAGAGGAGCTTGCTTTCTGCTAAGCCAGACCTATCTATGGCAGTGCTGTCTACACTGACTGGCAGCATCTCTCCGGGGTTTCAGGCACAGGACATTACTTTGGTCTGGAGGATGCCAAAGATTGAACCCGAAACACCTTTTCTCTTGCAAAACATGTCTATGGCATTTATTTCCCTTTTTGCAGAAATGAATGAAATCTGCAGGCAGAGTAGCCCATTCCTGAGTTGACAAAACTTTTCAAACTACAGTCAAATAGATCCAGGAGTTTTTATGCTTGGTACCCGTAAAAGTAACATTAGTAAAGGTAAAGGGACCCCAGACTATTAGGTCCAGTCGTGACCGACTCTGGGGTTGCGGCGCTCATCTCGCTTTACTGGCCGAGGGAGCTGGCGTAGAGCTTCCGGGTCATGTGGCCAGCAGGACTAAGCTGCTCCTGGTGAAGCAGAGCAGCGCACAGAAACGCCGTTTACCTTCCCGGTGGGGCAGTACCTATTTATCTACTTGCACTTTGACATGCTTTCGAACTGCTAGGTGGGCAGGAGCAGAGACCGAGGAACGGGAGCTCACCCCGTCACGGGGATCCGAACCGCTGACCTTCTGATCGGCAAGCCCTAGGCTCTGTAGTTTAACCCACAGTGCCTTCCGCGTCCCTAAAAGTAACATTATTTTTGTTATTATTATTATTTCTTTGGTGCCAGAAGCTGCAAGTTTAACCAGGTCAGTTAAATCCTAGTCTAAGCTCTACAAAAGGCCAAGAGCTTTATCTTTTGGCTAGGCTTCCCTGGAGATACCCAGGGGCACATTTATCCTCAGTACCCCTCTCCATAGATCAAGAAAGACAGGAGGAAATCAAACTAAAAGCTTTCTCTTTGAGAGCTATATTTAGGCAGTAGCTGGCTGGCCACCTCTGCAGCTTCAACAGACCACAGACACACAAAATCCCTTGGTGTGGATCTCAGAGGTGACTCTGGTTAAGAAAAAAGCACCTAGCACCCCTCCTGACTCAATCTTTCTGCTCTTGTTGGTTTTGACACCTCTGAGCCTATTTTCTTCATTTGCAAAATCGATAAAAACAGGAAATTTTTGCAGAAGTTTGTGTGGCTTTGGCTTCAATGCTGTTTGTAACGGTAATGAAATGTTGGTAGTCTGACTGGGCAGGAAGGATCCCTCGTAGCTCAAAATGGCCTGCTAAGTCAACTTGAATTGTTGAATTGTTTTCCCGGCTCCGCCAGGGGGAAAAACATCCTGCCTCTCTCATAAACAATACCTAGGAGAGAGAAACGGGGGACAAACTTGATCCAGTTTGCATTCAAAGTGGAACCGAACTGATTTGCACTTCCCAAAGCAATCTGCAAACTGCACCTAGCCATCATTTGAAATTTGCATTTGCACCCCAAATTTGCAATGCAGTTCTTCTCTCATGTAACGTGTGCAAAATAAATAAATAAATAAACATACATGTATTAGGGTAACCTGTGCACGAAAATAATTCTGAAATAGTGTTCCAGCGTAGAGGGGGAGTTAATTTATATTTATACTTAAAATTAATTTTGCAATGCAGTTTCTTATGGAGATAAAATAATATTCATTTGGTCTGAAAATTAAAAAGATAAAAAAATACGCATAAAAATGAAGTTATTACTGAAAGGTTTGTTTTATTTATTGATTTCATAAAACTTCTGTACCTGTTTGTAAAGAACCTCAAAGCAGTTTACAAAAAGAATAAAACAAAAAAATAAAACAAAAAAGTGTGAGTAAAAACAGCAAAAACATTAATTGAAACATTCAAAAAGATTAAAATTCAATTGAAACACACATTCCCTGTTTAGGGAAGTTTTTAATGTTTAATGCTGCACAGTATTGGGTTTTTAATATTCGGTTGGGAGCTGCCCAGAGTGGCTGGGGAAACCCAGCCAGATGGGTGGGGTATAAATAATAAATCATCACCATCATCATTCTACAAATTCAGAATGAGTATTTTGTGGCAAACATATTCCAGTATATTGCTTTGTAAAAAATAATAATGTGCATATTCAGCAAAATTGCATTCTAACCTATGTATATTAGGAGAAATTTGCACCAAAATGCTGATTTATTTTCAAGACTCGCAATCTGATGTGGAAATTTAGAGAAGTGGGAACTGAAAGGGATAAACTGAGAGAAAGACAAATTAAACGAGTTTCCCTTCCGCAATGGCAGATAAAGCTAGGCCATTGGAATATGCTGCAGAATGCAACCCTTACAAAAATTCCCCTGCATGTCCATCATTCAGAATGATTTCTTGTTTTTACAATCAATTTTATTAAAGGTTTTCCAACATATTCTACCATTAAAAACAAACTGATCAAAAAAGAAATAATAGAGAACAATGCATAAAAAAGGAAAGAAGGAAAAGGAGAAAAATAATAAAATAAAATAGTAAAAACCACCATAATAGTAATGATCCTAGTACAACACATTTTATATGTTTTACAATTTTATTAAAGGTTTTCCAACATGTTATACAATAAGAAGCAAACAAATCTAGAAAGAAATAATAGAGAACAGGTTAGCAAAGGGTGTTAAATTCAGGAGTCTCCTTTTCTACTTCTCCACATTCCTCCTGTAGACTCCATGTTTCTTCTTAGCTGCTGTGACCTATTCAGCTTGGAACAGAAAACAGAAAGGTCAAAAGCCAGATTCCAGAGATGCTTTGTTAGGAACGAAGGATGAGAAATCACCTGGAGAGGTTTAGAGTGGTTCTTGAGATCCCATGTTGGGGGACCTGGACCGCTTTGGACGTACAGCGGTACATTGAGTGTCGAACTTAATCCATTCTGGGAGTCCGTTCGACTCCCGAAACCGTTCGAAAACCAAGGTGCGGCTTCCAATTGGCTGCAGGAGCTTCCTGCACTCAACCGGAAGCTACGTCGGACATTCCAAAAAATGTTCGCAAACCAGAACACTCACTTCCGGGTTTGTGGCGTTCGGGAACCAATTTGTTTGACAACTACCGTATCTTTCGCTCTATAAGACGCACCTGACCACAAGACGCACCTAGTTTTTAGAGGGGGAATGCAAGAAAAAAATATTCTTTAAATATAGCGCTGAGCAGAGCCTGTATGCATCCCAGGCTCTGCTCAGCACTCCCTTTCACGAGCCGTGTGGAGCGTGTGTGCGGCGCTTGCACACACTTGTTCTAGCTTCTGGCTTAGCCGCGCTCTGTCCCTTCCCTCACCTCCCGCAAAAGCCCCCAAGAGCCACGCTCCCTCCTCAGGGAAAAGCCCCCAAGAGCTGCACACACGCTCTGCGCGGCTCTTATGGGCTTTTGCGGGAGGTGGGAGAAGGGACAGAGCACGGCTAAGCCAGGTGCTAGAACAGCGAGAGGGAGCGCAGCGATCCCTCTTGTTGTTCTGGCTTCTGGGATAGCTGCGCAGCCTGCATGCGCTCCATAAGACGCACACACATTTCCCCTTACTTTTTAGGAGGGAAAAAGTGTGTCTTATAGAGCAAAAAATATGGTAAGCCGTTCAGGAACCAAGGTACCGCTGTACTTCAGATCCAAGTTGTTTCTTTGTTTGCAACTGCCCGCTTCTGCAAAAAAAACCCCATACTCCGTTTTAGCCCGACTGATGTCAAATCTCTGACCGGGACAGAGAGCTGGAAGTTCCTGCAACAGTAGGAAGGGGGGGGGGTCAGATCTGGGACCCTCTTTGCTAATGCTGCACATTTGGGACCAGAGTATTGCAACTTTAGCTCTCTCTCCCCCCCTCTTTCCCACGTCAGCCAGTGAAGAGAAAAAAACCCATTGAATTCTATGGGGTTCATCTGCCCTTCTTCCCACCAGCAGTTTCCCATAGGGTCTACCTCTTTGATCCTTGGTTTGCTGGTGGTTCTGGGTTCCCAAGGAGGCATAGAAAGGCTTCAGTGGGCTGGGTTCAATGCAGTCCCACTTTTTCCCCCTTTGCCTTTCCCTTTTTAAAATTATTATTATTATTTTTTTTACCAACAACCAAAACACAAACAGTGAACCCCCCCAGGCAGCTGACACATTGGGTATACATAATCAATAATACATATTCAAATCAACCATATGTTCAATTCTATATACATTGACACTCCTCCCTCCACAACGTTTATTTAACTTTTAACATTTTAATTGCCCCAAATTGTTCAAACCTGCCCAAATAATCCAATATCTTCTCAGACCAACCCTCCTCCTTCTCACTGACCTTATACCCTTTCATTTTGTGAATCTTCACAGTTCGATATTCTAAAATTATAATATTTTTCGGTTTTTTCCTCCATTGGTTCACCCCAGCTCTTCTGCATTTTTCCAATTACTCGCTATCCCGCTTGCAAACACATAATTACCTCTGCCCAAACGCTTTCTGAAGCAGAGGACCAACGGCGGGATCCACAGGATGATGGCCAAGCAGGGGACTCTATAATACAATGTAAGGAAGCAGCTTCCTGCTAAAAGAAGAACACAGAGAAACAGCAGTGCTAAGCTGACTAATCCATGGACCCAGGTTCTCACTGAGACTGGTAGGGCAGAAGGCAGGGAGGCCACCAGCAGGTGGCGCCAGAGCCAGTGACAATCAGAGCCAACTAATCCCAGCATTGCCTCCACCTTCCTCTTCCCTACTGAGTTCCATAATGGCAACCCCGAGTCCACTTATAGTCCCTGCCACAATTTGCGGCAAGGGAACACCTAAAAGGGCTCTCTATGTGCCCCTGACTCTGGAACAGTCTCCCCCATAGAATTCTGCCTTTCTCGCACCTTGCTGGTCTTCAGATGTCAGCGTGAACGACATTTTTAACACATCCAAACTTGCACAGTTTGAGATTATGAAATGTTTAGCCATCGGTAGCAATGTGAATCAGTGGTCTTCTTTTTTTAACGATTAGTCTGAATATGCTTTTTATTTTATTTTCAGTATTTTGATTTTAGTATATTGTTGTGACAATGCCCCCCCCCAGCTATTTTGGAGGAAGGGTGATTTGTAAGTAACATAAATAAAATAAAGATATAGGTTGGTGTCTCTTCGCAGCTTGAGATGGATGGCAGCGCTGGGGCCTTACGGGGATTGTGGATTACAGTGGTACCTCGGGTTAAGAACTTAATTCGTTCTGGAGGTTCCGTTCTTAACCTGAAATTGTTCTTAACCTGAGGTACCACTTTAACTTATGGGGTCTCCCGCTGCCACTGCGCCGCCACTGCACTATTTCTGTTCTCATCCTGAAGCAAAGTTCTTAACCGGAGGTACTATTTCTGGGTTAGCGGAGTCTGTAACCTGAAGCGTCTGTAACCTAAGGTACCACTGTACTTAATCTCCTTTAAAATGCGGCGGCGGGGGGTGGGGGGTAAGCCATCTGTCCTGTATTTGGGGACCCCCTCACAGACCGCTGAGGGACATAGACTTGTGCCCCAGATTCTTGCCCTGGCGGCACTGCTAGAAGCTCTACTCTATCTTCAAATTCTAACCATAAAAGGGTGTGCTTGCGTAGCACAACATGCCCTGGAAAATTGGTCTGGAAGAGCGATATTACATCTTAACACACCTGCATCCATAGATGATGATGTGCTTCCAGCTACTGCAACGCTTGCACTTTCCTACTCTTGCAGTAATATTTATTTCTGTTTGAATAGTATTTTTCTGCTCTGTATGACAGATAGATTGAATTACCCATTATATCATACTGTTGCATGCCACCCCAATCTCTGAGAGGTGAAAGGGCACTTAACCAGAGTTCGGAATGAAGGTCAGTGGAGACTGTGGTGTCGTCAGGATATCTGGTTATATTTGCACATATATACAATACAATACAATACAATACAATACAATACAATACAATACAATACAATACAATACAATACAATACAATCTTTATTACGGTCCAGAGACCCAACAAATCATTATAAAGCAATACACAATTCATACAGCCTACCTCCAGGTTAAACAAGCATTTTGTTCAGAATATAGGAATCATTTGAGGAGTTAAGTACTAATAAGTTTTATGGTATTAATGGTAAGATAAGGTTAAAATAAATTAAGATAATTTTATGACAGAAAACAGAAAGATGGAATGGATTTGCTGAAATAATTAATAACTAGAATACAAAAAAGGGAGGTGTGAAGAGGTCGATGAAACAAGTAAATGAAAGACAAATAAATGGAAAAATTGGATGTGTTTTCAACTGTTTTTGCTTTTATTTTTGTTCTGGAAGTATTTTTTTCTTGTTTTTGTTTTTGTTTTTTTATGTATTGTAAATCTTTTTTCTTTTTTCTGTAATCTTTAAACTTTTAATAAATATTATTAAAAAACAAAACAGAATATAGGAATCATTTGTTCTTGCAACCACCGATAAAAACTTTGCCACTGCTAATGTTCTAGCATTTGTCCGGTCTTCCAGTAGGAACATTTGCACATATATGCAAACTGAGCATGGCAACATTAACACCCCAAAATATATTGCTGCTCCGTTATTCACCACTTTGGAACCAGCGCAGAGCAGGCAGGTCTCTGTATCTCCAGCTTCCAGCCTGATTTCTGCTCAGCCTTACAAACCACTCTCTTTCTTGCAATGGAAACAAACAAAAAAATTTCCTTCCAGTAGCACCTTAGAGACCAACTAAGTTTGTTATTGGTATGAGCTTTCATGTGCATGTACACTTCTTCAGATACCAAAATTTCTTGCAATGGTTCACCTACCTAGCAGCCAGGTGAGGGGATGGGAAGGCACATTCACTCATTCTATGGCACAGAGCAAATTATTTGGCTACGCTAATTGTGGTGTGAGCCACAACCACTGCCCAGGCAAAGGGACTGGTTTGACAAACTTGCTCTCATCACTACTATGCCCCAAAGTGCAGGAACCCAAGAACTGGAAGGGACTCAGGGCATCATACGGCCCCAGTCCTGTATAACTGAAGGAGTGTCTCCACCCCCATCTTTCAGCCCGGACACTGAGGTCCAGCTCTGAGGGCCTTCTGGTGGTTCCCTCACTGTGAGAAGTGAGGTTGCAGGGAACCAGGCAGAGAGCCTTCTCGGTAGTGGCTCCAGCCCTGTGGAACACCCTCCAAACAGATATCAAGGCAATAAGCAACTACAGTGGTGCCCTGCAAGACAAATGCCTCGCAAGACGGAATACCCACTAGACGAAAGGGTTTTCCGTTTTGGAGGTGCTTCGCAAAACGAATTTCCTATGGGCTTGCTTCGCAAGACGAAAATGTCTTGCGAGTTACTGCGGGGTTTTTCCCCTCCCCCCCTTTTTCAAAGCCACTAAGCCGCTTATCAGCTGATCCGCTAAGCCGCTTATCAGCTGATCCGCTAAGCCGCTTAACAGCTGATCCGCTAAGCCGCTTATCAGCTGATCCGCTAAGCCACTTATCAGCTGATCCGCTAAGCCACTAAGCCGCTAATAGCGCTAATCCGCTAAGCTGCTAATGGGCTTGCTTCGCAAGACGAAAAAACCGCAAGACAAAGAGACTCGCGGAACGGATTCTTTTTGTCTTGCGAGGCACTACTGTATCTTACATTTAAAAGGCATCTGAAGGCAGCCCTGTTTAGGGAAGTTTTTAAAATTTAATGCTGTATTGTGTTTTTAATGTTCAGTTGGGAGCTGCCCAGAGTGGCTGGGGAAACCCAGCCAGATGGACGGGGCATTAATAACCAACAACAACAACAACAACAACTATCATCACCATCATCATACAGTCTGACCCCACAAACTCACAACATCACTCTACCTGCTGACACTGTGTTCAAAGGGACCTCTGCACTGATGTTTCTTTTCTCCTGGTCTGAACAGGAATAAGCCATCCCTTGGCTCCATCTCTCTTGAGGAATCAGCTTCAGACTCCAAACAGTGAAGGCTCCTTCCCCATCGATCACGTCACCATCCTTCCGGTCCTGAGAGGTTTCCCCACCAATATCCCAGGAGAAGGTATCCTCATCAGGGTTTGCGTCAATCAGGAGGCAGAGGAGGGGAAGGTGGTGGGAGAGCTCCGTGTCTTCTGCAGCGGAAGGAGCAAGGAGAGCAAGTCTTGGCCCAGAAGTCCCTAGGAGAGAAGGAGAATCGCATGAGAATGGCTCCTCAGATCTTTAATTAATCCCTCTCGTAGGTTTCATGGGGGTGACATGGCTCCTCAACAAACTAGACCCAATAAACAGCCATCCCAACGACCGTTTCAGGAGTTAGAGTGTTGGACTAGGGCCTGGAAGAGACCTGGGTTCAAATCTCCACTCAGGAAGCTCGCTTGGGCCGGGCTCAGCCTAGACTACCTTACAGGGATGTTGTGGGGATCAGTGAGGAGCAGTTGAACCAAGTGAAATACCTGGAGCTCCTTGAAGAAAAATGTGGAGGTGTAAATGCAATAATAAATAAATAAAGCAAATGCTACAGACCCTAATTTAAATCTAAGCCATAGTTGCTTAACACTTGCCCTACCAGTATCTACTAGTAGTATAGTTGTACCTTGGTTTTCAAACTGCTTAGTTCTCAAATGTTTTGGCTCCAGAATGCCGCAAACCCGGAAGTGACTGTTCCGGTTTTCAAACATTCTTCGGAACCTGAATGTCCAACCGATGTTCCACGGCTTCCGATTGGCTGCAGGAGCTTCCTGCAGCCAATCAGAAGCTGCACTTTGGTTTCTGAACATTTTGGAAGACGAACGGACTTCCAGAACGGATTCTGTACAACTTCCAAGGTATGACTGTATTAGTATTAACAAAAGCAAAAAGCAAAAAAGGCAAGAGAGCTTGTTTAAAGAAGTGGAAGCTGTGTCCAGACATGGATTAGAGCAGAGTGGAGAGAGACCCACAAAGCAAAATTAACAGAACACAGTGGCACCTCAGGTTACGTACGCTTCAGGTTACATACGCTTCAGGTTACAGACTCCGCTTATCCAGAAATAGTACCTCGGGTTAAGAACTTTGCTTATGGATGAGAACAAAAATCGTGTGGCATCAGCGGGAGGCCCCATTAGCTAAAGTGGTGCTTCAGGTTAAGAACAGTTTCAGGTTAAGTACGGACCTCCAGAACAAATTAAGTTCTTAACCCGAGGTACCACAGTATAAGGTTTGGGGAGCAGAATGCTTAACAGATTAGGACAAACAAATAAAATGTCTTTAAATATATGTTTAAAAATAAATAAATGTTTATAAATAATAAATAAATAAATAAATGTTTTTTCAATATATCTGTGGCAGGAAACCAGGCAGGCAGGCAGGTGCGGCAAATAACAAAGCTGTGAAAGGATTAACTAAAAGGTGTTGGGGAGATTGCAAAGAAACTCAATTATTTCGTGGGTCTTTCTTCACTTGAGGAGATATTGGGCAGGTTTTTGTGTGCTGTTGTTTGAAATTTGCTAGGGGCCTATGGCAGGGATGCGGGTGGCCTAGGACTTGCCGATCAGAAGGTCGGTGGTTCGAATCCCCGCAATGGGGTGAGCTCCTGTTGCTCAGTCCCTGCTCCTGCCAACCTAGCAGTTCAAAAGCACGTCAAAGTGCAAGTAGATAAATAGGTCCCGCTCCGGTGGAAAGGTAAACGGCGTTTCCGTGCGCTGCTCTGGTTCGCCAGAAGCGGCTTAGTCCTGCTGGCCACATGACCTGGAAGCTGTATGCCGGCTCCCTCAGCGAGTAAAGCGAGATGAGCGCTGCAACCCCAGAGTCGGTCATGACTGGACCTAGCGGTCAGGGGTCCCTTTACCTTTAGGGGCCTATGGCAGGTTTGAAAGTGGACTGGCTGTATATTAAATAAGCAAGAAGCGCATTTGACATCTGCTGAGCCACTCACCTAAGACGTTCAGCCTCACCCCACTCAGGAAGGTGAATTTCTGAGCCATAGCTGCAGCACAGTAATACACCCCAGAATCTCTTCCCTGGACATTGTGTCGGGTCAGATTCATTTGGCTTGGGGTTTTTGTTCCTGGTGTTTGAGTGGTATAAATGTCTGTAATCTTACGCAGTCCCCCTTCCTGTTCCTCTTTGTACCAGCTCACTACCAACACAAAAGTTCCTTCTGGAATGTTGCAGCTGATGTTGACAGTGGCGCCAGGAGGTGCTGAGATCCTTGCCAGCGTCTGCGGGATTTCGGTGATCCCCTGTGATCCAGCAGCTGCAGTCTTTAAATATTGGTGCACTCTGGTTTCTCTTTCTCTTTGCAGAGTGCATCGGATCACCCGCCCGCCCGCCCTCTTTCCGGTTGACCTTGCTTTGCCCGTCATGGTGTCGTCTGCTTTGGAGCAGGGGCCTAGTAGGAATTTTGCCATTTGGTGATTGGCTGTGCCATTTGGTTTTTGCCTACTACTCAGCAATTCATCACAACTTGTAAGGTTGCGGTTAGGCATTGGTTATAATATGCTGGTGGTGGAGGGGTCAGGATAGGCTGGGCCTGCCCCTCCTATTGCGCTGAAGGGAATTCCGTTAAAGGAATCCTGGGGCTTGCCACGATTTCGTCCAATCCCTGTCATGGGACAAGGGCCGCCCAATCCCCGTCATGGGAATCCCTGTCATGGGATCAGGGCCGGCAAGCTTTCGGGGAGCTGCTGGGGTGAGCGGCGTGGGTCCGATGCTTAGCTCAAATGACCCCCAAGATTGACTTTCCCTTCTACTGGCTACCGATCGGACCTTGGGATGTCAGTTCTGTCCCAGGCGGGGGGACAGATAGTCATAACCAATGTCTAAACAACCACTCAGTGATTTTGTATTTTAATAAAGTTGTGGCCAAAAGAGTGCCCAAAAACCAAAACTAAAATTACGTGTTATGTGTGAAGTTATTTGAGGGGTGGCCTGGGGACCTACACATGCAAATAGGTACCGCTCCGGCGGGAAGGTAAACAGCGTTTCCGTGCGCTGCTCTGGTTTGCCAGAAGCGGGTTAGTCCTGCTGGCCACATGACCCGGAAGCTGTATGCCGGCTCCCTCAGCGAGTAAAGCGAGATGAGCGCTGCAACCCCAGAGTCGGTCATGACTGGACCTAGCGGTCAGGGGTCCCTTTACCTTTAGGGGCCTATGGCAGGTTTTGCAAGTGGACTGGGTGTATATTAAATAAACAACAAGAGCATTTGACATCTGCTGAGCCACTCACCTAAGACGATCAGCCTCATCCCACTCAGGAAGGTGAATTTCGGAGCCATAGCACCAGTACAGTAATACACCCCAGAATCCCTTCCCTGGACATTGTGTCGGGTCAGATTCACTTGGCTTGGGGTTTTTGTTCCTGGTGTTTGAGTGGTATAAATGTCTGTAATCTTACGCAGTCCCCCTTCCTGTTCCTCTCTGTACCAGCTCACTATCGACACAAAAGTTCCTTCTGGAATGTTGCAGCTGATGTTGACAGTGGCGCCAGGAGGTGCTGAGATCCTTGCCAGCGTCTGCGGCATTTCGGTGATCCTCTGTGATCCAGCAGCTGCAGCAGGGAAGCAAAGGGGTGTGTGGTTGGTCCCATTTGGTTGGTCCCACTAAACAGAAAACCAAGATGGCCACCCCATGACTATAAAACATTTCTTTTAAAATAGGGCACATATGACAGACCTGTTTGCTGCTTCCCCTTTTCCCTGCCCCTGTCTGGATTGTCACTTGATGGAGGGTAAGATACAGAAGGATTATTAAACCTCAATAAAAGGATGCACACACACACACACACACACACACACAGTCACAAACGACATGTTGAATTTTTCAACTTTCAACTTCGAAAGGGGTGCTGAAAAGTTGTAACATAACTTGAGAATTCAAAAGATATTTAGGCGAAATTAATATAATTTAGCTTTGCTTGATAAGTAAAATAATTGCCAAGCACTTGCAGTTATATTTATTATTATTAATTATTTCCTGCTGCTTCAGCAGCTAATTCAGCATTACTTGAGATTTTCAGAAGGAAAAATTAATATTATCTGGTTTTCTGAAAGCAGTTTATGTGCTTCTTCGTCAAACATAGCCTTACGAAGCTAAATGTTGTCCAGTCACAAAAATAATGGCAGATTTGAATTCCCCACACACCAAAACATAGTTTGCAAAATTTAAGTTTTACCCCCTAAAATGAGATGTGCTGCAAGTGTTCTCAAGCATCACAAATTTTGTGTTAAGCAATTACCGTAGCAACTAATTCCAAGCAGATTTCTTGTGGGGAGCAATTGCCCTGCCAAAGAAATGTGCTTAAGAAACTTTATAAACTGAGAGCTGCAAAAAGAAAACCAACCTCCTTTTTGCTCCTTAGGGAAGGAGACATGTCAGTCAAATTTCTAAACCAGGTTCCAAATAAGAAACTTCAAATGTTTATTCAATGTGTGCAGAGATAAATATGCTTTACTGATTACTGAAACTGAATCAGTAGATTTTACTATATAGAATTAAATATGTGTTTCTTTTTGCCAAGTTAAAAGAAATGGCATCATGAAAATAAGAAACACTCATCGTTTAATTGAAGTGCATCTTGCTATTTGTCAAGACTCTGCTGAAGATTTGGGATGGGAGAGACTTTGTTCAGCTTTCATTTTAATGGGAACCAACCTAATTTGTGCTTCCTGAAAACATAAACAGATTGAAACACAGCATTCCTACAAAATTCACATTACTCTGAATATTTCAGGCTAGCTGTCCAACCAAAAAGTGTGCAAGTATAAGTGAAAACAATGAAAACAAAGCTACGTTATGTTATGAGAAATTGCTTGCAAAAATGCACGTTTTGTGAAATTGTTCACAAATACACATGTGTTATACAACCGGCATTGGTATTATTAATTCACATCACAAATTTTGGTCTATGGGTCTTTGGCGACTGTCAATTTCATGCATTTTAACGACAGGCATGCCTATTCTTTAACCATTACTTGAGGCATCCAAGCAAAGCTTTACTTAATGCCCTAGGTAAGGTGGAATGTTTGTAGCACACTTTTCTTTTTTTGCTTTAAAAATGGGAATGTAAGAACACAAATATTCTGATTTTAATAAGCTATAAAAAATTAAGCTATAATGATTTGGACTGCAGGTATTCAAGGGTTTTGCAAACTGTCCTTCTTGAAAAACTTTTCATAAAGTGAAAATATCTAAACAGCAGAGTTCCAATGATCTATCTGTCTATCATCTATCTATCTGTTGGGCATTACTTTAATTCTTACATAAATACTGAGGCACATGGTCACTCGGTACTGTATATGTAAATGTCTGGCTCATGTAAGCCTTTGCAGTACATTTATTCTTAAAAATGAAAGAATGCACAGGTGGATAATACTTTTATTTTTATATATCTTTATTATTTGCAAAGGGAATCTTTGCATTGTACTTTTGTCCTCCCAGGCTTTGTGGTTTACATTTTTTATTCTTTGTTTTCTCTTTTTTTTGTTATCTTTGCACTTTTTTTGTTAATAACATATCATGATAGATAGATGATAGATAGATAGATAGATAGATAGATTAGATAGATAGATATAACATCTTCAAAAAATATACATTTACTCAAGCTGTATTAGATATAAGATACTATGAATATTTAAATGATTTTTCTGAAAACTATTGAAGACATTTTTGTTTTTACATGTTTTCCTGCCTGGGTAAAAGCCTCTCCCTGCCTTAGGGGTTATTCTGTCTTGTTTTTAAACCTAATTTTATTGTGTGTACTGTTTTAAAAACTAATCCTACTTGTTTTTATGTAAATCACATAAAATGCCAGCTGTTTCTTGAGGTTTCCCTGAACATAAGCAACTGATGTGAGAATAAACTTTTAAAGAGATCCTATTTAAAAAGCAAAAATTGTACATACTATGCAGAAGGGACAGAATCATCGCTGCAAAATGCAAGAGCATCTCAGAGGCTCCTTCAGCTTCTGAACAGTGAAGCAGATCTGGTCATTATCGGGGTGGGTTCCTGGTTCCTGGTGCTTCTGATGCCTTTTTCATTTCCTGCTGACAGAGGCTCTACAGAAGCTCCTTTTCAAAAACACAAACAAGCAGAGGTTGCTTATAAAGGCACGAGCAACTCCCACCGGCTGCTTTCCTGTAACAATAATAATATTTTTTTATTTATACCTCACCCTTCCCAGTTCAAAAACTGGGCTCAAGGCAGCTAACAACAAATTTAAAACAATTATAAAAGCAGTATAAAATACGATATAAAAACATAACAATAAAATTCAAAATTCAATTAGATAATCCCCAGGGCTAGCTGGCTGAATTGGTCCTACTTGGGCCAGTGAGGAGGCCAGGGGAGAATTAGCTGTGGGTCTCAGAGCGGGTGATCTTCATAAAAGGGGAGGGGGAGGGAAGAGAAGGGAAATAAAAGATCAGGCTGAATTAAAATTAAAGGCCAGGCGGAATAGCTCTGTCTTACAGGCCCGACGGAAGGAGGTTAAATCCTGCAGGGCCCTGGTCTCCTGGGACAGAGCATTCCACCAAGTCGGAGCCATCACTGAGAAGGCCCTGGCCCTGGTGGAGGATAGTCTGACTTCCTTAGGGCCCGGGACCTCTAAGCTATGGTTATTCATGGACCTTAAGGTCCTCTGCGGGGCAGACCAGGAGAGGAGGTCCTGAAAATACGGGGGCCACAAAGGGCTTTAAAGGTCAAGACCAGCACCTTGAACCTGACCCTATACTCCACCAGGAACTTTGCAAGTTCTGGGACTCAGAGACACAGTGAATGCCATACAGGATGTGAATTTGCCCAGGAATCAATAGGTGGGAAACCAGATCCCTTGCCAACTCATTGTGAAAATATGGCAATCAGTCGCTAACAAACTGGTGTCCCCAAACAGCTGACAGGCAATCTTGCCTCCAGACTAGGCACCCAAATTCTGAAACCAGCAGGGTGATTTGACTTGACTGCTGAATAAACCTGAAGCAGAACACACATGCTTACACAAATATCTGGAAAGGAGCAGAGAAGCAAGAGATTTGGAAAACCTAAAACTGTTCTGGAATAAGGCCAGTGATCTGTTGACCAGCAAAGGATTCAAAGGTGAATTAGTGAGACAGCCCCCACCATTGACTTTTCTCTGTGCTGCCCATCAAGATATTTCAACGCCCACATGGAAGTGGTTTCTTTGCAAGAAGCCAGCGCCACATTAGATTTTTTCCCACTAAAGCTGCTGCACATTCGATGTGGGCTTTGGGCTTCCAGCTGCTGCAATGCCACTGACCGCGTACCTCTTTTTATTCTCCGCAGGTAAAATTTCTTCTGATGCTTCTATCTGACTCTTAAGTCTTGGGTTGCTTCCAGACGAACCCTGTTTGTTGAGCATTCATCCCGATTTGTTTGCACAAAAGGGAGGTTAGACTACGTTGGCTACTTTTTGTGTTTCAGTTCTGATTTGTCTCCAATACCACTCCAAGCAATAGTTTCCCTATGCTTCTCATCACTTTCCTTACTGTAATATGTTTTATGGGTCTTTGAGGGGGGCTGGCGGTGTCGTTGTGCAGTAATGCAAAATCTGCTCTAATTGTAGCCTAGATTTTACCAGGATGGGACTGAATCCCACCCACAAATCAAGGAGATTCTGGAAGCGGTCTGAGCACCTGAGAAACTTGGTGGGTTGAATATTTATGATCTCCGAAACTTTCTGCAGTTTAGGTAAAATATTTTCCACCTTCTCCTTTAGCAAGTGTCTTGTTCCAGACTTCAGTTGCAGGAGAGTGTAGGGATTCTCAAACAGCGTGATGTCTCCTTCAGCGTCTTCTTGCAAGAAAAGCCAGAGCGAGAAACGGCAACCGTAAACGGTCCTTGTGGTCTTTCTCCTCCACAGTGTTTCCAGCACACTTGCAGATCCTGCACCCGACCCGGCGGTTCCTGTTCGTGGATATTGGGGAGACGGCACAGATCTCGTGCACTTCTACAGAAAATATTGAAGACAACGCATTATCATTCAGCTGGTATGAAAGAAGAGAACACGGAATGCCAATTTTAATCAAGAGCTGCGATGTTAGAAAAAAAGGAGACAGATTTGCTTGCAAAGTTAATCCTAACCGTCGAAATGCCGTACTGGAGATCCTTCATGTGCAGAGGTCTGATTCTGGCCAATATTTCTGTGCCCAAGCAAGTTCTAGTGGCTTGCATTTCAGCAATGCAACATCTTCACTGATTGTTGGAGGTAAGAAATCAGGGCTGACTGAGCTTTGCTACTCATGTCAATGGCAGATTTCAGTTTGTTAATTTTAAAGCCACTGGGGCAATAACTAAGCCCTTCGTTCGTTCCCCGGATAGGCAGAGCCCAATTTCCGACCAAGAGAGGGAGTCAGGAAGAACGAAAAAAGGTGCAATTGCATTTTATTATGCCGCAAACCCGGAAGTGAGTGTTCCGGTTTTCAAACGTTCTTTGGAACCTGAACGTCTGACGGGGCTTCCGTGTCTTCTGATTAGCTGCAGGAGCTTCCTGCAGCCAATCGGAAGCTACACCTTGGTTTCCAAACGTGTTGGAAGTCGAATGGACTTCTGGAACAGATTCCATTCAGCTTCCAAGGTATGACTGTATACTACCCCCTGGCAGCCTGTAAATCAGCTCCTCTTCCCAGATTTCTCCCTCTGGCCACCCATCGCTGTCCCACCACCAGTCCCTGAGCTCTGAGCTATTTTCCCCCTTGGGGGTTCCCCAGCTGCCCCCCCCCATTCCACTGCCTCAAACCAGTCCATGACATCCAGACCATGGAGGCAGATCATAGCCATTGATGCTGAACTAGACCTTTCCGTTGATCTTCGTAATTTTCAAAAGTGCAGTGCCAGGGCAGAAATCTGAAACGCGCCTCTTCCTCCGAGATTGTTCTTACCGTGCCCCTTGCTTTGTTTTCTTCATCAGACAGTTATACTCTGAGGACCCAGGTGATGCTTTTGCAGCCCTCTAACCAAGACCCAGATTCCCAGTTCAAGAACCAACTTGTCTGTGTGGTCCATGGTGTGTCCAACTTAGTCCAGGTGTCCTGGGACGTCCCGGGATATCACCTGCCTGAAGCCCAGACCCTTTTAGCCAAAACCAACAGTGGGTCCTTAACCTTTGTCAGTCTCCTTCGCTTCCCTGTGGAATTACACAGCCGTGGAGGAAATGTTACATGTGAAGTCAGATTCAACTCTTCCAGAACCAGCGTGAAGAGTTCTGTATTCAATGCATGTGAGTAATTCTGCAAGCCATTGACTTTGCTACAATAAGACACAGGAGCAGAGGATCTTGCCTTGTTCTGAATCAGACCCTTGGTCCACCTAGCTCAGGTGGGAGAAGGAGACATCTGAAGGGGGAAATGTGATTTCATAGACTTGTAGAGTCGGAAGGGACCCTGTCGATCATCTATCCCAACCCTCTGCAATGCAGGAATATTCTGCTGTCTCATACAGGGATTGAACCCGAAACCTTGGCATTATCAGCACCGTGCTCTAGCCAGCTGAGCTACCAGTTTAGTGGCAGAATGGGGCGAGAAGGGGAAGCTGTAGGGAGTTGGAATGGTGGGGGACTGGCAAGCAGGGCGGACAAGGGTGCAGCCCCCATTAGTACAATATAAATAAATATACAGAACAGCATCATGCCACAGCTGTGTCAAACACCACCGGTGCCAGGGCTGCAGAAAAACGTTTGAGTATCCATCACTGTCTCCGAGGCTGGTGGTATAAACAAGGAGCTAGAGAAACTGTTAAGACTTCTCTGTCCTGGGAAGGAAGTCCTTAGAGCAAGCGTGTTCTCAATTAAAGGAGAGTGCGTGTTGTGGATAGGGCCAGGCAAGACACCCCGTAGTTGCCAGGCAGGATAGGTTGAAGAGGCCCGGCTCGGATTGGTGGATGGGTGTTGCTCTGGTGAAACTGATGTTGCCAATTTGGAGGTGGGAACAGAGGTTATTTAAGCAATGCTCACAGCAATCTGCTTTCTCTTTTGCTGGGGGCACCGAATCAGCCGCCCGCCCTCCCTTGTTTTGGGCTTGTGCTTTGACCTTGCTATGCCTGCTATGCTATGCTTAGTGTGGGGGCCTGGTAGGAATTTTTCCATTTGGCTGATTAGTGTGTGCCATTTGGTTTTTGCCTACTGCGTAGCAAATCATCACAACTTGTAAGGTTGGCGGTTAGGCATTGGTTTAAATTGGTTGGTGGAGGGGTATGGATTCGGCTGTGCCTGCCCCTCCAATGCTGCTGCTGCACAGGAATTCCGTTAAAGGAATTCAGGGGCTTACCATCCTTTCGTCCAAACCCCTGGAATCGGGTTTGGGCCGCGTAAGCCCCTGGGAGCATGCGGGGAGAAGCTGAGGGTCTGTGCCGCAGCTCCAGTTATCCCTGATCTTGTTCCTCCACACTGGCTTTTGCTGGAATTCGGGAGTCAGTGATGTGTGAGTTATTGGGGTAGGGGTGTTTTGGGGGACCTCAGTACACAACTGATCTGATGTTTCTTATTTTTGTAAACTTTCCCCTGTAGATGCAGAGATTCCTCAGTGCCACTTCAGACATACATTGGTCCTAGATACACTGACGTTGCTGCTGCTTCCCCTAAACTTCCTTTGGATTCGATTCTACCCTTCCGACTCCTAAACGGCATCAGGAACCACATCCGAGGAAAAACCTAAAGGAGGACAACATGTCGCTTCATGCGGAAGGAAATCCACAGGATTATTAGGAGGGTTTTTATAATATCCTAGGAGGTGGGCAGAAGTTAGACCGCTGTATAACTGAATATATTTACACGTTGTCTGTATCTTGATTGCCCAGGCTGCTGGAAGTTGAAGCAAACAAATAAACGTCATTTTCACATGCTGCAGGACGGGTATGGAATCGTTCCCCCTGTCAGGAATTTTATCCGTGCGTGTCCAGGGTTGCAGCAAGAGAGGCTTAGCATAACAAGGGTTCCTCAGGTGGTGTTATAGGAATTCTAAGGTCATATATATATTGTGATGGTTCTAGGGGTTGCTCGTGCGTAAATCGGCTCCACACCTGGCTGGGTTGCCTGAGTGAACCCTTTCTGTCCGGACAGCCACTCACCCGTGGCTGTCTCAATCGCTGGCAGAATCCGTCAGTGGGCGTTTCTTGAACTTCTTCCAGCAAAGAAGCTCTTTGACGCCTAATCTCCGCCTACTCTCCCTGCGTGGAAGCCTCCTGCGCAGGGAGGGCGTGGGCAGCGGAGGACCCGTGCTCTCTTCGCTGGTCCCTGGCGAGGAGTCATGGAGCCACCTCGCCGATTCCCGCATCTGCCCCCCTTCTCCACTGGTGCTACGCTGATTTCCTTCCCCAGAAGATGGGCTGCTTCTCTCCCTCCTGGGACGCTCTCCGGAATCCCTCTGGAGCCCTCCCTCTCCCTCTGGCTCCGATGGCAGTTCCCTGACATATATATATATATATATATATATATATATATATATCACATTCATAAATGTACAAGGCAAACACATACGTAAATATATAAACCACATGTCTGAAATAGTACAGGAGAGCAACCCTGAAGCCATTTTGACTCTTCTCTGCAGTTGATGAAGGAAATGGGAAAACCTCCCCATGTCTCTTTACTCACAAATCCTGTCTTAAAGGGTGCATTGGTGTATGAATAGGGTGAGCCTGTGACCTGGATTCAGGAACTGAGTATTTCCTCTTTGCATTTAAGTTTCTCAGGAAAACTGCGTTTTCACAATAAAATAAAGAATTTTATCATTCATTGTTTTTACTTTATTATCTTTTTTATCTCACTTTTTCTTCCAATGAGCCCAAGGTGGTGTGCCTGTCAGGGATGATTTTGCTGTGTTTCCTACTTTGGAGGGGTCCTTTTCAAACTCTATGGCTCTGTGATTCTATCAACATCCCAATTTGTGCTTCGCTGTGCAATTCACCTTCTGCGCCTTTAAACCTTGCCCCGCTCATTTATCACTCAGATTTCGGCATTCAAAAGTCTGGCGGAAACGGAGACCCGAGTTCGAATCCTTCCTCCGGAAGTTTAGGCCGAGGCAGCCTCCTTCTTGGGGCCTGCCTCCTCAACCCAGGGGCCCTGCTGGGTTGTGGGCTCTCAGCAAATGCCCAACCCTGGTCACCCTTGGCGCTGGAACTACTCCCAGATTTGGCCATACGAATCGTCAGGGCAGAGCAGTTCCCAGGCAGAGAGGACCAGAAGGAGGCAAAAGCAAACTGACAACCGTTTTCTACCTCTCAACAGCCTGTGAACAAGATGAGCAAACAAAAGATGCTATCACTTGCACAGCAGTATCAGAAGAAGCCACAATAATTGCCTTAACGCACGTCAGAGGGTGAAGGGGCCTGAGGCTGTTTGACCACATTTGTTACGGTCAGGGACCAAACACCGTTGTGGTCTTTGGGTCTGAGCCAGTCTTGCTGCACTTGGGGCTTTTCTGCTCACAGGAAAGGGTGTGGAGTTGCTTTCTGTGCTGCTAAAGTCTTCCCTGGCTCAGGCTCACAAGAAGCGGCCTTAAACTATGATTACCAGATTTTTTTCCAATGAATCCAGGAACGCTTTTCTTTTCTTTTTAAGCTGAGTAGCAACAGGGAGTCAGTAGTGGGGATGGTTAGGCAAAAGACCCTGGGCCCAGGCACACATGCATATTGTATAAAGGTGCAAAGCCCTTCTTTCGCACCCTGTGAAACATAAATGCGCAGAGTTTTTAAAAAACCGAGCAACGGCCGCCTGCCTGCAACTCCCAAGCACCCTTCCCCCTTTGATCAGTACCACCGGACGTCCCTGGTTCCCTTTCGGCAATGGCAGCGTCAGCGTCAGCGTCAGTCAGCAGCCCGGAGCCAGGCTGGTAGCTCAGTTGGCTCTGGCTGGCTTCAGGAGCTGCTCTCTGCTGTGGCGCCCGCCATTTTTCCTCGCCGGAAGTCCCCATATGATTTAGTTTGTGTGCAACACATCATACCAGCCTGGCTCCGGGCTGCTGAGACTGCCGCTGCCACGTTTCCCGGGACAGATTTGCAAATCTTAGGACTGTCCCCGGGAACCGGGGACGTCTGGTAACTCTACCTTAGACAACTATTTTACTTTTAAAAGATGACTGAAGGCGGCCCTGTTTAGGGAAGTTTTTAATGTCTGATGCTGTATTGTTTTTAATATTCAGTTGGAAGCCGCCCAGAGTGGCTGGGGAAACCCAGCCAGATGGGCAGGGTATAAATAATAAATAATAATAATAATAATAATAATAATAATAATTATTATTATTATTATTATTATTATTAAGCTCAGTGTTGTCAACAACACTGACTGGCAGCAGCTCCCCAGGGTTTCTTTTTTAAAAAGTATTTCATTTTTAAAATTTTATAATTGCAATCATTCATAAATTCAATACCTTTCCAAAAAACACCAAATAGACTCCCCCTTGCCCCGCCCTGGATTCCAATCTCCCCCCCCCCATAATTCATTGCATCTCATCTTATCTCAAAACGCATTGTTCTCCATCTTGTTTGCCTTAATTTCCAATTATATAACTACTGTATATAGATGTTATATCAAACCTGCTAACGTTTTAATGTATTTATAGTGGTCTTTTGAATAGCCTATACATTTCTTTTTTTAAAAAAAATAATATTTATTCAAGTTTTAAAGGTTACAAAAAGAAAAAAGAGAAAAAAGAAAAATAAAAAAGACAGAAAAAATACAATCAATTAAAAAAGAACAAATCGAACCTTTACATAGCTTTCTTTCCTTTACTTATTTCCTTGACCTCCTCACACCTCCCATTTTTGTATTCTAATTCAAATTGTTATTTCAGCAAATCCTTCCAACCTTGTTTTTATCTTAATAATTTGTCTTAATATACTATAATTTTACGTTCTCTCTTTCATCAATTCATTTTTACTTAATCCTTTATGTCATTTCTGCCAAAACCACATAATTTTCGTTTCCCAACATCTTTCTAGCAATCCTTAATTTTGCAATATTTTTGAAGATAAACTTTGAATTTTTTCCAATCTTCTTCCACCGACTCTTCTCCTTGGTCCCGGATTCTGCCAGTCATCTCAGCCAGTTCCAAGAATAGCCTATACAGTGGTGCCCCGCAAGACGAACGCCTCGCAAGACAGAAAACCCGCTAGGCGAAAGGGTTTTCCGTTTTGGAGGCGCTTCGCAAAACGAATTTCCCTATGAGCTTGCTTCGCAAGACGAAAATGTCTTGCGAGTTCCTGCGGGTTCCCCCCCTTTCCCCCCCTTTTCCTAAGCCGCTAATCCGCTTATCAGCTGATCTGCTAAGCTGATAAGCCGCTAAAAGCCGCTAATAGCGCTAATCCGCTAAGCTCTCAATGGGCTTGCTTCGCAAGACGAAAAAACCGCTATACGAAGAGCCTCACGGAACGGATTAATTTCGTCTTGCGAGGCACCACTGTACATTTCTTCCAGTCCTGCTGAAACTTCTCAGCCTGATCTCTGATCTTCGCAGTCATCTTTGACATTTCGGCATAGTCCATCCAGCTTCCCAAAGTTTCAGGCACCCAGGGACCTTCTGTGTGTAAGGCAGGTGTCCTGTCAATCATCTACGGCATGGGTAGGCAAACTAAAGCCCAGGGGCTGGATCTGGCCCAATCGCCTTCTAAATCCAGCCCGCAGACAGTCCGGAAATCAGCGTGTTTTTGCATGAGTAAATTGTGTCCTTTTATTTAAAATGCATCTCTGGGTTATTTGTGGGGCATAGGAATTCATTCATCCCCCCCCCCCCCAAAGTATAGTCCTGTCCCCACAAGGTCTGAGGGACAGTGTACCGGCCCCCTGCTGGAAAAGTTTGCTGATCCCTGATCTACAGCTTTTCCATAGTAACAAACTAAGATTCCAGCCCTCATTGGTCTGAATAAATGGCTGATTTAGATAGGAGCAGAGAAGGATGCTTTCTACTGAGTCAGTCCATTGAGGTCCATCTAGCTCAGTACTGTCTTCAGAGAATTTCAAAGTTGGAAGGGACCCCAAGGGCCATCTAGTCTAACCCTTTGCCATGCAGGAATTTGTCCCTGTCTCCACTTTTCGGGCAGGACAGGTGTTCCTAGGATGCTCCTTAGGCACAAAGGGAAGAGCCCTCCAATGTCTGACCCCAGCAGATGAGATTCAGGGGTATACTGGCCCTGCCCAAAGAGGCTCCACAGCTATTGTGACCAACAGCAGCCGTTAAGGGTCCTCTCTGAATCCGCGGCTTCTACCGGCTCCTGCTAAGCTTGGTTCCAGTAGGAGCTTTGGAAAGCAGTTCCTGCATGCCAGCAGCTCTTCCATGCTTCAGACAGGCGTCTTTCTCAGTCCTAAATGGAGGTTTCTTGCGATAAATCTGGACTATCCTCATGCAAAGGCAGTTGCTCTTCCAGAGTCACAGCCTCCCTGACAGAGCCAGGATTTCCGTCTTGCTCTAAGGAAAAGGCAGCTCTACACACACAGAGAAGGAACTTGGGCGAAGTGTTGGTGCTGACCTTTAAAGCCCTAAACGGCCTCGGTCCAGTATACCTGAAGGAGCGTCTCCACCTCCATCGTTCTGCCCGGACACTGAGGTCCAGCTCCGAGGGCCTTCTGGCGGTTCCCTCGCTGCGAGAAGCCAAGTTACAGGGAACCAGGCAGAGGGCCTTCTTGGTAGTGGCACCCGCCCTGTGGAATACCCTCCCTCTAGATGTCAAAGAGAAAAATAACAACCAAACTTTTAGAAGACATCTAAAGGCCCTATTTAGGGAAGCTTTTAATGTTTAATAGGTTATTGTATTTTAGTGTTTTGTTGGAAGCCGCCCGGAGTGGCTGGGGAAACCCAGCCAGATGGGCGGGGTATAAATAATATATTATTATTATTATTATTATTATTATTATTATTATTATTATTATTATTTTGAGATGCTTAAAAATGAGGGTCTGGACATAAGCAGTATAGCTAATATTGTACTGCCCACCTTACTGTAGGCTTGTGGAACATGGACCGCTTATAAACACCATCTCAGTGGCGTAGCGTGGGGGGTGCAGGGGGGGCCGGCCGCACCGGGCGCAACTTCTGGGGGTTAGGGTTAGGGGGCGCAAATCCACGGGTTAGGGGGCGCAAATTACTTGCCTTGCCCCGGGTGCTGACAACCCACGCTACGCCACTGCACCATCTCCAACTCCTCGAAAGATTCCATCAACGGTCTCTCCGAAAAATTTTCCACATCACTTGAGAAGACAGGCGAACTAATACCAGCGTACTGGAAGAAGTAAAGATCACCAGTGTTGAAGCAATGATTCTTCAACATCAACTTCGTTGGACTGGTCATGTTGTGCGGATGCCTGATGATCGTCTTCCAAAGCAACTACTCTATTCTGAACTTAAAAATGGAAAGCGTAATGCTGGTGGTCAACAAAAGAGGTTTAAAGACTGTCTCAAGGCAAATCTAAAAAAAAAGTAGTATAAACACTGACAACTGGGAAACACTGGCCTGCGAGCGCTCCAGTTGGAGAACAGCCTTTACCAAAGGGGTCATGGGCTTTGAAGACACTCAAACTCAGGACGCAAGGGAGAAATGTGCTAAGAGGAAGACACGCTTGGCAAATCCACACCGTGATCAACTCCCGCCCGGAAACCAATGTCCTCACTGTGGAAGGACGTGTGGGTCTAGAATTGGCCTCCACAGTCACTTACGGACTCATTGTTAAAACAGTGTTTATGGAAGACAATCTTATTTGGCTACAAGCGATCGCCAAAGAAGGGGAAAAATATTTAACAAGCATCTATGTTCAGCAAGTTGAAAGATAACAAAGTTGGGTTCTACTAGGTGGCCCTTTGGGATTGCAACACTGCAACTCTACGAAAGTCTCAGTTTTGCTTTTCTTTCTTCATCGCTCCAGTTTGATCCGGATTTCATTTGCTGCGACGTAGCTCTGCGTACTCTGTCTGGAAGGGGAAGGAAGCAGAGCAGTTATAGGCTGTTCACACGTTGTAAAAGTTGATTTCCCACATCTGTAAAATCAAACGAACTTTTGTTGTTTTTACTAGAATGTTTATCTCTTTTGCATGAATGGGTGTTGGAAAAAAATGGTGATTTTTGAAAAAACAAAACAAAAAACTTTTTAGTTACCTTAGGCAGTTTCTACCAGAAAGTAGAAGGATATATTCAAAGCAGAGTATTAGAGCCTAGTAAAAGTGTTTATGGTCACTGGAGGACTATAAGCATTTTTGCCAGCCCACCTGTCCCGTTCCCCACTTTGGCATTTGTTGAATATCAAAGGCCTAATAATAATGATGATTATGTTAATTAATAATAATTTGTATCCAAGAGAATTCTACTCCGAGTAGTCTGAACCACCACCACCTTTAATCACTACCCATCATCAATAAACATTTCCTGGTCAGCTTGCAAACCACATTTAAACTCTTTCAGTTCAGGAAAGCTTCAATGCCTGGTCACCTGGATACCATTTCCCCTCACCATAGGCGATCATCCACAAGCCTTTTCACATCCAAAAATCCTCATTCAAAGGCAACCCACACTTCTGTACTACCTAGGGTTGCCATATTTCAGAAATCTGGACAGAATTGTTCACTTTTTTTTTTTTTGCAAAATAATAAAAAAGAGGTTTTAGAGCTATTTTTTTCCAGAAATTGCTAAAATTGCCACTACCAGTATGGTCTCTCTGTGTGTCTGCCTATCTGCCTCCTGGGTTCCTGGGTTGTCCAAAATTAGGACTTGTTTCTTCCAAACCCTCCTGCAAAATACAGGAACACACGTCTTTCTGAAATTTCAGTACGCAAAGCCAGAGTTTACCTGTGGGATCTCCCTCATGGGTATTTGATTTCCTGGTTTCTCTGCATTCCCTGTGAGGAAGGAAAAAAGAAGGGACATTTCATTGGTCTACTCAGAAGCAAGTTCCTTCAATTTCCATGGGATTTCCTCCTAGCTCCCAGTGTGTCTCACGCACTTCATGGCCCCTTGAATAACGACCACAGTTTATCTTACAAAAGGATTACCTGTGTGAAGAAGTTTTCTGAAGAATAGGGCTGAGAGCGGGATCAGGAGGACGACGGCGACAACGCAGGGTACCCCAAAATATAGTATGGAGATGCAGTTCTCTGTCAATGAGAAGGAGAGGGAAATGGGGGTCAGCAACTAGACTGGCCATTGGGTGGTCAAAGGGAGAAGAGGGAGAAGACTGGGAGGAGGAAATTTCAGAAGCTGTGGCAGACAGCAGTCCAGAATCAGAATGTGGGAGGCCAAAAGGCAGAGATGAGGCAGGCTGGTGAAGAAATCTGCCCTTCCTGCTGCAACAAGCTCCCCTCCCCACTGGTTTCCCAGGACTAGGAGAGGTATGAAGAGGGAAGAGCAAAGGCAGGCACACCGGCATAGTCTCAGATTGCTTGGGGAGGACTTGGAGGAGGAGGAAGCTTAGGCAGCCGTAGGAAGGCAGGGACCTTCAGTCTCAGCAACTGCCTCATAGGGGCAAGACCTGCAGAGAAGCGTTGCTGTGCTCACAAGGTCTGGCGCTCCTGAGGAGACCTTGTCTCTTCTACTAAAGAGTTAACTTCACTGAATGACATGTGATTTATTGCTGGCCCACTTCTACTAAAGAGTTAACTTCACTGAACGCCGTGTGATTTATTGCTGGCCCACTTCTACTAAAGAGTTAACTTCACTGAACGCCGTGTGATTTATTGCTGGCCCACTTCTACTAAAGAGTTAACTTCACTTAACGCCGTGTGATTTATTGCTGGCCCACTTCCACTAAAGAGTTAACTTCACTTAACGCCGTGTGATTTATTGCTGGCCCACTTCTACTAAAGAGTTAACTTCACTGAACGCCGTGTGATTTATTGCTGGCCCACTCCTGACGGATAGACACATCTACAGCAGCTAGAATGGATATGGGACCAGTGGCATTGCCTTCTCCTGCTTGCCTGGATCGAGGATGGAGAGGGGTGAGCGTGCATCTGTGTCAAGGATGGGGAATCTTTGGCCCTCCAAATGCTTCTCAACCAGAATCCCCAATCTCCCTGGCCCTTCACATGCTTGCCAGGGGTGATGAGAGCTCAGCAACATCTGGAGAGGCAAAGGTTTCTCACACCTGGATGAAAGAGAAACCTCTGCCGGGTGGGATGTAGATTCCCGTACAAAAGTCGGGGTCATATTTGTTCCCTGCTTCTCCCCCTCGTTGCTTTTGCCTGACACTCTCTCCTGCCCCATTGAAGAGCTTATTCAGTGCAAATCTACCTGGGCTGGTTGACACTGTGTTTATACCTGATGGAGAACCAACATTTGTCTTCTCTGAACAGGTATCAGGCACCTGTGTTGGAAGAATCAGCTTCACACTCCAGATACTGAAGTCTCCATTTCCGTTTGCCATGGTAATGTAATTCTGGTCCTGAGATGTTTCCTCACTCGTATTCCAGGCGTTGAAATGCCCCTTGGGGTCAGCATCAGAGAAGACACAGGGAAGGGGGGCGGCGTTGTTCAACTGAGCCTGCTCTGAGGAGGATGGCATGGCGACAAAAAGACTCTGCCTCAAAGCACCGGAAAGAATGTTGAGGAAAATAGTGTTACACGCTGCTCCAATCTGAGTGGCCAGAGATTTCTGGCATTCCAGGCTGAAATATACTCGGAGTCGAGAGTGGATTTCATGCTCTTTATTCAGCTCATAGTGGTGAGGAGGAATGGAAGTTCCCCCAGAATGTCTGCTTTATATATATTATTTACACAATGGGCCCCACGTGATTGGCTAATTCCGGGATTCACCTGTAGGCCAATCTGGTTGCGGATTCACTTCCACCTGGAGCTGGATTGGGTGGCTCCTGTGGACCAATCAAACTGCTGCATTCTGGACCCTATTGTTCTAGGACCAATCAGACTGCTGCATTCTGGACCCTATTGTTTTAGGACCAATCAGACTGCTGCATTCTGAATCCTATTGTTCTAGGACCAATCAGACTGCTGCATTTTGGTTCCTATTCAACTCAGTACATAACACAGGCACTTGGCTGGATGAAAAGAGAGACAGGAAGTTAGGGCGAGAGGAACAGGAAATACTATTTGCTCCACCCCACGGTGTGACGATTTGCTACGCGGCAGGCGAAACCCAAATGGAAACAGCCAATCAGCCAAGTGGGGGAAATTCCCGCCGTGCCCCTGTCCCAACGACAGATGACACACGACGGCATAGCAAGGTCAAGCGCAAAGCCCTAAAAGTAGGGAGAGGTGGGCAGGTATTCCGAATGCATGCGCCGAACGAGGAAGCTCTGGGTCACGTGCATGGGCATTAATAGGTCCCTTGAATCGTTTGGACTGCGTCCCACTGGCCAGATTGCACCCAGCTTTGAGGGACCTACCAATCGGGTGTTGTGGCTGACCAATTGTACCCACCCACAACACAGGGTATCGGTTTTCCAGGTCTCACTGCAATGCGTGCCCTCTTTAAGGGAGGATCCGATTTTCCAAAGTTTGCTGGAGGTGCCTTCAGGGATGGAACCTGAGGCCTTCCGCTTGCAGGTGATCCCTAGGCAGAACATACTTTCAATAAATGCTGATATTTCCCCCCAAAATCTTCAAAGGCACTCACCTGAGATGACCAGCCTAGCCCCTCTCATGAGCCTGCTTGTGGCGCAGTTATAAACCCCAGAGTCATCGCTGATCCTCAGACTGTGCCCTTGGCTTGAGTACCTGCCCTGTACCTGTTTTGTGTATCGAGAACTCTCGTAAATCCTGCGCAGATTTTTTCCTTCTTCCTCCTTGTACCAGGACACCATCAACAAGAAAGTTTCATTTACAACGGGGCAGTGGATGTCAGCCATGTGTCCAGGAGATGCCCAGATCAGGGCCAGATCCTGCGGCATTTCAGAATTTCTCAGTGACTGAGCAGCTATAAAATGGAAGCAAACGTGTGGTGAGCTGGTAGTAAAATGAGAGAAGGGGAAAGATTCAGACATGTCACTGTGAATTTATCCACAGCCTTTCTTGGAACCGGCATTGATATTATTAATTGAAATATACATTCTTAAAAAAAAAGAAGCATTTTTACTTCGTATTATAGGTCAGGACATTAATAGGCAAGATGTTAAATTGTTTTTATATGCAACAACTGCGGCAAGAGTATTGTTAGCCCAGAAATGGAAACAAGAAGAAATTCGGACGAAAGAAGAATGGCAGACGAAATTAATGGAGTGTGCAGAATTGGACAAAATGACAGGAAGGATTCGAAACCTGCGGGACCAGAGATTTACAGAAAATTGGAACAGGTATATGTATTATTTGAAGAGCAATGGTAATCAACAAATTACACTAGTAGGACTACAAGATGTTTTGTAAGGAGAAATATACAAAGTGTTACAAAGTAGAAAAAGATAGAGATATTGATTATGAGTTTGAAATGTAATAGGGAAGTTAAATGCATACTGAGAGATTAGATTGGAAAATTTTCAGACAGGATTGATGTAAGTCAAAAATTTGAATAAGATGTAAAAGTATGTTTAATTACTGTTGAAAAGGATATGTTTTAAAAAACTAATAAAAAATTATATATTTTTAAAAAAGATATTATTAATTTACACCACAAATTTTGGACCGTGGGTCTTTGGCGACGGTCAGTTTCATGCATTTTAATGGCAGGCGTGCTTATTCTATAACCATTACTTGAGGCATCTAAACAAAGCTTTACTTAATGCCCTAGCTAAGGTGGAATATTTGTAGCACACTTTTCTTTTTTTGCTTCAAAAATGGGAATGTAAGAACACAAATATTCTGATTTGAATAAGCTATAAAAAATTAAGCTACAAATGCAGTGGCATTTTACAAGACAGACTTATACTCTTTATTTTTTAAAAGACCTCCTACGTTTTCGTCCCATTGCATTGGGTGCATTTTCTTGCACCTGTGTAAATGAAGAAAACGAGAAAGAGAGCAGCCAGTGCTGTTTTGTTTTACTTTCATTCGTTTTAACTTAATTTTTACTGGAGACCTTTTTGCTCCAACCTCATGCGTGATAGTGGGACGTGGGTGGCGCTGTGGGTAAAACCTCAGTGCCTAGGGCTTGCCGATCGCATGGTCAGCGGTTCGAATCCCCACGGCGGGGTGAGCTCCCGTCTTTCGGTCCCAGCTCCTGCCCACCTAGCAGTTCGAAAGCACCCCTAAGTGCAAGTAGATAAATAGGTACCACTTTATAGCGGGAAGGTAAACGGCGTTTCCTTGTGCTGCACTGGTGCTGGCTCGCCAGAGCAGCTTCGTCACGCTGGCCACGTGACCCGGAAGTGTCTCCGGACAGCGCTGGCCCCTGGCCTCTTAAGTGAGATGGGCGCACAACCCCAGAGTCTGTCAAGACTGGCCCGTACGGGCAGGGGTACCTTTACCTTTTACATGCGTGATAGAATGATGAAAGACCCACCTCTGTGGGGCTGCTCTGAGGTGGGAGGGGGGAGGTTTAAGGTTTTGCCACCGAAGCTTACAAAACGTTTTCACCGTATAGCTTTACCAAACAAAAGCAGTAATTCATATTCCCCTCACAAGTACACGTACATGTATATTAGTTGCCTAAAGTCTAGCTGAATTTCCTCAGAACAGAGTTCTAAAAATGAGTGCCTTCGAACACGGCATTTTAGACACTATTCATCAGTCAGCTTTTCTTGCTTCAACTGCAAAATCTCAGACCAAAAGGATCCAACGTCGGCAACGGCAACCAGGCGAGATATTTACAATAATATCTAAGGGTTGTAATTTCCATGTTCACTGAATTTGATGGACCTAAATTGGCTGCATCCAGTGTTCTGAACAGGCCTACTCTGAGTAAGACTGATGGTGGATACCCAGAAATAAAGCTCACTGTGTTCAGTGGGGCATTCTGCCAAGCAAGTGTGTTTAGTTCTCAGCCCAAAAACCAAAACCAGTATAAGGATACAATCTGCTGAGATCAAGTCTTTTAGCTTTCAAAGATGCTTACTGCAGAGTGACGAATGGAGGAACAAAAAAGATGCATTCAATGCTGATTGGTTTACATTTAGTTGTTTCATGAACTGTCACCTGGAGGAACCTAGACAAAGAAACCCTCAACTCAGATATCATTTAGGCGTAATTATTTGACTTAACATGAGGCAATTGTTTTCTCCCTTGCAGACATCCTTGCAGACATTGCTTTGTAGCTGATGAGCAATACCCATTATTTGCTCAGCTAGGTAGCCGTGTTGGTCTGACGCTGTCGAAATAAACGAAGAAATTAAAAACTTGTCTCTAAGGTTCTATTGTACAATTTTTTAATTTCTCCACTATTTGTTGTTTGCATTGTTTCATGTTATTCTTTTTTTATATATATAAATATTTATTGAAATTTTTTAAATACAAAATGCAAAAATGATAAATAGTATAACATGGATCATAACACATTTTTTTTCAAAACTTCTTTGGACTCCCTCACGTCTCCCACTCCCACTTACATCATTATAACCTTTTTCCAGCAATTTATCATCTTGTTTACATTCTTAAATCTCGTTCAATTAATTTAATCTAATAATTCTCCAAAAATTTTATATTTTCCTCAATCTCACTTATCGTCAAATTCAAATCTAATTCAATGGTAGGCAGTTATTTATGATCTAGCATCCTTCTTAGTCTTCTGCCAAGTTACAATACTTTTGTAAATAAATCTTGAATTTCTTCCAGTCTTCTTCAACCCTCTCTTCTCCCAGGTCTCGAATTCTACCAGTCATCTCGGCCAGTGTTTCATGTTATTCTTAATAAGAATGATATTATAGATAAGGAAGATACGTACTCAACAGATAAAATAGAAGGAGCCCAAGGAAGTGTGAGAGAGACATCTTCTGGTCCTCTTCAGGTGCGCAACTTGAAAGCAGGCCTGCTGGTTCAATGGCTCTCTCCTCCAGCCTAGTGCGTGTGTGACATACGTCTCTCAATTTCCTGCCAATTTCCGTGGGTTAGAAAGTCAAAGGTTGGGAAACGAAAGCCGCCTCTGACTTGCACGGGGTCCCCCACACAAGACTCACAGGGGCAGACTCCAGCACCTTCGCTTTGAAGCCACAGAGGCAGGGAGGTTTTGGGGAAAAAAAGAGGAGAGCTTATTTCACCTGCAACTTCTGGGGGATTGAGAGAAATGCAGCAAATATGCTTTCAGCATGCAGGAAGATGAGCTCAGGACAGAGTACCACATAATGGTTCAAGTGATGCATAAATTTTAGGGAAGGAAATTGGGAGGGAGGTCACCATTTTCCACAAAGCATAGGAATACCATTTACTGCATTTTTTGCTCTATAAGACCCACTTTTTCCCTCCTAAAAAGTAAGGGGAAATGTGTGTGCGTCTTATGGAGCGAATGCAGGCTGCACAGCTATCCCAGAAGCCAGAACAGCAAGAGGGATTGCTGCTTTCACTGCACAGTGATCCCTCTTGCTGTTCTGGCTTCTGAGATTCTGAGTATTTTTTTTCTTGTTTTCCTCCTCCAAAAACTAGGTGCATCTTATGGTCTGGTGCGTCTTATAGGGCGAAAAATACGGTAATGATTTTGATCTGCACAGGCATATTTAAAGCATAAATCTCCCAACGTGGTTTACCTACACAAACATACACCAACATGTGATAAATGAAGGGGTAAACAAGCCAAATTTTCTGAGAGGAAAAATACATTTTTGTTGTTGTTGTTTAGTTGTTTAGTCAAATAGAAGGGGAGGAAATGAAGGCAGTGAGAGATTTTACTTTCTTGGGCTCCATGATCACTGCAGATGGTGACAGCAGTCACGAAATTAAAAGATGCCTGCTTCTTGGGAGAAAAGCAATGACAAACCTAGACAGTATCTTAAAAAGCAGAGACATCACCTTGCCAACAAAGGTACGTATAGTAAAAGCTATGGTTTTCCCAGTAGTGATGTATGGAAGTGAGAGCTGGACCATAAAGAAGACTGATAGCCAAAGAATTGATGCTTTTGAATTATGGTGCTGGAGGAGACTCTTGAAAGTCCCATGTGATGAAATACAAAACAGATTTAAACCATTGCATGTGGCAGTTCATAACATCCATCAAAAGTCATCTGATTCATCCTCAACACGCCAATAATGAATGAACAAATTGGTACCCAGGAATGCCTAACTGTGCTTCAAGGCAGCCAGAAGCTGCTCTTGACGGTCAATTCCTCATCACGTCTAATGTCAGGGCTGGGCTTAGATGGCACAGAAGACCTGCTCCTTCAGACACCTGCCTATTGTCACCTCACCAGGCTCCTTCAGAAGGAAAATATCATCTTCATCTTCATTATCATCCAAGTTGAAACTTGTAGTACGATAAGGTACAGACCACTGTATTTTAATATTTTGTTGGAAGCCGCCCAGAGTGGCTGGGGAAACCCAACCAGATGGGCAGGGTATAAATAATAAATTCTATTCTATTCTATTCTATTCTATTCTATTCTATTCTATAAGAATTCCCAAGACAGAAGCAGAAATAAGCAAAGGCCTACCTGCAATTTAAGGGACGCAGGTGGCGCTGTGGGTTAAAGCCTCAGCGCCTAGGGCTTGCCGAACGAAAGGTCAGCGGTTCGAATCCCTGCGGCGGGGTGCGCTCCCGCTGCTCGGTCCCAGCGCCTGCCAACCTAGCAGTTCGAAAGCACCTCCGGGTGCAAGTAGATAAATAGGGACCACTTACCGGCGGGAAGGTAAACGGCGTTTCCGTGTGCGGCTCTGGCTCGCCAGAGCAGCAATGTCACGCTGGCCACGTGACCCGGAAGTGTCTCCGGACAGCGCTGGCCCCTGGCCTCTTAAGTGAGATGGGCGCACAACCCCAGAGTCTGTCAAGACTGGCCCGTACGGGCAGGGGTACCTTTACCTTTACCTTTTACCTGCAATTTGGCCTCATTTTATTTCACATACAAATCAAAGCAGCGCACTTCAAAGTTACAGACCTCATGATAAATACTCAGTGACGAGATTTAATTTCTGCGTCAACAATGCTTGCAAGAGTCTTTTGATTTCCCTTTGGCTATCTCCATACGATAACTGGGGGATAAAACAGAAACAGAAAAAAATGCCCATGAATAGCAGAATCGTAGATTTCTAGAGTTGGGATCCCGGTGATCCTCTAGTCGAACCCCTGCAATGCAGGTATCACAGAGAAGCTAATGAGGTTAATGTCATGTTATAATACTCCCAAGAACTATTCCACATTTCTTTTCCCATTCCTTATTTGTATTTGTCCTTTAAAAAGGGGTTCTATGAGTTGTGCATCTAAATCATAAAATAATAATTTTAAAACTTTCATAGCCTTGCTAGTGCTTAGAGGTCTCAAATACTGAGAGGGACATTTGGGTCTGCCCAGGACTGATTCTGCCCCAGTCCGCTTCCTCGATGGCACGCCCACAAGGAGGTGGGTCCTCTGCAAGAAGCTGGCATCAAGTTAGACCTTCTCACTGTAGCTGCTGCACATCCGATGTGGGTTTTGAGCTTCTGGCAGCTGCGTCTTTCAACAATGCTGTGGGCTGCGTACATCGTTCTGGCCTCCACAGGTAACCTTTCTTCTGCTCCTTCTACCAGACTCTTAACACTTAAAGCATGAGAAAGTCAGTGGGTTGTATATTTATGTGCTCTGAGAGTTCCTCCACAATCAGTTCAGGCAAATACTTTCTCCTTCAGCATGTGTCTTATTTCTAGGGCTTCATTTGCAAGACAGTGTTGTTGTTGTTTAGTCGTTTAGTTGTGTTTGACTCTTCATGACCCCCTGGACCAGAGCACGCCAGTCACTCCTGTCTTCCACTGCCTCCTGCAGTTTGGTCAGACTCATGCTGGTAGCTTCGAGAACACTGTCCAACCATCTCGTCCTCTGCCGTCCCCTTCTCCTTGTGCCCTCCATCTTTCCCAACATCAGGGTCTTTTCCAGGGAGTCTTCTCTTCTCATGAGGTGGCCCAAGTATTGGAGCCTCAGCTTCAGGATCTGTCCTTCCAGTGAGTACTCAGGGCTGATTTCCTTAAGAATGGAGAGGTTTGATCTTCTTGCAGTCCATGGGACTCTCAAGGGTCTCCTCCAGCAGGACAGTGTAGGGATTCTCAAACAGCGTGATGTCTCCTTCAACGTCTTCTTGCAAGAAAATTCAGAGCGAGAAACGGCAACCGTAAACGGTCCTTGTGGTCTTTCTCCTCCACAGTGTTCCCATCCCACTTACAGATCCTGCACCCGACCCGGCGGTTCCTGTTCGTGGATATTGGGGAGACGGCACAGATCTTGTGCACTTCTACAGAAAATATTGACGACAACGCATTATCATTCAGCTGGTACGAAAGAAGAGAACACGGAATGCCAATTTTAATCAAGAGCTGCAATGTTAGAAAAAAAGGAGACAGATTTGCTTGCAAAGCTAACCGTCGAAACGCTGTGCTGGAGATCCTTCATGTGCAGAGGTCTGATTCTGGCCAATATTTCTGTGCCCAAGCAAGTTCTAGTGGCTTGCATTTCAGCAATGCAACATCTGCACTGATTGTTGGAGGTAAGAGATCAGGGCTGAGTGAGCTTTGCTGCTGTGTGTTAAAGGCACCAGGGTCTGAATTCAAGCAGAGTCAAATAAGGGCCAGTTCTCAGGATCATCCCATTCACTGCAGGCAAGACCCTTGCTGAATTTTAGCCCCTGCTTTCATGTAAGGAGGTGGCATGGCACCCCTGCCAGGCTGCACATTTGGGTGGATCAATAGCTTATTGAGTTCAGTAAGTTGATGTTGCCCTCCAGAGCAAGTTTTGAAATGTTGCCTTGTGGGCTGAGAGATTCCTAGGCATGCGCCCCTGTGCATTGTAAAACATTCCAGGCTGCAGGGTTTCCGGAGCGCATTCCTTATGAACCAACACCTGAGTCTTGTCTCCAAATGAGCGCTGCATGGGAAGTGTGTTTTTGGTGACAGCGATCTGTCTTTTAAGCACATTGATCTGGAGTTAAAGGTAAAGGGACCCCTGACCATTAGGTCCACGCGTAATAAATTTTTATTAATTTTCCAATCATACAATTATTTTCCAAATCTTAACAAATTTTAACAAATTACTCTTTTTAGGCTTCCTTCAGCTTCTCTGGTAATCACCCGTAATTACTCTTCAATACACATTCCTTTAATTGCATTGCCATTTATCTTCCCTCCCTTTTATATTTCTTTTGACAATACCTCTTAAGCTTTTACAGTGCTTCTTGAAACCCCACCAGCGTTGTTTGCACATCACATTCATTTTTCAGATAATCTACAAATTTTCCCCAATCTTCGATGAACTTTTGGTTTCGAGCATATCTTATTTTCCCAGTCAATTTATCCAGTTCCGCATAGTCTGTCAATTTCATTCTCCATCCCAGACCATTAGGTCCAGTTGTGGCCGACTCTGGGGTTGCTGCGCTCATCGCGCTTTATTGGATGAGGGAGCCGGCGTACAGCTTCCGGGTCATGTGGCCAGGTTACAGACTCCAATAACCCAGAAATAATGCTTCAGGTTAAGAACTTTGCTTCAGGATGAGAACAGAAATCGTGCTCTGGCGGTGCAGCAGCAGCAGGAGGCCCCATTAGCTAAAGTGGTGCTTCAGGTTAAGAACAGTTTCAGGTTAAGTACGGACCTCCAGAACGAATTAAGTACTTAACCCGAGGTACCACTGTACTTGCACTTTGAGGTGCTTTCGAACTGCTAGGTGGGCAGGAGCAGGGACCGAACAACGGGAGCTCACTCCATCGTGGGGATTCGAACCGCCGACCTTCTGATCGGCAAGTCCTAGGCTCTGTGGTTTAACCCACAGCGCCACCCACGTCCCATGAACTGGAGTTACTAAGCATCTTTTCTGAGAAGTCTTGCACACAATACCCTTGAAACCTCCATCATTTCCTGGCATAAAAGCCCAACACAGGGTGAAATTCTGAAGCCTTTGTTATCCATAGGTGGTCCTCCTTGCTGACCTCTCTTTGGAGATTGTTCTTACTGTGCCCCTTGCTTTGTTTTCCTCTTCAGACAGTTATACTCTGAGCACCCGAGTGATGCTTTTGCAGCCCTCTAACCAAGACCCAGCTTCCCGGTTCAAGAACCAACTTGTCTGTGTGGTCCATGGCATGTCCAACTTCGTCCAGGTGTCCTGGGACGGCCCGGGAGGTCTCCAGCAAGAGGGCCAGACCCTTTTGGTGAAAAACAGCAGTGGGTCGTTAACCTTCGTCAGTGTCCTTTACCTCCCTGTGGAATTACAAAACACTGGGGGAAACATCACCTGTGCAGTCAGGTTTAATTCTTCCAGCGCCAGCGTGAAGAAAACTGCTGTATTCAACGCAGGTGAGTGAATCTTTTTATCCTGCCATAAGAATATCAGCTGGCCTTTTTCACCAACGTCGCTTATGGAAGGTCTTGTTTCCATCCTGAATTTTAACCAAAAAAACCCCCCTACATTGATAATACCGCTGACAGCCTTTTTCTGCGATGCCCAGAGTTTTACAAAAATTGCTCAACCAGAGCCAGGGCTTTTTCAGCTGTGGCTCCGATCTGGTGGAACGTTCTGCCACCAAAGATTAGACTTGACATATTTCCGCAGGGCCTGCAAGACAGAGCTGTTCCGCCAAGCCTTTGGCCATGGCACAGCCTGACTCCCTCCTTCGGCAATCTTCACAGAACTCTACCCAATGGTTGCCATCAATTTGATTTGAAGTAATTTTTTAATGAAATGATTTTAAAATGTTGTCTTATTTTATTGTTGTTAGCTGCCCTGAGCCCAGCTTCGGCTGGGGAGGGCTGGTTATAAATAAAAAATTATTATTATTAATTACTCAAAGGCTCTTGAATATTCATGCCCCAAAACGCTTGCTTTTTCCTGACTGGGCTAGCCCACACAGGGCTAGAGTCTGTGTGATTTGTGCTTGTATTTTTGTTGCTTTTTTATTTCGCATATGTTGCATTTTATTGCATGACAATCTGAATTCCAAAAGATTCAAATTGCACATGTCAAACTGTAAATGCGAAAAACCACCTGAAGGATGGTCCGTGGACAATAGTTTGGTTGCTCCTGTATTAGTGAAAAGTAACATACAGACTGAGTTACGTTAGGAGAGATTTGTTCTAAAACGGTGCTGGATATACATGTGGGCTTTAAGGGGGGGAAATAATTGCAATCTGATGTGGAAATGTGAACTGAATTTAAAAGACTGAAATTGCCATGTTGTCAGTGGTGACAATGCCTGTGCTCTTTGTCAGAAGAATTTTAAGGTCTCAAATACAGAATAAACATTCATAAATGCACACATATCTAAATAGATGAACCATGTGTCTTAAATAGTAAGGGAGAGCAACCCTGAAGCCATTTTGACTCTCCCAGTGACCTCAAATATTCCTCTGCTGTAAGGGAGGCAAATGGGGAAAGCCTTCCCATGGTCTTTTTGCTTGCAAATCCTGTCTTAAGGGCGCATTTGTGTATGGATAGGGTGAGCCTGTGACCTGGATTCAGGAACGAAAGTATTAACCATCACATAAGAATGGCCAGGCTGCCCGGGTAATGCAACCAGTGACCATTATCAGGTATCCTGGCAGACAGGATTTCTGCTGTAGACCGCCTCCTTCTGTGATGTATGTATGATGTTTTAGGGGGGTGGTCTTGAGCTCCAGGGTGGGCAATTTCAAGAGTCTATATAAGGGCTTGCACACCGTTGTTCAGGGTTCTCCTCCCTCCTGTGTGTGGTTAGTGGGGACCCTGTTGCAACAGTTCCTTGAACAAAGATCAGGCTTACTAGCCGCTTTGCTTCTCAATACAGTGGCGCCCCACAAGACGAACGCCTCGCAAGACGGAAAACCCGCTAGACGAAAGGGTTTTCCGTTTTGGAGATGCTTCGCAAAATGAATTTCCTATGGGCTTGCTTCGCAAGACGAAAATGTCTTGCGAGTTCCTGCGGGTTTTTCCCCCTTCCCCCCTTTTTCTAAGCCGTTAAGCGGCTTAGAAGCTGATCCGCTAAGCCGCTAAGCCGCTTATCAGCTGATCTGCTAAGCCGCTAAGCCGCTTATCAGCTGATCCGCTAAGCCGCTAAGCCGCTTATCAGCTGATCCGCTAAGCCGCTAAGCTGTCAAAGGGCTTGCTTCGCAAGACGAAAAAACCGCAAGACGAAGAGACTCGCGGAACGGATTCTTTTCGTCTTGCGAGGCACCACTGTATTCAGTGGTACCTCGGGTTACATACGCTTCAGGTTACAGATGCTTTAGGTTACAGACTCCACTAACCCGGAAATATTACCTCAGGTTAAGAACTTTGCTTCAGGATGAGAACAGAAATCGCGCTGCGGCAGCAGGAGGCCCCATTAGCTAAAGTGGCGCTTCAGGTTAAGAACAGTTTCAGGTTAAGAATGGACCTCCAGAACAAATTAGGTACTTAACCCGAGGTACCACTGTACTCTGGTTGGCCTCTGTTTTTTTCTCCTACTGATAGGGAACCTTAGAAGGACGCTATACGGACTCTGGAATACCCCATAAGGGGAAAGGAGCAGTTTTGTGTTCTTATAGCATCTCCTCCCCCTGTCGGAGGCAGAATATCTCTGAATAACACCAGATGCCAGGAATCACAAGTAGGGCAAGTGCTGTTGTTCTCGGGTTCTGCCTTTGGACATCCATCGGGGATCTGGTTAGCCCCTTTGAGAAGAGGAGGCTGGACTAGGTGGGCCTGATTCAACTTCGAGACTATCCTTAGGTTCTTATGGAGCCTCCGGGTCCAGGGGCAGTCTATCTGGATTTCAAGGTTCTTAGGGCCATTTGGCCACTGTGGGAACAGAATGATGGACTACGCCGAGCCACTGGCCTGCTAGACCAGGCTATGCTCTCTTTATGTCCTTCTCTAGTCTTTTGCCAAAAACAGCAGTTCCTGAGTAAGCAAATCTTTTCTCTCTCTCTCTCTCTCTCTCTCTTCTTTCTAAAGCTTCGTTGACGGAAGGTGACACAAAGTGCCTAACCCACAAAGTGTCCTTGGCTGTCGTAGCAGGATTGGCATCACTGCTCATCTTCCTGAGTTTCCTTTGGGTCCGATTTGGCCTTTCCAAGCTAGGTAATATGAGGGAACGCACCCCGGGCCAGAGGGGGAATAACATGAACAATATCCCCTATTCAAGTAGGTAGCCGTGTTGGTCTGTCATAGTCAAAATAAATTAAAACAATTCTTTAAAAAGATAGTTGAAAAGACTCTTCTTCAAAACCGAAAAACTCCCTTAAAAGAATCAAGTCTTCAAAAAAGTTATAGGATCTAAGAAAGTCTTTAAAATAATCCTTCTAAAAGAATTTAAAAATTATACAGTCGCACCCTAAAGACCAACTGAGTTGTTTTCAAAATAATAATAATAATAATAATAATAATAATAATAATAATAATAATAATAATAATTTATTTGTACCCCGCCCATCTGGCTGGGTTTCCCCAGCCACTCTGGGCGGCTTCCATAGAAACCAAAAATACACTAAAATATCACACGTTAAAAACTTCCCTGAACAGGGCTGCCTTCAGATGTCTTCTGAATGTCAGGTAGTTGTTTATCTCTTTGACATCTGATGGAGGGGCGTTCCACAGGGCGGGCGCCACTACCGAGAAGGCCCTCTGCCTGGTTCCCTCTTGCTTTGCTTCTCGCAATGAGGGAACCGCCAGAAGGCCCTCGGCGCTGGACCTCAGTGTCCAGGCAGAACGATGGGGGTGGAGACGCTCCTTCAGGTATACTGGGCCGAGGCCATTTAGGGCTTTCAAGGTCAGCACCAGCACTTCGTGTGCATGCACACTTCTTCAGATACTCTGAAAACATATCCCCTATGTCAGTTTCTCCTTATGCAGAGGGCAAAAATGAATTTCTCCGCTTGAAGTGGACAAGGCAGCCTCTGCTCCCCCGATTTATTTTATATTTTAGTTAGCAAGATTTTTGCATGTTGCTTAATGAGCAAAAAAGGGTTTTACACAAACGTTAAAAACAAGCAGACATACAAACTGAACAAAAGAAATTTAGACAAAATCAGCCATTTTCCTCATCAGAAAACATTGGGCCAAGTCCTACTCAGAGTAGTCCCATTGAAATCAACAAACCTGATTTAAAAAATGCATATATCGGTGAAAGAAAACGTACAGAGATGCATTATGAGAGGGGAGATTGTTTTCAAAGAAGTGTATATTAGTAAAAAGTGCATCCCCAAAAGTGTTTATTAGGAAAAATTTGCACTAAAATGCTGATGAGTCTTCATGTTTTTTTAAAATATAATTTTAAAAAATGCAAATTGCTGCAGAAGTGTGGAGAAATGACTTTAATGTTGGGAAAATGAGGGACTTAGAGAGCGGAAATTTACAGATTTGCCCATCAGGCTCAAATATGGAATGCAGAAGGATGTGGACAGCCCTCTTATTTGTGGATTGGTGCATTTCCTATGTGTCTTATTATTCATTTTTTGCTCCTCAAGGTTCCCACACGAAGATCTCCGAGCCCCCATCTTCAGGGATAATAGAGGTAGGAACTCTTTTAAATATATATACATGTATAGGTTTTGAGATGCTCTGGGTTTTGAGGCGTACACAGTCTCAGGTGTGCAATCTGGGCACACAACTGATAAGAATGAGGGATAAAATCAGCTCAGTTTGCATGCTGTCAAATCCACCCATTTTGAATCCTTTGAAATTTTGCACTCATCTGAATTTTGCATTGCACTCCTCCATCCATGCAACAGTCACAAAAATGAATATATTAGCGGGAGGTGTGCCTGAAAATGAATGAATCTGTGAACATAATGCACAGAAATACACTGTATACTTGCAAAAAACATGTGCACGAGTTTTGTCCCCATGAGCTCTGGCTGCTTCTCACATGGGATATAAAGGTGTTGAATTTAAGCCGTCAATCAACTAACAGCCCTCTCCTCCAAATTTCATAACAGGATGGGATTTGCTACGCCCAACTGGACTTCCAAGCAAAGACTCAAGATGAGAGGAAGAGAAGACTAGGAGTTCAAGGGAAGAAATCCAAAACTTTGAAGGACCTTTGAGAAGCACCAGTTGCTAGACTCTGATTTGGGAGGATTAAAAAAAAAATACAACATTATTTAATGGATTTGTTGCCTCCGATGTGCTAAACGTTAGTTGCTAGACTCCGATTTGAGAAGTCGGTGTTTACTTTCCACCTTAATCGTGAAAGGCTACATTGCTTGCGACAAAAACTCTGCTGTGCGTTTGTGGCTTATTCACACCAGATAGGGGAATTGTACATGTGGCGGCAGGAAGGCTGGTCAAGGTCTTTCAACCGTTCTGAGTCAGAGGGAGGTAAGACAAGTCTTGCATCGAACAAATAACACAAGAGAAGGATGAGAAGAGTCGGGTTTGCTTAGATGGGGGAATCGCCAGCTTTCAGAATCTGACTGCTCACTCCCGATCGAGGTGGAACACATTTTAGGGTTGCCAACTCCCAGTGGCGTAGCGTGGGGGGTGCAGGGGGGCCCGGCCGCACCGGGCACAACATCTGGGGGTTAGGGTTAGGGGGCGCAAATCCACGGGTTAGGGGGCGCAAATCCACGGGTTAGGGGGCGCAAATCCACGGGTTAGGGGTGCAAATTACTTGCCTTGCCCCGGGTGCTGACAACCCACGCTACGCCACTGCCAATTCCCCGCCCTACAAGGCTCCTCTGCCTTAAGCAGCATAGCCAGAAGCAGAAATCCCACTGGGGCGCATTCCTGATGGCTGAGTGTCTGCCTTCTCCTTGTCCTGGAGCCTTGCAAGGGAAATAGTTGGCGTCCCTGGCTGCAGGAGAAAATGTAGTCTTTAGCTGGCCTGGGGTAAAACAGAGCAGGACTGGGGAGCATGTAAAGTAAAGATAAAGGGACCCCTGACCATTAGGTCCAGTCGTGACAGACTCTGGGGTTGTGGCGCTCATCTCGCTTTATTGGCCGAGGGAGCCGGCGTACAGCTTCCGGGTCATGTGGCCAGCATGACTAAGCCGCTTCTGGCAAACCAGAGCAGCGCACGGAAACGCCGTTTAGCTTCCCGCCAGAGTGGTACCTATTTATCTACTTGCACTTTGACGTGCTTTTGAAGTGTTAGGTTGGCAGGAGCAGGGACCGAGCAATGGAAGCTCACCCCGTCGCAGGGATTTGAACCGCCGATCTTCTGATCAGCAAGTTCTAGGCTCTGTGGGTTAACCCACAGCGCCACCTCCATCCCCGGTGAGCATGTAACAGACTGGCAAAATAGGGGATTTTGGCAGGTACAGCTGTACCTGTAACAGATGCTCATTCTGGCATCAGCCTGACCCATGCAAAGACATTTTTTGAGGGTTGGTGGAAAGATATCTGCCACTCTCAACGGCAAGCCCTGTAACCAAACAGGATGGAAAACAATAAACCTTGCAAATTGGCCAGCAGTCTGTTTCTTTACCAGTTTCGCAGTGTTTATAGGCTGACCTATCACAGGGCAGCTCCTATCAAGAAATAAAATTGCTTAAAACGGATTGGAAAAATGAGAAATGGACAGAATTCAAAAATGACCGATCGGGCCACCCCCAGGAAACAAGACAAGGGTGGTGGTATCCCCTCTGCATTCAACATTGAATGCAATTTTATAGATTGGAGGTTATTTGATGCTTTTGGTATTCGTCTGGATTGCCTTCAGATGATAATTTATTGTGTGTTTCTGTTAATAATAATAATAATAATAATAATAATAATAATAATAATAATAAATTATTTATACCCCACCCATCTGGCTGAGTTTCCTCAGCCACTCTGGGCGGCTCCCAGTCAAGTGTGAAAAACAATACAGCATTAAATATTAAAATCTTCCCTAAACAGGGCTGCCTCCAGATGTCTTTTAAAGATAAGATAGCTGCTTATTTCCTTGACATCTGATGGGAGGACGTTCCACAGGGCGGGGGCCACTACCAAGAAGGCCCTCTGCCTGGTTCCCTGTAACTTGGCTTCCCACAGTGAGGGAACCGCCAGAAGGCCCTCAGAGCTGGTCCTCAGTGTCAGAGCAGAATGATGGGGGTGGAGTCGCTCCTTCAGGTATACAGGACCGAGGCTGCTTAGGGCTTTCAAGGTCAGCACCAACACTTTGAATTGTGCTTGGAAACATACTGCGAGCCGATGTAGGTCTTTCAAGACTGGTGTTATGTGGTCTCGGTGGCCGCTCCCTTTATGGAAGGTGTTCGGGAATTATTATTGTTGTTGTTAATCATCAGGGCTTTTTTCATCTTCAGCCAGAGCTCACTGGAGCTCAGCTTTGCCGCCTCTCAAGTGGGAACCATTGCCGTTCTAAGAGAAAAAGGGAGAAGTTTGTGGTGAGCTCCGACACCTCTTTTTCTAGAAAAATAGCACTGATGATAATGATGGTGATTACATTTACACCCCCTCTTTCCTTCAAGAGCTCCAAGGTGGTGTACACCGTTCTTCTCCTCCCTCCCCTTTCATATCCCTCACAACAACCCTGTGAGGTAGGCTAGCTTGAGAGCGAGTGTCTGGCTCTCAAGATCACAACCAGTGAGCTTCATGGCCCTGTGGGAAGATTTGAACCCTGGTCTCTCCCAGGCTAGGAAGCAGAGTAACACAAGAAGAGCCTGCTAGATCAAGCCAATGGCCCATCTATTCCAGCATCTATTCCACCCAGAAGATAGAAGTTTAGATGAACTAGATGTCCTTCTGGCATCAACATAAAGTCACCATCATGCTAGCAGTGGCGTAGCGTGGGGGGTGAAGGGGGGTCGGCCGCACCGGGCACATCTGGGGGTTAGGGTTAGGGGGCGCAAATCCACGGGTTAGCAGGCACAAATTACTTGCCTTGCCCCGGGTGCTGACAACCCACGCTACGCCACTGCATGCTAGAGCCTTTAGCTGGCCCTGTTCATGGAAGCACAGAGAAAAGAAAGCGGAAACGCAGAGTTCTAGCTGGCTCTTTGCGGTCCAGCTCTGGGTGACGCTGACCGCAGGGACGTCATGGGTCCCTGCTTACGAACCTCGGTTAGAGGTGCCTTCGGTTTTTAGAAAGCCAAGCGCCGCCTGAGTCAGTCTTTCTGCTCTTTTGGTTTTCTGCCCTTCTTTCTTGGTTTTGACACCCCCGAGCCCGTGTTCTTCACTTGCAAGAACAATAAAAACAGGAAGCAAAAGTTTGTGTGGCTTTGGCCGGGCCCCGCTTCATAGCTGCAACACTTCAGGTGTGAGGAGAATCACCTCTCTCGCGCCTCCGGCAGCCAGGCCTGACAAGGCTCCTGATGGCCCGGCATTGTAAGCACAATGAGCAAATAAATTCAGCTGGGCGTCCTGAAATAAAAGCTGAAAGGCAGGGCAGGGAGGGAAAGACCCCTCGGGCTTATGGATAAGAGGAAACTGCCCTTTTGGCTTCACTCCGGCTGGATCTAGATGCATCAAAGAGGCGATTCAGTTAAATGTGTTGCAGACTTTGTATGAGAAATCAGGTTGGGGAAAACGGGACTCCACAGCGCCACCTGGTGTCACAGTGTTATAATGCATAATATACAATGCATACAGTGGTACCTCGGGTTACAAACGCTTCAGGTTACATACGCTTCAGGTTACAGACTCCACTAACCCAGAAATAGTACCTTGGGTTAAGAACTTTGCTTCAGGATGGGAACAGAAATTGTGCTCCGGCAGCGCGGCAGCAGCGGGAGGCCCCATTAGCTAAAGTGGTGCTTCAGGTTAAGAACAGTTTCAGGTTAAGAATGGACCTCCGGAACGAATTAAGTATTTAACCCGAGGTACCACTGTATTGTTATAAGAATTTAAGGTCTCAAATATATAAATTAAATGTACAATGCAAACACGTACATAAATACATAAACCACATGTCTGAAACAGTACAGGAAGACAGTCCTGAAACCATTTTGACTCTCCCAAACTGACCAAATGTTTCTCTGCAAGGAGGGAAGAACTGGGGGGAAAAAACTCCCCACTGTCTCTGTGCTCACAAATCCTGCCTTAAGAGCACATTTAAGGTGTGAATAGGGTGGGCCTGTGACCTATATTCAGGAATTAAGTAGTTATAATAACAAAAGAGTGGCCAAAGCCCAGATTATGCAATCAGGTAACTTGCCAGACAGGAGATAAACAACACACTCAGGATTCTGTTTTAGACAACCCCCTGTGATGTATGTATGATGTTTCTGGGGATGGACTGGAGTTTGAGGGTGGGCAATTCCACAGCATCTTAAAAAGCAGAGACATCACCTTGCCAACAAAGGTCCGTATAGTTAAAGCTATGGTTTTCCCAGTACTGATGTATGGAAGTGAGAGCTGGACCATAAAGAAGGTTGATCGCCGAAGAATTGATGCTTTTGAATTCTGGTGTTGAAGGAGACTCTTGAGAGTCCCATGGACTGCAAGAAGATCAAACCTCTCCATTCTTCAGGAAATCAGCCCTGAGTGCTCACTGGAAGGACAGATCCTGAAGCTGAGGCTCCAAGACTTTGGCCACCTCATGAGAAGAGAAGACTCCCTGGAAAAGACCCTGATGTTGGGAAAGATGGAGGGCCCAAGGAGAAGGGGACGGCAGAGGACAAGATGGTGGGACAGTGTTCTCAAAGCTACGAAGATGAGTTTGACCAAACTGCGGGAGGAAGTAGAAGACAGGAGTGCCTGGTGTGCTCTGGTCCAGGGGGTCACGAAGAGTCGGACACAACTAAACGACTAAACAACAGCAACATATAAGGGCGGGCACACCTTTGTTCTGGGTCCTCCTCCTCCTCTCTCCTGTATGGGGGGCGGGGAGCACCCTGTTGCAACATTTAATAAAGATCAGGCTTACTAGCTGCTTTGCTTCTCAATATTCTCTGGCTGGCCTCTGTTATTTTCTCCTACCGATGGAGAACATACAAAAGGACTCTATAAGGGCTCTTGTGTACCACGTAAGGAAATAAGGGCAGATTTTGTTTACAACAATATAAAGCGCCCTTTCTTTGCCAAGGTGGAGGGACGCAGGTGGCGCTGTGGGTTAAAGCCTCAGCGCCTAGGGCTTGCCGATCGAAAGGTCGGCGGTTCGAATCCTTGCGGCGGGGTGCGCTCCCGCTGCTCGGTCCCAGCGCCTCCCAACCTAGCAGTTCGAAAGCACCTCCGGGTGCAAGTAGATAAATAGGGACCGCTTACCAGCGGGAAGGTAAACGGCGTTTCCGTGTGCGACTCTGGCTCGCCAGAGCAGCGATGTCACGCTGGCCACGTGACCCGGAAGTGTCTCCGAACAGCGCTGGCCCCTGGCCTCTTAAGTGAGATGGGCGCACAACCCCAGAGTCTGTCAAGACTGGCCCGTACGGGCAGGGGTACCTTTACCTTTACCTTTTCTTTGCCAAGGTAGCTGAGTCATGTGCTCACTTCGGCTGCACATATACTAAAATTGGAACAATACAGAGAACATTAGCAATGTGGCTGAGTTCTCTGTGTCTTGTTTTCCCAGTCATAAGTTTAGTTTTCCACATTTCCACATCAATATGTAGTAGTAGTAATAATAATAATAATTTTCCTCATGAAAATTCATGAAATGATCTTTGCTCAAAACATTGAAAAGCAAGCACAGCCTCAGAATTTTTTGCGGTCATGTCTTTTAAAAACAAGCATCTGTCCAGGTTTTGGGTATTGCTTTTTTCTGTAATAAAGTTCTTCTGCACTGTATCTTCCTTTAACTCTTTTAACCACATGAATGCTTTGGGCATTTCCCTATCTTTTTTTGGCTTTTGTTGCATCAGCCGTCATAACTCTCAAGGAGTTACCTCAGCCTGTTGCGCAAAATGTCTTATTTAGTTCCCTCTTTTCACAGTCCTACAGTTCATGGGTGATGCTTTTGCAAACGGCGAAGAAAGATCCACCTTCGATTGTTTGTTCCATGGACTTTCCAACTTGGTCCAACTTGCACTACAACTTCCATCATCCAGGACCACTTGTCCTGCTAGCGAGGGATGATGAGAGTTGTAGTCCAACAAAGAAAAACAACAACATTTCTATTTTCATCGGAGAAATGTTGGAGGCTATTTTGGCATGTTCCAGCAACTAATATCTTCCTACATTCTTCTGATGCCCTGCTCCTAAACCTGCCACTCTCTGATGTTGCTTGAAAAAGAAATGGCGAGCGAGATCTTAACTGCATTCATTTTGTTAACTAGCGTACAGTGGTACCTCGGGTTAAGTACTTAATTCGTTCTGGAGGTCCGTTCTTAACCTGAAACTGTTCTTAACCTGAAGCACCACTTTAGCGAATGAGGCCTCCTGCTGCCACTGCGCCACCGCTGCCTGATTTCTGTTCTCATCCTGAAGCAAAGTTCTTAACCCGAGTTACTATTTCTGGGTTAGCGGAATCTGTAACCTGAAGCGTATGTAACCTGAGGTACCACTGTATTGAAAACACCACCCACTTGTATAAAATATCTAGGTGGTGGTCTGCAATATATAAAAAACAACTGCAATAAACCAACAGAGCAATGGAAGTCCTGGATTCCTTGCCTATGGGAAAAATCCCTGATTCTCCCGTCTCTCTCCCTCGTTCAGCTTCCAGCACAGACTGCCAAAACTACAAAGCAGACCTGGTTGTCTCAGGTGTGATAGCGCTGCTTCTCCTCCTCCTCCTGTGGCTTTTCCAGGCCAGGTAACAGCATCCTCAGGGACACATTCAGGGCATCCTGTCCCAGTATCTCTTTACGGCTTAGGGCTTTACACAACTCTCCCAGATTTGGAGATACTGCAAGCTCATCTCTAACTTGTTTTTGCGGAATTTGGGAGAGGACCTCAGCAGCCACGGGGGAGTTGCGGTTAAGGAGATGTTGGTAATGTTCTTTCCAGCACATTGCAATAGCTTCAACTCCTTGAAAGATTCCATCAATGGTGTCTCCGGAAAAATTTACACATCACTTGGGAAGACAGGGGAACTAATACCAGTGTACTGGAAGAAGCAAAGATAACCAGTGTTGAAGCAATGATTACTTCAACATCAACTTCGTTGGACTGGTCAGACTTCTGCGGAAGCCTGATGATCGTCTTCCAAAGCAACTACAGTGGTACCTTGGGTTAAGTACTTAATTTGTTCCGGAGGTCCGTTCTTAGCCTGAAACTGTTCTTAACCTGAAGCACCACTTTAGCTAACAGGGCCTCCTGTTGTCGCCGCGCCGCCGGAGCACGATTTCTGTTCTCATCCTGAAGCAAAGTTCTTAACCTGAGGTACTATTTCTGGGTTAGTGGAGTCTGTAACCTGAAGCGTCTGTAACCTGAATCGTATGTACCATAACCCGAGGTACCACTGTACTCTATTCTGAACTTAAAAATGGAAAGCGTAATGCTGGTGGTCAACAAAAGAGGTTTAAAGACTGTCTCAAGGCAAAACTAAAAAAATGTAGCATAAACACCAACAATTGGGAAACACTTGCCCGCGAGTGCTCAAATTGGAGAACAGCCTTTACCAAAGGTGTCACAGGCTTTGAAGACACTCAAACTCAGGACGCAAGGGAGAAACGTGCTAAGAGGAAGGCACGCTTGGCAAACCCTTATTGTGATCAACTACTGCCCAGTAACTAATGTCCCCACTGTGGAAGGACGTGTGGATCCATAATTGGCCTCCACAGTCACTTATGGACTCATTGTTAAAACCGTCTTTATGGAAGACAATCTTACTCAGCTACGAGGGATGGCCGAAGGGAGATGGCTTACGGCAAAGCAGCTGGGAACTTCAGCCTCCTGGACATCAGGGGCTGGACTGAGGAGGAATGATGGAGACCACACCCCCTCCTTCTCCTGCACTTTCTGAGAAGAGGGAAACAGAATAGATTTAGAACAGTGGTTTGAGGAAGGTCACAGTTCAGAGGCTGCAGAGAGGAGAAGCTGGGAAATATTGGGAGAGGAGCAGGAAGAAGCAGCAGCACCACCAGGGGAGAGATAGCTGGGGCGATGATGGGCGTTGGGAATTGGGAATTGTTACGGAAATTACAGGGGGAGGTACATCTTTAAAGTTGTTAAATGTTGCAAATATTATGCCTGAATGTATCCTTTCAACTTGATAGCTGACGGAAGTTACCTAGCTTTAAAAATAATATAAAATAATATAAAAGATAATATAAAATCAACTCCTTTGCCAGTTTCCTCCATTCCAAAGCTATTTTCCCCTTGAAAAAGGACTCCAGGAAGTTGCCAGAGGTGACAATTGCTGAGCTGATTGTTGGCCAAGGAAAGCCTAATCCCATCACCAGACTTGCCAAAGGGTCCAGACATGCAAAGGAAGTTTTATTGTACTTTGGGTGGTGGGACTTTAGAGGTGTTTGCCTATGCTAATCTTATACCTTAAGGCTCCAATACTTTGGCCACCTCATGAGAAGCGAAGACTCCCTGGAAAAGACCCTGATGTTGGGAAAGATGGAGGGCACAAGGAGAAGGGGATGACAGAGGACGAGATGGTTGGACAGTGTTCTTGAAGCTACCAACATGAGTCTGACCAAACTGCGGGAGGCAGTGGAAGACAGGAGTGCCTGGTGTGCTCTGGTCCAGGGGGTCACGAAGAGGCGGACACGACTAAATGACTGAACAACAACAACAATCTTATACCTGAGTCTTGCCCTGACATCTCTGCTTATGCTAATCTTGTACCAAGGACTTGTCTGGACATGTTTGCCAAGGTTAAACTAGTGTAACCCCTGTCTACCCCTCCCCTTTTGTGACATGTCAGTGATGAAGCAATGATGCTGTACGAGCTGTATTCTGGGATATGGTGGGAAAGTTTTAAAAGTCTTTGTTACCCCATCCTCGGGGTTCAAAATAAACTTTGGTCTACAGCTATTTGCTCTGGTTGGTGGTTGGACTCCTTCCTTTATTTCGCAGGGACCACGGGCTCTGCCCAACCAGTTGGGTGACTGAGCAGCCTCACACCCAGATATTTCTGTAACAGGAGTTCACCCGCGTCTGGAAGGCAACAGACGTTCTTCATCCCTAATACACATGGAGCAGGAAAAGCAGTGTTTCTCAAACTTGCTGTTGCACTACAACTCCCATCATCCATGACTGCTGGTCCTGCTAGCTAGGGATGATGGGAGCTGTAGTCCAACAGCAAGTCTGAGAAAAACTGAACAGTTGTAGGGGAGATATCAAGGTCCTTCAGAGAGAGGGAAATGGCACAGGGTTGCAAAGGGTTGAACCAGATGAGCCTTCCAACTCTACACCTCTATGATTCTCGGAAGCTGTGTCAGGCCATTGGTCCATATAGCTCCATATTGCCCACACGGGCTGGCAGCAGCTCTGGAGGGTCTCTCCCTGGAAATGCCATTGGGGAATGAACCTGGGGCCTTTTGCTTCCGATGCTCTGATGTTAAGGTACCAAGGGGTTGCTCAAGAGCAAGTAGGCAAATGGCTCCCTGCTCGGCTGTGAAGCCTTGCTTTTGATGCAAAATAAACTTTCTCTGTGCAGAGCACAACTGTTCCATGGCTCGCTCATTCACTGGCAGAATCTGTGAGAGGGCGGTCCTTAAACCTTCCCCAGCAGAGAAGTTTCTTGACGCCCAATCTGCGCCTCCCCTCTTGGCGTGGAAGCCTACTGCGCAAGGAGGGTGTGGGTAACGGAGGACCTCTCCCCTCCCCGCTTTGCCCAGGCAAGGAGTCCTGGCACTGCCTCCCAGTGGCGTTGCGTGGGTTGTCAGCACCCGGGGCAAGGCAAGTAATTTGCGCCCCCTAACCCGCACGCCTGGCACCCCCCCCTCCATAGTGGGCGGCGACCCGGCGGCTCGGATCGGATTCGCACAGCAGTGAGAGAGAGTGAGTGAGCCAGGTAGGGGCAGAGAGCTGCGAGTGCGAGCGCCCCCCCCCCCCCGATGTTGTGCCCGGTGCGGCCAGCCCCCCTGCACCCCCCACGCTACGCCACTGCTGCCTCCTCCAAGCCCTGAAGCTCCTCTCCACTGGAGGGGTGGTTACTCTCCTCCGCTGAGGAGGTGCTGCTTCCCACGATCTTTGGGGGCTCTCTGTAATCCATCCGGCTTTTCCCCTCTCGCCCCTGAGCCGATGGCAGTTCCCTGACATCTGAGCCACAATGCATGAGGCTATTCTTGAGAATGAGGACATTCATGGAGGAAACATCAAGTTTAATACAAGCATCAACATTCAGCAAGTGGGGAGGAAAATATATTAAACTTCTGGCATTTGATTGTCTTCCTTCTGTCTCTCCTTCTAATAAACCATGCTTTTTTTAACCACTTGACTGTATCGATTGGTTTGAACAGGACTTTTCATTTCTTGCAACGGACTTCTGCATATTCGGTCTAGAACGGGAAATGGAAAAGCCAGAGGCCACTCAGTGTTTTTTTAATTTTCTACATTTGCAAAAACAAAGCACCGCCTCCCTCCCCCCCCCCCCCCCCGCTTCTCTTGGACCAATCTAACATTTTGATTTTTTTTTTTTTAAGCGATCTTGTTTTCCTGTGGTTATTAGTCAGTTTCACCTCATGAGCCTTATGCACTTTCCGTTGCAAAAGCAACATTACAAAGTTATGACTATTGAAAAGTAATGCATTTTTTTAAAAAAAGGAGCATTTTCACTAGATCAAAAAAGGAGTTTTTAAATTCAGGTTGTTTCCCCTAGAATATTTTTTTTTCTCAGCTGCCCAATAGTAGTTTATGACATTTAAAGGTCCAAAATAAAATAAAATAAAATAAAATAAAATAAAATAAAATAAAATAAAATAAAATAAAATAAATAATAAAACAAAACAAAACAAAACAAAACAAAACAAAACAAAACAAAACAAAACAAAACAAAACAAAACAAAACAAAACAAAACAAAACAGGTCTGTACCAGCAATTAAGAGCACATCATTTCACAATGTCTGTTTTCAACTTCTGTTTATGGTTTTTATTGTACAGTTCTATACTTTTATCGCTTTTATATATTCTTTATGACACAGCGGTGTACAGATATTTTTTATAAATCAATCAATAAAAACTTCACTATGCAGGGATGGTGAATTACCTGTGGGATCTCCCTCATGGGCAGTCGATTTGCTGGTGCTTCTGCATTACCTGGGAAGAGAAAAGGGACAAGAAGAAGAAACGTTAACCAGAAGGAAAACCTGAGGAACAGATCCCCGTGATGCTGTTCATTCCCCAAAGGCATTACCTCCAGATTGAAGTTTTCTGCAGAGCAGGACCAAAGGAGGAATCAGCAGGACGATGCCTAAACAGGGTATCCCAATCAGCAATATGTTCCTGCAGTCCTCTGCAAGAGGTGAGGTGGAAGAGAGAGGGAGAAAAAGGTGGTCAGCGACTGCAGAGGCTGGAGGACCAGTCTAGGGCAAAGGGGAGAGCAAGTTAATCTATGGAACTCTCTTCCACAAGAGGCAGGGAAGGCCACCAACTTGGAGCACTTTAAAAGGGGAGTCATTCTGGACTCACAGCTGTCCATGGAGGCGCAGGTCAATTCTGTGTCCAGGGCAGCTGTCTACCAGCTCCACCTGATACGCAGGCTGAGACCCTCCCTCCCCGCCAACTGTCTCGCCAGAATGGTGCATGCTCTGGTTATCTCCCGCATGGACTACTGCACTGCCCTCTACGTGGGGCTACCTTTGAAGGTGACCCGGAAACTAGAACTAATCCAGAATGTGGCAGCTGGACTGGTGACTGGGAGCGGCTGCTGAGACCACATAACACTGGTCCTGAAAGACCTACATTGGCTCCCAGTACATTTCCGAGCACAATTCAAAGTGTTGGTGCTGACCTTTAAAGCCCTAAATGGCCTCGGTCCAGTATACCTCGTCTGTACCCCCATCATTCTGAGGTCCAGCTCCGAGGGCCTTCTGGCGGTTCCCTCACTACGAGAAGCCAAGTTCCAGGGAGCCAGGCAGAGGGCCTTCTCGGTAGTGGCGCCCGCCCTGTGGAACGCCCTCCCACCAGATGTCAAAGAGAAGAACAACTACCAGACATTTAGAAGACGTCTGAAGGCAGCCCTGTTTAGGGAAGCTTTTAATGTTTGGTGTTTTATCGTTTTTTTTACTATTCTGTTGGGAGCCACCTAGAGTAGCTGGAGAAACCCAGCCAGATGGACAGTGTATAAATAATAAATTATTATTATTATTCCCTCCCTGTGAGAAGTGAGATTACAAGGAACCAGGCAGAGGGCCTTCTCGGTGGTGGCACCTGCCCTGTGGAACGCCCTCCCATCAGACGTCAAGGAAATAAACAACTATCTGACTTTTAGAAGACATCTGAAGGCAGCCCCATTTAGGGAAGTTTTCAATGTTTTATGTTTTATCGTGTTTTTAAAATTCTGTTGGGAGCCACGTAGAGTAGCTGGGGAAACCCAGCCAGGGTATGAATAATAACTGATGATGATGATGATGATGATGAAAGAAGAAGACTAGGCAGATGCACAGAGGAGAAGGCTATTGATGGCTACTAGCCACAGTGGCTATGCTCTGTCGTCCCAATTGGAGCAGCGATGCTGGAAACCACAGGATGGGAGAGTTGCTCTCACGTTCGGCTCCTAACTACAGTGGTACCCCGGGTTACAGACGCTTCAGGTTACAGACTCCGCTAACCCAGAAATAGTACCTCGGGTTAAGAACTTTGCTTCAGGATGAGAACAGAAATCGTGCAGCAGCGGCGCGGCGGCAGCAGGAGGCCCCATTAGCTAAAGTGGTGCTTCAGGTTAAGAACAGTTTCAGGTTAAGAACGGACCTCCGGAACAAATTAAGTACTTAACCCGAGGTACCACTGTACTGGTTTCCCCTTAGGGCATCTGTTTGGCCACTGTGATGACGAATGCTAGGCTAGATGGGCCCCCTTTGGCTTGAGGCAGCCGACACTTCTTACGTGTGTGTTTATATGTAAATAAAGTAGATTAGCCAAAATGCTGAGATGCTGAGGTCTGTCACGCAAGCTGCGAAGACTCTGCGGATCCCTAAGTGTGCCGATGTCTGTTAGCGTCGGTTGCTGTGATGTTCGGGCAGAAGAAAGCTTTTGAAGCTCCTGAACAATTGGCCAGGAGGGAGGGAGCATGCCAGTCGGGCATGTGTCTCTGCAAGGGTCCTACTCAAGTGTAGGATGAGCTCCTGACAGAATCTTGATAAACTCAGTAGGTTAGCTGGGTAATTTTAGACTCTGGAATTAAGGGTTGTGCAAGACCGCCATCTTTTGATGAGCAGTTACTTCCTTCAAAACGGGGCAAGACAGCCACCTTGGGTTTGGAGACCCTTCTAGAAAGCCTGCCTGGTGGGGGCCCAGGCTTCTGCAACACCCCAATAAAGTCATGTCCTGATGGCCCCACAGAAAAGGTCTGTGCCCTTGCAAATTCTCACCACTTAGGGAAATGGGGTCCATGGAAAAACTACAAGCTGAACTAGCTATTTGGTTACAAGGTACCTTGGGTTGTAGACACTGTGTTCAAAGGGACCTCTGCACTGATGTTTCTTTTCTCCTGGTCTGAACAGGAATAAGCCATCCCTTGGCTCCATCTCTCTTGAGGAATCAGCTTCAGACTCCAAATGATGAAGGCTCCTTCCCCATCGATCACGTCACCATCCTTCCGGTCCTGAAAGGTTTCCCCACCAATATCCCAGGAGAAGGTATCCTCATCAGGGTTTGCGTCAATCAGGAGGCAGAGGAGGGGAAGGTGGTGGGGGAGCTCCGTGTCTTCTGCAGCGGAAGGAGCAAGGAGAGCAAGTCTTGGCCCAGAAGTCCCTAGGAGAGAAGGAGAATCGCATGAGAATGGCTCCTCAGATCTTTAATTAATCCCTCTCGTAGGTTTCATGGGGGTGACATGGCTCCTCAACAAACTAGACCCAATAAACAGCCATCCCAGTGACCGTTGCAGGAGTTAGAGTGTTGGACTAGGGCCTGGAAGAGACCTGGGTTCAAATCTCCACTCAGGAAGCTCGCTTTGGGCTGGTCTCAGCCTAGCCTCCCTCACAGGTTGTTGTGGGGATCAGTGAGGAGCAGCTGAACCAAGTGCAATACCTGGAGCTCCTTAGAGAAAAAAGTGGAGGTGTAAATGCAATAATAAATAAATAAATAAAGCAAATGCTACAGACCCTAATCTAAATCTAAGCCATAGTTGCTTAAGCCTAGCCCTACCAATATCTATTAGTAGTACAGTTGAAACTTGGTTTTCGAACAGCTCCTGAACGCCACAAACCCAGAAGTGACTGTTCCGGTTTTCAAACGCTCTTTGGAACCCAAACGTCTGATGGGTCTTCCGCGGCTTCCAATTGGCTGCAGGAGCTTCCTGCAGCCAATCAGAAGCTGCGCTTTGGTTTCCGAATGTTGTGGAAGTCGAATGAATTTCTGGAATGGATCCTGTTTGACTTCCAAGGTATGACTGCATTGGTCTTACAGTAGTACCTCTGGCTGCGAACGGGATCCATTCCGGAGCCCCGTTCGCAACATGAGCAGAACGCAACCCACGTCTGCGCGTGAACAGGTCGCAATTTGCTGGTTCTGCGCATGCGCGTGACGTCATTCCGAGCATCTGCGCATGCGCGAGCTGCGAAACCCGGAAGTAACCCTTTCTGGTACTTCCGGGTCGCCACAGGACGCAACCTAAAAATGCTCAGCCTGAAGCAAACGTAACATGAGGTATGACTGTAATAGTAATATTAATACATTTATTTCTTGCCCTGCACCAGCAGGTCCCAGAATGGAGCTAACAATTTGCCAGAGTGAGGCACAGCTACCCTCAGATGGCAGATATGGGGGGGCAACCCCCTCCCTGCCATCTCCTCACCCCGTCTCCTAAGGCAGACTGCCTTGCACACGGGGACAGCCAGTTCTGGGTCCGGGGCTTAAATGAAATTCCAGTGTCAACCCAGTTGGATTCTGTATGTGGAAGGAGAAGGTGCCATCTTGTTTTCTTGCCCCAGGTGGCCGTGAAAGCAGGAGAAATGAGAATGGGAGCTTCACACTGGTTCCAAGCGGTTTCAGACCTATTTCAGAGGCTCCATTGAGATGTCCACCTGCAACATCAATTGTGGGTGGCTCCCACAACTGTGGAAGCCAACTGAGACCAGGCACATGCCCCCCTCTCTTGCAAATTTTAAGCAGGCCCAAAAGGCTTATCTGGTTTTCTACTGGGCTGTGTGGGGGCTAAACGGGACTTTCAAACCGGATGCTGTGTTTATAAGGAGTTATTTCCTTTTGTTTTATTGCACAATGCGTCGACTACAAGTGCCACACGTTTGTGTGCTTCTGCGGAGACAGAGGTCAGTGGGAAAAAACCCCTCGCAAAGTCAAGCGCAGCCACTTTTACTTTCGAGAGAGAGGAAACCGGTCACAATGGAGAGGGTCTTTTGAAAGGAAGTTGAAAGGCCGAGTCACTTAAGATACGATCGCTTCTGGCTGCTCACCACGATCACAAAATAAAATCAAACAAGCACTCCGCAGATCAAGAAAGCATCAATTTTCTGCAGCTGTTTCAAATGTTTGGGAAAACCCAGGCGTATGGAAAACCATTTTGGAAGTGGGTTGGTTGTGGGGCTTTTTGCCGAAGTTTGTAAAAAGATGGCTCAGAAAGTGGTTTTAAAGCTCAGCAACTTTGCGAAAGGAAAGGTCAGCAACTCTTGGCTCTGGATTTTCACTTCCTGAAATATGGCAACCCTGTCTTCATCCTCCACCCAGCAAGGGGCGTTATCGCAGTTCAATGGCACATTTCAGCCAGGCAAAAGCATTTAAACTGGGGGGTGGAGCAGACACAGTGAGGGGTGTTGACCTGAAGGGGGCAGGGCATGGCCAATGTGGGAACATGGCCTGTGGGGGTCTGCCCAGGCCCTGAGAGTGAGGACCCTAGAGGCCACATTCATACACCCCAGGCCTGACATTTCCCATCCCCGCCAGAGAAGATGCTAGCGTGGTTGAACAGCAGCGTCACGAAATGTCTTTAAATATATCTGCGGCAGGAAACCAGGCAGGCAGGCAGGTGTGGCGGATAACAAGGCTGTGAAAGGATTAACTAAAAAGTGTTGGGGAGAAACTCAATTATTTTGTGGGTCTTTACTTGAGGAGATATTGGGCAGTTATTTGTGTGCTGTTGTTTGAAACTTGCTAGGGGCCTATGGCAGGGACGTGGGTGGCACTGTGGGTTAAACCACAGAGCCTAGGACTTGCCGATCAGAAGGTTGGTGGTTCAAATCCCCGCGATGGGGTGAGCTCCGTGCTCCTGCCAACCTCGGTCCGTGCTCCTGCCAACCTAGCAGTTTGAAAGCACGTCAAAGTGCAGGTAGATAAAGAGTGTTCTCCAATAAATGAGAGCACGTGTTGCGGTGTGGGCCGCCAGGCCAGGCCTCTTGTTGCCAGGCAGGTTAATAGTTGTTGCCTGGCATTATGATTGGGTAACCGGGTTGCTGGGGCAAATTGTATGTTGCAAATTGGGTGGGTGGGACCATAGTCTTTAAATATTGGTGCACTCTGGTTTCTCTTTCTCTTTGCAGAGTGCATCGGATCACCCGCCCGCCCGCCCTCTTTCCGGTTGACCTTGCTTTGCCCGTCATGGTGTCATCTGCTTTGGAGCAGGGGCCTAGTAGGAATTTTGCCATTTGGTGATTGGCTGTGCCATTTGGTTTTTGCCTACTACTCAGCAATTCATCACAACTTGTAAGGTTGCGGTTAGGCATTGGTTATAATATGCTGGTGGTGGAGGGGTCAGGATAGGCTGGGCCTGCCCCTCCTATTGCGCTGAAGGGAATTCCGTTAAAGGAATCCTGGGGCTTGCCACGATTTCGTCCAATCCCTGTCATGGGACAAGGGCCGCCCAATCCCCGTCATGGGAATCCCTGTCATGGGATCAGGGCCGGCAAGCTTTCGGGGAGCTGCTGGGGTGAGCGGCGTGGGTCCGATGCTTAGCTCAAATGACCCCCAAGTTTGACTTTCCCTTCTACTGGCTACCAATCGGACCTCGGGATGTCAGTTCTGTCCCAGGCGGGGGGACAGATAGTCATAACCAATGTCTAAACAACCACTCACTGATTTTGTATTTTAATAAAGTTGTGGCCAAAAGAGTGCCCAAAAACCAAAACTAAAATTACGTGTTATGTGTGAAGTTATTTGAGGGGTGGCCTGGGGACCTACACATGCAAATAGGTACCGCTCCGGCGGGAAGGTAAACAGCGTTTCCGTGCGCTGCTCTGGTTTGCCAGAAGCGGGTTAGTCCTGCTGGCCACATGACCCGGAAGCTGTATGCCGGCTCCCTCAGCGAGTAAAGCGAGATGAGCGCTGCAACCCCAGAGTCGGTCATGACTGGACCTAGCGGTCAGGGGTCCCTTTACCTTTAGGGGCCTATGGCAGGTTTTGCAAGTGGACTGGGTGTATATTAAATAAACAACAAGAGCATTTGACATCTGCTGAGCCACTCACCTAAGACGATCAGCCTCATCCCACTCAGGAAGGTGAATTTCGGAGCCATAGCACCAGTACAGTAATACACCCCAGAATCCCTTCCCTGGACATTGTGTCGGGTCAGATTCACTTGGCTTGGGGTTTTTGTTCCTGGTGTTTGAGTGGTATAAATGTCTGTAATCTTACGCAGTCCCCCTTCCTGTTCCTCTTTGTACCAGCTCACTATCGACACAAAAGTTCCTTCTGGAATGTTGCAGCTGATGTTGACAGTGGCGCCAGGAGGTGCTGAGATCCTTGCCAGCGTCTGCGGGATTTCGGTGATCCCCTGTGATCCAGCAGCTGCAGCAGGGAAGCAAAGGGGTGTGTGGTTGGTCCTATTTAGTTGGTCCCACTAAACTGAAAACCAAGATGGCCACCCCATGACTATAAAACATTTCTTTTAAAATAGGGCACATATGACAGACCTGTTTGCTGCTTCCCCTTTTCCCTGCCCCTGTCTGGATTGTCACTTGATGGAGGGTAAGATACAGAAGGATTATTAAACCTCAATAAAAGGATGCACACTCAGAAATTGATTTCTCTCCGACATGTTGAATTTTTCAACTTCCGAAAATGAGGGGTGCTGAAAAGTTGTAACGTAACTTGAGAATGCAAAAGATATTTAGGTTAAATTAATATAATTTAGCTTTGCTTGGTAAGTAAAATAATTGCCAAGCACTTGAAGTTATATTTATTATTATTAATCATTTGCTGCTGCTGTTAATTCAACATCACCTGACATTTTCAGAAGGAAAAATTTAAAGTATTTGGTTTTCTGAAAGCAGTTTATGTGCTGCTTCGTCAAACATAGCTTTACCAAGATAAATGTTGTCTGGTCACAAAAAGAATGGCAGATTTGAATTCCACACAAACAAAAACATAGCTTTAAAACCCCTCACTGAAGAAATTTGCAAAAATTAAGTTTTACCCCCTAGAATGAGATGCACTGCGGGTGTCACATAGCATCACAAATTTTAAATTACATAATTAGCAACTACTATAATTCCAAGCAGATTTCTTGTGGGGAGCAATTACCCTGCCAATCAAGTGTGCTTAAGCAACTTTATATACTGAGAGCTGCAAAAAGAAAACCAACCTCCTTTTTTCTCCTTAGGGAAGGAGACATGTCAGTCAAGTTCCTAAACCAGGTTCCAAATAAGAAACTTCAAATATTTATTCAGTGTGCGCAAAAATAAATATACTTTACTGATTACTGAAACTGAATCAGTAGATTGTACTATATAGAATTAAAGTGTTTCTTTTTGCCAATTTAGAAGACATGACATCACGAAATATAAGATACGCTCATCTTATAATTGAAGCGCATCTTGCTATTTGTCAAGACTCTGCTGAAGATTTGAGGTGGGAGAGAAGTTTGTTCAGCTTTCATTTTAATGGGAACCAACCTAATTTGTGCTTCCTGAAAACATAAACAGATTGAAACACAGCATTCCTACAAAATTCACATTACTCTGAATATTTCAGGGTAGTTCTCCAACCCAAAAGTGTGCAGCTATTAGTGAAAACAAAGCTACATTATGTTATGGGAAATTGCTTGCAAAAAGGCACATATTTTGCAAAATTGTTCACAAATATGCATGTGTTATACAAAGAGGTATATATTATGGGAAATGCTTGTGAAAATGGATAAATATTTCAATACAGCCTTTTAACAAACATTTGCAAATTGATTCAGAGGTGTGGCGGAAAGCAGGTTTTTTGGGAAGGGATGACAAACTGAAAGAAGGCAAAACCGAATGGTTTGTCCATTGCTGGTGAAGACAGGTAATAATTTTATTTTTAAAAAAAATCTGCGCAAAATGCACAATCCATGCACGCTACAATTCTATAAATATCTGCTCAGAAATAAGTCTCACTGTGTTCAACGCTGCTTACTCCCTAAGAAGTGATAATAATAATAATAATAATAATAATAATAATAATAATAATTATTTGTATCCCGCTCTCCCCAGCCAAAGCCAGGCTCAAAGTGGCTAACATCATATAAATAAGACAATATGCATAATACAATATACAATATGCAAATAAAATAACATTCAACATTCATTAAAATAATATAGAATAATATTAAATATCATTAAATATAGGACTGCAGTCTTAAAAGCAGAACTAATATATAAAATCCATCGAAACCTCATCTCACCACGAATTGTTAAACTTATCAGGTTCCAGAAATACTTACTGCGTAGAGAAAGTAGCATGATCCCAAGAAATGATACAAACATTTCCTGGTTTTGCGCAGTCCTTCGTTGGGCGAGGGCGAAACGTCGGGATTGTGTGACAAATTCCAGGGGAGCGAAGCCGGCGAAATCCAGAGAAGGTTGTTGGAATAGGAATGCTAGATGATTGCTTTTCTCCTCAACCACGAAAGCAGGAAGATGTGGGCTAGTGCTTTGCTCTCCAGTGCAGCAAAACCAAACCTTCCCCCAATTTTCATCAAAAAATATATATTTATGAAACAGAAAACCATTTGGTGCTCCCAAACACTGACCAACCTGCGCTGCAGAGGAAACCCAAATCTGCTGAATAATAGGGCCGGCTTTTAACGGCACGAGAGATCTTCAGATATGGGACAAAACCTGAGAGCTAAGCTCTGGGATTCAAAATCCGCTGCAGCAAACCCAAATCTTCCCCCAGTTTTCATCAAAAAATAGATTTATTTTTTGGGTGCTTCCAAACACCTGCCAATCCGTGCTGAAGAGGCAACCCAAATCTGCCTATCGAAACCTGATAGCTAAGATCTGGGATTCAAAACTGTACCAGGGGCATCAAAACTGAGCTCCAGTCCTGCTATAGGTTTGACGTCTCAAATAATTCAGGTTCAGTGGTGGTTCTGTTGAATTCAGGTGGCTGGTCCCCTCGCTGTCTGCCTGGGAGACAGACAGTGACCTTTCTCAGTGGCTCCATCCCCACCTTGAACCGCCCACAGGGAGGTGTTTCTTTGCAAAAAGCTGGGGCCACACGACTAGACCTCTTCCTTGAAGCTGCAGATCAGACGCAGATTGGGGGTCAGGGAGGGGGATGCTTTTAGTGGCGGGGGGAGCGCTACAGCGAGGATGGTTCCAGCTGCACAATCGTTCATCAGAAGCAACAAATAATAATAACAATTTATTATTTATACCCAGCCCATCTGGCTGGGCTTCCCCAGCCACTCTGGGCAGCTTCCAGCCAAGATTAAAAATACATTAAAATGTCACACATTTAAAAAAACTTCCCTGAACAGGGCTGCCTTCAGATGTCTTCTAAATGTCAGGTAGTTGTTTATCTCTTTGACATCTGATGGGTCAAAGAATATACACAGCCAAGAGAGGTTGCAAGAGGATGGTACATTTCTGAGAAAGTGGAAGTTGCTTTTTACGTCTCTGGAAATTAAAACGTTTGAGATTTTCTAGATAATGCATGCCATAATTGCATATCATATATCTTGATATATATTTTTTACATTTCATATATTATTTGCTTCAATGGTTCTTATTTCACTTATGTGCATTGTTAATAATAATAATAATAATAATAATAATAATAATACTTTTATTATTTGTATGCCAGCCATCTGACTGGCTCCTTTTTTCTCCTCCCTCCCAATCCATTTTTCCTTTGGGGTTTTGTATTTTTAACTCTTGGGCTCCATGATCACTGCAGATGGTGACAGCAGTCATAAAATTAAAAGATGCCTGCTTCTTGGGAGAAAAGCAATGACAAACCTAGACAGCATCTTAAAAAGCAGAGACATCACCTTGCCAACAAAGGTCCGTATAGTAAAAGCTCTGGTTTTCCCAGTAGTGATGTATGGAAGTGAGAGCTGGACCATAAAGAAGGCTGATCGCCGAAGTATGGATGCTTTTGAATTCTGGTGCTGGAGGAGACTCTTGAGAGTCCCATGGACTGCAAGAAGATCAAACCTCTCCATTCTGAAGGAAACCAGCCCTGAGTGCTCCCTGGAAGGACAGATCCTGAAGCTGAGGCCACCTCATGAGAAGAGATCCTGAATACTGCGGCCACCTCATGAGAAGAGAAGACTCCCTGGAAAAGACCCTGATGTTGGGAAAGATGGAGGGCACAAGGCGAAGGCAATGACAGAGGACGAGATGGTTGGACAGTGTTCTTGAAGCTACCAGCATGAGTTTGACCAAACTGCGGGAGGCAGTGGAAGACAGGAGGGCCTGGCGTGGTCTGGTCCAGGGGGTCACGAAGAGGCAGACACGACTAGATGACTAAACAACAACATTTTAAACTCCTAAGCCTGAAGGTCAAGACCAATTTGTGTGTGTGTGTGTGTGTGTGTGTGTGTGTGTGTGTGTGAGATTTGCAAGCCATTCTCTGAACCCTTTTTGGCTGAAGGGAGACATTAAAAAAAAGAGAGCTTTAGATTTTGTTTAAAAAATGAAAAATCCACTCCTTTGCTCTGCAGAGAGCCTGCTTAATGTTATTTCAGAAGGCAAGGTGAGGTGATGGGTTGCTATTGGGGTTGGGCTGGGATCTGCATGTCCCTGAGGCGTCTGTGGGCATTTCTGACGCACGTCTATGCACCTCCAAACCTGAGCCGGTTTAAGTTGTATTATTGTGGCTTTCACACATACAGGAGAAGGAAACCGCACAAAGATAGAGGTAGCTTTGGTCAAGATATTTATACTTTTCTGAGCAACAGTGGAAAAAGAAACCCTGAATTGTTTGCACTGAACAAATAAACAAAAGATAAGGTAGAGAAGAATGAGGTTTCCGTTGCCAGCTTCCAAAATCTCCCCACTTCTTCCCAAGCCCTGCATTTGATTACAGAAGAAGGGGCACAAACAAGAGTTGCCAACTTTTCCTCCTGGCAAGGCTCCTCTGCCTTGAACAGCTGTGTGAGTAGCAGAAATTGATTAGTGGGTACTTTGTTTTTATTAAAGATTTCTTAGTCTACAAAAAAACAACAACCCTGCATTGTCTCTTTTTTCAGGCTGTGTTTTCTGCAGATCCTTTCTTATTTGTTGTGAGACATAGTGTTGCATGCAGTGTTAGGTTGGGAAGAAAAAAGGGGGAAAGAGGGGGAGGGGGAATGGTGAGTGGGATGGGGTGGGTTTGTGTCAGCGTCACTTGTGTGGGTTCTCATAGTACTCACTTGTTACATTTCCTTGGTGGTGAGAGAGGTTGGGGGTGGCCTTACGGTGTGGTTCTGGGGTTACGTTTTCCCCTTCTGCTTTTCTGCTCGCCCTGAAGCTGTTGTTAATGGGGAAATCTGAGGGCTCCCTTGGACAAAAAGCAAGGACACCAGCCAGGAATACCAGAGCAAAACAGCAGCCAGTAGGCTTGGTCTTTATTGAAGACTGTCGCGACAGGACTCCCACCTGCCAGAAGGTGGAACAAGATGGAAGCCCCGAATAAAGAGCCCCCAAACTTTTATTAGCTGCTAATCCCCATGTTGGACGTGGGTGGCGCTGTGAGTTAAACCACCAAGCCTAGGACTTGCCGATCAGAAGGTCGGCGGTTCGAATCCCCGTGACAGGGTGAGCTCCCGTTGCTCAGTCCCTGCTCCTGCCAACCTAGCAGTTCGAAAGCACGTCAAAGTGCAAATAGATAAATAGGTACCGCTCCGGCGGGAAGGTAAACGGTGTTTCCGTGTGCTGCTCTGGTTCGCCAGAAGCGAATTCGTCATGCTGGCCACATGACCCGGAAGCTGTACGCCGGCTCCCTCAGCCTGTAAAGCAAGATGAGCGCCACAACCCCAGAGTCGGCCACAACTGGACCTAACGGTCAGGGGTTCCTTTAACTTTACCTTTAATCCCCATGTTACATCCCCCCCAAACTACATCACTAATACATCATGGTTACATCATGGAAGGGGAGGTCTGGTGGCAGTAATCTGAGCATCCTGGACTCTGCCCCATGGTTCTCCTTGCCCTCCAGCAAACACCCATCAAGTGTAACAAAAGAGATATGTAGATTTCCTTGTTTCCCAGCCAAGTTTATCCCACCCTTTTGTCTTCATCTGGGTTTGTTATTTCTGAAATGGCTACCTGTCTGGCACTCAGGTATCAGGATGCCAGGGATTATCCCTCAGGCAGAGGGGCTGCTGAGGAGCTGACGTCACATGTCTATATGAATTTCTGAAGTTTTCCCAGTGAGCCAGTAAAGGTAAAGGTAAAGGGACCCCTGACCATTAGGTCCAGTCGTGGCCGACTTTGGGGTTGTGCCGCTCATCTCGCTTTATTGGCCGAGGGAGCCGGCGTACGGCTTCCGGGTCATGTGGCCAGCATGACTGAGCCGCTTCTGGCGAACCAGAGCAGCGCACGGAAATGCCGTTTACCTTCCCGCCGGAGCGGTACCTATTTATCTACTTTCACTTTGAGGTGCTTTTGAACTGCTAGGTTGGCAGGAGCAGGGACTGAGCAACGGGAGCTCACCCCGTCGCGGGGATTTGAACCGCCAACTTTCTGATCGGCAAGTCCTAGGCTCTGTGGTTTAACCCACAGCGCCACCCGCGTCCCTTTTAGTGAGCCAGTACATAGATACATTTTGTATCATGCAGCAAAGGCCCTTTGAATAGATAGGAAGTAACTGATGGGGTGTTTTGTGGGGACAAATCACAAAAGTCACAAAAGTGATTGTGCTGATTTTGGTAGTGGGCTGCATGTGCATGATATCTGCTGGAGGGGCAACCCCCCCAAAACTATACATAAATTCCTGCAACACTTTCAAGGTGCAGGAGCCTTGCGAGGGAAAAAAATTGGCACCTCCACCTGTGGAAGGCGAAGTTGGTCTTCAGCTGGCCTGATGCAAAAGGGGACTGGATTGCGTCCTTCTAATCAAAGGTTGGCAAACTAAGACCCAGGGGCTGGATCCAGCCCAATCGCCTTCTAAATCCGGCCCGTGGACGATCCGGGAATCAGCGTGTTTTTACAAGAGTAGAATGTGTCCTTTTATTTAAAATGCATCTCTGGGTTATTTGTGGGGCATAGGAATTCGTTCATTCCCCCCCCCCCAAAAAAAAATATAGTCCGGCCCCCCACAAGATCTGAGGGACAGTGGATTGGCCCCCTGCTGAAAATGTTTGCTGACCCCTGGACGCTAACTGCAGAATCATACCCTCCAACATTTATCTGATGAAAACAGGGACGTCCCATTCCATAATTATAATTTTACTATTTATACCCCACACATCTTACTGGGCTGCCCCAGCCATTCTGGGCAGCTTCCAACATACATTAAAACATGATGAACCCATACTTACAGTGGTACCTCGGGTTACAGACGCTTCAGGTTACAGACTCAGAAACCCAGAAATAGTACCTCTTGTTAAGAACTTTGCTTCAGGATGAGAACAGAAATCGTGCTCCGGCAGCGCGGCGGCAGCAGGAGGCCCCATTAGCTAAAGTGGTGCTTCAGGTTAAGAACAGTTTCAGGTTAAGAACGGACCTCCGGAATGAATTAAGTACTTAACCTGAGGTACCACTGTACTGTTTAAAAAAACCCTTCCCTATACAGGATTGCCTTCAGGGGTCGGATAACTCCATACCCTACAACACTTCTCCGTTGAAAATAGGGATGCCGTAATGAAAAGTGGGACGTTCCAGGATCAAATCAGAAACTGTGATGGCTTCTGTAAATCCGGGCTGTCTCTGGAAAATAGGGACACTTGGAGGGTCTGCAGAAGAGGCAAACTTCGTCACACTTTTTGCCATCCCCAGGGCTCCAGGAAATGTCACACTGCTCCTTTCTAACTTCCTTCATTTATGACACTATTAAATCAGGGGTTCCCAAATTTTTGGAGTCACATCCCCCTTGGAGGAGGTTGACAGCTGGGAGGAGCGCAGACAGAAGAAATGCCATGGTGCATCTGCAGCAGCACAACTGGATGCCTTCATCTGCCCCAGCTGCAACAAAACATGTCTCTCCCCTATTGGTCTCTACAGCCACAGAAGGCGCTGCAGCTTTCCGATGGTTTGGCTTCACCTGCAAAGACACACTCCTCCGTGGTCTCCCAAGATAGCCAGATGCCAAAGGCAACAAGAAGATTTGGAAAGATGTAGCCACAGGCTTACAATCTATTCCAGCCATCCAGATGTTGTTCAGCTCCCCAATTGATGACATGGCCGATTGGCCAGAAATGATAATAGGAGTGAGCTATAGTTGCCACCAGGACGCAGGTGGCGCTGTGGTCTAAACCACTGAGCCTCTTGGGCTTGCCGATCGGAGGGTTGGCGGTTCGAATCTCCGTGACGAGGTGAGCTTCCGTTGCTCGGTCCCTGCTCCTGCCAACCTAGCAATTCGAAAGCACATCAAAGTGCAAGTAGATCAATAGGTACCGCTCCAGCGGGAAGGTAAATGGCATTTCCATGCACTGCTCTGGTTCGCCAGTAGCAGCTTAGTCCTGCTGGCCACATGACCCAGAAAAACTGTCTGTGGACAAACGGCGGCTCCCTCGGCCAGTACAGCGAGATGAGCGCCGCAACCCCAGAGTCCTTCACAACTGGACTTAACTGTCAGGGGTCCTTTACCTTTACCTTATAGTTGCCATCATCTGAGATGCCCACCCCTGATTCAGACTAACTTGCCAGCTTAGCAAAGCTCATGAGGACTAGCCCCATGCCAAAAATCATTTGGGCTAGGCTTACCTAGAAAAGCACAGGGGCGTGTTTGTTCTCTGATGGCCTTTTTCATCTGTCTCTCCCCCCCCCCAGCTGAAAACAGGAAACCAGGCTTCTAGCTTGCCATTTCAGAGTTATATTTAGGCTGAAGTTGTCCATCTATGCGGTTGAAACAGACCGCAGGTATGTTCGAGGTCCTGCGCCTCAAACCAGATAGAGGCACCCTTGGTAAATGCCACGCTTCTGCCTGAGACAACCTTTCTGTTCTTTTGGTCTTGGGTTGTGTTTGTTAAGGTTGGATAAAATAAGTTAGAATGCTGAAATAATAACCTATAATGAAACATAAATAATAATGAATAAAATACAGTGAGCAATTTTAATAGACATGTAAATATGCAGATAATTTATAATGCCAGGTAAGTCGAAAGCCTTTCTTTTCCACCGCTGAATTCATGGAGCTCATACATTAAGAAAGAAAGAAAGAAAGAAAGAAAGAAAGAAAGAAAGAAAGAAAAGAAAAGAAATAATGAATCATTTTAAAGAGACTGATCTTGGATACGGAGGAAGCGCCTTCATGACTTCCTAGGTGTTAGCCAATTGGTGCTGTTCTCATCCAAGTGCAGCAACAAACTTGAAAAACCAGCTTCTTTCCCTCTAAAGAAATCTGGGTGTGCTGGGGAGAGGAGCGGTTCCCACTGCTCCAGAAATGTTCTATCCAATGTCATTCTGGAACGTGTCCAGAAGAGGACAACAGAGATGCTCAAGGGTCTGGAAACCAAGCCTTATGAGGAACGGTTGAGGAGAGATAGGATAGCCATCTTCAAATATCTCAAGGGCTGTCACATGGAAGAGGGAACAAACTTATTTTCTCCTGCTCTGGAGGGCAGGGCTCGACCCAACGGCTTCAAGTTACAGGAAAGGAGATTTCGATTGAACCTCGGGAAAAGTTGATAGACAGAGGAACGGTTTCCCTAGGGAGGTTGTGGGCTCTCCTTACTTGAAGGTTTGCATTGGCTCCCAGTACGTTTCCGAGCACAATTCAAAGTGTTGGTGTTGACCTTGAAAGCCCTAAACGGCCTCGGTCCAGTATGTCTGAAGGAGCGTCTCCACCCCCATCGTTCAGCCCGGACACTGAGGTCCAACTCCGAGGACCTTCTGGCGGTTCCCTCATTGCGAGAAGCCAAGTTACAGGGAGCCAGGCAGAGGGCCTTCTCGGTAGTGGCGCCCGCCCTGTGGAACGCCCTCCCACCAGATGTGAGGGAAATAAGCAGCTAGAATCATAGAATCATAGAATCATAGAATCATAGAATCATAGAATCATAGAGTTGGAAGAGACCACAAGGGCCATCGGAGAAGAGAAGACTCCCTGGAGAAGACCCTGATGTTGGGAAAGATGGAGGGCACAAGGAGAAGGGGGCGACAGAGGACGAGATGGTTGGATAGTGTTTTCGAGGTTACCAGCATGAGTCTGACCAAGCTGCGGGGGGCAGTGGAGGACAGGAGTGCCTGGCGTTCTCTGGTCCATGGGGTCACGAAGAGTCGGACACGACTAAACAACAACAACAAGGGCCATCGAGTCCAACCCCCTGCCAAGCAGGAAACACCATCAGAGCACTCCTGACATATGGTTGTCAAGCCTCTGCTTAAAGACCTCCAAAGAAGGAGACTCCACCACACTCCTGGGCAGCAAATTCCACTGTCGAACAGCTCTTACTGTCAGGAAGTTCTTCCTAATGTTTAGGTGGAATCTTCTTTCTTGTAGTTTGGATCCATTGCTCCGTGTCCGCTTCTCTGGAGCAGCAGAAAACAACCTTTCTCCCTCCTCTATGTGACATCCTTTTATATATTTGAACATATAATCCTCTCTTTAAAAGACATCTGAAGGCAGCCCTGTTCAGGGAAGTTTTTAATATTTAACGCTGTATTGTTTTTAACACTTGATTGGGAGCTGCCCAGAGTGGCTGGGGAAACTCAGCCAGATGGGCAGGGTACAAATAAATTATTATTATTATTATTATTATTATTATTATTATTATTATTATTATTATTATTTTAAAGCAGAGTTTGGATGGCCATCTGTCATGGATGCTTTCGATGAGATTCCTGCATTGTAGGGGGTTGGACTACATGTGGTTCCTTCCTACTCTACAATTCTATGCTTCTATGAGAGGGCAAGATTCCAGTCCTCATGGTTCCAGTCAAAGCACTAGGTTAGGCAAGAGCAGAGGAAGCAGACCATTGTCCCATGTAGCTCAGCACTGTCTACACTGACTGGTAGCAGCTCCCCAGGATTTCGAGGAAGGAGGCATTCTGTGCCCAAAGCAGGTGCTCTAACCACTGTGAACAACAGCCCTTCCCTGTTACGTGTTGTTGTTGTTTAGTCGTTTAGTCGTGTCCGCCTCTTCGTGGCCCCCTGGATGAGAGCACGCCAGGCACTTCTGTCTTCCACTGCCTCCCGCAATTTGGTCAAACTCATGCTGGTAGCTTTGAGAACACTGTCCAACCCTCTCATCCTCTGTCGTCCCCTTCTCCTTGTGCCCTCCATCTTTCCCAGCATCAGGGTCTTTTCCAGGGAGTCTTCTCTTCTCATGAGGTGGCCAAAGTACTGGAGCCTTAGATTCGCGATCTGTCCTTCTAGTGAGCACTCAGGGCTGATTTCCTTCAGAATGGAGAGGTTTGATCTTCTTGCAGTCCATGGGACTCTCAAGAGTCTCCTCCAGCACCAGAATTCAAAAGCATCCATTCTTCGGCGATCAGCCTTCTTTATGGTCCAGCTCTCACTTCCATACATCACTACTGGGAAAACCATAGCTTTAACTATACGGACCTTTGTTGGCAAGGTGATGTCTCTGCTTTTTAAGATGCTGTCTAGGTTTGTCATTGCTTTTCTCCCAAGAAGCAGGCATCTTTTAATTTCTGCTGTCACCATCTGCAGTGATCATGGAGCCCAAGAAAGTAAAATCTCTCACTGCCTCCATTTCTTCCCCTTCTATTTGCCAGGAGGTGATGGGACCAGTGGCCATGATCTTCGTTTTTTTGATGTTGAGCTTCAGACCATATTTTGTGCTCTCCTCTTTCACCCTCATTAAAAGGTTCTTTAATGCCTCCTCACTTTCTGCCATCAATGTTATGCCATCTGCATATCTGAAGTTGTTGATATTTCTTTCGGCAGTCTTAATTCCGGCTAGGGATTCATCCAGCCCCGCTACGTAGGTGATGGTTTTTTGTAGCTCAATTCTATTTTGGAAGGTGATTGCATCACACCCTAATTATCAGGGAAGGAGTTTTAAGGGACCCAGAAGGGAAAGAACAGATGGATGAGTTTCCTGCTGGAACTCGTCACAGTCGCAGAGAATACCAAAAATGTCCCAAAGTGTTCTATGCGCCAGAGGAAATGTCTGAGGAAGGATACTGTTTGGACTATGTGTCTGCAGCTGCCACGTGAGAGGGACGGCCGTGCATTTAGAAAAGGGGAAAGAACCTCAATGTACGATAATAAAGGAAGGAAACTTTACAAACGCGTGGCTGGCAGCCAAAGGAGGCTGGGGACGCGTCTCCTAAAGAGCATTTCCTCACTTTCATCCCCATCTGACAAGCATTTTGTAGGCAAAGCATCCTGAAACCCCAGCACCCAACTGGGCCCTTCCCCAAAAACTTGGGCACATGCCTATGGTGGCTGTTTTGATCCCTGCCTCTAAGCGATCTTCCCTTGGCTCGGCCAAAAAGGGTCATTGCGTTGCCCATCACTAGCCATCAAAATCCCGTTCCCTCTCCTACCTCCTCTGCTGTTGTGGCGAATAAATAAGATAAAAATTGGGCTTAGCATCTAGCCAGAGAATTGTAGAGTTGGGAGGGACCCTGAGGGTCATCTAGCCCAACCCCCAGGCAAATCAGGAATCACAGCTGGAGAATTCCTGGCAGGCAGCCCCCCAAACTTAAAAATCTCCAAGGAAGGTGAGATTGCCACCTCCTGACAGAGTCCATTCCACCAGCAAACAGCTCTTGCCATCAGAAAGTTCTTCCTAGGTGACCGTGACGCCACGTGACAGGAATGGCCAATGGAAGTATGTGTTGATTCTGTGGAGTCTGCTGTGAATGCAGAAAGAGGAGGTAATCCCATAAAAAAGATGGAAGATCATTGAGGGGTCTTTCCAGGCCAGGACACCTCTGGGTGCTGGCCACCTTGAACTGTGTGCCAACCTCATGGAAGGAGGAACAACACCTACTATAGGCCTTTTGCAAGTGGTGAATCAGTGTATAAGGTAAAGGTAAAGGGACCCCTGACCATTAGGTCCAGTTGTGACCAACTCTGGGGTTGCGGCACTCATCTTGCTTTACTGGCTGAGGGAGCCGGCGTACAGCTTCCGGGTCATGTGGCCAGCAGGACTAAGCCGCTTCTGGCGAACCAGAGCAGCGCACGAAAACGCCGTTTACCTTCCCGCCGGAGCGGTACCTATTTATCTACTTTCACTTTGACATGCTTTTGAACTGCTAGGTTGGCAGGAGCTGGGACCGAACAACGGGAGCTCACCCCGTCACGGGGATTCAAACCACCGACCTTCTGATCAGCAAGTCCTAGGCTCTGTGGTTTAGACCACAGCGCCACCCGTGTCCCTGAAGCAGTGTATAAGGGTGCCTATATTTGTGATGATCCACCCCCGTGGGGGAGATTTCCTCTATTCTGACTGAGAAATGGAGGTGATGAAGGCAGACATCCGACTTCCCAAGCAACATGGGGCTGATGGGTTGGTGTTTGGAGCCTTGACTGAGGATGGACGTGTGGATACAGAGCTCTGCACGGCACTGCTGGCTGCTTCCCGCCCTCTGCCAGTCACCTTCCACAGAGCTTTTGACATGGTCTATGACCCTTTGGCAGCCTTGGGAATGCTAATATTGATGGGCTTTGAACGGGTCCTGACTAGTGGCTGTGACAGCTCTGTTCTGGAGGGGCTGCCCTTGATAAAACGACTGACAGAACAGGCTAAGGGCAGGATTGTTGTAGTGCCAGAAACCCTTACACTACCACGGGGGACTACCTCTGCACACCTGAATATTCCATCAAGGTGGTTGATGTGGCTAAAGTGAGGACCCTGGATGCAATTGCAAAGAATATCCTGTAGAGCAAGCTACTGTGAGCCAGGAAGACCCAGAGCCCTGTGACCTGCACAATCCACAGACATAGACATTTCAGCACCATCCTTGCCAGCACTTAAAGGACATGGGTCAATCAAATTAAGAAGCCTCTGCTTGTTTTTCTCTTATTTTCACTTGCTCCACAGCATTTTTTCCTCAGATGCCGTAATGCCATTTTGTCTGTGGAGAGCAAATGATGGGGAGGGGCTTAATTAAAGGGGCACTCGCCATCCGGCAACACTCTCCCTGTTAAGGTCTCTTCTCAAATAAACCCTGAAGCCACTCAAAAAAAAAAAAAAGGTAAGTTCTTCCTGATGTTTAGTCGGATTCTATTTCTTGCAACTTGAAGCCATTGGTTCTAGTCTTCCCCTCTGGAGCAGGAGAAAACAAGCTGGCTCCATCTTCCATGTAACAGCCCTTGAGATATTCAAAAATGAAAATGAAAATAATAATAATAATAATAATAATAATAATAATAATAATAATAATAATTTATTTATACCCCGCCCTCCCCAGCCAAGGCCGAGCTCAGAGCAGCTTACAAGCAATAATAAAAACAAGATGAATGATTACAACTTAAAAACAAAAATAAAATACAACATTAAAATAATGGAACATTAAAATATTAAAATGTAGCCTCATTGCAGGAAGAGAAGGAAAAGAAAAAAGAAAGAGAGGGAGGGAGGGAATCAAATTGGCTCCAAGCCAAAGGCCAGGTGGAACAACTCTGTCTTACAGGCCGTGTGGAAAGAAATCAGATCCTGCAGGGTCCTGGTCTCATGAGGCAGAGCGTTCCACCAGGCCGGAGCCAGTGTTGAAAAGGCCCTGGCTCTGGTTGAAGCCAATCTAACTTCCTTAGGGCCCGGGACCACTAGGGTGTTGTTATTTATGGACCTTGAGGCTCTCCGTGGGGCATACCAGGAGAGGCGATCCCGTAGGTACGAGGGTCCTAGGCCGTGAAGGGCTTTAAAGGTCAAAAGCAGCACCTTAAATCTGACCCTGTACTCCACCGGGAGCCAGTGCAGCTTGAAAAGCACTGGGTGAATATGCTCCCATGGCAGAGACCCTGTGAGGAGCCTCGCTGCAGCATTCTGCCCCCGCTGGAGTTTCTGGGACAGCTTCAAGGGCAGCCCCGCGTAGAGCGAATTACAGTAGTCAAGCCTGGAGGTGACCGTTGCATGGATCACTGTGGCCAGGTCGGGGCGGGAAAAGTAAGGGACCAACTGCTTGATGCGGCGAAGGTGGAAAAATGTCGCCTTGGCTGTTGCTGTAACTTGCGCCTCCATGGAAAGGGAGGCGTCAAGGATTACACCCAAACTCTTAACGGAAGGCAATGGCACTAATTGGGCCCCCGCAAGAGAAGGGAGTTGGTCCCTCATCCCCATGCCATCCCGACCTAGCCATAGGACCTCTGTCTTCGAAGGATTTAGTTTCAATCGGCTCCCACGAAACCATCCAGCCACAGCTTCCAAGCATCTGGTCAGTGTGTTCAAGGTCGAGTCGATGCGGCCATCCATCAGCAGATAGAGCTGAGTGTCATCAGCATATTGGTGACAGCCCAGTCCAAAGCTCCGGATAATCTGGGCAAGGGGGCGAATAAAGATGTTAAAAAGCATCGAGGAGAGAATTGCGCCCTGCGGCACTCCACACACCAAGGAGTGGCGCGACGACATTTCCCTCCCTAGTGCCACCCTCTGTCCCCGACCAGAGATAAAAGAGCACAACCAGTTACGGGCTATGCCCTGTATCCCCACGTCTGCGAGGCGGTGGTCCAGAAGATCATGATCGACCATGTCAAAGGCTGCTGACAAATCTAAAAGGATCAGCAGTCCTGACCCGCCTCGACCCAGTTGTCTACGGAGATCATCTGTTAGGGCAACCAGAGCCGTCTCCGTCCCAAAACCAGGACGGAAACCAGACTGAAATGGATCTAATGCCGATGTTTCCTCCAGAAACCTACCAAGCTGTTCAGCAACCGCTCTCTCAATTACCTTACCCAGGTATGGAAGATTTGAAACTGGGCGGTAATTGGATAGGTCTAAGGGATCTAATGAAGTTTTCTTTAAGAGCAGACACACCACTGCTTCCTTCAGTTCCCCTGGGAATGTCCCCGTGTCAAGGGACAAATTGATAATTTAACCCACAGCGCCACCCGCATCCCTACTTTAAAATTGATTGCGCCAATTGGTAGAAGATGAGATCAGCAGTGGCTATTAGCTACCATGGCTGTTTCCTGCTTCTATTATTAGTATATAGTAGTCCTCATAAGGGCAGAAGCTGTACGCCGGCTCCCTCAGCCAATAAAGCGAGATGAGCGCCGCAACCCCAGAGTCAGTCACAAATGCCCCTAATGGTCAGGGGTCCCTTTACCTTTACCTTTATGCAACACCACCACACTTAAACTTATAAGTATTATTTAGGCACTTACTTAGGAAAAACATCAGTCGTGTCAAAGGTGCCTCTGACTCACCCTGCGGCCTCATAGCAGCTCAATACAATACATAACATAATATTTTGGTGTAAGAGTTAATTTTGCGTGGACGTCGCCGTTGAGAATGACAAGCGCCGCTGCTGGCATGGCGCATCTTTGATAAAAGAGCGCGCAAAGTCGAAAGTCCTTTAGTGAAACAGTAGGTATACATTTCGGCCAAGCCTCTTCTAAGGCTCCTAAATGGCTTTAGCTTTCTCGGACCACATATGCAGTTTATATTACCCACAATTTCGCTGCATGCTTTCAGGTGAAATAAAGATTTTGATCTACATTAACCATTATGTTCTGCATGCATTCGTTGTGACGCATTCAGTTATTCTGGGACAGCCCCTGTTTTCAACTTTGAAAGTCAAAGGCGGTGGCTGTTCCATGAAGACTACATTTTAAAAGCATAATATTTCTGTGCAGCTGAAGGAAGCAAAGTACCTCCCTTTGCTAAGCAGCTAGGAAGTACCCAGAAATGAGAGAGCTGTTTCTTCTCCACTATCTCAGTAATCTGCATATGAAGAGGAACTGCAGTTGATGAGTCAGACAGACAGAAAGAGCAGGGTGAGGATATCAGAAGAGATTGGCTGCTGCAGGATCAGGCCAAAGGAGGCCCATCGTAGCCCAGTGTCGTCTTCTCACAGTTGCTAACCAGATGCTCCAATGGGAAGCCTTGTTAACGGAAAAATCTGAGGGCTCCCTTGGACAAAAAACAAAGACACCAACCAGGATTATTAGGAGCAAAACAGCAGCCAGTAGGCTTGGCCTTTATTGATCTGTTGCAACAGGAGAGAGGAGGGACCCAGAAAAATGGTGTGCAAGGCCTTATAAAGACTTTTGAAATTGCCACCCTGTAGATCAAGACCTTCCTGTACTGATCGGGACGCAGGTGGCGCTGTGGGTTAAAGCCTCAGCGCCTAGGACTTGCCGATCGAAAGGTTGGCGGTTCGAATCCCTGCGGCGGGGTGCGCTCCCGCTGCTCGGTCCCAGCGCCTGCCAACCAAGCAGTTCGAAAGCACCTCCGGGTGCAAGTAGATAAATAGGGACCGCTTACCAGCGGGAAGGTAAACGGCGTTTCCGTGTGTGGCTCTGGCTCTGGCCAGAGCAGCGATGTCACGCTGGCCACGTGACCCGGAAGTGTCTCCGGACAGCGCTGGCCCCTGGCCTCTTAAGTGAGATGGGCGCACAACCCCAGAGTCTGTCAAGACTGGCCCGTACAGGCAGGGGTACCTTTACCTTTTAGATCAAGACCACCCCCAGAAACATCATACATACATCACAGAAGGGGTGTAACCTAAGACCACCCCTCAGATACATCACACCTACATCACAGAAAAGGCGGTCTAAAACAGAAATTTGAATACTGTTTTTCTCCTGTTGTTGTTTATCACCTGTCTGGCAGGTTACTTGATTGGATTTCCTGGGGAGCCTGGCCAGTCTTTTGTAGTGATAAATACTTAGTTCCTGGGCCAGGTCACAGGCTCACACCCTATTCAAACACAGACATACCCTTAAGACAGGATTTGTGAAGGAAAAGACAATGGGGAGGCTTTTCCAGTTTGACCTTGCAGAGAAAACATTTGCTCAGTTTAGGAATCAAAATGGTTCCAGGTTGGCCTTCCTGTGCTGATCTATGCATGTGCTTGGTTGGTACACTTATGAACATTATCATACATCTAAGACCATAAAATTCCTATCACAGCCTGAAAACAAGACTCAGTGCAAAAGCAGCACAGCTCTCTACTCAAGAGTTCCCAGAAATCAATATTATTTGGGGGCATATTCTCTCCAGTGGAGAGAAGACTCATCGCCTTACAGGAGGAAGTGATGCATGTCCTCCATCATTTATCCGATGAAAATAGGGACATCAAAGTCAATAATAATAATAATAATAATAGTAATTCTGACTGGGCAGCTGCAGCCACTCTGGGTAACTCCCAACATATATAAAACCGTAATAAAACATTTGAAAACTTCCCAATACAGGGCTGCCTTCAGATGCCTTCTAAAGGTTGTTTGGTTACTTATCTCCTTGACGCGGGTGGCGCTGCAGTCTAAACCAATGAGCCTCTTGGGCTTGCCGATCGGAAGGTTGGAGGTTCAAATCCGCATGACGGGGTGAGCTCCCGCTGCTCTGTCCCAGCTCCTGCCAACCTAGCAGTTCGAAAGCATGCCAGTGCAAGTAGATAAATAGGTATCGCTCTGGTGGGAAGGTAAATGGCGTTTCTGTGAGCTCTAGTTTCCGTCACAGTCTTCTGTTGCGCCAGAAGCGGTTTAGTCCTGCTGGCCACATGACCCGGAAAGCTGTCTGTGGACAAACGCCGGCTCACTTGGCCTGAAAAGCGAGATGAGCACTGCAACGCCATAGTCACCTTTGACTGGACTTAACTGTCCAGGGGTCCTTTCCCTTTCCCTTTTTACCTTCCTTGGCTGGGGGGGGGGGGTCACATAACTCCATACTCTCCAACATTTCTCTGATGAAAATAGTGACAACCTAAGCAAAAGCAGGGACGCGGGTGGCACTGTGAGTTAAACCACCAAGCCTAGGACTTGCCGATCAGAAGGTCGGCGGTTCGAATCCCCATGACGGAGTGAGCTCCCTTTGCTCGGTCCCAGCTCCTGTCAACCTAGCAGTTCGAAAGCATGTCAAAGTGCAGGTAGATAAACAGGTACCGCTCCATCGGGAAGGTAAACGGTGTTTCCGTGCGCTGCTCTGGTTCGCCAGAAGTGGCTTAGTCATTCTGGCCACATGACCCGGAAGCTGTACACTGGCTCCCTCGGCCAATAAAGCGAGATGAGCGCCGCAACCCCAGAGTTGGTCACGACTGGACCTAATGGTCAGTGGTCCCTTTACCTTTAATGAAAAGCAGGACATTCCGGGATCAAATCAGAAACTGGGATGGCTTCTGTAAATCAGGGGCTGTCCCGGGAAAATAGGAGGGTCTGGTGATGGCCTCTGACTTGGATGGTTTTACAAGAGGATCAGACATTTTCGGGAAGAAGGCTACTGATGGCTGCTGGGCACAATGGCTCTATTCTGCCTCCACAATTGGAGGCAACAGTGCTTCTGAATACCAGTCGCTGGAGAGGGCAAAGGGGAAAGGGCAATAATAATATTAATAATAATAATAATAATAATAATTTTTTATTTGTACCCCGCCCATCTGGCTGGGTTTCCTCAGCCGCTCTGGGTGGCTTCCAACAATAGACCAAAAATACACTAAGATGTCACACATTAAAAGCTTCCCTGAACAGGGCTGCCTTCAGATGTCTTCTGAATGTCAGGTAGTTGTTTATCTCTTTGACATCTGGTGGGAGGGCGTTCCACGGGGCGGGTGCCACCACTGAGAAGGCCCTCTGCTTGGTTCCCTTTAGCTAGCTTCTCGCAATGAGGGAACCGTCAGAAGGCCCTCAGAGCTGGACCTCAGCGTACGGGCTGAACGATGGGGGTGGAGACGCTCCTTCAGGTATACTGGGCCGAGGCCGTATAGGGCTTTGAAGCGCTCAGGTCCTGCTTGTAGATTTCCCCTGGGGGTCCCTGGCTGGCCACTGCGAGGACACAATGCTGGACAAGATGGGCCATTGGCCTGATCCATCATATCTCTTCTTATGTTCTTGGGTAACACAGGCAGCAGGACTGTCAAATGGCATGGTGTCTAATCTGGAAGTGAGCAAAATGTGTATTCTTCATCTAGCTGGCTTACTTCATTTCCTGGAAGGGGGAAAAAGAAGAAGAGGAGAAGGATTTCACTTCCTCCAAGAAGCCTCTAACTCCTGCAGGTGTTTTCTGCTTTAGCAATCAGCTTCTTCCTTAAACAATGGAACTATGTCATACCTAGTTCCGGACAGACAGATGCTGAATTATCCAGACCAAACACTTAAGAGCAAACAATACACACACCAATTTTCCTCTCCCTTTCCCAGAAATCTGAATCACGCAGCAACCAGCACAAGGAGCACGTTTGTGGATTGGGCCGCCGATAGCACGGATTTCATTCCATCTTGATCAGCAGCCAGTGGGTGCAACAGTGAACAGAGATAAGCTTTCCCTGGGTGCTTTGCATCCATTCGCTCAGAGGTAGACTGCTGCTGTACATGGAAGTTTCATTTAGACTGGGCATGGGGGAGCTTTTGGCTCTCCAGAGGGGACTGGTCTACAACTCTCAGCAGCCTATATGCCACCCGTGCTCAGAGACCTGCACTGGCTGCCAATTTGCTTCCTGGCCAAGTTGAAGGTGTTACTGTTCGATTATTAAAGCCCTTAAGAGTTTGGGATGAATGTGCATGCAATGCCCTAAAAGAAAATGTGATGAAAATTATGTATAGATGGTATATTACACCTGTCAAGTTAGCAAAAATGTATAAAGTCAGTAATAAATGTTGGAAATGTAAAGAAAAAGAGGGAACATTTTATCACATGTGGTGGGAATGTAAAAAGGTGAAATGCTTCTGGGAGATGATATATAATGAGATGAAAAAAATGTTGAAATATATGGTACATTCCTAAAGAAACCAGAAGCATTTTTACTGGGCATTGTGGGGGGGGGTGACATAAATAGAAAGGAATGTAAGCTCTTCTGATATGAAATAACAGCAGCAAGAATATTACTGGCCCAAAAATGGAAGCAAGAAGAATTACCGACGATTGAAGAATGGAGAATGAAGTTGATGGACTATGCAGAACTAGATAAACTAACAGGAAGGATTCAAAACAGGTGGGACCAGAAATTCACGGAAGACTGGAGTAAATTTACGGACCACTTGAAAAGTATTTGTGAAGAACAGACAACGTTTGTAGGTTTGCAAGAAGTTTTGTGAGGAGCATTATTGGAAGTATTGCAAAAATGGAGAAGGGGAAGGATGATTTGTTAAGAGATGTAAAGGCAATATAAAGTTAAGAAATGCATAAGAAGTGGTTAAAACGGTGGGTTATCAGAGGTGCTGATGGAAGTCTAAAAAGATTGTATAAGTGATAAGTTTTGTGGTACATTTTATAATTTATATGTTAAAATCAATAAAAAAATAAAGAGCTTGGGATGAATGTACCTGCGAGATCGCCTTAGACCATATTCACCCATTAGGCCACTTCAGTTGGCAGAATTGGCAATGTTACAGTTGCCTCATAATACTTATTCCTCATTTGTAAGAAATTGATGCGTTAGTGTGGCAACATTTTGAAATACACCAAGATTGCGCATAGTCAAAACACTTTGGGTCTGATGGCGGTTGGAATGCCAAAGTCATTTTTCCTGGAATACTGCTCCCTTTTTAATTAAAAATTATTATTTCCCCACACGCACGTAAAGATGAATACGCACAAGTTAAATGTGCGTATAAGTTGCGGGCTTACTGTATTTTTAAACCCTTAAAAAGCCGGCAATAAACACCAGATTAAAACACATGCTGACGTTCTGTATGTCCGGACAGACTTTGCCTTAGCAAATATGCTTTTTATTGTGTGCCGAGAAGATTAGAGTTGCCAGATATCAAGAGGCAGAGAGATCCTGGAACCATGACCCCATGTGAGTTGCAGGCTTGCTGGAATCTGCTTTATTGCTTCACTGTTTGGTAAACTGCTTTGAGGTTTCCTTTCGTTTCATTAAATCCATAGCAAATAAGACGCACGGAGTATTCCAACGATTCAGCAAAAGAGGCGTCGTTTCGGGGGGTTTTTTTTTACAACCAAGTGCTGCAAAAATCTTCATAAAATAAGTAAGTGCATACAATTTTCAACTCTGGCTGTTGGGCCAATGTTCCAAGTTGGAGGTTGGGCGAGATTGAACCAGCCCTCCAAAATTCCCCAGAACCCAAATTTAGATGCAGTTTCTGTTCTTTCTCCAAAGGCCTCCCCACCTCCCACCCTCCTCCTCCTCCTCCTCCTCCTCCTCTCTGTGCGCTGAGATCCACCTTCACTTTCAGTTTAACTGAGCCGAGCTGCATTCCTGAGGTCTGTCACTTGTGGCTTCGGCTTGAATTCCCACCAGACATGTAAGTACCGCTCCCTTTTGAAGTCTCTCAGGTGGGCTTGCTGTATTGCCAGGGGCAGCCGCAAGAGGTTTCCTGCCCCTCCCAGAAAACATCCCACCCACTATACAGTGGTACAGTGATACAGACTCCGCTAACCCAGAAATAGTACCTCGGGTTAAGAACTTTGCTTCAGGATGAGAACAGAAATTGTGCGGTGGCAGTGCAGCAGCAGGAGGCCCCATTAGCTAAAGTGGTACCTCAGGTTAAGAACAGTTTCAGGTTAAGAACGGACCTCCAGAACGAATTAAGTACTTAACCTGAGGTACCACTGTATATTAAATCTTGATCACTAAAATATAACCTAAAAGTATCATTTAAAACCTTAATCATTTTGGTAGTACAGTGGTACCTCGGGTTAAGTACTTAATTCATTCCGGAAGTCCGTTCTTAATGTGAAACTGTTCTTAACCTGAAGCACCATGATTTCTGTTCTCATCCTGAAGCAAAGTTCTTAACAAGAGGTACTATTTCTGGGTTTCTGAGTCTGTAACCTGAAGCGTATGTAACCTGAAGCGTATGTAACCCGAGGTACCACTGTACTTTTAACCAGAACCCATAAACGAAACACAACATGGCCGCCCAGTCAAACTGTACATTGGGAGACCCAGGATGGGCAAAAAGAAAAGGCTTGTTCAAATTACGATAAATTCAACAGTGTAAATGAAGTTCTGATGGATGTAGCAATGGTTTAGCTAGTTCATGTAAAATATGCAGTGATGTATGGTATGCAAAATGAACCACGGAAAAGAGAAGGGAAATCATTGATTTAAGGTTGTTTAAATGAAATGTAAATTAGAAAATTTAATAAAAGTTATATAAAGAAAGACTTGTTCACACAGTGGATCACTAAGCTGCGGCAGTCACACATTATTATTATTATTATTATTATTATTATTATTATTATTATTATTCCCATTGGAACTCCAGGCTATTGAGATCACTGCACTGTCGGAGCCTGCTAAAACATTGTTTAGACAAGCCTGCCGAGCTTTTAAGAAAGCCGGTGAGAGTTTTTTTGTAGTCCATTGCCGTTTTAATTTTCAGAAAGTTTTAAATTGTTGATTTTTCTTATTGATACTTTTATTGTTTTATTTTTTTCCCTCTAAACTGATCTGAGGTTTGTTATTACAATTAAGCGGTGTAAACATGTCTTGAAATAAATAAACACTGAGTGCCCTCTCTTTGCCCTAAGGTGAGTTACATTATGGAGGGGAAATACTGTGATTTTATATTGTAAACTGCTCTGTGATCTTCAGATGAAGGATTTAATGAATTTGATAAATCTTAATTAATTAATAACATTAAAACGCAAAATTAAAAACAGTTTTAAAAAACAATCACAAAAACCAAGGTGGGTTCTAAAGGAAGACTAGACAAATTCACTGAGGACTAATAATAATAATAATAATAATAATAATAATAATAATAATAATAATTTATTATTTATACCCCACCCATCTGGCTGAGTTTCCCAGCCACTCTGGGCGGCTCCCAATCAAGTGTTAAAAACAGTACAGCGTTAAATATTAAAAACTTCCCTGAACAGGGCTGCCTTCAGATGTCTTCTGAATGTCAGGTAGTTGTTTATCTCTTTGACATCTGGTGGGAGGGTGTTCCACAGGGCGGGTGCCACTACCGAGAAGGCCCTCTGCCTGGTTCCCTGTAACTTGGCTTCTCGCAGTGAGGGAACCACCGGAAGGCCCTCGGAGCTGGAGCTCAGCGTCTGGGCAGAACGATGGGGGTGGAGACGCTCCTTCAGGTCTACTGGACCAAGGCCGTTTAGGACTTTAAAGGTCAGCACCAACACTTTGAATTGTGCTCGGAAACGTACTGGCTATTAATGGCTACTAGCAACAATGGCTATGTGCTATTCCTCCTGTGTTGAAGGCAACATGCTTCTGTATACAAGACACAGCCGAGTTTACTGGCTCTCAGAGGATGGTGCCCGGTTGCCACTCTGTTTGAGTCTCTGTTCTAGGGCTCTCCTCTCCCCCCCTGGGATTGAGGCTGCAGAAGCAGCGGTGGCCGTGGACCAAACAATATCAAATTTGAGATTCACACAGAAAGGCAGGCTTCTCTGAGGGAGTGAGCACTCAAGACCCCCTCAAAAATGAATTTAACTCAGAACCCCAGCCACAAAAACCCGCTGGTGAATAACCAACTCAGCCCGCACCCCATAGAGGGAAACGAAACTCCTCTGAAAACCTATAAAGGAAGTAATGAAGACATCAAAACGTACTTGGGCTCGACCAACAGCGCCATCCACTTGACCTTTGCAATTTCCTGTTTCACCCTTAAACTTTGCTTCCTAAAGAAAAGAAGAAATCGTATGACTTTTGATCACCATTATACATAAGGGCATAATAAATCTGCCTTATGCCCAGCCAGAGCATTGGTCCATATAGCTTAGTGTTGTCTACACTGACTGGCAGAAACTGGACTACAGCTTCCATTATCCCTGACCACATTTGGGGCCAGGAATGCTTCCAAATATCAGTTGCTAGAAACCCCAGGACGAGAGAGTGCTCTTGGGCCTGATTCCTGCTTGTGGGTTTCCCTTTGGGGCACCTGGGTGGCTCATAGCTGTCAACCGTCCCTTATTTGGCGGGAAAGTCCCTTATCCCAGCGCCATGTCCCGCTGCTGTCCCTTATTGATGATGTCCCTTAAATTTCCCAGGTTTCAAAGGAAGCAGCTCCTCTCCCTCCCTCCCTGCCGGCCAGGGAGGAGGGAGGCTCCAACTGTGTTGCTTGGCTGCGTTGCTCACCCAATAAGGAGTCTAAGAACGACTGGGGGGTGGAGCTTGCATGCCTTGTGCCGATCAAATTGGTTGCGTTGCCTGGGGACTCGCCTTTGCTCAGCGCTTCCCAGCGGAGAGGTGATGGTGGTTTTCCTTGCTGCATCCCCTTTGCCGGGTTGCTGCGCTGTGGGAACCACCGCTTGAGGCTTTGTTTGGCTGCTGGCTGGGCTTTCTGCCTTTGGCTCGGAGGGGCTCAGAAGTCAAACATACCTGTGCTCTGAAAATCCCTTATTTTGGCTGCTGATCCAGTGGCGTAGCGTGGGGGGTGCAGGGGGGGCCGGCCGCACCGGGCGCAACATCTGGGGGTTAGGGTTAGGGGGCACAAATCCACAGGTTAGGGGGCGCAAATTACTTGCCTTGCCCCGGGTGCTGACAACCCACGCTACGCCACTGTGCTGATTGTTGGTTTCTGCTCTCTTCACTGTGCAGCGAAAGTGCTTGTCACGAGACAGGTGTTTACATTCCACAGTCAATTGCTGTTGGAGTTTCTCACGGGAAAGGAGACTGGATGTGACGTACACTGGTTTCCTGTTTTTCACTGTTCTCACAGTGTTCTCTCCGTGCTTTAGAGGAGAGAGGATGCTTTCTCTGCTCCGGCAGAGGCAAGATGTTTTTCTGTAATCTACCAGCTTTGAAGTGTAAATAAAGTAATATATAGTATGTGGCACGTACTCCTCATCATTCCGCTGTGCTTGGGACACTGCAAATTCAACACTGATCCCTTATTTTCGAGGCTGCTGGTCCCTTATTTTCAAATCTGTAAGTTGACAGCTATGGGGTGGCTACTATGAGTACAGGATGCTAGACTGGATGGGCTCCCTATGGGCCTGATCCAGCAGCCAAGCTCTTCCTATGTTCTTATGAGCCACACTGACTCCTGGAGCTGATGGGATTTGAAGTCCATCAACATCTGGAGCCTAAAGTTTTCTCTTTCCATGGAATAATCCCTAAGCATTGGGCTAGAAATCCATTAAAGCAATAGGAATACTTACAAAATGTTGCTCCTGCTAATCAAGACGATTCCTTCTGCAGAAATAAATAAGCAAAGTTTCAATGTATTCCCCGTCAGGTCCCAGCATGGGTGACAACATTTTAAGATTCCCTATTAAAAGCAGTTGAAAGCAAATTGTATCCAGTGATAGTTCTACTTAAGAGCAGAATTAATGAATAAACCAGACCAACTTAGGTCCATTAATTTCAGGGAGTCTACTCAGAACAGGACTAGCACGGGATACAAAACAACAACAAAAATGTGAGTCTACTCTGAACGGGACAAAATGTAACCCTGTAATGATCATAAGTGGCAGAGGTGATAAGGAAACATTCGTCCCCTGCAAGAAAACATCTTTCCTTGGAGGGGTTACACCCGTTTCCTTGGCCTACCCAACATGATGATTGCACAACATGGGTTTCTCCAGAAAAATATCTTGGGAGATTTTTATTTTGTCAAAGCGAAAAAGCCCCTTTGCATCCAGCCTTTTCTGTTTCACAATAGAGGGTGGTGGTGACTGGTGTTGTTTCCTGTTAAGACAGCGAAAGGAGCAGTCGCCTTGTTCCTCAGTCTAAGGAGTGCTCTGACCGACCCACCGGACGTCTGAACAATGGCAGACGTGAAGATGGGAGCCTTATTCCTGCTCACCGCCATCCTTCAGAGTTTTGTAGGTAAGTTGCCTGATCTCTTGCATCTCCTTCATTCAGAAGGTTTGGACTTGTTGTTTTTGCCTTTTGCTCGTTTGCTTTGACCCAGTGAGATTTCAGGCAGACGGGTGACTGTCCCAAACAGACTGGCTTACGGAAGAAGTTTAGACATTGCACCCATTTAGGTATAACTGCAAGGCTTTTCTTGAGTCTCAAAACATCTGAATGAGCACTCGGACCTAGGAAAGCCATTGAAAAGCTACGTTTTTTCTTTGAAAGAGCATCTTTGTTTTTATTTCGCTTTGCAATTAGGCAAACTTTACCCAACTCATTTTTAGCAGGTTTTTCTTTTCTTTTTTAAGGGAATGAGAAGGAGTGAGTCCTTTAGGCAGGCAGCTGGGGGACGGGACGGACAGAAAGGATTAGTTATAATTTTACCCTCAAATGTCATTTTAGCAGCTTTTAAAAAGGAAAATGAAATGGGAAGTAGTTACTCATTTACTCGGAGTGGGGGAATGTTATGACTTTCCTCCCAGGTATCATCAAGGAAAGTTATAGATGATATTTTACAAAGTCACAGAGAAGCCATAAATTGATTTGTTTCTAAAGAAAGTCTTGTGAAACATCCAGTTAGCCAGAAGATAAACATTTATTGCACAAGCCAAAGGCCATAACATCATCTGAAAACACTAATACTATAAGAACATAAGCAAAACCTCCTGTTCTCATGACTCATTGGGAAACCTCCAAGTAGGAGCTGAGCACAAGAGCAGTGAAGGCTTTGGGCGGGGAGCAGAGTTTAATCTGCAGCAGAAGGCAGAACGCTTCTGAGGTCACAGCCACACCTTATATTGAAAGCATGTTCAACTCACAGTTAAAGCACATGCTGTGTCCTTTCCCTCAAAAAACAGAACCCTGGAAACTGTAGTTTGCCATTTCCAGCACCCTTAACAAACTACAGCTCCCAGGATTCTTGGGGGTGGCACTATGTGCTTTAAATGTGTAGTAAAAAAAGGTAAAGGGACCCCTGACCATTAGGTCCAGTCGTGGTTGACTCTGGGGTTGCGGCGCTCATCTCGCTTCATTGGCCGAGGGAGCCGGTGGCGTACAGCTCATGTGGCCAGAATGACTAAGCTGCTTCTGGCAAACCAGAGCAGCGCATGAAAATGCCGTTTACCTTCCCACCGGAGCAGTACCTATTTATCTACTTGCACTTTGACGTGCTTTTAAACTGCTAGGTTAGCAGGAGCAGGGACTGAGCAACGGGCGCTCACCCCATTGCGGGGATTCAAACCGCCGACCTTCTGATCGGCAAGTCCTAGGCTCTGTGGTTTAACCCACAGTGCCACCCTCGTCCCAAATGTGTGGTAAATGTGCCTTAATATATATATGGTGCAGATCTTAACTGAATGCCAGTTTCCAAAAAATTAGGAGAGTTGCTGTTTCACTCAACACCATGCTTTAGGCTTCAGTTTTGGGGCATTTGACCGGCCATTGATAAAACAGGAGACTGGACTACTGGATGGGTCCCCTTTGGCCTGATCCTGTGGCAGGGCTCTCTTTAAGTCCTTGCATTTATTTCCCAATTGAATGGATCCTTGTTGCTTTCAGATATGGGGTAGTTTTACTATATTCTGTTTTGGAGCTGGCTGGATTCTGTGCAGGCTGACATGTTGTGCGGGTGCCTGATGATCGTCTTCCAAAGCAACTACTCTATTCCGAACTTAAAAATGGAAAGCGTAATGCTGGTGGTCAACAAAAGAGGTTTAAAGACTATCTCAAGGCAGATCTAAAAAAATGTAGTATAAACACTGAAAACTGGGAAACACTGGCCTGCGAGCGCTCCAGTTGGAGAACAGCCTTTACCAAATGTGTCATGGGCTTTGAAGACACTCGAACTCAGGACGCAAGGGAGAAACGTGCTAAGAGGAAGGCACGCTTGGCAAATCCACACCGTGATCAACTCCCACCAGGAAACCTATGTCCCCACTGTGGAATGACGTGTGGATCCAGAATTGGCCTCCACAGTCCCTTACGGTCTCATTGTTAAAACCGTGTTTATGGAAGACAATCTTACTCGGCTACGAGGGATCGCCAAAGAAGAAGAAGAAGATTAAGGGGATGAGCTGACTCAGGATGCCTGTGAAACTGCTCTCTGGGCAGAATGAAGAAGAAGCATCAGGTCAAGCTGACTTCATAAATGAGCAGAAAATCCCCAAGGAAGGGGAACTTGTCTTTAATGGCTCTGCAGTTAATTTAATCCCAAATGAGCATGTGCAAATAAATGCTTAGACTGCCCCTCTTCGAAACAAACCAGACGAATTCTAAGGTGAACCAAGGGGGAGTTCAGAAGATGCACCCACACTTTGGAACTCCCTGCCTATTGACATAGAATCATAGAACTGTAGAGCTGGAAAGGGACCCGAGGGTCATCTAGTCTAACCCCCTGAAACGCAGGAATCTTTTGCGCAGTGTGGGGCTTGAACCCAGGACCGTGAGATTCAGAATCTTACGCTCTACCAACTGAGCCATAAAGCTGTGTACTTTGTTCAGCACCTGCTTAAAAACTATTTTTGTTTGGGCATGCCTATCCAGATATATAGATTATTGAAAGCATTTTAATTTGGTTTTTAGCTTACCACTGATTTTTTTACTTTTGTTAAAATGTTGAAAAACTGTCGTTTTACTGATAATGGCACTGAATTTTATTACTTCGGTCGCAGACCAGTTCCAGCCCACATACAATATCAAGGAAGTCATAATACACAATAGGGATACATTTGAATTTGCAGTTAGGTATAACAAGGACAATACCGATATAGCAACAGTTTAAAAATATATAAATTTTAAAACTTAGTCGATAATGGCACTGTTTTGTTTTCTCTCCCCCCCCCTCTCTTTTTTGGGGGGGTAAGCCACTTTGAGATTAGTTTTAACGATCAAGATGAATATGAGATCTTATGCAATAAATAAGAAGTTGACGGTTGGGCTCCCAACCAAGGACTGTCAGAGGTAAAGAATGAGGGAAATTCCTTAAGACGAAGAAGGGAAACAACTTTCACAGCAAGTGGCGAGGAAGGGAAACCCCAGACATCACAAGTCACCCGACCCTTCAAAACAGATGACTAGAAGGGGAAGGAAGTCCAGGGAGGAGTCAGTATGCAGATGATACCCAGCTCTACCTCTCTTTCAAATCGGAACCAGTGAAGGCGGTGAAGGTCCTGTGTGAGTGCCTGGAGGCGGTTGGAGGATGGGTGGCAGCTAACAGATTGAGATTGAATCCTGACAAGACAGAAGTACTGCTTTTGGGGGACAGGAGGCGGGCAGGTGTGGAAGACTCCCTGGTCCTGAATGGGGTAACTGTGCCCCTGAAGGACCAGGTGCGCAGCCTGGGAGTCATTCTGGACTCACAGATGTCCATGAAGGCACAGGTCAATTCTGTGACCAGGGCAGCTGTTTATCAGCTCCATCTGGTACGCAGGATGAGACCCTCCCTGCCCGCGGACTGTCTCGCCAGAGTGGTGCTTGCTCTGGTTATCTCTTGCTTGGACTACTGCAATGCGCTCTATGTGGGGCTACCTTTGAAGGAAACTGTTACAATTAATCCAGAATGTGGCAGTTAGACTGGTGACTGGGAGCGGCCGCCGACACCATATAACACCGGTCTTGAAAGACCTACACTGGCTCCCAGGACGTTTCCAAGCACAATTCAAAGTGTTGGTGCTGACCTTTAAAGCCCTAAACGGCTTTGGTCCAGTTTACCTGAAGGAGCGTCTCCACCTCCATCGTTCTGCCCGGACGCTGAGGTCCAGCGCCGAGGGCCTTCTGGCGGTTCCTTCCCTGCGAGAAGCCAAGTTACAGGAAACCAGGCAGAGGGCCTTCTCAGCGGTGGCACCCGCCCTGTGGAACGCCCTCCCACCAGATGTCAAAGAGAAAAATAACTACCAAACTTTGAGAAGACATCTGAAGGCAGCCCTGTGTAGGGAAGCTTTTAATGTTTAATAGGTTATTGTATTTTAGTGTTTTGTTGGAAGCTGCCCAGAGTGGCTGGGGGGACCCAGCCAGATGGGCAGGGTATAAATTTATTTATTTATTTATTTATTTATTTATTTATTTATTTATTTTAATAATAATAATAATAATAATAATAATACGCTCTATGGAGCTAGAACCTGGAGACTACGGTAGCCAAAAAGTGGACTGGCCCTCCTGATAACTTCATAATTAATCTATGGAACTCCCTGCCACAGGAGGCAAGATGGCCAACCAACCCTAGATGGTTTTAAAAGAGGACTGGCCAAATTCATGGAGGAGAAGGACTATCAATGTCAACTAGCCATTACAGATAAGCTCTCGCGTCACAGTCAGAGGTTGTAATGTTTCTGAATCCCAGTTGCTGAAAAATGTAGGAGGGAAGAACGTTCTTCCGCTGGGGCCGTGCTTGTGGATTTCCCATGGGGGCATCTAGTTGGCCACTGTGAGAACAGGATGCTGCCCTAGATGGGCTCCCTTTGGTCAGACCCAGCAGGCTCTCCTTACGTTGTAACTCCGGTTCCCCCTCACAGGGGAGTGGCCTACCTGCTCATTACTAACATTTACGAGTGGCATCCAATCTTAAGTCCTTACTCAGAGCAGAACTGCAGATCCGGACATCAGTCATACAAGAAATAAGCAAAATAACTAAGCAAGTACAGTGGTACCTCTGGTTGCGAACAGGATCCGTTCCGGAGGCCCGTTCATAACATGAAAAGAGTGCAACCCGCAGCGGTGTGTCTGCGCATGTGCGGGTTGCAATTCGCTGCTTCTGCGCATGCGCGTGACGTCATTTTGTGCTTCTGCGCATGCGCGAGCAGCGAAACCCAGAAATAACCCTTTCCGATACTTCCGGGTCACCGCGGGACGTAACCTGAAATAACGTAACGTGAAGCAGATGTAACATGAGGTATGACTGTATTAGAAGTCACCCCAGAATTGCCACTACTAAACGTCTTCCAAGACAATAACGCCCACTCACAACACAAAGACCTCATAACCCACCTCCTCTCTCAGCAGCCAGAAGCATCATAGCCAGACACTGGAGAGACCTGTCAGGAGTAAGCATGGACCAATGGTATCAATTAGTCTGGGAAACAGCCTTATTAGAAAAACTAACCAACAAACTGAAAGTGGCATGGGGACAAACAGAAGAAGACGCCTTCACCCCGGTATGGATACCCTTTATCACTTCTTCTTTGGCGATCACTCGTAGCTGAGTAAGATTGTCTTCCATAAACACGGTTTTAACAACGACTCCGTAAGTGACTGTGGAAGCCAATTCTGGACCCACACGTCCTTCCACAGTGGTTACCGGGCAGGAGTTATAATAATAATAATAATTTATCATTTATACCCCGCCCATCTGGCTGGGCCTCCCCAGCCACTCTGGGCGGCTTCCATAGAAAGCAAAAATACAGTAAAATATCACACGTTAAAAACTTCCCTGAACAGGGCTGCCTTAAGATGTCTTTTGAATGTCAGGTAGTTGTTTATTGCTTTGACATCTGCTGGAAGGGCGTTCCACAGGGCGGGCGCCACTACCGAGAAGGCCCTCTGCCTGGTTCCCTGTAGCTTTGCTTCTCGCAATGAGGGAACTGCCAGAAGGCCCTCGGCACTGGACCTCAGGGTCCGGGCAGAATGATGGGGGTGGAGACGCTCCTTCATGTATACTGGACCAAGGCCGTTTAGGGCTTTAAAGGTCAGCACCAACACTTTGAATTGTGCTTGGAAACGTACTGGGAGCCAATGTAGGTCTTTCAAGACCGGTGTTATGTGGTCTCGGCGGCTGCCCCCAGTCACCAGTCTATCTGCCGCGTTCTGGATTAGTTGTAGTTTCCGAGTCACCTTCAAAGGTAGCCCCACGTAGAGCGCATTGCACGGTGAGGGTTTTCCAAGCGGGCCTTCCTCTTAAGGTGCTGCTTTTGACCTTTAAAGCCCTTCACGGCCTAGGACCTTCGTACCTACGGGACCGCCTCTCCTGGTATGCCCCACGGAAAGCCTCAAGGTCCATCAATAGCAACACCCTAGAGGTCCCGGGCCCTAAGGAGGTTTGATCAGCCTCAACCAGAGCCAGGGCCTTTTCAGCACTGGCTCCGGCCTGGTGGAACGCTCTGCCTCATGAAACCAGGATCTGATTTCTTTCCACACGGCCTGTAAGACAGAGTTGTTCCGCCTGGCCTTTGGCTTGGAGCCAATTTGATTCCCTCCCTCTCTTTCTTTTTTCTTTTCCTTCTCCTCCTGCGATGAGGCATTTTAATGAGGCATTTTAATATTTCAATGTTTCAATATTTTAATGTTGTATTTTAATTTTGTTTTAAGTTGTAATCATTCAGCTTGCTTTTATTATTGCTTGTTAGCCGCCCTGAGCCCAGCCTTGGCTGGGGAGGGCGGGGTATAAATAAAATTACTATTATTATTATTATTATTATTATTATTATTATTATTAGCACGTTTCTCCTTGCGTCCTGAGTTCAAGTGCCTTGAAGCCCGTGGCACCTTTGGCAAAGGCTGTTCTCCAACCCTTTATCACATACACAGCCCAACAAGACAACAACAGGAACCCGCCAACAGCATATGAATCCATCTGGCTAACCTGATAAAAAAACATACCCACCCCAGTCACACACATGAAAACAAAGTTCACCACAGCCAGTCAAAGACAAGCTAAGGCCTGGGGGCCGGCTCTGGCCCAATCGTCTTCTCGATCCAGCCAGCGGATGGCCCGGGTATCAGCGTGTTTTTACATGAGTAGAGTGTGTCCTTTTATTTAAAATGCATCTTTGGGTTATTTGTGGGGCATAGGAATTTGTTCATATTATTTTCAAAATATAGTCCGGCCCCCCACAAGGTCTGAGGGACAGTGGACCGGACCCCTGCTGAAAAAGTTGCAGACCCCTGCCCTAGGCCAACCCCAACCTCTCTCACCACCAAAGGAATACAGTGGTGCCCCGCAAGACGAATGCCTCGCAAGACGAAAAACCCGCTAGACGAAAGGGTTTTCCGTTTTGGAGGCGCTTCGCAAAACGAATTTCCCTACGGGCTTGCTTCGCAAGACAGAATGTCTTGCGACTTTTTCCGACTTTTTTTTTCCTCCCCCCCCCCTTTCTAAGCCGCTAAGCTGCTTATCTGCTTATCCGCTAAGCTGATAAGCCGCTAAAAGCCGCTAAAAGCCGCTAAGCCACTAATAGCGCTAATCCGCTAAGCCGTCAATAGGCTTGCTTCGCAAGACGAAAAAACCGCTAGACGAAGAGAATCGCGGAATGGATTCTTTTCGTCTTGCGAGGCACCACTGTATAGGCAAATAGTAAAGAGAACCCACACAGGTGACATTGTCACAAAACCCCACACTATGCTGGGCCCGGGGGTTAAGCTGAGCAACGCGGTCCAGGTCTGGTCCCGAATCCAAGGATTCCATGAGGAGTCAGTCCAACAGAGCCAAAGCAGGAAACCAGGCACGGTCAGGCACAGGATCTCAGGCAGGTTCCGGCAAGCAGCAACCTGGGGCAGAGTCCGGCAGCCTTTTATCTCTGATGGGGTCGGTCCTGATCCCCCAGCGACTCACCTCCCTGTCTCGCCCAAAGGTGAGCACTCCTCCTGCGAGTACTCAGGTCTCTCCTTCTCTCAGACCTCAGTCTCTGCAGCTCGGGAGACGACGGTGGGTTACTAGACCCAGAGGCCGCCTCAGCCTCCCCTGACCCAACCAGTAGTGGAGCAGCTGTAAGTGATGGCCCAGCTGGAGGCAATGAGGTCATCCCTGCATCTGGAGCCAGGACAGGCTCAGGCCCCGGACTCGGCCCAGCTGGCGCTTGTTGCAGGGAAACCTGTGCAGACTGGGGCGCTTCAGGATCAGACCCCAGACTCGGTTCAGATGCCGCCTTAGGCAGAGGATCCGGTGTGGACCGAGACTCCTCCGGTTTCGAGTCCGAGTCCAAGTCCCAGGTCATCACACGCACATACACTAAGTAGAATAGAAGCATTGCCACCCAACCCCACCCCACTCACCATTCCCCCCTCCACCTCTTTCCCCCTTTTCTTCCTAATGTGCCGCTAATGTCTCAACAAATGAAACTGATCTGTAGAAAACACAACTTGTAAAAAGAGACATTGCACATACTTTTGCAAACCAAGAAATCTTTCATAAAAATATATATTTTTTAAAAAGAATAGAACTGCAGGTATCAGGCTCATCAGTTTGGAATTGCAATTTTAAATTGTTTTGTAATATCTGGTGGGTGGTGCCTTTATTTTCCTTTATTAAAAAACCCCACATATATACTACTTGTCATGTAAGCATCTCCAGGCTGTGTGCCATAATAATAGAAAAATAACAAAATGTAAAATGCAATTACAATCGATATCCACTTAGCAGCTATGATGGAGAGCATGAAGAACTCTTTAGTAAGTGTTCCTGGGGACACCGATTGGCCCTCAACAGAAACATTCCCACAATCAAGCAATGCAGGGGTGAAATTGACTAACCAAGCCATCTCTGGCTTACTCAATTTCACTCCTGCTGGGAACTTTGAAAGGTGGTTGGATTATTGAGCCAGAGTTTCTCTTTTTCAGGGTTAAGCAGGCCGCTCTTGTGGATACATGAATAAGGATTGGTCTCCCCATGTGTTGTTTTTACGCATAATTATAGGTAAATGTTATAGAATGACAGCCTGAGGATTTTATAGGAAATGAATTTATAAATAAATGGTCCACATCCACATGCACACAGATACATGATGGCTTAAGAAAGTGGAAGGGGTCAGTTGTCCCAGGGTTCCAGGCAGATAGGAAGGTGAGGGAAGGCAAGATCAGCACCTTGGAGAGGGACCAAAGTGCGGGTATCAGGACCACGGTCAGCAACCCTGCGGTTGAGGTGGAACATGCAAGTTGCCTCAGCAGTGTCCTGAAGCCATTCATGGCATCATAGGGGCATCCTATTAATGATAAATTAACGTGTCGTTAAGGTAAGACGGGGAATACGCAGGAGAAATGATTTTGAGGAGTTATGGAGGGCGTTTGTAGAATTTGTAATGATAAAACGAAAAGGGGTCAAACCATTGCAAGAGGTGTTGAAATTTTGGGAGGCTGGATGGCTACAATGGAATGCTCTCGGTGGTGGGGTGCACATTTTTATTCTTATTTATTTATGATTATTGTTGTTGTTTAGTCGTTTAGTCGTGTCTGACTCTTCGTGAACCGCTGGACCAGAGCACGCCAGGCACCTCTGTCTTCCACTGCCTCCCGCAGTTTGGTCAAACTCATGCTGGTAGCTTCGAGAACACTGTCCAACCATCTCGTCCTCTGCCGTCCCCTTCTCCTTGTGCCCTCCATCTTTCCCAACATCAGGGTCTTTTCCAGGGAGTCTTCTCTTCCCATGAGGTGGCCAAAGTATTGGAGTCTCAGCTTCAGGATCTGTCCTTCCAGTGAGCACTCAGGGCTGATTTCCTTCAGAATGGATAGGTTTGATCTTCTTGCAGTCCATGGGACTCTCAAGAGTCTCCTCCAGCACCATAATTCAAAAGCACAAATTCTTCTGCGATCAGCCTTCTTTATGGTCCAGCTCTCACTTCCATACATCACTACTGGGAAAACCATAGCTTATGATTATTAATTTATCAAAATAAAAATAAAATAAAAAAGAAGGGGCATCTAGCCCTACTCCTGGAAGTAGTTATAGCCTTGTCTATGTACTCATTGACTTGAGATCACTGACTAAATCCTGCATCTGGACATTTAAAGGCCTGATAGTTTCCTCTGCAGCCGTTGCCTTATTCTGAGGACTGGGGGTTCAAGCTGTGGAGCTGTGCTCTTGACAGGAGATCCCTGAGGAGATAAGAAAAGCCTACTAGACTGGGCCAATGGCCCATTCAGTCCTGCATCCTGGTTCAGGGAAAGAGATGCAGGTACCAGGGACCATGGAACAGCATGGGGCAGACCAAGGATTTGACCCATCATCAAGGATGCCATCATCGGAAGACTCTTAAGGATTCTGCAGTGGCATAGCGTGGGGGGTGCAGGGGGGGCTGGCCGCACCAGCCGCAACATCTGGGGGGGCGTGCTCGCCGCCTCCCGAGTCGCCGAAGAGCCTCGGGCGCAGGCTGTAGCAGAGCCCCATGTCTCGCGGAACCGACGAGCTGTGCGCGCGTCCGGGCTGAAGGCGTCCGGCAGGCAGCGGCTCTCAGCACTCACCACGGTCCCCGCGTGTCAGGGCCACGGAGGGCGCGCCAGGCAGCCCCTCCTCACAGCTCCGCCACGGCTGCTGCTGCTGCTGCTGCAGCTGCTGGGCCATGTTGCATTTTCCTCGCCTCTCTGCCCTCCTCCTCCTCTGGGCAAGCGGCATCGTTTGGGCGGCAGCGCCAGCGGCAACTCGCCTCAGATCACCTGACACGGACCTGCCACCGCCGCCGTGGCTACCTTACCGTAAATACCCCAGCCCAGGCAGCAGCAAGAAGAAGCTGGCAGCGGCGGCAGGTTAGGGGTTAGGGGCGCAAATTACTTGCCTTGCCCCGGGTTAGGGGGCGCAAATTACTTGCCTTGCCCCGGGTTAGGGGGCGCAAATTACTTGCCTTGCCCCGGGTGCTGACAACCCACGCTACGCCGCTGGGATTCTGTATCTAGGCCACGACCCCCATGGCTTGTGTGTAGAAGAGGCATTTGTCAATATCTGGAACAAATCTCTTGTGTCATGCTCACAGGCTTGCAATTTTGCTTTCTTAGAAAGGAGCACCGCTGGCGTGACTATACGTTTCGAGGAAGCTGGCCAGAATTACTCCTTTTATATCAACGGTAAGAAAATCCATCAGACTTTGGCAATTTTAAGGGGAGTATTAACAACTGCACAGAGAGCTATCTGTTAATCACCACCAATCATTATATTTGCTTGCTGGTTTTTCCAAATAGTGCTTTGGCGGGAGTCACAGGAACGGTAGGACAAACCAGTGTTTTGGCAGGTGCGTCGGAAAACAAATTGGAAGTCTTATCAAATATATCCCACAACGTAACATTCAGACCAGTGGTTCCCAAATTGGGAGGTACCACTTTTTGGGGGTCGGTGGAATTACCTAGGGGGTTGCTAAGAGGCAAGGGGCTCTGGAGATGACATTGACTTTGAAAAGCTGGTATCACTGGATTAAATTTGTCAGTTTCATTTGAATTCATTAAACTAAACTGGTTTCATTGGGTTTTGAATAATTTTGACTGTTTTGAATTGTATCATACTATTATCTTCCTTAATGGGTTATGCAAAGTGTTATTCTGAACAATGCTTTTTATACGATAAGGAGCACTGGAGGGTGATTTATGGAACAAAGGGGGGGGGCGGCCCCAAAAAGTTTGGGAACCAGGGGGAGAGGGCCGTCTCTGTGGTGGCCCCCACGTTGTGGGACCTCTGTACCACAAAGGTGCCCCGGCACCTGCATTGTATACTGTAGCTTCCAGTGAACACTTTTGATCCTTGAGGTAGATATTTTTAGGATGCACTTATTTTGGTGACTGTAAGTCGTTTTAAACCGTGTTGTGTTTTATGGTTGCAACGTAGGGTGAAGGGAGGCTAATGTAATAATAATAGTAACGGTAAGAATAATGGGGTTCCTTATTTTATTTCATTATGTTCCATTAAAAAGAAAATAATAATAATAATAATATACTTGGCACCTGCCTGTTCCATTAATGGAATTGGAAGTCTCTAATGACTGCAATTGTACATTGCAGTTTTTATTTCAGTGCGGTGTAGTGGTTAGAGTGTTGGACTAGGACCTGGGTTCAAATTCTCCCACTTGGCCATGGAGCTCTCACTAGGTGGGGCCAGTCACTGCCTCTCACCCTAACCCACCTCACAGGGGGGTTGTGGGGATTAAACGAGAAACAGGAAGAACCATGTAGTACACCTCCTTGGGTGGAAAGCTGGGATATAAACGCAATGAATTAATAAACACAATTAAATTAATTGTTCTGACCTGACCTCAGAGTTAACGGTGGCAGAGGGGGATTCACATTACGTCTATTCTTTGCACAAGTGGGAAAAGGAATATTTGTCAATATTCAGAATTAGTACCCTGGTCTTCAATGATTTCTGTTACTCAATTCAGTATTCTTACAACTTTTTCCTCACAGACACCTTTGAGGACTTTTACACGAACGACAGCGACTATTATGGTATGATGATCTGGAAGGATCTACTGTAACAGCGTGGAGTGTGTCATTTGGCCCACTTGGGGCCTATGGATTGGCCAAATTTGACTGGATCACCCCAACCGGTCAGAAGGTTTGGGGTCAGACCCTTGGGTTTGGTAGCCTCAGTGAGGCAGGGCCAGTTTAAAGCCACGATTTTTGAACTTTCAGCTGCAAGGGAACCTTTTCTTCATCAACTGAATGTTGGAAATTGGGAAATTCAGGAGAGATAAAAGGCCTGTTTTCACACGGTGCATATAGTCATACCTTGGAAGTAAAATGGAATCCGTTCCAGAAGTCCGTTCGACTTTTAAACGTTCAAAAACCAAAGCGCGGCTTCAGATTGGCTGCAAGAAACTCCTGCAGCCAATCGGACGCAGCGTCGGACGTTCGGGTTCCAAAGAACGTTCCCAAACCGGAACACTCACTTGCGGGTTTCAATAATTTGGGAGCCAGTTTGTTTGGGAGCCAAGGCGTTTGAGATCCAAGGTACGACTGTATTTAACTTTTAGAACTTCCTCCCACAGGAGACAGTAATAACTACCAACTTGGAATGCTTACAAGAGGGTGGTGAATTTTGAGCATCTAAGCCCAAAGCATAGGAAATAAAATCCAACCAGAACAGATGACCTAAAAGGGTCCCTCTAGTTCTAGCCCAACCCCTCAGAGACATGTGGTTTATGTGTATTTCCCCCCCCCCCGCAATAGCTGAAGTTCTCCCCCCACCAGTGGTTAAAGTGCATACTTTAAAAAAATAATATTTTATTTGTTGAATATAAGAACAACATATAATCAAATACAAGCAATCAAATACAGTTTTCCCCTACCCCCCCCAAAAAAAACCAGCTCCAACTACGTCCAGGTAATTACATTAGTAATATAATAATAATAATAAAAAATATACAGTTGCTGGTTTAAAAATATCATTCCACTTGCTCCATGTGTCTTAGGTGGTTTAAACCTGAAGTTCTTATACAGTGGTACCTCTAGTTATGAGTGCGATCTGTTTCGGGGTGCTGTTCGCACCCTGAAAAGTCTGTAAGGAGAGTGCTGCTATTGTGCATGTGTGAAGTGCGATAGAGCATTTCTGTGCATGTGTGAAGCATGCAGATCGCTTCTGCGTGTGCGGTGAACCTGGAAGTAAACACTACCGGGTTTGCCACGTTTGTAACCTGAAAAGCGGCAACGCGAAGCAAACGTAATAATAATAATAATAATAATAATAATAATAATAATAATTTACTATTTGTACCCCGCCCATCTGGCTGGGTTTCCCCAGCCACTCTGGGCGGCTTCCAACAAAGATGAAAAATACACTAAAATGTCACATATTAAAAACTTCCCTGAACAGGGCTGCCTTCAGATGTCTTCTGAATGTCAGGTAGTTGTTTATCGCTTTGACATCTGATGGGAGGGCGTTCCACAGGGCGGGCGCCACTACCGAGAAGGCCCTCTGCCTAGTTCCCTGTAACTTGGCCTCTCGCAGTGAGGGAACCGCCAGAAGACCCTCGGAGCTGGACCTCAGTGTCCGGGCAGAACGATGGGGGAGGAGACGCTCCTTCAGATATACTGGACCGAGGCCGTAACACGAGGTATGACTGTATACCACAAAAATCAACTGTAGATCCCCTACTCAGTCGGTTAGAGCGTGGTGCTGATAATGGCAAGGTTGCAGGTTCGATCCTTGTATGGGACAGCTGTATATTCCTGCATTCCAGGAGGTTGGACTAGATGATCCTCAGGGTCCCTTCCAACTCCACAATTCTATGATTTATGACCTCCAAGGATTTTCATTGCTGGACTGTTGAAATCCCGGCTGCAGCTGACATCAGTGTCCAAAGCACTTTAGAGCAAAAATCATCCATGTTGTCCATCCACATATTCAGTAAAGGCAGTTTAATAAATACATAAATTAATAAATGCACATATAAATTAATAAATGCATAAATTAAGTGTTTACTTCTTTTTTTTTACCTTTCCAGATACATTGGATTATTATGAGTTAGAAGAAATAGGAAAAGTAAGTCGCTTTTTTGGGAATCTACAGGTTAAATCCCACCCACTCTTCAGTGGGGTGTTAAGTCTCTGTAGGAGCAAGTTGAGAGGCTAGGCACTGAGTGTTGCAGTACAGAATGCTGCTAGCCATCCTTACTCCCTCCCCACGCCATCGCTGAGTGTGCCCCTTCCTTCCTGGTTGGCCCAGTAGATGCCTCCTCTGGGGCAATGTGCATAGAGGCTAACATCTTCTCTTCTTTATTTATTCAATAAAATGTATACACTGCTTGGGATGCAGGTGGCGCTGCGGGTTAAACCACCGAGCCTAGGACTTGCCGATCAGAAGGTCGGCGGTTCGAATCCCCGCAACGGGGTGAGCTTCCATTGCTCGGTCCCTGCTCCTGCCACCCTAGCAGTTCGAAAGCACGTCAAAGTGCAAGTAGATAAATAGGTACCGCTCCAGCGGGAAGGTAAACGGCGTTTCCGTGCGCTGCTCTGGTTCGCCAGAAGCAGCTTAGTCATGCTGGCCACATGACCCGGAAGCTGTACGCCGGCTCCCTCGGCCAGTAAAGCGAGATGAGCGCCACAACCCCAGAATCGGTCACGACTGGACCTAATGGTCAGGGGTCCCTTTACCTTTATATACTGCTTGGTTGTAAAAAAGAAAAAGAAAAAAAAAAACCTCAAAGCGGTTTCCAAAAAAAGTTTAAAGTAAAAAATTACCATTGAGGGAAAAATAAAACTTTCGGAAAGTTAAAATAATAGAGTAAAATTGCACCAGCTCTCTAAAACATCTGGGTAATCTTGCCCAAATAAAAATATTTCTCTGCAAGCACCAAATAGAGAACAGTTGAAGGCACCTGCCTGAAGTCAATAGGCAGGGATGTTCCAAAGATTTTAGTTTCTGCCACACTGAAAGATCGATTTCTCGCTCCTTTCGCCAGTGGCTCGCTCAGAGAGGGCAGGTCAGCAAGCAAAGAGGAGGCAGAGGAGCACCAGGGGCAGAAGGCACGAAAGATTGGTGTGAGGGGTGTGCCCCAACTAGAGGGGGGCCGTGGCAGCTTCCCAGCAATACAGATCCCTTCCCTGCCAGCCCTAGAACCAAAGATCCATGTTTGCGGAGTAAATTACAGCCTTCTGTTTCCTTTTGCAGCACCCTAATGACCCTAATGACTCCACCGGGCCTTTACACCCTTGCTGCTGTGTCCTGTTCTTCGTTAGTCTCCTCCACACTCTACCTGTCATCCTGCAAGTCCTTGATGGACAACACTAGAAGGTACAGAAGTTCTCATGGTATTCACCTGATTTGACAATGTGCCTGTGGAGTACATACGATACGATACGATAATCTTTATTGTCATTGTCCCATACAGAACAACGAAATTGGGGAAGAAGGAAAAAATCTACATCAGACATTCAAAACCAACAAGCCTGCTATCCCAGCTATCCCAGCCTGGTTAGCCCCCTAAAAACTCTGATACCCCATAATTAAATACAATATACTCCCACAGAGACTACCTTACACTGCGTTTAAAACCAAAATCGCATTTGGATAGAAACCGTTTCTCAGGCGGCTAGTCCTAGTCTTTATAATCCTGTACCTTCTTCCAGAAGGCAGAAGCTGAAATAGATCATTTCCGGGGTGCGCACTATCCTGCACGATCTCTGCAGCTTTCTTATGGCACCTGGAAGCGTAGATTTCATCCAAGGTGGGAAGAGTGCACCCAATTATTCTCTCCGCAGCCTTTACAACCCTGGACAGCATTGTTTTTCCCCTGACCGTGCAGCTCCCAAACCACACAGAGAGACCATAAGTTAATACACTGTGAAGAGATGTAAAAAAAGTGTTGGAATATTCAGAACAGATAAAAGAAAGCACTTCCTCACGCAGCGCATGGTCAGGGGTCCCTTTACCTTTACATATTTAATAATTTTGTAACATATAAATCCCAACAATCATTTAACATAGCTTCTTATCTTATACAATATTTTAGACTTCCGTCAACAGCCTCTGAAGATTTTCCGTTCTTTATCACTTGTTCTGCATTCTTAATTTCTCTATTACTTTTAATTGTCCTTAACTAAGAATTATTTTCAAAGTCTATCTTACAATATTTCACAAAGTCCTCCTTACAGAACTTCTTGCAGTCCTACTAGCGTAATCTGTTTGTCACAATTGCTTTTCAAATAGTTCAAATATTTACTCCACTCCTCTAAGAATCTCTGATCCCGCAGGTTTCGAATCCTTCCTGTTCATTTATCTAATTCTGCATAGTCCATTAATTTCATTTGCCATTCTTCTTTCGTCGGCAGTTCTTCGTGAAAAGACATTGTTAGGAGAATCTGCTTGCTCAGGCTGTATGAAGGATGTGTCGAGAGCTGTGATTCCTGCATTGTAGGTGGCAGGGCTAGATTCCTCCAACTCCACAGTTCGGGATTTCAAAGAAAGTTTGTGCAGGGAAAACATGGCCTTGTGCTAGTCTGCAAGAGAGCAAGTATCCTGTCCTTCTTGCTAAATCAGGCATCCAGATCTGATAATGCAGGCATGCTTTTTGTCTGAATAGGTGACTTAATTTCTGCAGATGTGCAAAGCTAAAGTGAGGGAATGCCTCTAGATAAGCCTGGGTAACTCATAGGTCCGTGGATTCTACCTTTGTTGAATTATTTTTAATGGATTCTCTTTGCGCGCTCTCTCTCTCTCTCTCTCTCTCTCTGTTCCAGATCTGATGCAATCTGCTTGCTTTGGTGACAGGATTTGTTGTTTTAATGTCTTCCTGAGTGCCAAAGAGGAACTTTCCTACACCTGTGAATGAAATGCCTTATTTTCCTACATTACTGCTATGATCGAAAGAACCATACAACATCTTCCATGGGCCCAACAACTTTTGTACCTTCCCTTTCTGGAGCAAGGCACGCAGGCTCTTCACGGGACATTATTTGTTAAATTCTAGGAAGCATCTAAAGCATTTTGATGTTTGGGGGTGGGATGCAGTAAAGAATCCTAGTGCGGTCCCTGCCTATGTCTTTTTCGGCAAGGGATATTGGAAAATTCAGATGGAATCGGCAAACGATATGTAATCGATGAGTCTCCCTGCACATTTGCAGTGAAATTAACAGTGGCAGAATAACGTAATGCCAATGTAAATTATGTAATAAATTATGTAAGTCTGCCACAGCAAGCAGCAGAATGAACAGTGTTGTTTTTGGCAGAAGGCGACCTGCAGCAAAACAGAAGCAGTGCTGCATACAACAGGAAACAATTCCCTTGTACACCCCTACCTTCTGCTCATCTAAAAATAGTTATTTTTTGCTCCATAAGATGCACCTGACCATAAGACATACCTAGTTTTTAGAGGAGGAAAGGAGGAACGCCCCGTTTTGGGGGGGGGATCAGCTCACAGTTTTGCAGCTTCTTTTGCAAAGGGGAAAAGCCTTGTCTTTTTGAGGATCAGCTCAAAGTTGTTGAGCTTACTTTGCAAAGGGAAAAAATCCTGGTTTTATGGGGTTCAACTCACAGTTCTGCAGCTTCTTTAGGAAAGGAAAGGGAGCCATTTCTACAGTTTCCAGACAGATAATCTAATCAGCCAGTCACATGTCGCTGGGGAAACAAACAGCCTCCGTCTGCAGAACATTCAACAATGGAAGGCTGGCCAAGGGGGCAGAAAGGGAGCCAGCGATCAACCACACATTCACTCCATAAGACGCACAGACATTTCCCCTAACTTTTCAGGTGGAAAAAGGTGCGTCTTATGGAGCGGAAAATATGGTATTTGCCTACCAACTGGCACCTGCTTAATGGCAAGAGTTGTCGGCAATATCCATTCACTGTTCAAACAACTGGCCCGCATTATCGGCAAATGGCAGCCACTGAAAATCTGCTGAGTTTCTTCTTGGAAGATCTGATTGTGTGGTTTCTGTGGTTCCTTCCTACACCAGTGCCAGCATTGTGTGACAGCTTCAGCAAAGTGGCAGCATAAGAATAACCTGCAGGATCAAGCCAATGGTCCATCTAGCCCAGCTTCCTGTTCTCACAACAACCAAATGCCCCTAAGAACCTAGGAATCCTATGGAGCTTCTGGACTTGGAGGCTCCATAGGAACATCTAAAGAGCCCCACTGCTGGATAAGGCCAGCTAGGTGCCCATATGGGAAACCGGCAAAAGCAACTTAGCTGGCAACCTCTGAGTAGATCCTGTGCTCACCGTGTGCCACTTAGGGTACATGTGGACAAGCTCAAATGTTAAGGATGCACCCAGGGTAGGGTAGATCCAGGGCAATGCTCATAAGCTGGACACCTCAAGAATACCAACATTGTTATTCAGAGGGAAGCTGGAAAAAGCACCATAAAGGCTAGTTTAGGTCAGCCCTCTGTTTCTCTCCCATTCTCTTCCTTATGTGTGATGTGCTAAGCGACTCTGCCTATTTGCGTGTGGATTATGAGAGGGTGATAAAATGTGTCCGTTGCAAAACAACAAATTGTCCTGACGTTTATAATCAAACTGATCCACACTTCCTGGTACAGATACAAACTTAGTCCAGTCAAATATTTATTTATGGTCAACCAAATAAATTACGACGTATTATAAATATATATATATATATATATATATATATATATATACACACACACACACAATATCACAACCTCAGGAGAACGAAGATGACAGGCTAGGAGTTCACAATCATAGCGGGTTTAAGAGGTACCAGAACATACAGGTATATTGTCAGCTGCTTGGTTACGGATTTATGAGACCCCTCTCTTGGAAGATGCTCAAAAGGGTCTTTAAAGGTCACCCAGGAAACTCTCTTGTAAGGGGAACAGTTACGTATTCTCAGCCATTGATAGGGAATCTATGGTAGAAAATCACTTGATATATCGTTTCAATGTTTTAAGATTTCACCCTCCAAGATCCCAGAAGACATAACACGAGGTTTCATAGATTACACTGAGAGCCCCATCCTCCATGAATTTGTCCAATCTTCTTACCAGGAAATATCCTGGGAGATCTCTGGGTAATCTGCAGTCAAGTGGCAAGGATTTTCGGTACCTAATCTGTTAAGAGTAGCAGCAACAAAGGGGGACCCAGCCACACTCACGTTGACATGAATTACACTACGAAATGAAGAAAGTTTAGGGTAAGCTAGGTGCAGATTTTTGTATGGAGGGAATAGAGAGTTCCATTCAGTTCCAATGCTCAAACTCTTTGGCTTGGAATCCTTTCATTCTAAGTGTTTCTGATAATGGTTGGTGGGTCTTGTGGGGCTCTGTTAAAAAGCAACAACAAAGTAAATCTTCCCAAATCTGAAGACTGACCACCCCTGAGCTAAACTCCTGCACCAGTGATGAATGCAGAGCTTGCCTTCAAATTAGATGACCAGCCAAATCATAGAATGGCAGAGTTGGAAGGGACGTGGGTGACGCTGTGGTGTAAATGACTGAGCCTTGGGCTTGCCGATCAGAAGGTCGGCGGTTCGAATCCCCGTGACAGGGTGAGCTCCCGTTGCTCGGTCCCTGCTCCTGCCAACCTAGCAGTTCGAAAGCACATCAAAGTGCAAGTAGACAAATAGGTGCCACTCTGGCGGGAAGGTAAATGGCGTTTCCGTGTGCTGCTCTGGTTCACCAGAAGCGGCTTAGTCCTGCTGGCCACATGACCTGGAAGCTGTACGCCGGCTCCCTCGGCCAATAAAGCGAGATGAGCGCCACAACCCCAGAGTCGTCTGTGACTGGACCTAACGGTCAGGGGTCCCTTTAACTTTACCTAAGGGACACCTCTAGCCCAACCCCCTGCAATGCCGGAATCACAGTCTCAACCTCTGCTCAAAAATCTGTAATATAGGAGACGTCTTTTGAGGACGTCTGTTCTGATCAGTTTTTTTTTGTTTTGTTTTGGTGGCCTGTCAGATCTTCACTACATGATCCCCCCCACCCCATCCAAGAATAGTTAATTGTTTTCCTCAACAGGGAATGCCATTCAAAACCAGAGCTTAAACAGCCCCAGACAAGAAATAGATCCTCTTATTGTTAGCTAAAGCTTCCTCATACTGTCGCACCTCTGGTTACGTAAACCTTGGGATGCCCGCGCAGCAAACCCGGAAGTATTTTACTGGGTTTCGCTGCACGCGCATGCGCAAAATTGGTCCTCAGGTTGCGGAAACCTCGGGATCCGATTGGACCTCTGGAACGAATCCTGTCCGCAACTGAAGGTACCACTGTACTTCCTTTGATATCTCTAAAAGGACATCTGTATTGCAGATCAATTAATTAGTTCATTGATCAGTCAACAGGTTCTAAGGATTCTCTAATGAATTGGTTTACAGGCCTGTTAAAAAAACATTTCAGACTACGGCTTCATTCCTAAGCATATTTACTTGGGATTACAGTGGTACCTCGGGTTACATACACTTCAGGTTACATACGCTTCAGGTTACAGACTCCGCTAACCCAGAAATAGTACCTCAGGTTAAGAACTTTGCTTCAGGATGAGAACAGAAATCGTGCTCCGGCGGCACAGCAGCAGCGGGAGGCCCCATTAGCTAAAGTGGTGCCTCAGGTTAAGAACAGTTTCAGGTTAAGAACAGACCTCCAGAACGAATTAAGTTCTTAACCCGAGGTACCACTGTAAGCCCCTACAGAACACGAGTGGGACTTTCTTCTGCAAAAATAAGTATTATGCAACTGAACTGTGATTCTCCAGTTCCCTGACACCATAAAGCCCTATTACAGTGTACTGTATTACAGTAAATGTTTTGAAGTAATTTGGTATTGGTGGCTTTATCGTGCCACCTTGTGGCGGTTTGCTAAAAATGCAGCCCCCAAACCTTTCAAGATTCTTTACAGCATATAGCTACAAAAGTCGGGTGCCTGCCCCTCTTTCTGCCAAGTGGTGGCGAGAGCCCATGGGTTCCCCAGGCACCCACGCAGGGTGTGTGTCCTTTTTTAGAATTGAAGTTGCAGTGGAGACTGTCACAGCTTTAAGAAATATGGTTTATTCACTTCTTTACACCTTCAGTCTGCATGGAGGGTGTCCAGATCTTACCGCATGGTCATTTCAAGAGGAAGCAGCGCAAGCAGTCTGCAGCCGGTCCCCTCCAAAGATGGATCTCTCCTCTTCCCAATAACCCTTGCTCAAAAATACACCCCATCACCTTGGCAACCCCTGTCTCTATTGACACCTCAGGGCAACAAGGAAGGAGTTCTCCTGTATTGTTAATGGCCCTCTATTGTTCTCTTGGGACGCGGGTGGCGCTGTGGGTTAAACCACAGAGACTAGGACTTGTCGATCAGAAGGTCAGCGGTTCGAATCCCCGCAATGGGGTTACTCCAGTTGCTCAATCCCTGCTCCTGCCAACCTAGCAGTTCAAAAGCGTGTCAAAGTGCAAGTAGATAAATAGGTACCGCTCTGGTGGGAAGGTAAACGGTGTTTCTGTGCGCTGCTCTGGTTCGCCAGAAGCGGCTTAGTCATGCTGGCCACATGACCCGGAAGCTGTACACCGGCTCCCTCGGCCCGTAAAGTGAGATGAGTGCTGCAACCCCAGAGTCAGTCGCGACTGGACCTAATGGTCAGGGGTCCCTTTACCTATTGTACACTTGATAGTCATAGCTCTGCCAGGTTGGTTTGCATAAACCTGCCCAGGATTTCCCTGTCTGGCACAGCTCTGCAATTTGTGTTTTGATCCATATCCCAATTAATCAAAATCCTAGCATTTATCCATTCCTAGTGTTTAGAGGGAACTCCCCCACCCCATCTATAGCAATATATAAAAATGTGTCTCTAAAATCCTGATTGAAATGTATAAGCTTAAAAATAATTCAAAGGTTTCTGGAACATACCTTCAAACCCTCCCTGCTTCCTCGGAAGTTTGTTACTAATAAAAGAAAAATGCTACATACATATCCAGTGGTGTAGTGGTTCACGGAGTCATGAAGAGGAGTTGAAACCTATTACTGTTTCTGCACCAGGATTGCTGTCTCCAGAAACACAGAGCTGCCCAATCAGCATGAAAGGGAAGTCGATCAAAGCCGATCGGAGTAAAAGGTGAGACAGCCATTGAGGATCGGCTCCCAGGATCACTCTGGAGAAGGACACCGAAGCAGAATTGTCCTGCATGCTTCAAAGCTAAGCATCTAAGAACACGGAAAGGCCAAGGGGCTTCAGGAGAACAGGGTCAAGTACTGTTAAGGACAAGTGGAATTTACATAACAACTCAAGTCACTCAGGAACAAGATCATAGGAGCAATCCAAATCATTTATCCTAGTAGATCTAACTGAAAGGCAATGCCAGGAGATCTTCATTGATCATTGCAAAACAGCCCCAATTATGATCATTACATAATCATAAGGCGATTGCGTAATCCTGGAAAATTATATCATTATGTAATTTGCCTTCCAACAGAAGTTATAGACAGGCTCCATCCTTGTTGTCTTTCTGCCAGCGGGGGAAGACATTTCTATTTCAACAGGTATAGGGAACTGACTGTTTCTAAGGAAAGGACTGTGCAGTGGTGAAGCTGCATGCTCTGCTACTAGGGGTGGAGAGCAGGCAGGGGTGTGGCTGGCACACCCCGGGGGCATGGCATGCCGCCTGCAGGGGTGTGGCATGCATCGGGGGGGGGGTGGTACACCGCCTGCGAGGGCATGGCGCGCGTTCTGGCGGCGTGACGTACTGTCTGTGGGGGCGTGGTGCCTGTTTGGCAGGGGGTGTGCACAGCGCGTGTCCGGGGGGGCTGCTGCGATGGCACCCTACTGGAACAGTGGTGCCAGGGGCAGTCCGCTCCCTCCGCACTCCCATTCCTCCGCCAGTGGGACCGTGGTGTTTTAATTGCAACTATCTGTATGTTTTAATAGATCTTCTATACACCGTGTAAAAGGGACGCAGGTGGCGCTGTGGGTTAAAGCCTCAGCGCCTAGGACTTGCCGATCGAAAGGTCGGCGGTTCGAATCCCTGTGGCGGGGTGCGCTCCCGCTGCTCGGTCCCAGCGCCTGCCAACCTAGCAGTTCGAAAGCACCTCCGGGTGCAAGTAGATAAATAGGGACCGCTTACCAGCGGGAAGGTAAACGGCGTTTCCGTGTGCGGCTCTGGCTCGCCAGAGCAGCTTCGTCACGCTGGCCACGTGACCCGGAAGTGTCTCCGGACAGCGCTGGCCCCTGGCCTCTTGAGTGAGATGGGCGCACAACCCCAGAGTCTGTCAAGACTGGCCCGTATGGGCAGGGGTACCTTTACCTTTACCTTTATCATGAAGGGATACTGTACAGTGGTACCTCAGGTTACAGACGCTTCAGGTTACAGACTCCGCTAACCCAGAAATAGTACCTCCGGTTAAGAACTTTGCTTCAGGATGAGAACAGAAATCGTGTGGCGGTGGCAGCAGCAGCAGGAGGCCCCATTAGCTAAAGTGGTGCTTCAGGTTAAGAACAGTTTCAGGTGAAGAACAGACCTCCAGAACAAATTAAGTTCTTAACCCGAGGTACCACTGTACTTCTGAATTTGCCACTACACTACTATATGGGTGTGTTTGTGTGTCTGTCAGAAAAAATATGATACAGCCTGGGCCTTCTCTAGGACCAAACTACTTGGCCCCTATGATTGGCAGGTGAGGCCTGGTGGGTGGTGCTGCCTTCGGAGGAAGCCTGGTTGCTGCTGCCTCACAATAGGGCCTTTTCAGTGGTGGTTTCCCAGTTGTGGAATTGCTCTCCTGTAATGGTTCTAGGGGTTGCTCGTGCGTAAACCGGCGCCACACCTGGCTGGGTTGCCTGAGTGAACCTTTTCTGTCCGGACAGCCACTCGCCCGTGGCTGTCTCAATCGCTGGCAGAATCCGTCAGTGGGCGTTTCTTGAACTTCTTCCAGCAAAGAAGCTCTTTGACGCCTAGTCTCCGCCTACTCTCCCTGCGCGGAAGCCTTCTGCGCAAGGAGGGTGTGGGCAGCGGAGGACCCTTACTCTCCCCGCTGGTCTCCGGCAAGGAGTCATGGGACCGCCTCGCCGATTCCCCCATCTGCCCCCCTTCTCCACTGGTGCTACGCTGATTCCCTTCCCCAGAAGATGGGCTGCCTCTCCCCATCCCAGGACGCTCTCTGGAATCTCTCTGGAGCCCACTCTCTCCCTCTGGCCCTGATGGCAGTTCCCTGACATCTCCCTAACAAGGCGTGCCTCTCTCCATCATCAACTTTTGGCAGGAATTTGAAAACATTCCTGTTTACCCTGGCATTTGGCAGCTGAAGAATACTCTTCCAGGCAACCCGAAATCATGGGACGGAAGCTTTTCAACCACTTTTAGATGTTTTGATGTGTAATTTTGGGGGGAACATTTTACCTGTATAGTAATGTTTTTGTTTCAAAATTGAGAGTGTCTGCTGCCCTGGGCTCCTTGAGGAGAGGAAGCATGGAGTAAATGCAATAAAGGATAAACCCCACAGGTAAAATTCTTAGCACCCTTTAAAAAATAGTTTGCGGGATTTTTGAGGCAGAGGAGACGCACTTTAAATGTGGTGCAGTGCTGAAGAGTGTAGGACTTAGACTTGAGAGACCAGGGTTCACATCCCCATTCAGCCATGCAGCTCACAGGGTGTGACTTGGGGGGGGGGAGACAGTCATTGCCTCTCAGCCTAAGGTATCCCATGAAATTGTGGGGATCAATGATTGGGGGAGAACCATGTACACACCACCCTGAGCTCCTTTAAGCAAAAGGTGGGGGGAATGCATTTAAAAGCCCCTGATAAATTTGTTCTGTTTTCCAAGTCTTTCTCCTCCTGTTGGACAAGCACCAAAAATTGTCTCCACAGCAACTAGCCACTGGAGAGAACTGTACACAAACATCCAAACCACTTTAAAGGTAAAGGTAAAGGTACCCCTGCCCGTACGGGCCAGTCTTGACAGACTCTGGGGTTGTGCGCCCATCTCACTTAAGAGGCCAGGGGCCAGCGCTGTCCGGAGACACTTCCGGGTCACGTGGCCAGCGTGACATCGCTGCTCTGGCGAGCCAGAGCCGCACACGGAAACGCCGTTTACCTTCCCGCTGGTAAGCGGTCCCTATTTATCTACTTGCACCCGGAGGTGCTTTCGAACTGCTAGGTTGGCAGACGCTGGGACCGAGCAGCGGGAGCGCACCCCGCCGCAGGGATTCGAACCGCCGACCTTTCGATCGGCAAGCCCTAGGCGCTGAGGCTTTAACCCACAGCGCCACCTGCGTCCCCCAAACCACTTTAAAAAATGGTTAATAATCACGGCAAAGCCCAGAGCAACTTTGACCCCAGAAATACTGTTCTTTGCATGAGTGTCAAAGGAAAAGACAAAGTATTAAATCAGCGGTTCCCAAAGTGGGTGGTATAACCCCCCTCAAGGGGTGGGCACTAAGAGGCAGTGGGATGGCAGTGGGGCACCGGTGTAAAATCAGCCTTTGAAAAGCTGGTATCCATGCATCAAGTTCACCCATTTTGTTGAATTAACTGAACTATATTTGGTTTCAACTAGATTTTGACTAAAGAAGCAATTAATTGTCCCTGTTTTGAATTTTACTGGGTTTTTATCTTCCTTAGTGGGTTCTGCAAACCACTATAGCATGGGTAGGCAAACTAGGGCCCGGATCTGGCCCAATCACCTTCTAAATCCAGCCCACGGACGGTCCGGGAATCAGTGTTTTTACATGAGTAGAATGTGTCCTTTTATTTAAAATGCACCTCTGGGTTATTTGTGGGGCATATGAATTTGTTCATATTTTTTTCAAAATATAGTCCGGCCCCCCACAAGGTCTGAGCGACAGTTGACTGGCCCCCTGCTGAAAAGGTTTGCTGATGCCTGCACTATAGGGTCGGATAGAGGACAGTGGGGTGAATTTATGGAACCCAAGGGGGCGGCTGCCTCAAAACGTTAGGGAACCACTGGATTACGTCTATAATATAATATAATATAATATAATATAATATAATATAATATAATATAAATATACATCTTAAAAAGCAGACACATCACCTTGCCAACAAAGGTCCGTATAATTAAAGCTATGGTTTTCCCAGTAGGGATGTATGGAAGTGAGAGCTGGACCATAAAGAAGGCTGATCACCGAAGAACTGATGCTTTTGAATTATGGTGCTGGAGGAGACTCTTGAGAGTCCCATGGCCTGCAAGAAGATCAAACCTCTCCATTCTTAGGGAAATCTGCTCTGAGTACCTGAGAAGACTCCCTGGAAAAGACCCTGATGCTGGGAAAGATGGAGGGCACAAGGAAAAGGGAACGACAGAGGACGAGATGGTGGGACAGTGTTCTCGAAGCTACCAGCATGAGTTTGACCCAACTGCGGGAGGCAGTGGAGGACAGGAGTGCCTGGCGTGCTCTGGTCCAGGGGGACACGACTAAACGACACTCTCTCTCTCTATATATATATTGTGTGTGTGTGTGTGTATAAATATATATATACACACACACACACATATATATATATATATATATACATACATACACACACAAACATATACTATATGTACTTATATATGCAGTAAAGCTCATGGAAGGTAGAAGGGAGAGGTCCTTGGAAGCGAGCCAGAGGCCTTGCGTGCAAAAAAACAGCAAGGGCGACCTCTTAGGCTACTGCAAGGCAGAGTGCCATCCCGACGTTGGCTCGCCGCGCAGCTCTTGCAATGGCCGCAGCCCAGCCTCGCCGAACCCTGGGACCCCTCCCCGAGCCGCGCGTTGCCTCCAGCGCGCCAAAGGCGCACACAAAAGAAAACACCGCGCGGCGGCATCAGCTGCAGGAGGAGGAATCGGGGGAAGGCGGGAGGCAAGGCTTCGATGGGCGCCTCGCCCAGCCACTGGCAGCCGCTTTCTCTCCGCTCGCGGCCAATCGGTTTTGGGGGGAGGAGAGCCCCGGCCTCTCCTCCCGCTGAGCTTGGAAAGAGCGCGCGCGCGCGCGCAAGGGCGACTGGCCGGGCGGAGGCGGGGCGTCTGCCAGGGGGCCCCATGCGCCGTGTCATGGAGGCTCAGTGTGCGAGCGGCCATTGAAGGGAAAGGAGCTGCGTGTTTCGCAGGAGGAGGAGGAGGAGGGATCGGGGGTGGGGGGGCTCTGGGCTGGGAGAGGAGCCGCGGCAGCAGCCTTAGCACCTGGGAGTTCCCAACTTTCATTTGCACCGGCTCCTTTGGGTTGATTTAGAGGAGGACGGGGCTCCTTCCTTTTTTATACATTTCCACCCCGTTTTGGGGGGTCCCTTCCTTTGGGGAATATTTTTTGTTTTGCGCTCCTCCCTCCACTTTTTTTGTGTTTTTTTTTTTTTGGAGAGGGGCTTTTCCAACGCAGGGCCGGCGCGCAAAGGCGGGAGGGCGATGGAGATGAAGAAGCGCATCAACCTGGAGATGAGGAACCGGGCGCCCGAGAAGGTGAGAACAAACTCCAAAATGAAAATTAAAAAAAAAAAAAAATCCCTTAACCCTCCCCCCGCGGAATATCCCAAACGGCTCTCCGCCTCCCCTTAATCCCTTTCTCTCTTTAAATGGTGGGTTTCCCTCCTCCACGCTGCGAAATCTCCATTGCGCTAAAAGTGCGCGATGCTGGGCGCATTTGGAGAGCTAGCGAGGGCGCGTTGGACTCGATCGCGCTTATTTTTTTCGCCATGCTGGACTTCCTCTCCCGTTCTGCAAAAGGACAACTTGGGCTAATTTATCTCCTTTTTTGGGGGGGGGGCCGCGCGTATCCGATCCAATGCAAAGTCTCCCCGAAGGCGAGGTTTTATTTTTCAAATGATGGCATCTGCTTGCTTTCGTGCTGGCGCCTGGTTCCTTTCCACCCTCCCGGCGCTGCGCCTGGAAACCAGACCCCCATCTCCGCCCGGTTTGTCTCTCTCTGCTCCTCTAAAACGGGGGTTTGCGTGGCGAGCTTAAGCAAATTTGCCAACCGTGATTGAAAGAGGACATGGGGGGGTTAACTCTTCCGCTCCTGGCGCCGCCTTCTCCCCATGATGGGCGCAAAAGGAAAAAGAAATAGAAATCTGGGTCATGCTTCGGTGCCATCTCTCCCCGCCCCAAAAGCGGTTAATTAAATATATATCTATGTACGTAACCGCCAAGCTCGGAGAGCGTGAATTCTCTCTCTCCCCCCCCTCGTGCAACGCGTAAGAAAAGAAAGTATTTCCGAATTAAAAGTTTTCCTCCCTCGCTTTCTTTGCATTAGTTAACTGCTCTTCCGTCAAATCTAGGTCACGCGTCCCCTTTCGCCGACGGTGGGGAAAAGGATCGGGCTTTGGCTGGGTTGTGGCTTTTTTTGCAAAACAAAACTAGGGAGGGCCCCTTTGTTCTGTAACGCCCCGAGGAAATATTCAGGAGAGCCCTTCTGGGAACCCCCCTTTAAACTTTTTTTTTTTTTTTTAATCTGTTGTTAGAAGGGGGCATTTATTTATGCGAGTTTAACTTGGCTGCGTAGATTGCTTGCTTGATAAACAAGTCGCTGGGCTTACGCCGAATCCATCTTAGTCCAACTACGCAGATGCTTTTGGGCTTTCCTGTAGCCTTGCACAAAAAAAGCGATGGGGAAGGATTTTAATTTTTTTTTTTTAATGCTACCCGCGCCCTTTTTAAACGAGGCATTTTTGACGCACTAAGAAACGAAGCCTCGGCTTTATTTTTAATTATTCGTGTCTTGCCCAACCCTTTCCTCGGGTGCCGTTCTGCCCTGCTCTCGGAGAGAGAGCACATGGCTGGCGTCATATGCCCCCCCCCCCCCACGCCCGGCTCGCTTCCCTGTGCAAGCTCGCTCCCCTAATGGTTCCAGAAGATAAGGCGATTGCGTTGTGGCTGAGTCCCTTTTGCTCCGCGCTGGGGGTGGGTGGGGATGAGACAAAAGCGCCCGCCTTCTTCCCTCCGCCCTCTCTAAAAGCTAAGGTTCATGGCAGGAGTTCGCAGAGAATCAGCCTTGCCAGAGAGGGAGGGAGAGAGAGAGAGAGAGAGAAGCTGGTAACTTCCTCCGCCCCATAATGTCTCTTCCGTGGAAGTGCTGGTGTCAAAAGAGTATTACAGGTAACGCTGCAAGGCCTGGTTTGCTCCAAGCTCACTCCCAGCCACAGAGAAAGCAGCAAAGAGAACGGGATGTGGTGGCTGCCTCAAGCCCATAAATGTACCCAAACTGGTTGCAAATATTTCCCCTTTTGTGCCGTCCGGTTCATAATGGATGGGGGCAGTCCTGGGTGTTATAGCCTCCCAAAAAGCTTGGCACAGAAGTCTCAGGTGTCTTCTTTGAACCCTGCCTTTGGATGGATATGGAGCTGGGGGAAACCTCCTGGGTATAGAGGCTGGGGCTAGGGGAACTTGTTTTTTAGATTTTCTCCCAGCTGCTTCCCACAAAATGTGTGCGGACTTTCTGAAGGGTTGCAGCGTTTGGGGCTTTTCAGTTTAGAGAAGAGGCAAGTAAGAGGCAACATGGTGGAATTGTATAGAATTATGCATGATGTTGAGGAAGTGGATAGGGAAATTTTTTTCTCCCTCTCTCAAGTGAATATCCTGTGAAGGTTCGGGACCGATAAGAGCAAGCACATTTTGTGAACTGCCCCGAGATCTTGCGATGAAGGGCTGTACATAAATCTAATAAATAATAAAGTAACAAGGACATAGTTAAACTGTGGAACTCACTCCCACAGGAGGCAGTAATGGGCACCAGCACGGATGGCTTCAAATGAGGATAGGCAAGTTTTTGGAGAAGGATCAGGCTACGGGTGGCTATTAGCCATGCACAATCGGGGGCCGGGATGCTTCTGGAAGCCGCTGGAGGGGAGGAAGAGTGTTGCTTTTGTGCTTGATTCCCGCTTGCGGGTTTCCCACAGGGATCCGGTTGGCCATTGTGAGAACAGACTAGGTGGGCCACTGGCCTGATCCAGCAGGCTCTTATGTTCTTATGAAATATGTCAAATTCAGTTGTTGTGAACAAAGATCACAATTTGCTTTCTGCTGGGGCTCGGGCAGCGGTGGCCTGGCTAAACTTCAGTTATAATTCCACTGCCATGTGTTGTTTCAAAGAGCAGAGTCAACCCCCTTGTGGCCTTTTCCAATTCCCTGCTGCTCAACTCACGACTCTCTGGCTCCAGCAGATGTTCCTGCATTTAGGTCAGGACAAACACTTGCTCTGTCTCGCCCCTTTTGAAGTTGATTGGCAGCAGGGAAAGTCTTCCTTACCTTCCGCCCTGCTCCTTGCAGGTTAAGCCTTGAAGAGCTAACAGCTCCCGTGGCATTTAGTAATGCAAAGCAACTCTGCACTGTTGAGAGTACGGTACTGTAAAGACAAAAAGTAACCCAGGTGTAGTTTTAAATTTGACTAAATTGTGCATTTCTGGTTTCTTGAAGAGGGGTGGGTGGGAATGAATCAAGCTTGTTCCAAAAATGTTGTTGCCTCTTTTCAGTACAGTGGAACCTCGGGTTGCGAACGTGATCCGTGCGGGAGGCACATTTGCAACTCACAGTGTTCGCAACCCGCAGCGCCAGATCTGCGCACGTGCGTGATGTGATTCGGCGCTTATGCGCAAGCGCCAAAACCCAGAAGTAACCCATTCCGGTACTTCCGGGTTTTGGCGTGTCCGTAACCCGAAAATACGCAACCTGATGTAGCACTCGTTGCATTTACTTTGGCTAAGTTTTATCCTTGAGTGGAGCCACTGAAATTAGTGAACTTGACTCTTCGTGGAGGAGAGGGTTGTCAGTGGCTGCTAGTCATGATGGCTATGCTTTGCCTCCACAGTCAGGCAGAAATGTTTCTGATTACCAGGAGGAGAGAGCACTCTGGTGCTCAGGTCCTGTTCGTGGGTTTGCCTTTGGGGTATCTGGCTGAGTGGGATGCTGGACTAGGATGTGCCATAGGCCTGATCCAGAAGGCTCTTCTTATGTTCTTAAGTTAAAGGTAAAGGTAAAGGTACCCCTGCCCGTACGGGCCAGTCTTGACAGACTCTGGGGTTGTGCGCCCATCTCACTCAAGAGGCCAGGGGCCAGCGCTGTCCGGAGACACTTCCGGGTCACGTGGCCAGCATGACATCACTGCTCTGGCGAGCCAGAGCCGCACACGGAAACGCCGTTTACCTTCCCGCTGGTAAGCGGTCCCTATTTATCTACTTGCACCCGGAGGTGCTTTCGAACTGCTAGGTTGGCAGGCGCTGGGACCGAGCAGCGGGAGCGCACCCCGCCGCAGGGATTCGAACCGCCGACCTTTCGATCGGCAAGCCCTAGGCGCTGAGGCTTTAACCCACAGCGCCACCTGCGTCCCTCTTAAGTTAGGTCCATTAATTTCAACAGGTCTGTGAGTAAAAGTTAGTTGAGCAACACCCATAATATCTGTTTGAATGTGACAGGGAGCATAGTTCTTTCTTCAGCTTGACGTTGACTTGTGTCCTGTTTTTGTAGGTGGCTGAGCTGGTCCTGGACAATTGCCGGTCTAGCAATGGCGAAATCGAAGGTCTGAATGACACATTTAAAGAGCTAGAGTTTCTCAGCATGGCCAACGTGGAGCTGTCATCACTCGCCAAGCTCCCCACTTTGACTAAGCTTCGAAAGGTGAGTATTGACCAGAAAGCAACGATGAGTTAGTTCTGTTTGGCCAGTGGGTTGCAAGCGCATAGGATTAGCTCCCTAAATCCTTGGGTATATTTAGCCCATTCCTGTTGAGCTCAGTTAGCGACACTGCTTGCATAGCAGGAGTGCAGGTCCTGTCGGCTCGTCTATGAATTTAGGTCTCTCCAGGCCTGCTCTTGATGCTATCCTAGCCTCCTTCAGCATAGTCCTACTGGCTGCGGCTGGTGGGAGTTGTGGTCCAGGACATTTTGAGGACACTGTGTTGCTCTCAATTGCATGTCTGTATTTTTGGGTGTTTTTCCTGGCAATATCATTTTAAACATGTTTGCGCATGACTTTTTATTTTTCATTTATTTCATGAAAATTGTGTACCACTTGATCGTGGAAAAAATATTGCAGCGGTTTACAGAAATTATCAATAGAAAAAAAATAACAATAATTTAATACTTTTGAAAAGTTAAAAACAATAGACTAAGAACAGATTGAAAATCACAGCAAAGGCAACTGCCTGATAGCAATGGGCAGAGAGTTCCAAGGTTTAAAGGGATTAAATTTACCTTCACTGTTTCTTATATTCGTGTCCATTCAAAAACAGCCCTGTGGAGCGGGGTTAAGCGGAAGAGGAACAACCTGCCCACTCCAGCAAGCTTCATGGCTGAGCAGAGATTGTTACAGTTAAGCTTGCAGGGAAGTGACTGTATACTTGTAGGTTAGGTGCAAACTTGGATAATGATGCTATTATTGTCTGGCTCTGAAGAAGTCAAAATGCAATCAACTATCCTTAGATAGCATCTAAAAAAAGGTTTGTTTAGATTCCTAGAGCTGCATGGTTTTACTAAAATACAGACATGGGAAAAGTTGGAAAACATCTGCCTAATCATATGATACTTTTCTGCACTGTAGCTGGAACTGAGCGATAATCTAATTTCCGGAGGCCTGGAAGTCCTGGCAGAGAGATGTCCGAATCTCACATACCTAAATCTGAGTGGTAATAAAATCAAAGATCTCAGCACCGTGGAAGCCCTTGTAAGTATAAAGCAGTATTTATACAAAGTAGTCCGATTTCATATTTACTTAGAAATCAGTGTTGCTGTGTCCACTGGAGCACACTCAAAACTGGCAGCTTTACGTAGGATCGCAGTGTTTAGAAGCCTGGAATAATTTCAGCCCAGCATCGCTAGACAGGGTAACTAGATGGCATGACTGCATAATTGTTGTTGTTGTTTAGTCGTTTAGTCGTGTCCGACTCTTCGTGACCCCATGGACCAGAGCACACCAGGCACTCCTGTCTTCCACTGCCTCCCGCAGTTTGGTCAAACTCATGCTGGTAGCTTCGACAACACTGTCCCACCATCTCGTCCTCTGTCGTCCCCTTCTCCTTGTGCCTTCCATCTTTCCCAACATCAGGGTCTTTTTCAGGGAGTCTTCTCTTCTCATGAGGTGGCCAAAGTATTGGAGCCTCAGCTTCAGGATCTGTCCTTCCAGTGAGCACTCAGGGCTGATTTCCTTCAGGATGGAGAGGTTTGATCTTCTTGGAGTCCATGGGACTCTCAAGAGTCTCCTCCAGCACCAGAATTCAAAAGCATCAATTCTTCGGCGATCAGCCTTCCTTATGGTTGACTGCATAATAGGTGTTGGTAAATGTTTCTCTGCTTGTAACCAGGTATATAAAGGCACAAATCTCATAAGCTGAGTTTAAAGTACAATGCTAAAGGAAGTTGGCATAATTTATAAAGGACAGTCCAGATCTCTTTAGTGGTTCATATTCTGGACAGGAGATGGACAGATCAGCTTTAAGAAGGGTAGCTGCTACTATTTTGCATGTTGTTGCACAGTTTGCATGCATGGAGTGGTTAAATCAGTTTTGCCTCCATCAGACTGGAGCCTGGAACCTGGAACTCCACCTTCGTAGTAGAGCTCTTTTGCCAACAACTGTCTCCCTACATGACTAAATTATTAAGAGCACTGAAGGAATGTATTGGCTGCCTCTCCCTATGTAAACCCACCAGCACCCTGCAATCATCACCTGAGGTCCTTCTTCATGTGCCCCCTCCGCGGTGGGTCCGGAGGGTGGCTCCCTATTTGTGGAATGCTCTCCCTAGGAAGGCTCTCCTGGCACCTTTGTTACATACCTTTAGACGCCAGGCAAAAACATTCCGCTTCTCCCAGACCTTTAGCTAATTAATCAGTCTATGGCCTTTAAAGCTGCGTAGAGGGTTTAATTGTTTTGTTTGTTACTATGGTATGTATTTTTGTGTTTTCATATTGCAAACTGCCCTGTGATCCTCTTACGAAGGGCAGGGCAGAAATTTAATAAATAATGATGGTAAATGTTATAGAAGTGTTCAAAACAGAGTCATCTACCCAAAATCAGTCAGGACTTAAATATATAAGGAAGTCTCTATATCTCTATTATTATTATCTTCCTTACTGGGTTGTGGAAACCACTATTCTGATAAATGCTTTTTATAGAGTAGAGGGCACTGGGGATGAGTTTATAGGTGCAAGGGGGCAGTGGCCAATTTTTTTTGGGGGGGAACCACTGTTCTAGCTCAGTGGTAGGGTTAGTTAGAAAATTCACTGATGTTTGTCTGCTTATGTTTGTAAGTCATGTCAGTTTGTGGAGTTGTGGGGTGTGTGTGTATATTAAAATAAAGCACAATCCAACCCACGCTTGCTTGGAAATAAGTTAAAGGTAAAGGTAAAGGTACCCCTGCCCGTACGGGCCAGTCTTGACAGACTCTGGGGTTGTGCGCCCATCTCACTTAAGAGGCCAGGGGCCAGCGCTGTCCGGAGACACTTCCGGGTCACGTGGCCAGCGTGACATCGCTGCTCTGGCGAGCCAGAGCCGCACACGGAAACGCCGTTTACCTTCCCGCTGGTAAGCGGTCCCTATTTATCTACTTGCACCCGGAGGTGCTTTCGAACTGCTAGGTTGGCAGGCGCTGGGACCGAGCAGCGGGAGCGCACCCCGCCGCAGGGATTCGAACCGCCGACCTTTCGATCGGCAAGCCCTAGGCGTTGAGGCTTTAACCCACAGCGCCACCTGCATCCCTATTGGAAATAAGTTAATTAGGGCTAATTCCTAGATTGCAACCGTAATGTTACAGACAGGGCTACCAACATTTGTGCAGAGTTGGCAGGCCTAATAAGCATCTATAAAAGGTAAAGGTACCCCTGCCCGTTCGGGCCAGTCTTGCCAGACTCTAGGGTTGTGCGCTCATCTCTCTCTATAGGCCGGGAGCCAGTGCTGTCCGGAGACACTTCCGGGTCACGTGGCCAGCGTGACAAGCTGCATCTGGCGAGCCAGCGCAGCACACGGAACTCCGTTTACCTTCCCGCTAGTAAGCGGTCCCTATTTATCTACTTGCACCCGAGGGTGCTTTCGAACTGCTAGGTTGGCAGGTGCTGGGACCGAGCAACGGGAGCGCACCCCGCTGCGGGGATTCGAATAAGCATCTAAAGGAGTCCTTAAAAGGTGTTTTCTGTTGATGTAGAAATCTAATGTGTCGTTCTGTTCTTTTCAGCAAAATCTTAAGAATTTGAAGAGTCTTGATTTGTTTAACTGTGAGATCACAAACCTGGAGGATTACAGAGAAAGCGTGTTTGACTTGCTCCAGCAAATTACGTATCTAGATGGGTTTGATCAGGAGGATAACGAGGCCCCCGACTCAGAAGATGAAGAGGATGAAGGTAACTCTTTGTAAACATGTCTGGTGATTAGTTATTATACCCTTTCTAGGTTGGATATCAAGTCACAGGCTTGGAGCAAATGGCATGTCAATTGTGTGGTTTAACATTCACTGTTCACACTATACTTTTTATATATGTGCCAAAAGGACTTACAGTGCACAGCAAAACGTAAATGTCATGTAAAGAATACATTTTGTTGTTTTTTTTAAAAAATGTTTGCTATGTATAACATTGTATGAGCCACTCGTATATTCGGTTTTGTTTCTAGAATCGCTGTTCTAACGTCTGGAAAAGAGCTAACATTTGATTGGATGTTGAACTGATCTATACAATCCAAAAGAATTGTACGTGTTATAGTCCTCATGGGAATGCAGGTGGAGAATCACGTTTTGAAATGTTGCCCCCCCCCCAAAAAAAAAACAACCAAAACACCACACACACATAGGGATGAAGGCTAAACGAAAATCCTCCTTGACACGATAGCACAGGTGGGGACGTTCTTGAGCATCCAAGCCTGCAAACTATTGCAATGCATTCAGAAGTAGTCATGTCCCAGGAGGACTGTACCATGTGCTTGTTTTTTGAGTCTGTGGGTTTGAACCTGTAAATTCTGCGTCAGAAGTTGGAAGCACGTGCCGTGTGCATCTCATTAGCGTTAGCTTTCCTTCAGATGGGGATGAAGATGAGGATGAAGAAGATGAGGACAAAGCTGGTCCCCCAGGAGAATATGAAGAGAATGATGAGGAAGACGACGATGGCTCAGACTTAGGGGAGGGTGAAGGTGAAGACGAGGAAGATGAGGAAGAAGTGGGCCTCTCGTACTTAATGAAAGAAGAGATTCAGGTAAGTTTTATGCTCTTCCTCCCTCCCCTCTCAAGTTCCAAACATTCAACCTAGATATTGGTGCATGCTGTGCAAAAAAGAGTATATTTTGTCCACGCCATGCTCCCATAGACAGCACAGAAATCATGGAAATTGTATAAATGTGCCGGCATATATATTCTTGAAGCAAAAGCTGTGGTTTGAGATCTTGGACTCTAGCCTATTTTGCAAGAGAATGCTGCTGATGGGACTGTTCAAAATAAATCAACCAAGCTGCGAATGACAGAAGACTAAAAGTAATGTTGCTAGGATTAGACCAAGGAACCTTAGGAAACAGGTAAAGATTCATCAGAGGAAGATGGGAATAAGTGCATAATCCCATGGCTGAGAAATTATCGTTATAGAACTCAGGGACTGTTGTTTTGCATCTTAAAATGTACTTTATAGATCCCGACAGAACCAGAGTTTTCTTTGTTGGGGGCTCAGCACCACAAATGGTGCAGACGTGTGAAGGGTATATGAATCCTAGTGGGAAATGAAATGGCTGAGGACAAGTTAGTAAGAAGTCCCAAGAGTACAAATTGAGAACAAGATAAGCAAATGAGCAGTGAAACACGAAGGCAAGATACTTGACTTGGTTCTGGCTATATGTTGCTGAGGTGCATGTCAAGGCAGGTCGAAGACACGGGCTATATTCTCCCTGCACACCAGAGAAATCCTGCAATTCAGTAGCAAACAGTTTGGCCATTGCATATTATTTTTGTAATCGGCTTCTCCAAATTGTAAAAATTTAAGAACATAAGATGAGCTGGCTGGATCAGGCCAATGGCCTATCTAGTCTCTTCTCTTGTGAAGACAGATGCAGAGAATTCATTCAGCTTCTACACAGATTCCTTGTCCTCCTTTCACTCCCTTGTCAGCCAAGGGTCCAACCACCTCCCTAGAGGGTTTCCTGCTACTAATATATTTAAAAAACTTATTATTGGTAGTTTTAATGTTTTTAGCAATGTTTTCCTTTTTTTATCATCCCTTACTGTCTGCTAGCACTTTTTTTTTTTTTGCCAAAGTTTGTGTTCCTTTTTATTCTCTACATTTGGACAAGACTTTGGTTTTTTTGAAGGACACCTTCTTCTTTTTTTATAAAATATTTATAAGTTTTACAAAAAAGCATATAAATACATACAACATAAAAAGAAAAGACAGACAAAGCAAAAATACACAGAAAATAAACAAAAAATACACAATAAAACAGCAAAAAAGATAATAGAAAAACATGAAAAAGAAAAAATCCAATTTTTAGCTTTATACTTGTTTAACCCTGGTTCTTGACTTCCTCACACCTCCCTTTTTTGTGTTCCCATTTACCCAATCAAATTCAGCAAATCCTTACCCTCTTTCAATTCTCATTGTTAATTATATAGCTTAGCATATTATGTCTCCAATCTTTCTTCCCTTTTTAATTCATTTTAATTCATTTTAACATATTCCTTATAACTTTATCACTAATGCCATATTATTTTTAAGTCTGACATCATCTTAGCATTCATAAATTTTGCAATATTTTTGTAGATAATCTTTAAATCTTCTTGCCTCTAAAAGCTTCTTTGACTGCTTGATGCCAGCATCTTGGCCCTTGTGGTACCTTTCCTGACCTGTGATATACACCTCAACTGAGTTTCTAATAGTGTGTTCTTAAACAACTCCCAAGCATTTTGGAATGAGTTGACCCTCTTGACTTAGCGGTTTTTGACTTTTGCCTTAGTTCAGCACAGAGAAATTTGGCTTTGCTTTTTATAGAATGCAACAGTCTGGGAATGCCATGTCTTGCAGCCTTATTAGAGTACGATTAGGAGTATTGGTTTCACTTTGTAAATCATACTGAACTTCTGAGACCATCAACTTCTTTCCCTCTTAAGGATGAAGAAGATGATGATGATTACGTAGAGGAGAAGGAGAATGAAGAAGAAGAAGGTAAGTTTCATATTCAACTGAATGTGAATAAAGTTGCATTTGAATTCTTAAAACTTCTGAAACTTCCTAATTTGGATCCAAAAGGTTCCTTTCCTCAGCCTTGAAAGAGCTACATTCCATTAGAGGAAGGGGGCATCTGAACCCAACATAAGTTGAATTTATACTTGGTTGATGTAAATCAGAGGAGGGAAGCCTTTGGCCCTTCAGAAGTTGTGAGGTTGCAACTCCCATCATCATCATCCCAAGCCATTGGCTATGCTAGCTGATGGGAGCTGAGAACATCTGAAGGACCATAGGTTTGCCAACTCTGCCTTAAATAGCTGATAATTTTTTTTGCAACCTATATTTAGGTTTTATAAAGTTGCTACAGCTGGACTATATTTTTCTAAGAGGTGGTAAGTTGGTGCAATCAAATGGAAGTGTTAAATTAGTGTTTTCCTTTCTGTAACATCCAGCTTTCATTCCATAATTTTTCCACAACAGAAGGGGATTTCTGGGAGAGATTTTTCTGTGGTCCACTAGAAATAGCCTCCTTTTATTACTGAAGTGCTTATCTTCCCGTACAGCAAAAGACAAGAGCTGAAATAGACTTCAATACATGACTCATTAGCCACATAAGACGTTGCCCTGAAGACTTCATAGATTCTCCCATTGTCTGTCCAGATGATGCTGGAAAAACAGGGGTTGTGGGGTTGTTGGGTACCTGACAGGTCACCATATAGCCAATGTCCCGCTTTTGAGGTTGTTTAGTTTTGTCTTGGGGTGTATCTACACTATAAACCAAGGCACCCAGGTTATCAGCTCACAAAATTTGGGGAATTGATTTGGGTGAAGGTTTCTAGTGAAGACTTCTCAGCAGCCCTTAACCTCTGTTTCATGGACTGTTTGGGGGGGGGGAGAGACTAACAATACTGTAATTGATTCATTGCCTTTAGGAAAACATCTGATCTGTATTTTTTTATATACTTAAAATAGAAGGAGGTAATATGCCAGTTGCTCTGATACATTGAACAGTTGATGGCTCAGGCTACGCATAATTTCTTCTTTCTGTTCAGCCAATTTCATGTCGAGGTATTTGTTTTGTGTTTGATAAACTAGGTGTAAGTGTCCAGAACAGGTAGAAATAAGGCAGTGTGTGTGTGACATGCTGTAGTATGCTTAAAGGTAAAGGGACCCCTGACCGTTAGGTCCAGTCGTGAAAGACTCTGGGGTTGCGGTGCTCATCTCGCTTTACTGGCCGAGGGAGTCGGCGTTTGTCCGCAGACAGTTTTTCTGGGTTATGTGGCCAGCATCACTAAGTCGCTTCTGGCGAACCAGAGCAGCACATGGAAACACATTTACCTGCCCGTTGGAGCTTTACCTATTTATCTACTTGCACTTGCACTCTGACGTGCTTTCAAACTGCTAGGTTGGCAGGAGCTGGGACCGAGCAACAGGAGCTCACCCCGTCGCGGGGATCAGCAAGCCCTAGGCTCTTTGGTTTAGACCACAGCACCACCTGCGTCCCTGTAGTGTGCTTAGCCTTAGCTTTTAACATCAGTGAACATTCTCCTTTCCTTTTTGCAGCGGAAGGCGTCAGAGGGGAGAAGAGAAAACGTGCAGCAGAAGATGAGGGAGACGATGACGACAATTAAGTTGTAGGGAAAAAAATAGGACCAGATGCATTTTTTGTTGCAGGATACGCAATAGCGATATGCAGACTTGTATGTCTCCATGTATCCTAGGTATCCCTACAGAAGATATTAATGTGTTAACTTTTTATAGGAAGTGTGTTTTTACTATTTTTGCCCTTTTTATCATTCCAACTAAGACATAATAGCCCACTCTGGATCATGTGCAGAGAGAACACTGTTTCATCCCTTTTTAATCACTGAACCAGTTGTCTCCTCCCCTCCACCTCCCCTAGAAACATTTTTCTCCAGATTCCCCCCCTATTTTTATGTGAGCATGCTGTTAGTTCTAGTAACAGTTAAAGCAAAACATTTAACTAATTTAATCCAGACTTTTAAAGATTGTACACTGAATTAAGATCCACTGCAGTGCGATAATCCAGATTTTCCTTAGAGAGGCTTATATATGAGGTGAACCAAAGGCTGCATGAAGTCAAGAATTTGGATAATAGCAATTGGCTTATTTTAAAAGGGCATCTGAAGAATGCACAAACAGGTGAAGTCTTTGCTCTTCTGCTTTCTCATACACTTTATATATACACACACACACCCCTTTCCATTTTTTTTAAAAAAAAATCTATGTAACTATGGAAAGCATGGGATCAGCTCTCTTGAGTCAAACCTTTTCCATAAGAATGTAAGAAGAGACCTACAGAATCAGGCCCTAGGCCCATCCTTTACTCGCTGTTGAGAAAAGACTCCCACAGGAGGGCAGTGATGGCCACCAACTTGGATGGCTTTCAAAGAGCGTTAGACAAATTCACAGAAGATATAAAGCTCTGTCCTACCTCCACTGTTGGAGACAGAATGCCTCTGTATGCCAGCTGTTGGGAATCACAAATGGGGAGAATGCTGTTCTGCTTGTGGGCTTCCCGTAGGCATTTGGTTCTCCACTGAACTGGACTTGGCTTTGGCCCGATTGACCAGAGCTCTTTGGAAAAGGCGAGACCCAAAACGCTTAAGAGAGAAAACAAAACCAACATTTCATTCACACCCACACCAGTAACCTGGAAATGCTTACTTAAAAGTTCTTTCAAGTTTGCTGTTTCCTTTGTGTTATCTTTCTGATCATTATAAGATGGAAACAGGATTCATATTTCTGATGCAAATTCTAGACGCCTCCCCCCTCCCTTCATTTTTATTTTTAAACCCTGAAGCTTTTCAGGCTTTCATTAAAATATATACATAGGAGAGGCACATTTCTTTATATGTCACCTTTCAAGGGAACAGTTGGCAGGTAGACTAAGCCATGTGGCGAGGCCTAGAGCACAACATTTGAGGTGGGGAGGGTGGGCAAGCAGCTTACTTCTGGGAAAGGGTCACTGAAATGCCTTGCTGTTTCCCTGCCCTCAGTGAAGCTTGCAGTGAGGTTGGCTGTTGTCAAAAGGTGTCCTGAAAAGGGCTGTGGTGGATCAACCTTGCAATTGTCTGCATGCTAACCTTAAGTTGATGACAGGCCTGCAGTTGCTTCCCTTAGGTGCAGGTCATGCTGTGGGAAAACATTTGGGCAAGAATCCTTCAGAAATTTGTTCAGCAAAGCAAAGACAATGAGCCTTGGGCTGGCAACAAAACTGGTTTTTATGGATCTTCTTTGCAGACTGCTTTTTAACAACAAAAAACAGCAAAACGGCATACTGGGCTCTTGAGAACTCCTGCAGTTCTTACTTAAACGATAGACTAACTTGGATTGTTAAATATTTTACCCAAATAGTAACACACAGCTGTATTCCAGAGATACTATTTTTTTATTATCTGTCCTGCTTAGGAGAAGCTGTCGCTAATGTGGTTTTAGATAAAAAGGGGTATTTTTACATAGATGGATGGGAGTTGCCCCTCCCCTTACTACAGTTGCCTGTGAATATAAATAACACATTAGACACACGTTCTGACATGTTTAGTATGTGACATTGGACTCTTAAGTTTTGATGACACTGCATTTGAGAAGCTCTGCGAAACAGCATTTCTCTCCCCCGCCCCCCAGAAATATTCACAGCTAACTCTAAAGAGGCATTTGAACAGAAGGAAATGCAAAAGGGCATTTTAATAGGAAGACTTGGATTTTTACAAAATGACTTAGCTGAATGGACTTGGTAAAGCTTTATTCCAATCCTGTTACATTTGTGTATGAATGAATCTTAGAAACTTTTAAAAAGCGTATACTGTTGTCCTGCTGGTTCTGTGTTTAAAAACAGTTACTTTGTATTCATTCAGATTCCCCCTCACCTTTCCATATACCCTTTTGTTTTTAATTTAGTTAGGCTCGGCAAATAATAAAACCCTTCCATTACAAAGAGAGTATTTAAATGTTGGGTCTGGCTTGTACTAATCCATTGCACATGTAAGGTTTTCTGGCAATAGTACTATCTGAGCTGTGATTGACACCACAGAACAACTGAGCAGCCATCTTAATCCAATTCATCTCAATGGGAGTAGATTTCCTTATGCAGGAAATCTGCCTTCTGCTCCAGTTTCATATTTTAAAATTAGTGGTTGAGGGATCTCTCAAGTGTGCATCAAACTCCTGCACTGGTTCAAAAACATGAATGGCCGAATCAGTGATTTTTAGAAGATTCCCCCCCCCCCCGCAAAGTTACCTTCAATGAATGACTACTACTAGTCTGTATTTGACCATTTAAAAGGCTGAAAGGTGGTTTTGTGTGTTATTTTTTTTACAGAGGAGTAAAATGAAACCAAGCGCACCAGCATGGTTATACATAGTATGTATTTCAATAGTTTTACATCTTCTCTAAGGATCTTTTATGTAGTAAACGTAACAACCAGCTAACTACATTGCCACAGTTTTGAGTTGTCAGCTTTAGTGTGTGAGCAAAATAGAACTTTTTCTTCTTTTTAAAACGGGTGGGGGGTGAGTATTACAGAGTCTCTGGATAACTTTTTTTTTTTGGCTTGGTGGGTTCTTTAATGAAAATACGTAAGGGTGGGTTTTATATTTTGTAGCAATTTTGTCCTATTTGGATGCTCTTTCTATGGCAGTATGTATATAGTGTGTTCGATTCCTTTTCAAATTCTAAAGAGAGAGAAAAAAAGACACAAACTTGGAGGTAATTGGTTTTTGTGCAACTGTGTTTTGGGAGGGGGAGAAAAAGCCATGACAGTGTTAAATAAATACCTACAGCACACTTCTGATGGATTTTAGTTGTAACAGAATGTGAGTGTTCCTCCTGCCCTCCCCCCCCCCTGTGTGATGTAAATTTTAAATTAAAGATTTTCAATCTGAAAATGTGAGGATTTGTTATTGGGGGGGGGTAGTCTGAACTTCTTGGAAGTAAAATTACTGTTTTGAAAACTTGGAAGGGAGGTGTGTATCAATCCTTATTTGAGAACTTTCCTATACACCCCAGAGGGCCTAGATCCGTTGGGGTTTACCATAGTTACTTAGCCTGCAAACCCCTATAAAAGTATTGTGATGCTGTCTAGTCCAATCCCTGGTATCTCCAGGTAATAATAATAATATTTTTTATTTATACCCTGCCCTCCCCAGCCAAGGCCGGGCTCAGGGCGGCTAACAAGCAATAATAAAAATAAGTTGAATGAATACAACTTAAAAACGAAATTAAAATACAACATTGAAACATTAAAATATTAAAATGTAGGAGGAGAAAGGAAAATAATAATAATAATAATAATAATAATAATAATAATAATAATAATAATAATTTATTATTTATACCCCTCCCGTCTGCCTGAGTTTCCCCAGAATCAAACTGGCCCCAAGCCAAAGGCCAGGCGGAACAACTCTGTCTTACAGGCCCTGCGGAAAGAAATCAGATCCTGGTCTCATGAGGCAGAGCGTTCCACCAGGCCGGAGCCAGTGTTGAAAAGGCCCTGGCTCTGGTTGAAGCTAATCTAACTTCCTTAGGGCCCAGGACCTCTAGGGTGTTGCTATTTATGGACCTTGAGGCTCTCCGTGGGGCATACCAGGAGAGGCAGTCCCGTAGGTACGAGGGTCCTAGTCCGTGAAGGTAGGGCTAGGGAAAAGATTGGTTGTCCGAGAACATGGAATATGCTGCCAGTTAGTGCAGGCCAGTGGCGTAGCGTGGGCGGTGCAGGGGGGGCCAGCCGCACCGGTCACAACATTTGGGGGGGTGCGCTCACACTCGCAGCTCTCTGCCCCTACCTGGCTCACTCACTCTCACTGCAGTGCTGGCTGTGCGAATCCGATCCGAGCTGCCAGGTCGCCGCCCACTGTGGAGGGGGAGGGTGCCAGGTGTGCGTTGCGGTGCGGAGCGGAGAGAGAGCGAGGGAGGGACTATCTGGGGGAGGGACAGTGCAGCGGCCGCCCAGCGCAGCGCTGAGCGCGGGAGAGAACCACACTCGACCAGCCCAGGCAACAGCATGAAGAAGCTGGCAGCGGCGGCAGGTTAGGGGTTAGGGGCGCAAATTACTTGCCTTGCCCTGGGTTAGGGCGCGCAAATTACTTGCCTTGCCCCGGGTGCTGACAACCCACGCTACGCCACTGGTGCAGGCAATACTAGATGGACTCAGTGCAAGGCAGCTTCCTATAAATTTGGAGAGCTGGAGTGCAAGAGATCCCACCACTGCTTTGACTAGTTTGCCCTATTGCCAACCTGCTATTGCAGTAGTCAAGATTCCTTATATTTAGCCCAAATCAACCTTTGCATATACTAAGCCTACTTGATTTTGCCCTCTTCTGAATCTGGTGAGCACCGTTCCGGTCTTTGAAGAGCCCAATCCTACTTACCTTCAGTTTTAATACAGGGGTCAGCAAACTTTTCCAGCAGGGGGGCACACTACTGTCCCTCAGACCTTGTGGGGGGCCAGACTATATTTTGGAAAAAATAATGAATGAATTCCTATGCCCCACAAATAACCCAGAGATGCATTTTAAATAAAAACACACATTCTACTCATGTAAAAACACTAGGCAGGCCCCAGAAATAACCCAGAGATGCATTTAAATAAAAGGACACATTCTACTCATGTAAAAACACGCTGATACCCGGACCATCCGCGGGCCAGATTTAGAAGGCGATTGGGCCGGATCCAGCCCCCAGGCCTTAGTTTGCCTACCCATGGTCTAATACATAGCCCGGTTCCTTCACGTTTTCCTCACAGGGCTGGCTTTCCAAACCTCTGAACCAGTTGCCCTAATTTGTCTATATACCTCCTCAGAAATGGCCACTGGGAATCAAAGAAATATAAAGGGTGTGGTGATCTACTGAGAAGACTATAGAAAAGACCACATGCAAGGATCACAGAAAAAGGCAGTCTACCAGAAAAAAATTGACCATGTGGCTTGTCTCCTGTCAAGATATCTAAAAAGGTTTGCAGATCACCTTGGCCAGTGCAGGTCATTATTTTGCAATGGCAAATACCCTAGTTTCTGGAATCATTGTCAACTCCCCTAATCATACACAACGTGTGCTTATTTTGCCTGGAGTGAAAAGAACTACTGGGAGAGATTTCCCCCTGTAGCCTTATGAGGCTTTGCCCTCGGGTGGGAAAAATATTGCGTCTGGGAAAGGGAAGTGGGAGTCAACAGACACTCAAGGAATAGTTTCGGAGAAAAGGCTTTTATTTCTACCATCCATGAACTGGTAGAAGGAGCAAGTGTGATAGCATGCACGAAATTCACAGTCATGTGCACAAGCATATATAGCCCTTTCCTGTTCCCTCCTCCTTTCTCCTCCCTCAGGAGTCCTCTGAGCATGAACAGAAAGCTGTCTTGGGACTATTGGGGACTCTTGGCACCCTTCCCAGGAAAGGGGTTTCAGAGTGTTCAGATATGTTTCCATCTCTTGTTCTGGCATGGTTCCTGGACAGAAAGCAAGTTGCAATGTGGTTCTTTAGCAAGGCCAGAAGGCATCAGAAAGGCCTGAGAAACAATGGACTGTGTTCCCTACCCTTGTTGCAATCTTTTTAGTTACAGCAAGCGGAATGTTTCTGATGCTTAAAGTAAAGGTAAAGGTACCCCTGCCCGTACGGGCCAGTCTTGACAGACTCTGGGGTTGTGCGCCCATCTCACTTAAGAGGCCAGGGGCCAGCGCTGTCCGGAGACACTTCCGGGTCACGTGGCCAGCGTGACATCGCTGCTCTGGCCAGAGCCAGAGCCAGAGCCGCACACGGAAACGCCGTTTACCTTCCCGCTGGTAAGCGGTTCCTATTTATCTACTTGCACCCGGAGGTGCTTTCGAACTGCTAGGTTGGCAGGCGCTGGGACCGAGCAGCGGGAGCGCAACCCGCCGCAGGGATTCGAACCGCCGACCTTTCGATCGGCAAGCCCTAGGCGCTGAGGCTTTAACCCACAGCGCCACCCGCGTCCCTTTTCTGATGCTTAGCTAATGTCTTTTAGCTGTTGAGAAAAATGATTTTGAAAAGCTCTGAGAAGCTTTGAGCCTGCTTTGGTGGGGGGGGGGGTGACTTCGGGCCTAGGTGAGGTCACCTGTCCTCACCTTCTGTCCTTTTTTTTAAAATTAATTTTATTGGTTTTTCAAACAAGTAATAAAAAGACAACAAAACAAACAGAAGAAAAACAAAAAACAAGGCACATAACAATTAAACCCATGTAACTTTAAATTCCTCATTTCATACCCTTCTTTCTTTTGACTTCCCCATACCTCCCCATCCCTGCATCCTTGTTTAATGATTCTTTAGCAACCCTTAGGTCCATTGTCTTAATTCCCTTTCATAAAGTTTCCTTTAGTTTTTTAGTTACTGCTGCAATTCTTTACCTCTTACCCCCTGACATCTTAACATTCCTCAATTTTACAATTGTTTTTAAGATATATTTTAAATTTCTTCCAGTCCTCTTCCACTGTCTCTTTCCCCTGGTCACGGATTCTGCCCGTCATCTCAGCCAGTCCCATAAAGTCCATCACCTTTGTTTGCCATTCTTCCAGAGTAGGTAGTTCTTGCGTCTTCCAATACTTTGCCAGTAGAATTCTTGCTGCTGTAGTGGCATACATAAAGAAAATCCTATCCTTCTTTAACACCACTTGGCCAACCATGCCCAAGAGAAAAGCCTCTGGTTTCTTAGGAAAAGTCCACTTAAGGACCTTCTTAATTTCATTATAGATCATTTCCCAGAAAGCTTTAACCTTTGGGCAGGTCCACCAAAGGTGGTAGAAGGTGCCTTCAGTCTCATTACATTTCCAACACTTATTATTAGGCAAGTGGTAAATTTTTGCAAGCTTGACTGGGGTCATGTACCACCGATAGATCATTTTCATAATATTTTCTTTTAAAGCATTACATGCAGTAAATTTAATACCGGTGGTCCATAACTGTTCCCAGTCAGCAAACATAATATCATCTTCTGTCCTTTCCTTCTGCAGAGGAAATATTTGGGGTCATTAAGAGTCATTGCAGGGCTGTCGAAACCACTCTCAGATTTAGTGAACTACACTGCAAAGTTGTCTGCCATCCAAGCACAACCAACCTGGAAAGATGATGGATTGCAATCTATTTTTGTAATACTGCATTGAACAACTCGCAATGCGAGAGAATTGCATACAAAACACGAGCAGAGTTTCATTTCCCCCACTCATTTCCACGGGCAGCCTCCACTTCCGCCCTGGGAATGGGGCATTTCAAAATGGCAGAGCAGAACCGGAAGCTCCGTGGCCAAGACTCCCTCAGAGAAGGCGGCGGCGGCGACGAACGACAGAACACAAACAAACGCCGCTTCTCGCTCGAGGTTTCCCTCGGAGCAACCGCAGGGGTCGTGCGTCGCCGGGGATTGGCTGGCGCTTGTCGCAGTCTCCCTTTCCCTCCCGCCCCCTGTCCAATCCGAGCCTCGAGCGGTGCAGCTGGCTGTTGGCGGGGGAGGAAAGAGGCGTTGGAAGCTTTGAAGTGGCGCGCGGGGGAGAGTTAGCTTTTCCCGCGCATTTCCAACCGTCGTTACCTCAGGTGCGCTCGGGTTTTGTGTTATTTTTACCTCAGAATTGTCCCCTCGCCTGCCAGCCTCTTGAAGCAATTGCGGTTAACGAATGCCAGAAGGGGCATTAGACACTTCTTTAAACAAGCAAAGCACCGCCTATTTATTACTACTGCGTGTTTCCCCCCCCCCCCTAAGTACTGCTACATAAAAATGAGCTTTTAGCCCAAACCGCTGAAAAGGCGATTCTTTCATCCTGACTGAAAATAACTCCCTTTTTGATTGGGGCTTGAAACTAATCCTTACACACGTTTCAATTTTTGCTTTTTTAAAAAAATAGATCAATATAAGGAAATTCACATTTCAAAGGAATTTGGATCCCTCATTAAAATGTTAACCTTTCATTTTTTTACCTGTGCCTTTTAAAGGTTCCTACTATTCCTCTCTCGTTCTTCTCACCTGCTGTTTTGAGGATTATGGCCACTAGGGAGACGTTTGTCTTTGTCTTTTTTATGTTAATTTCTCCTTTTTACCACATTTCAGGTAAGGTTTTGTGCAGGCAAGTATCTTTAGAGGTAGAAATAGTTCATTAAGGGGAATAAATAACCTGAAAAGTATCTAACCACAAGTGTTGCCAAGGGATGCAATTTAGTCATGAGTCACCCAGCTGTGAATAAATCGCTGTGAAAGAGAAAATTATGTGTGCGGGTTGACTAACCAGCCAAAACACCATTATTTCAAAAAAAAAAAAACATTCTCAATATATTTAAATTAAGCTTGGAACCCTAAACATGTTTGTGACTGAGTTAAGTTCCATTGACATTCTGAGTTATATACATTGAATTGCTCTGCAATTTGTGCTAAACTTTGGATCATACCCCTAATTTGCAAAAAAATAATAATCTGTGAGAGCGCAGAATGTAAATAGCAAGATATATTAAAAGATTTGAAGACTAAATGGTACATTCTCAGAGCAACTGTTTTAAGTTGGCATACCTGTAATAAAATCAAAATGTCAACTGTTCAGCTGTCATCTATTTCATGTCAACCCTTCTTAAAAGGAGGATGATTCTGCTTTGATTCTTTAATCGATTCTGTATGAAGAAGTGTGTAAAGTCATCTTTCTTGCCATTGCCTTGTTAAATCGTGCAACTCTCCCCATTTTTCCTTTCCTTAGGTAACTCGGTAAGATATCAGGTAAAAACCTCTTTCCTGTTCCTAGAAAGCAACAAGTTAAAGGAGTTGTTTATTTTTTATGTGAGCGGGGGGTGAGATTTTGGAGAAATAAAAATTAGGAGCGCTCTGTATTCAAATTGGAAGGCATCCAGAATGCCCAAGGAGCTAAGCTTAGACAAGATGTAATTTGCAGCAGCGGCGTAGCGTGGGTTGTCAGCACCCGGGGCAAGGCAAGTAATTTGCGCCCCCTAACCCGGGGCAAGGCAGGTAATTTGCGCCCCCTAACCCGGGGCAAGGCAGGTAATTTGCGCCCCCTAACCCGGGGCAAGGCAAGTAATTTGCGCCCCCTAACCCGGGGCAAGGCAAGTAATTTGCGCCCCCTAACCCGGGGCAAGGCAAGTAATTTGCACCCCCTAACCCGGGGCAAGGCAAGTAATTTGCGCCCCCTAACCCGGGGCAAGGCAAGTAATTTGCACCCCCTAACCCGGGGCAAGGCAAGTAATTTGCGCCCCCTAACCCGGGGCAAGGCAAGTAATTTGCGCCCCCTAACCCGGGGCAAGGCAAGTAATTTGCGCCCCCTAACCCGGGGCAAGGCAAGTAATTTGCGCCCCCTAACCCAGGGCAAGGCAAGTAATTTGCGCCCCCTAACCCGGGGCAAGGCAAGTAATTTGCGCCCCCTAACCCGGAGCAAGGCAAGTAATTTGCGCCCCCTAACCCGGGGCAAGGCAAGTAATTTGCGCCCCCTAACCCGGGGCAAGGCAAGTAATTTGCGCCCCCTAACCCGGGGCAAGGCAAGTAATTTGCGCCCCCTAACCCGGGGCAAGGCAAGTAATTTGCGCCCCCTAACCCGGGGCAAGGCAAGTAATTTGCGCCCCCTAACCCGGAGCAAGGCAAGTAATTTGCGCCCCCTAACCCGGGGCAAGGCAAGTAATTTGCGCCCCCTAACCCGGGGCAAGGCAAGTAATTTGCGCCCCCTAACCCGGGGCAAGGCAAGTAATTTGCGCCCCCTAACCCGGGGCAAGGCAAGTAATTTGCGCCCCCTAACCCGGGGCAAGGCAAGTAATTTGCGCCCCCTAACCCGGAGCAAGGCAAGTAATTTGCGCCCCTAACCCCTAACCTGCCGCCGCTGCCAGCTTCTTCTTGCTGCTGCCTGGGCTGGGGTATTTACGATAAGGTAGCCACGGCGGCAGCGGCAGCGGGTCCGTGTCAGGTGATCTGAGGCGAGTTGCCGCTGGCGCTGCCGCCCAAACGATGCCGCTTGCCCAGAGGAGGAGGAGGAGGGCAGAGAGGCGAGGAAAATGCAACATGGCCCAGCAGCTGCGGTGGCGGCGGCGGGGCTGTGAGGAGGGGCTGCCTGGCGCGCCCTCCGTGGCCCTGACGCGCGGGGACCGCGGCGAGCGCTGAGAGCCGCTGCCTGCCGGACGCCTTCAGCCCGGACGCGCGCACAGCTCGTCGGTTCCGCGAGACATGGGGCTCTGCCTGCGCCCGAGGCGACTCCGGAGGCGGCGAGCGCCCCCCCCCCCCAGATGTTGCGCCCAGTGCGGCCGGCCCCCCCTGCACCCCCCACGCTACGCCACTGATTTGCAGGAGTTAACTTCAGATCTTTTGCAGACAAATCCACCCCAAAAAGCTAGGCTGTCCAACAAGCCTGGCATTAGAAATCTGAAAGGCTCTTGGGTCTCCATGATGCATTATTTCCAGGGCTGCTGGTTGGGGCCCAAATTCAGCTTGGCATCCTGGACCCGCTACCTGGCTTGCTGAACTTCCCTCATCCTCAGGGATGGCATCATGTGCCAATTTGCCACCCGAGGCCAGAAGACGGGAAGCCAGGTGGGCTGGCTTTGTTCATCCTCTTGTTTTAGGCCATTTCAGTTACTATCCTTCTGGGTGTTCAAGATGAGTCGTTTGGGAGTGGCCGCCAAGACCATATAACAGGCATGTCCAAAGTCCGTTTCAGGGGCCTAATCCAGCCTGCCGGTCAGTTTAATCCAGCCCCGGTGGCAGTTTATTTCCTGGGGTAAAATCCTAAAAAAACCTCAACAACTTCAATCCTAAAATAAAGCTCAACAACTTCAATCCTAAAATATAGCTCAACAGCTTTGGGGTAAAATCATAAAAAAGCTCAAGAACTTCAATCCAGGTCAACAACTTTGGTTGGCCCTTTGGTCGGCCCCCATGGCCCTTCATTTCATCAAATCTTGGCCCTCTTTGAAAAAAGTTTGGACACCACTGCCACATAACATTGGTCCTGGAAGACATACCTTGGCTCCCAGTACGTTTCCAAGCACAATTCAAAGTGTTGGTGCTGACCTTTAAAGCCCTAAAGGGTCTCGGTCCAGTATACCGGAAGGAGCATCTCCACCCCCATCGTTCAGCCCGGACACGGAGGTCCAGCTCCGAGAGCCTTCTGGTGATTCCCTCGCTGCGAGAAGTGAGGTTGCAGGGAACAAAGCAGAGGGCCTTCTCGGTGGTGGCGCCCACCCTGTGGAATGCCTTCTCATCAGATGTCAAGGGGATAAACAACTATCTGACTTTTGGAAGACACAGAAGTTTTAATGCTTGACTTTTTATTTTTATTTTTTATGTGCTGGGAGCCACCCAGAGTGACTGGGAAAACCCAGCTAGATGGGTGGGGTATAAATAATAAATTAATGTTTGATGTTTTATTGTGTTTTTAATACAATGTTGGGAGCCGGCCAGAGTGGTTGGGGAAACCCAGCCAGATGTGCGGGGTGTGTGTGTGTGTGTGTGTGTGTGTGTGTATATATATTGGTTATCAACTAAAGTTAAGGAAGTAGGCAACACCCTCCTTAAAATGTCTTTATTTCTTTTTTTGTTAATTGGCTTTATGGATGGCATTTCTCTATGGTTATCAGCTGCTTTGAACTGTTAGGAAAGTGGAGAATACATCTGTGAAAATCATTTTCAGCAAATTAAACAGCTACAAGAGGTTATAACACTCCTATTCCAATTGTTTGGAGCAGTGCCTCTGATGCCTGAGATTACATCTTTTACGAGATACTGGCCTAGCAACAAGTATTATGACCTTGCATTGGTGTACCTATTGGTTCATTCTGTCCTACATGTTATCACCCCACCAACCTTACAACTGGACCGTAAGTAAATATGTCAAGACATCATGGTGACCTGATGTTTTAAGGAATTATGAAGTTGCTTATGATAAAAAAAAGTTGTGAATTTTATTTTGTATCTGCCTTGGTCAGTAATGTACACAGATCTCTGAATTTAAGAAAGCATTTAGCATTTATGAGCCAGCAAACATATACTGTACTGTCAAAAGTTTTTAGCAATGTAAACACAGTATTTTACAAGCCACTTTTATTGTGGTGTTTTGTTTGCTTGTTTAAGGCTAGAGTTAAACAAATGGATAAGTTTACCAGCAAATCCATGAAGGCACAAGAAGCTCAACCTGATATTATCATCATCCAAAAGGAATCAGGTATGAAATGTTTATCACCACCACAGATGTGCTTATAAGTCATTGGTCAGCATTTCCCAAATAACAGTAATATGCTGAATATATGTATGTAGACTTCCAGCTATATATTTATGCTGGATCTGGCTGAAAACATAACACACGTGAACAAGGTATTTGTTAGAAGCCTTGGGAATTTTTTAAAGGAACTTGCTAGTCCCTATGGTAACTGAGACATTGCTGAACCTAACATTGCTGAACCAGGTGTTCACTAATACTTCCCAAATGTATTGACTGCAGGGATATCTAAGAGATTACATTTCTTGAGTATAGCTTTAGTATTGCAGTTGTATTCCTGCAGACACAGAAAACCATTTTGTGTGATAACGAAGCAAAGTTGCAAGCGAAGAGAATCTCCACTGTCCCTAGTCCACATGAAATGTAGTGTTTCTGGAACAGGTGATAGTGATGAGGTAGATTAGAAGAAGCTGGTACAACACTACCAGAGGAAGAATATCAGGGGAGGGGTACCTTAAATGACTTGTTTGGCAAACTGGGCATATGTGGGTAGCAGGAACAGAGGATGACGGTTTCGGAGGAAGAGCTGTGTTCCAAGAGGGATTTTGGTACTCCAGGCTAGAACATTCATTGGCATGCAGCGTCCACACAAATAATATAAAGGTTACAAGGTTACAAAAGAGTAACCTCATTGAACTTCGTTGGACTTCTACTATATTAAAAGGTGCATGATAAACATCTCGTTATCATGGGAGAAGTTTGCTTTTAGCAAAATGTTCCATTACACTTTTAAGCCAGGGGTTCCCAAACTGGTATGGGAGCTTCATTCAGGTAGTCTTCTGCTTGAATAGTGAATATTAATACTGATTTTTAATTGTATATTTATTGTATATTTTGTTTCTTGTATTACAAAGCAATAAAAATAAAATTAAAAATCATATAGCACTGTGCAAAACACATTACATTTCCTACAGCAGGCAGAAAAATCATTAACTGGTCCACCAGGACCCTCAGCAATTTTCAGGTAGTCCGTGGAGAAAAGAGTTTGGGAACCACTGCTTTAAGCCATTGCTGCTCTCATTCAGTTGTTTTTAAGGTAGGATTCAGAGTAATATGCCCTTAGAAACAGGCTTTTGTTCACATTAATTTCTTTCAGTAGAGGCACCGTTTGGATCATACGTCCCCCAGGCTGTTCAAGAATCAAATGAAGTGGTGTCAAAAATTCTTAGCGATTTGCAGCCCAGCAAACCAGTGCTTTGGAAGCAGTTAATGTGGCAGGTAAATCATGATATAAAGAGCTTGTTCACATTGGAGCTTACTACGTGTGGATAGCTGTTTTGTGTTCTCATTTAATTTGTGTAGTACAAATGATGTTACCCTCAAACACCAGTCTCATCGCTGGCTCCTGTAAATTCGAGTTTACCCAATTCAGGGATAATACAATAAACTGCAGGAAATTGGGTTTCAAACTACTCCACTTGGGGCGGCAGACAGTTTTGGTGGGTGAGTGGGTCAGTCACTTTCTGCCACACCCGTTTCAACACCTGTGACTTCCTTGGTTCTTTTGTTTCTTTTCTGGCCATGCTTGTCACTATTTGCGGTGTGCTTCTGGATAGAGAAGCATGGCCTTGCAACACAGACACACACACACACTTCTTTGGATCCCTCAGATTTGAACAAAACAAAAAACCTGCAGAAATGTGCATTGAGAATTTACCATTGCCTAACTGTGCTTTTGCACACTTACTGGGTGGGGAATTTTATTTTTAAGTTGTATGCCACCATCTGTGAACATGCCCTGATAGTAGTTAATTGGCATAAGAGAATCGACCAATTAGAAGGCAAGGAGAAACACAAAAGGGATGCCTGCTGGTATGAACTACTCCAGTCTAATTCAAACTGGTGTGGACTACTCCAGTCTAATAAAAATACAGGGATTAACAACTAAATAAAATCACATGTGGGCAGGCCAAAAATGAGGAGAAATGATCACATACAGAACTGGGATTGATTGGGCTCTTTTATATGCCATTTCCCCTGTTGAGCTTCAAGCTCTGCCCCTATGTGAGAAGGAGTACTAGAGACCCTAGAGCCTGACTGAGGCTTTGTTCCATATTTTCCCACAGGGAGAAATAGGAGACAGGGGTCTCAGTTTCTATCTTTCCAGTGATCTAACAAGCATAGTGGCCTAGGAGGTGCAGAGTATGTGTCTGAGCTATTTCTAATACAATCTTTCAAACTTAAGCATTTATGGATGTTTTACTCAAGTCGTGGTTGGCATTTTGCAGAGGAAGAAGCGTTGGACACATAACAAAAGGGGAAAAAAACTTTCCAATAAAAGAAGGGGAAGATTTAGAAAGCATTTGGAAAGAAGTACAAAACCAAGGTTTGCAGACAGACAGGACTGGATTCCCAGAAGGTTCAAAAGGCAAGAATGTAGGATCAGAAACATACAGAATAGCGAAGACAAAATTCAGAAAGCCATAGAGCAGAAAGAAATTCTTAGATGTGTAAGAAGTACCTATGTTGGTGAGAAGGAATCTAAATCACAGGCAACTTCCACACATTCCAACGAACGTAAAAGAAGAAAAGCCAATGAAGTCATCACTTATAATGTCAAGGAAGGACAACTCTTAGGACTAAAGGGAAGAAGAACAAGAAAAAGAAGAAGATCAACATACCCAGGGAAGCCACACTTGGTTTCTTCACAACCCTTTGATAGCTATAGTTCTTCCTACAGTTTGTCTTCTTATTTTACCCCAAGTAGCTCCCAGAGTACATTATCAAGAAGAATGAAGAGAAACGTTTCCAGTTTTCATAAAAAAGAAGGTAGTTTTGAGGATACATTTTTGATCAACACAAAGGAACAGAAAATAAGAGAGAGAGAAATGGGAGCATTTCCAAAGAAAAGAGAAGCCAGAGAAACACAGTCGGTCAGAAATGTAAGTCTTAAACTGAAAACCTTAAAATCTCAAGAGAAATTATCTAACATGGTAGACCGTCTGTCAGACCCATCCAATAACATGTCAAAAGATGAAAAACTCACCTACATGCATGAACTCCTAGATGAATTGAAGTTATTCATTAAGCTGTTGGAGCAGCAAATACTACTACAGTCACTAAATAACATTGTTTATTCAACCACAGTTTCTGGCTCACAAAAGTAGAGAGCACTAATATTGCTGAATTTAAAAACATGTTGCTATTTTGTTACATAAAAATCCTGATAATACATAATTTTATTTTGGCTTAATTAGTCTTTAAATCATAATGTTGGTTTATAGCTCGTATTAGGAAATGTTTTTGGATAAACGACTGACAAAATACTAAAATAATTTCTAATAAATGACATTACTCTGGAAAATGCTCCTTGTAAGAAAGATGCACCATGACAGTAGTCAGAGGAGAAGGAATAATAAAATTGTAGATTTGTAGAGTTGGAAGATGCCCCAGGGGTCATCTAGTCCAAATCTCTGCAATGCAGAAATCTCAACTAGATCATCCATGACAGACGGCCATCCAATCTCTGTGGACGAGTCCACAACCTCCTGAGGGATACTGTTCCACTGTCAAACAGCTCTTACCCAGAAAGTTCTCCCTGTTGTTTAGTTGGATTCTCCTTTATGTAACTTGGGTCCTACCCTTTAAAGTGGGAGAAAAGAAGCTTACTCCGTCTTCAATGTGGTAGCCCTTTAGATATTTGAAGATGGCTATCATATCTCCTCTCAGTCTCCTCTTTTCCAGGCTAAACATACCCAGCTCCTTCAACCATTCCTCATAAGGCTTAGTTTACAGACCCTTGATCATCTTGCTCACCCTCCTCTGCACACACTTGAGCTTATCAACAGCCTTCTTAAATTGTGGTGCCCAGAACTTGATCAGGACACTAGATTATTGTTAATGCAGCCCGAAATTGCATAAGCATAGTTGTTGTTTTTTTGCTTTTGTATCACACTGTTGACTCATGTTCACCTTGTAGTTTACTAAGATCCTTCTCACATGTACTACTGGCAAGCTAGGTGTCTCCCACCTTTTATTTGTGCAGCTGGAATCATCAACCACTCTAACATTCCTGACTTCAAATGCACCAAATCACTTGGAACTCAGAGATACAACAAGAAAGTGGGTGGGTGTAATCACCATTAATATGAAACAAGGCAAAACCCTTTAAGTCTCATTCCAGCTAGGCCAATTTCAGTTTCAGAGGAAACTTAGAACAGTGTGTTTGTTTTTTAAAGGCTCTTACTTGTCCTTAAATATGCTTTCATAATTTCATACAGTACTTTTAAAAGTACTGCCTTTACATCTTATGGTGTCAACTATGGTTTGGGATTTTTTTTTTTTTTTTGTCACACTTGTGTTTCTACATGAAACGGGTTTGGGGGAGGAAAATGAGCCTTCAGCCTGAATGATGAAAGAATAATTCCTCTTTCGTACTTTGCATGTAAACTCTTCAAAATGCTTGAGGAGAAGAAGGTGCATGTCTCTCTGATCTGCAGAACCCACTTTGACTCCTGAAGTGTTACTATAACATATTAAGTAAGAGATGAAAAACATCTGAATGTTTATTCAAAGTCCTTTATCATCTGTATATATTTCTTTAGCCACAGCTATTTACATTATGGACTTCTTCATGGCAAACCCTTTTTAGAAATCTAGTATATTTTGAGGATAAATAAGTGGTTATAAAACAAGCAGTAGGGGGCAGTAAAAGCACAGAAATTACAGCACTGAGGAGTGTTTGAGATATGGTTCAGAAGGCAGATTGTCTAAATAGTGACCAGTTTTTATGGAAAGTGCATCTTAACAGAGATAGTAGCAGTTGTGGAAAAAGGCAGTAGAGTGTTCCTAGTGAAACTATTTTAATTAATGTCAAGGGCGGGCTCAAAGAGTAATGAAAGCAAATTCCCAACTGTCTCTGTCAGTAATGATATCTGAGGCTCAAAAGCCAAATGGCGGTCAGTTTCCACAGGATGCATTTCAGTTACATAGTTATACTACCATATGCCTTGCCCTGCGTGACGTTATTTTTTCCCTGTTTTTTGCCTGATACGGACACCTTGTTAAAATATTATGAATGTGATTCGCTAGCACTGCGATGCTTCCTGTTTTCAGCTGCTTCTCCAGGGAAGTTCAAACAGTACTGAGGGCTCAGGGCCGGGGTGTCCTTGACCCCTTTACTTTTTACGATGCTTCCTGAGCTACTGTTTTAAAAGACTATAGTGGGGCAGCATGCTACAGTTGAAATGGTGGGGGGCAGGAAGCCTAAGGTAAAGTTTGTGGATTCTTCCTCTCCCCATAACACAAGTAAATGAACACAATATGTGTCTGTCAGTGAAAAGCCTTCAACAAGAAAGAGACTTAGGAAGGGATCTTTGGTATGAAAACCATGATGTCACAAGGATGTCCCTATTTCCATATGTGGAACATCAGGTTTTGCATTTACAATACTATCGTGCTTAACATAATTCTTCTAAAATTCCATTTTTATAAAAATATGAGAGCTGCCTTTCCTGGGGATAGAATAGTGGCCTCTATTGCCTATAGACTCTAGGTCCTAGAGCAGACATTTCCATGCTGCCTAGGGCTCATGGGAGTTGGAGGCCAGCAACACCTGAAGGGTGCCAGCAGGAGCAGACCTTGGTAATATACTGCCCTGTACAAGGCCAGCATTTGACCTCCTCCTCAAGCCCTCTTGGCACTGGCTTAAGCCAAGTGAGAAGCGCCCTCCTCAGCTGCTCACCCAGTACTGTGACATCAATTAAATGTAAAGGTAAAGGACCACTGACAGTTAAGCGAGGGAGCCAGTATTTGCCCGCAGACTAAGTCGCTTCTGGCGCAACGGAACACCGAAACCAGAGCAGCACATGGAAATGCCATTTACCTTCCCGCCGGAGCGGTACCTATTTATCTACTTGCACTTTTTGGCGTGCTTTCGAACTGCTGGGACTGAGCAACGGGAGCTCACCCCCTCACGGGAATTTGAACCACCGACCTTCTGATTGGCAAGCCCAAGAGGCTCAGTGGTTTAGACCACAGCGCCACCTGCATCCCTTGCAACATCGCTTAAAAGGTAAGGGTCTTACGTTGCCCTAAATCTGCCTCTGGCACTTGGTTAGCAAAGGCTTATGAGGGAGTCCATAAGTTTTTCTAAATGTGTTGCTTGAATTCAGGAAGATGACATAACATGTCATAGAATGGGTTTCTCTTCCAACTGTGTCAAAGACCCCTCCACGCCACGGAGCGAGACAATGCACCTATTGGCCTCCACAGATCAGCCCATACAAGTGCCACAAAGATTAAGTGTAAAAGCCATTTACACTTAGGGCCCTCATATCTACGGGACCGCCTCTCCTGGTATGCCCCGCAGAGGACCTTAAGGTCCATGAATAACCATAGTTTAGAGGTCCCGGGTCCTAAGGAAGTCAGACTATCCTCCACCAGGGCCAGGGCCTTTTCAGTGATGGCTCATACCTGGTTGAATGCTCTGTCCTGTGATGCTAGGGCCCTGCAGATTTAACCTTCTGTCGGGCCTGTTAGACAGAGCTATTTCGCCTGGCCTTTAATTTGAATTCAGCCTGATCTTTTATTTCCCTTCTCTTCCTTCCCCCTCCCCTTTTATGAAGATCACCTGCTCTGAGACCCCACAGCTAATTCTCCCCTGGCCTCCTCGCTGGCCCAAGTAGGACCAATTCAGCTAGCTAGCCCTGGAGATTATCTAATTGATTTTTTATTTCATTGTTATTCATGTTTTTATACTGTATTTTATGGTGCTTTTATAATTAAGTGTTTTAAAGTGTTTTAAATTTGTTGTTAGCTGCCCTGAGCCTGGTTTTTGAACCGGGAAGGGCGGGGTACAAATAAAAATTTATTATTATTATTATTATTATTATTATTATTATGGAGCAACAGTGCAAGATGCACTAATCAACACTGGCCAAACCGCAAGCCACAAGTTCATCACCCCTGCCCTATTGTCTTTGCCTTGGCACAATAAATCAACAAAAGTTCATAGGTGCTGACTAGATGGTGTGTTGGTATTCCAGCTTCCAATCAAAGAGGAAAGAGTTAGGGGCTTACAGTCCATACCTCCTTAAAGAGACAAGCTTCAGAAGGTGTGTGGCTGATAACCGAAGAAGTTGCAGCACTGAGCAGCTGTGTCTGAAAGCCAGCCTGGAGCACTTCTCAGTTCTTCAGTTAAGAACCGGTATAGTTCAGGAGTTGGAGCCAAGGATATGAGCTGCTGTTTAAGAGCTCTTTGGTGACAAAGCAAGGTCATAAGGCTACACTTATAGTCCAGTGGCACAGAGACTATTCACATGTGTAGTAGCATTTGAGCCAAGAAATCAATATCATTTAAACTCTTCTACCCTGAATGAATAGCATGTTTTCAATATTGTTAGATGTGCAGAATCAAAAATACTATTCAGCAAGGGACAGCTGTAAGACATGCTTAAGGGTTTGTGTTGTTGGGGGGGGGTTTTGGGGGGGGGTTGCACATGGACTTGCTCCAACTTCCTCTCTGCTCACCAGCTGAGAGGTTAGTGGCTGTAAATCATTCCCTTAGAAAATAAGTGAGGCAGTGTCCAGTGGCTGAAAGCCATCACTTCACCCATCAGCCTGGAGGGCCTTTTGCCACTTTGTCTGGTATGTGATGGCCTTGTAAAAAAGAGTGTTTCAAAAATGTACATTCTCTCAAACAAAAAGATGCATTTTCTGGCATGCAGCACTATGGTATCCTTAAGAGGCCTTGGCTTGGCTGTTTAATCTGATATGTCATTCAATCTCTACATTATGGTTGATGCCTAGTATCCAGTCAAAAGGAGCTCAAGGCAGCTAACAAATCCAAACATCATGCCATTATTAAAATATGTAACGATCCCCATTCTGACATCCCGTCGTAAAAGCAAAATATAAATGTAAAAAGCCAAAACCTGAACAACAAATTCCGGAAGCTACCACCAGAACTAAATAATCAAAGAGAAACAAGAAAAAGGGAAATGACCAGCCAAATGAATTTTTGCACTGTTATGTTTTCACTACCTGCCTAAAACAGGACAACGATGAGGCTTGCTTGACACTTTGACTGGCAAGACATTCCAGGCAATGGGCACCACCCACTCATATAGAAAAGGTCCTAGTCTCTGAAAACATACCTACAACAGCTGATCAATCCATGTGACCAATTACCGGTAACTGGGAAGACAGGACTGAGTTTTATACAGCATAGAGACTGTAAATATATATATATTAATGACACTCAAAACCCTGGAAGTCAGTTCCACCAATATGCCAACATGCAACCTGCAATTTTCCATTTCGTAGAAGAAGCTACAGTATTGTGGGTGTTTATGGCTCCAGTGTTAACATTGCTCACGTGAATGGCTCTTGTGCAAGCAAGGCTTTTTCTTTTAGTCAGCAAACCACATTTCTTTGGAAAGGAAACAATTGTGGGACATCCAGTGAAACTGAATTCATAGAAAATAGGCCTGGGATGGGGAGGTTCAGAGCTGACAGAAGAACTTCATGTAATTCACCATTTGCCTTCCCAGGCTGTGTGCTTGTGAAGCAGCTTAGAAACTAGCATATTCTTGACACATAATAGCGAACAAATCTATTTCCTGTACAGCCCCCCCCCCAATAATCTCTATCGTAAGAAACATTGCAACAAAGTTAGAGAAGATCAGAGAGCTATGTCCTTCACACCAAGAAGCCTCTTATTCCCCAATCCCAGTAAGGTGCCAGCAGATTGTTGTTGCTCAGTGGTGCTTTGTCTGGGGGCTAAACCAGCCCCACTTGAAATTATGCCCCAAGAACATCTCTGAATCAGTGCAATCTATTTGCTGGTGTTAGTAATAGAATTGAAACACACAGCTGCCATTTTAAGGGACCAAAATGCATTTAGTGACTCCTTTCATTTGTCCACATCTGCTGTTTTCTGTGGGAGTACAAAAAGGAGAAAAAATAGTTTCCCCAGTTTTTTAAAAATAAATTTTTAATAGACTGTAGTGAGGAGGTCTTTCTGTGTGTGGTGTGTTTGTAATACCAACAAACCCTTATTGGATAAGTAGGGCCAGTCCAGTTTCCCACTCACTTAGCCTTAAGAGAGTAGCTGCAAGCGTAGGCTCAGGGTTAAAATTAGACATTGCATTAATACCTGCCTACTACTAGTTGGCCATTTGCTTGCACCATATGTCCTCCTCCCATTTCTAATTGTACTATACAATGCAAGTGGTGTGTGTGAGAGAGAAGCGGTGGGGGGAAGTGTGTGAGAGAGAGGACAGCTGAATACGATCAAAGCTAATCCAAATTGATCCAGCCCAGCTCCAGTTATCTAACTGACCTTCATAAAAAGCTGCTTTTCTGTGCTACCAATACATCAGGTGCAGGAAATCATTCTGATTTCAAGATGCCACTGTACGTATTTGATTTCATGTAAAAATTCCCTTAAATTCAGCTGAAAATGTATGCAAACTTGAAATTTCCACCCAAGAATCCTGGGAACTGCAGTTTAGCAACTATTCCCTTAACAAACTACAACTCCCAGGATTTTTGGTGGATGGGTGTGCTCTAAATGTATGGCATGTATGCAGCATTGGTATATAAAAAACTAGCATGGGGGATACAGTATGCTTGATATGTATTTAATAAATGCATACCTCACCTATTTCAATATAGAAGTCACAGCAGCCTACATCAGTAAAATAGCCAGACAATATATAAAACAGATCAACACTACACAAAACAGTAAGCATGGAAAACAGCTGAGCCAAGAAATCAAATATCAAAACCAGCAATTAGCACACACAAATGGAAAACAGGAGTACTAACATTAGATGCAAAAAAGGGGATGGAAAATATTCACAGAATTGTAGAGTTGGAAGTTACCCAAATGGTCATCTAGTCCAACCCCCTGCAATGCCGGAATCACAGCTAAAGAATCCCTAACAGATGGCCATCCAACCTCTGCTTAAAAACCTCCAATGAAGAAGAGTCCACCACACAAAGTAGTCCAAACAGTGCTATTAACATTCCAATTGTAACCAAACATATGAAGATTGCATGTTGCATGCCACCCCAATGTGTGAGCAGTTTTTCTAACTATCAGACAGTTGAGGAAGGCCCACCCATTTGCCCTCTGGTTCCCTCAAGGACCCATACTTAGCAGGCCATTACCAAACTGGCCTGGCTATTCCAAGATTTAGATGGGGGGGCGGTCCAGGCATTAGAAGGGTCTTGGCCTACTGCTTCCGCCCCTCTCCACAAACTCAACAATATACAGAGCTTCCTTGGAAGGACTTTCCACAAGGTGGATCCCACCACTAAGAAGACTGTTACCCAAATAAAAAAAGCAATAACTGATCCGCGGGTGGATCTACACACAGGGGAAAAATGCTATAAGTCAGAAATTAAATTGTTATAATGAAAGAGAAAAAAACGCTATGTAAAACCACATAGAAAAGTTTCCTTCTCTATAGCATCATCTGGTGCTGCATGTTATATAACACATTCAAAACACTGTTTTTTGACTAATGTAGTCAAAGCTGGACCATAAAGAAGGCTGATTGCCGAAGAATTGATGCTTTTGAATTCTGGTGCTGCAGGAGACTCTTGAGAGTCCCATGGACTGCAAGAAGATCAAACCTATCCATTCTTAAGGAAATCAGCCCTGAGTGCTCACTGGAAGGACAGATCCTGAAGCTGAGGCTCCAAGACTTTGGCCACCTCATGAGAAGAGAAGACTCCCTGGAAAAGACCCTGATGTTGGGAAAGATGGAGGGCACAAGGAGAAGGGGACGGCAGAGGACGAGATGGTTGGATAGTGTTTTCGGGGTTACCAGCATGAGTCTGACCAAGCTGCGGGGGGCAGTGGAGGACAGGAGTGCCTGGCGTGCTCTGGTCCAGGGGGTCACGAAGAGTCGGACACGACTAAACGACTAAACAACAACAAAGTCAAAATGTAGCCGAGTTCCTGGGATCATTTGTAGGGCCAGGTCACAGAGATTCATTGGCCTGTGTGTGAGGACAGAACTGAGCTGGCCCTGAAGAGGCTAAGCCTCTTAGTCCTTCACATGATAGTCTCGAGTAGCTCTGCTGCATCAGAGGTATGAGCATACAAACCACAGTTTCATGGTTCAAGGCCCAACTCGTCCTGATGGATACCAAAACACCATATCATAAGCAAGTGTGCCATATAGGGTAGTTGGATGCAACAGAAGGCACTGGCAGGGTTCCTGCAAATTTAATATTAGCTACATCTGTTGAAATTCCCTATTCAGCCCAACTGTTAAAGGTTCGGGAGCCCTATCTTGCATATTACAGCCCTCTCTCTCTCTCTCACACACACATCATGTTCCATTGCAAGCTCCAGACCAAGTGAGAACATTATCTGGAGTTTACTATCTGCCTTCTGCTTGTTGAGATGTGCTTGAAAGCCCAGAAGGCTCTGCACTGCCTTCTCATGAAGCACAAACTTAACAGTCTCTTTTCTCTCCCAGTTCCAAGCAAGACTGATTCACGTCTTTGGATTTCATGAGAAAAAGCATCTCTTTATTTTTGTCTGCAGTGACCAAGCAGAATGAGTGCTTCTTGTTTTCCTAGTGACACTGCTGATACGCATTTGCCAGAGGCTATTTGTTTGCTGTTGGTGGTAGGTCATGCCTCCCTATGAAAACAAAGAAGCAATGTGTTTTCTACCCTGCACTTCAGTTGAGCTTGATAATAGGAATTCTCCTTTCTCAGCATCTGATATAGTAGCAGCGATGATCTGCGAGTGTATTTTTCTTCCCAGTTCTGTCTCTCAAGTCACTAAAGATAAAGGGAAATATAAGGATTGGTTTATTTTTGGTGTATGCAAGATTGGCTTAAGGTTTGCTATTTTGCTACCACACCGTTAGAGAAGAATGAGGGTGCAGCCTGGAAATTAATTGAGGATCTTGCCCTTTTCCTTTCATAGAAACCCAACTGCTGCAGGAAAATTCACATTTAGTTTCATGGGCTTAATTAACTAGTATGGTTGTGGGTTTTGGTGGGTTAGTCTGGATGAAGCCCTGAGTCACTTCAAATTCTTGGGATCCTGTATCTGTGTGGGATCTAAAGCAAGATCTGTTGAGATGCTAATTCTGTGAGCCCCTCCATCTTATGCTCAGGTTGTACATCTGTGTTTTTGAATTATGGTGCTGGAGGAGACTCTTGAGAGTCCCATGGACTGCAAGAAGATCAAACCTCTCCATTCTGAAGGAAATCACCCTGAGTGCTCACTGGAAGGACAGATCCTGAAGCTGAAGCTCCAATACTTGGGCAACCTCATGAGAAGAGAAGACCCCCCCCCCCTGGAAAAGACCCTGATGTTGGGAAAGATGGGGGGCACAAGGCGAAGGGGACGACAGAGGACGAGATGGTTGGACAGTGTTCTCAAAGCCACCAGCATGAGTTTGACCAAACTGCGGGAGGCAGTGGAAGATAGGAGTGCCTGGCGTGCTCTGGTCCATGGGGTCACGAAGAGTCAGACACGACTAAACAACAACAACAACATCTGTGTAAATAAAACCATATATCCTAAAGACACCAAGGTCTCCACTGACCTTCATTTCAAGGAAACCAAACCTGGGTAAGTGCCTAGAACCCCTGGAATCTCTCACCACTTAGAGATTGGAGTGGTGTGTAACAATAATTTGCAAGACAGCTGAATTCTCCTTGACATTCAAAACTTGGGAACAGTTGCATCATTCCCTCCACAAGCCTGACTGGAATGGAGACAGAACAACTGTTGAACTAAAACCAATGGCAACATCTTTGTGGGCTGCCTAGAAAATATAATCAACCTTGCAGATCCTTCTCCTCACTTGTCTTCTGGAATCTACCAGGTCAGAACAACACCTTAATGAATGTACAATGTGGTTTTTTGTTCAAGAAACACACAGAAATTGATTTACAGTAGCAGTTAAAAAGCCTAGGGGGAAATGTGAACATCACAAACATGGCTAGAGAATAAGAGAATAAACTGCAGCCAATATATTGCAAGTGAGAACAACCCAATGACAAACCTTTCCAAAAGGCAAAATTATGCATCCCCTGGTTGGGGAAATCACTGAATATTTATAGCTTAGGGAATCTCTGGTTTTGATTGAGATTTATTCATGTTCTTTACTCTCATGAGTATGTGGAGGAGTATAATGATATTAACAGATGAAAAGATGCTCTTATCTCTCTATTTTTTAAAAAAACAAGCGGTGGGGGGAGTATAACACTCCTGGGGAAGTTAGCGGGATGTGGAAACTACGCTAGAGTAGCAACTATGCAAATACAAAAAAAAAAATATGCCCTAATTAAACGTATGAATTTTCAAAGCGATTCCAGGGGCATGCTCTCGATTTAATATCTCCAAATCCTTAACAGCAGAAATAACCAAAAACATGGTGGTGGTTTGCCTTTTAAGTAAGTAAGTTGCAACCTGCAACCTGATTAGAAAGTGAGAAGTGCAAAGCTTTGACTCCCAAAAGAAAAGAAAAATAAACTTCAGAACTGCGAAGTTTAGACTTGTTCAAAGTACCATGGCCAGTTCCCACCACAGCAGTTTTAAGAAGGGTGCTAATAAATCAGAAGGGGCCCGAGGGGGTTGAAGGAAACTGGACGGTTGCACCACTGGTAGAACAGAAGCAGGATACTGTTGTGGGTCTGGTGTGTGGGGGGGTCAGTCTGGGTGATTGCCCTGAGCCCCTTTTAGTTCTTGGGGTTCTGCACCCAGTGAGGGTTAGAATCTAATAGAGGTTTCTATCGCCAAACTAGTCAGACAAGTTTCTTTGTAAGACAGTGACCTTAGCTGGCCACTTAGCTGGATCTTTTGCAACCTAGCTCATTCTTTCGAGATGCTGATGAGGAAACTTAAATGGTGCTACCCTCTAGCCCTTTCTCCATTTCCACTCCCAACAAGCTTCTAGGTAGGAGAACAAAAGCCAGGGCAGGGGTGTGTGTGTGTGTGTGAACTGAGCTGGAAGCAGGCTGGAAGCTGGAGACACAGAGACATGCTTGATCTGTGCGGGATCCAAAGCTCTTACTAATGGAGAAGCAAGATTTGTTGGGGAGTTAATGCTGTGAGTCACTCTGTCTTGTTTTCAGGGTGTGGGTATGTGTCTGGAGTCTCACATCACTCAGAGGTATGGGTGGAATGTAACGATATATTAGGGGGGGCAGGAAAAAAGACTAACAATCATAATTGCATGAACTTAGAGAAGCAAATAAAACTTCCACCAACGGATTTATTATTAAATAAACATGCTTCCTGCATTGCAGGGGCTTGGGCTAGATGACCCATTGGGTCCCTTTAAACTCTACAATTCTATGATTCTATGAAAAATATTTATGTTTGAACTGACTCAGCAGCATAGATGCGACAGAGAGCCTGCCCTTTACTTGATACAGGCAATCTGGGTAGGAACACTCAAATTACCATATTCATAATCCGAACATGAAATAATAACATGTATTATCCTTCAAAGCTTCTTTATCCACTAACCCATTGACCCAGTTGTTAGTGAACTGGATTTTTCCGCGCGCACACACCCTTCCCAGCTCCTCTCCCGCCTTCCTCCCTTCGCAACTCTGAACAGCTTCCTGTCTCTGCATCGCTACTGATTCATCCAAGCGAAATTATGAGCTGCTTTCATCTCACCACTGTTTTTGCCTTGCAAAACATCATCATTGTGTGTGTGTATTTCGAGTGTTCCTGCAGCCAACTTCCTCTTTCAGGCTGATAGGGGGTCCACATGCTCTTCTACTTCTCGCTTGCTAGCTGCAGGTAACCAGCACTTTGTAACGTCCTCTCTGCAAAGCTCACTTCAGCACCCAAACCTTAGTTTGACACCCAAGACTTGTTCCACTTCAGGCAGTTGGACAGTTCCATCTTACCTGGATCGCTGGATGAGAAGCCATCCTGCTCAGAAATCAGGACTGAGCCACCTACTCCACCCCACTCTCAGCTGATTCACTTTGGAGAGATTCATAGTGGCATCTGGAAATGCATCTATCCTTGGCAGAATAAAGGGGTATTGATGGGATACCCCCCTCCCTTCACTCTCATTGACATTCCAATTTCAGTAACAGCCAGAAATGTTCCATGCTTTTGTATTATCTCTCTGCACATACTAGGGACTTCAGAAAGTCTGTCCGGAGTGGTGCAGCAATAAAAATGCTAGCACATTTGCAAAGCTAAGCAGGGTCTAGTATGGGGGAACCACATGTTGAGATTCTTGCATTGCAGGGGGTAGGACTAGATGACCCTTGGAGTCCCTTTAAACTCTACAAATCTATGAGTCCTCTGAACTGGTGCAGGCAGAGGTTAGGAGGTTACATCAGTGACTACTAGCTGTGATGACTATATTCTGCCTCCACTGTTAGAGGTATGCCTCTGAATTCCAGTTGCTGGGAATTGCAGGGGTACAGAGTTCTGCGGTGCTGAGGTCCTGCTTGTGGGCTTCCCATTGTGGCACATTGTGGATCAGGCCAATGGCCCATGTAGTCCATCATCCTGTGGCCAGGCAAATGCCTATGAGAAACCCACAAGCTGGACCTGAGTGCAAGAGCGCTCTCATAAGAGCAGAGCGCATTTCGTCGGCCACTGTGAGAAAAAGATGCTGGACTAGATGGGGCCATTGGCCTGATCCCACAGGCTCATCTTACATTCTCAAAGTCTTCTATCTGGGCCTGGGCCAACCTTGGCCTGCTTAAACTTCAAATAAGGAAAAAGCGTCAGGATGCTTACGTTGCTTATTTCAGTTCTTTTACATCGCCTTGGAGTGAGCAATGAGGTTGGCTGTAGCTGGGACCCAGATTTCACAGCCAGATTCTGCGGACGGCTGTGCTCCACTTTCTCTTGGCTGCTGCACCGCGATGGAAGGCAAAGCACGTGCCCCGGCTGCTATCAGTGGGAAGCCGTGCAGCGCGATGGAGGAGCAGATGGGAAGGCCCGGCTGTCTCTCTGGGAGCAAGGAACAAGCAGCCGAGCAAAGCTGCGGAAACTCCTTCGTCGGAGGTTTAAAGGAAGAGGCAGGATAACAGGATCAAACGTTTGCCAGAGACAGTTTTAGGTCTAGCTAATCTCATGCTGAACTTTGTGATCCCTGCATAGTTCAAAGCGTGCTGCTTAAACCTGGCTGCAAAAAAGAAGACAGCAAGCATAGAATATTGCTAAATGAAGACGGTACGGATGTAGCTCTCCCTTGGTCCCCTGTCTCTCCTGGATGCAGTTTCAAGAGGGGGAAAATGACTACTTAGCAGCAGAGTCAGTGTCAGTAGAGTTGCCAGGTCAGGAGCATCCCAGAGCCTGAGAGTTCAGGGCCCAAACCTGAGAGATAGAGTAGCCTCTGGTGATGTCATGGGCTGACATCCAGTGATGCCATGGGGGCAGGCCCTGGAGACGGAGGTTAATTGGGAGGAGCAGAGGAGGGCAGATCACTTTCCCAAGTGTATTTGCTATAACCTGCAGGCAGCGCCTGCTGGGCTGAATTTTGCAACCTGCATGCACGGTCTTTTATATATGTATTTATACATCCTCTCATTTCCTTGAACCCCTTTTGAACAGTAGTGTGAAATAAGTGCAGTGGTGGTGGGGCAAGGCAAGCAAAAGAGCATTGGTGTAAGTTGCAAGACCAGCTGTGAAGGGACAGAAACACCCTCCCCCTGTGCCCCCATCAGAAGCAGTCTCCAGAAGAAAGGATCTAGAGAGGGTAGGCACTCAGGCCCACTATTCACCCATTGCATTGAGAAAAGAAAGAAGTCCACCAAGGTCTTTGACTTCTTAGCTAAATGGACAGAATCTGGAATGCCTACCGTGAGCCGCAGAAGATGTCACTGTTTTAAGATTCATCCCAGGCATACTTTGAATGAGAATTGTCTGGCAGCAAGGAACATAAGAAAAGCCTGTTGGATTAGGCCAATGGCATACCTAGCCCAGTATCCTGTTTGCACAGTGGCCAATCAGATGCCTATTGTGGGAATCCCCCAAGCAAGATTTGAACACAAATCTCCCCTCCTGTGGCTCCCTGTGGTATTCAGAAGCATTGCTACCTCCAACTATGGAGGCAGAGCAAAACCAGCATGGCTTGTAGTCACCAATAGCCCTGTCCTCCCTGAATTTGTCCAGTCCTCTTCTAAATCCACCAAGATTAGTGGCCGTCACTGTTTCCTGCAAGAGCGAGTTCCGCCGTTTAACTCTGTGCTACAATGAAGTCCTTTCTTTTATCTGTCCCGAATCGCCCAGCATTCAGCTTCATTGGAGAGCAGGTGCTGCGGCCTAAGGAGCGCTATTTCTTACAGAATTAAAGCCGGCCGTCTCATTTGTTTTACTTTTTAATAGAAGAGCTATGGGAAATTAGGGGGAGAAAAGGTGGCCTTTGCAAATATGGAACTAGCAAAAACGCAGAGAAGTACAGGTGTCCGCTCTGAGGAGGAGGAGGAGGCTGGATAAGGAGGATGGCAGAGCACATTTGAAGCCATCTGTCAGCTTCTAATTATCTAAATGGCAGGGCTTCCTGAGCCCCTTTTGCTGAAATCAAAGCTGAGGTCAGGGGGTTGCAGGGAGGAGGAGAGGCTGTGCACATTACCAGCTTAAGATGCAGTGAGGTCGTTCCCCACCACTGCTGCTGCATTTCAAATGGCATTTGCATGTTGCCGTATGCATCAGTTGTGTTGTGTGTGTTTCCTTGTTGCCCACCGTCTGTCCACGCACAAGTGGGCAGAGAGATCATAGGATCACAGCATCATAGAGTTGGGAGGGTCGTCTAGTTCAGCCCCCTGGAATGCAGGAGTCACAGCTAAAGAATCCCAGACAGGTAGCCTTCCAACATTTGCTTAAAAACCTCCAGGGAAGGAGAGTCCACCACCTTCCAAGGGAGTCCATCCTGTTGCCGAACATAAAGTTATTCCTAAAGTTAAGTCAGACTCTCCTTGTCATTTGAATCCGTTCGTTTGGGTCCTACCCTCCGGAGCAGGGGAAAACAAGCTCGCTCCATCTTCTATGAAATGTCTCTTTAGATGTCTAAGGTTTGTGTTCTCAAATTGGCTTGAAGCTGGTTTGCTCCGGGGGGGGGGGGGGGCACACACCAAAACACAGTGTGGATCATGGGTAGGCAAACTAAGGCCCAGGGGCCAGATCTGGCCCAATCGCCTTCTAAATCCGGCCCGCTTATGGTCTGCGAATCAGTGGGTTTTATATGAGTAGAATGTGTCCTTTCATTTAAAATGCATCTCTGGGTTATTTGTGGGGCATAGGAATTTGTTCTTTTTTTCTTTCCCCCCAAAAAATATAGTCTGGCCCCCCACAAGGTCTGAGTGACAGTAGACTGGCCCCCTGCTGAAAAAGTTTGCTGACCCCTGGTGTGGATTGTGTCATGTGAAAGCAAATTCCAATGGGAGAGTGCTGGAGGAGGAGTAATGCGTACCCAGTGGCCTTACTCATGCTTATAGTAGAACCACTAAAATTAGGGTTGTCGTATGTCCTCTTTTCCCAGGACACATCCTCTTTTCATGGGTAGATTCGTCATAGTGATCCGTAGTTAACAGCAGAAGTTGGCAAATGTGCCCTCTTTTTTGCTCATCAAAATATGGCAACCCTATTACTAAGTCCTACTGAGTGTGGCGGATCTACTGAACATTAGTCTGGATCCAGTCCATTCTTACAAAAAGAAAGAAAGAAAGAGAGAGAGAGAGAGAGAGAGAGAAAGAAAAAGCACCAGTCCTTTATTTTGAGTTCTCAGCAGGGCTAAGAAAGTTCCCTGCCTCTTTCAACCAGTCTGGTGGTCGAGACATTACTTCCAGAATGAAGCAAAACAAGCAACACCAAAATAAAAGAAATCGGAGAAAGAAGTTCATTGGTGGGGTGGGGGTGGATAAAAGAGTTATTATAAAAAAATTTATCCCGCCCTCCATCAGAAACTATCAGAGGAGCCCACTCATAGTCAATTAACTCAACAAATAAACCCAGATGAATAGACAACAGTATTCCAGTGAAATCTTAAAAACCACCCAGACCCTGGCAAGTCCAGACATCTGACATTTAGGAGGTTTTTTTTTTTTTTGACTGGCGTATGTTGCTGACCTTATCAAGCCTCCTCAGACGGGAATTTTGTCAAAGCGGAAGCAGGCAAATGACAAGATTTCTTTGTTGCTTTATCTGAACCAAGAGAAGCTGGAAAGGGTAGAGGGAGGACAGAAACAGGGTTCTTTGTGGCATATATTCATCTATGAAGAATCTCCATTAAAAAAAATTTTTTTTAAGGGTTGTATGCTCTAGGACAGGGTCAGGGGAACTTGTTCAACAGGTTTATCAAGGCTCCCTTTTAACTGATCAGATTTGCACCCGAGGTGATTCCATCTCACTGTCCTGGATGGAAGCCCCCTTTGCGCACACACCCAGACTGTTGGGGTTTGCCCAACACCAGAAGGCATGCCACTGAGGCAGCATAACCACTTCTCGTTGGAAGGTATCTGAGACTTCCACACTGGAGAAGCAAACCAGACTTGGGTCCGGACAGGGCCTGGACTTTATGGGAATCTCATGCACGCTGCCTTGAATTCCACAAAGGAAAGCCAGAAATGGGTCTACAAGATATGTAATCAGCTTGTTGTTGTTGTTGTTTAGTCGTTTAGTCGTGTCCGACTCTTCGTGACCCCATGGACCAGAGAACGCCAGGCACTCCTGTCCTCCACTGCCCCCCGCAGCTTGGTCAGACTCATGCTGGTAACCTCGAAAACACTATCCAACCATCTCGTCCTCTGTCGCCCCCTTCTCCTTGTGCCCTCCATCTTTCCCAACATCAGGGTCTTCTCCAGGGAGTCTTCTCTTCTCATGAGGTGGCCAAAGTACTGGAGCCTCAGCTTCAGGATCTGTCCTTCCAGTGAGCACTCAGGGCTGGTTTCCTTCAGAATGGAGAGGTTTGATCTTCTTGCAGTCCATGGGACTCTCAAGAGTCTCCTCCAGCACCATAATTCAAAAGCATCAATTCTTCGGCGATCAGCCTTCTTTATGGTCCAGCTCTCACTTCCATACATCACTCCTGGGAAAACCATAGCTTTAACTATACGGACCTTTGTTGGCAAGGTGATGTCTCCACTTCTCAAGATGCTGTCTAGACCTGTCATTGCCCTTCTCCCAAGAAGCAGGCGTCTTTTAATTTCGTGGCTGCTGTCACCATCTGCAGTGATCATGTAATCAGCTACATCGCTACAAATATGGATGTTGTGAATGCGTTTCCTTCTTCATACTTTGAGAAGGTGATCTTGCTGTGGATGGTTGCTTCTGTACAACCCTAAGAACACAAGAAGAGCCTGTTGCTGGATCAGGCCACTGGCCCATCTAGTCCAGCATCCATTTCTCACAATCGCCAACCAGGTGGCCGTGGGAAGCCCACAAGCAGGATTCAAGCACCAGAGGACTCCCCCTTCCTGAAGTTTCCATCAACTGGTATCCAGCAGCATTGCTGCCTCTGACTGTGGACGCAGACCATAGCCATTGTTCATTATGCATTAATTTTGATTTTGCAACCTTGGGAAGAGTTTGCTAGAACAGCCACTGGCAGGTTTCTCTACCTGCCTTGTCCCACCCCCTACTGGGGAGGGGAAGGTATTATTTGTGGCTCTTTTATACTTGGGCTTTGTTTACATGTTTATTGACATGAGATGTTTGTTTGCCCTATTGATATTGTTGTTGTTTAGTCGTTTAGTCGTGTCCGACTCTTTGTGACGCCCTGGACCAGAGCACGCCAGGCCCTCCTGTCTTCCACTGCCTCCTGCGGTTTGGTCAAACTCATGCTGGGAGCTTCGAGAACACTGTCCAACCATCTCGTCTTCTGCCGTCCCCTTCTCCTTGTGTCCTCCATCTTTCCCAACATCAGGGTCTTTTCCAGGGAGTCTTCTCTTCTCATGAGGTGGCCAAAGTATTGGAGCCTTAGCTTCAGGATCTGTCCTTAGCGTGGCTTTTTGCTGTGGCTCTGTTTTGCAATTGTTCATGCATTATATTGGAATGTCGTTATATTTTATGCTGTGTGTTGTTCTGAGCCGCTTCGAACATGGCTCGGCCACAGGGATGCGGCATGCAAATAAACTCACCATGCCGATGACCATTTTTACTTTATTCCAAGACCGCCACCATTTTTATTTTTTGGTTTTGGTTTTGGCAATGCCAAGACACCTGTTTTACCAGTCCCAGGGGTCGATGTTGCCCCTGGGGATCTCCAAAGCACTGCCTGGCACACAGTGGAGACTGGAGAGAGAGGAATATTGTTTTGCTCTGTCCTTGTTTTTATGAGGAGTGAGGAAGGCAGGCAGCAGGCAGGGGAGAACAGAAGTTCTGCTTCATTTGGCCTCTAATAAGATTAGTGTCTGTTCTGCTGATCAGGTGACCAGGAGCTGTCTGTCTCTCTTTCTGTGTGTGTGTGTGTGTGTGTGTGTGTGTGTACAGAGAGCTGCACACATGTGGTGCACTAGGGTTTCCTGGCTCCTACTTCTCCTTATATGGTGTGAAGCTTAAGGAAGCTGCCGATTGGCTGGTCCAGCAGACACCCCAGAGGTAGCAAGAAAGGGGGTGACAAGAAGGAAAGAAGAGAGAGGGAGCAATCGAGGGTCTTGAATGGCAGATGACAAGGAATCTGGGTGCATCACATGCTCTGGAAAAAACAACAACAACAACCGAAAATGTGTCAAGCAAATTGCAGCTGTTTATAGAGAGCCTCCCCACCATTGCCACTCTCAGCAAGGCAACACTGGCTGTTTCTGATGCCAGTAAAGGAAGTGAGCCAAATCCAAACTGCTCTGCACCAGGTCCCCCTTACCACCGCCATCTCCACCTCCCCCTTTCCTAAATGTGACGGTACTGTGGATGCCGTACAATGAACCACCGCCGGAATGTCCACCGTATCTCTGCTGCACTGCCGGGTGCCTCCGTTACATAATGGAATAAAATGCAACTTCTTGTTAGCAAATCAAAAATGATGGAGCCGTGCGAAGAGACAATGCAAGCGTCTCCTACCAGGAACGGCTGTCTCTTGTCACGCCGATGAGGCGGCCGAGGCTGTGGGGAGGTTCATCAATGCTCTTGGCGGAGAGAGTTGAGATAGTGTTGCCAGAGGCAAACACATATGTGTGGTGCTGTCCCATTGTCGGCCCGCTGTTAGGGTGCCGCACTCGGCGCTGCAGAATGCGCATTTCCAAGGTGATGGAGGCAGAATGACATTCATGACACCTGGGACGGCTGGCAAAAACGTTCAAGCAGCTGGGGTGACCGCCCTATGAGGAAAAGCTGCAACTTTTTGAGAAAAGGTGCGAAAGAGGAGACCTTCTCATACAACACTACGATTCGTGGAAGCTGAATGTTGGAAGATAAAAAGAAGCCCTTCTTCACTCAGTGCATTGTTAAACTATGGAACTCCCTCCCACAAGAGGCAGTGGTGATTCTCAATACCAGTTTCTGGAAACCGCAGGAGGAGAGAGTTGCCCCTGTGTTTGGATCGTGCTTGCTGGTTTCCCATTGGGGCATCTGAACGGCAACTTTGATAACAGGATGCTGAACCAGTTGGAATAACCAGGCTCTGTTTATGTTTGTACATTAGCAAGGGATGTGGGTGGCGCTGTGGGTTAAACCACAGAGCCTAAGGCTTGCCGATCAGAAGGTCGGCGGTTTGAATCCCCGCGACGGGGTGAAGTTCCGTTCTCAGTCCCTGCTCCTGCTCACCTAGCAGTTCGAAAGCACCTAAAAGTGCAAGTAGATAAATAGGTACCGCTCCGGTGGGAAGGTAAACGGCGTTTCCGTGCACTGCTCTGATTCGCGAGAAGCGGCTTAGTCATGCTGGCCACATGACCCGGAAGCTGTACACCGGCTCCCTCGGCCAATAAAGCAAGATGAGCGCCGCAACCCAAGAGTCGGCCACGACTGGACCTAATGGTCAGGGGTCCCTTTACTTTTACCTTTTTACCACTGTAGCACTAAAACTCACAAGCATCCAATGAAGCTGGATGTTGCGAGACCTAGGATGGGCAAAAGAAAGATGGGAATGTACCAAGTATTCTTTAAATGCTTCCACACATTTTAAGAAAATGTGGTTCTAGATTGCGCTGGAACCTTTTGCCTCCATATGCTAGATTTCTACCTGCAGATGTGCGTGCTTAATGGAAAATATTTCAAGGATGTGTTCCCGCATGTCTGAATCGGTCCTGCTGCAGAAAGGCAGTACCAGCTAATTCTGTTGGACATGTGGCTTAGCTCTTAGACTTTTAAATCTGCTTCTGTTTAAACATTAACAATACTTCAGAAAGGAGTTTAAAACAAGCACAACCCCAAATTCCAACCCAACACCTGCAAAGAAAGGAGAAGGACACACCTTTAAAAACATTCGGTGTTTTTATTCTTATCTTCAGCACAGCCTTAAATATCAAAGGAGAGCTGCAGCAGGCTGGAGCAACACGGCATATACAAAGAACCGGGAGGGCTTTAAAAAAGATTTCACAATAAAAATCAGTGCAGAGTTAGGCTTACTTTGAGAGAGGAAAGGCAGGCATTGAGAACTGGCAGGGGGAGAAATGCACAAACGGCAAAGAGAAAGAGGAAATAGACAAAACAAATGTACAAACCTAGTTTGTGCTTAACACCAGGCAATGGCTTGTTTGGCAAACCATGGTTTGTCTCACAGATGATTAAACAAACCACAGTGGTCCAAACTTTGCTTTGTTTCTTTGCTGCTCTTGCTTTGTTCCTTAGTAGCTTGGCAAGCTTCTAGGGCGATGTGGTGAAAACAAGCTAACACATATCCCCGAGCTGGAGGAGAAGGAGACAAAGAAAAGAGAAAACTCAAAGAAAGTTGGGGCTTTTTTAATTTACTCAACGCAGAACATGATGAAGAGGAGACATGATAGAGGCTTACAAAATCATGGATGCTGTGGAGGGAGACAAATATCCCTGCCCTGGAGAAGATACCCTGCGAAAGTAATTAGCAGTAAGTACAGGGCAAACAAAAGAAAATGTGGTTCGAGTCAAGGCATGAACAGTTTTTGGAACTGACTTCTGCAAAAATGCAGTGATGGCTGCTAGCATCGATGCCTTCCCCCCCCCCTTTTTTTTTTTAAGGATTGAGAAATTTGTGTGGGACAGGCAGCTATCAGCAGCAACAGTTAAGAACAGAGCTTCCACATTCGGGAGCAGAATACCTGTGACGAAGGGCCTGAAAACAGGAAGTGGATATGCTCACCATCCTAACCTGGCTGCTTGTGAGCCTGCAGAAGGCCTTGGCGGAAGCAGAAAGCTTGCACAATAAAGAGAGACTGAAACCCAACAATGCAATTATTGCACCCTTAGGCTGTGTACACATCGCCAGCATTAGGAAGAACTTCCTGACAATAAGAGCTGTTCTACAGTAGAATGGGCAACCTTGGAAGATTCTCGACTCTCCTTTATGGGAGATTTTTAAACAAAGGTTGGGTGGCCATCTGTCAGGGATTCTTTAGCTGTGATCCCTGCAATGCAGCAGGGGGTTGGTCTAGATGACCCCAGGGGTACCTTCCAACTCATTCTATGTTTCCATGATAAAATCACAGCCCGGTCATTATTTTCTTAATGAGGACCAAAGCTGAGCTTTGTAAAATAATAATAATAATAATAATAATAATAATAATAATAAGAAGAAGAAGAAGAAGAAGTCGTTACCCCAGCCGTTCTGGGCAGCTTCCAACGTATATGAAATGCACAAAATGTTTAACATTTAAAAACTTCCCAATAGAGATGGATTGTGGCTAACACTCTGCGAACAGCGCTTCCAGAACCAGTGGTGGAAGAGCGCTGAGTGTAGATGGAAGCGTATACACAGCCTTAGCTTACACATTTCACCCGCCCCCAAGGAAACCTCGGGAGCAGGCTTGCGCCGTTAAGCGCTTAATTGCAAAAGGGGACCAAAAACCCCATTTGCCAAAACTTCTCTGCAAATGTCCCTCCTCCTCACCTCCCTGGCAAGTTTCTTTCTTCGCTCAGAGGCCTTTCTGCAGAGCTGCAGTAAAAAGAGTTTCTCACACGGCTCACCACAGACCCATTTTTTAAGGGCAGAGGAGGACAAAAGGCCAACCGTTTGCTTCTTGGCGCCGGGAGCCGAGATTCTGCGCCAGTTTTGCTCAAGAAGAAAAGCCCCAGCTTAATCACATATGGGGTTTAATACACTCGTACGTGCAAAGCTCTTGTGGAAACCTCGCAGAGAAAAAAAGAGAGAGAGAGAATCTCTGCCTGGAATGAGAGGGCTCAAGAAACAATATATGTATATATATATAGATATTTAAAGAGAAGGAAGGAAAACTTAAGATTTTATTGGGTGGTTTGCATAGTGTTTTTCTTTTTTTAAAAAAAGCTGGCTTTGTAGCATCCACAGAACTTTTGGAAAAGCAGAAAAGCAAACATCAGCAACAGGTAGTCGGAACTCTTCACTGTCCCACGTGGATATTTTTCAGAAGGACAAGGCCATAGATTTCGTAGCTCTGAAGGTGGAAGGAGCACAGAGCATCGTCTTGTCCGCACGGACATTTGTCCCCATCTAAGACTGCCTGCAGAAAGCGGCACAGGAGGGAATCACACGAAAGGGAACGCGTACAAGGGACAGGGCGTGTTGCAGTGCATGCATTGCTCGGCTTTTGGGATGCGGCGTTTTTGAATTGTTTCTCCCACGTGCAGGAGTCATGCACAGATGCATTGCGCCCAGAGTCCAGCCACGCCACTCATGCAGGATGTGGGCTTGGAATCGTGGTGGCTGCCAATGTTCCCCACTTCCTGGGAGCGCCACAAGCTTGATGCTCCCCCCCTTCTTTCCTGCAGCCCCCCACCCCACCCCCAAGATTGGCTCCTCCATTCCGCTTTTGGATTGGCTAGGACTCCTACTTAAGCTCTTCCAACGGGCAGCTGAATATATCTTGCCTATCTTGGGTCAAGAGCTGACCCTCCTGGTTGCAGCCAACTAAATGCTACTCAGAGTAAATGCACCGAAATCAAGGGGCTGACCTGAGAAAAGCTTGCTGGATCAGGCCAATGGCCCTACTAGTCCAGCATCCTGTTCTCATGTTTTCCAACCAGATTCCTGTTATTAGGGTTGCCATATTTCAAAAAGTGAAAATCCAGACACCTTCCGCCCCCAATTGAAATCAATTTTGGATTCAAGCACAACTGGGATTCAGAAGCATTGCTGGGCGTAGTAGCCATAGTAGTTATCAAGAAGAAGAAGAAGAGGAGGAGGAGGAGGAGTTTGGATTTGATATCCCGCTTTATCACTACCCTAGGGAGTCTCAAAGCGGCTTACAATCTCCTTTACCCTTCCTGCCCCACAACAAACACTCTGTGAGGTGAGTGGGGCTGAGAGACTTCAGAGAAGTGTGACTGGCCCAAGGTCACCCAGCAGCTGCATGTGGAGGAGTGGGGAATCGAACCCCGTTCCCCAGATTACGAGTCCACTGCTCTTAACCACTACACCACACTGGCTCTCCTCAATAGCCTTCTCCATGAATTTGCCCAGTTCTCTTTTAAAGGCATCTAAGCTGGTGCATGTAAGTTACCAATGACCCTTGGTTTAAATAGGTCTACTCTGAGCCGGATTTAGTTGGGACACAATCCTCTTTGGGGATTTGCCTCCCATCCTTTCCGGCCTTCTTCCCCCTCACCCTTGATCTCCCTTGACACATATTTCAGCTTTTGCCTACTTTAATTACAAGTAAGCCGCCACCGATCCACCCCAGCTGTGGGTCTACACTGAGAAGGGTTGCTGTATTGGAGTAGCCATGCATCTGATGGGGAGCCGTTGAAGCCCTTATAAAGCTGACGCCACAATACATTTGCTCGTTGCTAAAAGGACGTGCTGTTGTTTTAGCTACCACGGACTAGCGTAGCTAACCCCACCTGGAGTTGTTTTTTTAACAGTTGTTAGCTCGGACCACACATACACACACAACACACGTAACACACACAAAATAAATAGGAGAAATGGAATGGAATATGACCGACGGGCCTCTCCCCCTCCTCCAATCTGGAATGAAATCTCTGGAACTGTAATAAAAACTGGGAGATTCTGCACTCTGCCACCCCCCGAGTTTATGAGGGCATGAAGAAACCAAATGTTGAAATAAAAAGCAATGATTAGAGAAAGGACCCATTTCGTATGTCTTGGGAAGAAAAGAGAAAATGCTTAATCTGTGGTTCTTGGGAATGCACACTTTCCCCTAAATTTCAGGGTCTAAATCAAGCCCCAAACCAGAACATTCCTCACCACTTTGAGTCTTCCTTTGATCACCACGGTTGCTTGAACGTTACAAAGATGGTCAAAGGGTTCGGTGATCACCACAGGATTGACGAAGCAACTCTGAAGGGCTGAGAGGACTTGGTGCTAGTGGGAACTGAATCAGAGAGAGAGATTTCCGCCCAGTAAGTCAGCCTGGACTGGAAGAAGGTGACTGTTCTGGACACCACATTTTAAGAAGGATATTGACAAGCTGGAACGTGTGCAAAGGAGGGCAACCAAGATGATCGAGGGTCTGGAAACCAAGCCTAATGAGGAACAGTTGAGGGGGATGTTTAGCCTGAAGAAGAGAAGACTAAGAAGTGAGATGATGGCCGTCTTCCAATATCTGAAGGGCCATCACATGGAAGATGGAGCAAGCTCTTTTCTTCTGCTCCAGAGGGGGGGGGGGTGGACCTGAGCAAATGGATCCAAATGAAAAGAAAAGAGATTCTGACTAAACTCGAGCTTTCTTATTGTAAGAGCTGTTTGACATTGGAATGGACTTTCTCAGAAGGTGGTGGACACGCCTTCATTGGAGGTCAATAAGCAGAGGCTGGATCCAGGCCACTTGGTCTTAGCGGCTCAAGGCATGGAGCTGCCCTGTGTACATTTGAGCATTCTTTGCCACTAGTTAATTGCATTTAATTAGCCAGAACGGCAAGGAACGACGGCACTTTCCTGACTGGCGTGTTTACCGACAAACATGCCACTCTTGCCATATAATTGGTGGGGAGAGAAGAGATGAGGCTGTCTGCAGTCGGCAGCATAGATCCCTTTCGGATAATTTGCAATATTGTGGGAGGGGGTTGGGGGCAGAGGTGTGCGCTAGCGGCACTCACTGCAACCTCAGTCTCAAAGCTGAAGAACCGGTAGCTGCTATTCTGCACAGCCGCTGCTAAGAGAGTATTGCATTCAATGCCTGATGCTCATGCCAATAAAATAGACTTAGGGAGCTGCTAGGCCATGGGGGCCAATCTGTACCAGTACTGTCTGCACTGACTGGCAGCAGCTCTCCAGATTCGCAGGGCAGGGCATATTCCCAGCCCTTCCTGGAGATGCCACACAAAGTGTGTGTTCTGCCACTCAGCTGCGGCCCATCCCCTAAAAATAAAGCAAGTTTCTAGTCCTCATGGCTCTGAATAATGATTGACACGGGAAAATAGAAAGCTGCTTCATATACAGAGAGTCAGGCCCTTGGTCTGTCTGGCACATTATTATCTGCATTGAATGTCAGCAGCAATCCGGGATTTGGGGCACGGAGCCCCTTCCCAGCCCTACCAGGAGATGCCATCAGGATTTGAACACAAGACTTTATCCATGAAAACCAGATGCTTTGCCACTGAGCTGCCATCAACACAATGGAAAGGATTGAGGGGGAAGCCATCAAGAGATGATCAATGCTCCAGAAGGCTGAATTCTCCTGAGGAATGTCTGGATGTCGCATGTGCTGAGAAGATGGAAGGGACCCAGAGGGCCATCTAGACCAACCCCCTGCTATGCAGAAGGAGATGACAGCGAAGACCACGCTGGCTGTTTTCAAATATTTAAAAAGGACGAAAGGAAGGAAGATTGCTCATCCTGGATTCTGAGAATCAGGTTTTCCTGCCTCCCACCCATCCACCCCAAAAAGCAATTGTGTTTAAATGACAAGAAGCTTAAGAACTTAATGCTCAGGAATGAAGGCCGATGCGAAGGATGTGGTGGAATCTCTTTATTTGGCGGCTTTTCAAAGATGATTGGGCAAGCATCAGCCTGGGATGCTTTCGGTAGATCGACTATCCTGCTTCTGAGGACAAATCTGGACAGCCCACTGGCTCCACTCCAAGCATTCGGTCGTAAATCCGCTAACATGTCCAACCAGAATTTGCTGGTCAAAAAAGATAAGAGAGGTGTTTTGCATTTTTTTGCACCCGCTTTGTTCAGTATGACAGTCACAATGCTCACAAGGGGAGCTGAGGGGATCAGCAGTACCTTAAGACTTTATTCAACAGACCCATTGAAATTAATGCACATGACTACAGTAACTTGGGCCCCTTTTTTTGCAGAAGCAAAGAAAGCTGATGCTATTCTAGGCTGCATCAACAGAAGTGTATCGTCCAGATCAGAGGAAGTAATAGTACCGCTAGGTTCTGCCTTGTTCAGGCCACACCTGGAATACTGTGTCCAGTTCTGGGCTCAACAGTTTAAGAAGAATATTGACAAGCTGGGAGACATATGCAGAGGAGACCAAGATGATCAAAGGTCTGGAAACCAAGCCTTATGAGGAATGGTTGAAGGAGCTGGGTGTTTAGCTTAGAAAAGAGGAGACTAGGGGGAGATATGCTAGATACCTTCAAATGTTTCAAGGGTTGACACATGGAAGATGGAGCAAGCTTGTTTTCTCCTGCTCCGGAGGGTACGACTTGAACCAATGACTTCAAGTTACAAGAAAGGAGATTCCGACCAAAATAGTTCTTCCTAATATTTCCTAAGGAGGGACGCAGGTGGCGCTGTGGGTTAAAGCCTCAGCGCCTAGGGCTTGCCGATCGAAAGGTCGGCGGTTCGAATCCCTGTGGCGGGGTGCGCTCCCGCTGCTCGGTCCCAGCGCCTGCCAACCTAGCAGTTCGAAAGCACCTCCGGGTGCAAGTAGATAAATAGGGACCGCTTACCAGCGGGAAGGTAAACAGCATTTCCGTGTGCGGCTCTGGCTCGCCAGAGCAGCGATGTCACGCTGGCCACGTGACCCGGAAGTGTCTCCGGACAGCGCTGGCCCCTGGCCTCTTAAGTGAGATGGGCGCACAACCCCAGAGTCTGTCAAGACTGGCCCGTACGGGCAGGGGTACCTTTACCTTTAATATTTCCTAAACAAACTTTCTCAATAAATTGAATAAGTTTCTGAAGGAAAGAGCTGTTCAGCAGTGGAATCCCCTCGGAAGGCTGTGATGGTTTTTAAGCAGAGGTTGGATCCCTGTCAGGGATAATTGAGCTGTGATTCCTGCGTTGTAGCAAGGGGTTGGACTAGATGACCCTCAGGGTCCCTTCCAACTCACCAATTCTATGATTAATGCATGCACAACCTTAGACGGCCAGGATCGACACACCCAGGACTGCACATAAGGAGGAAGGCCAGCTGGTGGATGCTGGTTGAAGACCAGGACATCAGCAAAGCAGTGTCCTGTGTGCCCTGATGGAGCAGTTTCCACTGCTTGGTCATGTGGGGATTCCGCCCCACGAGTCTGAAGGGACAGTGCTGCTGGGAGAGTAATAAAGCCTCCTCTTATCTAATTACGCAAAGCAGAGAAAGATGAGCTGGTCCAGTTACCAAGAGCAAGATGAGGACACGTGAGATAAGGGTCTGTGGCTGGTGTCAGTTTCCCAGGCTCAGTTCCCTGGCATCATTGAGGAGGACGGCCACCTGGTCTGGTGCAAGGTTGGTCCCTAAAGGAAGAAGGTGGGAAGAGCCTACTGGATCAGGCCAATGGCCCATCCAGCCCAGCACCCTGTTCTCACAGTGGCCAAGCAGTTGGGAAACCCACAAGCAGGATTTGAGCATAAGAGCCCTCTGCCCTCCTGCAGTTTCCAGAAACTGGTATTGAGAAGCCTTGCTGTTTGTGCAGAGCAAAGCATAGCCAATTGCGGCTAGTAGTAATCAACAGTTTTGAATTATGGTGCTGGAGGAGACTCCTGAGAGTCCCATGGACTGCAAGAAGATCAAACCTCTCCATCCTGAAGGAAATCGGCCCTGAGTGCTCACTGGAAGGACAGATCCTGAAGCTGAGGCTCCAATATTTTGGCTACCTCATGAGAAGAGAAGGCTACCTGGAAAAGACCCTGATGCTGGGAAAGATGGAGGGCACAAGGAGAAGGGAGCGACAGAGGACGAGATGGTTGGACAGTATCCTCGAGGCTACCAGCATGAGATTGAACAAACCACAGCTGTCAACGTTTTCCCTTTTTTAATGGAAATTCCCTTAATCCAAATAGGATTCCTTGCAAGAAAAGGGAAAAGTTGACAGCTATGGACCAAACTGCGGGAAGCAGTGGAAGACAGGAGTGCCTGGCATGCTCTGGTCCATGGGGTCACAGAGTCGGACACGACTAAACGACTAAACAACAACAGTCATTAACAGCCCTCTCCTCCTCCTTGAATTTGTCCAATCCTATCTGAAAAAGCCACTCAACACTTTCTGCACCACTAGAGAATTCACCTACCCACTTCCCACCCTGAGAATATGCTTCTCCAGGTCACTTCCACTATTCTGAAATCTACCCACCCAAGCAAAGATCGTGTCAGGCAGTGAGCTGGGTGGAAATGGGATCATGAAGGATAGGAACCATAGAATTGGAAGGTGTCCCCAAAGACCATCCAGTCCAGGCACCCCCGACCTTCGGCCCTCCATGTTTTGGACTACAGTTCCCATCATCCCTGACCACTGGTCCTGTTAGCTAGGGATCATGTGAGTTGTTGGCCAAAACATCTGGAGGGCCGCAGGTTGGGGATGCCTGATCTAGTCCAACCCTCTGCTATGCAGGAATCACAGCTCAGGAATCCCTGACAGATGGCCATTCAACCTCTGCTTAAAAACCTCCAGTGAAAGAGAGCCCGCTGCCTTAAGAGGGAGTCTGTTCCACTGTCAAACAGCTCAGTCAGGAAGTTCTTCCTAATGTTGAGTCACTCTCCTTGCTTGTCATTTGGAGCCATTGGTTATGGTCCTCCCCTCCGGGGCAGCCGAAGACAAGTTTGTTCCACCTTCCATTGCAACTGTCCTTTAGAAGATGGCTATCCTACCATCCCTCTTGTCAAGGAAAAGAGCCCTCCATTGCAATCTAGTACCAGGCTGTCTGCAAGAGAAAACAGACCTGCTGTTTATGCCAGTCCCATGGCCCTTCAATCAACCTGTCCGCTGGTTTTCAGAGAGCAGAAAGGCTGTAGTTCAGTGGCAAGAGCAGCTTCTGCCTTGCATGCACAAGGTCACAGGTTCAATCCCCAAGGACATCTTCAGATCGGGCTGGGAGAGAACCCTCTCTGAAATCCTGGAAAGCCACTTCTAGTACGTGTAAACAATACTCAGCTAGATGGAACAATTGTCTGAAATAAAGCAGCTTCCTAGGTTCCAGAAGGGCTAAGGGAACAAGGGCTCCGGGCCTGGCAGACCCTTCAAACAAGTCCTTGACTATTTGCATAGCCTTGACCGTGGTGGCCCCAGTGAGGAAGCCCATGTAGAAGCATTGAGCAGTAGAGAGAGAACACCCCAACGAACTGAGACCTACTCTTGAGCTCCTTCGTATCTGTTTTGCACCAGTATCACTGAAGGGAAGACAAAGCAAAGAGGAAACAAAACTCTCTGCTCTTAGAAGAGAGGAGAGAGAGGACTTGGTGTTGGTTACCAGGATTGATTGGGGCCCTTTTGCACATTGCATTTGCAAAGATACGGGCGATGAAACATATCCTTGAAGCCACGCAAGAAACTAACATCATGAGAAGGGCAGAATCTGCCTACAGGCCTCTTGCAACGTGAGAACTCTGATGAAGGATCCCAGATCTCGTGAGTCACAGCTTTTCTTGCAAACTGAGTCACGTGCTTTGCTAACTCGTGAGCTGCACTTGACTGTACAAAGCAGCTTTTAGGAAGGCTGCGTGGGATGTCCGTATGAACAGGCCAATCGGCGACATCAATGTGTGTTGTTGTTGTTTAGCATGACTCATGAATGTGTACCCAAAAACTCTGTTGCCGGTCATGTAGAACTTAAAAGACAACCAGAATTCCACCAGAGATCAAGAACAGTCAGATAAAAGTTTTAAGAATTGGGGTGCAATTCAATCTGACGTTGTGCTCAAGCACAGAGCTGAATTGATTCAGTTTGGAAACATCAGGGAAACTTAGATGATTTTTCTGCATAGTTTAAGACCGCCTTTGTGGCAGGGTTTTGGGCGCAGGCCAAGGTGGGCACTGTGGGCAAGGGAACAACAGCCCAAATAGCAGAGTGGCTCAGAGTAAGAGCCCAAAGAGCAGATTTTGTAGAGCGAGAGAGATTTGGATGTGGAGGGACTAGTAGTGAATTAAATCTGCTGTTGTGTAGGAAGAAACCCACATCCTGGGCCCCAAAGTCAGTCTAAACCTCCAGGGACTTCTGGAGAACTGGAGAAAGCTACTGGGATGCTCTCATTTGCTCCATCCTCTCTGCGCTCAGGTTGAGGGCCTCAACAGTTTCCATTTGGAAGCTTTCTCCAGAAAGAAATTATTGTACCAGATTCTGTGCCCTGCCACCAAACTACAAAAAATAAATAAATATTAAGCCCTCCTGCCGCAAACCTAGAATCCTTTATCCTCTTTGAAAAAGAGGCTTGATATTGTTTTAGAGCGAGAGAAAGCTGAGGAAAACGAAGCCCCCCCCAAAATAAATTTAAAAGCATGGATACAAACTGATTTATTGGAATGTTTGTCTGGGGCTGGAGAAACGGAAAGGGCGTGGGGTGATAGGGGGCAAAAGAAGGGCAGCAAATCAAACTGGTGAGAAATTAGGATTGGATGAGAACAGGCACCTCGTCAGCATCAAACACTGTAAATAATAATAGTGGTAGTAAAAAGGTACATACCAACCCTTTTGACCCTCTTCCTAGCCGCCCTAACACCCTGTCCTTCCCGCCTAAGAGGGCCCAAAACGGCCCTCCGTTCACATCATACTTTTCCTGTACTGGGACTGCGCGTTCTGTTTGGATTTGGGGTCTGAGAGCTGCAGTTCGAGCTGCTTGTACAGGCCCCTCAGTTCCTGAACCTCCTGCAGCACTTTCTGAGCCTGGCTCCAGTTGGACGAGGCCTCCCCAAGCAGCCGCTCCGTCTCCTGCAAGATGGCCTCCGAGTCCAACTTGGAAAAAGACGAGGGAGAGGAGGCGATGGTGGCGGTGGCGGTGGCGGTGGCAGAAGCAGGGTCCTTGGCCTTCCGTTTTCCCTCAGCGTAGCCCCTCACCTCCGCCAGCAGTTCCTGGGTCTTTTCAAGTTTCAACGCAACAAGTTCCTGGATCCGGCCCAGCTGCTCTGGCCCGGCCGAAGCCAGCTGCTCCTCCAGCCCTTTCCGCAGCACCGCCCGGTGCGCCGAGGAAGAGTCCCGGCACGACAGGATCTCCTCCATGGAGGCACATTTGTTTTTCTCCAGGTAGGAGAGCTTCTTCGGAACCTGAGGGGTGTACATGGTACCCTTCTCAAAGGAGTCGGTGCGCTGAGAGAACTTGTCCCAAGATGTCACCTCCCGCCTCGGGAGGCTGTTCGTCCGGCTTTTTTCTGTGGGCTTCACGTTCTCGGAATCCGAACGCCGCCGCCCGGCCGAGAGGTGGGCCACCGATTTGTCCAGGTCCACCCGGAAGCTCTCCTCGCAGGTGCCGGGGTCTTCCGGGGAAGCGTCCTCCTCCTGGATCAAATCAAGGGTCAACATTCCGTCGGACGTTGAGGTAGATGCCTACAGAGGTCATGGGGCAGGAAGAGAGAGAGAGAGAGAGATAAGGGCTACGTGTTTTGAGAATTATTTTGGAGCGTCGTGCCTGTAGGCATCACAAATCAACCCACGGATACAACAGTGCGGTCGCATCTTACGCAGGGGTCACATTCCTGGGATGGCACATAAACACAAAAGCACATGGACACAAACCACCCCCTTGGAGACGCCCTCGTCCGAGCACCCCTAGTCTTCTAGAGCTGGTATGCCAAAATAACCCCTCTGCAGCAAGGCACAGAGCTTCAATGCTCTTTTTGTGCCAGGTAACCCAATACCAAGGACAGAAATGAAGAATTTGGCTCTGATCCATAGTTGCTACTTCCTATGCCCAATGAATCAGTCAACTTTTGCATGTGTATAAACAAAACAAAACATGCATGCTAATGCCATCTGACACACACACAAAAAAAACAACCAAAAAAAACCAGGGATCGAATACAAACATAAGCAGAGCCTGTTGCTGGATCAGGCCAGTGGCCCATCTAGTCCAGCATCCTGTTTTCACAGTGGCCAACCAGATGCCTCAATGGGAAACCTGCAACCAGGGCCTGAACACAACCACGTCTCCCGTGATTTCCAGCAATTGTCATCTGATGCACACTTAATTTGCACAGTTTCAGACATAAGTTCGAATTCTGCAAGTTAAAAGCAAGCGACACAAAGAGCTTGAAAGCTCTTTTTGCACCGGGTTTTCCTGGCGTGAAAAGACTGTTTGAGCTGTCTCCCTTGCTTGGGCAAGCCCCACTCAGCGCGCAGACTCCGGGATGCTCTCATGAGTTCCCGTGAGATCTTGCGTGAGCATCTGTAGCCTGGAGCCGGTGTGCCAAGTGGGCCTTGCCTGGCAAACAAGACAGAGCTTGAAAGCTTTTTCCATGCTGCGTTTTGCGGGAAGCTTTTGAGCTTTCTGCCTTGCTTGGGGAGCGAGACCTGCACAATGCGCTAGTTCCAGGAGTCTAGATATGCTCACACGGGGCAGTTTGAAAATCTGCCTTTTTGTGTGTGCATCAAACCCTTGAAACCAAACCCCTGCATAAGATGATATTGTACTGCACGTATATATTTCCCATGTCCAGTTCTGAGTGTGCGCCATTAATGGAAGCGGGAAATCCGCCTTAACGTACCACAGCCATCAAATGCCCCCTGGTCGGCGGCCGCCTGGAGTGCTGGATCTTGGCCCTGTCGCGAGTCGGGTGGGCAAGGTAACTCTCCTCCTCCACGGTCACCTGAAATGCAACACAAGAACACCCACCGTCAGTTTGTCACGACGACAGGCCAGCGCGGTGGATCGCGGTGAATAATTTATCCCTCTCGTTTTGGCTCCCTGCAAGGGGCTGATCCGTCAGCTTAGCCTGGAACTCTGCGGCGTATTCATTACCCGCAACAATTAGCTGGAATCTCTTTCGGGGTCGAAAACAGCTTGACTGCTGCCTGGTAGAGGCTCCAGATTTTGAAGGGCTGCAAATCCTCTGGAGAGACAGGCGCTGCTCAGAAGTGTGTTGTTGGCCAACGTTCCAGGCATGAAGGTGCAAGCGCACTTTGGTCAAAGCAGAGCATCATTCTGCTAAACCTGTTGGGCCAAGGGCCGCCTCCAGGCAGTCAGAATTTTCCCAGATTGGAGCCCATTCTGGAATGTCAGTTGGCGCATCCAAAGTGGATTCAAGCGCTCTGTCACCCTAGCGCAGAACATTCCCTAGCAAGGGCCATGCTCCCTTCCAGGCAGCTGTCTTGAGGGACCACATTCTAGAGGTAGACAAGGCCAGTGGGGAAACTGGACAGACACGGGAATGTAACATTTTTCTTTTCTACAGTGGGCTAGTTTCTACACAGAAACACCCCTCTGTCATCCATCCATAGCCAGGGCCTTTTCAACACTGGCCCCGGCCTGATGGAACGCTCTGTCTCATGAGACCAGGGCCCTGCAGGATCTGATTTCTTTCTGCAGGGCCTATAAGATAGAGTTGTTCTGCCTGGCCTTTGGCTTGGAATCAACTTGATCCCCTTCCCCTCTTTCCTTTTTCCTTTCTCCTTCTGTGATGGAACTCCTATTTGGGGACTTCCCTGGCTTTTTTCTGGCCCATGTAGGACCAGTCTGGATAGTTGGCCTTGGTGAAGATTTGACGTTTTCATCCCCAAAAAGTTTTTGATTTGAGTTTTTACTGAAATGAGGCTGCATTTTGATGTTGTATTTTAATCTTGTTTTTAAATTTTATTTTAATCAATTGTTTTATACCTGGTGTTAACCACCCTGAGCCCGGCCTTGGCTGGGGAAGGTGGGGTATAAATTATTATTATTATTATTATTATTATTATTATTATTATTATTATTAGGCAAGCAGACAACATAACCAGGGATCAAGGACAGGAAAAGCATTCAACAGGGGTGCAAAACAGAGCTGGCGAGGGATGTGGCCTGGGCACAGAGGTGTACCTAGGAGTTGGTGAAACCAGTCCCCACCAGGGGCTCAAAAGCCACCTATCTGACTATGGATCATATGATGTATTTGTGTGGGGAGATCACCGCTCCTGTCGCACTGAGATCAAACACAGGAGAAGCTTCCCATCCTTCTCGCACCGTGGCACAAAGACGTACCATTTTCCCTGCCCTTCCTCCTTGCCCTCACTCCAGATGTTTCAAGCAATTGGGTCGCGTAAAATGTAGTAATTTCTAATGTGGCTATTGCAGTAAAGTGATTTTCCAGCGAGGGGAGGCGGCGATACAGCTCTTTGCCTAGGGCGCCAGAGACCTTGGTTACACCTCTGCCTGGGAGGAGAATTTGCAAGGCTACATTTGGCCCCCAGGCCTAAGGTTCCCGACCTCAGCCAACCCCAGAGCAAACGCCAAGGGCTGGAGGTAATAGATTTAAGGACAATGATAATAATTAGCCCACTCTTAACCCTAAGGTCCGAGGGTGGGTTGCAGCAATTAAAATGCAATGTTAAAAGCAGTTTAAAATAATCGCAAAATAAGGTGTGTTTTTTAAAAAACATGCAAAAAGCCTGAGCAAAGAGGTACATCTTTAGCATCCTCTGGAAGGTTTACAATGAAGGTGGCGGGCACATCACTGCAGGGAGGATGTTCCACAGCTTAGGGGCCACCACAGGGAAGGCCCCCATCCCCTGAGCCTCTGCAACAACCTAGAGGGCGCCCCCTGCCCATCTCAGCACCCAAGAGGGTCTGTAGGGAAGGAGGCGGCCATTGTCCCATAGTTTAACAATGCACCATGTGGATCAATCTCTTCTTTGGTCTTGCTGCTCCTGATTTAGGCCAAAGGGAGCCTACTTAGTCCAGCATCCTATCCTCCCAGTGACTGACCAGATGCCCCAGCAGGAAACCAGCAAGTGGGATCTGGGCGCAAGAATAACACTCTCTCCCTCCTGGGTGTCGCAGCAACCAGCATTCAGAAGCATCACTCCGACCCCGGGGCTTATTACGGATCAAAAGGCGGAACCGCAACCCCAGCCTTTAAATAAAAGCAAGAAATTCTCACCGTGGCTGCCCCTCGGCCTTCCCCTAAATTTAGCAGCGAGGAAGCGGCACTCTCGATTCTGCCCTGCTCTGCAGATGCAGAATGAGTCACAAGCCCACAAAGGCAGAGCGATCAAATAAGAGAGACAGATGGCCCTGGCGATATCGGAGACAGCAGACTGTAGTCTCGGTTCTTCTTTCTTCCTTCCTATTTTTTTCTTTAAAAGGGTTCCTTAATTCAATCGCACTGTTTAAAACTCTGAGCAGAGGCAGCTCTTTATATAAGCTCACGTTACAGTGGGTGGAAGGATGGCTGGAAAGGGAAAGGGGGGCAACCGGTGGAGAAACAAAAGGGATCTTGGAGGCAGTGGGGCGGGGGGGTCTCAAAAGCTTCGCTGTGGGAGACTACAACCTGGCAGAGGCCCCTTTGTTTAGCCTGCCATAAGCGCAATGTTTTCCTCTTCCCTCCCAGTCCAGTTTCCCTTGCGTGCTGTGGTTTTGTTTGCTTTTAGATTGTGTGGAAAGGAACTCTTGTTTTGACTGTACGTTAAGCTGCTCTGGGGGCCTTTTATTTATTTATTTTTGGCTGAAAAGAAGGGTACAAATGCTCTGAATGAATGAATGAATACAAACGATGTCCATTTCTCATTGTTCCTGGGAGGAGGAACTAAGAACCGTATTTTTCCATGTTTAACTAGGTTTTCCCCCTAAAAAATAATGTCATTAAATTAGGGGGCGTCTTATACACAAATACATCTCCCCCCATTTTCTTAAATCTGAGTCCCCCCAAATAGGAGGCATCTTATACATGGGGGGGCGTCTTATAGACGGAAAAATACTGTAGGTAATTTTACGAGCCAAGCAACCAATAGATTATTAATCTACTCATTGCTTTGCTCATAAAAACAACTCTAAGGCAACTTTCAAAGGGCAACCCCTTGAACAGGTTGGGGGGCGCAAGACCCACATCTTAGGAACAGACTCTGCCTTATGCAGAGTCAGGCGATTGGGGTCCACCTGGCTCAGTACTGCCAACACTGACTGGCAGCAACTCCCCAGGGTTTCGTAAACGGGGGACATTCTGAACCCTAGGTGGAGATTCCATCAAGGATCAAACCTGGGATCTCTTACATGCATAACAGGTTCTCTGCCGCTGAGCTATGGTCCTCCGCTTAAAAATAAAGACTCTAGTCCTCATGATTCTGAACCAAAGGGTTGGTTTAAATAGGAACATGCCTTGCCCCAGGTCAGAGTATTGGCCTGTCTAGTCCTACCCAAAAAAGAAAAAAAAAAAAAGGAGAGACATCACCTTGCCAACAAAGGTCCGTATAGTAAAAGCTCTGGTTTTCCCAGTAGTGATGTATGGAAATGAGAGCTGGACCATAAAGAAGGCTGATTGCCGAAGAATTGATGCTTTTGAATTCTGGTGCTGGAGGAGACTCTTGAGAGTCCCATGGACTGCAAGAAGATCAAACCTCTCCATTCTGAAGGAAATCAGCCCTGAGTGCTCACTGGAAGGACAGATTGTGAAGCCGAGGCTCCAATACTTTGGCCACCTCATGAGAAGAGAAGACTCCCTGGAAAAGACCCTGATGTTGGGAAAGATGGAGGGCGCAAGGAGAAGGGGACGACAGAGGACGAGATGGTTGGATACTGTTCTCGAAGCTACCAGCATGCGTTTGACCAAGCTGCGGGAGGCAGTGGGAGACAGGAGTGCCTGGCATGCTCTGGTCCAGGGGGTCACGAAGAGTCGGACACGACTAAACGACTAAACAACAACAACAACAGTCCTACCCAGAAGATGCCTTCTGGCACTGAACCCGGGACCACCTTCATGCAAAGCAGATTCTCTGTCCGTGGACACCTCATTCCCTAAAAGTTACTTGCCTCGTCCAAGATGCGGTTCTTGGCCCGAGTTATCGCAGAGTTGAGAGCGTTGATCCAGGACTCCTTTTCTTCAGGACTCACAGCCAGGAAGACTAGGTTAGGTGCCTAGGAGAGAAGGAGTGCGCATCAGCTGCAATTGTCACGCCGTCAACAAACCCATCGTAAGGCAAAGGAAGATGGCGTCCATCTACGTCAGAAGGACCAGCGCCTAACAGCTTCTTAGTGGAAGACAGTGCATGGAAATACAAAACCCACTTACAACTCGGTTGGCTTTTTGAAGCACCCAGGTGACACCCTGGTTCTGGAAAGCAGAACTCCCTCCATTAGATCTGCTACAGCAGGCCAGTTCCCTCAGGCCTCCTTTCCCCTCACCTGTCACCTGGCGGCAGCCATCCCATCAGAAGAGATGGAAAGCAGAAGGCCTCTTCCATCAGGACAACTGTTTGGAAATCTATACCTGAGTTTTGATTTTTCCTCTTCCCTCCTTGTCCGTTTCCCCTTGTGTGACGTTCTTGTTTACTTTATAAACCTGTGTGGGCAAGGGCTGTCAGGTTGTCATCTTTTTTAATTGTAGCTAAGCCTTTCCTGGAGTCTTTTTGGCCAAGCAGGGCATGAATTCTCAAACTAAAATGAATAGTAATGCAAAACCATGGTGTCTGAGAGAGGATCACTTAAACCTTGCTTTATTACATCCCTTCCTTGTCTCCCATTAAAGGAGATGCAAGCCAAGAAGACCCATTCTTCACTCGTGGCTCTGTAGCTTTTGATCAGTGACGAAATCCTGGTTTCCTAGGGTGCTATTACTATCCCAGAGCTGGAGAGTCTTAAAAACCTCAAGGTGTCACTGGAATCCAATTCCCCTAACTGCTGACCGCTGGCCATCCTGGCTGGTCTGGCTCCTTTAACCTTGCGGGATGGGTTACCTTACGCCTACAGGAGAGGAGGCTGCAAAAAAATTATAACGCCCATTGTCAACACAAACTCTCCAGCAAATCTGGAGAGATGGAAGCAACTATTCTTATGCCTTGCTCTTTTATTGTGATCCGCGCCAGATTTTTATTGGAAACTCCTTTTTACAGAAACTCCCCGGGCGATCAGGTGAATTTTATGCTTTTTAAAACTCCTCTCAGATCGGGGATGCATCCATCTCTTCTAAGCTGGGAGCTAAATACTGCGCTGCAGCGAGTAAAACTCACCGGGGATTAATTTTAATGAACTTACGGCTTTATTTTCTGCGCCTGGCATTCTATAGTATGCTTCCATTATTAGTCATAGTATCATTACGGCTCTCTGTCTTGTTTTGTCTGGTACTAGCTTATAGATTTTAAAATACTGGCCGCTGACTGTAATAAAGAGACTGCCTGATGGACCATTGGCCACCTTGGCTGGGGGCTGATGGGAGTTGGAGTCCAAGAATGCTGGAAGGACCATCCTTTTCCTGCCACATCCTGCAGCAGGGAGTTCCATAGTTTAACCAGGAGCCAGGAATCCCTCTGGGTGGGGGCGATAGGGAAGACCTACTGTGTTCCCAGGCTCCTTGGAGTGGGCGAGCGAGAACTTGCTGTAGTTCTTTTTGCTTCTGCTTTTTGATTTCCTGAGCTCTTCGCATTTCTCGTAATCGTTCAAGTCAAACACTTCCTGAATGTTTTTCTCGTCTTTTACCTGCAGGCAGGGAATAACAAACACAGAGGGACACAAGTTCAGTGAGAGTCTTTCATTTGCAATTGATTGCTGGTTCTGTCTCTATACACTACAAACCCTCAACTGTTTTAACTATCCTGGCTTATGGAGCCAGCTTGGTGTAGTGGTTAAGAGCAGTAGACTCGTAATCTGGTGAACTGGGTTCGATTCCCCGCTCCTCCACATGCAGCTGCTGGGTGACCTTGGGCTAGTCACACTTCTCTGAAGTCTCTCAGCCCCACTCACCACACAGAGTGTTTGTTGTGGGGGAGGAAGGGAAAAGGAGATTGTTAGCCACTTTGAGACTCCTTCAGGTAGTGATAAAGCGGGATATCAAATCCAAACTCCTCTTAACACAACGAAATCAGACATTGGAGGATTCTGACAGAAGCAAAATGGCCAATGTTGACTTATTTGTCCTGTCTACGTGATGGGAATCAACCCAGCAAATATTGATTGGCATTTGCTGCTGCTGCTTTCAGTCCGCAGACAATTCGTAATTGATGGTTGCTGCCACCTCACATTTAAATTGCATCCAGCATTCATGAGTCATGACGTAGGTAACTTGCGTAAATGGCATTTGTAACGTGCGTAAATAATCAAGTCGATTGCGTTGCATAGGAAGACAAGAAGAAGAATAAGTTAGCATTTGGTGGAAACCAAGATGCAGCAGAATGAAAACAGCGTTGATTGCGACGAAAGCAGATGAGAGTGGGAATCACTGCCTTCTGACTTCCCCAGCCACAAAGCATTCTGGGAACTGTAGTTCCCACAGGGAGGCTAAGGCTCCTGGTCCCCACTGCAGTTCAGCAGCTGACTGCACCCGTTTGGATGGCGGGTGTAAGAGGATTGCACCCTGGAGATGAAGAGGCAGAGCGACTCCTCCATCTGCTCAAGGCCCTCTCTGCTCGCTAGGTGGGATCCGAGCCAAAAAGGGTTGCCAGCTTTTCAGCTTCCCACTGCAGTTGTGTCAATGCCAGACTATCCTCCACCAGGGCCAGGGCTTTTTCAGTGATGGGTCTGACCTGGTGGAATGCTCTGTCCCACAAGACTGGGGCCCCGCAGGACTTGATCTCCTTCCGCAGGGCCTGAGCTATTCCGCCTGGCCTTCAATTTGAATTAGCCTGATCCTCTGTTCCCTTTTCCCTTTCCTCTTCTGTGAAGAAACCCTTTCTGGGACCCCACATTTAAATTCTTCCCTGGTCTCCTTGCTGGCCCTAGTAGGACCAACTGGGCCAGTTAGCCCTGGTGATCGTTCAATGTCTACTGACTGGGTCACCCCCCACCGCCAATGACCCCTGAATTTTTGAATTTGATTGATATTGATGCTGCGTTTTATGTTGTATTCTATGCTGTTTTATGCTTTTTTTAAGTCACATTTTACTCACTGTTTCACATTTGCTGTTAGCCGCCCTGAGCCCAATTTTTAAACCGGGAAGGGCGGGGTATACATAAAAAAAAATATTATTTATTATTAATTGGAAAGCATTACGTTTATCTCCATAGCTGGGGAAGCCACACCTGCAGATTTCTGCAGGATACACCGTCATTGCAAAAAGGACAACCGCCAGGCCAGGTGGACAAACATTTCCTTAAAATAAATAAAGTTTTCAGGTTTTACAGGTGGAAAAGCATTTCCTGGTTATTTAGAAGCCATATGGTGAACGCACTACCACCTTTGGCAGTGCCTCTCTTGGCGGCAAATCCCATAAGTTAACCATGCGTGCAGCTGCTTTTAAAAGTGCAAATGATTATTAGGTAAAGGTAAAGGGACCCCTGACCATTAGGTCCAGTCCTGGCCGACTCTGGGGTTGCGGCGCTCATCTCGCTTTATTGGCCGAGTGAGCCGGCGTACAGCTTCCGGGTCATGTGGCCAGCATGACTAAGCCGCTTCTGGCAAACCAGAGCAGCGCACGGAAACGCCGTTTACCTTCCCACTGGAGCGGTTCCTGTTTATCTACTTGCACTTGACGTGCTTTCGAGCTGCTAGGTTGGCAGGAGCAGGGACTGAGCAACGGAAGCTCAACTCGTCACAGGGATTCGAACCGCCGACCTTCTGATCGGCAAGTCCTAGGCTCTGTGGTTTAACCCACAGCACCACCCATGTCCCTACTACTAATAATAGTAGTAGTAGTGTTTGGGGTACTGACTGCAAATGACACCCCACTAACCAGAACACGGGATTCATTTACTGGAGACTTCCCAATGGAAGGAATGGAATTTGCAGGAGAGAAAGCGCATTCACAGGCAACTTGGGTTTGGTCCCAAAGGTTACACACCGAGGCAACATCCAGGTATAGCCAAAATTCCCTTTGGACTTGCCCCACAGCTAGCCAGCTACAGTAGTGCCTCGCAAGACGAAATTAATTCGTTCCGCAAGTTTTTTCTTCTTGCGAGTTTTTCGTCTTGCGAAGCACGGTTTCCCATAGGAATGCATTGAAAATCAATCAATGCGTTCCTATGGAGACCGTCCGGGGACAGAGGGGAAGGCGCGCGCCTTCCCCTCTGTCCCCTCTTTTGAAGCAAGGGGCGGCAACGGGGAGAAGATCGCTTCTCCCCGTTGCCGCCCCTTGGTTCAAAAGGGGTCCGGGGAGAGAGGGGAAGGCGCGCTGCGCTTCCCCGCTGTCCCCGGAGCTTGCGGGGCAAGCTTCGTTTTGCGAAGCAAGCCCATAGGGAGATGCGTCTTGCGAAGCGGCTAAGAAAACGAAAAACTCCTTCGTCTAGCGAGTTTTTCGTCTTCCGAGGCGTTCGCCTTGCGGGGCACCACTGTATAAGGGAGCCAGTGAGCGGGAGGCTCAGATGTGAGAGGAAGCTAGAAACTCGAAGCGGACCCAGTGCAAAAAGAGCGTTTAAGCTATTGGTCTTGCTTCCAAGTTTTGGTCTTTCTGGCCAAGTCCCTCCTGGAGCACCCTCTGAGTGGCTCACCTTCTGCCAGGGGTAGGCAGTGGCGGACCTAGCAGGTCTCAAATTTCAGCAGCGCCTGGTGTGATGCCAAAATTCGGCGCCCCTGCCTTTTGCGCCCCTTTCTAAATCACAGTTGTGGCATCTCCTGCAGCTTCCCCAAGGCTCCATGCCCAGTGCGACCAAATCAGTTGCGCTCCCTTAAATCCAACTCTGGCGCTACGGATGCTCCCGGGAGAGGTTGCTCGGCAACCTGACTTCCTGCGAGAACTTGAGAGTTCTGTTTTGCGGCTTCCACTCGCCTCTGATCCCCACCAGCTCGCCTTCACAGCATACGGTTGAAACTCTGTTGGGGTACCCACACTTTTTTCAAAGAGGACCAGCTTTGATGAAGTGAACATGTGTGAGGGCCGACCAAGGTTTTTAGGATTGAAGTTGTTGAGATTTTTTTTACAATTTTACCCCAAAGTTGTTGAGTTATTTTTAGGATTTTACCCCAGGACATACAGTGGTACCTCGGGTTACATACACTTCAGGTAAACATATGCTTCAGGTTACATACGCTTCAGTTACAGACTCCGCTAACCCAGAAATAGTACCTCGGGTTAAGAACTTTGCTTCAGGATGAGAACAGAAATCATGCTCTGGCGCGTGGTGGCAGCAGGAGGCCCCATTAGCTAAAGTGGTGCTTCAGGTTAAGAACAGTTTCAGGTTAAGAACGGACCTCCGGAACGAATTAAGTTCTTAACCCAAGGTACCACTGTATACTGCCACAAGGGTGCTGGATTAAATTGATTAAACGGACTTTGGACATGACTGCTGTATGTGGACTGCACCTGAGATGCAGGTTTACTGCATTCCTATGGACGTGTACATATGGAAGATACTTCTATGTTTTAGACCGTCCACCACTCGAAAATATCATGGGGCGGGGTGCCCGAAAAGCCACAAAAGCAAAATACGAAATTAAAAACGACACGGATATCTTAAATCCATCTGCGAAAGTCAGCTTTGAGGAAGGGATGAGCACGCCTACAGTTTAGCAGAAGGAAAACCAACATCGCTGCGCTATTATCCGGTGCATTTTGGAAGTGGGCAGGAACAAAAAGTCAAATGGGAGGGGAGAGGATGAGCGCAGTCTATTTTTAACTGGGCCAGAATCTCTGCTGTGTGCCAGGCAGGACAGCTCACTTTAAGCTGCTTGAGACCCGCAGCCAACGCAGGATTTGCGACACGTGAAATAAAACCACCGCCTTCGCTCCTAAAGCTTTTTGTCCCCAGAGAAGAGATTAGCCAAAAAGGGAATTAAACCCCGGAACAGAAGAGCGTGGACCCACGTTGGGCTTGAACCCGGCGGTCAGGCTCCCCTTGCCGTCCTGCGATCCATTTCCAAACGGACACATTCGCTGCGCATGGGGGGGGGGGACAACAACAGCGTACCAGCCAGATCTCAGTCTAATGCCAAGTTAGCAGCTCACTTCTCTGTGAATCTGTCTAATCCTCTATTAAAGCCTTCTAGGTTGACGTCCGTCACTGCCTGCTGCGGCAAGAAGTTCCAAAGTTTAATTCTGCGCTGCAGGAAGAAATCTACCCTGAATCTCGCAACATTCAGCTTCCTTAGATGTCCACAAGTTGTAGTGTTATGAGAGAGAGGGGGGACGGGACTCTTCTCTGTGTGCTTTCTCCTTGCCAGGCAGAATTTTATGTAGATGTTGGCTCTTATTTGCCTTTGGCTGGGATGGGATGATATGGGATTGGGGTGGCAACTCCCATCTCTTGCGGGGGCGCAATTTGTGCCAGTACCGTGCGTTAAGAGTTTGGGTGTAATCTTCGACACCTCCCTTTCCATGGAGGCGCAGATTGCAGCTACAACAAAGGCAGCATTTTTTCATCTCCGCCAAGCTAATCAGTTGGCTCCTTACCTCTCTCGCCCTGACCTAGCCACTGTGATCCACGCGACGGTCACCTCCAGACTGGATTATTGTAACTCACTCTATGTGGGGCTGCCCTTGAGACTGACCCAGAAACTCCAGCGGGTGCAGAATGCTGCAGCGAGACTCCTTACGGGGTCTTCGCTGCAAGATCACATTCACCCGGTGCTATACCAGCTGCACTGGCTCCCAGTGGGGTACAGGATCAGGTTTAAGGTGCTGGTTTTAACCTTTAAACCCTATACGGCCTAGGACCTGCCTCCTCCCACCCATCTGCCTGCCTCCTCCCACCCCACCACCCTACAGCTGAGAGGGAGCGGTGGACGGCTTAGGACCCTCGTACCTACGGGACCGCCTCTCCTGGTATGTCCCACAGAGGAACTTACAGTCTTCAAACAAAAACATCCGGAAGGTCCCAGGCCACAGAGAGGTTAGGCTGGCCTCAACTAGAGCCAGGGCTTTTTTGGCTGTGGCTCCAATCTGGTGGAATGCTCTGTCCCAAGAGACCAGGGCCCTGCGGGACTTGACATCTTTCCACAGGGCCTGCAAGACAGAGCTGTTCCACCCGGCCTTTGGCCAGGGCACAGCCTGACTCCCTCCTTTGGCAATCTTCACAGAACTTTAGCCTAATGGTTGCCATCAATTTGAGTTGAATTAATTTTATAATGAAAGGATTTTAGAATGTTGTACTATTTTATTGTTGTTAGCCGCCCTGAGCCCGGCTTCGGCTGGGGAGGGCGGGATATAAATAAAAAAAATTATTATTGTTATTATTATTCTCTAAGCTAAAAAAAAAAAAAGGGGGGACGCAGGTGGCGCTGTGGGTTAAAGCCTCAGCGCCTAGGGCTTGCCGATCGAAAGGTCAGCGGTTCGAATCCCTGCGGCGGGGTGCGCTCCCGCTGCTCGGTCCCAGCGCCTGCCAACCTAGCAGTTCGAAAGCACCTCCGGGTGCAAGTAGATAAATAGGGACCGCTTACCAGCGGGAAGGTAAACGGCGTTTCTGTGTGCGGCTCTGGCTCTGGCTCTGGCTCTGGCCAGAGCAGCGATGTCACGCTGGCCACGTGACCCGGAAGTGTCTCCGGACAGCGCTGGCCCCTGGCCTCTTAAGTGAGATGGGCGCACAACCCCAGAGTCTGTCAAGACTGGCCCGTACGGGCAGGGGTACCTTTACCTTTACCTTTAAGCTAAAAAAATCACAAATGCTACTAACCTCTGGTAGCATTCCTAAAGCTAGCAAGGCCTGTCTGACTAGTGGGAGGCGTCCCAAAACAAGTGTGTACGCACCACGAGGGAACGATCGCACCATTGCAGCGCTCCCAACACCCTCCAAAACCACAGGGATTTGGGAGGGGAAAAAAGAGCAAGGGCAGAGGCAGCTTAATGGAGCGCCATGTTCATTCCAACTAGGGAGCCGCAAATAAATGCAATTTTCTCCATTGCAGAACGGAGGGGACGGCAATATCGATTGCTGCTCGCATCAGGTTGACCTAACACAGCTCATGCTCAACTCTCGCAAATCAATTTGGGGGAAGGGGAAGGGCATGTCATGCGCGCCTCTGTGAGCACATGGGCAGCTCAGCTGGGCTATCGCAGCACAAAAATCTATGCCCATGAGCTGGCGATCGGAGCAGTTCGTTGAGAAGCAGAGGGGAGAGAGTCCTTGGGGAAGGTTTACCAGGCTGGGGGTCACGAGGAAAGGAATGGAAATTGCCAATATCGTAATGCGGCGATACCGATTGGCGGTGCTGCCAAATTTGGAATATTGTGCACTGTTCTGGTCGCCTCACCTCAGAAAGGGTACTGAAGAGCTGGAAAAGGTTCAGGAAAGGGGAGCCCAAATGATCAAGGGGATGGAGAGACTCCCCTACGACAAAATGTTGCGGAGTTTGGTCGTTCTTAGTTTAGAGAATTGGCGAGTAAGAGGCAAAATGATAGAAGTTTATAAAATCATGCGTATCATGGAGATAGTAGACAGAGAAAAGTTTTCCACCCTCTCTCCTAACAGTGGAATTCAGGGATATCCAGTGAAGCTGAAAGTTGGAAGATTCAGGACAGATAAAAAGGACTTCTTCACACAGTTGAAAATGTGGAACTCCCTGCCACAGGAGACGGCAATGGCCACTAACTTAGATGGCTTTGGAGCAGACAAATTCACAGAGATTTCCCCAACTCATCCGCGCTCTTTCCAGGTCTGTAAACGGGACATCGGAAGCTGAACCAGACACTATCGTTCCATCTTGCCGGATCTGGAGATGTCTTTGGGGATTGAACCCAGAACTACAGAGCTACAGCCCTCATAAAAAAAATAAAGTAAGATTCTAGTCCTCATGGTCATTGTTACCATCAGTCATTAACTGGCAAGCCATTCACTTGCCAGAACGGCTTGTGAATGGGCAGCCGGTTTGAACAAGAACCGAAGACGCCACCTTCTGCAGAGTCAAGACTACGGGTCCACACTGACTGGCAGTGATGCTGCAAACTTAACGCCGGGGGGGGGGGGGAATCTGCTAAGAGCTAGTGCATTAAGTAAGCGGATGGAACAATTTTAACGTTGGATTAAAATTTAAAGCAAAAAACTTGTGCGTGCCTGCAGGGATCTGGCAACCTTCCGTCTTGGAGGGGTGTGTGTGTGTGTGTGTGTGTGCTTCTGCCTCTCTGCCCCAGGAGCAGCGGAGGCCACGGCTGAAAGTGCCCCCCTCCCCCACTCTTTTTCACACACATCAATAAACACAGACTTTCGCTCTCCAGGGGCATCGATCTACGCACCTTCTCCAAGACTCGTATCAAATGCATTTTAGCACGCTATCGGAATTAATTACAAGAGGTGAAGTCGGGTGGCGGGCAAGGATCAATGCTCTCCAGCCCCCCCCCCCCCCAGAAAACAATAAGCAGCATTTTGAGGACATGTGAAGCTGAGGTCTAGATTTTGGGGGTGGGGGCTTTTAGGACCAAAGGGAAAACAGAAACAGCCTGTTTCTCAAGTCTAGGGTCTTGGATAAAGTTGATTATGTGGCAATCCGCCACCCCCCAGCAACTAGAAGGTGGTGGTGGGTATATAGGGGCAGTGTTGTGTAGTGGTTGGAGTGTCAGACTAGGACCTGGGAGAGACCAGGGTCCAAATCTTGCCACTCAGCCATGGAGGTCACCAGGGGTGAACTTGGGGACCAGTCCCTCCTTCTCAGCCTAGCCTCCCTCACAAGGTTGTTGTGGGAATAGGCAGAGAGAGAACTATGCCTGACACCTTGAGCTCCCTAGAGGAAAAAAGGTAGAATTGCAATCACCTATACGTAAATAAATGGAATTCACCATCCTGCAAACCGGACAGAATTTGCCATATTTGCAGTATTGCAATTGGCCGCTGGCTTAAATGGCTCTTAAGTCAGATTAGACAAATTCATTGCTTTACCAACTGCACTGGCTCCCGGCGGAGTACAGGGTCAAGTTTAAGGTGCTGGTTTTGACCTTTAAAGCCCTGTGTGGCCTAGGACCCACGTACCTACGGGACCGCCTCTCCTGGTATGCCCTGTGGAGGACCTGAAGGTTCACAAATGACAACACTTTGGAGGTCCCAAGTCGCAAGGAGGTTAGATTGGTCTCAACTAGGGCCAGGGCCTTTTCAATACTGGCCCCGACTTGATGGAATGCTCTGTCACAAGAGACCAGGGCCCTGCGGGACTTGACATCTTTCCGCAGGGCCTGCAAGACAGAGCTGTTCCGCCTAGTCTTCGGTTTGGACTCACTCTGACCCTTATGTATCCCTCCCCTTATGGTTTTGATCTATGGGCTACTTTTAAAACGAGGCTGCATTTTAAATTCTATTTTAACCTGTATTTTAAATTGGTTTTTTTTCCCTATTATGTTTTTACTGTAATTTTACTGGTGTTAGCCGCCCTGAGCCAGGCTCTGGCCGGGGAGGCAGGGTATAAATAAAATATTATTATTATTGGCAGGGAAGGAGACCTAACAATGGCTGTTAGCCCTGCTGTCTAAATGGAACTCCAAGTTCAGGGACAGTCTACCTCTGTTGCCTTCGTTCCCTTCCCCATTTACACCCGTTGACGCTGGACTGGAGAAATATTTTATCTGATCCAGCAGGGCTCTTACGTTCTTCCATTTTCCTTCCCTTCCTTTCTTTTAAGTGGGAGAGGTCAGGAATAAAAAGAGTAGATTTCTAACCCTTAGGGGTTCAGAGGTAGACTTTTGCAATATTCCGGCAGTGCCTGGCATAATCTCAGAAGACAAATAATCACAGGGCTGGGAGTACCTCAAAGGCTCATCTAGTCCAACCCAGTAGGACTGCAGGAATCTTTTTGCCCTACTTGGGGCTCAAACCCACAACCCGGTGATTCAGAGGCTCTACGGACTGAGCCAACCAGGAAGAGAGTTTTGTAGCAGAAGGAATTAAGCAAAAAAATCACCAACCACGTGAAGTTGCTTCGTGTGTGTGACTCACGCGGGGTCACAGATCCAGCTTTGCCTAGTGCAAGGATTTGGGTTGCCTGGGCAAATGATTTCGGAAATATTTTTAGCATGGAGAACACCCAGCGTTGTTTACAAGCCTGCATCCTGAGAGGATGAGAGGAAGTTCAGAATCAGCAAAGGAGGCTGCACACCATGACTGCAGTTGGAGGGCCAGCGACAAAGAGAGAAGGCCAGAGAATCGTTGACTTTTTTAGAGTTGGAAGGGACCCAGAGGGTCATCTAGTCCAACCCTAGCTCTGGTCAGACCTCACCTGGAGTACTATGTCCAGTTCTGGACACCACAGTTCAAGAAGGACACTGACAAACTGGAACGTGTCCAGAGGAGGGCAACCAAAATGGTCAAAGGCCTGGAAACGATGCCTTATGAGGAACGGCTAAGGGACCTGGGCATGTTTAGCCTGGAGAAGAGGAGGTTAAGGGGTGATATGATAGCCATGTTCAAATATATAAAAGGATGTCACATAGAGGAGGGAGAAAGGTTGTTTTCTGCTGCTCCAGAGAAGCGGACACAGGGCAATGGTTCCAAACTACAAGAAAGAAGATTCCACCTAAACATTAGGAAGAACTTCCTGACAGTAAGAGCTGTTCGACAGTGGAATTTGCTACCAAGGAGTGTGGTGGAGTCTCCTTCTTTGGAGGTCTTTAAGCAGAGGCTTGACAACCATATGTCAGGAGTGCTCTGATGGTGTTTCCTGCTTGGCAGGGGGCTGGACTCGATGGCCCTTGTGGTCTCTTCCAACTCTATGATTCTATGATTCTAACCCGCTACAAAACTGAGGCCCAGGCAGCAAGGGACGCCTAACCCGAGGTTATCTCGCAAACTCTGGTTGGCTAGGTCCCTCCCAGCCAAGTCCTCCTGATGAACTTCAGGACTCAATATTCCGCCATCGATAGAAGGGGAACATCCTCCCAGCTCAGTCTGGATCCTTCGGCTCAGACCAGTCCATCAAGAACACACAAACACCTTACGGATTTCGATTTAAGGTATGATTTCAAAAACATGCCACTCGTCATGGAAACAGAAAACCGGCTTTGCACGCAGAAGGTCCCGACTTCAGTTCCTGAAAGGCTGGGAGATACATCCTTCCTGAAACCTTGGGAGAGCGACTGCTGCCAGCCAGTGTAGGCAGTACTAAGCTTGATGGACCAGTGGTGTTGCATTCTGTACAAGAAGGCTCTTAGAGATGTCCCCAAAATAACATCAGGTGTAAAAGATGGCAGCTCAGTTGACTGGAAGAGAACATCGGTTGCCCTGACTACTGGCACCACAAAACTTGACTTCCACAACTCTTAACCGCCTTACGGGACCGCCTCTCCTGGTACGCCCCACAGAGAACCTTACGGTCCACAAACAATAATACTTTGGATGTCCTCAAGGAGGTTAGACTGGCCTCGACCAGGGCCAGGGCCTTTTCAGCCCTGGCCCCGGTCTGGTGGAACGCTCTGTCACAAGAAACCAGGGCCCTGCAGGAATTGACATCTTTCTGCAGGGCCTGCAAGACAGAGCTGTTCCGCCAGGCCTTTGGTCGAGGTTCAGTCTGACCCCCTTCTTTCTATGGGACACTGTATGTAAGTGGCCTCTCTGGCTATTTCTACTGGCCCATATGGGACCAGCATGAGTGGCCGGGCCTGGTGCACTTTTAATTCCTTACCGCTACGGTTATGATTCGTGGGTTCCCACTTAATTTTATTTTAAATGTGATTCGAATTGTATTTTAAACTAATTGTTTGATTTTGTGTTTTTTAATGTATTGTATATTTGGTGGTAGCTGCCCTGAGCCAATAAAAAATATTACTATTATTATTATTATTATTATTACAGTGGATGCTGGACGCTCAGGTTGCGAACGTGATCTGTGTGGGAAGCACATTCGTAACCCGCAGCTTCTGCAACCCGCAGTGCCATGTCTGCGCATGTGTGGGTCGTGATTCGACGCTTCTGCACATGCGCAAAGTGCAATTTAGCGCTTAAGCGCATGCGCAAGCGCCGAAACCCAAAAGTAACCTGTTCCGGTACTTTCAGGTTCGGCGTGGTGTGAAACCCGAAAGGGCTAAACCCGAAGCGTCTGTAACCCCCGAGGTATAACTGTATTATTATTATTATTATTATTATTATTATTATTATTATTAACCAAGCCAGATGAGGGATGGATGAGGGAGTTGGGAATGTTTAGCTCAGATAATAGGAGACTGAGAGGAGATATGACGGCTGTCTTCAAATATCAAAGCTGACACCCAGAGGATGGAGCAAACTTGTTTTCTCCTGCTCTGGAGGGTAGAACCCGAACCAACCGATTCAAATTACAAGAAAGCAGATCCCAACAAAACACATTAGGTAACCACTTCTGATGGCAAGAGCTGTTCGAGGGTGGAACGGACTCCCTCAGAAGGCAATGGACTCTCCTTCATAGAATCATAGAGTTGGAAGAGACCACAAGGGCCATCGAGTCCAACCCCCCGCCAAGCAGGAAACACCATCAGAGCACTCCTGACATATGGTTGTCAAGCCTCTGCTTAAAGACCTCCAAAGAAGGAGACTCCACCACACTCCTTGGCAGCAAATTCCACTGTCAAACAGCTCTTACTGTCAGGAAGTTCTTCCTAATGTTTAGGTGGAATCTTCTTTCTTGTAGTTTGGAACCATTGCTCCGTGTCCGCTTCTCTGGAGCAGCAGAAAACAACCTTTCTCCCTCCTCTATGTGACATCCTTTAAATCTCCTTCATGGGAGATTTATAAGCAGAATTTGGATGACCTTCTGCCAGGGATTCTTGAGGGCATTGCAGGGGGTTGATCTAGATCCGCAGTTCTCGACCTGTGGGTCCCCAGATGATGTTGGACTACAACTCCCATCATCCCTGAGCTCTGGCCTTGCTAGCTAGGGGTGATGGGAGTTGTAGTTCAACAACATCTGGGGACCCACAGGTTGAGAAAGGCTGATCTAGCTGATCCTTGGCGGTCCCTTCCAATTCTAGGATAGCAAATGATTCCCCCCTGCAAAGAATCCTGGCAGCTGCAGTTTGTGAAGGTTGCTGGGAACTGTAGCTCCATGAGGGGTAAACTACAGTTCCCATGAGTCTTTGGTGGCGCCGGGGTGCCTTTAAATTGCACAGCGTGCAACGCAGCCTTAAGGCACAGCGGGTCCCGAATGAGCCCCTTCCTCCAAGCCCTTTGCCCCCACCTGCCCCCGCCTACCCATCGAGCGAGCCACCCACCCACCCTGGAGATCGGGTGACTCCGTAACCGGATCACCCCATTCTCTGCCTTTCTGCCTAATCACCTCTCTGCATTTCTAATGCCTTAGTTTCCTGCCACCAAAGCGCCCGGTCAGTTTCATGGTAATTAAAACGCCCGCTCTTCCGAAAGCCTGTTTCTGAGAACCCTCTTCTTGCGAAAAGCCTTTGGGGGGGACGACTTTTCAGTTTACTGGAAAAGTTAGTAAGCCGAGACGTGAACGAAGTTGACCAAGTTATGCTGAGAAAAGTTTCCCTTCCCTCTCCCATAATGCTGGAATTTGGAGGGGGGGTGTTGACGAGGATGATTCAGGACAGGCAAAACCAAGTCCTTCTTCAGTTGAACTGTGTAATAATAATAATAATAATAATAATAATAATAATAATAATAATGGCTTCCCCAGCCACTCTGGGCGGCTTCCAAAAAAATATTAAAATACTGTAATACATCAAACTTTAAAAGCTTCCCTAAACAGGGCTGCCTTCAGATGTCTTCTAAAAGTCTGGTAGTTGTTTATCTCTTTGACATCTGATGGGAGGGAGTTCCACAGGGTGGGCGCCACCACTGAGAAGGCCCTCTGTCTGCTTCCCTATAGTGAGAGATCCACCAGAAGGCCCTCGGAGCTGGACATCAGTGTCTGGGTAGAACGCTGTGGGTGGAGACGCTCCTTCAGGTATACTTGACCGAGGCCGTTTAGGGCTTTGAAGGTCAGCACCAACACGTTGCATTGTGCTCGGAAACGTACTGGGAGCCAATGTAGGTCTTTCAAGACCGGTGTTATGTGGAACTCACTGCCACAGGATGCAGTGATGGACACCAACTTGGATGGCTTTAAAAGAGGAAGATTCGTGGAGGAAGGGAAGGCTCTATCAGTGGCTACGCTCTGCCCCCACAACTGAAGGTGGTGATGATTCTGAATACCAGTGGCTGGGAAGTGCAGGAAGGGAATCGTTGCTGGGCTCCATCTCCCAGCACAACAAATGGACAGGAGTCAGGGTCCAGAAAGATCTGAATTGCATTGCAAGGGTCCTTTCCGACTATGAGTCTCTATAAACGGCCTCAGCCCAGTACACCTGAAGGAGCGTCTCCACCCCCATTGTTCTGCCCAGACACTGAGGTCCAGCTCCGAGGGCCTTCTGGCGGTTCCCTCATTGCAAGAAGCAAAGCTACAGGGAACCAGACAGAGGGTCTTCTCGGTGGTGGCACCCGCCCTGTGGAACGCCCTCCCATCAGATGTCAAGGAAATAAACAACTACCAGACTTTTAGAAGACATCTGAAGGCAGCCCTGTTTAAGGAAGTTTTTAATGTGTGACATTTTAGTGTATTTTTGGTCTCTGTGGAAGCCGCCCAGAGTGGCTGGGGAAACCCAGCCAGATGGGCGCAGCACAAATAATAAATTATTATTATTATCATGAAGGTTGCTCGATTCCTCAGCCCTGCCTTAGGAGCAGTCCACTGTTCTGTTTGTCTCAGGAACTGAGGACATGGAAACACCAACTCGCTCTTCCCTTCCCTTCCCAAGATTGTGTAAAGCCAGGAATACAATAGACATTGGTGGGATGGTGCAATGGGGTGTCCCATTAACTCCCCACCCACCTCAAACATTTCAGGTTCCCAGGGCTTCCTGAGGAACAAATCCTATCTGACCACATTGGTGGGGAAAGCAGATTTACAAAGACAGGTCCTCATACAGGACTAATTTCAAACGTTTGCAATCCATGTGGACTGCAGAAATCTTTCTGCAGAAATCTCTCTCCAGTCATGGGGACTAGGAACTCTTCCTGCTTTAAGGCGTCACCCCCCAGGTGACCTGGTGTCTGTTTACATCCATTCGCGGCCCCCTTCCCCCCTCCCCGGGTTCTTCTCTCGCTGCTATCCTGCACACCCTAACCCAGACCTCTTAATTCTGAATGCAAGCTGATGGGGGCAGGGACCCGACCTTTTCGCACAAGTGACAAAAGCACCATCTGCCCTGGACGATGCTACAAAAAAAAAAAAACCCCACACACACCTCAAAGTGAAAAAAGAAGGAAGAACAAATGCATAAAAGTTAGGCTTCCTGCTGCTATGACAAACTGAGGGTCACGAAGAGTCAGGCCAGAAGGCCGGATGTGCAAAATAGGTTTAAACCACATCACCCCTTATTAGAAACGAGACCCTCGTAGTCTCCAGCTGCATGCAAAGTGCTTTTTTGGTCTCTTACCACTGAGAAATTGGGGCCGTTTCCTGTCCACCTGAAAATTAAGAGCTCGGGTGCAACTTCCAAGCAATTTCTTTGGAAATAATAAATAAGGACATGCACTGTGGAACTCCCTGCCTATTGATAGCAGGTCTTTTTTTGCACACACCTGCCGAAAGCATTTTTTATTAGACAAAGAATCTAAAGCAATATCCGGCCGGCGTGAGTTTTAATCCTGTTTTTACTCTACTGCTATTTTAACTTTTCAAAAGTCTTAAACTGTTGCTAGTTCTTCTCGACAACCTGTGAGATTTGCCCCCCCCCCCCGCAATCGAGCGGCGCATAAATTTTATGAAATAATTTCTTTAGCCCCAGGAATTTTTTCTTTTGCAAACGGGTCACGGCGATGGTGGAAATAAGAGGGCACAGGTAAGAGCGTCAGGCCCATCGATGGCAATGCAGCCAAGTTAATGCTCGCTCAGGTTAATCGTCCGCAAAGGATGAAGGTTTTAACAAGGCTAAGGGAGAGATTTCCACTTAGGGGGCCTGCGATGTGTCACACGACTTTGCATTTAACCTGCCCTTTGTCTCACAGCCGGCCCGGCAAGCAGGAAAGGATGTCGCAGGAGGAAGCAAGCCTCGAAATCGAGATGCAAATTTTCAGGAAAGGATGGCTGACAATGCAGAACACTACAGAAATACAGGAAGCTCTCAGACCTCTGGTCCATCTGGTTCAGTATTGTCTGCACTGACTGCCAGCAACTCTCCAGGGCCTCAGGGCCTCTCCCATCCCTACCCAAAGATGCTGCCAGCAGGGACTGAACCTAGAGCCTTCGACACCGAACTCTGGCAAACAATGTTCCCGACACCCGGGATGGAAAACCCATAATGGCGCCCATTGCTCTGGCCAAGTAGCCAGGGGAGCACCATCACAGGAACGCACAGCAAGTGCTGAGCAGCAGAGCCACCGGCCTTCCCTTTAAATCAAAGCAAGATTCCAGTCCTCAAGAACACAAAGGAAGGACTAGCGAATAAGAAGGCAGGAACTTGCCATTCCAGAAGTCAGGCCGTCAGTCAATCTAGCTCAGTACTGCCCACACTGACAGGCAGCTGCTCTCTTCCTGGGCACTGAGTCTGGGACCCCCTTCATTTCTTCTCTGAGAAGAAAGCAAGGCGCTAGTCCTCATCAATCTGAATAAAGGGCCGGTTAATGGAAGAACCTAAAAAGCCATCTTACTACAAGTGAGGCCATTGGTCCCTCTATCTCAGTATTGTCTACTCTGACTGGCAGCTCCAGGGTTTTGAGATGGGGGTCTACCTGGAGATTGAACCTGCGACTTTCTGCATGGAGGGCAAATGTTCCCGGCCTCAGCTGCGGCCCTCTCTAAGCTGTCTTATGCTGACCACCTGTGTCCATTAAGCTAAGTATTGTCTGCACTGACAGGCAGCACCTCTCCCAGGTTCCGGACCTTCCCAGCCTGACCGGGAGATGCCGGGAATGAACCCGGGACCTTCTGCATGAAAAGCAGGTGCTAGGTCCCTTGGCCAGGAGGCCACCCGTCCCCACTCCCCAACAGCTGTGAAGACACCAAAGGGCTTTTGAACCCCTTTCCCTGCCGCCAGGGGTGCCAACCTGAATAGATCATTGGGGGGCCAGGTAAGCCCCACATAATCAATTCCAAGGCACATTACATGCACACCATTTGAATGGCAATTCCCATCCACTTAGGGGGCAGCCCCCTCAAATATTTATTGGGGGGCAAGCAACTGACCCCTCTCAACATTAATCACCTTTGACCCCACATCCTGGGAACGAGCCGCCACATTCCCACAAGGGCCCTGGGCCTGTGTCCTTTGGGGGCAGCCCTATAGCGCCTGCCGCGCTTCCACGGACTTCAAAAATTGCTGCCCCTTTTCAACTTGCAAAATCTAGGTCTCAGGCAAGGCCCCGGCCAGTGGTCTTTCCTCCCTCCTCCCCCCCAATTTCCTGTTTTGGAGCTCCGGCTCTGAGGGTGGGGGGGCGTGGGAAACGGTTGCCATCTCTCTCTGGGGTGGGGGAGCAGGGCTGCCCTCCAAGGAGATTCCAAGAGAGAGAGAGAGAGAGATCCTACCTCCTTCTCCGAGATGTACAGCTGGTCCCCTTTCAGAACCACGTAGCGGTTTTTCCAGATCTCCCGGAAAATGCCTCTGCCACAGAATTTCCGGACCCAGCCCACCTTCTCCAGCAGAGTGGGCTGCTGGTTCCCATCCTGGTGACCCTAGAAAGAGAAGCCAGAGAGAGAGAGAGAAAGAGAGAATTGGAAACTGTGATGGAATGTCTTTTATTTCAAGCCTCTCCAACCTGCATCCTTCCTTCCTGGAGACTGCAGGATAGGGCCCCTCTATCGCTGCAGAGTCTGCTGGCAATCTTTTCTGAGCTGCCGTCCTCCCTTGAAAGTGTGCAGTTATTATTATTATTATTATTAAACTAACTAACAAAACAATCCCAATTCTAACGGTCCCTCTGTGTGTGAGAGAGAGATGATGATGATGATGATGCACAAATCAATAAACATTTTTTAAAAAACCCTCTGGCACCCCACCACCACCCCACACCGCCTCCACATCCATTATGTAAGGAAACAGACTGTGTCAATCTGTTCCCCTGCCCACTCTGCGTTTCACCTTTTTTCCTTAAAAAATAAAATAATCATCACAATTTTCGTGTTTTCCTTGCTTTCTCGCCCTTTGAAAACGCGGCGCATAACAACATAATATTAACGGACCTAATAATAATAATATTCGCACGAGGCCCCGTTTCTAAGAGCAAATGTGGGGCTACAGAATTGGATGTTTTCAGATGGATGTCCCCCCCCCCTCTAACCACGGTAAACAGTCTTAAATCTGGAGAATAGGCACCCTGCGTTGTTTCTGTAAGGGTGCTGGGTTTCTCTGCTGTTTCAAATACTCCCAGAATTAATGCAAAAAACCAAACGAAAACAAAACACCACCCACCCCCAATTTTAATAATAAACATTTGACAATCCAGCTTCTGTACCAGTTTAAAGGACCCAGCTATTGGGGGCTACTGGGGAGAGATAGGAGGCAATTGAATTGTTGGAGGAAGGGGGCCGAATCGAAGGGCATCGAAACGATATTTACAACAACAGCAACCAAATAATCAATAATCCAGAAAAAACGCAGGCTCTGACACCCCAGCTTCCCCCCTCCCCACCGCGCGCCCCTCCAGTCTCACAGAAACTGGACAATGACCCTTCTGCTTTTGGGGGGTCTTCAGAAAGCGGGCTGCAAACTCACCCGCTTGGTAGAATTGGTTTTTTTCATCATTCCTCGGGGGGTGGCCGTCAGGAAAAAGGGGGTGGGGGGAGGACGGGGGTGGGTGAGAGGAAGAGGGGTGGGGGGAGGAGAAGAAAGAAAGAAAGGAGAGGGAGAGAGGAAAAATCAGAATCGAAGCTGGTCTCCTGGAGACGAGCAAGCAGCTGAAGGCTTGGGAAAAAAGGCAGGAGGGGAAAAAATAAATGGCTCCCCCCTTTTTTCCTCCCTCCCTCCCTCTTTATTTCCTCGTTGCCTTCCTCCTTCCTCCCTCCAGCTCCCCTTTCTTCTTAGAGGGAGCGCAAGAGATCTCCGGTGGCATGGACCTCTTTGCGATGCGCGCACATCCCTACTGAGAGAGAGAGAGAGAGAGAGAGAGAGGCGCCCCCTCCCTCCCTCTCTCCCTCCCTCTTTGCCTCGCCTGCTCCTTCCTTCCTCCTCCCTCCTCCTCCCCCCTTTCTCTCCTGTGGGCAGGCGCTGGGAGAAAGGGGTGAGTCGGGGCTCCACAGCCCCATCTATAGCCAGACGAGCGCCACGGTGCCAAGAGGCGAGGCGAGGCGAGGCGTCCTTTGTTCCAGGAGGAGCGTGGGATGGGATGTGGGGGGCGGAGATGGACGGGGGAGGGGAGAAGGCGCTCAGCCCCCCAGGAGAAGGGGCTGCAGGGGGTCGCGAGCGGCACCCGACGCGAGTAGGAACTCCTGCTCAGAGTAGACCTCCCCGGGGGAGATTGATTTGCTTCGTGACATGGTGCGTATTTTGAAAACAAGCAAGCCAACAAAAAACCCAGCCAAGCACCAAGCGGTTTGCAAAAAATGGTCAGCGAAAGGAACTTTTTCAAAACATTCAAACAACAAAATGGAAACCGGACAGAGGGAACCGGCGGCTCTGTTGTTTTCAATAGGGCTACTCTTGAGTCAAAATGAGTTGATACCAATAGCTAGTGCTTTTTTCCCCTGGGGGGACGCAAGGACACGCAAACCCCTAAACATGGTGTGAATTTTTGTACTTTTGTCCATTGACTGTATTTCTTTCCCCCGATTTGAACTATAAAATGAGTCAAAGGAGAGTACCCATAAACATTTTTTAAAGAAAAAAAGCACTGCCGGTAGTAATAATAATAAACAAAATGTTGCACTGACAGGACCTGAATCACCAGTGTCAAATACAAGGGAATTGTAAGAATAATTTATTGTTTGTGGTTGCATTGCCTGAAGGCTGCCTTTATTTCCACACAAGTATTTTATAGATAAATAAACTTAATGATAATAATTGTAAAATGTGTTGTATTAACAGGACCGTCCAAAGAATTGCAAATGTCAAATACCAGGGATTGATGATGATGATGATGATGATGATAAGAATAATAAGTATTGCATTAAGAGGACTGGTCCAAGAAACTGCAAATGTAAAATGCAATGGCTGAATGAGATATTTAAGAGTTACTGAGGATATCCGGTTTCTTTCTTTTTTTAATGTTAACGCCCCAAGTGTCTAGTTCTCATCATCTCAAATATGTGCTTAAATATGCACAGCGAACACCTGGTGGAATCGCAGGAGCTGGAGAAGTTGTTGAGTAAGATCTCCTGCGTTTGGGACTTGAGAACTTGGTTGCCCCTCCTCACCAATGGCGGAAGCAGAATAAATTATGCAAAGTCAAAGAAATTATGCACAGCTGCCCAATCTGCATGATTAATGCAGGCGGTAGCCTTAAAGGGTCACCTTGGCACCAAAGTCTGCGCCCTCACAGGCCTCCCTCTCCCTCCTCCTTCACGGCCAAAGGCTCAGGGAACCCAAGAAATGGGTGGCAACTGCGGGGAAGCAGATTTTGGCTATAACCACTAGGAGAGACTCCCTAAAGGTGAGAGCTGATCACTGGTGGAGCAGAGACTGCCTCTGGGGGGGGGGGTCAGTGGCTTTGCTTTTCGCCAGAAGGATGTAAAAGCACAGGCTGGGAAGGTCAGGTTTCAAGATCCCGACCCTGAGCAAAAGGGGGGTTGAGATGGATGACCTCTAGGGTGTCTCCCATGTCTGTTCTAAATTCCCTCTTAGAACACTTATAGGGCACTCTAACCTTCCCTCCTTCAGTTCCTCCTTCAAGCCCCATCTTTCCCTTGAACATTTCAGCCTGCTGATTCCATTCTAAGCTAAACGACTTTTGGCCCAGTTTCGTCCTGTTATCCTTTCTTGCCCTCTGTTGAAACTCTCCTTTCCAGGAGTTTAGATTGTAAGTTCCTAGAGGGCAGGGATCTGCTCTCTCTCCCGCCTCTCGTGCTCTTTCTTTTTAAAAAAAAACAACAACAAAACTTTGGAAAATGCCCTACTTGCCGCCACCACTACTTAAATAAATAAAACCAATTCTTGGCACATTTAAATAACAGCTCTTTTAATTGTGCATTCAGGAATATTTGCACTCATGACTGAGAGTGAGCCCAACTGAAGCTGGGAACTGTAGCATTAGAATTGTTGTGGGCCGTTATAGGTAAAGGTAAAGGTACCCCTGCCCGTACGGGCCAGTCTTGACAGACTCTGGGGTTGTGCGCCCATCTCACTTAAGAGGCCAGGGGCCAGCGCTGTCCGGAGACACTTCCGGGTCACGTGGCCAGCGTGACATCGCTGCTCTGGCGAGCCAGAGCCGCACACGGAAACGCCGTTTACCTTCCCGCTGGTAAGCGGTCCCTATTTATCTACTTGCACCCGGAGGTGCTTTCGAACTGCTAGGTTGGCAGGCGCTGGGACCGAGCAGCGGGAGCGCACCCCGCCGCAGGGATTCGAACCGCCGACCTTTCGATCGGCAAGCCCTAGGCGCTGAGGCTTTAACCCACAGCGCCACCTGCGTCCCGTGGGCCGTTATACGTTGTCCCAAATTTTGATCTTTGCTTGCACCTGCAAAGACAAGGACTCTGTGGCGTCTGCCATTGGGGCATTCCCCAGAATTTCCTGCTGCCCTCCTGCAACTTTTCATACCACAAATGGTTTTTTAAAAACATTTTTGTCCTACTTTTGTTGCTCCATAGCGCAAGAGTGCTCTTTCAGATGGCAATAATGGGGTTATTATAGAGGGGTGGAGAAGCATCTCAGAACAACCAATGAAGGAGAATGGAAGATTCGGGACACATAAAATACGGTCCTTCTTCACACAGCGCCGAGTTAAACTGTGGAACTCCTTGCCACAGGAAACAGTAGTGGGTGGCAATCTGGATGGACTGGACAAATTCAGGGAGGAAGAGTGGGCTATATCAGTTACTATTAGTCATGGCAGTTCTGTTCTGCCTCCTTCGATGGGGCAAGAATGCTTCTCAACACCAGTTGCAAGAAAACACAAGAAGGGAGAGGGCTCTGGACTCCAGCAAAACTATACCAGAAGAAAATCACAAGCGCAGACAACTGCTGGAGATGTGGGAGTAAAAAGGCGAACGTCGTACATATGATGATTAACTGCCCGATGATAAGATCATTTTGGTGCGAGGTGTGGATATTTATAGTAAAAGTAATAAAAAGAAATTGTTATTTAGGGGAATTTAATTCTAAATTATATTCCGGAAACGTGGGAGATTTCGAGAGGTAAAAAATATATATGGATGTACCGTGGTATATAAGAAGCAAAAAAAACTTGTTTTGATGAATTGGAAGAGCCGCAAAAAGATTCCATTGAGCGCATGGATTGATAATATGGACAGATTAGCTACATACAAACAAATTGCATGTCAACACAAATTAAGAATGGATAAATATGAAGAAATCTGGAATGAATATTTAAGCGATAAGGCGGACAGTGGTGGGAAGAGAGAGAGGTGGGAAAATATTGTTAAAAAGGTTCAGTCATAGGTATATCAGTGTATGTAAATCTGAATTGTCAAATTGTGTTGTTATTGTTATTATGTTTTTTGTTGTATTGTCTTTTATGGTTGTTGTGTGTATCGAAAAAAATGATTAAATATTTTTTTTTAAAAAAAAGAAGGCTCTTCCTACAGCAGGAAGAGCTTTCTGACGGTCTGATTGGAACAGACTCCCAGGAGAAGTTGTGGTCTCTTCTTCCTTGGAGGTTTTTAAGCAGAGGCTGGACGGTCATCTGCCATGTTTGATCTAGCAAAGATTCTTGCATTGCAGGGGTTGGACTAGATGACCGCTGGAGGCCCCTTGCGACTCCACGATTCTACGAGCCGTGCGTAAATTCACCAGAAACACGCAATTATTGTATCAATGGCATGTTTCAAAATACACTGGAGGGACAGATGACCCACACCAGTCCCTATATCTACACACACACACACACACACACACACACACACACAGAGGTAACTCTCTGTGTACCAAGTCAATAATAATAATAATAATAATAAAAAATTTTATTTATATCCCGCTCTCCCCAGCCGAAGCCGGGCTCAGGGCGGCTAACAACACTCAGTGATCAATGGTCACTCCTGGAGAGGCTTCAGTCATCCGAATCTCTCCCCCCCCCCAAATACTAATAAATTATCTGCAAAAGTCCCATTGTAACCACCATTGATAAAACTAACCAGCTCTTTATCAGCAGGCAATTCGGACAACCTCAAAGCCGAGTCAGGACCCTATAAGGGTGAAAGGGTAGTGATGGAAAGAATAGCAGACGAAATTAATGGACTATGCAGAACTGGACAAAATGACAGGAAGGATTTGAAACCTGCGAGACCAGAGATTTACAGAAGATTGGAAGAAGTCTATGGATTATTTGAAGAGCAACTAGAATCAACAAATCATGCTAGTAGGACTGCAAGAAGTTTTGTAAGGAGGAATATACAAAATGTTACAAAGTCGGAAAAGAAAGAGATGTTGGTTATGAGTTTGAAATGTTATAGGGGAAATAAGAAATGCATACTAAGAGATTGGGATGCAGGTGGCACTGTGGGTTAAACCACAGAGCCTAGGACTTGCCGATCAGAAGGTCAGCAGTTCGAATCCCCGTGATGGGGTGAGCTCCTGTCGCTCAGTCCCTGCTCCTGCCAACCTAGCAGTTCGAAAGCACGTCAAAGTGCAAGTAGATAAATAGGTACCGCTCCAGCGGGAAGGTAAACGGCGTTTCCGTGTGCTGCTCTGGTTCGCCAGAAGTGGCTTACTCATGCTGGCCACATGACCCAGAAGCTGTCTGTGGACAAATGCCGGCTCCCTCGGCCTATAGAGCAAGATGAGCGCCGCAAACCCAGAGTCGGTCACGACTGGACCTAATGGTCAGGGGTCCCTTTACCTTTTACTAAGAGATTAGATTGGAAAATTTTCAGACAGGACTGATGGAAGTCAAAAAAATTGAATAAGATGGAAAAGTATGTTTAATTACTGTTGAAAATGATATGTTAAAAAACTAATAAAATTTTATATAAAAAAGAATAGGAAATAGATGTAACGAAGACAGGAGGGGGGGGGGTCATTTAAAAACCCGATGCATTCTGAGCCCAATGGAAGATGCTCAGAGGCAGAGGGCAGGTCCAGATCCAGCTCCTGCCCTGATGCAGGGGCTGAGTGCAAGACACGCCGACATAGGAAACTGCCTCTTGCCAAGCCAGAGGCTTGATCCACCAAACTCAGTGTTGTCTACACTGACTGGCAGCAGATTTCAGGGGCTCAGGTGGGGCCTTCCCAGTCCTACCCGGAGTTACCTTCTGGGATTGAGCCTGGGGCTGTTCCGCAGGCAGAGCAGGTGCTTTTCCCACTGAGCTATGCGCCCCCCCAAATTAAGCAGGATTCTAGTCCTCATAGTTCCAAATTAAAGGGCTGGTTCAAAGAGGAAGCTGCCTTCTACAGAGTCAGCTGCCCATTGCTCCCTTTGGGCCAATGTTGCCTGCACTGACTGGCAGTGGCTCTCCAAGGCAGGGACTCTTTTCTGCTTGGGAGAGGCTGGCGATTGAACCCAAGACCTTCTGTGTGCAAATGAGATGCTCCCTTGCTGAGTTATGGCGTATCGCTCTGTCCAAATTCTGCTCCTTTGGCATCTGACTTGAGGTTTCGGCAAGCATTGCCGCTGCAACCCGAAGCTTATGTAATAAATGGAAATCTGCCCTTATTCCCTTATGGGGTACACAAAAGCCCTTAAAGAGTCCTTTCTAGGTTCTCCATTGGTTGGAGAAAAGAACAGAGGCCAACCAAAGAATACTGAGAAGCAAAGCAGCTCGTAAGCCTGATCTTTATTGAACTGTTGCAACAGGGTGCTCCCCTCACACGCAGGAAAGGAGGAGGACCCCGAACCCAGGTGTGCCCGCCCTTATATAGACATTTTAAATTGCCCGCCTCGGAGTCCAAGACCAGCCCCAGAAACATCATACGTACATCACAGAAAGGGCTGTCTACAGCAGAAATTTGAGTGGGTTGTTTACTTCCTGTCTGGCAAGTTACCTGTTAATGCTTACAGTGGTATCTTAGGTTACATACGCTTCAGGTTGCAGACTCCACTAACCCAGAAATAGTACCTCGGGTTAAGAACTTTGCTTCAGGATGAGAACAGAAATCGTGCTCCGGCGGCAGCAGGAGGCCCCATTAGCTAAAGTGGCGCTTCAGGTTAAGAACAGTTTCAGGTTAAGTACAGACCTCTGGAACGAATTAAGTACTTAACCTGAGGTACCACTGTACTTGATTTGATACCCTGGGTAGCCTGGCCAGTCTTTTATAATGATAAATACTTAGTTCCTGAGCCAGGTCACGGGCTCACCCTATTCATACACAGACATACCCTTAAGACAGGATTTTTTGAAGGAAAAGGCAATGGGGAGGCTTTTCCATTTTCCTTTGACTTTGCAGAAAAAACATTTGGTCAGTGTGGGAGTCAAAAATGGTTCCAGGGCTGTTTTCCTGTGCTGCTTCAGACATGTGGTTTATATATTTATGTACGTGTTTGCTTGGTATATTTATGAACATTTATTATATATAAGACCTTGATTATTTATTTCACTAACTTCCACTCTCCCAGGGACTAGAAACTTGGTTCCTTTCCCCACTAACAAAAGTGGAGGTTCTCAGGATGCTATCACCCACCCAAACCCCCAACAGCTGTTCTTTTTTGCACTGTCACAGAACATGCAAAGCCCCAGATACGACCGGAATCATCTGGTTCTTTCAACAACAAAACAAGACCAAGCGTCTCACGAAGTTGCATTGTGTGTGTGGCAAAATCTCGCAGCCTTGGACCCGGCCTGGGAACGTTCCCTCTCTGAGGGGCCACGGAACAATGAACAGGAGGGAAAATAAACAGCAAAGCAAGGAGTCTTGTTTGCATTTTGCTACACACCAAGGAAGTCTCACTAAATCCACAGAGGCAGGCTGCAAAAAGCGACCTTGAAATGCCTGGTGGGTGTGTTGCATCGAGAATGGAAGGCAGAGAGAGATGTTCCCTATCTAAAGCCGTTATTATCTGCCTCTGTTCTTCTGTCCTGGAACATCCTATTCACACACGCTGTGTCCCCATGTTGCAGTTTCGTTCTCCGATTCTCCGGATAATCACCGGTTACCAAAATATCTTTTGCTCAAGTCAAGCCAGTCTCTCTCTTTCTCTCTCTCCCTGCTGGCCTGCGGGGTTGCAAATGTCGCTGGTGCTATCATCTCCTCGCATCTATCTCTTGACACCCTGCTTCTTCCCACCCCCACAAAATAAAAATAAAAATTTTAATAGGGGCATCCTGGTAACTGTTCCATTTACCTCCCCACTCCTGGTCCTTGGTGCTCAAGATTGCTTGGGCAAAGAGGTCGAATTTAGGCCATTGGATATGGGTCCTGCTCGAAGCATAAGATCTTGGTCTGGGGGGTCATTAGACCTTTGGGGAGTACCAAGAAAGCCCCCAGCTTCACGGGAGAAATTCATGGAGAAGAAGGCTTTCAATGGCTACTTCCAGCCGCGACGGCGACACGATTCCTCCATGCTCGTGCTTCTGAAATCCCAGTTTCTGGAAACCCAGGGACGGCGTAGCTGAGTCCCCCAATGTCTGGGTTAAACAGGAGCGTTTGCAAATCCTCCTGCGAAAATCAATAATGATGGAAGCAGGCACATCTCAATAGGGGAGGCTATTCTCCACCCCCTAAACAGCATCTTAAAAAGCAGAGACATCACTTTGCCAACAAAGGTCCATATAGTTAAAACTATGGTATTCCCAGTAGTGATGAATGGAAGTGAGAGCTGGACCATAAAGAAGGCTGATCGCCGAAGAATGGATGCTTTTGAATTCTGGTGCTGGAGGAGACTCTTGAGAGTCCCATGGACTGCAAGAAGATCAAACCTCTCCATTCTGAAGGAAATCAGTGCTCACTGGAAGGACAGATCCTGAAGCTGAGGCTCCAATACTTTGGCCACCTCATGAGAAGAGAAGACTCCCTGGAAAAGACCATGATGCTGGGAAAGATGGAGGGCGCAAGGAGAAGGGGACGGCAGAGGACGAGATAGTTGGACAGTGTTCTCGAAGCTCCCAGCATGAGTTTGACCAAACTGTGGGAGGCAGTGGAAGACAGGAGTGCCTGGCATGCTCTGGTCCAGGGGGTCACGAAGAGTCGGACACGACTAAATGACTAAACAACAACAATTCCCCACCCCTAGATATGGTGGAATTGTATCTCCCATTCTCATCCCCCCTATTCATGATCCAGGCTGACTTTCTGGGGCAAACACGTTCAAGAAGGGCCTATGAAGCCGGGGAGGCGAGGGGCAGGATAGGCGAAGAGTCTTGAGGGCCACGTTGAGAGCCTTGCAGGGCCACATCCAGCTCCTAAGGCCGGAGGAGCCCGTTTTAAATCCAGGCGCGAGTGGAAAGGGAGTTGTGGCACCCCAGTTTTCTTTTCTTTCTTCTTTTTTTTTATATAATATTTATTAATAGTTTTTTTAAAAAAATTATAACATAATAAACGAAACATACAAAAAAACATCACATTTCATAACATATTTTCTTATCCTTTTTGGACTTCCTCACATCTCCCTCTCCTACGTTCCAAGATATAAAAATTAATTCAGCAATTTATCACCTTGTCCCCACCTTATCTAATTTTCCAATGTTATATCTTAAATTTTAGATATATTCATTTGACTTTTTAAAACTTTTTAGTTTAGCCTAATCATTATCTAAAAGTTGATTTTTTCCTAAATTTAGCTTATCTTCATAGTTCAGTTTATCTAATTCAATGGTGCCAAGTTGTTTGTGATCAAGCATCCTCCTTAACATTCATACAGTTTACAATATTTTTGCAAATAGTCCTTAAATTTCTTCCAATCTTCTTCCACCGTCTCCTCTCCCAGGTCTCGAATTCTGCCAGTCATCTCAGCCAGTTCCATATAGTCTATCAGTTGCATCTGCCATTCTTCCAGTGTGGGTAGATCTTGGGTTTTCCAATGCTTCGCAACGAGTATCCTTGCTGCTATTGTTGCATACATAAAAAATGTTCGGTCATTCCTTAGCACCCTCTGGTCAACGATGCCCAAAAGGAAGGCACCCCAGTTTTCATCCCTCCTGCTAAGTAGAATCCCACAGTGTCAAGACCAGCCGGAAGTCGTGGGTGGGCTTTAGGAAGTTTAATTCCCGACAAACACGGTGGAAGGGGGAGGGATTTCATATTTAAAAGCCCTGCAGAGCTGTCCCATTTCTCTCTTGCTCTCATGCTGCCCGCCCCCCCGGCCCCCAGTCACCCAGTTCTAAACCTTACTGGTGATCCTGCAATGTCATTGGGATTCCCGTACGAATGGATCCATTTCTTGCACGGAGGAGATGAAGGAGAGAGGGGGGAAGATTCGAAATATAATAAAAAATTAAATCACCAGAGGGGATTAAAGGTGAAGGGACCCCTGACCATTAGGTCCAGTCGTGGCCGACTCTGGGGTTGCAGCGCTCATTTCGCTTTATTGGCCAAGGGAGCCGGCGTACAGCTTCCGGGTCATGTGGCCAGCATGACTAAGCCGCTTCTGGCGAACCAGAGCAGCGCACGGAAATGCTGTTTACCTTCCCGCCGGAGGGGTACCTATTTATCTACTTGCACTTGACGTGCTTTCGAACTGCTAGGTTGGCAGGAGCAGGGACCGAGCAACGGGAGCTCACCCCGTCACGGGGATTCAAACTGCCGACATTCTGATCGGCAAGTCCTAGGCTCTGTGGTTTAACCCACAGCACCACCCATGTCCCTACCAGAGGGGATTATGAGCTGGTTAATTAATCAAATTAACCGGAGGGGATTATAAGCTGGTTAATTTGATTTGACCCATTATTTCCCCAAATAAAGTTCCAATTATCGCTGAGTAGGTTCTCTGGAAAATTCTTCTTCCTCGGTGTCCAAAATGGGACCAAATCCCAGGAGCAATGAGCTCACCATTGCACAACCAGCGGGCGCAACCACAAGGGTCCGTAAGCAAGCAGAGAACAATTCCTCCCTTCTTCCTTAGCAGTGGTTCCTTCACTGCAGGGGGCTGGAATGTCCCTTCCGATTCTACAACTCTATGATAGCAAATGACTTCCCCTCAAAGAATCCTGTAGCCTGTAGTTGGTTAGGGTTGCTGGGAACTTTAGCGCCACGAGGGGTGAACTTCAGTTTCCAGGAGTCTTTTGTGGGGGGGTTACACTTCCTCTGAAGGAACAGGTTTGCAGCTAGGGGGTCCTCCTTCGCTGTCGCTCGAGGCTCAAGTGGCCCAGAGTGCCTTCCATCAGCTTCAGCTGGTGGCCCAGCTACGTCCCTAACTGGACAGGGATAGCCTAACCATTGTTGTCTATGCTCTGGTAACCTCAAGGTTAGATTACTACAATGCGTTTTGCGTAGGGCTACCTCTGAAGACGGTTTGGAAACTTCAGCTAGTGCAGAATTCAATCCTGGTCCGACTGCACTGGCTACCAACTAGTTTCCAGGCCCAATTCAAAGTGCTGGTTCTGACCTACAAAGCCTTAAACGACTCAGAACCGCAATACCTCAAGGACCGCCTCTTTCCGTATGAACCTACCCAGACACTGAGATCACCTTCTGAGGCCCTCCTTCGTGTGCCTCCTCCTTAAGAGGTCCAGAGGCTGGCAGCATGAGAACGGGGCCTTCTCTACAGTGGCTCCCCCTCTGTGGAATGCTTTCCCCAGGGAAGTTTGCCTGGCACCTTCATTATGCACCTTTAGGCGCCAGGCAAAAACATTCCTTTTTAACCAGGCCTTTGATCCAATATACATACTATGCACTTTTAAAATGTGGGGTTTTTTGTTCTGAGAGTTGCCCTAGACCCCCTCAGGTATAAGGTAAAGGTAAAGGTACCCCTGCCCGTACGGGCCAGTCTTGACAGACTCTGGGGTTGTGCGCCCATCTCACTTAAGAGGCCAGGGGCCAGCGCTGTCCGGAGACACTTCCGGGTCACGTGGCCAGCATGACATCGCTGCTCTGGCGAGCCAGAGCCGCACACGGAAACGCCGTTTACCTTCCCGCCGGTAAGCGGTCCCTATTTATCTACTTGCACCCGGAGGTGCTTTCGAACTGCTAGGTTGGCAGGCGCTGGGACCGAGGAGCGGGAGCGCACCCCGCCGCAGGGATTCGAACCGCCGACCTTTCGATCGGCAAGCCCTAGGGGCTGAGGCTTTAACCCACAGCGCCACCTGCGTTTCCCCTCAGGTATAGGGCGGTGTATAAATTCTAATAATAATAATAATAATAATAATAATAATAATAACCATTGATAGCTCTTTCCCCCTCCACAAATTTGCCTAATCCTCTTTTAAAGCCTTGTTAAGCTGGCAGCCATTGCTGCCTCCTGTGGCAGAGAGTTCCACAGTTTGTGTAGCGTAAAGGAGGACTTTCTGTTTTCTATCCCGTCCACCCCCTCTTGTGCTATGACCGCACTCAAGCAAATGGCCTCGGCTCCGACTACCCCTCCCTCCTTAGATGAAAGCAAACGAAATAAGCAGTTACACAGGGGGCGCCCGCTGTATCTTCGCCCAAGGCTCCTTGATAAGGCGCATGACTGCGGTCGCCAAGGACAATGGAAAGCCCCAACCTTTGACCTGGCCTGGCCAGATGAGACCCCCAGGGAAGCCGCTCCGCCTCTGAATAAGACCCGTAGCCGGGAATGACAGCAGGGATGCTCTCGCACTCAGGTCCTGCTTGGGGGGGGGGGTCTTCCCGACGGGACATCTGGGGGGGGGCCGCCGTGGGAACAGGGTGCTGGCCTGGGTGGGCCTGATTCCAACTCCCATCAGCCCCAGCAACTGTCACGGTCAATGGTCAGGGAGAACGATGGGATAGGAGTCCGGAAACACCTGGAGGACCCCCAAAGGGCGTCGTCGCCCTCTCTAAAACACCAGACCCCCCCTTCTCTGCAAGCTTGGTGCTGGTAAAGCCAGGGTTGCAGGTTCGGTTCCCATTTGGAACAGCTACACATTCCATAATCGCAGGGGGGTGGACTAGATTATGGGTAGGCAAACTAAGGCCCGGGGGGGGGGGGGCAGATCTGGCCCTAATCGCCTTCTAAATCCGGCCCACAGACAATCCAGGAATCAGCGTGTTTTCACATGAGTAGAATGTGCCCTTTTATTTAAAATGCATCTCTGGGTTATTTGTGGGGCATAGGAATTTGTTCTCCCCCCCCCTAAAAATATAGTCCAGCCCCCCCACAAGGTCTGAGGGACAGTGGACCGGCCCCCTGCTTAAAAAAATTGCTGGACTAGTTGATCCCTAGGGTCCCAACTGTGATTCTAGGATCTTATCTACTCTTCTGTCGAAAGCAAGAAAAAAACCAGCAACGCTCTCTGCTAGAAGAATCGCAACTTCCTTTTATTGGGGCCATTTTTCTCTGGGGGTGGGTTATCCCGGGGCACAGCGGGGGGGGGGGGGAGGTAAATGAGTTTGGAAAAGAGGCAAACAACTCTCATGCAATGTGAGAGCTGGGGGGTGGAAAGAGAACGAAGGTGACATGAGGGACGGTCCTTTCCTTTCTCCTTAAGACCTCGATCGAGCCTTTTGGGATGGGGAGAAAAGGACCCCATGGTTTGGTCCTTTAAGGAGAGAGCGTACCTGCCCCATACTTTTCGGCAACAGGTAAGTATTGTCTGCTAAAGTGCTTTTCTGAAGTTTCAAACGCCAGGTGGGTGAGTTTGTGGGTGTCAACGGGCAACAGATGCTGAGTAGCCTGGAACGGTCGGTCAGTCGGAAATGGCGAAAAAGGGGCCATCAGTTCAGCCTCCTGGACGTTGCCCTTGCCGGCCCCTGGGAGCTGTCTGCGCCTCGTCCGCGGAAACCGGAAGCCGAGACCTCTTCTAGGAAGCTGGGAAGAGAAGAGGGAAACAGCGGCAGGGAGTTAAAGGAGGGCGTCCCAATGAGTTGGCGATTGCGGTCAACAAGAAAGCGCAGAAAGGTTTCCCAGCTCTGTAATGTTTTATGTACTGTGGCTTGCCGTTTTATTGATTATAGTTTAGATATTATTTATCGTAACTGGATTTCTGTTGATATTATTATTTTATACTATTCTAATGATTGTTGAATGTTACTTGTTTGATGTAGGTTGCCTATTTTAAAGTTTTGTTTTATTATCACGTTTTTGTATTGCATTAGATTGTTGTAAGATGTACATTTTTTGTTTCTTCAGCTTGTAAACCACCTTGAGTATTGTAAGATAGAAAGACGGTATACAAATTAAAAATGATGATGATGATGATGCAGGAACTCGCGGGGTTTTCTCCATACCAGAATAACTTGGTTGAGCTTGGATGTGCATCTTATCTCTCTCTTTCCCCCCCAATTTTTAAAAATTAATTTTCCAAGTTTATAACAGATATGACATACAAAAAAAGAAAAAAGAAAGAAAATAGAAGAAAATAAAATAAAATAAAGAAAAAAAGAACATACAAATAAACACATAACCTTTCTAAAATCCAATTTGCTTTTCATTGTTAACTAACTTCCTCAAATCCCCCCTAACTGAATTCCATTGTATCCCCTCGTAACAGTTTTCCAATCTCTTCTTTCTAACAAAATTTACTTTTTCAAATTACTTTCTGAGCTCCTTTTCATAATTTCTCCCATAATGTTTTACAGTTTAATCATGTTCTATTCTGAAGCCAAATTGGTAAATTCAAGTAGCTTCTACTTGTCTTATGTTACAATATTTAATTAAATAATCTTTAAATTTCTTCCATTGTTCTTGGTGTTCCTCTTCTTTCTGATCGCAGATTCTTCCATTCTCTCTCTTTTTTTTTGGGGGGGGGAAGAGAAGCAACCTTGCCCCCCCCCCACTTTGGGCAAGCAAAACGTCTCACTCCACAGCACCTAAATCTCTAATAATCGCTTGGCAGCCACCCTGAAAGATGGAGGAGGACGGAATTGCCCTGAAGTGAGGCAACTCTGTCAGGTCTCACGGGTTGCTCTGTGGTGTCTCCATACCCCCCCGCCAACCCCCCCCTTCAGCATCTCTCCCGAACGACACATCCTCCGAGCATCCCACGTCGATTTAATTAATCCTTGTCACACAGCAAAGCGGCTGGCTGTGTTTTTGTGAGCTGCCCACGTACGAAGAAGGCGCTGAAATACCAAAATACCGGGGGAACTCAAACATACCACAGGATCAAAACTGCTCCTTCTCCCACAAAGCACTCACACTTTCCCCTTCTGGTGAAAAGGAGTGTCGTTTCTCCCGGCACCCTATCCCACAAGCATAAAAGGTGCGTTTCCTAAAATCGCAAGAACCACCCGCTAAAACATGCCAATGGCCCCATCTGGTCCAGCACTCTGTTCTCACAGTGGCCCCCCAGAAACTGAGGATCTCGATAGACTGCCTCTGGAGCTGGAGGCTCCATAGGAACATCGGAAGCCTGGCTGCAGGATCAGGCCAAAGGGGGGGGGCCATCTAGTCCAGCATCCTTTTCTCCTAGGGGCCGCCCAGATGCCCCAGTGTGAAACCCGCAAGCGGGATCCAAGGGATTTCAGTGGCAGTGAGTTCCACAGTTTAACTACGGACTATTTAAAAATCTGTCCGAAACCACCCAACGTTCAGCTTCGCTAGAGTTCCAGTGTTAGGAGAGGGGGAATTTTCTCTGTCTGCTTTCTCCAAACCATGCATAGTTTTATAAACATCTGTCATGTCCCCTTTGACTCGCCTTTCCTCTAAACTGTAAAGTCGCGCCTCCGATTTGGATAACGCCATTAACGATATTGGCAGTTTTATTTCCATTGCCTTCTTTTTTTTCAAAACTTTTTAATTGATTTTAACAGATATAACATATAAAACATACAAAAGAGAGAACATTACAATACTAAGAGAAAAAAGCAAAAGAAAACAAAAAACAAAAATAAAAACACATACTCCTTCTGAAGTTCATTTTAAATTCCATTAACTGACTTCCTCGAATCCCCCCTAACTGAATTTCATTGTATCACCTTGTAACAGTTCTCCAAAATCATCTGTCTACTACAATTTACTCCTTCAATTAACTATCTTCATATCTTTTCTTATTGACTTAAATCCATATTACTATACAACATTCTTATTCTAATCCTAGGCTTATTTGATACTTTCAAGTACCTTCTAATTATCTTATATTACAATATTTAGCTAGATAATCTTTAAATTTCTTCCAATCTTCCTGATGCTCCTCTTCTTTCTGATCGTGGATTCTTCCAGTCAGGTCGGCCAGCTCCAAGAACTCCAATATCTTCACCTGCCATTTTTCTTCTTGTTGTTGTTGTTGTCGTTTAGTCGTGTCTGCCTCTTCGTGACCCCCTGGACCAGAGCACGCCCGGCCCTCCTGTCTTCCACTGCCTCCCGCAGTTTGGTCAAACTCATGCTGGTAGCTTCGAGAACACTGTCCCACCATCTCGTCCTCCGTCGTCCCCTTCTCCTTGTGCCCTCCATCTTTCCCAGCATCAGGGTCTTTTCCAGGGAGTCTTCTCTTCTCACGAGGTGGCCAAAGTCTTGGAGCCTCAGCTTCAGGATCTGTCCTTCCAGTGAGCACTGATTTCCTTCAGAATGGAGAGGTTTGATCTTCTTGCAGTCCATGGGACTCTCAAGAGTCTCCTCCAGCACCAGAATTCAAAAGCATCCATTCTTTGGTGATCAGCCTTCTTTATGGTCCAGCTCTCACTTACATACATCACTACTGGGAAAACCATAGCTTTAACTATATGGACCTTTGTCGGCAAGATGATGTCTCTGCCATTTTTCTACCATTGGTATTTCTTGAGATTTCCAATTTCTACCTAATAGCAGTCTTCCTGCTGTAGTGGCATACAAAAAATAATCTAACATCTTTTTATTTCCACTTCCTTTTCTGTCCTGCGATTTGCCTTTTCCAGGGCTGCCACTCACCAGCTGGGCATCCTATTCCGACTCCCCTTCTCTCTCAGTCACAAAGCCAGGAAACGCCTTTTGCTCTCCTGTTTCCACTGAGCTGGTCGGGAAAAATCCTCCCATGCTTGAGATGCGTCACAAGATGACGTGGGGGCCACAACCTTTGGCCCCAGGAGAAGGAAAGCCCCTGCGCTTGTCTGGCCTCAGGCCTGTCACAACAAGCCTCGGACGCTTGACCCGGGGCAGGAGGAAAACAGCCGGCTTTTTCACTGACGCCCAGCACCCAGGACAGGCTCGTGGCGCCAGAAGGAATTTGGCCTTGAAAAGGGGGCTGCGGTGCCGTTTCACACAACCTGGACGCCCACAATTCAAGATGCGCTTCTGTCCGCAGTGGTGCCCAAACAGGCTGACCTCCTTGCGCCGAAGCAACAACAGTCTCCTCTAGGGCGGGCTAGAAATCGCGGCATAATCCGAAGCGTTTCATGCCCACCAGAGGCTTTTAAAATTCCACATTTTGTGCTTAAGGAAGAATCAGGGTCTCCAATCTTCTTCTGAAAGAGCTTTTGGTTTAAAAGTGAGCAAATGGTTAAGGATGGACAAGGAATGGTCTCGGCTTATGGGGTTGAGAGGCCTGAACTGTTCAGGCTTAACTTGCTCCTGCCCTCAGTAAGAATTTAGTGGCATGTATTATACTCCCTCCTCCTCCAAAAATTTGCTTCTGAATGTAAAGAGGTGGATCAGCCCCAAAGGGGTCTGTCTAGCCAAGCCTCCTGGTCTACCAAATAACCTTAATAACTATTATTATTATTATTATTATTATTATTATTATTAACCCACCCATCTGGCTGTGTTTTCCCAGCCACTCTGGGAGGCTTCTAGCACATATAAAAAACGTAATAAAAAGTCAAGCATTAAAAATTTCCCTGAACAGGGCTGCCTTCGGATGTCAGTTGCGTAGTTATTTATCTGCTTGACATCTGACGGGAGGGTGTTCCACAGGGCGGGTGCCACCACCGAGAAGACTCTCTGCCTGGTTCCCTGCAACCTCATTTCTCTCAGGGAGGGAGCTGGAGCTCAGCGTCCGGGCAGAACGATGGGGGTGGAGACGCTCCTTCAGGTATACTGGACCGAGGCCGTTTAGAGCTTTCAAGGTCAGCACCGACACTTTGAATTGTGCTTGGAAACGTACTGGGAGCCAATGTAGGTATTTCAGGACCAGTGTTAGATGGTGTTAGATAGGCTGTCTCTGAATCTGGAGGTATCGGGCCAAAGGAAGCCCATCCTGTCCAGCCTCCTGTTCTCCCAGTGGCTAAATACCCCTGAGAACCTAGTAGTAGTAGTAGTAGTAGTAGTAGTAGTAATTAATAATAATAATAATAATAATAATAATAATAATAATAATAATATTTGTACCCTGCCCATCTGGGTGGCTTCCAACAAAGACCAAAAATACACTAAGAATTGCGATGTTAGAAGGATGTTGGAATGAAGTTATGTGGTTTAAACAGAAATGTTATAAGGGTTTAGGAAAAAATAGACTGTTAATTGGTGAAAGGAGGGAAAGTAAAGTTACATTATATTGAGATAAATTACAGAACAAAAATTGGAAAAGATGGAAAGGATTTGCTGAAATAGTTAACCGAATTAGAATACAAAAAAGGGAGGTGTGAGGAGGTCAAGGAAACAAGCAAATGAAAGATAAGCTATGGGAAGATTAGCTGTGGTTTTTTTCGTTGTTTTTCTTCTTCTTTGTTTTCTTATTGTGATGTGTTGTTTTATTTTTGTTTAATATGGTATTATTACTTTTACTTTTTGTAACCCTTAAATTTTTTAATAAATATTATTTTTTAAAAAACAAAAAAAACCAAAAATACACTAAGAATTGCGATAGACTGCCTCTGGCCCTGGAGGTTCCATCAGAGCAGAAGAAGATCCCTGCTGAATCAGACCTGAAAGCGGGGCCCATCTTGTCTCTTGTAGGTCGCGAAACTATACATACACAAACAGAAACACACACACACACACACACACACACACACACACACACACAAAGACACACAGACACACAGAGAGAGCAGCAACAGAAGCTGCTAACATATGCGCCTCCACGGATGCTTACTGAAACAGTGTGGTTACACGGAGTTATTCTCTGCCAAAATGACTCATCCCTTGCAAGTGCTACAGGGCTGATGGATCCGACCCCCCAAGCAGCATATCGGCCAGGGATTGAACGGCAGAGGCGATGTTGCAAGACGCAAGGGAAGGAGGAGGAGAAGGAGGGGGACAAAGGCCTTGCAGTACACCCAACCCTGTAATGGATCCTAAAAAGTCCAGACTCACCTGCTGAGGCTTGCAGGGTAAGAGGGAATTAAAGATCACCTGGTCTGCAAGTTATCTCGTGTCGTTGCAGAGGCCAGGGGCTCTGCCCTGTTATTTATTTTCTCATCATCATCATCAAACCTTTTATTGGCATCACATACAAACATCCAAAACAAATCAATTACATAATTATTTATTTTGCTTCGTATATTTCAGAGTTTTGTTATACCGCTTGAGTGTAAAAACACAGTATTTATATACCGCTTGAGAAACAAAAGCCAACAGCCCCTAAAGCAGGCTACCAAAAGAACACGATAAAATTATTGGAAAAAGCAATGAAAACAACTTTTTAAAAATCATTTTTTTAACTTAACCCCCCCCACTTTTTTTTAAAACAACAAACTAAAAAAAAACCACACACACACAGCAAGTCTAAAAAAAGGTAAAGGACCCCTGACAGTTAAGTCCAGTCGCAAACAACTCTGGGGTTGTGGCGCTCATCTCGCTTTACTGGCCAAGGGAGCTGGCGTACAGCTTCCTAGTCATGTGGCCAGCAGGACTAAGCCACTTCTGGCCAACCAGAGCAGCGCATGGAAATGCCGTTTACCTTCCCGCCGGAGCGGTACCTATTTATCTACTTGCACTTCATGCTTTTGAACTGCTAGGTGGGCAGGAGCAGGGAGCGAGCAACGGGAGCTCACCTCGTCACGGGGATTCGAACCAGCGACCCTCCGATCGGCAAGTCCTAGGCTCTGTGGTTTAACCCACAGCGCCACCCACAAGTAGATCCCTGCTAAACGGAGCAGGCCAAAGGGGGGGCCCATCTAGTCTAGCCTCCTGTTCTCACCGTGGCCAAATGCCCCCAAAAACCTGGCAATCAAGGTAGACTGTGTCTGCACCTGGAGGCTCCGTACGAACATTAAGAGAAGCCCTGCTGGCTGGATCAAGCCAAAGGGACTCCAGGCCAAAGTCCAGCCTCTTGTCATCACAGGGGCCGATCAGATACCCCAAAAGTGAAGCCCACCATCAGGAAGTGAGCGCCACAGAAACTCTCCCCAGAAACTGGGATTGTTCAGAGGTATTTCATGCACCAGACACTGGAAGCAGACGATAGCCACTGTGGCTAGTAGCCCTGGGTATGTTTTTAGATTTTTCTTCTACTGGTTTAGGTTGAAATACAGTCATACCTCGGGATACAGCCGCTTCAGGTTGTGTTTTTTCAGGTTATGGACTGCTGAAACCTGGAAGTACTGGAACGGGTTACTTCCGGGTTTTGGCGGCTGCGCATGCGCAGAAGCACTAAATCGCGCTTTGCGCAGAAGCACCAAATCGTAACCTGTGTGTGCGCAGATGCGAGTTGCGAACGCTGTAGGTTGCGAACGTGCATCCCGCACGGATCCCGTTTGCAACCCGAGCGTCCACTCTATGTTTGTTTGCTAGACTGTATGCTGATTAAGAGATTTGTTTGCAATATTCAGCAGGGGACGGGCACACACACACACACACACACACACACACACACACACACAAGCATTTAAATAAATACATTGCTATATGAAGCACAAAGTATTTTGTCCACCATTGCTGGACCCATCAGTCGGTGTTTTTAGTCAATTGGTATTTAAAAGGGAGAAGGGGGGATGGTTGCTAGCTGGGAAAGGAAGTGGGTTTTATCCCTCTAACTGGGTAAGTGGGTCAACCCCCAGATTAGTTGCTGCAGACTCTGGCTCACCCTAAAAACCACCCTCCCTTCTACGGCTGGTGCTTCCTCTACACGGGAAAACAGTAAGCAAACGGGACCTCTCTCGGAGATTTGCCTGGCCTCCTCTCCAGCCTCGAAGCTATAAATAGACTCATGGAATTGCAGAATTGGAACGGGACCCCCAGAGGTCATCCAGTCCAACCCACTGTAATGCAGGAATCACAGCCAAATAATCCCTGACCAGTGACTGCCCAAGCTCTAATTAAAAATCTCCCATGAAGGAGGGAGATGTCTGCCTTTGGGAATTTAACCCAGAAACTGCCAAGCAGGTGTTCTGCCACTGAGCTACAGCTCTGCCCTTTTTTAAAAAAAGAGGAAGCCGCTAGTCCTCATTGTTTCGATTTAGACAGGAATGTTTGATCGTGCTTTTAAGCAGAGGGCGCCTTCAGTGAGAAGGCTGTCCTCTGTAAAACTGGATTTATATCCTGAACGGTGGGGTATAATGGTAATAAAACAGCACAAGCCCCCCTCACAAGATCCTTTTCTGCCAGGCGAAAAGGAGGCAGGCAGCTGTGGCTTCCCTAGAAAACTGTGGGGAGGAGAGGAAAGTTTTCCAAGGAGAGAGTCGTGTTCGTGCAGTAAATAGAATTAGATCTGACCGGTGGGGGAGAGAGAGAGAAAGCGAAGGACTGTAATTATATCTTAAACGCTCACAGAATCTCCCATTAATACCCTGCCTGTCATTACTGCTCATTATGCTGCAGAAAAGAACCAGATGGAATCCCTTTAGAAATGGGCTCATTTTCTCCCCAAACGAAACTAATCCTCGATGTGAGTCCATCATTAAGCAGGCAGATGTGGGTGGGGGTCTCCCTTCTCTCCCACCCCCCCTCCAAGTTATGTGAGGAGTGGGGGCAGCGGCTGGCAAGTCAATGGGACAGATGAGGCAGGAGGGAGGGAGGCTGACAGGAGGCGGAGCTAGAGGCAACGAGAGGAGGAGCCAGAGGCAACGAGAGGAGGAGCCAGAGGCAACGAGAGGAGGAGCCAGAGGCAACGAGAGGCGGAGCCAGAGGCAACGAGAGGAGGAGCCACAGGCAATGAGAGGAGGAGTCAGAGGCAACGAGAGGAGGAGCCAGAGGCAACGAGAGGAGGAGCCAGAGGCAATGAGAGGAGGAGCCAGAGGCAACGAGAGGAGGAGCCACAGGCAATGAGAGGAGGAGTCAGAGGCAACGAGAGGAGTCAGAGGCAATGAGAGGAGGAGCTAGAGGCAACGAGAAGAGGAGTCAGAGGCAACGAGAGGAGGAGCCAGAGGCAACGAGAGGAGGAGCCAGAGGCAACGAGAGGAGGAGCCAGAGGCAACGAGAGGCGGAGCCAGAGGCAACGAGAGGAGGAGCCACAGGCAATGAGAGGAGGAGTCAGAGGCAACGAGAGGAGGAGCCAGAGGCAACGAGAGGAGGAGCCAGAGGCAACGAAAGGAGGAGCCAGAGGCAACGAGAGGAGGAGCCACAGGCAATGAGAGGAGGAGTCAGAGGCAACGAGAGGAGTCAGAGGCAATGAGAGGAGGAGCTAGAGGCAACGAGAAGAGGAGTCAGAGGCAATGAGAGGAGGAGCTAGAGGCAACGAGCGGAGGAGCCAGAGGCAACGAGAGGCGGAGCCAGAAGCAACAAGAGGAGGAGCCACAGGCAATGAGAGGTGGAGCCAGAGGCAACGAGAGGAGGAGTCAGAGGCAACAAGAGGAGGAGCCACAGGCAACAAGAGGCGGAGCCAAAGGCAATGAGAGGAGAAGCCAGAGGCAACGAGAGGCGGAGCCAGAGGCAATGAGAGGCGGAGCCAGAGGCAATGAGAGGAGCCAGAGGCAACGAGAGGCGGAGCCAGAGGCAACGAGAGGCGGAGCCAGAGGCAATGAGAGGAGGAGCCCCAGGCAATGAGAGGCGGAGCCAGAGGCAACGAGAGGAGGAGCCACAGGCAATGAGAGGCGGAGCCAGAGGCAACGAGAGGAGGAGCCACAGGCAATGAGAGGCGGAGCCAGAGGCAACAAGAGGAGGAGCCACAGGCAATGAGAGGCGGAGCCAGAGGCAGCAAGAGGAGGAGCCACAGGCAATGAGAGGAGTCAGAGGCAACAAGAGGAAGAGCTAGAGGCAACGAGAGGAGGAGCCACAGGCAATGAGAGGCGGAGCCAGAGGCAACGAGAGGAGGAGCCACAGGCAATGAGAGGCGGAGCCACAGGCAATGAGAGGTGGAGCCAGAGGCAACGAGAGGCGGAGCCAGAGGCAACGAGAGGAGGAGCCACAGGCAATGAGAGGCGGAGCCACAGGCAATGAGAGGAGGAGCCAGAGGCAACAAGAGGCGGAGCCAAAGGCAACGAGAGGAGGAGCCAGAGGCAACGAGAGGCGGAGCCAGAGGCAACGAGAGGAGGAGCCACAGGCAATGAGAGGCGGAGCCACAGGCAACGAGCGGAGGAGCCAGAGGCAACAAGAGGCGGAACCAAAGGCAACGAGAGGAGGAGCCAGAGGCAACGAGAGGCGGAGCCAGAGGCAACGAGAGGAGGAGCCACAGGCAATGAGAGGCGGAGCCACAGGCAATGAGAGGAGGAGCCAGAGGCAATGAGAGGCGGAGCCACAGGCAATGAGAGGAGTCAGAGGCAACGAGAGGAGGAGCCACAGGCAATGAGAGGCGGAGCCACAGGCAACGAGAGGCGGAGCCAGAGGCAACGAGAGGAGGAGCCACAGGCAATGAGAGGAGGAGTCACAGGCAACGAGAGGAGGAGTCAGAGGCAACGAGCGGAGGAGCCAGAGGCAACGAGAGGAGGAGCCACAGGCAATGAGAGGAGGAGTCAGAGGCAACGAGAGGAGGAGCCACAGGCAATGAGAGGAGGAGTCAGAGGCAATGAGAGGAGGAGCCACAGGCAATGAGAGGAGGAGCCACAGGCAATGAGAGGAGGAGTCAGAGGCAACGAGAGGAGGAGTCAGAGGCAACGAGCAGAGGAGTCAGAGGCAATGAGAGGCGGAGCCACAGGCAATGAGAGGAGGAGTCAGAGGCAACGAGAGGAGGAGCCACAGGCAATGAGAGGCGGAGCCAGAGGCAACGAGAGGAGGAGCCACAGGCAATGAGAGGAGGAGTCAGAGGCAACAAGAGGAGTCAGAGGCAATGAGAGGTGGAGCTAGAGGCAACGAGAGGAGGAGTCAGAGGCAATGAGAGGAGGAGCTAGAGGCAACGAGATGAGAAGCCAGAGGCAACGAGAGGCGGAGCCAGAAGCAACAAGAGGAGGAGCCACAGGCAATGAGAGGTGGAGCCAGAGGCAACGAGAGGAGGAGTCAGAGGCAACGAGATGAGGAGCCACAGGCAATGAGAGGCGGAGCCAAAGGCAACGAGGGGAGAAGCCAGAGGCAACGAGAGGCGGAGCCAGAGGCAACGAGAGGAGGAGCCACAGGCAATGAGAGGAGGAGTCAGAGGCAACAAGAGGAGTCAGAGGCAATGAGAGGAGGAGCCACAGGCAATGAGAGGCGGAGCCAGAGGCAACGAGAGGAGGAGCCAGAGGCAACGAGAGGCGGAGCCAGAGGCAACGAGAGGAGGAGCCACAGGCAATGAGAGGAGGAGCCAGAGGCAACGAGAGGAGGAGCCACAGGCAATGAGAGGAGGAGTCAGAGGCAACAAGAGGAGTCAGAGGCAATGAGAGGCGGAGCCAGAGGCAACGAGAGGAGGAGTCAGAGGCAACGAGAGGAGGAGCCACAGGCAACAAGAGGCGGAGCCAAAGGCAATGAGAGGCGGAGCCAGAGGCAACGAGAGGAGGAGTCAGAGGCAACGAGAGGCGGAGCCAGAAGCAACAAGAGGAGGAGCCACAGGCAATGAGAGGCGGAGCCAGAGGCAACGAGAGGAGGAGCCCCAGGCAATGAGAGGCGGAGCAAGAGGCAACGAGAGGAGGAGCCCCAGGCAATGAGAGGCGGAGCCAGAGGCAACAAGAGGAGGAGTCAGAGGCAACAAGAGGAGGAGCTAGAGGCAACGAGATGAGAAGCCAGAGGCAACGAGAGGCGGAGCCAGAAGCAACAAGAGGAGTGGCCACAGGCAATGAGAGGCGGAGCCAGAGGCAACAAGAGGAGTCAATGTCAACGAGAGGCGGAGCCAACTCATTCTAGATTTGCCCCCATTTTCCCCCTCCTCCTCCTCCTCTTTGCTGAGTTCTACAGGTGCAAGGCTCTGTACAGAGCTAAGTACATTTAGATACCTGGAATCTGTATCTTATAAAAAAACCCCAGCGACTCGTTTTCTTAATAAAATTTCCCTTGCAGCCGTTGATCATCTCTATCGCTCACTCTCACGGGGAGCGTAGTTTATGGTTGGGGATCTTAGCCTTATTTATCCATTGCTTTGCATAAAATATTTGCAAATCACTTGGGCATGCTCAAAGTCCATTATAGTGAAATATCTGTGGAATTTAATAGACGGGCCCCTCTCCTGACATTTTAACCCTCTCCCCCAATTTTCTCCTTACAGTCATTTTCCTGCAGTGCTTCATTTGTATACAAATAAGAAAACCTCCCTGGTTTTTCCTTTAGCTTAAATGGGATAGTCTTGACTCTGTTGCTAGTCCTACTCAAGAGTAGTCTCATTGACATTAATGGACATGACTTGGGCCACCTGCTCCAGCAGGTCTCCTCTGAGCATAACTGTGGAGTACAGTTATTGTGGCTAGTAGCCTCCTCTTCCTCCATGAATTTGCCCAATCCTCTTTTTTTAAAAAAGCCATCCAAGTTTATGCCTCCTGTGGCAAGGAGTTCCACAGTTTAACTCTGTTTCAGGAAGGAGGACTTCCTTTTATGTATCCTCAATCTCCCAACATTCAGCTTCACTGTGTCCCCACAAGTTCTGGTTTTAGCAAAAAGGAAACAAAAAGCCCTTTGTCCCTTCGCTTTCTCCATGCCCTGCATCATTTTATAAACGGGTTATATCTTGTCAAATCTTCCTCACCTCTTCTCCAAACTGAAACGCCCCAAACGCTGCCATCTCTCCTTGCAGGAGCGTGGCTCCCTCTCCTCGATCGTTCTGGTTCCCTTTCTCCGAACTTTCCCCAGCTTTTCAATCTCCCTTTTCAGGTGGGGCGACCAGAACGGCACACGGTATTCCACGCGCGGCCGAAACCATCGGTTTGTATAACAGCCTTATGGGTACTCGGCTCAATGGATCTCGGGACAATTTGGAAACACAGGAAGCTGCCTCCCGTGGGGTCAAACCATCGGTCCCATCTTGCCTGGACCTTTCCAAACTGGGAGGTGGGGCGCAGGGTCCGGAAGTTGTCCGTCTCTCGATTCCCATCCTCCTTCCTGTCTGCTGGCCATTGCTGGCTGCTGGGTGCAGTAGTCTGACCATTTCTGGGGTGGGGGCTCTAGACTGCACCCCCAACCACTACTCCCGGGCTAAACAAGTCAACTTAATAATTTGTGGAGTGGGGTATGTGTGTGTGAGATAAATAAAAGATCTGGAGATGGTGGGTGGAGGGGCACCCCAGCTAATTTCATCAGGATTTGGCAGAGCAAAATATGGGTTAATACAGACTTGCCTTTGTAACCCACTTGCGGGGAGATATTTAAGTCTGCGGTCCGGTCAGAGGGCTGTCTCTGCAACGGGCGTCTTGCTTGAGAGGAAAACTCTCGCTGCCTATCCTGCCCCCACACCTGGAAGGCGGCAAAGCTTCTTCTTTGTGGCTTAGGGCCCTCGTATCTATGGGACCGCATCTCCTGGTCTGCCCCGCAGAGGACCTTAAGGTCCATGAATAACCATAGTTTAGAGGTCCCGGGCCCTAAGGAAGTCAGACTATCCTCCACCAGGGCCAGGGCCTTTTCAGTGATGGCCCCGACCTGATGGAATGCTCTGTCCCAGGAGACCAGGGCCCTTCAGGATTTAACCACCTTCCGTCAGGCCTGTAGGTCAGAGCTATTCCGCCTGGCCTTTAATTTGAATTCAGCCTGATCTTTTATTTCCCTTCCCTCCCCTTTTATGAAGATTACCCGCTCTGAGACCCACAGCTAATTCTCCCCTGGCCTCCTCGCTGGCCCAAGTAGGACCAATTCAGCCAGCTAGCCCTGGGGATTCCCCTGAATTGATTTTTGAATTTTATTGTTATTCCTTTTTTTTGTACTGTATTTAATGCTGCTTTTTATAATTAAGTGTTTTAAATTTGTTGTTAGCCGCCTTGAGTTTTTGCACGGGGAAGGGCAGGGTATAAATAAAAAAATATTATTAATAATAATTGTTGTTGTTGTTGTTGTTGTTGTTGTTGTTGTTGTTGTTGTTGTTGTTATTTATTATTATTATCTCGAGAGCAAGAAACAAAGTTGGCCTTCTCAGTGCCGCGATGGTGTGTAAGGCTGTTAGCTGAAGAAAATGGGCAGGACTTAGCGAGGCCCATTTCCATAGGTCTACTCCGAGCAAGACCCAGTTGAATGCTGTGTGCCCGTCACCCGCCAGGAACTGCTGCCCACCCGGGGGGGGGTCCTTGGGGTACTGCTCACCTCTTTGTGTTGTGGATGGTTGTCCCGCCCAGCACAATCCGGACCCCGGGGGTGGTGCGGTTCAAGTTGTAAACGGTCAACGCCTCCTCGTACGTGGCTCCTCCAATCATGAACACAATGATGTCTTGAGGCCTGTGACAGAGAGAAGAAGAGAGAGAGTCGTTTCTGGAGGTAATTCAGAGCGCTAATTTTAACGTTTTAAGGACCGAAAAATCCGGAAGGAAGAGTTCAGTTGGAGTCCAGCAACGTCTAGATCAGGGTTTCACAAAACTTGGGTCTCCAGCTGCTTTTGGACTACAAATCCCATCACCCACTATTCCTGCTTGCTATGGATGATGGGAGTTGTAGTCTTGGGGAAACCCTGGCCCAAAGGGTACCAGGTGCAGGAAGCCTGCCTGAAATGGCTTTTGGCGCCCAGAATACCTTTTGGGGCCAGACTAGCCTGCCCAACTCCCATTAAGTGGGGAGACCATCGTCTGACCCGCAATGATAAACCGTGGTTTGCTCAAGAAACAGCAAGCTAACGGAGAGCAATTCCACAGATGATCAAATCCACCATGGTTTGTTTTTCTGAAGACAAAACCCTTGGAAAGCTTGGCAGGTGTCAGAAACAGGGTGGTCAAACAAACCACAGTGAAGAGTGTCAGGGTTATACGAAACACCAAGCCGTACAAACAAACCTTTGGCTGATTAATATTATAATTGTGTTTGGGGGGTATTGTTTGCTTGTTTTTGTTTTAACTATTTATTTGTGCTTTTGCCTGGGATTCTTACCTTGTGAACTGCCCTGAGATTGTATACTGAAGGGCCGTATCTCATGAATCAATAAAGCAAACCAAGGTTTTGTAGGCCAACAGCAAACCATGGTTTCAGGTAGCGGCTTGCTGCCAGTTAAACAAAGCACTGTTAAGCCACTGGGTAGGATTTGGCCAATCAAGCCAACCACGGTTTGACAAATCATCGCTTGATAAACCAAGGCTTAGTTGTTATACAGGCAAACGAATATGCATCCCAGCTTCTGGAGAAAGTGAAGATTATTTGGGGGAAAGAAACTAGTGTTGCTTTTGAGTTTACATCCGGTCGTTTCAACTTAGTTTGGCAATTTGGGTATATTTTGCAGGTGACGCATTGGATACGTTAGTTGAGATTCCTGCATAGCAGCGGGGTAGACTGGATGACCCCCAGGGTCCCTTACAACTCTACAACAGTATGATCAAAACAGGATGTGAAAGGAGTAGGGGGTGAGAGCATTTGCGTAGGTAAGAGGAAGCAGAAAGGCTTCCAGGAAACGGGGAGAGCTGTGAAGCGGAGATATTTGGAAACAGCAAAGTGATTGGCAAGTGGTCAGAAGTTCACACAGACAAATAATAATAATAATAATAATAATAATAATAATAATAATAAATTTTTATTTATACCCCGCCCTTCCTGGTTCAGAAACCCAGGCTCAGGACGGCTAACAACAAAACACTTAATTGATGCAACAAAAAACAGCATAGAATACAGTATAAAACGTGAATAACAATAAATTCAGAATTGAAAAATCAATATAGGGGGGAAATCCATCCAATAAATATTAGATGATCACCAGGGCCAGCTGGCTAAATTAGTCCTATTTGCGCCAGCGAGGAGACCAGGGGAGAATTAGCTGTGGGATCCCTCCCACCCAAAACAGGAACACAAAAAGCTGCCATAACAACAACAACGATAACAACAACAACAACCACCACCTGCCCATCTGGCTGGGTTTCCCCAGCCACTCTTATATGGGACCATTGGGTCCATCTATCTCAGTATTGACTACACTTCAGGTAGGAGGGCTTGCCTAGCCTGACCTGGAAATGCATCGCAGTGGGTTGGGCTAGATGACCCCCCAATGTCCCTTTCAACTCCAGGATCCTATGCCCCTGGGGACTGAATTTGGGGTCTCCAGGTGTGCCAAGCAGGTGCTTTGCCACTGAGTTGCAGCCCGAAGTGGCTAAAAATGCAGTGTGTGTCTGGTCTGCGCTCCCTGCCTTGCCCTCTTGCCTCCCCCAGTTTCCCAGCATCGCAGCTACCGTATTTTTCGCTCCATAAGATGCACTTTTTTCCTCCTAAAAAGTAGGGGGAAATGTCTGTGCGTCTTAGGGAGTGAATGCCTATGGACGGCAGCGGGATCCCACTGCAGTCGCGAGCGGAGGATCCATGGTGCCCCTTCCCTCCTCCGTGGCTCGCTTTAAAGCAGCAAAGCGGGAGATGAGCCGCTTACACAAGAGGAGGCTGCTGGGGTTCCTGTGTCGGGTCCGTCCAGGGGCGTGCTGCCTCCCCGCTCATCGCTCCTTGAGCGCGCACACTAAAGAAACATACAACTCCTGTCCCTCACTCTCATTCTGATATATCGGTAGTTTATTAAATAGTTTAGTACAACATTTGATTCAGAATATTTCCCCCCTGTTTTCCTCCTCTAAAAACTAGGTGCATCTTATGGTCTTATGGAGCAAAAAATACGGTATGTCTCCACCTTTTAATCCGAGCAAAGCTAGAGCTGGAGGCAACCCACAGCGTGATAGAAGAGTCTGACATCTTCCCCCTGCAAATAGGGGCTTCCTTGTCCCAGAAAGGGAAGGTAAAGGTAAAGGGACCCCTGACCATTAGGTCCAGTCGTGACCGACTCTGGGGTTGCGGCGCTCATCTCACTTTATTGGCCGAGGGAGCCGGCGTACAGCTTCCGGGTTATGTGGCCAGCATGACTAAGCCGCTTCTGGCGAACCAGAGCAGCGCACAGAAACGCCGTTTACCTTCCCGCCGGAGCGGTACCTATTTATCTACTTGCACTGGTGTGCTTTCGAACTGCTAGGTTGGCAGGAGCAGGGACCGAGCAACGGGAGCTCACTCCATCGCGGGGATTCGAACCGCCGACCTTCTGATCGGGAAGCCCTAGGCTCTGTGGTTTAACCCACAGCGCCAACCGTGTCCCTTAGAAAGGGAAGGAGAAGGTGTCAGATACTTTATCCCCTCCCTCCACTCCCCTGGAAACACAGATGAGAGTGCTCCCGTTCTGGGCCTGCTCAGATCCCCAAGAACTGGGGCAACCGGATCCAGTGACAGAGACAGACAGATGCTTGGGTTTTTTTTGTTTAATAATTAAAAGGAAAAACCCGTCCCCCAAGCTGTCTCTTGTAACTGATGAAGCTTTCAAAGGATGAGGGAGATTGATCAGATGGCCAGACCTGGCACCCCTCCACCGCAATATGGGTCCGCACCCCCTAAACACACACACACACACATGAGCAGGGTTTTGTTACAGCTCATATCACAAGAATGCTTACTCACTGGGGACCAGGAGGATGCAGGGAGCATGAAATCCAAACATGAACCCCCCCCCCGAAAAATGCCCCCACCTCTTTCGTGCTCCCGTTCCACACAGGTTAGCAACTTCAGCCCATTCAAATATTCAGGCCCAGAGCCCTGAATCGCAAGCGACGTTTGCAAAGATCACTTGATATAGGGAGAGATGCAAATTCCGAATTTGAACGTCGCGAGTCCTTCCTCAATGCCCACATCTGAACCACACATCTCCCGGCTCAGTTCTCCAGATGCCCATTTTGGTTTGGAGCTTTCTCGTCCCTTGCGAATTTACCCTAGCTGCTTTTAAAGCAGTTCAAGCGGGTGGCCATCGCTGCCTCTTGTGGCAGTGAGTTCCGCAGTTTAAGAGCGGGATGCAAACTGAGTAAGCAACAACAACGACAATAATAATGCACACAGTTCGCAGAATGCGGGTTCCGTTTCACGGCAGGCTTTGAAAACCCCTTTTTAAAAGCAGAGGGTCCCCAGCGCACAGAGCTATCGAACACTGGTTCCTGGGCAGTTGTCAGAGACTCGCCGTAAACCAGTCACTGAGACCAACCCAGGATGGTTCCTCTTTCCCTCCCCGCCCACGGAAGATTAAGAAGTCCTGCAATGAACGGACAGGCTGTTCTGGCCCAAGGTCAGCATTGGAAACAATACAAAAAGGCGGCTGTGAATCTCCTAAGGCTCTACTTTAAGAATAAAATGCAATGTAACTAGGGCATTCCCAGTTTCTCACGGCAGAGGAGATGCTTACATGGGTGTCAAAAAGCACTGGAATATTAGCTTTGTTTTGCCATCCTAGGCTTCAGCAGTAGAACAAGCTCATATGTGGATTTTACAGGATGGTGGATCTTAAAGTTGCAAGATCCACTATCCTGTAATATTACATGTGAGTCTGTTCTGCTGATGAAGCCTAGGGTGGCTAAACAAGGCTAATATTCCGGAAATCCTTGTCTTAGACTCTGTGGAACTGTAACAACCCTTCATGTGGATTATTGGACTCTATGAACAGACAGGTGGAATAGATATTTATACATGTATGGACCTTATGAATGAACTGACTAGAAAATGAACTGATCCACTGGGTCTTCGGCTTTTTTCGTTGAACTTTATGAGACTTCCATTGAAATCTACAATTTGACACAGTGAATATTATACAGTGGTACCTGAGGTTAAGTACTTAATTCGTTCCGGAGGTCCGTTCTTAACCTGAAACTGTTCTTAACCTGAAGCACCACTTTAGCTAATGGGGCCTCCTGCTGCCGCCGCACCGCTAGAGCACAATTTCTGTTCTCATCCTGAAGCAAAGTTCTTAACCTGAAGCACTATTTCTGGGTTAGCGGAGTCTGTAACCTGAAGCGTATGTAACCCGAGGTACCACTGTACCTCATTTATTCAAAAGTACAACTGGTTAGTTGTTTATAAACTTTGGAAAATCAATAAAATTTTTGATTAAAAAAAAAAAGAAATTGTGAGGAGGAGCCAATTTCTGAAGTGAAATTTGTACTCCAATTCCATTAATTAGCCAATAATAATAATAATATTTTCTTATCGTCCTATCAAAATAAATTGTTGCTGCTGTTGATTTATTATCAAAAGTACAGCTGGTTACGTCTTGTTTGTTTATATAGAAAGTAAACACAGACATGTGAAGTAACAATCACACAACCAGCAACAGAGGAGTGGAATGCTAACAGGTGGGGCTGCACCAGAGATCTTAACCTTTGTGTCAAGCGGGCTTCCTACACACACACACCTCTCTGTCCCGAGAGCTCACAGTTGGTAGAGCGTGAGATTCTTCATCTCAGGGCTTTGGTTTCGAGTCCTACGTTGGGAAAAAGATTCCTGCATTGCAGAAAAAACAAGAAGCACCAACAGTGGAAGATTGGCAGATGAAGATGATGGATTTTTCGGAGCTAGCCGACCGGACTGGAAGAGTCCGTGACCAGAAGGAGGAGGAGCACCAGGAAGAATGGATAAAATTTAAAGACTATTTAGCTAAATATGTTAAGATAACTTAATTGGAAAAGCTTGCAAATTTTACATAGGCTTAGGGTTTAAATATGTAAGGATAGGAAATAAGATGTTTAAAGCTAGATTAGAAAGATTGAAAGATGCTAAGTGACAAAGTTAATTTTTTGAGAAGACTGATTTTGGAAAACAGTTAAAATGATATACAGTGAAATTCAACCAGGGGATTTGAGGAAGTCACTTAATAATGTTATTAAGATTGGTTCAATTACAATTAGTATCTATCTATGTTTGTTTGTTTGTTTGTCTTAAATTTTTTCTGGAAAATGAATACAATTTTTTGGGGGGGAAAAAGATTCCAGCATTGCGAAGAGGTTGGGCCAGATGGCTCTTGTGGTTCCCTTCCGACTCGTTTGATTCTACGATCCAGGCAGACGAGAAGCATTGTGAAAGCTGAAGGACTATGGGAGGGTGCCTGCAAAACATGTGGTTTGGGGGGAAATCTGGATTTGACCACCTTAAATTGGGATTCCTTATCCATAGTTTGAAAAGAACACAGCTCCCCCCACCCTCAAAATGAGGTTCAGGAAAAGGGGAGAAGGGTCTGCGCTTCTGTAGTACGGAACTCCGATGCATCTGATGAGCGTTTTAATAAAAATAAAAAATTTCCCAGGGGAAGGTGGAGCATTTTGTCACGAATGGTGTCCATGCTTCGCAGCCCCGCTGACAGCTTCATGGCCCATCCGTCACTCCAGTTACCAACAAGGAAAAGGAGTTATGAGCTCACAAGAGGCAAACTACGGATCGCTTTGGGCCTGCCAGGAAACATTCTCGAATTATCTTTGGGTGGGGAAGGGGAGGCGGGTGGTCACACACAGCGCCCCTCCGAAAAATATTAATGGCGGGTTTCAGCTCCTTCCGAGCCAGACAGAAAGGTCCCTTTCTGCAAGTTTGTCTGACAGATAAGAAAAGGACAGCGTCGTAAATTTTGAGACAGGCCAGCTTTTTCCCGGAGCGAGACGCACGGCTAATCCGCGGGGATCCTTCCCTTTATCAGACCTGTCTGGAATCCAAATTGATTCATTCCCCCCCCATCCCCGCCTTCAAACCTCAGTTTCAGTAACTTTCCACCCTCCCAGCAACTCTCGGCACCCTTAATTTTAGTACGTATTTAATGTGTTATTATATTGTTCATTTTATGTTGTGAACTACCCTGAGATTTACGGGCGAAGGGTGGTCCAGAGATGGAAAGAAGATAAAGTCCCGACCAGAGACGAATGACTGGTGAAGATGATGGACTACGCCATGGGTAGGCAAACTAAGGCCCAGGGGCCGGATCCGGCCCAATCGCCTTCTAAATCCGGCCTGCGGACGGTCCGGGAATCAGCGTGTTTTTACATGTGTAGAATGTGTTCTTTTATTTAAAATGCATCTCTGGGTTATTTGTGGGGCATAGGAATTCGTTCATTCCCCCGCAAAAAATATAGTCCGGCCCCCCACAAGGTCTGAGTGGACTGGCCCCCTGCTGAAAAGGTTTGCTGACCCCTGGACTACGCCGTCATGGCAAAAATGATCGGGAAAATCAGAAACTAGGAAGTGATGAAGTTTAAAAAGGAATGAGAAAGAATTATAATGTCTCTAAGAGAACACTGTAAACAACTAAAAACTTTGGCAGGATTCGAATAACGTTTGTAATGTATTAAAATGAAGGGAAAATGGGATTATATAAGAAAAACAGAGAAAATAAGTGAAGCAGTGGGAAAAGTTTGAAAATGGTAACCATGGAAGGGTGGAGGGGAGTCAAAAGGATTCAAGGAATCCTATATGATGCAGATGTTTAAATTTGACAAGTAAAGCGCAATAAAATATGGTTTTTAAAAAGAGTTTCTTCAACAACAACAAAAGTTTAACAGACAGCAGTTCCCTGTCTGTTACTTTGGGGGAAACCGTGGGTTGCGATACCCCATCAAATGTCTGGGGCAGACAGGACACTTCACAATATAGGTGTTTTGCTGGCAATTCTATTGTTCTTGTAGTAGAACGTGAGAGGCTGGGTGGCCGTCTGTCACGGATGCTTTATTTGAGATTCTTCCACAGCAGGGGGGTGAACTAAATGACACTCAGGATCCCTTCCAACTATACAATTCTATAAAACTGGTGAATTTCTTTCCTGTCCAACTAAATATCCGGCTTTATTTTCCCTTTTTAAAATCCCAATACAGTGGTACCCTGGTAGTCGAACACTTTGGTTGACGTACAAACCGACTCCTGAATGTCGCAAACTCGGAAGTGCAGCCAATCGGAAGCTGTGTCTTGCTTTTTAAACCATTTCAGAAGTTGAATGGACTCCTGGAACGGATTAAATTTGAGAACCAAGGTACGGCTGTAGTAGCCCAGCTAACGGAGACCCTCAAGGCCACAGAGAGGACAGAATTTTGGGTCAACCGACAGCAAATCTCCTTTTTCACCTAAAAACATTGCGCTCTATGCGGGGCTACCTTTGAAGGTGACCCGGAAACTGCAATTAATCCAGAATGTGGCAGCTAGACTGTGACTGGGAGTGGCCACCGGGACCACATAACACCGGTCTTGAAAGACCTACATTGGCTCCCAGTACGTTTCCGAGCACAATTCAAAGTGTTGGTGCTGACCTTGAAAGCCCTAAACGGCCTCAAAGGCCCAGTAGACCTGAAGGAGCGTCTCCACCCCCATCGTTCAGCCCGGACACTGAGATCCAGCGCCGAGGGCCTTCTGGCGGTTCCCCCATTGTGAGAAGCGGTGTTACAGGGAACCAGGCAGAGGGCCTTCTCGGTAGTGGCGCCCGCCCTGTGGAACGCCCTCCCTTCAGATGTGAAGGAAATAAGCAGCTATCTTCTTTTTAAAAGACATCTGAAGGCAGCCCTGTTTAGGGAAGTTTTTAATATTTAATGCTGTATTGTTTTTAACACTCGATTGGGAGCCGCCCAATCTTAGCCAGATGGGTGGGGTATAAATAATATATTATTATTATTATTATTATTATTATTATTATTATTATTATTATTATTAGAGTCTCGCTGCTGTATGAGGCCCACAGGGCTCATCTCATTTTAACTTAGAAGGTGGTGGACTCTCATTCATGGAAGGATTTTAAGCAGAGGTTAAATGGCTACCCGTTGTGGATTATTTAGCTGCAGATCCTGCGCTGCAGGGGAGTTGGACTACATGACCCTCGGCCAGACCCCCTCTGACATGATTTTCTATCTCCTCGCAGACACAGATAAGTATGTGTGACCTGGCGTGTAGCACTCTTTGCAACTGCCGCTAGGAAAATTAGAGCAAATTATATAGCCAAGGTAGCCACCAACTGTAAAGGAGATGAATTTATTTGACCCTATCTACATTAAGTTAGGGAGGGGACGCAGGTGGCGCTGTGGGTTAAAGCCTCAGCGCCTAGGGCTTGCCGATCGAAAGGTCGGCGGTTCGAATCCCTGCGGCGGGGTGCGCTCCCGCTGCTCGGTCCCAGCGCCTGCCAACCTAGCAGTTCGAAAGCACCTCCGGGTGCAAGTAGATAAATAGGGACCGCTTACCAGCGGGAAGGTAAACGGCGTTTCCGTGTGCGGCTCTGGCTCTGGCTCTGGCTCTGGCCAGAGCAGCGATGTCACGCTGGCCACGTGACCCGGAAGTGTCTCCGGACAGCGCTGGCCCCTGGCCTCTTAAGTGAGATGGGCGCACAACCCCAGAGTCTGTCAAGACTGGCCCGTATGGGCAGGGGTACCTTTACCTTTACCTTTTTACATTAAGTTATATTCTATCTTTATCACCAAACTCTGAATATTGTATTAATTATCATATTAGTGGCCATGTGATAATTTGAGCTTATAAATTTTATTGTTTAATGTCTTAACTTGTATATTAAGGTACTTTTATAGCTCTGTTTAGAGTAAGTAATGTCTTGATAATATAAATGTTTTAAGTTTTTTTGTATCAATCCAGTATATTTTCTTTTAATTGTTGAATGTTTCTGTGTACATTGCGTCAGCCTTTGGCTATGTGCAATAAAACTGACTGACTGATCCTGGGGGCCCTTCTGACTTTACGATCTTATGAAACCCAAGGAGGAAGGATCCATCTGTGTGTTCCCCTGTCCCTGCCGATCCTGCTTGGACAGGAGATCGCTCCAAGCAAGCCGAGAGAAGGGATGGGAATTATTTCCCAACGTAACCCGATGTCTGTGGTGGAAAAAAGTCTCCCACACCCTTCCTGTTATCAGTTATCTCCACGAGGACAGCGGGACAGAGCCAGAAGCGAAACCGCACAAACACACGCCGTTGCTTTTGCGTAAGTCCCGAGATCCGATCAATGCACCTGCCCCCCCCCCCAGGGGGTAAAAACCACAAGGGCAGCCGATGACAGACACAACCAATGACCCCATCAGCAGCTTAAGCTCTGCTACGAGGAATGCTGGAAAAACAACAGCACAACCCCACTCTTGGGGGGGAAAAGGCACTTTTAAAAGTAAACACGCTTGCAGCATTCTGTATCCCATCGGGGAATCCTTCCCCAACCTCTGCGTTCTCCAGAATTGGAGGCACGGCTCAACAGATAGAGGAAACGCCGCCGCTGAAATTAACCGATCAAAGTGAGCCAGGCCTAGGGGCTGTCTCCAAAGTTTTTGGCACTGGCTTCCGTCTGTCTCGAGAGACGATGGAGTGCGCCTCCGGGGATGCAGCCAAACCGCGATGTTGGCAGCCCCAGAGTGACTTCCCTGGGGCGCGAGCCTGGGCAGAGTGTCTGGAGGGCCTGGGCTGTCCAGATAACAAGACCCCGCTCCCCCAGGTTCGCTGCTGTGGTCCAAAGGAAAGCAGAGAAAGGCGCTTGGCACCAGCTTGCCGGAAGGAGGAGTTCAAGGCCCCACCCAACAGTCTTAGGGACTCTGCTCCAGATTTGTGTAGCGTTTACTCTCGAGCTTTTGCATCTCCCGAATATATCCCCACAAGGCAGTGGAGATTTAGGACCTTCTCCTAGGTGGGCTGCCTTCCGAGCCCCATCTTCCCCTCCCTTCGCTCTGCAGCACTGAAACTGAAATACTTTATTGTCACTTGTACAACTTGTATACAGTGAGATTACACGAGCACCCCCCACTCAGCTCTCTTAGTCTTAATTCCTTTTCGTTTACTGACAGGCCTTGGTTCAGAACTGTGAGGATAATAATAATAATAATAATAGCAATAATAGCAATAATAGCAATAATAATTTATTATTTATACCCCGCCCATCTGGTAGGGTTTACCCAGCCACTCTGGGTGGCTTCCAACAAAATATTAAAATACAATAAGGTAAAGGGTAAAGGGACCCCTGACCATTAGGTCCAGTCGCGGACGACTCTGGGGTTGCGGCGCTCATCTCGCTTTATTGGCCGAGGGAGCCGGTGTTCAGCTTCCGGGTCATGTGGCCAGCAGGACTAAGCCGCTTCTGGCGAACCAGAGCAGCGCACGTAAATGGCGTTTACCCTCCCGCCAGAGCAGTACCTATTTATCTACTTGCACTTTGATGTGCTTTCGAACTGCTATGTTGGCAGGAGCAGGGACTGAGCAACGGGAGCTCACCCCATCGCATGATTCGAACCGCCGACCTTCTGATCGGCAAGCCCTAGGCTCTGTGGTTTAACCCACAGCAACACCCACGTCCCTTAAAATACGATAGTCCGTCATTCATAGCTTCCCTAAACAGGGTTAGGGTTCCCTAAACAGGGCTGCCTTCAGATGTCTTCTAAAAGTCAGAATTTCCTTAACATCTGATGGGAGGTTATTCCAGAGGGAGGGCGCCACCAACGAGAAGGCCCTCTGCCTGGTTCCCTGTAACCTGGCTTCTCGCAGCGAGGGAACCGCCAGAAGGCCCTCGGCGCTGGACCTCAGGACTGCAATCTTACTTTATTTTTTAGCAACTCAGTGGTTGCTAGGTAGATCACCTGGCTTCTGCATGGTCCCAGATCCAGCCCCTAAAGGCATCCCCAGCTAGGAGAGATCACGTCTGCCACCCTTACCTGTCGCGGAGGGTGCTGGGGCCAAGGTAGGGGTACTGGTTGTCTTTTAGTTTCCCCTTGATGAGCTGGTCGAGAGTCTCGTGCAGCAACGGCTGGTGTTGGGTGTAGACGTTTTCGACGCCCTGTTTGAAGAAGGAAACACAAGAGGGAAAAGCGAATGCTCTCTCCGGGCTCAGCGAGGCTGCAGAAATTAAAAACCATGGTTATCTGGAAGAATGGCCCCCACCTTTAGTCCTTTGAGGAACTGCTTGGTGATGGCCACAGCATCTTTGGAGTTGAAGAGGTCGCTCCCACGAACACGCTTGCCTCCATATTCTACGACGGCCGACACCAGCTGAGCCGGGAGAGAAAGAGCAAAGCGTGAGAAGAGCCTGCCGGACCCAACCAGGCCAGGATCCTGTCTTGCAGTGGCCGACCAGACGCCCCAATGGGAAGCCAACAAGCAGAATTCAAGAACAAGAGTCCTCTGCTGTGGCTTCCATAAATTTGGATTCAGAAGCATTGCTGTGGAGAGCGGTTCTGCTGGCTAGGAGCCCTCGACAGCCCTCTTCCTCCTCCATGAATTTGTCCATTCCTTGACTTTCAAAGCCGTCTGGGTTAGCGGCCATCCCAACATCCTGTGGCAGGGAGTTCCATGGTTTAACCAGCCACATCCAGCAGAAACGTGGAAGCCGCCAACTAGACAAACATTATCTCAACCTACAAGAGACTAGATGGGCCCACTTTCAGGTCTGATTCAGCAGGGATCTTCTCCTGTTCTGATGGAACCTCCAGGGTCAGGGGCAGTCTATCTTGATTCCTAGGTTCTCAGGGGTATTTAGCCACTGGGAGAACAGGCGGCTGGACTGGATGGGCTTCCTTTGGCCCGATACCTCCAGATTCAGAGACAGCCTATCTAACACCATCTAACACCGGTCTTGAAGGACCTACATTGGTTCCCAGTACATTTCCAGGCACAATTCAAAGTGTTGGTGCTGACCTTGGAAAGCCCTAAACAGCCTCAGTCCAGTATACCTGAAGGAGCGTCTCCACCCCCATCGTTCTGCCTGGACACTGAGATCCAGCGCCGAGGGCCTTTTGGCGGTTCCCTCATTGTGAGAAGCAAAGCTACAGGGAACCAGGCAGAGGGCCTTCTCAGTGGTGGCACCCGCCCTGTGGAACACCCTCCCATCAGATGTCAAATAGATAAACAACTCTCTGATGTTTTAGAAGACATCTGAAGGCAGCCCTGTTTAGGGAAGTTTTTAATGACTGATGTTTTAATGTACTTTTAACCTTTGTTGGAAGCCACCCAGAGTGGCTGGGGAAACCCCGCCAGATGGGCGGGGTATAAATAATAAATAATAATAATAATAATAATAATAATAATAATAACGTATTATTATCAGTGGGTTTCCCCAGGGGGGATGCACACCCCTAAACATTTTGTGAATCTAACAGGAGAAGAAATTTAAAAAATTAAAAAATTAAGTTTCTTCTTTAGAACAGTGAATCGTCACAGTTCCGTCGCTATCACTGACGGCGGCCTCAATTCCTGTCACGGTGTTTCCTGAGTCTCAGACAGAAGTGAGCGTTTAATGTGTGAAGTAGGAGTTGGAATCTAGCATGGTGTTTGGTCAGTTTCAATGTATTTAGTAGATTTATTCTCCCCCAATTTGAACTATAAAATGGTGATTTTCTGGAGTCAAAATGAGAGCACCCCTAAACATTTTTTTTAGAAAAAACACTGATTATTATTATTATTAATCTTTTCCCCCTCCCCCCCCACCTTTATGGAGTTTAAATGATAACAAAAGATTCGTATGACACTTCAAAAAACCACAAAAATAGGTCCATTTGTTCCAATACAGTTCATTTCATCATACATTCTTGTTTTACTACCTATGACTTCCCGTCAACCCCAGTGTATTCCTCATTGCTATTTTCCAGTAGTACAAATAATAGCTTTGTTATGTTTCTGTTATCCTAAAGTTTCTTAGACCTTTTATATCCTTTTACTTTGTTTTCTGTTGTTATCATACACAGAAATCATTCAATTATTATTATTAATCAAGTTTGTACACCACCCTTCATCGGAAGGATTCCAGGGCGGTCGACAACAGAAAATACAAAATGAGAATAAAAAACAATAAAACCAAAGTATGTACAAAATAATAAAAACAAATTAAGAAACAATGGAACAAAAACAAAGCAATAACCCACATTAGAAGCGGTATCGTAGCAATGTATGGACCCACCCCACAGCCTTTGCTCCCCGTCCCCTGGAGGACTCGGGACCCCCACCCACCTTCCGGTGCTTCTCGGAGACCCCTCTGTTCCTCAGCTCCGTCATGAGTCCGGGAAGGCTGTTGCTGCTGTGTCTCTCGTAGTGAAGGGCATACAGCATTACCAGGCGGGTGGCATCCAGCTCGCTCACTTTGGGGTTCTGCAAGAGCCGGCGGATATTCTGCAGCAGGAGGGACGAGGCTTTTAGGACGGGGGACGACGGCGGGGCATCTTGTCTACCAGCTCCATCTGGTACGCAGGCTGAGACCCTACCTGCCCGCAGACTGTCTCGCCAGAGTGGTGCATGCTCTGGTTATCTCTCGCTTAGACTACAGTGGTACCTCGGGTTACAAACGCTTCAGGTTACAGACTCTGCTAACCCAGATATAGTACCTCGGGTTAAGAACTTTGCTTCAGGATGAGAACAGAAATCACGTGGCGGCAGTGAGATGCCCCATTAGCTAAATTCAGGTTAAGAACAGTTTCAGGTTAAACCGGAATGGATTAAGTTCTTAACCCGAGGTACCACTGTACTGCAATGCGCTCTACGTGGGGCTACCTTTGAAGGTGACCCGGAAACTGCAACTAATCCAGAACGCGGCAGCCAGACTGGTGACTGGGGGCGGCCGCCGAGACCACATAACACCGGTCTTGAAAGACCTACATTGGCTCCCAGTACGTTTCCGAGCACAATTCAAAGTGTTGGTGCTGACCTTTAAAGCCCTAAACAGCCTCGGCCCAGTATACCTGAAGGAGCGTCTCCACCCCCATCATTCTGCCCGGACACTGAGGTCCAGCGCCGAGGGCCTTCTGGTGGTTCTCTCACTGCGAGAAGCCAAGTTACAGGGAACCAGGCAGAGGGCCTTTTCGGTGGTGGCACCCACCCTATGGAACGCCCTTCCACCAGATGCCAATGAAATAAACAACTATCTGACTTTTAGAAAACATCTGAAGGCAGCCCTGTTTAGGGAAGTAATGACTGATGTTTTAATGTATTTTTAATCTTTTGTTGGAAGCCGCCCAGAGTGGCTGGGGAAACCCAGCCAGATGGGCGGGGTATAAATAATAAATTATGATTATTATGCTGCAGATTTGTGTCTAGATAACACGTGGATAGCTCTGCCCAGTGTTAGCTCTGCTCAGAGTTTAAGCATGGAAATGAATGGGCTTAGATCTAACGTCAGGAAGATGCCTTGGCTGGGAAAGGCCGACTTAAATGCTCCACATAAACCATCCTGATGGGGTGGCTCCCTCCCCTTTCAAAGCCATCAAAGGCCTTGCTTCTCAAACGTTTTCAGCCACAGAGATGGCCTGAAAATCAGCAAGTCTCGGTGAACAGCGGGCCACTTGGGAGAGCAACTCTTGTAGCAGCCGCAACGGACTGGATTTTTAACGGTAATTTCATTGCTTGTTTCATTTCCCGCCTTGCATCTTTGCTTGCATCACAATCTGAATTCCGTATTTATTATTATTTTATTAAATTTGTATACCGCCTTCCATCTGCAGATTTGGGGGGTGGAGGAGAGTGCAAAATATGGTCAGAAACTCAAAGTTAAAAAAGCTAAGATCATGGCGACTGGTCCTATCACCTCCTGGCAAACAGAAGGGAAAGAAATGGAGGCAGTGAGAGATTTTACTTTCTTGGGCTCCATGATCACTGCAGATGGTGACAGCAGTCACGAAATTAAAAGACGCCTGCTTCTTGGGAGAAAAGCAATGACAAACCTGGACATCATCTTAAAAAGCAGAGACATCACCTTGCCTACAAAGGTCCATATAGTCAAAGCTCTGGTTTTCCCAGTAGTGATGTATGTAAGTGAGAGCTGGACCATAAAGAAGGCTGATTGCCGGAGAATGGATGCTTTTGAATTCTGGTGCTGGAGGAGACTCTTGAGAGTCCCATGGACTGCAAGAAGATCAAACCTCTCCATTCTGAAGGAAATCAGCCCTGAGTGCTCACTGGAAGGACAGATCCTGAAGCTGAGGCTCCAAGTCTTTGGCCACCTCATGAGAAGAGAAGACTCCCTGGAAAAGACCCTGATTCTGGGAAAGATGGAGGGCACAAGGAGAAGGGGACGACAGAGGACGAGATGGTGGGACAGTGTTCTTGAAGCTACCAGCATGAGTTTGACCAAACTGCGGGAGGCAGTGGAAGACAGGAGTGCCTGGCGTGCTCTGGTCCAGGGGGTCACGAAGAGGCGGACATGACTAAACAATTAAACAACAACAACATCACAGGCTCAGGGTACTCAAGTCCAAGCCTTTTCTCGACGCAAAGATCTCCAGCTGAATCGGGAGGGCTGACTTGGGAGCCTTCTTGCAGAAGGCTGCCTCTGAGTTCGTGCAGAATGCACTTTTTTCCCCACTGCCAAGGACATTCCCCTGTCTTATCTACGGAGGCATTTCTGAGCCCCAAAGCAGCTTGAGAATTGCAGCTTAAAATTCAGAAAAGAGAGTTTCCCTGTGGTCGGAAGCTGAGATCCACACAGGAGTTTCTGCCCTGACAGCATCTAAACCCACCCATTTTGACCTTTGACCTCCCTGCCCATCTAGACCCCCTGAGGCGCCGGAAGATCCCTCATAAAAAGGGCTGCATTGTTAACAGCTGACAAGCCTAATTCATCCCCACTGATGTGGTGTCAGCTGGCGGGGTCAGTCTATGAATTCTATGGGTTACGGAGGAAACAGATGTCCCATCTAAGCTCCGGAGGCAGACAGAGGATTCCTTGTGAAGCTTTCCCCCCAAAATAAAATTAGAAAGTATCTCCACTGCCCCAAAGAAATTCTTTATATAAAAGCAGCATCTCTCTGAAAGATCCCAGGATTTAGAGTAGAGGGTGGAGCGTAGGATCCAGAGAAGGGGAACCTTTAAGAACGCAGAACGGAACCCCGATAATTTCTTCTTTTCGCTTTTTAGTTCTGGTCATTTCTGAGCTTTTGAAAGCTGAGAACGCAGCCGTCAACTGAAAAGCAGGTTAGATATCCCCAAAAGCACTTCCAACATTATTGGAGGCTGAAAGACTGGAAGATTTAGACGTAAACAGAAACACACGAACATGTCTGGTTCACACGGAACACTAAACCGTGGTTTGTTTTGTTTGGAATTATGAAGCGAGCCTAGAACTGTGGTTTGCTTTCTGCCAACAAGCCATGATCCGAAGTCAGGGTTTGGTTTTGGGCCTACGAACCAAACCAAATCTGTTGCTGCTCTAGTTATCTCCCGCTTGGACTACTGCAATGCGCTCTACGTGGGTCTACCTTTGAAGGTGACCCGGAAACTACAACTAATCCAGAATGCGGCAGCTAGACTGGGGACTGGGAGCATCCGCCGAGACCACATAACACCGGTCTTGAAAGACCTACATTGGCTCCCAGTACATTTCCGAGCAGAATTCAAAGTGTTGGTGTTGACCTTTAAAGCCCTAAACGGCCTCGGCCCAGTATACCTGAAGGAGTGTCTCCACTCCCATCGTTCTGCCCAGACACTGAGGTCCAGCACTGAGGGCCTTCTGGTGGTTCCCTCCCTGCGAGAAGCAAAGCTACAGGGAACCAGGTAGAGGGCCTTCTCGGTGGTGGTGCCCGCCCTGTGGAATGCCCTCCCACCAGATGTCAAAGAGATAAACAACTACCTGACATTTAGAAGACATCTGAAGGCAGCCCTGTTCAGGGAAGCTTTTAATGTGTGACATTTAATGTATTTTTAATCTTTGTTGGAAGCCACCTAGAGTGGCTGGGGAAACCCAGCCAGATGGGTGGGGTACAAATAATAAATTATTATTATTATTAGTAGTAGTAGTAGTATGATGTTAACATCCCTGAGCCAGGCTGGGAAAATATGCTTTGGGCCCTTTGACTGCATGCCTTCTAATGCTTCTACTTCCATGGCAGAGTTTATTTTAACATACAGCGCACCAAGAGGGGATTTATTTATTTAGGGTTTTGGAGAAGGCTCCAGGCTCAGGGCTTGGGGTACCTGCAAAGCGCTGGAGTGATCGTTCTGGCAGGCGAGCTCCTGCTCTACCTCCGAAGCCTCCAGCAAGTTCCTCTCGCTCACCAGCCGGGAAAGCTCCCCCACCACCGTGACGTGCTTGGAAACAGTGCCGGACATCTTCTTGAACTGAGGGTAGTTCTCCACAAAGGCCTGAAGGATGGAAAGGAAGGGAAGAGGGCACCTCAGAGCCCAGCTGCTGAATCACGTTCCCTCAACGCAGCTCCAGGTGGTACCCAAAGTTCTCCCTGTTTTACCCTGCTAAGAACCCTGCGAGGTAAAGGTAAAGGGAGGTGGTACATGACACCAGTCAAGCTTGCAAAAATTTATCATTTGCCCGATAATAAATGTTGGAAATGTAAAGAGACCGAAGGCACATTCTTTCACCTTTGGTGGACATGCCCAAGGATTAAGACTTTCTGGGAAATGATCTACAATGAAATGACAAAGGTATTTAAATATACTTTTCTGAAGAAACCAGAGGCCTTTCTCCTGGGCATGGTCGGCCAATTGGTACTAAAGAAGGATAGAACTTTCTTTATGTATGCTACAACAGCAGCAATAATACTTATTGCAAAGTACTGGAAGACACAAGATCTACCCACCTGGGAAGAATGGCAGATGAAGGTGATGGACTATATGGAACTGGCAGAAATGACTGGCAGAATCCGAGACCAGGGAGAAGAGTCGGTGGAAGAAGATTGGAAGAAATTTAAAGTTTATTTACAGAAACATTGTAAAATTAAGGAATGTTAGAAGGAGGCTGGAATGAATTTATGTGGCTTCAGCAGAAATATTATAAAGGATTAAGTAAAAATAGATTGTTAATGGATGAAAGGAGGAAAGGTAAAGTTACATTATACTAAGACAAATTATAGGATAAAAATTGGGAAAGATGGAAAGGATTTGCTGAAATAGCTAACCGAACTAGAATACAAAAAAGGGAGGTGCGAGGTCAAGGAAAAAAGCAAATGAAAGATAAGTCATGGGAAGGATCGTTGTGTTTTTTAATTGTTTCTATTTTTCTGTTTTTCTGTTTTTTATAACTATTTTTTTTCTTTTTTTTCTTTTTCTATTCTCTTCTTTCCTTATTGTGATGTGTTGTCAAGTTTTTGTTTAACTTGGAGTTATCTTTTTTTCTTTTTGTAACATTTAAAACTTTAATAAATATTATTTTAAAAAAACAAAAAAACTTCCAGGTTTGCGGTGTTTGGGAGTCAAAATGTCCGAGTTCCAGGGCGTTTGGGATCCAAGGTATGACTGTATTTTACTACTATCACTATAATTTTTCAGTAAGGGTATAACTATTTTTAATGGACATCAGATATTCTATGAAGTGTAAGCAAAAAATATATTTTTACATGGGGCCTGTGTTTTTATCCACAAAACCAGAGGTGTAACCTCTTAAAAAAATAAACAACTAAATGGACAACTGGGGGAAAAAAGGTAAAGGTAAAGGGACCCCTGACCATTAGGTCCAGTCGTGACCGACTCTGGAGTCGTGGCACTCATCTCACTTTATTGGCCGAGGGAGCCGGCATACAGCTTCCAGGTCATGTGGCCAGCATGACTAAGCCGCTTCTGGCGAACCAGAGCAGCGCACGGAAACGCTGTTTACCTTCCCACCAGAGCCGTACCTATTTATCTACTTGCACTTTGACGTGCTTTCGAACTGCTAGGTTGGCAGGAGCCGGGACCGAGCAACAGGAGCTCATCCCGTGGCAGGGATTCAAACCGCCGACCTTCCGATCAGCAAGCCCAAGAGGCTCAGTGGTTTAACCCACAGCACCATGATCAGGCTAAAAGGCAGGATCAGCAAATTTTTCAGCAGGGGCCGGTCCACTGTCCCTCAGACCTTGTGGGGGGCCAGACTATATTTTGAAAAAAAATAAAAATGAACTAATTCCTATGCCCCAGAGATGAATTTTAAATAAAAGGACACATTCTACTCATGTAAAAACACGCTGATTCCCAGATCGTCTGTGGGCTGGATTTAGAAACCGATTGGACAGGATCCAGCCCCCGGGCCTTAGTTTGCCTACCCATGCTAAAAGGCAATGATTGGCCCCGAGTCAAGCTTCACAGCTGCGTGGGGATTTGAACCCAGGTCTCCTCCAGGTCCCAGTCCAAAACTGATTTTTTAAAAATTAATTTTTTATTGATTTTACATGAATTTATACGCAATAATTTTAATCATTCCAAAACATAAAAATAAAAAGGTTCTTTTGAAACCTTTGGACCTCCTCCTCTCCCTTCGTGGATTCCATTTCCAAAAAATAAAAATACTCTTTCTTTTTTCTGCGTTTTTTACCGTTCTCCATCTGTAATATGATCGTAGTTACCAAAGTTCATTTCACATTGCAAGTGTCATTGTATCCCTGCCAATGATTTCAACTGCCTACAGTGGTCTTTTAAGTATATTATAAAAAGTTTTTCCAATCTTCTAAGAAGACTTGAGCTTCCTGGTTTCTGATCTTTCCCGTCAGTCTCGCCATTTCTGCATATTCCATTAACTTGGTCTGCCGTTCCCCCAGGTCCAAAAGTCTTGCAAGCTCCCTGCTCCTGGGCAAGCGCTTGCTGATGGCCTTTCCCTAGAATGCTCTATTATTTTATTGTTGTTAGCTGCTCTGAGCCCAGCTTCGGCTGAGGAGGGCGGGATATAAATAAAAAAATTATTATTATTATTATTATTATTATTATTATTATTATTATTCCAAGCTACCTTCATGTCTGCGATGGATTCCAGCTTCTGCTGTTCCTTTGGCTTCCTCCGCTGGAAGTCTTCCATCAGGTTCTTGATGTTGCTTCCGATTTCCGCAAAGTTTAGGTACATGTTCTGCAAACGAGAAAAAGCAGCGGATTGAAGGAAATGTCAGGGGGGTCTGGATATTGCTAGAAGAAGCCAAAGGGGTCCCCAGCATCTCGTCCAGCATCATACAGAGCGTTCCCCAAAAGACTTTTTTTAAAAAAAATGGTTTGTATTTGATTTTACAAATATAAATTTATAACCGTACCAAATACACATCCATATTAAGAGACTACTCTGAATCTCGGGACTTCTCCCCCATCACCTCCATGGATTCTATTGTCAAGATTTTCAACTGCATATTATTTCATAATCTGTATTTTATGTCTACAGTGGTACCTCGGTCCTCAAAATTAATCCATTCTGGAAGTCCGTTCCAAAACCAAAGCGTTCCAAAACCAAGGCGCGCTTTCCCATAGAAAGTAATGCAAAGTGGGTTAATCCGTTCCAGACTTTTAAAAACAAACCCCAAAACAGCAATTTAACATGAATTTTACTATCTAACGAAACCGTTGAGTCATAAAATGAAAGCAATAGACAATGTACTGCAGTCACACAGTCAATCAATCAGTAGCTGTAGCGGGTTGCACACAGTCACAAAAACAAGAAGAGCCGCAAAAACAAAAACGCAAAATAAATAGCAAAAACAGGCAGACCTCAGTGTAACACTGAAAACGGAAGTGTGGCACTCAAAACGGAGCACGTTTGGCTTCTGAAAAAAGTTCGCAAAGTGGAACACTTACTTCCGGGTTTGCAGTGTTTGAGTACCAAGGCGTTTGAGAACCAAAGTACCACTGTATCCATATTGTCCATAGTATTTGATCCATTACAAGTGAGATTAAAATCCTGCTAATTTTTTCATCTGCTTACAGTGGTCTCCTAAATAAATTATAATTTTTCCCCATTTTTTTTTTGGAATTTCTTGCCTTCTTGGTTCCTGAACTTTCCGGTCAGTTTTGCCATTTCGGCGTAGTCCTAACAGCTTGGTTTGCCATTCCTCTTTCTTTCTTCTTCCCATCTCTGGGCTAATAGCATTTATGCTGCTGTTGTCACATACATAAAGAGTCTTTTCTGTTCCTTTGGGATATCAGTACAGTGGTACCTCGGCTTACATATGCTTCAGGTTACATACGCTTCAGGTTACGTACGCTTCAGGTTACAGACTCTGCTAACCCAGAAATACTACCTTGGGTTAAGAACTTGGTTTCAGGATGAGAACAGAAATCATGCTCCAGCGGCACGGCAGCAGCGGGAGGCCCCATTAGCTAAAGTGGTGCTTCAGGTTAAGAACAGTTTCAGGTTAAGAACGGACCTCCAGAACGAATTAAGTACTTAACCCGAGGTACCACTGTACCTATAATTCCTAACAAAAAGGCTTCTGGGTTGTTGTTGTTTTTTAACAAAAGTTATTTAAAACATTTTTTTCAATTCATTATATATCATTTCCCAGAAAGCCTTTATTACCCTACATGACCACCACATGTGATAAAAGGTACCTTCCAAAAGACTTACGTTGGCGTAAAACTCGTCATTCTCGGCCGACAAGACCACCTCCCGAAGGTCCTTACTTATGCCCGGGACTCGCGAGAGATCGATGCGGTTGTTGTTAATTCCAAGCAGCTCATGGACCATTGCCTGATATGTCCACTATGCAGAGAGGAAAAGAGAGTTAGCAGTAGCAAGGAAAGCTCCAAAACTTAGGAAATGGATCATTGGGACTTTCGCAGGCATCTCTAAACATCTCCATCTGAAACCCCGGGGAGCCACTGCCTGTCGAGTGTGCGTGCAGAAGCCAGGCCCTGTGACCAAGACTGGGGCCTTCCTAAGTTTGTTCTGAAGAGGCAAGGCGCGGCTGCACAGGTGAGGCCAATTGGTAACTCACAGCACCTGGTGGCAAGAGCTGGGAAGGGATATAAGTCAGCATTTCCCTTCGACTCTTTGCCACAGCAACATGTTCCCTGCCTTGCTGCGTTTGACTCCTTGCTTCTTGATCCTCGGACCCCTGACTTTGTGACTCCTCGCTTCTTGATCCTCAGACCCCTGATTCCTGGACTCCTCGCTTCTTGATCCTCGGACCCCTGACTTTGTGACTCCTTTCTTCTTGATCCTCGGCTCCCTGACTCCTTGCTTCTTGATCCTCTGACCCCTGACTTCGTGACTCCTTGCTTCTTGATCCTCGGACCCCTGACTTCGTGACTCCTTGCTTCTTGATCCTCTGACCCCTGACTTCGTGACTCCTTGCTTCTTGATCCTCGGACCCCTGACTTCGTGACTCCTTGCTTCTTGATCCTCTGACCCCTGACTTCGTGACTCCTTGCTTCTTGATCCTCGGACCCCTGACTTCGTGACTCCTTGCTTCTTGATCCTCGGACCCCTGACTTCGTGACTCCTTGCTTCTTGATCCTCGGACCCCTGACTTCGTGACTCCTTGCTTCTTGATCCTCGGACCCCTGACTTCGTGACTCCTTGCTTCTTGATCCTCGGACCCCTGACTTCGTGACTCCTTGCTTCTTGATCCTCGGACCCCTGACTTCGTGACTCCTTGCTTCTTGATCCTCGGACCCCTGACTTCGTGACTCCTTGCTTCTTGATCCTCGGACCCCTGACTTCGTGACTCCTTGCTTCTTGATCCTCAGACCCCTGACTTCGTGACTCCTTGCTTCTTGATCCTCGGACTCTTGGCTTCCTGACTCCTGGCTTCTGGACCCCCGTTCCTGCTCCCACCCCGCCATCTTCCCCATGGTCCTGACATCCCCAGCCAGGACTTTGATCGCCCGTGAACCGGACCATGACACTGCCAGCCAGTGTAGGCAACGCTGACCCAGATGGACCAGTGGCGCTTGGTTTAGTGTTGGGGAGGGCTAGCAATAAATCACACCGAGTAGGCGAACTCTTTATCAGAAAAAACAAGGTGTGCTCAGGAGTGCCTGGCCAATAAGCAGTAGGTCTTGCCTCTATGAGCAAGTACCATATGTGCTGCCGGGGTGCAAAGATCCGCCCAGCGTCCCCAAATTTAGTTAATTTTGCGTGCATGGCACCATTGAGAACGACAAGCGCCAATGTTGAGTCTGTGAAGTGCCACCGTTGTGAATGACCATCGCCGCTGGCGCAGCGCATCTTTGGTAAATAAGTGCACAAAGTCGAAAGTCCTTTAGTGAAACAGTAGGTATATATTTCGGTAATATCTAGGTATATATGTATTTTGTTTTTCTAGCTTGATCAAAATTATTTATTTCATAACAGGTAGATAAGAGCTTTGGCGGCTTCAGCGGCGGGCACCAGGTGCCCCCCAGAATTCAGCGCCCGGGTGCCCTGCACCCCTGGGTAAAGACAGCCTTGCCTATATGATAAATAAGGCAATGATATGTGCAATTTCACAATATGCAGAGGATAATATGTGCAAAGAAACCAGAGAGAAGAGCTGACGGAAGTCCTGGGGGGAGGGGATAAAAAGGGAGGGAAATGTAAATGGTTATATTGATTGATAATTTGTTTGTTAAAACTGTTCAATAAAAATATATAAAAAAAAGATGGCCCTGCCTATGAGGAAGTTGTGGGGACTAAGTTCCATCCTCTCTGGAGGTTTTCCGAAGCAATCTGAGACTATGCCATCACACCTGCCTTTGCTCCTCCCGTTTCATGCCTCTCCTGGTCCTGGGTGGCCAGGAGGGAGGGGAGCTTGCTGCAGCAAGCGGGGGAGACACCTGTGCCTCTCATCTCTGCCTCTTGGCCTCCCTCCTCCGGACTGCTCTCTGCCACAGACTCTCTGCTCGCTAAGATCTCTGGCTTCCGACACCACCTCCTCCTCCTCCCAGGTAGAAGGCAGATCCACAGATTCCCATTTAAAGACAGCTTCAAGGCGACAGAGAGGAACGAGGCTCTCACCTGGTTCAGGAGTGGAGTGATGGCGTCATCCGAGCGGTCCAGGAGCAGCAGCAACGGAGGGACTTCGGTGCGGCGGAAGTCAAAAAGCTCATACTCTTTCGTGATCACTTGCTGTTTGGAGGGGAGGAAAGGAATAGGCAAGCCAGGTAGTTAAGGTCTGAAAAGGTCCTCTGCACAGGGATTGCAAACTTAGTTTTTCTACCCTGACACTGGAAGGCAAAAAAGACAGGCCTGTGACTTTTTTGGCTCAGTGGGAGAGCAATTGCTTGTCTTGCAAGTTCAGTCTCCAGGGGCATCTCCAGTTAGGCCCCTGCCTGAAATCTAGAGAGCTACTGCTGCCAGCCAGTGTAGGCAATACTAAGCTAGATGGGCCCCAAATTCAAATAAAAGGGTTTTCGTTTTAATATATAACCCCAAATAACAAAATAGAACTTCATGAGACAAGCACATAAAAACGAAACCGAACTGAACCAAGGTTGGCACGGGATCATATAGTCAAGAGAAGAAATGATAAAGCTGGTTATCCAGATATTTCCAGTAAGACAGGTAAGTGCAAGGTGCCGTCCGAAGAAACGAGAGAGCAAAAAGTGTGGCGTTCGTGACTTGCAAGGTCTAGAGAAACACAACAGCTGAGAGACCTCCAGACGAACAAGGACTGCTGAGAATAAAAAGCTCTGTCTTACATCAAGAAACATTTCCAACCAGTTACATCAGGGCTTTCCAAACTTTTCATGTTGACGACACACTTTTTAGACACGCATCACTTCTTGACACGGTAATTCAGTTTTACTAGCAAACCAGAGGTTAAACTTACCCCTTTCTAGCCCTGGGAGGAGGGCTGGGAGCATTGGTGTGAGACCAAACCCCTCCCCACTGCTTCCGACACACAAAACATGTCACGACACACAGTTTGGAAAGCTCTGAATTAGATGGTAAAGGTAAAGGTGAAGGGACCCCTGACCGTTAGGTTCAGTCACGGATGACTCTGGGGTTGCGGCGCTCATCTCGCTTTATGGGCCGAGGGAGCCGGTGTACAGCTTCCGGGTCATGTGGCCAGCATGACTAAGCCGCTTGTGGAGAACCAGAGCAGCACACGGAAATGCCGTTTACCTTCTCGCCGGAGTGGTACCTATTTATCTACTTGCACTGGCATGCTTTCAAACTGATATGTTGGCAGGAGCAGGGACCAAGAAACAGGAGCTCACCCATCGCGGGGATTCGAACCGCCGACCTTCTGATCGGCAAGCCCTAGGCTCTGTGGTTTAACCCACAGCGCCACCCGTGTCCCAAATTAGATGTTACTTATCCCTAATTTCTTGAGAGACTTGTGGAAGAGGCAAAGGGTGCTTTACAATTTATCACATGTATTTTGTTGAGCACTGCCCTGATGTTCTCTTTAAAAAATAATAACTCACTAGGCATTGTCATACAAATACTTTTACTAAATAAGAACGAACCTTGACGCACTCTGCCAGCCTCTTGGCTGGTTCAGAAGAGAGCTGGTAGCGGATCATGGGGCATTTCTTCAGGGACAGGAGCAGAGCGGTCAAGCCTTGGGTGGTCCTGGACAACTGAGCCTGGTCCCAGCTGTGGCCCTAAAAAAATATGGTGAAGAGATCAATGAGAGCCGAGCAAGACCTGTTTGGTTTTATTTCATTTATTACAGTTGCACACTGCCACCTGATGTTCCGTTAACACCCCGTGATCTTCATGATGTATTACTGATGTAGTTTGTGGGGGTGTAACATGGGGATTAGGTAAAGGAATGCCTGACCATTAGGTCCAGTCGTGGCCGACTCTGGGGTTGCGGCGCTCATCTCGTTTTATTGGCTGAGGGAGCCAGTGTACAGCTTCCGGGTCATGTGGCCAGCATGACTAAGCCGCTTCTGGAAACGCCGTTTACCTTCCCGCCGGAGTGGTACCTATTTATCTACTTGCACTTGACGTGCTTTCGAACTGCTAAGTAGGCAGGAGCAGGGACCAAGCAACGGGAGCTCACCCCATCACGGGGATTCGAACCGCCGACCTTGTGATCGACAAGTCCTAGGCTCTGTGGTTTAACCCACAGCGCCACCCGCATCCCCTAACATGGGGATTAGCAGCTAATAAAAGTTTGGGGGCTCTTTATTCGGGGCTTCCATCTTGTTCCACCTTCTGGCAGGTGGGAGTCCTGTTGCGACAGTCTTCAATAAAGACCAAGCCTACTGGCTGCTGTTTTGCTCTGGTATTCCTGGCTGGTGTCCTTGTTTTTTGTCCAAGGGAGCCCTCAGATTTCTCCGTTAACAGGGGAAGTTCACGACATAAAAATACGACATAAAAATATGCAACGAAAGCAGCCAGCAGCCTGCTTAGGTGATGCCCCGGGAGCACCTACAGAATCGTAGAGGTAAAGGTAAAGGACCCCTGGACAGTTCAGTCCAGTCAAAGGTGACTATGGGGTTGCGGCACTCATCTCGCTTTCAGGCTGAGGGAGCCAGTGTTTGTCCACAGACAGCTTTTCTGGGTCATGTGACCAGCATGACTAAACCGCTTCTGGCGCAACGGGACACCATGACAGAAACCAGAGTACACAGAAACGCCGTTTACCTTCCCGCCGCAGTGGTACCTATTTATCTACTTGCACTGGTGTGCTTTCGAACTGCTAGGTTGGCAGGAGCTAGGACAGAGCAACGGGAGTTCACCACCGTCATGGTGATTCAAACCGCCGACCTTCTGATTGGCAAGCCCAAGAGGCTCAGTGGTTTAGACCGCAGTGTCACCTGCGTCGGAAGGGGTCATCTGGTCCAACCCCCTGAGATGAACCCATGACGAGACGGCTCTCCTATGACAAAACATCTTGCTTAGTCTGCTGCTAAGTGATTTTTGAAGCCTCCGGACATTTGATGCAGTTATCACACCCCTTTGGACGGCCACAGCTTCCCCTGAAGAATTCTGAGAACTGGTGCTGAGAGTTATGAGGAGGCCTGGAATTTACCGGGATTCCTCTCATGCCACCTACCTGACAGCAGGCAGAGATATTGAGAGAGAACACATGTGGGTTCACGGCGATGTAGTCTCCGTAGAATTCCTGCCAGGCGAGAAACAGGAGAGACTCAGTGTCATAGCAATGCCCAAGAAGCTATTTAACTATTTAACCAGGCCCGGTGTCAACGTGTGGCAAAGCGAGGTTGGGTATAAAGCAGGGGCAGGGTTTGTCACTACGGCAGCTAAACTGGTGAGTGGGAGCGGCCACCAGTCTTGAAAGTCCTACACTGGCTCCCAGTACGTTTCCGAGCACAATTCAAAGTGTTGGTGCCGACCTTTAAAGTCCTAAATGGCCTCGGTCCAGTATACCTGAAGGAGCATCTCCACCCCCATCGTTCTACCCGGACACTGAGGTCCAGCTCTGAGGGCCTTCTGGCGGTTCCCTCACTGCGATAAGCCAAGTTACAGGGAACCAGGCAGAGGGCCTTCTTGGTAGTGGCACCCGCCCTGTGGAACACCCTCCCACCAGATGTCAAAGAGAACAACAACTACCAGACTTTTAGAAGACATCTGAAGGCAGCCCTGTTTAGGGAAGTTTTTAACGTTTGATGTATTACTGTATTTTAATATTTTGTTGAAAGCCGCCTAGAGTGGCTGGGGAAACTCAGCCAGATGGGCAGGGGATAAATAATAAATAATTATTATTATTATTATTATTATTATTATTATTATTATTATTATTATTATATTCCAGAACAGATTAAGTTCATAAACTGAGGTACCACTGTATACAACATGAACGTAAGATAGACTGTCTCACAGCATTAACACCCGAAAAGATCTGGCTTTTCCATTAGTCGCAGCTTAGGATCCAGTACAGATCAAACATGTCTCTGTGTCTCCAGCTTCCAACCTGCTCTCAGCTCAGCTCTCACTAAAGACACTTCAGTGGACAGCTATGGTCATTGCCTTACAAATAAACTTGTCTGACTAGTTCAGTGATAGAATCCTCTGTTGATAAACCTCACTGTGGAGAGGACTCCAAGAATTGGGAGGAACTCAGGGCATCATCCAGATTATTATTATATTCGAGGAGAATAGGATTGCCTGCCTCATGCATCATGAAGAGTTGGGCAAGGGGAGAGGCTTAAGGGCCTGGGGGGCTGCATTAGATCGTTGCACCAAATTCTACTGCAACAGCACCAGTCCGCCTCTACATCTCCAAAACAGCAGGGATACTTTCTTTTTTTTATAATATTTTATTAAGTTTTCCATTTTACAGTTTATAAGCACTTCCTCATTTTTCACCCTATTTTTGCTCACATGAGGTACTCGACTCCCACCCCCCCACCCAAGTCTCACGGTTACCATAATTGTTTATAATGTCCTCGCATTTATACTTCTTCCTCTTTACATTATACAATTCCCATTGTCCGTTTTTAAGGAAAATGTAAATAGTTAGGGTCATCAACATTACAAGTCGTCTTCATTCAATCCTGCTAGTGTTGTTGATCGTTTACAATTGTCCTTTAAATACTGCATAAATTTACCCCAGTCTTTTTGGAAAGCTTGATCACACAGGTTTCGGATTTCCCCGGTCAGCTTCGCCAGTTCTGCATATTCCATCTTCTTCATCTGCCACTCTTCAATTGTTGGTAGTTCCTGTTGCTTCCATTTTTGGTTTCTCTCTCCCCTACTATACCCAGTAAAAATGCTTCTGGTTTTTAACAAATGTACTTTTGTACATTTTCTTTAATTCATTACTAATCAAATCCCAGAAGGTTTTTACTTTGCTACAAGTCCAGCACGTGATAGAAATTTCCTTCTTTTTCTTTACATTTCCAACATTCCTTTTTTTTTCATCTTACACATTTTAGCCAATTTAGTTGGTGTTAAATACCACCTATACATCATTTTCATAGTATTTTCTTTTAATGCACTACAGGCCGTAAATTTAATTCCCTCATTCAGCAGGGAGCCTTTCCTCAAAAAGGAAGCCCAGAGATACAAAAACTGATGGAATATGCAGAAACGATGAAACTTACTGGAAGAATAAGAAATCAACATAACTTTTTTTTTGTAAAAGAATGGAAACAGTTTACGGAATTATTAAATTGTTAAATTGTAAACAGATAAGATCATTGACAATATTATTGTAATAACATGCAATTTCATAAGAGTACAGTAGCACCTCGAAAGTCAAACGGAATCCGTTCCGGAAGTCCGTTTGACTTCCGAAACTTTAGGAAACCAAGGTGCGGATTCTGATTGGCTGCAGGAAGCTCCTGCAGCCAATCAGAAGCCACGTAAACTGCATTGGAAGTTCAGGTTCCAAAAGAATGTTTGCAAACCAGAACACACACTTCCGATTCTGCAATGTTTGGGAGCCAAAAACGTTCGACTCGCAAGGCATTCGGGACCCAAGGTCCGACTGTATATATTTAAAGAAGATGAATAAATGACTAAATTAAGTTAATGTGGATATGCAGAAGATGTTTTAAAAAATAAATTTAAGCGTCTTTTGCGCAAAAAATGAGAAATCAAAAAAATACAAAGTTAATTTCTGCATGGAATAAATTTATGGTCTATATTGAAGGAAATTGTAAAAACCTACCAACTATAGCAGGTCTGATTTAATATCTTACGATGTATTAACCAGTTACCAACACCAGTTGTGGAAAATGAAGTTCTTAAATTAAGAAACACGAAGTCAGCAGGGAAGGAAGTCAGTCTATGTGTATTTTAGTTTTGTTTTGTCTCATATTTACTTTTTTATCTTTTTCTACCTCTTTTTTTTTCTCTTTTTGTATTATATGTATTGTTACTTTTTTCTTTGAATTTACTCTTTTTTGTTCTGTTTTGTGATGTCTTATCTGAAATCTAATAAAAAGATATTACAAAAAAAATAAATAAATAAATTTAAGGAGCCGCAGAAAGAGGGGGGAAGGAAGCCAAGTTTAGAAATGTCGATATGATTCTAAAATCAGTGGAATGTATAAACCTGAAAAGTAGAAATAATTTTTTTAAAAAAGGAAGCCAAGAGACTTCCTGGACTTGTGGCTCGTTGACCGTAGACATACCTGGACTTCTGCCACAACTTCCTGCTCGTCTGCCTCGGCCAGAGACTTGACGTTGCTCTTGCTGATGACGTTGCTGAAATCTGGAAGGAGGCAGGGAGAGAAAGGAAGCAGGATAAGCGAGAGACAGAAGGGGGAAACAATGGCAATGGTCGCTGGGTGGGATGTGGGTCTGTTCCACGGTGGGCCCTAACCACTCTCCCCCCCCCCATTTTTTTTATTCATTTTATAACGCAAATAAACAACACAAACAGAAAAACAAACAATACAGTGGTACCTCGGGTTACATACACTTCAGGTTACATACGCTTCAGGTTACAGACTCTGCTGACCCAGAAATAGTACCTCGGGTTAAGAACTTTGCTTCAGGATGAGAACAGAAATTGCAGCAGTGGCAGCAGAAGGCCCCATTAGCTAAAGTGGTGCTTCAGGTTAAGAACAGTTTCAGGTTAAGTATGGACCTCCGGAATGAATTAAGTACTTAACCTGAGGTACCACTGTACAAACAAATTCTTGTTTTATCCTTATTTTTTCTAAACATTGTTAGGTGAGCTTCCCTAAGTCCCCTCCCCCATCAGATTTTCATTTTACCTCATCTTTAGCAGTTTACATATATCATAATTTTTAACCATTTTTAACACACTTACTTTTACCATAATAATCTTCACATATTATCCTTTACAAATAATACTATTTTAAAATACACTGTCTTCTACTTCTAACCCCACATCCTGTATCCACTTCCAAAGCTATTCTAAGATTTAAATATTAAACATATTTTTTTCAGATATTCTATAAACTTCTTCCAACCTTCTTCCACCGCCTCTTCTCTCTGGTCTCGGAGTCTCCCAGTCAGTTCGGCAAGTTCCATATACAGTGGTGCCTCGCAAGACGAAAATAATTCGTTCCGCGAGTCGCTTCGTCTTGCGATTTTTTCGTCTTGCGGAGCGCGGATTCCCCGGGTTTTTACGAAAAAGGAAGCAAACTCGCAAAACGTTTTCGTCTTGGGAAGCAAGCCCATAGGGAAATTCGTCTTGCGAAGCACCTCGAAAAACGGAAAACCCTTTCGTCTAGTGCGTTTTTTTTCTTGCGAGGCATTCGTCTTGCGGGGCACCACTGTAGTCCATGGGCCCTATCCACTCTTGACTTTCTCCCCATCAAACACTTCCAGGAGCAGGGGCAAAATCAGCCTTAGGCTGCAAACCAAAGCAGCTGTTCTGCTCCATCGGGGTGATTGCGTAAGCCGAGGGCGACCTCTAGAGACCTGTTTGGGTCAGCTCATGCCATCCCCAAATAACCGAAGGTTTGTGGTTAATGCAGCTATCAATGAGAACCGCTTATTCTTAAAAGATGTGCCGTTCTCTCAAAGGAGAGGTCCAAGGCAGCTAACACATGCATAAAAAAGAAGCAATTGATGAATCATTGTACAGTGGTACCTCGGGTTAAGTACTTCATTTCAACTTAATGTCAAAGCGATAAACAACTACCTGACATTCAGAAGACATCTGAAGGCAGCCCTGTTCAGGGAAGTTTTTAACGTGTGATATTTTACTGTATTTTTGGTTTCCATGGAAGCCGCCCAGAGTGGCTGGGGAGGCCCAGCCAGATGGGCGGGGTATAAATAAATAAATAAATAAATAATAATAATAATAATAATAATAATTTGTTCCGGAGGTCTGTACTTAACCTGAAACTATTCTTAACTTGACATCACCTTGCCAACAAAGGTCCGTATCGTTAAAGCTATGGTTTTCCCAGTAGTGATGTATGGAAGTGAGAGCTGGACCATAAAGAAGGCTGATCGCCAAAGAATGGATGCTTTTGAATTCTGGTGCTGGAGGAGACTCTTGAGAGTCCCATGGACTGCAAGAAGATCCAACCTCTCCATTCTGAAGGAAATCAGCCCTGAGTGCTCACTGGAAGGACAGATCCTGAAGCTGAGGCTCCAAGACTTTGGCCACCTCATGAGAAGAGAAGACTCCCTGGAAAAGACCCTGATGTTGGGAAAGATGGAGGGCACAAGGAGAAGGGGACGACAGAGGATGAGATGGTGGGACAGTGTTCTTGATGCTACCAGCATGAGGGAGGCAGTGGAAGACAGGAGTGCCTGGCGTGCTCTAGTCCGGGTGTCACGAAGAGTCGGACATGACTAAACGACTAAACAACAACAAAAACCTCGGGTTAAGTACTTAATTCGTTCCGGAGGTCCGTACTTAACCTGAAACTGTTCTTAACCTGAAGCACCACTTTAGCTAATGGGGCCTCCCGCTGCCGCCACACCGCCAGAGAACGATTTCTGTTCTCATCCTGAAGCAAAGTTCTTAACCTGAAGCACTATTTCTGGGTTAGCGGAGTCTGCATGTAACCCAAGGTACCGCTGTATTTTAATATTCTGCTGGAAGCCGCCCAGAGTGGCTGGGGAAACTCAGCCAGATGGGCGGGGTACAAATAATTATGATGATGATGATGACGAAACATGTCAGGGGAGAATTTATTTTTTATTTTTTGCATTTCTGGGACACCTTCTGCTCCAAGCAGCTCAGGATGATGCTCCCCCACTTCTCATGCAATCGCCACAACAGCCCTGTGAGGCAGGTTAGGCTGAGAGACGGCAGGGACTACCCCAAGAGAACTTCATGGCCAAGTGGGGAGATTTGAACTCGAGTCTCTCCCAGGTCCAGCTCTAACCACTACGCCGCGCTGCCAGGAAAATGCAACACACCAAGAGGCTTTCCGTACTTACAAATAAAATAGGTGCTGTATTTTGGACGTCGCAGCTCCTGGATGAGGTAATCCACGTTTTCCTGAAAGGACAACACATCCAGAAACCACAGTGAGGCGAGAAATCAAATCCTTAAACCAGTTACAGAAAGCAAAGTATTTCATCTCACTCCTGGTAATTTTCGAGTTGTTTTATATAGCTATATATTTGGTTGTCGTCGCCCACCTTTAGGGTTTGAAACAGGGTGGATAAAAATCAATGTTTTTTAAAATATATATATATATCAAAAAATCAGATTTTTTTGGATTTAAATAAAATGCTTTTGGAGAAAAGAATCTTTCTAAAGATAGTTTTCTATTTAAGTTACATTATAGTCCAAAGGCTATTCAACAGGAAATGAGGGTTTAAGTTTTTCATGTATGCTAAAACTCAATCCAAGTTTGTTTGTTTTAATCATTTAACCACATCAGTTAACAAACATGGACACATATGCTATAACGTTATTGCTTTAGTTACCGTAAATAAATTCTTATTAAGGAAGTGATTATTTTTCTTCTTCCAATAAAGTACAGCAGGAAAGTTGTCCAAATATAAACAGTTCACTTATTAAACCTCACAATAATTTCATAATTATCTGTCAATGTATTTCTAATAGCATAACCAAGTCAGTAATTTCTGATATAACCGTAAAAACTACTCTGAAAATTTATTATTCAAAAAACGAAACCTTTGTCTGGTTTTGAATATTAAGATTATACCTGCAAGAATGAGTCTTTCTGTAAAAAAAAAAAAAAATGATCTAAATCAAGTCTTACTGACTAGTGGTTTAAACCAAATCCACTCTGGTTTGAAATCAATAAACATGCAAGCTCCAGGGACCTGAAGGCTAAAGAGGAGAGGTGAGCCCCAAACATCTGGATGGCTCTCCCAGATGTTCCCCCACCTCTGGCACAGGCTCCCTTCTGCCCTGTCACACCTTCGTGGGTCTCAAGAAGCAGATGGCCTTCAGGTGCTTCATGTTCTCCCGATTGGCTGAATCGATGCGCTCAAAGAGGTACACCTCCTTCTGCAGGATCTCAGACTGCGTGTACACCATGCTCACGATACTGGTCTGCGAGAAGGGTGGATAAAAATCAATGATTTATAAAAAAAAATAATTAAAAAATCGGATTTTTAAAATTTAAATTGGATTTTTTTTTCAATTCCTTATGGATTATTTCCCAATACTGAACAGTCTTTACCTGCTGGTCAAAGAACAGCAAGGAGGGAGCCAGTCTGGCTTCTCCAGGGAGGGAGCACCAAAGTTGTCTGGGGGGAGCCACCACCGAGAAGGCCCTCTCCCTTGTCCCCACCAAGTGGGTCTGGGAGGGTGGCGGGATTGAAGGAACGTCCCCACCCCCATCGTTCAGCCCGGACACTGAGGTCCAACGCTGAGGGCCTTCTGGCGGTTCCCTCACTTTGAGAAGCAAAGTTACAGGGAACCAGGCAGAGGGCCTTTTCGGTAGTAGCGCCTGCCCTGTGGAACGCCCTCCCACCAGATGTCAAGGAAATAAACAACTACCAGACTTTTAAAAGACATCTGAAAGCAGCCCTGTTTAGGGAAGCTTTTAATATTTAGTGAATTATTGCATTTTAATATTTTGTTGGAAGCCACCCAGAGTGGCTGGGGAAATCCAGCCAGATGGGTGGGGTAAAATAATAAATTATCATCTGCTGGGAGGGCGTTGACATCTGCTGGGTGGCGGGTGCCACCACCGAGAAGGCTCTCTGCCTGGTTCCCTGCAACCTCACTTCTCGCAATGAGGGAACCGCCAGAAGGCCCTCGGAGCTGGACCTCAGTGTCCAGGCGGAATGATGGGGAAGGAGACGCTCCTTCAGGTATACAGGACCAAGGCCGTATACCGTAAGTGGGATGTTGCAAGCCTGCAGACATTTTAGGAAAGCCCCAACCAACAGCTGCAACACAGAATCACTGGAGAACTTTGCCACCTCACTGCCTGTCACCCTAAATTCCATCCAGACGATCCCGGGTTCGAATTCCAGTGGCATCTCCTCCCTGAGACTCTGGCCAGCCACTGCCAGCCAGTGTAGTAGTAGTAGTAGTAGTAATAATAATAATAATAATAATAATAATAATAATTTATTATTTGTACCCCGCCCATCTGGCTGGGTTTCCTCAGCCACTCTGGGCGGCTTCCACAAAGACCAAAAATACACTAAGATGTCACACATTAAAAACTTCCCTGAACAGGGCTGCGTTCAGATGTCTTCTGAATGTCAGGTAGTTGTTTATCTCTTTGACGTCTGATGGGAGGGCGTTCCACAGGGTGGGTGCCACTATCGAGAAGGCCCTCTGCCTGGTTCCCTGTAGCTTTGCTTCTCGCAATGAGGGAACTGCCAGAAGGCCCTCGGAGCTGGACCTCAGCGTCCGGACAGAATGATGGGGGTGGAGACGCTCCTTCAGGTATACTGTAGACATTACTGAGCCCCCATGGGCCAATGATCTCAGTACACGCCACCTCCACCTGCTCACCTGTTCAAATCAGTCCATTTAGAACCCCCATGAGGACTAGAATCTTGATTTCAGTTTTAGGGGACGGGCTGGATCTGAGTGCCAGAGAGCCCCCGTTTGGCATGCAAAATATCCCCGGCTCAATCCTTGAAGGCCTGGGAATTACCCCTGCCCTGAAACCCCTGGAGAGCTGCTGCTGCTGCCATCCCGTGCTGGCAACACTGGCCTGGATGGAGCAAGGGTACCTGGCGCGTTCCTCCGTTCCTCCCTCCCCCTTTCCGAGCTCACCGTCTCTTTGTCCATCAGAAGCACCTTCATGCCTGTCCCGCTTTCCTCGATCATCTTGGCGATGTACTGCTTGACTGCAAAGACCACGTTCATTTTCCCTCCCGGTGCAAACCCCTTAATTTTTTTGCAAAGAAATGCAACTAAACAGGATCCCCCTTTTTCCCTTTTCTTTTTTCCTTCCTTGCACCAAGCCTGGAAGAGCTACCCAATTTCTCTTCCTCTCTTGGCTCTTGCAACCCTGGGAGCTGTAGTTCTCCAGCTGACTCGGTTGCAGCTGCAAGCAGAGGGAGACTACATCTCCCAGAAGCCTCCGCGCCTCCCGGGCTGACATTGCAAGGCTGGGTTTGCAAAGGAGCAAATCTCATTCGGTGTTTCCGTAGCGCGCCGAGAGGGGGCGCTTTCAGACCGGAGGAGTCGCTGAGCGAGTTTGCTTTTCTTTCTAATTTTTGCTTGGAAGGATGCTATGCTCAGCAATGCATCTGCATGCCGCTCGCTGGAAACACCAGGAGAGGAGACTTGGGTCTTGGGTTCGGATCCTGCCCATGGGCTTCCCATGGGGGCATTTGGTTGACCGCTGTGAGGACAGGGTGCGGGGACTAGATGAGCCCACTTTGGGCCTGATCCTTACCTCCTTACGGACGGAAATTAAGTACTTTTCTTCCCGGGAGGGAAAGCCCATTGAACAGGGAGAGACCAGGTTTGGTGAGGCCCGAAGGCTAAGCTATTGAAGGTAATGGGGCCTTTTATATGTCGGGCAATGACAGGCCTAGACAGCATCTTGAGAAGTAGAGACATCACCTTGCCGACAAAGGTCCGTATAGTTAAAGCTATGGTTTTCCCAGTAGTGATGTATGGAAGTGAGAGCTGGACCATAAAGAAGGCTGATCGCCGAAGAATTGATGCTTTTGAATTATGGTGCTGGAGGAGACTCTCTGGTCCATGGGGTCACGAAGAGTCGGACACGACTAAACGACTAAACAACAACAAATCCTTTGTCAACAACAAATTGTCCTGTTTTTTTGTGCTGAATATATGCTACGTATATGGTAATTTATTAATCAAGCCATTTGCACGTGTTGCCATCCAACCAGTCCATGCAGAATGTGTTGTTGTTGTTTAGTCATTTATTCGTGTCCGACTCTTCGTGACCCATGGACCAGAGCATGCCAGGCACCTCTGTCTTCCACTGCCTCCCGCAGTTTGGTCAAACTCATGCTGGTAGCTTCGAGAACACTGTCCAACCATCTCGTCCTCCGTCGTCCCCTTCTCCTTGTGCCCTCCATCTTCCCCAGAATCAGGGTCTTTTCCAGGGAGTCTTCTCTTCTCATGAGGTGGCCAAAGTATTGGAGTCTCAGCTTCAGGATCTGTCCTTCCAGTGAGCACTCCGGTCTGATTTCCTTCAGAATGGAGAGGTTTGATCTTCTTGCAGTCCATGGGACTCTCAAGATAAAATATAGTGGACTGAGTTCTACAGGATGTGTTGCTGATGTGCAAAAACAGTCAAGATCCAAGGATCTCTAAGCGTGCGTCTCCAGATGGTGGAGACGTCCGCCGCCATCCTGGCGCCCATCCAGGTGCAAAATGCTCTGCAAGGGAGTGATGGCTTGAAAAGGTTTGGGAACCACAGGTGTACATAGCATCTTGCAAAAATACCTACTAGCCTGTTAGCATGGCTCAATAAAAGCCTGCCACTGGTAGCTCACCGCTCGTTCGGACAAGAGACCTGCAGCTAGGACATGGCCGAGCAATGTGCGTGTCCGAGTGGATTTTCTCTGCTTCCGGGTTGCGCTTGCTGGCATCGAGCTTGTGGTTTGCACCCTCCTTGTGCCCTGCTGAGTCACTGGGAGAGCTTTGTTTGCATCCCGCTGATTGTGAGTGACAGGGCTATCTTTACCAACGATGCTGTATTAGAACCACTGAAATCAATGGCCACGGCGGGCAACTTAGGTCCATTAATGTCAATGGGTGTACGCCGAGTAGAACCTAGTTCGCTGCGAGCTGAACAGTTTCATCCTGGTGTAAAAAGCTCAGTTATAGACAGGAGGAGATTGTGCATTGTTTAAGATTGGGAGGACGGCAAACTTTTAAACCCATGAGCTAACATTGTCCTCCTAGCCCCCCCCCCCCCAAGATGTCTGAAGCTGCAGACAGACGTCCCCGTCGGATTAAACGCCACCTTGGGCAGATCCCAAAAATAAGCAAGTGACATCACCGGGGCACGACGGGACGTCTTGCTCCTTCTGCGGCACAATTTGTGTCTCCGGGGCTCAACCTCACGCCTCATTCTTGTGACCCCACAGAAATAAACAGCGGCTGAGAGCAGACAGGGGTCTCTCTCCCCCCAAAACCCCCTGCTTGGTGGCTGGCAAGTTGCTCGGCTTGAATGCTGCCTTTGAGAAACTGCCTAATCTCCTAACATTTTGGGATTAGGTGCTATTCCTAGCACGGCGGGACAGAATTAAAAGAAAGAAATAAATAAAGGCGGCTTGTGCGCAATAAACCCAAGCCACCTTCACTTCCCCACCGCTATTTATAGGTTTACGTGGTTTCATGGATAAATCCTGCCCTCCTGTGCCACTGGAGCAACTCTTGTTTATCTTGCGATGGGCAAACTGCACACAGTACAGTAGTTCCCTCCTGGGTCCTGCTGGGTTTTTACACAGCTGTCGTTTTTATTTTTTCCCCAAGCTGCCACGATGGAACTCACTGCTGCAGGAGGCCCTGCCGGCCAGCAAGCTTGGACAGCGTCAGAAAGAGAACTGGACAAATACAGTGGTACCTCGGGTTACATACGCTTCAGGTTACAGACTCCGCTAACCCAGAAATTGTGCTTCAGGTTAAGAACTTTGCTTCAGGATGAGAACAGAAATCGGGCTCCAGTGACACGGCAGCAGCAGGAGGCCCCATTAGCTAAAGTGGTGCTTCAGGTTAAGAACAGTTTCAGGTTAAGTATGGACCTCCGGAACAAATTAAGTACTTAACCTGAGGTACCACTGTATCTAAAATATTCTGAAAAGCTCCTCCTTCCTTCTTCTGGCTTTTTTATATGTCACCTCTAAATTTTTCGCATTATCTTTGTCCATTTTGTATATTGTTCTTCTTCTTCCATCTTTGTCCATACGGTGTCTGTATACAAATAAATCTTTCTGTATATACAAATCTTCTTGTCTGTCTATATTCATTTACAAATACTGTTAATTCCCTCGATTGCATTTTGTTTTAATTCATATTGTCATTAATGTCCAATACAATTTCTTTTTATTTTCCCATTATGAGGTTTATTTCCATTCTACTGATTTCATTATTTCACCTTATCCTATATATGACATGTGGGACGCGGGTGGTGCTGTGGGTTAAACCACAGAGCCTAGGGCTTGCTGATCAAAAGGTTGGCGGTTCGAATCCCCGCAACGGGCTGAGCTCCCATTGCTCGGTCCCAGCTCCTGCCAACCTAGCAGTTCGAAAGCACGTCAAAGTGCAAGTAAATAAATAGGTACGGCTCTGGCGGGAAGGTAAACGGCGTTTCCGTGCGCTGCTCTGGTTCGCCAGAAGCGGCTTAGTCATGCTGGCCACATGACCCGGAAGCTGTACGCCGGCTCCCTCGGCCAATAAAGCGAGATGAGCGCCGCAACCCCAGAGTCAGCCACAACTGGACCTAATGGTCAGGGGTCCCTTTACCTTTATATATGACATAATTCCCCCCCCCCCCAATCTGGATAGTTCAGTGGGTTAGAGCATGATGCTGGTAACGCCAAGGTTGACAGTTTGATCCCTGTATGGAATGGCTGCGATATGTCCCTGCATTTGCAGAGGGTTGGACTAGATGACCCTCAGGGTGCCCCAATTCTGTGATCCTATGAAATTCATGGGGGATAAAGGTTATCAATGGCTCCCTGCCACAATGGCTGTGCTCTGCCTCCACGGTCAGAGGCAGTGACGCCGCTGGATGCCTGTTGCTGGAAATCGCAGGAAAGGAGAGGGATCTTGTGTTCGAATCCCGCTTGCCGGTTTCCCACAGGCATCTGGTTGGCCGCTGCGAGAACAGGGTGCTTGACCAGAGGAGCCGCTGGCCTGACCCAGCAGGACTCTTCTTTCATTGTTTGATCGTTCAGTTGTTTCCGACTCTTCGTGACCCCCTGGACCAGAGCACGCCAGGCACTCCTGTCTTCCACTGCCTCCCGCAGTTTGGTCAAACTCATGCTGGTCGCTTTGAGAACACTGTCCCACCATCTCGTCCTCTGTCGTCCCCTTCTCCTTGTGCCCTCCATCTTTCAGGGTCTTTTCCAGGGAGTCTTCTCTTCTCATGAGGTGGCCAAAGTCTTGGAGCCTCAGCTTCAGGATCTGTCCTTCCAGTGAGCACTCAGGGCTGATTTCCTTCAGAATGGAGAGGTTTGATCTTCTTGCAGTCCATGGGACTCTCAAGAGTCTCCTCCAGCACCAGAATTCAAAAGCATCCATTCTTTGGCAATCAGCCTTCTTTATGGTCCAGCTCTCACTTCCATACATCACTACTGGGAAAACCAGAGCTTTAACTATACGAACCTTTGTTGGCAAGGTGATGTATCTGCTTTTCAAGATGCTGTCTAGGTTTGTCATTGCTTTTCTCCCAAGAAGCAGGCGTCTTTTAATTTCGTGACTGCTGTCTCTTCTTACATACTTCTAAAAATATCACATTCGTTCCCCCCAGGTGTGAGAGTTTTAGTTCAGTAAATCAGCTGCAAACTGCCGCATGAATCTTGCTCTCCTAGATTCAACCCCAGCATAATGGCAAACGGCTGCTAGGAAAGAGTGTCTCCCTGAGACCATATATTTGAAAACTCTGTCGCTAACAATGCTATAAAGGAAACATTTACAAGGAAACAAGGCAGCAATTAAAACGACAAGCCCTTTCCGGATACGATTAAAGCGTTTTAAATCACACTAGGCTCCCTGGGGGGAAAAATCCCGACAAAATGCAATTATGGACCAGATTAACACACTGCTTATAAGGCAGTGGACACCAGCTTGTTGCACTTCCAGCGATTCACAGGTGCATTGGGCATAGAAGCAAACTTTTTTTGGGGGGGGAAATGTGGTTCCTTTGGGACTTTTTGTGTAAAAAGGAAAATGAATTAATCTGAGACATTTGGATTGGAAGATTGGGAAAACATTGTCTAGCAGAAAGTAGATCAGCTGGATGTCATTCTAGAGAGAATATTTTGAATAATTTCTTTTACGCAACTGACAGGACAGTCCTTTTTATTTTTTCCACTCCCTCTTTTCTTCTCTTCTCTCCTTTTCCTCCAGTTTCCTTTCCTTCAGCATTCTCTGGAAGCTGTATAATGTATAATCGTGCCTTTATAATAAATAATAATAAATTTTTATTTATACCCCACCCTTCCCGGTTCAAAAACCGAGCTCAGGGCGGCTAACAACAAATTTAAAACTTAATTATAAAAGCAGCATAAAATACAGTATAAAAACATGAATAACAATAAAAATCAAAAATCAATTCGATAATCCCCAGGGAATGCTTTGTGAGAGGCATTCGGCAATCCCCAAGATTATTCGAGGAAAAGCCATGTGCTTTAAATGCGATGTTAAAATGTGCAGTGCGGATGTGACGCATGGATTGTGACACATGGATGTGACGCATGCCCTAGATGTCGTAAAATTGCATAATGGTGTATATGGGTTGCCCGGGGGCTGAACAGGTGCTTGGAGGTAATAATGGGCTGGACAAGAGACTCATTCAAGGAGAAGAGGGCTATCGATGGCTACTAACCAACTGGAGGCAGTGACGCTTCTGAATATCAGTGGCGGCAAACTTCAGGAGAGAGGGCTTCCTCCCACGCTTGAATCCACAGGAATCTGGTTGGCCACTGTGGGAACAGGATGCTGGACTAGATCAGGGGTCAGCAAACTTTTTCAGCAGGGGGCCAGTCCACTGTCCCTCAGACCTTGTGGGGGCCGGACTATATTTTGAAAAAAAATAAAAATGAACGAATTCCTTTGCCCCATAAATAACCCAGAGATGCATTTTAAATAAAAGGACACATTCTACTCATGTAAAAACGTGCTGATTCCCGGACTGTCCGCGGGCCGGATTGGGAAGGCAATTGGACCGGATCTGGCCCCTGGGCCTTAGTTTGCCTACTCATGGGCTAGAAGCAGTTCTCAACCTGTTGGTCCCCAGATGTTGTTGGACTACAACTCCCATCATCCCTGAGCTCCGGCCTTGCTAGCTAGGGGTGATGGGAGTTGTAGTCCAACTTCTGGGGACCCACCGGTTGAGAAACATAGCTGTCAACTTTCATATTTGAAAATAAGGGATCAGCAGCCTCAAAAATAAGGGATCAGCGCCTCACCTGTCCCGAGGACAGTCTACGGGATATCTAACAATCCGGGATAGCAGCGGGAAACGGTGCTGGAATAAGGGAATTTCCCGCAAGAAAAGGGAAGGTTGACAGCTATGGTTGAGAAAGGCTGGGCTAAGATGGACTTCCTTTGGTCTCGGCCAGCAACGCCTGATGTTCTTAAGTGTCCGGCTCAGTATAAAGCAGTTTCCGCTCATTCCTGCAGCCGCAACCAGGAGCCTCAGGCTAGGAATTCTGGCTTTGGCTGCAAAAACGAAGCACAGAAGCTTCTCTGCAAATCAGCGCCGGTGTGAATATCTCTCCCCTCCCCAAATTCGGTCTTATGAAAGGCCATCCCACTCTAAGCCCCACTGCTGTCCGATTCCACACACAGCTGGGACAAGATCAGCACCGGCCCCTACGAAAGGCCTCGCTTCCCCCCTCCTTGAGCATCTTCGCGTATCGGGCGGCCATCTGTTCGCGTGTGTTTATCCCCTTTCACTTATCCTCTTTATCGCACTCCTTCCCTTGTGGTGACTTGTGGCCACCGGCGAACTCACGTGATCTCCCCATCAGTCACTGGCTGTCTCGATTCCGGGCTGGGATCATAATCTCCCTTTGTTGAGCTGACACAGAGCATCGGGGGGCAAAACTGCGGCATCCTCTTGCCGTGAGACAGTAAATATCCCTACGAAGCCACCTGCTTTTGGGCCTGAGGAGGAATTGAGCTCACCCTTCCTGATGTTAGGAAGCTGTTTTCTCCCAGACAGACCCAGATGTACCTTGAGATGCTGCCAAGGGCAGAATCTAGACCTTCTGCTCTCCTGCTAGCCCTCATGGTTCTAAATCCGTCGGGTACGAACACAATGGTCATTTTGCGCAAGAAAATTCAACAGGTTGTTAAGCTTGGAGCAGGGAGACCGGAAGACAGCTACGTCCTGATGCATGACCCCTTTAGATAATAACAATAACAATAACAATAATTTATTATTTATACTCCGCCCATCTGGCTGGGTTTCCCCAGCAACTCTGGGTGGCTTCTAACCCAATATTAAAAACAATGCAGTGTCAGACATTTAAAACTTCCCTAAACAGGGCCGCCTTCAGTTGTATTTTAAAAGTAAAACAGTTGTTTATTGCCTTGACATCCGGTGGGAGGATGTTCCACAGGGCAGCGCCACTACCGAGAAGGACCTCTGCCTGGTTCCCTGTAACTTGGCTTCTTGCAGTGAGGGAACCGCCAGAAGGCCCTCGGCGCTGGATCTCAGTGTCTGGGCAGAACGATGGGGGTGGAGACGCTCCTTCAGGTATACAGGACCGAGGCCATTTAGGGCTTGAAAGGTCAGCACCAACACTTTGAATTGTGCTCAGAAACGTAAAGCATGCGAGGCTCTGACAGGGACTGGCCCCAAATCACCCCGTGAACTTGATGGGTAAACTGCTTTGTGAGCAGAGAAGGCCTCTCCGTCTCCGGTATCTCCAGAAATATCCCCCAATTCTGAAAACCCGGAGAAGCACTGCCAGTCAGTGCAGACAATGCTGGGTAGGCAAACCTCAATGGCCTGCTTTGGTATAATGCAGTTTCCTATGTTCCCGCTTTAGTGATGTATGAAAGTGAGAGCTGGACCATAAAGAAGGCTGATTGCTGAAGAATTAATGCTTTTCAATTATGGTGCTGGAGGAGACTCTTGAGAGTCCCATGGACTGCAAGAAGATCAAACCTCTCCATTCTTCAGGAAATCAGCCCTGAGTGCTCACTGGAAGGACAGATCCTGAAGCTGAGGCTCCAAGACTTTGGCCACCTCGTGAGAAGAGAAGACTCCCTGGAAAAGACCCTGATGTTGGAAAAGATGGAGGGCGCAAGGAGAAGGGGACGACAGAGGACGAAATGATTGGACAGTGTTCTCGAAGCTCCCAGCATGAGTTTGACCAAACCGCAGGAGGCAGTGGAAGACAGGAGGGCCTGGCGTGCTCTGGTCCAGGGGGTCACGAAGAGTCGGACACGACTAAATGACTAAACAACAACAACAACAAATGTTCCTGCTTAAATCTACTCTTTATGCAACACCATGAGGACTGGAATCTTGCCCATCCTTTACGGAAAGGGTTTGTCGCTCAGGGCGGAACATCTCCTGATGGGTCTGGGAATGTCACCTGCCTGCAGGTCCGGATTTGGGTTTGATGAGGCCCTCAAGCTACTGAAGGTAATAGGGCCCTTTATATGTCCAGCTGTCCTTTATCACAACAAATTGTCGCTGTTTTTTGTGTTGAATATATGCTATATGGTCATTTATGGACCTCATAGGTATCTAAAGCAATTTGCACATCACAAAATGTGTATTTTATCAAAGTAATTGATATAGAAATGAGCAAACCAGTGATATTTTAGGGGGCAGGCTAGCAGGCGGGGCCCATGACTTACATCATAGGAGCCTACACAACACAAAACACTGTTGCTGTATGTAGGCTTTATTTTATTTGTTTTTTATCTTATATTTTGCAAATGTACATCCAGTTTTTTTCTTTAATTTTTTGGGGGGGCCTCCAAGAGAGTGGGTCCCTAAGCTATAGCTTGTTTAGCTTATATGTAAATCCGGCACTGCCTTCCTGAAACCTTGGGAAAGAAGAGGGTGGAAGAAACTTCAGTGGCTGGATGGTTGTCATTACACGTGGCTGTCACTCACAGAGAGCAGGGAAAGGGCACTGCAACATTTCGCTAGATAGCTGAATCTGCCTTTGTCCCAGCCGAGGCCTGTAGCTTTGTCCAAATTGCCTCTCTGACTGTTTAAGCATGAAAGGACTTACAGTGGTACCTTGGGTTAAGTACCTTGGGTACTTAATTCGTTCCGGAGGTCCGTTCTTAACCTGAAACTGTTCTTAACCTGAAGCACCACTTTAGCTAATGGGGCCTCCTGCTGCTAAATGACCCTCAGACTTTGAAAAAGCTGGTATCACTTGATCAAGTTCATCTGTTTTGCTGAATTGATTAAACTAAGTAGTTTTAATTGGATCTGGAATAAGTGTGCAATTAATGGTTACTGTTTGGAATTCTTAGTGCGTCGTGAAAACTGCTTTTCTGAGTTACTGCTATTTATAGGATAGGATAGGATAGGATAGGATAGGTGCACTAGGGGACCAAGGGGACGGTGGACAAAAAAGTTTGGGATCCACTGCTTGAGATGCTTTTGCTCAACACTATGAAAAGCATCTTGTCAACGTACCTGCTCTCCCCCCCTCCAGCCCAAACAGAATGCAAACAGCTCTGTTTCCTATTGATTTGTATAAAACAGCAGACCAGCCTTGCAAACAAGACTTCCTCTCACCCCACCCGAATTGCACAAACATTGCAGCAGAGTGGAGAAGCGACCCCCCCCCCCCGCCACAGCGTTTAATATTTTGTATAAAAAGCCAAGGAAACAAAACTCAAGCCCGTCTCATCGGGGGACCGGACTCGCAAAGCACAGAGCTCTCTTTCATTGCTGGACTTTTCTGTGTCCCCAGAAATGATAAACAATCCTTTTGTCTGGGACATAAACAACGGCTGGGGGAGAACAAAGCCGGTGATTCACTTTGCGGGTCAGCTGAGGTGCCCATGTGACCGCTCCCACCCTGGCTTCCTGCTCCCACTGAAGTGAGGCTGATGCCGACTGAAGCAGAGAGGTCCCTTCAGATAGCGAGGGTTCGATCTGAAGGCTCTCCGGGGGGGGGGGGGCTTAGCCTGGGGATCAGGATGGATTGGTCAGTGCCAGGAACGTCCTGGATACGGGGGAGCAATGGGCCTTCCCATCACCCCTGGAGAAGTGCAACCAGGACACCTTACATGTCCATGATGCATTGATTAATTGCAATTATTTTAAAATGGGGTAGGGCTGTCAGGTTACAGCATCCTGGAAGGGAAGGCTATGCAATGACTACTAGTGATCACACTTCTGAATACCAATAGCTGGAGACTCTTGTGCTCAGGTACTTTTTGGGGCGGTTCTTACAACCAATTGGGCGGCTGCTGTGATAACAGGATGCGGGACTATATGGGCCACTGAGAGCTCATCTTATGGGCCACTGAGAGCTCATCTTATGGGCCACTGAGAGCCTATATGGGCCACTGAGAGCTCATCTTATGGGCCACTGAGAGCCTATATGGGCCACTGAGAGCTCATCTTATGGGCCACTGAAAGCCTATATGGGCCACTGAGAGCTCATCTTATGGGCCACTGAGAGCCTATATGGGCCACTGAGAGCTCATCTTATGGGCCACTGAGAGCTCATCTTATGGGCCACTGAGAGCCTATATGGGCCACTGAGAGCCTATATGGGCCATTGAGAGCCTATATGGGCCACTGAGAGCCTATATGGGCCACTGAGAGCTCATCTTATGGGCCACTGAGAGCCTATATGGGCCACTGAGAGCCTATATGGGCCACTGAGAGCCTATATGGGCCACTGAGAGCCTATATGGGCCACTGAGAGCTCATCTTATGGGCCACTGAGAGCCTATATGGGCCACTGAGAGCCTATATGGGCCACTGAGAGCTCATCTTATGGGCCACTGAGAGCCTATAAGGGCCACTGAGAGCTCATCTTATGGGCCACTGAGAGCCTATATGGGCCACTGAGAGCTCATCTTATGGGCCACTGAGAGCCTATAAGGGCCACTGAGAGCTCATCTTATGTTCTTATCTGGGCAAAGCTTGACTCCTGGCAGTTCCCCCTCATTTTAAGAAAGGAAAGACACCTCCAGGGATGGAGGCTGGCCCGTGAGCTGACCACGTTGTTCCAAACCAACACAGGACCAGGTGCTTGAAAACAACATGGCCTTTACCTGGTCAAGAAAGTCGACATAGCCTATAAACTTTAAAACGAAAGCTGTACCCTTGCAGTGGAACGTACAACTTTAAGACGATCACTTTATAAAATAGATATTGTAAACAGTGGCCAGTGGTTAGGTCTCCCTTCACAATGCAGCTTGGCCAACTAATGTGTGTAAAGACATCGTTTGGCGGCGATACCAAACAGGCTGGATTATTTCCAGACCAGTGGTCCACATGCCCTAAAGCGGGATAAAATATACAACTTACACTGGGCATGTGTCTCTTCCATGACCACATCTCCCAGGCAGGGCTGGGAATGTCTCCTGCCTGAAACTCTGAATCTACACTGCCAGTCAGTGTAAACAGTACTGAGCTAGCTGGATCCATGCTCTGACTCAGTATAAAGCAGTTTCCTATGGCTACATGTTGGAGGAGAGGGAGCTGAGGATCCAAGCATTCTTGTTTTGTCTGTACAGTGGTACCTCGGGTTAAGTACTTAATTCATTACGGAGGTCCGTTCTTATCCTGAAACTGTTCTTAACCTGAAGCACCACTTTAGCTAATGGGGCCTCCCGCTGCCGCCACGCTGCCGGAGCACGATTTCTGTTCTCATCCTAAAGCAAAGTTTTTAACCTGAAGCACTATTTCTGGGTTAGCGGAGTCTATAACCTGAAGCGTATGTAACCTGAAGCGTATGTAACCCGAGGTACCACTGTATATTTCTTCAAAATAACCCACCGTGTCTTCGGCTGCGGGTCTTTGAACGCCACAAAAACAGAACCCCGAACGTGATGGGCGATTCCGTCACAGATGTCATGGGAGGCTTCAGGCGTGCAGAGAACCCAGAGCATTCCTGGCTTTTATCATCTAATCCCCGCGGCTGGAGGACCAGCCAGCAGAGTGGCCTCGTCTGCCCGGGGTGTATTGATTTCTCCCCCTGCTGCTGACTTTCTATAATGGCTCAGAGGAGGCCCTCTGAGGCTAGTCCGGATTTATCACTCTGGCGCTGAGCAGGAAAGGGAGAGATCACTTGCTCCCGGGGGGCCTGCCGAAAGCACCAGCCCCCCAAACACTTCCACCTTCCTCTACGCTTTCCCTAGGACTCCTCAAGACAACCTACTTTCTGAGCATTCATTCTGACTTGTTTGCACAAACCTTACGCAGTGGTTAGACCCTGTCTGGTCTTTGTTTCCCCCCCTGTTCGGCTTGCAGGATGTTCCCATTAGTCATTCATCCTATACTTTCATTCTGCTCCACTTTCCTAACCCCAGAAAGTCTGGCTTTCTTTCTTTTTTTAAAGTGCATCTGTTGGCAATATGGCAGACGTGGGCATCCTTAGGGCATCCAGGAGCTGAATATGGCCTTCCAAGTTTCTCTCGGGACTCCTCCCAGCTACCCCACTTTCCCCAGCCCCACGTCCCCAGTTTTTCACCCTCCTTGAGCATTTCTGTCTGGCTGAATTGTTTCACTGAACTCTGATCTTGCCCCTTTGCTTGCCTGGGTGGGGGATAGAGAGGGGTGTTAGAGCATAGAGACTAGCTCACTGCACAAAGGTAAAATTAGCATCCATTGCTCCACCTACTTTTTGCCTCTGGCTCCACTCACTGCTGGGAATGTGTTACGCTAAGGTGATAGAGTGCTTTTATCGGCTTCAATTACACAAACCTACATTTCCAGAGGGATGCGGGTGGCGCTGTGGGTTAAACCACAGAGCCTAGGACTTGCCGATCAGAAGGTCGGCGGTTCGAATCCCCGCGACGGGGTGAGCTCCCATTGCTCGGTCCCTGCTCCTGCCAACCTAGCAGTTCGAAAGCACGTCAAAGTGCAAAGTAGATAAATAGGTACCACTCTGGCGGGAAGGTAAAACCGCGTTTCCGTGTGCTGCTCTGGTTTGCCAGAAGTGGCTTAGTCATGCTGGCCACATGACTCGGAGGCTGTCTGTAGACAAACGCTGGCTCCCTCGGCCTATAGAGCGAGATGAACGCGCAACCCCAGAGTCAGTCACGACTGGACCTAATGGTCAGGGGTCCCTTTACTTTATATTTCCAGAACATGCTTGAATCCCTCCTGCAAACATCCCGACAGCCTGGAGGCGACCCAAAAACACTTGACCTACTGCAGCGGCTCGCCAAGCGTTTTTCGGCAAAAGGTTCGCCGCAGCACGAAATGTCATCGCTGGTTCTGTTGGGAGAATCAACACAGGAGATGCAGGACTCGGGAACAGAGAAAAGAGATATCAGGCTAGCCCATGAGGGCAAATGGAGCACTGTCCCATTGTGAGGAGGGAGCCAGCAATAAATCACACAGTGCAAGTTGGAGTTGCAAAAGGCCCACGAGCTGCATGGGCCTAATGAGCACAGCAACTCATCTCCGAGAAGGCCTGCCCCCTGAAGCAGTTGCCGAGACCAAATGTCCCCACAGCTAAGTCTCCACCTTTCCAGGGTTTTTTAAAAGCAATCTGAGACTGCGCCGGCATGCAGCCCACCTCTCCTCTGCCCTTTTCATGCCTCTTCTGGTTCTGGGAGACAAACAGGGAGGGGAAGGTGGAGCAAAGTCACTGCGGCTGGCAGCCACTTTTGCAGTTGGTGTAGCATAGTGTCTAAGAAGAGTAAGCTGGGAACCAGGAAGCTGTTGGTTCAAATCTCACCAAGCAACTCTTGTTTGAGAGCCAGTGGTTAGAGAGTTCGACCTAGGAGGCCATGGTTCAAATGCCCCCCTCTCAGCCACCGGGTGTGACCTTGAGCCAACCATTGCCTCTCAACCCAACCTACCTCACAGGGTTGTTGTGGGGATTAAACGAGGATGGGGAGAACCATGCATGCCACCTTGAGCTCCTTGGAGAAAAAGGTGGGATAGGAATGCAATAAAGAAATAAGATATAGGATTGCCTTTCCAGGCATTTGGGGCACCGACGAAACTACGCAGAGGCTAACATGAGCCCTCAAGAGCCCCCAAGAATGAAAGAGCCCCCAGCAAATCTGAGCAAACCCTGCAGGGCTTCAAACCCAGAGGCTGGAGAAGCAATCTCAAATTCCAGCACGGCTGGCTCCAGGCCCCGAGACTTTCCTTTAAGAAGCTTCATCCATCCTCCTTGCCTTTGGAAAAGATAACACAAACGCCACAAGCTGACCCCTGTGCATAGTCCGCATGCTTTGCCTGTCAACGCTCCTGGCAGCCCACGACCAGGAGAATGCAAAGCACCCGTCCGCCCTTGGACCGTACGGGACGCGCCGTCCCGCTCCTCACAGGGGGCCCAAGTGCCAGAGGGCTGCCCACAGGCCCATTGTTCCCTGGAGCCTGGAGCTTCAGCTGTTGTTGGCAGCGACAAGGATCTGATGATTTCACAGCAGCAGAGGCAAATTCCCTTGGTCAATAAGACTAGCGAGCCTTTCAAGACAGAGCTGGGGGGTAATAAAACCAGAGGCCGCTGCCTCTGCAACGTTCCATCGCAATCCTGACGATCCGTCAAAGGGATTCTCTAGAAAGTGTCTAAGTTTATTCTTTATAGGGAACAGTGAGACGGCAACCCAAAATTCCCCAGCCCTGGAAATCTCTCTCTGGAGAGCCACCAAAGTCTGGGCCTGTTCATTTTCTGGAAGTGAAGTAAGTGGGGGGGTTTTCTATTTCATGATGTTTTGCATTCCTGGGCAAGATTTAAGTTGCACGTGTATGTTGATAACCTGCATTTCTTTCCTAGTGAGAGCATTATTTGCATATTGTTACCTAACTCCTAGCTCCAAATATTTGCAAGTCCCTTTTTTTTGTCTCTCTCTGGCTGTAAAGTGCCCAAGTTTTCAGTCGTTATCTGGTTTTAAATAAGCCCTGGAATAGGTCAATATGGGCAGCACTTTAAAGTCCTCCTAGGCAGTGAGATTTGGCTAGAGGGGGCTCTTTTACCGTAAATTTAGTGTTTAACATATGTATTGAATGTGAAGTTGGGGGAAAGGAAAGCCCCAAGTTATAAAAAGAAGCTTGAAAACTACTTTCTGGGGTGTTGGGTGAGAGGGTTGCTACCAAAAAGCAAGCAAGCTATTGCTAAAAACATCAAGAAGTCCACACTGACAATTTTTGTCATGTCAACTCAAGGAGATAGTTTTGCACTAAGTACCCTAAAGTCACAGGATATTAAAGTTAGCTTTGAGATAGACTCAACCTAACATTCTTGGGCTAACATTCAGGATAAAGGCTGACCCAGACACCAAGGGCTTGTTAGGTTTATTGAAGAAGAAAACCATTTAACAATATTTTAATTGTTATTGTTATTTTTAATCTGTTATTTATTGCATAAGCGAACTCAAGCCGGCTCATGTACCCCCCCTCCCCATTTTATTCTAACAACTCTGTGAGGTACGCTAGGCTGAGAGGCTGTGACTGGCCCAAGGTCACCCAGTCACCTTCATGGGCGAGTGGAGATTTGAACCTGGGTCTCCCAGGTCCTAGTCCAACTCTAACCATTACACAGCAGTGTAACACCAGCATTAGCCAGCTTGCAACCCAGCCCTCTGATGATAATCAGGGTATCTTAAAAAACCAAATGGAGGTGTAGTCTGCATTGCTGGGTTTGGAATTTGCACCACTGGGTCCAGTCTATACCCTCGTGTTCCATACACTGTTAGCTGTACCGCTATGGAGATAACATGAAAAAGAGATATTGTATGCATTGCTTTGCTGTTCACAACAAAATCAAGTATTGTGATACTTCAAAGACCAAGGTCCAAGCTTACCTGTGAGTAGGCCTCACCGTGAACTTAAGGCACCACCTCTGTCATTTTGGCACCAACTGAAAATCCAGCAAGCCTTTCAAGCAGAGATATTTCCCAGTCTTGCATCTGTACTGGAATTGTTTAAAAGATGCTTTCAGATGTTTGTATCCCCTGTCTGCCTGCTGCCCTGGGTTCCTTTGGAAGAGGGGGGTATGTGTTGTTGTTGTTGTTGATGATGTTGTTACAGCTGATCAAACTGGCATAAGATTGCACTGTAACAAATTTATGATGGTATAAGACTGCTTTTGTTAATCAGAGGGTTGTCGAAATCCCTCTGCCAGGGATGGGACGGGGAACAGTTTGTGGTCCCTCCAGATGTTGTTGGACTCTCAATTTCATTCTCATTCCTGTCCACACTGACCATACTGACTGGATCTGATGGAAGGTGGGAGTTCAGCAGCAGAAAGAGTGGCAAGGAAATGCAAAATTCACAGTGAATGGTCATTGGGCTAATTTGTCAACCTGGTGCCCCGTGTACTTTGTTGGGACTCCCACCAGCCCAGCCAGGATTGCCAGGGTTCAGTCAGTGGTGATGAGAGTTAAGAGTCCAACAACATCTGGAGGGCACCAGGTTGGGGAAGGCTTTGACTGACATGTCATGGATTGTCAGGTTCTTTTGCATTTTATTAACTGTTCTCTCACTCTCTCTACACCCACGCTTCTACAATACACAGCTGCCCACGCAGGTTAACATTCCCTACCTCTGACGGAACAGATGCCATTCCATGGAATCTGATGTCCGTCAACAACATTGCGTGGGTCTAAGATGCCACAAGGCTCTTCTTTGATTTTCCACTGGAAGTATAATGAAAATACTAAAGAAATATGTTATTTACATTATGTCATTTATTTATAATTTATTATTTTCACAGCCAAACCCTGAACTATAGAACAGTAATATTATATATTATATATATAAAAAATATTTTTCTGTGTATAAGACTAGGTCCCCCCCCTAAAAAATAATGTCAAAAATTAGGGGGCGTCTTATACATGGATATATCTCCCCACATTTTCTTAAATCTGAGTCCCCGAAAATCATCTTATACATGGGTAAGTCATATAGATGGAAAAATATGGGGTGTGCGTGTATATGTATGTGTGAATATATATATATATATATATATATATATATATATATATATATATAAACACTTATTTATTGGTGACATTTCAGAGCCAACCAAGCCCTCAAAAATATAATAATTTTATTAGGTGCTTTTCAATGGCAAAGCCCTCAATAATTTGTCATTTTTTTAAAGGGATAAGCCCTCATAGAACAGTAGTAATAACATCTTTAAAATGTCAGGTTTTTTTAATCAGTCGCTTTCCGGTCAAGCCATCAGAGAAAAAGGATAATAAAGCATTTTTTTCCTTTTTTTTTTAAGCCGCAGGAGGGGGAAAGTGACGAGGCCGAGGCGACTCCCTCCTTTCCCTCCCCCTCCCCTCCGCGTGGGCGTGGCCGAGGCGGACACGTGAACATCTCCCCTCGGTGGGCGTGGCCCCCCTTCCCAGCCCAGTCCGCCCATTGGCTCGCCCTAACAACGGCGACCGGCTGAGGGCGGGGGAGCGAAAGGGAAAGGAAGCCGCCGCCGTCCCCGCTTTAAACGCCTCCGGGCGGAAAACGCAGCCTACGCGCTCGGGTTCCGGGGCGAAGGCGGGGGGCGCGCGCGAGCGGAGGGACGCTCCGGAGTGGCGCACACGCGCAGAAAGCGACTGAGAGAGAAGCGACTGAGGGAAAGAAAGAGAGAGAGAGAGAGAGAGAGAGAAAGGCACATATCTCCACACACCCGCCTGACTTTTTTTAATTCTGTAACTGAATTTCGCAGCGTTGAATCCCACCCGCCCGCGCTTTCTTCCGTCTCCGGCGGCTGAGGAGACCCGTGAGGGGGACCGTAGGGCGGCCTGGGCTGAGTCTTCACCCTTCGTCCTCCCTCGGCCGGTGGGGGGGGGGGACGACGAGGTCCCCTCAAAAGAAGACTTTCCACACCTTTCCCCTCAGAGCCGGCGGCGGCCCTGCGAGAGGAGCTCGGGATGGCGGCGGCGGCGGCGGCGGACGACGACAAGGGTAAGCGGCGCTCGCCTCAGACTGAGGGCGGCCGAGGGGAGACCAGCGCCCTCCCTCTTCCCCTCAGAACTTTCTCGCGCGCTCTGGCCACGCCCCTTCCGAACGGCCCCCCCCCCTCGCGAACGCTCGAAACGGCGGCCCCCTCCCCCTTCCCCCCCTCTCAATATCACGCCACACCTGGCGCCCCTCCCCTTCGAGGGAACGGTCGCTCTCGCCACGCCCACCACCCGCCCCCTCCCTCCCTCGGGATCGCTTGCGGCCACGCCCCCCTGGTAGAACGGTTTCCTTGCTCCTCCCTTTTTCGGAGCTGCCAAGCCGGGGATCTTTCTCTTGGCCCCTCCCCTTTAAAATGGGGGCGGGGTTCTACCTTGCTCCGCCCACTCTTTTGCTCCCCTACCTCTCTACCTGTTCCATCTTCCTAAGGCAGTGGTGTCCCAACTTTTTTCAAAGAGGGGCCAGATTTGATGAAGTGAAGGGCCGTGAGGGCCGACCAAAGTAGTTAACTTTTTTTAAGGATTGAAGTTGTTGAGGTGTTGTTTTTTTAGGATTTTACCCCAGGAAATAAACTGCCAAAGGGGCCGGATTAGGTCCCCAAAATGGGTTTTGGACATGCCTGCCCTAAAGTAATCTGGGCGTTGTTACTTTTATTGTTAATTCTCAGCCTCTGTGGCTCCTCCCATTTGCTCTGGCTCCGCCCTCAATCTCCCTTAGCCCCTCCCCTTTAGAACCTTCAGGCTTCCTTAACCCCGCCCCAACTTCATAAAGCCCTGCCTTCCTGTGTGATCTTTTATTGTTAATTCTCAGCCTCTGTGGCTCCTCCTATTTGCTCTGGCTCCGCCCTCAATCTCCCTTAGCCCCTCCCCTTTAGAACCTTCAGGCTTCCTTAACCCCGCCCCAACTTCATAAAGCCCTGCCTTCCTGTGTGATCTTGTTCCGCCCCCATATGAGCTACCCTAAAGCCTCATTCTCATCCCCATTCCTCCCAGAGCTCCTGAGCCTCCTGCTTCCCCCCAATCCTCTCTCCCAGCAGTGCTCTCCATTCCCTTTCTTGTGCCCCTCATTACTCACTCTTCTCTCTCCTCTTTCCACCTTAGAAGCCCCCACCCCAAACTCATGGTTTCTTAGCTTGAAGAACCACCCAGCCTTGCTGACCTATTGGGTCCCGCAGCCTTCAAGGTCTGCGTACGCCATGTGGCCTTTTCTCAAAACTTTCCTGCATGGTTTTTCTCTTAGTCACTTTCATTGATTTCTACCATTTTCTATCGCTTAATGACAATGGTCTCCAAGTGGTTGTCAATAAAAATGGGTTAAAATAATGAAATGAGAGCTCAGTTTAAATGTCTGCTGGAAGAAAACAAAGTTTGGAAGTTCAGCAGGGAAGGGGGCCTTTCTGACCTGAACTGGAAGGGAGTTCCATAAAATTGGTTCTTGAAATTCTCTCCCTCCCCAGATCCTTCCTCTTCCCCCTCCTGCTGGCTTAAACCCTGCAGCCTTGATTCTCTGCCCCTCTTTGGGATCCTTCCGGGTATACCCCTGCCCCCACAACCCCCCCACCTTTCCCATCATCCTTCTGCCTTGCAGCTTTGCCTCTCTTGTGGACACATCCTTGTTTTTGCCTGTTTTGTCACCCCTTCGGTCGCAAATCCCCTTTGTTTTCACTCTTACTGGAGAAGCCGGTGTTGTTGTAACCTCTAAACACTTGTCCTCAACCCCCTGGGGCGCTTCTTAACTTCCCTTGTTCATAAAGGCTTGGCTTGGCGCCTCAAGCTTTGATGCAAGATTTAATTTGTGCCTTTAATTGGCGGCACTGAAAACTTTCCCTTTCAGACCGGCCCACGGTGATGATGAGAAGGGAAGCTGCGATGGGGAGGTGCCTCCCCGTTCCCCTTTCAGGACTGCATTTTAGCCGAGGTCGGGGACGAGAGAGTGTTCGTGGGCGGGTGGGTTTTCTGCTCCTGGTTCAGCGACACCTTTTTCCCGACAGTGTGCGATAAAAGATATGAAAAAAGCCATTGCAATTGTTCTCGTGAGGCCGGACTAGCGCTAAGTTAATATTTATCAAGCTGCTCTGTAACTGTAAGCGCCGGGAATGCGCATCAGATGTTTTTGTGATCCCGGGCCAGACCTGTTGACTTGGAAATTGCAGCGCAAACAGAAATGTTAGCAGTTGCTAATGACAGAGGGCCTGTGCCATCCCCTCATATTTGTAATTGATAGGGGTAGCCGTAGCCCACGTTAAGGCATTCCTGGCCTGGTGTCTTTGCTCCTCTGCACTAACTCGCCACTGGTGTGCTTTGTACATTATTAGCAAGTGCTGTCTATGTTATCTGGTGCCTGGAATGCCGGGTTTTGGATAGCGGAGAGCAGCCTGATCAAATTGCCCCACCCCCGAGCTGTGGAAAGCCTGGGGAAGCCCCATCTCTGAGCTTGGAGGAGGGGACGTGCATTTTAAGGACCACAACTTGATAGTAGAGCATCAGCTTTGCATGCAGAATGTTGCAGGTTAAACATAAGAACAGCCTGCTGGATCAGGCCAAAGGGGGCCCATCTAGTCCAGCATCCTGTTCTCACAGGGGCCACCAGATGCCTGTGCAAAATACCCAAAGTCAGGACTGAGCCCAGAGCCCTCTCCCCTCTGGCGGCTTCCAGCAATTGGTATTCAGAAGTACCGTATTTTTCGCCCTATAGGATGCACCGTCCCATAAGGCGCGCCTAGTTTTTTGGGGGGGGAATAAAGGGGAAAAAATTATTTCCCCCCCCCAGGCGCGGGGCTGGGGCGGGGGATGCCCGCCCGAGCTTCCCCCGACCCCAGCCCCCAAACAGGCAGCTCTCTGCAAGCTGTGGGAGCCCAGTGCTGGCTCCTGCTGCTTGCTGAAAGGTCCGCGAAGCCTGGACGCACTGAGCTCAGCGCACGCAGGCTTCGGCATGCAAGCAACTCTCCGCAAGCAGCGGGAGCGCTCCCGCTGCTTGCGGAGAGGTCCGCGAAGCCTGGAGAGCGAGAGGGGTCGGTGTGCACCGACCATTCTCGCTCTCCAGGCTTCACCGAAAGCCTGCATTCGCCCCATAGGACGCACACACATTTCCCCTTCATTTTTGGAGGGGGAAAAGTGCGTCCTATAGGGCGAAAAATACGGTACTGCTTTCTCCACCTACGGAGGCAGAGCAAAGTCACAGTGTGGGTAGTAGCCATTGATGACTCTGTCCTCCGCCAATTTGTCCGTACAAGTTAGTGGCCATCACTGCCTCCTGTGGGAGCAATTCTGTAGTTTAAAACTGCTGCATGAAGGAGGACTTCCTTCTATCCGTCCTGATTCTTCTAGCAAGCAATCCTGGGCAACACCAGGTAGGGCTTGGTGAGAGGCCTCATTTGGTGAGAGAACCTACACTGGCTCCCAGTACATTTCCGAGCACAATTCAAAGTATTGGTGCTGACCTTGAAAGCCCTAAATTTCTTCGGTCTAGTATACCTGAAGGAGCGTCTCCAGCCCATTGTTCTGCCCGGACACTGAGGTCCAGCGCCGAGGGCCTTCTGGCAGTTCCCTCGCTGCAAGAAGCCAAGTTACAGGGAACCAGGCAGAGGGCCTTCTCGGTAGTAGCACCCGCCCTGTGGAACACCCTCCCAACCAGATGTCAAAGAGAAAAACAACTACCAGATTTTTAGAAGACATCTGAAGGCAGCTCTGTTTAGGGAAGCTTTTAATGTTTAATAGGTTATTGTATTTTAATATCCCGTTGGAAGCCGCCCAGAGTGGCTGGAGAAACCCAGCCAGATGGGCGGGGTATAAATAATAAATTATTATTATTTCAAAACCCCAGGGAGCGTCTGCCAAATGCGGAGCTTGATGGACCAAGGGACTGACTCTGTATATGGCTGCTTCCTGTTTTCTTCCCTATCTGTTGCATCTAAAGTGGAAAGTGAGACGTTTCCCTCCCTTATAGCACTAAAACACGTGGACATTCAGTGAAGCTGAATGCTGGGAGATTCAGGGTGGATAAAAGAAAGGACTTAATCATGCACAGCATCGTTAAACTCTGGAACTCCCTCCCACAGCAGGCAGTGATGGCCACCAACTTGGATGGCTTCAAAGGAGGATTGGGCAAATTTCATGGAGGGGGAGAGGGCTACTGAGGGCTTCTAGCCACTATGGCTGTGCTCTGTCTTCACAGCCAGGGGCTGCAATGCTTCTGAATATCAGTGGCTGGAAACTAGAGGACTCTTGTACTCTTGTACCGGTTTCCTGAAAGAGGCATCTGTTTGGCCGCTTTGAGAACAGGATGGTGGGCTAGGTGAACTCCATTGGCCTGATCCAGCTCCAGGGCTTTTATGCTTCCAGCCATGGAGAGTTACACAACATGGTCCTTTCTTGAGCACACCTTTGGTGTGGTGCATGAGCTCCTTCCGTTCCGAAGGTCCGTTCTTAACCTGAAACTGTTCTTAACCTGAAGCACCACTTTAGCAAATGGGGCCTCCTGCTGCCGCCGTGCTGCTGCTGCACAATTTCTGTTCTTATCCTGAAGCAAAGTTCTTAACCTGAGGTACTATTTCTGGGTTAGTGGAGTCTGTAACCTGAAGCGTCTGTAACCCGAGGTACCACTGTAGTGGTAAAAGGCTCACGTGGCAGATCCTACACTGTGTGTGTGTGTGTGTGTGTGTGTGTGTATCTAGTTGTTGCCATTCCTTAAATGTTGGTTCCAACCTTACTTTCCTGCGTTTGAGATGCGGATCCCTACGTAAGTGAAAATGTCAGAAGGAAAGTGCCGGTCGCCGAGGTAGAAAACATTTTCTGAACCCACAGCTGTTCCTGACTGGGTGCACGCTTGCAGAGGTGAATGTCACTGTGCCAGTTGCTAAAGTGTTGGTCCTGGGAGACTGGGGTTCAAATCTCCAGCCAGCCAGGAAGGTCACCTTTGACCAGTTATGGTCTCCTTCTGCCTAACCGGCTGCGCTGGGTTGTTGTGAATATCATATGGGGAAGTGCAGGAAAACCAGGGGCAGGGAGTCTCAGGCAGTGCAACCCTCTAGGCCTCCTTATTGCCTTTGTAACTCTCCAGGTCTTACATACCCTCCATGGACACACCCCAGTTTTTTTACCTGGCTTATACTCTTGATAGCGCTTTTTTGACTGCTGGGGTGGAATATAGAGAGGTGTGTATGAGTTCCTGCAGACAAAGGTAAAATTCACATTCACTGCTCCACCCACTTTTATGTCTCGTCACCCACCACCATCATGTGGCCCTAGGAAGGATGCCCCAGGGGATAATTTGGCCCTCAGAGATGCTTTTGCAGGCATGGTTTGGCTGGCTGTTCCCCAGGTTGCAGGGTCTTAAAGTATGCTCGTGTTTTGGGGGGTGATGTGCGGGCAAGTAGGGTCTTGTTCCCTGTGGGTTTTGATTTGGCTTCTGGCAAAGGCCAGGTGTTTGTTTGTTTTTTTGCCAGCTCTTCTCTGTGACCTTGGCTAGCTGCTGCATTTGGGCAATTGTCTCCCTTGGGCATTCAATTTTTTTAAAAAATGTCCGCAGTTGAGCAGGTTTATGCAGGAGATGCATTTGTTCCGGTTCTGCTGATGTGCAGAACGTGGCCTCTCGCAGGACTGGGTGGGGAAGGGCTGAAGATCAATGGTAAAGTTACTGTAGAGCAGCTGCCGGTCAGTGTAGACAATACTGAACTAGATGGGCCAAGGGTCTGACTGATATAAGGCAGTCTGTTTATGCCAGCTTTTCATTCACAACCATGAGGACTGGAATCTTGACTATTATTTTAAAGGGAAGGTCCAGAGTTCGGTGGCTGAGTCCCCGTTTGCAAACAGAAGGCCCTGGTTCAATCCCACTTAGGTCTGGGAGTGTCCCCTTGCCTGAAACCCTTGAGAGCTGCTGCCAACCCGTGCAGACAGTATTGAGGTAGATCTGTATAAGTCTGCTTTGTATGTTTCAGCATACTGTGGGACCTGGAGCAGGAATAGCTTCATGCTTCTCTGTCTCCCCCACAATTTCCAGCAGCAGAAGTGGAAATACAGTGGTACCTCGGATTAAGAACTTAATTCGTTCTGGAGGTCCATTCTTAACCTGAAACTGTTCTTAACCTGAGATACCACTTTAGCTAATGGGGCCTCCCATTGTTGCCGCCGAACGATTTCTGTTCTCATCCTGAAGCAAAGTTCTTAACCAGAGGTACTATTTATGGGTTAGCGGAGTCTGTAACCTGAAGCGTCTGTAACCTGAAGCATCTGTAACCCGAGGTACCACTGTAATTTAAGCAGCTTCACGATGAGATGGCTGGGCCTTCCTAGGTGCTGGCTGGCATTTCTTAAAAGCTCCCCACTGGCAGGGAATGCATCCTCACCTTCTGCCGCGATAAGTCCACGGACTTTGATTCTGATGGATGTGACTAACCTGGAGTGATGCAATCTCAGGGCTTGGCTGGCGAGATTTCTGTGCCTTCGGCAGGTAAGTGCCTGCCACAGCCAAGCCCTGTTCCTCCGCGAGGGACGTCCCTGTGCGAAACAAAGCCTGTGACCTTAGCTCCAGAGAACCAGCAGCTCCTCTGCTGCATATCAGGGCTAGATTGTCCCAAGAGGGTAGGGCCCGAACTGATGGACTTATCGAGAAAGGAGATTCCAGCTGAACATTAGGAGGCACTTCTGGACGGTAAGAGCTGTTCGACAGAAGGTGGTGGACGACTCCCGTGTGTGACACATGTGTTCTGCCACTGAGTCACAGCCCTTTCTGTTTAAATGAGCCCTTCATACAAAACCATGAGAACTAGAAGCGCTATTTCTAGGGAACCAGAGGAAGCTTCCTTTATACTGAGCCACACCTTTGGGCCATCTAGCTTCGTATTTCCTACTATGCTGAGAGGCAATGGTTTTGCGGCATTTCTGATCGCGGGGGCGTCCCCAATTCTACTTGGAGGTGCCTTCAGGAACTGAGCTCTGGTTCCTTCTGCATGCCAAGCAATTGCCCTGTCGCTGAGCTACCGCCCTTTCTCTTGGCTCCATTGGGTAGGCTCTGCACAGCGTCCCTTTACGGAACCTGACTTTTTCTATCAGGGTACCTGCTTTGTGGAATGTCCTTCCTGCTAGGGTCTGCAAGACCTAATTGCAGGTGGTCTTCCATCCCTGAGTAAAAAATGTGGGGTTATTTACTTATTTATTGTTTGTTAGATCTGGTAGTCCCTTGTTACTGAAGGGTCTCCATATTTATAAACATAAATATATTTTATTGATGTTATTGCGCCCGCCCTGTGGAACGCCCTTCCAGCAGATGTCAAAGCGATAAACAACTACCTGACATTCAGAAGACATCTTAAGGCAGCCCTGTTCAGGGAAGTTTTTAACGTGTGATTTTACTGTATTTTTGGTTTCTATGGAAGCCGCCCAGAGTGGCTGGGGAGGCCCAGCCAGATGGGCGGGGTATAAATAATAAATTATAATATTATTATTATTATCTCCTCCAGCAAGCTCAAGGTGGCAAAATTCTCCTCCCCACCCCATTTTATCCTCACAGTAACCCTATGGGGTAGGTTAGGTTGAGAGTGAGCAGCATTCAAAATCAGCCCAGGTGCATTTTGTGACTGGCGCAGGCCCAGTTGTGGCCACATGGCGATCTCTGGATCCAGGTTGGCAACTGGGAAAAGCAAAATGTCACAGAAGGATCTGAAATATTTTCTTTGAAGCTTGAGTTAGTTTTATTCTGGATTGTTTTATTTGATTTTTTTTAATGTGTTGTAAATTGCTTTGAGATTTGTTCTTTAAAATATAAAGCGGTATAGAAACAAGAATAATAATACCATCAGGGGGAACGGTGCCTAGACATTCCATTGTGGTGACTGCAACTTAGGTTTAAGGTGCCGTTTGGTGATTAGATTATATATCTGAGTTGCTACGCCTGGAGTGAATGACTGGCCAAAGGTCACTCTGTGAGTTTCATGGCAGAGTGGGGATCGGAACCCAGGTCTCTCACTCTTCTCTTTCAGGTTCTCCTAGTCCAACACTCCTACTATACCACATTGGCTCTCCAGATAAGCACATTATAACATTGGAACATTGATCCAAAAGCACATGCAATTCATAAAAAAAAATACAAAACAACTTTCTGTCCCCCTCATATAGCAACTACAGGAAGCTTTGGCTGTTACCGAGATTGAAAAGCGTCCTTCCTGGATGTGCTTTAAATGACTCTGGCACTTGTAGTTAGGAAGGTTTGCCAGGTATTTTATCAGGGATTTTACTGATGTTTGATTTGGTTTGTGTTTTAATTCACTTGATGGACCGTTCAGTCGCCAAGAGGATGGCTTATAAGCGCCAATATGTCTGCGGTTGTGCTGCTGAGGTATACCTGTGTGTGGTAGTTGAATATTGTTCAGTGGCTCGGGGAGCCTGCCCCATCAGTCTTTTCCAGGCCAGGTCGAGCGTCCGTCAATGCATTTTTACTGATGAGTAAGATTGGTAATTGCAAGGAACTTAATACAGCAATGCAGTTAAAACAATATACCACATTAAAGCAAGCCCAGGGGAAAGAGTGATGGAGGTTTAAAAGAGCAGTTGAAGTTACTGCCACTGCCCACCAGTGGAATCTCTGCCTTTTTCTGTTTAATAATAAATATATGTACTGTATATATGTTGTGCAATTTTCCAGGGCTGGTATCAGCCTGCAGCATCCTTGGGGACAGAGCCAGGGCTTCGGTGCTTTGGCAAAGTGTTGGCAGGCAGGTAGACTTCCAGCTTCTCTTCTACCATGTGGGCCTGCGACGTAAGAAGTGCCTGCTGGATCAGGCCAAAGACCCACCGAGTCCAGCATCCTCTTCTCATAGTGGCCAACCAGATGCCTCTTCCAAGAAACCAGCAAGCAGGGTCTGAGCACAAGAGCGTTTTCCCCTCCTGCGGTTTACAGCACCTGGTGTTTAGTAGCCATCTCCTCCGTGAATTTGCCTAACCCTGTTTTAAAGCCATCCTACTTGGTGGCTATCACTGCCTCCTGATGGAAGGAGTTCCATAGTTTAACTGTGTCTCTGTGGGAGTCTATTGTATTTAATTATGGGGTATCAGAGTTTTTATGGGGTATCAGAGAACAGCAAAGGCAAACTTAGACAGCATATTAAAAAGCAGAGACACCACCTTGCTGACAAAGGTCCGTATAGTTGAAGCTATGGTTTTCCCAGTAGTGATGGATGGAAGTGAGAGCTGGACCATGAAGAAGGCTGATCGCCAAAGAATGGATGCTTTTGAATTCTGGTGCTGGAGGAGACTCTTGAGAGTCCCATGGACTGCAAGAAGATAAAAACGATTCATTCTGAAGGAAATCAGCCCTGAGTGCTCACTGGAAGGACAGATCCTGAAGCTGAGGCTCCAAGACTTTGGCCACCTCATGAGAAGAGAAGGCTCCCTGGAAAAGACCCTGATGTTGGGAAAGATGGAGGGCACAAGGAGAAGGGGACGGCAGAGGACGAGATGGTTGGAGAATGTTCTCGAAGCTACCAGCATGAGTTTGACCAAACTGCGGGAGGCAGTGGAAGACAGGAGTGCCTGGTGTGCTCTGGTCCAGGGGGTCATGAAGAGTCGGACACGACTAAACGACTAAACATCAACAACAATCAGGATTTTTAGGGGGCTAACCAGGCTGGGATAGCTGGGATAGCAGGCTTGTTGGTTTCTGAATGTCTGGTGTTGATTTTCAATTTCGTTGTTATGTATGGGACAATGACAATAAAGATGATCGTATTGTGTTGCAATCGGGTCTTATACCAGCTGGAGCAGCTTCACCCCATTATTGGTTGTATGGCTTCAAAAATGACTTCAACCTTGCAATAAAAGCATAAAGTGGATTCAGGAGGCCCGATGGTCAGAGTCGCTAAAGGAGCCATATCGGTCAGGTGATCAGTAGAGGTGATTTTGCAAGCCATAGCACATGGCCTTTCATGATGCAGATCCAATCATCCTTCACGATCCAGTGATGGTCGCCAAGGAGGAGAAGAACCGTAGAATCCTAGAGTTGGAAGGTACCCCAAAGGTCATCTAGTCCAAGCCATGACGATACAGGAATCTCAGCTAACGAATCCCCAAAAGGATTTAAATCTCTGTTTAAAAAGCTTCCAGAAAGGAGAGTCTGCTACCTTTCCAGGTAGTTTGTTCCACCGTCAAAAGAACTCAGAAACTTTGCCAGCTGAATCCGTTGGTTTGGGTCCTAACCTTCAAGGGTGCAAAGAAGAGGGGCTATGAACAGAGAAGACTTTCGGTAACTCAAAGAGGGGTGTGTGTAAAAGAGTTTGCATGGAGCAGATTAAATTCATTCCGTGAAGAACCTCCATGCAGAGGTGAGCAAATAAGCATGAATGAACTGGTGTTTACAAATGGCTGAAACACGTGGCTGTCTGTCTGTTGAATGTGTTGTTTGGAACATACGGTACTTCCTTGAATGTCGTCATCCTCTCTCTCTCTCTCCCCCCCCCTTTTCGAAGCAAAACTCTTGTAATCTCTCCACGCTGCCTTCCATGTGATTCTGGCGCTGAGGGAGGAAGCCCCATTGAACCCAACAGACCTTCCTCTTGCCGCAACAGGCTATATAGGGTTGAGCTGCCAAGCTTCTGTCCTCCTGGCAACACCTGAGCTGTTTTTTTTTTTTTTAAAAAAAAAAACCTCTAAGACTTCCATGCCAGGATGTTGGTAGCTGCCTTCAGTTTGGCGTTCTGTCTCACCGTATTCGCATTTCAAGCTCCTGCTGTATTTGGTTTCCGTGAGCCTCGAGCCGCAATATTAATTTTCTGGTAGTAGGAAGATGAGAACGTACGAAGCTGCTTTCCCACCGGGTTGGATCGTCGGCCTGTCTAACTCCACATTTTCTGAGGTGGCTCTCCAAGGTTTGGGGCAGGGTGCCGCCCCCACTACTACCTGGCGATGTCCGTGGGGATTGAGCCTGCGACCCATTTCGTTGAAGGTAGGTCCTCTGCCCCTAAGTTTACAGCTTTCACTGGGGTTACTTGAGACCTTGAGTCCCTGACAGGGACCAGAATGTCCAGGAACACGCCTTAAGATCTCGGTTCTCGTGGTTCTGAGTAAAAAAGCTGATTGAAAGGAGCGTAGAGAGTTTCTTTCTGCTGACTCGGACCCATGGGTATGTCTAGCTCAGTGTTGCCTACACGAGCAGGCAGCTGCTCTCCAGGATTTCAAGCAGGTGTCCAAGCCAGCAGGGACTGAATGTGGGTGCCACCTCCTCATGCGAAGCAGATGGTCTGCCACTGAATGAATGAAGCCGGATTCTACTCCTCGTGAATTAAAGGCTGATTTTGTAGGGACATTGTAAGCTGAGCTGCGGACCTTCCCTAAGAAGAGACTGTCTCTGGTGACTTGGAGAAATGAGACCCAGCTCCTCCAATCCCCTTTTCTTTTGCTATGCTGTGGAAGGTGGGGGTTGCCACAAACCTGGAGAGAATGAGCCCGGAATACCACCCGCTCCTTTCTCCCTGAAAGCAGCTACAGCTATAGGTATCTTCCAGATGCCATCTAGATCTTCCTAGACTGCATCTTCCCTTGCCATCCCTGAGGATTGATTGATTGTATTAATATTCCACCTTTTTGTCCATGGAGCTCAAGGCAGCTTTCATGGTTCTCCCCCCTCCCTCATTTAATCTCCACAACAACCCTGCGAGGTAGGTTAGGCTGAGAAAAGACAGTGGCTGGCCCTAGGTCATGCCCAGTGGGCTTCATGGCAGAGCGGGGATTTAAAACCCTAGTCTCCCAGGTCCTAGTCCGGCACTCAAACCACTACACCACCCCTGGATCCTTGGCCACGCTAGTTCCTGGGGCTGCTGGGAGTCCAGAACATATGCAAGGCCCCGCATCAGCTACCTGAGTCCTAGTTCTCCCTTCTCGGCAATGTTAGAAACTCAGATATATAAGGTAGGCGCCAAATGGCTCCTTAAATCAGGGTTGCAGTCGCCAAAACGGAATGCCTAGTTGCCATTTTGGGCCAGACGGCTCGGAAGTCGTATTTTTTCAGTGCGGCTTTTTGGTTTCCTGAAATTCATTCTAACTTAAGGTTACCAGATTTTTTTTTCAGTGAATCCGGGGACACTTTTCAACTTCAGTAGGAATGATAGTATTTTGTCAGGGGACTGGTTTGTAAATCCGGGGACTGTCCCCGGGAAACGGGGACGTCTGGTAGCCTTATTCTAACTGTGCAGGTAAAAGATAATGTATAGAATTCTACAGGATGTGTTGCTCATGTGTGAATACAGTCCAGATCCAACGGTCCCCAGGTATGCACCTCCAGATGGTGGAGACGCCAGGTGCTATCCTGGTCATTGGGCATCTTCACTTGGTCACAAGTGGCCGGTAAAGGTAAAGGGACCCCTGACCATTAGGTCCAGTCGTGGCCGACTCTGGGGTTGCGGCGCTCATCTCGCTTTATTGTCCGAGGGAGCCGGCGTACAGCTTCCGGGTCATGTGGCCAGCATGACTAAGCCGCTTCTGGCGTACCAGAGCAGCGCATGGAAATGCCGTTTACCTTCCCACCAGAGTGGTACCTATTTATCTACTTGCACTTTGATGTGCCTTTGAACTGCTAGGTTGGCAGGAGCAGGGACCAAGCAACAGGAGCTCACCCTGTCACGGGGATTCGAACCGCCGACCTTCTGATCGGCAAGTCCTAGGCTCTGTGGTTTAACCCACAGCGCCACCCACTTCCCAAGTGGCTAGTAGCCCAGTGCAAAATGCGCCTGGTGAATTGTGAGTGCTGCTTCTTGATCAGTGAGCTTGATCAGCAGAATTCCCCCCCCCCCCATCCGCTGTGATCTGGCAGGGAGTTTTTGGGGGAAATTCTGTGCATGTGATTGTAAAGGAGAGAGCGGAGACTCGTAGTCCTCCTGAGCTGGAGAAATGGTTGCCTTATGGGAGCGGCCTCCTCTGTGCTCAGGAATGTGGGGAAGGGTGCGTCAGGCGACCTCCTTCCCCATGCCAAGAAGATGCTGAGAAGAGGGTGAAGCAAACTGAGGCAGGGAAAACATGCAGCTTTGCAGCTAAGCCCACAAGATGTTGTTGGTCCTCCCGAAGTCTCATAAACAGGGGTGGGGGCAGCGAACTTTCCCAGCACTTTGTTTTCCTACAGGAAAGCGTCCACAAAAGCAACAGTGAATCTGTGCTAATGTCTATTGCAAATAAATATGCAGGTTGGCAATTTCAAAAGGTTCTTAGCTTTGCTTCCTAAATATGTTTCCTAAGAACGAAAACACTGCAGAGGTTTGCGTGGGAAGTCACGAAACAATGTGACTATTTGAAGTCCGTTCGTAATAATTTGGAAATTCAATAAAATTACATTGTATATATAAAAACAATTAGATGTGTTACCTCAATACTGAGCTGGGTTCAGGGTCTTTGTACAGTAGTACCTTGGTTCTCAAACGCCTTGGTACTCAAACAACTTGGAACCTAAACACTGCAAACCCGGAAGTAAGTGTTCCGGTTCGCGAACTTTTTTTGGATGCTTGAACGTGCTTCATTTTGACTGTTATGCTTCCGATTTGAGTGCCACACTTCTGTTTTGAGTGTTACACTGAGGTCTGTCTATTTTTGGTATTTTGCTTTTTTGTTTTTGCGGCTCTTTTTTCGTTTTTGTTACTGTGTGGAACCCAGTCCAGTTACTGATTGATTGATTGATTGATTGATTGTGTGACTGAAGTACATTGTTTATTGCTTTCATTTTATGGAGCAATGGTCTCGTTAGATAGTAAAATTCATGTTAAATTGCTCTTTTAGGGGTTGTTTTTAAAAGTCTGGAACGGTTTAATCCATTTTACATTACTTTCTTTGGGAAAGCGCGCCTTGGTTTGGGAACGCTTTGGTTTTGGAACGGACTTCCGGAACGGATTAAGTTTGAGAACCAAGGTACCACTGTATTAATTTCCAAACCTTTACCAGCTAAGGTCCAGGGGTGGCCTGAGCCCTTCTATCCCAGCTTGACCTCTGAGATCAGGGACAGCCAACTCCTAAGAGACTGCGATCTACTCACAGAATAAAAAACTAGCCGTGATCTACCCCTTTTTTTTTGGGGGGGGGTTTCAGGTCAAAGTTGTTGAGGCTTTTTTAGGGAGAAAGTGGGAAAGTCGCTCATTGCTAAGGAAAGGGAGCCAGCGATCGACCGCGATCTGTGAAAACCTCCTGAGGATCTACTAGTAGATCGCGGTCGACCTGTTGGACATCCCTGCCTGAGATCATCAGCAGGAGCATTCGGTCATTCCCTCAGTTGGCGAGGCTTGCTTGACAGCAGCGAGAAACTGAGCCTTCGGTGTCTTTGGCCCTGTCCTGTGGAACGCTCTGCCACTAGACATTCGGCAGATGCCTTCTGCGTCAACATTTTAAACTCCTGCTGAAAGCTTTTCTGCCAGGCTTGTGCAGGCAGTTAAGAGCATGTCCTTCCACAATGGCAAATTGATGTTTTAAGACATCCCATAATAGGCAACTGTGGGACACAGGGTGCTAAACTTTGGCTTGATCCAGAAAAGATACTTTTTGTAAGACCTCCCTCACCCCGCAGAGGTGAGTCTGGCACCTTCATCATATGGAGAAGGTTGACTGCTGAAGACAGACGCACCTCTTTGCCCTGGCTTTTGACATTTGAGGTGCGCAGTTTTAAGTCCCACCTTATTTCTGTGATTGTAAACTACTTTAAGCTGTTTTCAATCTTTTAATGGTTGTAAGCTGCCCTGGACCTTGGGGCAAAGGGTGGGAAATTATTATTATTATTATTTTTTAAAAAGAAATTATTATTGTTATCATTATTACTATTACTATTTTATTTTATGCCTGCAAGTTCTTTCCCCTTTTTGGGTTTACCGTCAATAATGCCACCTTGAATTTCTATTTTGCAATTGTAAGATGACCAACTTCTCCCTTCTTCCTTTTTGTGATACATAGTTTGGGCTATTTTGGACACGCACACAAGCCCCGACTCTTGGGTATATGCGTCACTTGTTCTAAGTCTGACACAGATAATAAGTGTCATTGAGTAGTGATTTGGAGGTGGGGGAGGGCCATGGAGGGGGGAAAATACACTCTGCTCTTGCCTCCTCCGCCCTGTATGGTGTCATGAAACGTGACTTATGAATTGTAGCAACAGGCAGATTTATATGGAATTGTATCAGTGTAACTGCTTTTTTTTTATTTTGGTGCTGAGTTTAAGGCAACTGGAATTCTGCATATATGCCTCTTTGCACCCTGGAAAATCTTACTTGATGGAAAGAAATCCTTGTGCTTTAAAAATCTCTTTGCATGTGTGTGAAACCTGCAGGATTGCTGATGAGAAACTGCATGTATTTCTTTATTGCAGTGGATGACCACAGCATCTCTTTCTAGCTTGCCCCTACAAGGAATGCTAGTGGTGGAGGCCAGAGGTCCCTAAACTTTTTCAGGGCCACCCACACCCTAAAAAGCATTTTTCTGAGTAGCAATTTGCATGACCCACGATGGAAGATAACAACACAACAAAATTCAAAACAGTAACGCTTAATTGCGCGTTTATTCAAAATCCAATTAAAACATTTAATTTAATTACTGTACTTTTCCTTGTATAAGACTAGGGTTTTTTAACTTAAAAATTATGTGAAAAACTGTGGGTCGTCTTATACATGGGGCAATCTCCCCACTATTTTCCTAAATTGGAGTCCCTAAAAATGGGGCATCTTATACACGAAAAAATACGGTAATTCAGCAAAAATGGATAAATGGTTCCAGTGATGCCTGCTTTTCAAAGTCTGATAATAATAATAAAGAATATCAACAACAATAATTTGCACCTCCAGTGCCTCGCTGCTGCCCCCATGCCTCTTAGGATCCCACCCCACCAAAAAAGTGTAGTGGCATAAGTTGTAATGTTAGTTCTTCAGTAAATGGTTTAATCAGAACTGGAATGGGTGTGGTGCAGACAGAAGCCCCCCTCTGCAGCATTCGTAAAGTGAATGTGGGCATTTGACGCAGCAGGTCTCCTTATACAGAGTCAGACCCTCCCATCTGTCAGGCCCATTATCATCAATGCTGACAGGTGGGGCGTTCGTAGCCCCCTCTGGAGGCCCCAGGGACTGAACTTTCTGCCTGCAAAGCGGACCCCCTGCCAATGAGCCCCAGCCCTTCCCTTTAAGGACACAGGAAGTTGCCTTACACTGAGTCAGATCACCACTCTTATCTACCTCGGTATGGCCAACACTGACTGGCAGCAGCTCTCCTGGTTTTCGAGCAGGGGCACAACTCTCAGCCCTGCCTGGAGCTGCTTGGGAACTGAACCCAGGACCCTCTTCGAGCAAAGCACATGCTCTGCCACTGAAATATAGCTGCTCCCTTTTTTAAAAAACGAACTAAGATTCTAGTCCTCATGGTTCTGAAGAAAGGGCCGGTTTAAACAGGAACAGAGGTCCCTGCCTTATTCCATGTCACACCCTTGATCCATTTAGCTCAGTATTTTCTGCGCTGATTGGCTCTCCAGATTTTCGGTCGGGGAACAGTCTCAGCCCCACCTGCAGCCGCCGCGCATTGAACTTGGGACCTCCTGTATTCAAAGCACATGCTAAGCTGCTGAACTTTCCGCCCTTCCCCTGCAGAAGGTTAACAATCATCTACGTGTAATCCTAGAAATATTTTTTCCAGCCTCGGCTGCATTAAGTCATACTTGGTTGGCCCTGCCTCATGCCTGAGGAATGACTCGTCACTGCTGCCTCAGTGTCCCTGTCTCTTAAAAAAGAGAAATGGACGCAGGACACCCTCGCTGATTCCTCGTTAATCCAGGAGACTTGGTGTAATTAGCCCTGATGAGGTATTTGACAAAACACGATGGCCCCGTGAGCTAGGGATTCAGCTTCTCCCGCCCTCGCCATATGACAAAGCACCTTGAAGACCTGACTAAATTGAGCTATTTATAAGCAGGGTGTCTGCAACCTGTGAATTGGAGCGCCTGTGAGTTCCTAAGCCTGAACACAGGAGGGCCATGCTGCATGCAACCTTGGAGCAGTATTTGCTTCGGTGATGTGCCACGGGTGCTGGCGGAAGGGGCTGTTTGGGAGAGTGAAAACCCTGTAGCTATTAAGCCAGAGCAGGTGACCTCTCCCCTTTTGCATCCTGGCATTGTACAGCCCCAGCGGACCGCACCGCGTGACACCTCTGACTTGCTACAGCCGAGGACCTTCTGGAGGTTCTCCTGCTGCGAGAAGCCAAGTTACAGGGAACCAGGCAGAGGGCCTTCTCAGTGGTGGCACCTGCCCTGTGGAACGCCCTCCCACCAGATGTCAAAGAAAAACAACTACCAGACTTTTAGAAGACATCTGAAGGCAGCCCTCTTTAGGGAAGCTTTTAATGTTTAACAGACTACTGTATTTTAATATTCTGTTGGAAGCCGCCCAGAGTGGCTGGGAAAACCCAGAAAACCCAGAATTGTAGAGTTGCAAGGGACCCCGAGGGTCATCTAGTCCAGGGGTCGGCAAACTTTTGCAGCAGGGGGCTGGTCCACTGTCCCTCAGACCTTGTGGGGAGCTGGACTATATTTTGAAGGAAAAAAATAATGAACGATTTTCGCCCGCCCGCAAAGAGGCCTGAAGATGCTTCGCTTTACCTGTCTCAGTTGTCCCAATAGCTGCAGTTGGGCTTCTCCAGCCAGGCAGGCGCTGTGGCGGGGTAGGAGGCTGTGTTAGCCAGCGAAAACAGAAGCAGCAGCCCCAGCGGAGGATCCGTGGGTAGAGGTAGGGGAACCGGGGCGTCGCCAGAGCTTTTACCCACTACCTGCTGCTGCTTCCTGAGAGGCACCGCAGAGAAGAAGACAGAGCCGCCCGCTAACCTGCAAGCAGTGGCTGCAGCCACCGCAATGACTCGCCTGAACACCATGGGAGGAATAAAGGAGGGAAGAAGGCAGCAACGAAGAAAGCGTGTGAGGAAGCGGCACGGAGAAGGAAGGAAGGGTTGGCAGATGGAGGGAGAGGGAGGAGGAGCAGGAGGAAAACGCAGCAGCAGCCGGTGTTGTGCGCCCCCTTCAGATCGCCGCCCTGCTGAGGCGGGTAAGCCAACTCCCGCCATCGACGGGGCCCGGCGTGGGACAGGATTGCTCCGTCTCTGAGGAGAAAAGCGCCGCCATGTGAGGGAGAGGGAAAGAACGCGTGCTGGCGATCCACATGGCAATTCCCGGCCAGTCCACGGGCCGAATCTAGAAGGCAGTTGGGCCTGATCTGGCCCACGGACCTTAGGTTGCCGACCCATGATCTAGTCCAACCCCCTGCAGTGCAGAAATGGTAGCTAAAGAATCCCTGGTTTGTTTGGCTCTACAGTGGTACCTCAGGTTAGAGACGCTTCAGGTTATAGACTCCGCTATCCCAGAAATAGTACCTCGGGTTAAGAACTTTGCTTCAGGATGAGAACAGAAATCGTGCGGCGGCAGCGGGAGGTCCCATTAGCTAAAGTGGTACCTAAGGTTAAGAACAGTTTCAGGTCAAGAACGGACCTCCAGAACAAATTAAGTTCTTAACCTGAGGTACCACTGTAATTTGAACAGAGGAGAGGAGGGGAAATGTGGGGTGTAATAATGAAGACTTGGTGGAGGCAGTTCTACCTGGCTGTCATTTTCAGGTCCAAAAGGAAGCTAAAACTACAACCTTGAATCGAATCTCATTTCTGCCATAAACTGGTCAGGTCAACCTTGGCAGGCTACACAGTCTCTTGGTCTCGGTCTTGGCATTGAGCCCTGGGGATGATAATTCTGGCCTACCTGTCAAGGATGATGCTAAGGAATGTAAGGAAGCTACAGGAGGTACTTTGAAAGCATTGTATAATTTCTAATTTTTGAAATTACCGTAGTGCAAGGTTCAAGGTCCTTGTATTAATTTGCAAGGCCCGAACAATTTAGGTCCAGCTTGGTGACTTCCTGGACCCTCGTTCCCCGAGTCGGTGAGGCACATTTGGCAACAACAAGAATCCGAGCCTTTGGCACTATTGGCCCAATCCTGTGGAACGCTCTGCCACTAGATATTTAGCAGTCGCCTTCTGTGCCAACTTCTCAATGCCTGCAGAAAACTTTCTAATTCTCCCAGATCTTCGTAGGCGATTAAGAGCACATCTCTCCATAACAGTTAACTGATGTCTGATTGTGTCTTGTCAGCCCAAGATGACGCTGTGGTTTTTCGAGGAAGTAGTCAAGCACATGTCAAGGAAAATATTATTGGTGCCTGTTTGCACTTTTTCTCCCTGCCTTTGATCATCCTTAATAAAGCGGATTTGTTGGGTCCTTTTCTCAGAGGCCAGGCTCAACCCTTCCATTGATTTGAGGCCAGTCTTCCAGAAGGCTGGCTTCCTGAATTCTCTCTCCTGTTCTCCCCCCCCCCTCCGGTGTCGTCGGAGGCTACCTATTTTGACTTGAACTTGAGTTTCCTATGGTATGTGCCGCAGTGCTCATTTTCGAAAGCCTCCAGTGTCGTCTGGAGCAGATTAATTCGAAAGGTTGAAGTCCTTGGGCCGCCATATGGTTGAGTTTAAAATAATGGATTTGGAGGAGATAGGCTGAAGGTTCATCGTGTGTACAGATGGGAATTGTGTGTGAGCGAGGGAGAAACTTCAGAATGTGGCTTTTGGAGGAAGCAGCTGAAGTATTGCTGAGGATTTCATTTTTTTAAAGAGACGATTGCGAGCCCTTGTGGCTATTGAGAGGAAATTGTGGGTGGAGAGACCCAGGATTATATGTCTTCTGGTTACAGGATTGGTTTATCCACCCACCCCTTAAAGGACGCTGCAGCCACAGCTTGGTGTGTACTCCTAAGATGCAGCAACAGGGAGGGCCACAGTTTGATTCTATACTCTTGAGAAGAGAGAGCAGAACAGGTTTCCTGTAGGATGCTTGGATGAACTGGCGAGGAAACAGGGGCAAGAGTTTGGCACTGATGCTCAGAGGAAGAAGACTTCCCAACCCAACTTCAGTCAGGGTTGAATTTGAATTGTGAGACCACCCTCTCGGCTCCCGGTGACTTCAGCTTTCTGTGTGTTTTCTGCATTTATTTCCCAAATTCTTTCCTCTAAGCAGCTCAAGGAGGCATACATAGTTCTCCCCACCCCCAATTATAGCCTCACAACTACCCTGTAAGGTAGGCCAGGCCATGAGTGAGCTCCATGGCTGAGTGGAGATTCGAACCTGACCTCCCAGACCCTAGTCCAGCACTCTAACCCAGGCATAGGCAAACTCTGGCCCTCCAGATGTTTGGGATTATAATTCCCATCACTCCTAGCTAATAGGACCAGTGGTCAGGGATGGTGGGAATTGTAGTCCCAAACATCTGGAGGGCCGGAGTTTGCCTATGCCTGCTCTAACCACTATGCCACACTGGCTCTATGTGTGTGGATGCAGAGAGGGGGGAGGGAATTGACACATGCTTTTCAAGGTCTGACGTAATATCAAGGTGCGCCAGCTTTCAAACGCATCTGCTAGGTATTAAATAGGCTCACTACATGCCATTTGCTCGATCGGCTGACTCGGATCATGTCCCCTTGCTCGGATATGATTGATCCGGTTGTTCCCCGTGCTGTAGGCTTTTCCGTCTACTCGTTGGGTCTCTGGAGGAGTCCCTCTTTCACACAGAGACTCCTTTCTGAAGAGGCGGCATGCTCAGAAGTTCTGTGCAGAAGTGCTCAGAACACAGACTCAGCCAGAAACACAGAGCAGGAAGCGCCTTCTGAAGCAGAATTGCTCAAAGCCCAGGCAGGCTTGTGTAGCGAGATCCGGTCCATCAGACAGTTTGGGACCCAAGCCATATAGTATATACTTATAGCAAGAATTCCCAAAGTGTGTGGCGCTACTCTCTTTGGTGTTTGTGTGTGATTCTCTAGGAAGCTCATCCATTTTCAACAGTTAGTTAAATATTTTTCATTGGATATTGAATAAATGTGCAATTGATCATTACTACTTTGAATTTTATTGTGTTACTAACTTCCTTGGTGGGTCGTATTCTGAATAATGCTTTTCACAGGTTAGTGGGCATTGGGGGCGAGTTTATGGAACCAAGGGAGCAGTGTTAGAAACTCAGATATATAAGCCAGGGGCCAAATGGCTCCTTAAACCAGGGTTACAGTCGCCAAAACGGAAGGCCTAGTTCCCATTTGGGGGCCAGATGGCTTGAAAGTCGTATTTTTCAATGCAACTTTTTGGTTCTTGAAATTCATTGTGATTGTGCAGATAAAATATTGTTGTTGTTTAGTTGTGTCCGACTCTTCGTGACCCCATGGACCAGAGCACGCCAGGCACTCCTTCTCCTTGTGCCCTCCATCTTTCCCAACATCAGGGTCTTTTCCAGGGAGTCTTCTCTTCTCATGAGGTGGCCAAAGTCTTGGAGCCTCAGCTTCAGGATCTGTCCTTCCAGTGAGCACTCAGGGCTGATTTCCTTCAGAATGGAGAGGTTTGATCTTCTTGCAGTCCATGGGACTCTCAAGATAAAATATAGCGGACTGAGTTCTACAGGATGTGTTGCTGATATGCAAAAACAGTCAAGATCCAAGGATCTCTAAGCGTGCGTCTCCAGATGGTGGAGACGTCCGCCGCCATCCTGGCGCCCATCCAGGTACAAAATGCTCTGCAAGGGAGTGATGGCTTGAAAAGGTTTGGGAACCACAGGTGTATATAGCATCTTGCAAAAATACCTACCAGCCTGTTAGCATGGCTCAATAAAAGCCTGCCACTGGTAGCTCACCGCTCGTTCGGACAAGAGACCTGCAGCTAGGACATGGCCGAGCATTGTGCGTGTCCGAGTGGATTTTCTTTGCTTCTGGGCTGCGCTTGCTGGCATCGAGCTTGTGGTTTGCACCCTCCTTGTGCCCTGCTGAGTCACTGGGAGAGCTTTGTTTGCATCCCGCTGATTGTGAGTGACAGGGCTATCTTTACCAACGATGCTGTCATGTTGCCTTGGCCGCTCAAGGCAAGCAGATTCCTCCTGGGGCATAAGCGGGAGAACCTTGGCTGAAACCATTTCGGCCAAGTCATGTTGTGACGTAAGAAGCTGCCTCCTAGTGAGACAGACCCTCAGTCCATCTAGTGCAATATTGCCTACACTGACTGGCAGCCGCAGCTCTCCAGGAATTCAGACAGGGCACATGCAAGACCTTGCTTAGAGATTCTGTCGGGGATTGAAACTGGGGCTTTCTGCATGCAAAGCAGAAGCGTCTTCCCTGAGCTACCCCTAAAAGTAACGTCAAGGTTCTAGTCCTCATGTTTCTGAATAAAGTGCTGAATTAATAGGATTATTTAAAAATTACAGTATTCATTAGCATAGAAAGGTTCCATATTCGAAGTCAGACCATTGAGGTCCAGCTGGCTCAGTATCGTCATGCCTCGGTTGTAAATATTAAGATTATACCAGCGAGAATGAGTCTTTCTGTAAAATAATAATAAAAAAGATTTAAACCAAGTCTTACTGACTAGTGATTTAAATCGTGATTTAAATAGATTTGATTTAAATCAAATCCACCCTGACTTAACGTTGAAAGTGAAGTTCAAATTATTGGATTGCTCAGTTGGTTAGAGCGTGGTGTTGATAACGCCAAGGTTGGGACTGCTGTGTATTCCTGTGTTGCAGGGGGTTGGACCAGGAGATCCAACCCAATGATTCTGTGATCTTACTGGGTATGATTCCCTCTGGAAAAGAGGTATAATGGAGAAAATGACACATCATTTGGGATTTTGATAAAGGCTAGAACCTCCAGACATTTTGTTGACAAAATTGCTCTGACTTGGACGCTGCAGTTGATACAGGTCCGGTGGGTGTAACTTTGGCCTCTTGCTTGTCCTGTGTTAATGGATGCTTTCCAATTTGTGCCGCCCGAGGATGTGGGCAGGATCCTTGGGAAATGTGAGAGCCGCCACATGTGCGCTTGATCCTTTCCCTTACTGGCTCATCCAAAGGGCGAGTGAAGGCCAAAAAATATAATCCAGAAACAATGGAAATGTTCAAATGATTCTTTATGTAGACAAAGATTAAATGTAAGGTATTGGTTGTGTTTAGAATAGATTTATGAAAGATTTAGAAAACTTATTGATTAGAATATTTGTGTGAGATGGTATGGGGAAAATACGGAATAACAGATACAATCTTGCTTAAAATGTATTTAGGAAGTGCAGTGTAAGCGATGGAAGTCGGTCAATGAATTTTATTATTGAGATATTTGTAGAATAAATTTGGAAGAAATTCTTCCAATTTTTCTTCTTCTTTTTCTCTTTCTTTTTTCTTTTCTTGCTTTTTTCTCTTTTGTTCTTTTTTATATGTGTGCTTATCTGAAATACAGTATGTATGTATATATGTATTTGCAATATTTTGCTTATATTTTGTAATAATTATGTTAAATAAATTATAAATTATGTTAAAAAAAGCAAAAAACAAAGGGCGAGCGGAGGGCTGGCAGAGGGGGCGAAGGTGCCTCCTTAGAATAAGAAAGCATTCCAGGGCACCTAAAGGAGGCAGTTAAAAAACTTCTGTTGAAAAAGCCCTTCCTGAATCTCACTGTATTGGATAGTTATCAGCCAGTTTCCAACATCCCTTTTGAGGGAAGGAATTAAAGTGTGTGGTGGCATCTCAGCTCCAGTGCTTTCTGGAGGAGAAAGATTCTCGAGACCCATGTCCATCCGGCTTCAGGCCTGGCTGTGGGACAGAAATGGCTTTGGTCACCTTGGTGGGTGACTTATGTTGGGAACTGGACAGGAGGAAGGTGTCTCTGTTCTGCTGGACCTCTTGGCGGATTTCGATACCATCAACCATGGTAACCTTCTGGGCCGCCTGGCTGGGATGGGACTGTTTTACAGTGGCTCCGTTCCTTCTTGCCGAGGTGAACCCAGAAGGCTCATAATTATTTGTATGGATTAAGCAGAGTTTATATAGTTTTAATTCTAGCAGTGTTTACTTGTATTTTAATGGTCAATTTTTCTATATTCTTGTTTTTATCTGTAAGCCTCCTTGAGTCCCATCAGGGAAAATGGTGGAGTACAATTAAATGCAATAATAATAATAATAATAATAATAATAATAATAATAATAATGGATTTGGCATTTTTTTATTACAAATAAAGCAAAGCTATCATTTTCAAGATGGCCTTTGTCATGACATGAACTTGGCAAATCTGGAACTAGACTTCATAATCCGAGAACACTGGTATTCTTTTCTTTGTTATTTTTTTTCCCAAGTAAATTTTTATTACCGTATTTTTTGCTCTATAAGATTCACTTTTTCCCTTCTAAAAAGTAAGGGGAAATGTGTGTGCGTCTTATGGAGCGAATGCAGGCTGCACAGCTATCCCAGAAGCCAGAACAGCAAGAGGGATTGCTGCTTTCACTGCGCAGCGATCTCTCTTGCTGTTCTGGCTTCTGAGATTCAGATTTTTTTTCTCTTGTTTTCCTCCTCCACAAACTAGGTGTGTCTTGTGGTCTGGTGCGTCTTATAGAGCGAAAAATACGGTATTTATTTTAAATATTCTTTTCCCAACAATTCTTATTATCACAATATATTCCCTTTGACTCTGCTGAGTCTTGACTTCCCTCCCTCCCTACAGTATATTTATCACATTCTTATCACGTATATTATTCTTATATCTCTACTATTTTACATTGAAGGTATTATTCCAGTCTTGCTAGTGTCTTTAAGTTTTTACAGTTCTCCTTTAAGTATTCAATTAATTTACTCCAATTGTTCTTGTATCTCTGGTCCTCTTGGTCCCGGATCCGCCCTGTCAATTTGGCAAGTTCCGCAAATTCTGTCATCTTCATCTCCTGGATGGTTGGTATACCTTGTGTTTTCCATTTTTGGGCCGGTAGGGTTCTTGCGGCGGCTGTGGCATACATAAACAGATTCTGATCTTTTGTTTTAATCTCCCCTTTTATTTGTTATTTTAACCCATGTGCAACTGTACTCATTCTACGTGCCCATTTGATAATTTTGTTTTTCGTCTTTTCATTTTCATCTGACATCTCTGTTCTTGGTACGTTATAAAATGAAATTTTAAAAAAGAAGAAAAAGTTTACCAAGAAGGGAAGAGGAGGTCCGTCTTCACCATTTGCCGAAAGCTGTATAAAGAAAGGGCCAGACGCACTCCTCTGGGAAGGGAGTCCCACAATTTAGGGGCCGCCATGTTGTTGTTGAGTCATTTAGTCGTGTCCGACTCTTCATGACTCCATGGACCAGAGCACGCCAGGCACTCCTGTCTTCCACTGCCTCCCGCAGTTTGGTCAAACTCATGCTGGAAGCTTCAAGAACACTGTCCCACCATCTTGTTCTCTGCCGTCCCCTTCTCCTTGGGCCCTCCATCTTTCCCAACATCAGGGTCTTTTCCAGGGAATCTTCTCTTCTCATGAGGCAGCCAAAGTCTTGGAGCCTCAGCTTCAGGATCTGTCCTTCCAGTGAGCACTCAGGGCTGATTTCCTTCAGAATGGAGAGGTTGGATCTTCTTGCAGGCCGCCATAGAGAAGCCTGAATATGAGATTCCTGCAATGCCTGGGGCGGGACTGCATGGCCCTTGTGGTTCCTTCCAGCTCTACAAGTTTACGATTCCATGGCCCGCCTTTCCTGCCTTGCAACCCCCGTCCCCAAAGGCGTTTGCTGGAAATCTCTGAGCGGCGGCAGCTGTGGAAACACTTGGGGAGCTGCCATCTGCAGGCTTCGCAGACCATTTTTGCCACATAATTTATAGTTTTGCTTTTCTGGGAAAACAGAGTGGCGATGCAGCATCCGTCCTCCCTGGGTGTGTCTGGAGCGCTCCCTCTCCCTCTCCCTTGTTTGAATTGGCTTCTCCTGGAGCTGGTTTTCTGCAGAGCCTTCAGATAATCCTGACCGCCTTCTCCACACACGGGGGAAACCAGAGTTCAAGGCTGCCCAGCCTCTGTTTCTGCCAAACAGGCAAACAAACAAACAAACAAACAAACAGACAAGAGTGCTAATTTGCAACTGCTGTTTTGCAGCAGCTGCCTGAAGACCTCTGCTTTTGCGACTGCTGTGGGGAACCTGCGGTTTTCCAGATGTTGCTGGACTCTCCAGCCCCCGCTCTGTCGTCCTTAACTAGCCAGCCAGCATGTTGGCTGGCAGGAGCCTGAAGCCCAACAGTACAGTGGTGCCCCGCCAGATGAACGCCTCGCAAGACGGAAAACCCGCTAGACGAAAGGGTTTTCCGTTTTTCGAGGTGCTTCGCAAAACGAATTTCCCTTGCGAGTTCCTGCGGGTTTTTCCCCCCCTCCCCCCCTTTTCCTAAGCCGCTAAGCCACTTATCAGCTGATCCGCTGATAAGCCGCTTAACAGCTGATCCGCTAAAAGCCGCTAAACTGCTAATAGCGCTAATCCGCTAAGCTGTCAATGGGCTTGCTTCGCAAGACGAAAAAACCGCTATACGAAGAGCCTCACGGAACGGATTAATTTTGTCTTGCGAGGCACCACTGTATTAGGGTGGTGAGGCTGGCTCCAGCCGACCAGAAGGTTGCCGTTACCACCCCACGTTGCTTTTCACCCTTTGCATAAGTGGTACCCAAACTTTTTTGGGAGGGACCACTGTCCTCTTGGTTCCATCAACTTATCCTGTATAAAAAACATTATCCAGAAGAGTGGTATGCATGACCCGCTAAGAAAAAGAATACAGTGGTACCTCAGGTTACATACGCTTCAGGTTACATATGCTTCAGGTTACAGACTCCGCTAACCCAGAAATAGTACCTTGGCTTAAGAACTTTGCTTCAGGATGAGAACAGAAATCGTACTCCGGTGGCGCGGCGGCAGCAGGAGGCCCCATTAGCTAAAGTGGTGCTTCAGGTTAAGAACAGTTTCAGGTTAAGAACAGACCTCCGGAACGAATTTAGTACTTAACCTGAGGTACCACTGTACAGTGGTACCTCAGGTTACAAACACTTTGGGTTACAAACTCCGCTAACCCGTAAGTAGTACTGTACCTTGGATTGAGAACTTTGCCCCAGGATGAGAACAGAAATCGGCGTCAGCAGCACGGCAGCAGCGGGAGGCCCCATTAGCGAAAGTGCACCTCAGGTTAAGAACGGTTTCGGGTTAAGAATGGACCTCCGGAATGAATTAAGTTCGTAACCTGAGGTACCACTGTAACGCGATGAAATTCAGAACTAGAAATTGCATTCAAAATCCAGTTAAAACTATTTAGTTTAATTAGTTCCACAAAACTGATGAAATTGAGCCAGGGATTCTAGCTTTGCCGATAGTTGGGTGGTCATTTATGCTGCCCTGCCGCCCCCTTGATGCTTAATGCTCCCTCTGGGAATCCCACCGCCCCCCAAGGCGAGGTACTTCCCACTTAGGGAGCCCCGGGTCTAAACCCCCTCCCTCTCCCGGATGGGGCATGTGTTGAGACCCAAGACCCCTTTGGTAGCGGGAGAGCCCATTCTGCCTTCACTTTCTGTGGGGGTGGGGTGGGGGGAAGCTCGCGCAGAGGGCGGACGAAAGCCTTGCCAATGGACCTTTGGCTGCATTTGGGGTGGGGGCCTGGCTGCCCGCTGGAGACCCTGCCCTTCATTTTGAGCAGTGTGGCGGCCAAGGATTCATTGTAGCCCATTACAAGAATGAAGATTCCGATGAGGTGTCAGGAAGAGCTTTGTGCGGGGAAGAGCTGTGGGCCAGTGGAAGGGATGACACCTCGGAAGATGGTGGACTCCCCTGCATGGGAGGTTTTTAAACAGTTTGGATGGTCCATCTGTCAGGGATGCTTGGTCTAGTACAGTGTTTCCCAACCTTGGGCCTCCAGCTGTTTTTGAACTACAATTCCCATCATCCCTGACCACTGGTCTTGCTAGCTAGGGATGATGGGAGTTGTAGGCCAAAAAACATCTGGAGGCCCAAGGTTGGGAAACACTGGTCTAGTAGACCCCTGGGGTCCCTTCCAATTCTACGATTCTGTGTCATAGCTGTTGGCTAGGGTTTTGCTAAAGGTGACATCTATATGCTTTCAACAACCCATTTAGTCATTTGTTTCCATCACTGACCTGTTGCGCTTCCTCATTTCATTTGGACACATTTTTATGTTGTGTGGGGCGTCCTTTTCCTTTCCTGAGTGTGTTGCAGGGCCTTGGTCTGAATGACCCTTTGGGTCCCTTCCAGCTCCACAATTCTGTGATTCTGTGAATGCAAAGCATACCGTATTTTTCCCTCTATAACACACAGATTTTTTCTCCTAAAAAGGAAGGGGAAATGTCTGTGCGTGTTATAGAGCGAATGTGTGGTCCCTGGAGCCGAAAAATCAGGCAAAAATCAAATCGCGGCGCTTCACGGAGAAGGGAAAACTGAAAAGAGGAAGTGGATGCTTTCCTGCATTCTGCCTCAGGGTCTTACTGCCCACCCACCTCTGTTTCGTTGCTGTGTTTGCTGAAACGGAACAAAGAGCAGGGAAAGCCCCTCCCCTCCAGGCAAGCAGAGGGGAATTCCTCTCTGTGCTTCTGTGCTGCTGGGGGAGAGGGAGAGAGAGGGGGGAAGGGAGAGAGAGGGGGGAGGGGGAGGGAGAGACAGGGGGAGAGGGAGGGAGAGAGAGAGGGGGAGGGGGAGACAGGGGGAGGGGGAGGGAGTGAGAGGGGGGGAGGAGAGAGAGAGAGAGAGAGAGAGAGAGAGAGAGAGAGAGAGAGAGAGAGAGAGAAATAGCTGGCTTGGGTGGGGGGAAACTTTTGCCTTTCTTTCCCCCCTCCCGTTAAATCCCTCTCCTGCATTCTTAGCCAGCTGCTTCTCTGCACACCCCTCTCATGTCCCTTATTTGTTTTTCCTTTGCTCCCCACTTAAAATGTGGTTACAAAGCATAGGTCCACATGGATCCTCAGGATCTTTGCATTGGGTCACCCCAAATTCACCACCAGATCACATAGCATGTCCATGGCTACAGCCTGCCCCCCCAAAATCACGCACCCACTGTTGCCTGGGGCTGCAATGGTGCCAAAACGTGGTTAAAAAGCATGGATCCACAGGGATACTCAGGATCTTTGCATTGGGTCACCCCAAATTCACCATCAGATCACATGTCTGTGGCCACAGCATGAAGCCCAAAAATGATACATCCACTGTTTCATTCAGAATGTTTTTTCCCTTGTTTTCCTCCTCTAAAAACGATGTGCATGTTATGGTCAGGTGCGTGTTATAGAGCGAAAAATACGGTAGTTTCCCTCCATGCGGCTCTGACCTGTTTAGGCACCTTCCGGGTATTTTACCAATGCCTTAAAATGACCAATAAAGAGATTTCTAGTTGCCCACCCAAGTTTTTCAGACAACCTGTAAATCTGGCCCTTCCTTGCCTTTTCCCTCCTCCAGACTGAAGCGGAAGCCCGGATCGATGTCCCACCCGTTCCCACCCACCCGCAAGGAATTCATGATCACATGACCCTGGATATGGACGTCGTCCTATCGGATTTTGTACGCTCAACAGGGGCAGAGCCAGGATTGGCAAGGGATCTTCTTGAAGGTGATGCCTCCCCTCTCTTTCGATTTCTAAAATTCTACTTAGTTTTCAGGACACGTTTTGCAAAGAGACTCGCATCTTAGAAAGAGAGAGCTCTCTGTGTTTGGCCAGCACCATGTGTCGAGGAAGTAAACACAATAGTTCTCATTTCTCTATTGGCACCAGGAAGTGTGTCCTTGTTGTTTTATGTTAAGAAGGACATTTGTGGGGTGGGGCTTTTCTAGATATTAGGGGATACAATTTTGAGTGGGGTGGCAGCGATGAGATATGTTGGGTGCTGCTTCTTGATAGAAGAGGGGGATTTGACAAGCATCGTTGAGGTGATGGGATGGCCACCTTCAGACATCTGAAGGGCCGTCATCGTGGAAGGTGGAGTAAGCTCATTTCCTGCTGCTCCAGAGGGGACGACCCAAACCAATGGATTCAAATTGTAAGAACGGAGATTCCAACTGAACATTAGGAAGGAAGAAATTTCTGAGAGCAGGTGCTCTTTCAATATTTCCCTCTGAAGGCAGCCCTGTTTAGGGAAGCTTTTAATGTTTAACAGACTATTGTATTTTAATATTCTGTTGGAAGCCGCCCAGAGTGGCTGGGGAAACCTACCCAGATGGGCGGGGTATAAATAATAAATTATTATTATTATTATTATTATTATTATTATTATTAGGTGGAGAACTCTCCCTCATTGGAGGTTTTCAACAGAGGTTCGATGGCCATCTGTTGGGGATTCTTGAACGCTGATTCCTACATTGTAGGGGGTTGGGCTAGATGACCTGGGGGGGGGGCATCCTCCGCCTCTGCAGTTCTGTGATTCTAGGATCTGTGACTCAGAGAGGTGAGGGGACCTCTGCTTGGGGTTAGTTTGGTGGCTTTCATTCTCCTAACCCTCTCTCTTCTCTTTCCTCTGGCGCAGGGAAAAACTGGGACCTGAGCGCCGCCCTGAGTGACTTTGAGCAGCTCCGGCAGGTGCACGCCGGGAACCTTCCCCATTCCTTCAATGAAGGCCGGGCCTTCAAGCACGTGGAAAAGGACGTGGCGTGGCCCCCGCGGCCCCCACTCCAGCGCCAGGATGACATTGTGCAAGGTAGGAGGGGGCGGCCTCAATCGTGGGTGTTTGCTGCACAGGGGAGGCGTGGCCCCTGTCTTCTTAAGCCCCTCCTCCTCTGCTCTGATGAAAAGCTGCAGTTCAGTGTGTAGAGAGTGTCAGCATGGTTGCAGAATTCCCAATTCAGTCCTCAGTGACTGCCAGTCAGAGTTGACAGTCCTGAGCTTGATGGACCCAAGAGTCCAGCAGTGACTCCACTTGCGAATAAGCCAGCTGTATGTGGCTTTGCATGGGACGCAGGTGGCGCTGTGGGTTAAAGCCTCAGCGCCTAGGGCTTGCCGATCGAAAGGTCGGCGGTTCGAATCCCTGCGGCGGGGTGCGCTCCCGCTGCTCGGTCCCAGCGCCTGCCAACCTAGCAGTTCGAAAGCACCTCCGGGTGCAAGTAGATAAATAGGGACCGCTTACCAGCGGGAAGGTAAACGGCGTTTCCGTGTGCGGCTCTGGCTCTGTCACGCTGTCACGCTGGCCACGTGACCCGGAAGTGTCTCCGGACAGCGCTGGCCCCTGGCCTCTTAAGTGAGATGGGCGCACAACCCCAGAGTCTGTCAAGACTGGCCCACACGGGCAGGGGTACCTTTACCTTTACCTTTTATGTGGCTTTGCGGTGCTGAAAAAAACTAGAAGTGTGGTTGATCTTGTCTAGCATCCTCTTCCCACAGTGGCCAGCCTGGGGGGGGGGGGGGGAACCTGCAAGCAGGATCTGAGCACAAGAGCCCTCTCTCCTTGCAGTTTCCAGCAACTAGTATTCAGGAACATTGCTGCCTCTGACCGTGGAGGCAAAGCAGAGCCATTGATAGGCTCATCCTCCACCAGTTTGTCCAGTCCTCTTTTAAAGACATCTAAGATGGTGCCCCGGATGCGGGTGGCGCTGTGGGTTAAACCACAGAGCCTAGGACTTGCCGATCAGGAGGTCGGCGGTTTGAATCCCCGTGACGCTCCCGTTGCTCGGTCCCTGCTCCTGCCAACCTAGCAGTTCAAAAGCACCTCAAAATGCAAGTAGATAAATAGGTACCACTCCGGCAGGAAGGTAAACGGCGTTTCCGTGTGCTGCTCTGGTTCGCCAGAAGCTGCTTAGTCATGCTGGCCACATGACCCGGAAGCTGTACGCCGGCTCCCTCAGCCAATAAAGCGAAATGAGTGCCACAACTCCAGAGTCAGCCACGACTGGACCTAATGGTCAGGGATCCCTTTACCTTTAAGATGGTGCCCATCGCTGCCTACTCTGGGAGGAGTCTGGTCCATAGTTTTACCATGCAGTCCTGTCTTTTACCCTTCCTTCGTTAACATAATTTCTGTTGTATGCTCCTGTTTATCCTGGCCTTTGGCGCCTGAGATACGTATGTTTTCAGGACCCAGCCCTATTCCCACGATTCTGATTTGTCTTAAACTCTTTCTAATATTTAATTTTAAATTGCTGTAAATTCTTCCGCCCCCATGGAGGGTGGGAATAAATTCAATACATCATAATACATGCAGGTCCCGCTTTCCAAACCTTTGCTGTATGAAAATCCACTTATGCAAACACAAACCTCGCTATGCACAACACAGATTCAAATATCCAAACGGCCGGAACTGGCCCACTTCCTTCCTTCCTTCCTTCCTTCCTTCCTTCCTTCCTTCCTTGAAGTTGGCTGGTTGGTGGCAGCCATTTTCAGGCATGAACCACGCAGGGAGGGAGAGAGATCAGACAAATCAGTTTTTGCTTCGTTTCTCGTTTTGCTGGTTGGCTGCAGCCATTTTGGGAAGAAACCATGGAGGGGGCAGGGCAGGGCAGAGATCGAGCAAATCCCCAATTAGAAATGGTCCCACAGGGGATAATAGAGACCACCGGCTCTCCATGTGAACACTCAACCTAGCGAATGGTTTCCTGGGAATGTGTTGCATTCAGAAAGCCTGCGTTGATGAAATAATGGCTCCCCTTTCTCTTTTCAGAGAAGCGCCTGTCTCGCGGCATCTCTCATGCCAGCTCCACCATTGTCTCCATGGCTCGCTCTCACGTCTCCAGCAATGGGGGCGGGGGCAGCGGCGGGGGGATCGGCGGCAGTGGGGAGCACCTCCCAGAGATGCCCATCTGCACCTTCCAGCTTCCCGACCTGACTGTCTACAACGAGGAGTTCCGGTGCTTCATCGAGCGCGATCTCATCGAGCAGTCGATGCTGGTGGCGCTGGAGCAGGCGGGTAAGCGCCCGTGATGTCAACACTGCGCCATGGCTGTTTTCTTGGGCGGCGGTTGCTCAGGACGTAAACTTCCCTGGGTGCCCTTTCCCCTCTTAAGACCAGGCTCAGCGCTAGAGCATGGGGAAGGATTGCCCGCCTGGCCTGGCCGCAGAAGCGATGAGGTGATGCCTGTCATTGGAATTCTACTCAATATTGATCCAGAGCAGAACTCCAGCATATAGTTAGCAGAGTAAATACTTCAACACGTTGCAGGATTCCCAATAAATAGACCAGAGGCAATTGGATTTCATACAGCAGAGATTTACTGCTACTGAAGGCAAATAAGCATAATGGTCACAAATCCAATACCGGGTGGCACTGTGGTCTAAACCACGGAGCCTCTTGGGCTTGCTGATCAGAAGGTCGGCAGTTCGAATCCCTGCAACGGAGGGAGCTCCCATTGCTCTGTCCCAGCTCCTGCCAACCTAGCAGTTCGAAAGCACACCAGTGCAAGTAGATAAATAGGTACCACTCTGGTGGGAAGGTAAACGGCATTTCCGTGCACTCTGGCACCTGTCACGGTTCTCCGTTCGCCAGTAGCGATTTAGACATGCTGGCCACATGACCCGGGAATCTGTGGGCAAATGCCGGCTCCCTCGGCCTGAAAGCAAGATGAGCGCCACAACCCCATAGTCGCCTTTGACTGGACTTAACCATCCAGGGGTCCTTCACCTTTACCTTTTATTATTTATTGATTACATGTATATAGCACTTTTTCCTCCCAGTGTGGTGTGGCTGGTTCTCCTCCTGCTCCTCACTTTATCCCCACAACAGTCCTGTGAAGTAGGCTGAGAGGTGGTGACCAGCCCCCAAAATCACACCCCGTGAGCTTCATGGCTGGGTGGGGATTTGATCTCCCATATCCTAGGCTGATACTACACTGGCTCTTAATTCATATATATATTTATATCCTATCATATATCGCAGAATTGCAGCCGGAGAGTCTTATCTGGATTGAAGGGAAGAACAGTCCATTGTTATAAATAAATATATTGTCCCGATCCCTCCTTGCAGATAGCTGCCGCTTTGAATTTGGGGGGTGGGGGGTGGATGTTGGGAAATTGGACCACAAAACCTACTTTGTCACACAGCTCCTGTGGCTCTTGGGTCGCATTTTCCTTTCGTTCGTCCCATTAGCATCCACTGACACCCCTCCTTTCAGGTTTAATTGTAGGTTGTTGTCGTTTTAAGAGGTATATCAGGAAAAACCAATCTTCAGCCAAGCCAGGCCCTGACCAGCCTGGAGACGCGTTCAGGCGGCTCCCTCGTTCCTTCTCCCCCTGGGACCTTTGAGAGGCCCTGCAAGGCAGAATATTTCCGCAAGGTGTGCCGTCCTCTGACATAACCTGCTGTTATTCCTCGGGAAGGCAGGGATGTCAGCCTGCTCCAACTCCCCGCCTCCAAATACTGTGCAGACATTTTTCCTTCTGGGTGGCAAGAAAAGGGGGCACAATCTCTGGAACCCTTTTTGAAGGTCCACAACTGTTACGGCTTCCCCTCAGATGTGGTTTCATCTGTTCTGCTGTTTTGGGGTCCTCTTCCATCCAGCGATGGAATTAGGTGCTCCTCAGACATTTACTTTTCTTGATTTTACTGCCTTATCTCTTGTAAATTGCTTTCTGGTTTTTTTTAGTGGTGTGTACATTTTATGAAACTAACAAAGCAAAAAACTGGTCTCCTGGTGCGTCAAATGTCTGGTAAACTGTGGCCGATGTTGGCGTGAGGCTTGTAGAGAGAGGCTGGGCTTGAAAATGCCCGGAACCTTGAAAAGCATGAAATAACCGCTTCCTGTTTGTTCACCTTTTTGACCAGGTCGTCTGAACTGGTGGGCCAATGTCGATCCCAGCTGCCAGCGGTTGCTCCCCTTAGCCACCACGGGCGACGGGAACTGCCTGCTCCACGCTGCATCGCTAGGTAAGACCTCCCTGCCACTAACGGGTGCATTTTAAAAGCCAGTGCGATGGGTCGCCCACACAGCGTCCCTGAGCATTCCACAGAGCCCACAAAATATTTCAGTAAATATCCCCCGCAAAGCAATCCACGATGCACACGAGGCTCTTCCTGCTTAGATCTCGTCTGCCCAGGCTGAGCCTCGCTTGCACACGCCACACAGCAGCCATTTGTGCGATGCCACGCCTTCTTGGCAGCCATTTTGTGCCCGGCGCCCACGGCACCTTCCTCAAAATTCTAAAGGTCGCTGACTCCTGGCATAGAATGAGGTATCAAGAGGCCACTTCAGATCTCCTAATACACAACTTAACTGTGTGTGTTAGCATATCTATAAACGTTTATACAAGTAAGAATGTGTGTGCATGTGTGTGTATATGCAAATATTTATTTACATTACATGCTGTATATGTATAGGTAGGCTCTATATCAGGCATCCCCAAACTTAGCCCTCCAGATGTTTTGGGTCTACAATTCCCATCATCCCTGACCACTGGTCCTGTTAGCTAGGGATGATGGGAGTTGTAGTCCCAAAACATCTGGAGGGCTGAGTTTGGGGATGCCTGCTCTATATCATACCTATATACCAGGACATAGTATACAATTGACAATTAACATTTCCAGTATCGTCGTAATGTTTTTGAGGAACGTTTGCCATCATAACGCAGAAAATGAACGTTTTCCAGGAACTCAGCTATACAGCTGCAAATAAAATATTTTACATGTGTTGTAAAGTGCAGTATACAAATGTGACACTAGATGGCGGAAGTGAGCTCAGCAAAATTCATTGCATTTTTCAAAACTTTTTTAAAAAAAGCATTTTCACAGTGTTTTTTATATGTGTGTAGATTCCACCCAGTATTGTTCGTGCTTAATGCTTTGGGGAAATAATGTAGTGTTACATTTGTCCACCTATTTGTATTTTATGAATTTACAAGTCTTGAGACATCATTTTTTTTGGGGGGGGGGAGACAACAAATAAATATAAACCTACATATTTTCAAAAGAGAGCATTAGGATTGACAGTTAACATTTTCCACAATTTTGGAGGGTAAAAGATTTTCCCCCTCATCTTATAAGGCATATGAAACGGAGAGAACAATTACAGCAACAGATGAAAATTATAAAAGATGGCAAACAAAACTATGAAATTGGCAGGTGGAATGAGTGCAGTTGCACGTGGGTTAAAATATTTAAAATCCAGGTAAAGAATAGTTGCATTAAACATTTCCAGCATTATTGTTCCTTAATGGTTTTTTTTTTGGGGGGGGGGTATTTATCCTCATGGAAGGCAAGGGGTGGGTGGAATTAACGAATAGAAAGCTTAAATACCACTTGTTTGGTTTTTAAAAAATCTCTCTTTCCTCCCTGTAGGCATGTGGGGTTTTCACGATCGGGATCTGATGCTCCGCAAAGCCCTCTATGCCCTCATGGACAAAGGGATGGAAAGGGAGGCCCTCAAGCGGCGGTGGAGGTGGCAGCAGACGCAGCAGAACAAAGAGGTGAGGCCCGATCCTGCAGGGCCCTTGTGGTTTCCTTACGACCAGCCTCCACTGGCACCCGGCACTTCCTTGGGACTGAGGTTCAGCCCAGGATCCCATTCCTATGTCTTGGAACATAGTGATGTCCACAAATCCCAAGTGGTTCTTTATGTCTTCCTTATTGTGGGAGAAAGTTCCCTGGGGGTGGGGGTAGTTCAGAAGAAGAAGAAGAAGAGTTTGGATTTGATATCCCGCCTTTCACTCCCTTTAAGGAGTCTCAAAGCGGCTAACATTCTCCTTTCCCTTCCTCCCCCACAACAAACACTCTGTGAGGTGAGTGGGGCTGAGAGACTTCAGAGAAGTGTGACTAGCCCAAGGTCACCCAGCAGCTGCATGTGGAGGAGCGGAGACACGAACCCGGTTCCCCAGATTATGAGACTACCGCTCTTAACCACTACACCACACTAGCTCTCAGTTCAGGACAGAGGTTTGCACCGAATCCCCAGTCGGCCAGACTCTATTCAGCAACACATTACAGGGCAGAGTCCAGAGAGTCTGCAAAAGTACAGTTGTACCTCGGAAGCCGAACGGAATCCGTTCTGGAAGTCCGTTCGACTTCCAGAACGTTCGGAAACCAAGGCGTGGCTTCCGATTGGCTGCAGGAAGCACCTGCAGCCAATCGGAAGCCACATCGGACATTTGGGCTCCAAAGAACGTTCACAAACCAGAACTCTCACTTCTGGGTTTGCGATGTTTGGGATACAAGGTATGACTGTATTTCCATTATAACACACGCTACACAGGCAAAATGCACGTCATCTGAGCTGCTTTCTCTCCCCCCCAACCACCACTTGCCACCCTGTCACCCCAACATATCTCACCCAAACACAGTCCTTTGAAGGACTTTGTTGTTGTTTAGTCGTTTAGTCGTGTCCAACTCTTCGTGACCCCCTGGACCAGAGCACGACAGGCACTTCTAGCTTCCACTGCCTCCCGCAGTTTGGTCAAACTCATGCTGGTAGCTTCGAGAACACTGTCCACCCATCTCGTCCTCTGTCGTCCCCTTCTCCCTGTGCCCTCCATCTTTCCCAACATCAGGGTCTTTTCCAGGGAGTCTTCTCTTCTCATGAGGTGGACAAAGTCTTGGAGCCTCAGCTTCAGGATCTGTCCTTCCAGTGAGCACTCAGGGCTGATTTCCTTCAGAATGGAGAGGTTTGATCTTCTTGCAGTCCATGGGACTCTTGAAACAACCCATTACAGTGGTACCTCAGGTTAAGTACTTAATTCATTCCAGAGGTCCTTAACCTGAAACTGTTCTTAACCTGAAGCACCACTTTAGCTAATGGGGCCTCCTCCTGCTGCTGCTGCTGCTGCCATGCTGCCAGAGCCCGATTTCTGTTCTCATCCTGAAGCAAAGTTCTTAACCCGAAGCACTATTTCTGGGTTAGTGGAGTCTGTAACCTGAGGCGTATGTAACCTGAGTTACCACTGTATTATTATTTTTTAATGGATGTGCAGAGCCCTCCTTGTACCTCACCTGGTTTTTAACTCTTAACATTCCCCCTTAACTGGCTCTTACCAGTTTTGTGGGAGGCATACATGACTGTACCCTCGCCGATAAAGGCTAACCTAAGTTGCACCTCGTTTTCCAAGCGCCGGTCATGTCCATACCAGGCTAGTTTTAGCACCGGATCCTCTCTGAGCAATCATGAAGCCCGGGACGGTTAACCTCCAGCAGCGCCCCATACCCTGCAAACTTCTTGAAAGTAGCCTCGCGTTGTGGAGAGAAGCCTCAATTTACATATCTGTTTTCCCTCTCTTCCCGTTCGTCTTCCAACCACCTTATAGTCTGGCCTGGTTTACACAGAAGAGGAATGGCAAAAGGAGTGGAATGAGCTGATCAAACTGGCCTCCAGCGAGCCACGCATGCACTACGGAACAAATGGAGGGAGCTGCGGAGGGTGAGTGGTATTTCCCTCTTCCCCACAAATCACACCCAAGATTGTTACACTGGGCTCTGCCCTTGAAGGCTCCCCAGAAACTTCAGGTGGTCCATAATGCAGGAGCAGAAATGTCAAGTCAAGTAACCTTTATTGGCATCACATAAGCAGGTGGCGCTGTGGGTTAAACCACAGAGCCTAGGACTTGCCGATCAGAAGGTCGGCGGTTTGAATCCCTGCGATGGGGTGAGCTTCCGTCGGTCCCTGCTCCTGCCAACCTAGCAGTTCGAAAGCACGTCAAAGTTCAAGTAGATAAATAGGTACTGCTCCGGTGGGAAGGTAAACGGCGTTTCTGTGTGCTGCTCTGGTTCGCCAGAAGAGGCTTAGTCATGCTGGCCACATGACCCGGAAGCTGTATGCTGGCTCCCTCAGCCAATAAAGCGAGATGAGCGCCGCAACCCCAGAGTCGGCCACAACTGGACCTAATGGTCAGGGGTCCCTTTACCTTAAGAGCATTCAGAATACATTTAAAATAGATAGGCCAGTGCAATCTCGTCACCACCCCAATGGCACAGTCACCTGCCAAAGGGCAGAAGAGGCGAGCAATCCGTCTCATCTTTCGGTTTCCAGCAAGGGCAGGATCCTGTAGCATACTTTGGTAACAGAAAAATCAAATAGAGGAACTTAGCTACTGTCTTGGTGAGCTCCTGGTCTCTCCCTTGTAATAAGAAGCCCATGACCTCCGTCTCTGGTTTCCATGTTGGAATACATAGATGGTCTAGAAACTGTTGGCGGAGATCATCATACATTTTGCATTTGAGGGCCATGTGAGCTGGAGTTTCCACCAGGTGGGCATCGCATAGGCAGACCCTATCTCCTTCTGCCAAACCCGCAAACCTACCCCAAAGGAGGTTAGAAGGATTAGAATTGAACCTAGCCAGCAAAAAAGCCCTTCTTTCTTGCGGATTAAACAAAAATTGTAAATGATTGAGATTAAATTCCAAGCAGGAATGGACGTGAGGGCGATCTCGCTGCGACATCTGTCACCCATTGATCGCCAGGGTTGATTAGGCTGTTCTGGCTGGCTAGGCGGGTGTCCCCTTCTTCCATCTCCGCTCCATGTGCGCCCCTCGCGAAGCTGCGTGCTTGGTGGAAGAGGACGACCATCCCAGATAGAAGGAGTGTACCGTTCTTCAGTCAAGGGTATACAATAGCTGCACTCCCCTGCTAGAAGAAGAATGTGTCTGTTTTGCAAGAACCACATTCAAGTGGGAGTGGATGCCATGAAATCCTACTCAATAATGATCCAGAGTAGATTCCAAAGTATAGTTAGCGGAGTAGAAACTTAAAACACGTTGCAGGATTCTCCCCAAAATAGATCAGAGGCAATTGTCTTTTATCCAGCAGAGCATTACTGCTACTGAAGGCAAATGGTCATAAATCCATTCAAGATGGGCACTGTCCATAAGAAATCCAGTTGCAGCGTTGAAAAAAAAAAAGAAATGCAGACTGACAGTGGGAACTCGATTGACAACCATTGTGAGGGTGATGACCTATTGAGAGCCCTGCACAGCTCAGGTTGGGGAGGATGATGGAAGTTTGAGTCCAGCAAGAACATCTGGAAGCCCACCTGCTTCCTCATGTCCATGGTTTACAGCCATACAGCAGTGGAGGCAAACTCGAAATCAGTGTTTCTCACACTTAGGTCTCCAGTTGCTGGACTACAACTCCCATCATCCCTAGCTAGCAGGACCACTGGTCAGGGATGATGGGGGTTGGAGTCCAACAACAGCTGGAGATCCAAGTTTGGGGAAACACTGTTCTAAACAGGATGCTTGAAATGCATTGGCATCTGGCATCGGGTCTCTAAAATCTGATCAGATCGCCTAAACTTTGGAACCCCCTGGCAGGTTTCTTCACTGTATACTTTTCAGCACCTGCCAAGAACATTTTTCTTTAGACAAGCCTACTCAGGTGTTCAGAAAACGGATGTGAGTCTTCATCTGCTCTGCAATAACAATTTCAACTTTTCAAAAGACTTAAATTGTTGTTTTTAATTGTTCTTAGCAATCATTTCGCTTTATTCCTTTTTTGTAAACCGCTTTGAGGGCTGTTACAATCAAACGCTGTGTAAATTTTTTTTACATACGGTAAATAAGTTAATGAGCAGAACAGCACTTTGGAGGCTGCTAGTTTAGAGTAGAGGTTGAGGGTACCTGTGGCCTCTCTTAGACGACCCTGTGGTCCAACTCTCATCATTTCCCCTGGCCGTTGGCCATGCCAGTGGCTGAGGCTCTCCAATCCGGCCTGCCCCCTTTCTGGTCTTCTCCCCCCATTCCCCCCAGCTGAAGCTGTTTGCATTTTTGCGTGACGCCAACCACTTCCGAGTCAAAACGTCTGACAGCGCTCCCCTTTCTCCCCCGCCACCCCGCAGTGTGGAAGGCTCCGAGGAGCCCGTGTACGAGAGCCTGGAGGAGTTCCACGTCTTCGTCCTGGCTCACGTGCTCAAGAGGCCCATCGTGGTGGTGGCGGACACCATGCTGCGAGACTCTGGAGGGGAAGGTAGGAGCAGTCGCTGTGGAGCAAACCCAGAAGGCAGACATCTCCTTGCTTCACTGAAGAGGGAGGCTGGGCGGCGGGCAACTTCTTCCACGGGCGTGGGGGTCAAACTAGATCAGGAATGAGGGGACGGCTCCAGTCGTGTCCCATACATAGAGGGACCCCCAATCCCCAGTGGAGGCAAGACCCAAGACCCTCGTGCAGAGGGGCATCGGGCAGACGCTGCTGCCAAGGGTTGCTTTGAGTTCCTGTCAGCGTTGCAGCGGACTGAAAGTTAACTCTTGCAGCCCACAACTGAGGGGTATTTCTGTATCATCAGCAGGGTGCTCAGTTCCTTCTCACTTCTCTCTCTCTCTCTTAGCATTCGCTCCCATCCCCTTTGGCGGCATTTATCTGCCCTTGGAGGTCCCCGCCAACAAGTGCCATCGCTCTCCCCTGGTCCTAGCCTACGACCAGGCCCACTTCTCTGCCCTGGTATCCATGGAGCAGAAAGAACCTCCCAAGGAACAAGGTACGTGCAGAGGGGCAGCGCTTCTAAGTTCTGCTTATGCCCGGTCGAGAAAGTGGAAGGATCAAAGTCTCCCTCCCTCTTGCACGACAGTGGAAGTCGTGGACATCCAGTGAAGCTGAATGTTGGGAGATTCAGGACAGATAAGAAAGGATTTCCCCATGCAGCACAGAGTTAAGCTGTGGAACTCACTGCCACAGGAAGATGGCCACCATTTGCCATCAAGTCTCAAGTTTGATGAGAGTGATAGGTAATCACTTCTCCAGCAAGTTATTTTAGCAACTCCTATCATGTTTCCTCCTACCTTCCTTTCCTCTAAACCAGTGGTTCTCAACCTGTGGGTCCCCAGATGCTGTTGGACTACAACTCCCATCATCCCTGACCACTGGTCATGCTGGCTAGGAATGATGGGAGTTGTAGCCCAACAACATCTGGGGACCCACACAGTCCCAAAAGCACAACCTTAACCTCAACCGAGTCAGTAACTCCATCCCAGCTCCTGTCAACCTCCTTCTGAACCCGAGTCTCCCTCGAGCTGGATGGTGCTGGGTCTGCTTCTGAAAGGAGCGAGCTTCTCAGCCTTTGCCTGGCTGCCTCTCCCCTTTGCTTTCCTGCAGCCTCCCGGCTCTTGCCTTTCCCGGCCTCTGAAAGAGCCGTTCCTTTTTTCCACCACAGCTGTGATCCCGCTCACCGACTCCGAGCACAAGCTGCTCCCAGTGCACTTTGCTGTTGACCCCGGGAAAGACTGGGAGTGGGGTAAGGACGACAACGACAATGTCAGGCTGGCCAGGTGAGTGGGAAGGGGTTGGCTTGGGGACAACAAAGGGGAGCCGCTCGGGAGGTCTGAAGAACTCAGACAACACAGTCTGAGTCTCATCCAGCAGGGCCTACGTTCTTAAGGAGTGAGCTTCTGCTGGGTGGGATGAGGAGGAGAATTGATCGGTGGAGGGGAGAGCGGTGGCAGGCTTGGAGAGTGGCTGCCTTTTTGAGGAAGGAGAGACGGCCATCTTGGAATCTGGAATTTACCTCCGGCCTGGAACGTCTCCTGTTTAATGGTTTCTGAGCGCCATGTTTTCAACTTGTGTGAGAAAGTCAGGTTCTTGGAAGTGTTTAAGAGATCCTACAGGGAGTCTTCCAGCTCTGACCTTTGACTCTGCCTTGCCTCGTCCCCCCGTTGTTTTCGTTTAGTGTGACGCTCTCGCTGGAAGCCAAGCTGCACCTACTGCACAGCTACATGAATGTAAAGTGGATCACGTTGCCTTGTGAAATGCAGGTAAGGGAAACCACCTTCCAGTTTCCAAGGAGGGCAGGTGTCCTATAATCCGATTCCTGTTCTGCTCTGGCGTGGAGGGAATGCCAGGTGCTAACAGAAGACCCCCCCCCCCCCCAAAAAAAGACGGTGAAGCAGACCCTTGCAAACTCTGCTTACCTTTCTTTCTTTCTTTCTCTCTCTCTCTCTCTCTCTCTCTCCTGCCCCACTTTCCCCAGGCGCCTCTCGCACAGCCCGAGTCGCCGACCGCTTCTGCGGGGGACGATGCCCGGTCGGCGGCTGACTCGGGTGACTCGGACAAGGAGTCCGTGTGCAGCAGCTCGGCCAGCAACAGCGGAGGCAGCAAGAGCAGCAGCAGCAAGGACAAGGACAAGGAGAAGACCAAGAAGGAGCGGGAGAAGGAGAAGGAGAAGAAGCGGGCCGACTCTGTGGCCAACAAGCTCGGCAGCTTTGGCAAGACGCTGGGCAGCAAGCTGAAGAAGAACATGGGGGGCCTGATGCACAGCCGGACGGTCAAGGGGGGCGTCAGCAATGGGCAAGGGGGTGAGACCCTGGAGAAGAAGAAGAAGAAGGGCTCTGTCAAGGTGAGGAAAGGCAGCAAGGACGAGGCGCTGTCCAGCGACTCGGCCACTCCGCCCGAGAAGCCCTGCGCGGGCAAGGCAGCTGCCGAGAAGCCGCCGGACGGCTGCAAGTACAGCAGCGACGTCCGGCTGAGTTTGAGCATCCTGCGGGCCGCCATGCAAGGGGAGCGGAAGTTCATCTTCGCCGGGCAGCTCAAGACCAGCCACCGGCACCTGTTCCAAGAGGAGATGATCCAGCGGTACCTCTCGGATGCCGAGGAGCGCTTTTCGGCGGAGCAGAAGCAGAAGGAGGCGGAGAGGAAGGCGGCCGCGGCGCTGGGCAGCGGCGGGGCGGCGGCCAAGAGGCCGGACTCAGACGGCAACCCCCTCAAAAGCGAGGAGGGCTTGCTGGGCACGGCGTACCCTCCGGGGCTCCCGCCGTATGGGCTCCAGAGCCCCGACCTGGCCGCCGTGGGGGCTAAGATGGCCGGTTTCCCATCCAGCTACTCAGGGGTCTTCACCATCCCTCGCCCCTCCATGACGGGCGGCGTGGAGGGCTCCCACCCGCCCAGCTACCAAGAGAGCCGGAGGCAGCTTGCCGGCGGACCCTGCAGCCCCCTGCCGCCCTATGCCACCTTGCCCAGGCACTGCGCGCCGGGCCGCCCTCACCCGTACCAGACCAGCCCTTCCCACCTGGGCGGGCGCTTCTCTCCCACCGAGACGGACACGCCCCCCGGCTACGTGGGGGCAGACTGCGACCCCTCTCCCTGCCCGGGCCTGCCCGCCAACGGCTTCCGGGAGTACACGGAGGCAGGCGGCTGCTCTCCGAAAGGCAGCGAGCGCAGCAAAGCCCGGCTGCTCTACAACCTCCAGCAGACGAAATGCAAACAGCCGAACTGCAGCTTTTACGGGCACCCGGAGACCGGGAACTACTGCTCCTGCTGCTACAAGGAGGAGCTGAAGCGCAAGGAAAGGGAGAGGGAGGCCTTGATACACAGGTTCTGAAGGGCCGGGCACCGGACTTCCTGGCCCCCCGGACCCACGCGATCCGTGGGCAATGCAATAACGCGTCCTCCCTTCCCCTCGCCCCTCCTTCCCCGCCTTGTCGAGGAGAAGGGCTGGCCGGTGTCAGAGGGGGCGGCAAGCTGCTGGTGGGGGGCGGGGGGCGGAAGGCTAGACCCCCCTCGCTTCCGGGGAGGGAGAGAGCATGGAGAGAGGGCAGCAAATATTGTTGGAGAGCAGAAGGGATTGGCAAAGGGTTGGAGGAATCGGGAAGGTTTGAGTTTTGCAGGTCGGAAGCCGTCAAACCGAGCAGAACTTCTAGACCAAAGCTTTGAATTCCAAGGGTAAAACATACATGGTGTTGAAGGGGGGGGGGCTTTCTCTCTATCTGCCCCCGACGTGATTTTCCTTTTTTCATTTCAAAGGGATTAAACCCGCCATCCCTACATTTCCCCCCAAGTTTGAAATCTTTTCCCCCTCTTTTTATTAAGTAATATTAACCAGCTTTTTTGATTTTTTTAAAAAAATATTTTTAGGTTTTTCTCCCACCCCTTAAAACATGGCTTTTTTTTTTAAGTCGGAAAAAGGACCTTTCCCCCTTTCTCTTGAGTCTCAACACTCCTGTTAACCTCCGCCTTGTCCAGATTCTGCCCCTCTCCTTCCCGCAATCCTCTCCGGTCTGTCGCAGCTAGCTTCGAAGCCTTTTTAGATGAGTTGGGCTTGAGATATTCTTTTTAAAAAGATATATTTTTTATTAAAACAAACAAAAAAAGGACCCTCTCTTGTAGGGAGCTGCGGGTGGGGTGGGCGGAGGGAGGGAACCATCAAGTCGCAATACTGAGTGTGTGTGTGCGTGTGATTGAGAGAGAGTTTTTTACTGTGCAAAAAAACAAAACCAAGCCTGTTCTTTAGATGGTCATACCTACTTTGGGGGTTGGGTGGGGGTGGGAATAGAAACCAGAACTTGAATTGGTGGGGACTTTGTTAAGAGCAATAAACCTCTGCAAACAACTTGAAAACCGGGAGAGATGGGACAAAAGAGAGTTATCTGGGCATCACTGTGGTTCGATTTCCACGGCCCCTCTGCAACGCCGGTTACACGTGTGTGTGCAAATTCTCTTGCCTGCAGAGAATCACTCCCTTCCCGCACGAGCTGTTTTGTTTTCTTTCGTTTTGTTTTTCTCCTAGACTACCTCTGTTCTGCTGAGTAGAAATAATCTGGCTCTCTTTTGCCGAGCCGATACTTTGACTGTGGGAATGACGAGTAAAAATACTAAAGAATTATAGATATATATTTTTAACAGGGCTCTACATTTGTGTTAGAGGGGAGGGGTGGGTAGCGGGCGGGAGGGATGTAAAAAACAGAAAACTAACTATACACTCTATACACTATATTTTTCTCGTTTTTGGGGGTGGGGGAGGGAAATGACCCCCCATTTCCCCACAAATCCCCCCCAAGCCCTTGGAAATCTATGGCGTTTTTAGAAAATTCCTCCCCCCCCCCCCCCGGTGCACCTACCGTCACTGCTGCAATGCGAATGTTTATTTCCCCAGGGTAGGGAACGGCCTTGGAAACCTCCGCCTGACATGGGTTTGAGCGGGAGCCCGCGAAAAGCGAAGAACGGGGGGCCGTAAAGTGGGCGAGAGCCAGGGTCCGGTGGGGAGGTACATCTGACTCGCTGACGAGTCTCCGAAACTATGCAATTCTTTTTCCACTCCAAAGCTGCCAGGGTAGGACCAAGAGGGATAAAGCAAGTGTACTTAAAAAAATCGGAACGACTGGGCAAAAGACGAAACAAAACTCGGGTAGTTTTCTTAGCTCCTTTGCGCTGCCTTAATGGGGACGGGGTGGAGAAAGGGGTAGTTGTCTTCATAGCTTCGTTTAGAGGATGGGGCGAAAAGAACGAGGGTGCCCATACAGACCGCCGGGCTCAGCCTGTCGAGGGCTCGGCTGCCTCCTATGAAAGGGAAGTGGGATTTTGCAGGGAGGGTCCTCTTCCCAACCCATGTGGGACGGGGGCTCTGCCCTACCTGTCCCCTTCGCTACGGTGGTGTCCACCGGCAATTTCAAATCTTCACGGATTTCAGAGTGGATGGGGTATTTTTCCCCGGTCAGTGATGGCTACGTGGAGCTAGCAGAAGACTGGAGTGGGGGGCAATAGCAGATGAATTATTGGGGCGCAGGACTCCCCGTGAGCAGTTCTCCACTCCGATGGAAGAGGCAAAGGCCTGTGCAAAAACGAGGAGCCTTTGGCTTTCCGGATGTGGCCGAACTACTCCCATCAGGGGCGGTGATGGGAGTCGTATTTCAGCGGCACCTGCGAGGCCAAAAGATATCACTCCAGGGTCAGGAGAAGGATGGAGAGCCTTCATCCCTCCAGCCAGCATAACCCTCTGTCCCTCGGTTGTGCCAGCTGACGGGAGTCGAGGGCCGCAGACATTCTTCGTCCCTTTATTTCAGGGGGTAAACAATTTGGGTGCTTGTTCCTGGGGGGTTTAGCCTGCCTAGGGCGTGGGTGGCAAGCCAGGCAACTTGGGCCTCTTCAGTGGAAACACCTGGAGAGAGAGAGAACACCCCAGGTAATTTTCGATGCCTGAAGCATCCTTTGCTAAATGACAAGAAACCCATTGAAGGAAGGCTGCCTTGAGCTCACAGCTCCATAACGCACATAGTTAAAATGAAAGGCATCGCTGCCTAGCTGGGAGGTAGCCAAATTTTCTTTGCTCGTCACACGTGTGGGCTGTGTGTGTGTGTGTGTGTGTGTGTGTGTGTGTGTTCATGTTCTTTTCCACCCCCTAAAATATCTCCCAAGTACAGGCATAGGCAAACTTGGCCCTCCAGATGTTTTGGGACTACAACTCCCATCATTCCTGACCACTGGTCCTGATAGCTACGGATGATGGGAGTTGTAGTCCCAAAACATCTGGAGGGCTGAGTTTGCCTATGCCTGCCCAAGTATATTTTCCTGGGGCTTTTGGATGAAACGGTTGCATCTGTTGTCATCTTTCTGCCCACTTTTGAGTGCTTTGGGGTTGGCCAGCGGGAGCATTCACTGAGGGTTGTGGTTGTTGTTTTTTGCAAAGTTTGATCTGTATTTAAAACAAAAACCCCTCTGAATGAATCAGGCCATTAAAGGTGGATACATGTATGTATGTAGTCTGGAAAAGGGGAATGGCGAGGTTGGAAGATAGGCTCGTGGAAGGTTTTGCAGTCATTTGGGAAAACACCCCCCCCCCCAAAAAAAGTCATTTTTTTCCTTTTAATAGTAACCCATGTTTCCCATCTGCTAGAGTATCTTAAGGCCAAAGTTAGGGTAATGTCCATTCATTTTCTCTTTGCGTTAGGACAGCATGGTTGGCACCCACCCAAGTCCTTGCTTAGACCCTCTTGAAATTAATGGACCTAAACTAGTCGACACGGATGAATTTCTAGGGGTCTACCCTGCGTAGGGCTAACAAGTGACTTACAGCCCTCCCCCCCCCCAACTCACAAATTATAATTTCTTCGCATCTCGCCTCAATGGTTAGCCACTGGTCTCTTGTGTCTGGTCTTATTTCATTAGTAATATTATTATTTCTGAAATTAGGTTGTAGTACTTTTTAAAAAATCAAGGGGAGAAATGAACTTGAAGCATTTTTGAGTTTGCTTTTTCTAAAAAAAAAAAAAAAAAGTATTTTTCTTCTGCGAACACCAGAGTGCAAACTAACGCCCAGATTCCAAAGCCTTCCCGCCTTAATGACGGCACGATGAATTCTAATTAATTAACTTTCATATACTCGGGGGGGACTCTGAATCAGTGTAGCTGTGTCTGACTGGCTTTAGTTTTTAAAAAAATAAATCAAATTTTTCTAATATTCCACCTTGTTTCCTTTATGGCGAACATCTCTTCCCACCCCAACCTCATTCTTCATTCCTTAAAAGGGAATATTTTTAAAAAAGACGTCTTATTTATTGAACTGATACAAACCCCTTCTGTTTTTTGTCCCCCCCCCTAAAAACCCATTCCCTAGGCAGCTGAAAACTACAAGGAAAATGTTTTTTTTAAAAAATAATATTTATTAAAAATTTTCAAATATAACAGAAAAAGAAAAACATCCAAATTTAAAACCTTATTTTCATTGGCATCCTTCCAGGACTTCCCCTCCCCTCCCCCTCTTGTATTCCAATTCTTTCAAATAGATTCAACAAATTCTTACCCCAAATTTTAAAATTATTATCATTGGCCCAATTTAAAAAATATTTTCCCATCCCCTAAAATCGACCTGTTCCCTTCCACGAGTTCCCCTCTTTAATATGCAATACAGATTAAAATAAACAGAAAAATAGAAAAAAGAATAAAATGTAATTTAACACCCTTTGGATTCCAAATTTCCCTCCCCCCTTTCCCGGTTGCGTTCCCAATGTCCGTCAATATCTACTGTCATCCTGGAGCTCCCACATCTAAACCACAGTCCTTCACCAGTCCGCTTTGCCGTCTTTTTATTAGTCTTTGCCGTCTTTTTGTCATCTTTGATTTCACATGTCCAATCTTGGAAGGAGTCTATCTTCCGACTTTGTCCAGTTCTTGTTATTCTTGTTGTTCTCTCTCCTCCTCTTTTTTTTTTCCCCCGCTCTCCTGCACAAATGTTCTAATTCCAAAAAGCTTCTAATTCCTCTGCAGAGGCTTTGTTATTCAGGAACAAAACATTACGTCAAGTCCCTTCCATTCTTCTATAGATAAATCTATTGTCTCCTTTAGTGTGTAAACCTCTGTAGACAAAATAGTGTTCCATTTCTGCAGTTTCCCAGGAGATAAAAAGTCCTATTCAAATTCGATGCCAACAATACTTGTAGTGTCCCACAGCTCCTCTAGAGGGATTATAGTAACTCAGTTTCCTTCCCGATCACACCCAACAGTCAAAGTAACTTATTATTCCTTGTTTTAAACAATTTATATCCAATTTGTAACAAATGTGACCAGCAAAGTCCTCGTAACAAAGTTCTCTTTTTGTTCTTCCACTTTGACAGCTCCTTTGACAGCTGTCAAAACCTCTATTTCTCCTCTCCCGGCGCTCTTACGGATCGCTCCCGGGGTTTCCGGGGGGGGGGGTTGCCTTTTAATTCACATTCCACTTTTCTCCTCCAGCCCAGTCTTATAATTTTCCATCGCGAAGTTAATAATTTTATCAAAAAAAGGTTGCACTCGATCTTAGTTGTCAAATCCTTTGCTTTAGCTCCTCTACAACAGGGGGGAGGCTGACTTCCTTTTTGCACCTCCCCCGCTTGCTCTGAATTTAAAAAGAATTTTTCCCCTTTTTTTATCCAAGTTCCAATTACTCACGGGTTATTCTTTCAAAGTCCAAATTTTCAATGGAAGAAGTCAGCGCTCTCCGTCGAATGGCATGCGGCTTCGCTCGGCAGGGGAAGCGGAGGACTCACAGCACCCCCCCCCCCTGTCACCCGCTCCGCAGCCTTTAAAAAGGCTCCTTCGCGGGTCGGGGGGGACACAAACGGTGCCCGCCAAGTCACCATGCCCATGGGTTTCAGCACCCATGGTTTTTGAGGGTCCCCGCGTCGCCGGCGCGGTAGAACCCAGCCCCTGCCGAGCTGGCTCCCTCCGGAGCTCGGAGGGAGCCCGCCATTCGGCGATGGCGCCAACCCGGAAGTCCAAGGAAAATGTTTTATGGTACACTCCACCCCCTTTTTTTACTTTGTAGAAAAGACTAGGTTGCAAGAGGGAGAGTTAAGCAGTCTGAATTTCCAAGCACCTTTTCATTTCAGAAACATACATTTTGGTGAGGTTAGGGGTTTGTGTTTGTGTATGTTTGTAAGGGGTGCGAGAAGAATGGTATGTTTGATTGTGGTCCAGCCCCCTCTGGTGGTCAGGAGTGGTTCTGCCACACCTCGGCCACATGTTTCCTACTGGGTTGTGGGAGGATTGGGGTTGGAAATTAAAACAAAAACACAGTTTTGCACGCTTTCTTGTGCAATGGAAGGAAATGGGGTGAACCCCAAGCTGTGGCTTTTGACATTTCTTATGCTAGGACATCCTCTGGACTGTCCCTCCCTTTCCGCCCCCCCCTCCCCAAATAGGTTAAAGCGGTTGGAATGAACCCAAGTACTGTCATTGCTCTAGAGGCATAAACGTTTGAAAAATATATATAAATATATACATATATATATATAGAAATATGCACAACAATACATTTTGCACAGCAAAAAAAAGAGCCTCATTGGACAACGGTTTTTAGTTTCGTTTATTCTATGCGAGCTCATTAACTCTTAAGGTTCTGTCTCAGTTTCTTTCAATTTGCTTTTTTTTTTCCTGGAGGGGAGGGGGAGATAGAATGACTGTGGGGTTTGTTTGTTTTTTGTTGTTGTTCCAAGGGATTAATTAAAAAAAATTCCAGGGTATAACTTTAACCAGCTTGTAGAGTCTCCATAGAAAGGTTTCTCTTTTATGGGTTTTATTTTTTTCTCCTGCTAGTTGTCCGAGAAGTGACCTGAATTAATTCTCCCGTTGTTGTTGACAATAAAAAAAAAACTATTTTTAAAGAAACCGCAATTTTATTTAAACATATATCAGTGTGGGCAACTTTTTATTTACTTTGCTCCTGCAGTACCTTTACTGAACGCTAGGGGTCGCTGCTGTCCGATCTCACTTAAAACAGTGTATAATTTCTGGTTGGCTTGTTTTTAATATGTTGTGAATCAGCCCGGTGACTCATAGGGAGGGATGCTGGTGTGCAGCAGAGGAGCCTCCGGGGCACAGAAAGAATCATAGAGTTGGAAGGGCCCATTAGAGTCATCTAGTCTAGTCCCCTGCATTGCATTCAAGCACTCAATGCACAAATCAGCCCTTCGGGTTTGCATATGGCGGGGAGCCTCTTAATGAGCCTGCCCTGTGACAGTCCCCTAATATATTTTCCCAAAGGGATGCGGGTGGCGCTGTGGGTTAAACCACAGAGCCTAGGGCTTGCCGATCAGAAAGTCAGCGGTTCGAATCCCCGTTACGGGGTGAGCTCCCGTTGCTCAGTCCCTGCTCCTGCCAACCTAGCAGTTCAAAAGCATGTCAAAGTGCAAGGAGATAAATAGGTACCGCTCCGGCGGGAAGGTAAACGGCATTTCCGTGCGCTGCTCTGGTTCGCCAGAAGCGGCTTAGTCATGCTGGCCCACCATCCAGTGGGTTTTGTGGGTTCTGCTTTTTCAAATTGGGGTTATAGTCGAACAAGGGATACGGGTGGCGCTGTGGTATAAACCACTGAGTCTCCTGGGCTTGCCGATCAGAAGGTTGGCAGTTCGAATCCGCACTCTGTCCCAGCTCCTGCCTACCTAGCAGTTCAAAAGCACACCAGTGCAAGTAGATAAATAGGTACCACTGCTGCGGGAAGGTAAATGGCGTTTCCGTGCGCTCTGGTTTCCGTCACGGTGTTCCGTGCACCAGTAGCGGTTTAGTCACGCTGGCCACATGACCCAGAAAGCTGTCCGTGGACAAACACCAGCTCCCTCGGCCTGAAAGCGAGATGAGTGCCGCAACCCCATAGTCGCCTTTGACTGGACTTAACCGTCCAGGGGTCCTTTACCTTTACCTTTTGATCTATATTTTCCCACCAGAGGCCAAAGATCACACGCACACACACCCAATTCAATGTATGAAAGCTGCTGGGCCAGGCTGGTGACTGAACACTGCGATGGGTCTTCCCCTCCACTAGAGGGCAGTAGGCAGCTCAGAGGCATCCTTGGTACTGTGTCCCCTGCTAAGCTTACAGCTGCTCATTCTGTCCAATGGTAGGGCCTTCCTTCATAGAAACAGCAGGTGCCCGGTCATCGGATCAGGACCTTAAACTAAGTTAGCACAAGGGTCCCGTATCTCAGGGTCGTCTACACTGAGTAGTAGCTGCTCTCAGGGTTTCATAATAATAATAATAATAATAATTAATAATTTATTATTTATACCCCGCACATCTGGCTGGGCCTCCCCAGCCACTCTGGGCGGCTTCCATAGAAACCAAAAATACAGTAAAATATCACACGTTAAAAACTTCCCTGAACAGGGCTGCCTTAAGATGTCTTCTGAATGTCAGGTACTTGTTTATCGCTTTGACATCTGCTGGAAGGGCGTTCCACAGGGCGGGCGCCACTACCGAGAAGGCCCTCTGCCTGGTTCCCTGTAGCTTTGCTTCTCGCAATGAGGGAACCGCCAGAAGGCCCTCGGCGCTGGACCTCAGCGTCCGGGCAGAATGATGGGGGTGGAGACGCTCCTTCAGGTATACTGGCCCAAGGCCGTTTAGGGCTTTAAAGGTCAGCACCAACACTTTGAATTGTGCTCGGAAACGTACTGGGAGCCAATGTAGGTCTTTCAAGACCGGTGTTATATGGTCTCGGCGGCCGCCCCCAGTCACCAGTCTAGCTGCCGCGTTCTGGATTAGTTATAGTTTCCGAGTCACCTTCAAAGGTAGCCCCACGTAGAGCGCATTGCAGTAGTCCAAGCGGGAGATAACCAGAGCATGCACCACTCTGGCGAGACAGTCCGCAGGCAGATAGGGTCTCAGCCTACGTACCAGATGGAGCTGGTAAACAGCTGCCCTGGACACAGATTTGACCTGTGCCTCCATGGACAGCTGTTTCAGAAATTCATCTTCCCAATCCTGACCTGGAGGGGCTGGGGATTGAACCCGAGACCTTCTACATGCCAAGCAGGTGTCGTACCTACCCAGCTGCGGTCCTTGTTTGCAGCAGAGCTTCGCTGCAACTCCCTTTAGATGGGTCAGGGCCCTCCGAATTTAGGAAGAAATGGAACGGGCTTTAAAATGGTCCGAGATTAAAGCGATCCAATCTGCTCATCTGCGGCTGCTTATTTTCCACTTTCTGCTTTTGAGGGCTGGGAAACGCCTTTTTGGATCTGGATGGGCGTGTTGGAAGCCCAAGCCCAGTCCTGGGACGTGTTTTAAAGGTCAGAGACGAATGCCGGAACATCTGAATCATCTTAAAAGCAAGAAAAATCTTGGAATCCCATCACTGCAAGAATTAGACTGGTGTTTTTCAAACGCTCAGCTCAAATCCTCTAGGGCAGTGTTTCTTGGCCTTGGGTCCCCAGATGTTTTGGGACTACAACTCCCATCATCCCTGACCACTGGTCCTGCTATCTATAGATGATGGGTGTTGTAGTCCAATAACAGCTGGGGGCCCAAGGTTGAGAAAAGCTGCTCTCGGGTTTGGCAAGAGATCGCTGCTTCAGAGCTGGACCTGCCATTTGAGTCGTTTGAAGCAGAAGAGAGGAACCTTTTTATTACTATTTTATTAACCTATTATTATTTGATTTACATGCTGCCTTCAGGGACCACATTTCCTTCTACACAACTTTCTAAGGGCCACGTACAAAAATAGAGCAATTAATAAAACTTTACCCTTGTACTTTCAGCTGATTCCTACACACACACACACACACACACACACACACACACACACACACCTCTCTCTGTATCTGGAGAAGGATCTTCTGACTTCCAGGACACTTTCGCAGCCAGGCAAAAACTGCTCTGGGTCCAAAGGGGGACCAGTGAGGAGAGGTCTAGAAGGCCACAAGTTCCCCACCTTTGATTTGAACACACACACTGGTTTTTTCCTGTATCTCATCCCCTGCTTTTCCACACCAAGAGACAAATGCAATCTTTGGTTACCTGCCTGGGACTTGAAACGCGTCTGCAGGAGGCCCAGGTCTTCTGTTGCTTGCTTTTCCCTGGGCTCTGGTTACACGGGAAGGAACATTTTGTTGTGTTCATATTGCAGAGGCCTCTCACATGAGATGGTGCCCTCTTCAGGGAGGCCTCACCCCACACCAAGGGTAAGAAAACACCCTTGGCTTTTTGTCGTCCGTCCCGTTCCTGGTGTTCTCCAAATTAGACACACACACAAATATTGGGGTGTCTTCCTACTCGCCCTGGCCTCATCCAGCTCAATACCGTTCTCACTAACTGGCAGTGTCTCTCTGGGGGTTCGAGCTGTGATTCCTTCATTGTAGCGGGTTGGGCTAGATGACCCTGGGGTCCCTTCCAACCTACAATTCTGTGATGGAACCGAAGGAGGATGGGAACATTTTAAAGGGTTGACTTTTCCTCTATTACCCCTGTGTGCAAGTGTAGTGCCCTTCCCCAGCAGAGATGGGTCTCTGGATCGAAATTAGGGTGCCTCTTTACAGATACGGTTTGGTATTTCACACACTGGTCCCATCACCTCCTGGCAAATAGAAGGGGAAGAAATGGAAGCAATGAGACATTTTACTTTCTTGGGCTCCGTGATCACTGCAGATGGTGACAGCAGTCACGAAATCAAAAGACACCTGCTTCTTGGGAGAAAAGAGATGAAAAACCTAGACAGCATCTTAAAAAGCAGAGACATCACCTTGCCGACAAAGGTCCCTATAGTTCAAACTATGGTTTTCCCAGTAGTGATGTATGGAAGTGTGAGCTGGATCATAAAGAAGGCTGATCGCCAAAGAATGGATGCTTTTGAATAATGGTGCTGGAGGAGACTCTTGAGAGTCCCATGGACTGCAAGAAGATCAGACCTCTCCATTCTGAAGGAAATCAGCCCTGAGTGCTCACTGGAAGGACAGATCCTGAAGCTGAGGCTCCAATACTTTGGCCACCTCATGAGAAGAGAAGACTCCCTGGAAAAGACCCTGATGCTGGGAAAGATGGAGGGCACAAGGAGAAGGGGACGACAGAGGACGAGATGGTGGGACAGTGTTCTCGAAGCTACCAGCATGAGTTTGACCAAACTGCAGGAGGTAGTGGAAGACAGGAGTGCCTGGCGGGCTCTGGTCCAGGGGGTCACGAAGAGTCGGACACAACTAAACGACTAAACAACACAATAAACAATTTCACACACACACACACCACTGGCTTCCTCTTTTAACGTCCCATCACAAACAGCGATGTTTGCCCAATCGGCTTTCTCCCTCTCGCAGAAGACGTGAAGCTAACACCGTTTGGCCGCTTCAAGCCAATTATGTGGCCTTAATCCCATAAAGTCTCTGTGATTTCTCATGACAGGTCGCCCTTTCGGTCAAGATCTAGGCTGTGTGCTTGTCCTTTTAATTCCTGTGATGGAGAGAGAAGGTGATGGAACACTCTGATGATTCCTAGCAGCCTTGTCTCGTACTCTGTGTGGATCGGAAGTTCTAAGAAACCCAAACAAACCTGCAGTTTTGAAATCAGTGCAGCTCTGAAAGGCTCAGTCCGCCATCTTGATTCGAAATGGCATCTAATTATATATATATATATGAGAACCTGTTCCTTAATTTCAGGCTCCATCGTGCAAAATTGGGTGTTGACATCTTAAGGTGGTACTCAAATGCATAGTGGATAAACAACTTTACAAAATACAGGGTAGATAATCATAGAATTGTAGGGTTCGGAGGGATGCCAGTGGTCATCTAGTCCGGCCCCTGTAATTGAGGAATCACAGCTGAAGAATCCCTGGCAGGTGGCCATCCAACCTCTGCTTAAAAACCTCCAAAGAAGAAGAGTCCACAACCTTTTGAAGTACTTGCTATGTTTGATGTTGTTCTGTTTTTTTTTAGGACATTTTTCCACAACCCCTTGTCAAATGAATCCCAGGTTTCATTAGAATACGTTTTTCAAAAATTTATCTACTGCCTAACTAAATAGAAACTCTTAAGAGGGTTTCAAACAAACAAACAAACAAAAACAACCCATAAAATATACATGCAACAGCCCTGGATAATTCTTGGAGGAAATCACGAGTTAGGAAATGTATCAGAACATATAAGAACTGCCCTGGCTTCTAGGTGAGACATGGGCTTCTCCCCCACCACCTGTTTCCAGCAGTGGTCAGCTAGATCCCTTTGGTGGGGTGGGGTGGGGTGGGGTGGGGCCCCCAACATGGACAGAAGCCACTGGCACTCCCCTGCTGCCTCTCCCCTGCCTTTGACAGTAGACTGCTTCTGAGTGGAGAGGCTCCACTTCGCCAATGTGGGCTTCACCTGGCTGCATTTAACTTGGAGTAGTAGAAGAATGTTGGGACACGGGTGGTGCTGTGGGTTAAACCACAGAGCCTAGGGCTTGTCGATCAGAAGGTTGGCGGTTCGAATCCTCGCAACAGGGTGAGCTCCCGTTGCTCGGTCCCTGCTCCTGCCAACCTAGCAGTTCGAAAGCACGTCAAAGTGCAAGTAGATAAATAGGAACCACTCCGGCGGGAAGGTAAACGGCGTTTCTGTGCGCTGCTCTGGTTCGCCAGAAGCAGCTTAGTCATGCTGGCCACATGACCCGGAAGCTGAACGCCGGCTCCCTTGGCCAATAAAGTGAGATGAGCGCCGCAATCCCAGAGTTGGCCACAACTGGACCTAACGGTCAGGGTTCCCTTTACCTTTTTTAGTAGAAGAACATCAAACGAGCCTTCTGGATCAGGCCAGTGGCCCATCTAGTCCAGTATCCTGTCCTCACAGCGGCCAAACAGATGCCTCTTTTGGGAATCCCACAGGCAGGATCTGAGCACAAGATCAACTTTTCCCGTCCTGCAGTTTGCAGCAACTGCGATTCAGAAGCATTTGTGCCTCTGACTGGGGAGGGCAGAGCAGAGGCATCCTGACCCATTGATCGCCCTCCTCCACGAACGCTTCCAACCCTCTTCCAAAGCTGCCTTTACTTCTGTGTAAAGAAGTCCTTTCTTTAACCCGTCCTGAATCTTTTCAACGTTCAGCTTCGTAGGGCGTCAAGGAGTTGGGTTTTTTAAAAAATATAAATGTTATTAGTATTTTCCACACCACAACAACAACACAAATAATATCGAAAAATAACAATACAGTTATTACATACGCTTCAGGTCACAGACTCCGCTAACCCAGAAATAGTACCTCGGGTTAAGAACTTTGCTTCAGGATGAGAATGGAAATTGTGCTCTGGCAGCGGCGGCAGCAGCGGGAGGCCCCATTAGCTAAAGTGGTGCTTCAGGTTAAGAACAGTTTCAGGTTAAGAACGGACCTCCGGAATGAATTAAGTACGTAACCCGAGGTACCACTGTACACAGAAACCAATGTCAAGGAGTTCTTAACGTTAGAAGAGACGGGCTTTTCTCTATCCACTCTGCATCATTCTATAAACGTTTGTCACCCATCAATGGAGCTGGATGAGTGATGCCTCTTTAGTTCCAGCTCCCCGTGTGGCTAATTTTGGGGCAACCCACGTTTCGCCATCGACTGGAGCCACATGTTTAGCTTCCCCCCTCCTGCCCCAAATATATTTGTCTCCCATCCAAATGTACACAAGGGCTGTCCTCCCTTTGAGGGCGAGAAATTCCTTCCCATCTGAAAAAAAATCTCCAAGGTTTTCTAGCCTCTGGCTTCGGGCAAGCGGCTTTTCTGAGGGCTGGGGCCACCCCCCCCCCCCCCCAGCCTCCAGCACTCTCTGTCCCCATGTTTCCTGCCTCTTCGAACAGATGACATCTCAATGCTTTATAGGAGCCAAGCTCTGCATTTCTCTTCTCTGCCTCTCGGCTGAAGGACTGAATCAACCAGTTGTTCTGGTTGCTGAGGAACGCTGAGATCCAGTTTCTCCCACTGAACCAGCCTCTGAGCCTGGAAATCTCACAGCCAGGTCAGGGGGCAAAGCAGGACTTGCTGCTGGCATTGCAGTCCTCTAGAGTGGGCAACTGGAGTCGACGCCATACCTGAAGACTTCCTAGAGCCACCTGATTGGCTGTGGTGGAAAACAGGACTTGGGCGGCGATGGGCCTTCGCTCTGATCCTATGGGCTCTCCTTACTAACCATTTGCCATGGCCAGTTTTAGAGCTGGGCGAGTACTGGGGTGGTCTGGCGAATCTTTAAAAAATGCAGAATAAACACCGACAAGTGAGAAACACTGGCCTGCGAGCGCTCCAATTGGAGAACAGCCTTTACCAAAGGTGTCATGGGTTTTGAAGACACTCGAACTCAGGACGCAAGGGAGAAACATGCTAAGAGGAAGGCACGCTTGGCAAACCCTCACCATGATCAACTCCCGCCCGGAAACCTACGTCCCCACTGTGGAAGGACGTGTGGATCCAGAATTGGCCTCCACAGTCACTTACGGACTCACTCTTAAAACTGTGTTTATGGAAGACAATCTTACTCGGCTATGAGGGATCGCCAAAGAAGAAGAAAAAAGGTGTTATGACTCAGTACAATGCAGGTCCATGTTTAAACCATCCCTTTTATCATAGCTGTCAACTGTCCCTTATTTGGCGGGAAAGTCCCTTATCCCAGCGCCATGTCCTGCTGCTGTCCCTTATTGATGATGTCCCTTAAATTTCCCGGGTTTCAAAGGAAGCAGCTCCTCTCCCTCCCTCCCTGCCGGCCAGGGAGGAGGGAGGCTCCAACTGTGTTGCTTGGCTGCGTTGCTCACCCAGTAAGGAGTCTGAGAACGACTGGGGGGGTGGAGCTTGCATGCCTTGTGCCGATCAAATTGGTCGCGTTGCCTGGGGACTCGCCTTTGCTCAGCGCTTCCCAGCGGAGAGGGGACGGTGGTTTTCCTTGCTGCATCCCCTTTGCCGGGTTGCTGCGCTGTGGGAACCACCGCTTGAGGCTTCGTTTGGCTGCTGGCTGGGCTTTCTGCCTTTGGCTCGGAGGGGCTCAGAAGTTGAACATACCTGTGCCCTGAAAATCCCTTATTTTGGCTGCTGATCCCTTATTTTTGAGGCTGCTGGTCCCTTATTTTCAAATCTGTAAGTTGACAGCTATGCCTTTTATTCAGAACCATGAGGACTAGGATCTCACTTCCTTTTGAAGGCCTGCAGCTCAGTGGCCTTGCTGAGAGAGCTGCTGCCAGTCAGTGTAGCCAGTACTGAGCTCGGTGGGCCACTGCTCTGGCTCAGTTAAAGGTGTCATTTTCATGCCGCTGTGTTCCTAAGTTGCTAACGCTCTGGTAGAAAGGTTCCCCCCCCCTTTTGTTCCTCCTCGTTGCACTTGAACCCGCAGCCAGCTATTTTCCTTCCCGAAACGCCTCATTCCCGGCCCAGCCATTAAAAAAAACCACATGCAGGGAGTGCTTTCTCTCACCCACTTTCACGGCGCACCTCATTTGCCCTCTGATAATGTCTTCTGCTTGACAGAAGGTGCCCCGAGGCCCCGAGACGGGAGAAGCAATAAATAATACAAACAGAAAGCACAGTCTTTTTCTCCCCTGGTTTGGAGCTAAATTTGTCTTTTAAGAGGATGGGGAGAAAGAGCAAATTGCCGCAAGGGAAGCTGGTGATTCTCCAAGACGGTGCTTTCTTCTTTTTATGAGGGTCTGTCAGGCAATCTGGAAACAAGAAGTTCGGAAGGACTTTTCATTCTCTTTCTCTCGGGCAAAGGTGTAAAAGAGAGGGGTTGTGTGCTTGGATCCTGCTCAAGTGTTTCCCATTGGGCCACTGTGAGGACAGGATGAGCCCCCCCGGCCTGATATAGCAGGTTCTTCTTCTGCTCCTGTGGAACCTCCAGCTCCAAAGGCAGTCTATTTAGATTCTTAGGTTCATAGGGGCATTGAGCAAACATGATGGGCAAATCTGTCCATTTTAGATTCTCTCTGTTTCTTTTCTTTTTAAAAACAAGTTCTCCAGATTTCCGCAAGTTCTCCTGTCATCCTGGATAGCTCAGCTGGTTAGAGCATGATGTTGAGCGTTGCAGGTTCAATCCTGATACAGGACAGCTGCATATTTGGTTGGAAAAGATTATCCTCAGGGTCTCTTCCAACTCTATGAGTTGCAATTTGCTTGCAATCCCTGCCCCTGCAAAAAGTCCTCATGATATTTCACCCACATTTTAGGGCGAGTTTCTCCTAAAGTACACATTTTTGCAAATCCATTTTCGCCCAGGTAAACTGCGTATCATATCCTATTTTTCTTTTGCACAGACACTCACACACACCCTGGTGTTTGCTTTTTTGCTGGAGAATGGCATTGCAAAATAAAGAAACGTACGTGTTTCAAAAGTTGGCTGTGTTTCCATCCACACTCCTGATTTCTGCCTTTATTTATATGAGATGATGGGTGGATAGGCGATATCAGGGACATGTAGCTTTTTGCTTTGTTTATTTAGAGAATTTGTACCAGGCTCCTTGGCCAAAAGATGCCCCAAACTGCCGTATAAACAATCCATCCGAGCAAGACAGTCTCCGCCTGCAACCCTATAATCTAAAAAGACAATGACACACAAGAGGAAAGAGCACGTGGAGGGCAGAGGAGGAAAAAAGCAGTTCTCATGAAGATCAGCTGGCATTGGGAGACTGGATAGCTCAGTAGGTTAGTGTATGTTGCTGATAACAGCAACGTTGCAAGTTTGATCCCCATAGGGAACAGCTGCGTATTCCTGCATTGCAGAACTTTCTTCCAACTCTAGAATTCAATGATTTCAGGCAGAGCTGTATGGAATGAACCCTGATTCCCAACTCTCCCACTAATGCAGCCTGATGGATTGGGTGCTGCCTGACTGAGCAAATGAAGCAATAATAATAATAATAATAATAATAATAATAATAATAATAATTTATTTATACCCCGCCCATCTGGCTGGGCTTCCCCAGCCACTCTGGGCGGCTTCCAAAAAAAATATTAAAATACTGTAATACATCAAACATTAAAAGCTTCCCTAAAGAGGGCTGCCTTCAGATGTCTTCTAAAAGTCTGGTAGTTGTTGTTCTCTTTGACATCTGGTGGGAGGGCGTTCCACAGGGAGGGCGCCATTACCGAGAAGGCCCTCTGCTTGGTTCCCTGTAACTTGGCTTCTCACAGTGAGGGAACAGCCAGAAGGCCCTCGGAGCTGGACCTCAGTGTCTGGGCTGAACGATGGGGGTGAAGAAGCTCCTTCAGGTATACAGGACCGGGGCCATTTAGGGCTTTAAAGGTGGTCAGCACCAATACTTTGAATTGTGCTCGGAAATGTACTGGGAGCCAATGTAGGTCTTTCAAGACCGGTGTTATGTGGTCTTGGCAGCCACTCCCAGTCACCAGTCTGGCTGCTGCGTTCTGGATTAGTTGTAGTTTCCGGGTCACCTTCAAAGGTGGCCCCAAAGGCTACCCAAAGGCTTCTCTCTCTCTCTCCAGTCAATGGAAAGAACCACTTTGCTGCATGTTCTGATATTTGACTCCATCCTGGGACTCCGACAAGGCCGTAAAAGTGGTTGAAGGTTTAAGAGGCAAGCTGCCGGTCCACATTTCATCATGCATTCCTCTCTCTCTCTCTTCCCCCGCTTAATCCCTGGCGCTTTCCTTGATATCATGAAATCCTCCAGCCTGGGAGTGGCGGCTTCAGAGCAAGAGCCTTTCACTTCTGTGTGTGAGGAGGAAAGAATTTCACTTGTCATGGGACCTCCTTCGCAGCCTTGAGCGAACAGGTAGGCGGGGGCTGGCCTTAGGTCGTCCTCAGCGCCACCCAAATAAACAGCATGAGACCCTGCGGCGAAGGAAGGGCGCCCAAGAGTAGCATGTCTTCCTCCCTCCCTCTTCCTCTTGCAGCTGCAACATGACAGCCCTGCGGTGCTGCCAGCAGGCCTTACTCTCCGGGAGTTGCTGCTCTTCCACTTACTCTTGCAGCTCAGATGGATAAGGGGCCTGGCAGTGGGGTAATGAGATCCCAAATCAGCCGGCCAAATCGGTCAGGTCTCCTGGGCAGGCACCTGAAACACTGTTCTGCATCTGAGAGGTGACAGACCGGCTTCGAGAAATGGCAAGGCAAACAACAACAACAACAATTTATTATTTGTACCCCGCCCATCTGGCTGGGTTTCCCCAGCCACTCCAACAAGGATTAAAAATACATCAAAATGTGACGCATTAAAAACTTTCCTGAACAGGGCTGCCTTCAGATGTCTTCTAAATGTCAGGTACAGTGGTACCTCGGGTTAAGTACTTAATTTGTTCCAGAGGTCCGTTCTTAACCTGAAACTGTTCTTAACCTGAAACACCACTTTAGCTAATGGGGCCTCCTGCCGCCGCCGAGCCGCCAGAGCATGATTTCTGTTCTCATCCTGAAGCAAAGTTCTTAACCTGAAGCACTATTTCTGGGTTAGCGGAGTCTGTAACCTGAAGCGTATGTAACCCAAGGTACCACTGTAGCTGTTTATCTCTTTGACATCTGGTGGGAGGGCGTTCCACAGGGTGGGTGCCACTACCGAGAAGGCCCTCTGCCTGGTTCCCTGTAGCTTTGCTTCTCCCAATGAGGGAACCACCAGCCCCAAACGGGGGCCTTTCTTCACATGGCCCCCACCAACATGCCCCTTTCCCACAAAGCCCCAGAATTTCACTTCCTTGGCCAGCTCCCCACCTCCAGAAGGCTGCCCCCCCACCACTCAGCCACAGCCCCCAAAGAAGGCCAGAGTGTGTTCATCAGCTAGTAGGCACCAGACATCAAGGCTCATGGAACTATGGCACTCGCTCCCTCGGGAGGCAGCGATGGCCACCAACTTGGATGGCTTCAAAAGAGGATCGGACAATTTCACGGGAGACAAGAAAGCTATTGATGGCTACTAGATATGGTGGCTGTGCTCTACCTCCACAGCTGGGAGGGAAATCCCAGTTGCAGGATACCACCGGAGGAACGTGAGCTCCTGGGCTTGGATCCTGTTTGCTGGTTCCCCACAGGCAACTGGTTGTCTGGTCGCTGGACTAGATTCATTGACTCATAGCATTGCAGAGTTGGGAAGATACTCAAGAGTCATCTAGCCTAACCCACTGCGAGGCAGGAATCTGAGCTGAGCATCACTGCCTTCGACTGGCTTGACTACCCCCTCCCTGGCTTGCAGGGGCCGCCCCTTGTCGTCTGTGCCGCTGACCAGCTCCCCCTTGCGCCCTTTCCCGGGAAGGATGGGGGGGGGGTTCCCTGGTCCGCCGCCGCTGCTGCCGGGCGAGCCTTGCCAAGGGGAGCGCTTCTCCTTTAAAGCAGCCACGTGGGCCCGCTGCTGGTGAGGAGCCTGCCCTGCTTTCCCCGCGCCGAGGAGGAGCTGGCGCCGTGTCAGTTTCACCCGCCCAGGCTCGCCGGGGAAGAAAGAGGAGGGTGTCGGATTCGCCAAGGACCATTCGCGCATCTCCATCTGCATCGGCTAGCAAGGGGGACCCGCAGAGCAGCAGCGGTGGAAGAGAGAAGGAAGGAAGGAGAAGGAAGGAAGGAGAAGGAAGGAAGGCAGACAGACAGACCCGGGAGGGGGGACGAAGCCCAGCCAAGCGCATTGCAGCAGCGGGGGGCGAAAGAGGAGCCCCCACTACGCGCGCGCCCTCCACCAGCCCGATCGCCTCTGCGCTTCTTTCCTCCCCACTTCGCAGAGCCAGGAGAGGCAGTTTGCCAAGCCGCCCGCCCCCCCATCCCAAAAAGGAGGGCCCTTCACTGCCACCCTGCAGCCAAACTAAAGAACACAAGACGCCTTTTTTTCATTTTGGAGAGGGGCGGGGCTTCTGGAGACAACCTGGGCGGAGAGGACCTTGCGCCCTCTTTTTGCGCATCTTTTTGCGCACCGGGTTCCCTGGGAATTGGAGAGGGGTTTTCCTCTCCCTCTTGGCGCTTTGACTCTGAAGGCACATCCACACACCAACACCCCTTCGCCGGCTCTTGCACGCCCCCTCCCTCCCTTGAAAGATCAATACTCCACGCACGCACCGGTTTTATTTTTTTATGGGTCACAAAGCGACGTCGCAATGCTGTCCATGTCCAAGACGTCTTTTAAAATTAAGCAACACCAGGACCCAGGGGTAAGTCGACTTCTCTGGCGTTGCGACGCTGAAAGGGGTTGGAGGAAGGGGGTTCCCCTGGCGGGGTGAACGGGGGTGGGGGCGTGTGTGTTGAGCGGTGGGGTTTGAGGCTGGGTCACCCCGCGCTGGAACCATAGGAAATGATATTGGATACTGGCCATTTCCCACAGACAATTATTCTAAAAGATTCTTCTAAATGTTCCAAGAGGTTGGGAAATGCTGGCCGTGAATAATGGACTTATGTCAACTAGATATCTAGGGCACCTCTCTCTTAACTATCTAGTTTTCTGAATTAAACTTTGCAGACTTGCTTTTGCTTCAGGGCACAGCCCTTCTGCGCATTGTGTGCATGCCCAGTGGCGTAGCGTGGGGGGTGCAGGGGGGGCCGGCCGCACCGGGCGCAACATCTGGGGTTAGGGGGCGCAAATCCACGGGTTAAGGGGCGCAAATTACTTGCCTTGCCCCAGGTGCTGACAACCCACGCTACGCCACTGTGCATGCCCTACCTTTAAAGCACATTCAAAACACACAATAAGAATTCCAGAAACTACAGTTCCCAGCACCCGGCGCTGGTTGGGGCTGATGGAAGCTGTAGCCCCAAACATCTGGATTTGGCAGAGGCTGTCTCATCCAAGCATCTTCCAAATGAGCCACTTTTTGGGGGGCTGTAATGCCTGCAAATACCAGTTGCTGGAAACTCCAGGAAGGGAGAAGGAGCTTCTTGTGCTCAGGACCTGCTCCTGCTTGGGGTTTCCCACAGGCTAGTTGTCCACTATCAGAACACTGGACTAGATGGGCCATGGGCCAGAGCCAGTAGCTGGGCTCTTCTGATGTTTTGTGGAACTTCCAGATCCAGTGGCAGTCTATCTAGATTCCTATGTTCTTAGGGGCATTTAGCCACTGCTGGACTAGATGGGCCCCTGGCCTGATCCGGCAGGGTTTTTCTGATGTCCTTATCCTTGCGCAGGAAAAGAAATCCCTGCCCCCACCCCCTGCAAATTAACCATTGATGAATGCAAATGCAAAACCGGCCTTTCAACACACTGACTTCACCTCGTCAAAACCGGAATTAATTTTTTTTAGAAAAAAATAAAATAAACCACACACCCCCAATTGCTCGTGGCACCTTTTCTTTTGACAGCCTTAAAAGAAGCATCGCTTGCATTCAAAGACACGCACGCACGCTGCATTGACTTGTGTTTATATAGGATTTTGAGGACAACTTTGCCGAGGGGATTCCCCCACTCTGGAGCCCAGACTTCTACGTCTGTTTCCAAACACGTTTCCAAACACAGCCTTCTTTCTCCCTGCTTTCCCTTTTTTAAAACAAAAAAAACAAAAACCAGCGATAATTTTAGAAGTGGGTGGTTTTTTTTCGCCGTACATAGTGTCCTTGGCTGCTGAGGGCAACTTTCCCATTAATGATTCACAAACTCCCCCCTCTTTTCAAAGTTTCTTCTTTCTTTAAACAAAAACAAACCTCCTCTCCCTCTGTGCCTCTGTCCTGGCTCTCCAGCTGGTAGCTAGGAAACCCGGGCTTGGCTTGAACGCCTCATTCCATTGCTCCAGCAACGACCTAGCTAGCTGCAGGCTTCGAAATCGCTTACTCCAGAGTAGCGGCGGGATCTTGCCGGGAACACGAGGCCAGGAAAAAAAAGTGAAAACAGGTTGGAGACAGTGGCTCTGAGCCTTGACGAAAGGGGGCACCGCCTTGATTTTTAAAAATAAAAATAAAAAGTGATTTATGCCTATACAATCCTTCCTTCGGATGGAATGCATTTCTAAGTTAGGTCTGAGTTTCTTCCTGGCCTCTATGATCTGGCTCCCTCTGCCCTTCTGCATTCTTTGCATAGTCATCAAACAATGTTTTTCGAATTGAGAAAGAAAAGAAAAGAATGCGGGGAGGGAGCCAAGTCGCTTGGTTTGCTGATCCCAGCCGAAGGGAGCCTGGAGCTCAGTGGGACAGAACACCTGCATGATCTCAGAAGGCTTCTTCAGGTAGCCCTCCGAATGTTGCCTGTCTAATAATAATAATAATAATAATAATAATAATAATAATAATAATACCATAACCATCTGGCTGGGTTTCCCCAGCCACTCTGGGCGGCTTCCAACAGAATATTAAAATACAATAACCTATTAAATATTAAAAGCTTCCCTAAACAGGGCTGCCTTCAGATGTCTTCTAAAAGTCTGGTAGTTGTTTTTCTTTGACATCTGGTGGGAGGGCGTTCCACAGGGCAGGTGCCACCACTGAGAAGGCCCTCTGCCTGGTTCCCTGTAACTTGGCTTCTCGCAGAGAGGGAACCACCAGAAGGCCCTCGGAGCTGGACCTCAGTGTCCGGGCAGAATGATGGGAGTGGAGACGCTCCTTCAGGTATACTGGACTGAGGCCGTTTAGGGCTTTCAAGGTCAGCACCAACACTTTGAATTGTGCCCGGAAACGTACAGGGAGCCAATGTAGGTCTTTCAAGACCGGTGTTATGTGGTCCCAGCAGCCGCTCTCAGTCACCAGTCTAGCTGCCGCATTCTGGATTAGTTGCAGTTTCCGGATTACCTTCAAAGGTAGCCCCGCATGGAGCGCATTGCCGTAGTTCAAGTGTAGGAGATATTGGGCTAGACTAGGGACCCCAATGGCCTGCCTTGCCACAGCTTGTTCATATTTGAACCAGCTCTTTATTCTAAACTCATGAGGACTAGGGTATTTTTAAGACTGTAGCTCAGCACCTGCACTGCATGCAGAAGGTCCCAGGTTCATTCCCAACCTCTCCAGGTAGGGGAGATACCTTCTGAATCTGAAATCCTGGAGAGCCAGGCTGCCAGTCAGTGTGGGCAGACCTGAGCTAGATGGGCCAATGGTCTGATCCAGTATAAGGCAGCTTCCATATACAGCCGTACCTCGGAACCCAAATGCCTTGCCAGTCAAATGTTTTGGCTCCCGAATGCTACAAACTCAGAAGTGAGTATTCCGGTTTGCGAATGTTCCTTGGAACTCAAACGTCCAACGTGATTTCTGATTGGCTGCAGGAACTGCAGCCAATCGGAAGCCATGCCTTGGTTTCCAAATGTTTTGGAAGTCAAATGGACTTCCGGAACGGATTCCGTTTGACTTCCGAGGTACCCCTGCATACATCTATCTATATAGATAGATTTATTAAAACATCTCGCATCACGATAAAAAAACAAACTAAACAAAAAATAGTAGAAAAAAAGAAACAATAACAATAACAAATTACTTATACCCCGCCCATCTGGCTGGATTTCCCCAGCCACTCTGGGCGGCTCCCAACAGAATATTAAAAACATGACGAAACATCAAACATTAAAAACTTCCCCAAACAGGGCTGCCTTCAGATGTCTTCTAAAAGTCAGATAGTTGTTTATTTCCCTGACATCTGATGGGAGGGTGTTCCAGAGGGAGGGCGCCACCACCGAGAAGGCCCTCTGCCTGGTTCCCTGTAACCTCACTTCTCGCAGGGAGGGAACCGGCAGAAGACCCTTGGAGCTGGACCTCAGTGTCCGGGCTGAATGAAGAAAAGAGATAGAAGAATACAGAGTCCCCTCTCACGGATGTAGCCAAACTTTTATCCCACAGAGAAGGATGCACCCTCCTTTCTCTCACCTGGGAGCATTCTAAGGCAGCCTCCTGTCGGAAAGGAGGAACGAGTGTTTTGCTCTGCACAAAGCTCTCGCCTGAGGTGTACAATGACAGTGGACAGGCAGGTGATCTCCTTCCACCTGCTACCTGGGAGCCTATAATTCACTGGAGTACATAAGGATTAAACCGGTGGCCTCCCTATGCAAAGTGGAGACCCCTCCACCACTGAGCGGTGCGGGGTGAGGTGTCCTCTTCCCTCACGATTCAGCAGCTCACAGTCTTCAGCCACCTTTTTCCTCCTGAAAGGCACCAGGCAGGCAAACGTGTCAATAACAAAGCAACGTTGGAAAATTCTAAAAACCGGGATCTCAGGGTTGCCAGTAGCAGGTGCTTTTCAGCCGCCAGGGAAAACGGAGATGTTTCACCATCCCTTCTGAAGGCCAGTCTTGAAGGGCACAGGTGTGCCTTGCCAGGGAGGGAATCCTACAAACGGGGAACTGCCAATAGTGTCAGGCATTCCCAGCCCTAATGACTCAGGACCGCAATACCTCAAGGACCGCCTCTTTCCAAATGAACCTACCCGGACCCTGAGATCATCTTCTGCGGCCCTTCTTCGTTTGCCTCCTCCTTGAGAGGTCTGGAGGGTGGCAACTCGAGAACGGGGCTTTCTCTGCAGTGGCTCCCCCTCTGTGGAATGCTCTCCCCAGGGAAGTTCGCCTGGTGCCTTCATTATACACCTTTAGGCAACAGGCAAAAACGTTCCTTTTTAACCAGGCCTTTGGTTGATCTGATTACACCCTTTTAAAATGTAGTGGTTTTTTTTTGTTGTGGTGGGGCTATTGGGTTGTAGTTTTTATTTTTCTTGTGTATTTTGTGGTTTTATATCTTGATTTTGTTCTGTGAACTGCCCTGAGACCCCCGGGTATAGGGCGGTATATAAATTCAATTAATAATAATAATAATAATAATAATAATAATAATAATAATGATACAGTGGACGCTCGGGTTGTGAATGTGATCCATGTGGGATGCATGTTCGCAACCCGCAGCGTTCGCAACCCACAGCTGTGCGTCTGTGCACGTGCAGGTTGTGATTCGGCGCTTCTGTGCATGCGCAAAGCACGATTTAGTCATTCTGCGCATGTGCGACCGCTGGAACCCGGAAGTAACCCGTTCTGGTACTTCTGGGTTTCAGTGGTCCATAACCTGAAAAAACGTAACCTGAAGTGTCTGTAACCCGAGGTATGACTGTAATAATAATAATAATAATAATAATAATAATAATAATAATAATAATAAAATAAATAAATAAAAAATACCTGGAGATGCCAGCAGGACCTGGGACCTTCTACATGCCAGGCAGGTGCCCTACCATAGAGCCACATCCCCTTGGCAAAATTAGAGGGACAGAAAGTCTTGTAAACAACCGGGGACTCCTGCTAAAAAAAAGATCCCAGAGACCCAGAGGGGAGAGGAAGGAAATAACCGTGCACTTTGCAAAATCCATAGCTAGGCTCTTTCCTTGCCCTGCAGCTTAAGAACATCGGAATGACACTGTATTTTCCTGACGGATCAAAGGTCCCGGCCGGCCAGTCGCTGTGGCAGCTCTGCTCACCCCCCTCTCTTCTCTCTTTGCAGACGAGGGGTCCAAAGTCCCCCGACATGAGTGACAAGAGGAACGAATTCTGCCATGCTCTCCAATGCATCCCAGGTATTCCGATTTTGCTTTATTTCTCAACCCTCTTTCGTGCGATCCCAAACATTAAAGCATGACGCCTCGTTTAAATGCGGCTCAGCGTTGTGTAAAACACCAGGTGCCCTGTGTTTGTATGTTGCAGCGAGGGTTAGCCCCCACCCACCCCACTTTGGTGGTTTTTTTTTCCTGAGAAAGAGAAATATGCTTTGTTGGGTCTTTTATTTGAATGCAAGCTTGCGGCGACCCCCCAGGAGGGAGCCACAAAGAGTTAAGGCAAGGGTCAGCAACCTTTTTCAGCCGTGGGCCGGTCCACCGTCCCTCAGACCTTGTCGGGGTCGGACTATACTTTGAAGAAATAAAAAGAATGAATTCCTATGCCCCGCAAATAACCCAGAGATGCATTTTAAATAAAAGCACACATTCTACTCATGTAAAAACATACTGATTCCCGGACCATCCGTGGGTCGGATTGGGAAGGTGATTGGGCCACATCCGGCCCCTGGGCCTTAGGTTGACTACCCATGTTCTTAAACAGGGGTCAGCAAACTTTTTCAGCAGGGGGCCGGTCCACTGTCCCTCAGACTGTGTAAAGATGAAAGGCAGTGTGGTGTAATGGTTAGAGTTTCGAACCAGGAGCTGGGAGAGGCCAAGTTTCAAATCCTCACCCAGTCATGAAGCATGACTTCAGGCCAGACACGACTTCTCTCAACCTAACCTACCTCTCATGGTTGTTGTGAGGATTAAATGAGGTTGGGGTGGGGGCACAACCATCCTGAGCTCCTTGGAAGAAAAGGTGGGGTTTAAACGGAACAGATAAATAATAATGAATAGACAATCCAGCCGAGTATTTGCATTGTGCTAAAATGAGCTTTCAGCTGTGTACAAAAATAGCAATACTCGAGAGCGTCAGTAAAACACGTTTCAAGCCATAGTCTATTTCGAGTTCTGACAGGCGATGGCTGATTCCTTTGTGGGGTGGGCAGTGGGAGACAATGTTTTATATTATTGGATTCCAGTTTGTATGTTTAAGTGCGCTTTGTCTTTCTGGGAAGAGCTGGGAGTTGTTGCAATTCTTCCAGCTCGATGAGTCTTCCTTCATAAGGGGGTGGGAAGCGCTTTTGGTTTCCAAATGCGTTTCGGTATGCAAAACAAGCTGAAACTTGTATTAGCACAAGACGGGAGCTATTTGGATATCATTTGTGTGTGTTTTTAAAAGAGTGGCCGTGTTAGAAGATGCCTCGCAGGGCTGGAGAGAGTTTGTTATTATCGCTTCTGATGCTGAAGAGCGAATTACCGTATTTTTTGCTCTATAAGACTCACTTTTTCCCTCCTAAAAAGTAAGGGAAAATGTGTGTGCGTCTTATGGAGCGAATGCAGGCTATCCCAGAAGCCAGAACAGCAAGAGGGATTGCTGCTTTCACTGCGCAGCGATCCCTCTTGCTGTTCTGGCTTCTGAGATTCAGAATATATTTTTTCTTGTTTTCCTCCTCCAAAAACTAGGTGAGTCTTGTGGTCTGGTGCGTTTTATAGAGCGAAAAATATGGTAGGTAGAAAGTGGTCCACTGAACTCGCCATAAGGCAGTGATAAAAGCCCTAGAGCAGGCACAGGCAAACTCCGGCCCTCCAGATGTTTTGAGACTACAACTCCCATCATCCCTGACCACTGGTCCTGTTAGCTAGGGATGATGGGAATTGTAGTTCCAAAACATCTGGAGGGCCGGAGTTTGCCTATGCCTGCCCTAGAGCAGTGTTTCCCAACCTTGGGCCTCCAGCTGTTTTTGAACTACAATTCCCATCATCCCTGACCACTGGTCCTGCTAGCTAGGGATTATGGGAGCTGGAGGCCCAAGGTTGGGAAACACTGGCCTAGAGTGCGTATCTGAAGAAGCGTGCATGCACATGAAAGCTCATACCAATAACAAACGTAGTTGGTCTCTAAGGTGCTACTGGAAGGAATTTTTAAATTTTGTTCCAAAAGCCCTAGAGGTTAGGCGAGGAGACACCCAGGGAAAAAAGGTGGGCAGGCACCTCTTTGCAGTAGAATATATTTTCTTTCATTCTTTCTTTGCAGAGGCAGGCTTGCTTATGGCACCCATGACTTATTTGCTTATTTATCACATTTATCACATCCTCCAAGGAGCTCAGGGTGACAGACATTGCTCTCCCCACTATTATTAAATCCCCACAACAGCCCTATGAGGTTGGTTAGGCTGAGGGGCCTAGTTGGGGGGATTTGAACCCTAGTCTCTCCAAGGTCCGAGTCAAACACATTAATCCATGGGTAGGCAAACTAAGGCCCAGGGGCCGGATCCGGCTCAATCACCTTCTAAATCTGGCCCATGGACGGTCCAGGAATCAGCGTTTTTTACATGAGTAGAATGTGTCCTTTTATTTAAAATGCATCTCTGGGTTATTTGTGGGGCATAGGAATTTGTTCACCCCCCCCCCAATATAGTCCCCCCATAAGGTCTGAGGGACAGTGGACCGGCCCTCTGCTGAAAAAGTTTGCTGACCCCTGCATTAATCACTAGGAATGGATGTCTGCAGGTGTGTTTGTGGAAGGGAGAACCAGAATGTCAGTATTTTGTGAGAGGAAGTTGAGCGTGTTCTGGAAAGGCAGATTTGCACTGTTGAAGTCACACAAAAACATTTACCGTATTTTTTGTTCTATAAGACTCACTTTTTCCCTCCTAAAAAGTAAGGGGAAATGTGTGTGCATCTTATGGAGTGAATGCAGGCTGCGCAGCTATCACAGAAGGCAGAACAGCAAGAGGGATTGCTGCTTTCACTGCGCAGCGATCCTTCTTGCTGTTCTGGCTTCTGAGATTCAGAATATATTTTTTCTTGTTTTCCTCCTCCAAAAACTAGATGCATCTTGTGGTCTGGTGCGTCTTATAGAGCGAAAAATACGGTAACTAGCGGGGAAGGAGAAACTCGTTTTGTCTTCCCCGCAACTCGTTTTGTCTTCCCCGCTTACCTTTTTAGAGGCGAGAGAGGGAGGGAAGTGTTTGCGTGGCAAATGATTAACTAGAGTGGGACCTTAGTAGAAAAAGGGCAGCCAGCCTGGCGTCTCTGAAGCAGCCGGGGCTTTGCTCTCAGGGAGTCCTGCCTGGGGGTTGTAGCAGCCCTAGAGGGCAAACACTGGGTGCTTTCCTGCTTGGCAAAGGCTTTGCATGGCGACTGGGAACCTGGCCAGGTGAACAGGAAGGAGGAGCAAGGCGATAGGGGGAACTTCCAGAACAGGATGCACATGGACCACTTTTTCACCCCAAGAAATCCCCCATGGGTGCTCCCAGCACCTCCTGATTTTTTAAAAAATAAAGAATGCAAATCTTTATTTTTGCCTTGCTGTTTAGTTGGATGGATTGCCTACTTTGGGGGAAATGCTGCCTGCTTGGGTTTTTTTTTTTTCTCGGTCTGCGTTTTATTTGGAGTGTGTGGACATATGAACAGTCTTCTGGATCATGATGCCTGTGAGGAACCTGCAAGATGGATCAGAGCCCAAGGTCACTTTGCTCTCCTGAGGTTTCCGGCAACTTGGATTCAGAAGCAGAGAAAAGCCACTGCGGCTAGTAGCTGAGTTAGAAAGGACCACGAGCATCTGGTCCATGAATTTGGCCAGTCCTTTTTTAAAGCCATCACTTTTGGTGGCCAACAGGGCAGGGCGTTCCATAGCTTAGCTATGCATTCATGTATAAGTAGGATTTTTGCCTTTTTTGGGGGGGACATTCTGAGCACCACCAGTTTTTCTTCTGTGAAATGGGTACAGTGGTACCTCAGGTTAAGTACTTAATTCGTTCCGGAGGTCCGTTCTTAACCTGAAACTGTTCTTAACCTGAAGCACCACTTTAGCTAATGGGGCCTCCTGCTGCTGCCGTGCCGCCGGAGCATGATTTCTGTTCTCATCCAGAAGCAAAGTTCTTAACCCGAGGTAATATTTCTGGGTTAGCGGAGTCTGTAACCTGAAGCGTATGTAACCTGAAGCGTATGTAACCCGAGGTACCACTGTATTTCCAGATGCCAGTGACAACTCTCTTAGATTTCCAGGTGTGCCCCTTCCCCCAGACCAAAAGGTCTAGGTACACACACACACACACACACACACACACGCTTCTCTCTCCTTTTCTCTTCTCCAGGAGTTTCTAAAAGCTTCCTCTGCAAGCTCCCATTGCAAGGTGTTTCTCCCAAGTCCCCTTCACTGTGAATTAACTCTTTCCTGCAGGCGAATATATCCGAGAAGAGGCAGCTCACGTGCGGAAAAGCATCCCTTCCCAAGATGGAGAAGCGACCTACATCCCAGGCACCCTCTACTGCACCAACCTGAGAGTGGCTTTCTTACCAGACCCGTCTCCAAACACAGAGGTGAGTTGACCGGTGGGTTTCTGCAACGCTGCCTTGTCCAGAAAAGAAGTGGGTACCTTCTTCAAAGCGAGTCAGACCATTGGTCTTATCATAGAACAAGGCAAGATTCCAGACCTTAAGATTTGGGAGGGGAGGGAACTTCATTTAAATTGGAACCGCCTTATACTGACAATCGGTGCATCTAGTTCAGGACTGCCTGCACTGGCTGGCAGCAGCTGCCCCTGGTTTCAGAGAGGAGATTTCCCCAGACCTTCATGGAAATGCCACTAAGTTTAAAATAATGCTAAGATTCTAGTCCTCATGGTTCTGAATCAAGGGCTGACTTAGGAAGCTGCCTTCTACTGAGTCAGACCCCTCTGGTCCATCTAGCCCAGTACCGTCTACACTGACTGGCAGCAGCGGCTTTCCAGGATTTTGGGCAGACATCTTCACCTAGAGACCCCTTCAGGGACTGAACCTTCTGCTTGCAAGGCAGCTGTCCCACCAACAGGCTACGGCTCTTTCCCTTAAACAGTTTCCACTGATTCTGGAGTAAAATGCCATAGGCTGAGTCAGACCACTAGCCCATCTAGCTAGATATGGCCCACACTGGCTGGCAGCAACTCTCTGGGGTTTTAGGCAGGGTTTCACCCCTAGCCCAATCTGGAGATGGCAGAGATGACTGAACCTGGGACCTTTTGATGAAGGCATGTTAGGTGCAGTAAACCCGGCTGAGAGCAATTCCTTTCTGTTTCTCCAGGACTGTTCCTGCCAAACATTCATGCACAGCGACTACGACGTTGCCCTCCCTTGCATCGGGAGACTGCTCGCCGGTAAGGTTAAGAGGGCTGCCTTAAATCATCTCCTTCCGTCCTTGATTGTAAGCCCCTCGGGGCAGAGACCTCTGATCCTGCTGTAACCCCTGTAACTCCTTTCCCCTGTAGTTAACACATGGCTTCTGCTTTTCTTACCCTCCAAGTCAACAGCTTCACCAAGGCTAAAGTGCTCACTAGTACCTCGACCCTGAAGTTCATCCCAGAGGAGTTGATCATCTGCTGCCGGGATTTCCGGGTGTTGCGGTTCAGGTTCCACGACAGCGGCTTGGAGCCTCAGGCCTTCCGGGTGAGTCGCGGGAAGGGGGGAGACACAGAATTCAGCAGCGGCATAATCCATCAACTTGATCTGCCATTCTTCTCTGCTATGGACTTTATCTTCTTTCCATCTCTGGGCCAATAACATCCACACAGCTGTGGTCACATACATAAATAGTCTTTTCTGTTCCCTTGGGATTTCGGCATCTAGAATTCCCAAAAGGAAGGCTTCAGGTTTTTTTAACAAAAGGTTATTTTAAACATTCCCCCCCCCCAACTCATTATATATCATTTCCCAGAATTCTTTTACTACCTTACATTTCCACCACATATGATAAAAGGTGCCTAAAGTGTGCATATATATGTGTGTGTGTTTGTGTTTGAAAGAAACTAGCCAACTGTACAAAGGTAAAATATGCAGAAATGGCTCTGGCCGCTTTTGCCTCTGACCCTGCCCACCTCTGGAATACGGCCCCCAGATGCCTGCCCAGAAGGGAGTGTGGCCCTCTGCTGGGCTTAACCCTCTCCCTGCCATGCTGTTCTAGGTCTCGATGGCTATCGCTCAGGCCCACGAGAGCAGCACCAGGGATGGCTCCTATGAAGATGCTACCCTGAAGAACTTGGGTGAGTCCAGCTGGCCGAGGGGGAGGGAGACGCTGGCTGCCTTGAGGGTCGATCGATCCTTATGCCTCTTTTGCCACTGCAGGGAATTGCCGGCCGAATCAGGAGGAGGAGGTGCTGGAGGAGGAAGAGGAGAAGAAGGAGGACGGGTCCCCAACCCTCTTGTTCCAGACCCTCTGGGACTGGGAAAAGGAGCTGCAGAGAATCGGGGCTGTGGGTTGGCGGGTCAGCCCTGTTAACGAGCGCTTTGACATGTCCACCAGGTGTAATATATGGCCTATGGGGTTGGTTTTCTGGGGAGAGGGAGGTGGCGGGGAGGGACCCTAAATAGTACTGAGCCAGGTGTCACAATGGGGGTGTGACTCTGTTTTAAGGCATCTCCCTGTGTCCCAAAAATTGGTGCTTTTTTCTGAGGACTTCTTCGGGACGTGGGTGGTGCTGTGAGTTAAACCACTGAGCCCAGGGCTTGCCGATCAGAAGGTCGGCGGTTCAAATCCCCGCGACGGGGTGAGCTCCCGTTGCTTGGTCCCTGCTCCTGCCAACCTAGCAGTTCAAAAGCACGTCACAGTGCAAGTAGATAAATAGGTACCGCTCCAGCAGGAAGGTAAACGGCGTTTCCATGCGCTGCTCTGGTTTGCCAGAAGCGGCTTCGTCATGCTGGCCACATGACCCGGAAGCTGTATGCCGGCTCCCTCAGCCAATAAAGCGAGATGAGCGCCGCAACCCCAGAGTCGGCCACGACTGGACCTAATGGTCAAGGGTCCCTTTACCTTTTTAAAGGGGAATTTACCAGGAACAAATCCAATCTTGACAAGCCAGACTGGATTGCTTAACTCAAGAGATTGAGACGAATCTACCAACTAGCCTCCTGCAACGTACAGGGGAATGTACTCTGCTACTAGCTCACCAGCGTGAGTGAGGAATATTTAATCAATATATCCTCCCCTACTACCCACAACATTCCCACAAGAACTGGAACCTTAATTTATGCATAGGACAAGGGTCACAGCTCCGTGAAAGAACATCAGCTTCGCATGCAGAATGGCCCCAAGAACATTTCCAGGTAGGGCTGGGAATGACTGCTGCCCATCAGTCTAGATGAGACTGAACATGAGGAACTCAAATGGTTTGGCTCTGTAAAAGGCTCTCTCCTCTTTCCCTTGTCAACTATCTGCTTCCTCTCTCTGCAGCCTCCCCAAATACTTGTGGGTGCCCAGTTGGTTTCTGGACAACGAGCTGAAGAGGGCCTTTGTCCATTTCAACGAAAGACGCATCCCGGTGAGTATGCTTGGCTTGGTTGGGTGGGTGTGTGTGTCTTAAACAGCGTACAGTGGTGCCCCGCAAGACGAACGCCTCGCAAGATGGAAAACCCGCTAGATGAAAGGGTTTTCCGTTTTGGAGGCGCTTCGCAAAACGAATTTCCCTATGGGCTTGCTTCGCAAGACGAAAATGTCTTGCGAGTTCCTGCGGGGTTTTTTCCCTCCCCCCCCCCTTTTCCTAAGCCCTAAACCGCTTATCAGCTGATTCGCTAAAAGCCGCTAAACCGCTAATAGCGCTAATCCGCTAAGCTGTCAATGGGCTTGCTTCGCAAGACGAAAAAAACACTATACGAAGAGCCTCACGGAACGGATTAATTTCGTCTTGCGAGGCACCACTGTACATGACTCCCAATCCCCAAATCCAGCAAATCCATCACGAGGAATCCCATTCAGCTCCTTCCCTCTTCCGTCCCCCAGAGGCTGTGCTGGCATCACCCTGGAGGCAGCGATCTCCTTCGAGCGGCCAGCTTCCACCCCGATTCAGACCCAGAGAAGGAAGACATGAGGTAAGTTGCTGGGGGTGAAGAGAAGGGGGTTTGTGGGAGAGATGGGGGTCCCTGCCCTCAAAAGCACTTCCAGTCTTGGGGAATTTCCAGGCCACTTTTATTTTTTTATTACACCTACCCAGGTTTATTACACCTGCCCACAGGCTTGCCACTTTAAACACCACCTCAGAAGGTTTCCGACTCCACCTCTGAGAGATTATTTAACTGTCATCTCGGGGGGGGGGCCTTCCAACTCTACAAATCTATGATTCTATATCAGGGGTAGGCAACCTAAGGCCCAGGGGCCGGATCCAGCCCAATTGCCTTCTAAATCTGGCCCGCAGACGGTCTGGGAATCAGCGTGTTTTTAATAATAATAATAATAATAATAATAATAATAATAATAATAATTTATTATTTATACCCCGCCCATCTGGCTGGGCCTCCCCAGCCACTCTGGGTGGCTTCCATAGAAACCAAAAATACAGTAAAATATCACACGTTAAAAACTTCCCTGAACAGGGCTGCCTTAAGATGTCTTCTGAATGTCAGGTAGTTGTTTATCGCTTTGACATCTGGTGGGAGGGCGTTCCACAGGGCGGGCGCCACTACCGAGAAGGCCCTCTGCCTGGTTCCCTGTAGCTTTGCTTCTCGCAATGAGGGAACCGCCAGAAGGCCCTTGGCGTTGGAGCTCAGCGTCCGGGCAGAATGATGGGGGTGGAGACGCTCCTTCAGGTATACTGGACCGAGGCCGTTTAGGGCTTTAAAGGTCAGCACCAACACTTTGAATTGTGCTCGAAAACATGAGTAGAATGTGCCCTTTTATTTAAAATGCATCTCTGGGTTATTTGTGGGGCCTGCCTGGTGTTTTTACCCAGGGTGCGCTTCATGGCCAAGTGGACATTTGAACCCTGGTCTCTCCCGGATCCAAGTCCTACACTCTAACCCTAGCTTTCTGGTTGCGGGGAAGGAAGAAAACAGAACAAGGAAGCTCCTTGGTTGGTGTCAGTAGGAATTGATACATAGTCACAGTGCCTCCTCCAACAGGATATTTTAGCCTGCCAGCGGAAGGGAGCCAGTCTAACCTGGTTTGGGAGGCAATCCTATAATCTGGGGCAGCCACAGAAAAGGCTCTGTCCCTTGGGTCACCACCGACCGTGACTCTGATGGTGATGGGAGCAAGGGGAGAGACTCATCTGAGAAATTTGGTATCTGGGCAGGTTTGTATAGGAAGATGCAATCTTCCAGGTAGCCTGGGTCCAAGGCAATATATGCTTAAGACCATGGGTAGGCAAACTAAGGCCCGGGGGCCGGATCCAGCCCAGTTGCCTTCTAAATCCAGCCTGTGGATGGTCCAGGAATCAGTGTGTTTTTACATGAGTAGAATGTGTGCTTTTATTTAAAATGCATCTCTGGGTTATTTGTGGGGCATAGGAATTCGTTCATTCCTGCCCCCAATATGTAGCACCCTGCTTGTGGTTAACGCTTAGCTGGAATGAAATATTCAACGCAGCAATAGAGAAATTAAAATAGTAATTTATTTGTCAGACAAATAAATATGAGGCACAGTGGTATATGGTTACCAAGCTCTGGCCTGGCCTCTTGCCATTCTGGCCAGCACTTATATTTCCTTAATCCAGCCCCCTTGCTCCTCCTGTGGCTGCCTCTGTCCAATCAGCCTGGTTGAAATTCCTATTGGCTGTTTGCTAGAACCAATCACAACAGATACACCCATTTCCTTCTGCCCTTTTTGGGAAACAAAAAGCTATATATTCTTCTATCTATAAATGACAAATAAGTAGTAATATATCTTACATGTGTCTCAACAAGGAATCTTAATTACCAGCTCACCTCTTGCCCTCCTTGCCCTATTGCCTTCCAAAACAGATGATTAATCTTGAATTTTTATCTTAAACATATGTCAAGGATTTTGAGTTCACATCAACATTGAGAGATCTCCTTCATTTGAAGGTTTCTAAACAAAAGGCCTGACAACCATATATCAGGAGTGCTCGATGGCGTCTCCTGTCTGGCAAGGGGGGGCTGGTGGCTGACTTAATTTCAGGATAGTTACAACTCTTACAACTATATGAAATAAGAATCTAGCATTTCTTAAATCCTTTGCATAATTATATTTAAACTAATATATTTAATACATAAATAACCTTTTAAAAGGAAAAGAAATCTTAAAAGGATCTTAGTTTAAGAAAGAAACAGCTTTAGAAAAGATTTCCCAAAAATGTTCTGTTTCTGCCAGCCAGACCAGTTGCTTGTTCACTGTTCTTGACCTTTTTAACCTTAGGAAGAAGATATGGCTCATTTTACTATTTATCCACCCTTAATTTGTAGGGTCAGTGTAACCTTGGCTCTCAGCCTGTAATTCCCTTTTTACGACTTTGAGAATTGTTTTCTGCTATAAATCAGGGGGGCCCCTTGTCTAGAAGTAAAACATTGCCAAGGTTCTTCTAGGCAGCTGCTCTTCTGCCTGGCATGAAACATTTGAAGATATTTAAGCTCATTTTTAAAATACAAGCCCTGATTAAACATATAAGCTTTAATAAAAATGCAAGCTTATGATTAGATGCCTCAAATATAGTCTAGGCCACCACAAGGTCTGAGGGACAGTGGACCGGCCCCCTGCTGAAAAAGGTTGCTGACGCCTGTTCTGTATACAAGGGGAAAGGGACAGGGAGGGAAGAGGAAAAACTCAAGCTCAGGCCTTGGTTCTTAGAAAGTAGTTCCTTGATAGAAAGCTGGCAGTCGAGGGAGAGGAGGCCTCTGGCGTTGCTGGTCTGCCACAGCAGAGGGACAGACGGAGCTCAGCTTCCCATCTCTCATAGAATGGTAGAATTGTGGGAGTCGGGGCACCAAGGGTCATCTAGTCCAACCCCTGCAATGCCGGAACCACAGCTAACCCTAAGCCACTAAAGCAGTGTTTCCCAACCTTGGGCCTCCAGCTGTTTTTGGACTACAACTCCCATCATCCCTAGCTAGCAAGACCAGTGGTCAGGGATGATGGGAATTGTAGTCTGAAAATAGCTGGAGGCCCAAGGTTGGGAAACACTGCACTAAAGCATATATTTCTTAAAGGTGAGATTCAAACTTGTATCAGTTTGCTAGACGCTCAGCTTTGCCTCCCTCATCTGTATTCTGCCACTGTATTCTGCTCTGGTCAGACCTCACCTGGAGTACTGTGTCCAGTTCTGGGCACCACAGTTCAAGAAGGACACTGACAAACTGGAACGTGTCCAGAGGAGGGCAACCAAAATGGTCAAAGGCCTGGAAACGATGCCTTATGAGGAACGGCTAAGGGAGCTGGGCATGTTTAGCCTGGAGAAGAGGAGGTTAAGGGGTGATATGATAGCCATGTTCAAATATATAAAAGGATGTCACATAGAGGAGGGAGAAAGGTTGTTTTCTGCTGCTCCAGAGAAGCGGACACGGAGCAATGGTTCCAAAATACAAGAAAAAAGATTCCACCTAAACATTAGGAAGAACTTCCTGACAGTAAGAGCTGTTTGACAGTGGAATTTGCTGCCCAGGAGTGTGGTGGAGTCTCCTCCTTTGGAGGTCTTTAAGCAGAGGCTTGACAACTATATGTCAGGAGTGCTCTGATGGTGTTTCCTGCTTGGCAGGGGGTTGGACTCGATGGCCCTTGTGGTCTCTTCCAACTCTAGGATTCTATGATTCTATGATCTCTCTCTTTCTGCAGGTCAGTGGAAACTCTGATGCTCGCTGGCCACCCCCAGTGTGTGATCGTCGAGGTGACGGCGGACCTCCCCAGCCCCCCGGAGATCCAGCAGTCCTACTCCAAGCTTTGGAACTTGACCCTCTGCCTGGCCGGTGAGAAGAGGAGATAGCCGTGGGGCCGCCCTCTTGACAGGGGTCGCTCTTGAGTTAGGGGAAGGGCTGGAGCTCTGGAAGAGCACCCGGCCTTCAACATAGGAAGATGCCTGCAGCTAAATCAAGCCAATGGCCCACCTTGCCCAACAGCCTTTGCCCACAGCAGTCAGCCATGTGCCCTAGAGGGAAACCCACAAGCAGGACCCCCAAGTGCAAGAGCAACTCCCCCCTTCTTCAGAAGCATCGCTGCCGTTTCCGGGCACAATTCAAAGTGTTGGTGCTGACCTTTAAAGCCCTAAATGGCCTCGGTCCAGTATACCTGAAGGAGCGTCTCCACCCCCATCGTTCTGCCCAGACACTGAGGTCCAGCTCCGAGGGCCTTCTGGCGGTTCCCTCACTGCAAGAAGCCAAGGGGAAACCCAGCCAGATGGGCAGGGTATAAATAATAAATTATTATTACTATTATTATTATTATTATTATTATTAGGTAAAAGAAAGTACCTCTTCGTGCACCATGTGGATAAACTACGGAACTCACTGCCACAGGAGCCAGTGCTGGCTTTGAAACTTGGGCGGCTTTAAAAGAGGATTAGACTAACCAGCCACAGTGGCTTGCTCTGCCTCCATGGCCACATAATAATAATAATAATAATAATAATAATAATAATAATAATATATTTATTTATTTATTTATACCCCGCCCATCTGGCTGGGTTTCCCCAGCCACTCTGGGCAGCTTCCAGCAAAACACTAAAATACAATAACCTATTAAAACATTAAAAGCTTCCCTAAACAGGGCTGCCTTTAGATGTCTTCTAAAAGTTTGGTAGTTATTTTTCTCTTTGACATCTGGTGGTAGGGTGTTCCACAGGGTGGGTGCCACCACCGAGAAGGCCCTCCTCCTGGTTCCCTGTAACTTATCTTCCAAGATAGACTGGAAGGGCCCAGGAGAGGTGGATTTAGGAGAGCACAACCCGTGCGCATGAGGCCTGGGGGGTGCTGCAGGGGAAGCCGCAACTATTAGCATGGAGCGTGAGAGGTGGTGGTGAGGTACCAAATTTTTTGCACTGCACAGGGTACTGCAGAAATTTGACCCGGGGGATCTGATGCCTGAAGACATTTCCAAGCAGGGCTAAAAAGGATTCTTGGTCTGAAAGCCCAGAGAGCCTCTGCCAGTCAGTGTAGACAATACTAAGCTAGATGCAGCACTCAGCAGAAGGGTTACCTTCTCTGAGCTGCAGAGGTGGCAGAAAAATCATCCAAGACATTGATCTGAGCCTCAAACCTGGGTCCAACCACACAGAGCGTACCAACTGAGCCAAGGAGTCTCCCTCCCCACTGCCGGCCACCAGTTTTAGATAGTACCAGATGAGGTGTTGAGATGATGAACACCTCCATATTTTGTTGTTGTTTAGTCGTTTAGTCATGTCTGACTCTTCGTGACCCCATGGACCAGAGCACGCCAGGCACGCCTGTCTTCCACTGCCTCCCATAGTTTGGTCAAACTCATGCTGGTAGCTTCGAGAACACTGTCCCACCATCTCGTCCTCTGTCGTCCCCTTCTCCTTGTGCCCTCCATCTTTCCCAACATCAGGGTCTTTTCCAGGGAGTCTTCTCTTCTCATGAGGTGGCCAAAGTCTTGGAGCCTCAGCTTCAGGATCTGTCCTTCCAGTGAGCACTCAGGGCTGATTTTCTCCAGAATGGAGAGGTTTGATCTTCTTGCAGTCCATGGGACTCTCAAGCGTCTCCTCCAGCACCATAATTGAAAAGCATCAACTCTTTGGCGATCAGCCTTCTTTATGGTCCAGCTCTCACTTCCATACATCACTACTGGGAAAACCATGACTTTAACTATACTGGTTAGTACCTCCGTACTAACCAGCCCTAATTCTTTCCCAGAGATATTCTACTGGGCTACATGTTAATCCCTCTGTGGACGTTCCTGATGCTTCTCCAGAATGCTGCGTGACTCACAGGGCGGAGAGGAATCTTCCTGCCCTCCAGAAGCCACAAATGAGGAATCGGAATAAAAATAACACAAGATCTTTCTTTTTTATTTTTGCACAGCTGCCTCGAAACTGGCGGCTGACTCTTCCAGACCTCCGCTGGGGATCCTATTTTTGGAGGAACGGCGCAGCTGGTTTCCTAGGGATTTCGAAGCCTGGCGCCCTATTCTTAGCCCTTCGGATTAGGTTGCCCAAGACAAAATAATAATTAAAAAGGCGGAATTCGCTCACACGAGAGGAAGGGGTGGCCATCGACCTGGGTAGTTTTAAAGAGGATAAGGCAAATTCAGTGGCTGCTAGCTGTGATGGCTACGTCTTGCCCCTATTGTTGGAGGCAGTACAGTCGTACCTTGGTTGACGAACGCCTTAGCAGTCAAACATTTTGGCTCCCAAACGCTGCAAACCCGGAAGTGAGTGTTCCAGTCTGAGAACTTTCTTTGGGAAGCTGAATGTCTGGCAGGGCTTCAAAGAGAACAACAACTACCAGACTTCTAGAAGACATCTGAAGGCAGCCCTGTTTAGGGAAGCTTTTAATGTTTGATGCATTACTGTATTTTAATATTTTGTTGGAAGCCGCCTAGAGTGGCTGGGGAAGCCCAGCCAGATGGGCAGGGTATAAATAATAACTTCTTCTTCTTCTTCTTCTTCTTCTTCTTCTTCTTCTTCTTCTTATTATTATTATTATTATTATTCTTCTTCAGCTTCCAATTGGCTGCAAGAAGCTGCACCTTGGAAGCGGAACAGACTTCCGGAACGGATTCTGTTTGGCTTCCTAGCTACAACTGTAAATGCCTCTGAATTTTACTGGCAGTCACTGGTGGGGGGTTTGCTGTAGCTCTCAGGTCCTGCTTGGTCTTCCTGGTGGAGAGGAGAATAGCTCTTGCGTTCAGTGTCTGCTTGAATGTTTCCCTTTAGGGCACTTGGTTGGCCACTGTGAGAACAGGATGCTGGGCTTGACGTGTCCCCTTTGGCCTCGTCCAGCAGCCAAGCTCTTCTGGTGATTCTAAGGCACACTGATAAAAGTCTGTGCTCTGTTTTTGCACAACACGGAGCCCTTTCCTGTGTGCTCTCGATTCCCCTTCTAGATTCCTTCGTCTCGTCCTCCGATGAGAAGTGGCTCTCGAGCCTCGAAGGGACACGGTGGCTGGATCACGTGAGGTGAGCTGCGTCTCTTCCCACCCGCCCCCCAGCCGGTCCCTCTGGCTACAGTGAGGACAGGCTCCCACCTCTGTCTCCCCTTCTCTCTGCCTGAAGAGGCTTGGGCAAATTTGTAGTGGTGGAAGGCGACTGAAGGCTGCTTGCCGTGATGGCCATGCTCCTCAGGTTGGAGTCAGAAATGCTTTTCTGAATGCTGGCTGCTGGGCACCGCAGGGCGGAGAATCGCTGCTGCTTTTGGGTCCTGTTTGTGGGCTTATCATTGGGGCATCTGGTTGGCTCCCTGAGGGAACAAGATGGCCTCCCTTTGGCCTGATCCTGCAGGCTCTTCTTGTGTCCTTTATTGCTTCCTCCTTCTTTCTAGGGTGTGCTTAAAGAAGGCCAGTGAAGTGGCTGTGCTGCTGGCTGAGAGGAGCCGCTCTGTCCTCCTCCAAGGTAAAGAGAGGGTTTTCTTTGCTCTGTGTTTCTTCTGCAGAGGGGATCCACTGCAAGATGTATGGTGTCCCCAATGGGACATTCTTCCAGTGACAGTGAGATGGACCAACCCTGGTCTGCCCACCCCCTGCCTCAGTGACCTTGGAGTTTCCATCACCCTGAAGCTCCTCTTTCTCACTCTCCATTCATTTCCCCCTCCCAGAATCAGATGACAGGGACTTGAACTGCTTGCTGGCTTCCTTGGTGCAAGTCATTTCAGACCCACACGCCAGAACCATCTCCGGCTTCCAGAGCCTGGTCCAGAAAGAGTGGGTGGCGACCGGGCACCCGTTCCTGCAGCGCCTGAACCTCCTCCAGAAAAACGACCGGGATGAGGTGAGCTGGACCCCTTAAAATGGGATGACCCCTGCATTTAACGGTGATTCTGGCATTGCAAGGGTGTGTTTGTGTGTAATTGTTGACCCTGGGGGTTCCTTCCTACCCTACAATTTATCGCTGAGGGATATCAGAAGCTATTTCGTACTGAGTCAGAGCACCGGGTCCATCTAGTTCAGTATTGTCTACACTGAGGGCCATCGAATCTCCAGGATTTCAGACCAGGGAGTCTCTCTCCAGTCCTACCATTGGGGATTGAACCTCAACAAACCTAAAAGCAGCTTACCAAAAACATTGTTGTTGTCGTTTAGTCGTGTCCGCCTCTTCGTGACCCCCTGGACCAGAGCACGCCAGGCACTCCTGTCTTCCACTGCCTCCCGCAGTTTGGTCAAACTCATGCAGGTAGCTTCGAGAACACTGTCCCACCATCTCGTCCTCTGTTGTCCCCTTCTCCTTGTGCCCTCCATCTTCCCCAACATCAGGGTCTTTTCCAGGGAGTCTTCTCTTCTCATGAGGTGGCCAAAGTCTTGGAGCCTCAGCTTCAGGATCTGTCCTTCCAGTGAGCACTCAGGGCTGATTTCCTTCAGAATGGAGAGGTTTGATCTTCTTGCAGTCCATGGGGCTCTCAAGAGTTTCCTCCAGCACCAAAAACATAAAACAATAATATTATCAGTAAGATATGTTGTTGGCATCTGTTTGTCCGGTGAGACGATGGAGTGCATCTCCACGGAGGAAGTCAAACTGCTGTGTTAGCTCCACCAGTGACCTCCCCGGGGTATAAACATGGGCAATGTGCCTGGCGATACCCAGATCATGAGACCCCCCTCTCGGGCTTGCTGACGTTTAGGATCAGGGTTTTGCTTCTCCTTCCCAGGTGGACGAGCCCCATCTGCCCCTCACTTCCCTCCACAGAACACGCAGAAACCGCCGTCCTGACCGCTGGACCCACTACTGGTCTCGTCCACTCAATCCCTTTGCATGCAAGGGCAAGTCAACTCACCCGAGGGTTTGAGTCCCATCCGCTACCCTCACCTGGTCTAGCAACAATGATCTGAAACTTTCATAGTTAGAATAACAATAGCCTAAAAACAGGTTGACACTTTCTAAACAGCTGGGTAGGCTTGTCTAAACAAGAGCATTTTTAAAAGGTAAAGGTAAAGGTACCCCTGCCCGTACGGGCCAGTCTTGACAGACTCTGGGGTTGTGCGCCCATCTCACTTAAGAGGCCAGGGGCCAGCGCTGTCCGGAGACACTTCCGGGTCACGTGGCCAGCGTGACATCGCTGCTCTGGCGAGCCAGAGCCGCACACGGAAACGCCGTTTACCTTCCCGCTGGTAAGTGGTCCCTATTTATCTACTTGCACCCGGAGGTGCTTTCGAACTGCTAGGTTGGCAGGCGCTGGGACCGAGCAGCAGGAGCGCACCCCGCCGCAGGGATTCGAACCGCCGACCTTTCGATCGGCAAGTCCTAGGTGCTGAGGCTTTAACCCACAGCGCCACCTGCGTCCCTAGAGCATTTTTAGCAGGCGCCAAAAACAGTGCAGCAAAGGTGCCCTTGCCTGGTGTCCTTAGGCAGGGAGTTCCAAAGTGTAGGTGCTGCCACACTTTCTCTCTCCCTCCCTCTCTCTCTCCCTCCTTCCTTCCTTCCTTCCTTCCTTCCTTCCTTCACCACCCATCTGGCTGGGTTTCCCAGAGTTAAAAACACGATAAAACATCAAGCATTAAAAACTTCCCTGAACAGGGCTGCCTTCAGATGTCTTCTAAAAGTCAGGTAGTTGGTTTATTTCCTTGACATACTGTGGGAGGGTGTTCCACAGGGCGGGCCCCACCACCGAGGAGGCCCTCTGCCTGGTTCCCTGTAACCTCACTTCTCACAGTGAGGGAGCCATCAGAAGGCCCTCGGAGCTGGACCTCAGCATCTGGGCTGGATGATGGGGATGGAGACACTCCTTCACGGATACTGAATTTGAAAGATCAAATTCTTACAAAATGCGGAACGGGTATTATGTGGCCCCTGTAAGGGTGTCCCACCAATCAAAGTGGTCGAGTGATGCTTTAGTGCTGTGCTGCAGACTTTGTCCTAAAATCAAAGTAAGGTTCTGGTCCTCATTGTTCTGAGTAAGGTTCCCATGGAAAGAAGAACACAGAAAGCCTCAGATGCTTCATCCCTGACCCGAAGCCTTTCTCTGTAGAGGAGGAGGAGAGAGAATAAATGTGCTCAGGGAAAAGAAATGGGAGCATCTCTTTCCCCCTTTCACCCCTTTCTGCAGTCACCGGTCTTCCTGCTGTTCCTGGACTGCACCTGGCAGCTCCTGCAGCAGTTTCCCGGGTCCTTCCAGTTCACCGAGGCCTACCTGGTGGCTCTACACGAAAGCAGCTATGTCCCATTCTCCAGCACCTTCCTCTTCAACTGCCAGTGGGAGAGAGGGCGGAGGAACCAGGTGAGTTGCGCTTGGGGGACAGGGGATGGACACCCAGCCTGTTCTGGCACTTGCGAGCCTGTGTATTTGAGCTGATTTATTGTATTTCTGGCATTTCCATGTGCTGCTCTGGTGCCGGTTCGCCAGAGCAGCTTCGTCACGCTGGCCACGTGACCTGGAAGTGTCTGTGGACAGCGCTGGCTCCCGGCCTCTAGAGTGAGATGAGCGCACAACCCTAGAGTCTGTCAAGACTGGCCCGTACGGGCAGGGGTACCTTTACCTATTGTATTTCTGAGGGACGCGGGTGGCACTGTGGGTAAAACCTCAGCGCCTAGGACTTGCCAATTGTATGGTCGGCGGTTCGAATACCCGTGGCGGGGTGAGCTCCCATCGTTTGGTCCCAGCTCCCGCCCACCTAGCAGTTCGAAAGCACTCTTTAGTGCAAGTAGATAAATAGGTACCTCTTTATAGCGGGAAGGTAAACGGCATTTCTGTGTGCTGTGCTGGTGCAGGCTCGCTAGAGCAGCTTCATCACGCTGGCCACGTGACCCAGAAGTGTCTCCGGACAGCGCTGGCCCCCGGCCTCTTAAGCGAGATGGGCGCACAACACCAGAGTCGGTCACGACTGGCCTGTATGGGCAGGGGTACCTTTACCTTTACCTTATTGTATTTCTGTGCCATTGCACAGAAACAGAATGGGATTTTTGGAAAGTAAAGCACTCCTCTCTCACCTCTTGAAAGCAGCCTAGGGGCTGTATTGCCAAACCCTGGAAAACCTTTAATCTTAATAATTCAGATTGCTGGTCCTCAAGGCTATGATGGCTCAGGACTTCAATATTTCATTATTCGCCTTCTTCCTCTTCGTTATGTCTGCACTTCTTTTCTTTTGCTTATGAATCGATAACAATAAAAAGGGGAAAACGGGGAAAAGCACTGCTTGGCTTTGAAAAGGGACAAGGGTGGGGCCAAATTTGCTGGGTCTCTTGAGCTCTGTTCCGATGCTGGGTGGGAAGGAGAGGCAAGACGACTTGAGCTGATCGACCAGGGATAGCCAAAATGGTACTCTCAGGATGTTGCCATTTCCCATCACCATCATCCCCAAGTGTTGACACTGTGCCAGTCGCTGGAGCCCAACAGAATCTGGAGGGGATGGCTGCTCTAGCCGTTCTCTCCTCTGTGGCCTGCCTCTCCACTCTAGGAACCAACTCCTTCTCTTTAAAGATGGCGGTCCTGTGGCCCTCCAGCTGTTTTGGACTACAGCTCCCACCATCCCCGGGTCATGGGCTGTGATGACCCATTGGAAGGTGGTGTGCTGCAACCTCTGGAAGGCACTAGGTTGGGGAAGGCTGCTGAATCCATTCTCTTCTCTGTGGCCTGCCTCTCCTCTCTAGGAATCAGCTCCTCCTCTTGAAGGATGGGGGAAATCCTCACAATAGCCCTGTACATCATGGGTAGGCAAACTAAGGCCCAGGGTCTGGATACAGCCCAATTGCCTTTTAAATCCGGCCCGCGGACGGTCCAGGAATCAGTGTGTTTTTACATGAGTAGAATAATAATAAATAATAATAAAAATTTATTATTTATACCCCGCCCATCTGGCTGGGTTTCCCCAGCCACTCTGGGCGGCTTCCAACAAAACACTAAACTACAATAACCTATTAAACATTAAAAGCTTCCCTAAACAGGGCTGCCTTCAGATGTCTCCTAAAAGTCTGGTAGTTGTTTTTCTTTTTTGACCTCTGGTGGGAGGGCGTTCCACAGGGCGGGTGCCACCACCGAGAAGGCCCTCTGCCTGGTTCCCTGTAACTTGGCCTCTCGCAGTGAGGGAACTGCCAGAAAGCCCTCGGCGCTGGACCTCAGTGTCCGGGCAGAACGATGGAGGTGGAGAATGTGTCCTTTTATTTAAAATGCATCTCTGAGTTACTCGTGGGGCATAGGAATTTGTTTATTATTTTTTCCCCAAAATATAGTCCGGCCCCCCACAAGGTCTGAGGGACGGTGGACTGGCCCCCTGCTGAAAAAGTTTGCTGACCCCTGCTATAGAGAGCAGGCCACTATTGTTGCAACATTTCTTTGGCCAATAAAATCCATACAAATGGAAAAGAAATGCATTTTTGGGAAGGGTCAGTTAATCCACCGCCACCCCTCTCTCTCCCCACAGAACCGTTTCCTCACCCAGCTCTACACTCCCATCAACGGCTGGCGAGAACCCCTCTGCCTGGAGATTCTGGAGAAAGACGGCTGCCCGGTTAAGGAAGCCACGGGCGCCTCCTTGCCCACCATCTGGGACTGGTCCTTGAGATACAACCCCCGGCACATGGCGCGCTTCCGGAACCCCTGCTACAGGCGCAGCGGGAATGGCGGCAGCAACGGCGGGGCTCTGAACGGGAACTTCCTTCCCCAAAACATTGGCAAGGTTTGTGCTTGTTTGGGAAGGCATGGAGGTCGTTTCCACAACTTGGGCTGGTGGATTCAGAGTCAGAGGACGTGTAGAAATCTTTGGCATCTCCCAGTTTGGTAGGGCACCAGGCTCCAGCAGAACCTTTCCCTGTTTAGATCTAACTTTGCAACCCACAGGAATGCAGGAAGCTGCCTTTGCAAGGTTCCAGTCCTCATGGTTCCAAAAAAAGCGTTGACTTAAGAAAGCAGGAAGCTTATATCTTATGCTGATCAAGCGATTGGGGGCCCATCTAGCTCACTGCTGTCTGGCAGTGGCTCTCCAGGTTCTCAGATAAGAAGCCTTTTTGCCAGCACCACTCAGTTTCCCCGTTTGAATCTGGAACCTTGTTGTTAAGAGTTGTGTTGAGATCCCGCTTGTGGGTTTTCAACAGGCATCTGGGTGGCCACTGTGGGAAGAGGATGCTGGAGCTGAAGGCCCATTGGCGTGATCCAGCAGGGCTCATCTGAAGGAATCACAGAATTGTAGAGTCGGAATGGGTCCCGAGGGTCATCTAGTCCAACCCCCTACAATGCAGGAATCTCAACATGCGGTCTCCCATCCAATTTGAAACTACACTGCTCTTATAAAACCTCCATGTCTAGAGACAGTCTATCTGGACTTCTAGGTTCTTAGGAGAATTTGGCCACTGTGAGAACAGGATGCTAGCTCAGGATGCCAACCTCGGCTAGCTCAGAGGGTAGAGCGTGAGCGTCTTAATCTCAGGCTTGTGGCTCCGAGCCCTGTGCTGGGCAAATACATAGATAATTTAGATAATTTATTACGGTCAAAGACCAGCTTGCACAACACAATAAAAGCAGCGTTCATAAAGATAAAATATACAATCAGAGCAGATTGCAGCAATAGCTAATGGGTTAAAATTGAGATATATACATACACCCGTACAACTGAGATTTGGGTTACCATAAAAAAATTGACCCTGAGGCGCCCCAAATGGCAACTTCAACATTTCCCTAGTAAGCTATTTTATTCTAGAGCATGATCTGTGCCTACAAATCTGGGTGCAGAATCTGGCTACCAGCCAGGTCATCTTGTGATCTTTGCCTAAGAGGAGAGAATGAAGTTTAGACTTCTCTGAAAGATCGGCGAGCCTCTTCAGCAAAGGATCAATGGTGTCTCTATGGATCTCAACATAAAAAGGACATCTAAAAAATATATATGTTCGAGGCTTCCTATTTCCCCTAATGGGCAGGCGCAAAGTCTCTGTGCGTATGGGACCCTTCTATAGGAGCCTTCCAGAACCGCTAAGGGCAAGGCTGAGCTTCTAGCAAGAGTGAAAGCCCTTATTGCATTTCTGGATGTGAGGAAATAGATATGTTGCTGGAGCGGCTGCGTATCTCCTGTTTTCTATGATTTTATAATCGGGGATCCCTTGTACAGTCCTGTTGTCTCTCTATGTTCACGATTCTTTGCCTAACTACGGATCTAGCTTGGCCCAGGCCCATAGTTATGAGGGTTTGGGGAGCAAGGCCCAGTTTCTGAAGAGTGTTTAAGATTGCTGCCAGCCAGCCAGACTGAAACTGGTTGCTCAGAATCAATGGGGCTATTCCTCGGGGGAGCAGTTTCAGAGTTAGCCACTTACCTATTGATCCAGTTACAGATAGGTAGCCGTGTTGGTCTGCCATAGTCAAAACAAAATAAAAAAATTCCTTCCAGTAGCACCTATTGATGTTAGACTAATATGAGCTTTGACTTTCATCATCCCTGTTTCTAGTCTGACCCATGCATTTGAAACGTATGTGCTGGGCAGAAGATTCCTACACGGCAGGGGGCTGGAATAGATGGCCCTTGTGGGTCCCTTCCACCCTTACAGTTCTATGATTCTATGATAACAACAGATAGAAATTAAAAGATGAAAAACAAAACTATAAAACAGGCACATAGAATGCACACAGTTGCACATGGTTTAATATAACCAGGTCCAAGAAAAGAATATGTGTGTGTTTTTTGTTTCTGCATTAAATAGGCAAAAGAAACAAACAAAAAAGAATATCAGCGCCATCTCGTTATCAAGTCTAGTTCCATATTTTCCAGGCTTGAGATCAGAGTTGTCTTGAGACTGCTCCGCCGCATACGTACAGTATGTACTAAGGGAATGCCAAATCATATAAAAAGTGTCTGGAGGTTCTAGCCCTCGTCAAAATCTCAAATTATGTGCAATTTTCTCCCTTAAAGCTATATTCCAGAGTGAGCGGCACACCGAGCGCCCTGTGTAAGATTTGGGACTGTTTTCCAGGGAGTTGCAATTACTGTTTGAGCTGCCAGGATCAGATCCAAGACCTGGTTCCTTCGCTCTTCCGATGTTCTGAGCTTTCCCCTTTCCTTCCTCCAGATGGAAAACGCTCCTCCTGGGAAAAGGACCCTGTACTTGTTCTCCAAGGGCTCCCTCTCTCTGCAAGCCCACTTCTTCCCCTGGAAAAACGGTTCCCTCGCCAAGAAAGGTTCCCGCCGGTCTCAGGGGTCGGAGGCCCCCAGGGAGCAGGACAGGTCGCGGAGGTGCAAAACCCGAAGCTTCTTCCTCCATCACGACGGGCTGCTCCTTCTGCCATCATATGCAGGGCCCTCCATCCGCTTGTGGAGAAGGTGCTACCTTCGCGGGAGCCCGGAAACCCAGGTACGAAACAGCAGAGGCGTAGCACAAAATAACAGAATCGCGGGCAGGTTGGGAGGTAGTCATTAGAGAACCCAACCTGCGTTCTGCAAAAAAACACTTCCTCATCTTTCTTGGGTTCAAAAAGTCCCGCCATTAATAGAAGCTGTTCCACAAGCAGAGGGACGTGATTTATTTATACCGTATTTTTCTGTGTATAACACGCCCCTGTGTATAAGATGCCCCCTATTTTGGGGGACTCAAAATTAAGAAAAAGGGGGGAGATTGCCCAGAGTTGTTGAGACTTTGGGGGGGGGGGATTTTTGTCCCCACTCTGCACTATCCATGTATAAGACGACCTCCCATTTTTGACATGATTTTCTCAGAAAAAAACCTTGTCTTATACACGGAAAAGTATGGTATGTTCGTTCTAAAACTTTTACAGTTTGTAATCCCACCACAACTGGCCTCCTAGCAGCAGTTCAAATCTAAAAAACTAACTAACTAAATAAAATGTCATAAAGAACTCCAACTTCTGAGAAGATGGACAGAAATGAGGCAGGAGGATATGTTGAACGACAACCCAATTCGTTAAATGTGTTTTTGGTTTCATTTACCTTATGCACAAAACGCCTCGAGGTTGAAGTTTAGAAGGCGATTAATAAACCAATGGTGGTGGTGATGAAAATAATAAAAATTAATGATAATTTCATGGTGTGGGGAGGAGAATGTATACAGAGGGGCTAACGGGTAGGAATCCCAAGAGGTAGAGGTTTGTAGCTGTGTGGTGCCATCTAGCGTCCAAACTACTTTTGGATTCTTTTATAAAAGGGTTTCCCCCCTCATTATAAGCACATATTATGCGGGGAGGGGGGATTTCGGTTGCAAGGGTTCCATATTTACATGAAAATCTCGTATACCAAAACCCTTGGCGCTGCAGGAGAGAATCCCCAGCACTTCCGGAGCTCACGTGCCGAAGGGTCTTGCCCAGCAAGCAAAGTAGAGAGCTTAAAAGCTCTTTCCGCGCCAGGAAACCCCAGGAGACATGGACAAATAAGAGCTTTTTGCTTGGATGTAATTTGCACAGTTTCAATCAGCTGATCTTCAGCTGTGCTGAAGTTGCAGACCTTGCTTCTGAGTTAAGGACTCGGCAGCAGCTAGACCCACCGTTCTGCAAACAGTGATCCTCAAATCTACCGTCAGTTGTGGAAGCAGTGAGGAGGAAACCAGAAGATGAAGTGAGGATGACTTCCTGATGTTGATAGCTGCCTTTAGCAGCTCACGATTAGAAACAGATTCTTCACAGCTAGGTCTCCGGAGGCCAGCGTGCGCCACGTCTATTAGGCAGCCACTGTATCCTGCCCCTTCCAGCCTGCGCCAGTTCATTAAAAGAGGAAATAAAGAACAGGGATTTGGAAACGAGTTCTGAAGCAAAAGTCCTGTGGGTGGAAATAGGAACAAGGGATGCTAGACGCTTAGAAAATTAGGCCTGGCATTGAGAAAGTCGATGCAGAAAAGTCTTTCTGCCTCTCTCCTAACGTCAGGACTTGAAGTTGAACGTTGGAAGATTCAGGAAAGATTAAAAAGAGGACTTCTTCACATAGTGCAGAGTCCAGCTATGGAACTCGCTCCCCCAGGAGGCAGGGATAGCTTTGGAAGAGGACTGGACTAATTTATGGAGGAAAAGTCTATCAGTGGCTACCAGCCATGATCAGAGGCAATACAGTGGTGCCCCGCAAGACGAATGCCTCGCAAGATGGAAAACCATCGCAAGATGGTTTTCCATTTTGGAGGTGCTTCGCAAAACGAATTTCCTATGGGCTTGCTTCGCAAGACGAAAATGTCTTGCGAGTTCCTGCGGGTTTTTTCCCCTCCCCCCCTTTTCTAAGCCTTTAAGCCGCTTATCAGCTGATCCGCTAAGCCGCTAAACAGCTGATCCGCTAAGCCGCTTAACAGCTGATCCGCTAAGCCGCTTATCAGCTGATCCGCTAAGCCCCTAAGCCGCTAATAGCGCTAATCCGCTAATGGGCTTGCTTCGCAAGATGAAAAAACCGCAAGACGAAGAGACTCACGGAACGGATTCTTTTCGTCTTGCGAGGCACCACTGTATATGCCTCTGAATCTCAGTTGCTGGAAACTGCAGGAAGGGAGTTTGCTGATGTTGCCTTCAGGTCCTGCTTGTGGTCTTCTGAACAGGACACTTGGTTGGCCACTGCGAGAACAGCAGGCTGAACTAGATAGGCCTCCTTTGGCTTGATCCAAGCAGGCCTCTGATCTATTCCTATACAAGTGAGCCAATTTAAAAGGAGGGTATGAAAAGCCTCTCCCCCAAAGCCAGCGGTGGTCCTTGCTGGTGACGTCAAGTCTCTTTCCGCTTAGCGCAGAGATGGAGAACCTTTCTCCCAGCTCGAGGGGCTGCCTCCTCTTCTTGCCAATCTTCAAGGTGGGATAGCTCGGTTGGTTAGAGTGTGGTGCTGATGACGCCAAGGTTGCAGGTTTGATCCCCGTAAGGAACAGCTGCATGTTCCTGCATTGCGGGGGATTGGACCAGATGATCCTTAGGATCACAACCCTATGATTCTGTGACTTGCAAAGGTCACGTGTCTGTGATAGGCAAAAAATGGGCAGGGTTACAGATGTAAACACTGCTGTTTCAGAGAATTGTAGAGTGGGGAGGGACCAGGGGCATCTTGCCCATAGAGGCTAGTGGCACGGGGTGCCAGGGCGCCAAGTTCTGGAGGGTACCAGGGAAGAGGCAGAGTCTGGACGCGGTGCCTCCCAACATCGCTGCCCTCGCCCGCTTCTGCCATGCCGTGGCCACCACGGCATGAAGCGTCCAGCTGAGCCAGGAGCTGCTGCATCCAGCCTCCGCCTCTTCCCTGCCAGAGGAGCTGCCCTCCAGCTGTTGCCCGCCTCCTCCAGCCCTGCAAAGCTGGGTGCGTCGCCGGCAGCGCTGTCCTCCTTAAAAAAGATCAGCAACTCTGGGAAACGAGGTGGGGGGTAGGTGGGCGGAGGAATCTTTGCACCACGGCGCCAGAGATGCTTAAGACGACCCTGGAATGTACCTGCAAGGGTCATCTCGTCCAGTCCCCTGTCCTGTAGGGAGGGACCGCCTCTCCTGGTGTGCCCTGTGGAGGACCTTAAGGTCCATAAATAGCAACACCCTAGAGGTCCCAGGCCCTAAGGAAGTCAGATCAGCCTCAACCAGAGACAGGGCCTTTTCAACACTGGCTTAGGTCTGGTGGAACGCTCTGCCTCATGAGACCAGGGCCCTGCAGGATCTGATTTCTTTCCGCAGGACCTGTAAGACAGAGTTGTTCTGCCTGGCCTTTGGCTTGGAATCAATTTGATTCCCTCCCCCTCTTCTTTTTTCCTTTCTCCTTCTGTGATGAAACTCTTATTTGGGGACTTCCCTGGCTTTTTTCTGGCCCACGTAGGACCAGTTTGGATAGTTTCTACTGAAAGGAGGCTGCATTTTAACGTTGTACTTCATCTTGCTTTTAAGTTGTATTTTAATCGATTGTTATTACCTAGTGTTAGCCGCCCTGAGCCCAGTCTTGGCTGGGGAGGGCAGGGTATAAATAAAATTTATTATTACTATTCTTATTCTTAATTCCACAGCTAGGAAGTCTTGTCTGCTGCCGTTACAATGTGGTTTAGGCATTGCTTTTGTAGAAACAGCAGTCTTGCCTTTCTTTTCAGGCTGGTTTCTTTGCTCCCAGCATTGTGGGCCTCACTGAGGAACTGGACCTGCTCCAAGAGCGGCTGAACTACTGGCAAGCCAGAGGAAGCTAGCGGCACGATGCTCGAGAAGGCCAAAGCGTTCCATGCAGAGCCCAAGCAGACTGCCTGGAGCTCCCTCCTGCCACCCCATCAAGAACAGGGCGGGTCCTCAGCGTATCCAACGCAGACCTGGTGCATCCCGCTTTCCAAGAAGAGACAACAGTTGCAATATGCTGCAATATGCACATTTCAGAGATTCCTAGAATCGTCAAGTTGGAAGGGACTCCCGAGGGTCATCCAGTCCAACCCCCTGCAATTTTCACAGAGCTCCATTTGGAAATCTTACCCAGTTGGGAGAAAACTGATGCACTCAGGCTATGGGATTGATGTTTGTGGCTGGACAACCGTACCCCGAATCATCGGAAGTGGCTGTTCTGAAGTTGCCTGGCTCAGCAAACAGATCTTATTGACCCGCCTGCAGTTCTGTCCTGAATTTATATTCGCCCCAAATGTTCTGATTGCAAAGCGACGTGGGGCTTAATATCGCTGCGATATTGGGTGCCTGCCATCAGGTGTTTGCTTTGTCTTTTTTAAAAAAAATTAAAAAACTTATTAAAGCCACATACATTTATGTGGCTCCCCCCAAAGAATCTTGGGAAATGTAGTTTGTCAGGTGCGCTAAAGATCACCAACTACGGTTCCCAGGATTCTTTGGGAGAAGTCATGTGCCTTAAATGTGTGACATGTCATTGATCCAGATTAAATTTGGTGGGTGGGGGGCAGCGGGGAATAACATGGGCTGCTGGCATTCTGATGTTGCTGTCACGATGCCCTCCCCAAAAGGCCTGAATGCTCGAGCAGCAACCATCCCATAATAAACACCTGCCTGGAAGCGCCTGGAAGCCCAGAGTGGGCTGACCAGCTCTGTGTAGTCTGCTTCACTCTCTCTGACTCCTAGAACCCACTAAGGGGTATTAACCTATATGTTCCCAAAATGTCCATTTCTCGTAACACTTAAAATGTGGGGTAGCCAATACAGTTCCCTCCAGATGTTGGAGGGCTTTGGCTCTCGCTGTCGTGCCTAACCACTGGTTGCCCTGACTGCTGCAGCTGCAAGGGGGCTTGGAGATCAACAACACCTTGAGAGCACCACAGGAGGCAGTGATGGCCCCCAGCCCACATGGCTTTAAAAGAGGATTAGACACGCTCATGGAGGAGAGAGTTATCGAGGACAACTAGCCAGGATATAGGGACGCGGGTGGCACTGTGGGTTAAACCACAGAGCCTAGGAATTGCCAATCAGAAGGTCGGCGGTTCGAATCCCCGCGACTGGATGAGCTCCCGTTGTTCGGTTCCAGCTCCTGCCAACCTAGCAGTTTGAAAGCATGTCAAAGTGCAAGTAGATAAATAGGTACCACTCCGGCATGAAGATAAACGGCGTTTCCGTGCGCTGCTCTGGTTCGCCAGAAGTGGCTTAGTCATGCTGGCCACATGCTGTACGCTGGCTCCCTCAGCCAATAAAGCGAGATGAGCGCCGCAACCCCAGAGTCGGCCACAACTGGACCTAATGGTCAGGGATCCCTTTACCTTTTCCTTTACTAACCAGGATGGCTATGCTCTGCCTCTGTAGTTGGAGGAAGAAATGCCTCTGAACCCCAGCTGCTTGGAGATCGCAGGAGGGCGCAGTGCTATTGTGCTTAAATCCGGCTTGCGGGTTCATTGGAGGCATCTGGTTATGAGAGCAGGATTCTGAACTAGTTGAGTCCCCTTGGCCTCATCCAGAAGACTCTTTTTGCACAGAATATCTCCTTCGTCTAGGCATATTTGCAAGCGTCAGGCAGTCCACAAGAAATGGGCTAGTGGACCGGCACCTCCTTCAGTCCCTAGACTGCAGTGTTAGGCATGAGCTTTCCTTTGCAGTCTGTAAAAAACCAAACATCAACCCTGGAGTATTAGAATCTTGCTCTTCTTTGTAGAGGAATAGAAGTGAAATGACTTCCCTGTTGTTCCTCCTCTATCAGAGATGGTGGGGTGACTTTTCCTTTTCAACTGTTGCTGAGTAATCAATATTTTGATGCTTTGGGATCCAGTGCTGAGCGGGCCCCAACCTCATTAGATCTGCATCCACATAGCTGCAACAGGGGCTTGAAAATAAGTTTGAACAAACTTTGGAAAATGAAATGTTCAGGAGGATTCTCCAAGGATTCTCCCGACAGCAGATTTTTCTTTCCTGCCAAGCTGAGCAATAAATCTAACGGCCTCAAAGCTCTGGACAGAACTGACGGGAAGCTTTATTATTATTAAACTGGGAAATCATGCTTTCGCAATCGGTAAACCAGATTTTCTGGCCAGTTCTGGGGTACGTACACACCCCTGTTCTTCTTTAGCACTTTCAGTGGTCATTTCCGCAGTCACTTTTTTAAAAAAAAAGTTTGGTGTGGAAGATAAGAGGTGCCAAAACAGATGTTCAGAGCAGTTTTTTTTTTTAATATAGCACTTATTGAGAAATGGCATGTTACGTATGTGAGAGAAATCCCACCCCTGCCTCTAGCCTGCTTACTGGCCTGAGATATTGCCCTGTGGTTAAATAAAGGGACCACCCTGGTTGCAAACAGGACAATGAATTAAAAAAGAGCTGGTCTGCTCCAACAAATTATTGGCCCCTAGGCAGAAGTGGTGGAATTTTCTGCTGTGTGTACTGTTCAGAAACGAAAGAACACGGTACAGCTGTGTGCATGTGTTGGAGAGTCCTCTAGAGGACTTTATCCTAGAATCACAGAATCAGAGATTTGGAAAAGACTCCAAGGACCATTCTAGTCCAATTCTCTGCAATGCAGGAATCTCAGCTAAAGCATCCATGACAGAGGGCCACCCAACCTCTGCTTAAAAACCTCCAAGGAAGGAGAGTTTGCCACCTTCTGAGGGGGTCCGTTCCACTGTAGAACAGCTGCTGCTGCTGCCTCTCTATACTCAAGAATAGGTTTCCTCAAGGCTTGTTAAAAAAACAGGAGGCCCCCCACCCTATAACAGGTTACCTGGAAATTCATTAACAGTGTTCGTCAGGCATCATTCAATGTTGCTTCATATGTCTGGTATCTATAAAACATCAAAGCGGAGTCCTTCGGTACGCCGTTGCCTGGGAACGCCGAAATGCGATGCTGGTACTTAGGAACTTAATACGTCTCCATCCATTTCTGTATATTATGTTTGCACTGTCTTGTTGTCGTGTTTTTCCCCCCTCGCTAACAGGAGAAAATCCATAGTGGGAAAGTATTTCCATTTAAGATATGTGTTTTGTTTTGTTTTTTCCTTTTGCACCCAAGCAAAGGGGGTTAAAATGCTGCTGTTACATATTTGCTGTTAAATGTTTCCATTTCCATTTTATAAGCTTTGGTCCAGAAGCCTTTTAGAGCTAATGGGGAAACAAGCAGTTTTAAGCTAAAGAACAATTTCAAACAAACAAACAAACAAACAAACAAACAAATAAATAAATAAATAAATACCTTGTGAATACAATTCTGCAGGTAATTGTAAATGGATTTGCTCCCAGGGACATTTGTAAGTTGGAGGAAAATGGTCTCCCCCCCCCCCCATCCTTTGGCTGGCTACAAACTGTCCTACAGCTGTTTAAGGGGATAATATATGGTCAGGGCTTGTGACACTGCAACCTTCTCTCCTTAAACAGACACGAGATTAAAAGAAAGAAAAGAACCCCCTTTATATATCCCAGATGCTGAGGAAAAAACAACACTGGACTGTTGCATTCATAAGCCCTGTTTGTGGACTTCCCAGAAGCACCTGGTTTTCTGCTGCTGGGGAAAATATATTTGTTTGTTGATTCAGTTATTTATTTACAGCATTTGCCACTGGGATTTTCAGCCCCAAAGTCTCCCAAGAGTGGTTTACGCACTATCAATTGAAACAAGAGTCCCTGGTGCCCACAGGCTCATAATCTTTTTAAAACAAAAAACAAAACATAGCTACGACATACAAGGGTAAAAGGCCACGGAGGGAAGAGGAAAAACGAAAATCAGGCCAACTGGCAAATAAACAGTTCACAGGTGCCTAGTGGAGCTCGTCTTTCTGCAAAGCTGATGGGACGAGCCTTCTGCTCCCGACCGCTCTGAGACAGCCTCATGGCTGCTCTTAAATTCATCTTCAGCTTCATGTAATTCAGTTCTGTAATTGCTACTACCACCCCAGAAAGGTAAACTGGAAGGATCATTCCGATATGGCGGATAAAATGTGTGTGTCTGGGTGCTTCCAGACTGTTTGTTGGCGGGAATCAATCACATATTTTCAAATCCAGATTGCACAGTTAGGGGATGATGATGAGCTCTGAAGTAACAAGCTTGCCTCCCTAAAAGAGCGAACTTTTGAGGGAAATGAAAGAGATGGGAAATACACTGCAAAATTGTGGGATGACATCTGCTTCGAGACATCATCTAACCTCCCTGCAAAAACATTGGAATGAATCTTCTATAAATAGCCAATGTCTAATCTCCCTGCAAAGAAGCCAGGATGAATTCTTAGTAAATATGCCATATGGAAGATCCTCACTCCTATTTTTTCATCTGTCGTATGTCCCTGGAATCAGGAACACCGCCCCCCCCCCCCGCCACGCAAAGGAAAATGGTGCCACAGGTGCCACAGGTGTGACTCACCTTAGGCCAGGCATGTCCAAAGTCCGTTTTGGGGGCCTAATCTGGCCCACCAGTCGGTTCAATCCGGCCCCTGTGGCAGTTTATTTCCTGGGATAAAATCCTAAAAAAACCTCAACGACTTCAATCCTAAAAAGCTCAATAACATTGGGGTAAAATCATAAAGAAAGCTCAACAATTTCAATCGTTAAAAAAAAAAGGTCAACAAATTTAGTCGGCCCTCACGGCCCTTCACTTCATCACATCCGGCCCTCTTTGAATAAAGTTTGGACATCTCTGCCTCAGGCCCAAATGTGTCCCATTTGTGGAAGCCCAACTTACAATGGGCTTTGGGGAAGTACTGTTATGCCGACGCTGCCCATTTTATGTGCTCTCTTCATGTTATGCTGCTCACCCAAGCCAAGCGTTTGTGCTAAGCGGGGAAATATATTGATAGTTAGCTGTGTAATCTGGGTGATGTCTCTCTGGTTTGGGGATGAAAGGAGAAGATAGGGAGAATTGGGCACTTCACCATGAGCTCCTTGGAGAAAAAGGTGGGGTAAAAACGCGAAGAAGAAAATGGATGTGGGAGTGTGTTTTGAGACTAGCCTTCTGCACAAAAGGTAAAACTCACCATGAGGACTAGAATCTTGCTGTTTTTCAATGGGACTGCAACACGGCAAACATTTTAAAGCCCATAGCTCCATAAATGTAATGGTACCCCTGACCATTAGGTCCAGTCGTGACCGACTCTGGGGTTGTGGCACCCATCTCGCTCTATGCGCCGAGGGAGCCGGCGTTTATCTGCAGACAGCTTCCGGGTCATGTGGCCAGCATGACTAAGCCACTTCTGGCGAACCAGAGCAGTGCACGGAAATGCCGTTTACCTTCCCGCCGGAGTGGTTCCTATTTATCTACTTGCACTTTGACATGCTTTCGAACTGCTAGGTTGGCAGGAGCAGGGACAGAGCAACGGGAGCTCACCCCGTCGCGGGGATTCGAACCGCTGACCTTCTGATCAGCAAGTCCTAGGCTCAGTGGTTTAACCCACAGTGCCACCCGCATCCCATAGCTCCATAGCTGTCAACTTTTCCCTTTTCTTGCGAGGAATCCTTTTTGGAATAAGGGAATTTCCTTTTAAAAAAGGGAAATGTTGACAGCTATGCATAGCTCCCCGAAAGGTATCTTGGGAACTGTAGTTTGTAAAGGGTGCTGGGAATTGTAGCTCTGCAAGGGGTAAACTCAACTTCCCAAGGTTTGGGGTGGAGGGAAATACATGCTTTAAATGTATGGTGTGCGAGCAGCCCAATTGTTTGAGCCACTGCATATGTGCATATTGTTGTTTAGTCATGTCCGACTCTTCGTGACCCTATGGACCAGAGCACGCCAGTGTCTTCCACTGCCTCCCACAGTTTGGTCAAACTCATGCTGGTAGCTTCAAGAACACTATCCAACCATCTCGTCCTCTGTCGTCCCCTTCTGCTTGTGCCCTCCATCTTTCCCAACATCAGGGTCTTTTCCAGGGAGTCTTCTCTTCTCATGAGGTGGCCAAAGTATTGGAGTCTCAGCTTCAGGATCTGTCCTTCTAGTGAGCACTCAGGGCTGATTTCCTTCAGAATGGAGAGGTCTGATCGTCTTGCAGTCCATGGGACTCTCAAGAGTCTCCTCCAGCACCAGAATTCAAAAGCATCAGTTCTTCTGCGATCGACCTTCTTTATGGTCCAGCTCTCACTTCCATACATCACTACTGGGAAAACCAGAGCTTTAACTATACGGACCTTTGTTGACAAGCTGATGTCTCTGCTTTTTAATATGTTGTCTAGGTTTGCCATTGCCTTCCTCCCAAGAAGCAGGCGTCTTTTAATTTCGCAGCTGCTGTCACCATCTGCAGTGATCATGGAGCCCAAGAAAGTAAAATCTCTCACTGCCTCCATTTCTTCCCTTTCTATCTGCCAGGAGGTGATGGGACCAGTGGCCATGATCTTAGCTTTTTTGATGTTGAGCTTCAAACCATATTTTGCGCTCTCCTCTTTCACCCTCATTAAAAGGTTTATGTGCATATACTGTATCCCAAATTCACCCTCCTGCTAAATCTGGGGGAAACAGAGTCCTGTCTTTTTCGAATGCTGGAGAGCAAGTGACCCAATCAGGAGGGAGGGGAGGGACGAGGTGGAGCTACGCCGACGCTGATTTGCTCGCGCTTTTGGCCTTTTTTCCTCTTGCGCGCAAGGAGCGCAGCTTTCTCTCCCTCGCCGTGTGTTTTGTATTGGGAGGGAATGGACACGCCACGCTCGGGATGGTACCGGAAGTGACGTCCCCAACCAACCGCCATTTTGACCTTATCGCTTCCTTTTGCGTACAATTAACGTACGATACTGCGTACTATACTCCAAATACAGTACTGTATATGGAATATATTAACAGTCGCAAAACTAACAATTTCTGAGGAGAAAACCCTGAGGTGAAAAAACAAATGACATTCACACACACAAATGTATATATGTGTGTGTGTATATTATATAAAATATATGTGTTATAATATACATCTTATTACGACACGATATTAGAATTACCTCATAGTGTGTTTATTCCGTTAGAACCTTCTTACGTACCGCAACTTCCGCCCGCCCTCTTTCAAAATGGCGCCGCCGCTTTCACCTTAAGACGGCCGGACCGGGCATTTCACCTCCTCCGTTTAAACCTGACGAGGGCCGAACTGCTTTTTCACAACGTCACGTCCGGTTTCCCGCCCTCTTTAACTGCCCGCTCCTAAGATGGCCGACAGCGCCTTTGGGTCGCCGGTATTACGCGACGCTTCCGGTGGGCGGGGCGGCGTCGGCAGCGGCTCCTGGGAGGCCGTCGTGCTTGAGGCGTTGGGGTCGCGAGGTGGTTGGAAAGTGGCGCCAAGATGGCGGCTGGGCCCATCTCCGAGAGGAACCAAGGTGAGGGCTGGGGGGGCTGGGGGGGCAGGTCCCCCTTCTTCAGGGCGGAGGCTGTTGAAGTGGAGAACTATTATGGGTTGTAGCCCCCCCAAAAAAACCCCTCCCCTCCCCTCTTGGCGTGGCAGGACCATTGGCTTTGCATAGGGAGGGATTAATGCTGTAGTAGTATTAGTAGTAGTAATAATAATAATAATAATTAGTAGTGGTAGCAGCTGCTAATTATTATTGCCAACAGAACAGTCTCTATATTGGGGGAGCTTCCCGTTTTGGAAGTGGGTGGGTGAAGTTGAAGCTGATCTTGTTAATAGCAACAGAGGCTAATTACATTTAATAATAAACATTTCACAACAAAAAAAATTCCTTCCAGTAGCACCTTAAAGACCAACTAAGTTAGTTTTTGGTATGAGCTTTCGTGTGCATGCACACTTCTTCAGATACACTGAAACAGAAGTTTCCAGACCCTATTATATAGTGAGAAGGTGGGGAGGGGTATTACTCAGAAGGGTGGTGGGATTGGGTGATTGGCAGATAGCTGTGATGAGCCTGTTGACGACTCTTAACGACTGCAATAGGTCTTACAGGAAAAAGCAAGGGGTGAGAAGGTGAAAAATGGCTTTGTCATGTATAATGAGATAAGAATCCAAGGTCTTTGTTCAGACCAGGACTCTCCATGGTTTTAAGTTTGGTGATAAGTTGCAATTCAGCAGCTTCTCTTTCCAGTCTATTTCTGAAATTCCTTTGTAGTAAAACAGCTACTTTGAGATCTTGTATAGAATGTCCTGGGAGATTGAAGTGTTCTCCTACTGGTTTCTCTGTCTTGTGATTCCTGATGTCTGATTTATGTCCGTTTATTCTTTGGCGTAAGGTCTGGCCTGTTTGTCCAATATAGAGAGCTGAAGGACACTGTTGGCATTTGATTGCATACACAATGTTAGACGATGAGCAATTAAATAGTCCCGAGATGGTATGTGTGATGTTGTTGGGGCCAGTAATGGTGTTGTCCGGGTGTATGTGGCAGCAAAGTTGGCATCTGGGTTTATTGCAGGCTCTGGTGCCAGTGTCCGTGTTAGGTCCGGTTGTAGTATTATTGTGGGTTAGGAGTAGTTTAAGATTGGGTGGCTGTCTGTAGGCAATGAAAGGTCTTCCTCCCAGAGCTTGAGAAAGAGAACTGTCATTGTCCAGGAGAGGTTGTAGATCTCTGATGATGCGTTGTACTGTTTTAACTTGGGAGCTGTATGTGATGACTAGAGGTGTTCTGTTATTTTCTTTTTTGGGTCTGTCTTGCAGCAAGTTCTCTCTGGGTATCAGTCTGGCTCTGTTGATCTGTTGTCTAACTTCATCTGCTGGGTATTTTAGTTCTAAAAAGGTTTGTTGTAGATCTCTTAGGTGAGAGTCTCTGTCTGTAGAATTGGAACAGATGCGGCTGTAACGTAGTGCCTGGCTATATACAATGGACTGTTTGGTATGTTTGGGATGGTAGCTAGAGGCATGTAGATATGTTTGTCGGTCAGTTGGTTTACGGTATAAGGTGGTGTCTATGCGCCCATCCTGTATTTTTATAGTAGTGTCCAAAAAATGTATTTCTTGCATAGATTGATTCATTGTTAGGTTGATTGTGGGGTGAAAATCATTGAATTTCTGGTGGAAGGTGTCCAGGGTCTGTTGACCATGTGTCCAGATGATAAAAATATCGTCAATGTATCGCAGGTACAAGAGAGGTTTGAGTGGGTAGGAGTTTAGGAAACGTTGTTCTAAATCTGCCATGAAGATGTTGGCATACTGTGGGGCCATGCGGGTGCCCATAGCTGTGCCGCTGATCTGAAGGAACAGGTCATCACCGAATTTGAAGTTGTTGTGGGTAAGAACAAATTGGCAGAGTTTGGTGGCAAAGTCCGCTGTGGTTTTATCTGAAATGGTGTTCTTTATAGCTTGTAAACCATCGTTGTGTGGGATGTTGGTATACAGAGATTCCACATCCATAGTAGCTAGTATAGTATTGTTGGGAAGATTATTTAAACACCATTACTGGCCCCAACAACATCACACATACCATCTCGGGACTATTTAATTGCTCATCGTCTAACATTGTGTATGCAATCAAATGCCAACAGTGTCCTTCAGCTCTCTATATTGGACAAACAGGCCAGACCTTACGCCAAAGAATAAACGGACATAAATCAGACATCAGGAATCACAAGACAGAGAAACCAGTAGGAGAACACTTCAATCTCCCAGGACATTCTATACAAGATCTCAAAGTAGCTGTTTTACTACAAAGGAATTTCAGAAATAGACTGGAAAGAGAAGCTGCTGAATTGCAACTTATCACCAAACTTAAAACCATGGAGAGTCCTGGTCTGAACAAAGACCTTGGATTCTTATCTCATTATACATGACAAAGCCATTTTTCACCTTCTCACCCCTTGCTTTTTCCTGTAAGACCTATTGCAGTCGTTAAGAGTCGTCAACAGGCTCATCACAGCTATCTGCCAATCACCCATTCCCACCACCCTTCTGAGTAATACCCCTCCCCACCTTCTCACTATATAATAGGGTCTGGAAACTTCTGTTTCAGTGTATCTGAAGAAGTGTGCATGCACACGAAAGCTCATACCAAAAACTAACTTAGTTGGTCTTTAAGGTGCTACTGGAAGGAATTTTTTTTGTTTTGACTATGGCAGACCAACACGGCTACCTATCTGTAACTGAAACATTTCACAAGTGTGTGTGGCTATATTTATCATCACCCTTACTGTCAGGCCAGTCTACATTGGGGTCGCTTCCCCTTTTTGTACGGCGTGGGCGACATGAAAGTCACCATTATTATTATTATTATTATTATTATTATTATTATTATATAGAAGCTACTTTGGTTTATATTATTAAGTTTAAGCTGCTATTTTTATTTGCAGTAATGGATGCTAATTATTGTTAATAATTCGGCTTTTGCGAGTGCACGTGTCTACTGAAATGTTATTAAGTTGCAACTAACTTCAGGAATACTTGAAGTGAAAATCAATGTATATGTCTAGCTTATATGTCCATTAATTGCATAGGCCAGTTGGAAGGGATCCAACGGTCATCTAGTCCAACCCGCCCGTAGTGCATTCGTTTGGATGAGTTGGTGGAGAGATCTCTGAAGACCCTGCTCTCTCTGTCCATGCAACTGATGTGTGTGTGTCTCCTTTCCTCTCTGCTCCAGATGCCACTGTGTATGTTGGAGGCCTGGACGAAAAGGTCAGCGAACCTCTCCTGTGGGAGCTGTTCCTCCAGGCAGGTCCGGTCGTCAATACCCACATGCCCAAAGACAGAGTCACTGGCCAGCATCAAGGTAAGCGATGCCAAGAGGACGGAGCGAAGGCAGCGTGTTGTTTTGGAGCAGCCTTTCTTAACCTTGGGTCCCCAGATGTTTTTGGCCTACAACTCCCATCATCCCTAGCTAGCAAGGCCAGAGCTCAGGGATGATGGGAGTTGTAGTCCAACAACATCTGGGGACCCAAAGTTGAGAAACAAGGGAGCACATTTGTCAGCGGATGTAACATGGCGCCCTCCATGTTGTTGGACTCCAGCTCCCATGTGTTGTCAGCCAGGATGGCCAACCTGAGCCATAAATCTTCCTTTGGCTTTGCTCATGAGCGAGCGATGGTCCCACCTATCTTGCAGAAAAGTCCAGTTCACTCGCGTGCATAAGAATTGTCTCCTTGGGGGGTGAATAGTCAGTAATTTCTTTGCACATAAGGTGCACCTAGCATCATAGGAAGCTGCCTTTTCCTGAGTCAGACCCATTTGCCCATCTAGCTCAGTGTTGTCTACACTGACTGGCAGCAGCTCTCCAGCATTTCAGGCAGAGGTTCTCTCCCAACCCTACCATGAGATGCCACTGAGAGTTGAACCCGGAACATTCTGCATGCAGAGCAGGTGCTCTTCCACTAGGCTATGGCAGAGCGCCTACCCTGTAGGTTTGCGTATTTAATTAGCTTTTCTTAACGCACCCTTTAAAAAGGCCCCTGTGGGCTGCAGCAACAAAATAATTAATTATAAAACAAATGAAACAGTTGCAACCTCAAAACAAGAAAAGGACAAAAACAATTCTAAATATACAAAAACAATATGCACGTTTAAAAACAATTACAATGTAAAAATGATGCAGTACAAATGCAGACTGGGACAATTTCTATATTTAAAGCATTCACATGCCTTCCTTCCATGATATTTATCCCAGGTCGCTTACAGTGCAAACAGAAACAAGCAAATAACCCCTCTCCCCCACCCAGCAAAGCAGTGGCTCCTGAATCTTTTGGGACCACCACCCCCCTGGTTCCATAAACTTATCCCGGGTGCCCCTTACCTTATAAAAAGCATTATTCAGAATAGCGGTTTCCATGTCACACCGATGAAGATAATAACAATAAAATCAGAGCATTTACGATTAATTGCACACTTACTGAAAACCCAGTTAAAACTAACTGGGACTGGTTATAAGGAACATCCGACTCTCTTGCTAGAAGAGATCCACTGGCCTGTTTCTGGACACAATTCAAAGTGCTGCGTATCACCTATAAAGCCCTGCATGTCCTAGGTCTCTGCAAGACCACAATTCCTCATGTGAACCTGCCTGGGTTTTGAGGTCTCTGGGGGAGACCCTTCTCTGAATACTGCCACCCTGACAGGTGGGGACATGCGAAAGGGCCTTCTTGGTGGTGGCCGCTCCCAGACTTTGGACCTCCCTTTCTCCTTGTCCTTTCTCAGGAAGATGAAGAACCCATTCCAACAGGCTTTGGGGAATTAACTTATTTTAATGAAAGGGCTGGTGCTGGGCTGCTTTTATTGTAATTATTTGTATGTTTTAAACAAATTTTATATATGTATATAGTTTGAATTCTATCAGTTCTTAACTGTTTTTTAAATATGGTCCCATCCCCCCAATGCTTTTAGCAATCCTTGGTTTATTATCTGTAAACCACCTTGATTCCCATCAGGAAAAAAGACATGAGTATAAATATAACAGCAGCAGCAGCAGCAGCAGCAGCAATAATAATAATAATAATAATAATAATAATAATAATAATAATAATAATTCAGCAAAACTGATGAACTTGATCCAGTAGTAATAATAATAATTCAGCAAAACTGATGAACTTGATCCAGTAGTACCAGCTTCTTAAATGATTTATACCTCTAGCACCTCCCGAGTTAAAACAAACAAACAATAATGTGTTTCTGTGTGGATTTTATGTCTATGATTCCCCTCTATAAGCTCACAGCATCTCCTCACACACTGGTGTTTCTGCCGAATCAATCCAAATGACTTTTCGCTGCTGCCAGCTGCCATCTTCACTTGGTTCCGATAAAATTACTGAGCAGATGCTTAGACTTGATTTCATGGCAACCCTATTTTAAGTGTCTTTCTCGTTCTGTCTCCTTCCAGGCTATGGGTTTGTGGAGTTCCTTAGCGAGGAGGATGCCGACTACGCCATCAAGATCATGAACATGATCAAGCTGTATGGGAAGCCGATCCGGGTGAACAAGGCCTCGGCCCACAACAAGAACCTGGACGTGGGCGCCAACATCTTCATCGGCAACCTGGACCCGGAGATTGACGAGAAGCTCCTCTACGACACGTTCAGCGCCTTTGGTGTCATCCTCCAGACCCCCAAGATCATGCGCGACCCGGACACGGGCAACTCCAAGGGGTACGCCTTCATCAACTTTGCCAGCTTTGACGCCTCCGACGCCGCCATCGAGGCCATGAACGGACAGTACCTGTGCAACCGCCCCATCACTGTCTCCTACGCCTTCAAGAAGGACTCCAAGGGCGAGAGGCACGGCTCGGCGGCCGAGCGCCTCCTGGCCGCCCAGAACCCCCTCTCGCAGGCCGACCGGCCCCACCAGCTCTTCGCCGACGCCCCTCCTCCGCCCTCAGTGCCCACTCCAGTGGTCACCACCTTGGGGCCAGGCGTCACCCCGCCAGGTATGCAGCCCCCTCTTTTCCTTCCGATATTCTAAACTGGCTGGTGTTTTTCAATTTAGGTCTCTCTCTCCCCAATCCCTCTCCCTGTGTCTCTGTCTCATGGGTTTTGAGAATGTTGAGAGTTGGCTGGTAGCCACGATTGCAATGCTCTGCCTCCACAGGCAGTAGTGCTTCAGAAGAGCTGGAAACTACTGGGGGAGAACGCTCTTCAGCTCAGTTCCTGCTTGTGGGCTTCCCATTGTGGTCGTCCACTGCCAGAATGGGATGCAGGCCTGCTGCAGCAACCAGGCTCTTTTGATGTTCTTATGGAGCCTCCAGACCCACAGGCAGTCTAGACTCCTTAGGGGTATTTGGACCCTGGGAGAACAGGAGGCTGAACTAAATGGACTACTCACCTGATCCAGCAGCCAGGCTCTACTTATCGAATTAAAGAAAGTCATGGAGGGTAATGCTATCAGTGGCTGGTTGCTGGAAACTGGAAGAGGGAAGAGTGCTGTTGTGATTCAGTCCTGCTTGCCTGTTTCCCTTTGGGCTAGAAAAATGCAACCGGTGCTCCTGATAGAAGTAGTGCGACTCACACAACACGTTGGTGATAAATATACACAGAATAATAATTATACATTCTTTATCAACCTTCTGAGAAAAATACAAAACATTAAACAAAGCCACAGAGACTTGCAAACTACCCAGCCTAAGATGAAGAAGAAGAGTTTGGATTTGATATCCCGCTTTATCACTACCCGAAGGAGTCTCAAAGCGGCTAACGTTCTCCTTTTCCTTCCTCCCCCACAACAAACACTCTGTGGGGTGAGTGGGGCTGAGAGACTTCAAAGAAGTGTGACTGGCCCAAGGTCACCCAGCAGCTGCATGTGGAGGAGCGGGGAAGCGAACCCGGTTCCCCAGATTATGAGTCCACCCCTCTTAACCACTACACCACACTGGCTCTCTTATAATGAACTTATAATGTGTGGTTTCAATAGATTTTTCAAATGCTTAACTCAGTCTTTTAAATAAGCTCATGAAGATACCAACAAAAGGTTAAGTTCAGTGTTATTCTCAATACCGAGAGATGCTAGTGGAATTGTAGATAGATGTTAATGAAGTTGTAGATGAAGGGTGTCGGCGTTTTGTACCTGTTTCACCCTGGCAGTCCAAGTTTTTACTGGGGCTTGCAGGTAGCACACCCCCAAGGGATACAGTATTATCTTGGGAGTTGAACATCTCATCGGGGGTATTGAGAATATCACCGAACTTACCTTTTGTTGGTATCTTCATGAACTTATCTAAAAGACTGAGTTAAGCATTTGAAAAATCTATTGAAACCACACATTATAAGTTCATCTTGGGTTGGGTAGTTCACAAGTTTCTGTGGCTTTGTTTAATGTTTTGTATTTTTCTCAGAAGGTTGATAAAGAATGTATAATAATAATTCTGTGTATATTAATCGCCAGCGTGTTGCATGAGTTTCCCTTTGGGGGCATCTGTTTGGCCACTGTGGGAACTGGATGTTAGGCTAGATGGGCCCTTGACCTGATCTAGCAACCCAGCCAGATGGGCAGGGTATAAATAATAATATGATTATGGAATCTAGGAGCAGAGCAGCCTGTTGAGATTTCTAGGTTCTTAGGGGGGCAATAGGCCACTGCGAGAATGGGATGCTGGTGGACAAGAGCCCCCCCCAGGCCTGATCCAGCAGGTCATCTTATGATGTTCTTATAGTTACCCCAAAACCGTTTTACTGCACGAAAGATGAATGCTCCTACTTCTCTGACATGGTTTACCTTAAACGGCTACAAGGTTTGATCAGTAGAGTAATCTGTTAAAACAGGGATTTGTGGGAGTGGGAGACACCTGGAACCCAACTCACATAATCTCAGACTATTGGTCGTATTGTCTAGATGCAAGGTAATGGAAGTTGATGTCCCTCTCCCTTGAGGTCAAGCTTCAGTTGATCAGTTGGGTGGTAGGCTTCGTTTTAACTGGCAAGGCCGAGGCTCAAGGGCACACCAGTTTTCTGTTGTTCTGGTGGTTTGCTGTTGTAGCTCTGCGCCTGGAAGATGCTGGGCAGATGGAAGGAAGGACTTCTTCACACAGCACAGGATTAAACTGTGGAACTCGTGTCCACAGGAGGCAGTGATGGCCACCAACACAAATGGCTTTAAAAGAGGATCGCACAAATTCATGGAGCAGGAGAAGGCTATCAATGGCTTCTAGCACGAGGACTCTGCTCTGTCTCCCCTGCTCCTGTGGTTTCCAGCTTCTGAACGCCAGTCGCTGGAGACCACAGGAGAGAAGAGAGTTGTCTTCTGCTCAGGTCCTTCTGGGTTTCTCAAAATGGGCATCTGCTTGGTCACTGTGAAACAGGGGTGAGAACTTAAATAAAATACTGCTGGGCCTAGGTAAAATACTGCTGTATAATCGATCACACACCCATCTGAATGCGAATGTCCATCAACTTTGTGGGGGCCCAGCCCCACAAATATTTTATTGTAGGATCCTAGGAGTTGGCTCCTATGCTGTGAAAACAGGGTGCTGGACTAGATGGGCCATTGGCCTGATCCAGCCAACTTTGCTTATGAACATGCCTTTCCTTTTAACAGATCTTTGTTGTACAGAATTTCAGGGTTTCTCTTCCTTCAGTGTCTCTTACAGTTCTCCTTTCCGCCCTCCACAGGCATCCCACCACCTGGATCGTTCCCTCCGCCAGTGCCGCCACCAGGAGCCATGCCCCCGGGGATGCCGCCAGCCATGCCACCCCCACCCATGCCGCCTGGCGCCGGTGCCCCAGGACCTCCCTCCGGAGGTGCTCCTGGAGGGGCACACCCTCCCCACCCGCATCCTTTCCCCCCAGGTGGGATGCATCCAGGTACGTTTTGCCTTTGGGGGCAACTCTTCCTCCCTCTCTCTGCAAAATAACCACAACACCCTTAGTTGCAGTGGACCTCTGCCTTCCTCTTAGGGCACTTACTGTTTTCATTTTAACTAAACAATTTTTATGCTGCTTACTGTAGTCTCTATGCAATTTAACAATGTACAATACAGCTGTACCTTGGTTTTCGAACAGCTTAGTTCCCGAACGTTTTGGCTCCCGAATGTTGCAAAACTGGAAGTGACTGTTCTGGTTTGTGAACTATTTTTGGAAGCCGAACGTCCGATGGGGCTTCTGATTGGCTGCAGGAACTTCCTGCAGCCAATCAGAAGCCGCAGTTTGGTTTTTGAACGTTTTGGAAGTCGAACGGACTTCTGTAACGGATTCCATTCGACTTCCAAGGTACAGTGGTACCTCGGGTTACATAAGCTTCAGGTTACAGACTCCACTATCCCAGAAATAGTACTTCGGGTTAAGAATTTTGCTTCCGGATGAGAACAGAAATCGTGCTCTGGCGGCGCAGCGGCAGCAGGAGGCCCCATTAGCTAAAGTGGTGCTTCAGGTTAAGAACAGTTTCAGGTTAAGAATTAAGTACGTAACCAGAGGTACCACTGTACGACTGTATAAATAATAATCTGATTAAAATCATAGAACCAGACTTCAGTTAAAATTGCTTGCTGGAGTAAAATCTTCACTGGGCACTGGAATGTCAGGAGGGCGCAGGCTTGTTTGACCTATGGAATTCACTTCCAGCTGAGGTCGAACAGGCCCTTTACCTGCTGAACTTCTGGTGCCCAGCGGGGGCTTTTTATTTCTTTATTTTATTCCCTTTTTATTTTGTGGAACTGGGCCCTTGATATTGACTGCAGCACAGCACCTGGGTCATGGGGAACCACTAATAGCGACTTCCCCGAAAACCTTAGCGATTGAGCAGGGATATGAGGGATTGGGCAGTCCCTGAGGCACCCTGGAGCTAAATAGTTAAGGGTCTTGTAAGATGCGCAGAGGTGTGTCTGGAACCTTCACTGCACACCTTCTCGCGAATGCTGAAGACTTACCTCTTCACCCTGGTTCTTGATGCTTGAGTTTTCAGGACCCATCTTATTTTTGCGATTGCAAGTACAGTCATACCTCGGGTTACAGACGCTTCAGGTTGTGTGTTTTTGAGTTGCGCACCGCGCTGAACCCGGAAGTACCGACATGGGTTACTTCCAGGTTTTGGTGCATGCACAGAAGTGCTAAATCACACTTTGTGCATGCGCAGAAGTGCCGAATTGCGACCCGCGCATGCGCAGACGCAGCACTGTGGGTTGTGAACATGCCTCCTGCACAGATCACGTTCGCAATCCGAGCGTCCACTGTAGTTTCAAACTTAACGTTGTGTTTTGATGTTGCACTTGCCCTGGGATCTTCAGGTGGAGGGCAGATAACAAATAATGCTGCTGCGAATACTCCTACTAACTTCTGCACCTGCGTTTCCAGGAATGCCACAGATGCAGGTACATCACGGGATGCCCGGGATGGGCCCTCATCACCCAGGACCGCCGGGGGCAGGAGGCCAGCCGCCCCCCCGCCCTCCCCCAGGCATGCCCCACCCTGGACCCCCGCCCATGGGCATGCCGCCCCGGGGCCCTCACTTTGGATCGCCGATGGGTAAGTGCCAACAAGCCTTGGGGCAGTTAGGATCCTTCCAAGTTTCTCTTTCTGTTTTAGTACAGAAACTCCTTTGGGAGGTGAATCTTTTCAGCTGGTTTCTTCCTTGTGCCCTGTTCTTTCATTTGCAAGAAGTGGAACTACAGATCTCAAATCCAGACGGGTGTGTGTGTGTGTGTGTTAAACCTTTCCCCACGTGCTGCTTCTTTTGGTGGGGGCACTTGCTCATTCTGTGCTGTCCGTTGTTTCTCCCGGGCTGTTGTCTAATCCAGATACCTCCTCTTCTTCCTCCACCAGGTCATCCCGGCCCCATGCCCCCACACGGGATGCGTGGGCCGCCTCCCTTGATGCCTCCCCACGGATACAACGGCCCCCCTCGGCCTCCGCCCTACGGCTACCAGCGCATCCCTCTCCCCCCTCGGCCCACCCAGAGACCCATGGTGCCGCCCAGGGGGCCCATGCGGGGGCCCATGCCCCCCTAGGCAAGACAGCCCGACCGCAGGCCAGCGTAAGAAAAGGATCTTCCTTCCTTCTACGGATTCCTCAGATTTATCACTTTCTTTCTTTTCTCGCCGGACAAACATTCCAGTGTTTCGTGTTTTTGCTTTCCCTGCGTGAAAAGAGGCTGCCCACCAACTTGGCAGTGTGGCGGGTCTTTGCTTATCATTCATGTTATTAATATTTTTTTTAGCTCCATCGCCTCCTGGAAGACGGAACAGGGTTTTAACATTATTTTTTTAATACCGTTGTTACAATTCCTCTTTGTGACACCCAACTTAGCCATGTGATTTGCAAATAAAAGTCTGGGAAGATGCTCCTAATATTATTATATATTTTTTTTTAAAAAAAGAAAAAATAACTAGAGTTCCTTTTACCAGCACCCACCCATCCTTAGGGCTCCGGCTGGTTATTTTTAAGCTTCTGTGGTGGATTTTTTCTTAATTAACCACACCAGTTGTGATCTCTAAGCTTTACTTGGTAAAAAACAACAACAGCTGCTGGGGAACCCACAGAAGTGGAGTCTAGAGGCCTATGCATCACACAGGCTTACAGAGAGGCATTCCGCCACCTTCCATTTACACATGTATAGAAATTAAGTCACATTCTCAGAGGAAAAGCGGGTAATGTCTGATCTGGATGCCTGGTTCAGCAAGATGAACAGGATGTCTGCTCTCAAAGGCTCTTTTTCCTGTGCAAATTTGCATGACACACTTTAAAGACAGTCTGAGTAAGCAAATTCTCTTACGAATACCCTTTCACACTCCCCCCCCCCCCCAGCTCTTCACATGTAGGCTGTCTTATGAAAGATATACTATAATTCCCACCACACCTACAAAGGTCCAACAGGGTGCCAGGCACTGTCTACGAATGCCTTCGGGGCTATGTGCAGTCTGTCATAGGTGGTTGGCTGTGGAGTTCAGCATTTTGGCACCCTAATCCTTAATGCTGATTTTATTCTGGGTGTGTTCAGTGAAAAATTGCTTCACCTCCAAAACCTGCAGCTTAGGGGTGTGAGTATTTCTTTTTTTTGGGGGGGGGGCGTTTATTCATCCTAAAAGGTAAAGGTAAAGGTACCCCTGCCCGTACGGGCCAGTCTTGACAGACTCTGGGGTTGTGCGCCCATCTCACTTAAGAGGCCAGGGGCCAGCGCTGTCCGGAGACACTTCCGGGTCACGTGGCCAGCGTGACATCGCTGCTCTGGCGAGCCAGAGCCGCACACGGAAACGCCGTTTACCTTCCCGCCGGTAAGCGGTCCCTATTTATCTACTTGCACCCGGAGGTGCTTTCGAACTGCTAGGTTGGCAGGCGCTGGGACCGAGCAGCGGGAGCGCACCCCGCCGCAGGGATTCGAACCGCCGACCTTTCGATCGGCAAGCCCTAGGCGCTGAGGCTTTAACCTTTAGCGCCACCTGCGTCCCCTTATTCATCCTACCTCTCTTTTAAATCAGAACCAGTGGAGACGGTGAATGTCCTGTGTGAGTGCCTGGAGGCGGTTGGAGGATGGATAGCTGCTAACAGATTGAGGTGACAGGAGGCAGGCGGGTGTGGAGGATTCCCTGGTCCTGAATGGAGCAACTGTGCCCCTGAAGGACCAGATGCACAGCCTGGGAGTAATTTTGGTCTCACAGCTGTCCATGGAGGCGCAGGTTAATGCTGTGTCCGGGGCGGCTGTCTACCAGCTCCATCTGGTATGCAGGCTGAGACCCTCCCTGCCCGCGGACTGTCTCGCCAGAGTGGTGCATGCTCTAGTTATCTCCCGCTTGGACTACTGCAATGCGCTCTACGTGGGGCTACCTTTGAAGGTGACCTGGAAACTGCAGTTAATCCAGAATGCGGCAGCTAGACTGGTGACTGGGAGCGGCCACCAAGACCACATAACACCGGTCCTGAAAGACAATTCAACGAGGCCCTAAACGGCCTCAGCCCAGTATACCTGAAGGAGCATCTCCACCCCCATCGTTCAGCCCAGACACAGAGATCCATCACCGAGGGCCTTCTGGCGGTTCCCTCATTGCAAGAAGTGAGGTTACAGGGAACCAGACAGAGGGCCTTCTCGGTAGTGGCGCCCGCCCTGTGGAATGCCCTCCCATCAGATGTCAAGGAAATAAGCAGCTATCTTATTTTTAAAAGACATCTGAAGGCAGCCCTGTTGATGGAAGTTTTTAATATTTAATGCTGTATTGTTTTTAACACTCGATGGGGGCTGCCCAGAGTGGCTGGGGAAACTCAGCCAGATGGGTGGGGTATAAATATTATTATTATTATTATTATTATTATTATTATTATTATTCACCCTGCCAAAAAAGGCTCCCAGACTAGCTGGCGTGGGAAGCTGCCTTACACAGAGTCCGATCATTGGTCCATATACCTAAGGATTGTCTGCACTAACTGGCAGCCGCTTCCCAGGGGTTTCAGGCAGAGTTGTTGCCCAGCGCTACTCAGAGATGCCATTGAGGGATTGAACCTGGGGCAAGGCAGATTCTCTGCCACTGAGCTATGGCTTAAAATGCAATCAGTTCGCATGGGGAACTTGCAGGATAGGCCACTTGACTTTTGCTCTTAAGCCGTTTGGTGCTGATGTTGCAACTTAACAAGGATGAGAACATGCCAGCCATGCCAGGTCCTGGGAGGAAATTGCTCTCTGCCTTCCCAGGGTCAGTTTTGAAGGGTAACGCTCCCCTCTTTTGAAGTTTGTGCGAGAAAAGTAGGGTGGAAACCCTATGCTAGTTACTGTGCGGAGCAGAACGTGATTGACAAGTTTCCGGAACAACTCACTCGGTGCAATCACAGGGAGGGAAACTGATAATTAAGCCAGCAATTCAATTAAAAGAAGAAGAATCAGTGCATGGAGAACTTGACACCTTCCTTGACAGCCTGAGAGGGTTCAAATTTAACATTATGCAAAGGGTCTCTCTGCCACCGAAGTTTCGATTTCAGAAGTTGTTGCCTTAAAACAGATCATTTTCACGCACCCCAGGAGTTCCCCAGCTGTTTTGGACCGGAACTCCCACCAGTCCTCGCTTGGGGGAATTGCACAAAATTTCTTGTGGGTACCAGGTTGCCTGACATTTAAGGGGTGAGAAAGTCCTTAATGCAGCATGTGGTTAAACTATGAAACTAGCTCCCATGGGACAGTGATAGCCCTGTAGGACTGGACAAATTAATGGAGGAGAGGGCTATCAAAGACTACTGTCCATGACTGTCCACAGCAGACGGCAATGCTTCTCAATGCCAGTTGTGGGAAAGAAAAGGAGGGGAGATTTGCTCTTGTGCTTGGGCCCAGCCTGTGGGTTTCCCTCGGACATCTGGGTGGCTGCTGTGAGAACAAGATGCTAGACTAGATGGGCCACTGGCCTGATTCAACTGGCTCCTCTTACGTTTTTAAAGCTGGAAGCAGGAAGATTGGGCCTCAACTATCCCAAATGGGTCACCTGTGCTGTGGGTTAAACCACAGAGCCTAGGACTTGCTGATCAGAAGGTCGGTGGTTCGAATCCCTGCAACGGGGTGAGCTCCCTCTGCTCAGTCCCTGCTCCTGCCAACCTAGCAGTTTGAAAGCACGTCAAAGTGCAAGTAGATAAATAGGTACCGCTCCGGCGGGAAGGTAAACGGCGTTTCCGTGCGCTGCTCTGGTTCGCCGCAACCCCAGAGTCAGTCACAAATGGACCTAATGGTCAGGGGTCCCTTTACCTTATCCCAAATGGGTCACCTGTGAACCAAATTGTGATGATATACACCCCTAAACACGAAGGACTGTGCCGCAGCTTCCTTCCACTAGAGGTCGCAGCTCAAAGAACCAAACTTTTGAGAACTCTTCTGGATTCCTTTCACGTGCATTCCCAGGGGACGTTTCCAGACTGCCGCTATTCTGGGGTGGGAGTCATTCATGCTCCGGTGGTGCAGTTGCAGCTGAGTGTTGCACAACAAACCCATTTCCCCCGTCCAAAGACCCGAGCTTTTGCGATAAGAAAAGTGATGAGGAATTGCACAGCGGGGGGGGGGGGGTATGTATGTTGCCTTGCTGCAACATATAATCTGCTCTTGCAATTATAGCGGAGTGAAATTAGCTAAGTAATTAGCTGGTGTCATCTAGCCTCCCTGCAAACAGATGCAGGAGGAGCAGTCTATATAAGCCAGGCTTCCTCAACCTCGGCCCTCCAGATGTTTTTGGCCTACAGCTCCCATGATCCCTAGCTAGCAGGGCCAGTGGTCAGGGATGATGGGAATTGTAGCCTCGAAACATCTGGAGGGCCGAGGTTGAGGAAGCCTGATATAGGCAGCTCATCTGAAAGAACTCCAGTTTGCTTGGAGCAGCACCACAGGAAGCCGAATGATGGAGGAATCGGGACAGAAGAACTTTTTCACGTGGTCCGTCGTTAAACTGTGGAACTCACTTCCGCAGCAGTTGGTGATGGCCAACAATTTAGATTCCTTTTTAAAAAGGATTGGGCAAATCCATGGATTAGGAGAGAATTATGCTCAGCCTCAACAGCTGATTCTGAATATTAGTTACAGGAAATTGCAGGAGCAGAGAGTGCCCTTGCTTGCTATGAGGTTCCTGCTCTTTGCTATGCAGTTGCTATGTGGTTCCTTTGGGCCAATCAGGACGCTGGACTGGATGAGCCCTCTGGCCTCATCCTGCAGCCAGGCTCTCCAAATGTCCTTATACAGGTGAAACTCGAGACGTGGCAGGCTGTGGAGAAGGCGGGGGAGAAAGTTGTTGTTGTTGAACCTAAAGTAATATGGGTGGAGAGGGAGAGAGCCCCAGCCTTACAGAGGCAATTTGATGACTATAAGTTGTTGCCTTCTATGATTGAATTCAGAGAAGGTCAGATTTTGAGGATTGGAGCCCTGCTTGGACTGGAGAAGGAAAGTTGGATAGATCACCTCGTGCAGGGATTTACTGACCTTTGGGACCTGGACCTGGGTCAGGAGGAGATTGGAGTTGTGGGGACTTTCAGATTTGGAGGGATTTTGAAACACGTCCTGAAATATCTTTTGGATTTTAGTTTTAATTATGGAGATTTGGCTGACCTGTCGAGACGGAATAAAAACATTGCTAGGTCGGAGCTTCCCTGAGATCTACTCTTCAGCATCAAAGGAAGGAAATTAAGAACAAGATCAGCAGAAGACAAAGTAAAGTGCATGTATAAATATGAAGAAGACCTGCAGAAGGGACTTGGAAAAGACTTAAGAGCCTCGGACAGAAGATCACCAGGTTGATGAACTATATGGAATTGACGGAAATGACTGGCAGAATCCGAGACCAGGGAGAAGAGACGGTGGAAGAAGATTGGAAAAAGTTTAAAGTTTATTTATAGAAATACTGTAAAATTAATGAGTGTCAGAAAAATGTTGGAATGAAATTATAAGGCTTTAGTAGAAATGTTATAAGGAGTTAAGCATAAATAAGTATTATAGTATTAATGGAAAATAAGGTTAAAATAAGTTAAGATAAATATATGACAGAAAATATAGAAAGATGGAAAGGAATTGCTGAAACAATAGAAGTGGAATACAAAAAGGGAGGTGAGAGGAGGTCGATGAAACAAGGGAATGAAAGATAAGGCATTGAAATGGTATGATGTATGTTTTTAAATTGTTTTTGCTTTGTTTTGTTTAGTCTAATGTGTTAATGTTGCGTTGTGTACTGTTTATATATTGTATCGTATTGTTTTCTTTCTTTCTTTTGCTTCTTCTTTTTTTCCTTTCTTTTTCTTCTTTATTGTAAGGTTTAAAAGTAATAAATATTATTTTAAAAAAGGAAACTCGAGAAATTAGAATATCGTGGAAAAGTTCATTTATTTCAGTACAGTAATTCAACTTAAAAGGTGAAACTAATATATGAGATAGATTCATGGCATGCAAAGATATGTCAAGCCTTTATTTGTTATAATTGTGATGATCATGGCGTACAGCTGATGAAAACCCCAAATTAACAATCTCAGAAAATTAGAATATTAAATGAAATCAGCAAAACAAGGATTGCAAATAGAGCAATATTGGACCTCTGAGAAGTAGAAGCATGCATATGTATTCAGTACTTGGTTTGGGCCCCTTTTGCATCAATTACTGCCTCAATGCAGCGTGGCATGGATGCTATCAGCCTGTGGCACTGCTGAGGTGTTATGGAAGAGCAGGATGCTTCAGCTCTTCTGCATTGCTCGGTCTCATGTCTCTCATCTTTCTCTTGGCAGTGCCCCATAGATTCTCTATGGGGTTCAGGTCAGGCGAGTTTGCTGGCCAATCAAGCACAGAAATCCCATGGGCATTGAACCAGCTTTTGGTACTTTTGGCAGTGTGGGCGGTCTATCTCCTATATTAGTTTCACCTTTTAAGTTGAATTACTGAAATAAATGAACTTTCCCACAATATTCTAATTTTTCGAGTTTCACCTGTAGAATCTCCAGGTCCAGACACAGATTCCTATGTTCTTAGGGCAGTTGGCCCCTGTGAGAATAGGATGCTGGACTCGGGGATAGGATGGCCAGGTCTTGCAGGTTATCCTTATTTCCTTCAGTCCTTGGACGACAACTGACCGGTCCAACAGTATGGAGGTATATCGGCAGGGCTCCGCCAGGTTCAACACACAGCGAGGCGATCGCTGCTGTCCTTTGCTAAGGGAGCCACTCAAGCCCTATTGAACGAGTGCATACAGCAGGTGTTGTCTTTCATTCATCACAACAGCCTGCCAGCTGGCAATTTCCACATGTGAAGAGCCCGGCTGGATACTGGGCCATCACAGTCCATTATCCTGTTCTCACAGAGTCCAAATGCCCCTAAGAACCTTGAAATCTAGATAGACTGCCACTGGGCCTGGAGGTTCCATCGCCTTTTGCATTCAAACAGGCATTGCCACTAAGATCTACCACACGGGTGATAATTTATGTTGGAAGTGTAAAGAAAAGGAGGGTACCTTTTTTCATATGTGGTGGACATGTCCCAAGGTGAAAGGCTTCTGGGAAAAGATTTACAATGAATTGAAAAAGATGTTGAAATAGACTTTTATTTTAAAAAAACCCCAGAAGCCTTTCTACTTGGAATAACAGGTTTGGAAGTGCCCAGGAAAGATGTTAGATTGTTTTTGTATGCCACAAATGCAGCAAGAATTTTGTTAGCCAAAAATTGAAAATCACAAGAAATACCAACAGTGGAGGAATGGCAGATGAAGATGACGGACTTTTTTTTTTTAATAAATTTTTTTATTAAGGGTTTTTTCTTTAAAATACAAAAAAAGAAGAAAAAACATATGCAAATAACATGAACAAACATAATAATTAGCATCATGTAATAACCAACTTTTCTTCATCTTTGGACTTCCTCACATCTCCCGCTCCTGCATTCCATATTTAATAAAACTTTAACCAGCAATTTGTCACCTTATTTCCAATCTTATTATACACATTTTCAATAACTTGTCCCTAACTTTGAATATAATCTAAATCTTAAATACCTAATTTTGACATATTATTTGTTCAAAATTTATTATTCTGATAGAATCCACTCATTCTCATACTCTTTTCGACTAACTTTATGGTGCCCTGTTGTTTTCAAATCTCTCATCCTTCTTAACATTCATATAGTTTACAGTGTCTTTGTAAATAGTCCTTAAATTTCTTCCAATCCTCCTCCACTGCTTCTTCTCCCAGGTCTCGGATTCTGCCAGTCATTTCTGCCAGCTCCATGTAGTCCATCAGTTGCATCTGCTATTCTTGCGGCGTGGGCAAATCTTGAGTTTTCCAATGTTTCGCTACAAGTATCCTTGCTGCCGTTGTTGCATACATAAAAAATGTTCGATCATTCTTTAGCACCCTCTGGTCGACAATGCCCCAAAGGAAAGCCTCTGGTTTCTTGGGGAAGGTATACTTAAATACCTTTTTCAGCTCATTATATATCATTTCCCAGAAGGCCTTAACCTTAGGGCAAGTCCACCAGAGGTGAAAGAACGTTCCTTCAGTTTCCTTACATTTCCAACACTTATTATCTGACAGGTGATATATTTTTGCTAGCTTGACTGGGGTCATGTACCACCTATATATCATTTTCATAATATTTTCTTTCAAGGCATTACATGCCGTAAACTTCATACCGGTGGTCCATAACTTTTCCCAGTCAGCAAACATGATATTATACCCAATGTCCTGTGCCCACTTTATCATAGCTGATTTAACCGTTTCATCCTGTGTATTCCACCTCAGCAGCAAGTTATACATTCTTGAAAGTAATTTAGTCTTAGGTTCTAACAGTTCTGTTTCCAAGAAGATGACGGACTTTTTGGAGCTGGTCGACCTGACCAGAAGAATCCGCGAACAGAAAGAGGAGGAGTACCAAGAAGAATGGAAGAAATGTAAGGAGTATTTAGTTAAATACTCTAAGATAACATAAGTAGAACGATTTGTAAGTACCAAATTGGCTTAGGAGTTAAAAAGGTAAAGGTACCCCTGCCCATACGGGCCAGTCTTGACAGACTCTGGGGTTGTGCGCCCATCTCACTCAAGAGGCCAGGGGCCAGCGCTGTCCGGAGACACTTCCGGGTCACGTGGCCAGCGTGACATCGCTGCTCTGGCGAGCCAGAGCCGCACACGGAAACGCCGTTTACCTTCCCGCTGGTAAGCGGTCCCTATTTATCTACTTGCACCCGGAGGTGCTTTCGAACTGCTAGGTTGGCAGGCGCTGGGACCGAGCAGCGGGAGAGCACCCCGCCGCAGGGATTCGAACCGCCAACCTTTCGATCGGCAAGTCCTAGGCGCTGAGGCTTTAACCCACAGCGCCACCTGCGTCCCCGGCTTAGGAGTTAAATATGTTAAATTGCATAACACTATGGATAGAAGTGAAAATGAAAAGAAAGAAAGAAAGATGTTAATTGACTAAGTTAATTTTATTTGAAAATAGTATTGGAAAACTGCTACAATGAGTTATATGGAAATTCAGCTGGGGGATTTGAGGAAGTCGTCTAACAATGAAATCAAAAGTGGGATTATAATAGTTAGGGTAAATGTTTGTTTGTTTGTTTTATATTGTAATGTTTTTCTTTTATGTTTGCTATAAATTTGGAAAACCAATAATTTTTTTTGGAAACCCCTTCCCCCCCAAAACAGGCACTGCCACTGAGCTACACTCCGCCCATCCTTGATTGCATTCTGACCACACACCAGGGATTGATCATTCAGACCCTTGGCTGTATACCTGAGCTGATAGGGTCTCTCTTCCCCCTAGCCAGCCGTTCTCCATCCCACCGTGAGCACAGCCTTGTAAGTTCCCCACTGTATCTGTTTCCTTACCCTGCAATTTTCAGATCTGCTCCAGCGACTGCGGTGCCATTGAAAAAGCTAGCCTCTCCACACACACACACACACCTCCAGGATCTGAGTGTGTTGCGTGGTGTTCTCTGTTCTGAGAACTCTGAGTAACGCAAGAAGAAAGGGGGGGAAAAACACCCTCCACGAAATGAGCTGTTGCTGACAGTACAACGAAGGGCTGCAATTTACATCCGTTCGCCTCGCACGTTAATTTCACAGCCAGGCAGAAGGATGTTGCTAAGACCCTGCTGTTTTCAGAAATGGATGTTTGCAGGTTGAGAGGCAGACGGAATATGAGGATTAAAAAATAAAATTAAAGGGAGAAACCTTAAACCTCTGGTGGTGATGGGATCTTTCAAATTTCCTGGTTAGGTGTAAATGCCAAAATGAGAACAGGGGTGAAGAGTTTCTTTTATTTTAAGAATAAAAGAAGAGGCTGCTGGAACAGTCTATCTCATCCAACGACCTGTTCTCACACCAGCCAACCAGGGGCCTCAACTGGAAACCCATAAACAGGACCTTAGCAAAAGGCCACTTTCCCCTCCTGTGGTTTCTAGCCTTCAGCTGTGGGGTGCAGAACATTGCCTTTCTGGCTAATAGCCACCAATAGCCCTGTATGGAAGTGAGACCTGGACCATAAAGAAGGTTGATTGCCGAAGAATTGATGCTTTTGAATTCTGGTGCTGGAGGAGACCCTTGAGAGTCCCATGGACTGCAAGAAGATCAAACCTCTCCATTCTGAAGGAAATCAGCCCTGAGTGCTCACTGGAAGGACAGATCCTGAAGCTGAGGCTCCAAGACTTTGGCCACCTCATGAGAAGAGAAGACTCCTTGGAAAAGACCCTGATGCTGGGAAAGATGGAGGGCACAAGGAGAAGGGGACGACAGAGGACGAGATGGTGGGACAGTGTTCTCGAAGCTACAGCATGAGTTTGACCAAACTGCGGGAGGCAGTGGAAGACAGGAGGGCCTGGTGTGCTCTGGTCCAGGGGGTCACGAAGAGTTGGACACGACTAAATGACTAAACAACAACAACAACAAAAAGCCCTTTCCTCCTCCATGAATTTATCCAGTCCTCTTTTAAAGCCATCTAGATTAGTGGCCATCACTGTCTCCTGCAGCAGTGAGTTCCACTACGCACCGTGTGAATAAGGGGTTTCTCCACTTACTTATGGTTTTGATTTATCGGCTACTTTTAAAATTAGGCTGCATTTTAAATTGCATTTTAACCTGTATTTTAAATTGGTTTCCCCCCATTATGCTTTTTACTGTGATTTTATTGGTGTTAGCCGCCCTGAGCCTGGCTCTGGCCAGGGAGGGTAGGGTATAAATAAAATTTATTATTTTTATTTCTGCATGCAGGCACATATTTATAACCTCCAATCACGTCACCTCTTCCTCGACTTTCCTCTAAATTAAGAAGACACAAATGCTGCAGCCTTTCCCCACAGAGGAAATTAAGTCACGCGGTTTTGCCATAGCGAACAGGAAAACGCATAGGATGTTTTCGCAGAAGGTGAGCTGCAGTGAAAGGGAAACAGTGCTACTTTGGACAGACACAGGGTGGAACAAACAGCCATCAGGCAGAATGTACCCCATTCTCTTAACCATGCCTCGTATGGAACAATGGGTTTGTAGACTCATAGAAATGTAGAGTTGGAAGGGATCCGGAGGGTCATCTAGATCAACCCCCTGCAATGCAGGAATCTCAGCTAAAGCACCCATGAGAGATGACCATCTGGGAAGTAATAGTGCCACTGTATTCTGCTCTGGTCAGACCTCACTTGGAGTACTGTGTCCAGTTCTGGGCACCACAGTTCAAGAAGGACACTGACAAACTGGAACGTGTCCAGAGGAGGGCAACCAAAATGGTCAAAGGCCTGGAAACGATGCCTTATGAGGAACGGCTAAGGGAGCTGGGCATGTTTAGCCTGGAGAAGAGGAGGTTAAGGGGTGATATGATAGCCATGTTCAAATATATAAAAGGATGTCACATAGAGGAGGGAGAAAGGTTGTTTTCTGCTGCTCCAGAGAAGCAGACACGGAGCAATGGATCCAAACTACAAGAAAGAAGATTCCACCTAAACATTAGGAAGAACTTCCTGACAGTAAGAGCTGTTTGACAGTGGAATTTGCTGCCAAGGAGTGTGGTGGAGTCTCCTTCTTTGGAGGTCTTTAAGCAGAGGCTTGACAACCATATGTCAGGAGTGCTCTGATGGTGTTTCCTGCTTGGCAGGGGGTTGGACTCAATGGCCCTTGTGGTCTCTTCCAACTCTAGGATTCTATGATTCTACATCAGCCCTGTCATGGGCCTATCAAGGAGCCGTCTGCTTGCATGTTCAGGAGCTGCCTCAGTGACAGACAGCGTTAAATGTGAAGTTTGATTGGAAACGGGAACTTAGCCTGAGGAAATGTCATGTAAACTAATGTCTGTAAATAAGTTTTCTAGTATTATCATAGCTATGAAAGGGACCCTCGAAGGTCATCACAGGAATCACAGCTAACAGGTCCCCAACAGATGGCCAGCCATCCTCTGTTTAGGAAGAAGATTGTGTCCCTTCCAAGGCAATCTGTTCCATTGCCTCCCACCATGGATTTTGCTGGTAGGCTGTACAGCTGGAGGGATTCCCTCGGTAGATTGTGGACCCATTGCAGGCCCCATCCATTCATCTCCCGCTAGCCTAGAGCCTGTTGCCAGCCGTCGACAGATCCTCTCCGTCAAACCACCTCCTTGGCCCAGCCCAGACATCCATCTCCGCTGCCTCCATGAGTCATCGCCAGCCAAGCGAAGGCAGCCAAATGGCTCCTTTGCCAGGGCTGCTCTTTAAAGATCCTCTCCCTCGAGCGGCAGAAGGAAAAGCTATTAAGCGAGCGATTATCGGCCATGCACGGATGCTATAATTCCTCGTTACGCCGAGAAAGCAGCCGCTCCGAATCCCCCCGTGGGGTTTTACCGCTCGGAACGGAACCGACACTTCAGAACCGCTCTTTAAAATAAAATAAAAGCGGAGAGTGGGTGTGGAGATTACCCACGCACTCTCCGCAGCAGGTGGAGGGTCAAATAAATGGCGTGGGAGCGAGGGAGTGGGCACAGTCAGCTCAAAACGGAGCAAGGATTCTAGTCCTCAAGCTCCAAGCTTGTTTCCCATTCTGCCCTTTAGCTGACATCTTAGAACAGGCTTCCTCAACCTCGGCCCTCCTCCAGATGTTTTGAGACTACAATTCCCATCATCCATGACCACTGGTCCTGCTAGCTAGGGATCATGGGAGCTGTAGGCCAAAAACATCTGGAGGGCCAAGGTTGAGGAAGCCTATCTTAGAACGCTGTCAAGGGAAGCCATGGAAATACTTGATTCAGATACAGTGGTACCTCAGGTTACATACGCTTCAGGTTACAGACTCCGCTGGCCTAGAAATCGTACCTTGGGTTAAGAACTTTGCTTCAGGATGCTGGCCACATGACCCGGAAGCTGTACGTTGGCTCCCTCGGCCAGTAAAGTGAGATGAGTGCCACAACCCCAGAGTCAGCCACGACTGGACCTAATGGTCAGGGGTCCCTTTACCTTTACCTAAGGAGTCTCTTATAGGGACGTGGGTGGCGCTGTGGGTTAAACCATGAAGCCTAGGACTGGCCGAAGGTCGGCGGTTGGAATCCCCGCGACTGGGTGAGCTCCCGTTGCTCGGTCCCTGCTTCTGCCAACCTAGCAGTTTGAAAGCACGTCAAACTGCAAGTAGATAAATAGGTACCGCTCCAGCGGGAAGGTAAACGGCGTTTCCGTGCGCTGCTCTGGTTCGCCAGAAGCGGCTTCGTCCTGCTGGCCACATGACCTGGAAGCTGTACGCGGGCTCCTTCGGCCAATAAAGCGAGATGAGCTCCACAACCCCAGAGTCGGCCACGACTGGACCTAATGGTCAGGGGTCCCTTTACCTTTAAGGAGTCTGTATGGGAGTATATTGTATTTTTAAAATGCGGTATCAGAGTTTTTAGGGGGCTAACCCGGTTGGGATAGCTGGGATAGCAGGCTTGTTGGTTTTGAATGTCTTATGTAGATTTTTATTTTGATTTGGTTGTTCTGTATGGGACAATGACAATAAAGACGATCGTATTGTATTGTATTGTATTGTATTGTATTGTATTGTATTGTATTGTATTGTATTGTATTGTATTGTATTGTATTGTACCGTATTGTATCATATCGTTCTCCATCCCGAACTTGAGGGCTGAAGTTCCAACCAGGCTGCAGTGCAGAGGGAGGGAAAGATAGGCAGGACTAGTCCATCGGTTCGGCTCAGAGAACCAACCTTTGGTTCTCCCTAGCTGTCACTTAGCAGCAGAAATGGGAAGCAGGTTTATTCCATCGGCTATGCCAAGACGCAGGGACGCAGGTGGCGCTGTGGGTTAAAGCCTCAGCGCCTAGGGCTTGCCGATCGAAAGGTCGGCGGTTCGAATCCCTGCGGCGGGGTGCGCTCCCGCTGCTCGGTCCCAGCGCCTGCCAACCTAGCAGTTCGAAAGCACCTCCAGGTGCAAGTAGATAAATAGGGACCGCTTACCAGCGGGAAGGTAAACGGCGTTTCCGTGTGCGGCTCTGGCTCGCCAGAGCAGCGATGTCACGCTGGCCATGTGACCCGGAAGTGTCTCCGGACAGCGCTGGCCCCTGGCCTCTTAAGTGAGATGGGCGCACAACCCCAGAGTCTGTCAAGACTGGCCCGTACGGGCAGGGGTACCTTTACCTTTACCTTTATGCCAAGACGCACACACAACCACTTCGCGGAAGAAACCCCACAGAAGAAAAACCCCTTTATGTATCTTCCAAATGCTTTCAGCATTCAGGATCTTATTTGTGGAAACGTGGATCCTCCAGACAGAGGATTCCCATCTCTCATTTTAGAGCATCCAAAGGCTCGTAGTATACCAAGGGCACAAGATTTCTGCACCAGGAAAGCAAGGATTAATTCAGAGGATCTGGGCGAACTATGCGGATGAAGTGGAGTTGGAGACTTTGTCTTGTTTTGGTTTCATGAGTCAGAGAGCAAAGAGGTGTTCAATAGCAGTGGTTGAAGACCTCTCACACTTTAATGGAAACTTCACTGCTGTTCTTTTGAGCAACAGGGACTAGGAACTTGATTTTTTTTAAATGACAAAGTGGAGTGGTTCTGAGGATGCTGTGCCTTCTGAAGTTTCAAAATGTTTGGGGGGGGGGATTATCTTCTTTAAAGCCATTGCATTGTAGTGCTGTTTAAGATAGCAGTGCATTATATTGTAGTTTCTCAGTTTCAATATACAGTGGTACCTTGGGTTACATATGCTTCAGGTTACAGACTCCTAGAAATAGTACCTCGGGTTAAGAACTTTGCTTCAGGATGAGAACAGAAATCATGCTCCGGTGGCACGGCGGCAGCAGGAGGCCCCATTAGTGAAAGTGGTGCTTCAGGTTAAGAACAGTTTCAGGTTAAGAACAGACCTCCAGAACGAATTAAGTACTTAACCCGAGGTACCACTGTATTCATTATTCTGTAGACTGCTTAGAGACGGTCTTAAGCAAGGGTCAGCAAACTCTTTCAGCAGGGGGCCGGCCCACTGTCCCTCAGACCTTGGGGGGGCGGCGGCGGCGGACTATATTTTGAAAGGAAAAAAAAAAAGAATGAATTCCTATGCCCCACAAATAACCCAGAGATGCATTTTAAATAAAAGCACACATTCCACTCCTGTAAAAACACGCTGATTCCCGGACCGCCCGCGGGCCGGATTTAGAAGGCAACTGGGCCGGATCTGGCCCCTGGGCCTTAGTTTGCCTACCCATGGTCTTAAGCATATATTGCCTTGGACCCAGGCTACTTGGAAGATTGCATCTTCCTATACAAACCTGCCCAAATATTCTCGGATGAGTCTCTCCCCTTCGTCCCATCTACATCAGAGGCACAGTGGGTGGTGACCCAAGGGACAGAGCCTTTTCTGTGGCTGCCCCAGATTATAGGATTGCCTCCCAAACCAGGTTAGACTGGCTCCCTTCCGCTGGCAGGCTAAAATATCCTGTTGGAGGAGGCACTGTGGCTATGTATCAATTCCTACTGACATCAACCAAGGAACTTCCTTGTTCTGTTTTCTTCCTTCCCCGCAACCAGAAAGCTAGGGTGGTGCAGTGGTTAGAGTGTAGGACTTGGATCCAGGAGAGACCAGGGTTCAAATCTCCACTTGGCCATGAAGCGCACCCTGGGTGACCTCGGAGCAGACTTTGATAATCTCTGGTAATATGGCGCCCTGTTGTTGTTGTTTAGTCGTTTAGTCGTGTCCGACTCTTCATGACCCCATGGACCAGAGAACGCCAGGCACTCCTGTCCTCCACTGCCCCCCGCAGCTTGGTCAGACTCATGCTGGTAACCTCGAAAACACTATCCAACCATCTTGTCCTCTGTCGCCCCCTTCTCCTTGTGCCCTCCATCTTTCCCAACATCGGGGTCTTTTCCAGGGAGTCTTCTCTTCTCATGAGGTGGCAACAGTATTGGAGCCTCAGCTTCAGGATCTGTCCTTCCAGTGAGCACTCAGGGCTGATTTCCTTCAGAATGGAGAGGTTTGATCTTCTTGCAGTCCATGGGACTCTCAAGAGTCTCCTCCAGCACCATAATATGGCGCCCTGAGTGCAGCCAAAAATTGTCACCCCCAAATGGATCTTCTCAGTTATGGGTCTTCTCAATTTTGCGCCCCCTCGGCTCGTCGCCTTATGCATGGGAACCGCCCACACTGCCCTAAATCCAGCACTGGTGACCTTGAGGCAGTCACTGCCCCTCACCTCAACCTACCTCTAGGGCTGTTGTGTGGAATTCAAGGAGGACGAAGGTAGAACCACGTTCGTCACCTTGAGCTCTTTGGAGACGAAAAGGTGGGACAGAAATGCAACAAATAAACGAATAACATCTTTTCTTAAATAAAAGAAAACGAGATTAATTTAAACCCGCATCCATTTAAACCCTTCCTTTCCATTTCTTTCCATAAGTCCTTATGGAAAGTCCTCACCATTTAACCCTTCCTTCCCCATTCTGGGGACTTTCGGAGGGAATCTACCAGCAAAAAGCTTTCCCCCCTTTTTGTTCTGTTTCGCTTTTCCCTTCGCACCACCGGGAAAGAAAGAAAGAAAAAGAAAGGAAAAACCACACCGTCAGCTGGAACTGCCTAACGAGGCCATTAGTCACTTGGACTCCCGTTTTTGGGGTTAAAACGAAAAAAAAAAAAAAAAATCTCCGAGCCTGCAGAAACCTGAGCTTGCAAAGGTCCTCCAGCACGGAGACCGAAGGTAACTGAGCGCAGGGGGTGGGGAAGAGCCGATTATTTCCTCTTTCTCTCCCCTCAAATCTGCCCAATATTGCTTGGTCCTGAACCCCTTACTGCATCACACACACCCCACCAACCCCTTCTCTTTTGCCTGCCCGCCCCTCCCTTCCTCTCCCTGCCACAATGGACTCTCCCATCCTCATTCTCCTCGTTGGAAGCTGCAGTGTTAACGCTGCTCCCTCCCGCCAGCTCTGGTCCTCCCCTCCTCCTGCATCCTGGTTGCAGTAGCATCCTTTGCCGGCTGATGGTGAGCGCCTGAGATAGGAGGAGAGCTGTGTCTGGGTACCACAGGAGCAGGTAAGCAGGGTTATCTCCGCTCTCTTCCTAAGGTGCCTGCCTGGCTGCCTTTTCCCGCCACCTTGTTGAGGGTGGGTGGCGTGGCAACCCCCCCCCCCCAAATTACACCACCACATCTCTCCCTCGGTGCTGTGGCCATTTTGTCCTGGAAAACCTTGCCTTTGGGTTCGGCCTGAATTTCTGCAAGTCTCTCTTCCTCTCGCCTCCCCCCTCGCCAGTTTCTTATGGCATCCTTCATCTTTCTTGGCTGTCAGGATGTAGGGAGCCATAGTTGGCAAAGGGAAGATAAGGCTTTCTGACTTTGGCATCTCGGTTTTACGGGAGGTTTTATTTATATCCGGCTTTGCAAAGGAGGGGGGGGGGATATTGAAATTCGGAAGGACCGAAGTGTTTGCACACAGAGCTCGGAATGACCTTGGGGGTGTTCAGAATTGCAAATTCGGGGTGTTTAGTGGTAGCGGCTGTTCTTAACTCTGCGCTCATCTTTCTGCAGACTGGACACCCCCCCCCCCGTCTTCCCAGGGCCCACCAAATAATTTGATTGTGGGGTGTGGGGGGCACTCAGGGGAGGTTGTTTCTGATATCCCGCCCCCGGCAACAATCTCCTTGCCACATACACCATCTGTATGAACGGGATGAGCCTGGAGAACGGATGGCGGAAAGGAAATGCCAGAAATTAAAAATACCCATTTTTTTTTTTTTTTAAAAAGAGAGGCTGGATTGTGTGGGATGTGCTGAGGAAGGTTTTAATTTCAGCCTTCTGGAGATGGTTCCCTTATTTTAAAGAAAATCAGGGCGTTTTGACATTTAGAGGCTGGAATTGAAGCTTATGATATGTCATTCGAGGAAAATGTGGGACAGGCGTGGGGTGGGGAGTTGGGGGTCTTCCTCTGGCTTCCGAATTTTGAGAACCTCTCATTCCCCCCTCCCCCGCTTCAGATCTCTTAAAAACTATTTTACCCCGCTGCCTTTGAAAATTGGTGGGTTCAGGAATCTTTCTTTTGCTACGCTAACAAAGCGGGGAGGAAAGATTTCCTAAAGGGGGTCACCACTCTCTCTCAACCCCCCCCATCATTTCCAGCCATTATATATTATTTTAACCTCCCCTCCCAGGTCCCTTGACTCGTTAGCATCCTTACAGGGTTTTTTTTTTTTTGGTGGGGGGGATATTGCTGTGATATTGAAATAAGGTCATGGGGGGGGGAAGCTATGTTTGATCAGCATTTTGGTGGGTGAAGGAGAAGATTGAGACAGATCGCGATTTCCAAATATGATTGCAAAACGGATGGAAGAATTGGGTGGGGGTAGATGTTGGCTGGGGGGGGGGGGAGCCCACACGTGACTGCTCCTACTTTGATGTTTTAATTTTAATTTGTAAGCCAGTTCTTTCCTGGCCGAGTCGGTCAATACAACATGATAAATATCCCGTGTCCTCTCTCTCTCTCTCTCTCTCTCTGGATCCGTGTTGTGTGCTTTTAAATCAGTCATCAGAGGGCAATGAATTAGGGAGGGAGAATGCAAAGATGTGGTTTTTCTTTTTTTAAAAAGCTGTGGTTCAGTGGGTGACCTTGTCAAGCCAAACACTAGGCCCTGCAGATGCTGTGTTTGTCTTCCTTTCATTGTGGTTTCAAAAGTTGGGTTTGGTAACACACAGAGATGGTTGCAAAGGACCCACACGTACAAACATATCCCAGTGGAGGAGAGAGCTGATGCAGGCACCATTGAATGGGCTTAATTCGGCTTCAGAGGCCCATTCAGGATCCTGAATGTGCAGAGGCAGGGAGGAAATGCACTTAGCACCTTTGGAACTGCCTGCCTATTGATATCGGGCAAGCACTTTCATTGCACACGTTTAGGTTTCTTTCTGCATAAGTGTTTGTTTGCATTTGTGCACAGGTGCATGTGTGTATGTGCCTTGCAGCTAAGGACCCTTCTAGACCACCGGTTTATTCAGCAACCATCCTAAACTTTGGAACTCCCTGCCACTTGATATCATGCAGTGGGGCCTTCTCTGTGCTCTCGTTTTTGGTTTCTTTCTGAGTATGTGTTCGTTTCAATATGTGCACAGGTGTGTGTGTGCCTCTTCAACCAAGGCCCTTTCTATACCACCAGTTTATTCAGAATTCATCCTATACCCTGGAACTCCCTGCCTATTGATATCAAGCAGTGACATTTTCCCTGCACTCTTTTGGCACCTGCTAAACATTTTTTTTTTTTTAACCCAGGCCTGCTCAGGTGTTTAGACAGTTGATGCAAGTTTTAATTCCCGTGTTTGGTCTATTGCTATTTTCACTTTTCAAAAGACTTTGAAATCACTGCTGCTAATTTCTTTCCAGTGATGATGTTAGGGTTTTATCTTCCTCTTCTTTTGTAAACCGCTTTGAGCTTTTGGTCTGCAATCAAGCGCTTTATAAATTCTACATAAATAAATGAATAAATACGTAGGCTCAGGAGGAGGTGCTGTGACATTCGAAAGGGGTCAGGGAAGGTAAAAATGAACGCCTCTGCACTCAGAATTAATTCAAGCGAGGATAGGGGGACATGGAATCAGAGAATTGTAGCGTTGGAAGGGACCCTCAAAGATCCTCTAGACCAACCCATTGCAATGCATGTGCAACGATTTCCCTCTTTTCAAAACCCGCTTCTGGTCTCGGTGTTACACTTCAGTGTGATGAACGGAGCCCTGGGCGGGGCCATGCAGATTTAAGGGTGTCCGGGTCATGCGGATAAGAGAGACAGGTTGAGCTCCAAATGGCTCTCATTGAGTTCTGTGGGACACAAGGCAGACAGGTTGTATGTAATCTGTGGATCTGGAGCAAAGAAATGGGCAGTTTCAATGGCAGATGGGATTTCCAGACAAAATCAAAACCCCGATGAATGCTAAGGCTTGTCTCTTCAATGACAGTCTTATGCAGAGCAGACTCACTGAAGTTGATGAGTGTGACTCATGTAGGCCCACTGACTTCACTAAGCAGAACTTAGTTGGATAACCACCTTAAGTTATCAGATATGAGAGCTGGCAGCTGGAGAGCTGGTGGGTGGCTCTGAGTCCCCCCCCCCCCAAGAACCTTATTCCAGATACAGAGCCACAGTTCCCAAGTACTCAACTTATTATTTTATCTTTTATTTATTGCACTGGTATCCCATCATTTCCCTTCAAGGAGCCCAAGGTGGGTCATGCGATTCTTCTCCCCCTCCTCATTTAATCCCCACAGCAACATTTTTCTACCTTTCCCTTTTAAACTCTCTTTTCCACGTTTTTTTATTCATTACTTTTTATTTCTCTATTGACCCTCCCCCTCCCTTTTGTGTTTTGATTTTATCTAGATAAAAGTCTTGGTTTGGTTTTATATATATATATATATATATATATATATGGAAAAAAGATATTAAGTTTTGTTATTGAAAGGTATTTTTAAAAAATAAAATAAACAACCCTGTGAGGTAGGTGAGACGTCAGCCTAAAGGTAAAGGGACCCCTGACCGTTAGGTCCAGTCGTGACCGGCTCTGGGGTTGCAGTGCTCATCTCGCTTTATTGGCCAAGGGAGCCGGCGTACAGCTTCCAGGTCATGTGGCCAGCATGACTAAGCCGCTTCTGGCGAACCAGAGCAGCGCATGGAAACGCCGTTTACCTTCCTGCCGGAGTGGTACCTACTGGTATTTATCTACTTGCACTTTGACGTGCTTTCGAACTGCTAGGTTGGCAGGAGCAGTGACCGAGCAACGGGAGCTCATCCCGTCACGGGGATTCGAACCGCCGACCTTCTGATCGGCAAGTCCTAGGCTCTGTGGTTTAACCCACAGCGCCACACCTTGGTGAGACCGAGAGAGGCAGTGCCCGGCTCCCAATACCACAGCCTAAGTCTGCTTTATAACCAAGTGGGGATTTGAACCCAGCAGAGGCAGTTTTAGGGTAGAGCGGCTGATGTGGTTTCACTGTTCGGCTGCCACAACCGTGGTGTAGAATGCAGCACGAGAGGAACGAATTTTGCACGAATTTCGGCATGGCACAAATTCGGGGCCCTGCTGAAATTTGAGACGCCAAAGTCTTCCACTGCTCCTGGTCTCCCAGAGCCTAGTTCAGCACTCTAAACCCCTCTTCCACACTGGTTCTCCATATATTTCCACATATTTCCTCCATATAATAGAAAGCAAAGCGGCTGCTGGATTTTGGGAGGCTGGGGTCCAAACTGCACCTACCCTCTTAACCAGGGGTCAGCAGACTTTTTCAGTAGGGGGCCAGTCCACCATCCCTCAGAACTTGTGGGGGGCTGGACAATATATATATATATATATATTTTTTGGGGGAAATAAACAAATTCCTATGCCCCACAAATAACCCAGAGATGCATTTTAAACAAAACCACACATTCTGCTCATGTAAAAACACCAGGCAGGCCCCACAAACAACCCAGAGATGCATTTTAAATAAAAAGACACATTCTACTCATGTAAAAGCATGCTGATTCCCAGACCAGAAGGCGATTGGGCCAGATCCGGCCCCTGGGCCTTCGTTTGCCTACCCATGGTCTTGACATTAGATGCCCAGACCTTTTCCTCCCCCCACCCCCTATGAAATGAGGGAGGGGGTCCTTAAAACTCTTTGTCTACATGCCCAGGGTGTGTGTGTGTGTGTCTACAGGATGCTGTCTCACCTGCTAGGCCCAGAAGGATTGCCAGCACCTTGCTAGCTAAATACACAGCCCCAACGTTAGCAACTGATAGTTCATCCCCCCCGGCAAATCTAGGATTTATTTTATTTTATATTTTGTTGAGAGGCGAGGACAGTGTTATGTTCCCATTTTAAAGGCTGGACAACAGCTGAGGCTGAAGGAGAGGGGCATCCTAAGGAAAAGTGGGACATTCCGGGATGAAATCAGAAACCGGGACAGCTTCTCTAAAACAGGGATGGACAACCCTGGAAAAATAGGGATACTTAGAGGGTCTGTGAAAGGGACCCGTTTCTAGGCATCTTCTGACATCCTCTATGGCGCATTCCTGTCCCTTCTCTTACCATTTGTGTCAGCATTTTCTCCCTCTCGTTCCTCCACTCACCACCCCGTTTTGGATTCCCATCATCTCCACTAGAAACCTCCTGCGCTTATTTGCATTCCTTGGAAATCAGAATTTCAGCATATATCTCTGAACATCCCTAAAAAGCATGTTTCTATTTGTGAATAGGCAGATGGACATTAGTGGCATCCTTCCCTTTTCTTACCGATCATTTTAATCGCTTTATCCTTTTGGTAAACTGCTTTAAGTTTGGCGGTTTGTTTTTTGTTTAACACCAAGTGGTGTTTAATTTTATGAAACAAATAAATAACCCTCTTTGACCAGAGCTTACAGGGAGATTAGGCCACACACAGCATTTATTGAGCGTTTGTTCTGATTTTGTTTACGGGGTTGGCCATGTGACAACGAGCCTCCACTCTGATTTTCTTATGGGGCATTTGCACATCTTCCTGTTAAGTCATTCGTCCAAACTACAAAATGTCAGTTTCTTTATTATTATTATTTTTTAAAAGGAATGGATTTGTTGTGCTGCGGTGACAGGATGAGCCTTGACCCACTTTAATTGTGCAAACCTGAATTTGCAGCGTTCGCTGGTATCTCTCCCAAGTAACTCCGACAGCCTGGAGGCACCCCGCCAAAGTCCATTAAAATTTTATTTATTCATTCACTGCCTTCATATCCTACCTCCCCCCCCCCCTCCAAGGAGCTCAAGGTGGTGTACATGGTTCCCCCCCTCCTGGAGTAACTTCCACAACAAGTTACAGGGAACCAGGCAGAGGGCCTTCTCGGTGGTGGCACCCGCCCCTGTGGAACGCCCTCCCACCAGATGTCAAAGAGAAAAACAACTACCAGACTTTTAGAAGACATCTGAAGGTTTAGGGAAGCTTTTAATGTTTAATAGATTATTGTATTTTAATATTCTGTTGGAAGCCACCCAGAGTGGCTGGGGAAACCAGATGGGCGGGGTATAAATAATAAATTATTATTATTATAACAACCTGTGTGGTAGGCTAGGCTGAGAGGCAGTGACGGCCACCTAATGAGTCTTGTGGTCGAATGCGGGATTCGAACCCTGGTCTCCCAGGCTCTAGCCTGACACTCTAACCACTACGCCACACTAGCTTCCCAGTAACTCTAGAGTTACTAGCCAAGACATACTTTCCCTCTGGCTCAAACCATACCTGCTGTTCCACCTGTTCCCCGAGCAGCAGAAAGCCCCTGGGACCAGGGATTTGGCCTCCGGCCTGTCTGTAATTATTTGGTTTTATTTACATGTGCACAACTCTGGTCTCATTGGAGGCAGACACCTTGTGCTCATAGCAGGCAAGAGACCCACTGCCCCACATTGGATCGTGAGAGAAAAAGAGAGAATTTCCTAGCAGATGATGGCTCAGCTCTCTGATCTGCTCCCTGTCTTGCTTGGTGCCCGTCTGTTCCCCAAACTGCAATTTCTTCTACATGGGAGCTTTTCTCTGGCAGCCCAGCTCCACCGGGGCTCCTCTCCTGTCACCTGGGGAATGCTGCCTCTGTGGGAGAGATAGGAAGCGGAAACTTCATTTTATTAGCTTTAAGAACGTAAGGAGAGCCCGCAGGATCAGGCCAAAGGCTCCCCCCCCCCCGTCTAGTTCAGCCTCCTGTTCTGACGGTGGCCAACCCGGATGTAGGATTCAAACACAAGACCGCTCTCCCCTCTTGGGGTTCCCAGCGACTGGTATTGAGGAGCATTTACTGTGGAGGCAGAACATAGTCTTCATGGCCAGTCGCCATTGATAGCCCCACCCTCTTTTGAAGCCATCTAGATTGGTGCCCATCACTGCTTCATGTGGGAGGGAGTTCCAAAGTTTAACTCTGCGCTGCACGAAGAAGGACTTCCTTTTATCTATCCTGAATCTAGGGATGTGGGTGGCGCTGTGGGTTAAACCACAGAGCCTCGGACTTGCCGATCAGAAGGTCGGCGGTTCGAATCCCCGCGACGGGGTGAGCTCCCGTTGCTCGGTCCCTGCTCCTGCCAACCTAGCAGTTCGAAAAAACGTCAAAGTGCAAGTAGATAAATAGGTACCACTCCAGTGGGAATACAAAAAGGGAGGCGTGAGGAAGTCAATGAAACAAGTGAATGAAAGATAAGCTTGAAAATATTGGAAGTGTTTTTAATTGTTCTTGTTTTGCTTTGTTAATTCAATGTTTTATGTAGTGTTTTTGTTTCTGTTTTTGTATTGTGCTATATTGATCTGTTTAATTCTTTTTCTTTCTTTTTGTAATCTTTAAATTCTTAATAAATATTTTTTTTTTTAAAAAAAAGATAAATAGGTACTGCTCCGGCGCGCGCTGCTCTGGTTCGCCAGAAGCGGCTTAGTCATGCTGGCCACATGACCTGGAAGCTGTACGCCAGCTCCCTCGGGCAATAAAGCGAGATGAGTGCCGCAACCCCGGAGTCGGTCACGACTGGACCTAATGGTCAGGGGTCCCTTTACCTTTTTAGATTGGTGCCCATCACGGCTTCATGTGGGAGGGGGTTCCAAAGTTTAACTCTGCCCTGCATGAAGAAGGACTTCCTTTCATCCATCCTGAATCTCCCCATATTTACCTTCAGTGGATGTCCAAGGAGATCTAGCGCTTTGATAGAGGGAGAAGAACTTCTCTCACACTTGTAATTTTATACACGTCTATCATTGGCATCTCCCGTTTTCTCTAAATGAACTGGACCAGCTTCTCCTTAGAGGAACAAATATTTAGAAACTAGTGCCTGAGTTTTTATTTTTTTTTAAAAAAAATTTCTTTCCCAGTCCCTTTTTCATAGAATCCTGGCATTGTAGAGTTGGAAGGGACCCAATCCCCTCCAATGCAGGGATATGCAGCTGTTCCGTACAGGGATCGAACCTGCAACCTTGGCCTTATCACTGCCATGCTCTAGCCAACCGAGCTCTCAGTTCTTCTGTGTTATTCTTTTTCAGAATGGAAGGCTGTGCAGGCAGGGACTGTATTGTTTTGAGTATATGTAAGGCACTAGGAGGCTTTTTGGCTGAACAGCAGGGTACAACTGCTCTAGATAAAGAGATATAGTTAGATAGATCGATAGATAGAAGGTAAAGGGACCCCTGACTATTAGGTCCAGTCGTGACCGACTCTGGGATTGCGGCGCTCATCTTGCTTTACTGGCCGAGGGAGCCGGCCTTTGTCCACAGACAGCTTCCGGGTCATGTGGCCAGCATGACTAAGCTGCTTCTGGCGAACCAGAGCAGCTCACGGAAACACCGTTCACCTTCCCACCGGAGCAGTACCTATTTATCTACTTGCACTTTGACGTGCTTTCGAACTGCTAGGTTGGCAGGAGCAGGGACTGAGCAATGGGAGCTCACCCTGTCGCGGGGATTTGAACTGCCGACCTTCTGATCGGTAAGTCCTAGGCTCTATGGTTTAACCCACAGTACCAACCCGCGTCCCATAGATAGATAAGGCATATCTGTAATTGAGCATAGTCAATCCTTTGGTTCGGGCTCTCCTGACCTCTCCAAATATCTCTGCAACCCCAGGGATGATCTATGTGTACACTTCAGTTCCCAAATGAGGAAACCCACTCATCCAACCACCTATTCCCAACCTGGTGCCCCCTAGATGATCTTCTCGGACTACAACTCCCATCAGGCCCCCAGATAGTATGGGTTTGCCAGAGCGGGCAGTTTTGCCATACTGGCTGTGGGCTGATGGGAGTTGTAGTCCAAAACCATGTAGGGTGCATTATCATAGAATCACAGAACTGTAGAGTCGGAAGGGACCTTGAGGGTCATCTAGTCCAACCCACCGCAACGCAGGGATATTTTTGCCCAACGTGGGGCCCGAACCCATGATCTCTCGATTAAGATTCTCATGCTCTAGCAACTTAGCTATCCCTTTCTGACCCATTAAACTCTGGTTTCCCGAGTGAAAGCTAGGGCTGGCTCTGCTTGGCTAGTATCCATGAGGGCCTGGAAATGGGGACATAACCAACGGAAAAAGGCATATTTTAGTTTAAGATGTCTGGTTCTCTGGAATCAGTTTCGACTCACCGCAGACATTCAGACAAGTGGCTTATAGAAACCCAGCCAACCCACCTTATATATATATCAACACTCATAAATCCATTCATGCATTTACAGGTACAATGGGTCGTGCATCTGGCTGTTAACCAAAAGGTTATTGGTTCAAGCCCACCCAGAGATGGCTATGAGCAGGATTCCTGCATTGTAGAGGGTTGGACTTGATGATTCTTTGGGTACCTTCCAACTCTACAATCCCATGATTCTATGATATACTTCTTTGTTCAGTTATTACGTAAAGCTAAAGGGACCCCTGACCATTAGGTCCAGTCGTGGCTGACTCTGGGGTTGCAGCGCTCATCTAGCTCTATAGGCCGAGGGAGCCGGCGCACAGCTTCTGGGTCATGTGGCAGGCATGACGAAGCCACTTCTGGTGAACCAGAGCAGCGCACGGAAACACTGTTTACCTTCCCGCTGGAGTGGTACCTATTTATCTACTTGCACTTTGACGTGCTTTCGAACTGCTAGGTTGGCTGGAGCAGGGACTGAGTAATGGGAGCTCACCCCTTCATGGGGATTTGAACCACCGACCTTCTGATCAGCAAGTCCTAGGCTCCGTGGTTTAACCCACAGCACCACCCGTGCCCCTGTTCAGTTATTAGAGACATGTAAATGGGAACGTAACAAATCAGAAAGGTGTATTCTGCTCCAAGATTCACTGGCCGGTCCTTTCAGCTTGCTACAGGCGACCGGACAAGTGTCTGTTTTGTGTTTTTAAAAACCTTGTATACATCCATACTCAGACATCTGTTCATGCATAACTTGCCTGTTCCTCTTCCTACCAGACATGCTTCTGCTACCAGTGCTTAAAAATAGCATCCTATTTCAAGCGGAGGAGAGAGAGAGAGAGAGAGAGAGAGAGAGAGAGAGAGAGAGGGAGCAGGGTTGCTTGGCAAACTGTGGGCTACTTGCATTCATCCTCGTAAATCCCTTCCCCGACTCCCCTTGCTTCCCCTCTTCCCTGGGGCAGGCGATTATATATAAAAAAAGTGGGACTGAGATTCTTTGAACCAGCCGGTTGGTCTATTTACAATAAAATTTAAAAATCCATTTCACGGCCCACAGGATTTATCAGTGACGTGTTTTCTCGTGTTTCCTCCCCTCCTCCTTTTCATTTCAGTTTCAACTGTTTGTTGATAAGCGAACGTCCTAAATGCTCAGCTGTCTAGAAACAGGGGGATGCCCTCTGAGGAGGGGTAACAAATGTTTTGATAAAATAATGGAGGAGGGCGGGTGGTCAAATCCCGCTCATGGGCTTCCATTTGAGGCGTTTTGGTGGTGGGTGCCATGGGCCTGATTCAGCAGGGCTGTTCTTATGTAAGGATGTCTGGAAGAACGGTAAAGTCTTAGCCAAGGTTCACATAACAATGTGAACATAATTTTATTGGCTTGCCTGCTTTCTGTAGTTATAACCATGCTCAAGATGGCTTATCTGAAGGAGTGTCTCCACCCCCATCATTCTGCACGGACACTGAGGTCCAGCTCCGAGGGCCTTCTGGCGGTTCCCTCATTGCGAGAAGCCACGGTACAGGGAACCAGGCAGAGGGCCTTCTCGGTGGTGGCACCCGCCCTGTGGAACGCCCTCCCACCAGATGTCAAAGAGAAAAACAACTACCAGACTTTTAGAAGAAGAAGAAGAAGAAGAGTTTGGATTTGATATCCCGCCTTTCACTCCCCTTCAGGAGTCTCAAAGTGGCTAACATTCTCCTTTCCCTTCTTCCCCCACAACAAACACTCTGTGAGGTGAGTGGGGCTGAGAGACTTCAGAGAAGTGTGACTGGCCCAAGGTCACCCAGCAGCTGAATGTGGAGAAGCGGAGACGCGAACCCGGTTCCCCAGATTAGGAGACTACCGCTATTACCACTACACCACATCTGAAGGCAGCCCTGTTTACGGAAGCTTTTAATGTTTAACAGACCACTGTATTTTAATACTCTGTTGGAAGCCGCCCGGAGTGGCTGGGGAGGCCCAGCCAGATGGGCTGGGTAAAAATAATATTATATTATTATTATTATTATTATTATTATTATTATTGGCACAAACAAAAAATCACATAATTATAAGTGTAGCAAAAGTAATAACAGGCTATGAATAAAACACCAAAAAGTACACAGCCAAATTAAACAATTTCCACGTAAAGCACAGGATCTAAAATAGAGGTACAAAAAGTTAATATTGAAAGCAGCAACAAACACTGCCACTGCCACCACAACAAAATCCCAGTTCATTTATTTTATGGCCTTTCTACCGCACCCTTTTCTCCAAGGAGCTCAAGGTGGTGCACAGTGGTACCTCGGGTTAAGTACTTAATTCGTTCCGGAGGTCCGTACTTAACCTGAAACTGTTCTTAACCTGAAGCACCACTTTAGCTAATGGGGCCTCCTGCTGTCGCTGTGCCGCCGGAGCACGATTTCTGTTCTCATCCTGAAGCAAAGTTCTTAACCTGAAGCACTATTTCTGGGTTAGCGGAGTGTGTAACCTGAAGCGTATGTAACCTGAAGCGTTTGTAACCTGATGTACTACTGTATATGGATCTCCCCTCCCCTCCAATCCTCACGGCAACCCTGCAAGGTTGGTTAAGTGGGGCGATTCAAACCCTGGTCTCCCAGGTCCCTGTTGTCATTTACGACCCCCCCTCCCAACAACAACCCTGTGAGGCTGAGGGACAGTGTCTGGCCGAAGGTCAGATGCAGTGAGCTTCATGGCTGAGTGTGTGCGATCTGAGCCGTGGTCTCTCCCAGCTCCTAGGCCAATGCTCTAACCACTACACAACACTTCCTCTTTGTTTTAAGGCTGACATTGAACAAGGCTGTGGAAAGATCTCCCCGCCTTCTCCCCTTCGGGTGCCATTTGGCTCCCGGCCTGGGTGCCTGTCTGGCTGAGAGCCCGATGCAAACATCTTGGATAAACGCTGCCACTTAATTTTTATAAAACATGGGGCTTGTTATGGGCTGCTTGGCTTCACTGTTCACTTGTAATGTGGCCATATTGTTGCTGGACTCCAACTCCCATCGGTCTTAGCAGAGAACGTAGGCAATGGCCGGGAGTTGGGGTCCAGCAATATCAGGAAGGCTTGCAGGAGAGACGATGCAGAGGACATATGACAGCCATCTTCAAATATCTGAAGGTTTGCTCCCTGGAAGATGGAGCAAGCTTGGCTGCTGCAGAGGGCCAGGGTCTGAACCGATAGATTCAAGTGGCAAGAAATGAGATTCCCACTCAACCTTGGAAATAACTTTCTGAGGGTTGTTCAACAGTGGAACGGACTCCCTTGGAAGATGGCGGACTCTCCTTCCTTGGAGGTTTTTAATAAACAACAACAACAACAACAACAACAACAACAACAAATTTTATTTATACCCCGCCCTCCCCGGCCAGAGCCAGGCTCAGGGCGGCTAACACCAGTAAAATTACAGCAAAAACAATAGGGGGGGAAAACCCCCACCAATTTAAAATACATGTTAAAATGCAATTTAAAATGCAGCCTCATTTTAAAAGTAGCCCATAGATCAAAACCATAAGGGGAGGGAAACATAAGGGTCAGACTGAGTCCAAACGAAAGGCCAGGCGGAACAGCTCTGCCTTGCAGGCCCTGCGGAAAGATGTCAAGTCCCGCAGGGCCCTAGTCTCTTGTGACAAAGCGTTCCACCAAGTCGGGGCCAGTACTGAAAAGGCCCTGGCCCTAGTTGAGACCAATCTAAGCACCTTGCGACTTGGGACCTCCAAAATGTTGTTATTTGTGGACCATAAGGTCCTCCGCAGGGCATAGCAGGAGAGGCGGTCCCGTAGGTACGTGGTAAGCAGAGGTTGGGTGGTCATCTGCCAGGGATTCCTTAGCCGTGATTCCTGCATTCCACGGGGTTGGACTAGATAACCCTTGGGGTCCCTTCTATATGATTCTCTATTCTGCTGAGTCACAGTGAGAACTCTTGTCTCCATGACTGGGCTGTGGTCTTCCTGGAGGAATCTGCCCACTCTGAGAATACTTGTCTGTGCTACAAGTCAAATGGCATAGCCCTACCATTCAAATGAAGGACGTGGGTGGCGCTGTGGGTTAAACCACAGGGCCTCTTGTGCTTGCCGATCAGAAGGTCAGCGGTTCAAATCCCCGCAACGAGCTGAGCTCCCGTTGCTTGGTCCCTGCTCCTGCCCACCTAGCAGTTCGAAAGCACGTCAAAGTGCAAGTAGATAAATAGGTACCACTCCAGCGGGAAGGTAAACGGCATTTCCGTGCGCTGCTCTGGTTCGCCAGAAGCGACTTAGTCATGCTGGCCACATGACCCCGAAGCTGTGCGCCGGCTCCCTCGGCCAGTAAAGTGAGATCAGCGCCGCGACTGGACCTAATGGTCAAGGGTCCCTTTCCCTTTACCATTCAAATACTTCTCACTGTACCTCCCCACTCTCCAACACACACACACACACACCCCACACATCCCCTTCTGCTAAAACGAAAACTCCAGAATCAGTTTTATTTACAACAGCTGAGTTTTCACAGTTCAGGAGTGCAGCGCCATAGTTCACGAATAACAAGCATATTAAAAATATACAACGGCAGGTTTATTCCTCCCTTGCCGCAGCAAGGGAGCTTCGTTGTCTGGGCCTTTTCATTCTGGCAAATTGCACGCTTGATTTGTTTTTGGAAATTGGGGCTTGCCTGCTGCCTGTTGGGGGATGTTAAAATGGTTCTTCCCCTGCAGGAAGAACAGATGCCTTTAACACAGGGAGGTGGGCATTCTCAGGGTTGGGTTTTGTCGGGGGGGGGGTGGTCCCCATCCTATGTTATTAACATAGGAAGAGTCCTGTTGGATTAGGCCAAAGGGGGTCCATCTGGTCCAGTCAGATGATGTGAGAAAACCTCACACAAGGGCAAGACTCTCCTCTCCTGTGGCTTCCAGCAACTGGTATTCAGAGCTGCTGGCCATCCCTGCTTCATGTGTGAGGGAGTTCCATAGTTTAACTATGTGTTGGAGGTATAATTTTTTGGAGGGGGGGCTGGGGACAAGTCTGGAGCTTTCAAAAAATGTACTTAACACTGCTTTGTATTGTTTTATTGTTTTGTGTACATTCGATTGTAAGATAAAACATATGCGAAGGGACTTGACAGGAAGTCAAAACTGAAGAAAAGATTTTGTAAGATAAAAGGGGGGGAATATTTACTTTCATTATTATCGTTTATTATTATTTTTTATTTGTGTGTTTCGTATGGAATGTTTGGGAGGAAATAAGACGGTAAATAACAAATAACAAGCTAAATATTGATGTACAGTGGTACCTTGGGTTACATACGCTTCAGGTTACATACGCTTCAGGTTACACACTCCGCTAACCCAGAAATAGTGCTTCAGGTTAAGAACTTTGCTTCAGGATGAGAACAGAAATTGGGCTCCAGCGGCACGGCGGCAGCAGGAGGCCCCATTAGCTAAAGTGGTGCTTCAGGTTAAGAACAGTTTCAGGTTAAGTACGGACCTCCAGAACGAATTAAGTACTTAACCTGAGGTACCACTGTATGTAATTTTTATTTCTCAATTATATTTAGTGGTAGTGTGGTTGTAATGTTTTTTGTAACATAAAATCATTCAATAAAAATTATTATTTTTTAAAAAATGCACTTAGCACTGCCACCGTATAGTTAAACTATGGAACTCCCATATACAGGCTTTTGTTATGCTCTGCTGTCACTAGATCCACTAAATGCTCATTCCTCCTTTGGCCAGTTTGGCCATGCTAGTTTGATTAATAATAATAATAATAATAATAATTTATTATTTATACTCCGCCCATCTGGCTGGGTTTCCCCAGCCACTCTGGGCGGCTTCCAACAAAACACTAAAATAAAATAACCTATTAAACATTAAAAGCTTCCCTAAACAGGGCTGCCTTCAGATGTCTTCTAAAAGTTTGTTAGTTATTTTTCTCTTTTACATCTGGTGGGAGGGCATTTCACAGGGCGGGTGCCACCACCGAGAAGGCCCTCTGCCTGGTTCCCTGTAACGTGGCTTCTCGCAGTGAGGGAACCGCCAGAAGGCCCTCGGAGCTGGACCTCAGTGTCCGGGCAGAACGATTTACAGCCTCCGTTCTGTGTGAATTTGCTCCTGTCCTTCGTTCCATGTCTGAAGTGTTCTGGTGTTTGCTTTGTCGTCCTTGCAGGCCCATCACCACCCACGCAGAAGGAGCGACTCCCTCCACTGGCCTGTTGGCTCCCCAAAGGCAAGCTTGGACTTAGACGGATGGGGGCTTCAGCCTGGCAGAGGGCAGCCCTCGAAGTGGCTCTTACTCACCTGCTGGAAGGCCTCAAGTTAGCCTTGTAATTTGGGTGGATAACCCTCCAAGGGGAAGGAGCTATCCACCCTTTCTGGGTGCTGAACTGAGAAGACCCTGCAGATTTATTCGGAAGGAAGGAGCTGTCCAACCTTTCTGGGTGCTGAACTGAGAAGACTGTAAGCTTAGTGCATTTCTCTGCCAACAAAGGGAAGGAGCTGTCCACACTTTCTGGGTGCTGAACTGGGAAGACCCTGCAGAATTCTCTTATTCAGAAGGAGCTGTCCACCCATTCTGGGTGCTGAACTGAGAAGACCTCCCGAGCATATTCCTCTCCCTTTGACCCCCAAAGCGCCAGAAAACCATGGATGAAGGTTTCAGAGACCGGACCGCCTTCATCCGCGGGGCGAAAGACATTGCCAAGGAAGTGAAGAAGCACGCCACCAAGAAGGTAGGCAAAGGGGTGGACCGGGTGCAGGATGAGTACACAAAGCGCTCCTATGCCCGCTTCGAGGAGGACGATGACGACGAGGACTACCAGCCCCAGGATGGCTACTATCGAGGGGAGCCGGCAGTGGACGACGAGGGGGCCTCTAGTGACGCCACCGAGGGCCACGACGAGGACGACGAGATCTACGAAGGGGAGTACCAGGGCATCCCCCGGAACGACTCCCTCAAGGGTGGGGACCACTTGACGGCCAACCAGGAGGTGGTGAGCGAGTTCAGGGACTTTGACGACCTGGAAGGGGAGAAGAAGAAGGAGAAGGAAGAGCTGGCCCAGCAGTATGAGCTGATCCTCCAGGAATGTGGACACGGGAGGTTCCAGTGGACGCTGTACTTTGTGCTGGGTCTGGCCCTCATGGCTGACGGGGTGGAGATCTTCGTGGTGGGCTTTGTCCTTCCCAGCGCTGAGAAGGATATGTGCTTGTCGGACTCCAATAAAGGCATGCTGGGTAAGTCTCCCCAACCAAGGAGAAGATGGGCTGCTGATGGGGGCGGCAGCTTGATGTTGGATTTAAGGGGCTGGGATATAAGCTGGCATTTATGTGTACAGTCATACTTCGGGTTACAGATGCTTTGGGTTGTGCGATTTTGGGATATGCACCACGCCGAACCCGGAAGTACCAAAATGGGTTACTTCCGGGTTTCAGGGTTTCAGTGCTTGTGCATTCACAGAAGCGCTAAATCACGCTTTGTGCATGCACAGAAGCGCCAAATTGCAACCTTCACGTGCGCAGATGCGGCGCTGTGGGTTGCGAATGTGCTTCCCACCCGGATCACGTTCACAAGCTGAGCGTCCACTGTACGCTGCCTTTCAGACAACGCCACCTGCCCCAAGATAGCACACAAGTGCGAAATTCAAGTTTGAAAAAGCCTCACTGACAGTCTCTGTAAGCTGTTTGCATGGGTTTTAGGCAGAGGGTAAACAGGCTGACCCTAGCACAGGGATATCCAACATGATGCCCTCTAGGGGTTGTTGAACTACAGCTCCCATCCTTCCAAGACAGAGCGACCAAGAGTCAAGGATGATGGGAGTCATAGTTCAACAGCATCTGTAAGACAACCCACTGGCTATCCCTGCTTCTGGCACAAAAGCAAGGACACTTGCCGTGTTGTGTGACAGCCTCAGTAATATGGAGATGAGGTCTCAGCAGCACCCTGGACAGCTCCATGCAGGGATGCATGAGAGCAAAGCTCGGATGTTGTTTCAGCACCAGCCAAAAGGATACATAAATAGGCAACTCTATCTGAGCAGCTCTATCTGCCTCCCGCCTTCTGTGGGAGGAGCCACTTTATTTAAAGGGGCCCAAGATGTTTCAGGAGACATCAACTCCAACAGAGCAGGGGAGGGGAGGGTGAGGTTTTGCTTGGGTCTTTAGAGCAGTAACTATAGGAGAGCACCGCCATCTCCTTGGGCTGAATAGCTACCGTCCCAACAGCCTCCTCTTGAGCAAGGGCTTCTTCTGGTTCAGTGTGCCCATCTGGGGCAGGTTAGGGGAATTCCCTCTCCAACTCCACCCCCCTGCCTCATCCCCTGAAGGAGAAGTGCTAGTGGTGGTATAGCAGATAGGGTGTTGGACCAGGACCTGGGAGAGACCAGGGTTCAAGCCCCCAACTTGGCCAGGAGTGAAGCTCACTGGCTGTGATCTTCTGCTTGTCGCTGCCTCTCAACCTAACCTACCTTACAGGGTTGTTGTGAGGATTAAATGAGAAGGAAGGGAGAACCACGTACCACACCTTGAGCTCCTTGGAGAAAAAGGTGGGAGAGAAATACAATACAATAAATACAAATAATAAGTAAAGGGAGCCTGATCCCAGGAAGTGACACTGCGGAGAGGAGGACACTTAGTTGAAGCATGGCTGGCACTGAAACAACGTCCAAACTCTGGTCTTACCATTAGGCACAGTAAGTCGGCAGATGTTGGGCAGTGTGTGTGTGAGTGATGAAGCTTCTAATTAATTGTAAACACTCCTCTACATGCGATCCCCTCTCCTCCACCTCTTAACAATAAAAACCTGTAGTGAGCTAGGACTTCAGGAAGACATTGGCTTTGTATAGCCGTCCGTTTGATGTGCTAGCTTACTATGTTCAGGGCATTCTTGTTTTGGTTTTTACATGGGAATTGCTCTGAAATCATAGGCGCCCTCTACTCCACATGGAGTTCAAAACGGGTCATCCTGAATCCTGACCAGCTCGTTTTGCGGAACTGCCTTCAAGTGCCATGATGTTAAACAGTCTGGACACAGAGACACAGTCTGGAGTATGGAATTAGCTGCCGCATGGTGTATCAGTGGACACAATTTTTAAAGGAGTTCAGAAAAACTGATGGAAGGAAAAGGCTTCTGATGGCTACTAGCCGTGATGGTGAAGTTCTGCCTTCTCTATCGGGGGCAGCGGCTGCAAATCACAGACGGGGGGGAGCATGGCTGTTGCACTCAGGTCTTGCCTATGCGCTTCCCAGGAGAGGCATCTGGGTGACCACTGTGAGAACAGGGAAAGGGGGCCATTTGCCTAATCCATCAGGCCCTTCTCATGTCCTTATGGAGCCTCGATGTCCAGAGACAGTCTATCCAAACTCCTAGATTCTTAGGGGCTTTGGCCACTGTGAGAAGGTTGAATTTGATGGGCCTCCTTTGGCCTGATGGCTTAGACAAATTCCCCAGAGGAGGATGGGCCACTAGCCACAATGGCTGTTGGAGGCAGCATGCCCCTGGATACCAGTTTCTGGGAGTAACAAATGGGGAGACGGCTCTCGCACTCAGGTCCCCGCTTGCGGATTCCCCATTTGGGCATCTCGTTGGCCAGTGTGAGAAAAGGATGCTGAACTTAGATGGGCCCCTTCAGCTTGATTCAGCAGCTGTGCTCTTCTTGGGTCATTATGAAACCTCCAGGTCCAGAGGCAGTCTATCTGGATTTCTAGGTTCTTTGGTGAATTTGGCCTCTGTGAGACCAGGATGCTGGACTAGGCAGGCCCCCTTGGGCAGCTGTTCCAGCATCTGGGCTCTTCTGGTGTACCTCTGAAGTCAGTGCCTTCTCCTTGTCAAGCTCGCTTATCACACGCAGGATTGTGGGAATTTTAACATCACCGTTGACTATTTATTGCATTGGCAACCCATCCCTTAGCATGCGGGATCCAAGCATGGGAGACCACATTAAGCTGCAATAATTGTTGTTGTTGTTGTTTAGTCGTTTAGTTGTGTCCGACTCTTTGTGACCCCCTGGACCAGAGCACGCCAGGCACTTCTGTCTTCCACTGCCTTCCGCAGTTTAGTCAAACTCATGCTGGTAGCTTCGAGAACACTATCCAACCATCTCGTCCTCTGTCGTCCCCTTCTCCTTGTGCCATCCATCTTTCCCAAAATCAGGGTTTTTTCCAGGGAGCCTTCTCTTCTCCTGAGGTGGCCAAAGTCTTGGAGCCTCAGCTTCAGGATCTGTCCTTCCAGTGAGCACTCAGGGCTGATTTCCTTCAGAATGGAGAGGTTTGATCTTCTTGCAGTCCATGGGACTCTCAAGAGTTTCCTCCAGCACCAGAATTCAAAAGCATCCATTCTTTGGCGATCAGCCTTCTTTATGGTCCAGCTCTCACTTCCATACATCACTACTGGGAAAACCATAGCTTTAACTATACGGACCTTTGTTGGCAAGGTGATGTCTCTGCTACAATAATACAGTTCATTAAAACGCAAGGCAGCCACCAACCTCAAGAACCTAGTAGAAGCGCAGTATACATCACCGGCATCTTAAAAAGCGATAAACGCAACAATGCTTTGGCAAACAGGCCGGACCTCACAGCAGCCATTTCCCAATGGCCTGGACTGAAAGGCGGGCAGCCCCGTAGAATCGTGACGACGACAAAAAAAAACCAATGCAGCCTTAATCCCCAACTCGGCCATCTCATGTGGCAAAACTGGCTCGAAGCAGAGAGACATCACTGCATGCTCAGAGGCCGGGGTTGAAGCGATCCTGAGAGGCAGGGGGTGAATTGGGCCCGGCTGAGTTTTGCACTGGTGTGATCAGTCCGGATTTCTGCTCCAGGCTTGAGAGCGGAATGCGGCAAGGTTGTGACTCATCGCCTCCTCTCTCTCTCTCTCTCGATCCCCCCTCCCCATTCCTAATTTAGGAATAATGTGTCAGAATCGCAGTGGCCCCCAGCTTATCTCCCTGCCTCACAAGGCACTGCGGAGGCCCTGGTTGCTGTGGCGGAAAAGCTTAGGCAGGATTATATCCCTCTGAAAAGGAACTGTGGCGGGCGGGAGGGGGAAGCAGAGGAAACCGTGCTTTTTTGCGGGGGCGCCAAAGTGAGGAGGGCCTACGGGGGCGATGTGCATGGGGGAGAACGCTGGCATTTCGAGGCAAAACTGACACCGGCTTTTCCGCACAGACTGCACTGCGGCAAGACTGATGTCCCCTGCTGAACGCCTGCAGAGACAGGACATCGCATTCCCACAGGCCCCCAAATTGGGGCCGGGGAGGGGGTTCCCTTTGGCCTGGAGGCTATGGAGAGAGAGAGAGAGAGGGTCTGCACTGTCTCTCTGTTCATCGAATCATAGAAGTGAGTCAGAGCAACAGGGCCCATCTAGGCCAGTGTTGTCTGCTTGGTCTGGCAGCAGCTCTCCGTCGTTTCGGAGACAGACCGCTTTCCAGTGCTTACCTGGAAATGGGGCTTGAACCCAGGACCTTCTGCATGCCAAGCAGGTGTTCTACCACTGAGCTACAGCCCTTACCCTAAAAAGCAATACTCTAGTCCTCATGGTTCCGAGCAAAGGGCTGATTTAAAACAGGGACAAGAGAAGCTGCCTTATACCTAATCTGGCTATTGGCGCATCTAGTGTTGCCTACACGTGCTGGCAGCAGCTCTCTGGGTTTTCATCTCTGCCCAGAGAGATGCTGGGGATGGAAGCCGCATACAGCCTTTCCTCTAAAAAAATAAGCCAAGATCCCAGTCCTCACAGTTCTGATTAAAGGACTGATTTAAATAGGAACCTGCCAACATCTTTTTGGAAGGCTGAGCTCTGGCATGCCTCGCGGATCGGGGCCAAGTCAGCCGCAGCTCCCCTTTGCCAAAGATCCATGCAGAGAGCCTGTCCTTCAAGCCATCACTAACTTGGCCTGGCAGCAACTGGGAACCCTCTTGGGATTCTGCCTGCCTGCTCTCCATCACCTCCTCCTCCTCCTCCTCCGTCTTCCCTTCCTGAACTCGGAGCGTCCTCGACCGAAGATGACCCGCTTGCGTTCCTGCCAGGGAGCAGATGCCGGGAATAGCTGGCTCTGAAGCAGGGAGAGTTGGATGGATGGCGACTCCTCTGCCTCTGTCAGGCGATGTGGCTGAAGGGGGAGAATTGTTTAACCAGTTTGGGGGGTGCTGTGTAGGCTTGCCCTTATCACCCCATCAGCAGAGATCACAAGCAGGTTGTGTGTGCACCTGTGTCCCATGTAGTCGGGCAACTGACATGTCAGTCGCCTGGTGTCACAAGGACGGCCTGTTTTTCCTTTGCCTGCCCCGCTGGAAATCAAACCATCCCAGCAAAGCAACAGCGCCTTTGGAGATACTGGCGACCAGCTGATTGGCAGGAGACCCCGTCATCCTCTGCAGGTGATAGAATCACATAAGAGCAGCCCTGCTGGATCAGGCCAATGACCCATCTGGTCCAGCATCCTGCTCTCACAGTGGCCAACCAGATGCATGTTTTGGGAAACCCGCAAGCAAGAACTGAGCACAAGAGCTCTTATGTCAACACAGTCTGTCAACACAGTCAAGTACAGTCAATATTTCCTTCCCAGTGGTCAGCCTCAAAGTGAAGCCATGTCTTACATTTACAGTAGAGTTTACCTCTCCGCCCCCAAGAATCCTGGGAACTGTGGCTTGCTGGGAGCGCTGGGAAATGTAGCACCGCAAAGGGTGAAACTACAATTCCCAGTGTTCTTTGGGAAAAGCCGTGCGCGTTTTTGATACAGTCTTATTTACACTTTCCCCATTACAATGAAAGGCCAACTAATTACACATACAAAAATAACAAAAAGAAAAAGAGCAACAGAGAAAAGAAAGAAGGGATAGATAAGCACAGAATCTTCTCTCGCAGATATATCTTAACTTTTGAGCCATACAGAAAAGGGCGTGTGCTCCCAGCTCACACACAGGGAGCGTCCCTCTTCCCCCCCCCCAGCCTCTCACCCCAAGAGATTTCCCTGTGCACTTTAAATGCGCGTTGAGTGTGCTTTGAATATATGGCATGGATCTGCCCCCAAACTTATTTGTAGCGCTGTGGCTGCATCAGGTGGATTTCTGGGCGGAGAAGGGACAATGTTTTGCCAAGCCAAGAGTTCATCAGGAGGGGATTTCTCCCAGCAGTTGATTAAGGGCGAGGAGAAAACGCACGTCTTCTTCTCTTTCTATTTTCCTCTCTGCCACCCACCCTTAGCCCCTAAATTGCTTTTTAGCAAGCCCTGAGCAACCTGCCATTCCTAATCAGCATGGTTTGGAGCAGGAGGGAGGGAGGGAGAGAGAGAAAGAAAGAGAAAAGCAAGCTATGACTCATGCAAATGATGAGACTAGAGGGATGCTCCGAAAAGGCAGAGATTTGTCCTTTCATGGTGGGGTGGCACTGGGGGAGGGAGGGCTGGATGACCGAGGAGCTCCAGTGAAGAAGGATGTTGAGTGATTCGGGGCAGACGAAAGAAAGGACTTCTTCATGCAGCGCAGAGTTAAACACTGGCTGCTAATCTAGATGGCTTCAAAAGAGGATTGGACAAACTCATGGAGGAGAAGAGGGCTACTGATGGCCACTAGCCAGAATAGCTATGCTCTACCTCCAACCATCAGGGATGTGGGTGGTGCTGTGGGTTAAACCACAGAGCCTAGGACTTGCCGATCAGAAGGTTGGCGGTTCGAATCCCCATGATGGGGTGAGCTCCCGTTGCTCGGTCCCTGCTCCTGCCAACCTAGCAGTTCGAAAGCACATCAAAGTGCAAGTAGATAAATAGGTACCGCTCCAGCGGGAAGGTAAACGGCGTTTCCGTGCACTGCTCTGGTTCACCAGAAGCGGCTTAGTCATGCTGGCCACATGACCCGGAAGCGGTACGCCGGCTCCCTCGGCCTATAGAGCGAGATGAGCGCCACAACCTCAGAGTCGGCCACGACTGGATCTAATGGTCAGGGGTCCCTTTACCTTTACCTCCAACCATCAGAGGCAACGATGCTTCTGAACAGCAGTTGCTGAACACCAAAGGGATCTTGTACTCAAGGAATCTTTGCTCAGGTCCTGCTTGGTTTCCCTTTGGATAGATAGATAATTTATTACGGGCAAAGACCAGCTCACATAACATAACACAATAAAAACAGTGTTCATAAAGATAAAATATACAGTCGGAGTAGATTGCAGCAATAGCTCATGAGTTAAAATTGAGATATATACATACACCCGTACAACTGAGATTTGGGCTACCATAAAAAATTGACCCTGAGGCGCCCCAAATGGCAAGTTCAGCATTTCCCTAGTAAGCTATTTTATTCTAGAGGATGATCTGGGCCTATAAATCTAGGCACAGAATCTGGCTACCAGCCAGGTCGTCTTGTGATCTTTGCCTAAGAGGAGAGAATGAAGTTTAGACTTGTCTGAAGAGTTTGGATTTGGATTTGATATCCCGCTTTATCACTACCCTAAGGAGTCTCAAAGTGGCTAATATTCTCCTTTCCCTTCCTCCCCCACAGCAAACACTCTGTGAGGTGAGTGCAGCGGCGTAGCGTGGGTTGTCAGCACCCGGGGCAAGGCAAGTAATTTGCGCCCCCTAACCTGGGGCAAGGCAAGTAATTTGCGCCCCTAACCTGCCGCCGCTGCCAGCTTCTTCTTGCTGCTGCCTGGGCTGGTCGGGTGTGGTTCTCTCCCACGATCAGCGCTGCGCTGGGCGGCCGCTGCACTGTCCCTCCCCCAGATAGTCCCTCCCTCCCTCGCTCTCTCTCCGCTCCGCACCGCACCGCACCGCAACGCACGCCTGGCACCCTCCCCCTCCACAGTGGGTGGCGACCCGGCAGCTCGGATCGGATTCGCACAGCCAGCACTGCAGTGAGAGAGAGTGAGTGAGCCAGGTAGGGGCAGAGAGCTGCGAGTGCGAGCGCCCCCCCCAAATGTTGCGCCCGGTGCGGCTGGCCCCCCCTGCACCCCCCATGCTACGCCACTGGGTGAGTGAGGCTGAGAGACTTCAAAGAAGTGTGACTGGCCCAAGGTCACCCAGCAGCTGCATGTGGAGGAGCGGGGACGTGAACCTGGTTCACCAGATTACGAGTCTACTGCTCTGAACCACTACACCACACTGAAAGATCAGCGAGCCTCTTCAGCAAAGGATCAATGGTGTCTCTACAGATCTCAACATAAAAAGGACATCTAAAAATATGTATGTTCGAGGCTTCCTATTTCCCCTAATGGGCAGGCGCAAAGTCTCTGTGCGTAGGGGACTCTTCTATAGGAGCCTTCCAGAACTGGTGAGGGCAAGGCTGAGCTTCTAGCAAGAGTGAAAACCCTTCTTGCGTTTCTTCCCTTTGGAACATTTGGTTGGCCACTGGCCAACAGAGGGAAAAAAAGAAAGGAGTTTATGCCACACTCCCCAACATGTCAGTGAGCATGAGTTGGCTTCCAGATGTTTGCAGTTAGGATCGTGACTGGGCCATGGACCTCTGTGGTCATCCCTGAGCCATGCTGCTGCTCAGCCTCAGCCTGAAATTTCAGAATGACAACGCCAGTCTACTTCAAAGGGCCATCTTAAGGATTTATCCAAACCACCGGCAGTTCTCTTAGCACCAAGCCCCTTCCAGATCTGCAATTTGGGGATGAAGATGGTGCAGGGTGGGTTTTAATAGATAGGAGGTAAAGGTAAAGGTAAAGGTACCCCTGCCCATACGGGCCAGTCTTGACAGACTCTGGGGTTGTGCGCCCATCTCACTTAAGAGGCCAGGGGCCAGCGCTGTCCGGAGACACTTCCGGGTCACGTGGCCAGCGTGACATCGCTGCTCTGGCGAGCCAGAGCCGCACACGGAAACGCCGTTTACCTTCCCGCTGGTAAGCGGTCCCTATTTATCTACTTGCACCCGGAGGTGCTTTCGAACTGCTAGGTTGGCAGGCGCTGGGACCGAGCAGCGGGAGCGCACCCCGCCGCAGGGATTCGAACCGCCGACCTTTCGATCGGCAAGTCCCAGGCGCTGAGGCTTTAACCCACAGCGCCACCTGCGTCCCTTAATAGATAGGAGAGGATATATTAATTGCAATTTATCCTTCCAGGCGCCCACGTGTGTGGGTTGAACATGCACTGAGCAGAGTTTAAAGTCCCATCCTTAGCAGAAAAATGGAAAGCAAATATGAACAGGCTGCAAAGTCTTCTTTTAATTAAGTCCCGCTGCGAAGCAAGCTGGCTCTCGGTATTCTTACCCTGCTTAACAAAGAATCAGACAACAAACTGAGAAGTTTCAAGTATGATGTACTTACTCATAGCCATGCATTGGTTCTCAGCTGCTTCTTCAGTAAAAACTATGCAGGTAAAATACTGATATTGAAATAAAAGTCGGAGGGAGGTCCTTGGCTGACTGAGGAGAAGGAGAGAGCGAAAGGGAACTGAAATACTTCTTTGATTCTTCCTGCTCAAGAGATGAGGGGAAATGACATCACACAGAGCCCTTTCTACCAATCACGTTTCTATGGTCTGGGTCTCTGCCTACCAGCAATACAGGTCTGTGGCCATTAGCCCCTAAACTTACTAACTAGCAAGAATAGTATGTGTGGGATTTGACTGCAATCTCCCAGGGATGGCACCATCAGCAACAACACATTTTACAGGGTTGTTGTAAAAATCATGAAAACGTCCTTGAAGCCTAAGAAACGTATAACACAGGGCAGGATTTAAGGGGGTTTAAAATTGCAATGACAGCTGCTCAGGTCTTGATAGACAAGCTTTACAAGCAGCAGGTTCAACCCCCAAAGACATCTCTTTAAAAAAAAAAAAATATTTATTAAGGTTTTAAAGGTTACAAAAAGAAAAAGAAAACACACCAAGTTAAACACAAACTTGTAAAAAACCCCCAGAAAAATAGAAAAATAGAAACAATTAGAAAAAAAACCAGAAAAAACCTCACAACAAACCTTCCCATAACTTATCTTTCATTTGCTTGTTTCCTTGACCTCCTCACACCTTCCTTTTTTGTATTCTAGTTCGGTTAGCTATTTCAACAAATCCTTTCCATCCTTCCCAATTTTTATCCTATAATTTATCTTAATATAATATAACTTTACCTTTCCTCCTTTCATCCATTAACAGTCTATTTTTACTTAGTCCTTTATAATATTTCTGCTAAAGCCATAACCCCGAAAGACATCTCTAGGTAGAGCTGGGAGAGACCTCCCTGCCTGAAACCCGGAAACCTGCTGCCAGTCAGTGTGGACAATACTGAGCTTAAGGTAAAGGGACCCCTGACCTTTAGGTCCAGTCGTGGCCGACTCTGGGGTTGCGGCGCTCATCTCGCTTTACTGGCCAAGGGAGCCGGCGTACAGCTTCTGGGTCATGTGGCCAGCATGACTAAGCCGCTTCTGGCGAACCAGAGCAGCGCATGGAAACGCCATTTACCTTCCCGCCGGAGTGGTACCTATTTATCTACTTGCACTTGACATGCTTTCAAACTGCTAGGTTGGCAGGAGCAGGGACTGAACAACGGGAGCTCACCCCGTTGCGGGGATTCGAACCGCCGACCTTCTGATCGGCAAGTCCTAGGCTCTGTGGTTTAACCCACAGCGCCAACTGTGTCCCTAATACTGAGCTAGATGCACCCTAATGGTCTGCCTCAGTGAAATGCAGCTTCCCACAGCCCTGTGCGCTGCCAAACTTCAGCAAATTGTTTAGAGCGAGCCCTTTTTCCAAGAGAAAAAGGGAGAAGTAAGTCCATGCTTCCACTGGCCTCGTGTTTTTGAAAGGTGTTTCTGAAGGTGGGAAACGGTCTCTCTCTCTCTCTCTCTCTCTCTCTCTCTCTCTCTCTCTCTGTGTGTGTGTGTGTGTGTGTGTGTTTGTGCGCCAGATGAAGGCACTTCTCATTCTGCTGATGTCATTATTTCCCAACACACCCCCCAACCCTATTTCACCCTGCTGGGATTGGGCGGCTGAAAAACTGCTGTCTTATTCCTCCCGTTTGTCACTTCCCATCGCTCAGCTGCATTCCAGCCCTGTGACTGCAGTTCAGATTTATGGAGAAGGCAGGATAAAAATAGACCTCACTCTCTGCTGCGTACACTCTGCCTCCCGGCTCTCCCTCCCGCTTCTCCCTGTAAAAATCCTCTCCGTCGCAGCAGAAGTCCCTTGGCATCTGGGGGTTTCATCTCGGTGGCCCCAGCTACCCAGGCCATAGCGCCTGCCCTGCGTTCAGCCATGGCTTATGGCATTTGTGTGTGTGTGTGTGTGTGAGAGAGAGAGAGAGAGAGAGAGAGAGACCTTTTCAACTTAACTCCGAAAACAATTATGGGACATGGGTGGCGCTGTGGGTTAAACCACAGAGACTAGAACTTGCTGATCAGAAGGTCGGTGGTTCGAATCCCCGCGACGGGGTGAGCTCCCGTTGCTCGGTCCCTGCTCCTGCCAACCTAGCAGTTCAAAAGCATGTCAAGTGCAAGTAGATAAATAGGTACCGCTCCAGCGGGAAGGTAAACGGCATTTCCGTGCACTGCTCTGGTTCGCCAGAAGTGGCTTAGTCCTGCTGGCCACATGACCCAGAAGCTGTATGCTTGCTCCCTCGGCCAGTAAAGTGAGATGAGCGCCACAACCCCTGAGTTGGTCACGACTGTACCTAATGGTCAGGGGTCCCTTTACCTTTATAGGGTGCCTACATTCTGCATGGACTGGTTGCATGGCAACATGCACAAAAGGCTTTAGATACCTATTATCTCCATAAATTACCATATAGCATATATTCAACACACAAAAAAAACAGCGACCATTTGTTGTTGACAAAGGACAGCTGGACATACAAAGGGCCCCATTACCTTCAGTAGCTGAGGGTCTCATGAAACCCCAATCCGGCCCTGTCTATGATATGCTATGAGATCCATGGTCATCTCCCTTGCAGGTGAGAAATGAGGGTGCCGGTGACGCCTGCCATATTTTGAGCACCGGAAATCCCACAGCCTCTGCGAGAGGCGCCTAGTTTTTGGAAGTGACTCTGGGGCACAAAGTGGTCTGGTGGGGGAGGCGGGAGGGCATTGAATGTCGCAGTGCAGTCCTGAACATGCATACAGTGCCTGATGCAAAAAGGGGACGCTGGTAATCCCTTTTTGACACACACACATCTATATGAATGAATATATGAGTGAACTGGTGCAGGTAAAAGGGTTTGCAAGGAGGAATCTCATCTCTGCAGGGAAAGAAGCCAAATGAAACGAAATCCGCTGCATCTGTCAGGGCTGCGTAGTTGGCCTGATATCTGGTGGCTTAATCCGGGGATTAGCTGGACGCAGTGGCAAGCGGCTTAGTGGAGCCACTTGGCCGCCGCAGGGTGCCCAGTTCTCAGCACGGCTGGAGGGATTATCTGCCCCCCGCCCACAGGAGGGCGAGAGGCAGCGATGGCCTTTCCCATCCCACTCCTCCTCTCTTTAGGCCGCCCCCTCCCCACCCCTGTGTGCCCAGAGCAAAGCACGCTTACGCACGGAGGCCGAGTCCCACTGCAGTGAAAACCGCCCAGGCCCTGTTGCCATCGTTTGACTCCAGCTGCCGCACGACACCCACGTGCTGAGTCACCAGAGCCCCCTGCTGAGCCTGGCATATTCTCCATGGCCCTTCTGCATCACCCCCAGTGAAGGGAAGGAACTGAGGGTCTTTCATTTGCCAGGTGCTCCCTGAGGATGATGCACTGTGGCCAGAAAGCCCTTGCAGTTTGGGCAGTGGTGGGAGAAGATAAGGAGAGCCTGCTGGATGAGGCCAAAGGGTCTAGAAAGACGGGAAGCTGCCCAGTACTGAGTCAGACCAAGGGTATTGTGCAGAATTGATACTTTTGAATTATGATGCTGGAGGAGACTCTTGAGAGTCCCATGGACTGCAAGAAGACCAAACCTCTCCATTCTGAAGGAAATCAGCCCTGAGTGCTCACTGGAAGGACAGATCCTGAAGCTGAGGCTCCAAGACTTTGGCCACCTGATGAGAAGAGAAGACTCCCTGGGAAAGACCCTGATGTTGGGAAAGATGGAGGGCACAAGGAGAAGGGGACGACGGAGGATGAGATGGTGGGACAGTGTTCTCGAAGCTACCAGCATGAGTTTGACCAAACTGCGGGAGGTAGTGGAAGACAGGAGTGCCTGGTGTGCTCTGGTCCACGGGGTCACGAAGAGTCGGACACGACTAAACAACTAAATAACAACATTCTCATTTGCTCCCCTCTCCCCGCCTTCTCTATGCAAATCCGGATTTGTGATGCGGCGCTGCAAATCCGCCAATGGGCACTGCGCTCTGACTTCATGCAAGTCCTCCAATGCTGGCTGTGTGACGACAGCCTTGCATTTTTCTGTATATAGGAGAGCAGAGTTCCCAAACTCCAGCTCTCTCTGAGAACTCATGAAACTGCATGGGGAAGTCAGGACTTCAGCCTGGCTGTATCTGGGGGGAGGGGGCGGGGATCCTCACATCTAAATTTTATTTTTTACATTTATATCCTACCTGTTTTTCATCCATGGAGCTAAAGGTGCCATTCACAGTTCTCCTCCTCCTCATTTTGTCCCAACAACCCCTTGAGGTAGGTTAGGCTCAGTGGAAGCAGCGGCGTAGCGTGGGGGGTGCAGGGGGGGCCGGCCGCACCGGGAGCAACATCTGGGGGTTAGGGTTAGGGGGCGGAAATCCACGGATTAGGGGGCGCAAATTATTATTAAAAACAGCCCTGTAATATATTCAAAAGAAAAAAGCCAGCAACATGCTAAAAGCAGATTGAATGTAATGGTTGTAAGTTGCCTTCAGTTTTAGTTATATTGCCTGGCCAACCATGCTTTGGCTGACAGCTCACACTCCGTGACCGGTCAGTCACTTGCAGAATCCGTCAGTGGGCGTTTCTTGAACCTCTTCCAGCATAAGAGCTGTTTGACGCCTAGTCTCCTCCTACTTTCCCTGCGCGGAACTCGTCTGCGCAAGTACGGGGAAGGCAGGGGCGTGTCAGCGCTCTCTCCACTAGTCTTTGGTGAAGGGTCTTGGAGAGCTGTCTCCAATTCCTCCATCTCCCTCTCTTCTCTACTGGTGTTACGCTGAATTCCTTCCCCCCTGCTGGTCCCCTCTCCGGCATCGCTCTGGAGCCCTGCCTCCGCCTCTTGCTCTGATGTCAGTTCCCTGACATTGAAGCATGCATCTCCATGTCCAAGTTGGCTTGTCTAAGCAAAAGTGTTTTTAGCAGGATCCGAAAAAAGTACAGCCGTACCTCTCAGCTCCCGAATGCCTTGGGAGTCGAACGTTCTGGCTCCTGAATGATCGAAAACCAGAAGTGATTGCTCTGGTTTTGAACGTTCTTTTGGAAGCTGAACGTCTGGTGGCTCCTGCAGCCAATTAGAAGCTGTGCTTTGGTTTCCAAATGTTTTGGAAGTCGAACGGACTTCTGGAATGGATTCCGTTCGACTTCCGAGGTATGACTGTACCGTGAAGGGGCTTGCACCATGTCAACAGGCAGAAAGTTCCCAAGCATTGGTGCTGCCACAATAAACGATCGATTGCTTTACGAATGTGGAACAAGTATTAATGTTCGCTTGTGACAGGGCCAGTTCTGCAGAAAAGTAGCCTATTGTACAAGAGAGGGCAGTCGTGGCCCCCAAAGGGTTTCCCATATGCAATTGTTGCCCTTGGGCAGAGGAATGGTTCCCCATCCCTGGCAGCGAATCTTCCCTAACTGCAGCTGATGAGAGTTCTGCTATGTGCTCTCCTTGTCTTCCTCTAGGACTCATTGTTTACCTGGGGATGATGGTCGGTGCCTTCCTCTGGGGCGGCCTGGCGGACCGGCTTGGGCGCAGGCAGTGCCTCCTGATGTCCCTCTCCGTCAACAGCGTCTTCGCCTTCTTCTCCTCCTTTGTCCAGGGTTATGGCACTTTCCTCTTCTGCCGGCTCCTCTCTGGCGTGGGGTAAGGCGTGTTCTGTGTTTGGTCCCCAGATTCTGGGAGATCCCATTGGGTCTCTGTTAGAACCTTCAGCACATCTCCTCCTCCTCCTCCTCCTCCTCCTCCTCCTCCTCCTCTCCTTCTCCTCCTTTTCTATCACCATGAACTAGGAACTTAAAGGGAAAGATAAAGGATCCCTGACAGTGAAGTCCAGTCATGAACGATTCTGGGGTTGCGGCGCTCATCTCACATGACTGGCCGAGGGAGCCGGCGTTTGTCCACAGACAGTTTTTCCGGGTCATGTGGCCAGCATGACTAAGCTGCTTCTGGCGAACCAAATCAGCACACAGAAATGCCATTTACCTTCCCGCTGGAGCGGTACCTATTTATCTACTTGCACCTTGATGTGCTTTCGAACCGCTAGGTAGGCAAGAGCAGGGACCGAGCAACGGGAGCTCACCCCATCGTGGGGATTCAAACTATGAGAACTAGGAACTTAGCCTTTCCAAATTGTTTTTAAAATGAAGGGAGGTGTGTGAGAGAGATAGATATCCTCACACAACCGTGTGCTGAACTTCTGGCTCTGGGGAATAAATTCTGAGGATGATGTCCTTGAAGACTGAACGGGGGGCATGCAAGTGGTTGCACACACCTGCTCGAAACGCATTGGTTTGTCTGGATTTTATGCTAGAACTAAAAAACAAAGAAATGTACAGCTAACGGATCTGCTGACCTGATTCTCCCTCTGACACCATCCAGTGGGTTGTCTGGGTTTTGCTTTTTCGAATTGGGGTTATAGTCAAACAAGGGATGCGGGTGGCACTGTGGTCTAAACCACTGAGCCTCTTGGGCTTGCTAATCAAAAGGTTGGCGGTTCGAATCCACACTCTGTCCCAGCTCCTGCCTACCTAGCATTTCGAAAGCACACCAGTGCAAGTAGATAAATAGGTACCACTGTGGTGGGAAGGTAAATGGCATTTCTGTGCACTCTGGCACTTGTCACGATCCTCCATGTGCCAGAAGCGGTTTAGACATGCTGGCCACATGACCCGGAAAGTTGTCTGTGGACAAACGCTGGCTCCCTCAGCCTGAAAGCGAGATGAGCACTGCAACCCCTTAGTCGCCTTTGACTGGACTTAACCTTCCAGGGGTCCTTTACCTTTATATTTACCTTTTTACCTAAAGTCAAACAAAAATTACCCTCTGCCCTCCGCCCAGCTTGAACTTGGAAGTGGTTCAGACCCCACCAGCATGTTTTTCACTTCTCTCTCTCTCTCTCTCTCTCTCTCTCTCTCTCTCTCTCTCCTTTTTCTAGTATTGGCGGGTCGATTCCCATCGTTTTCTCCTACTATTCAGAGTTCCTGGCCCAGGAGAAGCGTGGGGAGCACCTCAGCTGGTTGTGCATGTTCTGGATGATTGGGGGCATCTATGCGTCTGCCATGGCGTGGGCGATCATCCCCCATTATGGTAAGGGATGGGAAATCGCCAGGGACGAAGGAGACAAAGGAGAGCGGGGGCTTTCTCTCTCCATTTGGCCCTGATCGTGCACAAATCCTGTACTGGGGAAAGAGCTGGATTTTACCCATGAAAAGAGCAGGATTTTACCCATAATCAATATGCATTGATTATGCATATGGGGCTCATTTGCATATATGTGAAGGGGATTCATGCAAGGAGCAAATCACCTTGTCTCAAAAAGCGCTAGACATTTTATATCGCCTTCTTGGCACCCCTTATCCATCTTAGGGGCTGGAAACTTGGGATCTGCATTCTGAACCCAGTGCAAATTTCTGAGCTTGCATGTTTCCACTTTGGAAGGTGCACAATTCTGGAATGTTGTGAAATGGAAGAGATTTGCGGCACGTGCGGGGAGAGAGGTGGGTGTAACAAATCTTTATTTTCCAATCCGAAGGCTGGAGCTTCCAAATGGGGTCTGCATACCAGTTCCACAGCTGGCGTGTCTTCGTCCTGGTCTGTGCCTTCCCGTCCGTCTTCGCCATCGGAGCCCTCACCACCATGCCGGAGAGCCCCCGCTTTTTCTTGGAGGTAATAGGAACAGAACGGCTTAAGGGAGATGGGGAAGAGATGGAGGAAGGCATCAGGGCAAGGCTGGAATGTGGTGATAGGGGAGGGGAAAGACCCAGTGGGTTGGTGTCACTAGGGCTGGCCCAAGACATTTTGGCACCGGAGGTGAACCTCAAAATGGCACCCACCTAGTGGTGAATCTGCATACGTGCAGCTACACACACAGAGTCAATTAGGGTTTGGCAGACAGCCAAGGCAGTGTGAAGGAGTAAGTCTGCCTGGTGATACAGAGGCATGGAGACAGCTCCATGATTGGTCAAGCTCTCTCAAGGGAATAATAATAATATTAATAATAATAATAATAATAATAATAATAATAATAATAATAATTTATTATTTATACCCCACCCATCTGTCTGGGTTTCCCCAGCCACTCTGGGCGGCTTCCAACAAAAAACTAAAATACAATAACCTATTAAACATTAAAAGCTTCCCTAAACAGGGCTGCCTTTAAATGTCTTCTAAAAGTTTGGTAGTTATTTTTCTCTTTGACATCTGGTGGAAGGGTGTTCCACAGGACGGGCACCACTACCGAGAAGGCCCTCTGCCTGGTTCCCTGTAACTTGGCTTCTTGCAGGGAGGGAACTGCAGAAGGCCCTCAGCACTGGACCTCAGTGTCCCTGCAGAACGATGGAGGTGGAGATGCTCCTTCAGGTATACTGGGCCGAGGCCGTTTAGGGCTTTAAAGGTCAGCACCAACACTTTGAATTGTGCTTGGAAACGTACTGGGAGCCAGTGTCGGTCTTTCAAGACAGGTGTTATGTGGTCTCGGCGGCCGCTCCCAGTCACCAGTCTGGCTGCCGCATTCTGGATTAGTTGTTGTTTCCGAGTCACCTTCAAAGGTAGCCCCACGTAGAGCGCATTGCAGTAGTCCAAGCAAGAGATAACCAGAGCATGCACCACTCTGGCGAGACAGAGTCAAACTGACATTATTCATACAGCTGTCTGCTGTGGAGAAATAGCAAAACTTACATGATATATAACCTTTAGAAGGAATCTGAAGGCAGCCCTGTGCAGGGAAGCTTTTTAATGTTTCACGTTTTATTATGTTTTTATATATGTTGGAAGCCACCCAGAGTGGCTGGGGCAACCCAGTCAGATGGGCAGGGTACAAATAAAGTATTATTATTATTAAGTTTTAACTAGCACACTGTTTTAATGGGCTTGTTTATTGTATATTTTAATTATGGGTGATTTACTCTGTCTACCCTTTGAACAGAGTTTCATAAACTGAAAATAAAATTTTACAGACGATGACCTGCATGACATATCACTTTACAAAATTTTATTTTCAGTTTATGAAATAATTCTATATTCTCCCACCACGCTGACGAAGATCTACGAAACAGCCGTCAATATCCGGAATCTCTGTTCAGTGTTGGACATTATATTTGCTGAATACACAAAGCTTCACAGCTTATCTTTCATCGTGGAAAGTTCGGTACCTCTCTTCATTTAAAGACTTTCAGAGACCTAAGATTTCATTTTGAATTTGTTATTGTTTGAAGGAATTCTATAAAGATGGTCTATTACATATGTATATCGTCATCGTGTTGCCTAAACATTGTTGACGTAACACACACAGGGCAGAATCTCGGTTAATGGCTTTGTTATTTTTTAAACTGTAACGTTTCCCTTTATAGAACGGGAAACACGACGAAGCCTGGATGGTACTGAAGCAGGTCCACGACACCAACATGAGAGCCAAGGGTCACCCCGAGCGAGTCTTCTCGGTGAGGGATCATCCTGGCCACCGTTCCAGCAAACTAAAATGGATGAACAGTGTATAATCGGACTGTGGAACTCCTTGCCACAGGAAGCAATGATGGCCACCGACCTAGATGGCTTTAAAAGAGGGTTAGGCAGAGATGGCTATCGGTGGCTACTAGCCAGGATGGCTATGTTCTGCCTCCACAGTCAGGGGCAGCAAAGCTTCTGAACGCCAGTTGCTGGAAACCACAGAAGGGGAGAGGTTTCGTGTGTTCGAATCCTGATTGCTGCTTTCCCAGAAGAACAACAACAACAAACCTCTGGTTACGTGAAAGCTTCAATAAACACACAAGACGTAACCAGCTGTATGTTTGAAAAAATAATATATACTATTCATTGTACAGTGGTACCTCGGGTTACAGGCGCTTCAGGTTACAGACGCTTCAGCTTACAGACTCCGCTAACCCAGAAATAGTACCTCGGGTTAAGAACCTTGCTTCAGAATGAGAACAGAAATCGCATGGCGGCAGCAGGAGGCCCCATTACCTAAAGTGGTACCTCAGGTTAAGAACAGTTTCAGGTTAAGAGCAAACCTCCAGAACGAATTAAGTACTTAACCCGAGGTACCACTGTACTGAATTGTAGATTTCAACAGAAGCAGCTCATAAAGTTCAACGGAAAAGGTAGAAGACCCAGCGGATCAGTTCATTCTCTAATCAGGTTATGCATAAGGTCCATATATGTGAAAATGTATATTTCACCTGTCTGTTGATAGAGTCCAATAATCCACATGAAGGGTTGTTACAGTTCCACAGAATCCTTTCGCAGAGTCTAAGACAAGGATTTCCGGAATATTAGCCTTGTTTTGCCGTCTTAGGCTTCATCAGTAGTACAAACTCATATATGACATCACAGGACAGTGGATCTTATCGCATAGTAGCTGCTGACACAGCAGTCCTGTGATATCATATATGAGTTAGTACTACTGATGAAGCCCAGGATGGCGAAACAAGGCTAATATTCCAGAAATCCTTGCCTTAGACTCTGTGAAAGGAGCCCGGAGAGCCCCGTGGTTTTCCACGGATCTGAGGGCAATGAAACAATCGTTGAGACGGCTAGAGCGCCGGTGGCGGATAACTCATTCTGAAGCTGACCGGACACAGGTTAGAGCTCAATGTCGAGCCTACCAAGTGGCGGTAGCGACGGCGAAGAAGACTTTCTTCACCGCCTCTATTGCATCTGCAGAAAACAGCAGCAGGAGACTTTTTCAGGTGGTCCGCAATTTAGCGGAACCACCTGCTACATCAGGGCCCAGTACGGGCCACATGATCTCCTGCAATGATTTTGCAAAGTTTTTTGCAGATAAAATCGCTCAGATTCGGGAAGAGGTAGACGCCACCGTGGGAGCAGGGCCGGGGCGGGAGAGTGCTAGAGTCCTGTCTAGTCAAATTGCATGGGATCAATTCCAATCTGTTACCTCCGAGGATGTGGACAGGCTGCTTGGACGAGTGAAACCAACCACCTGTCTCCTTGATCCTTGCCCATCCTGGCTTATAAAAGCTAGCCGGGAAGGACTGGGCGATGGGCTTCGTGGGGTGGTGAATGCTTCCCTCCGTGAGGGAGCCTTCCCAGACCCGCTGAAAGAGGCGGTTATCAAACCACTTCTTAAAAAACCATCTTTAGATGCGGCCACGATGGCCAGCTATCGCCCAGTCTCAAATCTTCCATTCTTGGGCAAGGTGATTGAGCGAGTGGTTGCTGAACAACTCCAGGCACGCCTGGAAGAAGCGGACCATTTGGATCCCTTCCAGTCGGGATTCAGGCCTCATCACGGGACTGAAACTGCCTTGGTCGCACTGGTTGATGATCTCCGGCGGGCTAGGGACAAAGGTGAGAGCTGTTTCCTAGTTCTGCTGGATCTCTCAGCGGCGTTTGATACCATCGACCATAACATCCTTCTGGACCGTCTTGAGGGGCTGGGAGCTAGGGGCACTGTCCTACAGTGGTTCCGCTCCTTCCTCCTGGGCCGTGTTCAGAAAGTGGTGGTGGGGGATGAGTGTTCAGACCCCTGGGCTCTCACTTGTGGGGTGCCTCAGGGTTCTGTCCTCTCCCCCATGCTTTTCAACATTTACATGCAGCCGCTGGGAGAGATCATCAGGGGGTTTGGGCTGGGTGTTCATCAGTATGCGGATGATACCCAGCTCTACCTCTCTTTCAAATCAGAACCAGTGAAGGCGGTGAAGGTCCTGTGTGAGTGTCTGGAGGCGGTTGGAGGATGGATGGCGGCTAACAGATTGAGATTGAATCCTGACAAGACAGAAGTACTGTTTCTGGGGGACAGGAGGCGGGCAGGTGTGGAGGACTCCCTGGTCCTGAATGGGGTAACTGTGCCCCTGAAGGACCAGGTGCGCAGCCTGGGAGTCATTTTGGACTCACAGCTGTCCATGGAGGCACAGGTTAAATCCGTGTCCAGGGCAGCTGTGTACCAGCTCCATCTGGTACGCAGGCTGAGACCCTATCTGCCTGTGGACTGCCTCGCCAGAGTGGTGCATGCTCTGGTTATCTCCCGCTTGGATTACTGCAATGCACTCTACGTGGGGCTACCTTTGAAGGTGACCCGGAAACTACAACTAATCCAGAACGCAGCAGCCAGACTGGTGACAGGGAGCGGCCACCGAGACCATATAACACCGGTCTTGAAAGACCTACATTGGCTCCCAGTACGTTTCCGAGCACAATTCAAAGTGTTGGTGCTGACCTTTAAAGCCCTAAACGGCCTCGGTCCAGTATACCTGAAGGAGCGTCTCCACCCCCATCGTTCTACCCGGACACTGAGGTCCAGCACCAAGGGCCTTCTGGCGGTTCCCTCACTGCGAGAAGCCAAGTTACAGGGAACCAGGCAGAGGGCCTTTTCGGTAGTGGCGCCCTCCTTGTGGAATGCCCTCCCACCAGATGTCAAAGAGAACAACAACTACCAGACTTTTAGAAGACATCTGAAGGCAGCCCTGTTCAGGGATGCTTTTAATGTTTGATGTATCATAGTATTTTAATATTCTTTTGGAAGCCGCCCAGAGTGGCTGGGGAGGCCCAGCCAGATGGGCGGGGTATAAATAATAAATTATTATTATTATTATTATAACTACGTTGGAGCATATTTTCTTTTCTTGTGATTTTGGCATTTATGCCAGAAGACAATTGTTGGAGGCCTTACAACTTAACAGGCTCGGTTCTATGCCGCAGGTTCAGGACCTGCTCTTGGACAGGATTGATCAAATTACTTTAATAGTGGTTAATTTTTTGTGGAAGGACTGGGCCGTCATAGAGAGATTTAGTGGTTCGTGACCGGTCGGTGATGTGGTAGTGTTTTACTGTATTATTTATGCAAATTGTTATGCTGAATTTGTATTTTCCACAATTTGTATACGGTGTTTGTTTGATAGTGTGTGGTTTGCTATGCCTAATAAAGGATTGATTGATACTGAACTGCAACAACCTTTCTTATGGATTGTTGGACTCTATGAACAGACAGGTGGAATAGACATTTTCACATATTAAACTGATTAGAGAATGAACTGATCCACTGGCTCTTCTACTTTTTCCATTAAACTTTATGAGCTACTTCTGTTGAAATCTACAATTCAGTACAATGAATAGTATATATTATTTTTTCAAACGTACAGCCGGTTATGTCTTGTGTGTTTATTGAAGCTTTCCCAGAAGAGGCATCTGATTGGCCCCTGTGAGAAGAGGATGCTGAATTAAATGGTCCACTGGCCTGATCCAGCAGGACTCTTCTTATCTACTTAGGTTCTAACTGCTTTGGGTGGTGATTTTGCAGGGTGAGGGGCTCGCCTCTGTGACATTAAAAATCCAAATTTGCACCTGTTTGTTCTTGTGTTTACACCTTGCAACGCCCCTGCTGGGAATCTTTCACAGTATACAAACTTGCAAGGTCCTGCCCTGAATCTAAAGCAGCACTTCCCAAACTTAGATCTCCTGCCGTTTTTGGACTACAATGCCCATCGTCCTTGACCGCTGGTCCTGCTAGCTAGGGACAATGGGAGTTGTAGTCCAAAACCCTAGATTTTGGGGGAAACCATGCTCTAAAAAGCCTGGAAGAGAAAGGTGTCATCATTTCCCCAGTCACTTTCCCTCTCCAACTTTTTTTTAAATTACTCCACAGGTGACCCACATCAAGACCATCAAACAGGAGGACGAGCTGGTAGAGATCCAGTCTGACACGGGGACCTGGTACCGGCGCTGGATGGTCCGCTTCTTGAACCTTTCCCAGCAGGTTAGCTTCCGGAGCAACGAAGGTTTGGTGGGCCCAGCCAAATGGCCCTCTCACTTCCCTCACAAAGGTTGCACTGTTTAGCCACATTCCGTCGCTGTTCCCTGACTCTGGCAACGATTTGCCGACAGACAGACAGACAGACAGTGCCTTCAGAGTCCGATCCTGCACACTTCATAGATAGATAGATAGATAGATAGATAGATAGATAGATAGTTTTTTTTAACATATCATTTTCAATAATTATTAAACATACTTTTATATCTTATACAATTTTTTTGACTTCCATCAATCACATCTGAAAATTTTCCAATCTTTTTCACTTAATTTACATTTCTTACTACCACTATTACATTTAAATATCATAACTAATATCTCTCTCCTTTCTCTTCTTTGCAATATTTCATATATTCCTCCTTACAAAACTTCTTGTAGTCCTACTAGCGTAATTTGTTGATTACAGTTGCTCTTCAAATAGTTTGTATATTTCTTCCAATCTTCTTTGAATCTCTGGTCCTGCAGGTTTCAAATCCTTCCTGTCATCTTGTCCAATTCTGCAAAGTCCATTAGTTTCGTCTGCCATTCTTCTTTCATCGGTATTTCTTCTTGCTTCCATTTCTGGGCTAACAATACTCTTGCCGCTGTTGTTGCATATAAGAACAATTTAATATCCTGTCTATTAATGTCCTCGCTTATAATACCAAGTAAAAATGATTCTGATTTTTTTTTAAAAAAAGTATATTTCAACATCTTTTTCATCTCATTATATATCATTTCCCAGAAGTTTTTTACTTTCTTACATTCCCACCACATATGATAAAATGTTCCTTCTTGTTCATTACATTTCCAACATTTATTACTTGCCTTATACATTTTGACTAGTTTCACAGGTGTAATATACCATCTATACATCATTTTCAGCATATTCTCTTTCAAAGCATTACATGCTGAAAATTTTATTCTTTCTTTCCACAACCTCTACCATACTTTTAGCTGTATATTATATCCAAAATCTTTTGCCCAACTGTGGAAAACCTACACTGATTTACCCTCTTCCCTCCCCTTAGCCCCACCCCGGAGAGGCTCAAAATATGTTTCTCTCTTTTTACAGGTCTGGGCGAATTTCCACCAGTGCTTTGTTCCCGAATACCGTCGGGTGACCCTGATGATGATGGCGGTGTGGTTCACCATGTCTTTCAGGTGGGGCTAGTATAGCTTTATTCCATTTATTTATTTCATAAACTTCATATACAGTGGTGCCTCGCAAGACGAAAAGAATCCGTTCTGCGAGTCTCTTCGTCTAGCGGTTTTTTCGTCTTGCGAAGCAAGCCCATTGACGGCTTAGCGGATTAGCGCTATTAGCGGCTTTTAGCGGCTTTTAGCAGTTTATCGGCTTAGCGGATAAGTGGATAAGCGGCTTAGTGGCTTAGAAAAAGCGGGGGGGGGGGGGGAAGGAAAAAAACAACGCAGGAACTCGCAAGCCCATAGGAAATTTGTTTTGCGAAGCGCCTCCAAAACGGAAAACCCTTTCGTCTAGCGGGTTTTCCGTCTTGCGAGGCATTCGTCTTGCGGGGCACCACTGTACTGCTTGATCGTAGGAGAAAAAACCCTCAAGGCAAAGAATATATAAAACAATAAAATTATCACATTTTTTTTTTTTGCAACAATAATTTAAACCGTACAGAAAGTTAAAGCTGTGATAGAATAGACTAAAACATATACAGTGGTACCTTGGTTCTCAAACGTAATCTGTTCCGGAAGTCCGTTCCAAAACCAAAGCATTCCAAAACCAAGGTGCGCTTTCCCATTGAAAGTAATGCAAAACGTATTAATCCGTTCCAGACTTTTAAAAACAACCCCTAAAACAGCAATTTAACATTAATATTACTATCTAACGAGACCATTGATACATAAAAGGAAAGCAATAATCAATGTGCTGTACTATAAAATAAATAAGACAGTATTGTAGATGATAAAAATTAAAATTATTATTTTTTCTTAACTGCACTGATGATGGTCATTGTTTGGATGGTGGGCTTTTATCCATTTCCACAGTCACACAATCAATCAATCAATCAGTAGCTGAACTGGGTCCACACAGTCACAAAAACATTAACTGAAAAAGCCTCAAAAACCGCAAAATAAATAGCAAAAACAAAAGCGCTGAATTTAATCCGTTCCGGAAGTCTGTTTGACTTCCAAAATGTTTGAAAACCAAGGCGCAGCTTCTGATTGGCGCAGGCTCCCTGGAAACAATAGCCGACAACTGCATTGGACGTTCGGTTTCTGAAAAACATTCGAAAACCGGAACACTTACTTCCGGGTTTTCGGCATTTGGGAACCAAAGTGTTTGAGTACCCAGGCATTTGAGAACCAAGGTACCACTGTAATCCAGGTTGGGGTCATAGTTTTTTCAGTGCTGTGCCTGATAGCTCCATTCCTCTTTCAGCAAAACTGCTTCCTTCACCTCCTACCCCAATCTCCAGCTACAGTGGTAAGGTAAAGGGTAAAGAGCCCCCTGACCATTAGGTCCAGTCGTGGCCGACTCTGGGGTTGCGGCGCTCCTCTCGCTTTATTGGCCGAGGGAGCCGGCGCACAGCTTCTGGGTCATATGGCAGGCATGACGAAGCCACTTCTGGTGAACCAGAGCAGCACACGGAAATGCCCTTTACCTTCCCGCCAGAGCGGTACCTATTTATCTACTTGCACTTTGACGTGCTTTCGAACTGCTAGGTTGGCAGGAGCAGGGACCGAGCAATGGGAGCTCACCCCGTCACAGGGATCTGAACCGCCGACCTTCTGATCGGCAAATCCTAGGCTCTGTGGTTTAACCCACAGCACCACCTGTGTACCTCGGGTTAAGTACTTAATTTGTTCCAGAGGTCCGTTCTTAACCTGAAATTATTATTAACCTGAGGCACCACTTTAGCTAATGGGGCCTCCTGCCGCTGCTGCGCTGCCAGAGCACAATTTTTGTTCTCATCCTGAAGCAAAGTTCTTAACCTGAGGTACTATTTCTGGGTTAGCGGAGTCTGTAACCTGAAGCGTCTGTAACCCGAGGTACCACAGTACTCTAATTTCCCCCCTGTTAAAGTCCACTTACCCTGTGAAACAGCCCCCTTGAATTCTGGGGTTGCACAGCTATGATTATAGGCTTTGATACCCTCAACTTCCCACCTCGCTAACTCGCCTGCAAGCTCATTAGCAGGCGAATATCCAGCTGCTGCAACAGTTAAACACGGAGCTGATATTTAATTTATGCAACAAGGACTGCCGTGCGGCCAGAATCAAAGGCTACCAGTTTGTGCAGCGGCGTAAGGAGAATATTTTAAAAATATTTTTTTTATGTTTTTTCCCTTTTCTTCCCAAAGCCCATAACCACCGAACTCATTTGCTGATATGACTCAGGGGGACGGATGAGAGAAAGAGAATGAGAGAGAGAGAGAGTGAAAAAGGCAGCGTCATAAGGCGCAGTTCCATGACTGATCTCCAGGCAGCTCTCGTTAATTGGAGCTGTCAGTGAAATAATTTTCAAAGAGGAAATAATTGCAAACGGCTCGTGGATCAGTCATGGCTGGAGGCTGGAGATTTGGTTTGCAGGTGTGCGGGGAGAAAGCTTCCTTGGCTGACGATCCTGCGATGGGGTGAGCTCCCGTTGTTCGGTCCCTGCTCCTGCCAACCTAGCAGTTTGAAAGCACTCCAGTGCAAGTAGATAAATAGGTACCGCTCCGGCGGGAAGGTAAACGGCGTTTCCGTGCGCTGCTCTGGTTCGCCAGAAGCGGCTTAGTCCTGCTGGCCACATGACCCGGAAGCTGTACGCTGGCTCCCTCGGCCAATAAAGCGAGATGAGCGCCGCAACCCCAGGTTCGGCCATGACTGGACCTAATGGTCAGGGGTCCCTTTACCTTTACATTCCTTAGTGGGTTGTGGAAACCGCTATCCTGAATAATGTTTTTTGGTAGCGTAGGGAGCACCGGGGGTGAGTTTGTGGGATAGAGGTGGTGTGGCTTCTCAGAGTTTGCCAGTCCAGAACTACCTAAATTGTATGGAATTTTTTTTCATTCCATGCTGCTACAGCAGCAAGAATGCTACTTGCTCAAAAGTGGAAAGAGGAAGAAGTCCTATCAAAGGAAGAACAGATACAAAAAGTTATGGAATATGCAGAAATGGTGAAACTTACTGGAAGAATAAGAAATCAAGATAACAAACTTTTTATAAAAGAATGGAAATGGTTTATTGAATATTTGCAGATAAATTGTAAACAGATAAAATCATTAGCAGGATTATTGTAATAACCTGTAGTTTCACAAGAGTATATATTTACAGTAGGTAATTAAATGAGCAAATGAAATGAATCTGGATATGCAGAAGATATTAAAAAAAAAAACTTATACTGCAGAAAGAGGGGGAAGGAAGTCAAATTTTGAAATGTTAAATTGATTGTAGAACTAATGAAATGTATAAACTTGAAATTTAAATAATTAAAAAAACACCTTTAAAAACACCAAAAAATTGCCAGCCCCTGAATTAGTCTTGCAACCGGACAGCCACAAAACCCCCAACCAATATCGGGGATTTTATAGGGGGGGTCTCTGAACTGTGTTCAGAAACAAACTGGTGCAAACAACTATGAAGTGCTCCGGGATCTTCTCTGCATCGAACGCTTGTGGTTCAATCTGACTCAAGTCTCCAGAGATTTCCCTTCTGTCTCAGTCCTCCCCCTCCTAACTCTTTCCTCCCCTTCCTCCGGCAGTTACTACGGTCTGACAGTCTGGTTCCCAGACATGATCAAGCACCTCCAGAACATTGAGTACGCCTCTCGCACCAAGGTGTTCAACAACGAGTCGGTGCGCCACATCACCTTCAACTTCACGCTGGAAAACCAGATCCACACCCGCAGCGAGTATTTCAACGACAAGTAGGTGGCCTCTCTCTCTCTCGCTCTGCAAAATGTGGTAGCCCTACAATATGATAGGCTCTGGTTCGCCAGATGGGTCATGACCGAGACCATTGGGAGTTTGTTCCTTGTTGGTTGGTTGTGCGGGAGAACGGGGCCTTCTCACTGGTGGCCCCCGTCTCTACCATTTATGGAATGCTTTCTCCTGGGAAAACACGCCTGGCACCAAGATGGTTATCTTTTAATGCCAGACTAATACCTTTCTGTTTTGGTGGTTACACTACCCTCGACGGTGGTGCTCAATTTTCAGTGGGGCGGGGTTATGACTTGTCCTTATCGTATCCTTGGATGAGAATTTTAGGGATAGAATCATACAACTGCAGAGTTGGAAGAGACCATGAGGGTCATCTAGTCCAGGGGTCAGCAAACTTTTCAAGCAGGGGGCCAGTCCACTGTCCTTCAGACCTTGTGGGGGGCCAGACTATATTTTGGCAAAAAAATATGAACGAATTCCTATGCCCCACAAATAACCCAAAGATGCATTTATTATTATTATTATTATTATTATTATTATTATTATTATTATTATTACCCCACCCATCTGTGGCTCGGTTTGCCCAGCCACTCTGGGCGGCTTCCAACAGAATATTAAAATACAATGACCTATTAAACATTAAAAGCTTCCCTAAACAGGGCTGCCTTCAGATGTCTCCTAAAAGTCTGGTAGTTGTTTTTCTCTTTGACATCTGGTGGGAGGGTGCCACTACTGAGAAGGCCCTCTGCCTGGTTCCCTGTAATTTTAAATAAAAGCACACATTCTACTCATGTAAAAACACCAGGCAGGCCCCACAAATAACCCAGAGATGCATTTTAAATAAAAGGACACATTCTACTCATGTAAAAACACGCTGATTCCTGGACCATCCGTGGGCCGGATTTAGAAGGCCATTGGGCTGGATCTGGCCCCCGGGCCTTCGTTTGCCTACCCTTGGTCTAGTCCAAGCCCTGGCAATTCAGGAATCTTTCACCCGACTCAAACCCATAACCTCTCTGTTTTACGACAGGTTTATAAGCCTCAAAATGAAGTCTGTGTCCTTCGTTGACTCCTTGTTCGAAGAATGTTACTTTGAGGACATCACAACTAGCAATACGTTCTTCAAGAACTGCACCTTCATCTCTACCGTCTTCTACAACACGGGTAAAGTCTGAGGCCGCCGCGTGCCAAAAAAGCAAACAAAAACCTTTAAAAAATATTTTCTTTTTCCAGTTTTTCAAATGTCCCTACAATGAAAATTACATCTGAAGAAAAAAATATACCGTATTTTTCGCTCTATAACACGCATCTGACCATAACACGCACGTAGTTTTTAGAGGAGGAAAACAAGAAAAAAATATTCTGAACGAAACAGTGGGTGCATGATTTTTATGGTTCATGCTGTGGCCACAGACATGTGATCTGATGGTGAGTTTGGGGTAGCCCAATGCAAAAATCCTGAGGATCCATGTGGATCCGTGCTTTGTAACCACGTTTTAAGTGGGGAGGGAAGGAAAAGCACTCAAGGGACAAGGAGCACGCGTGGAGAAGGAGCTTTTCGGCGAGCTGAGCGGGGAGGAGGGAGGGAAAGAGCACTGTTGCTTTAAAGGTATACTTAAGGTACTTGCCCTGTGCCTGGGTTTTTTCCCATTTAACAGTTTGCAGCCTTTTCCTTCTGCTCCTTGTTTTGAGGCAGAATAGATTTGAGCAAGTGAGGAGGACTTGGATTGCAGGGGATTCACCATTAGCTGTGTAAAAGCGCTCCTCCTTGTAGCCTGAGTGATAAGCAGCCACCAGCAGCAATAGAATGGAGCACAAATAATAATAATAATAATAATAATAATAATAATAATAATAATAATAATTTATTATTTATACCCCGCCCATCTGGCTGAGTTTCCCCAGCCACTCTGGGCGGCTCCCAATCAGTGTTAAAAACAGTACAGCATTACATATTAAAAACTTCCCTGAACAGGGCTGCCTTAAGATGTCTTCTGAATGTCAGGTAATTCTTTATCTCTTTGACATCTGATGGGAGGGCGTTCCACAGGGTGGGCGCCACTACCGAGAAGGCCCTCTGTCTGGTTCCCTGTAGCCTCACTTCTCGCAGTGAGGGGACCGCCAGAAGACCCTCGGAGCTGGACCTCAGTGTCCGGGCAGAACGATGGGGGTGGAGATGCTCCTTCAGGTATACAGGACCGAGGCCGTTTAGGGCTTTAAAGGTCAGCACCAACACTTTGAATCGTGCTCGGAAACGTACTGGGAGCCGTGCAGATCTCTCAGAACCGGTGTTATGTGGTCCCGGCGGCCACTCCCAGTCACCAGTCTAGCTGCCGCATTCTGGATTAATTGCAGTTTCCGGGTCACCTTCAAAGGTAGCCCCACGTAGAGCGCGTTGCAGTAGTCCAAGCGTGAGATAACCAGAGCATGCACTACTCTGGCGAGACAGTCCGCGGGGAGGTAGGGTCTTAGCCTGCGTACCAAGTGGAGCTGGTAGACAGCTGCCCTGGACACAGAGTTAACCTGCGCCTCCATGGACAGCTGTGAGTCCAAAATGACTCCCAGGCTGCGCACCTGGTCCTTCAGGGGCACAGTTACCCCATTCAGGACCAGGGAATCCTCCACACCTGCCCGCCTCCTCTCCCCCAAAAACAGTACTTCTGTCTTGTCAGGATTCAACCTCAATCTGTTAGCCGCCATCCAACCTCCAACCGCCTCCAGGCACTCACACAGGACCTTCACCGCCCTCACTGGTTCTGATTTAAAGGAGAGGTAGAGCTGGGTGTCATCTGCATACTGATGAACACCCAGTCCAAACCCCCTGATGATCTCTCCCAGCGGCTTCATATAGATGTTAAAAAGCATGGGGGAGAGGACGGAACCCTGAGGTACCCCACAAGTGAGAGCCCAGGGGTCTGAACACTCATCCCCCCCCACCACTTTCTGAACACGGCCCAGGAGGAAGGAGCGAAACCACTGTATAACAGTGCCCCCAGCTCCCAGCCCCTCTAGACGGTCCAGAAGGATGTTATGGTCGATGGTGTCAAAGGCCGCTGAGAGATCCAGCAGAACTAGGAGACAGCTCTCACCTTTGTCCCTAGCCCGCCGGAGATCATCAACCAGTGCGACCAAGGCAGTTTCAGTCCCATGATGAGGCCTGAATCCCGACTGGAAGGGATCCAAATGGTCTGTTTCCTCCAGGCGTGCTTGGAGTTGTTCAGCAACCACCCGCTCAATCACCTTGCCCAAGAATGGCAGATTTGAGACTGGGCGATAGTTGGCCAAATTGGCCGGGTCTAAAAAAGTAGTAGGGGCACTAGGACCCAGACAATGCTCGAATCTATCCTGCCTGAAAACAAGCTGTTCCCTCCCATCGGATCAGCTGAGACGCGGGGATTTGTGAAGTTTTCCCCTCTCCCTCATCCCCAGCCTTTTTTTTTTAACTTCCTGGTTTTCACTGCGTGGCTCAGAGCTCGAGGTTGGTTTTATTTTGCTGCTGGTTGCTTAAATTTTATCTTTCCTGCCGTCCCTCTGCAGCCTCATTGCTCTGTTTAGAGAGCGCACGGACCTTTGCTAGCGTCTGTCCCTCCTCCCGTGTAAGCGGCTGCTGCCCGCTTTGCTGCCATGGCTCTCCTTCCCTCCCTCCGCTCCAGGTCACTTTAAAGCAAGCAAAGCGAGAGCCTAGTAGAGTGTGTAAGCGGCTCCCGCTTTGCTTGACTGACGGCAGCCATGGCTCCGATCCGTGCATTCGCTCCTTAACACGCACAGGCATTTTCCCTTACTTTCTAGGAGCAAAAAAGTGCGTGTTTTGGAGCGAAAACTACGGTATATCCTGGTGCTCCTTCCTATTCTATGGTTAAGTCATGCCACCTCCTGGTAGGACCAGTTGCTTAAGTGAGTTTCCTTTTATTCTTTTATACATTGTGGAAGCCCATGTAGAACCACAGGACTGTACAGTAGGAAGGGACACCAAGAATCATCTAGTCTGACCCCCCTGCAGTTCATTTAATAAATAAAAATAAAATAACCCTCTGTCTGTCTCCTCTTGACCCACAGACCTCTTTGAGTACAAGTTCATCAACAGCCGGATCATCAACAGTACCTTTCTCCACAACAAAGAAGGCTGTCAGCTGGACTTCAGCGATGACAACAATGCCTACATGATTTATTTTGTCAGCTTCCTGGGCACTCTCGCCGTGCTGCCAGGGAATATAGTCTCTGCGCTCCTGATGGACAAAATCGGGCGACTTCGGATGCTGGGTAAGGGTTAGAGGTAGTCCTGTCGCCATTCACAGATTAAAGAGATATAAAAATAAAAATAAAAATAAATTTTTATTTATACCCCACCCTTCCCAGTTCAAAAACCGGGCTCAGGGCAGCTAACAACAAATTTAAAACACTTAATTATAAAAGCAGCATAAAATGCAGTATAAAAACATGAATAACAATAAAATTCAAAAATCAGTTTAGGGGAAATAAGCATTAGGTAACCCCCAGGGCTAGCTGGCTGAATTGGTCCTACTTGGGCCAGCGAGGAGACCAGGCAAGAATTAGCTGTGGTGTCTCAGAGCGGGTGATCTTCATAAAAGGGGAAGGGAAGGGAAATAAAAAATCAGGCTGAATTCAAATTGAAGGCCAAGCGGAATAGTTCTGTCTTACAGGCCTGACGGAAGGAGGTTAAATCCTGCAGGGCCCAGGTCTCATGGGACAGAGCATTCCATCAGGTCGGAGCCATCACTGAGAAGGTCCTGGCCCTGGTGGAGGATAGTCTGACTTCCTTAGGGCCCAGGACCTCTAAACTATGGTTATTCATGGACCTTAAGGTCCTCTGCAGGGCAGACCAGGCGAGGCGGTCCCGTAGATATGAGGGCCCTAAGCCACAAAGGGCTTTAAAGGTCAAGACCAGCACCTTGAACCCGACCCTATACTCTACCGGGAGCCGGTGCAACTGGTAAAGCACTGGGTGAATATGCTCCCATGGCAGGGACCCCGTGAGGAGCCTCGCTGAAGCATTGTGCACCTGCTGGAGTTTCTGGGACAGTTTCAATAGCACAGCGAAGGCGGCTGCCTAATTTCAATAGGCAGGGAGTTCCACAGTGTAGCTGCTGCCACACTAAAAGATTGAGTTCTTACAAATGAGAAACGGGTGTTATGTAGTGCCTCTAGAAGTGCCAGTTCTGTTGGTCGCAAGTGGTTTGAGGAGTATGGCAATCTTGCAGGCAAACTTCCGCCAAGTTGCTAAAGGCTTTATATACGGATAGGAATGTCCTGTCTAGAAATTTCCCACCTAATTACTGGGGAAAAGGCACCGGTCAGATCACAGGATATTTATGGCCAAAACAGACAATGCCTTAGTGTGTCTGTATTATTATTTTTTTGCCAGCTGCAGGGACCACAGATCCAGAGCAGGATTGTGGCATGAGTAAGAGGTGAGAGCCAAGTCCTTTGTGCTGCTTTCCTGTTGAAAACTGCTCCCCCACACTCTGAATTTTAAGTTGCTCCATGAGTGTAAATGACAGGTTCTTTTCAGGAGCAAAGGAGGAGGGCGTTTTCTTTAAGAAAAGGGCACGGGGGGGGGGGGGGGATGATTGCCCCAGCTGTGTGCTGCAATTCTGATGTAGACTAGGACTCCGCTCAGTCCTTGCACTGCACACAAAATGCAGCTCAGTCACTAGAGCGTGAGACCCTTGTGGGTTCGAGCCCCACGTTGGGCAAAAACGGGTCAGCTAACTTTTTCAGCAGGGGCCGGTCCACTGTCCCTCAGACCTTGTGGGGGGCCGGACTATATTTTTTAGGGGGGGGGGAAATGAATGAATTCCTATGCCCCACAAATAACCCAGAGATGCATTTTAAATAAAAGGACACATTCTACTCATGTAAAAACACGCTGATTACCGGACCATCCGCGGGCCGGATTTAGAAGGGTGATTGGGCTGCATCCGGTCCCCGGGCCTTAGTTTGCCTACCCATGGGCAAAAAGACTCCAGCATTGCGGGGGGTTGGACTAGATGACCCTCGTGGTCCCTTCCGCCTCTACGATTCTGTGATTCTGTGGCAGTGCATTTTGGTGCAAAGAAAGGTTTCGGAGGGGCAGGGAATCTGTTGCTTTGTGGCCCTTTTGACTTTCGTGCTAATTGGCCTCATTAGTTAATGTTTCCCCCATGAAAGAGCCTGTGTGATTTGCTTAAAAGACCCTACTAGGCTGCATTTTCATTTGTGTGAATAGTTGCTGATTTTGAATAAATGAGTAACAAAGCTTCTGGAGAACTAGGAACCAAATTGGTGCGTGGGCAGGATTTCTGATGAACAGTTTACATCGGTGGGAGGGATGGCATCGTGGCACCTGGGAGCCCTCCGCCCCCCCTTGAGCCCTCCGCCCCCCCAAATTCCCTGAGCTCCTCCACCTCTTTGGACATGAGCTAGTGAGGATGACGACCTTTCTTCTCCCTTGAAAAGCACATAGAGCTGAAAGAGTGACGCTTTTCCAGGCACAGGTTAAGTCCATTGCATCTGATTGTTACCCAGATACCTTGGGAAATCAATGAGTGTGTGTGTGAGAGAGAGAGCATAGCTGTCAACTTTTCCCTTAGGGACGCAGGTGGCGCTGTGTGTTAAACCACAGAGCCTAGGACTTGCTGATCAGAAGGTTGGCAGTTCGAATCCCTGTGACGGGGTGAGCTCCCGTTGTTCGGTCCCTGCTCCTGCCAACCTAGCAGTTCGAAAGCGCCTCAAGTAGATAAATAGGTACCACTCTGGCGGGAAGGTAAACGGCGTTTCCATGCACTGCTCTGGTTCACCAGAAGCGGCTTAGTCATGCTGGCCACATGACCTGGAAGCTGTACACCAGCTCCCTCGGCCAATAAAGCGAGACGAGCGCCGCAACCCCAGAGTCAGCCACAACTGGACCTAATGGTCAGGGGTCCCTTTACCTTACCCTTATTCTGAATAGGATTCCTCGCAAGAAAAGGGAAAAGTTGACAGCTTTGGAGAGAGAGAGAGCATTTTCTTTTACTCTATTGAGACAAATATAAACATATTTACACACTTTGTATACAGGAAAGAACTAATAACAAAGTTTGCTACATTCTTATTATTTGGCTGTATTCAACTGAAATTGCAGACCGGTTGAATTAAGTCAGCATGGCTAACTGGGCTCCATTAATCCAATGGGTCTACTCTGAGTAGCACTTAGCTGGGTACCACCTGTTAATCAACACTATTGCAGAAACTCTTATTTTTAGCAGTACTCAAAAGGCTGCCAGTAATACCGAGTCCTCCTCTGGGTTTTGAACCTTTCCCCTCATGAGGTCTAGAAACTTGTTTGACGATTCCTAAGAGATCGGCTTCTGCGATGGACGCAGAGGGCAACGGGCGCAGTCAGACATGCCTAACCTTGAATTAGGACTATCCCATTGACTCCTCTCTCTTCACTTTCTCCCCTCCCACCTTCTCCCCGACGCATCCAGCCGGGTCGAGCGTCATGTCCTGCGTGAGCTGCTTCTTCCTCTCATTCGGGAACAGCGAGTCCGCCATGATCGCCCTCCTCTGCCTATTTGGTGGGGTCAGCATAGCTTCTTGGAACGCCCTGGATGTCCTCACGGTGGAGCTCTACCCATCGGATAGAAGGTAAGCCTTTCATCCTCCTCTTTGCAGGAACCCCAGTTCTTGGGGGAAGCCTACCAGAGTTGTAGGGGTCTGCGGTTGGGTGGTGGCCAAAGGCTATTTCTGCAGCAGAGACCCCGCCTCCACCATCCTGGAGCCGACCCATCGGCATGAAAGGGGAGCATTCCTAGCCAATGAGAAGAAGCCCTCTTTCCCTTTGTGCTGATTGGAGCCAAAAGGAGGTGGGTCAGCCACTGAGGATTTGCTCCTAGGGTCACCCTGCAGAAGTTGGGCAGGAGTGTGCTGGGCCTGGGGAGTAACCCATGAAACGTGGTCCAGGACCGGTCCAGAAACCGTAGGTTCCGCTAGGAGTCAGTCCAACAGGGCCAAGGCAGGAAACCAGGCAAGGACAGGCAGTGGCGTAGCATGGGGGATGCAGGGGGGGCCAGCCGCAACATCTGGGGGGGGGGCGCTCGCACTCGCAGCTCTCTGCCCCTACCTGGCTCACTCACTCTCACTGCAAACAATACATGTGCTTAGGGGGTAAGGGTTTCTTTAACTAATCTAGTGGAAGAGACTCGAGTGCTAAAATCCACGGGTTAGGGGGCGCAAATTACTTGCCTTGCCCCAGGTGCTGACAACCCACACTACGCCACTGAGGACAGGTACAGGATCTCAGGCAGGATCTAGCATACAGCAATGTTGCTCCCACAACCTGGGGCGGGGTCTGACTGCCTTTGTCGGGGTAACGGCCGGTCCTGATCCCCCGGCAACTCACCTCCCTGTCTCGCCCAAAGGCAAGCACTCCTCCTGCAAGTACTCAGGTCTCTCCTTCTCTCAGACCTCAGTCTCTGCAGCTCGGGAGATGTCGGTGGGTTACTAGACCCAGAGGCCGCCTCAGCCTCCCCTGACCCAACCGGTAGTGGAGCAGCTGTAAGTGATGGCCCAGCCGGAGGCAACAAGGTCATCCCTGCATCTGGAGCCAGGGCAGGCTCTGGCCCCTGATTCGGCCCAGCTGGTGCTTGTTGCAGCGGAACCTGTGCAGACTGGGGCTCTTCAGAATCAGGCCCCAGACTTGGTTCAGATGATGCCTGAGGCAAAGGATCCGGTGCAGACTGAGACTCCTCTGGTTCCGAGTCCGAGTCCCAGGCCATCACAAGGAGGAAGCACGGAGGAGGAAATTGAACTGGAAGGTCCAAGATCTCTAAGGTGCGGAGGTTTCTTGCAGAGATCTTGCTGTTGTCCATCGGCAGTTGACACCTGGCAGGGTGTCCATTTGCAGAAGACAGTCCTTCACTGCAGGGGTGGGGAACCCGGAGGATAATCCTGGCCCCTGAGGCTATTTCCCCGAAATCATAACTCACCAGCTGACATCCCTTGCAATCATCATCTGAGCAGGGGTGATGGGTGCTGCAATCCAGAACATTTGCGAGGAGTCAGACTTCACTAAATGACCCTTGCGGTCCCTTCAAACTCTACGATAGTACAAAGTAGGGGGAAGTTGCCCTCGCAAAGTGTGTCACGGATCTTTCTTTTGGCTCCTATGAATTCAGATGCCGCCGCAAAACCTCCTGTTGCGAATGGAGAATTTTGCTTAAAAGAACCCCCAGATCCCAAGTTGATAGTCCTCATGGTTTACAAGGACAACAATGTATATGATTTTTGGGGGAATAGGGACAGGAGGGTTCAGAAGCACTGCCTGAATGCTTCTGCGATGCCAGAACTATGGGAGCTGTCTAGATTGCGAAGGACTCTAGAGGTGGCCCAAAGCGGTTAATTGCATCCCTCCCTGCATTGCAACATCTTAAAGAAGAAAGTGTAAAATCCAAATCTCATGACGGTGCGGTCCTGTCCCTTCCCTCCCAGCGCCTCCAATGTCCTTTCAGGGATAAACACTTTGCAGGGGGGAAGCGAGAGGCTGCCTAGCATTGGAAATGAGATCAAGCCGAGAAAAAGTGACGCATCCAGCTTGCCAGTCACACGCCAGCCCAGGCTGCCCTCAGGGACCTTGGCAGCACAGGAGAAAAGGAGGAGGGGGAAGAGAGAGGGAAAAAGAGAGAGAGAAGGCAGGTTGAATGGCTCCTGGAGAGGAGCAGAAACCCAGTTCTGCGTTTTTTCAGTGAAGGAGAGGGGGGGGGCGAAAGCTTAGAGGTCAGGTCACAGAGGCTGAGGTCTGTTTCGAAGCAGCAGCACAAACAGGCTTTGCAAAAATGGAGCAGCTGTAATAAAATCAGCAAGACGTGTTGATTTTCTTGATTATTTATTAGTAAGAATTTATACGCTGCTTGGAGGTAGCAAAAAACCTGAAAGCGAAGGCTTACAAAATACAGTGGTGCCTCAGGTTAAGAACTTAATTCGTCCTGGAGGTCCTGGAGGTTCTTAACCTAAACCAGCGCACAATTTCTGTTCCCATCCTGAAGCAAAGTTCTTAACCCGAGGTACTACTTCTGGGTTAGTGGAGTCTGTAACCTGAAGCGTCTGTAACCTGAAGCGGTCTGTAACCCGAGGTACCACTGTATAGATCAAGTTGTTGTTGTTGTTGTTGTTGTTGTTGTTGTTGTTTTAAATGCCCTTCTTCCTCCCTCTTCCGTTTCCTCTTTCTATCATCATCATCATCATCATCATCATCATCATCATCATCAACAACAACAACAACCCCCCCCCCCAGGGATCTCTAGCATAGCTGTCAACTTACAGATTTGAAAATAAGGGACCAGCAGCCTCGAAAATAAGGGATCAGCAGCCAAAATAAGGGATTTTCCGGGCACAGGTATGTTCAGCTTCTGAGCCCCTCTGAGCCAAAGGCAGAAAGCCCAGCCAGCAGCCAAAAGAAGTCTCATCAATAAGGGACAACAGCAGGACATGGCGCTGGGATAAGGGACTGTCCCGCCAAGTAAGGGACACTTGACAGCTATGATCTCTAGTTGGTGCACATGGTTCTTCTCCCCATTTTATCCTCACGACAGCTGTGTGAGGTAGGTGAGGCTGAGAGGCAGTGACTTGGCCCAAGGTCACCCCGTGAGCTTCGTGGCTGAGCGGGGGATTCCAACCCAACTTTTCCAGGCCCTACCTAGTCCAACACACAAACCATTACGCTACACTGGCTCTGGTTTCCTCCATTTGTGTCGCTGGCTTGCACAGCTAGGGCGAGGAGTCAGGTTTTTCCTGATCAGCAAGCAACTGGTATGAAGATTGTGTTTTTAAAACAGGAGATTCCCCGTGGCGAGATGCTACCTCAAAGCCTGGCAGACTTATCGTGCCCAAAGAGAGGCCGTGGATGTCAATAACTTGTAGTTATTTCCTGATTCTGAGATGCAGCTGCCTGGAGAACAAATTCTCTCCCTGAAAAAAAACCACAACCCCTATTTGCATCTTTTTCTTGATATTCCGAAGGCATCCTAAGGGAAGTTTGATTTTTTTATTATTATTAAATTTTATTTAACATAATTATTACAAAATACAGTATAAGCAAAATACTGCAAATACATACATATTTCAGATAAGCACACACATATATAAAAAGGAACAAAAAGGAAAAAAGGAAGAAAAGAAAAAAGAAAAAGAAAAATTGGAAGAAAAATTGGAAGAATTTATTCTACAAATATCTCAATAATAAAATTTCACTGATTGACTTCCACCGCTTACACTGTACTTCCCATATACATTTTAAGCAAAATTGTATCTGCTATTCCATATTTTCCCCATACAATCTCATACAAATATTCTAATCAATAAGTTTTCTAAATCTTTCATAAATCTATTCTAAAGACAACCAATACCTTACACAATACCTTTTGTTGTGTTTTTATATTTTGTGGGAAGCTGCCCAGAGTGGCTGGGGCAACCCCAGTCAGATGGCTGGGCTTAAAGGTAAAGGTAAAGGGACCCCTGACCATTAGGTCCAGTCGTGGACGACTCTGGGGTTGCAGCGCTCATCTCACTTTATTGGCCGAGGGAGCCGGCGTACCGCTTCCGGGTCATGTGGCCAGCATGACTGAGCCGCTTCTGGCGAACCGGAGCAGCACACGGAAACGCCGTTTACCTTCCCACCGGAGCGGTACCTATTTATCTACTTGCACTTTGACGTGCTTTTGAACTGCTAGGTTGGCAGGAGCAGGGACCGAGCAACGGGAGCTCACCCCATCGCGGGGATTCAAACCCCCGACCTTCTGATAATAACATTATTATTATTTCTTCCTTTGCTTCTAGGACGACTGCTTTCGGCTTCCTCAATGCCCTGTGCAAACTGGCCGCCGTCCTGGGCATCAGCATCTTCACGTCCTTTGTGGGCATCACGAAAGCGGTGCCCATCCTTCTGGCGTCGGCGGCGCTGGCCGTGGGGAGCTCCCTGGCCCTCAAGCTGCCGGAGACACGGGGGCAGGTGCTGCAGTGAGCGTGCGTCCGTGCGAGCGTGTGAAAAAGAGAGAGAGATATTCGCACTCGGCCCTCATCCGCGCCTGCCCCGTCCCACTTGCCAGGGGAGGGGGGCAAGTGGCAGATCTAGAGTTGTAGACACTGTGACTGTCTTGTCGTACCATTTCAACCGGGGGGGGGGGAACCAACCGTGGTCTGGGCTTTCGCCCGCAGACAAATCTCACCCCCGGCCCTTCTCCCCAATTTCCTCTTGTGGTTATCGGTGTACGTGTGAATCCTCACCCCGCCTCCACCCATCCAAAAAAATGACCCCAATGAAATAGCAGGGGGACCGGATGAGGCGCAAAGTCGCCTCTCTCTCTCTTTCTCTCTCTCTGTCTCTCTGCGCAAAAGGGACGCAGACGGGTCAGAGGTCAAACATCGGGGGGGGCGGCGGTGTGACCCCCCTCCCGAACCCATGGCATTTCAGGGTGTGTGACCCCCCCCCCGCAAACCACTTCACCAATCCAAGCTGGGGTATGTGTGCATGTGTGTCCAACTATCTGGTAGAGGACATGTGACGATGTTTTACACCAATGTGTAAGCTTGTACAAAACAGTAAATCTCACAGATCTCGGGTGTGTTAACGTGCTCCAAACATCCCCTTTTCCTTTCATCTCCTTCTTCTTTTTTATTTTTAAAAAAGGGGTTCTCAAGAGGCACGCTTTTGTGTCTCGGTGCACACCCACCCCACTTGTGTGTGTGTGTGTGTAAATATATACAGCGGGGGGAGACAAACAAAACAACCTCCCCCAAATCATAGCGTCCGTTTCTGGGTGTGTAAAACTAGCGTCGGTTCGGGTGTGTGATTTCGTTTAGCTTGACGTTTCAGGGCTCCGGATGGGGTTGGCGCCGCTGAGGGAGGGTGGAAGAGCCTTCGGGTTTCTGGGTGCGGTGCCAAACAGGCCCTGTCGTCCCGCAAACCGGGCTTCGCTCTTGTGAGCCTCTCCACAACCTGTACATTCATTGTGCATCTGTGTCATTGGCTGCTGGTGGATCTGTTTTGCTTTGGGACTCGAGTCAGCTGCCATGATTCCGAGCCAGGGGCCTTGGGCCCATCTAGTCCAGTGTTGCTGACACTGACCAACAGCAGCGGCGCTCCGGGGGTGTCAGGTCTCATCCAGGCCTACCTGGAGATTGGAGCCTGGGCCTTTTGGGGTTCTCCTCTGCTGAGATTGCCCCTTCCCTTCCCCAAGATATAGGAACATATGAAACTGCCATATACTACTGGCCCAAGAGGTCAGTATTGTCTGCTCGGACTGGCAGCAGCTGTGCCGGATTTCAGGTAGGGGGGCTCTCAGCCCTCCCTGGAGAGATGCCTTCAAAGGATGGAAGCTGGGACTTTCTGCTTGCAAGGCCAAGCTATTGTTGTAAACAAAAATTGCCCTTTTCCCTTATGGGGTATCCAAGAGCCCATATAGAGTCCTTATACAGGTGCCCTATTGGTAGGAGAAAATAACAGAGGCCAACCAGAGAATATTGAGAAGCAAAGCAGCGAGTAAGCTTTCTTGATCTGTTGCAACAGGGTCCTCACACCACATGCAGGAGAGGAAAATGGCGCGCAAGGCCTTATAAAGACTTTTGAAATTGCCACCCTGTAGATCAAGACCACCCCCAGAAACATCATACATACATCACCGAAGGGGTGTAACCTAAGACCACCCCTCGGATACATCATACCTACAACACAGAAAAGGCGGTCTTAAAACAGAAATTTGAATGTTGTTTTTCTCCTGTCGTTCTTTATCTCCTGTCTGGCAGGTTACTTGATTGGATTGCCTGGGTAGCCTGGCCAGTCTTTTGTAATGATAAATACTTAGTTCCTGGGCCAGGTCACAGGCTCACACCCTATTCAAACACAGACATACCCTTAAGACAGGATTTATGAGGAAAGAGACAATGGGAGGTTTCCCACTTTGACCTCGCAGAGAAAACATTTGCTCAGTTTAGGAATCAAAATGGTTCCAGGTTGGTCTTCCTGTGCTGATCTATGTATGTGCTTGGTTGGTACACTTATGAACATTACCATATATCTAAGACCATAAAATTCCTATCACAATATGATGGCCCTTTCCCCAGAGATGGTGACAATAAAGTACCACCAGTCTAATTGGAGAGCTTGCCTTTCGCTTGGTTGGTCTTGTTTCCTATCTAGACGGAAGAACTCACCATCTTCTGGCCCAGGCCTTTGGAACATCTCGCCTCATGGTTGACTGCCACCAACTGCTCTCAGATGAGGGACATGTATTCATGTGACTTTGATTTTATTTGAGGCCCCAAGACAAATTAAGATGCTGCAGTGCCAGTTAGTGGAAACCACAGAGGATATACACAAAGTACCAAATGTGGTGACAGTAATAATAATGCAGCAAAACAACAACACCACAAACTGGCTTATAAGTATAAAATCCAATTTAGTAGAATAATAACTAGAATAGAGATAGACTTGTAACCATTCAAGCAACAAACATACTAAGGTGCCATGTGCAAAACAAAGCCCGGAGATACTGTAAACATGGAGTGGATAAATGTACAACTGTATCTTAACAAGTTAATGGGATGCGGGTGGCGCTGTGGGTTAAACCACAGAGCCTAGGACTTGCCGATCAGAAGGTTGGCGGTTCGAATCCCCGAGACGGGGTGAGCTCTTGTTGCTCGGTCCCTGCTCCTGCCAACCTAGCAGTTCAAAAGCACATCAAGTGCAAGTAGATAAATAGGTACCGCTCTAGTGGGAAGGTAAACGGCATTTCCGTGTGCTGCTCTGGTTCGCCAGAAGCGGCTTAGTCATGCTGGCCACGTGACCCGGAAGCTGTACACCGGCTCCCTCGGCCAATAAAGCGAGATGAGCACCGCAACCCCAGAGTCGGCCACAACTGGACCTAATGGTCAGGGGTCCCTTTACCCTTTACCTTTTTAACTTGTTAAGATACAGTTGTACATTTATCCACTCCGTGTTTACAGTATCTCCAGGCTTTGTTTTGCACATGGCACCTTAGTATGTTTGTTGCTTGAATGGTTACAAGTCTATCTCTATTCTAGTAAATTTGGTTCTATACTTATAAGCCAGTTTGTGGTGGTGTTGTTTTGTTGGAAACCACAGAGGGACAAGACTGTTGCTCCTGTGCTCAGATCCTGCTCAGCCGTGGTGAGAACTGGATGCTGGACTAGATGGGCCGCTGGCCTGATCCTGCAAGCTCTTCTTATGGTCTTAGATGTTTCCCATCCCTGCCTTTGCATCTCCACTCAGGGGCCTCATTGTGAGCTGGGGGCCAGGTCTCTTAATACAAACCGAGAGATCCTTAGCCCTTTATTTCACGACCAAGAAGAAAGGAGGGAGAATCGCTGTTCCAATTTATCGTTTGTGGACCAAAAACTGCCCAGCAAAGCTTGATAAATAAGCACATTTTAACTCAGCAGGATAGCGAATGCGGTCTTCTCGTTCATTCCAATCTCTCTGTTTTTGGTGTGGTTTTTTTCCCCTTTGAAGAAAAAATACCACAAGTGGCGAGGATCGGCTGGACTCTAAGCCTTCAGCCAGCATGACCAATGGTGGGAGCTGGAGTCCCAACAACCCCTGGCTCACACTGCAGAATTATCCATTTAGGATAATTCTGCTTCCCCAATTCCCCAGGAGGGAGAGGGCTAATACTTTTTTGGCCTTACTTGAGAGTTGGTCAGTAGTCTGGGGGGAGGCACAGAGGAACCCTGTGTCATAAACGAAGCACTAAGTCAAACTCAGCATCTTCAAAGTTCCAGGTGTTATTCCCCTTTGTCACCTGGCCCCCGGCAGCTGCAATATCTCCCTCTGGCCAGCTGGAGGGGGTGGTGCTAAAGCACAAACAAACGGTCTTTCCCTCTGGCTGCAGCAGAATAGGGAGTTTCCGAGACACACAGACCCTCAGCCCTTAAGTTATCTGAATATAGAGAGGGAGGCTGCCTAACATCAATAGGCAGGGAGTTCCACTGGTTAAAGCGGTGCCCTGCTGAAGCCACGCCTCCTTGCAACGTTGAACGACAACGCAGCTAATAAATTTACATGCAACCTAACCTTTCCTCTCCTCCTTTGTGAATCTTGACGCCTCTGGATTAAGGTCCTATTTTAAGCAGCTGCTTTTGGGAAGTAACAGATCCACACGGGAAGTATTTATCAATCAAAGCACACACCCCTCCTTTGCGCCTTTCCCCAAAATTGTGACGCTTCCCCCCACCTCAACCCTTCAGTCTCTCTCCATCCTTTACAGTGTAGCTGGTCTTTAAAAACAAACAACCCCCCCCCCACATCCAAACCATACGTAGTTCTGTCTGTATGCAAAATAAAATCAAAAAAATGACAAAAAACCTTGTGTTGTGGTTTTAGCTGTTTTTAGGTGTTTGTAAAAGAACAATTGAGAAGAAAAAAAATCAGGAAAAAAATAATAATAGTCATTAACTTCAGTTGTCGTCTCCAGGTTGTTTCATTTTGTATTAATAAAAAAAAAAAGATAAAAAAACAGAAGCCAAGAATGACGACAAGATGAGACGGTTGTTTTAAATGCTGCGTCGAGAAATAAATATTCCTAAAGGTGCTGCGGATGATGATGATTTAAGGTTTTAAAAAATAAAAAAGGTGGTGTGTGCATAGTTTTTGATCGCTAGGGAAAGGATTTAAATATATGTAAGTCTGGCTCTGGCCCTACACATGAATCTTTCCCCCCCTCTGGAATTATGAACTCATAGTAAAAAAAAGTAAAAAAAAAAAATCTATGTAAAAATGAAAAAAATAAAATAAAAGATTGAAAAAACGGTGATTGTGCGAGTTTAAGTTGTTGAGTTTTTCCTTTTCGTTATTCTTGTGCAAAGAAATTCGGGTATAATGAAAAGTTCATAGAATTATAGTTGGGATTCTCGAGTCATCTAGTCCAGACACGTCCAAGGCATCGATTGCGATTGACCAGTCAATCCTGAGTTGAATTATGGTTGATCGCAATGCCCCCTCCGCTGGTGACGGGCCTGAGCAACCACTACAGTGGTGCCTCGCAAGACGAAATTAATTCGTTCCGCGAGTTGCTTCGTCTTGCAATTTTTTCGTCTTGCGGAGCACGGATTCCCCGGGTATTAACGGCTTTAAGAAAAAGGAAGCAAACCCGCAAGACGTTTTTGTCTTGCGAAGCAAGCCCATAGGGAAATTCGTCTTGCGAAGCAACTCAAGAAACGGAAAACCCTTTCGTCTTGCGCGTTTTTCGTCTAGCGAGGCATTCGTCTTGCGGAGCACCACTGTACCTCGTCCTGAGCTCAGGGGAAGCAGGCTGTATAGCTGTCAACTTACAGATTTGAAAATAAGGGACCACCAGCCTCAAAAATAAGGGATCAGCAGCCAAAATAAGGGATTTTCCGGGCACAGGTATGTTCAACTTCTGAGCCAACGGCAGAAAGCCCAGCCAGCAGCCAAACGAAGCCTCAAGCAGTGGTTCCCACAGCGCAGCAACCCGGTAAAGGGGATGCAGCAAGGAAAACCACCGTCACCTCTCCGCTGGGAAGCGCTGAGCAAAGGCGAGTCCCCAGGCAATGCAACCAATTTGATCGGCACAAGGCATGCAAGCTCCACCCCCCAGTCGTTCTCAGACTCCTTATTGGGTGAGCAACGCAGCCAAGCAACACAGTTGGATTCTCCCTCCTCCCTGGCTGGCAGGGAGGGAGGGAGAGAAGCTGCTTCCTTTGAAACCCGGGAAATTTAAGGGACATCATCAATAAGGGACAGCAGCGGGACATGGCGCTGGGATAAGGGACTTTCCCGCCAAATAAGGGATGGTTGACAGCTATGTTATGGTGCTGCTCGCGTGTAACCACACAGCATAATTCAAGTTGGGCATGCCTGAACTGGTCCAACCCCCTGCAATGCAGCGATATTTTGCCCAACATGGGGCTCAAACCTCCAATCCTGAGATTAGGAGTCTCATGCTCCACTGACTAAGCTTTGCAAAGGTCCTCCTCGCACCCTGGATCAAGACAGGCGCCCGTTTGCAAAATTGCAACGGACCATTGGATAAACTTTGAAAGCGCTATGAAACGAAGGCAAGGGGCCACATTGGGAGGAAAGGTGGGATATACATTTAAAGGTAAATAAAACAATGTTGTGGAAGCACTGAATCTAGCAAAATCAAATAAATCTGTTATTGTGCTGTGGGAGACAAGGGCGATCAAATGCTATAGAGCCCCACGAGGACAAATCTGCAGATTTCTGCTGGCCTCTCACTTCTCTGCACCTAGAAGCTGAAAGTGCAAAAGTTGCAAACTGTTTTCACCCAAACAGGTTCTTCTGGATTATTTCCAGCCCAGCGAGGTGTCCTTGCCTCCTTTTCCATCTGATGAGCCAGAAATCCAACAGGTGCACAGATGGCTTAGTTAGTGCCTGGGAGTATTCACCTGTTGGATTTTGCTGCAGCGCAGCTGCTGAAGAACACGACATGCCCTTCATTTCCCAAGGTGTATAAGGAACCGATCTGGCCATTAACAGATCCACCTTGGAGTCCTTGCGACATTTTGTATCTGAAGATTTAAGTGATTTATTTAACTTTTCCTTATCCATTAGCCCTGGGGTGCTCTACTGAGAGACAGCGGTGGTGTAGTGGTTAGAGCAGAGCTTCCCAAACTTTTCATGTTGGTGACGCACTTTTTAGACATTCATCATTTCACAATTCAGTTTTACTTGGAGGTTAAAGATTCAGGTAGGTAGCCGTGTTGGTCTGACAGTCGAAATAAATAAAACAAAAATAAAAAATTGTCCAGTAGCACCGTAGAGACCAACTAAGTTTGTTGTGGGTATAAGCTTTTGTGTGCATGTCTCTGAAGAAGTGTGCATGCAAGGGACGCGGGTGGCGCTGTGGTATAAACCACAGAGCCTAGGGCTTGCTGATCAGAAGGTCGGCGGTTCGAATCCCCGCGACGGGGTGAGCTCCCGTTGCTCAGTCCCTGCTCCTGCCCACCTAGCAGTTCGAAAGCGCGTCAAAGTGCAAGTAGATAAATAGGTACCGCTCTGACAGGAAGGTAAACGGCAGTTCGAATCCCCGTGATGGGGTGAGCTCCCGTTGCTCGGTCCCTGCTCCTGTCTACCTAGCAGTTTGAAAGCACGTCAAAGTGCAAGTAGATAAATAGGTACCACTCCGGTGGGAAGGCAAACGGCGTTTCCGTGCGCTGCTCTGGTTCGCCAGAAGCGGCTTAGTTAGTCATGCTGGCCACATGACCCGGAAGCTGTACACCGGCTCCCTCGGCCAATAAAGCGAGATGAGCGCTGCAACCCCAGAGTTGTCCACGACTGGACCTAATGGTCAGGGGTACCTTAACCTTTACGGTGCTACTGGACAATTTTTATTTTTTATTTATTTAATAGGAGGTTAAAGTAACCCTTTACCAGCCCCAGGAGGAAAGCTCTGGGCTAGAGTGTCAGACTAGGACCCAGGAGACCCGGGTTCAAATCCCCCCACGTGAAGATCTCGCAGGGGTGACTGTGGGTCAGTCCCTGCCTTCTCTCAGCCCTGAACCTACCTCACAGGACTCTCGTGAAGATTAAATGAGGTGAGGAGAACCATGGGTTTTGTAGGCAAGGAATGCGTTCTGGAGACTTAGGCCTTGTAGGCCACGAATAAGGAACTAGCTTATGAGATTCGCTAGCGGAGTGGAGCTTTTGGATTGGCCAGATCTGAAATAAATACAATCCTGGCCTTCAGCTGGTCCGCTGACCAACTCAGACCATCACCCCTGCAGTAACTAGATCAGGCCAAAGGTGTTTTATCCAACCTAGCCTCCTGTTCGCATGGTAGTCAAATACAGTGGTACCTTGGGTTACATACGCTTCAGGTTACAGACTCCACTAACCCAGAAATAGTGCTTCAGGTTAAGAACTTTGCTTCAGAATGAGAACAGAAATCAGTGGGTTTTCTTCAGCAATAATAACACAGTGGTACCTTGGGTTACATACGCTTCAGGTTACATACGCTTCAGGTTACAGACTCCACTAACCCAGAAATAGTACCTCGGGTTAAGAACTTTGCTTCAGGATGAGAACAGAAATCGTGCTCCAGTGGCGTGGTGGCAGCGGGAGGCCCCATTAGCTTAAATGGTGCTTCAGGTTAAGAACAGTTTCAGGTTAAGTACGGACCTCCGGAATGAATTAAGTACTTAACCCGAGGTACCACTGTATCCCAAAGAACCAGATACGAATTCAGATAGACTGACTCTGGAGCTGGGGGCCCACCTTATTCTCTCAGTAGCCAACCAGGTGCCAAGACCTGAGAGCTTATCTCAGAGAGAAGGCGTTCCAGGTGCGAAACAGGTTCTTCAGCCACTGATGACCCAAACCAGCCTCTGTTGGGACAGCCTCAAAACTGGGGAGGCAAGAGTCATTTAAACATCACCCCCATCACACAAATTGCCACTCCTCCTTTTGAAACCCCAAGGCAGAACCACATAATTGTAAAGTTGGAAGGGACCCAACCCGCTGCGGCACTGTAATCCCCCCCCCCAAAAGGGGAAACAAACCACCGTGAGAAGCCATGCCCCTTGCAAAGTTTAATTTGCTCAAATTACAAAAAGCCAGGCCGGAATGAACTGTTGAGAAACTCAAGCGATTCCCCAGGAAACATCGGTCATCAGCGGAAAAATGGAAGCTCCAAAATGCACACATGATAATCTCTTTTTTTATATGAGAACAAGCCAGAATGACACTCCCAAGGAATAGTGCGAAGTGTCTATTGCGGGGAGGGAATCGCAGAATTGTAGAAGACGCAGGCACCTAACCCCAAACCCCTGCGATTGCAAGAATTGCAGCTATGAACCGGAACACAGGTGTTTCATTTATTCGCTCCAGAAACATGCTCAGATCCGGCCTCTGGTAGCAGAACGCTTCATGCCTGGGGCGTCCCCCCGATCTTCCCGGCCATCTGGGGGTCGTGCTTGGACCCCCCCAGGCACTCGGGGCTCTGGATGATTTTGGGGTTCTTCTCCCACTGCTGGGGGGTCTTGGCCTGGATGGAGAGGGCATGGATGGGCCCGGCCAGCTCCTCCTGCAAAATGTCGTTGACCAGGCGGTGGCGGTGGATGAGCGAGAGGCCCTCAAAGTGCCGGCTGGCTACCACCACCCGGAAGTGCGTCTCGGAGCCCCGCGGAACGGCATGCATGTGGCTGTCGTTGATGATCTCCAGGTGCACGGGCTCCAGGGCTTGTTTCAGTTTGGCCCGGATAGAGGCCTCTACGGGGGTGTTCTCCATGGGCGAGCCGCCCAGCGCTGAGTAGCCGGCGGAGAAGATCGGCCGGCGGAGAGCTCGGCGGAGGACCAGCAGGCCCGAGGACAGCATCGAGAGAGGCCTGCAAGAGACAAGGAGGTTCGCTCATTTCAGTTACGTGTTTGCCGTCTTAAAAAAAGGCACAGCACCAAAGGAAAATGGGTGGGGGGGTTAAGTTCACTGCATGTACTGTGTTAAAGGAAAATATAATGAAAATGATGTACAGATGGTACTTAGTAAAGGTAAAGGGACCCCTGACCATTAGGTTCAGTCGCGGACGACTCTGGGGTTGCGGCGCTCATCTCGCTTCATTGGCCGAGGGAGCCGGCATACAGCTTCCGGGTCATGTGGCCAGCATGACTAAGCCGCTTCTGGCGAACCAGAGCAGCACACGGAAACGCCGTTTGCCTTCCCGCCGGAGTGGTACCTATTTATCTACTTGCACTTACACGTGCTTTCGAACTGCTAGGGTGGCAGGAGCAGGGACCGAGCAACGGGAGCTTACCCCATCACGGGGATTTGAACTGCCGACCTTCTGATCGGCAAGCCCTAGGCTCTGTGGTTTAACCCACAGCGCCACCCGCGTCCCTAGATGGTACTTGACTCCTGTTAAATTAGGGAAAATACCGTATTTTTCTCTCTATAAGACGCACCAGACCATAAGACACACCTAGTTTTTGGAGGAGAAAAACAAGAAAAAAAATATTCTGAATCCCAGAAGCCAGAACAGCAAGAGGGATTGCTGCACAGTGAAAGCAGCGATCCCTCTTGCTGTTCTGGCTTCTGGGATAGCTGCGCAGCCTACATTCGCTCCGTAAGACGCACACACATTTCCCCTTACTTTTTAGGAGGGAAAAAGTGAGTCATATAGAGCAAAAAATACGGTATATCATAACTGTGATAATTTATGTTGGAAATGTAAAGGAAAGGAAGGAACTTTTTATCACATGTGGTGGACCTGCCTCAAGGCGAAAGACTTCTGGGAAAAGATTTATAATGAATTGGAAAAAAAAATGTTGAAATATACATTTATCAAGAAACCAGAGGCCTTTCTTCTTGGAATAACAGGTTTGGAATCGCCCAAGAAAGATGTTAAATTATTTTTGTATGCCACAACTGCTGCTCGAATTTTATTAGCTAAAAAGTGGAAAAAGCAAGAATTACCAACGGTGGAAGAATGGCAGGTGAAAATGATGGACTTTTCGGAGCTAGCTGACCTAACCGGAAGAGTCGGCGACCAGAAGGAGGAGGAGTATCAGGAAGAATGGACAAAATTTAATGAGTATTTAGTTAAATATGTTAAGTTAAATTAATGGGAAACAGCTTGCAGATATTTAATTGGCTTAGGATTTTATATAAGCTAAGTGATGAACTAATATGTTTAATTACAAATTGAAAAGATTTAAGGATGTTAATGCTCAAGTTAATTCATTAGAACTATGATTTGGAAAACTGTTAAAAGGATATACATTGAAATTCAACCAAGGGGAAGTGAGGAAGTCACTTAGCAATGTTAATAAGTGTAATTTCTAATAAGGTTTGATTTATGTTTGTTTGTTTATAATTTTGTGAAAATCAATTTAAAAAATTGGAGAAAAAGAGGAAAATGGGCAGGGAGGGAAGAGGAAGGGGAAAGGAGGAAGTTTTTCTTAGTTACGGGGTTCTTGCGACGACCGGTCAGAAGGGAAATTGTTTCCCTTGCAGCTGCGGCGCAGAAGGTAGCTTGTTTGTTTTGGTTCATGTTTTCAGTCTTAAAAAGGGCACAGCAGAAAAGGAAAACAGGTGGGGAGGGAAGAGGGGAAAAGGTGAGGGAGCTCTGGCACTGTTTCTTAAGTTACGGGGTTCTTGTGATGACTGGCTGAGAGGGAAAGATACCTTTCCCTCTTCTATCATTGAATCATTTTTTATTTTTATCCACAACTTTGTTTGTTTATTTTAGCTGGCTCACCACAGCTGTTACAAATGTCGGCGGCAGCAAGGCAGTCCTCAGGTTCATGTTTGCAATATTTAAAAAGATGCAGCCCAAAAGGAAAATAAGAGGGGTAGGGAAGAGAGGGGAAAGGGGAAATTCTGGAGCTATTTCCTAGTTAAGGGGTTCTTGCAATGACTGGCTGGGAGGGAAAAATCTCTTTCCCTCTTCTATGGTTGATTTATTGTTTTATATATTCTGACCTTTTTCTTAAGAAGACTGATGTGGGGGCTAGGTTTGTTTTGTTTTAAAAACCCCGTAAAAATCCTGCAAATTCAAAGTGTTGGTGCTGACCTTTAAAGCCCTAAACAGCCTCGGTCCAGTATATCTGAAGGAGCGTCTCCACCCACATCGGTCTACCCGGACACTGAGGTCCAGCACCGAGGGCCTTCTGGCGGTTCCCTCACTGCCAGAAGCCAAGTTACAGGGAACCAGGGTGGTGGCGCCCACCCTGTGGAACTCCCTCCCACCAGATGTCAAAAAGAACAACAACTACCAGACTTTTAGAAGACATCTGAAGGCAGCCCTCTTTAAGGAACCTTTTAGTGTTTGATGTATTGCAGTATTTTAATATTTCTTTGGAAGCCACCCAGAGTGGCTGGGGAAGCCCAGCCAGATGGGCGGGGTATAAATAATAAATTATTATTCTTATATAAATCAGGTTAAGGATGAGAGATAAATGAACCACTTTGTGGTTCAGCATCCAGAAGCTATTAAATCGGGGTGGAAGGGAAACTATTGATACACCCCCTTGAGCTTTTTGGGGATGCAATAAATAAATAAATACAGATGCAACAAATAAACAACATATGTGGTTTGTGAAACAGCAAAATGAGGGCCCTCTACGTGGGGTTTAAGTCCTGGAATCCATCTCTTGGGCAAAAAGCCCAGAACTGGAAGAGCGGCTGCTCCCCTGAGCATGTGCAAAGTGCCTTTCCACACACACACACACACCCCGCATCCCAGAACAAGTAATCAAGGTAAGTTTCCAGGGAAGTCTGCCTCCGAAATTAAAACTCCGGGGTTGCATCCGGACCAGGGGATTTGAGAAAGGACGAGGGGGCGATGATGGCTCTAGCGGGCCAGATGCGAAAACAGAAGGGGGCTTTCTGGAGAGGCGGGCGGTCATTACCGGTGAGAGGTGGCTTGCAGGAACGGAAGCTTTTTTGCAAATAAAGGGGAAGGCGGCGGGGTTGGAATGGTTATTAGTGAGCATGCAAACAAATGATTGGTATGGAATTTTACCCATGCATTGCAAAAACAAGGGCGGTGTTGCTAGTTGAGCGCATTGCAAAACGGGGCGCGAGGTGGCTCCAGTTTACACGCAGTGCAAGAAAAATACAGCCTGTCACTCCCCCCCATCCCGCCCCCAGCATCCCTGCAGCCCCGGGGTCCAAACCCCCAAAGCTCCCCCCACCCCAACCTCCAAAAAACAGTCGCCTCCCCCCCCCCACCTGTCCTTCAAGGTAGAGTCTCCAAACTGCGCTTCCTGCACCGCTGACCTTCTCTCTCCTCGGATTGGATTCTAGGAAGCGTCAACAGCACTACAGTTCCCAGCATGCCTCGGGGCCCTCCCTCGCCCCACCCCTCTTCCATGTTTCCTCGGTGCATTCTGGGAATTGTAGTTTTTTTTGCTCCATTTGGCAAAAGCGGGTCTCTTAATGCGAAATGGGAAAGGGATCCGAGTTTTTTTTTGTTCTGCAAAATGCGGGACCTCTGAATGCGCAGGGAAGTGGCGGCTGCGTGTTACCTGAGAGTAACACATCCTTACACCCTATAATGCAACAGGATTTGACTTGCACACTTTATTAGCAAAACAACAAGAACAACTCTGTCCGGATTTTCATTTTTGGGAATATGGCAACCCTAGCTTTAAGATTTTCTTAAATCAGGCACCCCCAAACTCATCCCGCCAGATGTTTTGGGGACTACAATTCCCATCATCCCTGACCACTGGTCCTGTTAGCTAGGGATGATGGGAGTTGTAGTCCCAAACATCTGGAGGGATGAGTTTGGGGATGCCTGTCTTTAAACCCCCCCCCCCCGAAAGAACCCCGAGAACTGTAGTTTAAGGGCGCTGGGAATTGTAGCTCGGTCCGGCTCCGGGAAAACTACATTTCCCAGGATTCTGTGAGGGGAGAAGCCACGTGCTTTTAAGCTTATGGTGTTTTGGAATCAAGCTGCAGTTTGCTGCTTGACCACGGAGTGGCGCAAACTTCTCTCCTGAGAGCCTTTCTGCCAGTATTTACTGTACAAATAGACCTTTCGGAGTTCTGTGTTTAAGAGACAATGGAAGAATATCTGATGCAGGACTTAATCCAGGTAGTTAAGATGCAGCTTATAGCAAACGCATCCTCGCTTGCGCCATGGTTTGTAAGCACCTTGGGGCAGTGACCTCCCTGCTGACGGTTTTCCGTCAAACATGTTGAGAGTTAGATTGGCATAAAGTTGGGTGAGAATCAACTGGTTGCAAATCACTAAGCCAATTGAATGCCCTCATCCATAAATGTCAGATTTTTTTGGACCCACACTGCTGTTCCTCACGGTAGGACCCGAACCAATGGATTCAATTGTTGCAACAAAGGAGATTTCGACTTAAACCCGAATAACTTTCTGGTGGTGAAAGTGAAAAGGATTGTGGACTCGCCTTTGTTGACGGTTTTTAAGGTGGCCATCTGCCAGCGATCCTTTAGCCGTGATTCCTGCGTGGCAGAGGGTTGGACTTCACTAGATGACTCGTGGGTGCCCTTCCAACATTACAATTCTAAGCAGTCTCTGTGTGATCAAGAGACATCTAAAGAGACATCTAAAACTGGGCGGCGGCAATTCCTACCAAACCTCTAGTGGCAGGGAGTTCCGCAGGGCGCAGGACCTGCCACGCTAAAGGGTCTTTCCTGTGCAAAAGCTGACCCAAACCTCAGGGGCATGGCAGGGAACCAACAGAAAGTTCATTTGAGAGTGAGCGGTCGAGGGGGAGCAGAATAACTCCCCAGCTTCCTGAAGCTGCTTCGCCTGGGTCCAATCTGTTAAGGCCTTTGGGAAGCCACAAAGGAGTGTAGCTCTGGGGTTGCACACCTGGAGATGGTGAGGGGGGATTTAAGCGGCCACACCTGGACAAAGCCACTCCCCTCTGCCCTCTCCACCATCAAAGGGGTAGGGTGCCCTCTGGCTAACACCTGCCAGGTTATGGATGGAGCGTGAAGTCAAGCCTTTAAGGAATGCACCCTGGGGTGCCCCCTGCACCTAAGCTGCTAATCACCTGTAATTATGTGTTGTGTTCAAAAATCCAGGGGGGAATTATCTTCCCTGGCGGGGCTAAGCTGTTGTGGGAGGTGGGCCGAGCCTTCAGTGGAAGTTGGAGAGGTTGCAGATTAGGGGCAAAATCAGGGGACGATTGTGCCCCGCTGACACCTTTGTTGCCGCAGCAGGGATGGCACCACAAACACCTTCACGCCAGGCGTTCCACATTCTCCCCCCCCCCTCAAAATTTTTATTGATTTTCCAAATTTTATAGCAAACATCAAAAAACAAACAAAGATCCTAACTGTAATAATTCCATTTTTGTAAACATTTTTTGTTGACTTCCTCAAATCCCCCTAGCTGAGTTTCTATGTATATCATTGTAACAGTTTCCCAAAACTAATTTCTCATAAAATTCACTTAACCAATTAACATCTTTCTTTCTTTTCATTTTAACTTTAGATCTATTATTCTATAACATCACATATTTAAATCCTAAGCCAATCTGGTACTTGCAAGTGTTTCTATTTAAATTATCTTAACATATTTAGCTAGATGGTCTTTAAATTTCATCCATTCCTCCTGGTACTCTTCCTCCTTCTGGTCGCGGACTCTTCCGGTCAGATCGGCTAACTTTCTTGGAATTGCCCAAGAAACATTTTAGATTGTTTTTGTATGCCACAACTGCAGCTAGAGTTTTGTTGGCCAGAAATTGGAAATTACAAGAAGTACCAACAGTGGAGGGACGTGGGTGGCGCTGTGGGTTAAACCACAGAGCCTAGGACTTGCCGATCAGAAGGTCGGTGGTTCGAATCCCTGTGAAGGGGTGAGCTTCTGTTGCTCGGTCCCTGCTCCTGCCAACCTAGCAGTTCGAAAGCACGTCAAAGAGCAAGTAGATAAATAGGTACCGCTCCAGCGGGAAGGTAAACGGCGTTTCCATGCGCTGCTCTGGTTCGCCAGAAGCGGCTTAGTCCTGCTGGCCACATGACCCAGAAGCTGTACGCCGGCTCCCTCGGCCAATAAAGTGAGATGAGCGCCGAACCCCCAGAGTCGGTCACGACTGGACCTAATGGTCAGGGGTCCCTTTACCTTTACCTTTATTCTCAGAATATAGGGATAGAAGCATCTTTCAACAAGGATGCTTTGAAAGTTGCAGTTTTCTGCTGAAGCTCAGCTATCCCACAACACCCATTTCGCTCTCAGGATGGGGGGGGCTCCTTCCCAAAATCCCCTTCTTTCTCCCCTCCATGAAAAGTGGAGAGTTACTTGTGGTATTCTGGAGTAAAACTGGGATTATTCTAGCGGATTGGAACTTGGAACATTTCAAGATCTCCCACGGCAACCCTGTAAGTCCTCCCCATTGTGTCCCCCCCCCCCCCCAGGAATTGTTACTCAGAGGTAGACTGCCCGTGAATCTGGGGCTCTGCTTAGCCAACCTATAGTGGCTGCTGAGAGACCCATAAACCCCCTTCCACAAATTTGTTTAATTCCCCTTCTTAAAGGCCGTTCAAGGCCTGGATTCTGCTGTGTGGCAGGCAGGCATTCAACGGGTGAGCCTTTCCCCCCATTCAGCCCCCCTCCAGGGGAAATTACCTCTTCTGGATTCCTGCCTGTTGCAAAGCTGTTAAACGCTCACACTTTTATACTTTAAACCCCAGGTTGAAAAAACAAACAATAATTGCATTCAATGCAGGCAGACAGAAATCCAACAGGGCATTGTTTCCTCTCTTTCCTCTTGCCCTGGTTTTGCAATCCTTTGACCATTCGTTGACCTCGGCTTTGGAGACATCCCACCCAAGATCTGTAGGCAGAGTGGGGTCGCTTTGGGTCAGGCCTCTGCTAACAGGCCAGTTCTTCAAAATTATATCGCCTGCCAGAATGTATCAAAGTGGCAGGAGGGCACCCTTGACCCCGAGAGCCTGGGAGGGGGGTGGGGTGGGGAGAGAGAAAGAGGGCTTTAAAAAAAAAAATAGAAAAAAACCCCACAACCTTATTTTTGAATGACATTAGTGTTTGCTCTGCCGCCCGGGGTGAAGATGGGAGGTCACCGAAGGGTTAATATGGTGCGTCCTGGAAAATGTTCATTCAGGACTTAAACAACCTTCAGGAAGGGAAGTGGGTCAAGCTTTCCCCCCTCCTCTTCCACCCCACATTTTATTTTATTTTGGACGGGAGGGAAGTGGGTTGAGGACAGGATCATTATGGCAAGATGGAGAGCTTCTCAAAGTTGTTGTGGAATTTTTCGGAGAGGGAGGCATAAGAATACAATAGGACGAGCCGGCTGGATCAGGCCAATAGCTCATCGAGTCATCATCATCATCATCATCATCAAACCTTTTATTGGCATCACATCCAAACTTCCAAAACAAATCAGTACAGAATTACCACATCCCCAGTGGCACAAAACATTTGCTAAAAAAATGGAGGCAGAGCAGTCTATCGTCATATCTCTAGGTCTCCAGGGAGATCAGACGACTGCAGTGTATTTTGACGACAAAAAACCAAACAGAGATATTTAGCCACTAACTTGATGAGCTCCTAATCATTCCCCAGTAATAGAAAATGTATGACCTCCGACTCGGGTTTCCATTTGGGAATACAGAGTTGATCTAGTAATTGCTGATGGAGATCAGCATATTGTTGTTGTCGTCATTTAGTCGTGTGCGACACTTCGTGACACCCTGGACCAGAGCACGCCAGGCACTCCTGTCTTCCACTGCCTCCCGCAGTTTGGTCAAACTCATGCTGGTAGCTTCGAGAACACTGTCCCACCATCTCGTCCTCTGTCGTCCCCTTCTCCTTGTGCCCTCCATCTTTCCCAGCATCAGGGTCTTTTCCAGGGAGTCTTCTCTTCTCATGAGGTGGCCAAAGTCTTGGAGCCTCAGCTTTAGGATCTGTCCTTCCAGTGAGCACTCAGGGCTAATTTCCTTCAGAATGGAGAGGTTTGATCTTCTTGCAGTCCATGGGACTCTCAAGAGTCTCCTCCAGCATCATAATTCAAAAGCATCCATTCTCCGGCGATCAGCCTTCTTGATGGTCCAGCTTTCACTTCCATACAGATCGGCATATAGTTTACAATTAAGAACCATATGTTGTAAGTTTTTCCACCAGGTGGTCTTCACATGGGCAAGTTCTTTCTCCTTCCACCCTGACTGAGAACCTTCCCCAAAGGAGGTTTGATGGATTTGAATTAAACCTGGCCAGCGAAAATGCCCTTTCTTGAGGGTTAAGCAGAAATTCAAGGTAATTATGGTTAGTTTCACAAGGAACGCGGGTGGCAATCTTAGGATCCTTTCCAACACTGCATGTCTATGATCCTAGGTTCCAGCTTGTCAACCTCCATCTTCAATTGAGACGCCCAGAACTGGACACAGTATTCCAGGTGGGGGTCTGACCAAGGCAAGATAAGAGTCGTACTGTCCCTTCCCTTGACGGGGGCACTAGACTTCCGTTGATGCAGCCTAGAAGAGTGTTAGGTTTTTTTTGCTGCTGCGTCACACTGTTGACTGCAAGTGAAAATTAAGAAATGAGCTTTCAGACTGATTTGGCAACATCCCTTGCAAGGACTTCCCGGTGATTCTGCACTTGTTGCAAACTCCAGCCTGCACCTTCCGCTTGGTCTGGCCCTCAGCTGGTTCTTCGGCCCCCTTCCCCTCCCTTCCCCCGCTTCTCGCACTCATCCAGCAAAGCCAATTGGATCTGACATGACGCCTGAGCCTCCCGGTTTAATCCTGGGTTATGTTTCCCTCCAGTGACCACGCTGGCAGAGATTAGCTGAGGGGCTCAGGAAAAAAACAACCCAAACACCTCTCTGTTCGTCCAGGGGCTCTTTATTAAAGAGACGTCGTCGTGGGAGAGGAATTCGCCAGTAGGAACAGACGAATCCATCAGTTTCAGCTTATCTCAGCTCCTCCTCTTCCAGTTCGGCTCTCCACATCAGCTTTCAATTCCTTCTTGACAAAATGCTTGCAAAGGTTCGTCGGGTACTTTAGCGTGAATTTCCTCCTGTTTATTTATTGCATTTACAATTTAGCCTAAAGCCACAGATTTTTATTATTTATATAGTTATATATTCAGTGCTTTGTTGTGGGGGGTGTACAAAGGGGTACGCATACCCCTAAACATTTTGTGAATTTCTGTACTTTTGTCCATTTCCTGTATTTATTTCCCCCAATTTGATCTATAAAATGGTGGTTTTCTTGAGTCAAAACCCCTAAACATTTTTAGGAAAAAAAGCACTGTACAGTCATATCTCATGTTACGTTTGCTTTGTGATACGTTTTTTCAGGTTGCGTCCCGCAGTGACCTGGAAATACCGGAAAGGGTTACTTCCGGTTTTCGCCGCTCGCGCATGCGCAGACACACCGAATGATGTCACGCGCATGCGCAGAAGTGGCGAATCACAACCTGCGCGTGCGCAGACACGCCACTGCAGGTTGCGTTCTATTCATGTTGCGAACGGTCCTCCGGAATGGATCCCATTCGCATCCAGAGGTACCACTGCATATATTTATGTGAAGCACTGCGCGCGCGCGCGCGCGCACACACACACACACACACACACACGTGTCTCTGGTCTGAAATGAGTTTTAACAGCAGAAGAGCCACTGGGCCACTGCATCTGGTAAAAGGGGGTTTACCACAGTCCGCCTGCATAGTTCCTGCAGTGGTCAAATGCCCCAAGGAGCCTAGGTATCCAGATAGGCTGCCCCTGGAGCTGGAGGTTCCATAAGGACATTGGAGGAGCCTGGCTGCTGGGTCAGGCCCGAGGGGCCCCATCCACCACAGCCTCTTGTTCTCACAGTGGCCAACCAGGTGCCCCGATCCTGTAAGCAGGGCCCGAGTTCTAAAGCAGCACCCATGCAACTTTCCAGCAACTGTTACATATTCCTCAGCGGAGGGAGAACATCTTTGCTCCCATGATGCATTCTAGGCCCTTTTCGTAAGGCTGTGAGGTTGCGCTACCCAAATCTCAGATGCCTGAGTCCTTCTGGACGTGGCTACAGGGTTGATGTGTGTGTGTTGTCGTCCCACTTTGCAATCAACTTGATTCTTGAACTTTCTCGCAGGCCGTATCAGCCCCCAAAAGCACACTCCGGTGGTGTTTCGGAGCCCTGTGGGATATGCCCCCAAACAACTTGGCGCTTTGCAGCTCGCTGCTCCTCTACCGCCTCCCCTTTCGCCACATGACCCCCTTCCTCCCCCCCCCTCCTCTGCAAAATAACTTTTCCTTGTTTTTCGATTTCCAAACAAGACATCCCCTTGTCCCGTCCTGCTCGCCTCTGTTCCCCAGCAAAGGTCGCAACCTCCTTTGCCCTCTGCGTGACACGTTCGGTCACGCCTTTGCAGCATTCCAGAAAACTGACATTCCGGATTCCCCAGAGAGAAGCCAAGAGAGAGAGAGGGGGGGGTGTTGTCTTTCCCCCAACCCCTAACTAGGCAAGCCTCCTTCACCATCACATTGGCAAATGCAATATTCAGAGAGAGAAATCAACCCCAAATTAGGAGCGTTTTTTTCTTCTAGGCTTTGTTTTCTGGGGGGAGGTTTTGGTGGTGATTTTTTTTTTAATTGCAAACTTTATTGAATTAAAACAACAACAACAAAGGCCAAAAATAAAGCGTCTTCCAGGAAAAATGCAGATGCAAAGTCTTATATGTAGTCATTCACATGACATTGAAACAGACTAAGGAAATCTCTGATATTGCAGATTAAGTCCACACCCAAAGGATACGCTTCAATCTCTAGAGCGTTAAAATAATTTCTCCCTATTGGCTGCTGCAACTGAGAAGGAAGGGAGATTACAGTGGTACCTTGGGTTGCATACGCTTCAGGTTACAGACGCTTCAGGTTACAGACTCCGCTAACCCAGAAATAGTACCTCAAGTTAAGAACTTTGCTTCAGGATGACAACAAACCCATCGTCCTTTGTTTTTCCTCTGATCACCGTCCGATGGTGAGTTAAGTGCCTCCATAAGTACTATATTCCACTTATATCTAGAGCATTAAGATAATTTCTCTTTAGTGACTGCTGTGACTGAGAAAGAAGGGAGATTACTGTGCTATGGTTAATAAACTGATATAAATTGAGAAATAGAGATTTGAAATTGACCAGGTGCCCAGGAAACGGAGCGTGGAAATAAAGGCATCAGGACAGTGGTCTAAGAAGGTATTAGCGTACCGGTTGGTTTCAGTTCTCATTTTTCCACTTTTCTGTTCAGTTGCCTGTATTCCCACCACAATTTGCAGTTATTATTAAAGTCTCTGTGAAAATCCATCAGTATTTGGGTAACACTTTCCTCTAACATAAAAAAAGGTAAAAGGACCCCTGACCATTAGGTCCAGTCGTGGCTGACTCTGGAGTTGCAGCGCTCATCTCGCTTTACTGGCCGAGGGAGCCGGCGTACAGCTTCTGGGTCATGTGGCCAGCATGACTAAGCCGCTTCTGGCGAACCAGAGCAGTGCACGGAAACGCCGTTTACCTTCCCGCCAGAGCGGTACCTATTTATCTACTTGCACTTTGAGGTGCTTTCGAACTGCTAGGTTGGCAGGAGCAGGGACCGAGCAACGGGAGCTCACCCCGTCGTGGGGATTCGAACCGCTGACCTCGCTCTCCAGGCTTCAGCGAAAGCCTGCATTTCCCCATAGGACGCGCACACATTTCCCCTTCATTTTTGGAGGGGAAAAAGTGTGTCCTATAGGGTGAAAAATATGGTACATTATTTCTAAGCTGCTCTTCCTTGAAAGTTTTCAACCTCAGAGAGGGAACAAAGCAATAACAAACAAACAGAGAGAGAAACAATGTGCAAAAATGACAAAATCATTATAAACAGGACCGATAAACAACTAAGAAGCAAAATCCCAATGCGACTTAATATTTCCAGTTTAACAAAGTTCCAAGTATATGCAATTTTGCTTATTTTTGACATTTCTGAAAAGCAAATTTTTGAAAAGCAAATTTCCCCTAATATACAGTAACTGCATTTTTATGAAAGCTTCCATCGAGTGCATTTTCTAGGCCACATTCACACCCTGCGTGTTTAATGAACCATGCTGCCACTTTAAACAGTCCCCCAAAGTATCCTGGGAGCTGTAGTTTCTTCAGGGTGCGAAGAGTTATTTTGGAGATCCCTATTCCTTTCACAGACCTATAATTCTCAGAGGGGTTTAGCAAGCAATCCCTTTCCACAGGGAGCTCTGGGAATTGTAGTTCTGGGGAGCAAGGGATAGAGGGGTTTCCTAACAAATCTCAGAAGTCTTGAACTACAGCTCCCATAATCCTTTGGGGGGAAGAAGCGAGGGCCATTTAAAGTAGTATCACAGTGCTTTGAATGGATGGTGATAATGCGGCCAAAATTTACACCTTTAGGGAGTGCTGGGAAGGTGGGAAAGAGTTGAACTCGAGAGACCGATTGTCAGCTTTGCATTGAGTTCAGCCCATGAGGACTAGAAACTTAGATTTTTTAGTGGAATGGCTTGTATCAGCCCTCCCGCGTGGCTGTTGCTCGTTGGCTTGGATGTAGCAGTCAAACTGAGCGAGGTAGGAGTCCCATGATTCAGAGGCTGGCGCAAACGGCGGTAGAGGCACAAGTGAAGCCATGATTCCGATGCCGGCATAGAGGGCGATGGATGGAACACAGTGCTCTAGCCAGAACAGTCAGCTCTGAATTGGTTCTGTTCAGTGATTTCGCTCGGTGTTTCAGTTCAGTGATTTAGCTAATCTCAGAGAGTGGGCGCATCTGGCTGTGCTCTGATGTCCATCGATCCCATCCTCATCGCCAGTGTTAAGTTGTGGGTGAACATATCAGACGACACAGCGATTCTTCTTGTTTATTCATAGGCCAGAACAGAACTGAACTGAAGGGTTCAGCCAGCCTGCTTATATAGAGCTCCAGTACAATGTAACTGTAACAACTTTCTGTAACTATCCAATCACTGAACGTCGCTTTCAATCCCTTATTTGCATATGTGGACCTGAACTGTCTACAGTATCCCCCTGCTGGCCCAGGGTGAGAACTTCAGTATATAACAGAATGGATGGTGTTAATGCGGCCAGAGTTTCCACCTCTGGGAGTACTGGGGAGATGGGAAAGATTTGAACTCGAAGGACCGATTGCCTCAGTGTGAGACAGCTTTGCATTTTAGTTCAGCCCATGAGGACTTAGATTTTTTTTAGTGGGATGGCTTGTATCACCCCTCCCGCGTGGCTGTTGGCAGAGCACCACCAACAAACAAACCAACATACACAGAGAGAGAGAGCTGTACCCCTCTAAGGGGAGCTGACTTTGGAGAAATTGGTTTCCCAAGCTCTGATTAATGACCACACCACCTGTCCATGGAAATCTCTGCTCAGCCGACATTTTAAAACAGCCCCTCGCTTGCCTCTGACCTCACCTGTTCCGGGTGGTCTTTCGAGGGTCACCAAGGGCGTACCTAGAGGCAAAGAGGTCAGAGGGGGCAGTTTCTGGAAAGACGCCTTTTTCTCCTGCTCCCCACAACCTCCCAGCCTCTTCCAAGACAGCTGAGGAGCTCCTCGTTTTAAAAATATCATGTAAGGGCCTGCCAAATATTTTCCCCTCTCTCGGAGAGTGAAAATCGAGGAAATCTTAATTTGTCTGTGTGGCTGCATTGCAGATTTGAGACGCATTCAGGCCATTTTTAACCAAGGCTGGTCTTGCGTAGACCTTCGTTTCTGGGCCGGTTCTTCAGGGTGACAGGTACCTCTGAGCATGCACAGTGCCCCTCCACTAGTTAATTGCTTAGCTGGTAAAAATGCTTGATATGAGTCCCCTGAGCAGTTCGCAACTCCAAAACCTTCATTAAAAAAACCGATAAAAGAGAGTTTAAATATAAACAAAACCTGCAATTTTGAGATAATGATGCAGAATTAAATGGCATGTTAAAAGTGTGTGTGATTGACAGCTTCTAGATCAGACGACACATACACATTTCAGGACCAGGAAGTAAATGTGGCCCTCCAGACCTATCAGGCCCTTGGAACTCTTCTCAGGCCACACCCACTCCCCTAGACCACGCCTCCTCTCCCCAAGCGACTCCTCAAGCCAGCCCCTCTTGAGTGTTTTTTGATTGCCCCAAATGCATGCTTGGTAAAATGTAAAGGTTGCCATGTGCCCGTAATTTCGCAGATATAGCCGGTGGAAATCGCTGAGATGTCTGGAGAAATCTAGATGCATGTAGATTTTGGCGAATTTCCTTGAAAACAGCTCAAACAGCTTTGCCAACCCCCCCCCCAAAAAAAAACCCCAACGAGCTTGGTTTTCACGTTCTGAAATATGGCAACCCTATGATAAATGAGATTTGTACATTGTCCTTCATCCAAAGATCGCAGGGCAGTTTGCAACATAAAAATACAAAATTCATAATGAAAGAAAAGCAAACCCATAAACCCCACCCCCCATGAACACAGTTTAAAACACCATAGATTTTTTTAATCGGCCAAAGATCTGGGAGAAGAGGAATGTTTTTACCTGCCCCCTAAAGATATTCAAAGAGCATCGCACCAGCAGGGAGCCACTGCAGAGAAGGCACTGTGTTGCCTTCCTCCGCACCTCTTGCTTACCTGGATAGAGAACAGAGAGGGGTGTATTTCATCTTCTGTACACAAGACAAACTTCACAACCCCGCACACTTTTCCTTTGCTCCCCCCACCAAGCTGCCTAGAAGGGAATGTGCTCTGCTCCCCCAGCAGTCGCCGTTCTAGCCAATGAAAGCTGCCTTTCAACATTGTAACAGGTGTGATTTGCCCTAACCCTAACCCTAACCTTTAAAGCCCTAAGCAGCCTTGGCCCAGTATACCTGAAGAAGCGTCTCCACCCCCATCGTTCTGCTCAAACACTGAGGTCCAGCGCCGAGGGCCTTCTGGCGGTTCCCTCATTGCAAGAAGCAAAGCTACAGGGAACCAGGCAGAGGGCCTTCTCGGTGGTGGCACCCGCCCTCTGGAACGCCCTCCCACCAGATGTCAAAGAGATAAACAACTACCTAACATTCAGAAGATGTCTGAAGGCAGCCCTGTTCAGGGAAGTTTTTAATGTGTGACATCTTAGTGTATTTTTGGTCTTTGTTGGAAGCTGCCCAGAGTGGCTGGGGAAACCCAGCCAGATGGGTGGGGTACAAATAATAAATTATTACAGTGGTACCTCGGGTTAAGAACTTGATTCGTTCTGGAGGTTCATTCTTAACCTGAAACTGTTCTTAACCTGAAGCACCACTTTAGCTAATGGGGCCTCCTGCTGCCGCCGCACCGCTGGAGCACAATTTCTGTTCTCATCCTGAAGCAAAGTTCTTAACCTGAAGCACTATTTCTGGGTTAGCGGAGTCTGTAACCGGAAGCATATGTAACCTGAGGTACCACTGTATTATTATTATTGCTGAAGAAAACCCACTGCTCGACCCTGCTCTCCGATGAGGGCTAGAACCTTGATGCTTTCTGGCTAAACTCTCTGGCTCCCTCCCAACTGGTGGCCTTCCTCCTTGTGCGCCGGAGACGACAGCTGTGCCGAAAAATGTGCTGTGCGCAGTTCCCTGTCTTTTTCTCAGGGTCTCAAATCCCAGTTGGGCTAACCTCCTGAGACCTCTCCTTGCGGACGTCAGGCAGCCAGCCAGCAAGGGGTTAAGAGTAGGATGTTCCCAAACAATACTATGGGGGGGGGGTGCAAGGAGGTGGCAGCAGCGTTGAGGGGGGGTGGGAGCGAGACCTCCCTCCCTCCAGACTCTTCTTGGGCCTCCAGACTCGAAAAAACAAGAACACAAGGTCAACGCAGGAACTTATTAATCTGCCTGCGTGACGCCAGGCCCGGCCATAATTTTATGCGGATAATTAACTCCTTCCCGGACGAGGAAATGGGAGGGTCGCGTGTCACCCGGACCCGGCTCTTTTGCGCGGACGTGGCCGCGGCTGGATGGAGCCACATTCTCGCCTTCACTTCCTGGATTCCCAGGCCACAGGCGGTAGCCCCCCTCCTTGCTCTAACTCCATCTGGGACACGGGAACTGTAGGGTCCCCCAGGGGGCATCTAGCTCAACCCCCTGCTGCAATGCAGGGATCGCAAGCTAAATAAGTCCTGGTAGCGCCGTGGATTAAACCACAGAGCCTAGGACTTGCCAATCAGAAGGTTGGTGGTTCGAATCCCCGTGACAGGGTGAGCTCCCGTTGCTCGGTCCCAGCTCCTGCCAACCTAGCAGTTCGAAAGCACCTCAAAGTGAAAGTAGATAAATAGGTACCGCTCTGGTGGGAAGGTAAACGGCGTTTCCATGCGCTGCTCTGGTTTGCCAGAAGCGGCTTAGTCCTGCTGGCCACATGACCTGGAAGCTGTACGCTGGCTCCCTCGGCCAAGAAAGCGAGATGAGCGCCGCAACCCCAGAGTCGGCCACAACTGGACCTGACGGTCAGGGGTCCCTTTACTTTTAGATGGCCACACAGCTGCTGCTTTAAAAACTCCAGTGGCGGAGAGTTCCAAGGTCAGAGAATCTTGGAACCAGAATCTAGGCCAGCCCCTTGCAATGCGGGAACCACAGTTAAGAATCCCAGGCTCCTGGGGTATTTTTTTTTTTGGGTGTGTGTGTTTGTTCCTTAACTTTCTTCCAGGGGTTCCAGGTACAAAACGAGGGGAGCTTCCCCTCCGCTCCATCGCTATGGAGTCTCCTATGAGGAAAGGTTGCAGTAGATGGAGATATTAAGGTTAGAGAAAAGGCACCACAACATAAAACGATACAGGTCGTCTTCCTCTCTCTCCTAACTCCAATGAAGCTGAATGCTGGAAGAGTTCTGATTGTGGCAAAATGGAAGAGTAATGAAATCCCCTCTATACAAGATTGGATCCAAAGGCTGAGAGAATATGCTGAATTAGACGGTCTATCAGAAAAAATAAAGAATAAACCAAAACAGGAATTTGTCTCAAAATGGGAGGTTTTCAAAGAATATCTGAAAAATAAATATAGTAGTTTAAATTCTGTTGCAGCATTCGAGGAACTTCAGTAATGGTTGCAAGGTAGATATAAGAAATTAGATATATTAAGAAAAAGTTAAATTATGTTAAACTTTTATGTTAATTATTATGTTAATTATTAGCAATAAGTAATATGAAATCGAAATATGGAATAGATGGGTCTTTAGTGTTAAGACCAATATTTGTTTTATTGTTTGTTAAGAAAATTATGTGTCCATGGTTATTCCTGTGTGTAATTTGGTATTTGTGTTTTTTTTCCTTTTTTCTTGCTGTATCAAAAAAACAAAACAAAACAAAAACGAAACGAAAAAGAAGCTGAATGCTGGGAGACTCAGGACAAAGACAAGAAACTCTGTCGTCATGTGGTGCATTGTTAACCTGTGAAACTCCCTCCCACATGAGGCAGCCATGGCCAAGTGGCTTTAAAAGAGGATTGGACAAGTTCATGGAGGAGGAGGAGAGGGCTATTGGCTGTGCTCTGCCCTATACATTTGGGGGCAGCAATGCTTTGGAATGATGTATGGAAGTGAGAGCTGGACCATAAAGAAGGCTGATCGCCAAAGAATTGATGCTTTTGAATTCTGGTGCCGGAGGAGACTCTTGAGAGTCCCATGGACTTCAAGAAGAACAAACCTATCCATTCTGAAGGAAATCAGCCCTGAGTGCTCACTGGAAGGACAGATCCTGAAGCTGAGGCTCCCATACTTTGGCCACCTCATGAGAAGAGAAGACTCCCTGGAAAAGACCCTGATGCTGGGAAAGATGGAGGGCGCAAGGAGAAGGGGACAGCAGAGGACGAGATGGTGGGACAGTGTTCTCGAAGCTACCAGCATGAGTTTGACCAAACTGCGGGAGGCAGTGGAAGACAGGAGGGCCTGGCGTGCTCTGGTCCAGGGGGCCACGAAGAGTCGGACATGACTAAACGACTAAACAACAACAACGCTTTGGAATACCAGTTGCTGGAGATGGGAGGGTTTTTCTGCTCAAATTGGGCTTCCCTTTGGGGCCACTGTTTGGCCAATGTGGGAACAGGATGCCGGATTAGTCGGGCCCCCTCGGGCTTGATCCAGCAGCTCTCCTGACGTTCTCCTGCGTCTCTCCTCCCATCCCCTTTATTTTAAAAAACCCCATCTTCCTCAGGACTCCGAAAGCCAAGTGTCAGCCTCAGGTCGGGCCATAAATTATTCCCAATTCCCCTTCTCCTGTTGGAGCCTGACCTGATCTTGACACACTGCTTGTCGTTCCCCCATTCCGCTCCCTCTTTTTTTAATGTCTCTGTGACAGGCCCACGACGGCTGGCCGTCCATCCATCCTCACCTGGGTTGCGAGCCAAAACCCATCCCTCCAAGGTCTTTGTGTTCCTTTTGGCTCTGCGGAAAGGACATAGGGACAGGTGGGACATCTCTTGACCCTTCCCTCCTCCACCCTGTGCTCCGAGTGCCCCATCTGCAGGGGACGTCTTCCAGATTTTCATAATAATAATAAACAATAAATTTTTATTTATACCCCGCCCTTCCCGATTCAGAAAACCGGGCTCAGGGCGGCTAACAACAAATTTAAAACACTTAATTGATGCAACAATAAACAGCAAAAAATACAGTATAAAACAATAAATTCAGAATTCAAAAATCAATTCAGGAGGAAAATCCATCCAATAACCATTAGATGATCACCAGGGCTAGATGGCTAAATTACGGTAGTCCTATTTGGTCCAGCGAGGAGACCAGGGGAGAATTAGCTGTGGGATCCCAGAGCGGGTAAGTTCAAATCAGGCTAAGTTCAAAATGGAAAGCCAGGCGGAATAGCTCTGGCTTACAGGCCCTGCGGAAGGAGGTTAAATCCTGCAGGGCCCTGGTCTCATGGGACAGAGCATTCCACCAGGTTGGAGCCATCACTGAGAAGGCCCTTTTCCAGAGAGGTCTAGGCCAAGGGGATTCTATTCATAGCTGAGCTGGGACGGAGGCAGATCGTAACTTAGCCAAAGACCCCAGTGGGTTAGCTCACGGCCATTTGGGAGGAGGGTCTTTGGTTTGGGGTCCTCCTCTCCATCTTTTGTGATTTCCATTCTGCCCTGACAGAACCCCACCATCTGGCCTACCCTCTTCCTCCTGGGACACTAGAGTCATCTAGTCCAACCCTTTGTAATGCAGGAATCTCAACTGAAGCATCCATGACCCAACCTCTCCTTGAAGACCTCCACAACCTCCCAGAGGAGCCCATTCCACTGTTGAACAGCTCTTAATGTTGGAAAATTATTCCTAATAATAACGTTGTTGTTGTTTAGTCGTTTAGTCATGTCTGACTCTTCGTGACCCCATGGACCAGAGCACACCAGGCACTCCTGTCTTCCACTGCCTCCCGCAGTTTGGTCAGACTCATGCTGGTAGCTTCGAGAACACTGTCCCACCATCTCATCCTCTGTTGTCCCCTTCTCCTTGTTCCCTCCATCTTTCCCAACATCAGGGTCTTTTCCAGGGAGTCTTCTCTTCTCATGAGGTGGCCAAAGTCTTGGAGCCTCAGCTTCAGGATCTGTCCTTCCAGTGAGCACTCAGGGCTGATTTCCTTCAGGATGGAGAGGTTTGATCTTCTTGCAGTCCATGGGACTCTCAAGGGTCTCCTCCAGCACCATAACCTAATAATAATACAAAATAATAAATTTATTATTTATACCCCGCCCATTTGGCTGGGTTTCCCCCAGCCACTTTCGGCGGCTTCCAACAAAATATTAAAATACAGTGGTCTGTTAAACATTAAAAGCTTCCCTAAACAGGGCTGCCTTCAGATGTCTTCTAAAAGTGTGGTAGTTGTTGTTCTCTTTGACATCTGGTGGGAGGGCGTTCCACAGGGCGGGTGCCACCACCGAGAAGGCCCTCTGCCTGGTTCCCTGTAACTCACTTCTCGCAGTGAGGGAACCACCAGAAGGACCTCAGAGCTGGACCTCAGTGTCCAGGCAGAACGATGGAGGTGGAGACAGTCCTTCAGATATACTGGACCGAGGTCGTTTAGGGCTTTAAAGGTCAGCACCAACACTTTGAATTGTGCTCGGAAACGTACTGGGGTCATCCCCTTTTATTGTTAGTTGGAATCCATTGGTTTGGGTCTTACCCTGCGGAGCAGCAGAAAGCTTACTTGATCCAATTTCCACGGGAGAGCCCTTGAGATACGTGACGATCTCAGTCTCCTCCAGGCTAAACATGCCCAGCTCCTTCAACCGTTCCTCATCAGGCTTGGTTTTCAGACCCTTGATCATTCCAGTTGCCCTCCTTTGCACACCTTCCAGCGTGTCATAAGAACAAAATAAGTGTCTACTGGATCAGGCCACAGGGGGCCCATCTAGTCCGTCATCGCCCCCCCAGTTGCCCCCAGTAGGAAACCAGCAAGCAGGTTTTGAACACAAGAGCAACTCTCACCTCCTGCCGTTCCCAGTAATTGGCATTGCTGCCTTGAACTGTGATTAAAACGCTTCTTAAACTGCGATACTGGGAACTGGACCCAGGACTCCAGGTGGGGTCTGACCAAGGCAGAAGAGAGCAGTACTTGATCTGGACCCTAGACTTCTGTCAATGCAGCCTAGAAAGGCATTAGCTTTTGTCGCTGCTGCATCACACGGTTGGCTCACCGTTACGCCTCAATCCTTTATCAAGCGGATTTTTTTCCGTATCCTCTTAGAGCCGCTGCTTCCTACTTGACGTGACACATCCTTTTTTTTTACAATTAGCTCCTCTCAATCATTCTCTCCCCCCCCCCCCCGTTTCCCCCTCTTTTACAATTCAGATTGTCACAGCTTTTGACAAGCCTTTGCACAGATTTATTCCCTTTGCCTTAACAATGGGGTGTCTCTCTTTAAACAAAGCAGCCCGTTACCTTGAGCCAGGAATCATGCTTTATTGTTTTTTCCACTCCTTCTCCTCCCCAACTTTACCAGGTTATTATCAGCCTGCAAAGCCTGCTGCATCTGTGTTTTCCAAGCCTGGGGATTCCAGCCCCCACAAATCTTATTTCGAAAAGGACACTTAACTATTATCGATCCTTTTCATTATTTTGATGCATCCGAGGCCTACATAATACAAAACATCTCTCAGCGGCTTCCAGCAATAAGGGGCTTTCCCCACGAGCGACAGTCTTAAATGCATTCCTCGCTTTTGTGATTTGGGCTGTTTTTAATTATCTTGCGGGTAAAATGCCTTGAGACAGTGGTTTAGAAGGCGATTAATATTAGTGTACTGGAAGAAGCAAAGATGACCAGTGTTGAAGCAATGATTCTTCGACATCAACTTTGCTGGGCTGGTGGATGCCTGATGATCGTCTTCCAAAGCAACAACTCTATTCCGAACTTAAAAATGGAAAGCGTAATGCTGGTGGGTCAACAAAAGAGGTTTAAAAACTGTCTCAAGGCAAATCTAAAAAAATGTAGTATAAACACTGACAACTGGGAAACACTGGCCTGCGAGCGCTCCAGTTGGAGAACAGCCTTTACCAAAGGTGTTGTGGGCTCTGAAGTCACTCGAACTCAGGACGCAAGGGAGAAATGTGCTAGGAGGAAGGCACGCTTGGCAAATCCACACCGTTATCAACTCCCGCCTGGAAACCAATGTCCCCACTGTGGAAGGACGTGTGGGTCCAGAATTGGCCTCCACAGTCACTTATGGGCTCATTGTTAAAACCGTGTTTATGGAAGACAATCTTACTCGGCTACGAGTGATCGCCAAAGAAGGAGGAGAGGAGGATCTGTGAGAGACTAGGGTTCGAATCTTCCCACTTGGCCATGTAGCTCAATGGGTATGACCCTGAGGGATAATCACAGCCTCTCTCAGCCTAACCTCCCTCACAGCTTGGGCTCACGGAATATTATTACATGATCTTATCGCTGAACATTATTACATAATTGGATCACCGCATAGGATTCCTTATTCAATCGGATCAGTGAATATTATCACATGTTGCTTTTATTGCATTGTATTGTAAATCGGATCATTCTAAAGCCACCTGGAATGTTTACAGATTAAAAAAGGGAAGAAAGAAACAACCACCAGCTTGCTTTTTTTTTAAAAAAAAAAACACAAACCAAAAAACCGCAAATCTAGTGGTGACAACAAGAAGGTAGATCAAATGGAGGATCTTGCTTTGTCTGTGTCTGAGTGAATCGCTGATCTGAAGGCGGATGACAGCTGAATGGGGAGGGGGGAGGTAGAGCAAAAGAAAAGCGGGGTGGGGGGGTGCTGAGGCGGGAGGAGGGACCAAAAAAAGAATAAGGCAGGCATGGAAGGAAATGGAGGCAGGGGGACGGTGGGGAAACTGAGGCAGGCCAGAGAAGAACAATGAAATGAAGACAAGAGAAATGAAAAGAAAAAAAGAAAGAACAGGCAGGGTAAAAAACACAGACGGAAAGAGAAAATCTTATAATTAATAATAATTTATCATAATGTATTGCCCACTCTCAAGGGACGCGGGTGGCGCTGTGGGTTAAACCACAGAGCCTAGGACTTGCTGATCAGAAGGTCGGTGGTTCGAATCCCCGCGACGGGGTGAGCTCCCATTGCTCAGTCCCTGCTCCTGCCCACCTAGCAGTTCGAAAGCGCGTCAAAATGCAAGTAGATAAATAGGTACCGCTCCGGCGGGAAGATAAACGGCGTTTCCGTGCACTGCTCTGGTTCGCCAGAAGCGGCTTCGTCATGCTGGCCACAGGACCCGGAAGCTGTACGCCGGCTCCCTCGGCCAGTAAAGCGAGATGAGCGCCGCAACCCCAGAGTCAGCCACGACTGGACCTAATGGTCAGGGGTCCCTTTACCTTTACTTTACCTTATTGTCCACTCTCAGGGCCGGCCTGTCCATGAGGCAAGGTAAGGTTTCCTCAAGTGGCAAGACCCACAGGGGCAGCCGATTTGACCTCCAAGGAATGCATCATATGCAGTTTTTTATACCCCCCCCATGCTTATTCCCGATGTAGATCTTCAGTCCCTGCTTCTCCCCTGCTGGGGGAGGCCTCGTTTTTCGGTGTTTGCCTCAGGTGCCAAAATATCTTGGGCCTGCTCCGCCTGCCATTCACCCTAAAGATCCTCAGGTGGATTGCAGCAATTAAACCACAATACGAAGATGAGTTTAAAAGCAACTTACACTTAGGCGGGTCCATAAATATGCACTTCGAGTGCCGAGAGAGGAAAGGGGGAAGAAATGGGGGGAATGAGGCAGGGAGGAAGAAACAGCAGGAAAGTGAGGGGGAAACGAACGAAAGAGACAGTGCGGTGTAGTGGTTAGAGTTGCTATACCAGGATCTGGGGGCCCTGGGTTCAAGTTCCTCCACCCAGCCGTGTCTGCCACCTGGAGCATGAAAAGGTGAGATGTAAATGTAACTTTTTTTTTTAGAACGCAACTTACTTTTGTTATAAGCTCATAGTATACTGAGGAGTTTGAAGGGATCCTCGAGGTCATCTAGTATAACCCCCGCAATGCTTTGGGTAATAAATAATAATAATAAGCCACAAAATTCAAAGACGCCTGCTTCTTGGGAGAAAAGCAAGGACAGACCTAGACAGCATCTTAAAAAGCACCTTGCCAACAAAGGTCTGTATAGTTAAAGCTATGGTTTTCCCAGTAGTGATGTATGGAAGTAAGAGCTGGACCATAAAGAAGGCTGATCGCCAAAGAATGGATGCTTTTTGTTATGTAGTGAAGTTTCACCCTGGGCCAGCAGGGGGATACTGTATATAGTTTTCACTCAGGTCTGTAGATAGTTTTCACTCAGGTCCACGTCAGTTATTTTAGGCGGGAAACTCTGGGTTGTTGTTGCTACAATGTTGACAGCCGGCTGCCTATAAAAGCAGGCCGGCTGAGCTGTTTGCTGTTCAGTTCTATCCCAGCTTACAAAATAAAGAGTTGCTTTGAAGAAATCGCTGTGTCGTCTGCTATGTCAACCCACAACCTAACACTTTTGAATTCTGGTGCTGGAGGAGACTCTTGAGAGTCCCATGGACTGCAAGAAGATCAAACCTCTCCATTCTTCAGGAAATCAGCCCTGAGTGCTCACTGGAAGGACAGATCCTGAAGCTGAGGCTTCAAGACTTTGGCCACCTCATGAGAAGAGAAGACTCCCTGGAAAAGACCCTGATGCTGGGAAAGATGGAGGGCGCAAGGAGAAGGGGACGACAGAGGACGAGATGGTGGGACAGTGTTCTCAAAGCTACGAAGATGAGTTTGACCAAACTGCGGGAGGCAGTGGAAGACAGGAGTGCCTGGCGTGCTCTGGTCCATGGGGTCACGAAGAGGCGGACACGACTAAACGACTAAACAACAACAACAACTGTGACTGGCCCAAGGACACACATCCAGCAAGCTTCATGCCTGAGCAGGGTTTTGAACCCTGGTCTGCAAGCTCTTGGTCTGACACTACACCAAGCAGACTAAACAACAACAACAAAACAACAACAACAACAAATAATAATAATAATAATAATAATAATAAGAATAAATAAATAAATAAATAAATAAATAAGAACGAACCCCCGCGATACTTTGTAATGCTTTGGGTAATTAATAATAATAGTAATAACAATAATAGAATGAATGAATGACTAAATAAGAATAAAGAAAGACGGAGAGGAAACTGAGGCAATGGGCACGGAACGCGAGGAACACGCTCTCCCTTTTAAAAACCATTCCCGGCCGGAGCCACGCCCCTCCTTCCCCGCCCCAGCCAATGGCAGCGGCGCCCCTTTCACCGGAGCGCTACATTCGCTTCCTTATATGGAGCGCCGCGCCTTATAAGGCGCCGCCTCGTCGCCATGGCCACGTTGTCAATGGGTCTCTATCTCTGCACACACCCACCCACCCCCACCCCTCCCGCGTCCCTCCCGCGGAGCACGTGACCCGAGGCAGCAGGAGAAGCAGCGGCGGCGGCGGAGAAGCGAAATTGACAAGCGGAGACGGAGGAGCGACGCTGCTGCTGCTGCTGCTGCTGCCGCCGCCGCATCTCTCGGGAAAGAAAAGTTCCTCGCCCGCTCCGCCTCTCCCTTGTCCCTAGGATTTTAAATTTATTTATTTATTTTTTAAAAAAGCCAGTTTTGAGGGAAGCGGGGGAGGAAAAAATAAAAATAAAATAAAAAATTCCGAAGCATTGTTGCGCGGGCGGGAGCTGCGCGCGGGCGCAACTTCAGGATCGGGGCCGCCGCGTTGCGCGCAAAAAGAAGAAACTGCTGCTTTTTTTTTTTGCGCTGGAGGGAGAAGCGCAAGGAGCAGCCTCGAGAGCCCCCCCTTCCCCCCCCCCAGGCGGAATTTGCTTCAAAGAAAAGAAAAGAGAGAAAACCACCAATTTCTTCTCCAGGATTCCGAAGGAGAATTAAAAGCGATTTTCGAGCAGGTCTGGGTACTGCCCTCCTTATTCCTCTTCCTTTCCGATAAAGGAGATGCCCCTCCCCTCCCCGCTTTGGGGTATTATTATTATTATTATTAAACCATATTTTATCTTTGTGGTTTTGCTTGTGGTTAAGTCATTGCTGCCCACTCTGACAGATAGGAGTTTGTTTTTGAATTTATTCGGGGGTGCAGTGGTAAGTCAAAGGAGCGCGCCTATTTTTTGTGTCTTCCTGTTGGAGAAGAAGAGCTTTCCCTTATTTCTTGGGGTACTTTCCCCTTTTCAGGTAGCAAGTGACACGAGGCAACATCATGCTATAGGCACACCTACCTGTGAGTTTTACTCCCTCCTAAAGTAGCGGGCTCCTCCGCTGACTGCAGGGGCGCGCGCTTACTCCTGAGTAAACGGGTGAAGGTTTGTGCCGTGTCAGGAGAGGTTTATCCCCACCGCAACCCGGGATAAGGAGGACTCCCGGAAAAGAAAAATTAAAAAGAAAGAACTTTCGTTGGGGGAAAATGTATGAGAATTTGCAAAACAAGCAGAAACTTCACAAATTGATTTTTGCTCTCTTTAAAAAAAAACAACACGATTTAAACAGTACAGATTTGATGTTAGCTGCTTGCAGCAATGATGTTTAAGGATGGCTTTTGGTGTTCAGCTGAAAAACAAAAAACTTGCCCACTCATCTGTACTGGCATCACTTTCTAGGATTATTAATTATTATTTCTGTGGGATGAAATTATGGTAATTCAAAACGAGTTTAATTGTACTAAATATTCTGTTATAATTAAAGAAATAATTATATGTAATTTCGGTAGCAGGATTTGGCATCTGTTAAAAATATTACTAATGCTAATAAAGTTGCTTTAATTGTAATAGGGTGAAAGCTTAACACAATTGTGTATAGACAGTGGCATGAATATTTATTAAATATTGACTGTTGTTACTAATGACCGTTAATGTCTAGAGAAGGAAACAGGATCTAATAATATTAGAAACAATAGTGTTATCAACAGTAATCACTAGTAATTTTATTAACAGCAATCTAATGCTGTTAATCATGATGTATCAATTACCATTACCTGTAAAAATAGCAGCGTATTAATAGGAATATATTGCTAATAATGTACAGTATTGCTTTTAACAGTATTGCATTACTGATATTACAGATTTTGCAGGTAGCAATATCAATACAATTGCATGCCATTTCTTCTTGCATAAAGCTTTTAAGAAATATTATTTATTATTCAATGGACATTCCTTGCTATAGTGGGAAATGACATTTATTCATAAATATATTATTAGGAGATGGTTGGAGATAATAAATTCTTCAGAGGGTTGGAAAAAGGAATATCATTTTAATTCTTGCTACGCTTGGAAAAAGACAAATTCTCTCGCCCCCCCAAATCCCTCATTGATCTGTAGATGATCTTCATCAGCTGTATTTAATACCTTGATCAGGGGTCAATAGGAGAATAAAGATATATACAGGGGTTCAGAGTTAAACCCACATGCTCCCTGATCCTAAAAATAGTTCACCGGAATAGATCTGTCTCATTCATGCAAGCTACTTTCTTTCTCTGTTGCCTGTTGATTTTGATCATAGAAAGGACAGAATGGGGAGAGAAACAGAGGATCGATTGGAGTCTTTGCCCTGGCTTAGATGGCTTCAATTTGCCCACACCCCAAAGGCAGAAGCACCCTAAAACCCCAGAGACGGGCATTTCTGGTGATGAAACACCCATCCCAGAGACAGTTTAGGATGAAGGCTCTCCCTCTCTTTCGGAAGCCCATCAAAATCTGATGGATCGTTCCTTTGGAGCCACCATCATTTTTTAAAAGAATATTTTTTTGGGGAGGACTGACTTTGAACTACCTCTCAAAGACTTGTTAGTTGCATTTTCTGTTCCTTTTGGGACGCCACTGCCTTAAAAGGCAGATGAACAGCCCCAAAAGGCTATCTTAAGATGTCGTATATTTTACACTCGATGGGAATGTGAACTTTAGACAACCGGGATGGGAGTTGTGTGGCTTCTGGTTTTTCCTTCGCCTTTCTTGCACAATGTTTGCTGAGCTCTCTTCTTAAAAATAAACTAACCTCTCGCACCTTTTCTCTCTCCCTGTCCTTCCTCTCCTTAAAAAAATAAAACCCCCATGCACAGATCTGTCAGGATTTGAATGCCTGCTAGCAGCTGCCGCCTCACTGGAAGAAGTTTTCTCTCTGGTTATGGGCACCTTTTTCGGAGTCGTTATAACCCTGTGTGCTTTCCATCCTCTGGCAACTGAAGACCCGAGATTCCTTCCCTTCTCTCTGCTGGGCTTCTGCCAAATCGAGGCATTGTGATCTTCTTTCTCCAGCAAAGAAGGCAGACCGCTTCTTTGGGAAGACAGACGCACGGGGAGGAAAATGGAGGGAGGCGACTGCAATTTCCCCTCCCGGCACTGATTCTTACTAGTGGGGATTTTGGGATTCCCTCTGCCGCTTTTCCTGGAAGAAAACCTTCGTTTACAGTTGCCTGCTCGGTCTTGTGGGGCGAGGAGTGGGGGGAGAAGCTGCCAAAGACGCCCCTCCTTTCATTCCTTATTCTTCTCCCTACCCCGCCCCCCCCCACCCTGCAAAGCATGCAGTTGTTTGCTCTTCTGCTGGAAAGTAGATTTATAACCCCGCTTTCTTTGGGATCTATTTCATCCTCATTTTCCTCTTCCTCCTTTCTACCTGCTTCCTCTTTCTCTCGCTCCTTCACGGCTGGTCCTTTCCACCCTCTCCTCCTTCCCAAACTTCAGCCGCTCACCCCCTGCCCTTCTCCATTCCTCTTCCCTCCTCCTCCTCCTCCTTTCCTTCCTTCTCTCCCTCCTTTCTCCTCCTCTTGTCCGCTTCCAGTCCACCCGTTCCCCAGCCTTCCTGCCCATCTCATCCTTTCCTTCTCTCCCTAGCCGTCATTCTCTTGCCCACTGCTGCCCCTTCTTGACCTCCCAGCCTCTGCAGCCAGCCCCATACCTCCTCCAACCAACCCCCCTAGCTAGATCTCTCTCTAGCCCCCCTGCAATTCTCACCCCCTTTCTCCCCACCCACACCCCTCCTTTCCTGCCCCTCCCTTACCACCCCTCTCCCAGGATGGCTCTGGTAGTGACCCCCTGGCAGGAAGAGCTTCCTGGCGTTCCCCCGGGGGTCTCCCCGCAGGTGCCAGCCCCAGCCCCCCAGGAGCCCAGCGGGGGCAGCAGCGGGGAGGGCAAGGCGTCGGCGTCGGCCATGGACTGTCTGGTGTGCGGGGACAAGGCCAGCGGGAAGCACTATGGCCAGTTCACCTGCGAGGGCTGCAAGAGCTTCTTCAAGCGCTCCGTGCGGCGCAACCTCAGCTACACCTGCCGTGCCAGCCGCCAGTGCCCCGTCGACCAACACCACCGCAACCAGTGCCAGCACTGCCGCCTCACCAAGTGCCTCAAGGTCGGCATGCGCCGTGAAGGTGGGTTGCCCGAGGAGGGGGGCGGGTGTCCCATGCATCTCGCCCTCCTCTCTCTCTTTCTCTCTGCTTTCTTGCAATCTCCCTCTCCTCCCTTCGCTCTCCAGAGGCCAGTCTTCCATTTCTTCTTCTTCCCCTGTTTTTTCCTGTTCGGATCTCTCTTACTCTTTCCTTTTGTGGAAGTTGTGACATCCCTTTTCTTGCTCGCCTCCTCCCTGCTGCCTTAGGGCTCCTCTGGAGAGTAATAATAATAATAATAATAATAATAATAATAATAATAATAATTTATTGTTTATATCCCACCCATCTGGCTGGGTTTCCCCAGCCACTCTGGGCGGCTTTCAACAGAATATTAAAATACTATAGTCTATTAAACATTAAAAGCTTCCAATTTTAAACATTGTCTATAACATTACAAGTGTTTTTTTAAAATCCTGCTAATGTCTTAACTTGAGTATATCGCGTAGCTCAGTGGTCAGCACACCTGCTTGGCATGTAGAAGGTTCTAGGTTCCATCCCCGCTGGCAGAGGCTCTCTTGCCCCAAACCCTGGAGAGCGACTGCCAGTCAGTGCCAAAAGTACTGAGTTTCCTGTGAATCCTGGTTTTTCTTTTTCTCTGGATGTATTCTGCGAAATGTCATCGGTGCATCAATAGTCCTATTATTTATGTATTCATCTGTTACCTTGCCCTTCAACCTAAGTTCCCAGGGCAGGTTCTACCAACGAAAACACAGTATTGAAACGGCTAACAATCGCAAAAATAACGTGGATCCTAAAAGGATACGGCTTGAGTGTCAAAAGCACTTCATTCAGTTTATATAGCCCACGCTTCCTCTCGAAGGAGCCCAGGGTGGAAAACCTATCAATCATGTAGAAAAGCATTTGAGAAGAGAAAGAACATAAGCAGAGCCTGCTGGATCAGGCCAATGGCTCATGTAGTCCAGGATCCTGTTCTCACAGTGGCCGATCAGATGCACCAGTGGCTCCTGTGGGAGGGAGTTCTGCAGTTTAATGATGCACTGGGTGAAAAAGTCTCCCCCTTTTCTCTGTCCAGGGATCTGAGGGTCGCCAGAAACAGTCGTCTTTCAGCCACCAAATGGCAACCTAGATAAAGAGGGGTGTTTTTAAAATCCCTCCTGAAAGTCAATTACGAGGCAGGTGGGCGCAACTCGCTCGGGAAGGCATTTCACAAATGGGGAGCCACCACCAAGGAGGCCCTGTCAATGCCAACTGGGCAGCCTCCAGTGGTGGCACCCTTACTACCACGGCCTCCTCTGCTGGTCTGAAATGCTTGATACTGGGAGAGGTGCTTTTTAAAAAGGTACTGGTGCCTTAGTGGCCAATGGTGCGTTAATGGCAGATTTGTGCATAGGAACATAATAATCTGTCTTATACAGAGTCCAACCATTGATCCATTTAGCTCACTATTGTCTCCGCTGACTGGAAGAGGCCCTCTGGGGTTTCAAGCAGGGATTAAATGTGGGATCTTTGGCATGCCAAGCAATCGCTCTACTCCTGAGCTACTGTCATTCCATTAAAAAAGAAGACGCTAGTCCTCATGGTTCTGAATAGAGGGTTGGTTTTAATTGGGAGCTGCCTTACACCAAGCCAGCCCCTTGGATCTATCTAGCTTTGTGTTGTCTACACTGGCTGGCAGCAGCTCTCCAGGATTTCAGGCAAGGGGTCTCTCCCAGTGGTACCTGGGGATAGCAGGGATTGAACTCAGGACCTTGTGCATGCAGGGTCCTTGCTGTGCCACTGAGCTACAGCCTTTTCCTGAACCATCCGCACATCATTCTGCCTTATTAGTTGCGTTCTGCAGTGCTTCCTCAATGTCCGTGTATTATTGCCACCCAGAGGGGCAAACTGCGATTCTTACATTGTAGGGGGTTGGACTAGATGACCTTTGGGGGTGCCCCTCCAACTCTGCCATTCTATGAAAAGCAGGGCAAATAATTAAATCAGGCCATTTGAGTTAAAGGCTGAGAAAAGGATAAACTAAAACCGACAGATTTGCGCACCGGCTACTTCCACCCCTGGCCTGATTTAATTTATTTCTGCTCTCTGGGTGAACCTGGTTTAATTTCAATTTATTTGTGGCATTAAAAGTGAGGAGGATTTCAGCAGGGAGTTCTGGGACTTGCAGCGACTGGGCACAAAGCAGAGTTTCTGGTCCGAAACCTTTGCAGCAGCAAACTCTGTCGAAAGGGAAATAGCTGCCCTGCCACTGCCCTGAAGCTGAATGCGGGGAAGCTTCGGGACAGATAAAAGAATAATAATAATAATAATTTATTATTTATACCCCGCCCATCTGGCTGGGCTTCCCCAGCCACTCTGGGTGGCTTCCCAAAAAAATATTAAAATACTGCAATACATCAAACACTAAAAGGTTCCCTAAACAGGGCTGCTTTAAGATGTCTTCTAAAAGTGTGGTAGTTGTTGTTCTCTTTGACATCTGGTGGGAGGGTGTTCCACAGGGAGGGCGCCACCACCGAGAAGACCCTCTGCCTGGTTCCCTGTAACTTGGCTTCTGGCAGTGAGGGAACCGCCAGAAGGCCCTCGGTGCTGGACCTCAGCGTCCGGGCAGAACGATGGAGGTGGAGACGCTGCTTGAGGTATACTGGGCCGAGGCCGTTTAGCGCTTTCAAGGTCAGCACCAACACTTTGAATTGTGCTCGGAAACATACTGGGAGCCAATGTAGGTCTTTCAAGACCGGTGTTATGTGGTCTCGGCGGCCGCTCCCAGTCACCAGTCTGGCTGCTGGGTTCTGGATTAGTTGTAGTTTCCGGGTCACCTTCAAAGGTAGCCCCACGTAGAGCACATTGCAGTAGTCCAATCGGGAGATAACCAGAGCCAGAGCTTTTTCACACAACACATAGCTAGACTCTGGAACTCCCTCCCACATGAGGGCAGAGGCAGCCACCAAGGCTTGAAAAGAGGACTGGGCAAATTGATGGAGGGGAGAGAGCTATTTATCGCTAGCACTAGCCCCTGTTGGCTACCAGCTGCTGTGGCTTTGCTCTGCCCCAGCCAAGCTTCTGAAAGCCGGTTACTGCAAATCACAAGCGTGGAGAGCACTGCTGTTGCACCCAGACCCCCTCTTGGGCTTCCAAAGGGGCATGTGAATGGTCACTGTGAAAAGAGGAGGCAGGACCACAAGGCCTCCACTTGACGTGACCCAGTGGCCGCGCTCTTCTGATGTCCTTACGGTCCGGAGGAAGTCTATTTACATCCCTAGTTCCTTACAGGTATTTGGCCTTGGTGAGGATAGGATGTTGGACTAGACTGGACCCCTTTGGCCTGATCCTGCGGGCTCTTATTGCATTCTTAAAAGTAAAGGTAAACGGACCCCTGACCATTAGGTCCAGTCATGGCTGACTCTGGGGTTGCGGCGCTCATCTCGCTTTACTGGCTGAGGGAGCCGGCGTACAGCTTCCGGGTCATGTGGCCAGCATGACTGAGCCGCTTCAGGCGAACCAGAGCAGCGCACGGAAACGCCGTTTACCTTCCCGCTGGAGTGGTACCTATTTATCTACTTGCACTTTGATGTGCTTTTGAACTGCTAGGTTGGCAGGAGCAGGGACCGAGCAACGGGAGCTCACCCCGTCACAGGGATTCGAACCGCCAACCTTCTGGTTGGCAAGTCCTAGGCTCTTTGGTTTAACCCACAGTGCCACCCGCGTCCCATTGCATTCTTACGAGAGCGCTATAAAAAGTGCCTATGCGGGGACCCTAATTCTTCATCTTCCTTCCATCCCTCTTCTGCTTTTCCTGCCTTCCGTTTTCCTTTGTGACTTTCCCTTTTCTATCCTGCTTTCCTCCAGTTCCCCATTTCTCCATTTCACCCAATTCCCTCCACGCCTCCTCTTCCCTACTCTTTGCTTTCTCTCCTCCTTTTCTCCCTTTCTTTGCCTTCCTCTTCCTCTGCAACGCTTTTGCAAAGGGAGATCTTGATTATCTAGCCGTGCCCAACCACATTCCCATTGCTGAATCATCCTCCTCTCTGCTCCTGCAATTTCATCCCTCGTTCCCCTTGATTCATGCCCGTCTTTGTCTTCCCAAGAACCTCCCAGGGTAGGACAGCATCTCCTCCTTTTCATCTTTGCCCTTCAAAGTTATTTACCTTTTCCCTTTCCTTCTCTCTGTCCTCCCTCTGCGTTTTATTCTCCTCTTTTTTTTTTTTTTTTTTTTTTTTTTTAAGGAATCGCTTCTTAACGTCCGATTTCTTCCTCTCCACATTTAAGCAGAGGGGCTCCTTTGCAAGACTATTGGACACATTAATGGCTGATGAGGCTACCAATATTTGCTAACTGCAATGGCTATTTTCTGCCTCCATGTTGGAGGCAGTGAGGTAAAGGGTAAAGGGACCCCTGACCATTACGTCCAGTCGTGGCCGACTCTGGGGTTGCGGCGCTCATCTCGCTTTATTGGCCAAGGGAGCCGGTGTACAGCTTCCGGGTCATGTGGCCAGCAGGACTAAGCCGCTTCTGGCGAACCAGAGCAGCGCACGGAAACGCCGTTTACCTTCCCACCGGAGCAGTACCTATTTATCTACTTGCACATTGACATGCTTTCAAACTGCTAGGTTGGCAGGAGCAAGGACTGAGCAACGGGAGCTCACCCCGTCGTGGGGATTTGAATCGCTGACCTTTTGATTGGCAAGTCCTAGGCTCTGTGGTTTAACCCACAGCGCCACCCGCGTCCCTGATGTTGGAGGCAGTAGCCGCTGAATAATAACAGTTCCAGGAAACCATGGGGGGGAAAGTGCCATGGCATTTGGGTCTGGCTTGTGGGCATCTGCTTGGCCATTGTGGGAACATTTGCAGGATAAAAAGGTACAGGATTTCTGGGACAGGTGTCAAAAAGTGCACAGATTAGAAAGGAAACCAGTGCAGCTGCCTCAAAATATTTGCAGGCCCCCAGCAGTGTTTTTTAAAAACTTTTTTATTTTTTAATATATCTTTATTAATTTAAAATAAATACATTTATGAAAAACAGACGTGCATATAAGTAAACAAACATACAATCAAACAAATAACAGAAAAATCAAACAAACCACCGCACTATAAGAAGATTAATATAATTATCATCATATATACTCCTGGTATTGAACACAATTATAAAATTTGTAGAAAAGAAATTTAAAACTGACTTCCAATTAATCTCGCTGTACTTTGTCTATCCATTACGTTATACCGCCCAGTTACTTCTATACTTTCTTTTTACCTCCTCCCTACAAATTTAGAAAACTATGGAGTAAAAGGAAACATCTTGGCAGAATTAAACTGAGCCCCCAGCAGTGTTAAAGCAGCACGGTGTCTGACCGCCCCAGTAGCAGGTAGAGACCCAAATAATCATGGCTAGATGATTAAAAAAAAAGTTGTCTGGAGGGGGCAAAGGATTCCTTGGAGGAGAGAGAATGCGGGAAGATTTGAGACAGCGTTTTCGGAGCTTGCTCACGCAGCGCAACCTGTGGAACTCCTTGCCACAGTAGGCAGGGACAGCGACCAACTTGGATGGCTTTAAAGGAGGACTGGGCTGGTTCATGAAGAGGGCTATCGGTGGCTACTAGCGACGATGGCTGTGCTTCTTCCTCCACAGTCAGAGGCAGCAATTCTTCTGAATGCAAGTTGCTGCAGGAACTGCAGGAGAGGAGAGGGCCTTTTGTGCTGAAGTCCAGCTTATGGGTTTCTGACAAGATGGGCCCTTGGCGTGATCCAGCGGCCTTGTTTGTGGGGCCAGAGCTGAGCGCCCTCTGATCTGCTGGCCCTGCCAATCATGCAGGGCAGGTTCCCTTTGCCTAGACACAAGTTTTTTTCAATCATTTTTATTGATTTTCCAATAAAAAACATCCAGTTAATATATCCAATCAAAATATTCCAATTAAAATAAAAAACTAAAATAAAACGAGACCATATTATAGTCCAAATTATAATTATTAATTTCTCGGGGCTCCCCAGGGTCTGGATCTCTGAAGCATATCTCCACATCTTAGTCCTGTTTCTCCTCATTGTTTCCATATTTTCCACATCTTGATTTTGACGCTTCTTACTTACTTAATTTTCAGTTTTCTTTTTCATTGTGATTACTAACAACCCCAAGGGCATGGTATTGCATCATACTATATACAAAGCAAACAAAGTAATAATAATAATAGCAATAATAATAACAATAATAATAGGTCAATTTATATCCTGCCTTTTTCCCTGACAGGGACTCAAGGCGGCTTACAAATAAAATAAGAACTGCTAATTATTATTATTTTTTGAGGGGCGCAACCATTAAAAAAACAATTACAATGTAATTAAAATTACTTATCTGTCTATAGGGGACGCGGGTGGCGCTGTGGGTTAAACCACAGAGCCTAGAACTTGCCGATCAGAAGGTCGGCGGTTTGTATCCCCGTGACGGGGTGAGCTCCCGTTTCTCGGTCCCTGCTCCTGCCAACCTAGCAGTTCGAAAGCACATCAAAGTGCAAGTAGATAAATAGGAACCACTCCGGCGGGAAGGTAAACGGCATTTCCGTGTGCTGCTCTGGTTGGCCAGAAGCGGCTTAGTCATGCTGGCCACATGACCCGGAAGCTGTACACCGGCTCCCTCAGCCAGTAAAGAGAGATGAGCGCTGCAACCCCAGAGTTGGTCACGACTGGACCTAATGGTCAGGGGTCCATTTACCTTTACCTATCTGTCTATAAGATTCCTGTGTTGTACGGGGTTGGACTTGATGGCCCCAGAAGGGTCCCTTCCAACTTTACAATTCTGTTAAAAACATACTGGCAATCTCCCTACGACAGAGGAATGGCAAACTAAGCTGATGGACTGCGCCGAAATGGCAAAACTGACTGGGAAGCTCAGGAATCAAGAAGACGTGAACTTCAAGAAAGAATGGGGGGGGGGGGTGGAAATTATAATTTATTTAGGACACCATCGTAAAGCAGGTGAAAACATTACCAGGATTCTAATAATGCTTGTAATGGAACAAATATGATGGATAATATGGACAGGTACAAAATATTGTTGTTGTTTAGTCGTGTCCGTCGCTTCGTGGCCACCTGGACCGGAGCACGCCAGGCACTCCTGTCTTCCACTGCCTCCCGCAGTTTGGTCAAACTCATGCTGGTAGCTTAGAGAACACTGTCCAACCATCTCGTCCTCTGTCGTCCCCTTCCCCTTGTGCCCTCCATCTTTCCCAACATCAGGGTCTTTTCCAGGGAGTCTTCTCTTCTCATGAGGTGGCCAAAGTCTTGGAGCCTCAGCTTCAGGATCTCTCCTTCCAATTAGCACTCAGGGCTGATTTTCTTCAGAATGGAGAGGTTTGATCTTCTTGCAGTCCATGGGACTCTCAAGAGTCTCCTCCAGCACCAGAATTCAAAAGCATCAATTCTTTGGCGATCAGCCTTCTTTATGGTCCAGCTCTCACTTCCATACATCATTACTGGGAAAACCATAGCTTTTACTATACGGACCTTTGTTGGCAAGGTGATACAAAATATAGACTGAAATAATACGCAGTTGGAAATGTTGACAATAGATTCAGAGAAATGTATATTTGGTATTGTTACAACTCTTCATTTTTAAAACCAAATAAAAACGATTAAAAAGACCACATACTGGCAATCACAATGGAAAAATAATAATAAGGAAATGAAATAGAAACATATGCATCCTTCGTTTCCCGAGTAGGCTTGGGTGGTGAGTACAGAGAATCTTAAGTCAGAAGCCCAGGAAATAAAATTTTCCCCACCCCAGGACAACGTAACGGCATATTGGTTTCACGAAATAAATGCTGAGACGAGAATCATGTGCTTTCTCCCTTCTCCCCCCCCATAACATTTTATTAATTTTCCAACAATAACAGAAACAAAACAAACAACAATAAAAACCAAAACAAAACAAATTGACTTTCCCCCAATCCCTTCCTTGGTTCCATTGTATATCAATGTACTATATATCCATTATAAAGTTTTAACCATTTGAATTACTTATTGTCCACTCATAATAAATTTACATGTATTCTCAAAACCCTGCCAATGTATTAACCTGTGTACATTGCTTCTGAACATATCCAATAAAGTCCTTCCATTCTTCCTTAAATTGTCGTCTCTTCCTCTTAATTTCATTGCCAACTTTGCCGTTTCAGCATATTCTTTTAATTTAACTTGCCAACCTTCTTTAGCCGCGACGCTTTCTTCTTTCCAATGTTGTGCTGTTTGTGCAGCCGTGGTTGCATACATAAACAAATTCTTTTGTGATCTTGGTAAGTCCATTCCTGTAATACCTAACAGGAAAGCTTCTCAGGGTTTTTTTTGGCAAAGGTTATTTTAAACACCTTCATTTCATTATAAATCATTTCTCAATAATTCTTAACAATTTTGCTGTCTCACCACGTATGAAAAAATGTACCTTCTCTTGTTTTACATTTCCTACACTTGTTTTCTCTAGTTTTGTACATTTTTTGCTAGTTTAACCAGTTAGATACCTGAAGGAGCATCTCCACCCCCATCATTCTGCCCGGACACTGAGGTCCAGCTCCGAGGGCCTTCTGGCGGTTCCCTCCCTATGAGAAGCCAAGTTACAGAGGGCCTTCTTGGTAGTGGCACCCGCCCTGTGGAACGCCTTCCCACTAGATGTCAAAGAGAAAAACAACTACCAGACCTTTAGAAGACATCTGAAGGCAGCCCTGTTTAGGGAAGCTTTTAATGTTTAATAGACTATTGTATTTTAATATTTTATTGGAAGCTGCCCAGAGTGGCTGGGGAAACCCAGCCAGATGGGCAGGGTATAAATAATAAATTATTATTATTATTTATTATCTATACATCATTTTCTCTTTTTTATATACATTTTTATAATTTTTTTAACATATTAATTCCAACATTCATACAACATAACCTCATCTTATACAATATTTTTGGACTTCCGTCAACGCCTCTGATGATTTTCTATTCTTTATCACTTATTATGCATTTCTTAATTCCATATTACCTTTAATTATCCTTAACTAATAATTCTCCTCATTGTCTTTTTATTTTTTTTTGCAATATTTCAAATAATTCACCTTACAAAACTTCTTGCCGACCTGCTAGCGCAATCTGTTAATCACAATTACTTTTCAAATCGTCCGTAAATTGACTCCAGCCTTCTGAGAATCTCTGGTCCCGCAGGTTTCGAATCCTTCCTGTTAGTTTATCTAATTCTGCATAGTCCATCCATTTCATCCTCCGTTCTTCTTTCTGCCGCCATTGCATATAAAAACAACCTATACATCATTTTCTCCCTCCCTCCCTTCTTGTCTCCCTTCAGCCGTGCAACGGGGGCGCATGGCTCCCGCGCAGCCCAGCCCGGGCCAGTACCCCTTCACCAACGGAGACCCCTACAATTGCCACTCCTACCTGACGGGCTTCATCTCCCTCCTCCTCCGGGCAGAGCCCTACCCCACTTCCCGCTATGGGGCCCAGTGCCTGCAGCCCAACAACATCATGGGCATCGAGAACATCTGTGAGCTGGCTGCCCGCCTCCTCTTCAGTGCCATCGAGTGGGCCAAGAACATCCCCTTCTTCCCGGACTTCCAGTTGGCCGACCAGGTCTGCCTTCTGCGCATGACCTGGAGCGAGCTCTTCGTCCTCAACGCCGCCCAGTGCTCCATGCCTCTCCACGTGGCTCCCCTCCTGGCCGCCGCCGGCCTCCACGCCTCGCCCATGTCCGCCGACCGCGTGGTGGCCTTCATGGACCACATCCGCGTCTTCCAGGAGCAGGTGGAGAAGCTGAAGGCTCTGCACGTCGACTCGGCCGAGTACTCCTGCCTGAAGGCCATTGTCCTCTTCACCCCAGGTGAGCATCGCGCGCTGCCGGATTGGAGGAGGAGAGGGCTATCGGTGGCCATGATGGCCATGCTCTGACTCACCATTTCATCATTCGGGGCAGGCCAGAGAAAGTCCTCCTTCATGCAGGGCATTGTTAAACTATGGAACTCAGTGCTGCAGGAGGCAGCGATGTCTGCTATTAAGTAGTGGGTGGACATAGCAAACGACACAGAGATTTCTCCAAATACCGTATTTTTCGCTCTGTAAGACACACCCGGCCATAAGACGCACCTAGTTTTAGAGGAGGAGAACCAGAAAAAAAATATTCTCTCCCTCTCTCAGCGCCTCTCCAGCAAAGCAGGAGGAGAAATGGAAGGGGCTCCGTTTCTCCTCCCGCTTCACTGAAGAGGCACTGTGCAGAGAGGGAAAGCTGTGCAGTGCCTCTCCAGTGAAGTGAAGCCAGAACAGCAAGAGGGATCGCTGTGCAGTGAAAGCAGCAATCCCTCTTGTTGTTCTGGCTTTTGGGATAGCTGCGCACCCTTCATTCGCTCCATAAGACGCACACACATTTCCCCTTACTTTTTTGGGGGGTGCATCTTATAGAGCGAAAAATACGGTAGTTCTTTATAAGTAAGCTGGAACTGAACTGAACAGCAAACAGCTCAGCCGGCCTGCTTTTATAGGCAGCCAGCTGTCAACATTTTAACAACAACAGCCCAGGGTTTCCTGCCTAAATTAACTTACGTGGACCTGAGTGAAAACTATACAGTGGTACCTTGGGTTAAGAACTTAATTCGTTCCGAAGGTCTGTTCTTAACCTGAAACGGTTCTTAACCTGAAGCACCACTTTAGCTAATGGGGCCTCCTGCTGCCGCCAGAGCACGATTTCTGTTCTCATCCTGAAGCAAAGTTCTTAACTCGAGGTACTATTTCTGTGTTAGCGGAGTCTGTAACCTGAAGCGGCTGTAACCTGAAGCATCTGTAACCCGAGGTACCACTGTATACACAATACCCCTGGTGGCCAGGGTGAGAACTTCAATACATAACATCTGCCATCTTGGATGGCCTGAACAGAAGGCTGTCGTTGGTTAATGGCTGTGATCTTCCTCCACAGTCAAGAGGAAGCAATGCTTCTGAATACCCAGTTGTTGGAAACAGCAGCAGGAGACAGGATTCATGTGCCCGGATCCTGCCCGTGGGTTTGCCATGGAGGCGGGGGCAGGGGGCAGCTCTTTGCTGGCCATAGTGAGAACAGGATACCGGTCTCTTCTGATCGTGTTGGATCTGATTGCGCAATTAATTCAAAGGTGGCTGCAATGCTGAATGGCTTCAGGAACACCTTCCTTTCCTGGCGAGCGGTTGTTAGGGGAGATCAGGGGAACGCCACCACTGAGAAGGCCCTCTGCCTGGTTCCCTGTAGCTTTGCTTCTCGCAGGGACGGAACAGCCAGAAGGCCCTCGGTGCTGGATCTCAGTGTCTGGGCTGAACAATGGGGTGGAGACACTCCTTCAGGTCTACTGGGCTGAGGCCGTTTAGGGCTTTAAAGGTCAGCACCAACACTTCGAATTGTGCCTGGAAATGTCCTGGGAGCCAATGTAGCTCTTGCAGGACCGGTGTTATGTGGTCTCGGTGGCCATTCCCAGTCCCCAGTCTAGCTGCCATATTCTGTCCCAGGATGACCTATGAGAAAGTCTTCTTCCCCCTCTTGCTTGATTTTTCCTCTAATGAAGGAATCCATGCCCCAGGAAGGTATGGAGGTTGCAGAAAGGCATGGGGGAAGCTCCTCAAGAGGTTCAAGCAAGGAGCTCGAACAAGTTACCAAGCCAAGGTGGGCTTGCTATCCTGGTGTCGGTGGGCCAATTCCTGGCCCACTGGATGAAGAGAGCATACATGGGGCCCCTTTTGCTGGCAAGCAGAGTTTGGGGTGGTCACCTGCCTACATCTGAGTTGGAGGGAGGTGAGACAAGTGACCCCTGGGACACTAATGAACACCTGCATGGCCAAAATAGCCACCAAGGTCTGGAGTCATTCTGTGTTATGCCAGCAGAGGGTGGAGGAGTGACTCCCTCTCGCCTCCTGCTGGAGGGAAACAGAAGCGACTTGCCGCTTTGGGAAGAATAGGAGAGCACAATCCATTTCTGAACTAAAGGACCTGCCTCCCACAACCACCAGTCTGCTGCTGTGAACCAGGCCAAGCGGCCAATCAGACCTGGGGGATCAACCCCCCCGGAAACTACCATTAATCCAGAACACAGCAGCTAGACTAGGGACTGGGACGGCTGCCAAGACCATATAACACCAGCCCTGAAAGATCTTCATTGGCTCCCAGTACGTTTCTGAGCACAATTCAAAGTGTTGGTGCTGACCTTTAAAGCCCTGAATGGCCTCGGCCCGGTAGGCCTGAAGGAGCATCTCCACCTTCATCATTCAGCCCAGACACTGAGGTCCAGCACCAAGGACCTTCTGGTGGTTCCCTCACTGCGAGAAGTGAGATTACAGGGAACCAGGCAGAGGGCCTTCTTGGTGGTGGTTCCCACCCTGTGGAACGCCCTCCCATCAGATGTCAAGGGGATAAACAACTATCTGACTTTCAGAAGACATCTGAAGGCAGCTCTGTTCAGGGAAGCTTTTAACGTGTGACATTTTAATGTATTTTTAATCTTTGTTGGCAGCCGCCCAGAGTGGTGTGGGGAAACCCAGCCAGATGGGCGGGGTACAAACAATAAATAATAATAATAATAATAATAATAATAATAATAATTATTTTATTGGCTTCCCACAGGCTGACCACGGTGAGAACAGGATGCTGTTGTATCGTGTTTTTAATATTCTGTTGGGAGCCACCCAGAGTGGATAGGCAGGGTAGGCAGGGTAATAGTACAGCGGTGCCTCGCAAGAGGAAATTAATCCGTTCCGCGAGTCTCTTTGTCTAGCGGTTTTTTCGTCTTGCGAAGCAAGCCCATTGACGGCTTAGCGGATTAGCGCTATTAGCGGCTTTTAGTGGCTTTTAGCGGCTTAGCGGATAAGCAGATAAGCGGCTTAGCGGCTTAGAAAAAGGGGGGGAAAGGAAAAAAAACCTGCAGGAACTCGCAAGACATTTTCGTCTTGCGAAGCAAGCCCATAGGAAATTCGTTTTGTGAAGCTCCTCCAAAACGGAAAACCCTTTCGTCTAGCGGGTTTTACGTCTTGTGAGGCATTCGTCTTGCGGGACACCAATGTAATAGTAATAATAATAGGCAGGGTAATAGTAATAATGATAATAATGATAATAATGATAATAATAATAATAATAATAATAATAAATTTATTATACAGTGGTGCCCTGCAAGACAAATGCCTCGCAAGACGAAAAACTCGCTAGATGAAATAGTTTTCCGTCTTTTGAGGTGCTTCGCAAGATGAATTTCCCTATGGGCTTGCTTTGCAAGACGAGACGTCTTGCGAGTTCTTGCGAGTTTTTTCCCTTCCCCCCCTTTTTCTAAGCTGCTAAGCCGCTAATAGCGCTCATCCGCTAATAGCCGTGCTTCACAAGACGAAAAAACCGCAAGACGAAGAGACTCGCAGAACGGATTAATTTCGTCTTGCGAGGCACCACTGTATATCCCTCAAACCCAGTGTTGTCCACACCGACTGGTGGCCGCTCTCCATGAGTTCAGGCCAGGAGCTTCCCTAGAGATGCTGCTGGGCGTGTGTGTGTTAACCTGGGTCCTTCTGCATGCCAAGCAGGTGCTGTGAGCTGTGACCCTCCCCTTCACCTTTCTCTTGGCACCCGCTACCTAGAGCTGGCCTCTGCAGAAGCAGAGCTTAATAAACTGCATGCATGTCAAGGAGAAAGGGGATAGAGAAGAGTTTTTCTCCCTCTCCCAAAGTTCTGGAAGCCGTGTTACGAAGCTGAATGTTGGAAGGTTCGGGGGAGAGAGAAGAAAGCGCTTCTTTGCAATGCACATAGTTAAACTCCCTCCTGCAGGAAGCAGCGATGGGCAAAAGCCTTGGGGGCTTTAAAAAAGAATGACACAAATTCATGGAGCGGGAGAGGGCTATTGAGGGCTACTAGCCATGTTGTCTATGCTCTGCCTCCACAGTCAAAGGCAGCAATGCTTCTGAAGACCAGTTCCTGGAAACTGCAGGAGAAGACATTTGCTCTTGTGCTCGAATCCTGCTTCTGAGTTTCCCATTAGGGCATCTGGGTGGCCGCTGGGAGAACAAGAGTCTGGGCTAGAAGGATCCAGCAGAGCCTTCTTATGTTTCTATCTGCCCTCTGAGCATGTGTTTTGTTTGCATTCTGTTTCAACCATGTACATGGCTTTCACGCCATTGTCTTGCAAAGTGGTCTATAAACTTGTTGAATCTCAATGGCAACCTCCTTGATTCCTTCCTGCCATCGACCACTGCCGGCTATTTTCTTGAAGGCATCAGGTAGCTGAGCTTGCGATGGCAGGGCGCGTGTGTGGGGTTTTTGCTTGCGTCTTAAGTGAGCTCGCCTTGCCAAAATGTACGTCGGTTTCTGAAATCACCCCCAGGCCAGTTTGCCTTTGCTATCGCAAGATGGAAACTGTCGGAAGTTTGGGCACACAGCCTTTGCACAGAGCTAAGAGAGTGAGAGGGACGCGGGTGGCGCTGTGGGTTAAACCACAGAGCCTAGGACTTGCCAATCGGAAGGTTGGCGGTTTGAATCCCCGCAACGGGGTGAGCTCCTGTTGCTCGGTCCCTGCTCCTGCCAACCTAGCAGTTCGAAAGCACGTCAAAGTGCAAGTAGATAAATAGGTACCCCTCCGGCGGGAAGGTAAACATCGTTTCCGTGTGCTGCTCTGGTTCGCCAGAAGCGGCTTAGTCATGCTGGCCACATGACCCAGAAGCTGTACGCCGGCTCTCTCGGCCAATAAAGCGAGATGAGCGCCGCAACCCCAGAGTCGTCCACGACTGGACCTAATGGTCAGGGGTCCCTTTACCTCCTTTACTATGCCTATCGCACTTTAAACTCAAAATCCATTGTTGTATATATTGGGATTGTAGTTCCATTTGTGTTTCTCAAGCTGGTCTCTGACCATAATAAATTTCGTGTTCATGAGTGCCACTGATCGCTTGTAGCCACGATGGCTGCGCTCTGCCTCTGTGGTCAGAGACAGCAATGTTTCTAAATTCCAGTTGCCGAAAAACACAGGAAAGGAGAGAATTCTCTTGTGCTCAAGTCCTATTTGTGATCTTACCATTCAGGTATTGGCCTCAGTGAAAACAGGATGCTAGACTGAGGGTCTTCTTCCTTTCTTCTGTCTTAGGTGATTCTTGAAGTGAGCCTCACTTTGCCAAATTCAGTCATTTTACTCTCTCGCCCTGACCTAGCCACTGTGATCCATGCGACGGTCACCTCCAGACTGGATTATTGTAAGTCCCTCGACGTGGGGCTGCCCTTGAGACTGACCCAGAAACTCCAGCGGGTGCAGAATGCCGCGGCCAGACTCCTTACGGGGTCCTCGCCGCGAGATCACATTCACCCGGTGCTATACCAGCTGCACTGGCTCCCAGTGGAGTACAGGATCAGGTTTAAGGTGCTGGTTTTAACCTTTAAAGCCCTATACGGCCTAGGACCCTTGTACCTACGGGACCGCCTCTCCTGGTACATCCCACGGAGGACCTTACGGTCTTCAAAGGAGGTCCCAGGCCACAGGGAAGTTAGGCTGGCCTCAACCAGAGCCAGGGCTTTTTCGGCTGTGGCTCCAATCTGGTGGAACGCTCTGTCACAAGAGACTAGGGCCCTGCGGGACTTGACATCTTTCCACAGGGCCTGCAAGACAGAGCTGTTCCGCCAGGCCTTTGGCCAAGGCACAGCCTGACCCCCTCCTTTGGTAATCTTTACAGAAGCCCAATGGTTGCCATGAATTTGATTTCCACTGATTTTATAATGAATTGATTTTGGAATGCTGTATTATTTTACTGCTGTTAGCCACTCTGAGCCCAGCTTCGGCTGGGGAGGGCGGGATATAAATAATATTTACCGTATTTTTCGTCCTATAGGGTGCACCGGCCCATAGGACGCACCTCGTTTTTTTGGGGGGGGGGAATGAATAAAAAAAATTATTTCCCCCCCCCCAGCTGCGGCTGCCGCCCCAAGCCTTGCGGACACTCGCCCGAAGCACGGGGAGTCCTCCGGAGGGCTCCCCGTGCTTCGGGCGGCAGGCTGCGGCCCGCAAGCCTTGTGAGCCCATGGGAACTCCCCCGGGCTTGCAAGGCTTGCGGATAGCTTCCTGAAGCCTGGAGAGCGAGAGCGATCGGTGCGCACCGACCGATGCCTCTTGCTCTCCAGGCTTCAGCGAAAGCCTACATTCGCCCCATAGGACGCACACACATTTCCCCTTCATTTTGGGAGGGGGAAAATTGCGTCCTATGGGGCGAAAAATACGGTATTTATTTACTTATTTTTAACATCACCTCCCCCCCCCCCCCAAAAAAAAATCCACAGAGCATAATTCCAGGATTCAATTAAGAGAATATACATTTGAGGGTTGTTGTGTTTCCCCCCCCCCCATGCCTATTGAGAAGCATTCACACACACACCCAGCACTCCAGTGAAATACGTCTCCGAGGGCTGCTGTTTCCCAGCTTGAACGCAACCCTCAAGCTGAGTTCATCCCTCTCCCCCGTTGCGGGAGCCACAAAACAGCTCCATTCAGAGCCCCTCAAATGAGCGCCGTGGCTATTCAGGCCACGAACGCCGCCGCTATTGACAGAGGCCCCCAAAAGGGACCTCACCAAGAATCCATTCACAGCCGCCGCTTTTTTCTAACGCGGCATGCCTAACGCAACAGACATTTAGCTGCGTGGGGAGAATGGGCCGCCCGTCGCCGGCGTCAATAGCCGGGACTTGAAAACGCTTACTCTGGGCATGCTGTGTCACAGGCCACCAAAGGGATGAAAGGAGCACCGGGATGTGTGCTTGTGGGGAGAGAAAGGGGGGGGCAGCTAGATTTGGTTAATTAAAAAAAAAAAAACAGAGATAAAGAGAGGCGGGGTGTTTATCTGCCAGTCGTGGTGCATTACTCCGGGAATCAAAGCAAAAAGTTTCTCCAGCACCTTTGTGAACTCGCCCCCTAGCAAATGCTAGATGACCAGAGCAGATATGGGGACATGAGATGCAGGTTCTGCTCCAACCTATTCTTGCTAAGGCTGCAAGCTCATAAGGTTAAAGGCACCGTCTGGGGGTACAAAGGACAAAGGTCCCTCATTCTCTTAAAGGGACCCCTGACTGTTAGGGTCCAGTCGTGACCGACTCTGGGGTTGCGGCGCTCATCTCGCTTTATTGGCCGAGGGAGCCAGCATACAGCTTCCGGGTCATGTGGCCAGCAGGACTAAGCCGCTTCTGGCGAACCAGAGCAGCGCACGGAAACGCCGTTTACCTTCCCGCCAGAGCGGTACCTATTTATCTACTTGCACTTTGATCAGCAAGTCCTAGGCTCTGTGGTTTAACCCACAGCGCCACCCACGTCCCCTATAGGGGACATATAGGCATATAAACACAGATAGGCATATAAACACATAAAAACTTTAAAATAGACTACCTTAGAGAAATGACCCAAAATCGCCTGTGGATCCGGGTTGGGAATTTTCAAACTAGATTGAATCGGGCTATGGTCTGCGCATACAGATCTGTGCGCAGAATCTGGCAACCATCCGGGTCGTCTTGGGGTCTTTGCCTAAGAGGAAAAGATCAAATTTTTGCTTTACCGGGAGGTCAGCAAGCCTCACCAGCAGGGGGTCAAAGGTTTCTCTACGTGCTTCATTGTAAAAGGAACATCTAAAAAATATGTGTTCAGGGCTTCCTATATATTCCCCATTGGGACGCGGGTGGCGCTGTGGGTTAAACCACAGAGCCTAGGACTTGCCGATCAGAAGGTCGGTGGTTCAAATCCCTGTGACGGGATGAGCTCCCGTTGCTCAGTCCCTGCTCCTGCCAACCTAGCAGTTCAAAAGCACGTCAGAGTTCAAGTAGATAAATAGGTACCGCTCTGGCGGGAAGGTAAACGGTGTTTCTGTGTGCTGCTCTGGTTCGCCAGAAGCGGCTTAGTCATGCAGGCCACATGACCCAGAAGCTGTACGCCAGCTACCTCAGCCAATAAAGCGAGATGAGCGCCGCAACCCCAGAGTCAGTCACGACTGGACCCATTGGTCAGGGGTCCCTTTACCTTTACCTATATTCCCCAAAGGACAGGCGCAAATTCTCTGGTCATATGGGACTTTTTTAAAGGATCCTTCCAAGACCAGCAAGGGCAGAGCCGAGCTTTCTGGCAAGTGTAAAAGCCCTTCTTCCATTTTTGGATACAAGAAAAAAGAGATTTGCTGCTGGTGCATCTATATCTCTCTCGATTTCTACAATTTTGTAGTCGGGGCACCTTAAGTAGTCCTGTTGTCTCTCGGTGTCTATAATTCTTTGCCTATCCATTGCTTTTGCTTGGCCCGAGCCCAGACTTAGAAGGGCTTGAGGGGCAAAACCCAGTTTCTGAAGTGTGTTCAGGGCTGCTGTCTGCCAGCCTGACTGGAACTGGTCGCAAAGGATCAGTGGAGCTATACCACGGGGGAGCAGTTTCAGTGACAGCCATTTATAGATTGATGTTAGGCTGATATGTGCCAATCCTCTATTAAACCCATCCAAGTTGGTGGCCATCCCTGCCTCTTGTGGAGTTCCATAGTTCCCCTATGCTCTGCAGGAAAGGTTTCCTTTTGTCTGTCCTGAATGATGAAATGATGACTCAGGGTGGGGAAAATGGAAGGATACCATCGCACAGTGCACAGCCAGACTCTAGGCAATGGTGGTCACCAGCTTGTATGGTTTTTATAATTCATAGCGCATACTAGGGCTATCGACGGCTGCTAACCATGATGGATATATTTGACCTCCATTGTTAGGGGTAGTTCAGTGGAACCTTGGTTCTTGAACTTAATCCGTCCCAGGAGTCCGTTCGGCTCCCGAAACTGTTCAAAAACCAAGGCGCAGCTTCCGATTGGCTACAGGAGCTTAAGTGGAGGCTGCACTGGACATTCGGCTCCTGAAAAACGTTCGATACTGGAACACTTACTTCCGGGTTTTCGGTATTTGGGAGCCAAAACATGCGAGTACCAAGGCGTTCGAGAACCAAGGTATGACTGTATGTCTCTTAATACTAGGGGCTAGGAATCACAGATGGGGAAAGTTGCATAACCACCAACATTTCTCCTGTGAAAATAGAGATGCTCTATTCCCTTATTGTTGCTGTTGTTATTTTACTATTTATACCCTGCCCATCTTGACTGGGTTGCTCCAGCCACTCTGGGCAGCTTCCAACATATATAAAAACATAATAAAACTTGAACCATTTGAAAAAACTTTCCCTATACAGTGATACCTCGGGATACATATGCTTCAGGTTACAGACTCCGCTAACCCAGAAATAGTACCCCGGGTTAAGAACTTTGCGTCAGGATGAGAACAGAAATCGTGCGGCGGCAGCGGGAGGCCCCATTAGCTAAAGTGGTGCTTCAGGTTAAGAACAGTTTCAGGTTAAGAACAGACCTCCAGAACGAATTAAGTACGTAACCAGAGGTACCACTGTACAGGGCTGTCTTCTGATGTCTTCTGAAGGTTGTAAAGTTACCGTATTGGCCCGAAAATAAGCCGCACATTTCCCCCCTCCAAATTCCGACCGTGAAAAGTTAAAGTGCTGCTTCAATTCGCGACTTTACAAAAACTGACTTTTGCGATATCGCTGCTGAAACAGACATACGGTAAAATGGAATGGGTGTGAGTGCCTGCGAAATTTTAAAGGTGTGGCGTATATTCAGGTGCGGCTTATATTCGGGCCAATACGGTATTTTTCTCCCTGGCCCTGGGACGGCTTCTGTAAATCCAGGGTTGTCCAGGGCTGGAGGAGCCGGAGTTTCGATTGTGCTGTGGCCCTGGTGTGGGCTTCCCCTTGGGCATTTTTTTGCCCTCTGTGAGAATAGGATGTTGGCCTAGCGGATGGTGACTTTTTTTTTTTTTTTTTTTAAAAATAATATTTATTATTTTCCATACATAAACATAACAGAAGAAAAAGCCAACAATAATAAAGAAAAAAGAATGAAACGGAAAAAGGAAAAAGAACATAAAACATAAAATACATCAAATCACCACATAAGCTAAAAATTAATCAATCAAAATCCATCTTTATAAAAAAATTACTTGACTTCCTCAAATCTCTTCCATCTGAGTTTCTTAGTAATTATATATAGCCGTTTCCAATATCATTATTTCATAAAACTATATCACAGTCAAAATCATATTTCCTAACTTTTCTTATCGTACATTTTCTTATTTATTTATTTAATCCCAATTTAATCCTAGGCCTAATTGATTCTTTCAGGTGATTACATATCTTTAATATTACAATATTTATTCAAATACTCTTAAAATTTCTTCCAATCTTCTTGGTATTCCTCTTCTTTCTGGTCGCGGATTCTCCTGGTGAGATCAGCCAGCTTCATAAACTCCATCATCTTCAACTGCCAGCGGAAGGTGACTTTTACTACATGTGGTGGGCTTGTGATAAAGTTAAGAATTCTGGGGAGTTAATTTACAATGAACTCAAGAGAATATTTAATATACCTCCCCCCCCCCCCAAAAAAAAACCAGAAGCCTTTTTATTGGGTTTGATGGGGAAGGAAATTAAGAAAGTGGACCAAAGACTTTTTATGTACGCCACAGCAGCGGCAAGAAACATGCTTGCCCCAAACTGGAAATTGCAAGAAGTTCCCACCATTGCGGAGTGGCAGACGAAAATGATGAGCTATGCGGAGTTAGCCAAACTGACGGGAAGAATTCGGGACCAGGACGATCAGAGGTTTCAAGAAAATTGGAGTAAATTTATGGTGTATATAAAGGATAAATGCAAAACTTTAAAAACACTGGCAGGACTGAAATAGCTTTTACAATGTACGGCAGATACAAGGTTTATAAATGGAATTCGCGATATAAGAAAATAAGGGGTACTTGCTGAAGGGATGGAGGGAAGTCGCAAGCTCGGCAGAGCTAATAGTATCTATGTGATTTATTGTAAAGGTAAAGGGACCCCTGACCATTAGGTCCAGTCGTGGCCGACTCTGGGGTTGCGGTGCTCATCTTGCTTCATTGGCCGAGGGAGCCACCGTACAGCTTCCAGGTCATGTGGCCAGCATGACTAAGCCACTTCTGGCGAACCAGAGCAGCGCACAGAAATGCCATTTACCTTCCTGCCAGAGCGGGACCTATTTATCTACTTGCACTTTGAGGTGCTTTCAGAATGCTAGGTTGGCAGGAGCAGGGACCGAGCAACGGGAGCTCACCCCGTCGCGGGGATTCGAACCGCAGACCTTCTGATCAGCAAGTCCTAGGCTCTGTGGTTTAACCCACAGTGCCACCCGCGTCCCTGTGATTTATTGTATTGTAGTGTAAAAGTATGTATAAGGAAAATAATAATAAATTATTATATATATAAAAAAGAGAATAGGGTGCTGGCCCAGATGGGATCTTCTCTAGCCAGATCCATCAGCTGGCTCTCACACCGATCAGTTGATCTCCCCTGCGAATGTTCTTTCCTTCTCCCCCTTGCAGATGCGGTGGGGCTGACGGACTTGTGCCACGTGGAGAACGTCCAGGAGAAGTCCCAGTGTGCCTTGGAGGAGTATGTCCGGAACCAGTACCCCAACCAGCCCAGCCGATTTGGGCGCCTCCTCCTTCGCCTCCCCTCGCTGCGCATCGTCTCCGCCCCTGTGATTGAGCAGCTTTTCTTTGTGCGCTTGGTAGGCAAGACCCCCATCGAGACGCTGATTCGAGACATGCTGCTTTCCGGGTCCAGCTTCAACTGGCCCTACATCTCCATGCAGTGAAAGCAGCCGGGGGTTGGAGGCCGTGACTGCAGCCTTGCCGTTGCCTTTGCCCCCCAAACTGGGCGACGGGGGCCTTATTGGTGCGCAGACAGCGGTGGGCTGTCACTCAGGGAGCCAGAGCGTCTCACCTGTGCTCCCTCCAAAATGGCGGCCCTCGAGACAACCAGGAAATGACATCAAGGAGGTGGAGCTTGAGGTCGCTTTCCTGGTTCCTTCTAATCCCCCAAGGGGGGTGGGAGTGACTTTGGAAAAGCCTGCCCTTCCATATTTATATCGCAGACAAAACAAAATGGCAGCCGTTTTCTTAAAATGAGCTTGATCCTTGGATGATTATTTTTAAAAATGTGCTTTTTCTACAAGAATGTCCTTGCCCCTCAAGGAATTATACTGGAACAATGGCATTATGGATCGAGAACCTGAGATCTTTCGTTGTCCCATGTCTAAGAGATTTCTATAGTTTCATTGGTGGGTCTTCCTTGGGCCCACCTTCTCAACTGGTGAATGTTTTGTTGACAGCGTGTCGGCTGAACGGCCCGCCTAGGAGAAGGTTTGCAGTGGATTGCGATACAAACTTGGCGACGCGCAAAAACACATGTGGCTTGCTGAGCCTCAGTTGTGCAATGGCACCTCAAACAATCCTCAAACTTTCCCTTTTGCGTTTGTGCATAAATGTGTAAAGAGGGAGAAAAGGGCTGGGGCAATTGGGAAAAAAAAGACTTGCCTCTTCAGACCGATCAAAAAGAAAAGACTTGCCTCCTCAGCCTGCTTTTCTTTTCTTTTTCTTTTTATAACAAGGACTTCCTTCTTCAGGCCAATATGTGTGAAAGTGTCCTTTACAATACTGCAAAAAGCCCACATATCTTCCAAGACTCCTTCCCCGTGGGCCTTTACAGCCTAGGGAACTGTCTACAATCTATGATGTTTGGGAGTGATGGTGACTATCATACCCTATACATGAACTGAAGCGGAAGAGATACAGAAAAAAAACGAACAAACCCAGAATTGGAGTCGGGGGGGGGGGGCAGTTGATTCCATTCATGTGCAAAAAAGAGGAGATAGACAGGGGCGAGACGACTACTACTTCTTTTTTTAATCTAAAGGAGGGGCAAAATGATTTGGGATGTCTCTAACCTGGAGGGGGAAACATGCTATTTATAAAATAAAATAAACTCAGATTATATCCTACCCCCGTTGCCCAGCTAAATGTACTTAAATACATTTCAACACCCATAATTTTTTTAATTTTGGATGGTTTCTTTGTAAGTGCAGCGGCGGAAGATCTCATCTTATGGATTGTGGGTTCCTTCCTTGGATGGGGGGATGAGGGGAGACGATGAAAAAAAAAACAAAAACCAGGAAAATTGCAGCATCCATCAAGTAGATTTAATTTTTTTTTTAAAAAATGATGGAGCTGGCATTATAATTAAAACTGATGATTGCTGAACTCCTTCCAGATTTTTTATTTTTTTTTTAAATTCACTTCCCTCCCTTTCTCCACCTTTTCCCTATCTATGATGCCCCAGAATCTGTGGGTTTGGGGAAAGATGAGCTCCCCCCCGGTTTTTTTCTCAGAAAACATTTGCCCAGGACGATTAGGACAGATGGTGTGGCCAAGTAGGAGGAAGATGGTTTGCGGGAGGTAAAGCAAGACAATGTGTGTGTGTGTGTGTGTGTGTGTGTGTGTGCGCGTATGTAGTTTCAGGAAATGGAACCTCAACGTAGCTGTTAAATGTTTTCCATCAAAGGGGGGGGGGGAGCGGCAGGCAGGCGTGAGGGAAAGGAAGGGGGGGGTGTCGCTTGTGCATTTTTGCTGTTTATTCCCTCCTCGACATACAAATGGGCTCAAAACGTGTTCAGTCGCCACCATATGGAGTGATGCTCACGTCAGAAGCTGGTCCACGGAGGCGGTGTGCGCAGGGACTGTTACGAGCTTGGATGAGGTTTTTCAGAACATAAGAGGCTTGCTGCTGGATCAGGCCCAATGGCTCGTCTAGTCCAGTACCCTCTTCTCACAGTAGCCGACCAGATGCACATGAAAGACCCAAATCCAGGAGCATTCTCTCCTTCTGTGGTTTCCAGCGATAGGTATTAATAATAATAATAATAATAATTAATTAATAATAATAATAATAATAATAATAATAATTTATTTATTTATACCCCGCCCATCTGGCTGGGTTTCCCCAGCCACTCTGGGCGGCTTCCAACAGAACACTAAAATACAATAACCTATTAAACATTAAAAGCTTCCCTAAAGAGGGCTGCCTTCAGATGTCTTCTAAAAGTTTGGTAGTTATTTTTCTCTTTGACATCTGGTGGGAGGGCATTCCACAGGGCGAGCGCCACTACTGAGAAGGCCCTCTGCCTGGTTCCCTGTAACTTGGTAGAAGTTGTGGTGGGCAGAGCTAGTAGCCTTCTCCTTCATGAATTTCCCCAATCCCCCTTTTAGAGCCATCCAAGTTGGCGGCTGTCACTGCGTCTTGTGACAGTGAGTTCCAGAGATGATAATGATGATGATGATGATGATGATGATGATGATGATGATAATAATAATAATAATTTATTTGTACCCTGCCCATCTGGCTGGGCTTCCCCAGCCACTCTGTGCGGCTTCCAACAAAGATTAAAAATACATCAAAATGTCACACATTAAAAACTTCCCTGAACAGGGCTGCCTTAAGATGTCTTCTGAATGTCAGGTAGTTGTTTATCTCTTTGACATCTCATGGGAGGGTGTTCCAGAGGGCGGGCGCCACCACCAAGAAGGTCCTCTGCCTGGTTCCCTGTAGCTTTGCTTCTCGCAATGAGGGAACGGCCATAAGGCCCTTGGTGCTGGACCTCAGCATCTGGGCAGAACGATGTGGGTGGAGATGCTCCTTCAGGTATACCGGGCTGAGGCTGTTTAGGGCTTTAAAGGTCAACACCAACACTTTGAATTGTGCTCGGAAACGTACTATAGCCTTCTTCATGAATTTTCCCAATCCCCTTTTAAAGCCGTCCAGGTGAGCGACCGTCACTGTGCCTTGTGGCAGCGAGTTCCACAGTTTAACTATGTGCTGTGTGAAAAAGGGCTTTCTTCCATCACTCTTGAATGTTCAGCTTTATTGTCTGCAAGTTCCAGTGTTACGAGAGAGCTGGGAAAGGCTTTTCTAACTTCCTTCACGGCATGCCGGATTCTATAAACCCCTCTCGTGCCACCTCTTCCGTTTCGAGAAAAGGCACGTAAGTTCCAAACGATGCGACCTTTCTTTGTACGGGACAGGGAGATAAATAATGTAGTTTTTTCCACAGAAGGCGGGCTGCAGCAGAATGGAAACGGCGCTGCGTGCTGAGAATACAAGGACAGAACACTACTCTTGAGATCACCTCCATGCTTTGAGAGATCTCTCGCTTGCAGTGCTGTTGCGACGGGGAGAGCTTTGGTTTACGACTCTTTTTGCAAAAGCCCATTAGAGAGCCGTCAAAAATGGCCTTTTCCCAGTGAAGGAACGGGGCAAGTTTGCATTTGACCTGCCTATAAATATCTTCCAAAGTGGAGGAATCATTTAAATATGTCCAGGACTGGCTTTGAGTTATATACCAGAAGAAGATCTCTGAGGCTGAGGGAGGGAGGGCGGTCAGGACAATTTCCATCAAGGACAATCTTTGGGGGGGTGTATGAAGAAGTTGCCAGCTGGTTTTCACACGGCAGTTGCTTGTCTACACAGCGGTAAAGGTGGCCTTTGTTATCTACTTCTTTACGGGTGGTTTGGAAGGATGCTGCGTATTTCAGGCTGCCTGCACACTCTGCAGATACCGGAATAAAATTTCCGCCACTTGGGTCATCACCGGTGAAATCTAGAGACCCTGCTCCAAAGAACTCAGTGTTTTTAAAAAAGAGATTTTGGCAGAGAGCCCTGCAGCTCACTGATAGAACACCTGCTTTGCATGCAGAAGGTCCCAGGGTCTATCCCTGGGTATCTCCAGGCAGAGTTGGCAGAGGCCGCTGCCTGAAACCCTGGAGAGCTGCTGCCAGCCAGTGTTGACAATACTAGCTAGATGAACCCAATGGTCTGAGTTGATGTAAGACATGTTCCTATTTTCCAATATGGGAGGAGGTGCACAGCCATCTAACCCAGGGGTCAGCAGACTTTTTCAGCAGGGGGCCGGTCCACTATCCCTCAGACCTTGTGGGGAGCCGGACTATATTTTGGGGGGAAAACAACGAATCCCTATGCCCAACAAATAACCCAGAGATGCATTTTAAATAAAAGGACACATTCTACTCATGTAAAAACACGCTGATTCCCAGACCATCTGCGGGTCGGATTTAGAAGGCGATTGGGCCGGATCCAGCCCCCTTAGTTTGCCTACCCATGAACTAACCTGTAGGGATGTGCATAAATGCTAGGAGAGGATATATTTATTAGATATTATCCTTCCTTTCTCGCATTTTTGTGTTCAGCAGAATGCGTCACTTTCTAGCTGAAAAGGGAAGCTTAGGTAGGTGAGTTTTAGCCTTTCAGTTCAAGTAATCCAAGATGTTTTAAGGCAGGCTGGAGTCTCCTGGTATTTCCCTCTTTTCTCCCCCCTTAAAACAAAAACCACACAAACAATCCTGTAAAAGGTAAAAAATAACGTTTACTCGCCCAGAATGCCTGCTGAAGAGTAACAGACACAGCAGTTTGGTTCAGGCAGGCTTAAAATGGTAATTCAGCTAGTTCAAAGTCTGTCTTAAGATGGAATGAGGTGGAAGAGCAAAGAAGAAGAGTGTGCAACCAGGTGAGATGATTTTATATGTGGCTATACCCTCCCGCTGCCAGGGCACAGGTGGGAGTGGCGCTCAGAGTGTTCTCTAGCAAATTTAGAAGAAAACTTTGAGCTTCGGCTAATATCATTGCCTATCTAGCAAATGTGCATTGTTGGTTGGACTGCATTGTTAATATCGCACATAACCACTGGTAGCTTGGCCCTCTTTCGGAAGCATCCATTCTAGAGGCTGTCAGTAGACCTTGTGGTAGCAGCCACATAATAATAATAATAATAATAATAATAATAATAATAATAATAATTTATACCCCGCCCATCTGGCTGGGTTTCCCCAGCCACTCTGGGTGGCTCCCAACAGAATATTAAAAACATGATAAAACATCAGACATTTAAAACATCCCTAAACAGGGCTGCCTTCAGATGCCTTCTAAAAGTCAGATAGTTGCTTATTTCCTTGAATTACTTATACCCCGCCCATCTGGCTGGGTTTCCCCAACCACTCTGGGTGGCTTCCAACAGGAGATTAAAAATACATTAATACATCAGTCATTAAAAAACATCCCTGAAGGGCTGCCTTCAGATGTCTTCTAAATGTCAGATAGTTGTTTATTCCTTTGACATTTGATGGGAGGGCATTCCATAGGGCGGGAGCCACCACCGAGAAGGCCCTGGTTCCCTGGTTCTGCCTGATTCCCTGTAATCTCACTTCTCACAGGGAGGGAACCACCAGAATGCCCTTGGAGCAGGACCTCCATGTCCGGGCTGGACAATGTGGGTGGAAACGCTCCTTCAGGTATACTGGACTGAGGCCATTTAGGGCTTTAAAGGTTAGCACCACACTTTGATTTGTGCTCAGAAACGTGCTGGGAGCCAATGTAGGTCTTTCAGGACTATGGTTATATGCTCTTGGCGGCTGCTCCCAGTCACCAGTCTAGCTGCCGCATTCTGAGCCGGAGATCTCCCTGTTAAAATAAAGTAAGGCCCTAGTCCTCATGTTTCAATTGGGAACATAGGAAGCTGTCTTATTCTGAGTCAGAGCCTGGTTCATCCGGCTCAGCATAATAGCGTTCGCTAGCTGGCAGCGGGTTTCAGATAGAGAAGTTTTCCTCATCCCTAACTGGAGATTGAACTCGCGGACTTTCTGTGCACGGAACGAATGATTTCCTCCTGAGCTAGAAATCGCCCCTTTGTCTCTCATCAAGGACAATGCCTCTGCACAAAAGGAAGGGTTTCTTCACACAGTGTGCAGGTCAACTCGCTACTTCTAAGCTATAAAAGAGGAGTTGACAAATGCGTGGAGGTGAAGGCTGTCATCTGACCTGTATGGTCCAGCTCCACACTTGGAGGCAGAAAGGCTTCTGAATTTTAGCTGTCAGAAACCACAAGAGTGGAAAGTGTTTCTGCTGCGCTCAAGCCCTGCTTGAGGGCATTTGGCGGAGCACCGAGCTAGACCGCCACGTGGCCTCGATCCTGCAGGGCTCTTCAGATACTCGCCCGCCCTATGCCGCAAGAGAGTCCGAGCTCAGCATGGGGCTTGGCTAACAGCATCGCAGGTGCACACATGTCCCCTGTCACAAGCTTTCGTGCAGCCCATAATATTCCTGAAGTGCGCTGGCTCGCGCTGTCAAATGAGAACAGGCTTGCTTGAGGGGCTAATTAACACATTGGCAAGATTTTTTTTTAAAAAAAGACGACTAAGGAAGCAGGTGTAATTTTGGAGATGCCTCAATGCCTTGCATCAAAATTTCTGCACATTTTTAGGCATGGAAAGAAGGGGGGGGGGGAGAGAAGGAAGGACTCAGCCCTCGGTGTCTGCCAAAGGAAAATAGCATTTTTTTTGGGGGGGGGGGGAGGAAGGCATTTAAGAAGTATCCAGTCCCCAAATCTGTCCATCTTGTGTGGCACAATATCATTTGTATTGTCAGAAAGAAGAAGGAGGGCTTCGTGAACATTTTTTTTTTTTTTGGGGGGGGAGGGGAGAACTAGCTCCCAGTTCCCTGACTTCCAAAGCCACAAGATAATTTAACTACAACTAATCCAGAATGCGGCAGCTAGACTGGTGACTTGGGAGCGGCTGCCGAGACCACGTAACACCGGTCTTGAAAGACCTACACTGGCTCCCAGTACGTTTCCGAGCACAATTCAAAGTGTTGGTGCTGACCTTGAAAGCCCTAAATAGCCTCAGCCCAGTATATCTGAAGGAGCGTCTCCACCCCCATCATTCTGCCCGGACACTGAGGTCCAGCTCTGAAGGCCTTCCGGCGGTTCCCTCCCTGCGAGAAGCCAAGTTACAGGGAACTGGGCAGAGGGCCTTCTTGGTAGTGGCACCCGCCCTGTGGAACGCCCTCCCACCAGATGTCAAAGAGAAAAACAACTTCCAGACTTTTAGAAGACATCTGAAGGCAGCCCTGTTTAGGGAAGCTTTGAATATTTAATAGGTTATTGTACAGTGGTACCTCGGGTTACTTACGCTTCAGGTTACATACGCTTCAGGTTACAGACTCCGCTAACCCAGAAATAGTACCTCGGGTTAAGAACTTTACTTCAGGATGAGAACAGAAATCATGCTCTGGCGGCGCAGCAGCAGCAGGAGGCCCCATTAGCTAAAGTGATGCTTCAGGTTAAGAACAGTTTCAGATTAAGAACGGACCTCCGGAATGAATTAAGTACTTAAGCCGAGGTACCACTGTATTTTAATATTCTGTTGGAAGCCCCCCAGAGTGGCTGGGGAAACCCACCCAGACGGGCAGGGTAATAATAATAATAATAATAATAATAATAATAATAATAATAATAATAAAAACTTTGATTTGAGAGCCAGTGTGGTGTAGTGGTTAGAGTGTTAGACTAGGGTTCGAATCCCCGCTTGGCCCAGAAGTTCATTGGGTGACATTGGACCTCTTTCAGTTTAAGCTCCATCGGAGGGTGGTTTGTGTAGATGAAATGAGGAGGGGCAGATCCATGAAAAGGCCACCTTGAGCTCCTTGGAGAACAAGGTGGGATACAAGTAACAAATAAACAAAATAATAATTTAAATCCGATTTGTGCTGCCATTTGCTCAGGGATTTGCATATGTTAGAGATCTTCTGGAACCGGGACTCGCACAGGGTTTTCCCACGCAGTGGAACGAGGTGATAGAACTAAGCGTGAGCAAATCCATCTATTTCATTTTGTCATCCCTCCCTCCAAAAATCTTAAGTTCATTTCTCTGCATTTCCACATCCGTTTGCAATTCTCTCCCACCCCCCACGAAACCCTCGTGAAAAGTCATCTACATTTTGCTGCAATTTTTCCATTTTTGTGAGTAATTTTTGCATTATTATTTTTTGCAAAATTTGATTCAGTTTACAGTTAGAAGGGAGGCGATCCAATCTGCAGTTCCCGAAACGAGAAGGAAATTGGAACGCAGCTGTCCTTTGAAATCTGTGCTTCTCTGAATTTTTTTGCAGCGCCGTTCCCCAGCCAGCTAGCCCATTTTCCTGGGAGGCATGAGTGCGTGTTGGATCTCGAAGACTCTGGCTCTGAAACCAGGGTCTTCTCCCCACTGAGACATTCCAGTTTTTGAAAGGACCTATTTGGAACTAATGTTTCAAGTCCAAATAATAATAAATTAATAATTTTTAATTTATACCCCGCCCTTCCCGGTTCAGAAAACCTGGCTCAGGGTGGCTAACAACAAATTTAAAAAACTTAATCGATGCAACAAAAATAGCATAAAATACAGTATAAAACATGAATAACAATAAATTCAGAATTCAAAAATCAATTTAGGGTGGAAATCCATCCAATAAACATTAGATGATCATCAGGGCTAGCTGGCTAAGTTAGTCCTATTTGGGCCAGCGAGGAGACCAGGGGAGAATGAGCTGTGGGATCCCAGAGCGGGTAATCTTCATAAAAAGGGGAGGGGGAGGGAAGGAAGGGGAATAAAAGATCAGGCTAAGTTCAAATTGAAAGCCAGGCGGAATAGCTCTGTCTTACAGGCCCTGTGGAAGGAAGTTAAATCCTGCAGGGCCCTGGTCTCATGGGACAGAGCATTCCACCAGGTCGGAGCCATCACTGAGAAGGCCCTGGTCCTGGTGGAGGATAGTCTGACCTCCTTAGGGCCCGGGACCTCTAAACTATGATTATTCATGGACCTTAAGGTCTTCTGCGGGGCAGACCAGGAGAGGCAGTCCCGTAAATATGAGGGCCCTAAGCCACAAATAGCCTTAAAGGGGGGAAAAAGAGGGGGTTTAAAGACAGGGGAGGGTTCCTTCTCTATCTCCCCAGGTGTGCTCGGGAGGCAAAAGAGACTTGTGTTTTGCTAAAGCTAAGCAGGAACAGGCCAGGTCAGGAAATGGATGGGAGACCTAGGAAGTCTCCTTCTTTACCCACCTTAGTTCTGGGATATTTTCAGCATACATACATATCACACCCATCCATATATATATAACAGTTACAGAAATAAAATGGCACACCTCAGTTGTCAAACGTCTGGGTTTAAAGAGGTGTGTCTTCAGCAATTACCTTTTTTTAAGGTAGGGTTGGGGGGAAAGATTGATATGAAAGAACAAGACGCATGTTTTTTTCCTCTGTTTCTTTTTTTAAAGTGCTAATGGATGGAATGCAGCCTAAAACCGCGCCACCAGGAATATTGCGAAGAGTCGTTTATCGGATAAAAGTGTCACTTTAAAATCCCACCCTATTCCCAGTGGACAGGCGGAATGTGAAGCCTTCAGGGAGGTGTGTCTGTCTGTCTGTCTGTCTGTCTGTCTGTCTGTCTGTCTGCGTGGGGCTTTTAGTAAAATGGAGGAATTTATTTCCTCTCCCCTTGCAAGAAACGATAAGGACTGATTGGCTGCCTCTGTGTGTGTGTGTGTGTGTGTGTGTGTGTGTGTGTGTCCCCCAAATTGTGTGCAGGTTGTTGCCATTTTGCAGGATCGAAAAATGAAACAGAATAATTGAATGGTACTGTTGGATGAGACCGCAACGGGGTGTCTAGTCCAACACCCTGCAATGCAGAAATCACAGCTAGGGAATCGCTGGCAGACGACCACCCAACTTCCATTTGAAAACCTCCAATGAAGGAGATTCTACCACTTTCTGATGTCATCCATTCCACTGTCGGACATCTCTTCCCTTCCGAATGTTCTTCCTCTTGTTTCTATAGGAGCTCTCAACTTAGGTTGGGGTTACATTCTGGGGATCGTGCGTGAAGCCAAAATTGTGTACAGTCAAAACAATGGGTAGGCAAACTAAGGCCCGGGGCCCGGATCCGGCCCAATCGCCTTCTAAATCCAGAATGTGGACGGTCTGGGAATCAGCGTGTTTTTACATGAGTAGAATGTGTCCTTTTATTTAAAATGCACCTCTGGGTTATTTGTGGGGCATAGGAATTTGTTCATTATTTTTTTCCAAAATATAGTCAGGCCCCCCACAAAGTCTGAGGGACAGTGGACTGGCCCCCTGCTGAAAAAGGTTTGCTGACCCCTGGTCAAAACACAATAGGTTCAAGGATGGGTGGAATTGCGAAAGTCTTTTTCCCCAGAAGCCTGCCTCCCCTAAATAATAAACAAACAAACAAACAAACAAACAAACAAACAAATTTGCCAAATCTCTAAGGCTGAATGCACTCCAGTTAAATGCACATAAGTTGCGAGTTGCCTATAATTCCTAAGAACAATTACGATAAGACAACAAGCGTGTAACAACAATAACAATAAACTCACAGTGTCCAACATTTCTCTAAGTGTCGGACATATGTTAAAAAGCCTTTCAAAGCTGTCCTACTTGATGGCCTTGTTTATTATATCATGCCGCAGTGAGTCCCACAGTTCTAACTATGCACTGTGTGAAGCAGCCCTTCCTTTCTGTCTGCTCTGAATCCCCATCTTGATAATCCGTGAGCCCAATGAGATCACATCCAGTGAAGCTGAATGTTGGGAGATTATGACGGAGAAAAGGGAGGGTTCCTTTGGGAGGGCTAATTGAACTACGGAACTCACTTCCACAAGATGCCAACTTTGAAAGGGGACTGGAGAAACTAATGGAGGACAAGGCTCTCTGTGGCTGCTAATCATGGTGGCTATTTTTCTGTTGTCGTTGTGCTCAGGTTCTGCTTCTGGGCTTATTGGGGCATCTGGTTGGTTGTGAGAGCAGGATGCAGGACTTGGCTCTGATCCAGCAGGACCCTTCTTGCAACCTTAACAGGCACGGCACAAAAGGAAAAAGGAACATGGAGGGAAGAGGAAAGCAACCATTGGAGGAACTGCTCTCTCATTGGCCAATGGATGGGGGCAAGTTGGTTTCCTCCTGGCTATGATGTTCATTCTTGGGTGTGTGTGTGAAGGGTAATCATGGGCCTAAGTCTCCTGACTGCATCTCTGCAGTGCCTTTTTTTAAAAAAATAATATTTATTAAAATTTTAAAGGTTACAGAAAGAAAATGTGAAAATACCACATTAAACAAAAACAAAACAACACATCACAATATGAAAAAACAGAAAAATAAAATCCATTAAACAGAAACAAAAACGCAAAGAAAAATACAGCAAATCTTCTCATTACTTATCTTTCATTAGCTTATTTCCTTGACCTCCTCACACCTCCCTTTTTTGTATTCTAGATCAATTATCCATTTCAGCAAATCCTTTCCCTCTTTTAAAATTTTAGTCCTGTAAATTATCTTAATATAATGTAACTTTACTTTTCCTCCTTTCACCAGTGCCTTTTGATCCAGGACAATTGACAACCAGGTGCCCTTTTAAACCTGGGAAAGGAAGAGAAGTTTCCTTCCAGCTATGCCTCATCTGACACCGAAACACCTGCACTTCTCTATAAGGACATAGGAAGGGGCTGCTGGATTGGACCAATGGCCCATCTAGTTTTGCATCTTGTTCCCACAATGGCCAAATATCCCTAAGGACCTGGGGATGATGATGATGGTGATGGTGATAATAATAATAATAATAATAATAATAATAATAATAATAATAATTTATTCCGCACACAGTTTGCATAAAATCACAATCAATTAATTGAAATGCATTCTAAAATCAATTCATTCTAAAATCAATTCAGAATCAAATTAATGGCAACCATTGGGCTAGAGTTCTATGAGGATTACAGAAGGAGGGGGTCAGACTGTGCCATGGCCAAAGGCATGGTGGAACAACTCTGTCTTGCAGGCCCTGCGGAAAGATGTCAAGTCCCGCAGGGCCCTAGTCTCTTGGGACAGAGCGTTCCACCAGATCGGAGGCGCAGCCGAAAAAGCCCTGGCTCTAGTTGAGGCCAGCCTAACCTCCCTGTGGCCCGGGACCTGCAAGATGTTTTTGTTTGAAGACCCCTCCGTGGGACATACCAGGAGAGGCGGTCCCGTAGGTACGAGGGTCCTAGGCTGTATACGGCTTTAAAGGTTAAAACCAGCACCTTAAACCTGATCCTGTACTCCACTGGGAGCCAGTGCAGCTGGTATAGCACTGGGTGAATGTGATCCTGCGGCATGGACCCCATAAGGAGTCTCGCCGCGGCATTCTGCACCCACTGGAGTTTCTGGGTCAGTCTCAAGGGCAGCCCCACGTAGAGTGAGTTACAATAATCATCTAGATAGACTGCAGCTGGAGCTGGAGGTTCCACAAGGAAAAGCCTGGCTGCTGGGTCAGGCCAATGGGGGCCCATCTAGTCCAGCCTCCTGCTGTGACAGTGGCCAATCAGATGCCCCAGGGGCAAAGCTGGCAAGCAGCTCCCAAGCACAACTCTCCTCTCCTGTCACTCGGAAGCATCACTGCCTTCTCTGGATTTTGGCGCGTGCATCTCTCCAAGCACAAAATGTACACGAATGAAAATGAATGGGCAAGACTTGTGTTGCACTAGAGAAAACGGTTTGCCTGTCTTTTAGGCAAAAACGGCATGCCTTGTTGTTGTTCAGTCGTTTAGTCGTGTCCGGCTCTTCGTGACCCCATGGACCAGAGCACGCCAGGCACTCCTGTCTTCCACTGCCTCCCGCAGTCTGGTCAAACTCATGCTGGTAGCTTCGAGAACACTGTCCAACCATCTCATCCTCTGTCGTCCCCTTCTCCTTGGGCCCTCCATCTTTCCCAACATCAGGGTCTTTTCCAGGGAGTCTTCTCTTCTCATGAGGTGGCCAAAGTCTTGGAGCCTCAGCTTCAGGATCTGTCCTTCCAATTAGCACTCGGGGCTGATTTCCTTCAGAATGGAGAGGTTTGATATTCTTGCAGTCCATGGGACTCTCAAGAGTCTCCTCCAGCACCATAATTCAAAAGCATCAATTCTTCGGAAATCAGCCTTCTTTATGGTCCAGCTCTCACTTCCATACATCACTACCAGTGACCACTCAGGGCTGATTTCCTTAAGAATCATGGATCATTTAAGAATCGTGATTTCCTTAAGAATCATGGATCACTGCCTTGCTGTGGCAAAGGGGCTTGAATAACTCAGAGAAGCTATGAACTATGCCGTGCAGGGCCACCCAAGATGGACAGGTCATAGTGAAGAGTTTTGACCAAACGTGATCCACCAGGAGCAGGAACCGGCAAGCCACTTCAGTATCCCTGCCAAGAAAACTCCATGGACAAAGACAACAGGCATGCCTCAGGTTACAGACTCTGCTAATCCAGAAATAGTACCTCGGGTTAAGAACTTTGCTTCAGGATGAGAACAGAAATTGTGCTCTGGCGGTGCAGCGGCAGCAGGAGGCCCCATTAGCTAAAGTGGTGCTTCAGGTTAAAAACAGTTTCAGATTAAGAACGGACCTCCGGAACAAATTAAGTTCTTAATCGAGGTACCACTGTACCAGGGAAAATGCGACTGAAATCTGGGAAAAGGAGGAACAAGAGAGAAGCCCAAGCCTTCTCTCTTCTCTTCTGGGGACGCAGGTGGCGCTGTGGGTTAAAGCCTCAGCGCCTAGGGCTTGCCGATCGAAAGGTCGGCGGTTCGAATCCCTGCAGCGGGGTGCGCTCCCGCTGCTCGGTCCCAGCGCCTGCCAACCTAGCAGTTCGAAAGCACCTCCGGGTGCAAGTAGATAAATAGGGACCGCTTACCAGCGGGAAGGTAAACGGTGTTTCCGTGTGCGGCTCTGGCTCGCCAGAGCAGCGATGTCACGCTGGCCACGTGACCCGGAAGTGTCTCCGGACAGCGCTGGCCCCTGGCCTCTTAAGTGAGATGGGCGCACAACCCCAGAGTCTGTCAAGACTGGCCCGTACGGGCAGGGGTACCTTTACCTTTACCTTTATCTCTCTTAACACACACACTTTTCTCTCCCTCTAGCCCTCTCCCTTTGATCAGAACCCGCTGGCAAGTCTGCAGAGAGTCTGCGAACGTTCGAGCATTTATAAATATATATATATCTCTAAGTGAAACATCGCCTGTCAGTAAAAGTCAGTTAAAAATAAATATTTGTGAGAGTTTATTTTTACTTTTAAAAAACAAGGAAAGAAGGGAGAAGGGGGCCTTAAATCAAACCCGTTGTGTTCTCATCCTTCCTTTGTTGGTCTCAGACCCACTTGAGGGGGGGGGCTTTTTTAAAAAAGAAGAGGGGGGGGGGATTCAATAGAAGGCCCTTGGCAATGACACTTAGAGTGTCAACACCATATGTGGGAGGTGTTTGCATGCGAAATTGACTGGGGGGGGGGACGGATCCGAGAGAGTGACCCAGGCGGGCACCTCAGAATGAAATAGTGGTTATTTTTTTGGGGGGGGGGTTAATATGGTTTTTTTTGCAGCCCACTCTGAGGCTCTGCCGCCATTCCTTTTCCCGATCCGCAGTGCCTCCACTTAAAATAAAATGAAAATCAGTGGAGATAGTTGTGGGCTCTGTATAACACCTTACGGAAGGGCAGGCTGGTCCCCCCCATCACCCCCCCCCCACTCTTCTCCTTCCCCTTCTCAACTCTTTTCAAACATTACCCATTTGGTTTTATTCTGGGAAAGCGGGTGGGGGTGGGGGTGTTACGGGCAGATAATTAGAGGCACCATCTGTGAGAAAAATCCAAAAGCGAAAGGGGGGGGGGAACCACCCAGCCTCGCATGGAGAGAGAGAAAGAGCGAAAGAAAGAGTGAGGGGTGAAAGAGAAACCGAGAATTGGGGTGCGGCGAGAAAACGTTTAACGCTAGCCATCCTTCGGGAATCAAATCCAAAGGAAAATTCAGTTTCCATTTTTGCAACCTCCTGCCTCGAGGCTCGAAGCTAAACCAAGTCTCCATATGCCAAGGTTGTGTACCTGGAGATTGAACCGACGACCGACAAAGCATGCAAACTGTTGACAAACGATGACCCTTCTTTGTCTGGGGGGAAATGTCATTGCCCTTTTTTAAAGATGCTCCTGTAATAACGCAAGGAGAGTCTGGATCTGGCCCATCTGCACCAGCACCCTGTTCAGACAGTGGCCAGCCAGTTGCTCACGAGAAACCTGCAAACAGGATTCGAACACAGGCCCTCCTGTGGTTTCCAGGGTCTGGGATCCAGAGGCACCGCAGAGCACAGCCACCATGGCTAGGAGCCGCCGATAACCCTTCACGCAGCTCCCATTCATTTCAGTGCGGCGGGTTATATTTTTTAAGGGTCTATAAGGCTGTGCCCTTCCACCTACCTATTTCCCACGCTGCCCTCCTTTGCTTCCCGTGGTGCCCAACTCGGAGGGGAAGGGTTGCCGTTCAGTGGTGAGCACGTGCTTCTCAAGCAGAAGGTCCGGGTTCAAGTCCTGGCACCTCCAGGTAGGGCTGGGAATGGTCCCTGCCTGAAACCCTGGATAGCCACTGCCAACCCGTGTGGGCAATACTGAGCTAGACTTATCAGTAGGCAAGGCGAGTAGAAGATCAGTTTGCCATGTCCCTGTCCAAATCAATCCTTTATTCAGAACAATGTGGACTGGAATCTTACTTTAGCAGACCCTCCAAGTGTCCCTATTTCCCAGGGCCTGTCCCGGATTTACAGAAGCAGTCCCAGTTTCTGATTTGATCCTGAAGGGTTCCACTTTTCCTTAGGATGTCCCGATTTTCACTGGTCTTGAAAGACATACATTTCGCTCCCAGTACGTTTCCAAGCACAATTCAAAGTGTTGGTGCTGACCTTTAAAGCCCTAAACGGCCTCAGTCCAGTATACCTGAAGGAGCGTCTCCACGCCCATCGTTCTGCCCAGACACTGAGGTCCTTCTGGTGGTTCCCTCCCTGCGAGAAGCCAAGTTACAGGGAACCAGGCAGAGGGCCTTCTCGGTGGTGGCACCCTCCCTGTGGAACGCCCTCCCACCAGATGTCAAAGAGAAAAACAACTTTTAGAAGTCATGTGAAGGCAGCCCTGTTTAGGGAAGTTTTTAACGTTTGATGCATTACTGAATTTTAATATTTTGTTGGAAGCCGCCCAGAGTGGCTGGGGAAGCCCAACCAGATGGGCGGGGTATAAATAATAAATTATTATTATATTATTATTATTGGAGAAATGTTGGAAGGTATAGAGTTACCAGAGCCAAGGAGATAAGTAACTATACAACCTTTAGAAGACATCTGAAGGCAATCCTGTATAGGGAAGGGTTTAATGTTTTACTATGTTTTTGTACAGGTTTAAGCTGGCCAGAGTGGCTGGGGCAACTCAGTCCGATGGGCAGGGTATAAAAAATTATTATTATTATTATTATTATTATTATTATTATTATTACTGAAGAGGACGTCCCTATTTTCATCATATTGGAGGGTATGCTTTATCTGAAAGGGAAGGGCTGTGGATGGACTCTGGATCAGGCTGTTTCCTCTGTTCCCATGTGAAATGCACCCAAGATTGCAACAGGCGTGGGCGCCACACATTCAACCTTTTCAGTACAACAGGAGTCCACCAGCTGCTATTTCCCCAGTCGCCATCACCAAGGTGCTGGAGATGGGCAAATCTCTGTTTCAGTTTACCTTTTCTTCAATCGGAAATTCGGTTCATCGAGTTTCCGCATTGGTTTGTGATACAATTTTTAAAATTAAAAAAAAAAAAACTTTAAAAGAAGTCCTCATGAAAATTAGAATCAACACCTCAGTGCATCCTTCTTCAATTATGGACATTTTGTTTTGTATGTGAACTTTTTTAATATAGTCGGTTTTCAAAAGCTGTTTCCCGCAATTATAACGGGAGGAATTCAGCGTTGCGCTATGATGAAACGCTCTGCCTACAAAAGCATTTCGGATTGCCAGATGGAACAATTCCCCGCTCCTCCCCCTGCAGGCTGTTACAGGGGTTCTCTTGACTCCCCACAAGCCAATTTTGGACAGTGTGGGGGCCTGTGGAGGGAGGAGAGGGGGAAATCCCTGTCACAAACTGGACGTCCTTGCAAAAGGCTTCTTCTGTGAGCGCTCTGTAGGAGAATCCATCCCTATGAATTTTTACAAGTTATTTTCACTAAAATAAAATGCATTCGTACCTTGGAAGTCGAACGGAATCCATTCCGGAAGTCCTTTTGACTTCCAAAATGTTCGACTTCCAAAGCGTGGCTTCTGATTGGCTGCTCTTGCAGCCAATCGGAAGCTGCGGAAGCCCCATTGGACATTTGGCTTCAAAAAGAATATTAAAAAACCGGAACGCTCACTTCCGGTTTTCAATTGTTCAGGAGCTGGGATGTTCGACTCCTGAGGCGTTCGGGAGCTGAGGTACGACTGTATGCACTGTTATGCTCATATACAGTGGTACCCCGTTTTATGAACAGCCCTGTTAACGAACTATTCGGTTTACGAACTCCGCCAAACTGGAAGTAGTGTTCCGGTTTGCAAACTTTACCTTGGTCTATGAACGGAAGCCGAACGGTGGAAGGGCACTGGCGGTAGGGGGCCTCATTAGGGAAAGCGCACCTCGGTTTAAGAATGGATTTGGTTTAAGAACGGACTTCAGGAATGGATTAAGTTTGTAAACTGAGGTATCACTGTACGCATCGTCATATGTTATTTTGCCAAACAGGGATTTTTGGAAAGCAACTTTCCCTATTATAACATGTTATAATATTCTTTACATGTTAGTTTTCACTGACGCATGCATTTTAAAGGCACATTTCCTCATAATGTGCACATTTCTGTACTTTTTTGGGGGGAAGGATGGGAGAATCTGTATTGGACACTGGAGAATCTCCGAGTGCAAATTTCACTTGGAGAGCCACTTTTCAATTTGCGAATTGTTTCAGGAAACGCAAGTCTGGTTCTTAATGGGTCTTCGACCCAAGTTGTCCAGGGCTTCGTAGATCACCCCAAGACCTTTGAAGCTGGCCCCATAGCCTAAGGGCAACTATTGCAGATGTTTCAATAGAGCTGTCACACACAGCTCCTCTGTCCCCTATCTGACTGCTGCGTTCTACACCAGCTGGGGCTTTGAGACCAGGCCTGAAGACAGCCCCACATAAAGCGCATTGCAGCAATCCACTTTTGAGATTACCAAAGCATGGGCCACAGAGGCCATGTTCTCCTGATCCAGAAAACGCCCAGTACCAGACGGATGATAGCTGGATGGATAGCGATGCTGTGTCTCCATTCATGGAAGCAGTAAAGCTTTTGAATTCCAGTTCCTGAAAACTGTAGGAGGTCTCTAGTGGTTGAATCCTGCTTGTGGGACTACAGCAATGTGCTCTACGTGGGGCTATCTTTGAAGGTGACCAGGAAACTACAACTAATCCAGAATGCGGCAGCTAGACTGGGGACTGGGAGCGGCCACCGGGACCACATAACACCGGTCTTGAAAGACCTACACTGGCTCCCAGTACGTTTCTGAGCACAACTCAAAGTGTTGGTGTTGACCTTGAAAGCCCTAAATGGCCTCGGCCAAGAAGACCTGAAGGAGCGTCTCCACCCCCATCGTTCTGCCCGGACGCTGAGGTCCAGCTCCGAGGGCCTTCTGGCAGGTCCCTCATTGCGAGAAGCAAAGCTACAGGGAACCAGGTAGAGGGCCTTCTCGGTGGTGGTGCCTGCCCTGTGGAATGCCCTCCCATCAGATGTCAAAGAGATAAACAACTACCTGAAATTTAGAAGACACCTGAAGATAGCCCTGTTCAGGGAAGTTTTTAATGTGCAACATTTTAATGTATTTTTAATCTTTGTTGGAAACCCAGCCAGATGGGTGGGGTTGTTGTTGTTGTTTAGTCATTTAGTCGTGTCCGACTCTTCATGGCCCCCTGGACCAGAGCACGCCAGGCACTCCTGTCTTCCACTGCCTCCCGCAGTTTGGTCAAACTCATGCTGGTAGCTTCGAGAACACTGTCCAACCATCTCGTCCTCTGTCGTCCCCTTCTCCTTGTGCCCTCCATCTTTCCCAACAACAGGATCTTTTCCAGGGAGTCTTCTCTTCTCATGAGGTGACCGGGGTACAAATAAAGTATTATTATTATTATTATTATTATTATTATTATTATTATTACTATTACTACTACTACTACTACTACTCCTATTGGCTTCCCACAGGCATCTGGGTGACCAAGGTGAGAACAGGACGCTGGACTAGGCGGGTCATTGGCCTGATCCTGCGGTCTCTTTTCATGTCCTTATGCTCTCATCCGATTTGGCTTTGGCAACTGATTACCAAATTCCCCTACGGTCCTACATGAACTGCAGAAAAAGTTAAACCCTGCTTGCGACCAGTCCGATTCCACCTCTCCGCTCCCAGCCTTGGAGCGTCAAACCCCGCTTTTTTTTTTTTGCTTTCCACAGATATCAAGGCAATCCAGCTCTTAATGAGATCTGCGCGAAGGTTCCTGTTTGGGAGAAAACACGCGCCGGGGGGTGGAGAAACAGGGGATTCTCTTTCCTAATGAGTTGGCCGCAGCGCTCCAAGTGGGGTGCCGGAGAGAGGGATCGATAATTTGGGGGTAAGTTTGCGGTCAGTAGCCACATGCTATGCAAAAAGGGTTATTCCACGGCGGCGAGGGGGAACCAGGCGCAGGAGCTTAACTCTTCGGGGGCCGGCATTGAGCGAGAGGTCGCCGCTCCCAGAGTCAAAAAGCGGCTTATTGGGCTGTAGAAATCGGTGCTGAAGACGGTTCTGAAACACAAAGTGAAGATGCAGAGACATGATCTTCAGGTCTGCTAGGTTTTCTGCATGGTCATTTATTCTCCAGCAGAAGAACGGAAAATTCTGCAGCATCAAGAACAGAAACCTGCAACCTTTTTTATAATAATAATAATAATAATAATAATAATAATAATAATTCATTTGTACCCCACCCATCTGGCTAGGTTTCCCCAGCCACTCTGGGCGGCTTCCACAAAGACCAAAAATACACTAATACGTCACACATTAAAAACTTCCCTGAACAGGGCTGCCTTAAGATGTCTTCTGAATGTCAGGTAGTTGTTTATCTCTTTGACATCTGATGGGAGGGCGTTCCACAGGGCGGGTGCCACCAGCGAGAAGGCCCTCTGCCTGGTTCCCTGTAGCTTTGCTTCTCACAATGAGGGAACTGCCAGAAGGCCCTCGGCGCTGGACCTCAGCGTCCGGGCAGAATGATGGGGGAGGAGACGCTCCTTCAGATATACTGGGCCGATGCCGTTTAGGGCTTTAAAGGTAAACACCAACACTTTGAATTGTGCTCGGAAATGTACTTTGCTCGAGAGGGGCCCCCAAATCTATATGCTGTGATGGACAGAGCTGCAAGGCATCTTGGGACGCAGACACCCTCCCTCCCAAATATTGGACACCTTGTTCAGTGACCCCCTTTGCTGTACCAGTTGTTCACGCACATTTTCTTGGCTCTCTTCACAAACCAGAAAGGCTGCGGATATTGCAGTGGTGGTGTAATTTTTTAAAAAGAGCCGCCTGGTGTTAAAGTTCAGCTATTTGCTTGAGCACCCTCCAGTTTTACCAAATGACAACAAAGTGAGTGTCTCTGCACATGTACAGAGTGACTTGCTTACCAGTGTCAAGCCACAGCGAATAAGATTCAGAGGCAGTGGTCTGAAGTCTGAGGGTATGGTCTCCAAAGAGATGCTGGAGCTCAGGCCCCTCTCAAAAAAATACATTTGTGGGAGTCCAAAAATGCACCAGCCTCTAGGAGCTAGTGTATAAGATCTGAAAGGCACCATGGCGATGAAAGGCTGGTTTACATCGGTCTTCATTCAGGGGAGATTCCCACATCACTCCTCATTGCGAAAAGCAAAGCTACAGGGAACCAGGCAGAGGGCCTTCTTGGTAGTGGCGCCCGCCCTGTGGAACGCCCTCTCATCAGATGTCAAAGAGATAAACAACTACCTGACATTTAGAAGACATTTTAAGGCAGCCCTGTTCAGGGAAGTTTTTAATGTGTGACATTTTAGTGTATTTTTGGTCTCTGTTGAAGCCGCCCAGACTGGCTGGGGAAACCCAGCCAGATGGGTGGGGTACAAATAATAAATTATTATTATTATTATTATTATTATTATTATTATTATTATCATCACCACCATCATCATCATCTTGGATGTTTTATTCTGTTTTAATCTGTTGGAAGCCACCCAGAGTGGATGGGGAAACCCAGCTGGATGGGGTATAAATAATAATAATAATAATAATAATAATAATAATAACCACTCAAACATCATTCCCTTTCTGCAGCAATTTCTTCTTTGACTAACAGCTACGTACAGAGTTGTTTAAAATCTGCTGGCCTGCTCTCTGCTTGCTTTCTATATACATATATGTGTGTATATGAATATATGAATATACCGTAGTTTTCCGTGTATAACACGCCCCCATGTATAAGATGACCCCTATTTTTGGGGACTCAAAATTAAGGAAATGGGGGGAGATTTCCCAGAGTTAAGCTTTTTTTTTTGGGGGGGGGGGAGATGGCCGACAATCGCTCACCTGCCTGACCGTCGCTGCCAATTGCATGCCTTGCCACAGACACAACTAGTAAAAAAACACCTCGTCTTATACACGGAAAAATACGGTATATATGATAATTAGTTTAATAATTGAAATAGTTACATTCAATTTTTTGTTAGCCCCTTTGAATATTTATATAGTTAAAAGAAAATGGGTAAAAATCTATGTTGAGAGAATGAAAGATAAGAGCATACATGAGCATGTGAAAAGTGCATTTCTCATCCCACCGGGCTTTGGCCTAGTTCCACACTTCAGAGTTCAGCTCCCAGGCATAAGCCACCTGCCAGTTGTGTGGCAACACCTGTTGCAACTGAGAAGTGAAGGAAAGGAAAACTGGCTGAATGGGATGAGGCAAAATTAAGCATGTGTGTTAAATGCTGTCGCCACCATCACTTCTATCTTGACTTTTAATGGCATCGCGGGTGGTGCTGTGGGTTAAACCACAGAGCCTAGGACTTGCTGATCAGAAGGTCGGTGGTTCGAATCCCCGCAACGGTGTGAGCTCCCGTTGCTCAGTCCATGCTCCTGCCAACCTAGGAGTTTGAAAGCACGTCAAAGTACAAGTAGATAAATAGGTACCGCTCCGGCGGGAAGCTAAACGGCGTTTCCGTGCGCTGCTCTGGTTCGCCAGAAGCGGCTTAGTCATGCTGGCCACATGACCTGGAAGCTGTACACCGGCTCCCTTGGCCAATAAAGTGAGATGAGCGCCGCAACCCCAGAGTCAGCCACGACTGGACCTAATGGTCAGGGGTCCCTTTACCTTTACCTTAACAATAGCCGATGCAAAAACCCAAGGAGCACAATTAAAACGATTGCGCTCACATCTCATTGCTAATAAATAACAACCACAAACCAATAATTCACTAGAAAGGGGAGACGGCGGGAGGAGGAATCTTTTGGGTTGTTCCAAAAGACAGATCTTCCCCTGACATGGGGGTCATCTAAGGTGACCCGCTTCTCGGCCAGCTAATTTGCAATCCTGGCATTTGCAAAAGGAGGACCAGGCAAAACATTTCCAAAACTCGAATTTTATCACCCAGGAGAGGTGAATGAACGCAGATTTCGGCAGAGGTGGGCAGAGAAGGAGGGAAGGGAAAGGGAGAAGAAGAAGAGGAGGATTTGAAGCAGGCTGTTAATAAAACGGGTTTGGGGTGGGGGTGGGGAAACAGGCGGTAGCTGCCCGTGTAACCCCGGTTTTAATTGGGTTCACGTTGAACAACAGGGATGTCAACAGAGACAAGCCAGTTAAGGAACGCCCGTCGGGTCCTGCAAAATGAGTGGGCGGACTTTTTTGGGGGGGGGGGGTTGTGGTGGGTGGGCAGCAGAAAGCGTTGTCATTGGGGTTGCCTAGCGACGCAGGCGGCTGACCCCCCGTGAAACAAGCCCATCAGACGCGAGCAGAGACTGACAGGCTCGCTCGGCGTCCTTCGGATGAAACAATCACAGTGGCAAAGGGGGCTTTGTTTTTGCGGGACGAATCTGGGTTTCGTCAGAGCCGATAACGCAGGCCGCCCCCCCCCGAACCTCTCTCAAAATGCTAACGCCACACCCTCAGACGTTTGAAGTGAGAGCCACATGGCCCCCGGGCCCCTATCTCCAGACTATGTTCCAAATATGCACAGACATGACGCACCTCCCAAATTCACGAACCGCATTTTGAGGAGGCCGGGAGAGCATGGTTAGAGAAATGTTTTCCTCTCCTCGTTGCAACTCTTTGGAGGTCCTGAGCCTCAAGGAGGTTAGATTGGCTGCAACTAGGGCCAGGGCCTTTTCAGTACTGGCCCCGACTTGATGGAAGCGCTCTGTCACAAGAGACTAGGGCCCTGCGGGACTTGACATCTTTCTGCAGGGCCTGCAAGACAGAGCTGTTCCGCCTGGCCTTTGGTTTGGACTCAGTCTGACCCTTATGTTTCCCTCCCCTTATGGTCTTGATTTATCAGCTATTTTAAAATGAGGCTGCATATTAAATTGCATTTTAACTCGTATTTTAAATTGGTTTCCTCCCCTCTTTTTCCCCTATTATGTTTTTACTGTGATTTTATTGGTGTTAGCTGCCCTGAGTCCAGCTTTGGCCGGGGAGGGCGGGGTATAAAAAAAAAAAAGGCCACCAACTCGGATGGCTTTAAAAGAGGATCAGACATGTTTTGTTTTTTTACATGATATTTTATTAAATTTTTAACAAGAAAAAAGTTACAAAACAATAAACAAAAAACACAAGAAAAATACAAAAACCAGAATTTAACATAGAAAGAAAAAATAAAAATCCCTCTTTTTAGTATCTTACCGCTCATTTACTTATTTTCCTGACTTCCTCACACCTCCCTTTTTTGTATTCCATTTAAAAATTCGTTCAGCAAATTCATACCCTCTTAATTTACCCTTAATTATTTATCCTCACATATTATAACTTCAAATTTTCGTCTAATATCAATCCATTCTTGCATATTCTTATTTTACCTTATTACTAGAACAACTTCATTTCATTTCAACGTCATTAACATTCAAAAATTTTACAGTGTTTCTGTAGATAGATTTTAAATTTCTTCCAATCTTCTTCCACCAACTCTTCTCCCTGGTCTCGGATTCTGCCAGTCATTTCCGCCATTTCCATGTAGTCCATTACTTGCACCTGCCATTCTTCCAAGGTGGGTAGGTCTTGTGTCTTCCAATGCTTTGCGATGAGTATTCTTGCTGCTGCTGTAGCATACATAAAGAAAGTTCTATCCTTCTTTGGCACCAGTTGGCCGACCATGCCCAGGAGAAAGGCCTCTGGTTTCTTCAGGAAAGTATATTTAAATACCTTTTTCATTTCATTATAGATCATCTCCCAGAAAGCCTTAATCCTTGGGCACGTCCACCAAAGGTGAAAGAATGTACCTTCAGTCTCTTTACATTTCCAGCATTTATTATCGGGCAAATGGTAGATTTTTGCAAGCTTGACTGGAGTCATGTACCACCTGTACATCATTTTCATAATATTCTCTCTTAAGGCATTGCATGCCGTGAACTTCATACCGGTGGTCCATAAAAGAGGATCGGACATATTGATGGAGGAGGAAAGGGTCATCAATGGCTGCTGGCCACAATGGTGGTCCTTTGCCTCCACTTTCAGAGGCGACAATGCTTCTGAATCAGAGTTGCTGGAAACCATTGGTGGGGAAGAGTTGCTGTTCTGCTCAGGTCCCAGTTCCAGATGGGCCTGAAGCAGCAGTGATATCTTCTGTTCGAGGGTGGGGGTCGCACGTCAGAGGTGGGCAGGGCCAGAGGCAAAAGGAAAATGCCTTGGGGCACAGGCAGTGTGGCAGCGTGGTTAGAGCATGGGTAGGCAAACTAAGGCCCGGGGGCCAGATCCGGCCCAATCGCCTTCTAAATCTGGCTCACGGACAGTCTGGAAATCAGCGTGTTTTTACATGAGTAGAATGTGTGCTTTTATTTAAAATGGGTTATTTGTGGGGGCATAGGAATTTACTCCCCCCCCCTCAAAATATAGTCCAGCCCCTCACAAGGCCTGAGGGAAAGTGGACTGGCCCCCTGCTGAAAAAGTTTGCTGACCCCTGGGTTAGAGCGTCGGACGAGGGCCTGGGAGAGCTGTTGTTGTTTAGTCGTTTAGTCTTTGTGACCCCCTGGACCAGAGCCCGGCAGGCACTCCTGTCTTCCACTGCCTTCCGCATTCTGGTCAAACTCATGCTGGTAGCTTCGAGAACACTGTCCCACCATCTCGTCCTCTGTCGGCCCCTTCTCCTTGTGCCCTCCATCTTCCCCAACATCAGGGTCTTTTCCAGGGAGTCCTCTCTTCTCATGAGGTGGCTAAAGTCTTGGAGCCTCAGCTTCAGGATCTGTCCTTCCAGTGAGCACTCAGGGCTGATTTCCTTAAGAATGGAGAGGTTTGATCTTCTTGCAGTCCATGGGACTCTCAAGAGTCTCCTCCAGCACCATAATTCAAAAGCATCCATTCTTCAGCGATCAGCCTTCTTTATGGTCCAGCTTTCACTTCCATACATCACTACTGGGAAAACCATAGCTTGAACTATACAGACCTTTGTCCAAATCCTCCCCTTTGGCTATTAAGCTCACTAGGAATGACCTTTGGCCAGTCACAGCCTCTCAGCCTAACCTACCTCACAGGGTTGTCGTGGGGATTAAATGGGTGAGTGAGTGTGTTTGTGAACCACGCAGTAAATAAATAAAACCAATAAATAAAAAAATATATTGGAGACCAGATGAAGAGCAGCAAGCAGACCTCCCAAGCCATGGATCTGGCTCCCGAGTCGTCTATAAACAGGCTACTTCCTCTAATTTATTTATTTAATAGATTTAATAGCGATATAACCTTCTCTTCTCCTTTGAGTTACGGCCTTGCGATATGGACTCCCCCCTCTGACGCACGGCTCCCTCCTCGGACGGGAAGATGAAAAGGGTATTAGCAGTGATGGATGCTCCGCAGAACGGCCCTTTGACAGCGGCCGGCTTCACTCACGCCACCCGGCGGGGCAGCAGGGAGCCACGCCGAAAGGGCCTGTGCCAAAACTGCTCCGGGAGAATTGATGGGCGAACCTCTGATTTAACGGGAGGAAGACCGGTGAGGGAGCTGGCTGATTTCTAAAGTGGGGGGTGGGCTCAAACGTGGGAGCCCCCATCCCCGCTTCATCCCACATTGTAGTGGTGTAAAAGTGCACTCATTTCACATGCTAGCAAGGTTATGCTTTGCCTGATCACCTCATCTGTCTCCTGAGAAATCTCTATGTGGGACAAGAAGCTACAGTTAGAACTGGATATGGAAAAACTGATTGGTTCAGAATTGGGAAAGGAGTACGACAAGGCTGTATACTGTCTCCCTGCTTATTTAACTTATATGCAGAATTCATCATGCAAAAGGCAGGGCTGGATGAATCCCTAGCCGGAATTAAGATTGCCGGAAGAAATATCAGCAACCTCAGATATGCAGACGATACAACCTTGATGGCAGAAAGTGAGGAGGAATTAAAGAACCTTTTAATGAGGGTGAAAGAGGAGACCTCAAAATATGGTCTGAAGCTCAACATCAAAAAAATGAAGATCATGGCCACTGGGCCCATCACCTCCTGGCAAATAGAAGGGGAAGAAATGGAGGCAGTGAGCGATTTTACTTTCTTGGGCTCCATAATCACTGCAGATGGTGACAGCAGCCATGAAATTAAAAGATGCCTGCTTCTTGGGAGAAAAGTGATGACAAACCTAGACAGCATCTTAAAAAGCAGAGACATCATCTTGCCGACAAAGGTCCATATAGTCAAAGCTATCGTTTTCCCAGTAGTGATGGATGGAAGTGAGAGCTGGGCCATAAAGAAGGCTGACTGCCAAAGAATGGATGCTTTTGAATTCTGGTGCTGGAGGAGACTCTTGAGAGTCCCATGGACTGCAAGAAGATCAAACCTCTCCATTCTGAAGGAAATCAGCCCTGAGTGCTAATTGGAAGGACAGATCCTGAAGCTGAGGATCCAAGACTTTGGCCACCTCATGAGAAGAGAGGACTCCCTGGAAAAGACCCTGATGTTGGGAAAGATGGAGGGCACAAGGAGAAGGGGACGACAGAGGACGAGATGGTTGGACAGTGTTCTCGAAGCTACGAACATGAGTCTGACCAAACTGCTGGAGGTAGTGGAAGACAGGAGTGCCTGGCGTACTCTGGTCCATGGGGTCACGAAGAGTCAGACATGACTAAACAACTAAACAACAACATTGTTGTTGTTGTTATGTGTGGGGGATGTAATCTACTGAGAGCAGTCAAGTACAACATTCCTTGTAATGCTAGCGAAGACATACAGGGGAATATGTCGTCCAGCCAGTTGAAAACCTGTGGTGTAGTGGTTAAGAGTGGTAGACTCGTAATCTGGTGAACCAGGTTCGATTCCCCACTCCTCCACATGCAGCTGCTGGGTGACCTTGGGCTAGTCACACTTCTTTGAAGTCTCTCAGCCCCACTCAACTCACAGAGTGTTTGTTGTGGGGAGGAAGGGAAAGGAGAATGTTAGCCGCTTTGAGACTCCTTTGGGTAGTGATAAAGAGGGATATCAAATCCAAACTCCTCCTCCTCGTCGTCTTCTAGCTGGAGCATCCTTCCTTTTGCATGTGACTACAAGTGGGTGTGACCTTACCTGTCCAGGTAACAAAAGGACAAGGTATGCAGCCCCCCTCCCATCGTCTCCATCTTTCTTTCATCTTGTGAACCACAGTGACTTCCAGTCTGCAGTCACTGAGATTATTCCCCCATATGGGGTAGATCCACGTGTACATATTTGTAACTAAGTCTGCCTTCAGGGATTCAACTGTGAACTGTGATGTGAGTAAACTTATTTTATTCACTTTGAATAAGACTGTCGTGTCTTTATTCTTTTTAAGAGGGGTTAAAGGGAATTTACAATTCAATCTGATACAGACTGAATTGTATAATAGTGAGAGGCTCACACAAGGCTGCAACCAGCTACCTGCTGTGCGTAAGAAAGCGGAATGTTAACTCTGCTAAGTAAAGGAACTTGCTAGAGCAAGTTAGGAAGGATATTAATAAACAATATATCCTCTCCTGCCACCCTGAACATTCCCACTGTTATGTAGTGAAGTTTCACCCTGGGCCAGCAGGGGGATACTGTAGATAGTTTTCACTCAGGTCTGTAGATAGTTTTCACTCAGGTCCACGTCAGTTATTTTAGGTGGGAAACTCTGGGTTGTTGCTGCTACAATGTTGACAGCCGGCTGCCTATAAAAGCAGGCCGGCTGAGCTGTTTGCTGTTCAGTTATGTCTAGCTTGCAAGTAAAGAGCTGCTCTGGAGAAATCACTGTGTCGTCTGCTATGTTCGCCCACAACTTAACACCCACGATGTGGTGTAATGGTGAGGGTGTTGGACTAGGACCTGGGAGAGACCAGAGTTCAATCCTCCCAGTTGGCTACGAGGTTCACTGCCTCTCCACCTATCCTTCCTCGTAGGGTTGTTGTTGCTGTGGGGATAACAAGGGGAGGAGAACTTTGTAACGCCGCCTCAAACTCTTTGGAAAGAAGAAGGAACGCATCAAAATAAATAAAAGCTTTATTTTCCCCGCTCTCCAGCAGCATAGCCTTCTCACCATTCACACGCCACAAAAATGGTAGGATCGTGTCCTGTCCCTCTTGGGTGTGTGGGGCCTTCCCTGCTTGGTATATTCCAGGTGCTCCTTTCTCTCTCGTTCTACGAATGTTCGGCACCGAGCCTTTATTGTTCTGTCAGTTAAGTTCCTTTCCTCCCCACCCCACCCCTAATTTTTAAAATAAAAATACCAGTGTCTTCGTATTTTCACGGAGGCGTGCTTGCTGCCTGAATGGAAATACCTACTATGCAATTAAGTCAGACAAGAATGGCTTCTTCAAGAAATAAAATAAAATCCTCTCCCTGCCACTGTTTCCCCTCTTCACAAAAATCGGTTGATAATTTGTCGTCAATGCAATGTGAGTTCCTCAGTGAGATATCTCTCTCTCTCTCTCTCTCTCTCTGGGTCCTTCTAGTGTGGGTGATGATTTAGAAGTACTCAGAAGTGCCTGTTTTTGCTGCGTGCAGAAACGGTGAGATTTCTGCCTTGTGACACCCTAGAGGAGCAAGTCTGCTTTTGAGAACATGCTGTTTGTGTTTGATCTTATTTTTAAAACAGTAAATAGTGATGTTTTCTGCTTTTAATAGCTTGCAATCCCTTCGGAGCAGGCAGGAGGGCATCGAGGCAACACCCGCCCACCAACTTACTTCCATGCATTTTACCCAAACGGCAAAGCTGTACCTGTTGAATTTCTGCAGCTCCAAAGGTTGGAGGATCCCTACCAGAAAAGGCTTCTAGGTCTCATATCCATGTTCCTTTACTATTAAAAGCATGTTCCTAGTCCTCATGGCTGTATGTATTTTGAAGTGTGAGGAACAAGGTTCAAGATGTTGTGGCCATCTCCCCCCCCCCCTTTTAAGCCAGTTTCTAGCACTCATGGAGGGGACGCGGGTGGCGCTGTTGGTTAAACCACAGAGCCTAGGACTTACTGATCAGATGGTCGGCGGTTCGAATCCCAGTGACGGGGTGAGCTCCCATTGCTCGGTCTCTGCTCCTGCCAACCTAGCAGTTCGAAAGCATGTCAAAGCGCAAGTAGATAAATAGGTAAGGTAAATGGCGTTTCCGTGAGCTGCTCTGGTTTGCCAGAAGCGGCTTAGTCCTGCTGGCCACATCACCCAGAAGCTGTATGCCGGCTCCCTCAGCCAGTAAAGCGAGATGAGCGCCGCAACCCCAGAGTCGGCCACGTCTGGACCTAATGGTCAGGGGTCCCTTTACCTTTAACTTTACTGCTCATGGCTGCATTTCTTTTCTAAAACAACAACAACAAGTTTCCAACATTCAGTGTTGTGTTCCATACACACAGTAAGGTGCTACCCTTGCGACCATTACTTTTCATTTTAAGCTAGTTTCTAGTCCATATGAACACATTCCTTAAAATCAAAATTTTGGTTCTTGCCCTCATTCTGTTTTTGAAAAGCAATTCATAGCTGAATTCCCCTTTTCTTTTCTGAAAAGTAAGCTTCTAGGCTTTGTGGCTGAACTCCTTTAAAACAACAGCAACAAAGTTCTAGTCCTCATTCTGTTTTTTGAAAATTAAGCTTCTAGGCCTCATGATTGAAACCCGCCCCCTTTTTTAAAAGCAAGATTTTGTGCTTTTTGTGCAAAGGGGAGGTGAAGGCGAGGTCAGCGGTCTAGCCCATCGCTTCGAATCACGGAGGAAGGAGAGTTAAGGCAGCCTGACAACCTCAAGATGACCATTAACACCTTCCCTCCCGAGGCTCCGCTGTCGACCTCACAGCTTGGGTCGGGGGCAGCATGGGGTTTCGTCAGCAGAGGGAGGGAGGCGTGGAAAACTCTAAGATCTCGACTGAGCAGCCCCTTCCCCATCTGATCTCAGCATTCACACAAATAGAGAACAGTCCAATTAGCTAAAAAGAGAGGAAATGCCAAGTTGCGACCAGTTAACTGCTTACTGGGGGCCGCCACTCACTTTTAAAACTCGTGAGCTGACACAGTTGTGCAAAGAGCTCCTGCTTCCCCACCCTGGACATGAAAAAGTGGAGTTCCGCTGCCTTGCTGGGATGGCAGAATCCTCATTTGTCACACCCACCCAGGCAGGCTGTGATGTTTGGCCGACGCATGGGGTGCACCTTGGGAAGGTATGAAGTAGGCGGGCCAGTTCAAAACGAAAAAGTGATTGTCACTGCCTAGGTCCTGATCTTTCCTCTCTGAGAGCCAGTGTGGTGTAGTGGTTAAGAGCGGTGGACTCGTAATCTGGTGAACCAGGTTCACGTCTCCGCTCCTCCACATGCAGCTGCTGGGTGACCTTGGGCTAGTCACACTTCTCTGAAGTCTCTCAGCCCCACTCACCTCACAGAGTGTTTGTTGTGGGGGAAGAAGGGAAAGGAGATTGTTAGCTGCTTTGAGACTCCTTGAAGGTAAAGGTAAAGGACCCCTGACAGTTAAGTCCAGTTGTGGACGACTCTGTGGTTGCGGCGCTCATCTCGCTTTACAGGCCAAGGGAGCCGGCGTTTGTCCACAGACAGTTTTTCCGGGTCATGTGGCCAGCATGACTAAGCCGCTTCTGGCGAAACCAGAGCAGCGCACAGAAATGCTGTTTACCTTCCCGCCAGAGTGGTACCTTCTGGTGGTTCCCTCACTGCGAGAAGCAAAGCTACAGGGAACCAGGCAGAGGGCCTTCTTGGTGGTGGCACCCGCCCTGTGGAACGCCCTCCCATCAGATGTCAAAGAGATAAACAACTACCTGACATTTTGAAGACATCTGAAGGAAGTTTTTAATGTGAGACATTTGAATGTATTTTTAATCTTCGTTGGAAGCCGCCCAGTGGCTGGGGAGACCCAGCCAGATGGGGGGGAGGTTAGAAATAAATTATTATTATTATTATTATTATTATTATTATTATTATTATTATCTAATTGCACTGGTGGCTGTAAACTCTCCTTCCTTGGAGGCTATTAAGCAGAGGTTGGGTGGTGATCTGTCACAGATGTTTTAGTTGAGATTCCTAAATTGTAGGGGGTTGGGCTAGATGACCGTTGGGGTCCCTTCCAATTCTCTGATTCTATGATTCCGCAGCCAGCCTCTTTGTACGTTCATGGTGAAAGCAGATCTATGAACGCGCACATTTTTTAAAAAGTATCCATGGAGCTCAGAAGGAGGAACTCTTCAATTCCCCCCAATCCATCTATGTCTCTCGTGTCCCCAGTTACAGTCCTCTGGAGGAATTTAATAAACCTAACCTCTTGTTGACTCAACAGCATGCCCCAGTAACTCCCAAACAGGCCCTCTCCTTCCCTTTGGCCTCCATAAACATCCTGTCCTGGGAGGCCCAACCATCTGGATGAGCCCCTATGAAGAAAGGCTGCTTGGGCCTTTTGAGCTTGGGGGAACGGCGAGTCAACAATGGAAGCTTATAAAATCACGCCTGGCGTAGAGAAAGTGGATACAGGAGAGGTTTTCTCCCTCTCTCGTACCACCAGAAACAGAAGCTGAATGCTGGAAGACTTGGGACAGATAAAAGACGGGGTATTTTCCATGCAGCGCATACTTAGAACTATGGAACTCCCTGCTGCAGGAGGCAGTGACGGTCACTAACTTAGAGGGCTTTATTTTTATTTATTTTATTATTTTCACCCCGCCTATCTGGCTGGGTTGATCCAGCCACTCTGGGTGACACCTTTGAAAGAGGATTCAGCAAATTCATGGAGGAGGGGTTATCGGTGGCTACTGTGCTGTGCCTCCAGCTTCTGAATAGCAGTTTTTGGAAACCGGTTTCTTGTGCTTGGGTCCTGCTTGCCAGTCTCCTCCAGGCATCTGGTTGGAGGAACAGTATGCTGGACTAGATGGGCCATTTTTTGTTTAAAAAAGGAACTTAGCTGTGAGAATGAGAATCTTACTTAAAACGAAAATAAATAAATAAATAATACAAGTTGTTGTTGTTTAGTCGTGTCCGACTCTTACGATACGATAATCTTTATTGTCATTGTCCCAGACAGAACAACAAAACTGAAAATCTGCACCAGACATTCAGAAACCAACAAGCCTGCTATCCCAGCTATCCCAGCCTGGTTAGCCCCCTAAAAACTCTGATACCCCATAATTAAATACAATATACTCCCATAGAGACTACCTTAAAGGACCCCTGACCATTAGGTCCAGTCGTGGCCAACTCTGGGGTTGTGGCGCTCATCTCGCTTTATTGGCCGAGGGAGCCGGCGTACAGCTTCCGGGTCATGTGGCCAGCATGACTAAACCGCTTCTGGTGAACCAGAGCAGCGCACGGAAACGCCATTTATCTTCCTGCCGGAGTGGTACCTATTTATCTACTTGCACTTTGATGTGCTTTCGAACTGCTAGGTTGGCGGGAGCAGGGACTGAGCAACGGGAGCTCACCCTGTCGCGGGATTCGAACTGCCGGCCTTCTGATCAGCAAGTCGTAGGCTCTGTGGTTTAATCCACAGCACCACCCGCGTCCCCTCCAGGGTCCTTTACCTTTATCTTCTGACCCATCCTGGGCTCCACCCCTCTCGATCTAAACCTGCCCCAGCCTCCTGGCTGCTACGGGTTCCTGCAAACCACTGCTCCTCTGTCCCAAGTCAGACTCCAGCCTCTTCCTTCACTGGCCAGCTTCTGAATGCTGGACAGCTGCTGCCGCTCCGTCTCCCTGCGCCCTGCCTCTGTATAAGACAGCAGTCTACACTCCAGTCTCCTTGCTTTGGGCTGCTAGGGGTCTCGAGTGTTACCACCTCCTCTTCTTCTTGCAAGGTCAGCTCGGAGGGGGCACACGTGCCCAGGGCTGGCCCCGATCCCAGGGGCGTCTCGGCTAGGAGGAGGAGGAGGAGGAGGAGGAGGAAGGTCGGAGGAGCCAGCGAAGGAGCGGAACGAGCTGGCAACCTCGGCCGCCGTTTCCTATAAGCCGCAAATTATCATGCGTGCCTGTTCGCTCCCCGCTGGTAATAGGCTTTAATCACTGCAAAGTCATTTGATTTCCCTGTACCACAATTCGGCTTTAATTAATGGTCACTTACGGGAATGGGAAAGAGGGGGGAGGCTGTGTGCTTAGGGTGGGATCTCCTTTCTCTCTCCCCCCCCCCCCTTTCCCCTTCCTCTCCTTTTTGACGTCGAGAAGATGAATTAACGTTTGGAGTGAGCTCAGGCGCAGATTGCCAGAAATATGGCTGGTTGGAATCTCTCCAGGGGGGGGGGGGGGCGGAAGCAGCCTGTGCTAATAGCAGGCTTGGCGCATTTGGGGGTGAGGGGGCAAAGGATTCGTGGGCTGCCAGCAGAGCTCTGGTACATCTGCCCCAGGCACCGGGTGCGGGTAGGAGATGAGAGTGCAGAACATGGTCCCCGCTTCAGGATTGAGCATCCGATGGGTTTATAAGTCCTCTTTTGTAGCCCTCACCGCTGCTGGGCAGTGGCGTAGCGTGGGTTGTCAGTACCCGGGGCAAGGCAAGTAATTTGCGCACCCTAACCCGTGGATTGGGACGCAGGTGGCGTTGTGGGTTAAAGCCTCAGCGTCTAGGGCTTGCCGATCGAAAGGTTGGCGGTTCGAATCCCTGCGGCGGGGTGCGCTCCCGCTGCTCGGTCCCAGCGCCTGCCAACCTAGCAGTTCGAAAGCACCTCCGGGTGCAAGTAGATAAATAGGGACCGCTTACCAGCGGGAAGGTAAACGGCGTTTCCGTGTGCGGCTCTGGCTCGCCAGAGCAGCGATGTCACGCTGGCCACGTGACCCGGAAGTGTCTCCGGACAGCGCTGGCCCCTGGCCTCTTGAGTGAGATGGGCGCACAACCCCAGAGTCTGTCAAGACTGGCCCGTACGGGCAGGGGTACCTTTACCTTTACCTTTTTAACCCGTGGATTTGCGCCCCCTAACCCTGACCCCCAGATGTTGCGCCCAGTGCGGCCGCCCCCCCTGCACCCCCCACGCTACGCCACTTCTGCTAGGTGTTCTTTTTTCTTTTAAGCATGGCTCTGTCTCTGTTTTTAAAAAGCAAATTTCTAGTCCTCAAAGCTGAGTTCCCTTTTGGAGGAAAAAAAGGGCATGCTTTTGGTCCAAATACAGGAGTGCCTGGCCTGCTCTGGTCCCTGGGGTCACGAAGCTGCCTGAGAAACAGTTTCTATTCAAATGCGATTTTCGTTTTAAACGCCGTGTAAGGTAGAACTGCGACGTGGGTGGCGCTGTGCGTTAAACCACAGAGCCTAGGACTTGCTGTTCAGAAGGTTGGCGGTTCGAATCCCCTCGACGGGGTGAGGTCCCCTTGCTCGGTCCCTGCTCCTGCCAACCTAGCTGTTCGAAAGCATGTCAAAATGCAAGTAGATAAATAGGTACCGCTCTGGTGGGAAGGTAAACGGTGTTTCTGTATGTTGCTCTGGTTCACCAGAAGCGGCCTAGTCATGCTGGCCACATGACCCGGAAGCTGTACGCCAGCTCCCTCGGCCAGTAAAGCGAGATGAGCGCCGCAACCCCAGAGTCGGTCACGACTGGACCTAATGGTCAGGGGTCCCTTTACCTTTAAGGTAGAACCAGGAGGGAATTGTAAAAAGAGCAGCAGAGGAAGTTGTCACACAGGTGTAGTCTCTGATTGTGTGCATGCAGTCTGTTAGGAGAAGCTACATATACGGGTGGGGGTGGAGAGTGACCCCCTGTTGCTGCAACTGCTCCACAGAAAATGGACCTGGAAATAGCTGCCCAGGCGCTAGGCGAAATTGATGTGCGCCCATGTCCAGAGCTGCGAAAGCAACCGTTAAGTGTTGCATATCCTCCAACATTTATCTGATGAAAATAGGGACGCCCCATTCCTTAACGATAATTTTACTGGCCACTCTGGGCAGCTCCCAACATATATGAAAACATAATAAATCATTAAACATTTTTTTTTAAAAAAACCCTTCCCTATACAAGATTGCCTTCAGATAGCTTGGGGGTCGGATAACTCCATACCCTCCAACATTTCTCCAGTGAAAATAGGGACCTCCCATGTAACACCTGTGAAGTTAGCAAAAATGTATAAGATAAGTAACAAATGTTGGAAATGTAAAGAAAAAGAAGGTACCTTTTTTCATATGTGGTGGGAATGTAAGAAGGTAAAATGCTTTTGGGAAATGATTTATAATGAATTGAAGAAAATGTTGAAATATACATTTGTTAAGAAACCAGAAGCATTTTTACTAGGCATTACAGGTAATGAGATAAATAAGAAAGAAAAGAAGTTATTTTTATATGCAGTGACAGCAGCAAGAATATTGATGGCCCAGAAATGGAAACAGGAAGAATTACCTACGATAGAAGAATGGAGAACTAAAATGATGGACTATGCAGAATTGGACAGAATGACAGGAAGGATCCGGAATCAACGAGATCAAAGATTTACAGAAGATTGGGAAAAGTTTATCCAATATATGCAAAAACTGAGTGATAATAAAATTACGTTTGTAAGCTTTAAGGAAGCTCTGTGAGGGGAAAGGGTTAAAAGGGCAGAAATGTGTAAAAGGTAACAAAAGGAAGGAATGGCCGACAAATTGAGGGAAGTCAAAAAAAGAGAAGTAAGATGTAATTAAGATGTATGGAATGTATAAATTTGTTTTTGTATTTGAAAACTAATAAAAATATAATATATATAAAAAAGAAAATAGGGACCTCCCACCGTACTCTCCAACATTTTCCCAAAGAAAATAGGGACATCTTAAGGGAAAGTGGGACATTTTGGGATCAAATCAGAAAACTGGAATGGCTTCCCAAAATCAGGGATTTCCCTGGAAAATAGGGACACTTGGGGCGTCTGGTGTTACCTCTGACAATAAATACTTAACTATCTGCCTTGTGCATTCCTTTGCTGGCAAGCGACACCTACCTGGAGATTATTATTATATTTATTTTATTATTATTTATTTATTTTGTCTCTATACCCGTAGCTTTCAGGGTGGTTCATAGCATAAAAATACATTGTTATTATTATTATTATTAATAATAATAAACACCCAATGCATAATAAAAACACGAACAAAAGCAGACAATAACGCCCCTCCCCAAAACATTTTAAAAGGGCATTGAATGTCAATCAGCCCAAGGTCTGGTTGAAGAGGAACGTTTTTGCCTGGCGCCCAAAGGTTTACAATGAAGGCACCAGGCGCATTCCACAAATGCGGAGCCACTGCAGAGAAGGCCCCGTTCTCATGTTGCCACCATCCGGACCTCTCGTGCAGGAGCGCATATGAAGAAGCATCTGGGGTCTCAGGGTCTGGGTTGGCTCATATGGGGAGAGGTGGTCCTTAAGGTATTGCGGTCCTGAGCTATTTAAGGCTTTCTAAGTCAAAACCTGGGACGCAGGTGGCGCTGTGGGTTAAAGCCTCAGCGCCTAGGGCTTGCCGATCGAAAGGTCGGCGGTTCGAATCCCTGCGGCGGGGTGCGCTCCCGCTGCTCGGTCCCAGCGCCTGCCAACCTAGCAGTTCGAAAGCACCTCCGGGTGCAAGTAGATAAATAGGGACCGCTTACCAGCGGGAAGGTAAACGGCGTTTCCGTGTGCGGCTCTGGCTCGCCAGAGCAGCGATGTCACGCTGGCCACGTGACCCGGAAGTGTCTCCGGAAAGCGCTGGCCCCTGGCCTCTTGAGTGAGATGGGCGCACAACCCCAGAGTCTGTCAAGACTGGCCCGTACGGGCAGGGGTACCTTTACCTTTTTAAGTCAAAACCAGCACTTTGAATTGGACCCAGAAACTAATTGTCAGCCAGTGCGGTCGGGCCAGGATCAGTGTAAGATGCTCAAACCGTCTTGCCCCGGTGAGCAACCTGGTGGCTGAATTCTGTGCTAGCTGAGTTTCCTAGTCCTCATTGTTCTCAACAAAGGGCTGATTTAAGTAGCAGCATGCCTTATACAGTGGTAAAGGTAAAGGGGCCCTTGACCATTCGGTCCAGTTGTGGCTGACACTGGGGTTGCGGCGCTCATCTCGCTTTATTGGCCGAGGGAGCCGGCGTCCAGCTTCCGGGTCATGTGGCCAGCATGACTAAGCCGCTTCTGGCGAACCAGAGCAGTGCACAGAAACGCCGTTTACCTTCCCACCAGAGCGGTACCTATTTATCTACTTGCATTTTGACATGCTTTTGAACTGCTAGGTTGGCAGGAGCAGGGACCGAGCAACGGGAGCTCACCCCGTCGCGGAGATTCGAACCACCGACCTTCTGATTGGCAAGTCCTAGGCTCTGTGGTTTAACGCACAGCGCCATCCACGTCCCTTACACAGTGGTACCTCAGGTTGAAGAAGCTTCAGGTTACAGACTCTGCTAACACAGAAATAGTACCTCGGGTTAAGAATTTTGCTTCAGGATGAGAACAAAAATCGCACAGCGTCAGCGAGAGGCCCCATTAGCTAAAGTGGTGCTTCAGGTTAAGAACAGTTTCAGCTTAAGAACAGACCTCCAGAACGAATTAAGTTCTTAATCAGAGGTACCACTGTATACCAAGTCCATGTCTCTCAGTAATGCTGACACTGGCCGACTGCAGCTGTCCAGCGTTTCAGACAAAGGAATCTCTCCAAACACTCCCTGGAGATGTCGTCGGGGATTGAACCATGCAAAGCAGACGCTCTACCAATGAGCTAGGACCCTTATCCCAAATTACGCCCCCAGAATCTGTTTCAGAGCAGCCTTGAAGGAGAAACACTGAAAGATAACGTTTGACACGCAATCCACAGCAGCCTGGCTAATTCACATTTTCCAAGCAATTAGCCCATTACTATCACTTTGCTAAATATCATTAGATCGTGCGGTGGACGTGGTTGGGGCAATTTCCCCCTCGGCAAAACAGCCAGCTTGAGAGCATAAGGAGGGGAGGGGAAGCCTTTTCCCTGCCCCTCTCTCGTCTCCTGCCACAGCCCTATCAACCCAAAGGAGTCAAAGTTCCTAGCCTGGAAGCCCATTTGGTAGCCCTACCTGGTCACACATTCTGAATGTCATGGAGAGCATGAAGAGAAGGCCAGCGAATGAGACCAGGAACTTCTAAACGCACCTCAAAAGAATTGTAGGAAATTGAAGCTGCGCCAGGAAACAGGGGAGGGTTTAAGGGTTTCTGGAAGCAATTCTACAGCACCCCTTGGAGGCAGCATTGCTTCTGAATACCAGTTGCTGCAAACTGCAGGAAAGGAGAGGGTCTTGTGTTCAGATCCTGATTGCACAGGCCACTGGTTGACCACTTTTGAGAACAGGATGCTAGACTAGAGGGGCCACTGGCCTGATACAGCAGGCTCCTTACATTCCAAGGATTCCTTAGTGGAACTTGTGACCTGGAATGTTGGGGGCAGGGCGGAGGGTGATGGATATGCTGCAACACTTTGCTGCAGCACCACACTCTTTACACTCCCAAGAAGCAGAAACATCTCCACCCACCCATCCACTTTCTTCTCCTTTTAATGTGCCTCACCATCTACCCCGATCTAAGCCCACAGCTAGGATTTCCCTCTTCCCTTCGTCTGCGACAGATCCCCTCCGTCGGAGCTGAAGTGCGTGATGATGGAATAGCAGACGTCCTCCAGTTCCCTCTTCCGTTCCTCGTACTCCTTCTTCGGGGCTCTCCGGTTGCCCTCCATCCACGCAGCCGTCTCCTCGCACATCTCTAGGACCCTCCTCTTCGCCCGGTCATCCAGAGCCTTCTCCTCAACAGCCACCCTCTTCAGCTGCAGAGTGCTGGCCTCCAAAGAGTTCAGGGCTTCGTTCTTCTCCTGCTCGGCCTTCTCCTGAGCCCAGTACTCTTCCTCCTCACGGATGATTCGCTCCATCTCCTCTCTGTCCAACCGGCCACGGGTGTCTGTGATCGTCAGCTGGTTTTGGTTGCCGGTGCACCTCTCCGTAGCGGTCACGGTGAGAATGTTGTTGTGGTCGATGTGGAAGGTGACCACGATTACCGGCACGCACCGAGGGGCGGGTTGGAGCCCGCCCAGCGTGACCGTTCCAAGGAGCCGGTTGTGTTTGGTCAACGTCCGCTCCCCTTCGTAGACTTGCAAGAAGAGGCTGTTTTGGTTGTCCTCCGTGGTGGAGAAGTTCCTGGTTTCCTTGGTGGGGATCGGAGAGTTGCGCTTGACCACGACGTCCATCACGCCTCCCACCGTCTCCAGCCCCAAGGAGATGGGAGTCACGTCCAACAGGAGCAGGTTCTGCAAGCTTTGGTACCGGTGGCCAGTCAAGATGGCAGCCTGGATGGCCGCTCCATGGGCCACCGCCTCATCTGGGTTGATGACCCTGCACAAGTCTTGCCCGTCAAAGAACTGCGAGAGGAGCCTCTGGATCATGGGAATGCGGGTGGAACCCCCGACGAGGACAACGTCGTCAATCTGGGTCCTCTTGATGCCAGCCTCCTCCAGTGCCCTCTCCACATAGAGCATGGTGGACTGGAAGAGGTCAGAGCACAGGTCCTCAAAGCTGGCCCTGGTGATGGTTGTGTGGAAATCCATCCCCTTGTAGAGGGAGTCGACGGACACGATGGCCGTGATATTAGAGCTCAGGACGCGCTTGGCCTTCTCACAGGCCACCTTCAGCCTCTGCTTTGCCTTGTTGCACTGGCTGAGGTCCTCCTTGTGTTTCCTCTTGAACTCCTGGGTGAGATGGTCTACCAGCCGCTGATCAAAATCCTCCCCACCCAAGTGGGTGTCCCCAGCCGTGGCCACCACCTCGAAGACGCCATCCTGGGCAGTGAGGACGGAGACATCAAAGGTCCCCCCGCCCAGGTCGAATACGAGGATGTTCCTCTTCTCCTTCCACTGCCTGCTGTCGTTCAGGCCGTAAGCGATGGCAGCTGCCGTGGGTTCGTTGATCAGTCTCAGGACCTTGAGCCCTGCAATCGCACCCGCGTCAATTGTTGCCTGGCGCTGGGCGTCGTTGAAGTATGCCGGGACGGTGATGACGGCCTGAGTGACTGGGCGGCCCAGGTGGGCCTCCGCCACCTGCTTCAGCTTGGACAGCACCATTGCAGAGATTTCCTCCGGGTAGAAGGACTTCTCCAGCCCTCTGTGCAACACGTGGACTTTGGCTTCGCCGCCACCGCCAGCAGCTACCCGGAAAGGCCAGTGGTTCAGGTCGGACTGCACCGACGGGTCTTCGTACCTGCGGCCGATGAGCCGCTTGGCACCAAAGATGGTGTTCTCTGGGTTAAGGCCCCGCAGCAACTCGGCCGGCTCCCCCACCAGGCGTTCCTTGTCAGTGAAAGCCACGCAGCTGGGCATGGTGTGGTTGCCGTGGTCGTTGGCGAGGACGTCCACCTTACCCTTCTGGCAGACTGCTACGCAGGAGTAGGTGGTGCCTAGGTCTATGCCCACGGCTGGGCCCCTGGGGCGAGTTCTGCATGCTGCTGTTTTAACCCTGGGGGTAGACTGTGGCGGGGAGGCATTGCTGCTGTTGGTGATGTCTTGAACTTTCTCATGGCTGAGGTCTGCTCCCATCAGTGGATCTTTTCCCCCAGGCCCCCAGCCCTTCTGCCAAAGATGGAAAATTGGCAACCCTGGGGAAGCCGGGTTGGGGGGAGAGCTCTTGGCTCCTGTGGGAGGTATTTCCTCTGTCTCTGCCCTTGATATTTTCTTCAAAGAGGACAAGTGGTCTGCCCATCACGGCATATGTCACAATAGGCCCTGTGGGGACTAACTCTGCCTCAGGGCCTCAGCAGAGCTCCTATTCATACTTAACCTGAGTTTCAGACCTCCCGCCCATTGAGATCTTTGGGGAGACAGGGAGACACAAGGTCTGGCATCGCTTTGGTAAGTACATGGTTGGTTGTAAGCACCAGAGACTCTAGAACTCCCTCCCTTGGGGCAAGCTGATTGAGACAGTTCCTGTGATGGTCTGAGACTTGGGCTCAGACTCGGAACCAGAGGAGTCTCAGTCTGCACTGGATCCTTTGCCTCAGGCATCATCTGAACCAAGTCTGGGGCCTGATCCTGAAGAGCCCCCGTCTGCACAGGTTCCCCTGCAACAAGCACCAGCTGGGCCGAGTCCGGGGCCTGAGCCTGCACTGGCTCCAGATGCAGGGATGACCTTGTTGCCTCCGGCTGGGCCATCACATACAGCTGCTCCACTACCGGTTGGGTCAGGGGAGGCTGAGGCAGCCCCTGGGTCTAGTAACCCACTGACGTCTCCCGAGCTGCAGAGACTGAGGTCTGAGAGAAGGAGAGACCTGAGTACTTGCAGGAGGAGTGCTCGCCTTCAGGCAAAACAGGGAGGTGAGCCGCCGGGGGATCAGGACTGGCCATTACCCCGGCAAAGATAAAAGGCTTTCAGACCCTGCCCCAGGTTGCGGGAGCAACGTTGCTGTATGCCAGGCCCTGCCTGAGATCCTGCACCTGTCCTTGCCTGGTTTCCTGCCTTGTGTCCTGTCGGACTGATGCCTAGCAGAACCTATGGATTCTGGACCAGACCTGGACCGTGGTTCTTGAGTTACCCCCGGGCCCAGCACAGTTCCCTGTAAAACGTTCTGGAAACTTAAGAACACAGCAAGAGCCTTGTGAGAACAGAATGCTGGACTAGATGGACCACTGGCCTGACCCAGATGGCCAGCTGGATGCCCTTCCTGGGGAACTCACTCCCCGCCCACCTTATGGTTCTGAATATAGAACTGACCTTAGTATAAGACTACTTCTTATATCTATCTAGCTCAGAACAGCCAACACTGACTGGCAGCAGCTCTTTAGGGTTTCAAACTGGAGATGTTCTGAGCACTTCCAGCAGATGCCACTTGGGACCTATTGCATGCAATACAGGTGCTCTAGCAACTGAACTATGGACCTCCCCCCATCTTTTGTTCAAATGCTGCTTTGGAAACAGTGGAACCTTGGTTCTCAAACTAAAATTCGTTTCAGAAGCCCATTTGACTCCCGAAACGTTTGAAAACCAAGGAGCGGCTTCTGATTGGTGCAGGCGCCCCGGAAACAATAGCCGACAACCGCATTGGACGTTCAGCTTCCAAAAAACGTTTGAAAACTGGAACACTTACTTCTGGGTTTTCGACGTTTTGTTCGTCAGCTAAGCTGTTCGAGAACCAAAGTTCCACGGTACTTTTTCCCATTTTTTTTTTAAATAAGCAAAGTGGGATACAAAAATAAAGCAAACCCTGAATGCATGCATCAAAGAAGCAGGACAACTTTCCTTCTTTTCCTTTCAACCCTTATTTTTTTTTTTTAATGTGCCCTGTAGGTGGAACAATGCCCTCTGGCAGTTTCGGCGATTTCATTCCATCCCCTCACTGGGGTCCTCATTATTCTTCTCCACTGCCACGTTCTGGTCCTCCCCAGATGTCCCTCCTGTTCTCTCGCTCTGGGTGAGGGAAGTGCAGATCGAATCCCACGCTTCTTCCAGGTCCTTCTGACGCTGCTCACACTCCACCTTCTCGGCCAAAGGGTTGCCCTCAAGCCAGGAGGTGGTGCTGTTGCACATCTCCAACATCCTCCTCTTGGCCTTCACATCCAGCACCTGCTCCTCGGCCACCCTCTTCAGCTCAAGGGTGCAGGACTCCAAGGAGTTCATGGCCTCAATCTTCTCCTTCTGGGAAACGTCGCTCACCCTGAACTCTTCCGCCGTCTGAATGATCTTCTCTATCTCCTCTTTGCCAAGGCGGCCCTGAGTGTCCGAGATGGTGAGGTGGCTGGTGTTCCCCGTCTCCACGTCCTTGGCGGAGACGGTCAGGATGTTGTTCTCGTCAATGGCGAAGGTGACGACAATGACGGGGACCCCGCAGGGGGCCGGAGGGATGCCTTTCAAGGTGAACGTGCCCAGGAGGTGGTTGTGCTTGGTTAGGGCTCTCTCCCCTTCGTACACCATGAAGAAGATGGTGTCTTGGTCGTCCTCCGTGGTGGTAAACTCCATCGTTTCCTTTGTGGGGACAGGCGAGTTGCGCTTGATGATCGTCGCCATGACCCCACCTTGGGTGTTGATCCCCAGAGACAACGGGGTGACATCCAGGAGGAACACATTCTGCATCTTCGGGGTCCGGTTGCCTGTTAAGACAGCGGCCTGGATGGCTGCTCCATAAGCCACTGCTTCATCAGGGTTGATGCCTTTGCATAGCTCCTTCCCGTTGAAGAAGTCCTTCAGCATCTTCTGGATCTTGGGGATGCGGGTGGAGCCCCCGACCAACACGATGTCCTTGATGTCACCCTTGCTCATCTTGGCGTCTTTCAGAGCCCTCTCCAAGGGCTTCAGGGTGGCCCGGAAGAGGTCAGAACACAGGTCCTCAAAACGTGCCCTCGTGATGGCCGTGTGAAAGTCGATGCCTTGGTAGAGGGAGTCGATGGATACGCTGGCATTGCTGCAGGAGCTCAGTGTGCACTTGGCGCGCTCGGCCGCAATCTTCAACCTCTGCATGGCCTTCTTGTCCTGGCGGATGTCCTTCTTGTACTTCTTCCGGAACTCCTCTGCAAGGTAGCTCACCAACCTCTTGTCGAAGTCCTCGCCACCCAAGTGAGTGTCCCCTGACGTGGCTTTCACCTCAAAGATGCCGTCCTCAGCAGAGAGGATGGAGATGTCAAAGGTGCCCCCGCCCAGGTCGAAAATGAGGATGTTCCGGCAACCTGCCTCCTGGTTCCTCACATCGAGGCCGTAGGCGATAGCGGCGGCCGTGGGCTCATTGATAATCTTCAGGATCTGGAGGCCGGCGATGGCCCCGGCGTCAATGGTGGCCTGCCGCTGGGCATCGTTGAAGTAGGCCGGCACTGTGACAATGGCTTGGGAGATGGAACAACCTAGGTAGGCCTCGGCTGTCTGCTTCATCTTGACCAACACCATGGCCGAGATCTCCTCAGGGTAGAAGGTCCGCTGCTTCCCCTTGTGGGACACCTGGACCTTGAGCTTGCCCTCGTGGCTGACCACGGTGAAAGGCCAGTGCTTGATGTCCTCCTGGACTGTGGCGTCCTCATATTTCCTGCCAATCAACCGCTTGGCGTCGAACACTGTGTTCTGGGGGTTGAGAGAGGCCTGGCTCTTCGCTGGGTCCCCGACCAAGTGCTCGCTGCTGGTGAAGGCCACGTAGCTGGGCGTTGTGCGGTTCCCTTGGTCGTTGGCGATAATCTCCACTTTGTCGTGCTGGCAGACAGCCACGCAGGAGTAGGTGGTGCCGAGGTCAATCCCTATGGCCAGGGCATTCTGCTTAGGCATGGTTGTTTACGTCAGGCTCCTTTTTGGTTGAGGTTGACCAAGAAATGGGAGGGGATAGATGATCCCATGAGAGATTTGCTGGCCTCTCTCTCTGTGTGTCTCTGTCTTGCTTTGCCTTCTCCCCTCTCTTCAAGACCAAAAAGTTGGCTGACCAGGACTTAGATTTTTTCTCGGGGTGATGGCATCTTCTCCCTTGCCTATAGCTGGGCAGTTGGGATTTTTTCCTATGGGCTCAGCGGGGTGGCGCCCTCACCTTCAAACCCATACCGATGACTTCACCATCACACATCACAATGGGAGTTGAGTAGACAATTCTGAAGCCGCTTGCCTGGACCACACCCTAAGAACATAAGAACCTAAGAAGAGCCTGGTGGATTAGGCCACATATGTAGCACAGCATCCTGTTCTTACAGTGGCCAACCAGATGCCTGGGAGAAACCAGCAAGCAGGTTTCAAGCATAAGAGCCGCCTCTTATCCTTGGGCTTCCAGTAGCTGGTATTCAGAAACATTAGGGTCTCCAGCTGTGGAGGCATAGCATAGCCATTGACGCTGGTAGCCATCGGCGGCGTTACCCACCGTGAATTTCTCTAATACTCTTTTAAAGCCATCACTGCCTCCCGAGGGAGCAAATTTCATAATAATAATAAATTTTTATTTATATTCCGCCCTCCCCAGCCGAAGCCGGGCTCAGGGCGGCTAACAACAATAAAATAATACAACATTCTAAAATCATTTCATTATAAAATTAATTCAAATCAAATTGATGGCAACCATTGGGCTAGAGTTCTGTGAATATTGCCAAAGAAGGGAGTCAGGCTGTGCCCTGACCAAAGGCCTGGTGGAACAGCTCTGTCTTGCAGGCCCTGCAGAAATATGTCAAGTCCCACAGGGCCCTAGTCTCTTGGGACAGAGCGTTCCACCAGATCGGAGCCACAGCCGAAAAAGCCCTGGCTCTGGTTGAGGCCAGCCTAACATAACCTCTCTGTGGCCTGAGACCTCCACGATGTTTTTGTTTGAAGATTGTAAGTTCCTCTGTGGGACATACCAGGAGAGGCGGTCCCGTAGGTACGAGGGTCCTAGGCCGTATAGGGCTTTAAAGGTTAAAACCAGCACCTGAAACCTGATCCTGTACTCCACTGAGAGCCAGTGCAGCTGGTATAGCACTGGATGATAGTACATAAGCACGCTTTGAGCAAAGAAACATTCTCTTTTTTTCTGCCCCGAACCTTCCAACATTCAGCTTCATGGGAGGCCCGCAAGCTCGCATTATGAGAAAGGAAAGGAAACTTTGTTCGCTTTCGCGACGCGATGCATAATTATATAAACTTCTATCAGGTTGCCTCTTACTCGTCTTTCCTCTAAACTGAAAAACAGCAACACACATCCAAAGTTTGCAACCTATTCCTAAAGAGTTTATACTTCAGCGCCTTAGCCATTGGTGAGGAGTACATTTCAGAAAGAGAAGATGGGTTCGCTGCCCTCCTATACCCCAGATCTTGTTGGTTCTGAAAAGCAAAGGTGCTGGCACAATATTCCCTCTCCCCCCTTCCTTTCTTTTTTTTTTTTTAAAAAGGGGAATTCAATATGGGGACAGAGAATTGGGGAAGGGGGGGGGAGATACCTCTCCGTAACGCTAGTCACGGAGCAATGCAGTGTGGAGGGTTAAGGGTCTAAACGGGACTGGCGGGGTGGGGGGGGGGAGAGAGAGAGAGAGAGAGAGAGAGAGAGAGAGAGAGAGAGAGAGAGAAAGTGAGAGGCTTGGAGATGCAGGGTGTGTGCAAACGAGGGGAGGTGGGGGGTGTCGCGGAGAGAGAAATCTAAACAGTGCAGTTTTAATTACATTCCATTAAATCTTGCTTTCGGGGTCTGCGTTTTGAAACACATTCTAATGGTAATGATGGGGACATCTGTATAGAGGGCCCTTTCTCATCCGAGATGGCTCCATCAAAGACGCTCCTGGGAAACCCTTCACCTTTAACCCCCGGGGTCACGGCCGACACACTAGCTCTACAGTTTGTGTTACTGTAAAGGCGCAGTCCTCGTCAGACTTGACCAGCTCTTAGCCGTAGCGGCTAATACATTTTGCCCGTGTGAATTGCATCCTCACTTGGGACGGGGATATTGATGTGTGTATCAGATGCCTGGGAGAAAAAGGTTCCTTTTAACATCTTTTCTTCTTTTGTGTGTGTGTGTGTGTGTGCGCGCACACACACACACACTACCCCTTTCTCTTAGAATATATTGTTGATGGCGTTATTTAAACGAGCACCCCCATTTTCCGCTCGAAAAGCTTGTAGCCGATGGCTACTAGCCACGATGGCATACGCTCCACAGTATTAGAATCATAGAATCATAGAATCATAGAATCATAGAGTTGGAAGAGACCACAAGGGCCATCGAGTCCAACCCCCTGCCAAGCAGGAAACACCATCAGAGCACTCCTGACATATGGTTGTCAAGCCTCTGCTTAAAGACCTCCAAAGAAGGAGACTCCACCACACTCCTTGGCAGCAAATTCCACTGTCAAACAGCTCTTACTGTCAGGAAGTTCTTCCTAATGTTTAGGTGGAATCTTCTTTCTTGTAGTTTGGAACCATTGCTCTGTGTCCGCTTCTCTGGAGCAGCAGAAAACAACCTTTCTCCCTCCTCTATGTGACATCCTTTTATATATTTGAACATGGCTATCATATCACCCCTTAACCTCCTCTTCTCCAAGCTAAACATGCCCAGCTCCCTTAGCCGTTCCTCATAAGGCATCGTTTCCAGGCCTTTGGCCATTTTGGTTGCCCTCCTCTGGACACGTTCCAGTTTGTCAGTGTCCTTCTTGAACTGTGGTGCCCAGAACTGGACACAGTACTCCAGGTGAGGTCTGACCAGAGCAGAATACAGTGGCACTATTACTTCCCTTGATCTAGATGCTATGCTCCTATTGATGCAGCCCAGAATTGCATTGGCTTTTTTAGCTGCCGCGTCACACTGTTGGCTCATGTCAAGTTTGCGGTCAACCAAGAGTCCTAGATCCTTTTCACATGTACTGCTCTCAAGCCAGGTGTCACCCATCTTGTATTTGTGCCTCTCATTTTTTTTGCCCTAGTGAAATACTTTACATTTCTCCCTGTTAAAATTCATCTTGTTTGTTTTGGCCCAGTTCTCTAATCTGTCAAGGTCATTTTGAAGTGTGATCCTGTCCTCTGGGGTGTTAGCCACCCCTCCCAGTTTGGTGTCATCTGCAAATTTGATCAGGATGCCCTTGAGTCCATCATCCAAGTCGTTGATAAAGATATTAGGCAGCGATGCTTCTGAACATGAGTTCCTGGAAACCACAGAAGGGGAGAGGTCTGCTCTTATGTTGAGTTTCGGGTTGTGGGTTCCCCACAGGTTTCTGGCTGGCCACTGTGAGAACAGGATTCTGGGTTAGAAGGCTCCCCCTTTGGCCGGAACAAGCAGGCTCTTCTTAACCTGCCTATCCTAGCCAAAATAAAAACTCCTTAGTTGTGATCTCTTTTAAAAGTTTTAATTTATTCATTCTCCATTGCTGCCTGGTCCATTCTGAAGGAAATCAGCCCTGAGTGCTCCCTGGAAGGACAGATCCTGAAGCTGAGACTCCAAGACTTTGACCACCTCATGAGAAGAGAAGACTCCCTGGAAAAGACCCTGATGCTGGGAAAGATGGAGGGCACAAGGAGAAGGGGACGACAGAGGACGAGATGGTGGGACAGTGTTCTCGAAGCTACCAGCATGAGTTTGACCAAACTGCGGGAGGCAGTGGAAGACAGGAGGGCCTGGCGTGCTCTGGTCCATGGGGTCACGAAGAGTCGGACATGACTAAATGACTGAACAACAACAAATTGCTGCCTGGAGTCATGGAGAGCTGCTTGTCCACAGCGCAACTTCTCCCCCACCCACAGAATAGAAATATTTTATAATCCACAATGCTGCCTTTATCCCCAATGGCAAACTCTTTCATTGTCTCTTGAGATAGATCAGTGGTTCTCAACCTCTGGGTCCCCAGATGTTGTTGGACTACAACTCCCATCATCCCTGAGCTCTGGCCTTGCTAGCTAGGGGTGATGGGAGTTGTAGTTCAACAACATCTGGGGACCCACAGGTTGAGAAAGCTGACATAGATGGATGCCAGTAGCAAATGTCTTTAACATTTCTTCTGAAACAGAAGATTCCTACTGATGCAGGACAATTATTATTATTATTATTATTATTATTATTATTATTATTATTAACAATAACATATGTATACTGCCCTTCATACAAAGACCCTCCATTTAAATTAAAAACTCACCACCATCTCTCTCAAGTACATGAATGTATTGATTAGGCATGATGACTTGTCAGCTGAAGTTTGCACCAAACTCTCCTCACTGTCCCTGCTGTATTTAGATGCAGAAGGGGGAATGTTTTCTTCCAACACCAGGCACACAATCCTACACGTGTTTCACACATGCTTATGGGCACATAAAGGAGGAGTAGTAGTAGTAATAATTCTGTTGCTCAAATCATTGGCACCAAGCTAGGAATGGGGAGAGAATGTCGATTCCATTCATCTTTAAAGGAGAATAAACCTAATTTGTACTTTCTGAAACAATGAAAAAACTGAAACACACCAATTCTTTAGAAAGTCTTCTTTCCAAATTCACACTTCTCCAAATCTTGCAAGGCAGTTTCCCGGTGAAGTAATGTGTACCAAAATGCACATACTAAGGAAAGGTGTGCATATATTAGTGAAAATAAGATGCATTAGATTGGGGGAAATGGCTTTGCAAAAATGTGTGTTTGGCCAGCTCCATCTGGTACGCAGGCTGAGCCCCTCCCTGCCCGCAGACTGCATGCTCTGGTTATCTCCCGCTTGGACTACTGCAATGTGCTCTACGTGGGGCTACCTTTGAAGGTGACCCAGAAACTACAATTAATCCAGGATACAGCAGCTAGTTTGGTGACTTGGAGCGGCCGCCGAGACCACATAGCACCAGTCTTGAAAGACCTACATTGGCTCCCAGTACATTTCTGACCTTTAAAGCCCTAAATGGCCTCGGTCCAGTATATCTGAAGGAGCGTCTCCACCCGCATCGTTCTACCCGGACACTGAGGTCCAGTGCCAAGGGCCTTCTGGTGGTTCCCTCCCTGCGAGAAGCCAAGTTACAGGCAACCAGACAGAAGGCCTTCTTGGTAGTGGCACCCGTCCTGTGGAACACCCTCCCACCAGATGTCAAAGAGAAAAACAGCTACCAAACTTTTAGAAGACATCTGAAGGCAGCCCTGTTTAGGGAAGCTTTTAATGTTTGATGTATTACTGTATTTCAATATTTGGTTGGAAGCTGCCCAGAGTGGCTGGGGAAGCCCAGCCAGATGGGCGGGGTATAAATAATAAATTATTATTATTATTATTATTATTATTATTATTATTATTATTATTCGCAGTAGGCTTGATTTTGGTGGTGCACAGGGTTGCAGCCTCTAAGCTAAGTACCACTTCACTGCTCAGACTCTTAAGAGGTGAGCAAGCATGTTGTTCTGCTATTGCAGAAAAGTCGCACACAGACACCAATGCACACACTAGTAGGTCTTGTTGGTTATCGTAAGCAAAGGTCAATTTAATTGCAGCAACCCAGCATAAATCATTCCGTAGGTGCTCAGCGCCCGCCCAACTCGCCCTTCCCAACAAAAGGCTGACAAATCCCTTGCCTGCCCTCTTTTGCCGCCCTGCTTTGCAAATCCGCCAGGTCCTTCCACCCACCCAGCCTGCCCCCTTTCAGCCCCCTGACCTCTTTCTTCTCTCCGCCACGGGGTCCTGCCCTTCTCTGCTGCCTTAAGGATGTTGTACATCATTGGCCTTCGCACCATCCATCAAGTTGCCATCCCTCAAGATCAGGGTCATGAATAAGAAGAGATGGGAGGTCAGCTGGGAATACACAAGAGAGGTCGGGCGGAGGGGCAGGGGGTAATATTCCTTTGCAGAGGTGGAAGTTAAAAATTAGGGAAATTAATGTTGTGTGTGTGTGTGTGTGCTTGACTACTACAGGCTTCAAGGGGCTGACTGCAACAGAGCTTTTAAAATAGCAGTGGTTAAAAAGTGTGCCAATTTCTTTTATCAGCAGCCCCCACCCCTCATCTGATGATTTGTATCAATGGGGATCGCACAGAAGATTTAAGCGATTTGGTTTGTTTGTTTTTTAATTTATCCCAGGCACCAAAATGTCTTAGTCACCCTCTGATGTCAATAATAATAATAATAATAATAATAATAATAATAATAATAATAATATATTATTTGTACCCCTCCCATCTGGCTGGGTTTCCCCAGCCACCCTGGGAGGCTTCCACCAAAAATACACTAAGATGTCACACATTAAAAACTTCCCTGAACAGGGCTGCCTTCAGATGTCTTCTGAATGTCAGGTAGTTGTTTATCTCTTTGACATCTGCTGGGAGGGCGTTCCACAGGGCAGGCGCCACTACTGAGAAGGCCCTCTGCCTCGTTCCCTGTAGCTTTGCTTCTCGCAATGAGGGAACTGCCAGAAGGCCCTTGGCGCTGGACCTCAGTGTCTGGGCAGAACAATGGGAGATAGACTTTGGGTGCCTCTTCTCCACAACCATCACAACCCAGCTTTTTTAATTCTCTAGAGACGATAAAGAAGGCTGATCGCTGAAGAATTGATGCTTTTGAATTATGATGCTGGAGGAGACTCTTGAGAGTCCCATGGACTGCAAGAAGATCCAACCTATCCATTCTGAAGGAAATCAGCCCTGAGTGCTCACTGGAAGGACAGATCCTGAAGCTGAGGCTTCAATACTTTGGCCACCTAATGAGAAGATAAGACTCCCTGGAAAAGACCCTGATGCTGGGAAAGATGGAGGGCACAAGGAGAAGGGGACGACAGAGGACGAGATGGTGGGACAGCATTCTCGAAGCTACCAGCAGGAGTTTGACCAAACTGCGGGAGGCAGTGGAAGACAGGAGTGCCTGGTGTGCTCTGGTCCAGGGGGTCACGAAGAGTCGGACACGACTAAACGACTAAACAACAACAAGAGACGAACATTCGCCGCCAGAGATCAAATGCCTAAACAGATGTGTGCTGGAGAGAAGCATCAACTACCCAGCTGCAACAACCGTCTCCCAACTAGGGATGAGTGATAAATTAGTTTGGGTTGTATTTTAATGAAAAGCGAGAAAACCAACGCAAAGAGTGTCCAAAACGCTCCAATGTTCTGGATTTTCAAAACTTCAGTTTTCAAAACTCTGGACTATTCCCCCCTCTGGATTTTTCTCTGGATGAAATTTGTTTCTTTGGGGTTCTTTAGTTCTTTAGTTCTGTTGATTTTCAGTTCTTTGGATGTCAATATAAAGAGTGCAACAAAATTCCAGATTTTTCAAACTCTAGGTTATCCTCTGCTTGTCCCCTTTGGATTCCCACCCCCCACTCTGGATTTTTCTCTGAATGAAATTTGTTTCTTTGGGATTCTCCAGTCCTCTGGATTTCAATACGAGGAACATCTAAGGTTCCCTAGTTTTAAACAAAGCATCGCAAACCCTATATCTGTGGACTTTTCAGTGAAGTTCTCCAACCCAATAATTTGTATGGAAAATGGGAATATTGGTGAAAATAACTTTTGAAACAGCTGTTTTAGGGGGGAAATTGCTGGCTAATACCTCTTCTTCTTCTTCTTCTTCTTCTTCTTCTTCTTCTTCTTCTTCTTCTTCTTCTTCTTCTGTTTATGGAAGCTTTTAATGTTAAGTACGTTATTGTGTTTCAGTGTTCTATTGGAAGCCGCCCAGAGTGGCTGGGGAAACCCAGCCAGATGGGCGAGGTATAAATAATAACTTCTTCTTCTTCTTCTTCTTCTTCTTCTTCTTCTTCTTCTTCTTCTTCTTCTTCTTCTCATTATCATTATCATTATCATCATCATAATTATCTTCTTCTTCTTCTTTTTCATGAATCATTTTAAAGCATCTCAAAGTGACTTCACAATCTAACCAAAGCCACATACTGAGCAATTGCTTCTTATAACACAACTGCATGCATATATACCGTATATTCCGGCGTATAAGACGACTGGGTGTATAAGACGACCCCCAAACTTTTCAAGTTAAAATATAGAGTCTGGGATATACTCGCCGTATAAGACTACCCCTCTTCCAATGCACACCAAATAAAAATTAAAAAAACCAGTCTCCAGTCCAGCTCGGAAATCTGCTCCACTTCTCAGTTGCCGGGGGCTTCTGGGGCCAATTTTCAAGTGTATTTCTGCTTCATCTATAGAGCTTGGTGTCCTCTGATTTAATTTGCTGTCGTTTTATCCTTTGGTGGGGAGTTGCTGCAGGAGCTGCTGCGTAGCCGGCGTATAAGACGACCCCCGACTTTTGAGAAGATTTTCCTGGGTTAAAAAGTAGTCTTATACGCCAGAAAATACTGTGTGTGTGTGTGTGTGTGTGTGTACGTACACACACACACACACACACACACACACACACACCTTTTATTGAATAGAGGAGGGAGAAAGGTTGTTTTCTGCTGCTCCAGAGAAGCAGACACGGAGCAATGGATCCAAACTACAAGAAAGAAGATTCCACCTAAACATTAGGAAGAACTTCCTGACAGTAAGAGCTGTTCGACAGTGGAATTTGCTGCCAAGGAGTGTGGTGGAGTCTCCTTCTTTGGAGGTCTTTAAGCAGAGGCTTGACAACCATATGTCAGGAGTGCTCTGATGGTGTTTCCTGCTTGGCAGGGGGTTGGACTCGATGGCCCTTGTGGTCTCTTCCAACTCTATGATTCTATGATTCTATGATACTTTTGCATACAAAAACGTGTTGACACAGAAAAACAACAACAGGTAACAAGGGATGGGGGAAGGTAATGCAAAGTTGCAGAATGCAATTTTTAAAAAACCAGCATATATGATCCATATAACGTTAAAAACACATACAGGGGCAAAACTGCGTACAAAGATCAGGGGGAAACTGTGCAAATCTATGTGTGGATTTTTCTTTTGCAAAAAAACCTGCATACTGCTGTGATAATGGAGCAAACCGAAGATCTGGGATTTGGGTGGGGGGGAGAGAGAGAAAGAGAGAAACCATAATTGACAGAGCAAATGAAAAAAAACACCACACAAATTCCTTCCCCCTGTACTCCTACCCCATCGCCACTTACCCGAAACACACACATACTCTCTCCCTCCCTCCCTTTCTAATGCCCCCTCTTTCGTTTTATTTCAATCTAATTGAACAGGGAGTTTTGAAGATAAAAGCTGCCAGGGCTAATTACACCTCATTATTCCAAAGGCTCCCTCATGCCTCACTTATGCTCAAACGCCGGCAAGGGGGGGGGAGGGGGCGAGGCTATTAAGGATAAAGCCTTTGGTGGAAAACAAAGTTAGTTGATTCACACAGCGAAGCAGAAAAAGAGGAGGAGGAGGAGGAGGAGGAGGAGGAGGGCCTGTGTGGTAGTTTCATTATTTCCACTCTCTCTTTTTGTGTGTGTGTGTATGTGTGTTTTGCTTTTCTTTACTTCTGGGGGTGGGAAAAAAAACCCCACCCCAGATTCCCTCTCCCCGCTAGTGAATTGATGGCTTAAAAGCAATTGAGGGGAGAATGGGAGGGGGTCATAAAATAGGTGGTGGCGGAGGGGTGGGAGGGAGGGAGAAATAAGCAAATTACTGTAGAAATTCTTGCGCAATGGACATTAATGGGGAACTCATATATAAACGCATCCACCCCACTGTTTCGACCACCAGAGGCCTAGTGGCGATGATGTTTTAAAATCTCCTCCCTCTTCCTATTCCTTTTCTCATTTCACTGCAAATTCTCTCATATCTATCTATCTATCTATCTATCTATCTATCTATCTATCTATCTATCTATCTATCATCTATCTATCTATCTATCTATCTATCTATCTATCTATCTATCTATCTATCTATCTATCTATCTATATCTATCTATCATCTATCTATCTATCTATCTATCTATCTATCTATCTATCTATCTATCTATCATCTATCTATCTATCTATCTATCATCTATCTATCTCTGCAGGCTACGGAATCTCAACTAACACTCAAGTTATCCCGTGCTGTTATGGGCCTGTGTTTTCAAACCATTAGTTAAAAATAACCAGTGAGGTTATACAGTGGTACCTCGGGTTAAGAACTTCATTCGTTCTGGAGGTCCGTTCTTAACCTGAAACTGTTCTTAACCTGAGGTACCACTTTAGCTAATGGGGCCTCCCACTGCCGCCGCATGATATCTGTTCTCATCCTGAAGCAAAGTTCTTAACCCAAGGTACTATTACTGGGTTAGCGGAGTCTGTAACCTGAAGCATCTGTACCCTGAAGCGTCTGTAAGCTGAGGTACCACTGTACTCAAAATAGACACAGACCCTCCAAGTGTCCCTATTTTCCAGGAACGTCCCAGATTTAGAGAAGCCATCCCAATCTGATCCCAGAATTTCCTGCTTTTCCTTAGAATGCCCCTATTTTCATTGGAGAAATGTTGGAGGGTATGTCCCTATTTTCACTGGAAAAATGTTGAAGGGTATGGAGTTTTCTGACGCCTGAGCCGTCTGAAGGCAATCCTGTACAGCGAATGTGTTTTTTTAAAAATGTTTTATTATGTTTTTATACATGTTGGAAGCTGCCCAGGGTGGCTGGGGCAACCCAATAAGATGTGTGGGGTATAAATAATAAGATTATCATAATGGAATGGGACGTCCCTGTTTTCATCGGAGAAAGGTTGGAGGGTAGATGCATTGAGTGTCCACGGTTTATTTAATGATGATGATGATGATGATGGGGGAGGGGACTCTCCTTCCTGGGAGGTTTAAAAGCAGAGCTTGGATGGCCATATTTTGGGGATTCTTGAGGGCCTAAGATAACCCTCGGTGTCCCTTCCCAATGTACCATCCTACGATTCTGCGGTAAATGCTCACAATCCGTCTCGCAAAGCAGCAGTTCTTCAGTCACGGTTTCTCAACGTGGAATGGAACTGGCAATCACGGTGTGAGAATTAAGCATCCAAATCAGTCCTACTTTGGCAGCTATGTGAAGGAAACATGACTGGTAATTTGGGATGTATGATCCTGGGGCAACTCCCACCCCCAAAACATCCTGAGTCACTCACTCCTTTATCTCGAACTTTGGTTCAATTTTTTCACCTTTTTCTTTCGCTGCGGAAGCTGTCCCATCAGACTTTATCCCTTCCACCATTTTGGGGGGCAATGATAACATATTTTATTATTATATTATTATTATTGATTGCTCCGTGTCCTTAATGTTACCATATTTTTCACTCTATAAGACGCAAGAGACCATAAGATGCATCTAGTTTTTGGAGGAGGAAAACAAGATAAAAAATATTCTGAATCCTAGAAGCCAGAACAGCAAGAGGGATCGCTGTGCAGTGAAAGCAGCAATCCCTCTTGCTGTTCTGACTTCTGGGATAGCTGTGCAGCCTGCATTAGTTCCATAAGACGCACACACATTTCCCCTTACTTTTTAGGAGGGAAAAAGTGCATCTTACTGAGCGAAAAATACAGTACCTTGGGATCTTTGGATAAAGGGCGGAATATAAACTGAGTAAATAAATTAATAAGTAAAATAAAACAAAACAAAACATGGAGATTTGCCCCTCCTACACCTCTCATCTGATGCTATTTCACACGTTTACGTTAACATGGGTACAAGTGTTTGTGTGAAGGTGTACACGCTTGTTGGTTTGTACGGCTTAGCTACGGTGCGCACCCAGACATTCTGCAGACATGGGCACAGGGTGTAAACTCATCTGAATGTAATGTGTGAACATCAGAAAAGCAAGAGGCATTAATGTGAGGTTCTCTGTCATGGCTGTTGAACAAGTGGGGGAATGGGAACTCGCATGCTGAGTGCATCAAAGTGTAAGATTTCTCTAACTTTACCTTGAAGGAAGGGGAAGAGAATGAGTCACGGGGACCTTTGCTTTCAATGCGAACTATATGTTGGCTGGGCCGTGTTGTCCCAACCGAGGGACAAAATTCAGCTTGTGAATCCTTTAAGCGCGGGGATTTCTGCTTGTGTGATGGGGCGTCCAGCCCCTCTCCCCACCCATGAAAACATTGACTCTGTTCCAACCTTTGTGCACATCTGGTGGGAGTGTAGAAGATAATTTTGGGACACTGTATATCATGAGGGATGTGGGTGGCGCTGTGGGTTAAACCACTGAGCCTCTTGGGCTTGCCGATCGGAAGGTCGGCGGTTCGAATCCCTGTGATGGGGTAAGCTCCTGTTGTTTGGTCCCTGCTCCTGCCAACCTAGCAGTTTCTGTGTGCTGTTCTGGTTTCGCCAGAAGCGGCTTAGTCATGCTGGCCACATGACCTGGAAAAACTGTCTGTGGAAGCGGACGAACGCCGGCTCCCTCGGCCTCTAGAGTCGTTCGTGACTGGACTTAATTGTCAGGGGTCTTTTTACCTTTATATATAATGAACTTAAAAAGATATTTAAACTCTCATTTAAAAAAAACAAAAAAAAAAACCTGAAGCCTTTCTGTTAAGTATTATGTCCATGGAAATATATATATAAAACTCCACAGAACCCTTTTTATGTATGCAACCACAGCGGCCAGGATTTTAATAGCAAAAGAATTGGAAAGGCGACACCATCCCCACAAAAATAGACTGGCAAGCAAAAATGATAAGAGTACTTACAACTCGCGAAAATGACTGGGAGAATAAGAGGAAGATCAAATCAGAAAGTTAATAAAGATTGGGTAATATTTAGAGAACATCTCAAAAATTATTATGATAGCACAAACTCCTGACACACCTAGACTGAATCCTGAAATATAAAGAAATTATAAAATAAAAATTGTGTTGATAAATAATGGGAAAGTAAAATAATAAAGTGCGTATAGATCTACAAACGGTAAAAAAGCATAATGAGATGGATCAGAAATGGATATATTGCTAGTGAGTGTCCATGTTGTTTATGTAGTTATGTGTCGTCGATGTCATATGTAAATTCAGGGGTCAGCAAACTTTCTCAGCAGGGGGCCAGTCCGCTGTCCCTCAGGCCTTGTGGGGGGCCGGACTATATTTTGGGGGGGAAAGAAGAAGAACGAATTCCTATGCCCCACAAACAACCCAGAGATGCATTTTAAATAAAAGCACACATTCTACTCATGTAAAAACACACTGATTCGTGGGTCGGATTTAGAAGGCGATTGGGCTGGATCTGGCCCCCGGGCCTTGGTTTGCCTACCCATGTGTAAATTGTTTTACAATAAAGGTTTTGTTTTTTTTTTTGAAGAAGAAAGAAAGAAAGAAAGAAAGAAAGAAAGAAAGAAAGAAAGAAAGAAAGAAAGAAAGAAATTGGAACAGTGTGTGGGCAGAGGAAGGAGGGGCCATTTCGATTGACGAGCAGAAATTCTCGCACTGACACGACATTTCATCATAGCTCAACGCCGAATTCCTCACCGAGTCCACCAATCTGGAAACGGAGAGGTCAGCTTCAGTAATTGATGTTCTCCCGTCTTCCTCAACCTGGGACGCCCTGCAGAATAAGTGCTGGATGACAGCTCCTCTCAGCCCAGCCAAATTAGCCAACAGCCAGGGATGATGATGATTAGCACATCCTGTTATTTATTCATTTACACCATGGGTAGGCAAACTAAGGCCCGGGGGCCGGATCCGGCCCAATCGCCTTCTAAATCCGGCCCGTGGACGGTCTGGGAATCAGCGTGTTTTTACATGAGTAGAACGTGTGCTTTTATTTAAAATGCATCTCTGGGTTATTTGTGGGGCATAGGAATTTGTTCACCCCCCCATATAGTCCGGCCCCCCACAAGGTCTGAGGGACAGTGGAGCGGCCCCCTGCTGAAAAAGTTTGCTGACCCCTGATTTATACCTTGCCTGCCTCCCAACTTACAGGAGTTGGAATCCAAAACTTTGGGGAAGCACCAAGTTAAAGAGGGCTGATGTTGCCGCACGGGAACAAAGGAAGCTGCATTTTACTGGATCAGACCCCTGGCCCTTCCGGCTCAGTGCTGCCTACACGGGCTGGCAGCATCTCTCCAGGGCATGTAAGGCAGAGATGCTCACCCATTGTGTTCGACTGCCTTTCTCCTACAAATGAAGCATGATTCTGCTCTTTGGGGCTCTGAATAAAGCACTAGTTTAAATATAAACCCAGGGAGCTGCCTTACTCCCAGTCAGACCACTGGTCCAATATTATCCACCACAACTGGTAGCATCTTTCTGGGGTTTCAGCTGGGACATTCTTAGCCCTGCCTGCAGATTCCGGGGATCGAATTGGGGATGTTCTGCACAAAAAACAGGTGCTCTAACAGCAAGCTGTGTGGCCCTTCCCTTAATAATATCTTCGCGCGCACACACATAGCAGAGAAGGTTAGTCTCAATGCTTCCCATTGGAATGAATGGGGCAAGTTAAGTATGCCTCACTTAACCCTATAGATTTCAGCGGGACTCCAGGGAGCCACAACGCGCTTGCTACGGACTCAGATTCTTCTCCCCACAAAGGTGAAATTCAATCCCCAAACGGACAATTTGGACTCAAAACCTTCCAGCGATGGTTATTTAAATGTTAATTTTCAAGTGCCGAATTTCAGTGTCAGGAGTCTGGGCTTGGGCACACAAACCTTTTAAAAACTTTCGTTCTTTCTTAAAAGTAAAAATAAATAAAAATAAAATCAGAGGAGTGCTCTTGCTCTTAGCAGAAGTAATCGGATAACACAGGGGCAAGAGAGAAAGTGGTTTACTTTTCTCCCGACTGAACATCGTAGATGATAGAAAGCAAAGAATCTACAGCCCTTTATCCAAAACTGAGAGTTGTCCAAAGATAGATTGCAGCAGCTCTGATATTCTGAAGTTGTATTATATTATTTTATGTACTGTGGCTTGCCGTTGTTTTATTGATGATAGTTTAGAAACTATTTATTCTAACTGTTGAGTGGATTTCTGTTTAACTTTTATATGTTGATATTATTATTTTACACTATTCTAATAATTGTTGAATGTTACTTTCTGGATGTAGGTTGCTTATTTTAAAGTTTTGTTTTATCATCACATTTTTTGTATTGCATTAGATTGTTATAAGATGTACATTTTTTGTTTCTTCAGCTTGTAAACCGCCTCGAGTATTGTAAGATAGAAAGACGGTATACAAATTAAAAATGATGATAATGAAGAATTTTCCACTGTGAACACTTGCAATAAAGATCGAGTTGTAAAGCTAACATGTTAAAATCTCTGGTTGAGTTGATTAATACAATAAATGTGTAATATAGAATAAAATCGGTTTTCTAGTAATGTTTTTCACTGGTTCCCCCACACCCTAAATTTTGTTTTCTGTTTTTGATAGCATTTTACATATCTAAAAACTTTGGTAGCTGCCCAGTGCCCCCATCTTTGCTTTCAATAATTATGGTTGTCTAATTAAAACATTTGGTATATCAAAATTTCACCATGCTCTGGGAAGACAGGGCACTGTGTTCAGTTCCTGAAGAATGCTACCCAAATCCTGAATGTTTGCCCACAAACAGCTGTAGGACTAACAAGATTTGCAATTTTGTGCAAACATTTCATTTCGGTTTCAAGGCTGTTCCTCCCCTTTGGAGATTTTGAGAAACACACTTCATTCTAGACTCACTACTAATTATTCATTAGCAACCCAAATTATCAAAATGTGTCTCTCTGCACTGTTTATTCCTTTCCTATTATTTGTTTTCTTTCTTAAAGTTCTCTTTAGCTCCTCAATTCCCTTTCATCCTCTACGTCCTACAGTAAGACCAGAAAAAGGCGGTTTTGGCTGGGAAAGAAATATTACAAATTTAAGTGACAAGGTGATATTCGCAGAGATTTAGAGATTTTTTTTACAATTCTGCCTCTCATAAGAACTGCTCTAGTTTGGCATTTGTTATGAAAACATGCTGTTGCGTCCGAGTTTAACATAACATATTTCTTAATTCCCTTCATGACAATAATTTCCGAGCCAACAAGAACTCAAACCAAGTTTCAAGTTATTAATGACCGAGGAAGGCAACATTTTTATGTGTCTATCAGTTTGCACCTTGGTTTTTGTTAGTTTTTCTTTTCTTTTCAAAATCACTCCGAAGTCCCAAGCCAACCCTGGAGAATTTTTTTGAGACTTAAGAGTGCATAACTAGCTTTTTTAAAAAAGCAGCCTGGTTTTTTTTTAACATTGTTCTTCGCACCACAGTTTATTGCTAATCGCTTCCAACAAATCAATAATTCTAGTTCTTTGCTTGCAAAGGTCAACTCCTTCCTTTAAAAAAAGAAGCCATTGCAAGTTTCTGCAGAGACAAGGACTAATTTGGGGCGCTGTTTTAACGTGTTTCCTATTTCCAACGTTTTATGCTATGTTACCAGATTGGCACTTTCGGAGAGGAACGGTGAGTTCTCATAAATAGCGGTGAACCAAATATAAACCACAGGAAAACATGTGCCATGCTCCTGCCGGTCCTGTATATGTTTACTCTGGAGTAAAACCCCGCTGTGTTTAGCCAGAGCTGATGCCTAGCGTGTGTGTACATGAGGTTGCAAGTCTTAATCTCAAACTAATTGCACAGAGGCACTCCGTCAAGTTCAATGGTGTTTAAGTGAGCAGGAAGGCACACCAAAATCTTTTTTTTTTTAAGTACTGCTGAACGTGGGGGTGCCTGGAGGTGGGAGGGGATGCAGTTTTTTTTTAAAAAAAGTGAAAACCATTAAGTAGGATTTAGGGGTAATCATAATATAAGCAAACGAGACCGGATTATCGCCTCTCGCCTTGTTCTTTGGGTAGCGATAAGCCCTCTTCTCCTGGGATTACTTGACTCGATTTTAAATGAAGCAGAAGGATTAGCGGAAAGGCTTGGAGGTGGAATAGTTACACACTGCCCTGTCACTTTACGGGCCAAAACATCTCGATTAAGCCATCTTCCTCCCTGCTTCGACCGGGGGATCGGCGCCATCGATGGAGAATGGGAGGAGATTTCTCAAACTCTGCTGTCCTCCTGCCCCAGATGGACCAAAGAATCCACTCTTTTCTGCTAAAAATATATATATGTAGCTGCAAAGTTCTCTCGTTGCTATTATAACATTAGCTGATGAAGTTCCCTCCCCTCCTCTCTCTCGCCTTTTTACTAAGGTACAAAGAACAACAATGAGCTGCAGGAAAGAGAATAATTGTTTCAAAGAGTTGGAGGTGCTTTGAAAGAGGGATCACCGCCCAGGGCATGTGAACCAATCCTTCTCCCCACCTGTGGCTAAAAGGGTAGGCAGGTTTTCGGTATCGCTTCTAAAACCTGTTTGATCGGCATCAACGGTGGGCGGTAAAGGAACAGCGGGAGGTCTACTCTTGTGAAACGGTTTTCTTTCTTTGCCGTCTCCCTCTATCTATCGCTATTTTCCATCAACCTGTTTTTCTGTTCCATCACGAGCTCTGTGACGATGACAACAACACCCTAGATGGATGACCAGAAACTGCTTGCATTATTGTATAGGAATGGATGATCATCTCAATTTTGGGTTTGCTGCGCATCTCATTTTTGCCATGTTCAGTTCAGTTTCAGTTTCCACTTTGCTTTGTGTGTTCAGAAGTCCTAATGAACATTAATAGGCAGTTTAGTTATTTGGTACTTTACCAGAAGCTCATCATGTAAAATAATGTATATAAGTATATGTTCCATAAAACAAAAACAAAACAAAAACCTGTTTCCATTTAAAATCACAGCTTTAGTACAAAATTTGCCGTAACCACATATTTTGGCAAGAGCTTTTTGCTAATTTAATGCATTTTTTGTATTTCATGCACACTTTCCGTCATGCACACAATTTCTGCAATCATTTATAAAAGTTGTTTGGGTTGCAGGTGGTTTCGTTTGTTTGTTGGAGAATTGTTTTGCAAAATTCAAAGTGAAATTTTCAAAGAGCAGCTGTGGTTTCAATTCAAATGTTGTTACTGGAAGCGAGACTTGGGCAGTTTTGCATTCAGAGACAAACCAAGCCAAATTTCTCCTCCATTGTGGGTTGCCTACATAATTGTGGGTTGCCTGCACACGCCAAATCTGTGATGCGGTGATATTCGGGGACTCCTGCTTTCATTTACTCTTTCAACATCTGTATTAAATTCTCCTTCTTTCCTATATGACCACTGTTAATTCTTCATATGCAAAACCAACATTACAGAAATTTTATGATTCAGTATTGTTTAAATTAATCTGGAATTACTGTGTGTGTGTGATCACACAAGAATGTTCACAAAAATTCAGATAGTCAGTACACATATACAAAACTTTCTCCCATCATCTCCAGCGACACGTCCCTACTATAGAACTTTCAAACATTAAGATCAAACTATAGATGGACAAAATGTGTCTGCTGTCATGATTTAAAAATCACAGCAGATAGAGAAATAAGGAGGATGGGAATAAATGTATTTTTTTTAATAGACTAGCAGCAGAATCCTAACTGTGTCTACTCAGAAGTAAGTCCCACTGAATTCAGTCGTGCTTGCTCCCAGGTAAGTGGGGTTGCAGCCTAAATTATTTCAAGCATTAACGATATCTGTTGGAATTCTGGGCTAGGTCAAGCCTTTGTCCTGCTCAAAATAAATTCACTGAAAACAATAGAAAGGGCTCACTTAGGCACATGAATTTCACTGAATCTACTCTTGAATAGTTGGACAAAACCCTCTGCCCCAAGAGCGACTTATTTCAATTAGGTAAGAGCCTTGAGCATTCATTATTGGCCTCTTGTTTGTTTGTTTTTTATTTTTTGAAAGGGAGCTATCTCTCCACTTCTTAATCCCATTTTCCTGAAGAGACGCCCATAGTGTGACCCCCACTGTCCTTTCAAGACAAACATTTAATCCTACAGAGAGAGGTGTCTCTGGCCAGTAGAAGGACCTTACAAAGTAGTATTTATTCATTCTCCAGTAACCAAGGACCGTAGGAACCCAGGACCATTTCAGAGCAGAAACAGACTCGAAAGAGACAGTAGAGAAAGTCGGTGGTAAATTCTCAGCAGAGTTCTCCAGCTTGTGGGCCCTATCCCAAGACAGAGGAGACCCGCTGTAATTAATGGGCACCAGTCCATTAATTTCAGTGGGTCTACTCTGAGTAGGGCTTAGCTGGCAACAACCCCATGGAATGGATTTTGTGCCATCGTCCGTCCACCTGACCCACTTCTAGGGCTTAGAAGTTGCCTGGTTTGTCCTCCTCGGATGATCTTTGTCAATAACAGCACCGCTGCCACCTCATGTTAAAGGCTTTATAGTTACGGATCACATATATAGATGGGGAACGACGTACAAACCCTAAAGTTAAGAATTCAAGGCTTTATTGTTATTGCTGAGTTAAAGCATTTATGTGTTGTAGGGTTGGGGGGGATAGTCATTAATGGAGCCCCCTCCATTTGCCAACAGAATTCTTCTGGTGCGTATCAATAAATTTCATTTCGCTTCAGGAATCTGCCCAGTTTTGGGGGTGGCTGGGTTGGGAGGAAAGCTCTGATAACTAATAGAAGTTCCGAAGGATTTGTTGGTGGGGATGATGTATTTGTGCCATTTTTGCTTCCCAGGAAAAAAAGAAAATGTTCCCAGGGGAAAAACCAGAACGTTAAATGCCCTCCCTCCCTCCCGTAATTTTAGATCTTCTTCCCTCCCCTGATTTGTTTTGCAGGACAAATTGGGGGGCCCACCCACGCTGAAATCCCACTGAAACGGCTCCCCCCCCCCCAGATTGCCCACTGTTGAACGAGGTGACAAATCATTTGCACCCCTTCCGATTTGATGTCAAAATGATCCGCAATGGGATGTAACTCTCATGAAATGATTAAAAATAAATAAATACTGGAAGGAGGCTCCGGAATAAAAAATACAAGGTCAGAAGTATCACTGATCCCACATGCAAATTTTCCAAAATGATGCTTCTGTTCTCTAGAGTGATGTGCGATTAGCAGTTCCCCTGTAAAAACAACATTTGCCCCTATCTTTCCAAAATGTTACAGTTCTCTTGAAATTCCCCAGGGTTATTTTTCACCTGAAGCAGGACCTCCCCAGCTTTTGTAGTGTGGTGATTTGAGTGTTGGCCCAAGTCCTCGGAGACCTTCATCATCATCATCATCATCATCATCATTTTATCTGTATGCTGCCTTTCCATAGTTGAAACTATGCTCAAGGTGGCTTACAACAAGATGGGATTTACATAATAATTACAAATATAACAGAAGTTATAAACAATAAATAAAACACATCAAAAAGTACACAACCAAATGAAAATAATTCCCACGTAAATCATAAGATCTTAAACTAAAGATACAAAAATAATATCGCTTGCAGCAACAAGCTCTCTCAACCCCCATACACAATACTCCAGCCCAAGAATCTGTTCAACAGCATCAATTTTTGTAGCTGGAGTCAGTCAGCACTCCACTCTCCCAGGCCAGATGGGAAAAGGCCAGCAAGGCAGGGTGCAGATCTTCCAGGGCTCACAGCCAAGATGGTCTCATTTAAAACAACACAGATAAAAATTTTAAAAGGTAAAGGTAAAGGACTCCTGACAGTTAAGTCCAGTTGCAGATGACTCTGGGGTTGTGGCGCTCATCTCGCTTTACAGGACAAGGGAGCCGGCGTTTGTCCGCAGACAGTTTTTCTGGGTCATGTGGCCAGCATGACTAAGCTGCTTCTGGTGCAACGGAACACCGAAAGCAGATCAGCGCACGGAAACACCATCTACCTTCCCGCCGGAGTGGTACCTATTTATCTACTTGCACTAGCATGCTTTCGAACTGCTAGGTTGGCAGGAGCTGGGACCAAGCAACGGGAGCTTACCCTGTCATGAGGATTTGAACCGCCGACCTTCTGATCGGCAAGCCCAAGAGGCTCAGTGGTTTAGACCACAGTGCCACCCACATCCCACTAGATAAAAATTAAAAACAATTTAAAAGCAGCCACAGTCCTTGTGAAGCCTGACAAACACAGCCCCAAGCCAGGGGGAGAGAGGCAAGGGCAGGGCCCTTCAGGCCCTCAGCAGGCAGTCGGTTCACATCCCCACTCAGCCATTAAACTCTCTGGGTGTAACCTTAGGGGCCAGTCACTCGCTGCTCAGACTAACCCACCTCACAGGGTTGTCGTGAAGGTTAAATGAGGAGGGTAAGAGTGCTGCATGCCAGACCTTGGGCTTCTTTGAGGAAAAGGTGGGATATAATTGCAATAATAAAAAAAAGGAAAGCGCAATGCTGGTGGTCAACAAAAGAGGTTTAAAGACTGTCTCATGGCAAATTTTTTAAAAAATGTATAAACACCAACGATCGGGAAACACTTGCCTGAGAGCGCTCCAATTGGAGAACAGCCTTTACCTAAGGTGCCATGGGCTTTGCAGACACTCGAACTCAGGATGCAAGGGAGAAACGTGCTAAGAGGAAGGCACGCTTGGCAAATCCACACCTTGATCAACTTGATCAATATCCCCACTGTGGAAGGCTCCAGAACTGGCCTCCACAGTCACTTACAAACACATTGTCAAAACCCAGTTTATGGAAGTCAATCTTACTCAGCTACGGGTGATTGCCAAAGAAGAAGAAATGAATAAACAAAACAGTTCTAATTTCTTCTGGGTGAAACAGGGCACAAAATGTTTACTATACCTCGATGTGAGAAGGCCACCAGGCCATTAGTTTTTAATCCTTGATCTTATCTACTCCCTAAAGTTGCAAAGTGAGGGATTCGCCCAGCAGCTCCTTCCCAATGAAATCCAGGCAACTAGCGGAGGAAGCTGTTCTGTGGCTTGGTGGCCGTTATGGAAGCAACTGACCCACATGCGCAAGAAGATAGCCAAAGCGTCTTGGACCCCCAGCTCTCCTTGTCTGCCCTGTGCGTCACAAACCTGCCACGCAATGCCCTCTCTGCTACCTGCCTCTAAGCCTGAACTCAGAACTGCCCCAAACCTGTTTTCTGCTCCTTTAATCTGGCAGCGATTTCCTCCAGTCCAAACTATCCGCTTTCTCTGACAGTATTGCTGCATTGGGGGCTTTTTAATTTAGAGAAAAGGCAAGCCAGAGATGAAGTGGAGGTGAATTTGACTTTTCATGGTGCGAATACAGAGGAAGTGGATGGATAAAAGTTTTCTTTCCTTCCTCTCTGGGAAGATTAGAACTCAGGGGCAGGCCGGATTAAGGTTTGATGAGGCCCTAAGCTACCAAAAGTAATGGGGCCATTATATGTCCAGCTGTCCTTTGTCAACAACAAATTGTCGCTGTTTTTTGTGTTGAATATATGCTATATGGTAATTTATGGACCTAATAAAGGTAAAGGTAAAGGTACCCCTGCCCGTACGGGCCAGTCTTGACAGACTCTGGGGTTGTGCACCCATCTCACTCAAGAGGCCAGGGGCCAGCGCTGTCCGGAGACACTTCCGGGTCACGTGGCCAGCGTGACATCGCTGCTCTGGCGAGCCAGAGCCGCACACGGAAACGCCGTTTACCTTCCCGCTGGTAAGCGGTCCCTATTTATCTACTTGCACCCGGAGGTGCTTTCGAACTGCTAGGTTGGCAGGCGCTGGGACTGAGCAGCGGGAGCGCACCCCGCCACAGGGATTCGAACCGCCGACCTTTCGATCGGCAAGTCCTAGGCGCTGAGGCTTTAACCCACAGCGCCACCTGCGTCCCGGTGATGGACCTAATAGGTATCTTCTAAAGCCATTTGCACATGTTGCCATGCAATCAGTCCGTGCAGAATGTAGGCACCCTATATATAGAAAGGAGCAAAGCAGTGATATTTTAGGGAGCAGGTTAGCAGGTGGGGCCCATGACTTGCATCATAGGAGCCTACACAACACAAAACACGGTTGCTGTATGTAGGTTTTATTTTATTTGTTTATTTATCTTATATTTTGGGAATGTACATCCAGTTTTTTCCCCCTTTAACATTTTTCTGGGACCCCCAAGAGAGTGGGGCCCAAAGCTTGTTGACTCGGGGCAGATAAAAAGAAAGTCCTTTTCCGCCCAGAGCATAGTTAAACTCTGGAACTCCCTCCCACAAGAGGCCGCAATGGCTATCAACTTGGATGGCTTTATAAGAGCATTACAGAAATTTATGGAGGACTCCCTGGTCCTGAATGGGGTAACTGTAACCTGATGTACCACTGTAGTAGTTCCATCGATCGAGGTGGTCAAGTGGCAGTATACAGTGGTACCTCAGGTTACATACGCTTCAGGTTACATACGCTTCAGGTTACAGACTCTGCTAACCCAGAAATAGTACCTCGGGTTAAGGACTTTGCTTCAGGATGAGAATAGAAATCGCGGCTGCAGTGGGAGGCCCCATTAGCTAAAGTGGTGCTTCAGGTTAAGAACAGGGTCAGGTTAAGAACGGACCTCCAGAATGAATTAAGTTCTTAGCCCAAGGTACCACTGTATAGGGTATGTCCTTAGTATCTGATGTGAGAAACACAAGAGAGGGGGAAACTCAGAAGGATGCCCATGAAACTGTCTGTGTAAAGTCTGGACAGAACAGTTCTGAAAGTGATCATGGTCTGAACCTACATGCACATAATATAACGCTTCCAGGCCTTTTAAGAAAAAGAAAAAGAAAAAAAGAAAAACACAAGCGCTAAGAACTCACGATAATGAGGCCTGACATCATCAGAGTGGTATGCTTGGCATTCTGCACATCAGATTTGCACATCCAGTGCTCCTAAACATGTGTTCAGAAATTTGTGTCAAATGAAGGCCAAGAATGGTGGGTTTGCTTGCTGGTCTATCTTCTCATTTGCCAAGTAGGGAATCACCAACTCTGTCCCTGCTTTCGGTAAAGGTAAAGGGACCCCTGACCATTAGGTCCAGTCGTGACTGACTCTGGGGTTGCGGCGCTCATCTCGCTTTATTGGCCGAGGGAGCCGGCGTACAGCTTCCGGGTCATGTGGCCAGCAGGACTAAGCCGCTTCTGGCGAACCAGAGCAGCGCACGGAAACGCCGTTTACCTTCCCGCCGGAGCGGTACCTATTTATCTACTTGCACTTTGACGTGCTTTCCAACCGCTACGTTGGCAGGAGCAGGGACCAAGCAACGGGAGCTCACCCTGTCGCGGGGATTCGAACCGCCAACCTTCTGATCGGCAAGTCCTAGGCTCTGTGGTTTAACTCACAGCGCCACCCACATCCCACCCTGCTTTCGGTACGGCTATACAAAGAAGTGGTTAAATTGCTCCTCACTTTTCTGGGGGGGACGGGGGACGGACGACATTTTCAGCGGTGCCCAAACCAGCAACTTTGACCTTCCTTCACTTCTGCATCAACATTAGTCTTGTTCGCCCTCGGTGACCTCAAATCACTTAGGGAGAAAGGCAGACCCATGTGGCTGCGTTATGCACTGACCTCTGGCGATCTCATTGGGTCAGATATTGCATGGTGACTTTGTCCTGCTTGGTTCCTGATTGGTTGGGGCCACCCGCCTGACTAATTCAGGGTTAAGGGAAGCAGCAACGGGAAGAAAGTCAGGGAATGTAACTGGGAACATTTTCCCTGTATTTGCAACACACAACGTCCAGCTTCAGTTTGCCTATGGCCAACTACTGCCAACAAAAAAAAAATGACACTACTTGTCCTGCTGTCTGCTGTGGTGAAATTACATAATTCACACTGTCATTACATTATCACATCCCATTCAATTCAATGCAAAGGAAACTTGATGCAAATCGAGAGGGGAAGACGAACAGCAAATTATGTAACAATTCTGGGCCGAAAGCAAGAATGACAACAACGAATACCGGTCATGTTTGCTGCATTGCTTTCTGTTCTGGAAATGGGGTGAATAAGCGGACACTAACAATTTCCTCTCTCTTTTCTGTTTTCATCGGAATTCTTTCACATCCCTAGTAGGAGGTGAATATTCATAAGGGCCGGCTCTGACGTTGGGTAGAGTGAGGCGGCTCCCTCAGGTGGCTGGTTTTGGGTGCCATTGGTAGGCAGAAAATTAGTCATGTCACCCATTATTGCTGCATTTTCACTGTGAAGGAGAGGAGGACAGGCACTTGTGGAATGTTCACGGCCTCAGCTATCATCATCATAATAATTTATTATTTATACCCCGCCCATCTGGCTGGGCTTCCCCAGCCACTCTGGGCAGCTGCCAACAAAATACTAAAATACAGTAATCCATCAAACATTAAAAGCTTCCCTAAACAGGGCTGCCTTCAGATGTCTTCTAAAAGTCTGGTAGTTGTTGTTTTCTTTGAAATCTGGTGGGAGGGCGTTCCACAGGGCGGGTGCCGCTACCGAGAAGGCCCCCTGCCTGGTTCCCTGTAACTTGGCTTCTCACAGTGAGGGAACTGCCAGAAGGCCCTCGGAGCTGGAGCTCAGAGTCTGGGCTGGATGATGGGGGGTGGAGATGCTCCTTCAGGTATACAGGACCGAGGCCGTTTAGGTATACAGGACCATGATAACTTGAGAGGCCATGCGATAGGGGATGGTGTCATTTGCAACTTTGCCTAATAGTCCTGGGCTAGCTGTAATAGTCACACAATAGCTGCCTGTCTAGTTTCCCCCCCTGGGTGAAGGCATTTTCCCCCATCAGAACAACCTGTTGTTTTGCCCAAAGACAAAACCGGATGAATACAAATATCCGAAGGCTTGTAGATAACAGGAAAGCAAATGATTCTTGGACACATTACTTGGCTCTTTCTAGAGATGGGGGAGGATTTTGCTTTTTGCAGTGGGCTGACCTAATCTGTTACTCTCCCGTTTGCTTCTCAATCGGAAAACAACTCCCAGGTTTTCGCCTCCAGGTTCTCCAGTCCAGTTTCAGGGAAAGTGTGCAAAAAAAATAAAATAAATACATATTATATGTAAAAAAATTGCACAAACTTTTTTTTAAAAAACGAACCAGTGCACTGGAAAGTATATATTTTATGTTGAAAAGTGTTTAGGTTTTAAGTGTGCATATCTTATTAGGAGCGGGGTGGGGGGGGGGGTGGATACAAGAGGCTTGCAAGATGCGTACGATTTGAAACGCAGACATTTTTGTACATCCTTCCAATATAAAGACCCACACAAAGCAGAATGGAACGGATTCATGAGTGAGCTCCAGCGAGACTGCAGGAGGACAGAAGAAGCTGCTCAGGTCCACACCAAGATCTCTCCACACACAGCTGCAGGAATTTGCTTTTGCAGAGTGCATTCAGAGAACTGAGACCAACTAGGTGAGGCAGAAAGCTGCCTCTGTCTGAATCAGACCATCGGCACTGACCAACGCTGGACCTCCAGGGGTTCCGGGTCTTTCCCAATGACCCCAAAAAGGGATTACAAAGAGATTACAACCTACAGTTTCCTTCAACAATGCATCAAAAGGTTGAGTGGGTGGGGCGAAGGCACAGAAATTCCACAGTGAGAGACTCAAACTTCATATTATCACAATCACACCAGTGCCAGCCAGCAAGTGTTTTTTGATAAAAGCTTCTCCCTACCATATCGTGCACAGAAATGCACACCAACAACTTTTCCTGCCTGGGACTGCCTGCCTCGGTTGTTGCGATTATTCATCTCACAAACCCGCAATTCAAACCCATATTTCCTCTGCGGAAAAGGCCAGGTCTTCACATTCCTGGTTGCCGTTATGGAACTCAGCTGAATTGCTTAGCTTAGGCTCCCCAGAGCAAAACGACAGGCATACATTTGATCAAATCGCTTACATATTGCATGCATTTCGCTTACAAATCACATACATTTGATCAAATCAATTACCCAGAAGCGTAGGTTAAATAATCAAAACGAGTAAATATTTGAAGGAAACAAAACCACACACTACTTTCAGCATCCAAGACAGAACACACATTGCAATAGAATTCAGGATCTACGTTTCACTAGGTGAAAGGGACCGAAGATTCCTCCCTGTTCAGAGCCAAGAACGAAGGGGAAATCACACCAGCAATGTATCTTCGTAGAAAATCTAGCAAACATCCAATTCCCTCCCTCTCCTGCTTGCCACAAATGGCTTACCCAGTTGATTCCCCGGCGGTCTCCCTGCATGATCTCAGCCCTTGAGTTTCCCAAAGGCGGCTGGGCTGCTTCGGAGATGGGCCGAGAGTTTGGTAGCCCTGTGAGTGGCATTGTGAAGGGAAAGAAGAGAGAGAGAGGGAAAGGAACTAAGGGGGAAAGAAACCAATTGGTCCCTAATCTGCTTGAATACACTCCTTTTGCTGAATCCATCAATTTAGCGCAGGCTTTGTTTTCAGGTTTTGTGTTTTTTTAAAAAACTAAGTCCCTTCTTGTGAGGCCGTCTGCAAAGACTGGAAAAGCAGGATAAATGGTTTGGAGAGGTATCTTTAAGAAACAACAACAACAACACACACGATAAAAAGTTTATAAAATTACGCCTCCCTCTCTTGCAGCACTAGAAGTCCTGAACGAAGCTGGATGTCGGAAGATACAGGACATATAGAAGGAAGGACTTCTTCATGCAACACATGCTTAAACTATGGAAATCGCTCCTGCAGAAGACACGGAAGGCCACCAATCTTGATGTCTTTAAAGGCTGCTGGCCATCTGCAAAGTCAGAGACAGCAAAGCTTCTGAATTCCAGTTTATGGAACCTGCAAGAGGGGAGAGTTGCTTTCGTGCTTAGATCCTGCTTTCCCACAGACATTTGTTTGGCCAGTATGAGAACAGGATACTGGACTAGATGGGCCTCCTTCGGGCCTGATCCGGCAGCCAGGATCTTCTGATGTTCTTATTATAACTGAATCCAAGTGGGGTGTGGGGTTTCGTGGCTGCCATTATAATTGCAAGCGCATGGGAATGCAGTTGAGCGATGACCTTACCTGGGGAGAAAACAGCAAAGGCCTGATGAAGAGAGCACAGAAGAGGTTATATTTTCTGAGAATCCTCCGGAAAAACAATCTCTCAAAGGACCTGTCGATGGCATTTTACCATTGCACTGTTGAGAGTGTATTAACTTATGGTCTGTGTGTGTGGTTTGGGAGCTGCACAGTCAGGGGAAAAAGAATGCTGTCCAGGGTTGTAAAGACTGCGGAGAGAATAATTGGGTGCACTTTTCGCACCTTGGATCAAATCTACGCTTCCAGGTGCCATAAGAAAGCTGCAGAGATAGCGCAGGATAGTGCGCACCCCTGAAATGATCTCTTTCAGCTTCTGCCTTCTGGAAGAAGGTACAGAGTTATAAAGACTAGGACTAGCCACCTGAGAAACAGTTTCTATTCAAATGCGATCTGGGTTTTAAATGCAGTGTAAGGTAGTCTCTATGGGAGTATATTGTATTTAATTATGGGGTATCAGACTTTTTAGGGGGCTAACCAGGCTGGGATAGCAGGCTTGTTGGTTTCCGAATGTCTGATGTAGATTTTCAATTTCGTTGTTCTGTATGGGACAATGACAATAAAGATTATCGTATTGTATCGTATCGTATATTTTTAACTGTGTGCTTGACAGTGTGCAGTTTGACCTGACAGGGTGTGTGTGTGTGTGTGTGTGTGTGTGTGTATGTGTTCTCCATCCCCTGGGCTGATGTCTCCTGCAGATTCCACAGCTATAGGCTGCCTTGTGCTATTTTAAGAGCAGTGAGGCCCTTTGTTCTTTTAGCTGAAGATATATTAGCAAACCATAATGATCCGATGATATGTTAATTGAGCATTAACGCACCTCGCCGGTTGTAGAGGAGGTGAAACGTGTCTTTATTAAGAGACTTGTTTCTAAAGTGCTCTAGGACTGCAAGACTTCTTTTTTTCCAAGTCATAAATTGCTAACGGTTAAAAAAGAGCAAAATATTAAAATGACAAATGTTGAAAGAAACAGCAGCACATTGTGGATAAAGGCATATTGCAGGATAAAATAACCGTCATACACCTGGGCTGTGGATAGGGAACATTTGCAGCTCTCCAGATCTAAAACCCTCTATTATTATTATTATTATTATTATTATTATTATTATTATTCTGCCCATCTGACTGGGTTCCCCCCTCTGGGAGGCTTCCAACATATAAAATATAATAATTAAACATTAAAAAACTTGCTTTTACAGAAGGCTCTGGGTTGGGTAACTCCATAGCCTCCAACATTTCTCTGATGAAAATAGGGACTTAATAAGGAAAAGCGGGACATTCCGGGATAAAATTAGAAACCAGAATGGTAACTGTAAATTCAGGACTGTCCCTGGAAAATAGGGATGCTTGAGGGTCTGAGATCTTGTAGGGATTACTATTTTCACCATCACCTCTGACCAACGGGCCTTGCTGGCAGCTGGGAGTTGGTGGCCCAATGGCCTCTGGGGGGTTTCACATGTTCCTTATCCTTGATTTGGACAACAAATCAAGAATGTGGAACAGTCATGCCTATATCTCCATTCATCCCTGACCATTGGGCTATGTTGGCTTCTGGGAGATGAACATCCAATAACAACTGTAAGGTCAGAGATGCTACTTATCCTTGTTTTACGCCAAAGGCCATCTAGAAGGAGAGAATTTTGAGATGGCATTGAAGCAGCGTAATTTTTTTTGAGTGTCTCTCCTGGTGCAAGGAGTCACACATCTTGGGGAACTCTACAAAGAGGAGTACATTTCTGAGCACAATTCAAAGTGTTGGTGCTGATCTTCAAAGCTCTCAACAGCTTTCACCCTGTATACCTGAAGGAGCATCTCCACCTCCATCGTCCAGCCTGGACACTGAGGTCCAGCGCTGAGGGCCTTCTGGTGGTTCCCTCACTGTGAGAAGTGAGGTTGCAGGGAACCAGGCAGAGGGCCTTCTTGGTGGTGGCACCCACCCTTTGGGATGCCCTCCCATCAGATGTCAAGGAAATAAACAACTATCTGACTTTTAGAAGACAACTGAAGGCAGCGCTGTATCGGGAAGCTTTTAATGTTTGATGTTTTATCGTGCTTTTAATATTCTGTTGGGAGCCACCCAACATTATTATTATTATTATTATTATTATTATTATTATTATTACAGGGAGGTTTTTAATGTTCAAGGATTTTGGGGTTTTAATTTGGTGGATGCTGCCCAGAGTAAATAAATGAATAAGAATAAGAATGGAATACAGAGAGCACAGAAGAATCTCAATGAAAAACCGAAGAAAGAGGGAATGGAAGGAACTCAACCAAGAATGGAAGAAGGAATCCCACTTCTTGGCCAACTCTAGAAAGAACGGGGAAATGACAGAATGGAAGAGTGGAAGGAAATCATTCATGGATGGAAGGAGGAGCACCACATCTTGGATAACATTATGAAGAAGGAAGGGCTGTAGCTCAGTGGTAGAGTAAGCAAGCTACCGTATTTTTTGCGTTATAAGACTCACTTTTTCCCTCCTAAAAAGTAAGGGGAAATGTGTGTGCGTCTTATGGAGCGAATGCAGGCTGCGCAGCTATCCCAGAAGCCAGAACAGCAAGAGGGATTGCTGCTTTCACTGCGCAGCGATCCCTCTTGCTGTTCTGGCTTCTGAGATTCAGAATATTTTTTTTCTTGTTTTCCTCCTCAAAAAACTAGGTGCGTCTTGTGGTCTGGTGCGTCTTATAGAGCAAAAAATACGGTATTTTAGATCTCACCCTATTTAATACGGTATTTGCCATGCAGAAGGTCCCAGGTTCGTTCCATGGCCTCTCCAGATAGGTCTGGGAGAGAACCCAGCCTGAAACTCTGCAGAGCTGTTACTGGCTCAGTCGGGAGTTTGTGAAGCTCTTAATCTCAGGGCTGTGGGTTCAATCCCCATGTTGGGCAAAAGATTCCTGCATTGCCGCGGCTTAGACAACCCTCACGATCCCTTCCAACTCAACAATTCTATGATTCTAAGCTGCATAGACAATACTGAGCTAGATTGAACCCGATGGTTGCAACGTTTTTAAAAAGTTGTCCCCAAATCTCCCCCACAAGGCAATGGAAGCTGGGACACTCTCTTGCAAAGAGGGTCAGAGCTTTGTTTGGTTAACCAGGTGATGGCCCGACAGCCATCTCCCCCCATTTTACTGCAAGTTCCCAGGGTCAGAATCCTCCCTGCGCCGCTGAACTCGGGAAGGAAAACATGTCGCCAGAGCAGTGTCACTGTGAAAACACAATGGAAACGACTTTGCCGTCTTCCATCTCAGAGAGGCCAGTGATTTAGAGTATTCTTGGTTCCCCAAGGGGGTCATATCCCACATCCTGACGGGCTCCATAAACCAAAATATTTCATTTTGGTGTCGTCGCAAAACCCGACTCTGTGTCCTTTTCTGGGCACCCCCCCAAAAGTTGTGTTGTGTTTAAGGATAGCCTAGTTTTGTTTTGCTTTGGGGAAAAAAATATTAGTTACCGCTCATTCTCTCTGTGTTCGCAAACAGAGAAAGTTGGTCTGGTTGTTTCCATGGGAGAGTTCAAGAGTTGAAAAGCCTCTTAAAAATGAATAAATGATAGTAAATAATATGGGGTATCTCAGGTCCAGAGAACTCAGCCGAAATGGTGCAAAAGCGTGAGAGCCTCGCTCCCCTTTGGCATTCCTGAGATATTATTAACAGAAGGATAAATAGCCAATTTGGCCCCACACAATGGAAACGAAACATTCAATTAGACATTGGTTGGGGCTACGATTTCCCAACAAACGTTCCCTACTTTTTGGGCTGAAAATTTGGTGTTTCTTTTTTAAAAATATATTTAAGTTAAATAATGGAAACCAAAATATCAATTAAGAAATATTCGTACCGTTCCAACAGGCTGAAAAGTTGAACGCTATCATTAAATTTACTATTCCGAAACACTACCAAAAATACTATTCCCTCCAAAAAACCTGTTAGGTTGATTTATGTGTATTATTTTATAATAACTTAACTTAATCATAGTTACTAGAACCCCTCCCCCCCCGCAAACCATTCACATACAGTAGGCGATGTTACCTCTTCACCACTGCAAATCTTAGCTATCTTTGCAACAGTTATAAAATTACTATTTCTCGATCATTTTCTGAGATAACGACCTTCAGATAACTAAGCAGAAATATTTTAGGACCTAACGGTATATGATATCCTTGTTGTTGTTTAGTCGTTTAGTCGTGTCCGACTCTTTGTGACCCCCTGGACCAGAGCACGCCAGGCACTCCTGTCTTCCACTGCCTCCCGCAGTTTGGTCAAACTCATGCTGGTAGCTTCGAGAACACTGTCCCACCATCTCGTCCTCCGTCGTCCCCTTCTCCTTGGGCCCTCCATCTTTCCCAACATCAGGGTCTTTCCCAGGGAGTCTTCTCTTCTCATGAGGTGGCCAAAGTACTGGAGCCTCAGCTTCAGGATCTGTCCTTCCAGTGAGCACTCAGGGCTGATTTCCTTCAGAATGGAGAGGTTTGATCTTCTCACAGTCCATGGGACTCTCAAGAGTCTCCTCCAGCACCATAAGATATCTTACTGTATCAGAAATATTATGCTGGACAGATTTCAAATATGTTTGTAACTGAGAGCAATTCTGAAAGTTGATTATATAGCCCACTTTACTCAATTCACAGGTCCGGGATTTCTCTGATGCTAGCTTATATATTAAATTTAATCTGTAGGGTGTTAAGTACCATTGGTCAAGGATCTTGAAGTAATTCTTTTTTAGGTCAGCTGAAATTATGTGAGATGGAAAGTTGTCCCAGAAACTTGTGTGGGTGGGATTTCCCAAGGAGTTTTGGGGAAAGCCAGAAAAGTTCTAAGAAATTTTTGAGTTCTTAATATTAAAACACTTTTCCTACCCACTCAGTAAAAGCATGTGACTGGGCTATTAAGATCTAAACCTTTTGCCCTTGTTTTTCAATGGGTGTGTGTGTGTAATTTTACACTTTTTACTCTGTATTTTTCTCCCTGCTGTATCCTGTAGGCTTTTATTTATTTATTTTTAATGTTTATATATATTCTTACACAGTGGAAACCATAACACTTTCTTTAAAAAAAAGATGTTTTTGTTTTTAAAATTAAACCAGATTCTCAAGAGATTATCCAGCATGGTTCAGCAGAAAACAGCAGTTTGAAATTGTTGGTTCAATGCGATGTTATTTCTGAGTAGGGATGGAAGAGAAATTCAGTTCCGTTTGCATCTTAATGCAAACCTGCCTAATTTGCAGTCCCCCAAACTCAATGCAACTCAAAATTCAGTTCTGCATCAAAATTTGTGCTTCTGTTTTGCAATGCAGATCTCCAACAAAGCATGTTCATATTAGTGGGGAGGATGCATTTAAATGCATATATTAGGGGAAATAATTTTTAAAATGTGTCATAATAGCAAAACCAATATTTTAAAAGCGTTATATATTGCAAAAATAGATATATGCTACCAGCCCTTCAGATGAGCAGAGATGATAGCTGTCTTCAAATATCTGAAGGGGTACCACATGGAAGATGGAGCAACCTTGTTTTCTGCTGCTCCAGAGGGGAGGACATAATAATAATAATAATAATAATAATAATAATAATAATAATAATAATTTATTACTTATACCCCGCCCATCTGGCTGGGCTTCCCCAGCCACTCTGGGCAGCTTCCAACAAAATATATAGTAATGCATCAAACATTAAAAGCTTCCCTAAACAGGGCTGCCTTCAGATGTCTTCTAAAAGACCTAAACCAAAGGATTCAAATTGCAAGAAAGAAATTTGCAAATGAATATTAGGAAGAACTTCCTGATGATAAGAGCTGCTCAACAGTGGAACAGACTCCCTTGGAGGATGATGTACTCTCCTTTTTGGAGATTTTTAAGGAGAGGTTGGGCGCCCATCTGCTATAGATCATTGAACTGCGTGTTCCTGCATTTCCGAGGGCTGCACTAGGCAAGGCTTGGAGTCCCTTCCAACTCTAAACCTTCCCACCACAGTGGAACCTATTTATCTACTTGCCCTGGCATGCTTTCGAACAGCTAGGTTGTCAGGAGCTGGGACAGAGCAACGAGAGCTCACCCCGTCACGGGGATTCGAACCGCTGACCTGATCAGCAAGCCTAAGAGGCTCAGTGGATTAGACCACAGCGCCACCTGTGCTCTGGTTTCCGTCACGGTGTTCCGTTGCGCCAGAAGCAGTTTAGTCCTGCTGGTCATATGACCCAGAAAGCTGTCTGTGGACAAATGCTGGCTCCCTCGGCCTGAAAAGCGAGATGAGCGTCGCAACCCCATAGCCGCCTTTGACTGGACTTAACCGTCCAGGGGTCCTTTACCTTTACATACAGTGGTATCTCAGGTTACAGATGCTTCAGGTTACAGGCTCTGCTAACCCAGAAATAGTACCTCGGGTTAAGAGCTTTGCTTCAGGATGAGAACAGAAATCGCGCGGCAGCGGTGGGAGGTCCCATTAGTTAAAGTGGTGCTTCAGGTTAAGACAAGTTTCAGGTTAAGAATGAACCTCCAAAACGAATTAAGTTCTTAACCCGAGGTCCCACTGTATATATTTTTTACCTCCAACTGTACAATTCTATTGGATCCACAGAACTTCCCCATTTGGAGAAATGATGAATAGAACGCTGAGAACATAAATCAGGAATTGATGCAAAAATGTGATGGCCCAAACTTGAGTTTGTAAAAAGAAGAAAGGAAGGGAAATCAGAACTGATAGATCTGTAGGCCCTTAAGCTCACAGAAGGGTTTTTTGCAACCTTCTAAAGAGGTTATGGCTGGCCAACACTCAAGAAAGGTCAGGGGTGCCCAAATGGTGGACCCCAAGCTTCATCCAGGGGGTCCACAGTGTGTCTGCAGCATTTTGGCTGAAGACTGGAGATGGACGCCAGCCACTGGGTTAAATATCCACATTTATATTTTTTTGCAGTATTTGCATTGCTTCCTTTATTTCTTATCTTGTACAATGGTGCCTTGGTTCTCAAACAGCCTAGTTCATGAGCAACTTAGAACCTGATCATCGCAAATCCGGAAGGGAGCGTTCCGGTTCTCAAATTTGTTTTGGAAGTCGAACATGTCCTGAGCTTCCGATTTTAGTGTTTTGCTTCCGTTTTTAGAGAGATTGCGCTGATTGGGGCAGTGGAGAGAAACCTCCCGGCAGTGTTCTGAAGCCCAGCTGCTTTGACATGAGAGACAGAGATCAAGATCAAGAGATATTCTTGAAAGATCATGCTGATTGGGGCCGTGGGGAGAAGCATTTTAGGGGTAGTTTTTCAACAGCCTGGAACGAATCAATCCATTTTGCATTACAGTGGACGCTTGGGTTGTGAACCTGATCCATGTGGGATGCATGTTCACAACCCGCAGCATTCACAACCCGCAACGGTGCGTTTGTGCACACGCGGGTTGAGATTTGGTGCTTCTGTGCACGCGCAAAGTGCAATTTAGCACTTCTGTGCATGCGCAACAGCCGAAACCTGGAAGTAACCCGTTCGGGTACTTCTAGGTTTCGGCGGTCAGTAACATAAAAAACCTGAAGTGTCTGTAACCCAACGTATGACTGTAATTTCTATGGGAAATTGCGCCTTGGTTTTGGAATGTTTTGGTTTTGGAATGTACTTCTGGAACGGATTAAGTTCGAGAACCAAAGTACCACTGTATTTTATTGTCTTACAAGAGTTATCTACCATGGAGCTACCGCCCCCTTCCATGGCACCTCGTGGTGAATGATGCGTAAGATATCAGATCAAATAAATCAAGCATTGAGTTCATCTTGACTCCGGAGCGGAACAAATTGCCAAAATGCGCTGTCCAGCATGCTATGGCGCCACCTAGTGCTCACCTTGACACTTCACACACATTCCCAGTGAGGGAGGGTTCATTCATTCTGAGCTCTTAAAGGGAAGATGTTGCTGTGAAACAGCTGTGGGTTCCATCCAATGCCAGATTTATGTATAAGCTAAACAAGCTGTAGCTTAGGGCCCCACTCTCTTAGGTAAAGGTAAAGGGACCCCTGACCATTAGGTCCAGTCATGACCAACTCTGGGGTTGCGGCGCTCATCTCGCTTTATTGGCTGAGGGAGCCAGCGTACAGCTTCCGGGTCATGTGGCCAGCATGACTAAGCCGCTTCTGGTGAACCAGAGCAGCGCACGGAAACACTGTTTACCTTCCTGCCCACTTTGACATGCTTTCGAACTGCTAGGTTGGAAGGAGCTGGGACCGAGCAACGGGAGCTCACCCTGTCGTGGGGATTCGAACCGCCGACCTTCTGATTGGCAAGTCCTAGGCTCCACAGCCCCCCCCCCAAAAAAAAAAAATTTAAAGGAAACAAACAACTGGATGTATATTTCCAGAATATAAGAAACAAATTAAGCCTACATACAGCAATGTAGTGTTTTGTGTTGTGTAGGCTCCCTAAAATATCATTGATTTGCTCATTTCTATATATAGAGTGCCTACATTCTGCATGGACTTTGTATTCTGCATGGACTTTTCAACAATTACTTTGGTAAAATACATATTTTGTTATGTGCAAATGGCTTTAGGTCCATAAATTACAATATAACATATATTCAACACAAAAAGCGACAATTTGTTGTTGACAAAGGACAGCTGGACATATAAAGGGCCCCATTACCTTCAGTAGCTGAGGGCCTCATCAAACCTAAATCTGGCCCTGGTTCCATTCCAGCTTCTCCAGGATATTGTGACCCAAAAGAGGGGACCCTCTTTCCCCTTCAGGACAGAGTTACTGCAGTGTAAATCCTTCATGGATCACTGCCTTGCTGTGGCGAAAGGGGCTTGGATAACTCAGAGAAGCTATGAGCTATGCCGTGCAGGGCACCCAAGATGGACAGGTCATAGTGGAGAGTTTTGACCAAACGTGATCCTCCTGGAGCAGGAACCGGCAAGCCACTCCAGTATCCCTGCCAAGAAAACTCCATGGACAAAGACAACAGGCATCACCAAGCCAACAAAGGTCCATATAGTTAAAGCTATGGTTTTCCCAGTAGTGATGGATGGAAGTGAGAGCTGGACCGTAAAGAAGGCTGATCGCCAAAGAATTGATGCTTTTGAATTCTGGTGCTGGAGGAGACTCTTGAGAGTCCCATGGACTGCAAGAAGATCAAACCTATCCATTCTGAAGGAAATCAGCCCTGAGTCCTCACTGGAAGGACAGATCCTGAAGCTGAGGCTCCAAGACTTTGGCCACCTGATGAGAAGAGAAGACTCCCTGGAAAAGACCCTGATGTTGGGAAAGATGGAGGGCACAAGGAGAAGGGGACGACAGAGGACGAGATGGTTGGACAGTGTTCTCGAAGCTACCAGCATGAGCTACCAGCGGGAGGCAGTGGAAGACAGGAGTGCCTGGCGGGCTCTGGTCCATGGGGTCACGAAGAGTCGGACATGACTAAACGACTAAACAACAACAGTGTAGGAGGAGTAACAGCTGTGATGTTGAATTGGGTCCTTCAGACCAGCTTAGTTGCCCATAGACTGCAATCCAGGGATAGCCAACCAACCAGGTTCTCTCAAGATGTTGTTGGACTCCCAGTTCTCATCAGGTGCAGCCAATGTGGCCGATGGTCTGGCAATGTCTGGAGGGTGCCATTTTGGCTACTTTTGAGGCGCACACTTACTTACCTGGGAGGAAGTCCCATTGAATCCAACAAGACTTACTTCTCTCAGGCAGGATTGTTCTGTTGGGTCTAGAGGGTGGAAGGATCTGTCAACTCTGTTTCTCTCCGTTTCTATTGATTTGCAACTTTAAATCCAGTTCTCCACATTTCCACAGTCATTCTCAACCTTCTCAGTAGTGGCACCTACCCTGTGGAATGCCTTCCCATCAGATGTCAAAGAAATAAACAATGATCTGACTTTTAGTAGGCATCTGAAGACTGCCCTGTTTAGGGAAGTTTTTAATGACTGATGTTTTACTCTATTTTTAATCTTTTGTTGGAAGCCACCCAGAGTGGCTGGGGAAACCCAGCCAGATGGGCGGGATATATATATAATTAACAGATATTTTTTCAAATCCCCATGAAAATTCAACAGCATTTTAGGGAAAATTTTTCCTAACGAACATATATTTTGTGCACAGTTTTGACTTAACATTTTTGCAAACTTTTCCTCGTCATTTAATGCATTTTGTATTTTATTTTCACTAATATAGTCATTTTTTTACGCAGGTTTCCCCCTTGTATATGTGCTTTTGGAAACATCGTTTGGGGAACTGCATCATAAAATTTGGACAACTGCAAATTTCAAAGCACAGTTGTGCTTTGGTTTGGTTTGCGCATTGTTTCAGAAAATGCAAAGTTTATGGGTTTGGCTTTAAATGAAAACTGAATCAAGTTTCTCTCCCCTCCTTAGTTAAGTCCCATTTATTTCAGCGGGACTTAAGTCACGATTAACTTTTCATTCTGAATTCTCCTCCTCTTCCTTCTAAATTCGACATGACCCCGGAGTATTTCAAATTTTGATATGGGCACACTGCGGACGTGGAGTAGAGACCGTTAGAGTGATGGACTTCCACAAACCCCAAAGAAATAACAGATAGAACCACAAGGTTCTTCCTCTAGGCCAGGGTTTCCCAAACTTGGGTCTCCGGCACTTTTTGGACTACAACTCCCATCATCCCTAGTTAACAGGACCAACGGTCAGGGATGATGGAGTTGTAGTCCAAAAAAAAGTTGGGACACCCAAGTTTGGGAAACCCTGTTCTATTCCTTCCAACCTGCTAATTTTGCTTACACGTTGCTGGCCTTTGCTGGTATCAAAACTCAGGTTACCTAAGTTGCTCTCCGAACTGTTTTCCAGATTTGGGATCAAACATAAACTCTGTCAGTGAATCTTCCCTGCGCCCAGAAAATTGCAACTTTAATTGGTCCTGCACGTCAACAGAAGTCTGTAGGCAGCCAGCAATTTTCAGCGGTTCCAGCTACCAATGGAATGGAGACGGCGCCATCTGCTGGGAAGGCTCCCTCAAACTGCTTTTGAACTCCCAGTTGTTGGAGCATGGCTCTCATTAGTAGAATGCAACATTTGTAAACTCCTTAACTCATTGCACATCAGATAGGCATTCCAGGTCCCTGTCATTTTCCTGGACTTTCTAGACCTTCCCAATGAGCCTTTTAATCCCAGTCTGTTTTTTAATGACTGGTGTTTTAATGTATTTTTAATCTCCTGTTGGAAGCCACCCAGAGTGGCTGGAGAAACCCAGCCAGATGGGCGGGATATAAGTATAAGTAATACATTATTATCATTATCATTATCATTATTATCATTATTACAGTGGATGCTCGGGTTGCGAACGTGATCTGTGTGGGAGGCACGTTCACAACCCACAGTGCCGCATCTACGCACACGCGGGTCACGATCTGGCACTTCTGCACATGGGTAAAGCGCAATTTAGTGTTTCTGCACATGCGCGAGTGCTGAAACCCAGAGGTAACCCGTTCCGGTACTTCCGGGTTCGGCACGGTGCGCAACCCGAAAACTTGTAACCTGAAGTGTCTGTAACCTGAGGTATGATTGTATTATTGTAAATTGCTTCTACATATGGAATTGTTTTCGATTGCTTCTGTTGTTGATCTCTCTCCCCCCCCCCCCCCGTGGAACTGCTCTGAGATATTTTATGAGACGTGATTCATAAACGGAATAAATGGCTCCTTACCTCTCTCGCTCTGGCCTAGCCACTGTGATCCACGTGACGGTCACCTCCAGACTTGATTATTGTAACTCACTCTACGTGGGGCTACCCAGAAACTCCAGCGGGTGCAGAATGCCGCTGCAACACTCCTTACGGGGTCTTTGCCGCAGGATCACATTCACCCAATGCTATACCAACTGCACTGGCTCCTGGTGGAGTACAGGATCAGATTTAAGGTGCTGGTTTTAACCTTTAAAGCCCTATACTGCCTAAGACCCTCGTACCTACAGGACCGCCTCTCCACGGAGGACCTTAGGGTCTTCAAACAAAAACATCTTGGAGATCCAGGGCCACAGGGAGGTTAGGCTGGCCTCAACCAGAGCCAGGGCTTTTTCGGCCGTGGCCCTGATCTGGTGGAATGCTCTGTCACAAGAGACTAGGGCCCTGTGGGACTTGACATCTTTCCGCAGGGCTTGCATGACAGAGTTGTTCCATCAGGCTTTGGCCAAGGCACAGTCTGACCCCCTCCTTCTGTAACCCTCATAAAACTCTAGCCCAATGGTAGCCATTAATTTGACTCTGAATTTATTTTAGAATGAATTGATTTTAGAATGCATTTCAATTAATTGATTGTGATTTTATGTAAACTGTGTTATTTTTACTGCTGTTAGCTGCTCTGAGCCCAGCTTCGGCTGGGAAGGGTGGGATATTAATAATAATAATAATAATAATAATAATAATAATAATAATAATAATTACTGAAAAAACGGCCAAGCAAATTAAAAACAACAACATTCCTGAGATGTTGGGTCTGGAGTTAGGAATCAAGCCTATAATTTATAGAGATGTTTGTCGCATCGTCCCCAAGTTCCTTCAGTAGAAGAGCTTTAAAATAAAAACATAAATGCTGAACATACAGGTGTAACAAATACAGGACCCCACAAAGCTGTTGCATTAGTGCCGGGATTTATGCTTAGAATCATAGAACTGTAGAGCTGAAGGAGACCACAAAGGGTTATCTGGACCAACCCCTTGCAATGCAGGAATCGCAGCTAAAGAATCCCTGACAGATGACCGTCCAACCTCTGCTTAGAAACCCCCAAGGAAGGAGAGTCCAGCACCTTCCAAGAGACTCCAAATTTCGCCGTCAAACAGCTCTTAGAAAGTTCTTCGCGATGTTTAGTCAGAATCTCCTTTCTCGCAGTTTGAACCCATTGGTTTGGGTCCTACGCTCTGGAGCAACAGAAAACAAGCTTGTTCCATCTTCCACGTGGCAGCCCTTGTGGGCACCTGAAGGTGGCTCTCCTGGTCTGCCCCACGGAGGACCTTAAGGTCCACAAATGACAACACTTTGGAGGTCCCAAGTCGCAAGGTGGTTAGATTGGTCTCAACTAGGGCCAGGGCCTTTTCAGTACTGGCCCCAACTTGGTGGAATGCTCTGTCACAAGAGACTAGGGCCCTGCGGGACTTGACATCTTTCCGCAGGGCCTGCAAGATGGAGCTGTTCTGCCTGGCCTTTCGTTTGGACTCAGTCTGACCCTTATGTTTCCCTCCCCTTATGGTTTTGATCTATGGGCTACTTTTAAAATGAGGTTGCATTTTAAATTGCATTTTAACTTGTATTTTAAATTGGGTCCCCCCCCCCCCACATTATGTTTTTACTGTAATTTTACTGGTGTTAGCTGCCCTGAGCTTGGCTCTGGCTGGGGAGGGCGGGGTATAAATAACATTATTCATTATTATTATTATTAATTATTATCCTATCATGTCTGAGTTTTTTCTTCTCCAGGCTAAACATGCCTGACTCCTTCAATTGCTCATCACATGGTTGCACAACCGTACTTCTGCCCTCTCCTCTCCCTGCCCCTTCCCCAAATCTGCCCCATTTCCCATAATCTACGCGTTATTATTATTTATTTTTGCAAACATGGTTTGGTCAGAGAACCGCATTGCAAAATTCAGAGAAGCGCGAATCCCAAAGGACGGCTGCGTCTTGCTCCGTAAAGGGCCGTTCACCTTCAAACGAGAACCAAATCGAATTCTTTCCCCATCCCTGGTGAGGAGAGAGGCTGCAGCACTAATAGAGACTGGGCCAAATGCTTGCACGCCACTAGTCACGAATGGCAGGTCTGCCGTCCTCGCTGGATCTTTACCCATGTGATGGAATCTTTCTGTTGCTCCATCTGCTCTGATCTTTTTTTAGAAAACTCGCCCCCCCTCTGGTCCCTTCCCGGGCTGTTTCCTGTTTTAAACACACAGACTCCCCCCCAGCTCAAGCTCCCATTTACAGATGCCAGTTTTCAGAACAGGTGCTTCTGTCCCTTGATTTATCTCTGGTGCCCCCCGGCTCCTCTGCAAAGATTAGCCAAGAGGGGGTGACAGTACTGTATCTGCGTGTCCAGAGAGGGTGTGTCAGATGGGTCTAATGACAGCATTTTCCACCCCCCATCGCTCCTTGTCTTTTCCTTTGCCTGGTGCTGTGACCCAGTTTCATCATCTTTTCCCAGATCTCATACCTTCCAAAGGGGAAGGGAAATAGCAGAAGGCTTGGAAGTCTCCCCTGCCCTTTCATAATTCCCAGCGTGGAGTTCTGGGCTCTTATGAAGAAATCCAGTGCCAACATCTTCCAGAATGTCTCTCCAATGATCAAGGAAGTGAGTGGTGATGCCCAGGTTTGGAAGAGATTCTCTAAAATCTGTGCGGCCAGTTTGGTGTTAAACAAAACTTGAGTTTCGACAATGGGTAAGAGGATTCAGAAAAGGCATCAATTTCAGATAGGGCAACATTGGTCTTGCCTGTTTCATGAAGCTGGGCACTGCTGATTATTATTATTTTTTAATGGATATCCGTTTCTTCTATAAAATACTTCTATAAAATACTTTCAGAGAGCAATTGGAAAGGGGGGAGATGGGAAAGGCAGGTGGAAATATATTTAAGCTGAGCGGGGACCCCTAAAATCACAGGCGCGGAAGCCTGTGAACAAGGAGACTCGGTGGGCACTTTTTGCGCCCCCCTTTACTGCAAAAGAGCCTTTTTAAAGGCTCCGGAGGAGCATCGGGGGTGCGCGGAGCTGAGAGTCGCTACCCAGCCCGTGGAGTGAAGCCGCATCGCCATTGACGGAGAGCGCCGATTCCTTCCTGAAATTTGGACTGAAAAGAGATTCCCGTGAGTAGGATTGGCAACTTTACCGGGACTTTAAATTAAAATTTTAAAATTTGGCCGAAAGTGGGGACGGTAAATAAAGGAAGTCTGCCTCCCCCGGATTGCATGATCGCTAAAGCAACGGAACCAGGAAGCTGTAATTGATAATTTATGGAGAACTTTTGAAAGGACTAACCCTAGCACTGAGTTTAATCCCCCCTCTAGTAAGCAGGAACAGGGGGGGGGGGAGAAGAAAAGGAAACCTGCAGGAGAAAATTTTAAGGGACAATTTACTGCAGCCTCTGACTCTGGGAACGGACTGTCTGGGTGAAGCACTTTGACAGGGAACTGTCAGATGTGTTGCAAAGTGGGGACTTTATTAGATACAATTGCCTGAGATTCTGGGCTAAGGAGGTAAAGAAACTTAATATGAGAACTAATTGGCCAAAATATTCTGAAATTTTAGAACAAGAAGGTGGTGAATTTAAACTACAAAGTTTTGAGAAAATAAAGTCCAAGGTACGGGATTGGCTCCATTATTTTCAAATAATGGAGGCCTACAAACAAGACAGGAAAATCGGTTTCCAGGTGGAGAAATCGAAATTAGAAACAGAACTGTTAGAACCCAATACTAAGAATTTATCAAGAATGTATAACTTGCTGTTGAAGTGGAATACAATAGATGAGACAGTGAAGCCAGCTATGATTAGATGGGCACAGGACATAGGTCATGACATTATGTTTGCTGACTGGGAGCAGTTATGGACCACAGGTATTAAATTCACGGCATGTAATGCCTTACGAGAAAACATTATGAAAATGATTTACAGGTGGTACATGACTCCATTCAAGCTTGCGAAGATTTATCATTTGCCCAATAACAAATGTTGGAAATGTAAAGAGACTGAAGGTACCTTCTTCCACCTTTGGTGGACCTGCCCAAAGATTAAGGCCTTCTGGGAAATGATTTATAATGAGATTAAGAAAGTACTTAAATGCACCTTTCATAAGAAACCAGAGGCATTTCTCTTGGGTATGGTCGGCCAGCTGGTGCCGAGGAAGGATAAAAACTTCTTTTTGTACGCTACTACGGCAGCAAGGATTCTTCTAGCAAAGTATTGGAAGACACAAGAGCTACCCACGCTGGAGGAATGGCAGGCGAAAGTGATCGACTTTATGGGATTGGCAGAAATGACCGGCAGAATCCGCGACCAAGAGAAAGAGACTGTGGAAGAAGACTGGAAGAAGTTTAAAATATATCTTAAGAGCTACTATAAAATTGAGGAGTGCTAAAATGCTAAGGGAGAGGAAGATGTAGAATTACAGCGGTAAATTTTGTTTGATTTAGGGTGAAATTGAAAGGGAGAATGAATTTATATTTAATTGGCTAAAAGGGTTGTTGAATAATTGTTAAAAATAAAAGGATGCAAAAAGGGGAAGGTATGGGGAAGTCCGAGAAAAGAGGCTTATGGAAATAAGGTTAAGAAATTATGATTTTATGTGTTTGTTTCTATGTTGTTTTTGTTGTGTTAGTTAAAAATTGGAAAATTAATAAAAAATTTATTTTTTTTAAAAAAGAAATATATTTAAGCTGCAGTTGTGGCAAGGTGCAACTCAACTGATGGTGGAAAAGGTCTTGGCATGAGCTAAGTTGCCACTCCTGTATCCACAGAGAGTTTGGTGGAAAGAGGCAGTTCCGCTTTAGCTTCTAATCTCAGCCATTCACTCATTTAAAAAAAATAATTACAAAATTCCTACGAGAGGTTTGCAGGGCTGAGTGTTCTCCCTTCCTTTCCCCAAGTCATACTGACAAGGCACATTGAGAAAAATCTGCAACAACAGATGGTAGGAACTGCCACCTTTGCTCCCTGAACACCTGGCACACACAACAACTTTGTCTGCATTCCCCGTGCACAGCTGCAACAAATTCTGTCCGCTCAACCCACAAATTCTATCCGCTCGACCCATAACTTTCAGCCTTGCCCTTTTGGGTTCTGTGAGCTGCTCCTAGCAGCAATAGCACAGGGCTGGGACTATTTGGTTCAGTTTGCTAATTGACCTTGTTCAGTATTGTCTATACCAGTGGTTCTCAAAGGGTGTGGCATGCCACACTGGTGTGGGAGAGGATGGTAAGTGTGGCAAGAAGATTGATGGACAACCAGTGTTATACCTCGGGAATGATTCATGTTCTTATCTAGTTGCCTTGTTTTATATTCATGGACGTCCCATGAAAGACCTACATTGGCTCCCGGTACGTTTCCGAGCACAATTCAAAGTGTTGGTGTTGACCTTTAAAGCTGAGGCACTCAGTATACCTGAAGGAGCATCTCCACCCCCATCGTTCTGCCCGGACACTGAGGTCCAGCGCCAAGGGCCTTCTGGCGGTTCCCTCACTGCAAGAAGCAAAGCTACAGGGAACCAGGCAGAGGGCCTTCTCGGTAGTGGCACCCGCCCTGTGGAATGCCCACCCACCAGATGTCAAAAAGAACAACTACCAGACTTTTAGAAGACATCTGAAGGCAGCCCTGTTTAGGGAAGTTTTTAATGACTGATGTTTTAATCTATTTTTAATCTTTTGTTGGAAGCCGCCCAGAGTGGCTAGGGAAACCCAGCCAGATGGGAAGGGTTCAAATAAATTATTATTATTATTATTATTATTATTATTATTATTATTATTATTATCATCATCATCATCATCATCATTTTATGAAGTAGTTGTATTCTACATTTAAAAATGAGCGCTGCTAGGAGCTGTTTCTTTCCCCCCATTTCTTTTTGTTTTCCAAAGTGTTTCTTATCAATAAAAATTCAATGTGGCACGAGCAAAGCAGTTCCTCTTCCAATTTAACTAAGGGAATAGGCAGTTCCCTTGTAAAGGTAAAGGGACCCCTGACCGTTAGGTCCAGTTGCAGATGACTCTGCGGTTGTGGCACTCATCTCGCTTTATTGGCCGAGGGAGCCGGCATACAGCTTCCGGGTCATGTGGCCAGCAGGACTAAGCCACTTCTGGCAAACCAGAGCAGTGCATGGAAATGCTGTTTACCTTCCTGCTGGAGCAGTACCTATTTATCTACTTGCACTTTGACGTGCTTTCGAACTGCTAGGTTGGCAGGAGCAGGGACCGAGCAACGGGAGCTCACCCCGTCGTGGGGATTCGAACCGCTGACCTTCTGATTGGCAAGTCCTAGGCTCTGTGGTTTAGACCACAGCGCCACCTGTGTACAGTCAGGCAACTGGTGCAACTACACGGATTGAAAGCAGCTCTCCAGGGTTTGTTTGTTTTTTAAATAATATTTATTCAAATTTTAAAGGTTACAAAAAGAAAAAGAAAAGTAAAAAAGACAGAAAAAATACAATCAGTAAAAAAAAAAGAACAATTCGAACCTTTACATAGCTTTCTTTCCTTTACTTATCTCCTTGACCTCCTCACACCTCCCATTTTTGTATTCTAATTCAAATTATTGTTTCAGCAAATCCTTCCAACCTTGTTTTTATCTTAATGATTTGTCTTAATATACTATGATTTTACATTCTCTCTTTCACCAATTCATTCTTACTTAATCCTTTATGTCCTTTCTGCCAAAACCACATAATTTTCATTTTTCAACATCTTTCTAACAATCCTTAATTTTACAATATTTTTGAAGATAAACTTTAAATTTTTTCCAATCTTCTTCCACCGACTCTTCTCCTTGGTCCCGGATTCTGCCAGTCATCTCAGCCAGTTCCATGTATTCCATCACCTTCATCTGCCATTCTTCCCAGGTGGGTAGATCTTGTGTTTTCCAATACTTTGCAATAAGTATTCTTGCTGCTGTTGTGGCATACATAAAAAAAGTTCTATCCTCCTTTCGCACCAATTGGCCGACCATGCCCAAGAGAAAGGCCTCTGGTTTCTTCTGGAAGGTATATTTAAATACCTTTTTCATTTCATTATAGATCATCTCCCAGAAGGTCTTAATCTTTGGGCATGTCCACCAAAGGTGAAAAAATATACCTTCAATCTCTTTACATTTCCAACATTTATTATCGGGCAAATGATAAATTTTTGCAAGCTTGACTGGTGTCAAGTACCACCTGTAAATCATTTTCATTATATTCTCTCTTAAGGCATTACATGCCGTAAACTTGATACCTGTGGTCCATAACTTTTCCCGGTCAGCCATCATAATGTTATGTCCAACATCTTGTGCCCATTTAATCATAACAGATTTAACCGTTTCATCCTATGTATTCCAATTCAACAGCAAGTTATACATTCGCAGCTCTCCAGGGTTTTAAGCAGGGGTCTCTCCTAGACCTAAACCTTATTCAGAGGTGCCAGGGGTTGAACCCAACCCCTTCTATGAGCACAGCAGATCAGCGACAGACCTCCATCCCACAAGGATGTAAAGCTTCTCAAAACAACATGCAAAGTTAGGGCTGCCACACATCTGGACATTACCGGGATTTCAAAGGTGGAATTTCCAAAAGGCGGCACTTTGTCCTGTATCTTTTTTCTTTTTTCTTGTAAAAAAAAATGGGTATTCCTAAAACCTTTTGAGGTGTCCTGGTTTTTACTTTTTGAAATATGGCAACCTTATGCAAAGTGAAACGAACCTATCCTTTAAAATTTGCACTTCTCTGAATTTTGCAATGCACTTCTCCAACACTTCAAAATTGTATAGAAATGTGTATATTAGCAGAAAGCGTGCCTGAAAATAACATTATGTACAAGGGGAAACTGCCTTGCAAAAATGTGTAAAATAAATATCAGGCAAGATCACAATAAAATGTGTCTATTTGGAGATGCTGAACATTTTTCACGCAAAATTTCGTGCATCTAGAATCTGGGAGTTTTTGCTTCCTGTTATCATGATGAGGTCTTTGTTGCAAATGCCGAGTTGTGAATGTGTGTGGCACTTTGCGGCTCAAACAACAAATACAGTCCCTTGCCCCGAGGAGGATACAATCCAGATGCAGACTTTGACAGAAGGGGAAAGAAGGAGCAAATGTGGTTAAGAGGCCTACAGAAATGTCTTTGAGGATGAGAATAAAGACAGGGGAAATATGTCAATTTAGATTTCCATCAGGGCCTCACCTGCCTCTATGTAATTCTCTGTTCTCCTCATTGACACATCAGTTTGTGATTTCTCTTTTACTTTTTTGTGGGAGAGTCATCATGAAAATTCATCAGCATTTTAGTGAGGATGTCTCCTAAAATAAGACCTGTTTGTAGGTAATTTCCCCCTTACAATGTACATTTTTGCAAAACAAGTTCCCCTGACTTAAGGCGTTTCTGCGTGTTTTCTTTTCACCAACAGATGCACGCTTTGGTATATGCATTTTCTGAGCACCTGACTTGGCTGGAGAACTGCGGTGCCAAATTCAGAGAATTGCAAATTCTGAAGGAGGGAGCGACTTTTTTTTGTTTTGATTCGCATATTTGTTTCAGAAAGTGTGACTTTGGTAGGTAAAGGTAAAGGGACCCCCGACCATTAGGTCCAGTCATGACCGGCTCTGGGGTTGCGGCGCTCATCTTGCTTTACTGGCCGAGGGAGCCGGCGTACAGCTTCCGGGTCATTTGGCCAGCAGGACTAAGCCGCTTCTGGTGAACCAGAGCAGCGCACGGAAATGCCGTTTATCTTCCCACCGGAGTGGTACCTATTTATCTACTTGCACTTTGACATGCTTTTGAACTGCTAGGTTGGCAGGAGCAGGGACCGAGCAACGGGAGCTCACCCCATCGCGGGGATTCGAACCGCCGACCATCTGATCAGCAAGTCCTAGGCTCTGTGGTTTAACCCACAGCGCCACCCGTGTCCCTTGGTAGGTGTGAATTAATCCATGTTCTTCCCAGTTGTGAGTGACTTATCAGGAGGGCGGGTATCGTTATAGTTCCCTGAGGGCTGAACCCTCCATTTCTACAGATCTCTCCCAGGTCCTTCCCCTTCCCTCTTCCCATTCTGGGTCTGCAAAATGTATTTCTAAGCTGCCACCGTGCTAGATCAGGCCAAAGAGAGCCCATCTAGTCCACCCTCCTGTTCTCACAGCGGCCAATCAGAGGCCCAGCAAACAGCAGATCACTCCCCATTTGTGATGACCCGCAATTAATATTCAGAGGAAAAGTGTGTGTGTGTGTGTATATACAAGGTGTCAGTTACTAAAATAAAACCAGCCGCCTCCGGGATGTGGCCTTCTGCCCGTCCCCGAATTCTGCTTTCAGGATCCAAAATACTACAACCTATTTTTAAAGCATCTGTTGCGGACCTTTGCCTTTTGGGGGACAGATCAGGTTGCAGAGGCTCAGCTGTCTCTAGGCTGCTGGCCACGAGCAATTGATGTCTTTTCCCCCTTGATTATCACGAGAAGGCAGGAGCTGGGGGTCTTTGGGGGAGTTTATGGAGGAAAGCTGGCCGTTTCCCCGCAGGGGGAGTTTGATCAAGCAGCATTCTAGTTCACACTGAGGTAAGCATTTTGGTTTATTCTTTCTGCATTTCTTTTCATACATACACACACACACACACACACACACGGAAAGAGATACATACCACTTAGTTTTGAGATATCGACCATTTTTAATATGTATTCTCAGAGGGGAGGCTGCTTCCTCCTTTCTTGTGACAGCAGGTTGCAGTGGGTGAATGAGGGGCACTCTGCACATGCTCAAAGGCATCTTCGTGCATTGCTTCATATCTGTTTCTTTAAAGAATTGGCTTGGCCAAAAGATGAGACAGAGGTAGTGCTAAGTGGGCAAGGTTTATGGAGAGGTAGAAAAGAGCAAGATTGGGATAAAATTATGATCTGGTATGCTTGTTACTTCATCGGGATAGAAAGAAAATGGACAATGGAAAAATGGAATGACTATGTTTTTGAATATATACAATCTGATATATTTGAACAGGTAATGGGAAAACAAATGTCAAAAGATTTTGAGCAAATGGACAAGGTATAGGAATTGGATAGCATTGGGGGAAGCCAACCCAAGCCTCCAAATTAGAATGAATAATCTGTGCACATGGTTAAAGATTTGAAGTGAGAACAATTTTTTTGGGGGGAGGGGTTAAAGGGGAGGGGGAAATTAGGATAAATGAGTAGGGACAAAAGTATATACCATTATGCATAACTAATAGGAGGGTACATGTTATGATTAGATTTTTGACTGAATGATTTTCTTTTGTAAGTTATTCGATGTCCCTGGATGAAAGTGTGATTATAAAGAATAGGGAGAAATGGTTTGTGGAGTGGTGTTTCATTAAAAAAAAGACCCCAAACTCCTGCTCCCTGAATTAATTCTTCCAGTTCCTTTTCCAAACAGAAACTAGATGAAGGGGAAAAGAAAATGGAACGAGAGAGAGAGAAAGAGAGCGCGCAGCTGAATAGGGTTAATGACACTCAAGGCAGGTGATATTCCAGGCCTTGGTGCTGATTCATTGATGGCTTTCGATGATAGCAACTCACCTCAATTCTCCACGAGTCAAAGCATTTATGTCAGTTGCTGCAGCTCAGAGGGAAGATGATTAAACCCAGTTTTGGCTTGCTGTTATGATCTTGAAGGTATCCACTCTTCTTGAGAAATACCCAAAGGGGCATCGCATCATCTACCTTCAGGGTGGTGGTTAAATGCTGCAATTTTATCGCCGAGAAGGGCTACTGCTCTGTTGGCTGAGCACCTGCTTCGCAAGCAGAAGGTCCCAGGTTTGAATCCCCATGGGGCATCTCTAGGTGGGGCTGGGAGAGAACGGTGCCCGAAACCCTATGCCAGGGTGTGTGGCAGGAGGGGATGGCAAGTGTGGCAGGAAGATTCAAGGGCAATTCAAAAAGACAAACATTTTAACATTTCAGTGTAGGGTAGCTTAGTATAGCGTGTATTTGTGCATGTCTGTGTGTATACAGTGGTACCTCGGGTTGCGAACGGGATCTGTTATGGAGGTCCGGCCACATCCCAAGGAATTTGCAACTGGAGGACTGCTTCTGCGCATGCGCGTGATGCAGTTTAGAGCTTCTGTGCATGTGCGCATGGCGAAACCCGGAAAAATACTTCTGGGTTTGCTGCGTTCACATCCCAAAATTTACGTATCTAGAGGGTTACGTAAGCGGAGGTACGACTCTGTGTGTGTGTATACATATGTATATACAAGCAGACGGGGTGAGCTCCCGTTGCTTGGTCCCTGCTCCTGCCAACCTAGCAGTTCGAAAGCACGTCAAAGTGCAAGTAGATAAATAGGTACCACTCCGGTGGGAAGATAAACGGCATTTCCGTGCGCTGCTCTGGTTCACCAGAAGGGGATTAGTCATGCTGGCCACATGATCCGGAAGCAGTACGCCGGCTCCCTCGGCCAATAAAGCGAGATGAGCGCCGCAACCCCAGAGTCGGCCACGACTGGACCTAATGGTCGGGGGTCCCTTTACCTTTTATACAAGCAGAAATAACAGTATCCACTCCAAGGGCAATGACTGGTTTTTAATACTTCTCCATGACATATTGTTGTGAAGAGGGATTTTAAGCTCTGACAAAAATGCAAGATGCAGAAAAGAGAAGGGCTTATATGTGTGTTGATAAGGAGATGAGAGTTTGCTTGTCTCCAATTAGACGTAGAATAAATGAAATTGTCTGGCCAAAGCAAACTCGCACCCTCTGACTGAGTTTGTATACATAAAGCACTTCTGCAAGAGGCTCATTTACAACTGTATTTTGGGAACGGCTTCTGTTCTTATGTAGCTGTCCCATGATCGTATAATATTAATAATAATAATAATAATAATAATAATAATAATTTATTATTTGTACCCCGCCCATCTGGCTGGGTTTCCCCAGCCACTCTGGGCGGCTTCCAACAAAGATGAAAAATACATTCAAATGTCTCACATTAAAAACTTCCCTGAACAGGGCTGCCTTCAGATGTCTTTTGAATGTCAGGTAGTTGTTTATCGCTTTGACATCTGATGGGAGGGCGTTCCACAGGGCGGGCGCCACTAACGAGAAGGCCCTTTGCCTGGTTCCCTGTAACTTGGCCTCTCGCAGTGAGGGAACCGCCAGAAGGCCCTCGGAGCTGGACCTCAGTGTCCGGGCAGAACAATGGGGGTGGAGATGCTCCTTCAGGTATACTGGACCGAGGCCGTTTAGGGCTTTAAAGGTCAGCACCAACACTTTGAATTGTGCTCAGAAACGTACTGGGAGCCAATGTAGGTCTTTCAAGACCAGTGTTATATGGTCTCGGCGGCCGCTCCCAGTAAAAGTAGTTGTGTTCTATGTTATAAATCAAGCACTGCTATCCACTTAACACAAGGCTACCTACTTAAGAAACTGGAAGGAAGACCCATTTTTTTTACAAGAAAACTAAGGTATTGGGAAAAAACTGGACAGATACAGAGTCAGAACGGTTTCAGAAAGAGACAGAACTAAATGTGGTTAAAAAAGTAAAGTACCTAGGGGTAAACATAACAGCAAAAAATCTGAGTCTTTTTAAGGATAATTATGAAAAATGTTGGTCAGAAATTAAGAGAGACTTAGATAGTTGGACAAAATTGAAACTTTCTTTGTTAGGCCGAATTGCTGCTATCAAGATGAATGTATTGCCAAAAATGTTGTTTTTGTTCCAAACATTACAGATTGTGGACAAGACGGAGTGCTTCCGGAAGTGGCAGAGAGATATTTCTAAGTTTGTCTGGCAGGGCAAAAAGCCCAGAATTAAGTTTAAGATATTAACTGATGCGAAAGAAAGAGGGGGCTTTGCCCTGCCAGACCTAAAGTTGTACTATGAGGCCGCAGCTTTCTGCTGGCTAAAAGACTGGCTACTTCTCGAGGACACTGACGTTCTGGATCTGGAAGGTTTTAACAATGCTTTTGGTTGGCATGCATACTTATGGTATGACAAGGTTAAGATCAATAAGGCCTTTAAGAACCATATTGTCAGAAAAGCAGTGTTTAATGTCTGGACAAAATATAAAGACTTATTGGAAAATAAAACTCCAAGGTGGCTTTCACCGCTGGAAGCTAAGGCCCGAAAAAGACCGAATATGGAGGCCAAATGGCCAAAATATTGGGAAATATTAGAAAAAGATGGAGACAATTGGATATTGCAGAGTTTGGAGAAAATTAAGGACAAAGTGCGAGACTGGTTACATTACGCTCAGATTAATGAAGTTTTTAAAAATGACAAAAAGTTAGGGTTCCAGGTGGAGAAATCAAAATTGGAAACAGAACTGTTAGAACCTAAGACTAAGATACTTTCAAGAATGTACAACTTGCTGTTAAAATGAAATACACAAGATGAAATGGTTAAATCGGCCATGATAAAGTGGGCACAGGATATAGGGCATAATATCATGTTTGAGGACTGGGAAAGGTTGTGGACCATTGGGTTGAACTTCACTGCATGTAATGCTTTGAAGGAAAATGTAATGAAAATGATATATAGATGGTACATGACCCCAGTTAAACTTGCCAAAATATACCATTTGTCTGATAACAAATGTTGGAAATGTAAAGAAAATGATGGAACATTCTTTCACCTCTGGTGGACTTGCCCAAGAGTGAAGGCCTTTTGGGAAATGATATATAATGAGTTGAAAAAGGTATTTAAGTATACCTTTACTAAGAAACCAGAGGCCTTCCTTTTGGGTATTGTCGACCAGAAGGTGTTAAAGAAGGACCGAACATTTTTTATGTATGCAACAACGGCAGCAAGGATACTCATCGCTAAGCACTGGAAAACTCAAGATCTACCCACACTGAAAGAGTGGCAGATGCAACAGATAGACTATATGGAACTAGCTGAGATGACCGGCAGAATCCGTGACCTGGGAGAAGAGAAGGTTGAAGAAGATTGAAAGAAATTTAAGATTTACTTAAAAAAGCATTGTAATTTGGTTGAATGTTATGATGGAGGCTAGATCATAAATAATTGACCACCACTAAATTAGATGCAATTAGGATGATAAGTGAGATTGAGGGAAAACCATAAACCTTTGGGAGAACTATTAGATTATATTCTAAATGAATGGGACATAAGAATGTAAACAAGATGATAAATTGCGGGCAAGAATTGACAAAGATGCAAGTGGGAGCGGAAGACGTGAGGGAGTCCAAAGAAGTTAAGAAATTATGTTATGATATATGTTACATTGTTTATTATATTTGCATTTATGTTTAAAAATCTTAATAAAAATTGATTTAAAAAAAGAAAAAAAGAAACTGGATGTAGAATGTGATTAATGATGTAGGAAAGCGTAATGAAGACATCTGAATGTAAATTAAAGCAGCAGCATGCAAAACAATGAATGCATAATTCACTGGATATGCAGAAAGGGGTAAAGAAATATACTATATCTGCATGCGGGGCAGGACAAAGGGGGAATATTTGGGCTATATGTGGGATGGTGAAGCAGGTTTTTAATAATAATAATAATAATAATAATAATAATAATAATAATAATAGTGCAAAAAGGAAAACAAAATTCACCTGCCTTCTTGAAAGGATCTTCCACCTCTGTTTTCAACCATCTGAATAAGGAATACCCATATTTTATAGGGACGCGAGTGGCGCTGTGGGTTAAACCACAGAGCCTAGGACTTGCCGATCAGAAGGTCGGCGGTTCGAATCCCCGTGACGAGTTGAGCTCCCGTTGCTCGGTCCCTGCTCCTGCCAACCTAGCAGTTCGAAAGCACGTCAAAGTGCAAGTAGATAAATAGGTACCACTCTGGCGGGAAGGTAAACGGCATTTCCGTGCACTGCTCTGGTTTGCCAGAAGTGGCTTAGTCATGCTGGCCACATGACCCAGAAGCTGTACGCCGGCTCCCTCGGCCAATAAAGTGAGATGAGCGCCACAACCCAGAGTCGGCCACGGCTGGACCTAATGGTCAGGGGTCCCTTTACCTTTTATAATTTCAGGACAGACACCGTCCAACCAGTTGAAGGAAGTCTTCTCCCTGCTAAGCATTTTAGGGGAGGGCTTATTACCAGTCAAACCTGGTGCAATCCTCAAAAACAGCAAGTTCTCCAAAAATTGCCACCTACCCAAATTTCATCAAATGTGCAAATCAAAGTTCATTCCAGAAACTTTGTATTGTTTTTATTTTGAAAGGAAAAGGGGCGAGAGCAAGACTCTCAATCAGAATCATGCCCATTGGCTTCAGGCAGGTGCCTTCTTCACTGTATTCTTTGTGGCTCCTGCTGAAAACATTGCCATTTGGGGAAAGCCTATTTGAACAAGCAGAATGTTGACATGTGGTAGTTAACTTGGTTTTGTTTTTTTATAGCTTATCCTTGATTTTAATTACATTTTGAATATTTTAAATGGTTTTTTTAAAAAAACTTTATTCTTTTTTATAAACTGTTGTGAAGTTCCTTTTCTTAAAAATAAAAATCAAGTGGTATATAAATGAATTGAAAATCAATCCATCATGCAGATGTATGTTTGGTATAGAATCTGTCTTTTCTGTCTTTTTCTACGTTTCTGAGCACAATTCAGAGTGTTGGTGCTGACCTTTAAAGCCGTAAACGGCCTCGGCCATACCTGAAGGAGCGTTTGGCCCGGACATGGAGGTCCAGCTCCGAGGGCCTTCTGGCGGTTCCCTCCCTGCAAGTAGAAAGGTTACGTGGAACCAGGGAGAGGGCCTTCTCGGTAGTGGCACCTGCCCTGTGGGACGCCCTCCCATCAGATGTCAAAGAGAAAAAACAACTACCAGACTTTAAGAAGACATCTGAAGGCAGCCCTGTTTAGGGAAGTTTTTAATGCTTGATGTTTTATTGTGTTTTATATATTCTATTGGGAGCTGCCCAGAGTGGCTGGGGAAACCCAGCCAGATGGGTGGGGTATTAATAAATTATTAACATTACTATTATTATTTGGCTTCTCTTCCAGACAACCACTGAAAGAAAGAAGGAAGCAATGAGAACGGAGGGAGAGGAACAATCTGGGTAAGAAACGTTCCTAAACTCTGGATGGATTGGAATGGGGAGACTCGCCTGCTCCATGAGGCCGGGACGCTCGACGAATGCTGGTTTCATCATTAAAGCGCTCTTCCTTCTCCTGCTTTGTAGACATGGTAAGGACTCGACAGGCCAGTGGCTGGATCCAGAAGACTCTTCTGCTATACAGTGGTACCTTGGGTTAAGTACTTAATTCGTTCCGGAGGTCTGTTCTTAACCTGAAACTGTTCTTAACCTGAAGCACCACTTTAGGTAATGGGGATTCCTGCTGCCGCCGCGCCACCAGAGCATGATTTCTGTTCTCATCCTGAAGCAAAGTTTTTAACCCAAGGTACTATTTCTGGGTTAGCGGAGTCTGTAACCTGAAGCGTATGTTACTTGAAGCACCTGTAACCCGAGGTACCACTGTACCTGTTTAAACCAGCCCTTTATTCAATCAATCAATCCTTTATTAGGCACAGCAAACCACACATTATAAATCAAACACCGTATACAGATTGCGGAAAGAAAATATGAATTCAGCATAAAAATTTGCATAAATAAAACAGTATAACACTACCACATCACTGACAATTCAAGAACCACTAAATCTCTCTATAATGGCCCAGTCTTTCCTCATGGACAGCACTCAAAAATTTAGCCACTATTAAAGAGATTTGATCATTCCTGTCCGAGAGCAGGCCCTGAACCGTTAGCAGCATAGAACCGAGCCTGTTAGATTGTAAGGCCTCTAACAATTGTCTTCTGGCATAAATGCCAAAATCACAAGAAAAGAAAATATGCTCCAACGTATCAGGCTCCTGCCTACCATATTTGCAGAGATGCTCTGCTTCTGGGAGAGCTAAATATCTTCCTCTTAATATCATCAAGGGAAACATATTAAATCTCCAGCCCTTTATTCAGAACCACAAGGACTGGGAAACTGGATATTATTTTTAGGACTGGATATTATTTTTAGGGCAAGGACTGCAGCTCAGTGATTGTACGAGTGTGTTGCTGAATTCTCCACAGTTATCTTTGCAAGGAAGGAGGGTGAAACAAGGGGTCCCCACCCCCCACTCAGCTGCCCCACGTGATCCAGTGGATCCCTGCCAGCATGGCACTGCAACGAACACTGAACTGTTTTACATGTCGGAAGAATTTAGTCTTATAACTTATAACCTTTTAAAGTACCATTCCCAAAAAAAAAGAAAAAAGAAAAAAAGCAGAGTCCTTTTCATTGGGGATAATTCAGAGGGAAATTCCCAGGGGTCAAAAAAGACTATTTATGCATGCCACTATTGCGGCCCATGTTTTGTTAGCCCAAAAATGGAAAACGAGTGAGGTCTCAACCAAAGAAGAGTGGCAGCTTAAACTGACGGAATACGTGCAGCTTGCGAATTTGACATATAGAATAAGAGAGTGTACGTTTAAAGAAGACTGAAAAATGCTTACTGAATATATGGATGAAAATTGTGTTCATTTAAAAACTCTGGTAGCATTAAGATAAATTCAACAGGGAAAATAAGTTTTGATGGAAGTAATAATGGATTAGTGAATAGTTTAGTTCAGGGGTCAGCAAACCTTTTCAGCAGGGGGCCATTCCACTGTCCCTCAGACCTTGTGGGGGGGGGGGCCGGACTATTTTTTTTTTTGGAGGGGGTGAATGAACAAATTCCTATGCCCCACAAATAACCCAGATTTTAAATAAAAGCACATTCTACTCATGTAAAAACACCAGTCAGGCCCCACAAAATAACCCAGAGATGCATTTTATAAAAGGACACATTCTACTCATGTAAAAACACACTGATTCCCGGACCGTCTGCGGGCCAGATTTAGAAGGTGATTGGGCAAGATCCGGCCCCCGGGCCTTAGTTTGCCTACCCATGGTTTAGTTCATGTAAAACATGCAGGCATGTATGGTATGCAAAATGAACCACGGAAAGAGAAGAAGGGAAGTCTTTGGTTAAGGTTGTTTGAATGAATATTTTGAAATGTAAATCAGAACGTTTTACCTGACTCTGATCTTCACAGCTGTTTTTTTTTTCCTTTCTCTTCCTACCGTTACCATCGTTGCTATTTGGGTCCTGCCCTGCAGCATATTCCCACTGCAAGATCTTGCGCTGCAACTCCGAGTACGTGGCCGCCACGCTCAACCTGCGTGGCCCCAACAAGCACGCCAGCTACTGCAACACCCTACGCTCCTACTCCCGCTGCACTCGCAGGACGGCCCGTACCTGCCGTGGGGACCTCGCCTACCACTCTGCCGTCCACGGCATCGAGGACCTCATGATCCAGAACAAGTGCTCCAAGGAGGGGCCCACTTCGCCGCGGCGACCCCCTGCACCACCCCCTGCACACCAGGGTTTGGAACCCCCAGAGATCTGCGATTATGAGAAGAGCTTTTCCCGGAAGCACAACAGACCCCCCACGTACCAGCACTGCGCCACGTTTGGGGACCCCCACGTACGGACCTTCAGCGATGAGTTCCACACATGCAGAGTGGAAGGTTCTTGGCCACTCCTGGACAACAACTATTTGTTTGCTCAAGCGACGAGCTACCCCGTCTTGAAAGGATCAAACGCAACAGCTACTAGCAAGGTAAGAAACGGTGACCTCTACAGGTGTCCCATTAAAGTTTCCCATGGCTTGTTTCATTGGTGGTGTGACCAGGGAGATAGCCTCATAATTACTATGGGCATTTCTAGCAAATTGCATCTATGGCGTTTGCCCTCCTAGGTGTGCTGGTCCCAGTGGCGTAGCATGGGGGGTGCAGGGGGGCCGGCTGTACCGGGCGCAACATCTGGGGGGGGCGCACGCTCGCCGCCTCCGGAGTCGCCGAAGAGCCTCGGACGCAGGCTGTAGCAGAGCCCCATGTCTCACGGAACCGACGAGCTGTGCACGCGTCTGGGCTGAAGGTGTCCGGCAGGCAGCGGCTCTCAGCGCTCGCCGCGGTCCCCGCGCATCAGGGCCGCGGAGGGCGCACCAGGAAGCCCTTCCTCACAGCCCCGCTGCTGCAGCTGCTGGGCCATGTTGCATTTTCCTCGCCTCTCTGCCCTCCTCCTCCGGGCAAGCGGCTTCGTTTGGGCGGCAGTGCCAGCGGCAACTCGCCTCAGATCACCTGACACGGACCCACTGCCGCTGCCGTGGCTACCTTACCATAAATACCCCAGCCCAGGCAGCAGCAAGAAGAAGCTGGCAGCGGCGGCAGGTTAGGGATTAGGGGTGCAAATTACTTGCCTTGCCCCAGGTTAAGGGGCACAAATTACTTTCCTTGCCCCGGGTGCTGACAACCCACGCTACGCCGCTGGTTGGTCCCGTGGGTTTCTGTGAGGTGAGGTCTGAGTCCAGTCCGAGGTCGAGGGAGCAGTGTTGAGGCCGTCCGTCAAAGCTGAAGCAGGGTCCAAGGCAGGGAGTCGGGCGAGGTCAGGAGCTCCGGCAGGACAGGGTGCAGGCAGGAACTGGCTACCAACAACGTTGCTCCCGCAACTTGGGACTGGGGCTGGCTGGCTTTTATCTGACCCGAGGCATAGGGCGGCCCCGGTCCACAGGTGACTTGCCCCTCCTGGCTTGGAGGTGAGCACTCCTCCTGAGGGAACTTAGTTCCCTCCACCTTAGTTCCCTCCCTCTGGGAGGAGGAGCGTGTGTGGGGTGTGTGTGCAGGGGGAGGATTGCCCAGAGTTTTTGAGCTTTTTTTTAGGGGGGAGTGCCCAGAGTTGTTTTGGGAATGACCCCGTGATCTACCACGAGCAGCCGGGGATCTGTTAGTAGATATTGATTGGACATGCCTGAGTTATATCATTCTAAAACATCACAGGGCATGCTTGTTAATTAAAGTGGGTTTTACCTTTGTTTCTTTTCTTTGAAAAGCTGTCTCTCTACTGCTGGTGGCTGGTTGCTCTGGGCAGCCTACCTGTGTTGCATTTTAATAGCATGTTATGAACGTTAAAAGTAGGACGTCGTGTGTCCATACAGGTTATCAAAACCCTTATTTAACGTTAAAAACCACGAGTGTAGATCTGCACTAGGACAACAAAAGCATATGAACCTACACTCCGTAGGAATAAGAGAATAAGAGAGGGAATAAGAGAGGGAACCAGAGGTGGGCGGATATCCTCCGGTTTACAGAAATTAATGGCAAGTACCAATTTTTGGTTTTGCCAATGCATATGCTACGAATAGGATGCAGCAGAGCAGGATTCCCTAAAGACAGGGCTGGTTTTCCCTGCAGCAGAACAAATATGAACAACCCTCCACAGTGCCTTTCTCCCAAATGCAGCGTCAGCCGAGGAAAAACCCACCTGCTTTAGAATTCTTTGCAAAAGTGTGAGCAGAGGCCCAAGCGGCTGCCCTGCAGATGTCAACAACCGGGAAACTGCCCAGGGCTGATGCTACCACTTCCCTTAAGGAGCGACGAGTCCCCTAGGAGGACCCTTCAAGTTCGTACATGGAAAACTAGAGAGGGGGAGAAGAGAGATACCTGAGAGGACGTATATTCTGAAGCACACAGGGCTCTTGGATGGCCATCTGCCAGATGACTCTAGGGTTGCGGCGCTCATCTTGCTTTACTGGCCGAGGGAGCCGGTGTTGGTCCGCAGACAGTTTTCCCGGGTCATGTGGCCAGCATGACTAAGTCGCTTCTGGTGAAACCAGAGCAGCGCACGGAAACGCCGTTTGCCTTCCCACCAGAGTGGTACCTATTTATCTACTTGCACTTTGTGCTTTCGAACTGCTAGGTTGGCAAGAGCTGGGGCAGAGCAATGGGAGCTCACCCCATCGCGGGGATTCGAACTGCCAACCTTCCAGTCGGCAAGCACTAGGCTCAGTGGTTTAGATCATAGTGCCACCCACATCCCGTGTGTGCGTGTGTGTTTGCATATATATATATATATATATATATATATATATACACACACACACATACACATACATACACATACATACACATACAGTATGTATATGCATATGTATATGTATATATACACACAGATACACATACCCACTACCCACAAACATCCAAAAGTCCTGCTGAAAATCTGTCAGGATTTCAGTGTGCATTTCTCTTCCCTGTGCATACTTTTGGAAAATAATAAATGGGTCAGCTCACAGCTATCACACTCCCAGGGAGATTAAGTGGCTTGGGCACACATGGAGAGCCTTGAAATGGTGCTGTGGTCTAAACCACTGAGCCTCTTGGGCTTGCAGATCAGAAGGTCGGTGGTTCAAATCCCCACAATGGAGTGAGCTTCCATTGTTCTGTCCCAGCTCCTGCCAACCTAGCAGTCCGAAAGCATGCCAGTGCAAGTAGATAAATAGCTACCACTGCGGCGGGAAGGTAAACGGCGTTTCCGTGCGCTCTGGTTTCCATCACGGTGTCCTGTTGCTCCAGAAGAGCTTTAGTCATGCTGGCCACATGACCTGGAAAGCTGTCTGTGGACAAACACCGGCTCCCTTGGCATGAAAGTGAGATGAGCCCCTCGACCCCATAGTCGCCTTTGATTGGACTTAACCATCCAGGGGTCCTTCACCTTACCTTTTTACCTCTCTCTTTTCAGCTCACCATCATATTCAAGAACATGAAGGAGTGCATAGACCAGAAAGTCTACCAGGCAGAGATCGACAACCTACCGGCGGCTTTCGAGGACGGATCCACGAACGGGGGCGAGAAGCCCGGAGGGAAAAGCTTGAGCATCCACGAGCGCACACCTGGGCAGCACGTGGAGATCCTCGCCACCTACATTGGCACCACCATTGCCGTGCGGCAGGCAGGGAGGCAACTCTCTTTCTCCATCCGGGCGGCCGAGGACGTGGTGCGCTCCTTCACGGAGGAGCAGGACCTTCAGCTGTGTGTGGGTGGCTGCCCGCCCAGCCAGCGCATCTCCCAGACCGAATGCTGCTGCAGCAACGGAGCCATCCCTGCTCAGAAGGCCCAGCTCCTGTGCAAGGAGAAGCTGCCGGTGGAGGACGTCTACTTCCAGTCGTGCGTCTTTGACGTGGTGACATCGGGAGACGTCAACTTTACGCTGGCTGCGCACGCTGCCTTGGAGGACGCCAAACTCTTCCACCCGGACGCCAAGAAGCACCACCTCTTCCAAAGCGACGCAGCTTGCGTGTCCCGTTGCTCGGCCTTCCTCATCGCCATCACGTTGGTCCTTTCAGCATTGCAGCTACACTTCTGAAGGTTTCTGGTGGAAAGGGCTGGTGGAAAGTTGTATGGTGCTAGTTTGAGAGGATATTTGCAAATGGGGTTGACTCTCCCAGAAGCATGGTCCTCAGCAAGGATGAGACAGGGCAAACTGTAAAGCTGTAAGAATCTTGGATGGATGGAGATTATGTTTAGAATCAGGGCACCCTGACCGTCAAAACTTTATTAGGGAGAAGAAAAGCTGAGAGTGGAAATGGACAAATCTGTGGATTTTGACCTCCCCGCTCCTCATTCCTCAAATCTTAAATTCAGCGTGTCGCACTTCCACATCATTTTTTATTTATATAACAAATCCTCATGAAAATTTGTCAGCGTTTTGGTGAGAATTTCTCCTAATATGCACATTTTTTTTTGCAAGCAATTAATAGAAATGCATTCTTGTACACTATTTTACCAAAGCATGCACATTTTTTATCCTACCAGATACATATTTGTACACTTTTCCTTGGTTAGCTGCATCGCAAAATTTGGAGAAGTATGGATGTCAATGACACCTGTGCTTCAGTTGGCGTATCGTTTTAGGAAATGGCCCTACAAGTGGCGAATATGGGGCGGAACAGAGAATTATGTCTGCTTACACTCTTATTGTGTGTGCCCCATGTTCTGCCTGACACCCTGTTAAGCTCACCTGCTCGTCTCAGGTACAGTGAAGGTCATGGCACCAGCTTTAGCACTGAAGTAAGAGTCAACTGCCAATCCAACAGCCTTCTCTACATGGACCAGGAGGGGGACACCATCTTGGTTTTTTTTAGCAGGGGATTGGACTAGACAACCTTTTGGGTGCCTTCCAACTCTACAATTCTATGATTCTCGTCCACGTCAGGCAGCAAAACGGCTTCGGTAGTCCTGAATAAACAAATCTCAATGTAGCATGGCCAGGAGAATCCTCTCTGGAATGAGCCCTGACATCGTGGCCTGTTGACTCCAGGGCAAGCCTACTGATATGAGGGAGACTAATATTAAGGGATGCGGGTGGTGCAGTGGTCTAAACCACAGAGCCTAGGGCTTGCTGATCGGAAGGTCGGCAGTTCGAATCCTTGTGACGGGGTGAGCTCCCGTTGCTCGGTCGCAGCTCCTGCCAACCTAGCAGTTCGAAAGCACATCAAGTGCAAGTAGATAAATAGGTACCGCTCTGGCGGGAAGGTAAACAGTGTTTACGTGCACTGCTCTGGTTCACCAGAAGTGACTTAGTCATGCTGGCCACATGACCCGGAAGCTGTACGATGGCTCCCTCGGCCAATAAAGTGAGATGAGCACCGCAACCCCAGATTTGTCCACGACTAGACCTAATGGTCAGGGGTCCCTTTACCTTTACCTTTACTCTAATACTAAGGGACGTGGGTGGCGCTGTGGGTTAAACCACAGAGCCTAGGGCTTGCCGATCGGAAGGTTGGAGGTTCGAATCCCCGTGACAGGGTGAGCTCCCGTTGTTCGGTCCCAGCTCCTGCCCACCTAGCAATTTGAAAGCACGTCAAGTAGATAAATAGGTACCGCTCCAGGCGGGAAGGCAAACAGTGTTTCCGTGCACTGCTCTGGTTTCCCCAGAAGCGACTTAGTCATGCTGGCCACATTGAACCGGAAGCTGTCTGTGGACAAACACCGGCTCCCTCGGCCTATAGAGCGAGATGAGCGTGCAACCCTAGAGTCGTCCGCGACTGGACCTAACAGTCATGGGTACCTTTTACCTTTACCTTTACTCTAATGCTGGTGATGTGTGCATTGCAACCTTAGGCCCGTATAACTTGTGCTAATCGAAACCTATTGGATCTGATCGGGGAGGGACTTTGGGAAATTATTAAGGAATGTAAATAAGAAAGGGGGAAAATGATTAATATATTAAAGCTGAAGACTTTAAGAGAGGTTGCATTTGTCCGTGGAGACTGTGAATGTGATCTGCTAATGGTGTCATTGGTATCAGTTATTGATGATGCATGGAAGGGACATTTCATGGCAAATCACCTGGTACCATGTGCTCTCGAGACTCAGATTTTCATCCATTTTTTAAAAATATGTAGATACCTATGAGATAACCTCAAATTAACTTTTAGAGATTTTTTGGTCCATCATTGACCATATCACATGTATTGGAAGCAAAATAGCTTTGACCATATCATTGCAAAGTGTTTTACACAATAAAATGAGCAAGGGCTCTGAGACGTATTTTGTTTTTATTAAATAATCAATAAAACTGATTTTTTACACTATATTAGATGACATTGTAGCACAAGAGGGTACAATTTTAACTATTCTCACAAATGTGTGAGTTATTTCAGGCTCAAAGAGACCTTAAACCTGTACAAATAATACATTTTTTTGTAAAAAAAAAAAATCTTCAAAAACAATTTACTTTATAACCACAAAAAACACCCTCCTTATCTTTAAACCATAACAAGTACATGGTTAGCCCATTCTACAAAAAAAGTATGAAACATGTGCTAGTTGTGGTTTCTGCGCTATGGCTTATCGAACCTACCGGGAATAAAATGACAAAAATTCATTTTGAATGGTTGGTGTCCCTTTTCTGTGGCACCTAATACAATTTCTATACCACAATTAGCTTTATTTTGATACCAAAATAAGCCCAGTTGAAAAATAAGCAAAACAGGAGGTTCCCCCCCCCCTAAACTGATGCAGAAATTGCATTAGCCTAAATCGCTCGAAAATTGAAATTTTCAAAAAATTATCCTGCACCCAATTTGGGACAAAAAAAACTAAATAAATTAATTTGAGGTTATCTCATAGCTATCTACATGTTTTTTTTTTTTTTTGAAGAAAATCTGAGTCATGGAGCATGGTCGAGTATTAAAATCAGATGATTTGGTGTGGAATGACCAGGAAACTAAAATTTCAAGGGGGAAGAAGAATGAGAGTGTGTGTGTGTGTGTGTGTGTGTGTGGTGACGTAGCCTGCAATGAATTTCTAGATTTTGATTCCTTCAAGCCACGTCACGTCACAATGATTGGGTACGAGACATATTCCCATATTGTGCTCTCTCCAACCCTGCCTCCAGCCCTGACAGTGTTCGCTTCTGAACTGCCTCCGTACGGCCTCCGTTAATCCTCAAGTGTTTGGCATTAAAAATACATCTATTTTTGAAGCCTTCATTTCCTCTCATCTGTTTCTCCTTTAAGCGCCCGGCTTGCAACAGGTGAAGCTAAAAATAACTCGCCTTAATGAGGGCGGGGAGTGTCTCTCCTCTACCGTTGGAAAAACGAAATGCATGCAAGCAGGATGTCCAGCATGAAGTCAGAAAGGAGAGGATCCCTGTATCTCCAATTTAGACATTCCTCCTAACTTTCAGTAAACCAGTTCATGGGTAATTTCATTGCTGCTCCAGTCCCCAAATGTGCAATGTAATCTCTCTCTATGCATAGCTGTCAATTTACAGATTTGAAAATAAGGGACCAGCAGCCTTGAAAATAAGGGATCAGCAGCCAAAATAAGGGATTTTCCAAGCACAGGTATGTTCAACTTCTGAGCCAAAGGCAGAAAGCCCAGCCAGAAGCCAAACGAAGCCTCAAGCGGTGGTTCCCACAGCGCAGCAACCCGGCAAAGGGGATGCAGCAAGGAAAACCACTGTCACCTCTCCGCTGGGAAGCGCTGAGCAAAGGCGAGTCCCCAGGCAATGCGGCCAATTTGATTGGCGCAAGGCATGCAAGCTCCACCCCCCAGTCGTTATCAGACTCCTTATTGGGTGAGCAACGCAACCAAGCAACACAGCTGGAGCCTCCCTCCTCCCCGGCCGGCAGGGAGGGAGGGAGAGAAGCTGCTTCCTTTGAAACCCGGGAAATTTAAGGGACATCATCAATAAGGGACAGCAGCGGGACATGGCGCTGGGATAAGGGACTTTCCCGCCAAATAAGGGACGGTTGACAGCTATGTCTCTACAGTTGTGTTTCTGACAAATAGGGCCGGTGAAAACAGGCAAGTCCAGGCCCCTCTCCCATTAAATAACATGCACAGATTAACCAAGGTGTTAATCTGTGCATGCCTTGAAAGGGGGAAAAATGAGCAGGAGCTGTCCATGGAAGGTAAAGTTGCAAAACAGCAGACCACCTCCTGCATCTTTAATACCTTCACAGAACGGCTGGGGCAACCAGGTGAGATGAGCAGCATACAAAGAACAAAATTATTATTATTATTAGATTTGTTTTTGGTCCTGTTAAGGACTTTTCCCCCTTCATGAAAGCAATCTCTCTCTCTCTCTCTCTCTCTCTCTCTCTCTCTCTCTCTCTCTCTCTCCCCCCTAACAACTGATAATTTTGCTTAGATTCTGATCAATTTTTAGGTCGACTTCCTTTGATTTCATCAAGACCAGGGGTCAGTAAACTTTTTCAGCAAGGGGCCGCTCCACTGTCCCTCAGAACTTGTGAGGGACTAGACTATATTTTGAAGGGGGGGGGATAATGAATTCCTATGCCCCACAAATAACCCAGAGATGCATTTTAAATAAAAGGACACATTCTACTCATGAAAAACATGCTGATTCCTGGACCGTCCGTGGGCCGGATTGAGAAGACGATTGGGCCAGATCCGGCCCCTGGGCTTTACTTTGCCTACCCATGATCAAGACCTTTTAAAAGAATGTTTTATACTCCATTTATACCAGTTAAAGGTTGCAGATGATGAAAGGTATATAAGAGCATCAGAATATCCCTGTGGATGGATCAGGCAAAAGTTTGACCCCCATGTAGTCTAGCACACCCTCTTCTCACCGCGTCCAACGAGATGCTTTGGAACAGCACACACAGCACACACAACCACACACACAGACACCTCTCAAATGTGCCACTTCACACAAAACTGCTTTAATGCAGGACAGAGCTGGCTCACTCTGCATCCTCACCAGCAAACGATGCTCAGCACGCTCCTTGTATAAACCAGGTCCCTGCTTGTTTGATCAAACTAATAATTCGTGGTTTCAGATTCTAACCAGATGTTCCCTGCTTCTGGCCTGAGCTGCAGTTCGTCCTGTCAGCGCTAGATGCCACAAAGAGATACCATATGACTCACAGCCGTGTAAACACCTGCCCAGAAATGAATTTCAATCTGCCCAGGAGTGCCAACTTGAATAAAATATTTGGGGGGCCCAGGTAAGCCCCTCTCTGCATAATCGATCACATAACGCAGTGCGCACACACCATTTGAATGGCAATGCCCTCAAATATTTTATAGGGGGGCAGGCAAAGACCCTTCGGCCCCTAGGAGTTGGCTCCTAGGTATCTGCCCGGGGTAAAGACAACTTGGTTAAATTGATATATGTTGTGTGACAACCGATAGGTGCTGAGTTTGCCTTTTCCCTCTTCCCTCCTTGTCCCGTTTCCCTTGCAAAGCAGACCCACTTTCTATAGGTCTACTCTGAAGGTAGGGCTAAGTTGACTACAACCCAAAATCAGGCAGCAATTTACCATATTTTTTGCTCCATAAGATGCACATGACCATAAGTTGCACCTAGTTTTTAGTGGGGGGAAGCAAGAAAAAAAAAATTATGTGCAGAGCATGTAAGTGGCTCTCTCTTTTCTTGCTTTAAAGCAAGCAAAGTGAGAGTCGCTTACAGGGCTTCTCTCCTGCTTTGCACAGCTGTCACTCTGCTTGCCCATCCCTCCTCCTGCCTCACTGTAAAAGAGGAGACACCGGGACAGGTGCTTTGCTTGCCTTACAGCGAGGTGGGAGGAGGGATGGGCAAGAAAAGTGAGAGCTGCGCATGCGCCGTACGTAGCGATGCCGCACATGCGCTGTACGGACAGTGTCGGGATCCTCTGCTCGTGGCTGCAGCTGTGAACGGAGGATCCTCCACATGTGGCCGCGGCGGCACAATGGCTGTTCTCGCCATCACGGCAGGGTGAGTCCCTGCCTTCTTGTCACTCACCCAGACATGGCACCCAGGGTGCACCACCCCCTGTTGTGATGCCACTGCTTTCAGCAACTAACCTTGTACAGAGTCAGATGATTGCATCCATCGAGCAATGAAATCTTCAGGATTTCAGGCAGGAGCTTCTCACCTGGAGATGCTGTTGAGGATTGAACCCGGGACCTTCTGCGCACAAAGCAGGTGCTCTGGCCTACACTGTGGTCCTTTTGAGACTCCACCCCCATTGTTCTGCCTGGACACTGAGTGTGCTGGTTCCGGGGGGTGGGGGTGGGGTGGGGTGGGGTTACTGTGCGGTGTGGTCCGTGTCCAGTCTGAGACTGAAGCGGGGTCCAAGGCAGGGAGTCAGGTATGGTCAGGAACTCTGGCAGGAGAGCAGGACAGGGTGCCGGCAGGAGCAGGTAACCAACAATGTTGCTCCCGCAACCTGGGACTGGGCGGGCTGGCCTTTATCTCCTCTGAGGCATAGGGCGGCCCCAATCCTCAGGTGACTCGCCTCTCCTGGCCTGGAGGCGAGCACTCCTCCTGCGAGAACTTAGTTCCCTCCGCCTCTCTGCCCTGAGCCTCTGCAGCTCAGGAGAGGCTGGAGGGTTACTGGACCCAGAGGCAACCTCAGCTTCCTCTGACAGGGCTGAGAGTGGAGCACCTGCAGGCAATGGGTCCTCCATCACCTCCGGAGCCAGAGCAGACTCAGCTGGTGTCTGCTCCTGAGGATCTGGCACAGGCGAGGACCCTTCAGGTTCAAGTCCCTGCCCCGGCTCAGCTGGCCCTGGAGGCAGGGACTCCTGTGCAGGCTGGGATTCCTCAGGTTCAGCCTCTGAATCAGATTCCCAGACCATCACAGTGAGGTCCAGTGCCGAGGGGCTTCTGGCGGTTCCCTCACTGCAAGAAGCCAAGTTACAGGGAACCAGGGAGAGGGCCTTCTTGGTGGTGGCACCCGCCCTGTGGAATGCCCTCCCACCAGATGTCAGAGAGAAAAACAACTACCACACTTCTAGAAGACATCTGAAGGCAGCCCTGTTTAGGGAAGCTTTTAATGTTTAATAGATTATTGTATTTTAATATTCTGTTGGAAGCCGCCCAGAGTGGCTGGGGAAGCCCAGCCAGATGGGAGGGGTATAAATAAATTATTATTATTATTATTATTATTATTATTACTTCCCTAAACAGGGCTGCCTTCAGGTGTCTTCTAAAACTCAGAGACTTGTTTATTTCCTTGACATCCGATTGGAGGGCACCACCACCGAGAAGGCCCTCCGCCTGATTCCCTGTAGCCTCACTTCCTGCAGGGAGGGAACTGCCAGAAGGCCCTCAGAGCTGGACTTCAGTGTCCGGGCTGAACGATGGAAGGAGGGGATGCTCCTTCAGGTATACTGGGCTGAGGCCATTTAGAGTATTAAAGGTCAGCACCAATAAATTGTGCTCAGAAACGTAGAAAAAGACAGAAAAGGTGAAAAGACAGATTCTATACCAAACATACATCTGCATGATGGATTGATTTTCAATTCATTTATATACCACTCTGTTGGAAGCTGCCCAGAGTGGCTGGGGAAACCCAGCCAGATGGGCGTGGTATAAATAATAAATTCTATTCTATTCTATTCCTTTCATGTACTTAGCTCTTCAACAGCGGAACAGACGGTGGATTTTCCATCCTTGGAGGCTTTTAAGCAGAGTTTGGATGACCACCTGCCATGGATGATCTGGCTGAGATTCCTGCACCGCAGGGGGGGTTGGACTAGATGATCAGGGTCCCTTCCAACTTCGCAATTCTATGATCCTGTGATTCTAAAGCTACAGGACTTCACTCTTCTACAGTGGGTCACTCTATAAAGTGTTTTAGACCAACGACCCACAAGGGGGCGTGCTGAAGTTAATTTAACGGCTTGGAGGCGTGTAGCAAAAAATTGGCAGCCAGAACGACAGACGATCGGGGCAGGAAGTTGAATTAAATTGCAAACACCGCAAACTCAGTACAAAATAGTTAAGAGATCTTAATTGGAAAAACGTGCAAATACCAGATAGGCTTAGGATTTAAATATTTGATGTTAGAGAATAATTTGTTTAAAGTTAAAATGAAAAGGAAAAAAGTCGTTATGTGATTAAGTTAATTTTATGAGAAAATTTGTTTTGGAAAACTGCTACAATGATATACAATGAAACGCAGCCAGGGGGATTTGAGGAAGTCACCTAACACTGTTACTAAGATTGGACTAAGTATAGTTAAGATGTATGTTTGTTTGTCTGCCTAAAATTCTGGAAAATCAATAAAAAATTTGAAAAACAAAACAAAACAAAATAGCTGCATAAACAAAATGCTGTCACAGTCACACAAAATGCATGGTTTGCGTTCACTGACTCTATGCTATCTGGCTCTTGCAAAACGCTTAGAAACTACAATAATAAGCAATAGATATAGTGCTAATCCATCCATCCATGCTATTACTGGCACAGCACCTACGTATCTGAATGCAAATATTTTCCCAGCAGCCTCCAGCTCTCCTTTCATGACCTCTTGTGTACACAAAGACCTTAACTCACTGACTCCCAAACCTTTTTTGATCCCCCACACCCTTGGTTTTATAAACTCATCCCCAGTGCCCTGCTACCCTATGTTGTGAACCACCCTGAGATCTACAGGTATAGAGGTAGTATACAAATTTAATACATAAAATGATAATATGCTATAAGAAGGGACACAGGTGTTGCTGTGGGTTAAACCACTGAGCCTAGGACTTGCTGATCAGAAGGTCAGCGGTTCGAATCCCCGCGATGGGGTGAGCTCCCATTGCTCAGTCCGTGCTCCTGCCCACCTAGCAGTTCAAAAGCACATAAAAGTTCAAGTAGATAGAAAGTAAAACTCCCAGGTGGGTGTCACCAATGGAAGCTAGGGAAGTGAAAAAGCTTAATATGGACTCTAAATGGCCAAAATATTGTGAAATTTTAGAATATGATGGTGAAAGGGTTAAACTTCAGAGTTACGAGAAATTAAAGCCCAAAGTTTGAGATTGGTTGCACTATCATCAGATAAATGAGACATTTAAACAGGACAGGAAAATAGGATTTCAGAAAGAGAGGTCAAAACTAGAAACAGAATTGTTAGAACCCAATACTAAGAACTTATCAAGAATGTATAATTTACTGTTGAAATGGAACACACAGGATGAGACGGTGAAATCAGCTATGATTAAATGGGCACAAGACATCGGTCATGATATTATGTTTGCTGACTGGGAACAGTTATGGACTACCGGTATTAAATTTACTGCATGTAATGCTTTAAAAGAAAACATAATGAAAATCATCTATCGGTGGTACATGACCCCAGTCAAGCTTGCAAAAATCTATCATTTGCCAAATAATAAATGTTGGAAATGTAATGAGACTGAAGGTACTTTTTATCACCTTTGGTGGACCTGCCCGAAGATTAAAGCTTTCTGGGAAATGATCTATAATGAAATTAAGAAAGTCCTTAAGTGGACTTTTCCTAAGAAACCAGAGGCTTTTCTCTTGGGCATGGTTGGCCAATTGGTGTTAAAGAAGGATAGGATTTTCTTTATGTATGCTACCACAGCAGCAAGAATTCTACTGGCGAAGTATTGGAAGATGCAAGAACTACCTACTCTGGAAGAATGGCAAACAAAGATGATGGACTTTATGGGACTGGCTGAGATGACGGGCAGAATCCGTGACCAGGGGAAGGAGACAGTGGAAGAGGACTGGAAGAAATTTAAAATATACCTTAAAAACTGTTGCAAAATTGAGGAATGCTAAGATGTCAAGGGGTAAGAAACAGAGAATTACAGCTGTAACCAAAAAACTAAAGGAAATTTAATGAAAGGGAATCAGGATAAATTGACCAAAGGGTTGCTAAAGAATCATAAAACAAGGATGCAGGGATGGGGAGGTATGGGGAAGTCGAAGGAAAGAAGGGTATGAAAATACAATTTTGAAGTTATATTTGTTTAAATGTTTTGTATGTTTTTGTTTTGTGTTTTGACTTTCTGTTTTGTGCTTTGCTTTTATTATGTGTTTGAAAAATGAATAAAAATTATTAAAAAAAAAAGTTCAAGTAGATAAATAGGTACCGCTCCAGCGGGAAGGTAAACGGCGTTTCTGTGCGCTGCTCTGGTTTGCCAGAAGTGGCTTAGTATGCTGGCCACATGACCCAGAAGCTGTATGCCGGCTCCTTCGGCCAGTAAAGTGAGATGAGCGCCACAACCCCAGAGTCGGTCACGACTGGACCTAACGGTCAGGGGTCCCTTTACTTTTGTGCTATAAGAAGCATTATTTAGAATAGTGGCTTCCACAGCCCACTAGAAGCAAAGCAATAAAATTCAAAACAGTAACAATTAATTGCATGTTTATTCAAAATCCAACTAATCAGTTTAATCAGTTGAACAAAAAATGATGAACGTGGCCCACTGATATGAGGTTTTCAAATTCTGATAGACATTTACACCTCCAGTGCCCCTGTGCCCCCTTCTTAGCTCTCAGCACCACCAGGTAGTCTCATCCCCCCCCCCAGGGGTCTGTACCATCCTCTTTGAGGACCACTGGGTTGGAAAGATTGGTAGCAGAATTTGCAGATGGTAAGCCCTGGAAGGAATACTTGAAGGAAAAATACAAATAAAGAAAGAATGATCCCGTCTGCAGTCAATCCACTGCCCTCCTGCCCTGTGTGTGCCAAGAAGCCCAGGTCACTGCTGGTCACCTGCTTAGATTTCCTCATCCTCGACTAAGGTCCGTTTGTCTAAAGCAGAGGGCAGTTGGCAGAACGCCAGCGCCTTTCCTTCCATTTCCACGGCCGCCGCTGAAAGCTGCAGTTTAGAAACTCCAAACGAGCTGAGCTGCTGAAAGGGTGAGCTATTAATTAATTAATTCATTATCATTAATTGGATTCCTTACCTACCCTTCACCTTAAGGTTCCAGTGTGGGTGCTGGCAGCGTAAAATGACAAGAACAACAAGAATGACAACACCAGTTTAATGCGAATTACGGTCCAAAAAAATAGGGTGAAATCTAAAATACCGTATTTTTTGCTCTATAAGACGCACCAGACCACAAGATGCACCTAGTTTTTGGAGGAGGAAAATAAGAAAAAAAGTATTCTGAATCTCAGAAGCCAGAACAGCAAAAGGGATTGCTGCGCAATGAAAGCAGCAATCCCTCTTGCTGTTCTGGCTTCTGGGATAGCTGCGCAGCCTGCATTCGCTCCATAAGACACATACACATTTCCCCTTACTTTTTAGGAGGGAAAAAGTGAGTCTTATAGAGCAAAAAATACGGTATATACAGATACATGTGGTGTCAAGGGCCAGGATAAAGAGGTGGGTCTTAATGACATGACAGAAACTACATTTTGAAGCTTTGGAATAGACCTCTGTGGGGAGGGAATTCTGCAGATTAGGGGTTGTCACTGGAGAAAGCCCTCTCTTTAGGGGCAGACCTTGGTAATATGCCAGGCTTTGGGAAGGAGGCACAAGACTCTGTGGTCTGGAGACTAGTTGCAACAGTCCAGCCATCCTGTCTGGCTGAAGGGGTGGTCTATGCCACACCCACCGCAATATTTTGCTTGCCTTGAAAATTCTCCCCTTCTCACTGTCCTCTAGAATATTGGCCTGGCTTTGTAATAAACTTACCCCTCCCCATGTCAGTCTGTTCTCTTTCCCTCAGATTTATTTGACAGGCATTTCTCATGGCCTTGGGGACAGTTCCGCTTTTGCAACTGGAACAAAGAAATTTCAAGCAGGGGTGGGCGGGTGGAGGAGGCTTGCAGCTCCAAAATAAAGTCTGAAAGCATTTTTGTGCAACCTCCAATCACCCAGGAGCAGGACTGGGTGAAACTGTTCCTGGTGTTTTCAACCCTAAGTTTGGTTCACCAAATTTCCTCAAATTTAAAAATGTGCTCATGAAAATTTATCAGCATTTTAGTGCAAATTTCTCCTAATATCCTCATTCATATGGATATGTCCAACAGACACATTTTTACAAAGTTGTTTCCTGTAATATAATGTATTTTTTTGCATGCAATAGTCACAGGTGTATTTATCTTTATGCACACTTCACAATAGTATATGCAATCTATTTGTATATACTGTACACTTGTTGGCTGGAGGACTTCGTTGCAAAATTCAGTGCCAGTTTAAAAGGATGGCTGTACTTTGGTTCACATATTTTTTCAGAAAGTGTAAATATGGTGTGTTTTCCTTGGATTGTGGACTGAATCAGGAAATTGGAATTGCTGACATTGCAGTTTTTGTTGGGATGCAAAGAGTACTTTGGTACTCTTTGGTGAGAGAACCTCAGCAGAGATTTATAGTCACAAAATATTCAGCAAAGTGTGGAGGTAAAGGCTGCTAGACCCTTAAAATGTGCCCTTTAAAGTCAGTACCAGAGTTTCCCTCTTCCCCCAGCATAGAAAAAGACTGCACATTCAGTAAGTTAAAAATATTTTACTTACAAACTCTTCAAAGGTCAGATTCATGTGGATTTCTGCCTGAGAGACTTTTTTTTTGTAGGTGGTGAAGAGTGATTCTCACGAAATAAAATTGATCCCTCCCACTCAGAAGAATGAAGGCGCTTGTGGCCATTCTGCTTTGTGTGATTGTCTTCCCAAATGGTTTGGAGTGTGGTAAGTCTATGTATGTTCATAGGGGAAGAGGGGAGAACTAGCTACATAATGTTTTGTAAAGCTTTTATTGCCTCAATTTCCCTCCTTAAAACCACACTGACATTTTCTTTCCTTCTCCGCTTCTGAACCAACCAAAGGGCCACACTACCTTATGTTTCAAGACCACTCTCTCACAAACAGCTGCCCTCCAAAAGGACAAAAACATATTTCCTTCTCCACCCCAGTTCCCCTTTTCTTTCTTTCTCTCTCTTTCTCTCTCACACATACGCAAGACATAGAATGCCTCCACCAGTGCCAAAGTTTATTGACCAAAGTTCTCGCAACCCCCCCTAACAGTTTTGTAGCAATTTCTTAAACATTTCAGCAAAAAAACCCTGCTTGCACATTTTCCCCAAGTTTTCCCAGACATTTTGAAAGGCTGCCGACATCTTCACAAGACAATATCACCAAAGCAACTATCTGTAAACAAACAATAAACGTCCAGAAAAATGGCAAAAGTAGTTTCTCTTCCAAATAGGTTTTATCTTAAACAATTGCAAACGTATTGAGTAAAGAGCTCACTTGTAATATATCAGTGGGTCAGTGCTCATTTCTTTTCTTTTGGAAGAAAACCTATTACATGTGTCAATTGCAGTAGCCATTGTATCACCACCCTTCTGTTCATTGTTTTATTGAAATTTCTGCCGTGCAAAGTCCTGGATTTTCCAGTCCTATGGCTCTATCTAGGGAGATTTAAAAAAAGCCTCAAATCAATTTACAATCAAGGTAAGAAATAAAATAATAAAATAAATAGAAAGGAGTTTTAACAGTGTCGCATAACATCATTGGTGCTACCCAACTGCTTAGAAAAACAGAAAAATGATTTTGCCTGGTACTGAAATGATGACGAAATCAGTGCCAGTCAAATTGCCAGGGGAAACATTCCCTTAACAGCACGGCTACTACAGGGAAGGCCCTGTTCTCTTACCGCCAACCCCTGGACCTCCCTTGAAGGTAGGACACAAAGAAGATCCTCAGACGGTTTTAAGGGGGAAAGCGGTTCTTTAGGCATAGCAGTCCCAGTGTCTGATCCTCATCTTCATCAGACATCCTAAACTGAGGCGGTGTTTGGCAGCTGGGTGGGAATGTGGGGCAGGATTATGAGAATTTATCATGGTGATGGCATGAAATAAGACCGTCCAGAAGACTTTACAGTGGCACCTCTGGTTGCGAATGGGATCTGTTCCAGAGGCCCATTTGCAACCTGAACAGAACGCAACCTGCGCCTGCACATGCACGGGTCGTGATTCGCCACTTCTGCGCATGACATCATTTTGCGCATCTGCGCATGCGTGAGCGGCGAAACTGGGAAGTAACCCGTTCCATTACTTCTGGGTCGCCGTGGGACACAACCTGAAATCGCGCAACCTGAAGCTATCATAACAGGAGGTATGACTGTAGATTGAGAGGTCCACAAAACACATTCCCACCTCTTTCCCCAATAAATGCACTCCACCTTTCCTCTCCTGAGTCTAATAAGGAGGCCCTTCTGCGCAGACACGGACGGTTGCATCGCCTCCTTGAAAAGAGACATCCTCACGCTGATGGTCAAATGGGAAGATGCCAGTTGCCTCCAGAACCAGCAGGGCCTGGTCCCAAACCTCCTCCAGACCCTCCCTCGGAGCTGCAAGGAAATCAAAACGGCTCTGGAAGGAGCTCCAGGTAGGTAAGCCAGGAAGGAGACACGCCCGATCAGGGGCTCTTCGTAGGCATCTCAAGGGGGTTCGACCAAATGCCCCTTTACGTCCCTTCCGACTCTACAATTCTATGATTCTATGCTCACCGCGGTGTCAGGGAATGGTCTGAAAACGAGAACTGGGGACTGCATTCTATGGCAGACCAGCTTCTCTCTGATGGAGAGCTGTAGGGGGAAGAGTCGCCTCCCTCCGTCCACAACCTGTTCAGAAACAGAAAGAGACAGGAGCTGAACAGCTTAGGGAGGAGCTACCTAGTTACGAGATAATGACAAGGGAGACAGAAGGGAGGGTGCAGCTAGCTGAGACGCCACTTGAGAGTGTGGGGGACACTGCCCTCACCATGGACTCGGAGGTCCGAACGTATCAGGGAGCAAAAGAGGCAGAGGGTCGGAGGAAGGATTTAGAGTAGCCAGCTACCCTCCTTGTGAAGAGCTGTATATTTGTGCTTGCGACATGATGCTGTAATAAAAGGACCATAAATATATCAAATGCTCGTTAATTCTTATCTGTGGAGTTCCCGAAGGGAGGGGAGGACTCTCCACACCTGAGATGTGGCAAGGATTACAAAACGTGATCAGAGTCAATGCCGCCAACGGAGAGAGGGTCATAATGATAGCTTGTTTGGCTCATCGGCAGATGGGTTGTATTTCCTGAGCACGGAGGATGGTGAGATCTACCAAACCTTCTGCGACATGTCCACCAATGGAGGCGGCTGGACGCTGGTGGCCAGCATCCACGAGAACAACATTTATGGGAAGTGCACCCTGGGAGATCGCTGGTCTAGTCAACAAGGGAACACTGCCAATTACCCAAGTGGAGAAGGCAACTGGTCCAATAACAACACCTTTGGGACAGCTGTGGGCTCAACGTGTGATGACTATAAGGTGAGGCTCTGTTACCTTTCTTGAGTTTCTTGAGGACGTGGGTGGCGCTGTGGTCTAACCACTGAGCCTCTTGGGCTTGCCAATCAGAAGGTCGGCGGTTTGAATCCCTGCAACGGGGTGAGCTCCTGTTGCTCGGTCCGAACTCCTGCCAACCTAGCAGTTCGAAAGCACACAGTGCAAGCAGATAAATAGGTACCGCTGTGGCTGGAAGGTAAATAGCATTTCCATGTGCTCTGGTTTCCTTCACGGTGTTCTGTTGTGCCAGAAGCAGCTTAGTCACGCTGGCTAGCTCAGTTGGGGGGGGGGCTTGTGGACAGGTCAAATGACCTCCGTGGGCTGCTTCCAGCCCATGGGCCTTAGGTTGCTGACCCCTGCCCTATAACTTCCTGCCTAACTTTTCATTCCACTTTGGTTGCGTTATGGAGTCGTCCCTCTAGATGGCAGCAATGTGTTAACCTTGTGGAAGCATCACAGAACAACTACCGTATTTTTCGCTCTATAAGACACACGTTTTCCCCTCCAAAAATTAAGGGGAAATGTGTGTGCGTCTTATGGAGCAAATGCAGGCTCCATGGCTTCAGCGAAAGCAACACAAAGCCTCCGTTTCTCCTGCTGCTTCACTGAAGAGGCGCTGCGGAGAGAGGGAGAGAATTTTCCCACCTTGTTCTCCCCCTCTAAAACTAGGTGCGTCTTATGGTCAGGTGTGTCCTATAGAGCGAAAAATACGGTATTAAAGCAGAGTCTTGTGTGGATGGTCCATTATGAATCCGCCACCGAGGCACTCTGATTGCAGAATAAGGCCCTGACTAAATATATAGGTGTTTTCCCCTACCCTCTTTTAATATTTTACAGAATCCAGGCTACTCTGACCTCCAAGCACGGGATATGGCCATCTGGCATGTCCCAAACAACACCCCCATGAGGGAATGGCGTGACTCTGCCTTCTTGAGGTATCACACCGAGACCGGGTTCTTGTCTGTAGAAGGAGGGAACCTTCACGGGCTTTATCAGGTAACTGATGTGGCTGAATGGACAGTCAATATTTAGTGCCTCAGTTAGCCTGGACCTCTCACAAGGAGGTGGCGATGTGTGTTGGAGAGCAGGAGATTTCCAAATACCCGAAAGCCTCAGATGTAGATCTCAGAGGTCCAGGTTCCCATCACATCACAAAGCCACTTCCGGCCTGCCCAGGAGGTAGGGTTGCGGGCTTCACGCCCACCCCCACGTGAGCGGGGGCTGGTTTCAGCCCCCGCGAGAACAGGGGAATCCCGGCTGGGTCTGCCCTATTTAGGGCCGGCGCAGAGGGGGCTCGCCCTCTTTTCGCCGGCTCGCCCCCATGTTTTCCCACCCTCCCTCCCTTTAACTAGGCTTAGGTAGGTCTTTGACTTTGCTATGGACTTTGGTCTGTCGCCGAAAGGTAGGAAAGGTAGGAATTTTTCCCAATTGGCAATTTGTAGCCTTTTGGTTTTTCGCCTACCTCATAGCAACTCGTCACAACTTTTCGGCATTGGCGGTAGGCATTGGTAAGAAGGGGTTAAGAGGATGTGTGTGGGGGGAGGAACGCCATCACCTCCCCCCAGCGAGCGAAGGGTGGTCCGTTAAAGGACTCCGGGGGGCGTGGCCCTGTCCGAACGCCTATGGAGGTGTGGGCCAAAGGCACGCCCCAGAGCGGTAACCCGGGGGAGCTCCTAGTCGACGTGCCTCGGCAGGAGACTCCCCCGATAAAGTGTTAACCCTTCCCCGTGTCTCCAGCAAATGGGCTGGAGCCGGATAGTCGATAGGACCAATGCCTAAGCCAATGCCTCTCATTCCTGAATTCAATAAAGTTGTGGCCTAATTCGCCCAATTAACCTTAATTATGGTGTCTCGTGTCTTTATTTATCCTGGTGGGGGGCGGGAACTCGCCACGCAACTTCACTCTGCCCTCTGTTATGACTTCATTAGGGAAAACATGGGAAAGAGATGCTTGCCATGCCCCCATGGCCCAACCCCCGGGTGTACAGCATGAGCGCCGCTCTGGGTGTCGGAGCAGCTAGCTTCACCTCTGTCTGGAGGCTGTAGATGCTTCTGAATGCTAGTTGTTGGAAACCGGAGAAGGGGAGAATATCTCTTGTGCCCTGGCCCTCCTTGAGGGTTTCCCATTGGGGCATTGGGTTGACCAATGAGAGAATAGAATACTAGACTAGATGGGCCATTGGTCTGATCCAGCAGGCTTTTCTTATGTCCTTAAATGTGATCAAATTAATAAGTAAATAAGCAAGGACACAGGGAGGATGATGCAATTACAGTGGTACCTCGGGTTACATACGCTTCAGGTTATAGACTCCGCTAACCCAGAAATAGTGCTTCAGGTTAAGAACTTTGCTTCAGGATGAGAACAGAAATTGTGCTCCGGTGGTGCGGCAGCAGCAGGAGGCCCCATTAGCTAAAGTGGTGCCTCAGGTTAAGAACAGTTTCAGGTTAAGAACGGACCTCTGGAACGAATTAAGTACTTAACTCGAGGTACCACTGTATATTCTTTTTAAACAAATTTGATGCTCAGGCTTGTATGCTTCTAAGTTGAACAGGCCAAGGTCTCTCTCTCTCTCTCTCTCTCTCTCTCTCTCTCTCTCTCTCTCTCTGGTTTATTTCCCATTTGTTCTTCTTTCCAGCAATACCCAGTCAAGTTTGGGCTCGGCAGCTGCCCAGGTAATAATGGCCCCATTGTCCCTGTCGTCTATGACACCGGAAATGCACAGCAGACGGCGTTCTATTACTCTCCAAATTCCAGAGGCAAGTCCATTCCGGTCTGAAGATACACCCACATGGATTTTCCTACAAGGATCCTGGGAACTTTAGTTTGTTAAGGGAATTGTAGCTTGGGGAGGGGTAAGTTAGAACCCACAGGATTCTTTGGGGGGCAGAGCTCTGTGCTTTAAAGGTAAGTTGAATGTGCATCATCCATTTTATGGACGTGAGCTTTGTCCCCATGCCTTTCAAAGAGGATTACACAAATTCACGGAGGAGGAGAAAGCTGTCAATTGCTATCAGCCACCAAGACTGTGTTCTCCCTCCCCGCCTCTCTGTCTTTCCAGGTGAATTTGTCGCTGGCTACATACAGTTCCGGGTCTTCAACCACGAGAAAGCTGCCATGGCGCTCTGTGCTGGGATCAAAGCCACCGGCTGTAATACAGAAACGGTGAGTTGTAAGTTGGTGGAAAGAGAGCCAGGACTCAGCTACATTATTGTTGTTGTTTAGTCGTGTCCGCCTCTTCGTGACCCCCTGGACCAGAGCACGCCCGGCCCTCCTGTCTTCCACTGCCTCCCGCAGTTTGGTCAAACTCATGTTTGTAGCTTCGAGAACACTGTCCCACCATCTCGTCCTCTGTCGCCCCCTTCTCCTTGTGCCCTCCATCTTTCTCAACATCAGGGTCTTTTCCAAGGAGTCTTCTCTTCTCATGAGGTGGCCAAAGTCTTGGAGCCTCAGCTTCAGGATCTGTCCTTCCAGTGAGCACTCAGGGCTGATTTCCTTCAGAATGGATCGGTTTGATCTTCTTGCAGTCCATGGGACTCTCAAGAGTCTCCTCCAGCACCAGAATTCAAAAGCAGCTACATTAGCAAAGAAAAAAGGAACTGAACGCGTTTTACACATGCAACAGCAGATGGCGGAAGGGAGAAGGAATAGTTTAAAACGAGATTTCCCCAGCGGCGGAGCTAGCTGCTCAGGCACCTAGAGGGGTGGGGGTGGAGGAGCTGCCCAGGGGGGCCCTTGGTGCCCATTGGGGGCAAGCGGCACTGCAATCAGCAGCCATTGGGGGCAATCGGTGCCCAGGGGGGCGGGGTGTGATCCGCTCAGGGGGGGTTTTGTCACCCCTCTTAGGGATGACACCCGGGGTGAGCTGCTGCCAACTACCTACACCCTTGGATTTCCCCTTGGATTTTTTCTCCTTTTATTTAAAACAATATAATTTCTGGCTTACCGTACTTTTCCGGGTATAAGACTAGGTGTTTTAAAATTTAAAATTATGTTGATAATTGTGGGTTGTCTTATACATGGATACAATCTCCCCCCATTTTCTCAATTTGGAGTCCCCAAAATAGGGGGTGGGGCATCTTATACTTGGGGGCATGTTATAAACGAAAAAATGCAGTACAGTGGTACCTCGGGTTAAGTACTTAATTCGTTCCGGAGATCCGTTCTTAACCTGAAACTGTTCTTAACCAGAAGCACCACTTTAGCTAATGGGGCCTCCTGCTGCCACCGTGCGATTTCTGTTCTCATCCTAAAGCAAAGTTCTTAACCCGAGGTACTATTTCTGGGTTAGCGGAGACTGTAACCTGAAGTGTCTGTAACCTGAAGCATCTGTAACCCCAGGTACCACTGTATTTATAGTGGTTTCCCCACTGTGTTTAGATCCACTCCCGGGGTGGTGTAGCGGTTAGAGTGTCGGACTAGGACCTGGGAGACTGTGGTTCAAATCCCCGCTCAGCCACGGAAATCACTGGGTTTTACCTTTTGGGGTGGGGGTGGGGGGTAGTTGCTGCCTCTCAGACTAACCTACCTCACAGGGTTGTTGCGGGGATTAAATGGGGGGGGGGGGAGGAAACCACGCCTTCCACTTTGCAGGAAAAAAAAGTGTGATAAATACCGTATTTTTTGCTCTATAAGAATCACTTTTTCCCTCCTAAAAAGTAAGGGGAAATGTGTGTGCGTCTTATGGAGCGAATGCAGGCTGCGCAGCTATCCCAGAAGCCAGAACAGCAAGAGGGATCGCTGCTTTTGCTGTGCAGCGATCCCTCTTGCTGTTCTGGCTTCTGGGATTCAGAATATTTTTTTTCCTTATTTTCCTCCTCCTCCAAAAACTAGGTGCGTCTTGTGGTCTGGTGCGTCTTATAGAGCGAAAAATGCGGTAAATAATAATAAAAGAGGCAGGATAAGTTTGGGAGCTGCTTTGTCCCACTGGCGAAGCCGAATATGATGAAGGCCACTCCCAGTTCCGAGCTAGACTCTCCCAAATTTCCTGTCTCCAGTTCTGTGTCGGTGGAGGAGGGTACTTTCCAGAATCAAGCCGGCAGTGCGGCGACTACACGGCCTTCGACTGGGACGGCTACGGCACCCACACTGCCTGGAGTGTTTCAAAACAGTTGCTGGAGTCTGCAATGCTGATTTTTTACCGCTGAGTCCAAGACCGCTGCTGATTCTCTGAGCACCAGAACTTTGGACTGGAGAATGAGGACGTTTCCCCCTAGCTAAATCTCATCTCATGTCAACAAGGCTAATACAACCATCTGGTTCATACGAGTCTCAGTCTTTCTTGCATCATCCTATCAAAAGCATCGTGCCACTGCCCATGAATTCTAGTTTCGTCTTTTCGTGGTTGCATTCTGACCAAGCTGTCTGCTTACAACATTGCGGGGAAAGGAATGAATATCGCTGTTTGGGGGAAGGGAAGGCATTTGTGACGAGGGGGTGGAAATTCATATCAGCTTGCATTTGACTTGCTAAGCTGTTTCATTAGCCCTTCCCGAAATACTATGGGAAGCAGAACCGCCCTTCCAAATTGGCACCTTCTCGAATTCTGTGGTGCAGTTCTCCATTCAAACGAAAATGGTATATCAGGAGAAACTGTGCCTAAAGAAATATATATGTGTGATGCATTCTGTCAGGGTGGTTCTTTGCCAAAGTGTGTATGTAATGGTTCTAGGGGGTTGCTCATGTGTAAGTTGCCGCCACTCTTGGCTTGGTTGCCTGGTTGAACCCTTTCTGTCTGGACAGCCCTTCACTGCGTGGCTGTCTCAGTCGCTGGCAGAATCCGTCAGTGGGCGTTTCTTAAACTTCTTCCAGCAAAAAAGTTCTTTGACGCCAAGTCTCCTCCTACTCTCCCTGCACGGAAGTCTTCTGCGCAGGGAGGGTGTGGGCAGCGGAGTACTCGTGCTCTCCCCACTGGTCTCCGGTGAAGAGTCCTGGAGCCTTTTCTCCGATTCCCCCATCTGCCCCCCTTCTCTCCTGGTGTTACTTTGATTTCCTTCCCCAGCAGCTGGGCTGCCTCTCTCCCTGCTGGGACCCTCTCCGGCATCGCTCTGGAGCCTTCCCTCCACCTCTGTCTCTGATGGCAGTTCCCTGACAGTGTACATTAGGTACAGCTGCATGCAAAAAAATAATAATTGTAAGTGTCAGGATGATATGTGGGTGCTAGCTGAGATAACAACCCAGGATTCCAGCCAGCTTTTACAAGATTTATTAAGTCCCAAAACTATGTACAATCCGAAACTCTTAAAAGCATGCCTTCCTCAGTTTCTATCAGTTGCCGGAAGTGGCTTGTGCCTTTTCCCTTTCCAGCATAGAAACTTCCTGAGCCACCCCCCTTTTCCTCCTCTCCTTACTTAAAAACCGAAGCGTTGGAGGCTGTTCCTTTCTCTCTGTTTCTGTGTTTCCTGACAGCCCCTCCTACTCCTCTCTCTCGGATAAAGTGCAGCTGCTCATTAAAGGAGGTGGCTCCCTGTACATTCCTATCTCTCCCCCCTTCTCAGCCAACAGATCCCTGACAGTATGGATTATTATCACTATGAACTTTATTAACTGCCTTTCACCAGCAGGCCCCAGGGTAGGTTACCACACTTTAAAATTCAGAATTAAAACAGTTAAAACATAATTGAATTCGCATTAGCTTTGGTCATCCTTGTTTAAAACAAAAGCTGGTCTGTCATCCACTCAAAGCTCCTCTTCTTTAGTTTATAGAAATAAGGGTAACTCAAGACTGATGATCTTTTTGAAGATTTGCCGTGGGCTTGAAAATCCCTTCCTAATCAGATTTTTTACTCCTCCAGGGAAGTTTGAGATTCACTTGAAAAGTCAGTCAGCATCTTGTGTTCGCTGCTGAATGGACCATTTTATTTCTGGATAGACTTTTTTTTTGGAGGGAGTACTCAAAGTTTCAGTTTTGATTGAAGGATTATTTGAACGGAGTTTCCATCCTCAGTCTCCTATTTTGCTGAGGGGTATCCTGGCTCTTTCTCCCAAAAAAGACCCCTAACAACAACAGTGTTATAAGAAAAACTGCTCCTATTGCCTTATGGGGTATTCCGGAGCCCATACAGAGTCCTTAAGTGGGTTCCCTATCAGTAGAAGAAATAACAGAGGCCAACCAGAGGATATTGAGAAGCAAAGCAGCTAGTAAGCCTGATCTTTATTCAAGGAACTATTGCAACAGGGTCCCCACTCACCACACGCAGGAGGGAGGAGAACCCTGAACAACGGTGTGCAAGCCCTTATATAGACTCTTGAAATTGCCCACCCTGTAGCCCAAGACCACCTCCCAAAACATCATACATACATCACAGAAGGAGGCGGTCTACAGCAGAAATCCTGTCTGCCAGGATACCTGATAAGGGTCACTGGTTGCATTACCCGGGCAGCCTGGCCATTCTTTTGTGATGGTTAATACTTTTAGTTCCTGAATCCAGGTCACAGGCTCACCCAATTCATATGCAAATGCGCCCTTAAGACAAGATTTGCAAGCAAAAAAACAATGGGAAGGCTTTCCCCATTTGCCTCCCTTACAGCAGAGGAATATTTGAGGTAACTGGGAGAGTCAAAATGGCTTCAGGATTGCTCTCCTGTACTATTTCAGACAAATGGTTCATATATTTAGATATGCGTGCATTTACAGTGGTGCCCTGCGAGACGAATGCCTCGCAAGACGGAAAACCCGCTAGACGAAAGGGTTTTCCGTTTTGGAGGCGCTTCGCAAAACGAATTTCCCTATGGGGGGAAATGTCTTGCGAGTTCCTGTGGGTTTTTTCCCCTTTCCCCCCCCCTTTTCCTAAGCCGCTAAGCCGCTTATCAGCTGATCCGCTGATAAGCCGCTTAACAGCTGATCGCTAAAAGCCGCTAAACCGCTAATAGCGCTAATCCGCTATGGTGTCAATGGGCTTGATTCGCAAGACGAAAAAACCGCTATACGAAGAGCCTCACGGAACGGATTAATTTTGTCTTGCGAGGCACTACTGTATGAATATTTATTCTATATTTCCAGGGGTTGGCAAGGTTTACCTCGCCTGGGCCGGTTCACTCCAGCACAGATCCCTCTGTGGGCTGGATCGTGTGCGCGTGTTCATGCGTGCGCTCAAGAATTCCAGCATCTGTGTCTGCGCAGATGCGGTTTCTGGCATCTGCGCATGCACAGACATGGCTTCCAGCGCCGTGGAAACGAGTCCCCGCACTGTGCTGCGCCAGTTTAGTGCAGCGCACAGGGACTTGCCAAACAGGCGGCTCAATTTGGGGGCAGCTCATGGGCTGGTTAAAGGACCCCTTTGGGCTGCTTGTGGCCCATAGGCCTTAGGTTGCCTACCCTGGTTTGAGACCTTAAAGTTCTTAGAACAAGAGCAGGATCGGAGTTCAAGGACACATTTCCAGACAGGCAAAAAGACCCCCGGGAGGGTGCAAAGCAGGGAAAGTGAGAGACATGGTGTGGGGAGAGTCTCAGGGGGCAGACAGAGTAGCCTAGGGGGGGGGGTACATCTGGTCCACAGGCCTGAGCCCCCACCCTCAATCTAGAAGATGAAATATACTCGGAGTCGAGAGTGGATTTCATGCTCTTTATTCAGCTCATAGCGGTGAGGAGGAATGGACGTTCCCCCAGAATGTCTGCTTTATATACATTATTTACACAATGGGCCCCACGTGATTGGCTAATTCCGGGATTCTCCTGTAGGCCAATCAGGTTGCGGGTTCACTTCCACCTGGAGATGGATTGGGTGGCTCCTGTGGACCAATCAGACTGCTGCATTCTGAATCCTATTGTTCTAGGACCAATCAGACTGCTGCATTCTGAATCCTATTGTTCTAGGACCAATCAGGCTGCTGCATTTTGGTTCCTATTCAACTCAGTACATAACAGACGACCACCTTCTTTCTTTCCGATAAGCCCTGCTTAAGAGAGTTAGCAACTGCTTCAGGTTCAGGTAACTTAGTCAGACTGAAAGTTGTGGTCAGGAAAGGGAGGAAATGCCTTTACATTTTCCAGCAGATATACACAACCTAAAACTTCATTTTTAAATTTATTATTATTATTATTAACCACCAAGGAAAGGAATGTGAGTCACAGGGTTAGCAAAGATTAAAAAATAAATGTAAAGACCTGCTCAGCTCCCTTTTACATATGTTTGCGAGGAATGTAGGTTACATATTACTCTTTTCCCCCCTAAAAAAATGTTTAGGAGTACTCTCATTTTCCTACTCGTATTGAAATACTGCCCCTCAATGAGGCCAAACTTAGATTCACAAAATGTTTAGGGGTGTGCATACCCCCAGAAAAAAGCACTGTATGTAGGGGATTCCCTGCCTAGAGTTTAGAGAAGGAAGAATCTCCGTCTGGTTTCTATTTTAGCATGAAGCTCCCTTGTAGATAAGGAATGAGTCAAAAACCGAAGCGAAACCGCCCTTTGCATTTTGAATTACTATTATTATTTGCTCCTCTCCAAATTTTGCCTGTGGTTTAACCCACAGCGCCACCCGCGGGAACCAAAATGCTGACCAATTTTCCTGAACTTTCCCCCCAAGTAACTCAAAGTGGCATGCCTTCTATGGGTAGGTAAGGGTCAAGAGAGCTACCTTTAAGAGGACTTGGTTTATTTTGTTGGTATTTTTTACAGCTGTTTCCCCAAAACATCAATAAAAAAACTTAACCGGAGAAGCACCGAAGCCACTAAAAACACAACCTTCAGTCCGGCTGTGGAAAGTGTCTGCTCTGTGTCAAGTCCCAGAAATTTTCACCACGTTGTTGTTGCAAGCCTCCTCTTTTGGCATTTGCAAATCCGTAGCAAAAATAACCAAAACCATGTAAGGGGGAACAGATTATCATGTGCTCATTATGTCACAGTGTGAAATTTATTCCTCTTTACTTCCTCTTCCTTTAATTGTGTTGTTGGCATTTGCATGCTGCTGCATAGCACGAGGTTTTCTGTGTGGCTTAGAAAAAATTTAATTAAAAATTATTTTGCATACAACCATGATATTCAAAAACCCTATATATTCAAAAACCTTCCTCTAAAAAAACCCACCCTCTTTGCATTTTCAGAATTAAAAACCACAAAGAAAAGAAAAGAAATGAAAAGAAAAAGGCTTTCTATATATTCCCTTACTCAGCGCTTTCCTTCCTTCTAAAAATAATGTTTAGGGTGTTAACGGAGAAATCTGAGGGCTCCTTTGGAGAAAAAAACAAGGACACCTGCCAGGACTACCAGAGCAAAATAGCAGCCAGTAGGCTATTGAAGACTGTCGCGACAGGACTCCCACCTGCCACCAGGTGAAACAAAATGGAAGCCCAGAACAAAACAAGACCCCAACTTTTATCAGTTAGTAATCCCCCAAACTACAGCCCTAGAACTACATCACAACTACATCATGGCTACATCATTGAAACATCACAAAAAGGAGGGGTTGAGGGAGGAGTTGTGGTGGTAACCTGAGTGTCCTGTCACCTGGCTGGTTCCTCCTTACCCCCTCCCCATGAGTCATTTCCAGAGGACAAAGGGGAGTTGGCAGTTTCCTGCCCCCAGAGGGAAGATCTGATCATTTGTTCCAGTCCGTGTTGAATCCACTCCCATATGCAAGTCCTTTGTGACCTTGATGGTCTTCTGTCTGGGACCATCAAGGTTGTCATGCCAACTGGGCAGGGCTCCTGTGTATGTGCTGGTATGCTCAAGGGATAATGTCTGCCCTGTATCAAACTTTCCTCATTTTGTAGTCCTTCCTTCATGGAGTAAAATAAAAGTGGAATGGTGCAGATCTGATGTATGGTTGATTTTCTATGAATTTATAACAGAAGCGTAGCATATGTCGTGTGTGAGTGTGTGTCGAATTTGTATAAACTGAAGGTTTTTTTTGGGGGGGGGTTTCCTGCGACAAGGGGTACTCTAATTTTCCTACTCATATTGAAATACTGCCCCTTAATGAGGCCAAAGTTAGATGCACAAAATGTTTAGGGGTGTGCGTACCCCTGTGTCCCCCCAGGAAAAACACCACTGCCCTTTGTAAAGATTTCTGAGTAATCCTGGCAGTTGTGGAATAAGAAGGCAAGTCCTCTTTTGGCTCAGTAACCAGTTAAAAAACAGGAGGCAGAGAGTTAAAAAAACAAGAGGCAGAAAGGAACATTCCCTCCCACCCCAAAAATTTAAGGAATGTAAGATGTGAGCCCCACCATGGACTGGTATATGAGCTTGTTAAAATTCTCTGTAGTTTATGCTTCATCATAATCTTTGCTTTGACTGTAAGCAGGGGAAAAACTCAGTTCCTGACCATGAAGTCATGAGCATAAACTCATGACCGTAACATAAACAGCTGAGTTTTCCAAAAAACAAACAGGGCCAGCAGCTTTTACCCTAAATATGGAACTGTTGATAGAAGCAACATTTCTTGAGCTGGGACTTGTGGACATCCGGTGATTCTGAACATTGAACAATTCAGGGCAGACAAAATAAAATAACTTCTTTATGCGGCTCGCAGTTAAACTGTGGCACTCCGGTGATGACCATCAACTAGGGTAGATATAAAAGAGGATGAGACAAATCTGAGAAGGACAATTAGCCATGATGGTTATGCTCTGATTCCATAGCTGGAGGCAGAGATGCTTCTGAATATCAGTGGCTAGAAGCCAAAGGAGGGAAGAGTTGCTCTTATGCTCAGATCCTGATGGCTCAGGATACTTCCAAGAAGTATCTGCCTGGCCATTGCAAAACCTCCAACATTTCTATGTTGAAAATAGGGATGTCCTAAGGAAAAGAGGGACATTCCGGGATCAAATCAGAAACCGGGACGGTTTCTGTAAATCCAGAACAGTAAACCCTGGAAAATAATAATAATAATAATAATAATAATAATAATAATAATAATAATAATTTATACCCCGCCCTCCCCAGCCAAAACCGGGCTCAGGGCAGCTAACACCAGGTATAAAAACAATTGATTAAAATACAACTTAAAAACAAGATTAAAATACAACATTAAAATGCAGCCTCATTTCAGTAGAAACTCAAATTAAAAACTTTTTGGGGATGAAAACGTCAAATCTTCACCAAGGCCAACTATCCAGACTGGTCCTACGTGAGCCAGAAAAAAGCCAGGGAAGTCCCCAAATAGGAGTTCCATCACAGAAGGAGAAAGGAAAAAGGACAGAGGGGAAGGGGATCCATAACTGTTATGTACTGAGTTGAATAGGATCCAAAAGGCAGCAGTCTAATTGGTCCTAGCACAATAGGATTCAGAATGCAGCAGTCTGATTGGTCCACAGGAGCCACCCAATCCAGCTCCAGGTGGAAGTCAATCCACAACCTGATTGGCCTACAGGAGAATCTTAGAATTAGCCAATCAAGTGGGGCCCATTGTGTAAATAATGTATATAAAGCAGACATTCTGGGGGAACCTCCATTCTTCCTCACCACTAAGAGCTGAATAAAGAGCATGAAATCCACTCTCGACTCCGAGTATATTTCAATAAGAATGGACTGATACAGCGTGAGACAGTTCCCTATTGAAAACAAGGTTTTATTCAGGACCACGAAGACGAAAACCTTGCTTTTGTTTGTAGGAAAGGGTCATGGGCTCAGTAGGGAAGGTTTTCTTACGAGGAAGCTTTGAATCTGAAACTAAAGCAAGGCAGCCATCTCTTCTCAAAGCGAAGTAGGGGGGAATGCTCTCTATTCTCATAAAAGCTGAAAACACATCACAAAAAAGCATGCCGCTAGCCTTCGGTGTTCAGCAATCGGTTGCAAGAACTTAGGTCAAAATGCAATACTTCTCTCCCCTCGGCAGACATTCCCACAGCCTGCTGTCTTGCCAACCCGAGAGCAGAGGATGGAGACATCTGCACCGTTCGGCTGCTCCAAGCAACGGCCGAGCCTGTCGTGTGGGCGTCGTGGTCAGAGGGTGGCCTACTTGTGGCTGCAGAGAGGTGGTGGCCTTCAGGCGTGAGAGGGATGAGAAACCAGAAGAGGCCTCAAGGTCTCGGCCTTGCTCAGCAGCCTCGCGGTTGGGTTTGCAGAAGTTATGGTCAGGACCTTTGCAGCTACATCATAGCCGTCTGCGCTTGGGGAACTTTTTAGCTCACGACAAAGACCTTGGTATTCTCTGGGAAGAACTGCATTCGAAAACAAAGCTCTAGCGCTGCACATTCACCAGAAGAAGGACAATAACGTACTCTCCATCAGTCCTCTGGTGAAAAGAGGGTTATTTCTCACTTCCCTGCCAACCGACCCTCCTTGACACCCCCCCCCCCCATTTTTTGACACCACCACAGAACATTTTCTATCCACAGGGCGAGTGCCACGACTGCTACCTCAATGGGACACAGCACACACAACCTCCACCGTCCTGAGAAAACCCGTTAATCCCAGTTTTATTATATTTCATTCTTTGGTAGATTTTATTCTTTGGTACTAAAAGGAAAATGCACACCAATAAATACATTTTAGAAAGGGGCAAGGTGTGTTGTCAGCACCTGGGCAGCAAAATGGGATGGCCTTCAGGTTGCAGTCTTCTCTACTAAGGTGAGGTGTTTTGTGTTTCTCGTTAAATTTTGATACCAGCTTCTAAGTTTGCCTCCATTGGTATAAATTGGAAAATGCAACTTTAATGCGAATGGTGCCTCTTTTTCAGTGATGCAATGAATGCCCAACCTCAATCTGCCGGAGAAGAGAGGGAATCTGGAAGTATTTTCCAATCATGGTGCTGCCACTGAGGAGACACTGTCTCTTTTAAATGCCTGGCTGATACCAAGAGAGAGGGGGTGGCGGTGCCCCTGAAGCTGGTCAGGGAAGAAAAGGTGGGGAATCCATTTGTGAGCAGGTGGTCTCTGAAGTTCGGCCCAGTATACCTAAAGGAGCGTCTCCACCCCCATCGTTCTGCCCAGACACTGAGATCCAGCGCCGAGGGCCTTCTGGCGGTTCCCTCACTGCGAGAAGCCAAGTTACAGGGAACCAGGCAGAGGGCCTTCTCGGTAGTGGCGCCCTCCCTGTGGAACACCCTCCCACCAGATGTCAAAGAGAACAACAACTATCAGACTTTTAGAAGACATCTAAAGGCAGCCCTATTTAGGGAAGCTTTTAATGTTTGATGTATTAGAGGATTTTAATATTTTTTGGGAAGCCGCCCAGAGTGGCTGGGGAAGCCCAGCCAGATGGGCGGGGTACAAATAATAAATTCTTCTTCTTCTTCTTCTTCTTCTTCTTCTTCTTCTTCTTCTTCTTCTTCTTCTTCTTCTTCTTCTTCTTCTTCTTCTTCTTCTCTGACCCTAAGCCAAGCATGTGCAAAGTCCGGCCCGGGGGCCTAATCCGGCCCTCTGGTCGGTTTAATTTGGCCCTTGTGTCAGCTTATTTCCTGGGCTAAAATCCTTTAAAAAGTCCAGCAACTTCACACGTGTTCACTTGATCAAATCTGTTTGGACACTCATGCCAATATCAACACTTTTAAAACCAAGCTCTTGTGTGAGTTTCATTTTCTCCTCATTCATAGCTGTGGATCCAGTGTTCTGTAAATTTTCCTCCCTTGCTTCGTGCTTCCTGACCCAAAGATGACCTTCCTGTTTTTCAAACTCGGGAGATTCCAGCTGTGCAGCCCTACCCAAAATACCCCAGTTCAGCTCAGGTGGACTTCTGCCATTCTCTCCCCCCCCCCTTCACTTCCCAGTTAGATTTCAGCAGTCGTCATCCTCTGAGCAGAAAAGTGTCTGGTTTGTTTAAGACAGCAGCATTACAAGCAGAAGCACCTCAGCAGAACATGATGTTGTAGGTTTGGGTGGGTGCGTGTGAGTTCGGTCAGTCTAGATGATGCCTGAGTCCCTTCCAGTTCTTGGAGTCTTGTACCCAGTTAGGGTTCAAATCCAGCAGAGGAGGAGGTTGCTGAACTTATAAGGCAAGGACCATAGTTGGGCACTTAAGTGTCCTCATCAGCATCCCCAAAGAATGAACCGGGTTGCAAGAATTGCACCTAAGTAATGGTGCCTTGCACTTGCAAGCTAATGGCTGGGGCTTTCTTCTGCCCGCTCATCTAGTTGATGTCAGGGACCATGCTGAGGAGGACTGCACTGAGGAAGAATGGTGGGAGCCACCCCCTCTCCCTTATCCTGATCCTGATTCTTCCCAGGAGCAGGAGGACAGTACAGTGAACCCTCAGCTTACGTTACCTCCGGGTAAAGTAATCTTCGGGTTGTGAACGCGGCCAACCCGGAAGTGGGTTTGCCGCTCGCGCGTGTGCAGAAGCAGTCATCCAGTTATGAAATTTTCGGGATACAGCCTGGCCTCTGGAACAGATCCCATTCGTAACCAGAGGTACCATGTATAGATTTGGAACAGTGGTTTGCAGAGGGGCACAGCTCAGAAGGCAGAAGCTGGGAAATGCTGGATGGGGAACAGCTAGCAGAAGAAACACTAGAAGAGAGGGAGTTAACAAATTCAGTCTCTGGACAGCATTCAATCCTCCCTCCCCACCGTCTCCAAAGTCAGAGAGCTCAGAAAGTGTCAGAACAGAAAGCGCAGAGGTTACAAACTCAGATTACAAGATGTAGGGGTGACGTAGATTAATAGGGACAGGGGTGGTGGTGTGTGAGCCTTAATTGGGAGCAGAAGTGATGGTCAGGATCTTTGCAGCTTCATCATAGCCGTATGCACTTTGGGAACTTTTTGGCTCATGACAAAGAACTTGGTATTCTCTGAGAAGAACTGCATTCTAGGAGATGTGTTCTTTGTTCTCTCACGGTGGGAAGAGTAAAGATTCTAACTGGCAAGCCGTTCCTTTTGTTTGATCTTCTTATCTGCTGCCGGGGGAGGGGGGGGAGCCAATTCCCCGAAGCCTGACAGTTGCTAGGTAGGAGAACAAAAGCCAGAGAGAGTGAGAGAGAGGTGGGCTTCAAGGAGACTGGAAGCTGCAGACACAGGGACATGTTTGCTCTGTGCTGGATCCTAAGTTGTGACGCACGGAGATCTTTGGGGGTGTTAGTGCTGTGAGCCTTTCCATCTTATGCTCCGGTTGCACAGGTGTGTAAATAAAAACATATATCCTAAAGACACCACAGTCTCTGCTGGGTTCTGCTCCAGCCTCAGGTAGCCTTCATTCCAAGGAAACTGGATCTAGGAACCTGCCTGGAACCGCTGGAGTCCCTCACCTCTCAGAGCTTAGGGTGGCATGTAACAATGTTCCTTAAGGTTTGGGCCACCGGTGTGGCACCCAAGGGTGCAGTCGTGACCTCGAGATCTTCTCCTGCCACCTGTGAAGCCTCTGAGGGTGCCCTCCGTGGTCAGAGGCAGTGATGTATCTGAAGAGCAGCTGTTGGAAACCACAGCGAGATGAGGCCTTCAGCTTTCCAGAGCAAATGGTTCCTAGTGCGGGCTTCCGAAGACCATTGACAGCCTTTGGAATGAATGCCATAAGATGAGTCTGCAGGATCATAGCCAATGACCCATCCTTTTCTCACAACTGGCCCACCTCAGATCTCTTTTAGGAGGCTTACAAGCAGGATTCGAGCCCAACTGCTATTCAGACACACCCTTCAACTGAATGTTCCCCACCTGTTTGCTCTCCCAATAATCTCCACCCTTAATTATTATTATTTTGCCATATATTTTATTGCAGTCCAAATTACCCTGGGCAGCTGCACTGGCAATCTGACTGTGGTTCGCTCCATATCATTTCTGGCACATTAACAACCTTGTGGTAAGATAAGCAAAAGCTGTGGGGCCAGCAGAAGCAACAAATTATATTTGCAGAAAGGCGGCTGCTCATCCTGGAGCCACTCGGTGACATCCCTGTTTTCCCACAATTGAGAGATATTTGCAGCTTCCCCATTTTCTAAGCCACAATCCCTCTCATTTGCTCCCAACCCCCTTCACACAGACAACTGGTTACTTGTCTAGTTCAATTCCCCCTGCTGTTGATGCAGAACCTGCTATCTTATCATCATTTGAAGAGAGGGGAGAAGAGAAATATGCAAAACACTGGCTCTCTTGCAAAGAGGGGGAGAGGCCAGTTCTGGTGAATTAGAAGCCTGGAATGAGCTCACTGGGTGATTCCTGGTTCCTTAGAATGCTCTGCCCAAAGGTTTTTGCGTGTGTGCTTTTGGAAAGTCCCAAAATCTTAGTAGATGAGTCCTTTGCCACAAAGGGTGGCGCCTCAGCTTGGGAGCCCCCTCCCAAACGATATTTGAGCTCACACACTGAAGAAATGATTAAAGACTTTTTTCTTAAAAACAAAACAAAAACTTGTCTGGCTATTTGGATCCTGAAGTATTCTTCGTTGCAAGAGTTTTCTTGCTGGTTTTTTTGCTATTTGATTTATTGGCCTTTTTTTTTGTTTTGTTAAACCTACCCATGTTTCCTAAGGAGGTTTAAAAAACCAGTAGGAGAACACTTTAATCTCCCAGGACATTCTATACAAGATCTCAAGGTAGCTGTCATATTACAAAAGAATTTCAGAAATAGACTGGAAAGAGAAGTTGCTGAATTACAACTTAGTACTAAACTTAAAACCACGGAGAGACCTGGTCTGAATAGAGACATTGGATTCTTACCTCGTTATACATGATAAAGCTATTTTTGGCCATCTCATCCCTTGCTTTTTTCCTGAAAGACCAACTGCAGTCATTAACAGTCGTCAACAGGTTTACCACACCTATCAGCCAATCACCCATTCCCACCACCCTTCTCAGTAATACCCCTCCCCACCCTCTCACTATATATAAAGGTCTGGTGACTTCTGTTTCAGTGTATCTGAAGAAGTGTGCATGCACACAAAAGCTCATACCAATAACAAACTTAGTTGGTTTCTAAGGTGCTACTGGACAATATGTTTATTTTTTAATATATATTTAAACTGAAGGACACCATCCTCTTTCTATGCTCCTCCTGATGGAAACATGCAGATGGCTTTTGTTCTCCTACCCAGCAGCTCGGAAAAGGGGCAGAGGAAAGACCCATCCATTAGCCTGCAGGGTACCACCACTTAGTTGTAGCTCTTGCAACTGAGCTCATTCTTTGGAGATGTTGATGAGGACACTAGAGCAGCCAGCTTTGTCTTACAGAGAAACGTTTCTGACCAGTTCAGCAATCTCCCCAGCTGTTAGATTCTAACCCTCATTGGGTACAGGACCCTGACAACTGGAAGGGCATCATCCATACAGACCCTACAAACCCACAACAGTATATTTAAAGTGTGCAGAGCTCTTTATGCACACCACCTGATTATCCCTGCAATGACCATTACTTATTGATTTGTTGCTAGGGACGCGGGTGGTGCTGGGGTCTAAACCACTGAGCCTCTTGGGCTTGCCGATCAGAAGGTTGGCGGTTCGAATCCCCGCGACGGGGTGAGCTCCCATTGCTCTGTCCCAGCTTCTGCCAACCTAGCAGTTCGAAAGCACACCAGTGCAAGTAGATAAATAGGTACCGCTGCAGCGGGAAGGTAAATGGTGTTTCTGTGGGCTCTGGTTTCCATCACAGTGTTCTGTTGTGCCAGAAGTGGTTTAGTCATGCTGGCCACATGACCTGGAAAGCTGTCTGTTGGCAAATGCTGGCTCCCTCGGCCTGAAAGCGAGATGAGCGCCACAACCCCATAGTCGCTTCTGACTGGACTTAAGTGTCCAGGGGTCCTTTACCTTTACCATTGATTTGTTGATTCAGTCTTGATCCTGCCCTTCTCCCTGAAGGGGCCTGGAGTAGCAAACACATCCATAATACAAGCATTGAAAAACATTCTAAAAAGCCGTTAAAAAGCTTTCCTTTAACCTGCGGTCTCAAGATTGCCAGGAACAATTGCCAAATGCCTGGGTTGTACAGGAAGGCTTTAAAATCCCTATTGAATATCAGTAATGAGGGAGACAGATGCACTTTACCAGGGAAGTGATTGCACAAGCATCACTGAGAAGGCATTTCAAACATTTCAACAACAACAACAGTTTAAAAACTTTCTCTCTCCCAGGGTCTGAAGTGGTTGGTATAGGGGAAAGTGCTTTTTACAGGGATTGGGGTCCCAAGCCATTTTGGGCTTTCTATGCGGGTGGCACTGTGGTCTAAATCACAGAGCCTAGGGCTTGCCGATCAGAAGGTTGGTGGTTCCGATCCCTGTGATGGGGTGAGCTCCCGTTGCTCGGTCTGTGCTCCTGCTAACCTAGCAGTTCGAAAGCATGTCAAAGTGCAAGTAGATAAATAGGTACCACTCCAGCGAGAAGGTAAACGGTGTTTCCGTGCACTGCTCTGGTTCACCAGAAGGGGATTAGCCATGCTGGCCACATGACCCGGAAGCTGTATGCCGGCTCCCTCGGCCAATAAAGCGAGATGAGCGCCACAACCCCAGAGTCGGCTATGACTGGACCTAATGGTCAGGGGTCCCTTTACCTTTTATGCTTGTATTTACACTTTGAATGGCAACCAGTGCAGCACTTTCAGAACTGGCATTGAACTGACCCATTGGCCTCTCCCACCTACCAGCCTAGCTGCCAAGCTCTGCACTAGCCAGCCCTACGTGCAGCAATTTACAATAGTCCAGTTAGGATTCCCATGTGATGTGCCTGTTCCCTGTGGCATCAGGCAACATCTGAGTTGTGTGTTTTGAGCTCCAGTCTTTATCTGTGCAGGAACGGAAGGAGAGGCCAGGATGTCAAAACCACAGGGTCTTTCTTCTCAGTTTGTGGGCTGCTTAGCACCTCGCAGTTGGCAAAAACAAACAAATAACACAGAAAACACCCCCCCCCCCACAGCAATAGCAAGTCTCCCCACAGAGCAGGAAAACCATCAACGTGTGAAATCAGATCTGTTCCTTGGCTTTTCCTATATACGTCTTAAAATGTGAATATTTAACACCAGAAGTTCTGGACCCCAGCTGCCCTGGACTCAGATGTGCTAATAATTCACACGTGCAGGTGCATATTTGCAAATATCAGACCTATGTATTAAAGCAGAAAAGACAAAGGCAGGCTAGGAATTGCAGCTGCATTGAAAAGAAGCAGCTGTCATGTCTCTTCCAACTACAGCAGTACCTCAGTTTTCGAACGTCTCCGTTGACGAACATTTCGGTTTTTGAACGCCGTAAACCTGGAAGTAAATGCTTCAGTTTTTGAAAAGGCCTCGGAAGTCAAACATGAAACGTGGCTTCTGCTGAGTGCAAGATCCTGAGGCCTAGCTGTCGGCTATTGAGTTTTCAGTTTTTGAATGTTTCAGAACTCGAACGGTCTTCTGGAACGGATTACATTCGAAAACTGAGGTACCACTGTATTTTGATGGACGATTTAGCTGACATTTTGCCGAAGATAATATGCATGATAGTCTGTTGCATTTTACTCAAAGTACCTTTAAAATGAACAGGCATGACGATGCAATAATAATAATAATAGATTTATACCCCGCCCATCACTCCAGGGCCATTGACTTCAATAGGTCTGCTCTGAGGAAAACTTAATGGAATACTACTCTAAAAACTACCAATGAAACTAGCTCGGGTGAATCTTGGAGCCCTGGAGCCCAATCCTCTCCTCGCAAAAAATGCCAGAGAGAGAGAGAGAGAGAGAGAGAGATGATCAGGTTCACAGCAAAGAGGCCTGACATCATTCCTTCCTGAAGGGAAATGACTGCTTCCTGGTGTGGGATAATAATATAGATTTTTTGTATATGAATTTCTTCTTACGGAACATCTCAAAATGATTTCATGATGCAGTCAAAATCCATGTAATCTCAACCAGATGGCAGGGCATAAATAATAAAATTAAGATTATCATTATTTTTTAAAAAAATAATGCTTTAAAAAGGATGATGATGATGATTTATTATTTATACCCCGCCCATCATGCTGAGTTTCCCCAACCACTCTGGGCGGCTCCCAATAAAAAAGCAATAAAATATCAAAAATTAAAAACTTCCCTAAACAGGGTTGCCTTCAGATGTCTTCTAAACGTCAGACAGTTTTTTATTTCCTTGGCATTTGATGGGAGGGCATTCCACAGGGTGGGGGCCACTGCAGGAAACATTAGTAATAACCTGCAGTTTCACAAGAGTATATATTTACAGTAGATAATCAAATAAGCAATGAAATGAATTTGGATATGCAGAAGATATTAAAAGAAATTAAGTAATTGCAGAAAGGGGGGAGGGAGTCAAATTTTTAAATGCTCAATTGATTGTAAAACCAATGAAATGTATAAACTTGAAAAGAAATAAAAAATGAAAACAAAATAAAAATGATTATATTATATACACTTTGGATCTCCCTGCCTATTGATATCTGTCAGGCGTCTTCACTGTACTCTTTTCGATGCTCGCTAAACATATTTTAAATGTTTAGAAAGCTGATGTGAGTTTTCACCTGTTTTTATTCTATTGTTATTTTAACTTTTTGAAGGTCTCTCATCATTGTTAACTTTTTTTAAATTGATAAATTTTTTGTTGTATCTTGTTTGCAAAACTGCTTTGAGGCTCATCGTCCTCCACCCGCCAACTTACAATTATGCTTTGTACAAATTTTATGATAATTATATATCACGACTTAGGTTTGTTAAAAGAAGGAAGTCGTTGGACAATCCAGTTCCACAGGGTGTTCTCTGTAGACAGGCTGGGGTCACGAAGAGTCGGACACGACTAAATGACTAAACAACAGCAGAGAGGAAGTACACAGAGACAGATAGAGTGAATCAATTTGGGCTAAAACAAGCCAAAAAAAGCCCCTACTGAGAAGCTGCTCCATGTGTCATAAACACGAGGGGAGATTGCACGGCTGTTTTGCTTTGCTAAAAAGAAACTTAGGTGTTCTGGGTTCTGAAAAAAAAAGGAAGAAGCTGGATGGGGTGGGGTGAGAGGGAGAGAGCGAAAGGTTTTGCTCATCTATTCAGACTGAAACTAGTCCCCATCCACCCCCTGGCTGAACTGATGCATGCTCTAGAAATGCTGCAATCGCCCACCCCTTTTTTGCTGCCTAATCTGTTGCGTTAAAAAAAGGTCAGCTTTTCTAAATTTGTGTGAGGAAGCTGAATGGGGAAAAAAAGAAGAGGTTTTGCTCATGGTGCACATTGTTATAAGAAAAAAACTGCTCCTTTTCCCTTTATGGGGTACCCAAGACCCAGTATAGAGTCCTTATGTAGGTTCTCTATTGGTAGGAGAAAATAACAGAGGCCAAGCAGAGAATATTGAGAAGCAAAGCAGCTAGTAAGCCTGATCTTTATTGATCTGTTGCAACAGGGTCACCACTCACCACATGTAGGAGGGAGGAGGAACCCAGAACAATGGTGTGCAAGCTCTTTTATAGGCTTTTGAAATTGCCACTCTGTAGCTCAAGGCCACTGTCTACAGCAGAAAACCTGTCTGCCAGGATACCTGATAATGGTCACTGATTGCTTTTACCTGGGCATCCTGGCCATTCTATTGTGATGGTAAATACTCAGGTCACAGGCTCACCCTACTCACACACAGATATGCCCTTAAGACAGGATTTGTGAGCAAAGAGGCAATGGGGAGGCCTTCCCATTTCCTCCCTCCTCGCAGAGAAACATGAGGTCAATTTGGGAGAGTCAAAATGGTTTCAGGACTGTTTTCCTGTACTGTTTCAGACATGAGGTTTATATATTTATGTATGCGTTTGGTACATTTATGAACATTTATTTTATATCTTATCCCTGATAATTCTCATAACAACATAAAAATGCGACCCAGCAAAGCCGGGCCACTCCTCCATAAAATATACCATGTGTAAGCAGCAGCTATGCATTTCTTACAAAAAGAGAATTGCTCCAGCAGTAGCACAGGGGGTGGAAATGGCCGGTCTTCCTGTCAAGTTGGGAGCCAGCAGGAATTCAGCAAAATTAAGCTTCTTAAAATTCAGAGGTGGGTTTGGCATGTTCAATTTGCATAAGGAGAATCAAGCAGCAGTGTGGCATTTTTTTTTTGCTGCCCAAAATGGTTGTGTTAAGTTGTGGGCGAACATATCAGACGACACAGCGATTCTTCAAACAGCTCTTGTTTGTTCACAGGCCAGAACAGAACTGAACTGAAGGGTTCAGCCAGCCTGCTTATATAGAGCTCCACTACAATGCAACTGTAACACTTTCTGTAACTATCCAATCACTGAACGTCACTTTCAATGCCTTATTTGCATATGTGGACCTGAGTGAAAACTATCTACAGTATTCCCCCCTGCTGGCCCAGGGTGAGAACTTTAGTACATAACAGGTTGTGTGGCTGCCACCACTGTGCGAGAAACACAAAGAGAGATGCAATATTTTCATGTAGGAGAAGGCTATCAATGGCTACTAGCCAGGGTGGCTAAGCTCTGTCTCCACAGCAGAGGCAGTAATGCTTTCTGAATACCAGTTGCTGGACAACACAGGATGGGGAGAGCTGCTCTCGTGCTCGGGTCCTGCTTAAAGCTCTCCCTTTTGAGCAACTGGTTGGCCACTGTGAGAACAGGATGCTGGACTAGGCGGGTCACTTTTATTGACTAATAGAAAGTGTCCTTTCATACTGCATCACGGTGTGGTATGCTGGTTTGACATCATCTGATAGGAAGTGCCTACAGAGGGTGGTGAATACAGTATAAGATATTACGGGCTGTCCTGTGAATCCGCTGGATGAAATAGCGGAAGAACGTTGCCTCAGGAGAGCGAGGAAAATTCTCAGGGATGATTCACACCCTGGCCAACACTTTCTTGATCTCCTGCCTTCAGGCAGAAGATATAGAAGCAGGATTAGTCGCACCAGCAGGGTAAAGAACAGCTTCTATCCATGGGCTGTTAGGCTGCTCAATGAAAAGATAACAACAGGGCAACTGACTTTTGGGTTTGGTGAGTGTGCGTCAGTAAACGAGGGGAATTAAGACTAAGAGAGCTGAGTGGGGGGGGTGCTCGTGTAATCTCACTGTATACAAGTTGTACAAGTGACAATAAAGTATTTCAATTTCAATAATTTCAAAAGCCAACTGAACTGAACTTTGATGCCCCCTGAGTCCTTCCGGAGAGAGCCGTATTAGAGATGGTTTTCTGATTGCTTCAGCTGGCATATGCCATAAAATATCCTAATGACCGGATAGCTGCCTCCAACGTTGGAGGCAAAATGTACTGCTGTTGCGCATCAAAGAGAAAGGAGGCTATTTTAGCAGGCTGCTATTGCAACTCTTCTAGCGTCTAATCTCTGCCCACCCAAGTCGCCTCCAGGATGAAGTCTACTCTTTCAGTAAACTGGGGACCACGTAGGCTTGGAATGAGGTAAAGCTTGGCAGAGCCCCCCCCCCCCCTCTGGATCAGAAGGCACCAGATAATTAAACAAACAAGTTTATTAACCAATGCAAAGTACAACAGCATTGCATTCGAACATAAAAAAGGCAAAACACTTGGTTCATGTTTCAGGTAGGTTATATTTTGCATGGCTTGGGTCGTCAATGTGGTTCCCTCCAGATGTTACTGAATGATCGCAATGCTTTAAAGATGCTTTTCGTTTTGAATAAAAAATGTATTGTTTTGCTATGTTGTTGTCTGCCATCCCGGGCTCCTTTGGGAGGAAGGGTGAGATAGCATCACAGCAGACAACAATAAGAGCTACTCCTCCCATTAGACTCAGGAGCCAGTTTGACCAACCACCAGGGATAATGGGATGGGTAGCCTAGCATCTGGAGGGCAGGGGAACACATCGCCTGCCCCTTTTATGTGGTTAGAGAGACCCACAGCAAAAGGCAGTAATTTTGACTCAGAAGCCAAAAGCTTCTCTCTCCTCCCCTCTTTGGCAGCCTGGACTGCTGGACTGAAGACTGTCTCTGGAACTCGCCTCCAACATTAACACAATAGCGCAACCTTGCTTGAGGATGTAGGTAGAAGAAGAAGAAGAAGAAGAAGAAGAAGAAGAAGAGGAGGAGGAGTTTGGATTTGGTATCCCGCTTTATCACTACCCGAAGGAGTCTCAAAGTGGCTAACATTCTCCTTCCCCTTCCTCCCCCACAACAAACACTCTGTGAGGTGAGTGGGGCTGAGAGACTTCAAAGAAGCGTGACTGGCCCAAGGTCACCCAGCAGCTGCATGTGGAGGAGCGGAGACACGAACCCGGTTCACCAGATTACTAGTCTACTGCTCTTAACCACTACACCACACTGGCCAAAGCTTTGCAAAGCAAGTCACGCCAGCAGCCATGAATGGAGCATCCCAGAAGGGGGTGGGGGTGGGCCCAAGGAGCTCCCATGCCGCACACCTGATCTTTCAAACATAGGCCAAGCAGATCCAGAACAGGACACACACACACAGCCAGCCTGCAAGTTTTGCTCTGTTGGGAGCAAGAGATCCTAATTCTTCACCCACATCTGTTTCCACCCACAAAAGTGCCCAGCTGCCCCTTCCCTCCCTCCCTCCCTCCTTCCTTCCTTCCTTCCTTCCTTCCTTCCTTCCTTCCTTCCTTCCTTCCTTCTTTCTTTCTTTCTTTCTTTCTTTCTTTCTTTCTTTCTTTCTTTCACACACGTATTTATTTACAAGATGTTACAACCAGCTTTCCCTCTCTGAGCCCGGACGGTCTCTTTGCTTACGAAGCCCTTGCTGCGCCAAAGTCCGCAAGAGTTCTCTTGCAATTCTCTTGCAACGGAGTCCTGCAACTCTTCCACAAAGGCCTCAGCTCCAATGCTTCTCTCCAGAGTGCTCTACGCTCTCTTCCCTTTCCCACTCTGAAGGCTGTAACCTGAGCCCCTCACCCTCCCAGCCTGACTGTGCCACTTCTGCCCAGCAACACTGCCAAGGCAGTCACAAAGTGCCTTGCAGCTGCATCGTGAGGAATCAGCTCTTGAATGGCTTTCCTTAACGTACATGGGTTCCCCGTGTGTACGTTTCCTTCAGCTCCTCTTTTGATCTTCACAAGAGTCCCAAGGGGTAGTTCACCTATCAAAGGGGCCTCCTGGCTTTGCAGGGGAGGGAAGACACTCCAGTCCCTGAAACAGACAAGAAACAATAATAATAATTTATTATTTGTACCCCGCCCATCTGGCTGGGTTTCCCCAGCCACTCTGGGCGGCTTCCACAAAGACCAAAAATACACTAAGATGTCACACATTAAAAACTGAATGGCAGGTAGTTGTTTATTTCTTTGAAATCTGATGGGAGGGCGTTCCACAGGGCGGGCGCCACTACCAAGAAGGCCCTCTGCCTGGTTCCCTGTAGCTTTGCTTCTCGCAATGAGGGAACCGCAAGAAGGCCCTCGGTGCTGGACCTCAGCGTCTGGGCAGAACAATGGGGGTGGAGATGCTCCTTCAGATATACTGGACCGAGGCCTTTTAGGGCTTTAAAGGTCAACACCAACACTTTGAATTGTGCTCTGAAACGTACTAGGAGCCAATGTAGGTCTTTCAAGACCGGTGTTATGTGGTCTCTGCGGCCGCTCCCAGTCTGGCTGCCGCGTTCTGGATTAATTGCAGTTTCCGGGTCACCTTCCAAGGTAGCCCCACATAGAGCACCTTGCAGTAGTCCAAGCGGACTGTTGGTTATGGACATATGCTACATTAGTGTAGCCAGCTGCATGTTTCTAAGAGTCTAATGAGAAGTGCAAGCTCAAATTTGAGTGAAATTCTTTGTGGGCGCAAAAGAGTCCCAGGGGCCCAGCCAGGAGGTGACCCCTTCTCTATGGTTCCTCTTGGCCCTGGAAGCTAATAGTTTGGCCTGGCGGTAGTAATCTGGCTAAGTATACCCAACCACAGCTCGGTCTAGAATTCGGCCAGAATATTCCTAGCCATTAAGACACCTCTTGATGTAATGTTTTCAGAGATGTTATCTTTCATGCCTGGCTCCTCCTTGGCACAAGCAGCTGCTTTGATTTATTTTGGCTCAGCTTCATCTGGGGTGTACCGTAATTTGTGTTCCTTTTAATGAGATTCAGTTACCCCTGCACCCCGCCCCAAATCCTTCATGTTTCTGAAGCACCACATTTGGAGGTGAAGTCATGACAGTTACATGCACACTATACCTTTCAAGCAGATTTCACCCCTGAAAGAACTCTAGATTGATAAGGGTGCTGGGAATTGTAGTTCTGTAAGGGGGAAGCTGTTGTCTCTGTCCATGGAGTTTTCTTGGCAGGGATACTGGAGTGGCTTGCTGGTTCCTCCTCCAGGTGGATCACGTTTGGTCAAAACTCTCCTCTATGATCTGTTCATCTTGGGTGGCCCTGCACGGCATAGTTCATAGCTTCTCTAAAGCCCCTTCGCCACGGCAAGGCAGTGATCCATGAAGGGGAGTGATCCATGAAGGGACCTTGCCAACAAAGGTCCGTATAGTCAAAGCTCTGGTTTTCCCAGTAGTGATGTATGGAAGTGAGAGCTGGACCATAAAGAAGGCTGATTGCTGAAGAATTGATGCTTTTGAATTCTGGTGCTGGAGGAGACTCTTGAGAGTCCCATGGACTGCAAGAAGATCAAACCTCTCCATTCTGAAGGAAATCAGCCCTGAGTGCTCACTGGAAGGACAGATCCTGAAGCTGAGGCTCCAAGACTTTGGCCACCACATGAGAAGAGAAGACTCCCTGGAAAAGACCCTGATGTTGGGAAAGATGGAGGGCACAAGGAGAAGGGGATGACAGAGGACGAGATGGTGGGACAGTGTTCTTGAAGCTACCAGCATGAGGGAGGCAGTAGAAGACAGGAGTGCCTGGCATGCTCTGGTCCAGGGGGTCACGAAGAGTCGGACACGACTAAACGACCAAACATCATCAACAACAAGGGGGAAACTACATGCCGTTTTAGAGCAGACGTTCCTTTTCTAAACAGCCTTTTAAGCTGGTACCTTTATCCCATTCTGTTTTGGATATGAAATGGTTTTGATAAATAGGATGCCTTTTAATTTGTTGAAGGTTGAAGTCCAACAGGTACCCTATACATTTCTTGCCCAATCCTGTTACCCAGATTTGTTTCTTCCATACAGAAGCGATGGTAGAAGTGCTAAAATGTTGTGTTGCTGTTGTTGGGCCTGATGACGACGACATGTTAGAAGCCATAACTTCTAGTCCTAATTCCTAATTGCAACAGGGTGGCCGTCCTTAGCCTTTTAATTACGTGAAATGAAGGGAGTTAATTGGCTTCAAGTAGGGAATGTTCTCCATCGACTCTCCTGAAGGCAAACAGCCTGCTCCAGAACATTCGACCTTTGCACTTAAAGCCCTCAAGACATTTTCTCCAACAGTGCAATAAGGTTTGGCTTTCCTGGTTTTGCAAAGCCCTTTGGTTCAAAGCAGCAGGAGCCCATCAACTTAAGTTCACACTTACAAAGAGATTCATGAATGTCAGGCAATTCCAACCACAGTAGATTACACTACGCGGATTGATACTGGGAGGCATGTGATTCATCTCAGTCTAGGGTACCTGACTCCTCAGCCTCACATTTATAAAGCCAGGTTTAGCTATTTGTCCTGTTTGGCTTTTCTGCCACCACCGCTCCAGCTCACTCTGAATGCTTCCCAAACCTCCTAGAAGTTGGTAAAGAAGTCTTTGGCATGAGCTGAACCAGGGCTGTCTTACGTATATCCGGCACGTGGTGCAAAGATCCCTTCGGCACACCCCCCCCACCCGTTTCCCAGAGTTGCCAACATTTTTACGGGACTGCCGGCAGCTTTGTGGGGCTGGAGGAGGTGGGCAGCGGCTGGAAGGCGGGTCCTCCGGTGGGGAAGAGGCCGAGGTTCTGGGCATGGCGCTGCTTCAGTGAGGCGGGCGAAGGCGGCGAGCTGATGCCTGGAGACGCCGCGTGCAGCCTCTGCCTCTTCCCTGGTGTGCTCCAGAACTTGGTGCCCTGGCGCCCCGTACCACTTGCCTCTATGGGCAAGACGCTCGTGAACTGAATCTCAATGATAGAGGCACGATGAATGTTGAACTTAGATTCCGATCTATTTAAGGGATAGGTAAAGGTAAAGGGACCCCTGACCATTAGGTCCAGTCGTGACCGACTCTGGGGTTGTGGCACTCATCTCGCTTTATTGGCCGAGGGAGCTGGCATACAGCTTCCGGGTCATGTGGCCAGCATGACTAAGCCGCTTCTGGCAAACCAGAGCAGCGCACGGAAATGCCGTTTACCTTCCTGCCAGAGCGGTACCTATTCATCTACTTGCACTTTGACATGCTTTCGAACTGCTAGGTTGGCAGGCGCAGGGACCGAGCAATGGGAGCTCACCCCGTCGTGGGGATTCGAACCGCCGACCTTCTGATTGGCAAGCCCTAGGCTCTGTGCTTTAACCCACAGTGCCACCCACGTCCCATTCAAGGGATAATATGTACCAAAAGGAAGGTGGATACTTATGCTGTGGCCATCATGGCAGTTCCTGTTCCAAAGCCTCGAGAGCAGTGGAGGAGCGTTTCTCCTGGTTCCTAGGATGGGTGATTGTCGGTGGGCCTCGGGTGGGAGGAAGGCAACGTGAGGAAGATGCAGCAGGAGAGGCAGGTGCCTTCCATTCATTGTCCTCCTCAGACTGCTCCCTCCCTCCCTCTTGGCCAGTCCAGTCACAGGCCATGAGGAGAAGGAGGAACCCCAAATGCCATAAAGAGGAACACAAAGAACTTCCAAGATGAAGCTGAGCCAAAAGCAAAGCAGTTTCCTGAGCCAAGACGTCGCCTGACATGAAAGATAGCATCTTAGAATTGGGTTACATGGTCTTGGAGGGTGGCCAGGAGCATTCTGGTAAAGTCTAGACTTGACTGAGGTGGGGTATACTTAGCCAAATTAGTGACGCCATGCCAAACTGTTGCCCAAAAAGTCCAGAAAGAAACCGTATAAAAGGCTTTTCCACCAGTGCCTTGAAACATCTCCTCTCTCCTGTCACTCGGCTTCTCCATCACTTGGTAAGTTGTCTTTAACTGAATTGCTTCTTAGAGGAGAGAAGGAAGGAACTGTTTGATTATGGAACAAAATAATCTTGAAATTTGGTTTGACTCAATTAGCTGTCAATTGAGAGACAAGAAGCAGTTTTGGGAAGAGAAACGCAAATCTCCACATCCTAGAAGTTGTGCTACTGGGATTGTTTAGGGCTCAACAGATAATCTGCACACATTTTAACCTAGAGTTGTATTGGGGCTTTTAGAAATGTGAAACTGGGTACTTTCATGGTTGGAGGTGCAGCTGAGGTCCAGTTTCGAGGGCCTTCTGGCGGTTCCCTCATTGCGAGAAGCAAAGCTGCAGGGAACGAGGCAGAGGGCCTTCTCGGTAGTGGCGCCCGCCCTGTGGAACGCCCTCCCATCAGATCTCAAAGATAAAAACAACTACCAGACATTTAGAAGACATCTGAAGGCAGCCCTCTTTAGGGAAGCTTTTAATGTGTGACATTTTAATGTATTTTTAATCTTTGTTGGAAGCCGCCCAGAGTGGCTGGTGAAACCCAGCCAGATGGGCAGGCTACAAATAATAAATTATTATTATTATTACTATGGAACCAACTCAGGAAAAACAGATAGTCAGCAGCTGTGGTCCTGAGTGGTTTTGCAATACCTTGCCTAGTGTCCCTGTTCCCTGTCTTTCTGGAGAAAGCTGCTCTGGCCATGGTCACCCCTGCTGCCCATGTAGCATCTGAACTGGATTTTTGAGGCTCCCTCTATGCAGGGCTGCCTTATTCCAGCCACACTGACCCTTTCCTGCATGAGGCAGGTCTGGCAGAGCCAGGTCTTCCCCTGAAACCCTGGAAAGGGAATCCTTCTTTCTGGTGAAGAGAGGTGGGGAACCTCTGGCCCTCCAGACATTGCCAAACTACAGCCTCGTCTCCTCTGCTTCCTGCAGCTGCTGAGATTTGTAGTTCAGATTCAAAGCGTTCCCCATTCCTGCTCGAGGGACAACACTCTGCTAGATGGTCAGATGCATTAAAAGGAGCTCCCTCTCTTCTGAATGTAATGCTGGGTACAGAACTGGTCTCCTAACCTCAAAAAATATATTGGAGAGTGGAAAAGGGCAGCCCTAATGATCAAGGGATTGCAGAATGTTTGCAGTTTTGGGGACTTTTTAGTTGAGAAGAAAAGCAAAGAAGGGTCAAAATGGTGGGGAGGGGAGGTAGAATCTTTTAGCATTTCCCATTTCAAAATCCTTATTGAATTTATTATGCCTCATTCACCCTAATATCCCAGGCCAGGCTACGGCAATTAAACAACATTAATTCAAACTCTTATTTCTTTAGGAATCCACATATTTCTGAAATTATATATGGAAATTTCTCATTTCAGATTTTAAAGCTTCCTCCAAGATGTCCAGTATCAGCCCCTTTCTTCTGCAGCAATTGCAACCCATGGATGGAACTGTTACTATTTGTCTTGATATTACTATTACTGTCCTAACTCCAACAGGAAGATACGTTATGCGGGTTTAATCTCTTCCTCTCTGAGTATTCCCTTCTGCTGCCTCCTTGGAGGCTCCAGGTGACCTCATGTTCTGAAGAGAAGGCAGAGTTTCAGCGTCACTCACAATACGGACCCAACTGAGAATCCTCCACATTCCCCATCCTAAAGGGAAGCTCCAAGCGGAAAACTGAGATGACAAACCTGGATATGATTTGCCTTCTTTTCAGGGCAGGAAGTCGGGAATGATGAGCATCTGGGATCCAAAGCAAAGATGGTCTCAGGTGCTCATCTTTTCTGACATCTGCAGCTGCCAATGCCTCACCTTTCCTCAGTTGCCCTTGGCTGTTCCTTTGCACATCTCCCTTCTTCCTCTGCTGTCTCTCCTCCATTTATGTCCCGCAACCCTCCGTTCTCTGAGTAAGGAGAGCCTCAGGATCTGCACATCTTCCAGGGAGTTCCTAACTGGGAACTTTTTAGCCATCTGGGCCGGGACAAAGGGAAAGTCTGGGGAGAACCAACCACCTTCCTTCCTTCCTTCCTTCCTTCCTTCCTTCCTTCCTTCCTTCCTTCCTTCTGCTTGACCACCTCTCTTTAGAGATATTTTGTTTTCTCACAATCTGTAGCACCTCAATAGTGAATGTGCTCTTTACTCGGAATGGGATCTATTTATTTTTCTTCTCCCACTTAAACTGCTGACCACAGAGAAGGTTCCTTCCTTTCTTCTCCTCTATTAAAGCTTCACTGCAGCATCACAGGTGTGTCTTCTCTTCTGCCTTCCTGGAACTTGGTCCACCGTCGCCAAAACCCCCAAAGCCTCACCCCAAACCCGTGTCCTGTGATGTGTGAATGACCCGTGTCCTGACCCCCCCCAACAGTGATATCCCCAAAAACCAGCTCTCAGGAAGTCCATGCCAAGCCGGCAGCGCTTGAGGTGAAGGAGGAATTCCCAGCCACTGTTTGTGCCATTCCAGGCTCTGCAGTCCTGTGGAGTTCAACCCAAAGAGTACTTTTAACCTCAACTAGGAATCAAGAAGAAGGTCATTTCAGTTTGTATTTAAAAGCGAATCTATCTAACTCACAGCCACCCTCTGGAATTTGCACTTATTTGAATCTGTGATGCAGTTCCCCATTCAAACATTATTTATTTTAAAAAGAGCATCTGTTAAGGGATAAGTGTGCACAAGAATGAATTTATTAGTGCAGATTAGCAGATTAGTTGCGCTGCAGAAGGCATGCTGAGGAGACCACACATTACAAGGAACGCAAAAATAATTTTTGCTAGGTTTTAATAACAAAAACAAAAGCTCCTTTTACAATATATCAATAAGCATGACCCGTCCACCAGGGTACTGAGAGAGCTAGGTGCTGCTCTTTATATACTATACCCAACAGCTTAATTAACATAACTTAACAGCACCTGCTATACTGCTTCACAGCTGTAAAACTAGGTCACGTTATTTGCTCTGGCCCTTAAAGGAATACACATCTTGTGGAACAATAATGAACCTTCGAATTTAAAGAGACCATTCAACACAGATAGCATACAATAATGTATTGTACCAGGGGAATTTTGTATATTAGTCAAAATGTTTTTACTAGGAGAAAGTTTCACAAGGAGGTTTATAAAAATTGAAAACTGCTGCCGACCTGTAGGGAGCCGGATTTTCATTTTAAAAGAATGGGGAACAGAGAGAAGCAAAGCCGGCAGATTAAACTCAACCAGTTTTCCTGGGACAAAAGTACAGCATATTCCCCTCGTGTAATGCGCAGGATGGGAGTGGGTTTGGGGGCAGCAGCGAGATTGACAGTTGAGCTCCCTGTGTCTGTTCTGCACCTGAGCAGCAGCCTCAATGCGCAATATGGCCTCTCTTGCAACCTTCTTCTGGGATCTGCAGTCATCTTGGCAGTTCTTTAAGACATTGAGCACTTCTGGGGGCAAAGACATCACTTTGCCAGGACCCGGCTGCTTCAAAACCCACCTGAGGACCAGAACACGTCCCAGGCAGGAGCACCTCTGCCTGCATGGCTAAATTCCTGCTTTCTGGACCAAACTCAGGAATTGCATACCTTCAGTAGCTTAGGGCATCATCAAACCTAAATCTGCCCCTGTTCCTTTGAAGGGGTTAATACTTGCCACCACCCCCCCGCATCTACAGATACTTACAGAGGTGGACCAATGGCATTAAGGCAGCTTTGCAAGAATAAATACAAACATCACAGTCACTTTGAAAAACGGGAACACAAACTATAGTACAAAATACGGTCATGTGACACCCAAGACAACAGCAAATCATAAACAAAAGTAAGAAATGGAACAATATGTTGCAGAAGTGGTCCCGTCCTCGTTTCCAACAAGTCCATTTCAGAGGCTCCCAACTCCAACTTTTGTCTAGAATACTGTGCCACTGAACACACCCAGGCCCCTAAACCAGCCACTTTCCCTATATCTATCCATCATTTACCTATCTACCTACCTATCTATCTACAGTCGTACCTTGAAAGTCGAACGGAATCTGTTCCAGAAGTCCATTCGACTTCCAAAATGTTTGAAAACCAAACTGGGGCTTCTGACTGGCTGCACGAAGCCACGGAAGCCGTGTTGGGCATTCAGGTTCCAAAGAACGTCCTCAAACCGGAACAATCACTTCCAGGGTTGCAGCGTTTGGCAGCCAAAACATCCAAGTTCCAGGGTGTTCGACAACCAAGGTACGACTGTGTCTGTCTATTCTGTGAACTTTGGTTCCCCCTAACCCAGCTGTGCCTCCATCTTTGGCGTGGTTACAACAGAAACTACTCATTATGATGTCTGTGTATTAAAAATGGAGAAAAAACAGTAGCATGGAAAAGCAAACCCATGGTCCACAGTTCTCCTGTCAGGAGTGCGTGCAGGAGCCAGGCCCAGTGACCAGTAGGGCTTCGCAGGACTGGGGCCTTCTTAAGTTTGTTCTGGAGAGGCAAGGCGTGGCCGAACAGGTGAGGTTCTTTGCCACAGCAACACAGCAACACAGCAACACGTTTCCTGCCTTGCTGCGTTTGGCTTCTTGCTTCCTGATCCTCGGCCTCGGCTTCTTGACTCCTTGCTTCTCAACCCTCGAACCCCTGACTTTGTGACTACTTGCTTCTTGCTTCTTGACCCTTGGACCCTTGACTTTCTGATTCCCTGCTTCCTGACCCTCGGACCCCTGGCTTCTGGACTCTCATTCCTGCTCCCACCCCGCCATCTTGCCCCCGGTCCCGACATCCTCAGCTGGGACTTCGATCGCCCGTAGACCAGACCGTAACACCTCCTGACAAGGCCTAAGTTGATAGCTGTTCGAAAGAAGAGTTTCTTTTTCTTTTCTTTTGCAAAAACAGAGAATCAGAAGGTAAAGCAGCTATTAGCAGGGCTCTTCTCAAAAGTTTCCTCCTCTTGCAATCAAAGAGGCTTCCATTTTTCTTCCTGATTCTCAGAGCTCTTCAGAAGTTCTTTAGAAATTTGGTGGCTTTGAGGGTTTGGGGCTGATCTTATCGCTGCCAGGTGACTGAGGGCTTTTTCTGAGTAAAAGTTTCCCTGGAACTTCAGAGGCCCCCAAGCTGTCAGCACTTCCGGACCTCAGAAACGCCTTGCGATGCCTTGATCTGCAAAACTACCACAAGAATGTGTGGGACTATTTATGAGGCTCTGTCACCATGGGCAAATCCGCTTGGTTTTTTGTTGTCGTCTCCCCCACTAAACGCCTCTGTGAATTGAACTTCTGTTGCAGAAACTGTTCCCCCCAGACTGACCCTCTCTGGCAGAGGAAGTAGGAACAATTCTCTTTCATTCTTAGCGAAGTACATTTCTAATTATAAATCATATGCTGTGATAGAAGGGCTGATAATGTATTGGCAATAAAATAAAAAAGGGAAACAGAAAAGAGAAGTTACTTTAAAAAAAGAAAACAAAAGCATTGACCTGTTCTCAAAAGGGAATATGAATTAGATAGATATAATTTATATCCGTATCTTCCCTTGAAATCTCCAGTACTAACATAATGAGTGTGCATAATGTCAAAATGGAACTCTAAGTGGTTTATAAGCTCCATATGGTGCCTGCATGTCTGCCTTTCTGACAATTCACTAATGGTTCCTTTTTTTTCCCTTTTTTGCGGTGGGGACCAGAAATTGCCTTTGCACAGACATCCTCTTGGCCCAGCACACCTAGTGCGCTGTTTTAAAAATAAATAAGCAAGTAACTCTGAATTTCTGCAAATACGTATTTGATTCAAGACTGCAAACTGACCAAATTTAAAACAGAGTAAGATGCTTTGATCGGGGCTGGATTCTACAGGCGGTGGAAAAAGTAAGCAAGGAAGCTGTTTAACCAATTGCATTCATGTACTTGGCAGGAAGTGGAATGTATACAGCAGCGATTCCTGAGATTCCCAGCAGCCCAGGCTTCTGTGGTAATGGAAAGATGCCTTGAAAATTTGGAATTCCCCGTTTCATCAGACCTGCAGGGAAAAGGGAAACAGAAAGAAATGTACAATCTATGGGTTGTTTTTTTTTTTTTTAATTACAAGGGGCACCAGTTTCAAGAAACTGCCACTGCCATTTCCAGTCTGAACTGGACTGACTTGGTGGAAATAACCCAAGCTTGTTTCCTAAGCCAGTCTGAACTTAAAAAGCACCCATCTCCCACCCAGCCAATATCCTTTCCCTCTAAAGCTCCTCTGCCCAGGGGCAGAGGAAGGGGTGTGCGGTGGGGGTGGTCTGCCCCGGGTGTTTCACTGAGGGGGGTGACTTTTGGCACGCTGCCCACCCGTGACTCCCAAGCCTACCCCGAGCTGTTGGGGGAAGGGGGGAGCTGTGCCCCATTGCCAGCTGCATTCCTCCTTTCCCCCTTTGTTTTGACAGCTGGGGGAGGCTTGGGGGTCGTGGGCACGCGGTGCGCCAAATGTCCGCCATTGGTGGCTTGCTGCTCACCTGCCGCCGCCTCTGCCTTCGCTTTTATGAGGTCATCACTTGGTTCAACCCTTCCCAACCCCAGTGTAAGTCAAGACCCAGATAAAACACCTTAAGAGAGACCATCATCTCGGAAGCAGACAGCTCGCTTTGCACCCCTCAGGTTTGTAGCACGACTTTACTGAGATAGAACGTCTGGGAAGTTTCCTGTGTCCTTTGCATTGTATTTTGCACAACAGCTGGTTGTCACCATTTGCAGTTCTGCTGTGGTTGACCACACACACACACACACACACGGTAATGTGTAATTTGTTTTCTGGAGTGTTTGTTCTTGGCTTCGTGCAAGAGCAACAGAACGTTTTGTGCTGGTGACCTGTTCGGTCCCCTTTTTAAAGCACACTTTTTTTTCTCCTGGCTTTGGTCAGAGAGACTGTCCTTTTTTTATATGTCAAAGAGCAGTTCTTGCTCTTGAATTTGACAGTGACTCACCCTTTCATCCTTTCACAAATGTGGAGGAGCTAAAAGGAAGTGGGAGGTAGGGCAGGGAGTGATATCTGATCAGTTAAGTGAAAGCGAGCTTAAAAGTCAAAACTGAAGACGCTTGGAGTATTTTCATCTTTGCTCATCAAGGTTGGAAAAATGTGTGTTTTGCTGAGAGATGTATGGTTTCGGGGTTGTTGTGTATTGTAGCCCATAAAATCAGAAGCTGCAGAAGCCCCGTCAGACGTTCAGGTTCCAAAAAATGTTTGCAAACCGGAACACTCACATCCAGGTTTGCGGCATTCGGGAGCCAAAACGTCTGAGAACCAAGGCGTTCAGGATCCAATGTACGACTGTTTAGGATTGCTTTCAGACGGCTCGGGGGCCGGATAACTCCATACCCTCCAACATTTCTCCAGTGAAAACAGAGATGTCCTAAGGGAAAGCGGGGCATTCCGGGATCAAATCAGAAACCAGGGCTGCTTCTCTAAATCATGGATGTCCCTGGAAAATAGGGACATCTTAGAGGGTCTGTTAGCATGAATTCCCCCTGTTCCGAATTGCAGCCTCACCTTGCTCATGTGACCTGTTCAGAATGACGTGCAGGTGGTTGTAGCTCCGCATACACTGTTGATAATGACGTTGGGGTGTCTTGGAGACGAGCCCGTTCCTGAAAGAGGGAAACAAAATGATATCCTTTACAGACCCTGCGCTAAAACCATCCGAACTCCTGCGCTTGGATGATGCACGGTGAATGGCCGAGATTAGCCGAGCTGCATATGTGATTCTCTTATATCATTTATGGTGGCCTTTGGGAGCCACTGGGGACGCAGGTGGCACTGTGGGTTAAACCACAGAGCCTAGGACTTGCCGATCGGAAGGTCGGCAGTTTGAATCCCCATGACGGGGTGAGCTCCCGTTGCCGGTCCCTGCTCCTGCCAACCTAGCAGTTCGAAAGCACGTCAAAGTGCAAGTAGATAAATAGGTACCGCTCCGGCGGGAAGGTAAATGGCGTTTCCGTGCACTGCTCTGGTTCGCCAGAAGTGGCTTAGTCATGCTGGCCACATGACCCGGAAGCTGTACGCCGGCTCCCTCGGCCAATAAAGCGAGATGAGCGCCGCAACCCCAGAGTCAGTCACGACTGGACCTAATGGTCAGGGGTCCCTTTACCTTTACCTTGGGAGCCACTGAGAATGGAGGCATGGGGGCTACACAAGACTTTGGATGTTGCAAACGCTGCCCATCTTTCCCAAAATCTTGCAGGAGATTTTGAGGAGTGGACCTGGGACCTTCTTTCAGGCAACGTGCAGGCTCTCCCATTCAGGTATGTCCCCTCAGATGCTCTAAACCAAGAAAGGACAGGCAGAAAATTCTAGGTGAGATGAAGCGCAAAAAGAAAAGAGGCGTACAAAAGCAAGGATGAACAGATGATGGACAGGAAGAAAACTGGCTTGCTGATAGCAGCTTCCAGAAAGGGAGCAAGGGGTTTATATTCAGGAACCAAACAGGGGAAAGTGTTGAATCGGGGTTGGGCAACCTGTGCCCCTCTAGAAGTTGTTGAACAAGACCTCTCATCCTCCCTGACTGCTAGTCTCGGGTGACAGGAGCTTAAGTCCAGCAACACCTGGGGGACCAGAGGTTTAAGGAATAAAGGAGGGATGGGGAACTGGTGGCCTTCCAGATGTTGCTGGACAGCTCCCAGCAGCATCTGGAGATCCACAGATGTTCCCCATTCATGCTTCACTGCCTAGATTAGGGATGGGGTCCTAGTGTCTCTAGGCATTGCTGAGCTCCAACTCCCAGCAGCCTTAGCTGCTGGCATGGCCAATGGTCAGGTGTCAGGCTTCAGGGAACCCGACCCCCCTCCCTCATGGCAGGCTGCTGGGAGCCTAGGACCACAGAGCTTAGGACTTGCTGATCAGAAGGTCAGCGGTTCGAATCCCCATGACGGCGTGAGCTCCTGTTGCTCGGTCCCTGCTCCTGCCAACCTAGCAGTTCGAAAGCACATCAAAGTGCAAGTAGATAAATAGGTACCGCTCCGGCAGGAAGGTAAACGGCATTTCCGTGTGCTGCTCTGGTTCGCCAGAAGTGGCTTAGTCATGCTGGCCACATGACCCGGAAGCTGTACACCGGCTCCCTCGGCCAATAAAGCGAGATGAGCACCACAACCCCAGAGTTGGTCACGACTAGACCTAATGGTCAGGGGTCCCTTTACCTTTACCTTATCCCCCACCAGAAGTACTACCTCTCACCTAATACCCTCAGATTGCATATCTGTGTAAATAAAATCATGCATCCCAAAGACTGCACAGTCTCCATTCACCTTCATTTGCAAGGAAACCGAACCCCTGAAATCTCCCCCACCTGTTTGGAGACTGGGATGCATGCAACATCTTCAAGACTCACCCTACCAGTAATCTACCCACGTTTTCTCATCCTGGTGTTCATAGTACATGAATTAAAAAATCGGCTGTATCCAATGTTAGTTCTACTCAAAGTCGACCCACTGAAATTAAAAGGTGTGATGCAACCGAGTGAGTGCTGCTCTGTGTATGCCTAACAATGGATTTATATCTAGCAGCTGCTAAGGGGTCATTTCCAAGATATCTTTAGGTGCTATTAAGGCACTGGGCAAATATCATTTTCCCTGCACAAACATGGTTGCCTAGAGGAAGTTGAATTGTTTCCCATCTGTCTATCGATTTGTATCATAAATAAGCAAAGTGTGTTCCATAAGGTGGAATTTACCGACTTAGAAATAACCAACTGTTATCTCGTTACTTCCTCGTTACTTTATTTTCATAACAACGAATATATTTCCCCTGTTTCTTTTGCAGAAGCACCAAACAACCTCAATGCCCCCTAAATGGAAAGCCTTGCAGGATTTGCAACTTTCACTTTTGTATAAATAGATGTGCAGTTTAGCATTAGCTGAAAAAATAGCTTATAAATTATGTGTTGCCTAAGGCTTGGAGGAACCTGAAAAGTTCTAGGCTGCTTAGCGGGATTCTATATTATATACAACAAATACATACCCTGAAGAGCATTTATTAGGAGAAATGTGTCCTAAGATCGTGATTAATTTTCATGGGGACTTAAAAAACAAAACAAAATCACAAGTGGATGCAGAAATGTGTTGAAATAACCTTGGGATTGGCAAAATCAGAAATCGAAAGAAACAGAAGGCTGAGGGCTACCCCCAAATGTATTCCCCTTTTCTGACTTTCACAGGCTTGCGAAATGTCAGTCTGTCCCCCAATGGGGGGCAGAGAGTCGCAACCAATGCCCAAGCAACCACTCACATTTTTTGTATTTTAATAAAGTTGTGGCCAAAATTAAGCCAAAAACCTTAAACAAAAATTCTGTGTGATGTGTGAGTTATTTGGGGTGGCCTGGGGACCTCGACATGCAAAGGTTAACCTAAGCTGACAGGACACTCTCAGCATCTGTGAATGAGGGTGTACAGGTGCTTGGGTTAACATGTTTGTTCAAGAAGTGTTTGTTCAGTCTTCTATTCCAAGAGACTGGATTTCCTGTGGGTTTCCTCTGAGCTCTGAACAACGTTTGTGGAGGTGGGTAAATGCTGTGGTTATTTGTTTTATGCAATACAGTAAATTTGTGGAAACTTCCTTTGACTAGCATTGTTTTCGAGGCAGCCCTCACTTCCAAAACAGAAACAAACATGCAAATTACAAACAAAGGAAGAGGGAAAAGACAACAACTATAAGCAGAAACATTTATTCTAAGCAACTGTAGAACAAGAACAGACTGAAAGAGCCAGCTGGTTCCTGTCCTGTGATTCAACAAAATGGGAAAACAAAACCGTATTTTCGTTTGGCAACCTGCGTTCATGTGGACAGACTGCAGGTGCAGAGAGCCAGAGAATGAGCAGGGTTTCAGGACTGAGACAGCTTCATCCTCAGCTACCACCGGCAACACCTGGGACACGGGTGGTGTTGTGGGTTAAACCACAGAGCCTAGGACTTGCCAGTCAGAAGGTCAGCAGTTCAAATCCCCGCGACGGGGTGAGCTCCCGTTGCTCGGTCCCTGCTCCTGCCAGCCTAGCAGTTCGAAAGCACGTCCAAGTGCAAGTAGATAAATAGGTACCGCTCCGGCGGGAAGGTAAATGGTGTTTCCGTGTGCTGCTCTGGTTCGCCAGAAGTGGCGTAGTCCTGCTGGCCATATGACCCGGAAGCTGTACGCCGGCTCCCTCGGCCAAGAAAGTGAGATGAGCGCTGCAACCCCAGAGTCAGTCAGGGGTCCCTTTACCTTTACCACTTGCAACCTCAGAACAGGGTTATTAAAACAAGCATCTCTCCTGATGACCAGTGTACAAAGAAGGTTGAAATGGGGTGGGGAGGCAGGGGTGTAAGGCAAAGGGATCTGTTTCAGATCTCTGGACCTCTTGAAAGAGGAGCAGCCGCCAGAACACTCACACAGCAGAAATGACATTTGCCACCTCTTCCTGCTTTGCATTTACTGCTGCTATCTTTGCAAGCCACTCTAGAGTGGCTGGGGAAACTCAGCCAGATGGGCGAGGTATAAATAATAAGAGAGCTGATGAACTGCTTGTGGGGGAGGACTCAGCTGGGGCAGGTGGAAGTGCAGAGTGCAGAATGGCTTGCTGAACACGAGCATATTTGCTAAGGATAGTTAAACGTACATAATTTTGCCACTTCAGTTGTGACTTCGCTAGCCTGGTGAAATGAGGGAGAACTGTAAAAGTTACCAGGGACTAGGACTTTCCCAGGTGTCAAAAAAGATTATTTATGTATGCCACCACTGCGGCCCGTGTTTCATTAGCCCTCAGATGGAAAATGAGCGAGGTCCCAACTAAAGAAGAGTGGCAACATAAACTGATGGAACATGCGCAGCTTGCGGAACTAATGCATAGTATAACAGAACAAGAAGAACACACGTTTAAAGAAGATTGGAAAATGTTTATTGAATATATGGGGAGGGGGGGACTTGAGAATGTTGGCAGCATTAAGATAAATCCAACAGTGTAAACAAGATTTGATGGATGTAATAATGAAATACTGAGTGGTTTAGCTTATGTGAAATATGAAGGGATTTACGATATGCAAAATGAACCATGGAAAAAGAAGAGGGGAAGTCACTGACATTTTAAGGTTGTTTGAATGAAAATTCTAAAGTGTGAAACAGAAAATTTAAATTAAAAATAGATAGGTATATATCTATATATCTCAATATCGATATATAGATATAGATATATAGCTATGTATATGTATAGTTACCAGGGACTCAGCTACATTGATAAAAAAAGGTTTTTAAATCCATTATAACACTGACACCAGATGGCGCTGTAGAGTTCCATCTTTAGGCAACGTGATTCCCCCCTATGAGGTTTGCAACACATTTTCCTGAAATGTTTTTTTTTTGATGTGTCTAGATCCAGCCCAGATCTGCCTCAAACATTAATTAAAATGGGTGCTTTATATAAGGCGTGAATGCCCTATAATATGAACAGTACAGTAATACATGCTCAAGCGTTTTAATGCAGAGCAGACACATAGATGTTGAGTGTAAATATTTCCCTTCCAATAGTGAAGATGGTAAGGGCTTAAAGGGGGTCTTACGAACTAGGCCATATCAACACCACCACTGGGATTGCCACGATCATCTCCATCACCACCGCAATTTCCATCACCCCCACCATTCTGTTCTGCAAGAAGTTCTCACCTGGTCATCATCGCCTTCTGGGGGGCTTCTCTTTGCAACCTCTGAGTACTGAAGCTCAGGAAGTGGCTCCTCCCTTGGCATCATGGAGGTAGCTGCAGAGGGGAACATAAGACATTTACTCTATTGGGTCACCCACACCTGCCTAGCAGGTTCAGGTAAGTAGCCGTGTTGGTTTGACATAGTCGAAATAAATTATTATTATTTTTTAATCCAGTAGCACCTTGGGTATAAGCTTTTGTGTGCATGCACACTTCTTCAGATACACTGAAACAGAAGTCACCAGACCCTGATATATAGTGGGAGGGTGGGGTGGGGTTTTTCTCAGGAGGGTAGCAGGAGATGGGCGATTGACCCAATGGGTATGGTAAACCTGTTGACGACTGTTAACAACTGCAATTAGTCCTATAAGAAAAAGCAAGGGATAGTATGCAGATGTCCAAAAATAGCTTTAGAATATGTGATGTAACGTCTCATTACATATGCCAAATATGCTAAACATGTCTCATTACATATGCTAATTACACACACTGCGTTTCCGTGCACTGCTCTGGTTCGCCCGAAGTGGCTTAGTCATGCTGGCCACATGACCCGGAAGCTGTACGCCGGCTCCCTCGGCCAAGAAAGCGAAATGAGCGCCACAACCCCAGAGTTGGCCATGACTGGACCTAATGGTCAGGGGTCCCTTTACCTTTACTTAAGGGTACAGAACTATGTATAGGAACCCTAAACCCCCACTAAAAGGGACTCAAGTTTCACAGAGATAAGCTGTGGGGGACAGGATGGTCATCCCAACAGATTCTTTGGTCGGTTCCCTCAAGACTTTCCTTCTGCTCTTACGAAAAGCTTCCTACCTCTGTTGGGTAGCATCTTCCTTCTTTTCTTCCAGGTCTTTAGCCCAAATCCAGCCAAGAGGAGCAAAATTATGAAGAAAATGATGAGAAAAGTCCAGCTCCAGCTCCAATGCAGTCTGGGTTGATTGCCACCTGTAAAGATTGGATAAATAATAGTTTTTTCATGCAAGATATTGGAAGACCACTAAAATGTTGGGCAATACGAGCTCTGAAGGGAGAACCCACAGTTCAATGGTGGGTTGCGTGGACCATAGCTGTCAACATTTTCCTTTTTTTAAGGGAAATTCCCTTATTCTGAATAGGATTCCTCGCAAGAAAAGGGAAAAGTTGACAGCTATGGCATGGACAAGGGTCTCGGCTAGAGCTGTGCGCCAACAGCTTCTTGAAAGCCTCCACTTATCTGATGGGATCAGAGCTACTTCAGCAATATAGAAACTTATTTATGTATACAGCTACAGCCACAGGAATATATTTGCCCCAAAACGAAAAGAAGATGTAGTTCCAATGAGAAAAGAATGGTTACAGAAAATAATGGGATATGCAGAAATGGCAAAACTTACTAGAAGAATTAGAAATCAAGACAACCTTTTTTTTTATTAAGGAACGGAAGTGGTTTATTGAATATTTACAAACAAATTGCAAACAGATCATTAAGACGTTAGCAGGACTACTGTGAAAACTTGCGGTTTTTAAAACAGATATAGAAGAATAAAAAGAATATTGCGGGGTAAAAAAGTTTCACCCAGTGGTTATCTGCAGTGATCCATCTCCTATTCCTGATCACTTCACCTGGTTCCTATTTCTTTCCTTTTTGTTTTCTCATTATTATATGTACTTAGAGGTAAATTATTATTATTATTACTATTATTATGTGGTTTATAAGCTATGCTGAGAGTGATCGAATGGCTGTGAATTCCTTTCATTTTTAGAGAACTCCATTCATTGCCAAAGCTGCTGTTTTCCATGGAAAGAAAACCCACATTTCATAATCCCCAGATGTTTTCTCATGCCAGATGTTGGCTTGACGGCTGCCAATTAATGACCTTCTTGCTGCTCTGAGAAAGCAAGCTCAAATAATGGTTAGTCCCAACAACGTGTGTTTTAGACTTGGAGACAAAAACACAGCTGGGTCTGTGTCAGGGAACTGCCATCAGGGCCGGAGGGAGAGAGCAAAATCCAGAGGGATTCCAGAGAGCATCCTGGGATTGGGAGAGGCAGCCCATCTTCTGGGGAAGAGAATCAGCGTAGCACCAGTGGAGAAGGGGGGCAGATGGGGGAAGCGGCGAGGCGGTCCCATGACTCCTTGCTGGGGACCAGCGGGGAGAGTAAGGGTCCTCCGCTGCCCACGCCCTCCTTGCGCAGAAGGCTTCCGCGCAGAGAGAGTAGGAGGAGACTAGGCGTCAAAGAGCTTCTTTGCTGGAAGCAGTTTAAGAAACGCCCACTGACGGATTCTGCCAGCGATTGAGACAGCCACGGGTGAGTGGCTGTCCAGACAGAAAAGGTTCACTCAGGCAATACAGCCGGGTGTTTGCACCGGCTTACGCACGAGCAACCCCTAGAACCATCACAGTCTGTGAAGTGGAAAAGAGGTGGAATATTTTGGACTTTGTGAGAAAATCTGTCCCATAGCAGGCTACACTGTTTTGGGTTTAATATATACGTATCTAGGGAGACTTTCAGATAACCACTGTTATCAATGTGCTTTAAAATATAATGCCGTTATCTGGATGATAAGAGCCACATAAATGACGGCGCAGACAAAGAGGCCTGTGTTTACGGTGTCTGTTATAGCTTTTGAAGCTTGTGAAAGCTGCAATTTTCAGACGATAAAAGGCAGCTGGAGAGGGAAGTCTTTCCCCACAAGTTTCTCTGTTAAAAAATGTCCAAGGCTTAAACGGAGAGATACTGGACCATCTGTCCATATTTTTGGGTGGGGAAATGTTGTAAGGTAGAAAGAAAGAAAGAAAGAAAGAAAGAAAGAAAAGACTGGATAGTGCTGGAGTTCTTTATTAAAGTTGCCAGATAATTTTAAATCACCAGAGCATGCACTTTTTAACATGCGATTTTAGTAAGAATGATTATTTTCAAATTACAGTCGTACCTTGGAAGTCGAACAGAATCTGTTCTGGAAGTCCGTTCAACTTCCAAAACTTTTGGAAACCAAAGTGCAGCTTCTGATTGGCTGCAGGAGCTTCCTGCAGCCAATTGGAAGCCGTGGAAGTACCATCAGATGTTCAGGTTCCAAAAATCGTTTGAAAACAGGAACACTCACTTCCGGATTTTGATCGTTCGGGAGTCAATTGGTTCAGGAGCCAAGGCGTTTGAGATTCAAAGTGCTACTGTACTGATTTCATTTCTATCTCAAAAAATTATGTAACTTGCTTTTGAGGGCTGATTTTAAAAGTATGTTTTAATGAATATTCTAGATTCCTTTGTAAACCACTAGTATAAAGAGAGAGAGAGAGAAGAAACGGATAAGACAACGCCCTGAATTTCACCCGTTTGCTTTTGGCAGGAATCGTGCAATCGTCCCCAGCCATCCTCGGCTAGTTACCAGGACTGATTCCTAAGTTTGCACTGGCTCATGAATCTGTCTAGATTTCCATTTGAAAAAATTAAAATCTTTCCATTTCATTGACCCCATGATAAGGCTCATTTTGAAATTAACATGGAAGCGAAGTGTTGGGTGTTCAGCACCCCAGTCAACTACCCAGCTAATGCATAATGAGGAAGGGGAGGAGGACAAATAACTGTTCAGCTTTCACTGTGTTTTATGCGCTTTTAAAGATTAAATTAATGAATTTTTAATTACCGTATTTTTTGCTCTATAAGACTCACTTTTTCCCTCCTAAAAAGTAAGGGGAAATGTGTGTGCGTCTTATGGAGTGAATGCAGGCTGCGCAGCTATCACAGAAGCCAGAACAGCAAGAGGGATCGCTGCTTTCACTGCGCAGCGATCCCTCTTGCTGTTCTGGCTTCTGAGATTCAGAATATTTTTTTTCTTGTTTTCCTCCTCCAAAAACTAGGTGCGTCTTGTGGTCTGGTGCGTCTTATAGAGCAAAAAATACGGCAAGTGGTTTCTGCAGTTTTCTAAATAAAATAGAGAGTCGCTCACCTTCAGTTTGGCAGATGTGCAGCAAGTTGGAGGAGATGCTTTTCTGATCTGCTGGATTGGTGACCAGGCAGGTGATGTTAGGCTCTGAGGAGTTGAGCTTCCAGAACAAGTGGAGATTGTTGCCATTGCCAGAGAGGTTATATGACTTTGAACCATCTTCTAAGTCCCTGAAGGCATCTCCTCCTTTCCAGGAGATGTTGAATTCCCCCTTTCCAGGCACCTGACACTGCAGGGTCACATTGCAGCCATCTGGGCTCTTGGAGACAACTTGGGAGAGGATTTTTGGTTCTGGGACTGGTTCTGTGGAAAAACATATGAAAAGCTCATACGTTTCCGAGCAAAATTCAAAGTGTTGATGCTGAGCTTTAAAGCCCTAAATAGCCTCGGCCCAGTATACCTGAAGGAGCATCTCCACCCCCATCGTTCAGCCTGGACACTGAGGTCCAGCTCCAAGGGCCTTCTGGCGGTTCCCTCCCTGCGAGAAATGAGGCGACAGGGAACAGGCAGAGGGCCTTCTCAGTGGTGGCGTCTGCACTATGGAACGCCCTCCCATCAGATGTCAAGGAAATAAACATCTATCTGACTTTTAGAAGACATCTGAAGTCAAGGGAAGATTTAATGTTTGATCTTGCATCGTGGTTTTAATATTCTGTTGGGAGCCGCTCAGAGTGGTTGGGGAAACCCAGTCAGATGGGCGGGGAATGAATGAATGTGTGAATGAATGAATGAATGAATGAATAATAATAATAATAGAAATGTGTGCCCTCCATGGGTGTCAGCAACTGCCCAGCAACATCACTGCTGAAGGAGAAAAAGGCAGGCTCTTTTTCCAGGTTCTATTCCACAATAAATAGACACATATGAATAAAGAATTACTTACCATACACAGAGAGGTGGAAGGTGTAATCTTTATACTGTGCTGAAGCAAACTTTGCTATTATGGAATATTTGCCACTGTCATCCATTTCCAAGTCTTTGATCCTCAGGGTGGTCTCATCTGCCATCTCCAATCTTGGTCCAAACCTGTCCCCTGGATTGGGCCTCTGCAGTCTTCCTTCCTTCAATTCAGCCAGCTGAATTCCCGAACCATTTCCTCCCTGGAAATACCACTCGACAGTCTTCAGTGTTTCCGCGGGGGGGATATTTACAGGGAGCAACACACAGCCTCCCAGGACCCCATTCAACTTCTCCTTGTGGGGATTCCGTACTCTGATATTTGCAGTACCTTAAAAAGTTCATGGAAAAGAAGGAAGGAAAAAGGAGAAACAAAGTCAAAGAAAGGGACAATGGATGGAAAAGTGTCTCAGAATCACTGATTTAAAGCTTTACCAAATGTGTGGATTTATTCGTTATTTTTACCTAACCAAATGCATAAACCACTTGATTTTAAATGGGAAAAAACCCTTTTAAAAATAACAAAGTTAAAAACAGGTATTTTAAAAAGTCATGATATAAATAAAGCAAATGCAACTGGGGCTTCCGGTTCCACTCTGCCTTAATGGAGGAAGACCCCACAGCAGCGGGAGATTGTTGGCTAAGGAAAAACAAGGGTGATTGAGGGTAATTATCCTTGCAAGTTCCCCCAGGGACAGGGAGGAATGGGCTTCCCTCACAGTTCGTCTTGGTACCTGGCTCTCATTCCGGAATGGATTGTGGGAGGCAGGGAGAAGCTGTGTACAAAAGCACATAATAGAAAAGATGAGATCAAAAACTGTGGAACAAAACCAACTGCAAGGTCTTTAAGGTTTGAACTTGAGAGAAGACTTCATTTGGTGCAAAAGACGTGTGTGGGGAAGGGAGCTATGATTTCTTTATATAAAATTTTCTGTTCTACATTTATGATTCGGCAACCCTCCTCTGAATGTTAGTTCAAATTATATTTGTACCAGTGAGGATGGAAGAAATTGGATTATAGATATGGAATATAACATTAAACGGAACTACGTGGGTAAAAAAAAGGAAAAAAAGGAGGGAAACTCTATTTTGCAAAAGAATTACAATGAAAAACTAGAGCTGACTCTTCCCCATCCTTTATTGTTTATGGAATGAACTGAATAATGCTAAGAGGACTTGGAATTAAATTTAATTGGCAGTATAATTGCTCATTTATCTTCAGTTCGACGGAAGGATGAAAGGAGTCTGTGAACTTGCCAAGGAACTGATAAGGTTCATTATTGAGTCATCTGCAGTTCAACAGACCTCTTTTCTTTTCTTTTTTTTATAATAATTTTTTATTAAAGTTTCAACAAATTTTATAGTAACACAAAAAGCAAAACATCACAACAACAATACAAACAAACAATACAAAACAAAAATCAAACAAAATTCAATTCTTGGTTTCATATAGCTTTCTTTCCGGACTTCCTCACATCTCCCTTTTCTGTTTTCAAATTTCCAATTTAGTTTCAGCAGATTTCCCCCCCATTTTAACCAAATTAATATGTCTTAATTTCTTTTAAAGTTAACCATTCCTGCTGCTATCCACTCATCTTTTTATCTTCCCTCCTTAGGTTAACTAAACTGTGATTCTCTTATTTGTTACTAATGAAACATCTTTGCACATTCCTTCAGCTTTGTCACTAATGCCACATTGTCTCAATATCCTGCATCATATTAACATTCATATAGTTTACAATGTTTTTGCAGATAATCTTTGAATTTCTCCCATTCTTCTTCTATTTGTTCTTCTCCCGTATCTCGGATTCTGCCAGTCATTTCTGCTAGGTCCATATAGTCCATCAATTGCATCTGCCATTCTTCCGGAGTGGGCATATCTTGTGTCTTCCAATACTTTGCGATGAGTATTCTTGCTGCTGTTGTTGCGTACATAAAAAAAGTTCTATCCTTCATCTGCAGTTCAACAGACCTCTTTTCTACCCAGCCTGAGAAAGTTGCAAAATAACGAAGCATGGGATGGAGAAATTTCTGGAACAACAATGGGATATCAGCTTCGCCCAAGGCATGGTGGATAACAGCAACAACCGGGGGAAAGACAGACATAACATTTTACGAGGACAGGAAGAAACACCGCGGACAGAATAATTGCCACACACAGAAAGAACAAGGATACAGTTTGCATTCCTCACTTGTAATTTTATAAATCATTTAATGTGTCAACACGATTAGAAGTTATTAAACTGCAGTTGTTCTATAAGGGATTATTATGATGACTTGAATGTAATGGAAATTAATAAGATTTTGGAACGCAGAAATAAAGCAAATAATCAAGCCATCAATTCTAGCAGGTGGGGCGACCCACCTTATCTAAATTATATAATTTGGTATTTGAACAATTGGTTTTAATAATTGTATTATAAATTTGTATTGCATTTTATTGAGGCTATTGCTGGATTGTAATTGAAAACTAATAAAAATTATTAGCAAAAAACCCAACAAAGACAAGCTAACAACAGTTTGAAGAAGATTGCGGGAGTGTAGTATTTCATGAAACTGAGAATATAACCAATCAAGATATAGAAATGGATTGTCATTTAGCTTTGTTAAGCAGTTTCTCAAACAGCAATAAGAAGGTGAGAAGTAAAATGTTGATCGGTCATCTTTTAAGGGAAGGCAAAGTGAAGAACTATCTGTTTTTGGAGGACTTAGAAGGAGCTACACCAGAATATTGGTATATTAAAAGGTTGAGGAGACAGCTTCAGTTGAAAGGTTGATCAATAAACTGAAACTGGTTGGGAGGGCTAAACAGAGGGTACGTTTTGGATCAGAATAGTTTGATTCTGCAATTTATATGAAAATGAGAGTGAGTGATGTAATGTCACCATCTCAGTCTGCGACTTTAATTGATTAAACCCATTACAGTTTAATTAATTACTTGATTGCAATATATTGCCCACCCTTCGCTCTAAGGTCCCAGGGTGACTGACAAGGATTAAAACACATTAACATTAAAACATATTTTTGCACAATATCTTTTGTGATTTCTGCTTGCCTATTAATTTCAGGAACTGACCTTTACTCAGGCTTTTAAGTTATGCTCTTTGTACGTTTCTGTGGATAAAAAAAGATAAAAAAATAAAAAGGTTTCTGAATTCTAGGAGCCCCATGCCAAATTCTGTATGTCTGGGTAAGGTTGCCTGGATGGAGAGGTTTTAAGCATTAAGTACACCTGTCTGATGCAAAATAGAAGGGAGTTCCAAAGTCTAGGTTCTGCCACATTAAAATTTTGATTTCTTGCAGGTGTGAAATGAATATTATGTGGCACTGGTAAGCAGTACCAATTCAAGAGCCTGTATGGGGCAAGGTGATCCTTCACATAAACTGCCTTAAATTTAAATGCCTTAAATTTAGCCCCATAACAGAGCACAAGCCAGTGCAGATCTCTGAGGAGAGGAGTTAAATGTGGACAGGGTCTCACTCATACCAGAATTATACACTAACTGCAGCTTTTAATTCAAGCCCAAAAGGAGACCCACTCAGAGCGCACTGGATATCATTATTCAATTCTGAAAGGTGCTTTGTCAGACTGCAGAAGCATCATGGCAAACTGCCTTTTTGAACACAAATCAACCAGATATTCCAGGACTGAGTCTTCGAAGGATCGCTTGCGGGACCAGCTTTCCCCAGCTAAAACTGAAATGAAATTTCCTGCACATAAGAATCCCTCCACCTCCATTTTGAGAGGAAGAAAACCGAGGCATCTCGCTCTGTTTCAACCCTAAAATGCTCTTGCTTGAGAAGGAAGCAGTACTGTTTCAAACGATTATATAGTCGGCGGCCTCTGCATCCATCCATTACAGAACAGCGAGTATCCTGGCTGCATCGCCTCTGTTGCTTGCGCTCTGTAGCTTATTTTAGATGTTACCAAATAACAGCTTCAGCTGGCAGGGAGCCCTTCTACACAAACGTCTTTTCCTGGAAAAACAAGCACATATCACCTTATGAAGCCTTGGAGGACTTACCAGAGGGAGAAGAAAGCAAAGAGAGAGTCAGAAGAAAGAGCTCCAGGCTTCGTTTGCAGCCATTCGCAGTCCCCTTTTGCCGGCTGCGTGCAGGACTCCTCTTCAAGACACACAGACATTGGTCGTTCATCATAAATCCATTCAGAGGATGGGTCTGAAAGCTGTGTGAAGTGATGAGAGGTTGAGCATTTTTAGGAGGAGAAAAATTGAGCTCATTTTCTTCTGTGCGCCAAAAAGAGGAAGGTGGGGGCGTTTATGGAGAGGAGAGGTGTGGTTACGAGCTGGCAGCCAGCCCCTTTTGTTCGACCTCCAGCTGGTTTTTAGCTCCTTCTTAGCAGAGTCTGCCAATGCACAGAATAGTAGAATTGTAAACACTGGGAGAGACCCCAACAGTCCAGCTCTAGTGCCCAAATGAGAGATATCTCCCTTCAAGTCTCTTGGAGTTCCAGGCCTCCTGTTCCTCCACCAGAGATGGAGAAAAATGCATTTCCCTCAGACCCCATGAGCCTCTCTGCATGTCACACCCGTTCCCAGACTTGCTTTGTGTGTAGAGAAACTCCCTCATTTGCAAAGGCCAAATTCACATTCATTCTCTCTCTCTCTCTTTTTTTTATAAATGTTTATTAAAGATTTTTTTGAATACAAATGCAAAAATAATCAACAATATAGCATATATCATGACATATTTTCAAAACCTCTTTGGACTCCCTCACATCTCCCGCTCCCACTTACATCTTCTTAAATTTTAACCAGCAAATTATCATCTTATTTATATTCCTAGGTCCCATTCTTTTAAACATAGTCTAATCGTTCTCCAAATGGTTTATATTTTCCTCGATCTACTTATCATCCTAATTCCATCTAATTTAGTGGTGGTCAATTATTTATGATCTAGCATCCTTCTTAACATTCAACCAAATTACAGTGCTTTTTAAAATAAATCTTAAATTTCTTCCAGTCTTCTTCAACCTTCTCTTCTCCCAGGTCTCGGATTCTGCCAGTCATCTCGGCTAATTCCATATAATCTATCAGCTGCATCTGCCACTCTTCCAGTGTGGGTAGATCTTGGGTTTTCCAGTGTTTAGCGATAAGTATCCTTGCTGCTGTTGTTGCATACATAAAAAATGTTTGGTCCTTCCTTAACACCCTCTGGCCGACAATACCCAGGAGAAAGGCCTCTGGTTTCTTGGGGAAAGTATACTTAAATACCTTTTTCAGTTCATTATAAATCATTTCCCAGAAAACCTTCACTCTAGGGCAAGTCCACCAGAGGTGAAAGAATGTTCCTTCGGCTTCTTTACACTTCCAATATTTATTATCAGACACATGGTATATCTTTGCAAGCTTGACTGGGGTCATGTACCATCTATATGTCATTTTCATTACATTTTCCTTCAAAGCATTACATGCAGTGAAGTTCAACCCAGTGGTCCACAACCTTTCCCAGTCCTCAAACATAATGTTGTACCCAATATCCTGTGCCCACTTTATCATAGCCGATTTAACCATTTCATCTTGTGTGTTCCATTTTAACAGCAAGTTATACATTCTTGAAAGTACCTTAGTCTTAGGTTCTAACAGTTCTGTTTCCAATTTCGATTTCTCCACCTGGAACCCTAGCTTTTTGTCATTTTTAAAAACTTCTTTAATCTGAGCGTAGTGTAACCAGTCTCGCACTTTATCCTTCATTTTCTCCAAACTCTGCAATTTCCAATTGTCTCCATCTTTTTCTAGTATTTCCCAATATTTTGGCCATTTGACCTCCATATTGGGTTTTTTTCGGGCCTTAACTTCCAGCGGTGAAAGCCACCTTGGAGTTTTATTTTCCAATAAGTCTTTATATTTTGTCCAGACATTAAACACTGCTTTTCTGACAATATGATTCTTAAAGGCCTTATTGATCTTAACCTTGTCATACCATAAGTATGCATGCCATCCAAAAGCATTGTTAAAACCTTCCAAATCCAGAACGTCAGTGTCCTCGAGAAGTAGTCAGTCTTTTAGCCAGCAGAAAGCTGCGGCCTCATAGTACAACTTTAGGTCTGGCAGGGCAAAGCCCCCTCTTTCTTTCGCATCAGTTAATATCTTAAACTTAATTCTGGGTTTTTTGCCCTGCCAGACAAACTTAGAGATATCTCTCCGCCACTTCCGGAAGCACTCCGTCTTGTCCACAATCTGTAGTGTTTGAAACAAAAACAACATTTTTGGCAATACATTCATCTTAATAGCGGCAATTTGGCCTAACAAAGAAAGTTTCAATTTTGTCCAACTGTCTAGGTCTCTTTTAATTTCAGACCAACATTTTTCATAGTTATCCTTAAAAAGACTCAGATTTTTTGCTGTTATATTCACCCCTAGGTACTTTACTTTTTTAACCACAGTTAGTTCTGTCTCTCTCTGAAACCGTTCCGACTCTGTATCTGTCAAATTTTTTCCCAACACCTTAGTTTTCTGTTTGTTTAATTTAAATCCCGCCACCCGACCAAAGTCTTGAATCAATTGTAACACTCTTTTCGTACTAGATTCTGGCTCCTGCAAAGTCAAAACTAGGTCATCTGCAAAAGCTTTAACTTTGTATTGTTTCACTCCGACCTGGATTCCTTCCACCAACCGGTCCCCTCTGATCATGTTCAAGAGCACCTCCAGAACCGAAATAAATAGCAAAGGGGAAATAGGGCAACCTTGTCGTGTTCCTTTTTCAATTTTAAACTCTTCTGTAACCACATTGTTAACTATCAATTTAGCTTTTTGTTCTGAATATATTGCATCAATCCCACTCTCAAAACCCCGTCCCACTCCCATTTCTTTTAAATTTCCCTTCATAAATTTCCAAGAGATATTATCAAAGGCCTTCTCCGCGTCTATAAAAATTAACACTGCTTTTGTATTTATGTCTGTTTGCAAAAGTTCCAAAATGTCAATGATATTCCTTGTGTTAGCAAACAAGTGTCTACCTGGGAGAAAGCCTGCCTGATCTTTATGAATTACTTCATTTAATATTTTTTTGAGTCTACTTGCCAAAACATCTGCAAATATTTTGTAATCCACATTTAAAAGGGAGATGGGACGATAGTTCTTAAGTTGTGTCTTTTCAGCTTCCGATTTTGGTATCAATGTGATAAAAGCTTCTTTCCACGATTCCGGCGCCTTCTTCCCCTCCATAATTTCATTGCTGACCTCCATTAGTGGTTGTATCAGATAGTCTTTTAATGTCTTGTAGTACTTGGAGGTCAGCCCATCTGGCCCTGGGGATTTGCCCAATTGCATGTTCTGAATGGCTTGTTCAATCTCTTGTCGTGTTATTTTGCAATTCAGGATTGATCTATTTTCTTGTGACAATTTTGTTAGTCCATTTTTTTCCAGAAATTGTTTAATCTCAACCTCATCTTGCGGCCCTTGAGTATATAATCTTTTGAAATATCTTTGGAAGCACTTTCTGATCTCCACAGGGTTCTGAATATTTCTTCCTTCAATTTCTAAATTTGTAACTGTATTTAGTTTTTGTCTCCTCTTCAACTGCCAAGCTAGCAGTTTCCCACATTTATTTGCCGATTCAAAAGTTTTTTGTTTCATTAATTTAATCTTCCACTCTATTTCCTGGTTTATCAATTTAGAATATTGTGCTTGATGAAGTTTGATTTCTCTCAGGATCAGCTGTGACTTCGGGTTTGATCTTAACTTCTTCTCCAATTCTTTAATTTTCACCAATATCTTATCTTTCCTCTCATTTTGTCTCCTTTTCTTCACAGCATTCTGTTGTATCAAGAACCCCCTCATTACAGCCTTGCTTGCATCCCAGATAGTTCTTTTTTCCACCGTAGTGTTCATGTTTATCTCAAAATAGTCCTTCAAAGCTTTTTGGGCCTTCTCAACAGTCTCCTGATCTCTAAACAAATTGTCATTCATCTTCCATCTGAAGGAGCCGGTTGGTATTAGTGTCATGTCCATTTTTACTGCATTATGGTCGGAGCAGGTCTTTGGGCAGATTTCCACCTTTCTAACCTTAGGTGCCAGACCTCTAGATATCCATATTTGGTCGATTCTTGTCCAAGTCAGTTGGGCTTCAGAGAAGAATGTTCCCTCTCTTCCCAAGGGGTTCTTTATCCTCCAGATATCAATCAAATCCATATTGTCTGTCATTTCGAAAAAGGTCTTTGGTAGTCTGCCGTCTTTTGTAACATTTTGACTTTGTGACTTATCCATATTGGTTGATACGACCCCGTTCATATCTCCCATCAAAATGATGTTGTTGTAGTCCAGATAGTCCAGCATAGTCTCATGCAACTTCTTATAAAATTCCAATTTCCCCTCATTTGGCGCATAAATTCCTAATATCAAAATTTTTTCTCCTTGATGTTGTATCTCAATTGCCAAAATTCTTCCATGTTCATCTTTAAATAGGAATTTAGGTGACAGGCTCTCTTTTGCATAAATGACCACACCTCTCTTCTTTACTCTGTCCGAAGATATAAATTCCTGGCCCAGTCTTTTATTTGTTAGCACTTTTCTATGGAGCCTAGTCACATGCGTTTCTTGCAGGCAAATAATGTCCAATTGTTCCTTTTTCAATATATGGAATATTTTCCTCCTTTTTTCCGGAATGTTACAGCCATTTATGTTCCAGCTCAGAAGTTGCAGAGACATCCTGAAAAATCTAGTTATTTTTCCAGGGGTGGTATCTTGTTCGCTGAGTCTTCAGGTTCCAAGGGTGCCAGTACCGCCGATGCTCCAGGCCCAAAGGGTAGTTCAATTCCTTTTTGAAGGTCCTCTCCGTATATGGTCAGAAATTTGTCTCTATCTTCCAATGTTCTAATTTTAATTTTCTTCCCTCTGAAAGTGAAAGATAATCCTTGGGGAAATTCTCACCTAAAGATAATTGAATTGCTCCTAAGCAATTTAACCAGTTCAAGGTAGGCGGATCTAAGGTCCAGCAGTTGTTTAGGAATATCTTTGTAGAACTCAATTCTTCTATCCAAGATGTCCAGTGACTTTCCGTAGTGTAGGCCCAAAATCTTATCCCTTTCCTCCTTTGATCTCAATATTATCAAACAGTCTCTGGGCTTTTCTTTCTTTATAAGTCTTTCAAGCCTGAAAGCAGACACAATTTTAAAGTCCTCTAAATTCCAGAACTTGGAAAATTCTTTAGTCAGAAACTCAGCTAGATTGCCTTCTTCCACTTCTGGTATCGACCTTATCCTTAAATTACTCTCCCGGTTCCTCAGTTCAATCATAGATAGGTAGGTCTGATGTTCACCTACTTGTTTGCAGATTGGTCTTACCTCTTTTTCAAAATTTTCTAATTTTTTACTAGTGTCCTCAGCCAATTTCCGATTTTCTGACGTGGCCTCCGTCAACTGCCCAAACGCCTGTGCGTTCAGTTAATCTATTTAGAGTTTCTGTATTTTGATCAATTTTAGCTGTTTGTTCATCAACTTTCTTGTCCAAAGATTCCCCTCTCTTATCCAAAGATTCCAATTTTTCCAAGATTTTCTCTAGAATAGAAGCATTTGCTCCTGATGCCATATCTTCCAACTGTAACTGTTCAGTTTCTCCCTCTCCTGCCCTTGACAGAGCAGCAGCTTCTTCCTCTGAAGGCAAAGTGGGTACAGATGATCTACGTGCCTGCGAGACTGAGGTTAAAGTTGTCAGAGTTGCTTGTCTAGTTCTTCCCCTCCTTCTTGCGCCACTCATTCCAAAGTTATCTGAAAGTCAAGGTCAAGCTGAGTTGTTCCCACGAGAAAGCAGCGGCCCAGAGGAAAACAAAACAGGAGGTCGGGGAAAAGGAAAGTAAAGTAATGTCACTGCTGTAAATCCCAGATCCTCTAGAGGGAGCTTGAAATGACTCAAGGGAAGAATCCAATTCTAATAAATTACTAGAATCAAATTTAATGTCCAGGGACCTTCAATAGCAAATTTTAGGCAGAGTTGGTATTAACAATCACATTGTATCAAACAGTGCATACTGGTACTTCAATTGATACTTCAAAGTAGCAAGTCCAAACCCTCAGATTGTTGCAAGTTCTAATACACAGTAGCCAGATCTGTAAAGCTGACAGCTCAGGTTGCCCAGGCAGCTCCAGCACCTGGGTTTCTCATCCAAATTGTAATTCCAATAGAAGAAAGGTATCACATTGCGAATAAAAATCAGATAGTCCAATACTTAAAGTTCTTATTTTGTTTAAGAAAAGTTCACTGGGTGCTCAAATCAATTAAGCTGAAGATTCCTTTAAATCCTCCACTCCTCCAGCACTTTGCGTTGAAGTTCAGTGACAGCGGAAGACGGACTTCCTGTTTTGCGTCGCTCCGCTTTCAGCCAAATTCATTAATTTAGACTCAAATTATTTAAAGTCCTTCTTTACTCACGGGTTGTTGCTTTCCCGAATCAAAATTTCCAGGAAGAAAGGTCAGCGCTCACCGGCAGCAGCAACGCGGCTTCACTCCGCAGATCGCGAAACGACTCACAGCGCCGCAACCCCCTCCACGTTCCAGAGCTCCTTACGGGGTTCCTTCTGCGTTTTGGGGGCCGCTTCAGGCGCCCGCCGAGTCTAGGACCACAGGCTCTTGCTGCCTGTGGGTTTCCAATGTGGGTCTCCACTTCGCCGTAGCGGACGACCCAGTTTCTGCGGAGCTTCCCCTTCACAGCAGTAAAGGGGCCGCCATTACCGTTCGCGCCGCCTCCGGAAGTCCCAAATTCACATTCATTCTCCAGCCTGTTTTGCCTCTTTTCTCGCCCACCAACTGCACATGGTCCTCACTCAGCTTGAACAAAGTTTCCCATCCCTGCCTTAAGCTGAACAGGCTCCTGTTTTCTTCCTCTGGCTCCACTTTCAAAACTTCCCTTCCCTTTCCAGGGCTGATGTAAAGCTCCAAAATTCCAGCTGATCACCATCATTAAGAACTCTGTGAAAAGTTCCCCTGGGCATGTGCAGAGTGTTAAGTTGTGGGTGAACATATCAGACGACACAGCGATTCTTCAAACAGCTCTTGTTTATTCACAGGCCAGAACAGAACTGAACTGAAGGGTTCAGCCAGCCTGCTTATACAGAGCTCCACTAGAATGCAACAGTAACCATTTTCTGTAACTATCCAATCACTGAATGTCATTTTCGATCCCTTATTTGCATATGTGGACCTGAACTATCTACAGTATCCCCCTGCTGGCCCAGGGTGAGAACTTCAGTACATAACACAGAGGGCTGTCCCTTCCTCCCCACTCAAGCACTGCTCTCTCCAGGTGTAATGCTGGGCAACTGGATCCCCAGGCAGCGTTTTGGACTTCAATTTATCTCAAGGCTGAAGATGGAGTAAGATGCTCCTTCTAACAATGCCTTCTAAGAGGCACGACTCATAGTCAGTCCTCTGGGAGAGAGAGCAGCCTTTGCAAAATGATGAAAAGCAGGCAGAGAGGAAAAAGTGTAGCAGGGTGTTCTTGGCTGTCTCATGCTCCATCCTTAGGTGCAACTCACAAAAGTTATTCATGTGTGATGTTTGCTTAGAGCTTATCCACACTGACAGTTTGCCCTGCTCTTTCCAGAGATACACACTTATTTGAAACTCTGTGTTCAACCATTTCCACCCCACCCAAGCTTTCCCTGCGAAATCCAACTCTTTGAAGCAGAGCAAATGTCAATCCAGGTCTTCCATGGACTGATGTTTGCGCCGACTGAGCTTTAAAGAGTGGGTTTTTGCTGGGAAAGATCCAGAGTAAAAAAGAAAGAAAGAAAAAAGTGGTGATTAGACATTGAGCTTTACACTGTAGTCTGAGCAGAGGAAAGGCACGTGTTGATGAGCCCTGAATGTAATAATAAATAATAATATAAATATAAATATAAATATAAATATAAATATAAATATAAATATAAATATAAATATAAATATAAATATATTATTTATACCCCACCCATCTGGCTGGGTTTCCCCAGCCACTCTGGGCGGCTTCCAACAGAATATTAAAATACAGTAGTTTATTAAACATTAAAAGCTTCCCTAAACAGGGCTGTCTTCAGGTGTACCATCTGTGCATACAGTAGTTGAGCTGTTAGAATCAACATAGAATCACAGAGTTGTAGAGTGGGAAGAGACCATGAGGGTCAACTAGTTCAACCCCCTGCAATGCAGGAATCTTCCACCCAATGTGGAACTTGAACCCACAATCCTGGGATTAGGAATCTCCGGCTTTACCGACTGAGCTATGCGCACACCCTTCCACACTTGCGCATGTGTACCAGAGACAGTGTGTGCCTGTGTTCTGTTCAGTGGGTGGAGAAGCCTGTGGAGGATCTTTTGGAAGTGAAACTTCTCCTTCCAGTATTCCTGATCCCAAGCGCAATGCTGGCACAGAAGGAAAAAAACCCTCCTCTGCAAAATAATGTGTTTTTATGCTATAGCCACAAGGTGGCAGCTCCTGAATGCAAAACATAGTAGGAAAGACGTGTGCCAAACTTGCGCAGCTTCCTCAGCATGCAGGTTCGTAGCAGTACAGTTTTGTGCTGGAAGAAATTCAGTCCGACTCCAACTCTTCAGTCCTTTACTGACAGGACCAAAGCATCTCTGAGCCGTCATCTTTCCCAATAGAAGCTCTGTGATGCTTCCATAATATTTACACGTCACTGCCATCTAGAGGGGCAACTCTTTAATGCAAGAAAAGTGGGATGAAAAGTTGGAGGCTTTCAGCAAGACGTTACAGGCCATGCACTGATTGGAAAGGAAGCAGTTCATCCGCCTTAAAATTTTTGCAGGTGCAAATGGCATTGAGACTTGGGTCACCTTCATACCATACAGTTAAAATTCTGAGATACCACTTGAAATATACTCGGAGTCGAGAGTGGATTTCATGCTCTTTATTCGGCTCATAGTGGTGAGGAGGAATGGAAGTTCCCCTAGAATGTCTGCCTTATATACAGTGGTACCTCGCAAGACGAATGCCTCGCAAGACGAAAAACGCGCAAGACGAAAGAGTTTTCCGTTTTTTGAGTCGTTCCGCAAGACGAATTTCCCTATGGGCTTGCTTCGCAAGACGAAACGTCTTGCGAGTTCTTGCGAGTTTGTTTCCTTTTTCTTAAAGCCGCTAATAGCCATGCTTCACAAGACGAAAAAACCGCAAGACGAAGAGACTCGCGGAACGGATTAACTTCGTCTTGCGAGGCACCACTGTACATTATTTACACAATGGGCCCCGCGTGATTGGCTAATTCCGGGATTCTCCTGTAGGCCAATCAGGTTGCGGATTGACTTCCACCTGGAGCTGGATTGGGTGGCTCCTGTGGACCAGTCAGACTGCTGCATTCTGGACCCTATTGTTCTAGGACCAATCAGACTGCTGCATTCTGATTCCTATTGTTCTAGGACCAATCAGACTGCTGCATTTTGAATCCTATTCAACTCAGTACATAGCACCACTTTAAAGTGTAGTTTATAAAGGGTGCAGAGAAGTGTTAGGAGATCCCTGTTCCCCCTCCCTGAACTACATTTCCCAGAGTTCTTTGGAAACTGGCTCTTCCCTGTCGCAGCCATGTGTTTAATGGAGCACTTTCCCAGGCAGGTTTGGCTGGCGCCAACTTTGTCATCATTTCAGTACCACGCCAAAAGCATGTTCTGTTTTCCTAGGCATTTGGGTAGCAGCAATGACATTATATGACATTGTTAAATCTCCTTTCTATTTATTTTATTACTTTATTTCTTACCTTGATTGTAAATCGCTTTGGGGCTCCCCCCCCTCTATATATGAAGTTCCTCTATATATACGAAGTTGCACTGGTCTGTTGTCACACTGTTGTTTTACATCATCAGACAACCCTACCTCTCCTGCGAAGATTCAGTTGAACCCATGGATAACACAATCCCATTTATTTCAATGAGTCTGCTCCAAGTTACTTTAATGAAACCTATCAAGCACTTTGACCACTTTGACCAAACTGCGGGAGGCAGTGGAAGACAGGAGTGCCTGGCGTGCTCTGGTCCATGGGGTCACGAAGAGTCGGACACGGCTAAATGACTAAACAACAACAAATCAAGCACTTTAATCATTGATTAAACTTTGAGATAAAACAGTGCAATTGGGACATACAAACAACATTTGCATGCCTTCAAAGGCACGGCTTAGTCATGAATCTGAATCAAAGTGCCCTGACTCCATCACAAACAATAACATAATCAGAAAAGGTTGGGTTTGGTAGTGTAATAAACAAAAATCTGCCCTTATTCCCTTATGGGGGTCACAAGAGCCCTTATAGAGTCCTTTGTAGGTTCTCCGTCGGTCGGAGAAAATAACAGAGGCCAACCAGAGAATATTGAGAAGCAAAGCAGCTAGTAAGCCTGATCTTTATTGAACTGTTGCAACAGGGTGCTCCCCTCACACGCAGGAAAGGAGGAGGACCCAGAACAAAGGTGTGCCTGTCCTTTATAGACATTTTAAATTCCTTGCCCTGGAGCTCAAGACCACCCCCCCATACATCATACATACATCACAGAAGAGGTGTAACCCAAGACTACCCCCCACAAACATCATACCTACATCACAGAAAAGGTGGTCTATGAAAGAAATTTGAATGTTGTTGTTTTTCCTGTCGGCTAGGTTATCTGATCATGCCTTATCTGATTGCCTTTCCTGGTAGCCTGCCCATTCCTTTGAGATGGCGATTACCCAATTCCTGCCCTCCCTCTTTGCAGAGAAAACACTTTGTCAGTTTGGGAGTCAAAATGGTTTCAGGGCGGTCTTCCTGTGCTGCTGCAGATGTGTGGTTCCCATATCTATGTACATGCTAGATTGGTATATTTATGAACACACACACACACACACACATATATGACCTTAATTTTTTTATTTCAGTGATGTACCTATGGCCCCCAGTATGAGAGTAAATTACTCTGTTTGGGGGGGGGCAGAACAGAAAATGGGGTTTGCAGCACACAACTGCACTAAAGCAGCTCTCTACTTTGGCACCGGTTTGGAGGGTATATCTATGGCCCTTGGTTGACTGTCAATCACTCAGTTTTGGGGGGTGCAGAAAGCAGGGTTTGCGGCACAAAAGGGCATCAAACCAGCACACTACTTTGACACCACTTTGGAGGCAATCTGACAATGTTGGGTTTTCAGCCATTTACTTGTGACCCCAGTTCGAGTGACAATTACCTAGTTTCGGGGGGTGGCACAAAACGTGGGACTTGTGGCGCAAAACAGCACAAAACTAGCGCTAAACTTTGACATCAGCTTTTTTTTTGGGGGGGGGGTGGGATCTGAAATTTCAGGCGTGTTCAGTTTCAGAGCTGACAGCCTGCCACTCCTCCTTTCCTGGCCAGACACTGCTAACTTGGATGAAGAGAGAGAGAGTTGGAAGACAGCCAAAGTGAAGCCGGGCTGCAAACAGATAAAATAGGCTTGGAAACTCTGTCCACTGACAGTGGGGAAGGGCCAATAAAGACTCTCAGTCCTCACCCGGTGCTGGAAAAGGCTCAGAGAAGAGTGGAAGAGGAGGGGTAGAAAGGCGAGTGTCACAGTCCGGTTCACGGGTGATTGAAGACCCAGCTGGGGACATCGGTACCGGGGGCAAGATGGTGGGGTGGGAGCAGGAATGGGAGTCAAGAAGTCAGGAGTCAGGAAGCCAAGAGTCCGAGGGTCAGGAAGCAAGGAGTCACAAAGTCAAGAGTCCGAGGGTCGAGAAGCAAGGAGTCGAGGAATCAGGGGTCTGAGGATCAAGAAGCGAGGAGTCACAAAGTCAGGGGTCAGAGGATCAAGAAGCAAGGAGTCGAGGAATCAGGGGTCTGAGGATCAAGAAGCGAGGAGTCACAAAGTCAGGGGTTCGAGGAGCAAGAAGCAAGGAGTCACAAAGTCAGGGGTCTGAGGATCAAGAAGCGAGGAGTCACAAAGTCAGGGGTCTGAGGATCAAGAAGAAAGGAGTCACAAAGTCAGGGGTCAGAGGATCAAGAAGCAAGGAGTCACAAAGTCAGGGGTCAGAGGATCAAGAAGCGAGGAGTCACAAAGTCAGGGGTCAGAGGATCAAGAAGCGAGGAGTCCAGGAATCAGGGGTCTGAGGATCAAGAAGCGAGGAGTCACAAAGTCAGGGGTCCGAGGATCAAGAAGCGAGGAGTCACAAAGTCAGGGGTCAGAGGATCAAGAAGCGAGGAGTCCAGGAATCAGGGGTCTGAGGATCAAGAAGCGAGGAGTCACAAAGTCAGGGGTCTGAGGATCAAGAAGCGAGGAGTCACAAAGTCAGGGGTCTGAGGATCAAGAAGAAAGGAGTCACAAAGTCAGGGGTCAGAGGATCAAGAAGCAAGGAGTCACAAAGTCAGGGGTCAGAGGATCAAGAAGCGAGGAGTCACAAAGTCAGGGGTCAGAGGATCAAGAAGCGAGGAGTCCAGGAATCAGGGGTCTGAGGATCAAGAAGCGAGGAGTCACAAAGTCAGGGGTCCGAGGATCAAGAAGCGAGGAGTCACAAAGTCAGGGGTCAGAGGATCAAGAAGCGAGGAGTCCAGGAATCAGGGGTCTGAGGATCAAGAAGCGAGGAGTCACAAAGTCAGGGGTCCGAGGATCAAGAAGCAAGGAGTCACAAAGTCAGGGGTCAGAGGATCAAGAAGAAAGGAGTCACAAAGTCAGGGGTCCGAGGATCAAGAAGAAAGGAGTCACAAAGTCAGGGGTCCGAGGATCAAGAAGCAAGGAGTCACAAAGTCAGGGGTCCGAGGATCAAGAAGAAAGGAGTCACAAAGTCAGGGGTCCGAGGATCAAGAAGCGAGGAGTCACAAAGTCAGGGGTCCGAGGATCAAGAAGCAAGGAGTCACAAAGTCAGGGGTCCGAGGATCAAGAAGCGAGGAGTCACAAAGTCAGGGGTCTGAGGATCAAGAAGAAAGGAGTCACAAAATCAGGGGTCAGAGGATCAAGAAGCGAGGAGTCCAGGAATCAGGGGTCTGAGGATCAAGAAGCGAGGAGTCACAAAGTCAGGGGTCAGAGGATCAAGAAGCGAGGAGTCACAAAGTCAGGGGTCCGAGGGTCGAGAAGCAAGGAGTCCAGGAGTCAGGGGTCTGAGGATCAAGAAGCGAGGAGTCACAAATTCAGGGGTCCGAGGATCAAGAAGCAAGGAGTCACAAAGTCAGGGGTCTGAGGATCAAGAAGCAAGGAGTCACAAAGTCAAGGGTCCGAGGGTCGAGAAGCGAGGAGTCCAGGAGTCAGGGGTCTGAGGATCAAGAAGCAAGGAGTCACAAAGTCAAGGGTCCGAGGAACAAGAAACAAGGAGTCCAGGAGTCAAACGCAGCAAGGCAGGGAACGTGTTGCTGTGGCTGACCTTATATCCCTTCCCGGCTCTTGCCACCAGGTGCAGTGAGTTACCAATCAGCCTCACCTGTGTGCCTGCGCCTTGCCTCTTCAGAACAAACTTAGGAAGGCCCCAGTCCTGCAAAGTCCTATTGGTCACAGGGCCTGGCTCCTGCAAGGCACTACTGACAGTGAGGTTCTGGCGCTGTTCTTGTTGGAGGCAGGGATCTGATTCAGACTAGAGCATCTATCGTTGCTGAGAGAGAGTGCGAAGCTCTGGGTATTTGCTTCTGTAAATAAAACTATCTTGAACTGACGGGAGTCTTGTTACTGCTGTTCAGCTGGCTCATTTCCAGGGATCGTTATAGGGGTCACATGTTAATGAAGCTGGTGGAGATGAATGAGCTGTCTTTGTGCATCTCCGCCTTTTCCTTTTTTTAATAAAAATATTTTTATTAGCAATTTCCATGTAACAGCTTATCAAAACATATCTTAATCATTATTTCCCCCCCACACCCCAAACACCCCTGCCCCAGAAACTTCCCTCAGCTCCTCTCTCTGATTTCTCAGCACATATTATTCTCTGCATACTGTAAAATTGTCTAAATCCTTATATTATCTTTCTACTATGTTAACAATCAATAAATTTGTGTATGTTTATTCAAAACCTGCCAAGGAGTCTGTTATGTACTGAGTTGAATAGGATCCTAATTGCAGCAGACTGATTGGTCCTAGAACAATAGGATCCAGAATGCAGCAGTCTGATTGGTCCGCAGAAGCCACCCAATCCAACTCCAGATAGAAGTGAATCTGCAACCTGATTGGCCTACAGGAGAATCCCAGAATTAGCCAATCACGTGGGACCCATTGTGTAAATAATGTATATAAAGCAGACATTTCGGGGGAACTTCCATTCCTCCTCACTACTATGAGCTGAATAAAGAGCATGAAAGCCACACTCGATTCCGAGTATATTTCAGAGTCCAATTCATTTTGGTTTTTTTTAAAAAATTATTTGTAAAAAGTTCCCATTCTTCTTTGAAATCACAGTTGTCCTTATCTTGCAATTTGTATGTCAATTTAGCCAACTCTGCATAGTTCATTAATTTCTCTTGCCACTGTTCATTTGTCGGGGTTTCCTCGTTCTTCCATCCATGTGCTATCAAGACTCTTGCCGCTGTTGTAGCATACATAGATAAGTTCTTTGTTTTCCTTGGCAGGTCTTGTCCTACAATCCCTAACAAAAAAGCTTCTGGTTTTTTTTTTTGCAAATGTCATTTCGAACATTTTCTTCAATTCATTATATATCATTTCCCAAAATCATTTCCTTTTCCATAGCCACTGGTGGGGTGGCATTGCATAAAAAGGTAAAGGTAAAGGTACCCCTGCCCATACGGGCCAGTCTTGACAGACTCTGGGGTTGTGCGCCCATCTCACTTAAGAGGCCAGGGGCCAGCGCTGTCCGGAGACACTTCCGGGTCACGTGGCCAGCGTGACATCGCTGCTCTGGCCAGAGCCAGAGCCAGAGCTGCACACGGAAACGCCGTTTACCTTCCCGCTGGTAAGCGGTCCCCATTTATCTACTTGCACCCGGAGGTGCTTTCGAACTGCTAGGTTGGCAGGCGCTGGGACCGAGCAGCGGGAGCGCACCCCGCCACAGGGATTCGAACCGCCGACCTTTCGATCGGCTAGCCCTAGGCGCTGAGGCTTTAACCCACAGCGCCACCTGCGTCCATTTCCCAAAATCATTTCCTTTTCCATAGCCACTGGTGGGGTGGCATTGCATACCTGGCTTCAATTTGGTGCTCCTGCTGCCGAGCTTGCAATGTGCCCAGCTTCCTGCTGTCTCGCCACTGCCCAATTGGTAAGCAGTGGCGATGTGTGGCATTGGAAAGTCACCTAAACCACCTCACCACTTCCTGCTGGGTACTGCTGCCAATCACACCCTGACCATATGTCTAATTTAAACCCTGATTTCTGGTTGGCCAGAAGCGGCTTAGTCCTGCTGGCCACATGACCTGGAAGCTGAATGCCATCTCCCTCGGCCAGTAAAGCGCAACCCCAGAGTTGGTCACGACTGGACCTAATGGTCAGGGGTCCCTTTACCTTTATCTATCATAGAATCATTGAATTGTAGAATTGGAAGGGACCCCAAGGCTCGTCTAGTAGCTAGCCCAAATCCCTACAATGCAGGAATCACATCTAAAGAACCCCTGGCAGATGCCCATTCAACCTCTGTTAAAAAACCTCTAATGAAGGAGAGCCTGCCGCCTTCTGAGGTTGTCCACTCCATTGTCAAACGGCTCTTACCCCCCAGAAAGTTCTCTCTGATATTGAGCTGATATTCCTATTCTTCCCAGTAGTGATGTATGGAAGTGAGAGCTGGACCACAAAGAAGGCTGATCACCGGAGAACGGATGCTTTTGAATTCTGGTGCTGGAGGAGACTCTTGAGAGTCCCATGGACTGCAAGAAGATCAAACCTATCCATTCTGAAGGAAATCAGCCCTGAGTGCTCACTGGAAGGACAGATCCTGAAGCTGAGGCTCCAATACTTTGGCCACCTCATGAGAAGAGAAGACTCCCTGGAAAAGACCCTGATGTTGGGAAACATGGAGGACACAAGGAGAAGGGGACGACAGAGGATGAGATGGTTGGACAGTATTCTCAAAGCTATTAACATGAGTTTTACCAAACTGCGGGAGGCAGTGGAAGACAGGAGTGCCTGGAGTGCTCTGGTCCATGGGATCACAAAGAGGAGGACACGACTAAACAACAACATAATTTGAATCCATTAGTTTGGGTCCTACCCAGTAGAAAACAAGCTTGCTCCATCTTCCTGGTGACAGCCCTTAAGATATTTGAAGATGGGTTTCATGCAACCTCTCAGTCTTCTCCAGTCTAGACGTAGGACTCTCCAATGCAGTTGGAGCATGGGAAGAAAGAGAGAATGTTATAAACGCTAATTAAAATGTGTATGCATCCCCCCCTCCGCCCTCCAATTTCGATTTAGGGCCCAGATCTTCCCATGCCAGATTGGTTTCACTCCAAATACTGGATAGGGCCCTGACTACCATAAGGAGGGACATAATAACTCTAGTAATGAGCGAGATTTGCCAGAGATTCCGTGTCTTCAGACATTGCTTGCAGGTTTGAAGTGCTTCCAATGTAGGTGTATGTATGACCCAGCTGAGCCTTGATTAAAGGACCCAAACCAGGTGTGCTTCATAGGGCATCACTCACCTCCTTTCATGCTAGAAACACCCCTGATAAGCTCAACCATCCCAGCAATTATTTGCAAACTGCTGCAATTGTGGTTACAAGGAATCCTTTGCGGCTCTGTTTCTTTCCAGTAAAGGTGGGTGAAGAAGCAGTTGCTTCACCCAAAGTCGTAAACCAGTCTCTGTGCCGGGATAATAAAACAGAAACACTTGTTATGAATGTCTGTTTGGGTTCCTTGCCAAGAAATGACATTACTTCCTTAAAGGACTAAACAGAGAAGGGATGTATTTTTTCCCTGTGATCTGGGGCTTCTACGGACTTCTTTTTCACTGCACATTGCACATTCAGGATGGTTTGTGCTCTGAACAGTATTAGGGTATTCACAAAAGTTCCCAGGATTTTGTTTCACTCAGGGATTGGGTTTTGCAGGACAGAGCTAGCACAGCTAACTTTTGCTACTACGTCCCCCCCCCAAAGGTAAAGGACCCCTGGACGGTTAAGTCAAGTCAAAGGTGACTATGGGGTTGCGGCGCTCATCTCACTTTCAGGCCGAGGGAGCCGGCGTTTGTCCACAGACAGCTTTCCGGGTCATGTGACCAGCATGACTTAACTGCTTCTGGTGCGACGGGACACCGTGACGGAAACCAGAGCACACAGAAACACCGTTTACCTTCCCGCTGCAGCGGTACTTATTTATCTATTTGCACTGGTGTGCTTTCGAACTGCTAGGTTGGCAGGAGCTGGGACAGAGCAACAGGAGCTCATCCCATTTTGGGGATTCGAACCGCCGACCTTCTGATCGGCAAGCCCAAGAGGTCAGGAAACCTTTTCAGCAGGGGGCTGGTCCACTGTCTCTCAGACTTTGTGGAGGGCCGGGCTATATCTTGGGGGGGGGGGGAGAGAGAACAAATTCCTATGGTGGATCTGTGGCCCTCCAGATGTTGTTAGATTCAATGGGGTTGGCTGGGAAACTGCCCTGAGTGCAAAATATTGTGTAGCACAACTATAACCAGGAGTAGGAGCCTGTCATTGCATTAGGCCTGTGCTCAGACATCTCCACTGGCTGCCGATTTGTTACCAGACCAAGTTGATGGTTTTACTCCTGATATACAGTGGTGCCCCACAAGACGAATGCCTCGCAAGACGAAAAACTCGCTAGACGAAAGAGTTTTCCGTTTTTGAGGTGCTTCACAAGACGAATTTCCCAATGGGCTTGCTTCGCAAGATGAAAACGTCTTGCGAGTTCTTGCGAGTTTTCCCCCTTCCCCCCTTTTTCTAAGCCGCTAAGCCGCTAAGCCGCTAATAGCTGCTAAGCCGCTAAGCCGCTAATAGCGCTAATCCGCTAAGTCGCTAATGGCCATGCTTTGCAAGACGAAAAAACCGCAAGACGAAGAGACTCGCGGAACGAATTATTTTCGTCTTGAGAGGCACCACTGTATATAAAGCCCTTGACAGATTGAGGCCAGTTTAGTATGCAATGACATTGCTCAAGGAATGGGAAACATGCAACATTGCTGGAGAACAGGCTTCCATCCTCCTTGGCCATTGCCCATGCCAGCTAAGGGGGAGGTGGACTCCAGCAAAATTGTAAGGCTCCAAGAATCATGGGTCTAAACGTAGATTCTGTTGCCTCTCCTGGTATGCCCCACGGAGGACCTTAAGGTCCATATATAGCAACACTCTAGAGGTCCCAGGCCCTAAGGAAGTTAGATTAACCTCAACCAGAGCCAGGGCCTTCTCAACACTGGCTCCAATCCTGGTGGAATACTCTGTCTCATGAGACCAGGGCCCTGCGGGATCTGATTTCTTTCCGCAGGGCCTGTAAGACAGAGTTGTTCCACCTGGCCTTTGGCTTGGAATCAGTTTGATTCGCTCCCCCTCTTTCTTTTTCCTTTCTCCTCCTATGAAGAGATTGCACCCTAATGTTTTAATGTTGTATCTTAATCTTTTAAATTGCATTTTAATCAACTTGTTTTTATTATTGGTTGTTAGCCACCCGGTTAGAGCCCAGTCTTGGCCGGGGAGGGCGGGGTATAAATAAAAATTCATCATCATCATCATCATCATCATCATTATTATTATTTATTGTAATTGCCGGACTACAACTTCCATCAGTCTTGACCAGTGTTCCCCAAAGTGGGAAAGATTGTCCCCGGCACTGGAATTATCATCAGGTGGAAGTACAGTAGTGTCAGGTGGAATTGGAAGGGTGTTGGATTAAAAAAAGGGGGGCAGGGGAAGCATAAAGAACGAAGAGAAGAGATTTTTGAAAAACCATTCGTACAGGTTTCATCTGCTGTGTAATTGCGCTTACCACCAGGTCAGGTGCCGTGGTGGATGGCAACAACGTCTCCTGTGGATTCGGCAGTTGTGCTAGAAGCAGGGTTTTTTTTCTGGGCTTTGATGAACCCTTTTCAGCTTCACCAAGGCCTGGGAAATGGATCTCAGCTTGCCAGCCTATTTGGCTTATGCCAGGCGGGCCCAAGCACCAGTTGCACCCCTGGGACTGATTGAACTGAGCCAGGGGGACACTGAATATTTTTTTTTCCCTTGAAAAGAGGGCAGTTGGCCTCACAGCATTCATAAGGGGACAATTGGACCAAAAATTATTAAAATAATGGGAATGTGCTAAAGAGTATATTAAAAAAACATTGTTCTGGAGTAAGCATATCGGTATGTGACAAATGAAGTTTTTCAGGGTTAAAGAAAGAGAAAAATGGTGCAAAAAGTATAAAAATAAAGGTAATCTACATTAGACACAACAATTTAGAAAGAGGAAAAACTTTGAGTGAGAGCTGGACCATAAAGAAGGCTGATCGCCGAAGAATTGATGCTTTTGAATTATGGTGCTGGAGGAGACTCTTGAGAGTCCCATGGACTGCAAGAAGATCAAACCTATCCATTCTGAAGGAAATCAACCCTGAGTGCTCACTGGAAGGACAGATCCTGAAGCTGAGGCTCCAAGACTTTGGCCACCTCATGAGAAGAGAAGACTCCCTGGAAAAGACCCTGATGTTGGGAAAGATGGAGGGCACAAGGAGAAAAGGACGACATAGGACGAGATGGTGGGACAGTGTTCTCAAAGCTACCAACATGAGTTTGACCAAACTGTGGGAGGCAGTGGAAGACAGGAGTGCCTGGTGTGCTCTGGTCCAGGGGGTCACGAAGAGTCGGACATTACTAAACGAATAAACAACAACAACAAAAATTTTGAGGTCTTAGAAGAAAGGAAGGAAGTCAATATGTGTATATGTACGTAATGATTAGAATGATGATATGGTTTTATTTGTAGATGTGTGTTTTTGTTTTTTGTCAAAACAAAATAAATTTTTTTTCCTTCCAGTAGCACCTTAAAGACCAACTAAGTTAGTTCTTGGTATGAGCTTTCGTGTGCATGCACACTTCTTCAGATACACTGAAACAGAAGATACGCTGTTTCAGTGTATCTGAAGAAGTGTGCATGCACATGAAAACTCGTACCAAGAACTAACTTAGTTGGTCTTTAAGGTGCTACTGGAAGGAAAAAAAAATTATTTTGTTTTGACTATGGCAGACCAACACGGCTACCTATCTGTAACTTTGTTTTTTGTTTGTTTCTTTGTGTTTGTTTCTCTTGTGTTTTGTTTTTTTCTTGTTTGTACTGTTTTATTTTGGATTCAATGTTTGCGATTTTTGTTGTTATTTTGCATTGAAAATAAAATATTAAAAAAAATATTAAAAAAAGAAAAAAGAAAAGGGGGCAGTAGACCATACACATTTGGGAACCTCTTGGTCTTGAGTCTTGGCCATGCTGGCTGTGGGTGAGGGGAGTTAGGGGTCTAAGTATCTAAATACCAAGTTAATTACTCAAATTAGTTTAGCTGGAGCCGTACACTCCTGGGATCACCAAATGCCTCTTCCCAGAGAGCAGCGCAGGATGGGGGTTCCAGCAAAAAGTCCTTTATCAGCACTATTCTAAGATTATGTCTGCTCGGAAATAAGCTTAATTGGGTTCAGTGAAACCCGCACACAATAGGATAAAGAATGTCAGCCTTCCTAAGTTATTCCTCCCCGCCTCTGCATCTTCACACACCCATGCTACCACCCTCAGGTGAAGCGATGGTGGGATGAAAAACATCTTGTGAAACAAGGAAGTGAAAATAACGAGAGAGTGCCTATTAAACAGCTGACAATTAAACAGCTGACTGTTAATTTTAGGCTCCCAGAATTGAGCAATAATTATTTCCTCTATGCGCACTAGCGAACCGTATAAAAAGGGTTGTCCCCCAATGGGTTACACCAGAAGCACCCGATCCTCTGAAACCATCTCTTCGGATCCAGTAGGAAACCAGGTAATTTCTTTCCTTTTAATGGGCAAATGGTTCTGCAAATGCCTCTCTTCTCTGAAGGTTCTTCAATATCAGACTAACCTGATTTGATCTCTCCCCCCCACCCCCATACCCAACTTTTACCCAAAGTGAAATGTTGAGGGAAATTTCTGAGTTCCTCCCTGGGCAAAATTCTGGAGAAATGTCATAAAGAGTTTTTCAGTTGAGCTACGGTTTGGTGTTCCGATGCTTCTCGCTGATTTCGAATGTCCCCGGGGGACATCTTCTGGAGAAAAGAGTCTGTCCAGTTAGCGTAACTGATAATATTTGGGGACTCAACTTGGCACCAAACATTTCCTAAAGAGGACCTTCTGGTGGATTTGGAGCGCACTAGGGGAATATCCTTTAGCCTGGAGAAGAGGAGGTTAAGGGGTGATATGATAGCCATGTTCAAATATATAAAAGGATGTCACATAGAGGAGGGAGAAAGGTTGTTTTCTGCTGCTCCAGAGAAGCGGACACGGAGCAATGGTTCCAAACTACAAGAAAGAAGATTCCATCTAAACATTAGGAAGAACTTCCTGACAGTAAGAGCTGTTTGACAGTGGAATTTGCTGCCAAGGAGTGTGGTGGAGTCTCCTTCTTTGGAGGTCTTTAAGCAGAGGCTTGACAACCATATGTCAGGAGTGCTCTGATGGTGTTTCCTGCTTGGCAGGGGGTTGGACTCGATGGCCCTTGTGGTCTCTTCCAACTCTATGTTTCTATGATTCTATGATTCTAATATACGGGACGCGGGTGGCGTTGTGGGTTAAACCACAGAGCCTAGGACTTGCTGATCAGAAGGTTGGCAGTTCGAATCCCTGCGATGGGGTGAGCTTCTGTTGCTCAGTCCCACCTCCTGCCAACCTAGCAGTTTGAAAGCACGTCAAAGTGCAAGTAGATAAATAGGTACCACTCTGGCGGGAAGGTAAAAGGCATTTCTGTGCACTGCTCTGGTTCACCTGGAAGCTGTACGCCGGCTCCCTCGGCCAATAAAGCGAGATGAGCGCCGCAACCCCAGCTGAGTTTAATTGAAAGAACACAGATAAAACATAGAAGGTGTGTGTGTGTGTGTGTGTGTGTGTGTGTGTGTGTATACAGTGGTGCCTCGCAAGACGAAATTAATTCGTTCCGCGAGTTTTTTCGCCTTGTGATTTTTTCGTCTTGCGAAGCACGGACTTTGGAAAAGCTTCAAAAATCACCAAAGTCTTAAAAAACCTCAAAAAAGGCTACCACACCGCGTGCTATGAGTTGCTCCTCGAAGTGAATGCATGGTTTTAAGAAAAAGGAAACAAACTTGCAAGACGTTTTCATCTTGCGAAGCAAGCCCATTGGGAAATCCGTCTTGCGAAGCAACTCAAAAAACGAAAAACCCTTTCATTTTGCGAGTTTTTCATCTTCCGAGGCATTCGTCTTGCGAGGTACCACTGTATATATATATATATATATATGCTAAAAACAAAAAGCTATAACAGAAATGTAGTTTTGGAACATAGGACCAGGATTTTTTAAAATATCCATTTTCGCTCTCCCCACCCCTTTCTCTGAAAGTAACACATAGTGTCTTCTTCTTCTTGGTGATCCCTCGTAGCCGAGTAAGATTGTCTTCCACAAACATGGTTTTAACAGTGAGTCTGTAAGGGACTGTGGAGGCCAATTCTGGACCCACACGTCCTTCCACAGAGGGGACATTGGTTTCCCAGCAGGATTGATCACGGTGAGGGTTTTCCAAGCCTGCCTTCCTCTTGGCACATTTCTCCCTTGCGTCCTGAGTTTGAGAGTCTTCAAAGCCCATGACACCTTTGGTAAAGGCTGTTCTCCAACTGGAGCGCTCGCAGGCCAGTGTTTCCCAGTTGTCAGTATTTATACTACATTTTTAAAGATTTGCCTTGAAAGGGTCTTTAAACCACCTTTGATGACCACCAGCATTACTCTTTCCATTTTTAAGTTTGGAATAGAGTAGTTAACACATAGTGCATTGCATTCTGGGTAACTTCTTGGAAGCCACATGGCCGTGGTGGGTTGGGACCAGAGGGAAAATTGAGGCTGGGGGCTGGAAGGTCAGGGTGGTTGGGGGGGGGGGAGGAAAAGGTGGATGGAGCAACAGGTGCAAATATTACCTTTATGTAGTAGTCTAGTATCTACTCACACAATCCCTCTTTGTCCTCTACCCAGGCATGCAAGAGGCATGACCAGAGTTGAAAGACACATTTCACACATACCAAAAAAAGGTTTGGGACGTGAAGCAGGGCTTTGTGAGGGATGCAGCAGAGAAGAGGCATGGCTGCCAAGAGGGGTGTTTGATCTAGTAATAATAATAATAATAATAATAATAATAATAATAATAATAATAGGAAGAGTTCTGAGGGCAGATAGAGAACCTTCAGAGGCTGCATTCGACCCCTTGGCCTGAGGTTCCCTATATCTGCTTTAACCCAATTTTGCATATTATATCCGCTCTTCCAAAAACCTCATTCTAGGTAATAGACCTCATAATTGTAATAAACTTTATGCAATAGATGGAACACAGTAGAAAAGGTTTGAGTGAAAACACAGCGGAAATCAGGGGTGGGAAGTCAATTTATGAAACGATGTAGCTGTTTGGTACGAAGATGATTGTGAAAATGTTTGAAAAAGTTAATAACAAAATTATACTGCAATAACCTCGTTTCAGATCTTTCCCAACCAGCTTCAAGATGTCTCTGCTGAATGACGGTATCTTTATGGAGGACTTCTATGACCCAGAAATGGAAGGCCTGGACTCCTTCTATCAGTATCCGTACTGCTACCGACCACGTCAGCGTAGCTGCTACTACCCTAGGGGTTATGGCTATGGTTATGGTTATGGTTGCGGCTATGGTTCCAAGTGGCGTCCTGGCTACACTTGGCAATATCCACAGTACTGCCCCCCACAGTATTATGGCCCCGGTCGCTGGCCATGTTACTACCCTGGTAAGAGGTGGCCATGTTAAGTCCAGATGAAACGTGGATGATCCAGGAAAGAAGAGGCAGGATTCTGACCCGCAGCTGAATGAATGGACACAGTAGTCAGAATTGCTGAGAACTCCAGAGACCCTACTGTTCAGCCAGTGGGATTTGTGAGGTCTCCGCACTTCTGTTAATGCTTCATGCTTGGACTTTATTCCTTTGGTTCCCCCTGTTTCCTGGCGTCTTGTATCCCAGCCGTTGGTGCTATGCTAGGACTCTCTACCAAATTGTGTTTCAGCAGCGCTTGGCTGAAGGAGGCTCATCGCATAATAGCAACCAACTCTGCTTTTTTGTTGTCGCCTCGATCCATGATGATGTATATCAGCTTTCCAAGAAACAAGATGTTTCATATCTCTGTTACTGCTGCATGCTTTTCAACTGCAACAGGCCATTTCCACTGGCTCCTTCCTTTATATCCTCAATAAAAATCTCAGCATCTCATAAAGCAAAATGGTTTGGTCTACTTCTCTTCATTTTCTATCACAAGAGTATTCAGGGGTGGGCTCTGGATGTGGTTGGGGTCCACCTCATAGGAGCCCCACCCAAGATGGCCAATGGTCAGAGGTGGTGAGGGTTGATATCCCACAACTTCTGCAGTGCACCATGTAAACTATCCTTGCTCTTTGACAAGGGAACCTGTGCTAAAGACAACTGGCTGATTACCAAAATCATTTCTAGATACATTCTGGGGATCAGGGGTAGGCAATAGTAGTAGTAGTAGTAGTAATTAACAATAATAATATTTATACCCCACCCATCTGGCTGGGTTTCCCAAGCTACTCTGGGTGACTTTCAGCACATATGAAAATATAATAAAATGTCAAACATAAAAAAACATCCCAATACAGGGATGCCTTGTCTGGTAATATTCAATTTTCATCCTCCTGGATGAAATAACAATATATTATACCCCGCCCATCTGGCTGAGTTTCCCCAGCCACTCTGGGCAGCTCCCAACAGAACATTAAAAGCATGATAAAACATTAAACATCACAAACTTCCCTAAACAGGACTGCCTTCAGATGTCTTCTAAAAGTCAGATAGTTGTTTATTTCCTACACAGCTGATGGGAGGGCATTCCACAGGGAGGGCGCCATCACTGAGAAGGCCCTCTGCCTGGTTGCCTGTAATCTCACTTCTCGCAGTGAGGGAACCGCCAGAAGGCCCTCAGCGCTGGACCTCAGTGTCTGGGCTGAACGATGGGGATGGAGACGCTCCTTCAGGTATACTGGGCTGAGGCCCTTTAGGGCTTGAAAGGTCAGCACCAACACTTTGAATTGTGCTTGGAAACGTACTGGGAGGCAATGTAGGTCTTTCAGGACCGGTGTTATATGGTTTTGGCGGCCGGTCCCAGTCACCAGTCTAGCTGCTGCATTCTGGATTCATTGCAGTTTCTGAGTCACCTCCAAAGGTAGCCCCACGCAGAGCGCATTGCAGTAGTCCAAGCGGGAGATAACCAGAGCATGTACCACTCTGGCGAGACAGTCCGCAGGCAGATAGGGTCTCAGCCTGCATACTAGATGGAGCTGGTAGACAGCTGCCCTGGACCTGCGCCTCCATGGACAGCTTTGAGTCCAAAATGACTCCCAGGCTGGAGACCTGGTCCTTCAGGGGCACAGTTACCCGATTCAGGACCAGGAAGTCCCCCACATCCGCCCGCCCCCTGTCCCCACAAAACAGTTCTTCTGTCTTGTCAGGATTCAACCTCAATCTGTTAGCTGCCATCCAACCTCCAACCACCTCCAGACACTCACACAGGACATTCACTGCCTTCACTGGTCCTGATTTGAAAGAGAGGTAGAGCTGGGTATCATTCGCATACTGATGAACACCCAGCCCAAACCCCCATATGACCTCTCCCAGTGGCTGTGTATAGATGCTAAAAAGCATGGGGGAGAGGACAGAACCCCGAGGCACCCCACAAGTGAAAGCCCAGGGGTCTGAACACTCACCCCCCTGTCGGCATGCAGAGGGTTGCAAGGCCAGCTGGCTAGCCCCAGCTGGGTCGCCTCCTTCCAGCCATCCCACTGCAAAGACCCATCAGTCTCTAATCTGACGTAAATCAGTGAACCAGGCTTCAAAGCCAGGGCACACTATATCAGCAGATCGAACTGTGCACACAGAGGCTTGTGGAAGCTATACACACAACGGAAGTTCCCAGCAAGCTGTGCTGGTATGTAAACAGACATGTGACATGCAACAGTTCCATGTCTGCAACTAAAGGTGGAATGGAATTTTCCAACACACACCCTCCACCACGTTCTGGACACGGCCCAGGAGGAAGGAGCAGAACCACTGTTTAACAGTGCCCCCAGCTCCTGGCCCCTCTAGACGGTCCAGAAGGATGTCGTGGTCGATGGTATCAAAGGCCTCTGAGAGATCCAGCAGAACTAGGTAACAGCTCTCACCTTTGTCCCTAGCCCGCTGGAGATCATTGACCAGCGCAACCAAGACAGTTTCAGTCCCATGATGAGGCCCGAATCCTGACTGGAAGGGATCCAAATGGTCCACATCCTCCAGGTGTTCTTGGAGTTGTTCAGCAACCACCTGCTCAATCACCTTGCCCAAGAATGGAAGATTTGAGACTGGTCCAAAAATGGTTTTTTAAGAAGCGGTTTAATGACCGCCTCTTTAAGTGGGTCTGGGAAGGATCCCTCACAGAGGGAAGCATTCACCACTCTGCAGAGCCCATCGTCTAGCCTTTCCCGGCTCGCTTTTATGAGCCAGGATGGGCAAGGATCAAGGAGACAGGTGGTCAGTTTCACTTGTCCAAGCAGACTGTCCACATCCTCAGAGGTAACAGATTGGAATTGATCCCATGCTACTAGACTAGACTAGACTAGGACTTTAGCACTTTTTGCTGTGTTATTCATATGGGTAAAAAGCCCACACAGGATGGGCTGCCATTGACCCATATGTATCTTAAAAAGTTCTGGAAGGAGCATGTCCTCACCTGGTGCTTTGATAAGAGACTTTTGATAAGAGTTTTTATTTCCATGGGGGTTTCTGCTTGCCCTCACTGTAAATTTCACCAATCAGTGGTCATCTCAGCAACTGCTGGCTGCCTGGCCTGCTCTCCCAGTAGTTTTACAAAGTGATCCACCCAATGTTGCGTCATTATGGTGGCATCTAATGTTGATCTATGGGACGCAGGTGGCGCTGTGGGTTAAAGCCTCAGCGCCTAGGACTTGCCGATCGAAAGGTCGGCGGTTCGAATCCCTGCGGCGGGGTGCGCTCCTGCTGCTCGGTCCCAGCGCCTGCCAACCTAGCAGTTCGAAAGCACCTCCAGGTGCAAGTAGATAAATAGGGACCGCTTACCAGCGGGAAGGTAAACGGCGTTTCCGTGTGCGGCTCTGGCTCGCCAGAGCAGCGATGTCACGCTGGCCACGTGACCCGGAAGTGTCTCCGGACAGCGCTGGCCCCTGGCCTCTTAAGTGAGATGGGCGCACAACCCCAGAGTCTGTCAAGACTGGCCCGTACGGGCAGGGGTACCTTTACCTTTACCTTTAATGTTGATCTTATGTTGTTCATGGCCCAGGACACCAGTTCCCAAAATTTATCCTCCCTTTGCTCAGACACCACTAGCATCAGCTACTGCCACTGTCTTCTCACTATAGGAACTTAAGAAACTTAAGGAACTTCTTCTATACTGCTCTGACTCTACTCATGTTTATCTTGTTAATTTCAAAGGGTTCCCCCCCTGAAAAGTCCTGATATCCCTTAACAGGCACTTGTTTGCTTTTCTGCGCTGCCCGTAGAACCAGACTTTCTCGTTCTCCTGTATTCCCTTGGCAGCATTTGAATTGATCAGATGAGGTCTGGTAACTGTAGTAATATGCATGTAGTCCACCAGCGGATTGGACAAATCGCTTATGAAATAGTGTTGCAATCTCATCCTATGAACACCTGCCAGGATCCTGCGTATCTTATCATTCATGTTCAGAGACCGTTTCACTCTCGTCACACCCATGGATTGACAAGGAAATAGGCTAAAGTAGCCGCTGAAAACAGGGAGTGGTCATTTTCTGTTCTTACCGGCGCATTAATTGTTTTTGCCAAGTTGAAAAGCGAGGCCGACACAACGAAGTAGTCTATGACGCTTCCGCCCTTATTTTGTAAAAAGGTAAGCTGGCAGTTAGAAGAGTCATCTGGACTCCCATTTAATTTATATATATTTGTTGTTGTTTAGTCGTTTAGTCGTGTCCGACTCTTCGTGACCCTATGGACCAGAGCACGCCAGGCACTCCTGTCTTCCACTGCCTCCCACAGTTTGGTCAGACTCATGCTGGTAGCTTAGAGAACACTGTCCAACCATCTCGTCCTCTGTCGTCTCCTTCCTCTTGTGCCCTCAATCTTTCCCAACATCAGGGTCTTTTCCAGGGAGTCTTCTCTTCTCATAAGGTGGCCAAAGTACTGGAGCCTCAGCTTCAGGCTCTGTCCTTCCAGTGAGCACTCAGGGCTGATTTCCTTAAGAATGGATAGGTTTGATCTTCTTGCAGTCCATGGGACTCTCAAGAGTCTCCTCCAGCACCAGAATTCAAAAGCATCCATTCTTTGGTGATCAGCCTTCTTTATGGTCCAGCTCTCACTTCCATACATCATTACTGGGAAAACCATAGTTTTAACTATACAGACCTTTGTTGGCAAGGTGACGTCTCTGCTTTTTAAGATGCTGTCTAGGTTTGTCATTGCTTTTCTCCCAAGAAACAGGCTTATTTTAATTTTGTGGCTGCTGTCACCATCTGCAGTGATCATGGAGCCCAAGAAAGTAAAATCTCTCACTGCCTCCATTTCTTCCTCTTTTATTTGCCAGGAGGTGATGGGACCAGTGGCCATGATCTTTGTTATATATATATATCTATATAATTTGTGCAGGAAGACCCATTCCAGCAGTTCCAGTTCCTGATGACTGACTCTCTCATCCATAGAAGTTCATGGGAAGAAGAAGATTTCCTCCGTGCCAAGCCCCTGTCCCTGGTAGTGTAATTCCCTCTGAGCTGCCTCCAATGAAGGCATTGAAATCTGAGCAGACATTTCACAATAATCTGTTCTAGAGGTTTTGTCTGATTCAACCAAATGTTAATGCAGAAAAAAATGAACCTCCTGCCACAGCACAAAACTGCAATGGCAGGAAATATTTATAAAGCACGCCAGACTCTACTACAATAATTTCCCCAGCTAGATCATATGGTCAGGGCCCTCATTCCTCACCCTTTTGAAGACTTCTTGACTGCTGGGAGACTAAACTGGTAAATAATCATAATCATAATCATAATCATAATCATAATCATAATCATAATCATAATCATAATCATAATTTATTATTTATACCCCGCCCATCCGGCTGGGTTTCCCCAGACACTATGGGTGGCACCCAACAGATTAACAAACAGAACAAAAAATCAAATATTAAAAACTTTCCTAAACAGATGCATGGGCCAAGTCTCCTGCGGCCAAGTCTCTTGTAGGTAAATACTAACCTTTTTTTTTGTTTTGCACGAACTCTATCAAATCTTTTCCCCCTTCTCACCCCACAAGATTCCAAGTAAGAATACTGTATTTTTCACTCCATAAGGCGCACTGGACCATAAGGCGCACCTAGTTTTTAGAGGGGGAAATCAAGGAAAAAAATATTATCCCCCCCCCCGCAGCCCCAAAGAGCAGCGGACAGAGCTTCTCGGGGCTGCCGGGGGAAGCCTGGGTCCCCCCCCACCCCCACAGCCCTAAATAGCAAAGAAGCCAAGACAGTGAGTGGGATCCATCCCACTGGCTGTCTTGGCTTCTTTAGCCACACGCAGCCTCTCCAGCCAGGAGAGGCTGCACGCGGCTATGGCAATTCCCCCACCTCCCGCAAAAGCCCACAGGAGCCGTGCACCCTTTAAGGAGCGCGCGGCTCCTGGGGCTTTTCTATGAGGAGGGAGAAGGGACTGACTGGCCGCGTCAGTCCCATCTCCCTCCTGGGGAAAAGCCCGCAAGAGCCGCACGGAGCTTGTGTGTGGCTCTTGGGGGCATTTCCTGCTTGCCTCCCCCCTGCATTCGCTCCAGAAGATGCACACACATTTCCCCTTACTTTTTAGGAGTGCGTCTTATGGAGCGAAAAATACTGTACTGAGATCTTTCTGGGAGCTTTCGAGTTAATGACAAAGTCTTTCTGGCAGTCTTACAGTAGTGCAAACATTGCTGTACCTGTTTCCCCAGCTTTTAACCATGAGAGTACCTTAACTGCAGAGCTTATAGGAGAGCGGCCAATTCTCAGTTCCCCTTCCCTGGATAAGAAACTTCTGCAGTCTCTTAGAGCAGATCCAGATGTTATTGGGGGAGGCGTTAAATGCCAGGGTCTCAACCCTTTGTTGTGCCCTGCCTTTGTCTTACATTTCTGGGCCTCTCAGTCCAACTTCCATTATGTGTTGGGGATGTTATGTTCCTCTGTTATGCCCAGCATTCGTGTGGGCCCCTTTTAACTCATAAAGGACATCTCTATTTGCAAGCAAATATATCAGAGACCAGAATTCATCTCGTTTTCCATGGAAACCAGTTCAGTACTGTCCATCTGATCATACATGCCCACCCAGTTGCAACAAAAGTCATTGTCAAGTTTCATAGATGGCCCTAAAATGTCCCACATGTCTGCTAGCAGTTGGGTCTCAGATCTCACTGGTCCTCTGGACTTCAGAACTGGCCACATGTATGATCACATCAAGCCCTGGGAACACGACAAGATTCTGAATTAGCTCCCTTCAGATGAGGGACTCTCTATAATAGTTATTACACCAGCATGGGGACATTCAAGTGGTTTCTGAACACCCAGAGAGCAGTCAGAAAAAGCTGCCCAGGCAGTAAAACATTGCTTGGTTACAAAATGGTAAAAGACCCTAAACTATTGGTATACAAAAAGCCCTAGTTTCAGGTTCCATCCACGTCTGAAACAAAAGTGGCTGGTTAAAGCCATGCGGCTGAGCAGAAGCAACCAGTGCAGCCCTCCTCACATACTGAACCCACATATAGAGTGAGTATGACAAAAGGCTTGGTTTCCCCTGGAGGGCAGAGTTTCCCTATGCCTGCCTTAAAGTAAAGGTAAAAGGAGCCCTGACCAATAGGTCCAGTTGCAGACTACTCTAGGGTTGTGGCGCTCATCTCGCTTTACTGGCCGAGGGAGCCGGCGTACAGCTTCTGGGTCATGTGGCCAGCATGACTAAGCCACTTCTGGCGAACCAGAGCAGTGCATGGAAACGCTATTTACTTTACCACTGGAGTGGTACCTATTTATTTACTTGCACTTTGATGGAGCTCACCCTGTCGTGGGGATTTGAACTGCCGACCTTCCGATCAGCAAGCCCTAGGCTCAGTGGTTTAGACCACAGATGTCCTTATTGGAATAATGTTGGAGGCTATGGAGGATGATCCTCATGATGAGGATGTTCAGTAAAACTGCCTTGGCTGTACACTCCTGTTCCCTCCTAGAAAGGGGTGTCTGCAGCCAGTTTCAGAACTGAATCCTGTGCTTCTGCCAATCAACTACCATCTGATGGGTGTGATTTGGAGGGAAACGGCCTTGCAGGCCAATTAGGATCCCACTTGTGGCTCGAAATTGGCCTGTGAGCCAGAAACTCCCCACTGTAGCTTTTCCATGGCAGGGATGCAGCCTTTTCACCTTTGAACCCACCCACTTAATTCCTTTGGCCTCATCCACCGCTGCTCTGCAACCCCTGAGATGTTCCCATGGGCAGTTGTGCTTCCTCTAGCTGAAAAAGGGCTTCATCCTTGTGCTTTCACTGGAAGGAAACAACACTTGGCCTTGGGCTCCATGTAGATGTTTCAGAACGGGACACCTGCATGCTTATCAGCCCACACTTGTCATCTGGCATGCGGTTGCATTCCGAATCTGTTTTCGAGCCGTCTTCAAAGGCGGCCGCTTGTAGAACATGTTGTAATGATCTAATCTGGAGGTTGCCAAAGCTGGGTGACTGCAACCAAGCCTGTTTCTTCCAATGGATAAACGATGATGATAAAATATAGCTGTTGCGATTCTCAATTAATACCTTGTGCATGCTCTCTCGGCCTGCCACACCCTCCAGGAACATGAGAAGAGAAGAACGTGATCGTCAGCCAGGTCTCTGTAGGAAATCCTCAAACTAAAAAGCAATTCTCTCCTTCTGTGGTTTCTAGCCTCTGACAACGAAGGCAGAGCTTCACCCCTGAGGTTAGTAGTTGTTGATATTCAGCGTCAGATTTAGAATCATAGAATCATAGAATCATAGAGTTGGAAGAGACCACAAGGGCCATCGAGTCCAACCCCCTGCCAAGCAGGAAACACCATCAGAGCACTCCTGACATATGGTTGTCAAGCCTCTGCTTAAAGACCTCCAAAGAAGGAGACTCCACCACACTCCTGGGCAGCAAATTCCACTGTCAAACAGCTCTTACTGTCAGGAAGTTCTTCCTAATGTTTAGGTGGAATATTCTTTCTTGTAGTTTGGAACCATTGCTCCGTGTCCGCTTCTCTGGAGCAGCAGAAAACAACCTTTCTCCCTCCTCTATTTACATATAAGCTAAACAAGCTATAGCATAGGGCCCCACTCTCTTGCTCCCCCCATATAAAAGGTAAAGGGACCCCTGACCATTAGGTCCAGTTGTGACCGACTCTGGGGTTGTGGCGCTCATCTCGCTTTACTGGCTGAGGGAGCTGGCGTACAGCTTCTGGGTCATGTGGCCAGCATGACTAAGCCGCTTCTAGTGAAGCCAAAGCAGAGCACGGAAACGCCGTTTACCTTCCCGCCAGAGCGGTACCTAGTTATCTACTTGCACTTTGACATGCTTTTGAATTGCTAGGTTGGCAGGAGCAGGGACCAAGCAATGGGAGCTCACCCTGTCCCGGGGATTCGAACCGCGACCTTCTGATCAGCAAGTCCTAGGCTCCGTGGTTTAACCCACAGCGCCACCCTTTGTGCCAGATTTACATATAAGCTAAACAAGCTATAGTTTAGGGCCCCACTTTCTTGCCCCCCCCAATATACTTCTTAATTGTATTTCACTACTAATATACTTCTTCTTAATTGTATTTCAGTTCAACAATTATTTTGCTAAAATACATATTTTTTTATGTGCAAATGGCTTTAGATACCTATGAGGTCCATAAATTACCATATAGCATATATTCAACACAAAAAACAGCGACGATTTGTTGTTGACAAAGGACAGCTGGACATAGAAAGGGCCCCATGACCTTCAGTAGCTTAGGGCCTCATCAAACCTAAATCTGGCCCTGTTGATACTCCTAACCTTCCCTTTTGTGACTTTGTTTAATCCTCTTTTAAAGCAATCCAGGTTAGCGGTCATCAAGAGTCTCTTATGGGGAAGAGTGCCATAGTTTAATGATAAGCTGTATGAATCTGTCCTGAATCTTCCCACATTCAACTTCGGGAGATTTCCATGAGCTCTAGTGTTATGAGAAAGGGGGGAAGAAGAAGAAGAAGAAGAAGAATTAGAAGAAGGATTAGAATTAGAATTAGAATTAGAATTTATATAGACGCAGGTGGCGCTGTGGGTAAAAGCCTCAGCGCCTAGGGCTTACCGATCGAAAGGTCGGCGGTTCGAATCCCTGCGGCGGGGTGCGCTCCCGTCGTTCGGTCCCAGCGCCTGCCAACCTAGCAGTTCGAAAGCACCCTCGGGTGCAAGTAGATAAATAGGGACCGCTTACTAGCGGGAAGGTAAATGGCGTTTCCGTGTGCGGCTCTGGCTCTGGCTCTGGCTCTGGCCAGAGCAGCGATGTCACGCTGGCCACGTGACCCGGAAGTGTCTCCGGACAGCGCTGGCCCCTGGCCTCTTAAGTGAGATGGGCGCACAACCCCAGAGTCTGTCAAGACTGGCCCGTACGGGCAGGGGTACCTTTACCTTTACCTTTACCTACATCTGGAGGTCTCAGAGCGGCTCACAGAAAAGATCACAATACAGTCGTACCTTGGAATGGAATCCGTTCTGGAAGTCCGTTTGACTTCCGAAATGTTCAAAAACCAAATTGCGGCTTCTGATTGGCTGCAGGAAGCTCCTGCAGCCAATCGGAAGCCCCCTCAGATGTTTGAGTCTCAAAAGAACGTTCGCTAACTGGAACAGTCACTTCCAGGTTTGCGGTGTTCGGAAGCCAAAACGTCCGAGTTCCAGGGTATACGTGATTCAAGGTAACCCCCCAAGAGCCACATTTTAAAAGGGTATAGGATGTTTAACAGATCAACCAAAGGCCTGGTTAAAAAGGAATGTTTTTGCCTGGTGCCTAAAGCTGTATAATGAAGGCGCCAGGCAAACTTCCCTGGGGAGAGCATTCCACAGATGGGGAGCCACTGCAGAGAAAGCCCCGTTCTCGAGTTGCCACCCTCTGGACCTCTCAAGGAGGAGACACACAAAGGAGGGCCTCAAAAGATGATCTCCTTTTTTTTCTTTTCAATAGATTTTTATTGAGATTTTAAAGGTTACAAAAAGAAAAAATAAAGAACATATTTAAACAGAAAATAAATAAAATAAATAAAAATACCGAACAATACAAGAACAAAGGGAAAAAAACACAAAAAGATGCAGATAATTAAAAAAAACAAATCAATCCTTTACATAACTTTCTTTCCTTTGCTTATTTCCTTGACCTCCTCACACCTCCCTTTTTTGTATTCTAATTCAATTAGATATGTCAGCAAATCCTTTCCATCTTTATTTTTATCCTAATGATTTATCTTAATATACTATAATTTTACATTCTGTTCTTTCACCAATTAACAATCCATTTTTACTTAATCCTTTATATCATTTCTGCTAAAACCACATTACTTCATTCCAACATCCTTCTAACATTCCTTAATTTTACAATGTTTCTGTAGATAAACTTTAAATTTCTTCCAATCTTCTTCCACCAACTCTTCTCCTTGGTCTCGGATTCTGCCAGTCATTTCCGCCAGTTCCATATAGTCCATCACATTCATCTGCCATTCTTCCCGGGTGGGTAAATCTTGTGTCTTCCTCAAAAGATGATCTCAGGGTCCGGTTAGGTTCATATGGAAAGAGGCGGTCCTTGAGGTATTGTGATCCTGATATTATCTATCCATTTCCTCCATGCCGTGCGTCATAGGCACCAACTCTAAGGGGCCCAGACCCCTTGGCCTTCCAAAAATATTTGCTCTCCCCATTGACCGTGGCGAGCTGCCCCAGTCCTTTTCACTGTCGCTATGTGAGGGTGCCTCCCACTCTCCCGGGGAGCCCCCCTCCTGCCCTGTCCTCCCCTCCAATGACCTTGGTCTAGACCCAGTGCCCCACAAATCCCTCAACATGGAGGGGACTTGCCTGCACATCCGGGCAGGGAGAAGAGGGAGCAGTGCACAGCCTGGGCCTGCCGTTGTGCCCTGGCCAGTCCCCTGTTAGAATTCTTGCTCCATGATTGCAGTCATGGGACTGTTGTCTATCACATGACGGTATCTGTTTTGACTCCACAGAGTGGGAAGTGACACAGAGAGGATGTTTGTGTTACCTTGTTGGTGCTGACCTTTAAAGCCCTAAATGGCCTCGGTCCAGTATACCTGAAGGAGCATCTCCACCCCCATCATTCTGCCCGGACGCTGAGGTCCAGCACCGAGGGCCTTCTGGCGGTTCCCTCATTGCGAGAAGCAAAGCTACAGGGAACCAGGCAGAGGGCCTTCTCGGTAGTGGCGCCCGCCCTGTGGAACGCCCTCCCACCAGATGTCAAAGCGATAAACAACTACCTGACATTCAGAAGACATCTTAAGGCAGCCCTGTTTAGGGAAGTTTTTAACGTGTGATATTTTACTGTATTTTTGGTTTCTATGGAAGCCGCCCAGAGTGGCTGGGGAGGCCCAGCTAGATGGGCGGGGTATAAATAAATTATTATTATTATTATTATTATTATTATTATTACTGTGTTCCGTGAAGTGGGACTATTGTCCTTTGTTCTTTCTCTTTGTTGTCTGATGCTAGAGAGAGAAGGAGTCATGTTGCAGTGCTCCGTGTGTGTTTATACGTAAATAAAGTAGATTAGCCAAAATGCTGAGTTGCCGAGGTCGGTCACGCAAGCTGCGAAGACTCTGTGGATCCCTAAGTGTGCCGGTGTCAGTTGACATCGGTCGCTGTGATGTTCGGGCAGAGGAAAGCTTTTGAAGCTCCCAAACGATCGACCAGGAGGGAGGGAACATGCCAGTTGGGCATGTGTCTCTACCAGGGTCCTACTTGAGTGTAGGCTGAGCTCCTGACATCCCCCGCCAGCTCAGCGCCACCTCCCACACCTAGAGCCTGGCCTGCCCAGGCCTCAGAAGTGCCAGCTGAGGGCAAGAGGCAGTGCAAACTTTGCTGGGCTCACCCAGGGCTGTGTTTGCTTGACTCTGGCCTCCCTCCCTCCTTCCAGTGCCCTTCTGGCAGGGGCAGGGCAGGGTGGTGTGTGTGTGTGTGTGTGTGCGCGTGCGTGTGTGTGTGATCACTCCCCATATTTTATTCAACTTGGCTCCACTGCAGTGCATTATTTTATAAACTTCGATCATGTCACCTCTCTCTATTTTTCTTTTCATAATATTCTTTATTGGTTTTCATTTGCACACTCCACATACACATATTGTATTACATTTCACATTTACACCTGCTCCCCGGACCCAACTTCCCTCCTTCCTTCTTCTGGCCTTTTATATCACATCTATCAATCAATCAATCATAAAACGAAAAACAAACCACAGTGACAAAATTGAAAAAGCCACACAAACAAAAACTCAAAGCAATAGCAAAAACAAAAGCACCAAATATCACCTCAGAGCACTGCAATCAGAAATGGAAGGCTTTCATTACGATACGGTGGGGGACGGGCGATGACTTAAATTTGCTGCTTAAGGGTAAAACGGAAGGAAGAAATCCTTAATTACTATGCGGGGCACTCAAATTTGCTGTGCAACAGTGAAAATGGAAGCTCAGGAGCATGTTCGGCTTCCGAGGCAAAGTTCGAAAACTGGAGACCTACTTCCGGGTTTGCAGCATTCGGGTTCCGAGTTGTTCGGGAACTAAGCTGTTCGAAAACTGAGGTACCACTGTAATGCGTTATTAAAATGTGGCACCAGAGGGCGCTGCAGAGCAACCAGGAACCAACAACAGGGGAAACTGCTGTTAGAGAGGTAATGGACAGGTGCTTTTTTTTGGCAGTGATGTTTTAGAACGATACAGTTAATATTGTTCTAATAATGTTTACAAGGTCATTGTGGATCCAGCCCAGAACGCTACACAGTATTTCAAATGTGGCTGCACCATAGACTTGTATAGCAACATTGTGATATTGACAGTTTCATTTTCTTTTTTTTAAAAATTCTTTTTATTAATTTTCACTTGAATCACCAAAAAGAAAAACAAATCAACAGTTACAACAGTTGCAAAAAACACCAAAACACAAAAAGAAAACTAAATAAATATCTAAACATAACATGTAAATAATATCAATTTCCGTTACGTTTCTTTGTCTTCTCATTTATATCTTTAAATATTTAAATCATTCTTCTACACACCTATTGACTTCCATCCCTCCCGGTATCAGGCTTCTTAATATGAGTAGTTTATTTCTCCTGCAGTTGATAATTATAATGATTTGCACATCGTAAGATCTATATCAGTCCTGCTGTAGTTTTTAGGTTCTTATAGTTCCCTTCAATGTAAGTCATAAATTTATTCCAATCGTTAATAAACTTTGTATTTTTTTGGTTTCTAATTTTTTGTGTCATTTTTGCAAGTTCTACAAATTCAAATAACTTTGTTTGCCAATCACTAATTGCGGGGGTGCTTTGACTTTTCCAATTTTGGGCAATTAATAATCTGGCGGCAGCTGTAGCATACTGGAATAATGTCTTATCTTCTTTTTTAATTTCTTAATTTCTTCTGGGAATAATTTGGGACGAAATTAAAATTAAAAAAATTAAAAAGACAGTTTCATTTTCAATACCCTTTCCTAGTGATCCTTGGCAAGGGATTTGCCTTTTTCACCGGGTTAGTGTCTCCGTTAATCCATCCACAATGCCCTTAAAGGTAAAGGGACCCCTGACCGTTAGGTCCAGTCGCGGACGACTTTGGGGTTGCACGTTCATTTTGTTCTATAGGCCGAGGGAGCCGGCATTTGTCCATAGACAGTTTTTCTTTTCTTTTTTAATAATAATATTTATTCAAAGTTTTCAAGATTACAGAGGGAAAAAAAGAAAAAGTACATAATACGAGACAAAAAGCAAGAAAAGAAAAATAAAAAAACAGAAAAATACAGAAAAAAAGAAAAATACAATCATTAAAAAAGGAAAAACAACAACAAATTAAATCCCTTACATAATCAATTTCTCTTTACTTATTTTCTTGACCTCCTCACACCTCCCATTTCTGTATTCAAGTTCAAATTTTTATTTCAGCAAGTCCTTTAACCTTATTTTTTTAACTTAATAATTTATTTTAATATGTTATTATTTTACGTTCTCTCTTTCATCCATTTCCTCAGTTCATTTTTGTTTAATCTTCTCATTTAGGTAATTTAGTTTATTTTAAAAACCACTTTTACTTTATCCAATCTTAACTCTCATCCAATCTTTTATATCAATATCAATACTTATTCTTAAAACATTTCCCTAAGGTCGACCAGAATTCCCTTCCACGAATTTCCCAACTCTCATGCAAACGAAAAAGAGACAAAAACAAAACAAGTTATAATTATGTACCCTTTAAATTCCCAATTTCTATTCCACCCATACCCCCTTCCCGGTTTCAGTCCCCAACATGACCATCAGTCTCAAAAAGCAATCAGCCTGGAGATCTTACATCTGAGGCTGTCCATAGACAGTTTTTCCAGGTCATGTGGCCAGCAGGACTAAGTCGCTTCTGGCGAAACCAGAGCAGCGCACAGAAACGCCGTTTTCCTTCCCGCCGGAGCGGTACCTATTTATCAGTGATGGCTCCAACCTGGTGGAATGCTCTGTCCCATGAGACCAGGGCCCTGCAGGATTTAACTTCCTTCCACAGGGCCTGTAAGACAGAACTATTCTGCCTAGCTTTCAATTTGAACCTGGCCTGATCTTTTGTTCCCCTTCCTTCCCTCCCCCTCCCCTTTTTATGAAGATTGCCTGCTCTGGGATCCCACAGCTGGTTCTCCATTGGTCTTCTCTCTGGCCCAAGTGGGACTAATTTAGCCAGCTAGCCCTGGTGATCATCTGAGGCTGAGGCTCCAATACTTTGGCCACCTCATGAGAAGAGAAGACTCCCTGGAAAAGACCCTGATGTTGGGGAAGATGGAGGGCACAAGGAGAAGGGGACGACAGAGGACGAGATGGACAGTGTTCTCGAAGCTACCAGCATGAGTTTGACCAAACTGCGGGAGGCAGTGGAAGACAGGAGTGCCTGGCGTGCTCTGGTCCATGGGGTCAGGAAGAATCGGACGCAACTAATGACTAAACAACAACAAAGCTGTATCCCAGGTTGTCTGTTGTTTCAGTTTTCTGTACACCACATGTTTTTAATATATTAAACGGTATAGAAATTAAATAATCCTCCGTCATCAACACGTGTCTCTTTACAGTTGTTTACACTGAGCTATACTTGTCATTTCCCCACCCATTCATTCAGTTTCCAGAGATCCTTTTGCAGCTTTCCACAATCTTACTATGCTTTAACAGCCCTGGGCAATGGAGAAGCCGATGTTGCTGGATTACAGCTCCCAAAATCTCTTCTCTACTGGCTAGGTTGGCTGACTGGGGCTTCTGAGGGTATGAGTCCATCAACGCCCAGAGAGGACTCCACCCCATATGAAAGGACATAATTGTATAGAGTCTGATTTGACTACAACACCCATCATGCATTATCCTTGTCCTTGTTGGCTGTGATTGACTGGAGACGGAGCCAAACATCATCTGAACTTGCACATACTGTAGCTCTAAATTTGCTACTATACATATAAAGGAGAGTGTGCAAATGCTATGCAGGTGGAGGTCCTTTATTGTCCTCTTCTTTTGGGGGTGGGGGTGGTGCATTAATAATAATAATAATAATAATAATAATAATAATAATAATAATAATTTATACCCTGCCCATTTGGCTGGGTTTTCCCAGCCACTCTGGGTGGCTTGCAACAAAAGATTAAAAGTACATTAAAACATCAGTCATTAAAAACTTCCCTTAACAGGGCTGCCTTCAGATGTCTTCTAAACGTCAGACAGTTGTTTATTCCTTTGACATCTGATGGGAGGGCGTTCCACAGGGTGGGCGTCACCACCGAGAAGGCCCTCTGCCTGGTTCCCTGTAACCTCACTTCTCGCAGTGAGGGAACTGCCAGAAGGCCCTCAGAGCTGGACCTCAGTGTCTGGGCAGAATGATGGGGGTGCAGATGCTCCTTCAGGTATACTGGGCCAAGGCCATTTAGGGCTTTAAAGGTCAGCACCAACACTTTGAATTGTTCTCGGAAACATACTGGGAACCAAGGTAGGTCTTTCAGGACCAGTTATGTGATCCCGGTGGCCACTCCCAGTCCCCAGTCTAGCTGCCGCATTCTGGATTAGTTGTAGTTTCTGGGTCACCTTCAAAGGTAGCCCCACATAGAGAGCATTGCAGTAGTCCTTTTTTGGAGATTCTAGTGAATGGTGGTTTCATGCCTAAAGGTAAAGGGACCCCTGACCATTAGGTCCAGTCGTGAACAACTCTGGGGTTGCGGCACTCATCTCGCTTTACTGGCCAAGGGAGCCAGCATACAGCTTCTGGGTCATGCGGCCAGCATGACTAAGCTGCTTCTGGCAAACCAGAGCAGTGCATGGAAACGCCGTTTACCTTCCCGCAGGAGCGGTACCTATTTATCTACTTGCACTTGGACGTGCTTTCGAACTGCTAGGTTGGCAGGAGCTGGGACCGAGCACTGGGAGCTCACCCCGTCGCAGGGATTTGAACTGCAAACCTTCTGATCGGCAAGCCCTAGGCTCTGTGGTTTAGACCACAGCACCACCCGCATCCCATTTCATGGTTTCATGCCTAACTGTGCCTTAATGGATAGCAGGAGAGCAAGTTTAGTGAGCAGAGGTGCAGCCCCTTAGGATGTTTACCCATCATTCCATCCTTAGGAAACTTGGTTTCATTACAAAGTCCCACATTCTGTAGTTTCAACCTCTGTTCTCGCAGAATGAAGTGACAGGCTAATCCTCGATTGTGAATTCCAGGCAGGTTGAAAGATGTAGCTCATTTAATTTTAGAGCATGCCAACGTTTCCTTTTTTTAAAAAAAATGAAGTAATTACTCATTTCCCACCCTCTGACAGATGTCTGAAAGAACCACCTGCAACGATGCCCCGTGGCACATTTGTAGAAGGATCTCAGAAGAATAAAGCTGAGTCAGAATAGCAACCCAAGTGGCCAGCAGAGGGAGCTGCTGCTCTTGTAATAGGATATTTGAAGGGGAAGAAATGGAGGCAGTGAGAGATTTTACTTTCTTGGGCTCCGTGATCACTGCAGATGGTGACAGCCCTCACGAAATTAAAAGACGCCTGCTTCTTGGGAGAAAAGCAATGTCAAACCTAGACAGCATCTTAAAAAGCAGAGACATCACCTTGCTGACAAAGGTCCGTATAGTAAAAGCTCTGGTTTCCCCAGTAGTGATGTATGGAAGTGAGCTGGACCATAAAGAAGGCTGATCGCCGAAGAATTGATGCTTTTGAATTATGGTGCTGGAGGAGATTCTGGAGAGTCCCATGGACTGCAAGAAGATCAAACCTATCCAGTCTGAAGGAAATCAGCCCTGAGTGCTCACTGGAAGGACAGATCCTGAAGCTGAGGCTCCATTACTTTGGCCACCTCATGAGAAAAGAAGACTCCCTGGAAAAGACCCTGATGTTGGGAAAGATGGAGGGCACAAGGAGAAGGGGACGACAGAGGACGAGATGGTGGGACAGTGTTCTCAAAGCTAACAGCATGAGTTTGACCAAACTGCGGGAGGCAGCGGAAGACAGAAGTGCCTGGCGTGCTCTGGTCCAGGGGGTCACAAAGAGTCAGACACGACTAAACAACTAAACAGCACCATACTTTTATGTGTATAAGACAATGATTTATTATGTTAAATTAACGGTAAAAAATCGGGGTCGTCTTATACACGGGTAGTGCAGAGGGAGGACGGTGGATGGTTTACTGCAGATTGTCACTGGCATTAGTGTGGGTGATTGGTGGCTGCGCCAATGGCTGCTGTCTTTTGGCTGTTGCTGCGGCAATTGGGCGGGTGTTTGGTGGCTGCTGGCGGCGAGCGGAAATACGAATGAAGGCTTCTGCATCACGTGCGACCGGGTGAGCATTTTTAGGCATCCCTCCCCCCCAAAAGTTCAACAACTCTGGGTAATCTCCCCCCATTTTCTTAATTTTTAGTTCCCCAAATAGAGGGTGTCTTATACACGGGGTAGTGTTATACACAGTGACGTAGTGTGGGGGGGGGGGTGCAGGGAGGGCTGGCCGCACCGGGCGCAACATCTGGGGGTTAGGGTTAGGGGGCGCAAATCCACGGGTTAGGTGGCGCAAATTACTTGCCTTGCCCTGGGTGCTGACAACCCACGCTACGCCACTGGTTATACATGAAAAAATATGGTATGTGGCATTAATACATCCCCTTTAGCTGCACTCAGAGAATCAGAGAATTGTAGAGCTGAAAGGGACACCCAAGGCTCATCTAGTCCAACCCCCTGGAATGCAGACTTCCACAGACTGTGGCAGTCTACCTCTGAATACCACAGGCCAGAGGCTAATAATAATAATAACAATAACAATAACAATAACAATAACAATAACAATAACAATAACAATAACAATAATAATAAATTTATTTATACCTCGTCCTCCCCAGCCAAGACCAGGCTCAGGGCGGCTAACAACCAATTATAAAAAAAAGTTGATTGAAATACAACTTAAAAAACAAGATTAAAATACAACATTAAAACATTAAAGCATAAAACATTACAGGAGGAGAAATGAAAAAAGAAAGAGGGGGAGGGAATCAAATTGATTCTAAGCTGAAGGCCGGGCGGAACAACTCTGTCTTACAGGCCCTGCGGAAAGAAATCAGATCCTGCAGGGCCCTGGTCTCATGAGACAGAGCGTTCCACCAGGCCGGAGCCAGTGTTGAAAAGGCCCTGGCTCTGGTTGAGGCTGATCAAACCTCCTTAGGGCCCGGGACCTCTAGGGTGTTGCTATTGATGGACCTTAAGGTCTTCCGTGGGGCATACCAGGAGAGGCGGTCCCGTAGGTACGAGGGTCCTAGGCCGTGAAGGGCTTTAAAGGTCAAAACCAGCACCTTAAATCTGACCCTGTACTCCACCGGGAGCCAGTGCAGCTGGAAAAGCACTGGGTGAATATGCTCTCATGGCAGAGACCCTGTGAGGAGCCTCGCTGCAGCTTTCTGCACCCACTGGAGTTTCTGGGACAGCTTCAAGGGCAGCCCCGCGTAGAGCGAATTACAGTAGTCAAGCCTGGAGGTGACCGCCGCATGGATCATTGTGACCAGGTCGGGACGGGAAAGGTAAGGGACCAACTGCTTGACTACTTGGAAGGTGGAAAAATGTGCTTGAAGGTGGAAAATGTCGCCTTGGCTTTTGCTGTAACCTGCGCCTCCATGGAAAGGGAGGCGTCAAGGATTACACCCAAACTCTTAACAGAAGGCAATCACAGGGAGGGTGGCTTATGGAGGAAAGTACTGTATTTTTCACGCTATAGGACGTACCCAAGTAAAGGACGCACCTAGTTTTTAGAGGAGGAAAACAAGTAAAAAATATTCTGAATCAAAGCAGTGTCGGGGCTGAAGGGGGAAGCCTGGGGTTTCCCCATAAAGCCCCGGCATCCCCAAGCTAGAACAGCGAGACGTTGCGCAGCGCTCCGTCTCTCTGTTCTGGCTTCGGGGACAACCTTTCAAGCCTCCGCAGGGCAGCGGGGTGAAGGCACTGCGGAGGCTTTGCACAGCTAACCCTGAAGCCTGGAGAACGAAAGCAACGCATAGCCTCCGGAGCACGGAGGGAGCGCTCCCTCTACACTTTGGAGGCTTTGCCTTGCTTTCGCTGAAGCCAAGGAGCCTGCATTTGCTCCATAGGACGCACAAACATTTCCCCTTCATTTTTGGAGGGGCAAAAGTGCGTCCTATAGAGCGAAAAATACGGTATCTTATACAGTGTCAGCCAATTTGTCCATCTGGCTCAGTATCCCCTACACAGACTGGTAGCTGCTCTCTAGGGGTTTCAGACAGGAGTCTTTCCCAGTCATACCTGGGGATGCTGGAGATTGAACCCGCGACCTTCTGCATGCCAAGAAGATGCTTTACCTCTGAGCCCTGGCCCTCCAGGCTTTGCTTATAGATTTCTCCTTTAAGCATCTGGTTGGCTGCTATGTGAAAAGACAATGGATTTGATGGAGCCACCTTGCAATGTCTGTACCTGTCCACCAGATGGTGCTGGTGAGCTTGACACCGGGATAAAAAGGTTGGCTCACAGGTAAGGAATTTCTGGCGTTTAGAACATGTAGGTACTTCTTGTACACAAAACACGCATGAGAGAGGGTTGTTATTATTGAGTTTGGCTTGCTAGCTTCATGGAGGCAACTGGCTGAACTGCTGGAAAGAGATGCTGGCACTGCCCACCTCACTCTTAGTCTGCACTCGGCCAGCTCCCATGTGCCTGCTTGCAAGCACAGCTGTGTGACACTGTCTGCAGCTTCATTCACCTGAGTTTCAATATTACCCCTGGTCATAGCTGTCAACTTACAGATTTGAAAATAAGGGACCAGCAGCCTCGAAAACAAGGGATCAACAGCCAAAATAAGGGATTTTGCTTAGCTTATACAGAAATCCGGCACTAATGGAGCCAGGCTGCTTTTGCTGCGACTGACTGTGTTTTGCAGGGGGTTGGACTAGATGATCCTAAGGGTCTACAACTCCCACCAAAGAGGAGTGGCAGACAAAATGGATGAACGACATCCAGATGGCAAAGCTTACAGGCAGAATTAGAAACCAGGAAGAGGACCTCTTTAATAAAGAATGGGGAAATTTTATAATTTAGTTGAAAAGCTATTGTAAAGAGTTACATACATTGGTAGGATTGACAGAAAACTTGTAGTAAAAATTTGAACAATGGATGGAGAAATGATTTATAAAAATAGAGTTATGAAAGGGATGCAGAGGGGGAAATCACTAAATTAAGATGCTGCACTGGTTGGAGGGTATGCTAAGCAGCACGTCAGGGCTGCCATCGTCCTGGCGTGAGGAGTTCCATCAGCCCTTCCCCACCTGAGGGGGGGGAGGGAGAGAGACTCTTACCCACGCTGCCTGCGAGCCCGGCATGAGGCGCCGCGGCAGCTGCTGAAGCGCCACCCTTCTGCATCCCTCCCCATCCCCTCCTCTTCCTCCTCCCTCAGGCCACCTCCTCAGCCACCACTGCTGCTGCCGCCTCCCCCCCCCTCAGAAGTCTTGGAAGAGAGGGGCTGCCTGCCCGCCCACCGCCACCCGTCTCCTCACGATGCGCCCCTGAGGGGGAAAAGAGAGAGACAGAGACGTGGCAGCTCATGCGCGCTCTCTCTTTCGTGGCAGAGGACCCCGAGCTGCTGCTTCCCTCCCGAGCCGGGCAAGCATGAAACCTGGAAAATTTAAGGGACATCATCAATAAGGGACAGCAGTGGGACACAGCACTGGGATAAGGGAGTTTCCTGCCAAATAAGGGACGGTTGACAGCTATGCCCCAGTAGAACTCAGCAGGGAGGCTGATGACTATGAGGGTTCCCTGTCTTCTGCTTTGCCAGTCACAATGGTAAAGGGTAAAGGACCCCTAGATGGTTAAGTCCAGTCAAAGGTGACTATGGGGTTGCGGCGCTCATCTCAGTTTCAGGCTGAGGGAGCTGGCATTTGTCCACAGACAGCTTTCCGGGTCATGTGGCCAGCAGGACTAAACCGCTTCTGGCGCAACGCAACACCGTGACGGAAACCAGAGTGCACAGAAATATTGTTTACCTTCCCGCTGGAGCAGTACCTTTTTGCCATATGTGGACTTTTTACCATTTGTGGTGGGGATGTAGGGAAGTTAAACATTTTTGGGAAATGATATATAATGAATTAAAAAAATGTTTAAATTTTTGTTAGGGATTATAGGACAAGACCTGCCAAGAAAAATAAAGAACTTATTTATGTATGTTACAACAGCAGCAAAAATCTTGTTAGCGCAAGGATGGAAGAATGAGGAAATCCCAATGAAAGAACAGTAGCAAGAAAAATTGATATATATATATATATAGAGAGAGAGAGAGAGAGAGAGAGATAGAGAGAGAGAGAGAAACCCCTGTCCCCTCAAACTGCTACAATTCTCAATCCCTCTTCATGGGGAATTCTGGGAGTTGCAGTTCTGTTAAGTTAAGAGTGGACTACTGAAAACTCTCAGCAGCGTAAACAAATTACAGTTCCCAGGATCTTTGGGGGAATGCATGATGGTCAAAAATGGTACCATGTCTGGTGCAAATGGGGCTTCAATATAGAAAGTTCTCCTATTCTGAGCCAGACCAGTCTGTAGCAGTGGCCTGCAGGCCGAATGCGACCTTACGGACATCTCAATCTGCCAGGTACCATCTAGCAAACACCTGAGAGGGAGTCCTCTTCTTAATAACTGTGTTTAATATCCTCCCAGTTCTAGGTTGGGTTTTCTTGCTGGCGTTCTGCCCTGTGGAGTGTCTGGTGGAAGAAAAGGGATTGGTTTTGAGCCTCTGGCAAACCTCACCTTGGCATGGAGGGGGATGTAGAAGAGCAGGTTTCTCCTGTTTGGCTCACCTGCTCCCTTCAGTCTTGAACTGTAATCCCCTGTGGAGTGGAGCTGGATTGGGCCATGGATCAGCTGAAGGCTGCTCAGAAGAGAGTAGAGCAAGGCATAGGCAAACTCGGCCCTCCAGATGTTTTGGGACTACAAATCCCATCATCCCTGACCACTGGTCCTGTTAGCTAGGGATGATGGGAGTTGTAGTCTGTGCAGGAGTTTGCCTGTGCCTGGAGTAGAGACTGATTCAATAGTGCAAGAGCGATGCTTGCTTGCTGGATGAGACTGAGGGAACCTCTGTTTGAGATCCCCAATTAAGGTTCATCCTTCAAAGACATTCCTATTAGAGCAGGCTTCCTCAACCTTGGCCCTCCAGATGTTTTTTGGCCTACAACTCCCATGATCCCTAGCTAGCAGGACCAGTGGTCAGGGATGATGGGAAATGTAGACTCAAAACATCTGGAGGGCTGAGGTTGACAAAGCCTGTATTAGAGCATTAAGCACCCAGATTCATTTATCTGTCTTAGAAATGGAAGGAACAAACGATACAAGCAGGTTGCTATCAGACATTAACATTAGGTGTAAGGCCTTTGACTCAAATTCATTCTCAATGGGTTTTCCACTTAGAAATGGGAGAAATGAAGAATCCAAAGTTGCTATTAGACATTTGTAGGAGGTGTCCTAAGGGGCTCAACTCAGATTCGTTCTCAGACCTTAGACATGAAAGAAGCATGCAAGCAAGTTGCTATCAGACAGCCATATGAGCTGTAAGGCCCTCAGCCCAGACACACTGTCAGAGGGTATCTTAGACACAAAAGGGGGAAAAAGCAAGTCACTATCAGATGTTCTGGTGAGAGAAGTGAGAGCTGGACCATAAAGAAGGCTGATCGCCAAAGAATGGATGCTTTTGAATTCTGGTGCTGGAGGAGACTCTTGAGAGTCCCATGGACTGCAAGAAGATCAAACCTATCCATTCTTAAGGAAATCAGCCCTGAGTGCTCACTGGAAGGACAGATCCTGAAGCTGAGGCTCCAAGACTTTGGCCATCTCATGAGAAGAGAAAACTCCCTGGAAAAGACCCTGATGTTGGGAATGATGGAGGGCACAAGGAGAAGGGGACGACAGAGGACAAGATGGTTGGAAAGTGTTCTCGAAGCTACCAGCATGAGTTTGATCAAACTGTGGGAGGCAGTGGAAGACAGGACGGCCTGGCATGCTCTGGTCCATGGAGTTACGAAGAGTCGGACATGACTAAACGACTAAACAACAACAAATCAGATGTTCTTAGAATGGGGATAAGCCTGCAACCCGGTGATTCTTTTACAAAACGTGTCACGAAAGAAGTGGAGCAGCACACAAGCAAGTTGGGTATTTGTAAAAGCTGTAATTAAACCCTGCTGCACTTGTTGTGAAAGTGTGTGGAATTTCAAGAGGTGAATGGGAACTAGGTTGTGGTCCAGAGATCTGTTATTATGATGGCATCTCGGTCAGGGGAATCCTTATGCAACACAGTAAAGCAGTTATTAAAGGCAGAAGGAGACTCCTGAAACCTGATTCCAGATCTTTGTGATTTCTTACCCTGCTCATCACACCCAGAAGGTTTGGCTGAACTTGTGAGACCCACCTAATATGACTAATTGCATGCTCCAGATAGTAAGAAAAGGAAACATGTCACAATAAAAATCAGACTTCTTGTGTTCTGGATGTGTTAGGCTTGGTAGGCCATGCAGCTGTCCTAGCCGCCTCAGGTCCTAGCCGCCTCAGACGCCACATTGCTTTTTATTTCGAAGGAAGTCCCAAATCTGTGCAGTTTTGAAATCTGTGGTGAAAATTGGTGCAGCTTTGAAAGGGTCAGACTGCAGTCTTGATTCATAATGGCATCTAGTTGCATCATAACAGACAACACCTGTTCCTTGAGCTCACTTTCATACCCTCCAACATTTCTCCAATAAAAAATAGGGACATCCTGTTCGATGATAATTATTATTATTATTATTATTATTTTATCATTTATACCCTGCCCATCTGACTGGGTTTACCCAGCCACTCTGGTTTGCTTCCAACTTATATAAAAACATACTAAAACATGAAACATTTACAAAACTTATCTTCAGATATTATCTCCTTGGATCGGGGGGGGGGGTCGCATAACTCCATACTTTCCAACATTTACAACATTGGGACGTCCTAAGGAAAAGTGGGACATTCTGGGATCAAATCAGAAACCGGGACGGCATCTGTAAATCTGGGACTGTCCATGGAAAATAGGGGCAGTTGGAGGGTCTGGAAGTGCCTTGATTTTTATTTTATTTTTTGCCATGCAAAATTTGGTTTCGAGATCTTAAGAGCCAAAGTGAACAAACAACTTTCTGAAATATATCCTAGACTGGAAAGAGTCCAACAATAGTTTTGATCCATGTGCACCATTGAGACCACATTCACACTATACATTTGAAGTTCTATGATAGTTATGGCTTTCCCCAAAGAATTCTGGGAGCTGTAGTTTTTTGAGGGTGCTGGGAGTTGTTGGGAGTCCCCCTCCCCTGAGGTATAATTTCTGGAGTGATTTGACAACCAATCCCTCTTCACAGGGAACTTGGGGACCCTCTGCAAGCAAAGCAGATGTTCTACCACTGACCTGTGGACATCCACTCAAATAGGAAGGCGGGAAGCTGAGTGATTCAGCTGAGCTGTGATGTGGTGCTGAGATGCACCTCAACAGTGCTGAATGTCTTGTTGAGGTTCTAGTCCTGTTGAGGAAAGTGTCTGAGCAGTTGGACATCACTGACAATGTTGAGGACAGCAGTTGCCATCAAACAAGGCCTACAGAGAACCTTCTGGGGGAATTTTGGTGGGTCAGAGGTACATAGGCAGCTATCTTATACTGATTCAGGTAGCTGATTCATCTAGTTCAGTATTATCTACAGTGACTGACTGTGTCTCCCAAGACTTTCATGGAGGGAATCTTTCCCAACTCTATCTGGGGATGCTGGATATTAAACATGGGGTCTTCTGCGTGCAAAGCAGTTGATCTACCACTGAGATGTGGGCTTCTACTTAAATAGGAACATAGGAAAATGATGCTGTCCCTGTACTAACCCCAAGGCAAATGCAGGAGGAGCCACAACAACGTGCTTGCTATAATTTACAAGCAGAATTATACATGTATGCCAGTCCCAATAGTCCTAGCATGAAACCAATTTTGGGAAAATAGGACACCGTATTTAGACCCGCATATAAAACATAAGGAGTGAATATGGAACTTAATAGAGCTGCTCACATGATTGCTGCAAAAATGGGGAAAAAACAGGCCACCACCAACAGTATAATAATGGTTAGCCTAAAATTTGGAATGTATCGATGATCTACAAGCTTGTGGCATTCATTAGAGTGAGAGGAGGAAGACGAGAAAGAAATAATTTTAAAGATAAATGAAAAATGCAAATTGAATTGATAAATTATAAATATAACATGAAATATGAATGAATAGTCCCCCCCCTTTGTAGTGCAATATTAAGTGTAATATTGCAGAAATGCATTCTGCAAGTTTATGGAATGACTATGTGTCAGGGAACTGCCATCAGAGCTGGAGGCGGAGGGAAGGTTCCAGAGGGATGCCGGAGAGGGTCCCAGCAGGGAGAGAGGCAGCCCATCTGCTGGTGAAGGAAATCAGCGTAACACCAGTGGAGAAGGGGGGCAGAGAGGGGATTTGGAGAGGAGGCTCCAAGACTCTTCGCCAGAAACCAGCGGGGAGAGCACGGGTACTCCGCTGCCCACTCCCTCCCTGCGCAGAAGACTTCCGCGCAGGGAGAGTAGGAGGAGAATTGGCGTCAAAGAACTTCTTTGCTGGAAGAGATTCAAAAAACGCCCACTGACGGATTCTGCCAGCGACTGAGACAGCCACGAAGTGAAGGGCTGTCCAGACAGAAAGGGTTCAACCAGACAACCAAGCCAAGAGTGGCGGCAACTTACGCATAAGCAACCCCTAGAACCATTACACTATGTTTATACATATTGTTGGAAAAATCAACAAGGTCTAGACTTCTCGATAATTGACTAGTGAACTTTGTTCTGGTCAACAGTTCAAGGGGGCGGGTGTGGGTGGTGTTTGCTTGCTTCATACTCTGCTAGTGCGGTTTGGTGCTTAGAGTGCTAGCGAATGGGAGAACAGGATTCAAGTCCCAATTCAGCCATGAAGTTCACTGGGTGACCTTTAGCAAACCACTGCGTCTCAACCTAAGCTATCCCAGAGTTGTTGTGGGCATTAAATGAAGATGAGGGGGGAACCATGCACATATAAATGCAACAAAACAAACAAAATAACAGAACTGTGCAGGTGCTCTAACCTGTGTAAAAAAGGTAAAAGGTAAGGGACCCCTGGACGGTTAAGTCCAGTCAAAGGCGACTATGGGGTTGCGGCGCTCATCTCGCTTTCAGGCCGAGGGAGCCGGTGTTTGTCCACAGACATCTTTCCAGGTCATGTGGCCAGCAGGACTAAACCTCTTCTGGCGTAACAGAACACCGTGACGGAAACCAGAGCGCATCGAAACGCTGTTTACCTTCCCGCTGCAGTGGTACCTATTTATCTACTTGCACTGGTGTACTTTCGAACTGCTAGGTTGGCAGGAGCTGGGACAGAGCAACGGGAGCTCACCCCGTCGCGGGGATTCGAACCACCAACCTTCTGATTGGCAAGCCCAAGAGGCTCAGTGGTTTAGACCACAGCGCCACCTGCATCCCTGTCTAAGACATGTAACAGCAGACTGCCATGTAAGGCCAAGGAAACTGCTACATGAGCTGATTTTAAAAGGGCAAACCTGTTTTCTTAACCTGTTGAAAGTTTCTTGCAACTCTTACAATTTTCTAGTATATTTTAGGAAGGGACTTATGCACACATTGTGTGCTGACTGTTGTATAAATATTTTACACTTCGTACTATGTCTAGTGCACCCATGGCACAGTTGAGCACAGTGTCTCTCCTGCCATGAATGTCAGAAATAAAGGAAGCCACTGACATATGTTTCAAACAATTATCTCATGGTCTGATTTCCACAACAATATAATGCAATTTAGTAAAGTTTATCTAAAACAAAAATATGGTTTCATTGATGAATATGAGGAGGTGCCAACTCATTCTAGTTAGTACATTTTGGCCATAAACGTATAGATATAGTAGAAAAACACAACCACACAGATTTCTTGGTTTGCAAGAAACTTTTAATGAATTTTCAAGAAGAAAGTCTGAATATTTACATCATTCACATTGGGGAAAGCTCATGGGGAATTTTAGCCAATTATGGTTTGCAAGAAGAAAAGGGAATATGCAACAAGTGATGATAATAATTGAGTATTTCAACTATCCTTGAAGGCATCTACTTCAGCTTCTGGGGGAAGACTTTCTGTTGACTTTGTTGTCCACCACAACATCCGCCGCTGCTGCTACCACCACAGCACCCACCACCTCTGCTGCCGCCGCAACATCCGCCACCGCTACTGCCGCTACTGCCGCCACAACATCCACCGCTGCTCTGACTCTGCTGAGAGGAAACCACACTGCGGCTGCCACCACAACATCCCCCGCCACTGCGGCTGCCACCACAGCATCCACAGCCTCTACCACCACAACAGCAGCAGCTTCCTCTTTGTTGTTGTTGGCTCATCTTTTCTTGGATAACCCTTGGGGAAGAGAGAAAGAGATTGGCATCATTTTGGGAGCTGAAGTCTCCGAGGGAATAGCTCCTAGAACAATAGCTTTCTCAACCTGTGGGTCCCCAGATATTGTTGAACTACAACCCCCATCATCCCTCAGCTCTGGCCTTGCTTGCTAGGAGTGGTGGGAGTTGTAGTTCACCAACATCTGTGGACCCACAGGTTGAGAAAGGCTGTCCTAGAAGATGCAATTTAAGCTACGTCTTCCCTTGAAGTTCATGGGATGCTTCGACCTATATCTGATAGACCCATGAATCGCTGGGAGGTCCTCATACTCACCTATTGTTCACTGAGTCAAGCGTTGGTCAAGTCAAGCTTTGTCGAGTGAATGAGAGTTGCTTGAGACAAAGGGACCTTTTATACCATCTCCCAATGGCCTGTTTCAGAAATGGCGGCAGGTTCTGAGAAGGCATACAATGCCTGCATTGTTTACACGGACTCAATGTTTGGTACTAATTAGGCTGACTCGGCCATTCACGAGATACTTATCTCCAGCTACACTGAATAACGCACATGTTTCTCTTGGTGGATTTTTCATGTCACTCTAGCACAATATAATTGCCAGCTTAGTGTGAGCTTTGCACATGTCCTAAAGCCTTTCTCATCTCTCCTCTGAATTCATAGAACCCAGCACTTTGGGATGGAATGGAGAGACCCCATCTTCCTTGCAATTTGCTCAGGGGAAAGTGCATTTGAGCGTTGGGGAAAAAATATCTTTGGCATAGCTGTCACAGATTTGAAAACAAGGGACCAGCAACCTCGAAAATAAGGGTTCAGCAGCCCAAATAAGGGATTTTGCTTAGCTTATACAGAAATCCGGCACTGATGGAGCCATGTTGCTTTTGCTGCGACTGACTGTGTTTTGCAGGGGGTTGGACTAGATGATCCTAAGGGTCTACAACTCCCACCAAAGAAGAGTGGCAGACAAAACTGATGAACAACGTCCAGATGGCACAGCTTACAGGCAGAATTAGAAACCAGGAAGAGGACCTCTTTAATAAAGAATGGGGAAAGTTTATAATTTATTTGAAAAGCTATTGTAAAGAGTTACATACATTGGTAGGAGTGACAGAAAACTTGTAGTAAAAATTCGAACAATGGATGGATAAATGATTTATAAAAATAGAGTTATGAAAGGGATGCAGAGGGGGAAATCACTACATTAAGATGCTGCACTGGTTGGAGGGGATGCTAAGCAGCACGTTGGGGCTGCTGTCGTCCTGGCGCGAGGAGTTCCATCTGCCCCTCCCCGCCCGAGAGAGAGGGAGGGAGGGAGAGAGACTCTCGCCCACGCCACCCCCGAGCCCGGCATGAGGCGGTTGCGGCGCCGCCCTTCTGCATCCCTCCCCATCCCCTCCTTTTCCTCCTCTCTCAGGCTGCCTCCTCAGCTACTGCCGCCTCTGCCGCCTCTGGCTTCCCCTAGCAGCGCAGCGGAAGTCTCGCAAGAGAGGGGCTGCCTGCCCGCCCACTGCCACCCGTATCCTCATGATGCGCCTCTGAGGGGGGAAAGGGAGAGATGGAGACGTGGTAGCTCGTGCACGCTCTCTCTCTCACAGCGGAGGACCCCGAGCCGCTGCTTCCCTCCCCAGCCGGGCGAGCATGAAACCCGGGAAATTTAAGGGACATCATCAATCCGGGATAGCAGCGGGAAATGGCGCTGGGATAAGGGAGTTTCCCACCAAATAAGGGACGGTTGACAGCTATGATCTTTGGGGACCTAGGCCAGAGGTTGGGAACTGGAGTCAAATAAGAACATAAGCGGAGCCTGCTGGATGAGGACAATGACCCATCTAACTCAAAACTTGTTCTTACACTGGCCTCCCAGGTGCCTCAGTGGGAAAACTGTAAGCAGGACCTGAACACAAGAGCAGTTTCCACTCCTGTGCTTTCCAGGAAAAAGGTTTTTTAAAAAAGGTAAAGGACCCCTGAATGGTTAAGTCCAGTCAAAGGCGACTATGGGGTTGTGACGCTCATCTTGCTTTCAGGCCAAGGGAGCTGGCGTTTGTCCACAGAGAGCTTTCTAAGTCATGTGGCCAGCATGACTAAACTGCTTCTGGTGCAACAAAACACTGTGACAGAAGCCAGAGCACATGGAAACGCCCTTTACCTTCCCTGCGCAGTGGTACCTATTTATCTACTCGCACTGGTGTGCTTTCAAACTGCTAGGTTGGCAGGAGCTGGGACAGAGCAATGGGAGCTCACCCATTACAGGGATTCGAACCACCGACCTTCTGATCAGGAAGCCCAAGATGAACTGGTATCCAGAAGCATTTCAACAATGGAGGCAGAGCATAGCCATCTTAGCTAGTAGCTACTGATAGCCTTATCCTCCTTAAATGTGTTAAATCCTCTTTTAAAGCCATTCAAGTTGGTGGCCATCACTGCCTCATGTGGGAGTGAGTTCCATCGTTTAATTATGAACTGAATTAAGAAGTACTTTCTTTTATCTGTCCCGAATCTTCCAACATTCAGCTTCATAGTGCCACCACCATCCCTGGCCGTCCCACGGAGCCCACTGCCCAGTCCTCTCAGACTCACTTTTATGAATCCAGCTAGGAAGAGCTCCCCCATCCGGTGGTCTAGCTGTCTCTTTTCCTGCACATGTTGTAGACTTATTAGGCATATCACGAGTTTTCCCTCTCACTACTGTACAGTTGGGATGCAGGTGGCACTTTGGTCTAAACCACTGAGCCTAGGGCTTGCCAATTGGAAGGTTGGCGGTTCAAATCCCCGCGATGGGGTGAGCTCCCATTGTTCAGTCCCAGCTCCTGCCCACCTAGCAGTTCAAAAGCACGTCAAGTGCAAGTAGATAAATAGGTACTGCTCTGGCGGGAAGGTAAACGGCGTTTCCGTGTGCTGCTCTGGTTCATCAGAAGCGGCTTAGTCATGCTGGTCACATGACCCAGAAGCTGGCTGTGGACAAACGCCAGCTCCCTCGGCCTATAGAGTGAGATGAACGAGCAACCCCAGAGTCGTCCACGACTGGACCTAACGGTCAGGGATACCTTTACCTTTTTACTGTACAGGCATCAGATCAACAATGGTAGTTTGCCAATGTACCATAGATGTTTCTGTCTGTATTCTGGTCTGGTCCAGTGAAGGAACCTCCAGGGCATGGTAGCTCAGGTGTTGTAAGCACGGGAGACTTTCAGGAAAAACAAAAACAAAACTTCTTTCTGGTGGATAGCATAGGCCATGGGTTGGCAAACTATGTTCTCTGGGCTGGATCAGGCCCACCTGGGCCCTAGACCTGGCCTATGCCACGAAGCCGGAACCCGCCGCAAAGCCGAGACTCCTGGCGATGGCAACGAGAGTAAGAGGCTGAGCGGCGGTGGCTCTGCCACTCAAATGCCACACCTGGTTTACCTCAGCAGCATTTGATTGGCAGAGACGTCCCTGCGCCGCGCTGAAGTAAACCAGGTGCGGTGTTTGATTGGCAGGGCCACCACTGCTTGGACTCTTCCTTTTGCCACCGCTGCCTCCACTGTCCTGGTGCTCCTGTGGCCAGAGAGCAGAGCAGACGAGCTCGTTCTGCCTACCCATGAGAAACAGCAGCAGCAGTGGTGGAGGTGGCAGCCCCTGGTAAGGTAAGCGCAGTGGCTGGGTCTGGCACTGGGGTGTGGGGAGGAGCACTACTTGCCCCCCTTGCCTCTTCTTCCAGCTCCCCTCCCCCGGTGCTGCTTCTTCAGCCCACCACAAGGTCTGAGGGACAGTGGACTGGCCCGCTGCTAACAATTTTTGCTGACCCCTGGCATAGGCAGTAGCAGACTCTGATATATCAGGGATCTGAATGTCAAAAATATCAGAGGAAACTATCTGAAGATGAGACCAAAGGTCAATCACTGCCTCTCATCTTGCTCTCCCTGTGGCCATTCAGATTCCCCCAGGAGCCCATGGGCAGGGCATGAAGGAAAGAGTTCTCATCTTCACTTATAGGAACATAAGAAGATCTATGATGGATCAGGCCAATGGCCCACTTAGTCCAGCATCTTCAGTTAGCGAATGGATCCATTGGCTCAAAACACCTCCTAAAAGCTACGACAAAGAAGCTGAGTCTTGTGGCAGCTTCAAGACAAAACCACCTACCGCTTCCTCCTCTTGTTCCAACCCATCCTGCACTCCACCCTCCAGCTCTGAAGCTCCCCCCCTGCCTGACTCTTGTCTCCTGGCCAGTTCAGTTCTCCACAAAACACAAGACAGATTCCAGCTATCCTTCCATGGTGCACACCAGTCCCTGACATTACATTTAGTCAAACCCTTGGTCCATCAACCTTAGTATTGTCTATACTGACAGGCAGTGGGTCTCCAGTGTTTCAGAGGGTCTCTTCCTGATCTACCCAGAGGTGCCAGGGATTAACCTTCTGCATGTAAAACAGGCGCTGCATTCCTTCTCCTCAGTTTGCGTCCAACATGCTTGCCACCATATCATGTTCTTGTGACTCTACTGGATGTGTCTCATGGCTGGAAGCCTCACCCCAATCTTACATTGCACAACCAATGGCTGTTCAAGCTAGATGCCTCACCAAGGTTTCTGTTGACAGATGGACACCTAAACCATCAGGATTCTTCCAAGCAAGGCTTGATATTCATAACATCCTGCAGAGGAACGTGTGGGCAAGATAATTGCATAGGATGTGACTTCTCTGTGTGCAATTGGAAAGGTGGTGGAGGATGTCAGATAGAATCAGAACCTGGGTGGAGATATACAGGTCATCCAACCAGTAGCTCCATACACTGCATTCTGGAGGTCTTCTTCTCTTCTTTAGGGAATCAAACCCACACAGTGCTTTCATTTGTTTCAGCTCAATTTCCATGGTTAACCTGGAGGCAAACTGTGGAAGTCATCTAGGAAGCTGGGCTTGGTGAAGTCCCTGCATTCTCCTAACCAAGTCTTATATTCCCCATCATATAACTAGAAATGGGATAAGAACTATCAAAGAGCTCAGCTAGATCAGATCAACGCCCTGCTTCATCCAGTAGCATGTTCTTGTTCATTAAAGGTAAAGGTAAAGGTAAAGGTAGCCCTGACCATTAGGTCCAGTCGCGGATGACTCTGGGGCTGCGCGATCATCTCGCTTTACTGGCTGAGGGAGCCGGTGTACAGTCATGTGGCCAGCATGACTGAGCCGCTTCTGGTGAACCAGAGCAGCGCATGGAAATGCTGTTTACCTTCCCACCAGAACAGTACCTATTTATCTACTTGCACTTTGACGTGCTTTCGAACTGCTAGGTTGGCAGGAGCTGGGACCAAGCAACAAGAGCTCACCCCGTCGCAGGGATTCAAACCACTGACCTTCTGATCAGCAAGCCCTAGGCTCTGTCCTTTAGACCACAGCGCCACCCATGTCTTGTTCATTGCAGGCTGTCAAATACTGCCCAAGAGAGCCTATGGTTATTGTAGCCAGCTAGCAAACACAGTGGGTGATCAGCAGTGGACGTCTAACACTACCACATGCCAAATACGGAAATGAAACATTAGTTGGATAGATGGCACATATTGTCAGGGAATGGTCTGAACAGGAGGACTGGGAAGTGTATCCTCAGCCAGATCAGCTTCTCTCTTAAGAGGATGAGGAAGGGAACGATTCACCCGCCTTCTCCCCAGCAGTTTCAGTAGGAGAGAGAGAGGAGAATGCTACACAGCCTCCACAAGAGTTACCAGCTATGAGATGGTGGAAGAAGGGAGGGAACAGCCAGCAGAGACCTCCCTAGAGACCCCATCGCCTTGGGCTCACAGGTCCAGCCGTATTACAGAACAGCGAATGCAGAGGGGTGGAACTTCTTGTTGGCGCCAAGGATGTTGCTGGGGACAGAAGAGGAAGGGCTCAGAGTAGCCAACACCTGTCTCTGTGGAGAGATTTGGATTCTTGCTTTGCAACCAGATGACTGAATAAAAAGGACTCTAAAAATACAAACTGCTTGTGATTCTTGCCTATGAAGTTACTGGGGAAGGAGAGGCCTTCCACGCTTGACACATATTAAAAAGAAGCTGTTCCATTTCTACAAGTACAGACTGGCAGCTATAGCAAGCTCTCTTAGGAGAATATTAGAAGAGTCCACTCGGATTAGGCCAGTGCTCTGTCTACTCCAGCATCCTACTATCACAGTGGCCAGTCAAAAGCCCCCCAGGAAGCCATAGGCAGGGCACACACAGGCAAGGGTCATGCTGGTACAAGCCAATGGCCCCTTTTAGTCTAGTACTCTGTTCTCACAGTGGCAAAGAGATTTCCCCATGGGAAAACCAACAGCAACAGCAACTCGCCTCACTTGGGATTCACAGCAATAAGTATTCACAAACATACCACCTCAAACAATGGAAGTTGATCGCAGCAGCCATTGATAGCATTGCCTCCCCTATGAATTTGCCTAATCTGCAGGTAATTTGGTGGCCATCACAGTCTCTTATAGGAGTGAGTTTTATATGAAATATCCACTTTTAAATGTAAAATGCTTTCCAGTGTTTTCAAAAGCAGTACTCCAGAAAATGCACCTTTTGTTTGCACCCTTTGTGTGAAATAAGTATTTTTCTACACATTTTTTTCTTTGCCCACCAGAAGGGCATTGGGACATCTACTTGGGGCCACTGTATTCTGCTCTGGTCAGACCTCACCTGGAGTACTGTGTCCAGTTCTGGGCACCACAGTTCAAGAAGGACACTGACAAACTGGAATGTGTCCAGAGGAGGGCAACCAAAATGGTCAAAGGCCTGGAAACGATGCCTTATGAGGAACGGCTAAGGGAGCTGGGCATGTTTAGCCTGGAGAAGAGGAGGTTAAGGGGTGATATGATAGCCATGTTCAGATATATAAAAGGATGTCACATAGAGGAGGGAGAAAGGTTGTTTTCTGCTGCTCCAGAGAAGCGGACACAGACCAATGGCTCCAAACTACAAGAAAGAAGATTCCACCTAAACATTAGGAAGAACTTCCTGACAGTAAGAGCTGTTTGACAGTGGAATTTGCTGCCAAGGAGTGTGGTGGAGTCTCCTTCTTTGGAGGTCTTTAAGCAGAGGCTTGACAACCATATGTCAGGAGTGCTCTGATGGTGTTTCCTGCTTGGCAGGGGGTTGGACTCGATGGCCCTTGTGGTCTCTTCCAACTCTATGATTCTATGATTCTACTTGCTGCGAACCAACCCATCAAGTAAGTCTGGGTACAATGGATCAGATCAGTCCTCTGAAAAGCAGAACAAACCAATTCTTCCTCCATCTCCAGTCCAGTCACCAGTCTGGTTCCCTCTTTACTGGCCAAAAATATTACATTTTTAAAAAATAAATAAATGGATGTTATTCTGATAGATGCTCAGATCGGGCGAGGCAAACTCTCTGCACTGAATTGGGTGAAATTTCTCTCTTGAGTGTACAGCTGCATTATTGTTTTTTGGGTGGGTTGTGTAACAACTCATTTCTTTCACTGATTTTACTTGACTGTTATTACGGCTGTTGTGTAAGCTGCTTCATGACGGGTGGTGAAATATAAACACAAACAAGTCAACAGTGAATAAGTAAATGTCATTCAAAGGGTGAGACCTCTACAGGCTACAACAAGTATCCAGTCTCCATGGATAGAGCTCTTAGATTCCTCATCAGCCCATATACAATTGAAAATGGCATATAAAAACGCATTCTGTCAGAGAAAATGGCAATAAACACACACATTATTAGGCAGAGTTGCAAATGAAGTGCACATTTTATGGAAAAATTGAAATGCTGATGATTTTGCATTGGGATTTTTTTAAAAAACAACAACACACAAACTGATATGGAAATCTGGAGAAGGGAACTTAAGAACAGAGAAATGTGAAAGTAAGAGAAACTGAATTTGAGAGATTTAGCCAACACTAGTGAGCACTAGTGAGCACGGAGTCTGTAGGTACCTTTACCTACATCATCATCATCATCATCATCATCATCATCATCATTATTATTATTATTATTTATTTTTATTATTATTTAAATTATTATTATTACAGAGAGCTGAGAGGGTGCTTGTAAAAAAAGAGTCCTAGAAAAAATGGAAGCATCTTCTCCGAATTTTTTCCATTGAGTTGAAAATTGTGAATCTCAAACACAGATGGAATCTACACACATATAAAAAAGTTCTGTTTTTTTAAAAGTGTTTTAAAAACCCATGGTCTAACTCTGTAGAAGGCAGTTTGCTATTAAAGCCAGCTTTTTATTCAAGACCTTGAGGACTGAAATCTCACTCAGTTTTTAAGCAAAGGACCATGGGACTGTGACAGAGCAGTAATATATAGGTAGCTCAGTGGCATATATATAGATATATATATATATATTTCTGTTTTACAATTTACTCATTTTTACAATCCTTAAGAAAGCAGTGACTACCTTTCTTCTCTTTCCATGGTTCATTTTACGTAACATAAATGCCTGTACATTTTACAAAAAACTATGCCATTCTGTATTCCATTATTGCATCCATCAAAAGTTGTTTACACTGCTGAATTTATCTCATCGCTGTCAGCGTTTTCAGCTGTACAGAGTCATTTCCCACATATTCAATAAGTGTTTTCCAATCTTCTCTAAATGGATGTTCTTCTTGTTCTCTTATTCTATATGTTGAGTCTGCAAGCTGCACATATTCTGTCAACTTAAGTTGCCAATCTTCTTTGATTGGGACCTCGCTCGCTTTCCATTTTGGGGCTAATGCCCCTTCCGATCTTCAGGAGGAGGGGGGGTTGTGGGATCACGACCCCACCCACACTCGCTCTCGCGAGGCTGGCATCAGCCTCGCGGGAGACAGGGATTCACCCAATTAGCATACCCTGTGGCGCCAGCCAATCGGCTGGCGGCAGGGGCGGGACTTCGTAGGGCCACTTAAGGTCAGGGCAGCCCCTGGCTCGCCCCCTTTCTTCCCTGGAGACGACGCGGTTTCCCACCCACCCGCCCTTTAGGTTTTGTCACTGACCTTGCTATGGGCTTCGGCTGGTCGCCGCAAGGGGCCTGGTAGGAGTTTTTCCATTTGGCTAATTGGCTGGTTTTGTGAGCCACTTGGTTTTTTTGCCTACCTTGTAGCAAATCGTCACAACTCCCTCGGTTTTGGCGGTAGGCATTGGCCGGGGTATTATCATGCAGATGAGGTTGGGGGGGAGGAACGCCATCACCTCCCCCAATGCTTGAAGGGTAGTTCGTTAAAGAACTCCGAGGGGCGACGCCTCGTCCGAAACCTACGGAGGCTAGGGCCTAAAGCGCGCCCCCGAGCGGTAACCCCTCGGGGAGCGCCTAGGGATATGCATCTCGGGTGGCTCCCCCTGTTGGTGTTTAACCCTTCCCGGTCAGACCGGATAGTCGGTTAGGGCCAATGCCTAAAGCCAATACCCTTCTTTCCTGTAATCAATAAAGTTGTGGCCATTTTCGCCCATTAACCTAAAACTCTGTGTCCGTTGTCTTCATTTATTCCACGTGTGGGGGGGAGGGAATAGCCACACAACAAAACAGCTGCCAGTGAGTGTAGACTGGGTTAGAAGGGACAACCGTCTGAGCCAGTGATAGATGGCTCACTAAGTTCTATGCTGTTTCGAAGATCTTGAGTTTCATAGGAACATAAGATTCAACAAAACACCCAAAGCAGATGGCAGATATATCGGGAAAGAACCTTCACCCAGAAGGTGAAGTCAGGTGTCGCATAACTCTGGGGTGACAGAAGGCACCCACAGACGCAGGTGCGTGGCATACTCGAATGTAACGGAAGATAGGAATCTCATGCAGGGATGAGTCACATAAATGCAAGATGGTGTGAAGTTAAGGAAAGGTGAGGCCATGGGTGGGTCAAAAATTCTACCGGAATGTCTCTGATGCCTGAAATGGAATGTCTGGGGAGGGTATAAAAAGCTCCTTCATCCCAACGGTTCCTCATTCGCTCAACAACACTTGACTTGACAACCACGTCTTCTATCGACAGGGTAAGTATGAGGACCTCACTGTTCTCTGAACTGTCAATGGATCTGTCATTCTTCAAGGGAGCCTTTTGCCAAATCTCATTGAGTAGGAACAATAGCTTTCCAGATTTGTGACCGGCGAGGTCAAGGCAGACTTGCTCAACCTCGGCCCTCCAGATGTTTTGAGACTACAATTCCCACCATCCCTGACCACTGGTCCTGCTAGCTAGGGATCATGGGAGTTGTAGGCCAAAAAATATCCGGAGGGCTGAGGTTGAGGAAGCCTGGGTCAAGGGCTGCTAGTCATGATGGCTATGTTCTACCTCCACTGGTGAGGGCTGTATGCCCCTGAATACCAGTTACTGGAAAGCGCAAGTGGGGAAAGGTGCCGTTGCACCCGGGCCCTGCTTCCAGCCTTCCCATTGAGACATCTGGTTGGCCACTAAGAGAACAGGATTGGTTGACCACAAACTTGACATAAGCCAACAGTGTGATGCGGCAGCTAAAAAAGCCAATGCAATTCTGGGCTGCATCAATAGGAGTATAGCATCTAGATCAAGGGAAGTAATAGTGCCACTGTATTCTGCTCTGGTCAGACCTCACCTGGAGTACTGTGTCCAGTTCTGGGCACCACAGTTCAAGAAGGACACTGACAAACTGGAACGTGTCCAGAGGAGGGCAACCAAAATGGTCAAAGGCCTGGAAACGATGCCTTATGAGGAACGGCTAAGGGAGCTGGGCATGTTTAGCCTGGAGAAGAAGAGGTTAAGGGGTGATATGATAGCCATGTTCAGATATATAAAAGGATGTCACATAGAGGAGGGAGAAAGGTTGTTTTCTGCTGCTCCAGAGAAGCGGACACGGAGCAATGGTTCCAAACTACAAGAAAGAAGATTCCACCTAAACATTAGGAAGAGGCTTGACAACCATATGTCAGGAGTGCTCTGATGGTGTTTCCTGCTTGGCAGGGGGTTGGACTCGATGGCCCTTGTGGTCTCTTCCAACTCTATAATTCTATGATTCTATGATTCTATGATTCTATGATTCTATGATTCTATGATTCTAGGATGTTGGACAAGATGGGCCACCTTTGGCATGATGCAGCAGGGCTCTCCTGACATTTTTATAGGATCAGGCAAATTTATGGAGAATGAGGGTGTCAATGGCTCCTTGAAACCCTGATGCCTATGCTCTACCGCTACTGTCTGAAGTGGTATGCCTCTGAACATGAGTTACTGGAAATCACAAGTGGACAGACTGTCGCTACACTGAGGAGCTGCTTATAGGCTCACCAAGAAGCAGCTGGCCTTTGTGAGAACAGGATGTGGGCCTAGATGGGTTTTCGTCAGAATCCAGCAGGCTCTTTATTTTTCCCCATGGTGATATTTAACTGAACCAAATTCAAGATGCTTGTGATAAGTTATAAACTCATTCACAACTAGGGGCTTAGATACTTGGGCTCCCAACTTTAATCATCCAAAGCCAGCCTGACCAAAGGTAAAAGGTGATGGGAATGCCATCCTGATGGAATGGCTGCTGTACATAATAGTGGTGGGATGAGCCTGATGGAACCGGTCCTTTAGCAAAGAAGGAAAAGAGGCCCTGCAGGCCCATCTCTCCCCCACTGCACTATGGGGCCCTTGCCCCTCTTAGTCAAACTGTTGGTCAACCTCACCTAGCTTTTCCTCCTTTGACCAGTTGTGGCTGTCTAGGAGTCTTTGGCTGAGGCAAATCTATGCTGGAGATGCTAATTACTCAACTGAGTGGGGCTTTACTACTGAGTATTGCAATTTCCTCATAGAGTTAGCATTTTTGTGGGCGCTTGATTGCTGTCTTTAGGTAAAGGTACCCCTGCCCGTACGGGCCAGTCTTGACAGACTCTGGGGTTGTGCGCCCATCTCACTTAAGAGGCCAGGGGCCAGTGCTGTCCGGAGACACTTCCGGGTCACGTGGCCAGCGTGACATCGCTGCTCTGGCCAGAGCCAGAGCCAGAGCCGCACACGGAAACGCCGTTTACCTTCCCGCCGGTAAGCGGTCCCTATTTATCTACTTGCACCCGGGGGTGCTTTCGAACTGCTAGGTTGGCAGGCGCTGGGACCGAGCAGCGGGAGCGCACCCCGCCGCAGGGATTCGAACCGCCGACCTTTCGATCGGCAAGTCCTAGGCGTTGAGGCTTTAACCCACAGCGCCACCTGCGTCCCTGATTGCTGTCTTTACATGGCTGTAAAATCAGGATTTACTGTAGGGTTTTATAGCATTTCTTAATGTGTGTGCATGGTTATACTGGCTGGACAAGGAACCCGTGGCCCTCCAGAACTTGTTGGACTCCAACTCCCCTCAACCATTGGCCAGCATGACCAATGGTCAGGGTGATGGGAGTTGTAGTTCGACAATATTTTGGGACTCTAACTCCCAGCAGCCCCAGTCAGGATGGTCAATGGTTGTGAGTAATTGGAGTTGTGGTTCAGCCATGACCAACCATCAGAGAAGATCAGAGGTTCCTGAGCCCTGGTCTTAGTATTTTTGTGGAATGCTTAAGGGAGGGGCTGTTATTGTATAAGGAAAGGAATTTGTACAAGGGTGGAGGGGGGGAGTTGCATGAAAAAAATACCCAGGTTTGTATCTCCAAGCTAATTCAGGTTGTCTTACAGACCACTTTTGAGTTAAATTCCTCAGACTAAATGTGTCCACATACTGAAAGTAATCTCACAACAGTGTTTCTTCTTAGACAGGAAGGAATTGTCCTCTTTCAAGTATACTGAATGGCTATCCTGGGGAAGACTTGTTGCACTGTGGTTAAGAGGGGGCCCAATCTTGATTTTTGAAAACACAATTGAAAACTTGAGTTCCTGACTTGGCAACCCTACTGGTCTAGACAAATATTCATATCAGAGATGGGGAGCCTCTGGACCTCCAGATGTTGTGGGACTCTTACCTCTCGCATCTCTAGCTAGCATGGCCAATGGAAGAAGGAAAATGAGAGTTCTAGACCAACAACATCTGGAGGATCACATACCTGCCTTACAGAATACCCCAAATGCTGCTCCCTTGGAGAAACTGGATCAAAAAATGACATTGGTCTCTCTCTCTCTCTCTCTCTCTCTCTCTCTCTCTCTCTCTCTCCAGAAGTTCTCAAAGCCATAGCAAAGATGAGTCAACAACGACAACAACAAGGAGGCTGTTGTGGTGGTGGTGGCCATGGAGGTGGTGGCTGTTGCGGCGGCGGCGGTGGATCATCTCAACAAAGCCAGAGGAGTGGAGGATGTTGCCGTGGTGGTGGTGGAGGAGGAGGTGGAGGAGGATGCTGTGGTGGCCGTGGAGGTGGATCTTCTCAACAAAGCCAAAGCAGCGGTGGATGTTGCGGTGGAAGAAGCAGCGGTCAAAGTAGCGGTGGAAGCAGTGGCGGATGTTGCGGTGGTGGAAGCAGTGGTGGAAGCAGTGGCGGAAGTTCTCAGCAGATGAAGATGAAGTAGATGCCTCCAAGAAGTGCTGAAATCCCACTCCACAATGACCACCACCCTCTTGAAGATCTCCTGGTTATTGTCTCCTCCCGATGATGAACCAGACCTTCCTCCAGAGGGGGAAGCATAGTATTTCATTTTCCTGCTATGACTACCTCTGTGGAGGCATTAAAAAATTTCTTTCCTGCAAGCCTTTCAGTGTCATGGTGTTTTCTCCCCCATCTTCACTTCCTGAACACTTCAGAACCTGCTTTATAATGTCCTACTCTTTCCCCACTTATCCCAATATTGTCCACTCTGATGGGAAGCAGCTGTTGAGTAGGCAGACAGTCCTTATGCAGTGCTTCTTGGAGATAATGGGGATTGACCCTGAGATCTCTTTCATTAAAATAATAATATTTTCTGCCACTGGTCCTCAAAAAAGAGAATCTTGCCTGGCCTGGCCTACTCTGACTGGCTGCATCTCTCCAGGGCCTCAAAAAGAGAAAGATATTTCACACCCTTTCCCACTTGATCACTTTTCAATTAGAGATGCTGAGGGCTGAACTTTGGATCCATGGCATGCAAAATAAAATGCTTGGCAAAATCCACACACATCCACTGGAAGCTTGTCCATTAAAGTGAATAGGCATTGTACCACCAACATCAGCCAACATGAACCTGCCTGCCTTCTTACCTACAGCCCATCAGGAGGGTGGCCCTGGCTGTCAACTTAGTTTCAGTGCTGCCCATTGTAGGGAGGAGGAGGAGGATGGGGAGAAAAACAGAATTAGTTGGCCCCATCAGCCCTTGTCTCCCTCTCCACCTAATGTTGTTCTCCCTGTCTTCTGTCCTATTAATCTTCAATGCTCAGCTCAATGGACCAAGCTCTGACTTGTGAGAAGGCAAGCTCTGCAGTAGAGCAACTACTTTGCGTGCTGAAGGTCCCAACTACAATTCCTTTTAAAATATATATATATATTTATTAAAGTTTCAAAAAAGTTACAAGAATAAGAGAAAAAAAAGAAAAAGAAAAAGAAAAAGAAGCAAAAAATGCAAAATACAGAAAAGTAAAATCAATTAAAAACAAATCAACCTTTCCATGTCTTGTCTTTCATTTACTTGTTTCCCTGACCTCCTCACACCTCCCTTTTTTGTATTCTAGTTCAATTAGCTATTTCAGCAAATCCTTTCCATTTTTGCTTTTATCTTAATAATTTATCTTAATATATTATAACTTTACATTCTCACCTATTAACAATCCATTTTTACTTACTCCTTTGTGACATTACTGCTAAAACCACATAACTTCATTCCAACATCCTTCTAACATTCCTTAATTTTACAATGTTTCTGTAGATAGTCTTTAAGTTTCTTCCAATCTTCTTCTACCAACTCTTCTCCCAGGTCTCGGATTCTGCCAGTCATTTCCGCCAGTTCCATGTACTCCATCACCTTCATCTGCCATTCTTCCCGGGTGGGTAGATCTTGTGTCTTCCAATACTTTGCGATGAGTATTTTTGCTGCTGTTGTGGCATACATAAAAAAAGTTCTATCCTTCTTTGGCACCAATTGGCCGACCATGCCCAGGAGAAAGGCCTCTGGTTTCTTCTGGAAGGTATATTTAAATACCTTTTTCATTTCATTATAAATCATCTCCCAGAACCAACTACAATTCCCAGCATATCCAGTCAGGTCTGGAGACAACATCAGTGTAGACAACGTGGAACTAAATGGGGATGAAATTAGAATTAGCTGGCTTTGCCTGCTGTGGGCTGCTGAGCTCCATAGCTTCTTCCCCGCCAATCTCAGTTGGAACTATGCACCACTGCAGTCCACACACACTTATCCAGGAGTAGTGAATGTGATGCATTCCATATGTTGCTGAACTACAACTCCCAGCATCCCTGACCATTGACCATGCTTGGGGCTGATAGGAGATGGAGTCCAGTAAGGTTGGAGAACATCCCACTGAGGCCGCATCTATAGCACAAATCTAAAGTGCCCTGATACCACTTTGAACACTCATGCCTCCCCCCCAAAAATTTCAGGCACTGTAGTTTGTTAAGGGTACTAATGGTTGTTAGGAGACCCCCCTTTCCCTCACAGAGGTATATTTTTCAGGGTGATTTAACAATTCCTCTTCACAGGGAATTCTAGGAATTTTCCCAGGTTCAATTCCCAGGTCTAACCATTGGCATCTCCAGATTGGACAGAGAGAGATCCCTGCCTTATTCTAGAGAGATACTGTCCTTCAGTGCCAACAGACCTGTGCTAGATGGGCCAATATTCTGATAGATGCAGAAAAGGGCCTTCTTGGTGGCTGCTCCCAGACTCTGGAATTCCTTCCCTGGAGGAGCCAGACTGTCTCTGTCCTTCATGTCCTTCTGCTGGCAGTTGAAGATCTTCTTTCTCCTACAGGTTTTGGGAAGTTGACTGCTTTTAATGAAAGGACTGGTGCCGTGATTTTTTTAGTGTAGTTATTTGCATGTTTTAAACAGATTTTAGATATGTAGATAGTTCTATTGGTGTTTAATTGCTTTTTAATTATTGTTCTTCCTTTTTTTAAAAAAGCAAATCTTGTTTTTATCTGTAATCCACCTTGAGTCCCATTAGGGAAAATGGTGGGTTAGAACAACAACAACAACAACAACAGCTGAGTGGCAGAGCACATGCTATGTATGTGGAGGGTCCCAGGTCCAGGTTCAAGATCTGTCGCTCCAGGTTGGGCAGGGAAAGTCTCCTGTCTCAAATCCCCAGAGCGCCACAGAATGCCCATTATTCTTACAACATTGAGCTAGAATGATGGACCTACAGTCTCAGTACGAAGGAGTTTCCTATATCCTTCTTCTGTGGTGGAATACAGTGGTACCTCGGGTTAAGAACTTAATTTGTTCTGGAGGTCCGTTCTTAACCTGAAACTGTTCTTAACTTGAGGTACCACGTTAGCTAATGGGGCCCTCCTGCTGCTGCCGCCACACAATTTCTGTTCTCATCCTGAAGCAAAGTTCTTAACCCAGAGGTACTATTTCTGGGTTAGCAGAGTCTGTAACCTGAAGTGTCTGTAACCTGAAGCGTCTGTAACCCGAGGTACCACTGTATACAGGTGGCTTTTAAGAAAGCTTGATCTTAACTTGGTCTCTTGAGTGTGCCTATTATTTGACACCTGCTCTTATTTCAGGCAAAGATAGAGGCGTTCTTTCCATTCACCTCCCAGCTCCCACTTTTACCAAAACACCCAAATGAGTCATCTTGTCTAATTCCTTGCCAAACAGACACAACCTGATTACCACCTGGGAAGAGAAATTAGTCAGGAAGGCTAATTAGGAAAATATATAGATGAAAGACTAATGCTCTCCTTAGGGTTGTAGAAACTTCCTTACACAATGTCAGATGATTGGTCCATCCAACTTAAGATTGGCTACACTGATTGGCAGCAGCTCTCCAGAGTTTGGACCTAGCCCTTTCCACGTGCAAGACAGCAGATCTACCATGGAGCTACAGACCATCCTTTGGGTTGGAGCAATATTATCTGGGCAGACTCAACGGGTCCCAGGTCATCAGATGGGCATCTGGTGACATTGTATAAGAGTAAGGTATTTGACGTGTATGTGTGTGTTCATTAAATGTATTTACAAGTGAGCTTTTAGGGTAAGTTCTCCCAAATGGGCTTCCAACAATATAACAGACAAAGCTTCCATGTTCAATCTCTGGCACCTCCAGAAGAACACAAGAATGGATCAGGCCATTGACCCATCTCATTAGGTATCCTATTTTCACAGTGTACAAAACCAGCAGAGCACTCTTCCTTCCTGTGATTCCCAGCAACTGCCATTCAGAAGCATCACTGTCCTCCTTATCTGAAACCCTGGAGAGCCACTGTACACAATAATGTACGCAATAATCAGAGTACTCAATACTGAGCTAGATGACCAAGGCTCTGTTTCAGTAGAATGCAATTCCCTATGAATGTACATCAAAGTGACGTTGACGTTGGTCATTTGCTGGATAGAAATGGAAGCTTATTTGGATGAACTGCAGAGATGCTTAGAATAAAAAATAAAAATGAACAAATAAAGAGTTCATTATTAATGAATGTTTATTATTTATTCTCTCATGTGTGCAAATGAACAGCAAATAGAAATAGCTGGATGACTCTCTTTGCTCTTCTCATGCTCCAAATATCACATGAGATGACCCCCTTAGAAGAGGAGAAGAGGTAGCTGAGAATTTGGAGCATTTCTGGTGGTGGAATTTGTTGCAGGGATAAAGCCGAGAGTGCCTCAAATGCTCAGGAACAGTAGTTGAAATGACTCCACCTAATTCCTGCAGAATTAGGCCCTTCTAGGAATTCTCCTTGGTGTTACTTCAGCTTCTGGGATGGCATTTGGAAGACCTGCTGCTGTTGCTGTTGCTGCTCTTGTTGCTTCCCATGACAGGCGGATGAACCACGATTGCCATGACACCCTCCGCTGTTTCTCCGTCCAAGGCAACAGGAACCTCGGTCCTCACTGGTGGAAGACCTCCGGCCACCACAGCAGGACCCCTCCTCTTTCTCCTGCTTGTAGCATTGGTCTTTGTCCTGACGGGAACACATCTTTCTTGGTTGTCAAAGCGAACCTGTAGGAAACAGAAGGCAGATCTGGGCTTACTCTTGTATATTTTTGGTTAATTTCTGACTACATTTGCATCCTACCTTTCCTCCCAGGATCCCCAGAAGTCATTTATAAATGATTCCCCCCTGCTTTATTTCACTCTCACAACAACCCTGATGTTGGGCTCCTTGCCACTAGCAGCCAATGTGGTGTCTTCTAGATGTTGTTGGATGGCAACGCCCAGCAACCCTGAACACTGGCCATGCTTGGGGCTGATGGGGACATTGGCGAGCAAGGTCACATTCAGACCATACATTTAAGGCCCCAAGTAACAACTTTAAACAGTCCTGGCTTCCCCCAAATAATTATCGGAGATGAAGTTTGTTAAGAGTGCTGAGAGTTGTTAGGAGAATGATGGGAGCTGGAGTCCAGCAGCATTGGAGGGAACCAGATTGCTTCTAAGGCTTTCCACCATGCCAGTCCCAATGGGCACCAGTCACCACTGCCTGAAAGGAGGACGAGGGAGGGAGGGAGGGAGGGAGGGAGGGAGGGAGGGAGGGAGAGAGAGAGAGAGAGAGAGAGAGAGAGAGAGAGAGAGAGAGAGACTTACCTGGTTCACCAAAGAGATCTCTGGAAGTGCCTATTTGTTTTCTTTTCCTTTGAATTTTGTACCAATCTCTTTCTTAATTAGTTGGAGCTGTGCAACCTTGGCTTTGACTCATGGCATTGCACACAGAATTTCCAAGCAAGGGATGATGTCCCCATCCATTGGGTCTCGGTCTTGTTGTCCTTGTGTCACCTGGGCAATGATTGCTGGACACACCCCATATGAGTTCCAAGGTGGGGAAACCAGGGGTGTTTCTCTCTCTTATGAGATCACTTGGTGTGTGCAGAGCTCATCCATATTCCTTGGAAATTCAGTTATGGCTAAAATGAACCATAAGATGTGTATTTGATTACTCACCACTTTCATAGAATAATAGGACTGGAAGGCACTAGGAGGGTCATCTAATCCAATCCCCTGTAATACAGGAATTGTTTGCCCAACATGGGGGTTGAACCCATGACCATGAGATTAAGAGTCTTATGCTCTGCCGACTGAGCTATCCTGTAGTCCATGCACACATTTCCATTGCATCCTGGGCTGACTGCAGTCTGAATGATTTCTGGTAGTGGCAGCTCTCATCTCTACAGTGATGGCCGCACATTTGGATGACTTGAAAAGGGGATTAGACAAACTCATGTGGATTGGACTATCAGTGGCAATATTAATATTAATATTAATAATAATAATAATAATAATAATAATAATAATAATATATCTATATCCCACCCATCTGGCTGGGTTACCCCAGCCACTCTGGGCTGCTCCCAACAGAATAAAAAAGTGATAAAGTGATAAAATATCAAACATTAAAAGCTTTCCTAAACAGGGCTGCCTTCAGATGTCATCTAAAAGTCAGGTAGTTGTTTATCTCCTTGAAATCTGGTGGGAGGACTTTCCACTGCCGAGAAGGCCTGGTTGCCTTCAGATGTCTTATAAAGGTTTTATAGTGACTTATCTCTTTGGCTCAGGGGTTGGATAGCTCCATACCTTCACACATTTCTCCAATGAGAAGAGGGATGTCCTAAGGAAAAGCCAGACATTCTGGGATCAAATAAGAAACTGGGACAGCTTCTGTAAATCCAGAACTGTCCCTGGAAAATAGGGGCACCTGGAGGGTCTACTCTTGGGGTTTTGCACTGTGAAAATAGGATATTGAATGAGATACATCATTGGCCTGATCTATCATGATTCTTCTTTTGTTTTTGGGAATGCCAGGTATCGAACCTGGGACATTGGTTTGTTTGTTTTTGCTGGAAGCCTGCTTGGAAGGACTTATCCCCAAAGCTCACTTATAAATACATTCAATGAACAAACACTCACAAACATGTAAAATACCTTACTCTTATACAATGTCACCCAAAGCCCATCTGATGACAACCAGTTGAGTCCACAGGGATAACGTAGATCCAACCCAAAGGAAGGACTGTAACTCACTGGTAAAACTGCTGTTTTGCATGAAGGAGGGGCTAGGTCCAATTGCTAGAAAGCTGCTGGTACCAATCAGTGTAACTGACCTTGAGCTAGATAGATCAATCATCTGCAGCAGGGGTGCCAATTTGAATAAAGTATTGTGGGTGCCCAGTTAAGCCACAACCCACATAATCAATCACATGACACACGGTGCACCATGCCCATATACTTTTGGGGGCTCCCAGTTCCCTCAAATATTTTATTGGAGGGAGAAGCCACTATGACCCTTAGGAATCTGCTCCTATGATATACAACCCTAAGGAGAGCATTAGACATTCATCTATATATTCTCCTAATCAGACTTCTCTTGTCAGGTGATAATCGTGTAGAGCAGGTTATGTTTATTTGGCAAGGAATTAGACAATATGACACATTTGGGTGTTTTTGGAAAAGGTGGGAGCTGGGAGGAGATTCGAAAGAACACCTCTATCTTTGTCTGAAATAAGAATGGATGTAAAATACTAGGTACGCAGTGAGCTGTTCATTGAAGAGATCAAGTTTTCTTAAAAGCCACCTGCTTATTCCACCGTGGAAGAAGAATATAGGAAGCTCCTTTATACTGAGACCGTAGGTCCATCATTCTAGCTCAGTAATGGAAGAAGGATCCCAAGTTCAGCCCACAACATCTCCAATTGAAAAGGATGGGAAATATTTTCCTCATTTTGAGGCCCTGGAGAGATGCAGCCAGTCACAGTAGGCTATACTGGGCAAGATTATCTAGGCAGCTTCCTATTTTTGGAGGACTCCTAAATCAGTGGTAGGGAACCTTCTTCATGAAGAAGGTCTCAGGTTCAATCCCCAGCATCTCCAAGAAGTTCTACGTAAGGACTACCTGCAGAGCTTGGGAGCTGCTTCTAATCAGAATGGAATATGTGGGTAAAGAGTAGGAACGTTATGTGTGTATGGAGAAGTGAAGATAGGAAAAGAACACCATGACACTGAAAGGCTTGCAGGAAAGAAGATTTTAATGCCTTTAAAGAGGTAGCCATAGCAGGAAAATGAAAGACTTATGTTCTCCATGCCAGAGGAAGGTCTGGCTCATCATTTGGAGAAGACAGCAACTGTTTGTTTTGCAAGAAGATATCTTCAAGAGGTGGTGGTCATTGTGGTGTGGTATTTCAGCTCTTTCTGGGGGCATCGACTTCATCTACCGCAACACCCACCGCTGCTTCCACTGCTGCTTCCGCCTTGAGAAGATCCACCACCACTTGTCTGGCTTTGTTGAGATAATCCACCACCACTTCTGCCGCCGCAGCAACAGCCACCGCCTCCACGGCCACCACAACAGCAGCCACCTCGTCCTCCTCCGCCTCTGCCTCCGCAACAGCAACCGCCTCCGCCTCCACGGCCACCACAACAGCAGCCACCTCGTCCTCCTCCACCTCTGCCACCACAACAGCAACCGCCTCTGCCTCCACGGCCACCACAACAGCAGCCACCTCGTCCTCCTCCACCTCTGCCTCCGCAACAGCAACCGCCTCCGCCTCCACGGCCACCACAACAGCAGCCACCTCCTCCCAGTTGTAATTGTTGTTGTTGGCTCATCTTTGCTATGGCTTTGAAACTTCTGGAGGGAGAGAAAGAGAGAGAAAGACCAATGTCATTTTTGATCCAGTTTATCCAAGGGAGCAGCTTTTGGGGTATTTTGTAAAACATCCTCCAGATGTTGTTCTGCAGTGCAACAAGACTTTCCCAGGATACGTATTCTGTATCCCTGAAAGAGAACAACTCTTTCCTGTCTAGGATTAAGCCCCCTATTGTGTGATTACTCTCAGTATGTGGAAACAATTTAGTCTGATTTAAGCCTGGAATTGTTTTGTGCAACCCACCTCTTGTACTGTTCATTTCTTGTAGAATGACACACACCCCTTTAAAAATTCCATGAGGGTTGATGAACCTATGAACTTCCAGATTTCTACTCCCAACACATCTGACTTTTGATAATTCTGGCAGGGACCGATAGGAGTTGGAGTTCAAGAAACTCGCTGAACTACAACTCCCATCATCCCTGACCATTGGCCATACTGACTGTGGTTGGTGGGAGTTAGAATCATAGAATCATCAATTTGAGTCCAACAATTTCTAGAGGGCTTAAGGTTCTTTGTCCCTGCTCCAGTGCAGCCAATCTAACACACAGTTTAAAGAAATGCCATAAAAACCCTCTAAATTTTCAGCTAAATCCCGATTTTACAGCCATTTATAGGCAGTAGTCAAGCTCTCGCAAGATGCTATATCAATTGAGAAATCCCAATACTCAGCAGTAAAACACATGCTTTCTACATCAGAGCCCTGCTCAGTTCAAAAAATTAGCATCTCCATCATAGATTTGCTGCTGCCTAAGACTTATGGACAACCACAGCTGGTCAAAGGAGGAAAGCTAGGTGAGATAGACCAACAGTTTGACTAAGAGGGGGAATGGCCCCATAGCTCTGTAGGTAGCACAATTGCTTTGCATGCAGAAGAAGGCCACAGGTTCAGTTAGACAGGGCTGGGTCTGCAGAGCCTGTACCAGTTAAGATGGACAACATTGAGCTGCTAGCCAATGGTCTGACTCAATACAAAGCAACTTTGGATGTTCCTTTCTATGGAGGAGGACTGTGGCTCAGAAGTAGAGCATTAGCTTTGCAAGCAGGTCTCAGGTTCAATCCCTGGATCCTCTGGGAAGGGTTGGGAGAAGATCCAGTCTGAAATCCTGGAGAACTGTTGCAAGTTGGAATAGGCAGCACTGAGCTATATGAACCCAACAATCTAATCAAGATAAAGGCCATTCAGAGGTTCAGCACATCACTAATAATTCCATCAGGCTGTAGCAAGGGGAGAGATGGGTCTGCAGGGTCTCTTCCCCTTCCTTGCTAAAGGACGAGTTTCATCAGGCTCATCCCACAACTATTGTTTACAGCAGCCATTTCATCGGAATAGAATAGAAATCCCATTACCCTTTACCTTTGGTCAGGCTGGCTTTGAACGATGAAAGTTGGGAACCCAAGTATCTAAAGTTGTTAATGAGTTTCTGGGTTATCACAAGCATCGTGAATTTGGTTCATCATGAATTTTGACTCATCCTATCATCATGGGAACAAATAAAGAACCTACTGGATCCTGACAAAGACCCAACAAGGCCAACTTCCTGTTCTCATACTGGCCAACCAGATGCCTCAATAAACAATTCCTGAGTTCAGCAGCAGTCTGTGCACTTGTGATTTCCAGTAACTGATGCTCAGAGATGCAATGCTCCAGACATAGCCATGATAGCCATTGACAAGCTCACTGTCAGTGAATTTGCCTGATCCTCTAAGAATGTCAGGATAGCCCTACAACATCATGCCAAAGGTGGCCTACAGCCTTCGCCAGTGGAACTAGAACATAGTCATTGTTACCAGCAGCCATTTACTTCTCCAGTTGCAAATATGGAAGGCTATTGGTCCTACTCAATTAGATTTGAAGAATGACAGATCCATTGACAGTCCAGAGAAAATACTTACCCTGTCGATCACTGAGAAGACGTTGTTGTCAAGTCAAGTGTTGTCGAACGAATGAGCATCCCATGGAACAAAAGAGCTTTTTATACCATCTCCAGGCATTCCATCTCAGAAACCACTGGCATTCTGATAGAGCTTTTGACGCACCCTTGACCTCAGATTTCCTTAACTTCCCACCATCTGGCATCTATGTGTTTTGACTCATCCCTACATGAGATTGCTATCTTCCGTTACACTCGAGTATGTTATGCACCTGTGTCTGTGGGTTCCTTGTGTCAGGATGCGACACCTGACCTCACCATCTAGCTCCATCCACATGGACTGGCAGCTGCTCTTGAGGGTCTCTGGCAGTGAGTCTCTCCTAGAGTTACCTGGAAGCGTTGTTTGAACCTAGGACCTTCTGCAGGAACTGAAGATGCTTTGCTACTGGGCCTTGGTCCCAATATAGAACATAAGGAATGGTCTTACATCAAGTGCAGTTTTGAAGACAGGGTGTCATTTTAAGCTCTAGTTAAAGAGGCTGCAGATTTTACCTGGAGCCTTGTGCAAGCAGGGTTGGTGCTCTGCCAGTGAGCTACCTTTATATTACTGCTCTGCCACAGTGCTGTGGTCCTTAGCCTAAAAATCAACTGAGATTTCATTCCTGGTGTTCTTGAATAAAAAGCTGGTTTGCACAGGAGGATGTTTCCTACAGAGTCAGACCATGGTACATCTATCTCAGTGTTCAACGTAGTAAATGGGCATTGAGCATTTGGGGCTGTTTCTTGTTTGTAATCATTTACTGTCAGTTGCTCAGATATTTTTATATTACAGTCTTATCCAGTGGCATGGGGGCAGATGGGGCTCATCAAGGTAGCTCATCTAGGAGAAGGAAAACTGTGATCCAAATCTCTCCTGCCTTGTGGTTATACTCATTGGTGAGAAAAGCTTTGGGAGTAAACCCTGAGGAAAAAGCCATTCCTGCTGCCTTGCGGGTTGTCATCAGGAGAAGAAAACCTACACAAATACAGAGTGGAGTCCTTAAGAAGGCTAGATAACAGTGTCTTCCTCACCTCATTCCCACAACTCCTGCACCAAACAGGGGCCACACGAAATGCTCTTCCCCCCCCTTTGGATCACATCAGCAAGGCAGGGGGATCACATCAGCAAGGCAGCAAGAGAGGGGGTTCTTATCATCTGGGCAGTCCAGGAGCTCTATGCATATGGCCCAGGCTTGAGCCACAGAGATGACTCTTTGGTGCTGCCACAGCAGCAAGAACCACATGGGAGGCAGAAGTTGTGAATCAGTGGTCTCTGCAGCCACAGCAGGTGCTGTGATTTCCCAGTGGTTCGACTTCACCCTCAGAGGTGCACTAAATTGTCTCTCAGGACAGATGGATCCCAACAAGAGGGGGGGACATACAAATGTCCTTAGTCAGTAATACCCCAGGGAGAACAGATTGGGTGGCCTTAAAGATCAATCAATCAATCAATCAATCAATCAATCAATCAATCCAGAAAATGGACCATCCGGCCTATTTTTAAAATGCACAGCTCCAGTCTAGGTGGGGCCCTTTTTTCAGTCTTTCAGTGAATGAGAAGAACATACTTTAAAGAAAGAAAAAGGCATGTAGACTAAATTTAAAATAGTGGAAGAGATCGTTTTAAAAATCTGGTTCCACATGGTTGCAAATTTAGCCCAGACCATCCCTAGTGGGAGTTTCACCGCATATCCTATAAAACTTAGCCTCTTGATGTTTGAGTTTCATGATTCCAACCCACCACCAGAGGAACAGCACCAGAATCGGAGCTGTGCTTGGTCCAAAGTGAAGTAGCAAGCCTGGTCCATCATTACCATCAGGCATAGTGAAAACAAAATGGAACCAAGCCATTCAAGCATGTTGAATCTTCCTCAACTTCAAATCCTTTCTATCTCATGTTGCATTCAACAGCTGGGTGCAATCTGATAAATGACATAGTTAAATTTCTCATTTCTTTACACCAAAAAAATTACATGTCCAATAATAGCTGAGTTCCATGTGTTATCGGAGGCGGTGTACGAATTGGTCAATTTCAATTGCTGTTCAATTTTGCAAATTCAAACGAAGCACAATTTTATCTCATTTAACACATGCCCTGCATTGTAAGGGGTTGAACTAGATGCAATTTCCCATATCTTTCACTATTTCCCTCGCATTTTGCTTGCCTTCTCTCCTCCGCTATTTGTAAGGCCTCGTTGGACAGCCACTTTGCTTTCTTGCATGTCCTTTTCATTGGGATGGTTTTCGTTGCTGCCTCCTGTGTATTGTTACGAACCTCCATCCATAGTTCTTCAGGCGCTCTGTCCACCAAATCTAAATCCTTAAACCTGTTCCTCACTTCCACTGTGTATTCATAAGGGATTTGCTTTAGATTGTATCTTACCGGCCCAGTGGTTTTTCCTACTTTCTTCAGTTTAAGCTTGAATTTTGCTATAAGAAGCTGATGATCTGAGCCACAATAAGCTCCAGGCCTTGTTTTTGCTGACTGAGATGACCCTTGATATTCCTTTTTTTTTTTTTAATAAATGTTTATTAAGATTTTTTAAATACAAATGCAAAAATAATCAACAATATAGCATATATCATAACATATTTTCAAAACCTCTTTGGACTCCCTCACATCTCCCGCTCCCACTTACATCGTCTTAAATTTTAACCAGCAAATTATCATCTTATTTAAATTCTTAGGTCCCATTCTTTTAAACATAATCTAATCGTTCTCCAAATGATTTATATTTTCCTCGATCTACTTATCATCCTAATTCCATCTAATTTAGTGGTGGTCAATTATTTATGATCTAGCATCCTTCTTAACATTCAACCAAATTACAATACTTTTTAAAATAAATCTTAAATTTCTTCCAGTCTTCTTCAACCTTCTCTTCTCCCAGGTCTCGGATTCTGCCAGTCATCTCGGCTAGTTCCATATAGTCTATCAGCTGCATCTGCCACTCTTCCAGTGTGGGTAGATCTTGGGTTTTCCAGTGCTTAGCGATAAGTATCCTTGCTGCTGTTGTTGCATACATAAAAAATGTTCGGTCCTTCTTTAACACCTTCTGGTCGACAATACCCAAAAGGAAGGCCTCTGGTTTCTTAGTGAAGGTATACTTAAATACCTTTTCCAGCTCATTATATATCATTTCCCAGAAAGCCTTCACTCTAGGGCAAGTCCACCAGAGGTGAAAGAATGTTCCTTCATTTTCTTCACATTTCCAACATTTGTTATCAGACAAATGGTATATTTTGGCAAGTTTAACTGGGGTCATGTACCATCTATATATCATTTTCATTACATTTTCCTTCAAAGCATTACATGCAGTGAAGTTCAACCCAATGGTCCACAACCTTTCCTAATCCTCAAACATAATGTTGTGCCCAATGTCCTGTGCCCACTTTATCATAGCCGATTTAACCATTTCATCTTGTGTATTCCATTTTAACAGCAGGTTGTACATTCTTGAAAGTATCTTAGTCTTAGGTTCTAACAGTTCTGTTTCCTATTTCGATTTCTCCATCCGGAACCCTAACTTTTTGTCATTTTTAAAAACTTCATTAATCTGAGCGTAATGTAACCAGTCTCGCACTTTGTCCTTAATTTTCTCCAAACTCTGCAATTTCCAATTGTCTCCATCTTTTTCTAATATTTCCCAATATTTTGGCCATTTGGCCTCCATATTGGGTCTTTTTCGGGCCTTAGCTTCCAGCGGTGAAAGCCACCTTGGAGTTTTATTTTCCAGTAAGTCTTTATGTTTTGTCCAGACATTAAACATTGCTTTTCTGACAATATGGTTCTTAAAGGCCTTATTGATATTCCTTCCAATTCTACAATTCTATGGTTCCATGTCCTGCTTGTGATCTCCCCATAGGCAACTGGTTGGCCAAAGTTTCTGACTACACACCGTACATTTAAAGCACATTTAAAATATATGGCTTCCGCCAAATAATCATTGGACGTCTACCTTCTCCTTCACAGAATTTCAACTCCCAGCACCCTGAACAAATTGTTCTTAGGATTATTTGTGGAGGGAAGAAGCCAGGGTTTAAATCTGTGCTCACTAGGGCTGGGCAAATCTCAGTTTCAATTTCTCTTCCTTTCATATATTTCTGCTGTTAAGCTTCCACACCAGTTTGTGATTTATTTATTTATTTTTAATCCTAACGCAAAGTCATCAGCAGTTTCATTTTTCCTTAAAATATGCACTTGTTGTAGCAGGCAGATGACTCACCCTTTGAATGACATTTGCTTATCCGTTGTTGACTTATTTGTATTTATATTTCACCACCTGCCCTGGGGCAGCTTATGCGATGGCCATAATAACAAAGTCAAGTAAAATCAGTGAAGGAGATCAGTTGCAGGACCAGAACAAAACAGAGGATTGCCCCAATTTCCAACCAGTTGTGATTATTGCTATGAGGTAGGCAAAACCACCAGGTCACAGCCAACATGTGCACATTTTAAGCAGATGCAGGGCACAAATGGCCTCCAGATGTTACTGGACTACAGTACCCATCATACCTGACCATTGAGCATCTGTGTTGGGACTCATTGCAGTTGGAGTTTAATAATATCTGGATGGCCATGGGCTCCTAATTCCTTCACACCCATGTGGGTGCATTTAATATGTGATCCCCAATTTTTTGGGACATGTGTCTAGGACACAGGCAGAAAACTTGGAACTTCAAAATATTGATGAACTACAAATCTCATCATTTCTGACTGTTTCCCATACTTGGTGGGGGCTGATGGGAAAGCTGGTTGAAGAACCTCTCGAGGCCCACCATAACATTTTGCACAAAACAGGATGGGATGGACAAATTATTGAATACCAGCAAGACTGAAATAGAAGGGATTTAGTTGCTTAACCCTTCCCCACCTGGTGGCCTTCCTTGAGGGAATTCTGGAATTCTCCTTTGCAGAGGGGGGTCAGAACATGATACTGGACTAGGCGGAGCATTGGTCTGATCCAGCTCGACTCTTCAATTGTTCTGATTTCATATGATGGGGAATTTGAGAATTGGTTTGGGGAATGCTCTGATTTCTCCTAGCCCAGCTTCCTAGATGATTTCTGCCACTTTCCTGTAGATTACCATGGAAAACGAGCTGAAACAAATCAAAGCACTGGATGGGTTTGATTCACTAAGGAAAGGAGGAAGACCTACTGAATGCAGCGTATGAATGAAGGTATCCCATGGTTGACCTGTATATTTCCACCCAGATTATTTTCCTATCTCACATCCACCACCTCCTGCCGATTACGAGCAGAGTAGTCACATCCTAAGCAATTATCATGCCCACACACTCATCTGCAGGATGCCAACTTCAAACATTGCTTATAAAAGTCCTGATGGTTTAGGTGTCAATTCATCAGCAGAACCCTTGGTGAGGCACCCAACTTGAGCGATCATTGGTTATGCAATGTAAGGTTAAGGTGAAGCTTCCAGCCATAAGACACATCCAGTAGTCACAAGAACATGATATGGTGACAAGCCTGTTGAATGTCAACCAAGGAGAAGGAATGTAGTTCAGTGCTAGAGCACCTGTATTACATTATGAAGGTTGCTGGTTCACTCTCTGGCACCATCTGGCACCTCCAAGTAGATCATTTTGGGAGTCATTTTGGACTCACAACTGTCCATGGAGGCACAGGTCAAATCTGTGTCCAGGGCAGCTGTTTACCAGCTCCATCTGGTACGTAGGCTGAGACCCTATCTGCCTGCGGACTGTCTCACCAGAGTGTTGCATGCTCTAGTTATCTCCTGTTTGGACTACTGCAATGCGCTCTACGTGGGGCTACCTTTGAAGGTGACCCGGAAACTACAACTAATCCAGAACGCGGCTGCTAGACTGGTGACTGGGAGCAGCCACCGAGACCATATAACACCAGTCTTGAAAGAGCTGCATTGGCTCCCAGTACGTTTCTGAGCACAATTCAAAGTGTTGGTGCTGACCTTTAAAGCCCTCAACGGCCTCGGTCCAGTATATCTGAAGGAGCGTCTCCACCCCCATCGTTCTACCCGGACACTGAGGTCAAGCACCGAGGGCCTTCTGGCGGTTCCCCTGAGGCTGATGGACCAAGGCTTTGACATAGTGTCAGGGACTGGCAGGACTCTGAGAAGTGTGCACCATGGAAGGGGAGATGGAATCTAACCCAGGAGAGGAGTCCTGAGTTTTGTGGGGAACTGTGCTGGTCAGGAGGCCAGAGTCAGAAGCAGGGGGAGCTTCAGAGCTGGAGGGTGGAGTGCAGGATGGGTTGGAACAAGAGGAGGAAGCAGTAGGTGGTTTTGTCTTGAAGCTGCCACAAGACTCAGCTTCTTTGCACATAGCTTGTGGGAGGTGTTTTGATCCAGTGGATTCATCCACTATTGCCAAGTCCACCTTTCACCTAAATTTCATGAAAACCTCATATAGATATTGGAGGATGTAACGTAATGGTAGAGAATCTGGTTGTCAGTCCTCCAGATGAACACGTTATTCCTGTGACACTTGATCACATCAGTTAACGGGAAGACTTTGCCTAACAGCAAATGGTCAGGTCACATTGACAAGATGCTAGACACCACTGCAGAACTTAAAACTGATCCTTCATTCCCCAACTATCAGTTAGAGAGCATCTTTATTTCCTTAGTGACAATGTTATAAAGGATGAGTCTATTGATCAAGCGTACAGGTATTGGATCACAAAGACCATACAGACAAGAAAACTTCTTGGACAGCTTTTCCAGGACTGTCACTGGAAAATAGGGACACTAGGAGGGTCTGGAATTCTGTGCATTCAGTGAAATTATAATCCAGACACTCTTGTCGCTCAGATGACAGTGAGGAAAGGAGAGCTGATGTCTGAAAGATCGTTGACTTAAGGGACAGAGATGATGACATTCTGGGAGATCTTTCTGTATGTCTGAGGAAGAGACTTCTCATCAACCTCAGTGCTTCGTTCCTGGTGTAGTAGATAGATCGGTCTGAAAGAGTATATGGACCTCCTTTAACATGCAAACTTACTACAGCAGAAAAACAGCAGTCTACTGACAACCCCATGCAAGTTCCACAATGGCTCTGTCACTCTTAGTCTACAGAGAGGTTTGTGAAACAAGTCACAGAAGCAGCAAGCAGGGTGAACACACATGCGAAAGATGAGGACTACATCACATCGATGTACAAAAATGAAGCAAAGCAAGGCTTGATTAATTTTCTTGTTTAAACTTCTTATTAACTGATGTCATTACTTTCTAATGTTTTATGATTACAATGTAAGGTTGTATGCTTAGTAGGATACATTTTATGCATAGAAACTAATTTTTTTATAGCATTGCCTGACATTTTCAAAAGGTAAAATTAAAATGATTGGGTTTTCCAATAGCAGTTTTTGTGGTTTTTAATCAAATGTAGATTTACCAAGCTAAAGGTTGTCTAATCATGAAAATAATAGGAGATTATTAGTAAATATATCTTAAGGAAGCTCACTGAAGAAATTTGCAAAAATTATGTTTCACCCATTAAAACAACACACTCTAGTGCTGTGGTCCCCAAAGTGGGGCACACACCCCACAGGGGGGCAAATTGATTTTTGAGCGGGGCAATTCGAGAATGAGTCATTCACAGTTAACAGCCTTTTAGACTTCCTCCATGTGAATAGGAGTTAACTTTTTGAATAATAATAATCATATGTCACTGGGGGGGCGGGCATCAGGATTTTAGAGATGCTTTGGTGGGGCAAGGCCGAAAAAAGGTTGGGAACCACTGCTCTTGTGTGTCCTGACAGAGGTGTATAACATTCAGCACAGTTTGAAAAATGAGTCTAGACATACCGTAATTTTCTACAACATTTGGGCACACCAAGGAGCTGAATGTCGGAGGATTCAAGACAGACAATAATGAGACTATATATATATATATATATATATATATAGAGAGAGAGAGAGAGAGAGAGAGAGAGAGAGAGGGAGAGTGTTAGAGAAGTCAATAAGATTTCTGGATAATTGACAAATGTACTTTGTTCTGATCAACAGTTCAAGTGTGTATGTAACAAAGGATGGTGGGTGAGGGTGCTGTTTGCTTGCTTCATATGTTTGGTGGTTAGAGTGCTGGACCAGAACATGAGAGCAGAGGGTTCAAATTCTCATTCAACCATGAATTTCATTGGGTGATCTTGGGCAAGCCACTGCCTCTCAGCCTAGACTGCTGCATCAACTGATTTTAAAAGGGTTAACATATTTTCAAAGCCTGTTGAAAGCTTCTTACAATTTGTGTAATTTTCTAGTATATTTGAGGACTCATGCACCCATTGTGTGCTGACTGCTGTATAGATATTTTACGCTTTGTGCAATGTCTAGAGCACTCATGACACAGTTGCGTGCGGTGTCTTTCCTCATATGGATCTTAGAAATGAAGGAAGCCACTGACATATGTTTCAAACAATTATCTCACAGTCCGATTAGCTTAAAAATATAGCTACAATTTAATGAAGTGTATTTGAGACGAAAACGTTATTTTATTTGCAAAGGTGTGGCAAGAGTCAACGAGAACAATGGCCAACTCATTCTAGTTTTCTCGTCATCCTCTTCTTGTCTGAGTTGTGCAAGGACAACACTGAGACTGAGGATGCTCACAGGGTGTGTGAACGCCCCCTGGACTTGTTATAAGTAGGACAATAGGCAGATGGAGGCTGGATGAGGACAAACTGAGGTTGTTGAGGCAGTGAGCCATTTGACCTAATGCAGCAGCTTCCACTGGGCTTAGAGGAGGACAGGGGGCTCTAATTCTCCCCCCCCCCGGACTTATGGAGGAGTTCAGGGGGCAAAGCAAGTTTTTTTCCCTTTAGTGAGCAACAGACTCCAAGCATAATTGGATTTGAACCAAGGGCCTTTGTAGCCTCTTCCTTCCAGTTCACCTCACCTAAACGTCTCCCACAGTTGGAGAACAAGAGTGTTAAAGAGACAAGACTTTGGCATGAATGGGTTAGTGAGCTCTGATCCACAAGTATTACATTTACCTGTATGGATATTCTATCTGAAACTATTTGCTGGAGAAGATTCATCTTCGAAACAGTTGATTCAATCTGGATATACTGTCTTGGACATCATCCATTGAAAGGTTTTGTGGTGTTCCCCGCCAGCAATTCATTTCATTGACTACTTCTTGGTTATGGACTGATATATATATTACAGTGGTACCTCGGGTTAAGAACTTAATTTGTTCTGGAGGTCTGTTCTTAACCTGAAACTGTTCTTAACCTGAAGCACCACTTTAGCTAATGGGGCCTCCTGCTGCTGCTGCGCCGCCGGCGTGCGATTTCTGTTCTCATTTTGAAGCAAAGTTCTTAACCCGAGGTAATATTTCTGGGTTAGTGGAGTCTGTAACCTGAAGCGTATGTAACCCAAGGTACCACTGTATTTTGAAGTTGATGAATTGTAAATTTTGGATGACATTCTACTACTAGTAATAATACATTTACTATATTCATAAGCCATGTGTTGCAGCTGTATTTGAGCAGATTATTCTGTATTGCAACACACTATTGGTTCCCTATAGGCCAAGGATAACCAATGTAGTGGTCTTCAGGTGTTGAGGACCACAACCCCCAACAGTGCCAACTGGCATGGCCAATAGTTAGGAACGATGAGAGATGTAGTCCAAGGCATATGGAGGCCACCACATTGGTGACCCCTGGTATTAGTCCTGGTGCTGTAGGATCTATTTGGTGGGCTCCCATCTGCCAATCTCAGGTTTATTGGGACCCTGATCCATCTCAGAGTCAGAAACTCAGTTCAGTTCCTTAGACAGAGCTAAGGTTAGACAGTTATATCCTTTAGCTTGGTGGTCTGGTCACTGATGGATTCTGGGATCATGGCAAATTCCATTAATCTACTCATCTCTGGAATAAACTTTATTCCAGAGATAAACTTTAACTGTTGTTACCCAGGGTAGAGTGTCATAAGAACATGAGAAGAACCTGCTGTCGCATGTAGACCAATATTCTGATCTTACAGTGCCTAACTAGATACCTATGGCAAGCCTGGAAGTGGCTCCATGCAACTGGTATTTTAAAAAAATACTGCTTCCTACTGTCAATGAAGCCCATGGTTAAAGGGTAGGAATCAATGTACCATGAGTACATCTTGGGCATAAACATATAGATAGAGGAGCAGAAAAACTCAACCACACAGATTTATTGGTTTGCAAGAAACTTTTAATGAGTTTTCAATAAAGAAGTCTGAAAATTTACATTATTCACATTGGGGAATTTCAGCCAATTATGGTTTGCAAGAAGAAAAGGGAATATGCAAGAAGTAATGATAATAATGGAGTATTTCAACTATCCTTGAAGGCATCTACTTCAGCTTCTGGGGGAAGACTTTCTGTTGACTTTGTTGTCCACCACAACATCCGCCGCCACTGCTGCCACCACAGCATCCACCACCTCTGCTGCCTCCGCAACATCCGCCACTGCTACTGCCACTACTGCCGCCACAACATCCACCGCTGCTCTGACTCTGCTGAGAGGAAACCACACTGCGGCTGCCACCACAACATCCCCCACCACTGCGGCTGCCACCGCAGCACCCACAGCCTCTACCACCACAACAGCAGCAGCTTCCTCTTTGTTGTTGTTGTTGGCTCATCTTTTCTGTGGATTGGATAACCCTTGGGGAAGAGAGAAAGAGATAGAGATTGACATCATTTGGGGGCTCAAAGACAGCAGGACCTTTGAAGTCGAAGGGATTTGGTGTCCCTCCAGAAGTTGCTGGATTATAATTAAACATGCTCTCTGACCATTTGCCGGGGTCACTTGGGCTGATGGGAACTGAATTCCAGGAATAACTGGAGGAAAAAGGTCTGCGAGGAATTCAAATTTATGTTATGCTATGGAATTTCCTACAAACAACACAACATTTATAGGTATTCTCTGCCACTACCAACCTAAACCTCCCAGAGAAACCTATATCAATACATATACTAAGAGATATCAGGACCTGAGCTGTAGCTCAGCACATCTGCTTGACATGCCAAAGGTCCCCATTTCAATCTCTGGCATCTCCTGGTAGAACAGTGTGAGATGCTTGCACAAAACCCTGGAGAGCTACTATCAATCAGTGTAGGCAATACTGAGCTATATTGTCCAATGGTCTGATTCCATGGAAGGAAGCATCTTGTATTCCTGGCTTCCTATGTTCTGATGTTTCTATGTTTTTATTCCTGCATTGGAGGAGACTGGACAAGATGACTCTTGGTGTACCTTCTAACTCTACAATTCTATGATGTGCATATCCTAAAAATTCAAATAAATTACTGTACACAAAGTTCCTCCATATACAGTGGTACCTCTACTTACGGATGCAATCCGTTCCGGGGTGCCGTTCGCACCCTGAAAAATCTGTAAGTGGAGCGCTGCTTCTGTGTGTGTGTGTGACATGATAGAGCACTCCTGCACATGAGCGAAGCACACAGATTGCTCCTGCGCATGCACAAAGTGGCAAACTCGGAAGCAAACACTTCTGGGTTTGCCATGTTCATAACTTGAAAAAATACAACGTGAAGCAAACGCAACTCGAGGTATGACTGTATATCTATGCAAATATATAATCTGATCAAAGCACTGAATAGCTCTATGTCCTTTATGAAGGACTATCTGTTGGCAGGACCTCACATGCTTTGCAAGTAGAAGGTTTCACATTTGAAGTCTCCAATTGAATGGACAGACCAGTCTTTTCCCCAGCTTGGGGGAAATGTTTGGACTACAGCTCCCATCAATCCCATTAGTCAGCCTGGCCAACGATCAGGAATGGTGAGTGTTGTAGTTCAAAGCATTGATAGCCCTCTGGTTTGTGGAAACTTGGGATAAACCATTGCCTGACACCTTGGAATGCCGCTGCTAGTAGTCAAGATGGACCAATGGTCTGATCAGCTACAGCTACCTGGGCTGCTAGAAGAATTGTTCCGTGATGGAGCAAATGCACCGCATGCAGTGGAGACCTGCTGGATCAGGCCAAGGACCCATCTGGTCCAGCATCCTGTTCCCATGGTGGCCAATCAGATTCAAGCAGGAAGACCACAGGGCATGGAGCTAAACACTCACTCACTCACTGATTTGAAGATAAGAAAAGTTCTACTATTCACATAGTGGCAATCCTGATGCCCATTGGAGGCTTGCAGTCAAATGTTGAGTACAAGAGTGCTCTCCCCACCTGTGATTTGCAGCAAGTGATATTCAGAAGTAAGGTAAAGGTAAAGGTACCCCTGCCCGTACGGGCCAGTCTTGACAGACTCTGGGGTTGTGCGCCCATCTCACTTAAGAGGCCGGGGGCCAGCGCTGTCCGGAGACACTTCCGGGTCACGTGGCCAGCGTGACATCGCTGCTCTGGTGAGCCAGAGCCGCACACGGAAACGCCGTTTACCTTCCCGCTGGTAAGCGGTCCCTATTTCTCTACTTGCACCCGGAGGTGCTTTCGAACTGCTAGGTTGGCAGGCGCTGGGACCGAGCAGCGGGAGCGCACCCCGCCGCAGGGATTCGAACCGCTGACCTTTCAATCGGCAAGCCCTAGGCGCTGAGGCTTTAACCCACAGCGCCACCTGCGTCCCACGATATTCAGAAGTATACTGCCTCAAAGAGTGGAAGGAGAACATCATTATTGTGGCTAGTAGGCACTGATAGCCTTTTCCTCCATGAGTTTATCTAATCCCCTTTTAAAGTCATCCAAGTTGGTGACCACCACGACTTCTTGTGCTTTTATCCTGTATTTTTATGTTGTGAGATCTTCGGATGAAAGGCAGTATATAAATAATAATAATAATAATAATAATAATAATAATAATAATGTAAAGGTAAAGGTAAAGGTAAAGGTAAAGGTAAAGGTACCCCTGACCGTTAGGTCCAGTCGTGACCGACTCTGGGGTTGCAGCGCTCATCTCGCTTTATTGGCCGAGGGAGCCAGCGTACAGCTTCCAGGTCATGTGGCCAGCATGACTAAGCCACTTCTGGCAAACCAGAGCAGCACATGGAAAAGCTGTTTACCTTCCCGCCGGAGCGGTACCTATTTATCTACTTGCACTTTGACGTGCTTTTGAACTGCTAGGCTGGCAGGAGTAGGGACCGAGCAACGGGAGCCTTGCGGGGATTCGAACTGCCGACCTTCTGATTGTCAAGTCCTAGGCTCTGTGGTTTAACCCACAGCGCCACCCGTGTCCCTAATAATAATAATAAAAAATAATATCTAATTCCATAGTTTAACTATGCACTGTGTGAAGAAGGACTTCCTTTAGCCACTGAAAAATCCACAGCATCCTCCAGGGTTTTGAACTTCTAAGAACGCTTCTCCCTGCATCTGATAGACCCATTAATAGCTAGGACGTCCTCCTACTCACCTATCGATCACCGAGTCAAGCGTTGGTCAAGTCAGGTGTCGTTGAGCGAATGAGAAGAGCTTGAGATAAAGGACCTTTTATAGCATCTCCCAATGCCCTCTTTCAGAAATGGTGATGAGTTCTGAGAAGGCCCATTGGCTCTCGCGGCATCCAATGCCTGGCCTTAGTGACACAACGATTTGCATTAATTGTGCTGACTGACGAGAGATGGTTATCTCCAGTTACTGAATAACGTGTGGGTTTCTCTTGGTGAATTCTTCATGCCACTCTATAACAATGTAATTGACAGCTTAATGAGCAGTTTGCACATGTCCCGAAGCCTTTCACATCTGTTCCTCTGAAATCATAAATTCCAGCACTTTGGGAAGGGATGACAAATTACCCTTGCAACGTAGTAAGGGGAAAATATAGTTGAGCTTTGGGGAGGATATATCTTCAGGGATCTAGGACAGAGCTTGGAAACAGAATTCCAATAAGAACATAAGGAGACTGGCTCAAGTCAATGGCCCACCTAGCCCAATTCTTGTTCTTATAGTGGCCTCCCAGGTGCCTCAGTGGGAAAACTGCAAGCAGGACCTGAACAGAAGCGCAGTTTCCTCTCCTGTGCTTTCCAGCAACTGGAATCCAAAAGCATTACAGTGGTACCTCAGTTTTTGAACGTCTCAGAAGTCAAACGTTTCAGTTTTTGAATGCCAAAAACCCAGAAGTAACTGCTTCGGTTTTCGAAAGCTTTTCAGAAGTCAAACGTACCACGCGGCTTCTGTGTTGAGTTTTCTGTAAGTAAATGCTTCCGGAAAGTAAATGCTTCAGTTTTTGAACATTTTGGAAGACGATCGGTCTTCCAGAAGGGATTACGTTCCAAAACTAAGGTACCACTGTACTGCTTTCAACAGTGGAGGCAGAGCATAGCCACCTTAGCTGGTAGCTTGTTGTTGTTGTTTCTGCTATGAAGAAAGCTTGCGATGTCTGGGACTTTTTAGTTTAGAGAACAGGTGGGTAAGAGGGAATATGATAGAATTTTATAAAATTATACACAGCATGGAGAGAGTGTATAGGGGAAAGTTTTTCTTCTTCTCTCATGATGCTAGATTTCATGGACATACAATGAAACTGAATGTTAGAAGAGCCAGGACAGATTAAAGGAAGTGCTTCATGCAGTTAAACTATGGAACTCCCTCCCACAGGAGGCAGTGATGGCCAACCAACTTGCCCAAAAAGGATTAGACTAATTCATGGAGGAGAGGGCTATCAATAGCTACTGCACATGGCTTTGTATGTTTTTATGCATTGTGATTTGCTGTTGTTTTTATTGATTATAGATTAGTAATTATTTATCGTAATTGATAAGTTGAATTATGATTTGCTAATATTTAATTTCACTGTTTACCACTGGATTCTAATGGACTTTTGAATATTGCTTTATTTGATATAAATTGTTTATTTAAAAGTTATTGTGATTTTTTATATTGGATCAGATTGTTACTATTAATGTTTGATGTTTGATTTTTATGTGTGTCGGAAGCCCCCCAGAGTGGCTGGGGCAACCCTGCCAGATGGGTGGGATATAAATAATAAATTATTATTATTATTATTAGCCATGATGGCTATGGCAATGCTTCTAACTACCAGTTCCTGGAAACCACAGGAGTGGAGAGTGAGCTTGTGCTCAGATCCTGTTATGGGCCTCCCATAACATCTAGGTGGGGCATCTAGGTGGCCACTGTGGAAAAAAGGATTCTGGACTACATGAGCCATTGGCCTGATCCAGCCAGCGGTGGAGGAAGCCTCTCAGGCACCTGGGGCGAATTGCCCATAGGGGCTGGAAGAACCTCCCATAGGGACGGGAAGTGTGGCACCCATAAGAAAGGGGTACACTGCGGGGCCTCAGCCTCCCTACAGCTGGGGGAGAAGGCAGTGGGTGGACAGCATGGAGTCTGTAGGCGCCACGACGTGTGGCTCAAGCGCGCTGCAGGCCCCGTGGTGAGTGCTGCCCGCCATTTTGTCAACCCTCTCAGTGGGGACACCCGGGGCGGCTGCCCCTACCGCACCCCCCCTTGCTACGCCCCTGGATCCAGCAGCCTCTTCTTATGCAATCATGTTCTTCACATCTATTGAGAAGAAAAGGGGCTTCCTTACGGGAACTGTATAGGGCTTTATACATCTCCCACATGCCAATCAATCGATGTCACAGTGAAACCAGGTGATCCAAAAGAAAGCAAACCGAAATCCTTCGTGGGTGCAACTTGAGCCAGGTCTTTAGAAGATCTTTTCCTTCTCTGACTTCAATGCAATACTTGCACTTGCAGCAAGCCCCAAAGCCAATCTCCACCTGTCCCACACCTGACATGGAGGTGTGGGGAGGTGAGTCTAGTGTGGCAACTGGGGATATGGCAATTGGAATCCATTTTTTAAATTGCATTTTTGAGACAGAGACAGAAAAGAAAAACACACATCCCCTTCCCTCCACCCCCCAGTTGCACAACTTTCATATGAATCTCAACATACAACTATACTTCCCTTCCACCCTTTTCTTGTTTTTTTTCTTTTTCTTTTAAATCACATATTCCAAATTTTTAATCTTCAAATTTCTCCCTCTGTTAAATTCTGTTAATATCTATTCTGCTGGATTTACTGAAGACCCGCTAGGTTATTTACTTGTTTATACTGGTTCTTAAAAATTTCAATAAACATTTTCCAATCCTCCTTATATTCTTTATCACCCTTTTCTCTTATCCTCTCCGTTATACCTGCCAATTCAGCATATTAAGCATTTTAAACGGCTACTGTTCCTTGGTGGGTACCATACTCGTTCTCCACCTTTGTGCCAATAAGACTCTAGCTGCAATTGTGGCATAAATAATAAATTATTTTGTTTCGGGGGGGACTTCTGTTGTTACCCTTCCCAAAAGAAGTGCCAATTGGAATCCATTTGTTTGGCCTCCTAGTTCCATGAAAATGTATATTTTGGGCAATTAACATATGTTTTAAAGGTCAGAGGAGAACGGAACAAGAAAGTAGAACCTGATATTGGTAGGTAAGAACAGGGGAGCTCTCTTGAAGTGCTTAGGTAACTCTTCGGATTAGGGCTGAGGCATAAAAGGTAAAGGTAAAGGGACCCCTGACCATTAGGTCCAGTCGTGATCGACTCTGGGGTTGCGACACTCATCTCGCTTTATTGCCGAGGGAGCCAGCATACAGCTTCCAGGTCATGTGGCCAGCATGACTAAGCCACTTCTGGTGAACCAGAGCAGCACACAGAAGCTGTTTACCTTCCCGCCAGAGCGGTACCTATTTATCTACTTTCACTTTAACGTGCTTTTGAACTGCTAGGTTGGCAGGAGCAGGGACTGAGCAACGGGAGCACACTCCGACGTGGGGACTTGAACCGCCATCCTTCTGATCAGCAAGTCCTAGGCTCTGTGGTTTAACCCACAGCGCCACCCATATTGGGCTTAAATTAGAGCATTTAAAGATAGTGTTTTGTCTGGAAGAGAGAAAGAGAGAAACATATTCACATGTTTGGTGATTGGGACAGGCAGGAGATCTAAGGATGAAGCAAAATAATGCCAAATTCTATCTCAGCCTGATTATGGAAAATGTCAAGCAATGAAAAATACATTTTGGGGTTTATGTAGAGCAGTGGGGAGGAGATGCACTGTTTCTTCCTCTGGCCCCCTCCTGGACCTATGTTTAATTAAATCAAACCAATGTTTAATTTAATACAAATAAGATAAACATTAGCCTCACCACTGAACAAATTCAGGTGGTGTGGGGCGATTCCTGAATTTCCTCATGGCAAGGCAAGCTGACTGGGGGCCCCTAGATTGGTGCCATGAGTCTGATGGAATTCTGTGGGAACAGTCCTAGTTTCTACACACCATGAAAGGGGAAAAGGGAAGGGTCAAAAGGCAGGAATTGGGGTATGAATGGTGAAGTGCCCATGGTGGAGGAAGGGGACATCTTTAGCTATGCTTCAAGCAGACCATCTATAGGAGTCATCAAGACGTAAGCGGGATTCAAGCAAAACAGCAAGTCTCTCCACCTGTAGTTTTCAGCAACTGGTATTCAGAAACTTTACATCCGAGGCAGAGCTAATAACCATGGATAGTCTAATCCTCCATGAATTTATCCAAACCTCTTTCTAAACCATCCAAGTCGGTGTTCAACACTGCTAGCTTTGGGAATGAGTTTATCTCTACACATTTTCTTTAATTTGCCCTGAATCTTCCAGCGTTCAGCTTTGTTGGATGTCTGTGAGTTCTAGTGTTTTGAGAGAGGGAGAAGAGCTTTTCCCTATCCACTTTCTTTATGCCGTGCATTTATTTTTTAAAATTTCTATTATTTCTTTTCTTTAAACAAAGAAGTCTCAAACGCTGCAACTTTTCTTCCTAGGAGACCCCAAGATCTCATTCCTTGTCAGTCCCTGCCACTCATTACGTGTTCAAGAGAGGAGTACCCAATACAACCACTAGGTCCAGAGTTAAAGATTGCCTAACTGCATGTCAGGGACTGGGTAGAGAAGGAATGGCGAAGACTGCCTCTCGAGGAGACCACCTCCCCAGCCTGACCCTTCCAGAGAAGAGGAAGACAATTTAGATTCACAACAGGGGTTTGACAGAGGTTCACAGCTCAGAGGCAGATGAGGAGAAAAGTTGGGAAGTACTGGGAGAGGAGGAGGAGGAGGAAGAGGAACCACCAGGAGGGCAACAACTGATGGACACAATGTCTTTATAAAGCATTCCAGACCCCCCTCTCCCAGAACCTGGTGTGTCTCGAAAGTAGGAGAGCAAAGAGCTCAAAGACAGAGGGCATGTAGCAGAACCTGTAGAAGTGACGACTGAGGAAGTGAGAGAGACGAGGGATGGAGATTCCCTCCATTATCCAAGAGGCTGGGTTCTATAGCCTCTGTAAATACTGAATAAAAATAGGATGGCAAGAAACATTCCCTTGTCTTTGTATGTTCCTGGGCAACCAGCTGGGAGTTGCTGGCACTGCACCCAAAGTCTGAATGCAGCTGGGTAAGAGCTCCCCCACCACTGTGGTCTACCTGTCCCCTTTCCTGCACATGTAGATTTACTTGGCATATCACGAGTTTTTCCACCCACTACTGTACAGTCATCAAATGAACAATGCTAGTTTGCCAATGAACCCTATATGTTTCTGCCTGGATTCTGGGCTGGGCTGGTGAAGGAGCCTCCAGGGCAAGGTAGTTCAGATTGCACCAGAGAGCAATCTGGGGAAAATAAAGAGACTTCTTTATGATGGAGGCTTTGGAGAGCATAGGCAGTGTCAGGGATCTGAATGCAAAACCTATCAGAGGAATCCTTCTGGATCAGACCAAAGGTCAGTCTAGAATCTTGCTCTTACTGTGGCCGGTCAGATTACTCCAGGAGCCCATGGGCAGGACATGAAGGAAAGAGTCCTCCCTTACCCTTTACTCAGAAGGACATTGGAAGAGCTATTATGGATTAGGCCAATAACCTGTCCTGTCCAGCATCAAGTTCTCTCATTGCCGAACCAGCTGCTGATAGGAAGTCCAGAACAAGTTGCAGGTTTAACAGCACTTTCCCTGACTTGCAATCTCTAGGAAGTGGAATGCAGACATATGCTGACCTCTTACCTTAGAGGGAATATAACCATCAGGACTAGAAGCCATTGGTAGCCTTAAACTATAGGAATCTAGTTTATTTATTGTAAAGAGCCAGGCTGCCATCTTGTTAACACAGCATGCAAGTCGTAATTAGCTTGAAGATTTATTGCAATACAAACACTCAGCCTCAGATGCCCATCCTCACGCCTGTGACTTATGAATCAGTTGACCCTTCTGGGAAGTGATTCCGGGTATGGCAGAATATCCAGAACCTATGCCCTTTCCGTTTCTGGCTTTGTTTTCTATCTAAGACCTTTCTTATACATCTGCTCCTTGGATGAATTAACTTCCCTTCCAGTGTCAAAATGCTTTCCCTCCTGCCTTCTGACATTGCCTGTGTCGGGGGCCACTAGGTGGCACATCGGAAGATGGCTGACAATAACATCTCTCCGACCCACACAAGGTAATTTGGAGGCTATGATGGGGGTAATTAGCCTCCTTAACCCCCCCAGGATTATGGGGGGGGGACGGCCCTTGCCTGCTGTGCCCTATACCACCCCCGAATTTGAAGGGGTGGGGGCACTAGGCACAAAGCCCTCCTGTGGGATTCCGGCACTCCTGGACGCCGTCTCTGATCCGCGCCTCTAGTTGCAAGAATCTTCAAAAGAAACAATTTGGACGAGCAGAATTGCACATACTTCAAGGAAGGAGGGGGAGTAAAGACTGCTGACAGAAGAGATCTCTGATAACAAGACAAGAATAAAATATGAGAAGATACGTCAAGATATGGTACGGCAAATGACTGAGGGGGGAGGGAAAAAAAAACTTTCCTCTTTTCTTATGTGATTAAACAAGAATCCCCTCCCCTAACGAGTCAGAAATGTCGTTTTAAGGACTTAAGCTGTGGATTTAAGGCTGTGTGGAGATAAACTTTCGAACCAAAGCAATGTTTCAAGACGAAGCTGGAAAGTTAAGAGTTTTGGAATGACACAGTTAAAAATGCCGTCGCCATTTTAGGAGGCATTGTTGGAGCTCTTGAGTCTGGGAGGAGAAAGAGAGAAATAGAGCTGTTTACATATCGTGGATTAACTCCTTAGTGGGACTTAAGAGTGACAAATGCCGGATGGAAATGATGGAAAGAGTGATGTCATCTACGAAGGAGATATATGGAAACCATCTGGACTTAGATTGGAAGAACGGGAAATTCACACAGGATTATTATATTTGCTTATCGGCTTAAGGAGACTAACAGAAGAGATCGTAAAAGAAAAAGAGAAATTATATGAACAAGATATGATGTGGAAACACCAAGATAAGACTGGATAGAATTATGAACTTTGTCTGGACTGATTGGGACTGATTTGGACATTAACGCAGTAATAAGAAGATGATTTGAATCCCCCTTTGGATCTTGAAGTATGGGTTCCCCCAACAAAATTTAAAAATTTGGCTTTGTAATTTGGAATTTATGTGATGTGATTTAATTTGATGTGATTGGCCAGTTAATAAAAATTATTTTTTTTAAAAAAAGACATTGCCGGTGTCATTTGAAAGAGTCGGTTGCTGTCTAGCACACTCTCTGCATTCCTGTCATTCTCACAGTGAGGGGGAGTTGATAAACTACCGTTTACAGCTGTCTGGGAAGAATGCGAGCCTTTCTCTTGTTTGCTGCTTTCTGACTCCTCCAGAGCGCTTATACCTTGGTCAGAAGTGTTCATGACACCTGTATCATAAAATTTATACACTGCTGGATTGTAAAAAAGAAAACACCCTGAAAGCAGTTTACAAAAAAAAAAGAAGAATAAAATTACCAGCGAGAAGAATTAATAACAATAATTTAAGACTTTTGAAGAGTTAAAATAACAACTAAAAGCCGATTAAAACTCTCACCAACCTTTCCAAACATCTGGATAGACTTGTTTAAACTTTTTTAAACATTTGCTGAAGACTACAGGGACAGCACCTAGTGGCATAACACGGGGACTGGAAGGAGCATCTCCCCAGGTGCATTTTCTGGAGGGGGCACAACCAGGCCCCCCACAACAGGCTCCCATCAGAGCCTGGTGCTGGGGCTGCTGAGGCAGCTTTCTTCCGTGCAGCTCCACTTCTGGGTCACATTTGGCCCAGGGGCAAAGCGGAGAGTTGGAGGCAGAGAGCTGCTGCCCCTCTCCATGCAGCTCCAGCTCCAGCCCCTCCAGCTCCCAGTTCAAGCCTGATGGGGGAGGAGAGGCTGAGTATGAGGGAGAATGTGAAGTGAGCCATAGACGGTTCCCTCTGCCTCCACCCCCCTTTGAGTCATGCCCCACCCCCTGCCCCCGGGTGGTGTTTCAACACATTCTGCCACTGAAGGCACCTGCCCGATTTCTCTCTCTCTCTCTCTCCCCGCCCCCCCCCTCTCTCTGTGTGTGTTTACATGAATATAGGTGAAAGGTGGACTTGGCAATAAAATCACACCCAGATCTTCTGCGAGTGGATGCATCCACTGGATCAAAACACCTCCCAGGAGCCCATGGGCAGGGCATGAAGGAGAAAGAGTTCTCACCTTCACTTATAAGAACGTAAGAAGAGCTATTACAGATCAGGCCATTGGCCCACCCAGTCCAACATCTTCAGCTAGTGAATGAATCCATTGGCTCAAAACACCTTCCAAAAGCTAGGAAAAAGAAGCTGAGTCTTGTGGCAGCTTCAAGACAAAAGCATCTACTGCTTCTCTTGTTCCAACCCATCCTGAACTCCACCTTCAAACTCTGAAGCTCCCTTCTTGCCTCCTGACCAGCACAGTTCCCCACAAAGCACAGGACTTCTCTCCAGGGTCAGATTCCATCTCCCCTTCCGTGGTGCACAGTTCTCAGAGTCCTGCCAGTCCCTGACACTAAGTATGTCAAACCCTTGGTCCATCAGCCTCAGCTTGGTCTATCTTGATTGGCAGTGGATCTCCAGTGGTTCAGAGAGCATCTCCCTGATCTACTTGGAGGTGCCACAAGGTGCCAGGGAGTGAACTAGCGAGCTTCATAATGTAATACAGGTGCTGTAGCACTGAACTACATTCCTTTTCCTTGCCTGACATTCAACAGGCTTGTCACCATATCATGTTCTTGTGACTACTGGATGTGTCTTATGGCTGGAAGCTTCACCTTAACCTTACATTGCATAACCAATGGTCGCTCAAGTTGGGTGCCTCACCAAGGGTTCTGCTGATGAATTGACACCTAAACCAACAGGACTTTTATAAGCAATGTTTGAAGTTGGCATCCTGCAGAGGAGTGTGTGGGCATGATAATTGCTTAGGATGTGACTACTCTTCTTGTAATCGGCAGGAGGTGGTGGATGTGAGATAGAAAAATAATCTGGGTGGAAATATACAGGTGAACCATGGGATAGCTTCATTCATATGCTGCATTCAGTAGGTCTTCCTCCCTTCCTTAGTGAATGAAACCCATCCAGTGCTTTGATTTGTTTCAGCTCATTTTCCATGGTAATCTACAGGAAAGTGGTGGAAATCATCTAGGAAGCTGGGCTAGGAGAAATCAGGGCATTCCCCTAACCAATTCTCAAATTCCCCATCATATGGAATCAGAACAATCAAAGAGCCGAGCTGAATCAGACCAGTGCCCTGCCTAGTTCAATATCACGTTCTGACCCCCCTCTGCAAAGGAGAGATGATTCCCCCTTTCCAGAATTCCCTCAAGGAAGGCCACCAGGTGAAGATGGATTAAGCAGCTAAATCCCTTCTATTTCAGTCTTGCTGGTATAATTTTGTCTATCCCATCCTGTTTTGTGAAGAATGTTATGGTGGGCCTCCAGAGGTTCTTCAACCAGCTTTCCCATCAGCCCCCACCCAGTATGGGAAACAGTCAGAAATGATGGGATTTGTAGTCCATCAATATTTTGAAGGTTCCCAGTTTTCTGCCTGTGTCCTAGAAACATATTGCAACCAATTGGGGATCACATATTAAATGAACACAGATGGGTGTGAAGGAATTGGGAGCCCATGACCATCCAGATGTTGCTAAACTCCAACTGCAATGAGTCCCAGCACAGATGCTCAGTGATCAAGTATGATGGGTACTGTAGTCCAGTAACATCTGGAGGCCATTTGTGCCCTACATCTGCTTAAAATGTGCACATGTTGGCTGTGACCTGGTGGTTTTGCCTACCTCATAGCAATAATCACAACTGGTTGGATATTGGGGCAATCCTCTGTTTTGTTCTGGTCTTGCAACTGATCTCCTTCACTGATTTTACTTGACACAGTTATTATGACCATCGCATAAGCTGCCCCAGGGCAGGTGGTGAGATATAAATACAAATAAGTCAACAACGGATAAGCAAATGTCATTCAAAGGGTGAGTCATCTGCCTGCTACAACAAGTGCATATTTTAAGGAAAAATTAAACTGCTGATGACTTTGCATTAGGTTTAAAAATAAAGTCTTGCAGTCTTTTTTCTGAGTAGACATCTTTGGGCAGATGAAGGTGACCTGAAAAGAAAGCCAAATCCTGAGAAAATGAGGATGCAGTGGGAAAAGGCTCATCAATGCGCGTGTTGTGGCTGAAGAGACCACTGATTCACAACTGCTGCCTCCTATGTTGTTTTTGCTACTTTAGCAACACCAAAGAGTCATCTCTGGGGCGCATGCCTGGGTCATATGCATGGAGCTCCTGGGCTGCCCAGATGATAAGAACCCCCTCTCTGCCTTGCTGATGTGATCCAAAGGGGAAAAAAAGGAGAAATACATGTGGCCCCTGTTTGGCTGCAGGAGTTGCTGGAAGGAGGCAAGGAAGACACTGCCTAACCTTCTTAAGGACTTCACTCTGTATTTGTGTAGGTTTTCTTCTCCTGATGATAACCCGTAAGGTAGCAGTAATGGCTTTTTCCTTAGGGTTCACTTCCGAAGCTTTTCTCACAAATGAGCATAACCGCAAGGTAGCAGAGTAATATAAAAATATCTGAGCAACTAATGGTAAATGATTACAATTGGACAACAGCCCCAAAGACTCAATGCCCATTCAGTGCGTTGAACACTGTGATAGATGTACCAATGGTCTGACTCCATAGCAAATATCCTCCTCTGTAAACCTGCTTTCTATTCAAGAACACCAGGACTGAAATCTCACTTGATTTTTAGGCAAAGCACCATAGCTTTCGGGCAGAGCAGTAATATAAAGGTGGCTCAGTGGCAGAGCATCAACTCTGCATGCACAGGTAAAATCTGCAGCATCAGTCTGAAAAAATGCAGACTGATTGGCGTAAGAGAATTCCGTATGTTCTATATTGGGACCAAGGCCCAGTGGCAAGCATCTTCCTTTCCTGCCAAAGGTTCTAGGTTCAAACAACAACTCATCCTGACAGAAGGAACCCACAGTCACAGGTGAATAACATGCTCGAGTGTAACGGAAGATAGGAATCTGATGTAGGGATGAGTCAAAACTCATTAATGCAAGATGGTGGGGAGTTAAGGAAATCTGAGGTCAAGGGTGCGCCAAAAGCTCTTCCAGAATGCCACTGGTTTCTGAAATGGAATGTCTAGAGATGGTATAAAAAGCTCTTTTGTTCCGAGGGTTCCTCATTCGCTCGACAACACTTGACTTGACAACAACGTCTTCTCAGTGATTGACCGGGTAAGTATGAGGACCTCGCTTTTCTCTGGACTGTCAATGGATCTGTCATTCTTCAAGGGAGCCTTCTGCCAAATCTAATTGTGTAGGACCAATCGCTTTGCAGATTTGCAACCAGAGAGGTCAATGACTGCTAGTCATGATGGCTATGTTCTACCTCCACTGGTGAGGGCTGTATGCCCCTGAATAGCAGTTACTGGGAAGCGCAAGTGAGGAGAAGTGCCGTTGCACTTGGGCCCTGATTTCAGGCTTCCCATTGAGGCCTCTGGTTGGCCACTAAGAGAACAGGATGCTGGACAAGATGGGCTTCCTTTGGCATGATGCAGCAGGCTCTCCTGACATTCTTATAGGATCAGGCAAATTCATGGAGAATGAGGGTATCAATGGCTGTGGTGGCTATGTTTGGAGCATTGCACCTCTGAGCATCAGTTACTGGAAATTATAAATGAACAGACTGCTGTGCTCAGGAGAAGCTTATGGGCTTCCCATAAGAACAGGATGTTGGCCCTGATGAGTATTTGTCAGAATCCCGTAGGCTCTTTTGTCTTGTCTTGTCTTGTTTTCATGAAAATATTTTACCAAATCAAATTCAAGATGCTTGTGATAACTTACAAACTCATTAACAACTTTAGGACTTATATACTTGGGCTCCCAACTTTCATAATCCACAGCCAGCCGGACCAAAGGTAAAGGGAGATGGGCATTGTATTCCACCCTGATGAAATGGCTGCTGTAAAAAATAGTGGTGGGACGAGCTTGATGAAACTTGTCCTTTAGCAAGGAAGGGGAAGAGGCCCTGCAGACCCATCTCTCCCCTTTCTAGAACCTGATGGAATTCCTAGTGATGTGCTGAAACTTTGAATGGCCTTTATCTTGATTAGATTGTTAAGTTCAACCCTTCCCAGAGGATCCAGGGATTGAACCTGGGATCTTCCGCATGCAAAGCCAATGCTCTACTTCTGAGCCACAGTCCTCCTCCATAGAAAGGAACATACAAAGTTGCCTTGTATGGAACCAGACCATAGGCTACAGATTATTCAATGTTGTCTACCTTGACTGATAGTGGCTCTGCAGACCCAGCCCTGTCTGATTGAACCTGTGGCCTTCTTCTGCATGCAAAGCAATTGTGCTACCCACAGAGCTATGGGGCCATTCCCCCTCTTAGTCAAACTGTTGATCCTTCTCACCTACAGTAGCTGTTCCTCATTTGACTAGTCGTGGCTGTCTAGGAGTTTGTATCAGTGGCAAATCTATGATGGAGATGCTAATTACTGAACTGAGTGGGGCTTTGATATACAAAGCATATAATTTACTCCTGAGTATTGGGATTTTTCTTTTGACATAGCATTTGTGAGAGCTTGAATACTGTCTATAAATGCTATAAAATCAGGATTTAGGTGGAAATTTCTTTTTGTGCCTCGTTGGATTGTCTGGACTTGAGCAGGGACAATGAACCAATCTTGAATTCTGAAAACACAATTTAAAACTGTCAAATGTCCTAAAAGCAATGTTGACTTGGGAACAAAGCATCTCAATTCAGAGGCATCTGTGTTGTAGGGAAAGATCTCTCTGGGGCACCCTCTAAACCCAAAGGTGCAAGGATAAATATCGTATGAGCATGGATTGCAAAGGTTGCTGATGTTGCATGTCCACCACTGGTGGGAAATAATTTCCTTGGGAAATATTCTAGTATATTTAAAGAACATGCCTCAACCAATCACGGATCATATATAAAACACACATATACAGGGGTGTAAAATAAAGAAGGGGGACCGAGTAGCCCTCCAGATGTTGTTGGTCCCTGATTCCCATCACTCCTAGCCTGCATGACTGATAGGCAAAGAATGATGGAGGCTGGAGTCCAAAAATAACTGGAGGGCCTCAGGTTTCCCATTGATGATCAATAGGGTTGCCAAACCTCCAGGTCTAACCTAAAATCTCCTTTCAAATGCCTGGTGGAGGCTTGAATCTCCAGGTGTTTAAGAATACCAATAATAATAAAAGTAATAATTCATTAAGAAGACTGTGCATGCAACTTGCAAGCTTCATCCCAACAGAGCTGGCTGCAAATGACAGCTTAGATACTTGGGGAGGGCCTGCCCTGCTTGCTTCTCTCTTTCAACTAACCTCAGTCTCCAGGACCCATAACATCACAAGGAACCACCCCAGGGTCTCAGGTTTGGGCTCTAAAATATCATAGTTTGGGATGTTCCTTGCGTGGCAACCCTACTGGTCTAGGAAATGATGTTTATCAAAGGTAGGGAACCTCTGGACCCCCAGATGTTATTGGACTCTTATGTCTATCATCACCAACCAGCATGGCTAATGGAAGAAGAAAAATGAGAGTTCTAGTCCAACAACATCTGGAGGGATCACATACCTGCTTTACAGAATACCCCAAAAGCTGCTCCCTTGGAGAAACCAGATCAAAAAATGACTTTGGTCTTTCTCTCTCTCTCTCTCTCTCCATCCAGAAGTCATCAAAGCCATAGAAAAGATGAGCCAACAACGACTACAACAGGGAGGAGGTGGCTGTTGCTGTGGTGGCAACCGTGGAGGCGGTTGCTGTTGTGGTGGCCGTGGAAGAGGCGGAGGAGGAGGAGGAGGAGGCTGTGGCTGCTGTGGTGGCCGTGGAGGCGGTTGCTGTTGTTGTGGGGGCAGAGGTGGTGGTGGATCATCTCAACAAAGCCAGAGGAGTGGAGGATGCTGCCGTAGTGGTGGTAGTGGTGGAGGTGGAGGTGGTGGAGGATGTTGTGGTGGCCGTGGAGGTGGATCTTCTCAAGGTGGAAGCAGCGGTGGCGGAGGATGCTGCGGTGGTGGAAGCAGCGGTGGAAGCAGCAGCGGAAGCAGCGGCGGATGTTGCGGTCGTGGCGGTGGTGGTGGAAGTTCTCAGCAGAAGATGAAGTAGATGCCTCCAAAAAGAGCTGAAATCCCACACCGCAATGACCACCACCTCTTGAAGATATCTTCTTGCAAAGCAAACGGTTGCTGTCTTTTCCAGATGATGAGCCAGACTTTCCTCTGGCATGGGAGACATCAGTCTTTCATATTCCTGCTATGACTACTTCTTTAAAGGCATTAAAAACTTCTTTCCTGCAAGCCTTTCAGTGTCATGGTGTTCTTTTCCTATCTTCACTTCTCCATACACACATAATGTTCCTACTCTTCAACCACATTGTCCTCTCTGCTCCCAAGCTCTGCAGGTAGTCCTTACACAAAACCTATGGGAAATGTTGGGGAATGAACCTGAGACCTTCTTCATAAAGAAGGTTCTCTGCCACTGATTTAGGAGTCCTCCCAAAATAGGAAGCCGCCTAGATAATCTTGCCCACTATGGCCTACTGTGACTGGCTGCATCTCTCTAGGGCCTCAAAATAAGGAAGAGGTTTCCCATCCTTTCCCATGTGTTCTTTTTTCAATTGGAGATGCTTTTGGCTAAACTTGGGATCCTTCTTCCATTATTCAGCTAGAATGATGGACCTACAGTCTCAGTATAAAGGAGCTTCCAATATTCTTCTTCCACGGTGGAATATGCAGGTGGCTTTTAAGAAAACCTGATCTAAATTTAATCTCTTCGGTGAAAGGTTCACTGTGTACCTATTATATTACATCTGTTCTTATTTCAGGCAAAGACAGAGGTGTTCTTTTGAATCTCCTCCCAGCTCCCACCTTTTCCAAAAACACCCAGATGAGTCATATTGTCTAATTCCTTGCCAATCAGACTCAACCTGATTACCACCGGAGAAGAAAAGTTAGTTTGAAAGGCTGATTAGGAAAATATATAGATGAATGTCTAATGCTCTCCTTTGGGTTGTAGATCATAGGAGTCCATGGTGCCCTAGTGGATTTTCCTTCCAATAAAATATATGAGGGGGTTGGGCTTCCAAAAAATGATGGACATTACCATTCAAATGGTGTGTGCGCACCATGTTTATTTCAGGATAATTACATTAAGACTTGGAAGGAGATAAAAAAAGAATTTGGAGATTTGGAACATATTAAACATCTCCTTTTGGGGAAGAATTTCCACAATAAAGATGAACGTGCTTCCGAGAATGATCTTTTTGTTCCAAGCAATTCCAGTGATCAGGTGTGCAAGCTGTTTCGGAGATTGGCAAAGGGATATCTCAAGATTTATTTGGCTGGGGGGAAAACCCAGGATCAAGCACCAACTATTAAGTGACGTTAAAGAGAGGGTGGTTCCCCCCCCCCCATTGCCAGACCTGAAATTGTATCATGAGGCCGCTTGTTTCTCCTGGATCTGGGAATGGTTGACACTACAAAACACTTGCTGGATCTGGAAGGATTCGATAATCAGTATGGCTGGTATGCTTACCTCAGTTATGAAAAGATTAAAGTCCACAAAGGCTTTTTGAATCACCTGGTTCAAAAATTGCTATACGTAGTGTGGGCTAAGTATAAGGACCTGTTAGAGCCAAAAATGCCATGGCGCTTATCCCTGATAGAAGCATTATTGGTAAAGGGGGGGGGGGGAAAGAGAGGTAATTGAGCAACTTACAAAGGTTTACTGGGAGACAAGGAAAATAGGCTAATTTTTTTTAAAAAAATTTGAAGAAATTTGAACCCACTTAATGGACTGGTTGCAATATTTCCAATTAAATGAGACATTCCAAAAAGACAAACAGAAGGGCTTTTCCACAGAAATATCAAGACTTGAGAAAGATCTAATTCAAACCATAAAAAAATCACTCTCTAAAATGTACAGACTCCTCCTATACTGGGAGGTCAAGGAGGAGGAAGTTAAATCAGTAATGGTCTAATGGGCCAAAGATTTTGGTCACAATATTCAAATGGAAGTATGGAAAAGTTATGGAGGGAGGAACTGAAAATCACTGCGTGCTATGACCCGAAAGAGAATTTCATGAAAATGCTTTACCGATGGTACTTAACACTTGTCAAAGTAGCCAAAATGTACAAAACCAGGCCAAGCATTTGTTGGAGATGCAGAGAGGTGGAAGGCACAATGAACCACATGTGGTGGAATTGTAAGAAAAATAAGGGAATTCTGGGATATGATTTATAACGAAATTAAGAAAATGTTTAAATTCTCCTTCACCAAAAAGCCTGAAGCTTTTCTGCTATGTATAATGAGTAACAAAATTTAAAAAAAGGAGAATTTTTATGTATGCAATAGCCACAGCAAGAAGTTTAACTGAAAAAGTCTGGAAAGGAGATTCCATCCCTAACAAACTGGAGTGGCAAATGAAAATGTTAGAATATGCAAAGTTAGCAAGAATGAGAGCAAGACTCTGAGAAGACACAGAACAAACATCCAAAGAGAGTGGGATATTTACAGAGTATATTTAAAAGAACATTGCAAAAATCTAAATTCTCTGGGAGGCCTGAATGGACTTCTGCATGAAATTAGAGAATTGTACAAAATCAATATAACTGAAACAACTTTGGGGAGACAATAGAAAGTGTGTAGCCAAAAATGTAATTTAGAAACCACATTGCGGTGATCGGAAGTCATGATGGAATTTGTTATGTATGAATCTAAATAATTTTTTTCTTTGTGATATGTATGGATTCGGATTTGTTTTGTTTTTGTTGATTCGGATTTGTTTTGTTTTTGTTTTTTTAAACCAATAAAGCTATATATATATAGCTTTATTGGTTTTAAAAAACAAAAACAAAACAAATCCGAATCAACAAAAACAAAACAAATATATATATATGGTGTGTGTGCACCATGTCATGTGATCGATTATAGCTCAGTTGGCAGAGCATAAGACTTTTAATCTCATAGACATGGGTTCAACCCCCATGTTGGACAAACAATTCCTGTATTACAGGGGATTGGATTAGATGACCCTCCTAGTGCCTTCCAGTACTAGAATTCTATGATTGATGATCTCCGGCGGGCTAGGGACAAAGGTGAGAGCTGTTTCCTAGTTCTGCTGGATCTCTCAGCGGCGTTTGATACCATCGACCATAACATCCTTCTGGACCGTCTTGAGGGGCTGGGAGCTGGGGGCACTGTCATACAGTGGTTCCGCTCCTTCCTCCTGGGCCGTGTTCAGAAAGTGGTGGTGGGGGATGAGTGTTCAGACCCCTGGGCTCTCACTTGTGGGGTGCCTCAGGGTTCTGTCCTCTCCCCCATGCTTTTCAACATTTACATGCAGCCGCTGGGAGAGATCATCAGGAGGTTTGGGCTGGGTGTTCATCAGTATGCGGATGATACCCAGCTCTACCTCTCTTTTAAATCAGAACCAGTGAGGGCAGTGAAGGTCCTGTGTGAGTGTCTGGAGGCGGTTGGAGGATGGATGGCGGCTAACAGATTGAGGTTGAATCCTGACAAGACAGAAGTACTGTTTCTGGGGGACAGGAGGCGGGCAGGTGTGGAGGATTCCCTGGTCCTGAATGGGGTAACTGTGCCCCTGAAGGACCAGGTGCGCAGCCTGGGAGTCATTTTGGACTCACAGCTGTCCATGGAAGCACAGGTCAAATCTGTGTCCAGGGCAGCTGTTTACCAGCTCCATCTGGTACGTAGGCTGAGACCCTACCTGCCCGCGGACTGTCTCGCCAGAGTGGTGCATGCTCTGGTTATCTCCCGCTTGGATTACTGCAATGCACTCTACGTGGGGCTACCTTTGAAGGTGACTCGGAAACTACAACTAATCCAGAATGCGGCAGCTAGACTGGTGACTGGGAGCGGCCGCCGAGACCATATAACACCAGTCTTGAAAGACCTACATTGGCTCCCAGTATGTTTCTGAGCACAATTCAAAGTGTTGGTGCTGACCTTTAAAGCCCTAAACGGTCTCGGTCCCGTATACCTGAAGGAGCGTCTCCACCCCCATCATTCTGCCCGGACGCTGAGGTCCAGTGCTGAGGGCCTTCTGGCGGTTCCCTCATTGCGAGAAGCAAAGCTACAGGGAACCAGGCAGAGGGCCTTCTCGGTAGTGGCGCCCGCCCTGTGGAACGCCCTTCCAGCAGATGTCAAAGCGATAAAAAACTACCTGACATTCAGAAGACATCTTAAGGCAGCCCTGTTCAGGGAAGTTTTTAACGTGTGATATTTTACTGTATTTTTGGTTTTTATGTAAGCCGCCCAGAGTGGCTGGGGAGGCCCAGCCAGATGGGCGGGGTACAAATAATAAATTATTATTATTATTATTATTATTATTATTATTATTATTATGAAAGTGGTGAGTAATCAAATACACATTTGATGGTTCATTGTAGCAATAACCAAATTTCCATGGAATATGGATGACCTCTGCACACACCAAGTGATCTCATAAGAGAGAGAAACACCCTTGGTTTCCCCACCTTGGAACTTATATGGGGTGTGTCCAGCAATCATTGCCAGGTGACACAAGGGCAACAAGACCGAGACCCAAATGGATGGAGACATCATCCCTTGCTTGGAAATTCTGTGTGCAATGCCATGAGTCAAAGCCAAGGTTGCACAGCTTCAACTAATTAAGAGAGAGATTGGTACAAAATTCAAAGGAAAAGAAAACAAATAGGCATGGCTGGGCCATGGCTTACTTGACAGGAGGGGTTGGCTAAGGAATAGTATAAAAAGGTGCTCTGGATGAGAGGCTGACATTCACAACAGCTGCACTTCCAGAGATCTCTTTGGTGAACTAGGTAAGTCAGTCTGTGTCTGTGTCTGTGTCTGTGTCTGTGTCTGTGTCTGTGTCTGTGTCTCTGTCTCTGTCTCTGTCTCTGTCTCTGTCTCTGTCCCTCCCTCCCTCCCTCCCTCGTCCTCCTTTCAGGCAGTGGTTACTGGTGCCCATTGGGACTGGCATGGTGGAAGGCCTTAGAAGCAATCTGGTTCCCTCCAATGCTGCTGGACTCCAGCTCCCATCATTCTCCTAACAACTCTCAACACTCTTAACAAACTTCATCTCCAATAATTATTTGGGGGAAGCCAGGACTATTTTTTTCTTGGGGCCTGAAATGTATGGTCTGAATGTGACCTTGGGAGCAATCTGTTCAATGTTCCCATGAGCTGCAAGCATGGCCAATGTTCAAGGATGCTGGGAGTTGCCATCCAACAACATCTAGAAGACACCACATTGGTTACCCCTGGATTAGTCTGAGAGAGATGTTGGATAATTTCTATGCTGACTGGTGGGGCAGGAGGCAAGGAGCCCAACAGCAGGGTTGTTGTGAGAATGAAATGGGGCAGGGGAGGGTCATGTGTGGATGCCTTGTGGGGCTCCCAGGAGGAAAGTTGGGATGCAAATGGAATTGTAAATAAACTGATTCAACAAAAGTAAGCCCAGATCTGTTTCCTACAGGTTCGCTTTGACAACCAAGAAAGATGTGTTCCCGTCAGGACAAAGACCAATGCTACAAGCAGGAGAAAGAGGAAGGGTCCTGCTGTGGTGGCCGGAGGTCTTCCACCAGTGAGGACCGAGGTTCCTGTTGCCTTGGACGGAGAAACAGCGGAGGGTGTCATGGCAATCGTGGTTCATCTGGCTGTCACGGGAAGCAACAAGAGCAGCAGCAGCAACAGCAGCAGCAGCAGGTCTTCCAAGTGCCATCCCAGAAGCTGAAGTAACACCAAGGATAATTCCTAGAAGGGCCTGATTCTGGAAGAATTAGGTGGAATCATTTCAACTACAGTTCCTGAGCATTTGAGGCACTTTCAGCTTTATCTCTGTGCCAAATTCGACCACCCCAATGATCCAAATTCTCAGCTACCTCTTCTCCTCTTCTAAGGGGAACATCTCCTGTGACATTTGGAGCATGAGAAGAGCAAAGAGAGTCATCCAGCTATTTCTATTTGCTGTTCATTTGCACACATGAGAGAATAAATAATAAACAATTAGTAATAATGAACTCCTGAGCTTTGATTTCTTTTAAACTTTTTTATTTTAAGAATCTCTGCATTTCATCCAAAGAATCATCCATTTCAATCCCATGAATGACCAATATGAATGTCATGTTGATGCAGGTTCATAGGAAGTTGCATTCTACTGAAACAGAGCCTTGGTCATCTAGCTCAGTATTGGATACATTGATTATTGTGTACATTATTGTTTACAGTGGCTCTCCAGGGATTCAGGTAAGGGAGGCAGTGATGCTTCTGAATTCCGGTTACTGGGAATCCCAGGAAGGAAGAGTGATCTTGCATAGCCTCCAACATTGATGAAAATAGGGAGGTCCTGTTCCATTATTATTATTATTATTATTATTATTATTATTATTATTATTATCATCATCCTCATCATCATCATCAATATTCCACCCATCTGACTCAGTTGTGAGTCACCCTGGGCAGCTTCCAACATATAAAAACATAATAAACTTCCCTATACAGAGTTTCCTTCAGATGTCTTATAAAGTTGTATAGTGACTTATCTCTTTGGCTCAGGGGGTTGGATAATTCCATACCCTCAAACATTTCTCCCATGAAAATAAGGATGTCCTAAGGAAAAGCGGGACATTCCAGGATCAAATCAGAAACCAGGAGAGCTTCTATAAATCCAGAACTGTCTCTGGAAAATAGGGACATTTGGAGGGTCCACTCTTGGGGTTTTGCACTGTGAAAATAGGATACTGAATGAGATGCCTCATTGGAGTGATCAATCATGATTCTTCTTTGGTTTTTGGGAATGCCAGGTATTGAATCTGGGACATTGGTTTGTTTTTGTCGAAAGCCCGTTTGGAAGGACTTATCCTCAAAGCTTGCTTTTAAACACATTCAATGAACAAACAGACACAAACAAACACATAAAATACCTTACTCTTATACAATGTCACCTTGTTAAAGTTTGTTGGGTCGTATATCTTTTGACCTACTGAGTCTCCTGCAACGGCCCTGCAATAAATTTGATTTATTGCCATTCTGACAAACTTCCAATGGCGCCCACATGCTTCCACTCCATGCGCTGCCACTCTCCTCAGTTGCCAGTGTTAACGAAAAAATCCGAGGCTCCCTTGGACAAAAAACAAACACACCAACCAGGATTACTTGGAGCAAAACAGCATCCTGTAGGCTTGGCCTTTATTGATCTGTTGCAACAGGGTGCTCCCCTCACTTGCAGGAGAGAGGAGACCTTGAAAAATGGTGTGCAAGGCCTTATAAAGACTTTTGAAATTGCCACCCTGTAGATCAAGACCACCCCCAGAAACATCTGTAGCAGGAAACCCCCCCATCATTCAGTTTGTACAAACTTCACACACACTCACACTCACACACTACATACGCTACACTTCTGTTATAAATTCATAGAAAATCAACCATGCATCGGATTTGCACTGTTCTACTTTTATTTTACTCCATGAACGAAGGACTACAAAATGGGGAAGGTTTGATACAGGGCACCATAATCCCTTCACCATCCCAGCACATCCACAGGAGCCCTGCCCAGTTGCTATGCCAACCCTGATGGTCCTAGACAGAAGACAATCAAGATCACAAAGAACTTGCATATGGGAGTGGATTCAGCATGGACTGAAACAAAGGACAATGATCAGATCTTCCCTCAGGGGGCAGGAAACTGCCAACTCCCCTTTGTCTCCTGGAAGTGACTCATGGGGAGGGGGAGAGAAGGGAACCAGCCAGGTGACAGGACACTCAGGTTACCACCACAACTCCTCCCTCAACCCCTCCTTTCTGTAATGTATGCATGATGTTTCTGGGGGTGGGCTTGACCTAGAGGAGGGGGATTTCAAAAGTTTTTATAAGGTCTTGCACACCATTTTTCTGTGTCTTTCCTCTCACCTGCAAGTGAGGGGAGCACCCTGTTGCAACAGTCAATAAAGGCCAAGCCTACAGGTTGCTGATTTGCTCCAGTTTACTCTGGTTGGTGTCTTTACTTTTTGTCCAAGGGAGCCCTCGGATTTTTCTGGTAACACATCATACATACATCACAGAAGGGGTGTAACCTAAGACCACCCCTCAGATACATCACACCTACATCACAGAAAAGGCGGTCTAAAACAGAAATTTTAATATTGTTTTTCTCCTGTCCTTGTTTATCTCCTGTCTGGCAGGTTATTTGATTGGATTTCCTGGGTAGCCTGGCCAGTCTTTTGTAATGACAAATACTTAGTTCCTGGGCCATGTCACAGGCTCACACCCTATTCAAACACAGACATACCCTTAAGAGAGGATTTGTGAAGGAAAAGACACTGGGGAGGCTTTTCCATTTTGACCTCGCAGAGAAAAGATTTGGTCAGTTTAGGAATCAAAATGGTTCCAGGTTGGCCTTCCTGTGCTGATCTATGTATGTGCTTGGTTGGTACACTTATGAACATTACCATATATTTAAGACCATAAAATTCCTATCACACCAGATAATAGCAGAGTTCACACGCAGCATAAAATGGCTTGTCTGTGTGGACGTGGTGTCCTCAATAACTCAGCTCGACACCAGTGCTTCTAATCTAAAACTCTTTATTTAGAAACATTCAAAACAGAAAAGAAAAACCTACAGAATTTAGCTGCATGTTCGCAGCTTTCTGCCTCTTGACGACCTTGCTGACATTCTCAGACAGACTGCTCTCCAGAGAGAGCTCAGCCCCCACAGAGCACAGATCAAAAGAAAAAAGCACAGATCATGTGGGCAGTGCACCCAGTTGATAAGAACCACACTCCTGGAGTGTTAACTCCTGACAGTCCAGAACCACAACACACCTGAAGCCCATCTGATGACAACCAGTTGAGTCCACAGGGACACCACAGATCCAACCCAAAGGAAGGACTGTAACTCACTGGTAAAACTGCTGTTTTGCATGAAGGAGGGGCTAGGTCCAATCACTAGAAAGCTGCAGCTGCCAATCAGTGTAACTGACCTTGAGCTAGATGGACCAATCATCTGCAACAGGGGTGCCAATTTGAATGAAGTATTGTGGGGGGCCAGTTAAGCCACACCCCACACCATTTGAATGGCAATGTCCATTAACTTCTTGGGGGCCCAGTCCCCTCAAATATTTTATTGGAGGGAGAAGCCACTACGGCTCTTAGGAATTGGCTTCTATGATCTACAACCCTAAGGAGAGCATTAGACATTCTTCTATATATTTTCCTAATCAGACTTTCTGGCTAACCTCATGTCATGTGATAGTCAGGTTCTGTTTGTTTGGCAAGGAATTAGACAAGATGACTCACTTGGGTGTTTTTGGAAAAGGTGGAAGCTGGGAGGAGATTCGAAAGAACACCTCTGTCTGAAATAAGAACGGATGTACAAAGGTACAAAGTGAACCGTTCACTGAAGAGGTCAAATTTAAATCAAGTTTTCTTAAAAGCCACCTGCATATTCCACCGTGGAAGAAGAATATAGGAAGCTCCTTTATACTGAGACCGTAGGTCCATCATTCTAGCTGAATAATGGAAGAAGGATCCCAAGTTTAGCCAAAAGCGTCTCCAATTGAAAAAAGAACACATGGGAAAGGATGGGAAACCTCTTCCTCATTCTGAGGCCCTAGAGAGATGCAGCCAGTCACAGTAGGCCATAGTGGGCAAGATTATCTAGGCGGCTTCCTATTTTGGGAGGACTCCTAAATCAGTGGCAGAGAACCTTCTTTATGAAGAAGGTCTCAGGTTCATTCCCCAGCATTCCCCAGCATTTCCCATAAGTTTTGTGTAAGGACTACCTGCAGAGCTTGGGAGCAGAGAGGACAATGTGGTTGAAGAGTAGGAACATTATGTGTGTATGGAGAAGTGAAGATAGGAAAAGAACACCATGACACTGAAAGGCTTGCAGGAAAGAAGTTTTTAATGCCTTGAAAGAAGTAGTCATATCAGGAAAATGAAAGACTGATGTTTCCCATGCCAGAGGAAGGTCTGGCTCATCATCTGGAAAAGACAGCAACCATTTGCTTTGCAAGAAGATATGTTGAAGAGGTGTTGGTCATTGTGGGTTGGGATTTCAGGTCTTTTTGGAGGCATCTACTTTGGAGGGCACTTCTGCTGAGTACTTCCACCGCCGCCACCACCGCAACATCCGCCGCTGCTTCCACCGCTACTTTGACCGCTGCTCCTGCCACCGCATCCTCCTCCTCCGCTGCTGCTTCTGCTTTGAGAAGATCCACCTCCACGGCCACCACAACAACCTCCACCACCTCCACCACCACCACTGCCACCACTACGGCAGCCTCCTCCACTCCTCTGGCTTTGTTGAGATGATCCACCTCCACCACCACGGCCACCACAACAGCCTCCTCCTCCTCCATGGCCACCACCACCATGACAGCCTCCTCCTCCTCCACCACCACTTCTGCCGCCACAACAGCCACCTCCTCCTTGTTGTTGTTGTTGTTGGCTCATCTTTGCTATGGCTTTGATAACTTCTGGAGGGAGAGAAAGAGAGAAAGACTAATGTCATTTTTGATCCAGTTTCTCCAAGGGAGCCGCTTTTGGGGTATTCTGTAAAGCAGGTATGTGATCCTCCAGATGTTGTTGGACTAGAACAGACATAGGCCAACTCTCGCCCTCCAAATGTTTGGGACTACAATTCCCATCATCCCTGACCACTGGTTCTGTTAGCTAGGGATGATGGGAATTGTAGTCCCAAACATCTGGAGGGCCAGAGTTGGCCTATGCCTGGACTAGAACTCTCATTTTCCTTCTTCCATTTGCCATGCTGGTTGCTGATGCTAGACATAAGAGTCCAATAACATCTGGGAGTCCAGAGGTTCCCTACCTTTGATAGACATCTTTTCCTAGACCAGCAGGGTTGCCACGTGAGGAACATTCCAGACCCTGATATTTTAGAGCCCAAACCTGTGACCCTGGGGTGGTTCCTTGTGATGTTATGGTGTGGGTCCTGGAGACTGAGGTCAATTGAGAGAGAAAAGCAAACAGGGCAGACCCTCCCCAAGTATCTGGGCTGTCATTTGCAGCCAGCTCCTTTTGAGATGAAGCTTGCAAATCTTCTGAATGAATTATTACTTCTACTTCCACTATTATTCTTATTGGCATTCTTCCACACCTGGAGATTCAGGCCTCCACCAGGCATTTGAAGGGAGTCAAAGAAAACCTGGAGACTTTAGGTTAGACCTGGAGGTTTGGCAACCCTGTTGATCATCAGTGAGAAACCTCAGGCCCTCCAGATGTTTTTGGACTCCAACCCCCATCATTCTTTGCCTATCAGTCATGCTGGCTAGGAGTGATGGGAATCAGGGACCAACAACATCTGGAGGGATACAAGTTCCCCCTTCCCTATTTTATACCTTTATATGTATGTTTCATATATAATCCCAGATTGGTTCAGACATGTTCTTTAAATATACTAGAATATTTCCCAAGGAAATTTATTTCCCACCAGTGGTGGACATGCAAAGTCAGCAACATTCACAATTCAGGCTCGTACAATATTTATCCTTGCACCTTCGGGTTTAGAGGGTGCCCCAGAGAGATCTTTCCCTACAACACAGATGCCTCTGAATTGAGAAGCTTTCTTCCCAAATCAACATTGCTTTTAGAACAATTGACAGTTTTCAAATGTGTTTTCAGAAATCAAGATTTGTTCCTTGTCCCCACTCCAGTCCAGCCAATCTAACCAGGCACAAAAAGAAATGCCATAAAAACCCCTCTGAATTTCCAGCTACATCCTGATTTTAGAGCCATTTATAGACAGCAGTCAAGCTCTCACAAAATGCTATGTCAATCGAGAAATCCCATTACTCAGCGCTAAAACACATGCTTTGTATATCAAATCCCTGCTCAGTTGTTTTTTTTTAAAAAAAGCATCTCCATCATAGATTTGCCACCGCCAAATACTCATGGACAACCATAGCTGGTCAGAGGAGGAACAGCTAGGTGAAATGGACCAACAGTTTGACTAAGAGAGGGAATGCACCCATAGCTCTGTGGGTAGCACAATTGCTTTGCATGCAGAAGAAGGCCACAGGTTCAATCAGACAGGGCTGGGTCTGCAGAGCCTGTACCAGTTAAGAGAGACAACATTGAGCAATCTGTAGCCAATGGTCTGGCTCCATACAAGGCAACTTCGTTTGTTCCTTTCTATGGAGGAGGACTGTGGCTCAGAAGTAGAGCATTGGCTTTGTATGCAGAAGGTCCCAGGTTCAATCCCTGGATCCTCCAGGAAGGGTTGGGAGAAGATCCAGTCTGAAACCCTGGAGAGCTGCTGCCCATTAGAATAGGCAGCACTGAGCTATAAAAACCCAACAATCTAATCAAGATAAAGGCCATTCAAAGGTTCAGCACATCACTAGGAATTCCATCAGGCTGTAGCAAGGGGAGAGATGGGTCTTCAGGGCCTCTTCCCCTTCCTTGCTAAAGGAAAAGTTTCATCAGGCTCATCCCACCACTATTGTTTACAGCAGCCATTGCATCAGGATGGAATACAAATCCCATCATCCTTTACCTTTGGTTTGGCTTCCAGTGGATGATGAAACTTGGGAGCCCAAGTATCTAAGTCCCAAGTTGTTAATGAGTTTATAACATATCACAAGCATCTTGAATTTGGTTTGGTAAAATATTTTCATGAAAACAAAGTAAGACAAAAGAGTCTACTGGATTCTGACATATCCCCATCTTATCCAGCATGCTGTTCTCATAGTGGCCATCCAGATGTCTCAATGGGAAGCCCATAAACTTTTCCTGAGCACAACAGCTTCCCAGTAACTGGAATTCAGAGCCAAACAGCCTCTGCCAGTGGAGGTAGAACATAGCCATCATGACTAGCAGCCATTGACCTCTCCGTTCACAAATCTGGAAAGCTATTGGTCCTACTCAATTAGATTTGGCAGAAGGATTCCTTGAAGAATGATAGATCCATTGACAGTCCAGAGAAAAGCGAGGTCCTCATACTTACCCGGTCAATCACTGAGAAGACGTTGTTGTCAAGTCAAGTGTTGTCGAGCGAATGAGGATCCCTTGGAACAAAAGAGCTTTTTATACCATCTCCAGACATTCCATTTCAGGCACCAGAGACATTCTATTAGAATTTTTGACGCACCCATGGCCTCACATTTCATTAACTCCCCACCATCTTGCATTAATGAGTTTTGACTCATTCCTACATGAGATTCCTATCTTCCGTTACACTTGAGTATGTTATCTTGAGTATGTTATGCACCTGTGTCTGTGGGTGCCTTGTGTCAGGATGCGACACCTGACTTCACTATCTAGCCCTATCCACATGGACTGGCAACTGCTCTTGAGGGTCTCAGGGAGGGAGTCTCTCCTAGAATTACCTGGAAGTGTTGTTGTTTGAACCTAGGACCTTCTGTATGAAAGGAAGATGCTTTGCTACTGGGCCTTGGTCCCAATATAGAACATAAGGAATTGTCTTACACCAAGTCAGTCTGCCTGTTGTCTTTGTCCATGGAGTTTTCTTGGCAGGGATATTGGAGTGGCTTGCTGGTTATCCTCCCCCAGGTGGATCATGTTTGGTCAAAACTCTCCACTATGACCTGTTCATCTTGGGTGCCCTGCTCGGCATAGTTCATAGCTTCTCTGAGTTATTCAAGCCCCTTCGCCACGGCAAGGCAGTGATCCATAAAGGGGCTGGAGGAGACTCTTGAGAGTCCCATGGACTGCAAGAAGATCAAACCTCTCCATTCTGAAGGAAATCAGCCCTGAGGGCTCACTGGAAGGACAGATCGTGAAGCTGAGGCTCCAATACTTTGGCCACCTCATGAGAAGAGAAGTCAGTCTGCAGTGTTGCCAATGTAACAGGGAGGATAAGAGGAGATATGATACAAAAAGTGAATAAGGAGTGGGCTATCTTTAAGGAATACATCAAAATTTATGTGGAAAAAGTAGAATTTCTGACAGATATTGAGTTAATCCAGAAAATGATTAGAGTGAAAGGAGAGTAAAGTCAAGATAGAAAAAGAGATTAAAGAAATAATGAAATGTGTTTAAGCTAGTTGGAAAAATAAAGTAGCGTAACAAGAACGGCTGGAAGTCACTTGGTGGGTGTCTGTGTGGGGTAGGTATGTAGGTATGTTGATATGTATAGTATAGGTAGGTATTATATAGAGTAATGTAGGTATGTTTTATGTTATGAAAATAAGGTAGTGTGTTGTGTATGTGTATTGTGTAAATGTATATGTATATGTATGCGTTTTATATGTTAATAAATTTTAAAAAGTCAGTCTGCAGTGTTTCAGACAGGGTGCCTTTCTAAGCTCTAGTTAGGGAGGCTGCTCTGCCACTAAGCTACCTTTATACATAGCTGTCAACTTACAGATTTGAAAATAAGGGACCAGCAGCCTTGAAAATAAGGGATCAGCAGCCCAAATAAGGGATTTTGCTTAGCTTATGCACGTCGGGGCTGCTGTCATCCTGGCACGAGGAGTTCCATCGGCCTTTCCCCGCCCGAGAGAGAGGGAGGGAGAGAGACTCTCGCCCGTGAGCCCGGCATGAGGCAGTTGCGGCAGTGCTGCGGCCGTTGAAGTGCCGCCCTTCTGCGTCCCTCCGCATCCCCTCCCAGTGGCATAGCGTGGGTTGTCAGCACCCGTGGCAAGGCAAGTAATTTGCGCCCCCTAACCCGTGGATTTTAGTAGGGGCAGAGAGCTGCGAGTGCGCGTGCCCCGATGTTGCGCCTGGTGCAGCAGGCCCCCCCTGCACCCCCCACGCTACGCCACTGTCCCCTCCTCTTCCTCCTCCCTCAGGCTGCCTCCTCAGCCTCTGCTGTTGCTGCCTCCAGCTTCCCCTGGTAGTGCGGCGGAAGTCTCGCAAGAGAGGGGCTACCTGCCTGCCCGCCGCCACCCGTCTCCTCACGACGTGCCCCTGAGGGGGAAAAGGGAGAGACGGAGAAGCGGCAGCTCGTGTGCGCTCTCTCTCTTGTGGCGGAGGACCCTGAGCCGCTGCTTCCCTCCTGAGCCGGGTGAGCATGAAACCCAGGAAATTTAAAGGACATCATCAATCCGGGACAGCAGCAGGAAATGGCGCTGAGATAAGGCAGTTTCCCACCAAATAAGGGACGGTTGACAGCTATGCCTTTATATTACTGCTCTGCCACAGTGCTATTGTCCTTAGCCTTAAAATCAAGTGAGATTTTAGCCCCTCTTCTTGAATAAAAGGCTGGTTTACACAGGAGGCTGTTTTCTGCAGAGTCAGACCACTGGTCCATCAATCCCTGTGTTAAACACACTGAAAGGGCATTGAGTCTTTGGACTGTACCTGGCACTTGCTGCATGCTCTGCCACTAAGCTATGAACGTTCCTGTTGCTTCCTTGTAATCATTTACCATTGGTTGCTCAGATATTTTTATATTCCTGTCTTATACAGTGGCATGGGGGCAGACGGGGCTCATCATATTCAGAAGGTAGTTCATCTAGGAGAAGGAAAACTGTGATCCAAATCTCTCCTGCCTTGCAGTTATACTCATTCGTGAGAAAGGCTTCGGAAGTGACCCCTGGGGAAAAAGCCATTCCTGCTGCCTTGCGGGTTACCATCAGGAGAAGAAACCCTACACAAATACGGAGTGGAGTCCTTAAGAAGGTTAGATAGTGTCTTCTACGTCTCCTTTGAGAACTTCTTGCAGGCAAACAATTTCCCAGGTTCAATACCGGGCAATCCCACAAGAACAAAAGAAGAATCAGGATAGATCAGGCCAATGAGGCATCTCATCCTGTATCCTATTTTCATAGTGCAAAACCCTAAGAGTGGACCCTCCACGTGTCCCTATTTTCCAGAGACAGTTCTGGATTTATAGATGCTCTCCTGGTTTCTGATTTGATCCTGGAATGTCCCGCTTTTCCTTAGGACATCCTTATTTTCATTGGAGAAATGTTTGAGGGTATGGAATTATCCAACCCCTGGGCCAAAGAGATAAGTCACTATACAACCTTCATAAGACATCTGAAGGAAACAACGTATACTGAAGTTTATTATGTTTTTATATGTTGGAAGCTGCCCAGGGTGACTCACAACTGAGTCAGATGGGTGGAATATTGATGATGAGGATAATAGTAATAATAATAGTAATAATAATAATAATAATAATAATAATAATAATAATAATAATAATAATATAGGACCTCCCTATTTTCATCAGAGAAATGTTGGAGGCTATGCAAGAGCACTCTTCCTTCCTGGGATTCCCAGCAACTGGAATTCAGAAACATCACTGCCTCCCTTACCTGAATCCCTGGAGAGCCACTGTAAACAATAATGTACACAATAATCAATGTATGCAATACTGAGCTAGATGGCCAAGGTTCTGTTTCAGTAGAATGCAACTTTCTATGAACCTACTCAACATGACATTGACATTGTTCATTCACGGGATTGAAATGGATGATGCTTTGGGTGAAATTCAGAGATTCTTAAAATAAAAAAGTTTAAAAGAAATCAAAGCTCAGGAGTTCATTATTACTAATTGTTTATTATTTATTCTCTCATGTATGCGAATGAACAGCAAATAGAAATAGCTGGATGACTCTCTTTGCTCTTCTCATGCTCCAAATGTCACAGGAGATGTTCCCCTTAGAAGAGGAGAAGAGGCAGCTGAGAATTTGGAGCATTGGGGTGGTCGAATTTGTTGCAGGGATAAAGCTGACAGAATGTATTGAGAGTGTCTCAAGTGCTCAGCAACTGGTGTTGAAATGACTCCACCTAATCCCTGCAGATTTAGGCCCTTTTAGGAATTCTCCTTGGTGTTATTTCAGCTTCTGGGATGGGACTTGGAAGACCTGCTGCTGCTGCTGTTGCTGTTGCTGCTCTTGTTGCTTCCCATGACAGCCAGATGAACCACGATTGCCATGACACCCTCCGCTGTTTCTCCGTCCCAGACAGCAAGAACCTCGGTCCTCACTGGTGGAAGACCTCCGGCCACCACAGCAGGACCCTTCCTCTTTCTCCTGCTTGTAGCATTGGTCTTTGTCCTGACGGGAGCACATCTTTCTTGGTTGTCAAAGCGAACCTGTAGGAAACAGATCTGGGCTTACTTTTGTTGAATCAGTTTATTTACAATTCCATTTGCATCCCAACTTTCCTCCTGGGAGCCCCACAAGGCATCCACACATGACCCTCCCCTGCCCCATTTCATTCTCACAACAACCCTGCTGTTGGGCTCCTTGCCTCCTGCCCCACCAGTCAGCATGGAAATTATCCAACATCTCTCTCACACTAATCCATGAGTAACCAATGTGGTGTCTTCTAGATGTTGTTGGATGGCAACGCCCAGCACCCCTGAACATTGGCCATGCTTGGGGCTGATGGGGACATTGGCGAGCAACAGATTGCTCCCAAGGTCACATTCAGACCATACATTTAAGGCCCCAAGAAACAACTTTAAACAGTCATGGCCTCCCCCAAATAATTTTAGGAGCTGTAGTTTGTTAAGAGTTCTGAGAGTTGTTAGGAGAATGATGGGAGCTGGAGTCCAGCAGCATTGGAGGGAACCAGATTCTAAGGCCTTCCACCATGCCAGTCCCAATGCGCACCAGTCACCACTGCCTGAAAGGTGGACAAGGAAGGGAGGGAGGGAGGGAGGGAGAGAGAGAGAGAGAGAGAGAGAGAGAGAGACTTACCTGGTTCACCAAAGAGATCTCTGGATGTGCAGCTGTTGTGAATGTCAGCCTCCCATCCAGTGCACCTTTTTATACTATTCCTTACCCAACCCCTCCTGTCGATTGAGCCATGGCCCAGCCATTCTTATTTGTTTTCTTTTCCTTTGCATTTTGTACCAATCTCTTTCTTAATTAGTTGGAGCTGTGCAACCTTGGCTTTGACTCATGGGATTGCACACAGAATTTCCAACAAGGGATTATGTCTCCATCCATTTGGGTCTCGGTCTTGTTGCCCTTGTGTCACCTGAGCAATGATTGCTGGACACACCCCATATGAGTCCCAAGGTGGGGAAACCAGGGGTGTTTCTCTCTCTTATGAGATCACTTGGTGTGGGCAGAGCTCATGCACATTCCATGGAAACTCAGTTATGGGTACAATGAACCAAAAGTACACATTCAATTACTCACCTTCTCTGTCAGAAAATTGTAGGACTGGAAGGCACTAGGAGGGTCAAGTAGTCCAATAACCTGTAATATGGAAATTGTTTGCCTAATATGGGGCTTGAACCCATGAGCCTTAGATGAGGAGCCTCATGCTCTATCGACTGAGCTATCCTGCAGCCCACGCGCACTGGTGTGACAGGAGTCTGCAGGATTTCCTGAAGTGGTGTCTTTCATCTCTACAGTGATGGCCACCAACTTGTATGGCTTTAAAAGGGGATTCAACAAGTTAGTGCAGATCAGACTAACAGTGGCTCCAAGCCATGAGAGCTATGTTCTCCCACTGTTATATGCTGTATGCCTGAGCATAATACCAGTCACTGGGAATCATCAGTAGGAAGAATTGCTGCTTGTGGGCTTCCCATTGTGGGTCATTTGATTGGCCAGGATGCTGAACTAGATTGGTCATTGACTTGACCCAGAGATATATCAAACATCAGTCATAAAAACAAGATTCCATGGAATCTCCTGGCCTCCCACCCTCCCTTTTGTGACTCCTGTTATTTATCATTTCTTTCTGCATCTTTTATGATAGTCCAAATCATTTACATCTCCTTTGTATCCAGAATTCACCCTTAAACTACAAGTGATATTCAAATCCCTACTAACGATTTTAACTGTTTACAATGGTCTTTAAGATGTTATAAATTTTCCCCATTCCTTATTGAAATTTTGGCCTTCCTGATTTCTGATTCTTCCGGTCCTTTTGGACATTTCAGCATCGTCCATCAACTTCATCTGCCATTCTTCTCTAGTAAGGACTTGGTCTTCTTTCCATCTCTGGTTGGTTTTATTCTCTTATGACATAACAATGAGAGAGGGGGCTCTCCCATTCATGCTCTGCCTGTCGCTTTCCTTGCAGTATTTAATAGTTGACTGAGAGACCTGGCTGTTAGGTTAGATGGGCCTAGATGATCCAGCAGGTACATTCTTATGATCCAGTGGGCTTTCTTTTTTATGTCTGGTAGGCACTGACAAACCCCTCATCCTATAAGACCATCCAATTGGCTGTAGTACAGTGGTACCTCGGGTTAAGTACTTCGTTCCGGAGGTCTGTTCTTAACCTGAAACTGTTCTTAACCTGAAGCACCACTTTAGCTAATGGGGCCTCCTGCTGCAGCCGCGCTGCCGGAACACGATTTTGGTTCTCATCCTGAAGCAAATTTCTTAACCCGAGGTACTATTTCTGGGTTAGCGGAGTCTGTAACCTGAAGCGTATGTAACCTGAAGCGTATGTAACCGGAGGTACCACTGTATGTGTATGGTAAGATGTGTAAACCATTCGATTGAAAAGCTCTCCAAACCGTGTACAAATAAAACTAAAATCCACAACCCAATTAAAAACAAATTACACAAAAGCATTATCATGGAACACAACATATGTGCACTCCCATAATCCCTAGACAAAATTTTATTGCTCCTTCATTCAATCATAGATTTGTAGAGCTGGAAGAGGTCACAGGGGTCATCTATTTGAAACCCCAGCAATGCAGGAATCACAGCTAAAAAATCCCTGATAGAGGACTTTCCAACCTCTGTTTAGAAACCTCCAAGGAAAGCGAGTCTTACGTAGTCCATTCTATTGCTGAACGGCTTGTAATGATTCAGTCATTTATTATATGGTCACAGACCCATTAAAACGAAACACAGAAAGTGTGAAACATGATCATTTAAACATTCACTTGTTCTATTATAACTCTGTGGCTTTCATGCTACTGACACCAATGCTTCCCCCCCCTAAAAAAAATATTGAGGGGTACTCTCATTTTGACTCAAGAAAATCACCATTTTATAGTTCAAATCGGGGGGAAATAAATACAGGAAATGAACCAAAGTACAACGATTCACAAAATGATTAGGAGTATGCGTACCTCCAGGAAAAAAGCATTGAGTATTACTATACTAGTAACAGAGAAATCACTCCTGATGATTCACAGCAATGATGGCCCATGTGTAGCCTTAGATGATCTACTATTATGACACTGTCACAAGGAAGGAAATGACACTCGTAGACTGCTGGAACTGTCCCTTTAACAAGACTACAATGAGATCATTGGAGCTGCGAGGAAGGCATAATGGTGTGTGCAGCTGAAGTTTCCATTTAACGAAATGGAAACGGGAAATGAAGTCTTCTTATGCAACCTATAAAAGCCACAGTGAGGAAGATAGAAAGATCTGCCTTCCTCTGAGTCAGATCATTGGTTGGCTCTGCATTTTCTACAGCAGTGGTGGCCAAACTTAGCACTCCAGCTATTTTGGGACTACAACTCCCATCACCCCTAGCTAACAGGACCAGTGGTCAGGGATGATGGGAATTGTAGTCCCAAAACACCTGGAGAGCCGAGTTTGGCCACCACTGGTCTACAGTGACTGGCAGTAGCTCTCCAGACTTTCCCTGCCCTACCTGAAGATGCCAGGGATTTAACCTGCAACCTTCTGTATGCAAAACAGATGCTCTGTCTTCAAATTATGGTCCTTCCCCTAAAATGGATTCTAGTCCTCATGGTTGTGAATTAAGGGCCAGTTTAAATAGGAAACTGAGTTATACTGATTCAATCCATTGGTCTATCTAGCTCAGGATTGTTTACACTGAGTGGCAATGGCTGTCCAGGATTTCAGGCATGGGACATACCTTTTTAATATTTTTTAATTATTATTTGATTTTAAAAAGTATAAACATACAACAAACAACAATTCAGAATCCAAATATCAAGATGACTCTGAATCTCCTGACTTCCCCCCATCCCTTCCATGGGTCCATATGACAATATTTACAACTGCATATCAATACAATCCAAATTTTTCCCTTCTAATTTATCCACAATTTTCGTTTCTTTGCAAGTGTGATTAGAATCCTGCCAATGTTTTGACCTGCTTGCAATGGTCTCGTAAATAAATTGTATTTTTCCCCCATTCTTTTTTTTTTTTTAAAAGTTCTTGTCTTCTTGATTTCCGAGCTTCCCAGTTAATTTTGCCATTTCGGCATAGTCCACCATCTTGGTTTGCCATTCTTCTCTGGTCGGGGTTGACTCTTTTTTCCATCTCTGGGCTAGAAGCATCTATGCCGCTGTTGTCCCATACATTAACAATCTTTTCTGGTCATTTTGTAGGGCCATAGCAACCCCCCCCCCAAGGCCTTTCTGAGAAAGGAGAGGTCCGTCAGGGGAACAAGGCTGGCATTGATGGAACAGGCTCAAATGTTTATTATTCAAGGTTGTAAAGAGATAAGCAGACTCAGGAATGCACATTGCCATGGTGTGGTGAGGCTGGTGGGGCCATTGCAGGAAGGAAGGGGGTCAAGCCCATATAAGGACATAGGAAGTTGCTATAACTTTTGATTTCCCAGAAATCAGGTGGTTTTACAAGAAATCAGGTGGTATTGTATTTTGCAAATCTATAAAAAGGAGGCACACCCTGACTGGGGTGTGCAGATTGCAAACTCATTGCTCTGTACCTTTGTTCTGCATATGCATTTCAAATAAATCCTGTTAAATCCTGCAAGGTTGGTTGCCACTTTGTGTGAATCTGTCCTCCGAGGACCCAATAGCAGATATGGAAAATGTCCAACATTTCCGACATCCCGAAGTGCTGGAGATTGAAGCTGGCACCTTCTGCATGCAAAGCAGATACTCTACCAGTGAGCTACTGAACTTCCCCTGATATTTCTTCCTGCTTCCATGGTCACCAGTTGCTGACGACAGCAAAGCAAAGAAAAATGGTAGATGTTTGTAAAGTACAGCAGAACTGCAATTTTTTAATCACTTTAGTTAAAACAGATTTAAGAATAAAACAAAGACAATAGAAAACCATCTTCATTATTGAGAAAAATATATCTAAAAGCTTAAGGGCTTCCTATCTGGTCATCTGTTTGGCCACTGTGAGAACAGGATTCTGGGCTAGAGAGGTCTTTGGTCTGATCCAGCAGCTGCGCTCTTAGCCCATACTCATGCACAATGCTGAAGATTTTAATCTGGATTCAATCTTCTATGGGCTCAGGAGACTGTCTGTTAAGGGCTTGCTGTCAATCTTAATGAAACATTCTCCCCTCCCACAGACATATACAGATCATTACATGGCGACGGTGCTCTGCGCATGTAATTTACCACCCTCCCTTCCAGCAGTAGTGTGTCTGCTCATGTCAATCACACCAAGAGCAGATGGAGGAACAGATTAAGTGTGGATGCATTTAGGGTTTGCTTTGGAATTTGAGCTGAATATTTGGGACGTGATATCCATTGAAATCAAAGAAAAAAATTAAAATGACTTTTCTCAGGAGGCCAGAATCCTTCTGGACAGCAAAATCTCAAGAAAGGCTTAACGATATTTATGTACCATATATATGTGACTACGGTGGCAAGGATTCAGAAATGGAAGGAGGCGAGAACACACTCAAAGGAAGAATGGTTGATGATGATGATGATGATGATGATGATAATAAATTTATTCATACCCTGCCCATCTGGCTGGGTTTCCCCAGCCACTCTGGGCGGCTCCCAACAGAATATTAAAAACACAATAAAACATCAAAAATTAAAAACTTCCCTAAACAGGACTGCCTTCAGATGTCTTCTAAAAGTCAGATAGTTTTTTATTTCCTTGACATCTGACGGGAGGGAGTTCCACAGTGCAGCCGCCACCACTGAGAAGGCCCTCTGCCTAGTTCCCTGTAACTTCATCGCTAACCCTCGTGAGGGAACTGCCAGAAGGCCCTCAGCGTTGGACCTCAGTGTCTGGGCTGAACGATGAGGGTGGAGACACTCCTTCAGGTATACTAGGTCGAGGCTGTTTAGGGCTTTAAAGGTCAGCACCAACACTTCGAATTGTGCTCAGAAGCGTACTGGAATACGTAGCAATGGCAAAATGGACAGCACCAATAAAAGATACAAATTTAGAATCTTTTAAAGAAGACTGGAAACCATTTCTGGTCCATATAAAAAGTTATTTCTCATATGCGAACACCATAGCGTGGATTGAAGTGCAAGAAAACAGCAGAATATATTAAGAAACATGTTGGAGAGGATGAAATAAAATAAGACGGAACCTTAAAATGCAATTGTATGCAGTTTGGGTTATAAACATCAAAATTGGGTGAAGGGGGGAGTAACTAGTTTTGCTGAATTGGAATATAGTTGTTGAGTAACAAATGTAATTTTCTATATGGAAATAAAGTAAAATATTATTATTTGAAAAAATGGAATTTGGGCTGAATTTAGAATCTGGGTAAAATTAGCAAGAATGAGCATCTTAGGAGCAACTGTTGAGAGATTCCCCCTTAGATGTCCCTCTCTGGACCCAGGAAGAGGTTGGCATTTTTTGGAGGTGTTGAGTAAACATTCCAGGTTGATGAGCAGGATATTATAGTGAGATTAAGCATTTAGGTGTCCACCCAATGGCAAACAGGTATGAGACTTGAGTGACTGGTTTGCTCGAGGGAGGAAGAGTCATGCAATTGTGTGGGATGCTTATCGGTGAACTTGATTCAGGAGAATGTGGGCCAACTTCATCCCAGGTTGGGGAAAAAAAAGTTCAGAGGGATTTAGGATGCGGCCTCCTATCTAAAAATAAAGGAAGATTCCGGTCGTCATCATTGAAAATGCAGGGCTGATTGAAATAGGCAGCTTGTGCCCCCGAACAGGGAGAACAGCCTTAAATGGAGCCAGACCAGAGTCACTGAAGGCAGTGGCTGTCGCTCCGCCTTGTGCCAGAGAGTTTTGTAAAGCCATTTCTGACCCTTGGGGAGGAGAGGGGGTTGCGGTCTAGCCCCTCCCCCAAGCGCGGGGGCTGGCATTTGGCCCCCGCGAGATCTGTGGGAATCCCTGGGCGTGCTTTCCACCCGCCCACCAATCGGCGGGCTGGGGAGGTGTGGCCTAGCATTCTTAAGGCCAGGCACGCCCAGGGACCTCCCTCTTTACTCCTGGCCAGCTGAGGTAGACATAGGTAGGTATGACCTTGCTATGGACTTCGGTTGGTCGCCGCAAGGGGCCTGGTAGGAATTTTTCCAAGTTGGCGAATTTACGGCCTTCTGGTTTTTTCGCCTACCTCGTAGCAAACATCACAACTTTCCTCAGTATTGGCAGTTAGGCATTGGCTGGGGTTCTATTGTTATGCAAATGGATGGGGGGGAAGGTACGCCATCACCTTCCCCCAAGAAAAGGGGTAGTCCGGTAGAGGACTCCGGGGGGCATTGTCTTGTCCGAAACCTTGGAAGGTAAGGGCCTCTGGCACGCCCCCAAGCGGTGACACCCGTGGGATCCTAGTTGGCGTACTTCAACAGGACCCCCACGGTTTGTGTTAACCCTTCCCGGTCACCATGCCGGGTAGTGGATAGGAGCCAATGCCTAAGGCCAATACCTTCAATTCTCTAATCAATAAAGTTGTGGCCTTTTCATGCCCAATTAAAACTTAAACTATGTGTCCTGTGTCTTTATTTCTCATGGGGGAGGGGAATTGACACGCAAGTTGTAATTAACAGCACATGAGGTGAAGAAAGACTTCCTGTTTCCTGTCCTGAACCAGATCTCCCAGTTGACCTCAAACAGTGCTGAATTTTAGGGGAATCGCGGAACACTAATCTCCCAGATGACCTTGACTTTTCTACCATGCTTCTAAGGCAGGGTTCAGCAAACTTTTTCAGCAGGGGGCCGGTCCACTGTCCATCAGACCTTGTGGGGGGCCGGACTATATTTTGAAGAAGAAAAATGAACAAATTGCTATGCCCCACAAATAACCCAGAGATGCATTTTAAATAAAAGCACACATTCTACTCATGTAAAAACACCAGGCAGGCCCATTTTAAATAAAAGGACACATTCTACTCATGTAAAAACACACTGATTCCCGGACCATCCGCGGGCTGGATTTAGAAGGCGATTGGGCCTTAGTTTGCTGCGCAGTGAACCTTCTTGCTGTTCTGGCTTCTGGGATAGCTGCGCAGCCTGCATTCACTCCATAAGACGCACACACATTTCCCCTTACTTTTTTTTTGGGGGGGTGTGCGTCTTATAGAGCAAAAAATATGGTACGTCTAAGAATGTAAGTTTTTTTGATGTTGAAATATGGTCTGAAGCTCAACATCAAAAAAACGAAGATAATGGCCACTGGTCCCATCACCTCCTGGCAAATAGAAGGGGAAGAAATGGAGGCAGTGAGAGATTTTACTTTCTTGGGCTCCATGATCACTGCAGATGGTGACAGCAGCCACGAAATTAAAAGACACCTGCTTCTTGGGAGAAAAGCAATGACAAACCTAGACAGCATCTTAAAAAGTAGAGACATCACCTTGCCAACAAAGGTCTGTAGAGTAAAAGCTATGGTATTCCCAGTAGTGATGAATGGAAGTGAGAGCTGGACCATAAAGAAGGCTGATAGCCGAAGAATTGATGCTTTTGAATTCTGGTGCTGGAGGAGGCTCTTGAGAGTCCCATGGACTTCAAGAAGAACAAACCTATCCATTCTGAAGGAAATCAGCTCTGAGTGCTCACTGGAAGGACAGATCCTGAAGCTGAGGCTCCAATACTTTGGCCACCTCATGAGAAGAGAAGACTCCCTGGAAAAGACCCTGATGTTGGGAAAGATGGAGCGCACAAGGAGAAGGGGACGACAGAGGATGAGATGGTTGGATAGTGTTCTCGAAGCTATCAGCATGAGTTTGACCAAACTGTGGGAGGCAGTGGAAGACAGGAGTGCCTGGCGTGCTCTGGTCCAGGGTGTCACGAAGAGTTGGACACGACTAAACGACTAAACAACAACAACAAAAGAATATAAGAAGGGCCATGGAGCATTCATTCTCCACTACAGCCTTGGTTGGGCAGAGAGACAGTGAGTGGCCCAAGGTCACCCAGTGAGATTCCTCTCTCCCAGGTCCTAGTCCTACACCCTCACCACTGTACCACACTGCCTCTCAAAGGGGAAGCTTGCCAACAGGAGCTCATTGCAAAAACAATGCTCTCCTCGCCTGTGATTTTAGACACGCCCATCCATATACAGATATAACAAAACATCTAATGAATGCAGGAAATGCAGAAAGTTGGGAACAGGGTGCACCATTGTGAAACCCTGTTTGGTGTCTTGGATTATCTGAGGTGTGTTTCTGAAATGAGAAGGTAAGACTCATGTGGAGGAACTGTTAAGTGATGTGTGAGCCATAATTATGAGGCAAGGCAGTGATGGATAGCTCTGTCATTTCCCCAGACACGTGAATTACAATCAACAGGCTTATACTCAAGAGATGGATGAAGGAAACCTTGTTTTATTGTCAAGGAGGAGTAAGCAAAAATATTGGGTCATCTCAAATGACGTGCTTTGCAGAGTGGAAGAATTAAAAAGAACCCAAGTTAATCAAGCAGAATACAGTGGTACCTTGGTTCTCAAACGCCTTGGTACTCAAACAACTTGGAACCCTAACATTGCAAACCCGGAAGTAAGTGTTCTGGTTTGGGAACTTTTTTTGGAAGCTGAACATCCTCTGTTTTGAGTGCCACACTTCTGTTTTGAGTGTTACGCTGAGGTCCATCTGTTTTTGCTATTTATTTTGTGTTTTTGTGGCTCTTTTTTGTTCTGTTTTTGTGACTGTGTGGAACCCAGTTCAGCTACTGACTGATTGATTGTGTGACTGCAGTACATTGTTTATTGTTTTCATTTTATGGATTGATGCTCTCGTTAGGTAGTAAAATTCATGTTAAATTGCTGTTTTGGGGGTTGTTTTTAAAAGTCTGGAACTGATTAATCCATTTTGCATTACTTTCTATGGGAAAGCGCACCTTGGTTTTGGAACGCTTTGATTTTGGAACGGACTTCCGGAACGGATTAAGTTTGAGAACCAAGGTACCACTGTAGCTTTTACTGTGCTAATATGGCCCAGGGCATCATAATCTGGAGAATGCAAGTAGAACCTCACTTGATGGGTGCTCCCTTCTATGAGTGCACAAAATAGCAAATTACATAATATTTCAAAAATGAGCCATTTGTGTTCCAAGACCCTTTGCTTAAAGACATTTCTATCCTTTCCCCAATGGCTCAGTGCCTGTACAGAGAATCCTATTTTATTTTATTTTTTGGTAACCATATGTTTTCGTAGAGCAAGTGCACTCGGTTCCTCTGGACGGATCATAGAATTCCTATCTTCCTTCACTTGCCCATTCATTTTAATAGGCCTTCACTGAGTAGGGCTAGCATTGGATTCAATTCATTATTGCTGAGATGCAACAGAAAGAGATTATTTTGCTCCCCACACAGCTGTAGGAAAGGGAAAACATAGTTCTTGATTTACAGAAGTGAAATGTTATATTATAAGGTATTCTGATACATAATTTAGAGCAGGATTCCTCAACCTCGGCCCTCCAGATGTTTGAGACTACAATTCCAATCATCCCTGACCACTGGTCCTGCTAGCTAGGGATCATGGGAGTTGTAGGCCAAAAACGTCTGGAGGGCTGAGGTTGAGGAAACCTGATTCAGAGCCTGAAATAGGAATAAAATGTAGTCTAAAAAGAACGAGCTAATTCAGTAAAGGAGGAAATAGGAGGTTCCTTGGATTTAGACGGATTGGAGACCCATTGAAATTAATAGATATGACTCACTTGGACCCATTAATTTCAATGCATTGCATTCAATGCTAGATCTTACCTAGCTATGCATCTCTTCACTCTGCCATGTGGCCCTTGGACCAGGATGTCTTCTGCAATTCCTGGACTGTCCCTGGAAAATTGGGACACTTGGAGGATATGGAATCCTTTACTTCTTCTTTTCCTTTTTTATTCTTTTGATAATCAGGCCATATTTATACCTTACTTTTAAAGCCTTTTTATACCACTTTAAACAGTCATGGCTTCCCCCCAAAGAATCTTAAAGATAAAGGGACCCCTGACCAGTAGGTCCAGTTGTGGCTGACTCTGGGATTGCGGCGCTCATCTCGCTTTACTGGCCAAGGGAGCCGGTGTTCAGCTTCCGGGTCATGTGGCCAGCATGACTAAGCCGCTTCTGGCGAACCAGAGCAGCACACGGAAACGCCGTTTACCTTCTCACTGGAGTGGTACCTATTTATCTGCTTGCACTTTGATGTGCTTTCGAACTGCTAGGTTGGCAGGAGCAGGGACCGAGCAACGAGAGCTCACCCCGTCGCGGAGATTCGAACCGCCGACCTTCTGATCGGCAATTCCTAGGCTCTGTGGTTTAACCCACAGCACCACCCATATTGGGCTTAAATTAGAGCAATTCCTCAGTGGTTTAACCCACAGCGCCACCCGCATCCCCCAAAGAATCTTAGGAACTGCCATATGCCTTCTTTTCTCAGGACACAACCTCTTTTTCATGGGTACGTAAAATGAGAGTCGTCATACTGATCCATAGTGAAAAGCAGAAGTCGGCAAATGTGTCCTCTTTTTTGCTCTTCAAAATATGGCAGCTCTAACAGAGTTAGTAGTAGACCTCAATTCCCTTCACAGAACTTCAATTCTCAGAGTTCCCTGTGAAGAAGGATCAATGGTTAAACCACTTTGGAAATTGTAGCTCGCTGAGGGGAACAGGGGATCTCCTAGCAACTCTTAGTATCCGGAACAAAATACAGCTCCCATAATTTTTGAGGAGAAGCCATGACTATTTAAAGATGTGACCTGGCGTGCAGCACTTTTTGCAACTGCCCCCAGGAAAATTAGACAAAATTATATAGCCGAGATAGCTATCAACTGTAATGGGGCTGAATTTATTTGGCTCCATCTACACAAGCTGTATCTTTCTCACTAAGCTTTGTACATAATTGTCTATTGTATTATTTAACATTACTTTTAATATATTAGTGGCCCCGCGGTGATTTTAGCTTATAAATTTTATTGTCTAATGTTTTAATTTGTATATTAAGGATTTTCTATAGCTATGTGAGGATTAGGTCACATTTTGACAATATAAATGCTTTAAGTTTTTGTATCAAACTAGTATATATTTTATTGAATGGCATGGTATACATTGCAGCAGCCTTTGGCTATAAACAATAAACTTGACTGACTATTTAAAGAGGTATCACGGTGTGCTTTGAATGTATGGTGTGACTGTGGCCTCTGTGAAGCTCCAGTCCATGCTTACAGATAAAGTAAAGGTAAAGGACCTCTGACAGATTAGTCCAGTTGCAGACGACTCTGGGGTTGTGGCGCTCATCTCGCTTTACAGGCCAATGTTGTGCCCAAAATATTAATCTCACCAGTTAAGAATGCCAACGTCAAGACCTATTCCTGACAAAGGAAAGAAACTGCCAGAAGCATGGTGGCCAGAAGGTGGTGCTCATCTCCCACTAATATGCTGCAGTTATTTCTCCTGCTGGCATTCCATGATCGCATAGAGTTGGGGTAGGGAACTTGTGGCATTTCAGACATTGTTGGACCCAAACGCCCATCAGCACCACCTAGTGGTCAGGGCTGATGGGAGATGTAGTCTAGCGACAGTTGGAAGCCATCAAGTAGGGAAAGGATGGGCCAGATGCATCCCTCTGAAAAGTAAACAGCTCTGTTGTTTTTCTTCCAGCATCTGGTACCCAAAGGTATACTGCATCTGAAACTGGAAGTTCCATTTTGTCATATTAGCTAATAGCCATTCTGACTTGCCCCCCACCCCCAATGGGAATTGTAGAATTAGAACAGACCACAAGGTTCATCTAGTACAGTGGTTCTCAACCTGTGGGTCCCCAGATGTCCCATCATCTCTGAGCTCTGGCCTTGCTAGCTAGGGGTGATGGGAGTTGTAGTCCAACAACATCTGGGGACCCACAGGTGGGGAAAGGCTGATCTAGTACAACTCCCTGCAATGCAGATTATCTTTCGTTGACCAGTGTGGGGCTTGAGCCCATGAGCCCAAGAGCCTAGGATTTGCCGATCAGAAGGTCGGCGGTTCAAATCCCCGTGACGGGGTGAGCTCCCGTTGCTCTGCCCCAGCTCCTGTCAACCTAGCAGTTCGAAAGCACGTCAAAACTGCAAGTAGATAAATAGGTACAACTCTGGCGGGAAGGTAAACCGCGTTTCCGTGCGCTGCTCTGGTTCGCCAGAAGCGGCTTAGTCATTCTGGCCACGACCCGGAAGCTGTACGCCAGCTCCCTCAGCCAGTAAAGCGAGATGAGCGCCGCAACCCCAGAGTCGGTCACGACTGGACCTAATGGTCAGGGGGTCCCTTTACCTTTAAGGTGCTACTGGACAATTTTTTTTTATTATTTTTATGGAAGGATTCTTTTAAAGACTTGTTTAGATTTTTTTTTTTTTTAAGGACATGATTCTTTTAAAGGAATTTTTTTGGAAGAGTTTTTTCAAGATTTTTATTTATTTATTTCAACTACAGCAGACCAACACGGCTACCTACCTGAATCTGTTTTCCTTTATGCATTGCTCAAGGAATGCATTTTAGTGCAATAGCTAGTGATGTCACATGTCTCTCTAAAGTGTGTGGGGGGGGGGAATAAAGAGTTGTCTCTGATGTTAGTCCCACTGAGAGTAAACCCATCGAAGCAAATGACTCTAAAGTATTCTGTTCTATTAATTTAAATTAATCTGCCCTGAGCAGGGCTAACAGTGGATGCTATCCTATATAGCTCCCATGTGCGGTTCCTTGAGGGAAGGAAAAGGAGGGATGGGACCACCTTTTCACCCTTTAGATTAAAAAGTTGAAAGATTCCTCATCTGTCGTCTTATGGTTCCTTTCCACCTGTATCAGCAAAGGGGTTCAGGATATATGAAAGGACCTGTAGATGTACTGGATAGATATACATGACAAGGATAGGGAGTCTTACGCTACGGACAAAATGTGGACCTCCTTTCCCCTCTGTATGCCTTCTGAGACATGCCCCAGTATACATCAATGCCTAGCCACACCCCTCTTCCCAGATCACAAAGAAGGAACCAGCAGGGCAGCCACTGACTCCACCCAATCATCAGAAGAACACAACTTTAGCCAATCAACAGAATTTTATTGATGCCAAGGAAAGGAAAACAACAGGAAAAGCACAGAACTTCATTGCAGGCAGATAACGTTCAGGCACCAACAGTCCAGATATGGTCCACTAAGAAATGTTCACACTTCTCTGCAGTGGACACAGTCTTTAGGTTTTCAGGATCACTCAGGGGTTGATGGAGTGAGAAATGGTACATCATTTTCAGGATGTTTTCAAATTTAGAAGAAGACATTGACGGAAAAGGCTATTTATGTGGTTTGGTATGGGGGCCATCAGTCAGTCTAGGATGGCACCTGCAACTTTCTTCCCTCTCACCATCTGGAAGGAAGACCCTTCTATGTAGATGATGAGTTCATCAATAGACATGGGCCAGAAGAGGCAATTACCACTCTCATGCTTTCCTGATGTACTGTATTATTTTTGGGGTGGGTGGGGGGTTCGAATTTCTAGAGTAAGCTGCTTTGAGAGCCCAGCTTGGCTACTAATTGATGCATAAATAAATAAATAAATAAATAAATAAATAAATAAATAAATGAAATCAAGCTTCCTCTGCTGTGGTTGCTCTTGCCAACCACTCGGCCCAACAGCATCTCTCTCTGTAACAGTCTTGGCTTTGCGTATTGTGGTTGCAGGGACAGGATGATTCGGAGCCCTTCTGATGGCTTGGAACAGGCAGGCCTTCTTCAGCATCTTTCCAATGGCGTGGAAGACTTCCTCCTCCATCCACCTGAAGATGAACCCCTTGGCTTAGCACATACTCTCCTATGAGCGGCATCCCGGCTCAGAACATACTCCTCTTCCTCCTCCGCATCCCGGCTCAAAACATACTCCTCTTCCTCTTCCACATCTTCCCGAAGATCTAACACTGGACTCGGAACACACTGATCCCCCAGAGGTTTGTGGCCGTCTTGAAGACCTTCCACATCCTGGCTCAGAACACACTCCTCGTCCTCCTCCACATCCTCCTGAAGACCCAGCGCACCCTGCTCCCCCAGAGGTTTGCAGCCCTCTTGAAGATCTGCCACATCCAGGTTCTGCGCATACTGCTCTTCCTCTTCCACATCCAGGCTCAGAACACACTCCTCGTCCTCCTCCACATCCTCCTGATGAAGCAACTGGCTGGGCACATGCCCCTCCTTGCCCACCTCCGCATCCTCCACCAGATCCACCTCCGCATCCACCAGCAGATCCACCTCCGCATCCACCACCAGATCCACAGCAGAACGACTCTTCATTAGAATAGTGCCCCCCTGTATTTCCATCGCACGAATCACCTATTGGACGCCCCCAGTAATCACGGGGTCCTCCTGAAGGATTGTGGACACAGCAGGTCACTCTTGGGTTTCCCCCTTGTCTACAGGTGGAGCGCCGATAGCCGTAGCATCGGTAATTGTGGCCTCCTCTTCTCGGTACATCATCCCTGCGGTTGCAACCGGTGACACAAGCTGTGTTTACAACATAGCGAAATGGTTTGCGGCGGTTGTCCAACCAGGATCCTGCCGGGTCATACCATGTTGAGTTCAGATTGAACCAGGGTTCTCTCCCAGAAGAGTAGATAACTCTATCGTTACACCCTTCTTCACACATCTGAAAGACACGGGGGAGGAAACAACACCTCATTAGATCAGAAACACAGATTTCTTCTCTTTCCCTGAACCACCAAAATTATGTTTCTGTCGTTGTCTTCTATGTCCATCCATTCTTGAATTACAGATATATGATGGAAGTTCATGGGTGATGTTTCAAGTATAAAACAGCTAACTTTGCTCTTAAACATGTAGGTAAAGTAAAGGTACCCCTGCCCGTACGGGCCAGTCGTGACCGACTCTAGGGTTGTGCGCTCATCTCGCTCAAGAGGCCGGGAGCCGGCGCCGTCCGAAGACACTTCCGGGTCACATGGTCAGCGTGACGAGGCTGCTCTGGCGAGCCAGCACCAGTGGCGCACACGGAAACGCCGTTTACCTTCCCGCTATAAAGCGGGACCTATTTATCTATTTGCACTTAGGGGTGCTTTCGAACTGCTAGGTGGGCAGGAGCTGGGACCGAACGACGGGAGCTCACCCCACCGCAGGGATTCAAACCGCCGACCTTACGATCAGCAAGTCCTAGGCACTGAGGTTTTCCCCACAGCGCCACCCACGTCCCTTAAACATGTACAGAAGGTTAATCAGTCTTCCCAATGGGAAGGGGGAGCTCTTTAGATCAGGCTGGGAGGACTTGTTGTTCTTCAGATGTTGTGAGTACTCTGATACCCACCAACCCCAAACAACATGGTCAGTGATCAAAGATGGTGGAAGATCACAGGCTCAGTGATCAAAGATGATCAAAGACCACATGGTCAGTGATCAAAGATGGTGGAAGACCACAGGTTAGTGGCCTTTGTAGTTCTATATCTAGTTCTAACAGTGGCCAACCAATGAATATGGAAAGCCCACAAGCAGGAACTGAGAGCAACCCCACTTCCTGTAGTTTCTCCTCTAACAACATCTTGAGATCCACCAGGTTCTCCACACCTCATCTACCCACACAGTTGAGGGCTGATGTGGTCCTGTTCTGCTTGTGCCCTTCATGGAGGCACCTGACTTTTCACCTTTTGGAAACAGATTTGGGCAGCAGATCCTGTTATATCAGGCAATCTCTAAACTGGTTGCAGAAGGGGAATCAGGTGTATAATGAAGGCGCCAGGCAACTTCCCTGGGGAGGGCATTCCACCAACAGGGAGTCAATGCAGGAAAGGTCCATTCTCATTTTGCCACCCTCCGCACCTGTCATGGAGGATGCACACCAAGAAGGGCCTCAGAAGATCATCTCAGGGTCTAGGCAGGTTCATATGGAAAGAGGTGGTCCTTGAGATACTGTGGTCCTGAGCCCTTTAAGTTCCACCTTAACCTGTGGAAATGTACAGCTTCCTTTTCTGTCTCGAGGACTGAGCATTCCTGTCACCCACCCCCCTCCAATCTCGTCCAGAGTGCAGATAATAAACAAATCCACAACAGGAATCCCTCATTTATCTGGGATCCTGATTCCCAACCCATAGAAACATAGTGTAGGACCTAAAAGGTAACTAGCACTAATAAAGAAAACCCACTGCTTCAGGGCATCCATCCATTCATTGTTTCAAAACCTCACACACTGCCTTCTGAGTCCACTGTCAGACAGCTTGTACCATCTGAGGGTTCTTTCTAATAAGTAGTCAAAATCCTATTTCTTATAACTTGGACCTATTCTTTCAAGTTGCTTGAAAGAGCACCAGAAAGCATCCTCTGGAGTCCCAGCACTGACACAATAGCCCTTCACATATTTGGAGATGGTGATCATATTGCTCTCCTTGTTCCCATCTGTTCTTTCCTGATATCATGATGGTGTAGTCCCAATCTGAACAGCAGGAACCTAGTTAACACTGATAGCAGAAGTCTAGAAACTCATACAGGGCAAAGTGAAGACACAAGCATCAGCAGAATCTGACTTACCTTAACAAGTGGAGAGAAGACAGCTGGTGAAGAGGCAAAGGCCAGTGAGGGAATGAGGACTCCTGGATAGAGATGCCCTTTTATATGGTTCTAAGCAGCCCTCCTCCCTTTAGATGATACAGGAGCCGGGGAATGGTGGGTCAGTCCAAAACCATGGACCCAAGGAGACCATGTCTGCATAGTACAGCAGCCTCATTGACACCTGATCCTTGGCAAGTTATGTAACCATAATTCAATGGATCAAGATACATCTAATTAGTAGTCACACCAGTTCCATGATACAGATGATAAAGCATGTGGCTTCTATAAAGATCAAAGAGCTCTATGGGAAATGCACAGGATGCTGGTGATAGTGGTTGGATGGTAGCCGTAGTGACTCAGAGATGAAGCTGTGGGAGATCAATGTCTCCACATCAGCACCAGGGAGAACCATGCTGAGCTCCTTGCCACACAGATTTGTAGTACCCCATGCCAGCTGATAAATGGATTATTCATCACTGCTCATGTGGATTGAGATTTGAAGAATGGGAGTTCTCCAGGGTGGCTCATTTATGTGGATTTGCAGAGGGTCACTCTGATCTCCAGATTTGTCTTCCCCAATCTGCTACCCATCCTGATACTGTTGGACTCCCATCATCCAGAGAAATCATGGTAATAGGTGAAGGATTGTGGGTATTGAAGTCCAATAACATTTGGAAGACCACAGGGTCCTAATTCCTAAACCAGACAGCACACATATAGGTAGTGATATGTTTAGGTAATTTCAGACTTTGGGCTTAATGGTGTTATGGTGGGTGAGGGGAGATCTTTCGATCAGGCGTGGTGAATATTGTGCCATGTGGATGTTGTTAGACTCCAACTCCCTTCAGCCCCAAACAGTATGGTCAATGGCCAAGGGTGATGGAAGTTGTGGTGGGCATCACATTGGCTTCCACTGGGCTAAACCAGTGGAGGGATTTGGTATGTGTGGTCCTCTGTATATGACTCCAGCTCTTTTGAGCCCTGGCCATTGGCTGTCCCGCTCAGGGCTGTTAAGAGTTGGAATCCAACAGCTGTAGGAGGGACAAAATCCCTCTGTTCTTGGGATAAACAGTACAGATGTATGCAATGATGTATTGCGATAATTTTAGACTCCAAACTTCATGGTTTTATGGGGTTTTTTAGTTTAGAGTCTTAGTCATCATGGACATAGATTAGGGTGTCTGTGTCTCTTTGTGTGTGTATGCACACACTCTGCTTAGAAAGATATGGGCACTTTATGAGTGTTAAATGATAATAACTATCCAGAGCACATGATAGTTCAGCTGGTTAGAGCATGGGTAGGCAAACTAAGGCCCTGGGGCCGGATCCGGCCCAATCACCTTCTAAATCCGGCCCGCAGATACTCTGGGAATCAGCATGTTTTTACATGAGTAGAATGTGTGCTTTTATTTAAAATACATCTCTGGGTTATTTGTAGGGCATAGGAATTTGTTTATTTTTATTTTCAAAATACAGCGGTACCTCAGGTTAAGTACTTAATTCATTCTGGAGGTCTGTTCTTAACCTGAAACTGTTTTTAACCTGAAGCACCACTTTAGCTAATGGGGCCTCCCGCTGCTGCTGCGTGATTTCTGTTCTCATCCTGAAGCAAAGTTCTTAACCCGAGGTACTATTTCTGGGTTAGCGGAGTCTGTAACCTGAAGCGGATGTAACCTGAAGCATATGTAACAAGAGGTACTACTGTATAATCCAGCCCCCAAAAGATCTGAGGGACAGTGGACCGGCCCCCTGCTGAAAAAGTTTGCTGACCCCTGGGTTAGAGCATGGTTCAGCATAGTTGGCCAACTGGTGTTAAAGAAAGACAGAACGTTTTTTATGTATGCGACAACAGCGGCAAGAATACTCATCGCAGAGTACTGGAAGACACAAGATTTGCCCACCTTGGAAGAATGGCAGATGCAAGTAATAGACTACATGGAATTGGCAGAAATGACTGGCAGAATCCGAGACCTGGGAAAAGAAGCGATGGAAGAGGACTGGAAGAAGTTTAAGAACTATCTGCAGAAACACTGCAAAGTTTATGAATGCTAAAACGATGTTGGATATAAAAATAATATGGCATTAGTGATACAGTGTTAAAAAGTATGCAAAAATGTAACAGAAAAAGGGCGAAAGAACAAGGTTATATTATGTCAAAAGTAAACAATATGTTAAAGGTGTTTAATTATAAGGAGGAAAGATCGGAGACATAATAGAAGTGATTATAATAATTAGAAATAAGTTTTGAAAGAGGGTAAGGATTTGCTGTATCTGATTGGACAAAGAGGAACACAAAGTTTTCTAAATATGAATTTAAAAATTGGAGTTTTTATTTTCAGTTTTTTCTTCTTTTTTGGTGTATGCTGGTGACTGTTTTTGCTGTTTTGTATTTTTCTCTGTGTGTTTTTTGTTTACTGTTTACTGCTTTGTAACTTTGTAACTCTTTTCTTTTTGTTAAAACTTAATAAATATTATTTTAAAAAAAATAGAGCATGGTTCAGTCCCTCTGTCCCTGGTCAGACCTCACCTGGAGTACTGTGTTCAGTTCTGGGCACCACAGTTCAAGAAGGACACTGACAAACTGGAACGTGTCCAGAGGAGGGCAACCAAAATGGTCAAAGGCCTGGAAACGATGCCTTATGAGGAACGGCTAAGGGAGCTGGGCATGTTTAGCCTGGAGAAGAGGAGGTTAAGGGGTGATATGATAGCCATGTTCAAATATATAAAAGGATGTCACATAGAGGAGGGAGAAAGGTTGTTTTCTGCTGCTCCAGAGAAGCAGACACGGGGCAATGGTTCCAAACTACAAGAAAAAGATTAGGAAGAACTTCCTGACAGTAAGAGCTGTTCAACAGTGGAATTTGCTGCCAAGGAGTGTGGTGGAGTCTCCTTCTTTGGAGGTCTTTAAGCAGAGGCTTGGCAACCATATGTCAGGAGTGCTCTGATGGTGTTTCCTGCTTGGCAGGGGGTTGGACTCGATGGCCCTTGTGGTCTCTTCCAACTCTATGATTCTATGATTCTCTATGGGACAGCTGCATATTCCTGCATTGACATGGGTTGGACTAATTGATCCTCAAGGTCCCTTCCAAATCTACAGTTCTATTATTATAAATATCAATGGGTTAACGTGCTATTGATTATATGATATATTCATGGGTGTTTTTTCCATAGTCATAATTTTTCTTATAATTACTGCACCACATTTCAAATTGGTCGGTTAAAGGTAAAGGTAAAGGTAAAGGGACCCCTGACCATTAGGTCCAGTTGTGGCCGACTCTGGGGTTGCGGCGCTCATCTCACTTTATTGGCCGAGGGAGCCGGCGTACAGCTTCCGGGTCATGTGGCCAGCATGACAAAGCCGCTTCTGGCGAAACAGAGCAGCGCACGGAAACGCTGTTTACCTTCCCGCTGGAGTGGTACCTATTTATCTACTTGCACTTTGACGTGGTTTTGAACTGCTAGGTGGGCAGGAGCAGGGACTGAGCAACAGGAGCTCACCCCGTCGCGGGGATTCAAACCGCCGACCTTCTGATCGTCAAGCCCTAGGCTCTGTGGTTTAACCCACAGCGCCACCTGCATCCCTTTGGGGTGGGTAGAACCACCCAAAACAATTAAATGCATGATAATAGAAGAACAGAATACGAGTCTGCTGGATCAGGCCCATAGCTCATTTAGTTCAGCACCTTCAGCTCACAGCAGCCACTCCAGGTGCCTGTCAGAAACCCACAGCCGGACCTGAAAGGAAACCCCTTCTCCTGTCCTGTAGTTTCCATCAACTGCCATTCGGAATCATCTCTTCCTCTCCCCATGGAGGCACCTCATAGCCACTGTGGTTAGTAGCTGTGGTAGTCTTTGTTCCATTCATTTGTTCAGTCCCCTTTTAAAGCCATTCAAGTTGATGGCCATCACTGCCTCTTGTGGAAGGGAGTTCCATAGACTAACTATCTGCTGCACGAAGAAGAATATTCCACATTCAGCTTTGTTGAATGCTCATGAGTTCTAGTGTTATGAAACAGGAAGAAAAAAACCCTTTCTCTCTACTTTCTTCATGCTATGCATAATTATATAAGCTTCTATCATTTCAATGTTTAGTCTCCCCCCCCCCACTAAACTAGGAAGTCTCAGATGCTGCAACCTAAATTTCTAAATTTGCATTTCTATATATAAATTGGAAGATTTAAGTTTATGGAGGTCTATGGCATTTCAGATGTTGCCAGCTTTCAACTACCATCACTCCTTTTTTTTTTTTTTTTAAAAAAAAGAGTCTTTATACTTTTGAAGTTTTTACATTTGATTAGTTTTACAATCAATTTAACATTTCAAAGTTTGGCTTCCTCCCCCTTCTTTCTGTGGTTCCTTAAATTCATTTTTCAATATCTTCTGCATATACAAATTTATTTAATTTGCTCATTTAATTATCTATTTAACATGTATACACTTATGAAACTGCAGGTTAATACAGTAATCCTGCTAATGTTTTTATCTGTTTGCAGTTTATCTGTAAATATTCAACAAACCAGGCCTAGGCAAACTCGGCCTTCTAGATGTTTGGGGACTACAACTCCCATCATCCCTAGCTAACAGGACCAGTGGTCAGGAATGGTGGGAACTGTAGTCCCAAAACATCTGGAGGGCCGAGTTTGCCTATGCCTGCAATAAACCATTTCCACTCTTTTATAAAAAGTTTGTTATCTTGATTTCTTATTCTTCTGGTAAGTTTCACCATTTCTGCATATTCCATATGTTTTTGTATCTATTCTTCCATTACTGGGACTTCTGCTTCTTTCCATTTTTGGACAAGTAACATTATTGCTGCTGCGGTAGCATAGATAAATTAATTTCAATACAATTAAGGTGGTTCTGTCCTTATAATTCCCAAAATAAAAGCTTATGGGTTTTGTTTTTTTGAACAAAAGTTATTTTGAACTTCCATCACTCCTGACCATTGGGCCATGCTGAATGCTGAGCCTGATGGGAGCTGGAGTGCAGAAACATCTGGAGCACTGCAAGTTTTCCATCCACATGGATAGCAAATCTAGGAAGTTGATCAAAGTCCTGGCGGGCCAGCATAGATTGGCCAGGGAAATGTACTCAGGTGGAAAAATCTAAGGTCAGACAAATCTGCCGTCGTTTTTCCATGTGACTCATCTGTGGAAGCGCACATAGTAAGTATGAGTCACTCCTTAGAAACATGACAATTATCAGTTGCACAAGATGTCACCATTGTAACATATGAATTGGGCAATGAATTGTTGGGATGCATCAAGAGCAATTAGTGGTGGAGATAGAACTAATTGGAGGACCTCACGTGAGCGAAACATGTCCAGTACATCTTGAGATGATCATCCACGTTGCGGACGCTATTAGCCACACTCAGCTACATTATTCAGAAAGCAGCGTTTTCAATGCATTATAAACATGAAACACCAGATGGCGCTGTAGAGCAAAAAACAATTCTATGTGATTTTACATAGTGTTTTTTCCCCTAATAATAATAATAATAATAATAATTTGTATTTATACCCCAGCCTCCCCAGTCAAGGCCGGGCTCAGGGCGGCTAACAAGTAATAATTAAAACAAGTTGAATGAATACAACTTAAATACAACATTAAAATACTGAAACATTAAAATATTAAAATGCAGCCTCATCACAGGAGGAGAAAGGAAAAAGGAAAAAGAAAGAGGGGGAGGGAATCAAATTGACTCCAAGCCAAAGGCCAGGTGGAACAACTCTGTCTTACAGGCCCTGCGGAAAGAAATCAGATCCTCCAGGGCCCTGGTCTCATGAGGCAGAGCGTTCCACGAGGCCGGAGCCAGTGTTGAAAAGGCCCTGGCTCTGGTTGAAGCTAATCTAACTTCCTTAGGGCCCGGGACCACTAGGGTATTGCTATTTATGGACCTTGAGGCTCTCTGTGGGGCATACCGGGAGAGGCGGTCCCGTAGGTACGAGGGTCCTAGGCCGTGAAGGGCTTTAAAGGTCAAAACCAGCACCTTAAATCTGACCCTGTACTCCACCGGGAGCCAGTGCAGCTGGAAAAGCACTGGGTGAATATGCTCCCATGGCAGAGACCCCGTGAGGAGCCTCGCTGCTGCATTCTGCACCCGCTGGAGTTTCTGGGACAGCTTCAAGGGCAGCCCCACGTAGAGTGAATTACAGTAGTCAAGCCTGGAGATGACCGTCGCATGGATCACTGTGGCCAGGTCGGGGCGGGAAAGGTAAGGGACCAACTGCTTGATGCAGTGAAAGTGGAAAAATGTCGCCTTAGCTGTTGCTGTAACCTGTGCCTCCATGGAAAGTGAGGCATCAAGGATTACACCCAAACTCTTAATGGAAGGCAATGGCACTAATTGGGCCCCTGCAAGAGAAGGGAGTTGGTCCCTCGTCCCCATGTCATCCCGACCCAGCCATAGGACCTCTGTATTCAAGTGATTTAGTTTCAATCGGCTCCCATGAAACCATCCAGCCACAGCTTCCAAGCATCTGGTCAGTGTGTTTGGGGCCGAGTCGGTGTGGCCATCCATCAGCAAATAGAGCTGAGTGTCATCAGCATATTGGGGACAGCCCAGTCCAAAGTTCCGGACAATCTGGGCAAGGGGGCGCATAAAGATGTTAAAAAGCATTGGGGAGAGGATTGCGCCCTGCGGCACTCCACACACCACTCCCTCCCTAGTGCCACCCTCTGTCCCCGACCAGAGATAAAAGAGCACAGCCATTTACGGGCTATGCCCTGTATCCCTACGTCAACGAGGCGGTGGTCCATGTCAGCACCATGTCAAAGGCTGCTGACAAATCTAAAAGGATCAGCAGTCCTGACTCGCCTTGATCCAGTTGTCTATGGAGATAATCTGTTAGGGCAACCAGAGCCGTCTCGGTCCCAAAACCAGGACGGAACCTGGACTGAAATGGATCTAAAGCCAATGTTTCCTCCAGAAACCTACCAAGCTGTTCAGCAACCTCTTTCTCAATTACCGTAGCCAGATATGGAAGATTTGAAACTGGGCGGTAATTGGATAGGTCTAAAGGATCTTGTGAAGTTTTCTTTAAGAGCGGACACACCACTGCTTCCTTCAGTTCCCTTGGGAATGTCCCCGTGCCAAGGGACAAATTGATAATTTCAACCAGGTGGGTCTGTGTGACATCTGGACACGCCCTAATCAGCCAAGACGGGCACGGATCGAGGAGGCAGGTGGTGGGCCTACCAGCTTGGAGGAATCTATCCACATCAGCAGGGAGTATCCAATCGAAATGGTCCAACACTGGACCCGAAGTCAGTCAAGGGGCCTCCAGTTCAGTCACTGTATCTAAATTGGCAGGGAGGTCATGGAGGAGCAAGAGGACTTTCTCCGCAAAAAAGCTTGCGAATGCCTCACAGCTGTGGGTTGAATTTGAGCTTAAATTTGGTTGTCCTCCTAAAGGAGGTTATCGAACTAATTATTCTAAAAAGTTGTGCCAGGCGAGAGCTAGCGGATGCAATGAAAACTGCGAAGTAAGATTTCTTAGCAGCTTTCATAGCCATCTCATAGGCTTTTATAAGCATCCTATAAGATGTTCTTGAGGCTCCATCACGAGTCCGTCGCCATACTCTCTCTAGCCGTCTGAGATCCCGCTTCATTTTCTGGAGCTCCTCAGTAAACCAAGGAGCCCAGTTTCAACGGGGTCACAGAGGGCGCTTAGGCGCGATCTTATCGATGGCTGCTAAGAGCCAGTTATTCCAGTCCTCGACAAGGTCATCTAATGAGTCGCCAGGAGGAGCAGGGTCCCGCAAGGCCTGACGGAATCTATCAGGATCCATCAGCCTTCGCAGGCAAGCCCAAATAGGCTCGCCACCCGAGCAGGGGAGGAGCGGGAAGTCAATCTTGGCTTTCAGAGCGTAGTGATCGGACCATGGCACTTCCACACAGGGGAGCATGATCACATCTATGCCAGCACCAAAGATCAGATCCAGCGTGTGGCCTGCTTGATGAGTGGGGCCCAAAACAAACTGGGAGAGCCCTAGTGTTGCCATGGAAGTCACTAGGTCCAGAGCCTGTGAGGAGGGAGCGGCATCAGCATGGACGTTGAAGTCTTCCAAAACCAGTAGGCTTGGGAACTCCAAGGCCCAGCCCGCCACCACCTCCAGCAGGTCTGACAGGGTGGCTGCCAGTGTGCTGTGTGGTCAGTACACCAGCCAGACAGGCAAGCTCTCCTTGGTGCCCCACACAAGACCAACACATTCAATGCCAGAGATCGCCGGTGCTGGCAGAGTTCTAAAAGAGCAATCCTCGCGGATTATCAACGCTACTCCTCCCCCCCCCGACCCACAGTCCATGATTGATGGAGGACAGAGAAACCTGGGGGTGTTATCTCATGTAGGGAGACTACTTCGCCTTCCCGCACCCAGGTCTCCATCATGCAAGCCAGGTCAATCTCCTGCGAGACAAAAAAGTCACACATGGTGGCGATTTTGTTGCCTATGGACCTGGCATTGCACAGCACCAATGACGGAGGTGGGTAATCCCTGCTCCTTTTGATATAACAATTTTATTTCTGATTTACATCAATCCCTAGTCACACCCATCTTACCAGGCCACAAAGAAGGTACCAGAAGGGCAGCCACTGACTCCACCCAATCATCAGAAGAACACAACTTTAGCCAATCAACATAATTTTATTTATGCCAAGGAAAAGGAAAACATGAAAAGCACAGAACTTCGTTGCAGGCAGATAATGTTCAGGCATCAACTGTCCAGATATGGTCCACTAAGAAATGTTCACACTTCTCTGCAGTGGACACAGTCTTTAGGTTTTCAGGATCACTCAGGGGTTGATGGAGTGAGAAATGGTACATCATTTTCAGCATGTTTTCAAATTTAGAAGAAGACATTGATGGAAAAGGCTATTTATGTGGTTTGGTATCGGGACCATCAGTCAGTCTAGGATGGCACCTGCAACTTGTCTCCCTCTCAACATCTGGAAGGAAGAACTTTCTGTGTAGATGATGAACTCATCATTGGAACACTTCCTCCTCCATCCACCTGAAGATGAACCCCTTGGCTTAGCACATACTCTCCTATGAGCGGCATCCCGGCTCAGAACATACTCCTCTTCCTCCTCCGCATCCTGGCTCAAAACATACTCCTCTTCCTCTTCCACATCTTCCCGAAGATCTAACGCTGGACTCGGAACACACTGATCCCCCAGAGGTTTGTGGCCGTCTTGAAGACCTTCCACATCCCGGCTCAGAACACACTCCTCGTCCCCCTCCACATCCTCCTGAAGACCCAGCACACTCTGCTCCCCCAGAGGTTTGCAGCCCTCTTGAAGATCTGCCACATCCAGGTTCTGCGCATACTGCTCGTCCTCTTCCACATCCAGGCTCAGAACACACTCCTCGTCCTCCTCCACATCCTCCTGAAGACCCAGCGCACCCTGCTCCCCCAGAGGTTTGCAGCCCTCTTGAAGATCTGCCACATCCAGGTTCTGCGCATACTGCTCTTCCTCTTCCACATCCAGGCTCAGAACACACTCCTCGTCCTCCTCCACATCCTCCTGATGAAGCAACTGGCTGGGCACATGCCCCTCCTTGCCCACCTCCGCATCCACCAGCAGATCCACCTCCGCATCCACCACCAGATCCACAGCAGAACGACTCTTCATTAGAATAGTGCCCCCCTGTATTTCCATCGCACGAATCACCTATTGGACGCCCCCAGTAATCACGGGGTCCTCCTGAAGGATTGTGGACACAGCAGGTCACTCTTGGGTTTCCCCCTTGTCTACAGGTGGAGCGCCGATAGCCGTAGCATCGGTAATTGTGGCCTCCTCTTCTCGGTACATCATCCCTGCGGTTGCAACCAGTGACACAGGCTGTGTTTACAACATAGCGAAATGGTTTGCGGCGGTTGTCCAACCAGGATCCAGCCGGGTCATACCATGTTGAGTTCAGATTGAACCAGGGTTCTCTCCCAGAAGAGTAGATAACTCTATCGTTACACCCTTCTTCACACATCTGAAAGACACGGGGGAGGAAACAACACCTCATTAGATCAGAAACACAGATTTCTTCTCTTTCCCTGAACCACCAAAATTATGTATCTGTTGTTGTCTTCTATGTCCATCCATTCTTGAATTACAGGTATATGATGGAAGTGCATAGGTGATATTTCAAGTGTAAGAGAGCTAACCTTGCTCTTAAACACCACACAGGATGTGAATACGCCAGTCTTCCCCAATGGGAAGCGGGAGCTCTTTAGATCAGGTTGGGAGGACTTGGTGTTCTTCAGATGTTGTGGGGACCCCAACACCCACCAACCTAAACCAACATGTTCAATGATCAAAGATGGTGGGAGTTGGAGTCTTGAGACCACAGGCTAGTGACAGGCCAGGTTCTCCACACCTCATCTACCCACACAGTTGAGGGCTGATGTGGTCCTGTTCTGCTTGTGCCCTTCATGGAGGCACCTGGCTTTTCACCTTTTGGAAACAGATGTGGGCAGTGGAGCCTGTTATGTCAGGTAATCCCTAAACTGGTTGCAGAAGGCAAAGAGTTGTGAGTTCTCTGAGAGCAGACTGAGGTTTTTGTGACACTGCCCCCATTAGCTCCAATGACCCAACCTCCACCTCTTGGATAATTCTTCATATAAAATTGCACTTATTTTATTTTATTTATTATTACATTTGTATACTGCCCTATGCCCGCAGGCATATACATAAAAACAAAAACATATACATAATAAAAGCATACACATAACAATAAATCCCCCTCCCTATTTCAAAAGGGCACTGGATGTCAATCAGCCAAAGACCTGTTTAAAGAGGAATGTTTTTGCCTGACAGCTGGCACCTAAAGGTGTATAATGAAGGCGCCAGGCCAACTTCCCTGAAGAGAGCATTCCGCTAATGGGGATCCATTGCAGAGAAGGCCCGTTCTCATGTTGCCACTCTCCGGACCTGTGGTGGAGGATGCACACCAAGAAGGGCCTCAGAAGATAATCTCAGAGTCTAGGCAGGTTCATATGGAAAGAGGTGGTCCTTGAGATATTGTGGTTCTGAGCCATTTAAGTTCCACCTTAACCTGTGGAAATGTACAGTTCTTTTTCTGCCTTGAGGACTGAGCATTCCTGTCGCCCACCCCCCTCCAATCTTGTCCAGAGTGTAGAGAATAAACAAATCCACAACAGGAATCCCCGAATGGCTCCCTTCCTCATTTCTCCGGCATCCTGATTCCCAACCCATAGAAACATAGTGTAGGACCTAAAAAGTAATTAGCACTGATACAGAAAACCCACTGCCTCAGGGCATCCATTCATTCATTCTTTCAAAACCTCACACACTGCCTTCTGAGTCCACTGTCAGACAGCTTGTACCATCTGAGGGTTCTTTCTAATAAGTAGTCAAAATCCTATTTCTTATAACTTGGACCTATTCTTTCAAGTTGCTTGAAAGAGCACCAGAAAGCATCCTCTGGAGTCCCAGCACTGACACAATAGCCCTTCACATATTTGGAGATGGTGATCATATTGCTCTCCTTGTTCCCATCTGTTCTTTCCTGATATCATGATGGTGTAGTCCCAATCTGAACAGCAGGAACCTAGTTAACACTGATAGCAGAAGTCTAGAAACTCATACAGGGCAAAGTGAAGACACAAGCATCAGCAGAATCTGACTTACCTTAACAAGTGGAGAGAAGACAGCTGGTGAAGAGGCAAAGGCCAGTGAGGGAATGAGGACTCCTGGATAGAGAGGCCCTTTTATATGGTTCTAAGCAGCCCTCCTCCCTTTAGATGATACAGGAGCCGGGGAATGGTGGGTCAGTCCAAAACCATGGACCCAAGGAGACCATGTCTGCATAGTACAGCAGCCTCATTGACACCTGATCCTTGGCAAGTTATGTAACCATAATTCAATGGATCAAGATACATCTAATTAGTAGTCACACCAGTTCCATGATACAGATGATAAAGCATGTGGCTTCTATAAAGATCAAAGAGCTCTATGGGAAATGCACGGGATGCTGGTGATAGTGGTTGGATGGTAGCCGTAGTGACTCAGAGATGAAGCTGTGGGAGATCAATGTCTCCACATCAGCACCAGGGAGAACCATGCTGAGCTCCTTGCCACACAGATTTGTAGTACCCCATGCCAGCTGATAAATGGATTATTCATCACTGCTCATGTGGATTGAGATTTGAAGAATGGGAGTTCTCCAGGGTGGCTCATTTATGTGGATTTTCAGAGGGTCACTCTGATCTCCAGATTTGCCTTCCCCAATCTGCTGCCCACCCTGATACAGACATCATGGTAATAGGTGAAGGATTGTGGGTATTGAAGTCCAATAACATCTGGAAAACCACAGGGTCCTATTTCCGAAATCAGACAGGACACATATAGCTAGTGGTATTTTTAGGTAATTTCAGATTTTAGGTAATTTGGGCTTAATGGTGTTATGGTGTGTGAGGGGAGATCTTTAGATCAGGAGTGGTGAATCTTCTGCCATGTGGATGTTGTTAGACTCCAACTCCCTTCAGCCCCAAACAGTATGGTCAATGGCCAAGGGTGATGGAAGTTGTGGTTCAAACAATCTGGTGGGCATCACATTGGCTTCCACTGAGCTAAACCAGTGGAGGGATTTGGTATGTGTGGTCCTCTGTATATGACTCCAACTCCTTTGACCACTGGCCATTGGCTGTCCTACTTGGGGCTGATAATAGTTGGAATCTAACAGCTCTAGGAGGGCAAAAATTCCTCTGTTCCTGGGATAGACAGTACAGATGTAGGAAATGGTGAATTGAGATAATTTTAGACTCCAAACTTCATGGTTTCACAGAAAGGGGCAGCTCTTTAGTTTAGAGTCCCAGTCATCATGGACATAGGTTAGCGTGTCTATGTCTCTTTGTGTGTGTATGCACACACTCTAGTTAGAAGGATATGGGCATTTAAATGATAATAACCATCCAAAGCACATAATTTTTTCCCCCCAATGATACACAAAAACCAAGAAATAAAAAAGAAAAAGAAAAGAGCAAAAAAGAAAAGACAAAATTAAAAAAACGTTCAACATTTAAAATCCTAATTTTCAATAGCTTTCTTCCGTGACTTCCCCTCGCCTCCCCTTCTTGTATTCCATGTCCAAATATTTATTCAACAAGTTCTTATCCCTAATTTTTAACCCTAATTTATTATTATACTTAATTCAATTTATATATCAAGTTTTGACTTATATACATTAATCATTATGCTTAAAGACTTTTACTAAGGTCGACCCAATTTCCCTTACACAAATTCCCCTATAACAAAGCAAAAAAGAAAAAAACAGTAAAAAGAATCAAAATATGTTTATACACCCTTCGGATTCCCAAAACCCCTCCCTCCCTTTCCCGGTTTCAATCCCTAAACCATTGTCCATTAGTCCATCTGGTATCAGCCTGGATTCCTCACGTCAGAGGCTCTTAATTCCCTCTCAGCTCCTATCTGCCGGTTTTTTTGATAGTCCTTTGTGTTAACCACCAGATCTCGGAAGGGCTCTGTCCAAAAATGTCCATGTTCCTTCCAGCCGGGCCTCCATATTTAAAGGTGGAACTCAAAACTTGTTCCTTAATCCTTTTAGGTCCAAATGTCCCAAAATCTTCAGATCTCCACAGAGGGAGATCTTTCCATTCCTCCTTCTTCAATTCAAAACAAATTTTCATCATCCAATCCTTTTTTTCTTTTATATCAGTCTTGACAGGCCTCCGGCTCTCCTTTGCCTTCTGCACCTTTTCAGCCCCTCCTTCCTGCTGCTCCTGTTCCACAAATATCTCTTTTTCCACTTCCTCAAGTTTCCCAGGTTTTTTTTCTTGTTCAGCTGCCTGGACTGTAGACAAAACATGACTTTGCTCTACCAATTTTCTCACGAGAAAGGCAACCTCATCCAGATCAGCTAATAGCTTTCGGCCAATTTCCATTCTTGTAGTGTCCCTGAACCCCCTCTAGAGGGATTCTGGTTATTAAGTATTCCTTACACTTCCAGCCCAACAGTCCAGTTAAACTTGTTTCAATTCTTCTTTATTTTCAACAATTTATCACTATGTTGTAGCAAATGTAACCAGCAAGAATGTCAGAAACAAAGTTCTCTATTTTCTCCCACTTTGACAGCTAATTTGACAGCTGTCAAAGTCTTCTATGTCTCCTCAGCAGGCTCCTCTCGCGGATCACTCCCGGGTTTCGGAGGGGGGGAAGCTTTAGCTCTCAAAGTTGGCTCTTACCCTCCAGCACAATTACTTATACAGTCCATCCGTGTAATTAATAATTTAATCCAATAAAAATGAGATAATCTCTCGACCTTAATTATTTAGTCCTTGCTTCAGATTGTTTACAAGGCAGGGGAGACGGACTTCCTTTTTGCACCTCCCCCGCTCGTGCTGAATCCAAGAAAATTTTTAGTCCAATATCCAAATTTCCAAATTACTCACGGGTTGTTGAGATTTTAGTCCAAATTTTCAGAAGAAGAAGTCGGCGCTCTCCGTCGAATGGCATGCGGCTTCACTCGGCAGGGGAAGCAGAAGACTCACAGCACTGCGCCGCTCCCCGTCCCCCACTCCGCAGCCTTTAAAAAGGCTCCTTCGCGGGTCGGGGGGGGGGGGGCGCAAACGGCATCCAAAGCACATAATAGTTCAGCTTGTTAGAGCATGGGACAGCTGCATATTCCAGCATTGATGGGAGTTGGACTAAATGATTCCCAAGGTCCCTCCCAACTCTACAGTTCTATTCTTATAAATAACAATGGGTTAACATGTTATTAGGACGCAGGTGGCACTGTGGGTTAAAGCCTCAGCGCCTAGGGCTTGCCGATCGAAAGGTCGGCGGTTCGAATCCCTGCGGCGGGGTGCGCTCCCGCTGCTCGGTCCCAGCGCCTGCCAACCTAGCAGTTCGAAAGCACCTCCGGGTGCAAGTAGATAAATAGGGACCACTTACCAGCGGGAAGGTAAACGGCGTTTCCGTGTGTGGCTCTGGCTCTGGCCAGAGCAGCGATGTCACGCTAGCCACGTGACCCGGAAGTGTCTCCGGACAGCGCTGGCCCCTGGCCTCTTAAGTGAGATGGGCGCACAACCCCAGAGTCTGTCAAGACTGGCCCGTACGGGCAGGGGTACCTTTACCTTTACCTTTTAACATGTTATTGATTATATGATATATTCAGGGTTGTTTTTTCCATAGTCATAATTATTTTTATAATTACTTCACCACATTTCAAATTGGAAAAGGTCTTTCGGGTGGGTTAGAACCTGTGGAAAGGAGTTGCAGAGTTTAACTATCTGCTGCATGAATCTTCCAACATTCAGCTTTCATGAGTTCTAGTGTTATGAAACAGGAAGAAAAAACCTTTATCTTTCTACTTTCTTCATGCCATGCATAATTATATAAGTTACTATCATTCCATCATTTAGTCTTTCCCCCTACTAAACTAGGAAGTCCCAGATGCTGCAACCTAAATTTCCAAATTTGCATTTCTATATATAAATCGGCAGGTGCAATTTTATGGAGGTTATGGGCTTCCAGATGCTGCCAGCTTTCAACTTCCATCACTCCTTTTTAAAAAACTTCTTATTTATACCTTTCAAGTTTATACATTTCATTAGTTTTACAATCAATTTAACATTTCAAAGTTTGGCTTCCTTCCCCCTCTTTCTGCGGTTCCCTAAATTTATTTTTTAAATTTCTTCTGCAAATCCAAATTCATTTAATTTGCTCATTTAATTAGGTAAATGGACCCCTGACATTGAAGTCCAGTCGCGAACAACTATGGGGTTGCAGTGCTCATCTCACTCTACAGGCTGAGGGAGCCGGTGTTTTTCCACAGACAGTTTTTCTGGGTCATGTGGCCATCATGACTAAGCTGCTTCTGGCGAAGCCAGAGCAGCGCATGGAAACACCGTTTATCTTCCTTTCTACTTCAAATATATACTCTTATGAAACTGCAGGTTATCACAATAATCCTGCTAATGTTTTTATCTGTTTGCAATCTATCTGTAAATATTCAATAAACCAGGTAGAGCCAAACTTGGCCCTCTAGATGTTTGGGGACTACAACTCCCATGATCCCTAGCTAACAGGGATGCTGGTAGCTTCAAGAACACACACATAAATAAATTTCTATACAATTAAGGTAGTTCTGTCCCTATAACTCCCAAAAGAAAAGCTTCTGGGTTTTGTTTTGTTTTAACAAAAGTTATTTTCAACTTCCATCACTCCAGACCATTGGGCCAGGCTGATTGCTGGGGCTGATGAGAGCTGGAGCACTGCAAGTTTTCCATCCACATGGATAGCAAATCTAGGAAGTTGATCAAAGTCCTGGTGGGCCAGTATAGATTGGCCAGGGAAATGTACTCAGGTGGAAAGATCTAAGCTCAGACAAATCTGCCGTCGTTTTTCCATGTGACTCATCTGTGGAAGCGTACATAGTAAGTATGAGTTACTCCTTAGAAACATGACAATTATCAGTTGCACAAGATGTCGCCATTGTAACATATGAATTGGGCAATGAATTGTTGGGATGCATCAAGAGCAATTAGTGGTGGAGATAGAACTAATTGGAGGACCTCGCGTGAGCGAAACATGTCCAGTACATCTTGAGATGATCATCCACGCTGCGGACGCTATTAGCCACACTCAGAAAGCAGAAATTCTCCTGTGCTTCGGGATGAGGTCAGCTGAGCAATGTCGTCACCGTCAATTCACATGAAACATTGCTCACTCATTCTCTCTCTAGTTTTCTGGTGACTCCACCCCAATTTATAATAATAATAATAATAATAATAATAATAATAATAATAATAATAATAATAATAAGTTATTTATTGCCCACCCACCTGGCTGGGTTTCCCCAGCCAGTCTGGATGGCTCCCAGCAGAATATTAAAAATGTGATAAAACATCAAACATTAAAAGCTTCCTTAAATAGGGCTGCTTCTAAAAGTCGGATAGTTGTTTATTTCCTTGACATCCGATGGGAGGGCGTTCCACAGGGCAGGCACCACTACCGAGAAGGCCCTCTGCCTGGTTCTTTGTAACTTCACATCACGCAGTGAGGGAACCACCAGAAGGCCCTTGGAGCTGGGCCTCCATGTCTGGGCTGAGTGAAGGGGGTGGAGACGCTCCTTTAGGTATACTGGGCTGAGGCCTTTTAGGGCTTTAAAGGTCAGCACCAACACTTTGAATTGTGCTCAAAAATGTACTGGGAGCCAATGTAGGTCTTTCAGGACCGGTGTTATATGGTCTTGGCAGCCACTCCCAGTCACCAGTCCAGCTGCTGCATTCTGGATTAGTTGTAGTTTCCGGGTCACCTTCAAAGGTAGCCCCACGGAGAGTGCATTGCAGTAGTCCAAGCGGGAGATAACCAGAGCATGCACCATTCTGGAAAGACAGTCCGCGGGCAGGGAGGGGCTCAGCTTGCATACCAGGTGGAGCTGGTAGACAGCCGCCCTGGACACAGAATTAACCTGCTCCTCCATGGACAGCTGTGAGTCCAAAATGACTTTATCATCCTTCCAGTCTGATTCTTCCAGGGCTATTTTTCAATTCATTCATTGCCTTCCCCCATATGTTCAAATAAAATGAACAATAAGATGCACAATAAAAAACAAACAAGTGAGACACAGTGGAAAATAATACATATAACAAGAGGAGGGGTGTGTGTAGGGGTGAGAGCCAAGTTGTGTAGTCAGTGGCATAGCGTGGGGGGTGCAGGGGGGCCGGCCGCACCGGGCGCAACATCTGGGGGGGGGGTGCGCTCGCACTTGAGTGCCAAAATCCACGGGTTAGGGGGTGCAAATTACTTGCCTTGCCCCGGGTGCTGACAACCCATGCTACGCCACTGGGTGTAGTGGTTCAGAACGGTGGACTCATAATCTGGTGAACTGGGTTTGAGTCCCTGCTCCTCCACATGCAGCTACTGAGTGACCTTGGGCTAGTCACACTTCTTTGAAGTCTCTCAGCCTCACTCACCTCACAGAGTGTTTGTCGTGGGGGAGGAAGGGAAAGGAGATTGCTAGCTGCTTTGAGACTCCTTCGGGTAGTGATAAAGCGGGATATCAAATCCAAACTCCTCCTCCTCCTCCTCCTCCTCCTCCTCCTCTTCTTCTTCCTAACCTTGAAGTTACCAGAGCATAAACAACAACTCATTATAATGCAGATCTGACCTAATTCAACGAAATAGAATGGAGTGGCTGGAGCAGGAGAATACACACACGCACACGGTTTTTTGTGTGTGTTGGAACTCACCAGAATTCAGTTCTGGCACGTCTCAGGTGGGCGCCATTGGCATTATAATAAAGCAAGGGAGACATTCATGGTGAGTTCTGCCACCACTTTTTCTAGAAAAGTAGCACTGTATTTGTGTCACACACACACACACACACACACACACACACACACAGACACACATATATGAACCATTGTTTGCATGGGTCACTTCCTGTTCAGACTGTGGGTGGATCTACACACAGGGAAAAAAACGCTATAAATAAGTCAGAAATTTTATTGTTATAACAAATGAAAAAAATTGCTATGTAAAATCCTTTAGAATTTTCTTTTGCTCTCCAGCGCCATCTGGTGTTGCATGTTTATAACGCATTCAAAATACTGTTGTTGTTTTTTTACTATTGTAACTGAGTCCCAGGAAGCATTTTTTAAATATATTCAGGAATGGAAGGGAGAGCTACACATAAATAAATAAAAAATCAGTGGGAAAATCCAATATGTTAATGTAGCCAGAATTGGACGCAGTGTGTCCAGCCCCGGGGGGGGGGGGTATCCCCAAAGGCAGCTGCAAAGAGAAGAGTTTCCGCTTTTTCTAGCTCAGTTCTTAATGTAAAACAGTGGTGGGAAACCATATTTTTGAGGGCTGCGCTCTCTTCTTGGAAACTTTCTGTTGACCACATGGCAGTGGTGGGCAGGGCAAAAGTGAGCAGAGCTGTGAATGTAGGTTGTACCTTTGTACAGTAGACTAGTTCCTATCCACGCACCCATCCACCATCCAGGCACGCAAGAGACACTGGACTCAGCTACATTAGTCAAAAAGCAGTATTTTGAATGCATTAAAAACATGAAACACCAGATGGTGCTGTAGAGCAAAAATCTTTTCTATGAGATTTTACATAGTGGTTTTTCCCCCTTTTGATACAATGATTTAATTTCTGACTTATTTATAGTGTTGTTTCACACACACACACACACCATGTGTAGACCCACACATTGTCAGAATTCAAGGACACATTCCAGTGAGGCAAATACATTCAAGGCAGATATGAAGTTTTGCTGGTGGGGGATGTAGGGGTGGGTGGTTTTAGGAGAGTGAGTATGGCTGGGGAGAGGGTGTGGCCTTAAGAGAGTCCTGAAACCTGTTAGGTGTAAAAGGCAAAAGATTTATACGATCTGAGGAGAAGCCAGAGTAGGTTAAAGAATATTAGGAACTGATTTATAATGAGTTGAAAAGATTCCCAACAACATTCCCCAAAGACCAGAGGTCTTTCTGTTAGGAATAGTTCAGAATGAAGTTACCAGGGGTCAGAAAATATTTTTTTATATATTTATGTACACAACAACGGTGACTTGAATTTTGTTAGCCCAAAGATGGAAAGTAAGGGAAGACCCAAGTAAGGAAGACTGGCAGCTCAAGATGATAGAATTTACAGAACTAGCAGGTTTGACATATAGAATAAGAAAGCAAGGAGTGTATTTATTTAAAGAGGAGTGGAAAATCTTTGCTGAGTATTTGGAAAACAACTGTGTAGAGCTGAAGACAGTGGCAGCATTAAGATAAACTCAACAGCGTGATTAATATTTGAATGATGTAAATTGGAGAACTGACTAGAATGGGTACAATATAATATGAAGGAATGATAAGCAAGTTATATGAAACATGGAAGGAGAAGGGGGAAGTCATTGGATATATGGTATTATGTAAAATGTTTATTTTGAGATGTATAATTTAAAAACTTAATAAAAACTAATATATATATTTTTTTAAAAGGAGAGAATTGTTAGGAGTTTCCTCTTATTTTCCTTGCAGAGTTACACCTCACAGAGTGGTTTAACGTTCAATTCTAATAAAATAACTTTGTAAGAAATTTTATTAGAATGGGGGGGGGGGATACAGATACCTTTTTAATCAAAACTGGATACCTTTTTAATCAAAATTGGATACCTTTTTAATCAAAACTGAATCATTAATCTAAACAAAAACATAAAGAAAAATTGGAGAGAACTGAAGGAGCCAGGAGAGATGGAATTTTTTTTTTTTTTGGAAGTGCTTTTATTTTGTTGCATGCATAATTGTTCAAAGGATGAGGATAGTAACAGCAAATTAAGTCCACACAAAAGATCTCCAATAAATATCAGCACCAATAATATATCTCCAATAAATATCAGCTTTCAACAAAGCACAGCAAATGCTAACATTTCCCATGAGCGAGAACACTTTATTTCGCAAGGACTACAAAACCCATGCTTCAGTGTGTGGAGTAGCTTATGCACTGTGAGTCCCAGTGGCATGCGGTGAAATTTTTCATGGGAGAGCAAGGCCAGCTTGCGAGTGTGATGGTGTGTGTGACGTCACATGTGTGACCATTGCACCTCCCTCCCTAAGCCAGGCAGAAGCTTCCTGGGTTCTGGGAAGGAAGCAGCCGGCCTCTGACAGGATGCTGGAACCCTGTTGCCTTCTTCCCAAAGTCGGGTGGATTTTGGGAAGGTGGTGGGAGGGCTCTTGGACCCTTTAGAGGAGTAGCCTAGTCTCCCTAGTCCACTGACCGCATGCCGCAGATGAGTCCCATACTTCAGTGTGGCCTTCAGCAAATGCCACCATACTGGCTGAATCTCAGCGGGTAAAAGCCAAATCGAAAGGTCTTTCCACGTTTCTGATAGACCGCTGGGCTTGAAAGCAGCCGAATTCTCCAGGAAGGTGGAGCAAAATGATCAATTTCTTAAGACGCAGCTAGGTGCACATGAATTTGGCCTTACAAATTGGGAGCAAATCATTACTAAGGAAGCACACAGAATATTGTGTGCCTAATTTAAACAGCCGGGAATTAACCACAAAGGTCTTCCTGCCTTAGAGGGAACAGGGGTCACGGGGACCACAAGAAGGAAGGAAAGTAACAACATTTCTAGACAGATGAAAAATGTCCTCGTGAGCCCCTTTGCCTTTATCTATATTTGTAGCTACTTCTTCAGAAGATGTGGTGGCGCTTGGCAGACTTGTTGTATCTGGCAGATCTCGGGCTCTCCAACCGGTGTGTAGGTCTGCTGAGGTGGTGGGCAGCATGCCTGGGCTGGAGGGCAGTACTGTTGGACGGGAGGGCAGTACTGTTGTGCCGGAGGGCAATATTTCTGCTGAGGCGGGCAGTACTTTTGTACAGGAGGGCAGCATTTTTGGACTGGAGGGCAGTACTTTTGGGCCGGAGGGCAGTACTTTTGGGCCGGAGGGCAATATTTCTGCTGAGGCGGGCAGTACTTTTGTACAGGAGGGCAGTACTTTTGGGTGGGAGGGCAGTACTTTTGGGCCGGAGGGCAATATTTCTGCTGAGGCGGGCAATACTTTTGTACAGGAGGGCAGTACTTTTGGGCGGGAGGGCAGTACTTTTGGGCTGGAGGGCAGTACTTTTGGGCTGGAGGGCAATATTTCTGCTGAGGCGGGCAGTACTTCTGTACAGGAGGGCAGTACTTTTGGGCGGGAGGGCAGTACTTCTTCGCTGGAGGGCAGTACTTCTGAGCAGGAGGGCAATACTGTTGTGCAGGGGGACAGTATTGCTGCGATGATGTACCACAGCAGTCCACCGCAGAGCTGGAGCTCACAGAGTGACAGGGGTCATATGATGCTCCCGAAGGAGCACACGATGGCTCGGAACACACTGATGCGCCATAGTCATCACAGGAATCTTGATCATCTCTATACTGTGGAGGATACATCTCCTGGGAGTATGGACTAGACCTGGGAAAACACGCAAGAATTATTATTATTATCATTACGACTACTGCCACCGTTCTGTTGTTGTTGGTCTTGGAAATATACCTCCACTATAAGTTTCAGAGCTGATTACAAAAGCAAATGAAACATTTAATACACAAGCTTTAATGCACAGATTAAAACGGGAGTAGGCAACCTAAGGCCCGTGGGCCGGATGCGGCCCAATCGCCTTCTCAATCCGGCCCGCAGAGGGTCCAGGAATCAGCATGTTTTTACATGAGTAGAATGTGTCCTTTTATTTAAAATGCACCTCTGGGCTATTTGTGGGGCATAAGAATTCATTCATTTTTTCCCTTCAGAATATAGTCTGGCTCCCCACATGGTCTGAGGGAAGGCTGAGCCCAAGGTTGCTGCCGCCTGGATGAAAACATCAAAACACAGAACACAAGAACAGCATTCACACACCCTCCAATGCTCCTATTTTCCAGGGACAGTCCCAGATTTAGAGAAGCCACCTCGGTTTCTGATTTCAACCCAGAATGCCCTGCTTTCCCAGCTTAAAGGTAAAGGTAAAGGTACCCCTGCCCGTACGGGCCAGTCTTGACAGACTCTGGGGTTGTGCGCCCATCTCACTTAAGAGGCCAGGGGCCAGCGCTGTCCGGAGACACTTCCGGGTCACGTGGCCAGCGTGACATCGCTGCTCTGGCGAGCCAGAGCCGCACACGGAAACGCCGTTTACCTTCCCGCTGGTAAGCGGTCCCTATTTATCTACTTGCACCTGGAGGTGCTTTCGAACTGCTAGGTTGGCAGGCGCTGGGACCGAGCAGCGGGAGCGCACCCCGCCGCAGGGATTCGAACCGCCGACCTTTCGATCGGCAAGTCCTAGGCGCTGAGGCTTTAACCCACGCTTAGGACGTCCCTATTTTCATCAGAGAAATGTTGGAGGGTATGCATTCATGGTACAAAGGACTCCTGAAATAAAACTATTTTAAGCTACCATCTGAAGCTCAGCAAAGGATGGTTCCTGCCTGGTTCCTAACAGGAGGGTATGGACCCACAGCACTGAAGGCACAACTCCTCACTGACATGAGACATGCTTCTGATTTAAGTTATTTGTACTGGTATATGGCATAATTAAGTGGTGCACATCAAACTGAAAAAGCATGCAATGAATAAGATCAATCAAACTTATTAATAAAAGCAGAAAATGTCCTTCAAATGCTTGCTCAAATTGGAAAGTCTTTAAAGAAATTGTAGTGCTCTTGGAAAAAAAAACTTTCTGACACTTATTGGGGGAAAGGGTTCTGCACCCTTTTTCAGCTGCCCCTTCTGTTAATACATTGTTCCACCCAGTGCTTTTTTTCCTAAAAAAAAAAAAAAAGTTTAGGGGTACTCTCGTTTTGACTCAAGAAAATCACCATTTTATAGTTCAAATCAGGAAAAGTTAATAATAATAATAATAATAATAATAATAATAATAATAATAATATCTTTATTGTCATTGCCCCCTCTCGGGGACAACGAAATTACTTGGCTGCTCCATCCACCCAGGTAGGGCACTCCACTCAAAATCAGAACAACTATAAAAACACTAATTAAAACAATATCGTATAATACAGCAAGGAAGATTAGATGACTTTCAAAGTCCAGGTTTCCCATTCAGGGCCGAGATCGCTCTGGAGAAGAAGCTGTTCTTGAGACGGCTTGTTCTTGTCTTCATCGTCCTGTATCTCCGTCCCGACGGCAGGAGCTCGAAGAGACAGTGACCAGGATGCGATGGATCTTTTACTATGTCCAGTGCCTTCCTATGGCACCTTGTGGCATAAATCTGCTCTAAGGTGGAGAGTGGGCAGCCAACAATGCTCTCTGCTGCCTTCACAACTCTGCACAACCCCATCCTGTCCTGGGTAGTACAGCTTCCGTACCACACACATAAGCCATAAGTGAGCACGCTCTCAATGGCACAGTGACAGAAGGCAAGCAGCAGTTTCTGCGGAAGATGGTTTTTCCTTAGGATTCTCAAAAAGTACAGTCTCTGCAGCGCCTTCTTCACAAGCCCCCTTGTGTTGACACTCCAGGACAGATCCTCTTGTAATTCAATACCCAAAAATCTGAACGTTGTTACCCTCTCCACACAGACCCCATCAATCAAAAGTGGCTGGACATTGCTCTTCTGTCTCCTGAAGTCCACCACAAGCTCCTTTGTCTTAATGGGAATACAGTAAATGGACAAAAGTACAAAGAATCACAAAATCTTTACGGGTATGCGTACGCCTGCGTACCCCAAGAAAAAAAGCACTGGTTCCACCAACAGAGTGAAGGATTCAGGAGCAAAGTTCTTGCTTTACATCAAGAGTGGGGTACCTCAGGCCCGGAGTGGAGGGAATGCAGCCCTCCAAAATCAGAGGTTTCTACACAGAAACACACATCATACCCATGTCTCCATCCTTCATCTAGGCAAGCAAAAAGCATTTTTCAGCCTAACGGCAAGTTCAAGCTTAGGAACGCTACTCTATGAAGGCATACAGGAGAGCTGTTGAGTTGGGGGTGGGTGGGTGGCCCAGAGAGGGTTTTGAGGGCCACACAGAGAAACCTGGAAGGCCACTTCTTCCTCCTCTGGGCCTGACGTTCCCCATTCTTAATGCAAAGGAAGATCTTTTCCCCTGGATCCTTCACCTTTTCAGTGGAACAGTGTAAAATCAACCAACTGGAGCAGTTGCAGCGTAGCGTGGGTTGTCAGCACCCGGGGCAAGGCAAGCAATTTGCGCCCCCTAACCCGGGACAAGGCAAGTAATTTGCGCCCCCTAACCCGGGGCAAGGCAAGTAATTTGTGCCCCTAACCCCTAACCTGCCGCCGCTGCCAGCTTCTTCTTGCTGCTGCCTGGGCTGGGGTATTTACAGTAAGGTAGCCACGGTGGCAGCGGCGGGTCCATGTCAGGTGATCTGAGGTGAGTTGCCGCTGGCGCTGCCGCCCAAACGACGCCGCTTGCCCGGAGGAGGAGGAGGGCAGAGAGGCGAGGAAAATGCAACATGGCCCAGCAGCTGCAGCAGCAGCGGCGGTGGCGGGGCTGTGAGGAGGGGCTGCCTGGCGCGCCCTGTGCAGCCATGACGCGCGGGGACCGCGGCGAGCGCTGAGAGCCGCTGCCTGCCGGACGCCTTCAGCCCAGACGCGCGCACAGCTCGTCGGTTCTGCGAGACATGGGGCTCTGCTACAGCCTGTGCCCGAGGCTCTTCGGCGACTCCGGAGGCGGCGAGCGCGCCCCCCCCCCCCCAGATGTTGCGCCCGGTGCGGCCGGGCCCCCCTGCCCCCCCACGCTACGCCACTGAGCAGTTGGAACAGGTTGGGGTACAGAGTTTCCCATTAAGCATCTGAACCAATTGTAGTGCTCCCACAGTAATAAACAGGTACATTATTATATTGTTGCACAAGCTATTAGTAGGAAGGAATGGAAGATGCACCATGCTCAGCAAATTCCTTCAGAGAATATCGTATTGGCCCCAATATAAGCCGCACTTCAATTTTTCACGGTCGGAACTTGGGAAAAACGTGTGGCTTATATTCGGGCCGATACAGTATATTCGGCCAAAAATGTATCCATCTGGCTCAAGCAATTGAGTCAAAACTAGTGCTGAGTGAAGCCCTGAGTTTCTTCTGGGTTTCTCATGTTCCCCAATTCATGTTCAGTTCTGCAATTTTCACATCAGTTTGTAATTAAGATTATGATTGCTAGGCCTCATGAAAATTCATCAGAATTTTATTACAAATACAGGGTGCTGTTTCGCCAGGGCATTCCTTGCAAGGAACAAGCTGGCAAAGCAGTCTTGCAGCCCGCAGGATTGAATCTTGTGGTCACCAGCCAGATTCCTTTCATACTTTGGCCATATTGTTGTTATTGCTGTTGTTATTGCTATTATTATTATTATTATTATTATTATTATTATTATTATTATTTAAGGCATTTGTACCCTGTTCTTCAGCAAAAAATGTTCCCAGAGCAGCTTACATACAATCAAAATAAGACAGTCCCTTCCCCCAGGATTACCATCTAAACAAAAATTTAAAATATTAAAAATAGAAAACAGCACACAAGGGAAAGTGCACTGGGAGGGAAGAGGAAAACAAAACTCAGAAACCAGTTTCTAAACAGTTGCTCCTATAATGACCAAATTCCAGCACAGTTCAGGGGCAGGAGGTGCTTGATGGAGCTGGGCCTTCAGCAAAGCTGATGAAATGAGCCCTGCTTCCTATCTCACCCACTGAGGCAGCCTAATGGAATGTCTGTCCCCAGGTGATAGCTGAGATGAGAGGAGAAGGCCTGCTGGATTCGGCCTGTCACAGCAGAAATGATGGAGCGAGCTTTGCTTCCCAGCTCTCCCACAGCACAGCCCTACCGAATTCCATTTCATAAGATTCAGAACACCAACACTCTTCACTCCATGCCACCCAATGAATGGCACATATGAAAAAAGGAATTTCAACCCAGGTCCCTCCTTGGCTGGAACCCCCCAACCATCTTAGGGATCCTGATCCCTTAAACCATGTAGTCGTTACCTAGCAAGATGCCTTATACAGTGGTACCTTAGGTTAAGAACTTAATTCATTCTGGAGGTCCGTTCTTAACCTGAAACTGTTCTTAACCCGAGGTACCACTTTAGCTAATGGGGCCTCACACTGCCACGGCCAAATGATTTCTGTTCTCAACCTGAAGCAAAGTTCTTAACCTGAGGTACTATTTCTGGGTTAGCAGAGCCTGAAATCTGAAGTGCCTGTAACCTGAAGCATCTGTAACCTGAGGTACCACTGTACTCAGTGCTATTTTTCTAGAAAAAGAGGTGCCAGAGTTCTCAATGAATGAAGTTCACTTAAACAGTGGTACCTCAGGTACACTGACGCTTCAGGTTACAGACTCCGCTAACCCAGAAATAGTACTTTGCTAACTGTAATGGCAATGGCACCCACCTGAGAGTGGCAGGAACTGAGTTCTGGTGAGTTCCTTCTGAAAAAAGTTCTGCTTATACTGAGTCAAACCTTTGGTCTACCTATCTAGCTAAGGATTGCCCACACTGACTGGCAGAGGGTCTCTAGAATTTATAAATCATTCTTAGATGCTTTTAACTGAACATGTCAAGGGACCAGACCTCGGACCTTCCACATGAAAATCTTTAGAGCTGAGTCCTAAAATAAGATTCCAGTCCTCATGCATTCTAAGGGAAGGTCTGATTTAAATAGGAATACAGGAAGTTGCCTTACACCAGATAGCTAAAGTGAGTGGCTGTGGGTCATCAGGCTTTGGGACAGAAGATTTCCACAGACTTTCCTGAAAGCACTGGGGATTCAACCTAGGAGCTTCTGAGGGAAGAGCTGGTGCTCTGTCACTGAATTGTGGCTTTTTCTCATTGGGAGTCCTCAGTAACAAATTCAAATTAATTCCCCATTTGTCAAAGGGAGCAGAAGGTTAAGCTGTGCTCAACCACAAGTAGGTGACATCATGGCTTCACTCACCTGAAGCCACAAATCCCTTAAACCACAACTTAAACCAAATCCCTTAAACCACAAAGCCGTTACAGGTTGTCAGGGATTGGTTGGATGACAAAGAGTGGCGGGAGGCCCAGATGAGGAACTCCTTAGGGAAGCCGAAGAAGAAGAAGAAGAAGAAGAAGAAGAAGAAGAAGAAGAAGAAGAAGAAGAAGGGGGAGAAGGAGGAGAAGGAGGAGAAGGAGAAGGAGAAGGAGAAGAAGGAGAAGAAGAAGGAGGAGGAGAAGAAGAAGAAGAAGAAGATCCCAGGGGAGTTGTGGTGGGACCCAGAAGACAGATCAGAAGGAGGGAGGAACCTAACAGGTGGAAGACACAGAAGGCTTGAGTGAAGAGTGAAGAAGGCAGGGAGTTCTCCAAGGACAGGGCTGGGTGCAGAGGGACCCACTCGGAGAGCAGGGTCTGAAGGAGAGGACAGGGAGAGGTCAGATGCTGCCTGGTCCCTCTGTCTTGAACTCCCCTTCCCCTTTGACTCTGAGGTCATGCAGAGCATTACACGTAGCTAAACAGAAAGTTAGAAAAGTCCAAGGAAGGGGCCCCTCCTTCCCGAGAGTTTCTGTCTGCATGGAAGATGTCTGGAAGAGGAGGGGTCCAAGGAGGGGAGATGCCATGTGTTGGGTATTTGCAGTATGGTAGCGCTGCAGAGAGCTTGCTGGGGAGATCATGCATTAAAAAGAAAGGGACTCAAAAATAACTTAAGGTTTTAATTACGAAAAAACAAAAACTCCTTATACACTAAATACATTAACAACAAACCAGACCCAACCACCAACCCAACCCCCAGGGTAATGGGAGAGCTAGGTGCTGCTCCTTATATACTACATGCAAATGCTGACACACCTTAATCAACGCAACTCAGCAGCACCTGCTATGTTTCACAGCTGTAAAGCTGGGTCTCGTTATCTTGCTCTGGCCCTTGCTCTGGCCCCTTAAAGACATACACATTGGGTGGAACAATGATGAACCTTTACATTTAAAGTAACCATTCAACACCATGAGCCAGTCTTGGCAACATCTTCACGGAGGCAGCCATGCCAGAGCGATCTCCGTTTTATACTAATTTCCTAAATAAAACAGCTGACTTTACTTCGAGGCTCTGAGACTCCCTTCTGACCCGTTGATGAAGTTGCTCCCTTGTCAGCCCCCTGACAAGGGTTGGCACCAGCCAACGGCATCTCTGGGCATCTGCTAGAGCCCTATCTCCTCATCTGTCCTGCATGCTGAGGCTTCCAGGTTCAGTCCCTGGCATCTCTAGATGGAACTGGGTGAGAGCTGTGCCTCATGAAGAGCCACTGCCAGTCTGTGTAGGCAATACTGAGATAGATGGAGGCAATGATCCAACTTGCTACAAAGTAGCAAACTTCTTATGGTCCTGTGCTGGAGAATGGCTGGTGCTGCACACCACCTCTTGTGAAGACTTCGAGGCAGCATTGCTGCCTTCAGCTGGGGAAACAGAGCATGGTGATCATGGATGATAGCCATCAATAGCCCTTCCTCCACCAATTTGTCTAATCCTCTTCCAAAGTCATCTCGGTTTGGGGCCATCACTGCCTCCTGTGGAAGCGAGTTCCATAGTTCAACCATGCACTCCATCGTTCCTTGAATCTAACACGTCTGCTCTGAACAAAGCACTTGGTTGACTACATCCCAGGTGTCTTTTTAAAAAGCATTCCACCCATGGATGTCAATGACATAGCCTTGAATGACTTACCCAATAGCCTGGTAATCGTCTGTGGAGAAGACCTGCAGTTATGATAGAGAACAGTGCCAAGACGATGGCCTTTTATCTGGTTCTGGAATCACCCTCTTATGATTGGGCTCTTCATTTCCTGAATCACTTCTAAAGGAGAGAAGACGAGATGAATTCAGAATCGCCTGGTCACCCTTCTGGACGCATAGCTCTTGACTTCGTCACCTTCATTTTTTCTCTTATGCCTTGCCAGCTTGCATGTTGATCAGCTGGAGGCTATTAGGACATCTTCCCACCTACCAATAAGAGATGAGAAGGAGCAGGGATGATGTAAGAAGCATGCCTAAGGGTGTGGCAGAGATGTGATTAGGCGAAAAAGACTTCTGGTTCTCAGTCTTGTGACAGGGCAGCAGAACAATAGGAAATGATGGATAATGCTGATCGGAACGCATTGTGAATGCAGTTACGATGGACTTATTGCTGGGCATGGCCATGCTCACAAGGCTGGCACATGCCATTTGGAGATCACATGCCATGTGGATGTTCTACAAGAGCAGAAGACATCTCCTAGTATATCGAGAACCACTCCATGTTCCAGAAAATAGTCTATGGGCTCCACAATGGGGGAATTATGACACCCATCCTGAGACCCTCTAGTGCCGTGATTCCCAATGTGGGACACATGCCCCACAGGGGCGCAATTTAATTTTTAAGGGGGGGGCAATTTGAGAATGAGTTATTACCAGTTAATGGCCTTTTAGGCTTCCTCCACATGAATAGAAGTCCACTTTTTGAATAAAAAGAATTATATGTCATGGGGGGTGCATCAGGATTTTAGAGATACTTAGGTGGGGCATTGTGCTGGGCCCGGGGGTAACCCATGAAACACGGTCCAGGACCGGTCCAGAATTCGAAGGTTCCACTGGGAGTCAGTCCGACAGGGCCAAGGCAGGACACGAGGCAGGAAACCAGGCAAGGACAGGTACAGGATCTCAGACAGGATCTAGCATACAGCAATGTTGCTCCCACAACCTGGGGCAGGGTCCAACAGCCTTCTGTCTTTGTTGGGGTAATGGCCGGTCCTGATCCCCCAGCGACCGACCTCCCTGTTTTGCCCGAAGGCGAGCACTCCTCCTGCAAGTACTCAGGTCTCTCCTTCTCTCAGACCTCAGTCTCTGCAGCTCAGGAGACGTTGGTGGGTTACTAGACCCAGGGGCCACCTCAGCCTTCCCTGACCCAACCGGTAGTGGAGCAGCTGTAAGTGATGGCCCAGCTGAAGGCAATGGCATAATCCCCGCATCTGGAGCCAGGGCAGGCTCAGGCCCCTGACTCAGCCCAGCTGGTATTTGTTGCAGGGAAACCTGTGCAGACTGGGGCTCTTCAGGATCAGGCCCCAGACTTGGTTTAGATGATGCCTGAGGCAAAGGATCCGGTGCAGCCCCAGTCTCCTCTGGTTCTGAGTCTGAGCCCGAGTCCCAGGCCATCACAGGCATGGCCAAAAAAAGGCTGGGAACCACTGCTCTAGTGGGTGCCACTCACATTCCACAGGGATGGACAATTCAGGACAAATTGGTTAAATCATGGAGTTCTCTCCATTGAGATGTTGGATGGCCACCAACTTGGATGACTTTAAAAGGGGATTAGACAAAGTCATGGAGGATAAAGTGATTGATAGTCGATAGCCATGATGGCTATGTTCCTTCGAATACCAGTTTCTAGGAATGAGAAGTGGGGAGCGTGTTTTTGAGCTCAGGTCATTCTTGTGAGCTTCTCCTGGACATCTGGTTACCCACTGTGGGGAAGAGGATGCTGGGCCATTAGTCTGTTCCAGTAGGCAACCTCTTGCATCCTTTTCTTATACCCCTTAACTCACAAACATGAACCCACTTTGTCTAACAACTCCTCCTTCTTTCTGCTTTCCTCACCATCAACAACCCCATCTTCCGAAGGGCTTGTGCACTGAGCAGTTGTATGTCCATGACCCAACACCATGTAAGCCAATTGCTCTAGAAAGCTCATTTCAGCCAGTGGAGGGCAGAGCTCTCGCTGCCAACAGCTATGGTGGTTTCAAACACTTGTTTCCTCCAAGTGTGCCTTTCTTTTTTCATCTTTGTCAAGATTATTAGATTTGGGGGTGGAAAACTGACAAGCTTCTAGTTCTTCTTTTGCAGAATTTTCATGTCTGTTGTCTGAACCATTTATATAATGTTTGAAAAGATGCAGTTGTCATGTCATTCTTGTAATGAGGCTGTGGTGGTAAAGGCTCCTAGTATTTTTCTGAGTGCAATTCAGAGTGTTGGTGCTGACCTTTAAAGCCCTAACCGGCTTCAGCCCTGTATACCTGAAGAAGCATCTCCACCCATATTGTTTAGCCCAGACACCGAAGTCCACCTCTGAAGGTATTCTAGAGCATGGGCAGGCAAACTAAGTCCCAGGGGCTGGATCTGGCCCAATTGCCTTCTAAATCATAGAATCATAGTATCAATAGAGTTGGAAGAGACCACAAGGGCCATCGAGTCCAACCCCCTGCCAAGCAGGAAACACCATCAGAGCACTCCTGACATATGGTTGTCAAGCCTCTGCTTAAAGACCTCCAAAGAAGGAGACTCCACCACACTCCTTGGCAGCAAATTCCACTGTCAAACAGCTCTTACTGTCAGGAAGTTCTTCCTAATGTTTAGGTGGAATCTTCTTTCTTGTAGCTTGGAGCCATTGCTCCGTGTCCGCTTCTCTGGAGCAGCAGAAAACAACCTTTCTCCCTCTTCTATGTGACATCCTTTTATATATTTGAACATGGCTATCATATCACCCCTTAACCTCCTCTTCTCCAGGCTAAACATGCCCAGCTCCCTTAGCCGTTCTTCATAAGGCATCGTTTCCAGGCCTTTGACCATTTTGGTTGCCCTCCTCTGGACACGTTCCAGTTTGTCAGTGTCCTTCTTGAACTGTGGTGCCCAGAACTGGACACAGTACTCCAGGTAAGTACTTCCAAGTCTCTTGCGAACATATTATATCCTTGTGAACTGCCCTGAGACCTAGAATCATAGAATCATAGAGTTGGAAGAGAACACTAGGGCCATCGAGTCCAACCCCCTGCCAAGCAGGAAACACCATCAGAGCACTCCTGACATATGGTTGTCAAGCCTCTGCTTAAAGACCTCCAAAGAAGGAGACTCCACCACACTCCTTGGCAGCAAATTCCACTGTCCTGCGGATGGTCCGGGAATCAGCATGTTTTTACATGAGTACAATGTGTGCTTTTATTTAAAATGCATCTCTGGATTATTTGTGGGGCATAGGAATTCGTTCATTATTTTTTTTTCAAAATATAGTACGGCCCCCCACAAGGTCTGAGGGACAGTGGACCGGCCCCCTGCTGAAAAAGTTTGCTGACCCCTGTTCTAGAGGTTCCCTCACAGTGCGGTGAGGTTACAGGGAACCAGGCAGAGAGCCTTCTCAGCAGTGGTGCCCTCCCTGTGGAATGCCCTCCCATCAGATGTCAAGGAGATAAATAACTATACAACTGAAGACATCGGAAGGCAGCCATGTTTAGGGAAGTTTTTTAATGACTGATGTATTAATGTATTTTTAATCTCCTGTTGGAAGCTGCCCAGAGTGGCTGGGGCAACACAGTCAGATGGACAGGGTATAAATAATAAAATCATCCCCATCACCATACTGGACTATGAGTCCCATCATCCCTGCCCATTGGCTATACTTCTCACCACTTGTGCTAAGGGTTGAAAGACTGGAAGAGCGTAATGTTTATGTTTTGTTTGCCAAACAGAAGGCGTATATGACACTGAGAGGAGAACAGGGGGAAAAAATGAAGAAGAATTAGCTGAGACCGCAGAAGGGAAGGTGAGAGCTCAGAGGCGTGATTTCAAGGATTGTGGTTTAACTTCTGACATCGCAGCAAGCTGACTCATGTGAATTAGGGTTAATTATAGAGCACTTTGTTGTATAAGCTCTGGAATCCTCATTTGCATAAAGAGAAAGGTGATTCTCAGGATTTTGAACACGATGCTTGCTTAAATCGCTTAGCAAGAAGATGCTCTGTGTAGTCTGTCATTACTGGGTAGCACTGCAGGAATGCGGAATGTGATAAGACAAATAAGCATAAGAAGTGCCTTCCTGGGTTCAGCTCTCCCAGGATCCTGCTTCCAACAGGGGACTGACAGAAAGCTTCAGGAAGCACACACCCAAGGCATGGAGACTATCACCCTTCCTTGTTGTTTTGCCCCAGGCACCCTGCCCTGCGTGTTCATGCCTGGCAACTGCATTCCTCGAATAAACCACTGCTCATGATACTTCCTATGCTTAGTTTGCAGTACAAACCACATAATGGTTCTGTGGTTTCAAAGTCTGTTCTTCGCCGGTTCACCTATTTTCTTTTATTGTCCTTTGCTTGGATAGAATGTGAAGATGGAGTGATAGTTAGTCCACTCTGAGAATTGCAGCTCTTTGAGCAGAATAGGGGTCTCTGAGCAATTCATGCTGCCCTTAACATTTCTCAGGATTAATTTTTTTTTGAGGGGGGGACCATGACTATTTAAAGAAGTGACATAGGGTGTCGGCTAGACTGGGCGATGGGCTCAGCGGGGTGGTGAATGCTTCCCTCTGTGAGGGAACATTCCCAGATCCGCTGAAAGAGGCGGTCATTAAACCGCTTCTTAAAAAACCATCTTTAGACCCGGCCAGTATGGCCAACTATCGCCCAGTCTCAAATCTTCCATTCTTGGGCAAGGTGATTGAGCGTGTGGTTGCTGAACAACTCCAGGCACGCCTGGAGGATGCGGACCATTTGGATCCCTTCCAATCAGGATTCAGGCCTCATCATGGGACTGAAACTGCCTTGGTCGCACTGGTTGATGATCTCCGGCGAGCTAGGGACAAAGGTGAGAGTTGTTTCCTAGTTCTGCTGGATCTCTCAGCGGCCTTTGATACAATCGACCATAACATCCTTCTGGACCGTCTAGAGGGGCTGGGAGCTGGGGGCACTGTTATACAGTGGTTTCGCTCCTTCCTCCTGGGCCGTGTTCAGAAAGCGGTGGTGGGGGATGAGTGTTCAGACCCCTGGGCCCTCACTTGTGGGGTGCCTTAAGGTTCCGTCCTCTCCCCCATGCTTTTTAACATCTATATGAAGCCGCTGGGAGAGATCATCAGGGGGTTTGGACTGGGTGTCCATCAATATGCAGATGATACCCAGCTCTACCTCTCTTTCAAATCAGAACCAGTGAAGGCGGTGAAGGTCCTGTGTGAGTGCCTGGAGGCGGTTGGAGGATGGATGGCGGCTAATGGATTGAGGCTGAATCCTGACAAGACAGAAGTACTGTTTCTGGGGGACAGGGGGTGGGCTGGTGTGGAGGACTCCCTGGTCCTGAATGGGGTAACTGTGCCCCTGAAGGACCAGGTGTGCAGCCTGGGAGTCATTTTGGACTCACAGCTGTCCATGGAGGCACAGGTCAATTCTGTATCCAGGGCAGCTGTCTACCAACTCCACCTGGTACGCAGGCTGAGACCCTACCTGCCCCCGGACTGTCTCACCAGAGTGGTGCATGCTCTGGTTATCTCCCGCTTGGACTACTGCAATGCGCTCTACGTGGGGCTACCTTTGAAGGTGACCCGGAAACTACAACTAATCCAGAATGCGGCAGCTAGACTGGTGACTGGGGGTGGCTGCCGAGACCACATAACACCGGTCTTGAAAGATCTACATTGGCTCCCAGTACGTTTCCGAGCACAATTCAAAGTGATGGTGTTGACCTTTAAAGCCCTAAACGGGCTTGGCCCAGTATACCTGAAGGAGTGTCTCCACCCCCATCGTCCTGCCAGGACACTGAGATCCAGCGCTGAGGGCCTTCTGGCGGTTCCCTCATTACGAGAAGCAAAGCTACAGGGAACCAGGCAGAGGGCCTTCTTGGTAGTGGCGCCCGCCCTGTGGAACGCCCTCCCATCAGATGTCAAAGCGATAAACAACTACCTGACATTCAGAAGACATCTTAAGGCAGCCCTGTTCAGGGAAGTTTTTAATGTATGATTTTAGTGTATTTTTGGTTTCTATGGAAGCCACCCAGAGTGGCTGGGGAAACCCAGCCAGATGGGTGGGGTACAAATAATAAATTATTATTATTATTATTATTATTATTATTATTATTATTATTATGTACCGTTAAACGTACCATAATTAGGGTCGCCATATTCCTAAAGGTAAAAATCTGTACAAAGCTGTTGGATTTTTACAGCATTTTTCTTTTAAAAAATTGGCCTCATTGCCATAAGTCCGAGTTTTCCATAATATGGTTGCTTTCCAGTGGTTTGAGAGAGGGAAGAGTAGGGGGCCACTAGGGGGCACATCAGAAGATGGCTGACAATAACATCTCTCTGACCCACACAAGGTAATTTGGAGGCTATGATGGGAGTAATTAGCCTCCCTACCCCCCCCCGGATGGTGGGGGGACTGCCCTTGCCTGCTGTGCCCTATACCACCCCCGAATTTGTGGGGATGGCGGCACTAGGCACAAAGCCCTCCTGTGGGATTCCGGCACTCCTGGACGCCGTCCCTGATTCGCGCCTCTAGTTGCAAGAATCTTCAAAAGAAACAATTTGGATGAAGGAATGCACATATTTCAAGGAAGGAGGGGGAGTAAAGACTGCTAACAGAAGAGATCTCTGATAAAACAAGACAAGAATAAAACATGAGAAGATACGCCAAGATACGGTATGGCAAATGACTGATGGGGGAGGGGGAAAAACTTTCCTTTCTTTTCTTATGTGATTAAACAAGTATCCCCTCCCCTCACGAGTCAGAAATGTCGTTTTAAGGACTTAAGCTGTGGATTTAAGGCTGTGTGGAGATAAACTTTCAAACCAAAGCATGTTTTAAGAAGAGCGTGGAATGTATAAGAGCTTTGGAATGATGCAGTTAAAAATGCCGTCACCATATTGGGAAGTTCTGTCGGAGGTCTTGAGTCTGGGAGGAGAAAGAGAGAAAGAGAGCTGTTTATACATTGTGGGTGAAACTCCTCAGAGGGACTTAAGAACGACAGTTTTGCATGATGGAAAGAGCGATGTTATCTATGAAGGTGATGATATATGGAAACCATCCCGATTTGAGGATTGGAAGAACGGAAAAATTCACACAGGATTATTATTGGTGTTTATCGGCTTAAGGAGACTATCAGAAGAGATCATAAAGAAAAAAGAGAAAAGATATGAACAAGATGTGATGTGGAAACAGCAAGACAAGACTGGATAGAATTATGATCTCTGTTTGGACTGATTTGGATTGATTTGGACATTAACGCAGTAGCAAGAAGATGATCAGAATCCCCCTTCGGATCTTGAAATATGGGTCCCCCCAACAAAATTTAAAATTCGGCTTTGTAATTCGGAATTTATGTGATGTGATTTAATTTGATTTGATTGGCCGGTTAATAAAAATTATTTAAAAAAAAAAAGAGAGAGGGAAGAGTAGGAAACTGCCCAGAAAGGTCTGTGCAGACCTATTCAATTCATGGTTGAGATCAGGATGAAAATGCAAGCAAAGGATGGAGGAGGATGACCTTTTTATACAGCTCAGAAATTAAATTTCCCGGAAACAAGAAAGAATGTCTGTGCTTTTCTGGACTGACTACTTCATTGCCTTCCTGGGTGTTCCATCGTGACACTCCAGTGACAGATTTTTGGCCTGCAGGGAAACAGTTTTGCAACCCAATCCCCATTCCTCACAAACAACTCAAAGAGGTGGAAAATAAAAATTTTTAGTGGGTTCATTCTGAACAGGAGTAACACTGAATACAAACCAAATATTTCATCTGGAAGAACCTTTTTAAAAAATTACAGGCCAAAGGAAGTTTTGTTTTAGTATTCATTGGTAGGGATGGGAGAGAAATACATTCCACTTCACATTTAAAGGCAAATCTCTCACATTTGCAGTTTCCTAAACAACATGAGAACAAAAATATAGCCATTCTTCAAAATTTGCAATTATCTGAATTTTTGCAATGTGGTTCTGTAACCAGCCAATATTATAAAAAATGCATCATATTAAGAACAGCTGCTTGAAAAATGTGCACATTAGTCAAAACTGTGTTTATCAGGAGAAATTCACATCCAGATGTTGATAAATTTTCATGAGGCCTGAACTTAGGGCCTTCTGCATGCTAAACAGATGCTTTGCTACTGAGCTATGGCACTCTCCCTTCTATTAAACCAAGATTCCAGTTCTCATGGTTACAAAGAATGGAAAATAGGAAGCTGCCTTATACTGAGGCTGTCAGGGAACTGCCATCGGCTCAGGGGCGAGAGGGGAAAAGCCGGATGGATTACAGAGAGCCCCCAAAGATTGTGGGAAGCAGCACCTCCTCAGCGGAGGAAAGTAACCACGCCTCCAGTGGAGAGGAGCTTCAGGGCTCGGAGGAGGCGAGGCGGTGCCAGGACACCTTGCCTGGGCAAAGCGGGGAGGGGAGAGGTCCTCCATTACCCACGCCCTCCTTGCACAGGAGGCTTCTGTGCTGAGAGGGGAGGCACAGATTGGGCATCAAGAAACTACTCTGCTGGGGAAGGTTTAAGGACTGCCCACTCACAGATTCTGCCAGTGAATGAGCGAGCCATGGAATAGAGGTGCTCTGCATGGTGAAGGGTTTTTGGCACCAATAACGAGGCTTTACAGCTGACCAGGGAGGCATTTGCCTGATTGCTCTCGAGTAACACCCGATATCCTTACAGAGGCCATTGTCCATCTAGATCAGAACCGCCCACTCTGACCACCAGCAGGTCTCTGGGAATTCAGGCATGGTCAAACTTGAGACCTTTTATGTACAAGGCAGATGCTCAGCTACTGAGCCTTTCCTTTGTAAAGCTATAGTGTTATTTCTCATTTTTGTAATATTATGTGTCATAGGGCAGTTGGTAAAAGCATGAGACTCTGAATCTCAGGATTTGGGGTTCAAGCCCAACATGGGGCAAAAAGATTACTGCATTGTTTGGGGTTGAACTAGATGACCCTCAGGTCACTTCCAGTTTGACAATTCTATGTGCTTTTGGGGGGGGGGCAGGGAAGGTGGGAGAACTCACTACGAAGTTTGTTTGTTTGTTGCTGGCCCAATCGCAGTGCCACCCCCACCCCCTCCTGGCAGTGGATAAACATAAGATGTGATTAAAAAACACAAGCAATGATCTGGATTAGAAATGGTCACAACTTTATTGATTGTAGATACAGGTGGATTTATGTCTCAGGCACTGGGTATATATCCATTCCAGCCCCCCCCCCCAAAAAAAAAAATTACTGTACTTTTCTGTGTATAAGACTAGGTTTTTTTTACTTTAAAATTATGTGAAAAACCGTGGGTCGTCTTGTACACGGGGCAACCTCCCCCCCTATTTTCTTAAATCGGAGTCCCTAAAAATAGGAGGTGTCTTATACATGGGGGTGTCTTATACACGGAAAAATACAGTAATTAAAAAAAGGTAAGGGAACTCAGTTTTCTCGAGTTCCTGCTCAAAAAACAAACAAACCCTTGTCTATGATTCTATGAAAAAAGTGAGTTGGATATATAACGGGTTGCATGCAATGTCAGCCCTACTCAGAGTAGGCCCACTGAAATCAGTGGACAGGTGTAGATCTTTTTCTTTCAGTGGGTCTACTCTGAGTTGAACTTAGTTGGATGCAGCCCAAAGTTTTCATGTTTAGCAGCAGGGACATACGAAGACCTGGAGAGGATGCTGGTCATTCCTTCCTTTATCACATTTCTCCATCATCAAAACATAGTAAGCTCCATTATGCCAAGTCAGCTGATTGATCCACCGGGGACCAAACCTGGGGTCTTCTGCATGCAAAACAGATGCTCTTTCACTGAGCTACATTGCTTTGTGTCTTTAAGCAAACCCAGCCAGCAATAGCTCTTGCCATGATGACCTGCCTATATGAGCTTTATCTTCAAATAGTTTATTTTTTACAATTGCTGTTTATGACATTGCTTTTATGGGGAGAAATTAGTTTAGAGGCAGTGACGGGCCAACCATCCGATGGGACAATTAGGTGTCACGGAACCAAGATCCTAATAATTAGCCTTAAGCTGGGTGCTTAATGAGTAATAACGTCTTCTGAATGCCACCGTCCTTGTGCATGCATTCTGATATCCTCAGAAAATTGCCTCCTGGGTTCTGCCTCCCGGCCCTGATACAGGCTTTTCTGGATCGTTATTTACCAAATAGCTCTCATCAACTCAGGGCTGGGCTGCACATCCGTCCAAAAATGTGGACCTCGGGACCGAATCGAGGAGGACCGGCAGGAAGAACGCAAACAACTTGATTGGCAAATCAAGAATTCTCCATTCTCCATCTGTGTCTCATTTCCTGGGTTCAGTTTTTTGGAGCTGTATAAAAAGTCCAACACCGGCCCAGAGTCCTTCACACATTTGACTTTGCTGCTCTTCGCTTGCTCTTCGATTTGTGAACCAGGTAAGTCATTCTCTTCTGATCCTCATCATTTTGATGCTGAAGCAATGGATGCTGAAGCAAGGGGTTGTGGCTCAGGGGTAGAACATCTGCTCTGCATGCAGAAGGCCATAGGTTCAATCCCCTGCAACTCCGGGAAGGTCTGAGAAACCCTCCCTGTCTATTTATCCCTGGGGAGCTGCCAGTGTAGACAGTACTGAGCTAGAAGGGTTACGGGGCAGCTTCCAATCTTTTTAGGATTTTCTTTTATTTTCTGTAAATCTGTAGGCAATGATTCAGCAACGTAAATTATGGTATCTTATATAAGGCCTACACAGAAGATAAAGGGGATTAAGGAGGCTTGTCCTCTGTGACTTTGAACCAATGGGTGGATATTGCAGGAAAGCAAGTATTGACTTTGAAAAAAATGGAGAAATTCCTAGTTATATGAGATTCATAAGGAGGTGGGCTCTTTTCCCCCTGAAAGTATTTGAGCAGAGGCAATGTGGACATCTACAGCAGAGGCAGTCGATCAAAACATTCTGCACTATAGCTTCCTGCACGAAACAAGATGGATTAGATCAGCCTCTCCTAACCCAGTCCCCTCCAGATGTTTTTGGACTCCAACCCCCAACATCCCTGGCAAACATGGTCAATGGCAAAGGAGGGTGGCAGTTCAACAGCATCTGAAGATCCCCTTCCATGACACATTGAGGCCATTGTACTTAAATGAATTATGTGCCTCCGTTGATTTCAGTTAAATATGGTCTGGGTATGACTTAGTTAGATACCACAGATTGAATCCAACTACAGTAGACACATTGAAAATGATGGACGTTAAGTTAGCCATCTCTATTAATGTCTGTGGTTTTACTCTGAGTAGAGGACTAGCACTGGGGATGTGGCCCTATCTGATTGACTTGAGTCATGTCCCCTAGAATTCAGTGGGCCTGCCCTGATTAGGTCTAACATTGGATAGAATTTATTATTTATTTGTTTAAAAATTATACGTTACTTGATTGTAAGAAAACCAAAACCAAAACCAAAGCAAAACCCCTCAAAGTGGTTTACAAAATTAATTCCAATGGGTCTGCGAGGATGATAATTTGGATATCGCCCATTGAATTTCTCACTGTAAAATGCTTAACAACGTGCCTGTGTGTGATCTCATGTAGAGTTATTACCCGGTTTGTGTGTGTGTGATTTGCATTATACTAAAAAGATTTCAGAATACAAGTTTCTGGAAGGCTTTATAAGTACCCTGGCTTTTGACACTTGTGTATATTTTTAGGACCTGCCTTATTTTAAAGAAGTTGTTTTAAACTCTCTTTTTTTAATGTTGTAAACTCCCCCAGGACCTTAGGATGAAGGGCAGGTGATAAATAAATAAAGCCTATTAAAAAAAATATTTGTGCAATGTCATAATTCTGCCATTCAAAATAACCCTTTGATGTGACCCTTTGGGGAAGGACCATAGCTCAATGGTAGACAAGATGCTTTGCGTGAAGAAAGTTTCAGGTTCGATCCCTGGTATAGGCAGGTAGGGCTGGGTGTACCCTCCACCTGAAACCCTGGAGAGCTTCTGCCAGTCAGTGTGGACAATACTGAGCAAGATGGACCCATTTTCTGATTACCGTAAATCTAAGGCAGCTTCCTATGTTCCTATGGGTCTCCATTCCCCATTCGTAATTATCAAATGCATTTTCCCCTGTTAATTCAATGGAAAATATTTGTGCAGGGTCAGAGGGAGGAGGCAGGAGCAATTCCTGACACAAAGCATTGCTTTGACCCTTTTTGTTCTTTTCAGTTTTTAACCTAGATTTCAAGATGAGTTGTTGTGGCTGTTGTGGTGGAAGCAGTCATTCCAGCAAGCAGATCATGTGTATGCCTATGCAGGCCACCTCTCAATCCTCTGGGTCTTGCTGTGGATCTTGCTGTGGATCTTGCTGCGGATCGTGCTGCGGGTCATCTGGACAATCCTGCAAGATTGTGTATGTCCGCCCCATGCGATACTGTTGCGCTCCCATGATGCCATGCTGTGCACCGGCCCAATATAGCCAGGGTTGTTGCGCTCCAAAGAAGTGCTGCTAAAGACATCCATCTGGTCTTCCAACGGTTCACCCCAACAACCGGAGATCCCTCTGGGAGATCCTGATGGTTCGCTCCTGGCTCTTGCCCTGCTGAGATTACTGCTCAAAGCTACGCTTGCTCCTCTGCCTTCCTGCACACACCTTTGCAAGCCATTTTCCTAACCCGGAAAAGAATGCCACCACCCGCCAGCCCACACTGGTGTGTCATTTCCAATACTTGATGGCTGATCTTCTGCAGATGCAAGATCGGATCTCGTTCTTTAGCTGATTTCCCCCCACACCCCAAGCCTTTCCTCAGTCTTCCGCTGGAGCCAATAAATCTGTTCTGCATCTTAGTTGTTTAAAGCATGTGCTTGACTTATCTCTTTATTGCGTTTACATCTGACCTTTTCCTCTAAGGAGCCTCAAGTGGCACAGGTGGTTCTCCCTCTCATTTAACCTCCATGACAACCCTGTGAGGTAGATTGTGCTGAGAGGCAGTGAATGGCCCAAGGACACCCAGTGAACTTTGTTGGCCAAGTGGAGATTTTAAGCCTGGGCTCTCAGTTCCTAGTGTAACACTAACCAAGATACCATGCTGGCTCTCCTAACTTATACCATCTTACTTATTTAGGACTCTTACTGACGTATGTAAGGGTAGCTTATAAAAAATCAGCCCTAAGGTGGCCCCTGCCTTCAGGCTCACAATCTAACAACAACAAAAATGCTTCTGGTTCTTCATATATATACAAGTCAGATGTAGGATAGAAAGGAAGCAGGCCACCCAGCATTCCAAAGAAGGAAATAGGAATGTAGTTTTGAAATAACCCTGTTCCCTTAGCAAAGATCACTGGAGAGACCCTTTCTTTCTTAGAATCAGAAAATCATAGAGAGTTGGAAGGGATTCAGTCTACTCATCTAATCTACCCCCTGCAATGCAGGAATTACAGCTAATACAGTGGTACCTTGGGTTACAGACGCTTCAGGTTACATACGCTTCAGGTTACAGACTCTGCTAACCCAGAAATAGTACCTTGGGTTAAGAACTTTGCTTCGGGATGAGAACAGAAATTGCACCGCCGTGTCTTGGCAGCAGTGGGAGGCCCGATTAGCGAAAGTGGTGCTTCAGGTTAAGAACAGTTTCAGGTTAAGAACGGACCTCCGGAACAAATTACGTACGTAACCAGAGGTACCACTGTATTTCTTTATTGCATTACACAATACAAAAAGTTCTACACGCTCTGTTGTATTCTTCATCTGATACTCTGCAAGAAACCTCCATCCCTTCATTGAAAAGCCAGGATGAAGTCTGCAGCGGCACCATCAGGGCAGGATTTTGGCACTACTCAGCTGAATGAGTAGGCGGGATACAGGGCCCTCCCCCCAATGCAACAGCACTAGTGCCACATGTGGGAGACTCAATACACATAAGAACAAAGAGGGAAATCAGTTCATCACTGAGGATGTTCTGGCAAAAAGGTGGGAGCTTCACTCTGAGGGGTACCAGGAGTTGGGAATTGGGCAAGGGGTTGAGAGAAAGGGTAGGGTACCTGGGAATGAGACCCGAGAGACTAAACCAGGAGCCAACACTGCCCCCTATCCCCAAAAAGCAAATCAAAACTCTCTGGACCTGGGAAGATCACTGTTGCTGTTGCAGGCAAAGTCTCAATCCAAACAGGAAGCCTTTTTTTTAGTCCTTCCTGTCTTAGAGAGTCAGTGAGCTGGCAATTATAGCAAAGAAAATCAAGAGGCTTCCAGACATAGCAATCCCAAAAGCACAATCCCCAATTCAGGAGGGAGTTGTCCTCCTTCATAAATGCTGCAATGCCACAGGCAAACCACTTAACATATTTTTGCCCTGAAATCCTGCGGTGTGATTAAAAAAAATAGGTCAAAAATGCCTCCTAGGCTCTCCTGGGAATTACAGTGTTGTTATAAGGGTGCGGGGAGACCAACCATACACCAAAACCTGTTCTTTAAGAGGGAGCGAGAAACTGAGACTTTACGGGAAGCTTCCAGATATCTGTACAGCAAGCAAAGATGAGTTTTGCTGGCAGGTATAGGAATTGTCCTTTGTGGTGGATGCCTCTAAGAACATAAAACAAGCCTGCTGGGTCAGGCTAATTTAAATTTTTAACACTGCTTTTTCCACTTTACTCCATTTCTAAGTTATTCTTCCATTTCTCTTAATGATGATTTTAACTTCTTGATTTAAGTTAGTCCTGCTAATGAACTTACTTTCATGCCAGAATTTTTCCAATATTCTATTCAAGAAGGTCCTGAGTCCAGCCACCAAGTGCTCAGATACGATCTAGGCAGAAATAGTCCATAAGATTTTCCATTTCCAAATCATTTGGGACCACCTTACTCTAAGCACTACTGCCTAAGGGCACTAGTGTTTTGGAGGGTGGCTAAAGAGCTGCTTGGTCTCAAAGAATATACAAGGATTCGTAACTGATATTATGTCACCAAAAGAATAGAGCAGGCGCCCCCAGACTCGGCCCTCCAGGTGTTTTGGGACTACAGTTCACATCACCCCTGACCACTGGTCCTGTTAGCTAGGGATCATGGGAGTTGTAGTCCCAAAACATCTGGAGGGCTGAGTTTGGGGGTGCCTGGAATCAAGGAACATGGGGTAGCAGGCTAGCGTTAAAGACCAAGTGGAAAGTGTTTAGGGGAAGGTTGCTAGAAGGATGAATGGATGAAATATATCCCATAGTATGTGTGTTCTGATGTGGCCCAGGATACCAGTAAAACATGGAGGTTGGGGAGAAATAGGGAATACAAAGGATCTTCAGTATATTCATGCTTTATTGCATTGGAGACAGAAGAAAGAATGTAACAGGTAGACTTTAACAACATGCAAGATTCCAGATGTTAAGAACATATTGTAAATGATGTAGAATGGGGAGAAAATTGCATCTGTTCAAGATACAAGTCCATTGAAATAGCCATTATCAACACTGAGCACACTACTATGATGGTGCTCCACATAATAATATGGTCAGAGAACTAAGTCATTGTCCCATGGAGCTTATAATCTAGATTTCAACAAGGGGAGGGAAAGCAGGGAGGACAGCTGGGGTAATGAGAGGCTGGTGTGAACAAATATTCAAGCTGAGTTTCAGTTTGGGTGATGAAGATTAAGGGGTAAAATTCAAGGGCAAGGTGGAAAGCCATGAAGGTTTTGAAGGAAGAGGCAAAATATGAGCGACTGATGGATTTGTGGCTGTTTATGGCATGAAAGCTGCTGTAAACAGATTCATCCAGCACACCTCCGACCAGGTGTTTAGCAGAGTTGAAATACAGACCACAGCAAAGCGTGAGGAAATTGGCCCTGAGTCTTGATTGATGAGCAACACATAATCGTTCTGGGTAGATTACTTTCTTGCCTGTCATTAAGCTTAACGGTTGCTATTTACAGAGATTGCTGTGGATCCCCACAGCGGCAGATCTACTTAATTCCTCTCAGCAGATCAAAACTGAAACTCTCTCAGTCACCCTCACATAATGCACTGCACATGCACATGACTTCACTGTCTTATCTTTGCACCAGCTTCACACCCAGAGTTTCATCTTACATGCAGAAACTCACGGTTTTCTGAAAGCAAATGACCAATAACCACAACAGAATCCTGGTGCCAAAATCACTGATCTGATTTTACAAATACAGTGGTATCTCAGTTTTCCAATGTATGGTAATTCATTCTGGAAGACCGTTTGACTTCTGAAACATTCAAAAACCGAAGCATTTACTTCCAGAAGCATTTACGTACGAAAAACTCAGTACGGAAGCCGCGTGGCATGTTCGACTTCTGAAGTAGTTACTTCCGGGTTTTTGGTGTTTGAAAACCAAAACGTTTGACTTTCGAGATGTTAAAAAACCGAGGTACCACTGTAAGTGCCCCAGATATACAGTGGGTTTTAAAACATTATTGACCATTGTGTTCAGAAAATAAAGCAACTGAATTTGTAAGGTGATGCTCAACAGCGTTATAGTGTAGAGCAGCCTTTCTCAACCTGTGGGTCCCCAGATGTTGTTGAATTACAACTCCCATCACCCCTAGCTAGCAAGGCCAGAGCTCAGGGATGATGGGAGTTGTAGTCCAACATCTGGGGACCCGCAGGTTGAGAACAGCTGGTGTAGAGAATTGGCTCTTGCTTGGACTGTACATTCTGGAATGCATATATAAGAGTTGTACACCAGATCTGGCCAAAGCCCAAATCCTGAACCACATCAGGCTGATTTGAGGGGGTGAGGGCTTTAACCAAGTTGAGCTGGGATAGCCCCAAATCTCTCCAGGTTGGATCTGGCCACCTAAAGTGATCCTTGGATGTCAAGGGGTGGGATGTTGGAGAGGGGTACAGCGTCTGCAAAGAGCAGCTCAGGGCTGTTTGCATGAGGGTTTCTAAACAAACCTGAACCATCATCTAACCCAGTGGTTTTCAACCTTTTTGAGTCCATGGCTCCCTTAACCAACTACATTCATGGATTTCTGAAAAATAAGTCGTGTCAGACTAACCTGATCTCATTTTTTGACAGAATTACAAGCCTGGTAGATGAAGGGAACGCAGTGGATGTAGCCTACCTTGATTTCAGCAAGGCATTTGACAAGGTGCCCCATGATATTCTTGTAAAGAAGCTGGTAAAATGCGGTCTTGACTATGCTACCACTCAGTGGATTTGTAACTGGCTGACTGACCGAACCCAAAGGGTGCTCATCAATGGTTCCTCTTCATCCTGGAGAAGAGTGACTAGTGGGCTGCCACAGGGTTCTGTCTTGGGCCCGGTCTTATTCAACATCTTTATCAACGACTTGGATGATGGACTCAAGGGCATCCTGATCAAATTTGCAGATGACACCAAACTGGGAGGGGTGGCTAACACCCCAGAGGACAGGATCACACTTCAAAATGACCTTGACAGATTAGAGAACTGGGCCAAAACAAACAAGATGAATTTTAATAGGGAGAAATGTAAAGTATTACACTTGGGCAAAAAAAATGAGAGGCACAAATACAAGATGGGTGACACCTGGCTTGAGAGCAGTACATGTGAAAAGGATCTAGGAGTCTTGGTTGACCACAAACTTGACATGAGCCAACAGTGTGACGCGGCAGCTAAAAAAGCCAATGCAATTCTGGGCTGCATCAATAGGAGTATAGCATCTAGATCAAGGGAAGTAATAGTGCCACTGTATTCTGCTCTGGTCAGACCTCACCTGGAGTACTGTGTCCAGTTTTGGGCACCACAGTTCAAGAAGGACACTGACAAACTGGAACGTGTCCAGAGGAGGGCAACCAAAATGGTCAAAGGCCTGAAAACGATACCTTATGAGGAACGGCTAAGGGAGCTGGGCATGTTTAGCCTGGAGAAGAGGAGGTTAAGGGGTGATATGATAGCCATGTTCAAATATATAAAAGGATGTCACATAGAGGAGGGAGAAAGGTTGTTTTCTGCTGCTCCAGAGAAGCGGACATGGAGCAATGGTTCCAAACTACAAGAAAGAAGATTCCACATAAACATTAGGAAGAACTTCCTGACAGTAAGAGCCGTTCGACAGTGGAATTTGCTGCCAAGGAGTGTGGTGGAGTCTCCTTCTTTGGAGGTCTTTAAGCAGAGCCTTGGCAACCATATGTCAGGAGTGCTCTGATGGTGTTTCCTGCTTGGCAGGGGGTCGGACTCGATGGCCCTTGTGGTCTCTTCCAACTCTATGATTCTATGATTCTTCTATGATTCATTCTTTCTGCAACACCCCTGTGGGGCTCAGGAGTCCAGTTACGTCACCCCTTGCCTGCAGAGCTGGCAGCCTCTCACCTTTTCTCGAGCACTCTTCCTTGTGGAGTGTTCCCTCAGCCTTCTCTTCTCTCTCCTTTGAAGTCCACCGGGCAATTCCTGCTGCTGTCCCTGGTCTCTGAGCTGCTCCCCCCACCGCCCCAATGAGAGGGGCCTCCCAGAGGCACCATTTGCCTTCAGAGCTTATAGCCAGGGCTGCTGCTGCTAAAAAAAAAAGCTGTGCAAGCCTTTGGGAGGCAGAGACGCAAGAGGGCATCAGAGGAGGGAGGGAAGGGAAGAGGGACAGAGGCCAATGTTGCCCATGACCATCATTCAAGGCACCCCAGGGTTCCACGGCACACTGGTTGAAAACCACTGATCTAGCCACATGTGTCTGGTCCCAGTAAAGAAACACATGTGTGCAATAAAAGCTGCTGCCTGCAGGGCTCTGCATCACCAGCTCATTCAACACAAGGAAAGCTGAAACCAGGATTGAATCCTCTGCCCACCAGCTGGTGAGCGGAGGGTGCAATTCTGCTAGCTGCAGGGATCTGCTTCACCTGTGGGGTACACTCTGGAGCAGCAGACCCAGATCTCTCAAGGTGGCCTGACCCAATTCCAAATCCTGACCCAATTCCAAATGATCTTTTCAGTAGTTTCTGAAGGATACTTGGGACTTGCGCTACCTGTTATACCCTACTTGTGATCTTCAGACATGAAATCTAAGGGTTGTGTCAAATGTTAATTCTACTCATTGCTATTAAAGGACATGTCTAAATCAAGTCAATAAATTTAAATAATAATAATAATAATAATAATAATAATAATAATAATTTATACCCCACTCATCTGGCTGGGCTTCCCCAGCCACTCTGGGCGGCTTCCAACAAAATATTAAAATACCATAATGCATCAAACATTAAAAGCTTCCCTAAACTTCTACTCTGAGTGGAACTGTGTTGGATACAACCCTACGTATAGAGTGATTCTTTGGGAACTTGGTATGGGCTTTTAGCAATGAAAACTTTTTTATATGCATAAAGTTTTGGTTCAGCATACAATTTGGCATTAGCACAATAATATAGGTCCACGGCCCAGTTCTTTAGGCTTGCAGTATTTTAGCATGGGGGACCAGCGGTAGCTCACTGTGTAGGAGTTCAGAACTATCAAGTTGTCAGAGGCAGGCAAGCCACTGGCTGCTGTTTCATTATGGCGGGGTGAGATTTCATTTCCCCCGCGGTCAAGCTGGGGGATAGTAAAGCTATGCCCAGTTCTTTCGTCTCCAAGGTTTGAAGAAGTGCCATTATCAACACCTCCTTGACCCGATTCTTCTCCTTGAGCCTGAACTATCGATCTAGCACCATGTTTTTCATCTGCACAGGATACAGCACTGTGCTTGTCGTAAGCCATCTCCCCTGAAGGCTCATCTTCGACGTCCACTAGGATTGCAGTTGCCTTCGTCATCTCCCCTGAAGGTTCCCCTTTGACAGCAGCTAGGCTGGCAGTTGCACTAGCCATCTCCCCCGAAGGCTTGACACCAACTACGTAAGTACTTGCATGATGATCAGAGCTTGGACAGGTGCCATGACACATCTGCCTTGGATCTTGCTCTTGAATGAAGACTACCTGCCCAGGTACACAATCAACGCCAAGCTGTTCATGGTGTCCAGTGTGTGGACAGGTGCAATTGTCACTTGTCTCAACCAAAGGTTGCCCTGGAGAGCAAACTAAGTTTGTCACTGCAAAGTGTCCATTTCCGTGACTCGGGCTGTCACCGCAGTTCATTCTTCCTAAATACTGATGTTAAATCTAAAAGAAACAAATAACCACATGGAACAGGATTCCAGGGGAGAAGGCAGAATCATCTAAAAAATCTGAAGGTAGTTTGTAAAGGAGTTAAAGGCTATCGGGTTCTCCTGGAGTCCAAGAGGACAGCTCCCAGGGCTCAGGCCTGAGAAAAATATTATAGGGCTGCCCAGATGTTGTTGGCATATAACTTCCATCAATCCCAGTCAACAAAGCCAATGATCAGGGATAATGGGAGTTGAGGTCCACCAAAATCTGGAGAGCTATAGGTTCTGCACCCTTGAAGTCTGAGAACACCCATATTTCAAAAAGATTTCTGCAGTCCTCAGACTCCTGGTCCTCTTCTTCCAGAATATGTTATTCTGCTTGAAGAACAAATAATATGGTACTCTGAGGTAGCGTGGAACACTTCATTTCCATTACTTAGCTACCACATATCAAGAGCTACTTCCAGGTCAAAGGGCAAAATAATCTGATGCCTTACACCAGCGGTTTTCAACCTGTGGATCCCCAGATGTTGTTGGACTACAACTCCCATCATCCCTAGCTAGCAAGGCCAGAGCTCAGGGATGATGGGAGTTGTAGTCCAGCAACATCTGGGGACACACAGGTTGAGAACCGCTGCCTTACACAATAAGAATATGCTAGATCAGGTCAGTGGCCCACCTAGTCCAGCGTCCTGTTCTTACAGTGGCTGATGGCACCCTCTTGGGACACTTAGAAGAAGGACATGACCTTCCAGCAACTGGAATTCAGAAGCACACTGCCTCCAACAGTGGAGGGAGAACATATCAATTAAGGTTAGTAGCCATCGATAGCCTTCTCCCCCACAAATTTGTCTCATCTTCTTGTAAAGCCATCAAAATTAGTGTCCATCATTGCCTCTTGTGGAGAGCAGATGACTTGCTCTTAACCATGTCTACTGAGAAAGAACTCCTATTGAATTCAATGGAACTTGTCCCCAGGAAAGTGTTGCCTTAGTTTAAAAATAATAAGGAAAACCAACTTACCTGTTTCAACAGCAGCAGCTCATGGAAAGCAGAGAAGCTAAGTGATGAAAGGAGGGTTATTTAACATGGGAGAAGCTTTAAAAGTCACTCTGCTCATCCATCCCAGGAAATGAGGCACTGCAAAAAGAATGGCGCAGTGGTACAATTTGCCAGCACAACATGCTTTTATTTGGCGTTTTCATGGTCCGCTCTCTTTCGTTGTGTGTTGACTCAGTCTGTACATCACCCCCACCCCCAAGTTTATTATTAAAAGGAATATATTCAGTGCTTCCCATAGACAATTAAACCCCTTTATCCAGCTTAATGACACAGTAGCTTACATGGTAATCATGCCTCCATCATGGGGCTAAAAATACCTTTGGGGAGTTATCCCAGAAGGCATGCTTAGCCCCATTTTCCAGGTAAGATGACCAGTACTTGTATGCTGTTTCTGGCTTGCTCACTGGGATTACGTTTTTAGCCAGATGATGCCCAGTTTACACATAGGAATGCAGGAAGTTGCTTTGTACTGAGCTAGAGCAATTGGTTCACCTAGCTCACTATTGACTACACTGATAGACAGCAGCTCTTTGGAGTTTCAGGCAGGGGTCTCTCCTAGCCCTATCTGGACGTGCATGGAATTGAGCCTGGGACCTTCTGTGCACAAAAACAGGAGACACAGGACTGTGTTTGAAGCCATCCAAGTTGGCAGCCATCACTGCCCCTTGTGAGATCAAGTTGCATAGTTTATGGCAATTAATGGACCAACGGTCTGACTCAGTGTAAGGCAGGAACCTGAGCCCCTCCATATGTTGCTGAACATCTGCTCCAATCAGCCCCTGCTTGCATGACCGATGACTGAGAATGATGGGACCCTAATTTCCATTATCTTCAGCCAACATGGTGAATAGCCAGAATGATGGGGCTTCAACTCCACCTGCAAATTCTGCTACACAGTTCTTGTGGGTGGATGTTAAAGAGCTACCCCCCTCTCTCCAGAAGCCAAATCTGAAAACTTTGCAAATAGGTTCAGACATGCCTCATGTTGTGGACGACATAAAGTCCAGGCATTCATTAAGGAGTCACTGTGTAATTAACTTATAGTGCAATAATACACATGTATACTCAGAAGTGAGCCTCTTTGTGTTTAATGGGACTTACTCCCAGGTAAGGGGCCACAGGATTGCATCTGAGGCTTTCTTGTGAGGAACAGGTGGAGAAGATTTCATGATCAGAGGGTCATAAGAATGTAAGAAGAGCCTGCTGGATCAGGCCAGTTGCCCATTTTGTCCAGCATCCTGTTGTCATCGTGTCGGCATCCTTCAGGGGTCGAGATGCCAGCTGGCTAGCCCCCAGCTGGATCATGCCCTTCCAGCCGTGATGAACCCCTGACCTCTGGTGCGACGTAAATCAGCGACTCAGACTTCAAAAGCCTGAGCACGCTATATCAGCAGAGCATACTGCGCAAACAGAACAGGCGTGAGGCTTGTGGAAACATACTAACAAGCTACAGATTTATTAAGCATAAATCAGGACAAAAGAAACATGTCGTCTCCCTTTCTTCTTTATCTGTGCTTCTGCCTTGTATTTTTATCTTGCGAACCACCCTGAGATCTTATGATGTAGGGCAGTATATAAATCTAATAGATAGATAAATAAATAAGCATTTTTATACCAACCTGGGAGTTAGCTCAGGTGATCACTTACGTGTGACTTAAGCATCTAAAGATGACACAACAAATCAGGCCAGAGTAAGACTGAACACAATGTGTGGCTTGTTGGACCCCAACATTGGCCTTCTCAAACTGGAACCTGGAAATCCTGCTCTAATTCTTGCTAAGTATGTCATTTCTGCTAACAGTGACCTTTTGTCCAGCAGTGGGAGGCCAAAGCTGTAGCAAAGCAGGTGGGGGAGCTGTCCAACCGTGACAGAACTGAGAAATATGATGCAGGGCTCACATTTCAAACACACAAAAAGGTACAAAAGTGAGGGGAGAGTGTGAATTAAAATAAAAATATCCATGAAAAATTAAATTAAAAAATCCAGCCCCAAATCCATCCTCAAATCTAGTTCCGCTTTTAGGCATCATTTTTATTGGAAGGGGCTTGAAGACTACTTTGTTAATCCAAAAGCTTCAAAACCCAGGATATTTTGGAGCTGGATTGAATGAATGGGAAGAGACGTTTTGCCATTTGTTACCCATTGATGAACTTGTTAGGGATCTGCAAAGTGGAATATGAAAGAAAGGGGCCACCTGAGGACGGCCCTGGCTACATTTGAATACATTTCACACAGATGTCAGTTTCACATGGGTACCTATTTGGACATCTGGAGGTCTTGTGTTATAGGTTTAAGGGGTCACCAAATCTAAGAGTCACGAGATCTACTCTTAGATCAGGAGTAGCCTACAAGGTACCATCCAAGGGTCTGGATTACAGCTCCCATAATCCCCAGCCATAGGCCATGGTGATGGGGTTTGCAACACCTGGAGGGCACCACGTTGACTAACCATCCCCTAGATAATTTGTTCCAGTTTTCCAGAATAATCTCTATGTTAAGAACTTGCCTTGACACCAAACTCCCAGGACATTCCAGGGATGGGTGCAAAGCCCCTTTGTTCTGTCGACTGTAGACTCTTGTGAGCAAAACTGTTTTTTGTTAAGCAATGACCATGACAGTTAGCATCTTGGGTGATTTTGCAATTTTTATTGTGTTTCAATCGACGTAGAAATTGTGAAGGCGGAAGATAATCCAACCCATCAACAAGGCAATTTTGGCATCATCTGCACTTGCCAACAAACAGGCTTTCTTCACCGATCAGATCATCACCAAAGGTTTTTCAAGGATTAATCTTGCACAACGAGTAGCTGTCACAATGCTCTGTGTTTCACCAGCAATGAAATATGTAGAATGGGGGAGAGGAAAAACACTACATCAGGAAGACGGGGGTGTTGTGCTTGACACTAGGGGTGGCAGAAATGAACATGAGATGGATTTGTGACAGGTCTCATTGCGTTAGAGCATAAAGGGGTTCAGACAATAAAGGTGGATTCATAGACTAGCTAGGCAACGCCCTCTCTTCTCTGATGCAATGAGTTGTGCAGAGCAAGGAATAAGATTGGCTGTTTATGGGGCCTGGTTTCAGAGGATAGTCAACTGACTTCAGGCTAAGGGGTCAGCAGTTAACAGTACTCATCAGCCCAGCTGTTTAGAAGACACCGGCAATTCACAGGGCCTTCCCCAACCAAGTGTTTTGGACTACAACTCCCATATTCATCCTCATCCCTGTCCATTGTGTTGATGCTGGGTGCTGCATGGAAGTTTTAATCCAAAACATCTGGGGGATGAAACTGGTCTCATTTATCTGGCTGGGTGAGAATATGGCAAAGAAGCTTCACTGCTGGCCCTTGGTGTCTTCAAAGTCCCCGTTGGGGCCATGCAGGTAGCCACTTCCAAGGGAAATCATGAGAAATAACCAGTCATAAATCATGAGCAAAGAGTAAAGGTAAAGGGACCCTTGACCATTAGGTCCAGCCGTGGATGACTCTGGGGTTGCGGCACTCATCTCGCTTTATTGGCCAAGGGAGCAGGCATACAGCTTCCGGGTCATGTGGCCAGCATGACTAAGCCGCTTCTGGCGAACCAGAGCAGTGCACGGAAACGCCATTTACCTTTCTGGCAGAGCGGTACCTATTTATCTACTTGCACTTTGACATGCTTTTGAACTGCTAGGTCGGCAGGAGCAGGGACTGAGCAATGGCAGCTCACCCCGTCATGGGGATTCAAACCGCTGACCTTCTTATCGGCAAGCCCTAGGCTCTGTCGTTTAACCCAGCACCACCCATGTCCTAAAAAACCACACACAATGAGTTAGAAGCCAGCAATCAGAAATGAGGAGTTATGAGCTATGCACAGCACTCATTGTTGACTTCCCATCAAAGTCCCAGCTTGGTTTAGGAGTCCTTAATGATCCTTCCAGGACAAGGAGAGTCAATAGTCAATATCAATGTCCAGAGCTTGAGGACACTCCATTGCACCAGGGAATGCCCTGACAACACAACCCCAGGCAGTGGAGCATTCGGCAGCTCACCATCCAGGGCAGGATAACTCAGTTTCATGATATTGTTATCCCAGTCCTGGTGGTAGCAAGCACTGGATCTTCAAGTTTGTGTCACCGAAGATCCAGTTGCTGGGGTTTATCAAACTGCCCCTAACAACATTTCTTTGTTTTGGCCCCACATGATTCAGTAGAGCAAGTTGCTTTCACAGGAGCACAGCATGACTGGCTGGTAGAACAGCATGATGATGCTTGCTGGGTGCTGCATGGGGTGCAACAGGACTGGACTGGGATGCAGTATGGAGTGCAGCAGGATTGTCCAAAGCTTGGAGCACAACAAGTTTGCACCAGAGTCCAACAGGATTGCCTACTACAAGGGGAGCAGAGGGCTAACCAGCAGAGAGAACAGCGAGATGGAGTGGCACAGCAGGGCTAACTACTGCCCCACTAGTGGTGCCAGTGGGTGCACAACAACCAAAAGAGCCCATCTTGGTGAAGTGACAGCAAGTCTAAAGAAGCCAAACAAAGATAACAAAACAGGGTTAATCAGAACAATCAGCATTAGAGTTTCACAGAATGCCTTCTCAGGCAGGACACTTTAGGTCCAGCAAGGCCATGACTTTCGAAACTGTATGCATGTATGTTTACAGTGCTGTCTCCAACTAATTACAAGAACAAGCATTCAGAATGGACCTGCAGTAATTACCAGATATTTTGCTCTATAGGGCACACCAGATGATAAGACGCACCTAGTGGGGGGGGGGAGAGGAGGAAACAAGGAAAAAAAAAAAAATTCTGAATCCCAGAAGCCAGAACAGCAAGAGGGATCTGGCTTCTGGGATAGCCTCTTGCTGTTCTGGCTTCTGGGATAGCCGCTGAAGTTTCTCCCGGGCAGCGGGATGAAGGCTCCCCTTGCCTGGAAGTGGCTGCGCTCTGGTAAGCTGCCCTCTGTACCTTCCCCCATCTCCCCCAAGAACCACACACTCTTTAAAGGGAGTGCGGTTCTTGGGGGCTTTTCTGGGAGGTGGGGGAAGGGACAGAGCCGCACACTCTGTCACTTCCCCCCACTTCCCACAAGAGCCGCGCGAAGCCTCCACAGGGCAGTGGGGGGCCTTCGTCCGCTGCCCTACGGAGGCTTCGCGGAGCTATCCAAAAGCCAGAATAGCTAGAGGGAGTGCTAGAATAGCTAGAGGGAATCCAACCCTAATTTCACCTGGATCCCAGAGAGAGCATACTGAACTGGGTCTGGCTTGTAAAAGCTGAAATGAAAGAAGATAGGGCAGTAAGTGAAAGGCAGATAACCAGTGACCAAAGGAACGTATCTTTACACACTTTACACACTTCCTTTCGCTTTGGAAGTGAGGCATCGGCCAAGAATGGCTAATTTCTTTTTATTAAAGACCAGGCTACCCACTGTTTGACACATATTGAGACTCAATATGCAAATATTTTCCTATCGGGGATAATTAAAAGGTCACATTCCACTGAGAACACTATAATTCACATGCCGTACCAGGATGTACCTAGAAAGCTGTGTTTGGCACCAGGATGTTAGGTTTGGTGACTATCATGGCCAGCTGGGCTTCATGTGCCTGAAAAATCATAATAACTTAAATGTGGAATGTTCCTGGCTGTCCTTAACCACTTTGCGCTGTATCAAACTAAGTCCCACTTAAGTGGACTATAACCAGCCAAGACGCTTTGAAAGTAATGGACCTGTTAGCCATGGGCATCAATTTCAATGGATCTGCTCTGAGTAGGACTAACATTAGATACAACCCTCTGTTCTTTGTTCCATTATCATTCAGTAAGCACAGCTGATTCTGCCCTCTTACATATGAGTGGTGCAGCTTTGGCTAAATATGCGCACCGTCTGGTTGCTGGATCAGGCCAGCAGCCCATCTAGTTCAGCATCCTGTTCTCTCAGTGACTAAACTTTTTGCCTCTTCATCTGCATGGAAAGAGTCCAGTGGTTACCTTCATGATTCATTTCAAGAGGGACTTGCCCCCCACAGCAGTGCAGCACTCTCCCAGCCAGACTTCAGCCAACCTGCCCAAGATGGATCTCTGTCTGTTTTCTCCCTTCTTTCTCCCAGCTGCAAAGATTCTCTTTTCCTGACACACACCCCATCAAACACAAACCCCATCACTATGGGAACCTCTGTCAACCCAGGCCCAAAAATTCTTCTCAAATGGACCATCACACCTTTTTTACAGACCATGACTTGGAAAAGAGGCTTAGCCTGTCTATTTTCTACTGGCCTGCAATCTTCCCTTCAATACAGTTACAGACGCTTCAGGTTACAGACGCTTCAGGTTACAGACTCGGTTAACCCAGAAATAATACCTTGGGTTAAGAACTTTGCTTCAGGATGAGAACAGAAATTGTGCAGCGGCAGTGGGACGTCCCATTAGCTAAAGTGGTACTCCAGTTTAAGAACAGTTTCAGACCTCCAGAACAAATTAAGTTCTTAACCTGAGGTACCACTGTACTCCGAAGAACAAAACCCCCACTATTTATTAATTTCTAGGGTTTAGGGGGGTCCCCCCAAATCTACAATAATACAATTGACACTTAGAGCCTTCAGTGTAATTTCTTCTTCTTCTGAATACCTAAAATTGATACGAAATACCATACAATGGAATTCCCATTAAGTGAGCAAGAAATGATGAATGAGATTTGGTGTTTTTTTTTGGTGTGTGTGTGTGTATAAGAAGCATGGGTTTGGGTTCATGAATTTTGTTAAAAAGGTCTATAGACACAAACATTATTGCCCTGAATTCTTTTAGCACCGCTGGCTGGATTAAGGACCACCCTGTTATTAGGTTAATAACCCAGCTGAAGATGTAGAATGGCAGTGATGACTAGCTGCCCGGTCAAGTACCACATGGCAGAAAATAGCACATGGTCTTGTTAGGGATGTGCACACTAATGGCTAATAAGAGTTTACCATTTGGGCAGGGGGTGCCTCATTTCCTCTGGAAACATACCAGGGCGCTGTATAAAAGGTCCACAACCCCAGACCTTTTCATTCAACCACTGGGTTCCTCAACCTTACAACTCTTCATCTACCACCAAACAAGGTAAGCTGTACTTCTAAATGTATTGTGTATTTGAGAGACACACACAGTGTGTGTGTGTGTATACAATGCTCAGAGTAGACCCAACGAAGTGAATGGATATGACCATCTTTGCTCCATTAATTTCAATAGGTCTACTCTGAATGTAACTTGGGTATAGTTAAGTTGCATACATCCCTTTAACTAAACACCTCTGCATATTATTGCATTTCTGTTCAGTTCTATGTTCTGAGCTGACGTCTGTAGCAAGGCTTACCTTGATTATGAATCAGAGAAACAAACCTGATCCCATTTTTAAAATCACCATTTAAGTCCCATTCCGCAGGTGCTTCTACCATTTTAAATAAGGGGGACAGGTGTTTTGCTTCACAGAGAAGTTTGGGAGCACCCCCCCCATGATATCTGATAGCTCACAAATACCTATTTGTTCTTTTGAGTTATGACTCTTTTAATCTGCTCCTTCTAGCGTTATCTTTTTCTAGTATGCCAATTTACTGCATTTTTATTGTCAGTTGCCAGGTGGTTGGAATTATGGAAAGATTACTATTGAAATATTTAACATCCAAAAATACCTACCCTGTTAAGAATGTACAAAATTATGAAATAATAATAATAATAATAATAATAATAATAATAATAATAATAATAATACAGAGGATCAGAATAGAACTACGACTAATACTGTCACTGGACGACATTAAGAAATTTCTGGAGCTCTGATCAGTGCTAAATGGGTGGGTCTAGCAGCCATTTGGGTTTCCCACAATGCACTGGAATGACACTTCATCGGGTGCACTGGGTGAATGTAAAACAGTGGCTAGAATAGGAAACTTGGTGCTGCTTGGAACACCAATGCCCATAGCCCAGTAAGCCCGCCAGGCTCTACCATTCCACCAGGCTTCCCTAAACCTGGTATGAGCCCTACAGCAGTTAGCAAGTGTCAGTTCCTATTAGTCAACCCACCACGGTGCAAATGTAGTTCCTCCTCTACATCACAAACATAATGCATCTTTCACCTGTTTCAGCCTACCTTCCACGCTCAAAGATGGGTTGCTGTGGCTGTGGCTCCAATTCAAACTCTGGACCGAACGTCATTTGCATCCCCTGTTGTGGCGGTTGTGGCTGCGGTTGTGGCTGTGGTTGCGGCTGCTGTTGCTGCCCTTGCTGCTGCTGCTGCCCCAGCTGCTGCTGCAGCAGTCCCTGCTGCTGCTGCTGTCCATGCGGCTGCTGCTGCCCCAGCTGTTGCGGTTCCAGCGGTGGATGCTGTGTCTACTACATTGGGTCTTCTAATGGCTCTTCCAGCTGTTGTGGTTGCTCATAATAATTTGGAAGTTCCACCCAGGCTGCAATAACAGCACGATCTTCCCAGCATCCCAAATGACAGCATCAGCATCCTTTGGAAAACTTGTTGGACGACCTCCTCTTCTCTTCTTCACCAAGCTGGAAACCCTAGAGATTTTCCTCTGTATGTTTATTATAGCACTCTGATTCTCTTGTTCCCTTTAATTTCTTTAGAAGATTTCCCCCACCCATGGAGAAGCTCTAATGTGTAAAGGAAGCATGATGATGGTGTAGAATTAGATGGGTAGACTTTCTCCTTCTCCTTCTCCTTCTTCTTCCTGAGCTGTGGAAATGCCTTGTACTTCAAACTGTTGCATAAATAAAAAATAAAACAAAACAATTATAATCTATTTATTGTCTATGAGGTTTCTTGGAAATTAGCTGCTTCATGTGGTAGGGCTGTGTATTGCTAGGTGGGCATTCAACTGAGAAGGACCTTTCATGTGTCAGTGTCAGCCAGGCAGGAACCAGAGGCAACACCACCAAGAGGGTCTCCCCTGAGGATCACAGGGCTCGAGCTGGTTTATATTGGGGGAGCTGATCCTTTAGATACTCTGGCCCCAAGGCATTTAGGGCTTTATGCTATCATGCCAACACATTGAACTAGACTTTGTGGCAGCCTCTGCAGACCTTTCAGGACCGGTGACATATGGTCTCCTCACTGCCATATTTACCAACCTAGCAGCTGCGTTCTGCACTGGCTATAGACTCCAGTCCATCTCTAAGACTAGCCCCATGTAGTGGGCATTACAGTAGTCTAAGTAGGAAGTCATTAGACCATGAGGTCAAACTATCCCAGTTTTCTATCCCAGCTAGTTTTCTACAGCCATAACTATCCCAGTACATGTATGACTGTAGAAAACTAGCCTAAACTAGACATAAGCACTCCTAGTCACAGGAGCTACTTAGGAGTCTAGGAACAAGATGGAATGAAGAATATAGATAGAGACAATGAGAGAGAGGGGGGGGGGGGGAGAGAGAACAGATCTGGGGTAACACAATTTGGAGTGCAAGGGCACCCATAACTGCTGGAGTTTAGTGAATAAATGATAGAATTCAGATAATATTTGGAGTATTGAAGGAAAGATGACAGGCCAGTGAAAAACACAGACAAAGCTTCTTTTCCAAGCCAGGATAGAAGTTATTAAGAATGATAAAAGATACTAGAAGCATGTCATTAACCCATCAACGGAAACCAGAAAGGAGGCTCTGCAGGTGAGGGAAGGATGTTGCCCAGGTGAAGGCCGGATATCACAAAGAAAAATGTTGTCCTTAAAGAGAGAGAGATCTGGAGATAGGGGGCAAGCAGACAGATGTGGGGGAGTTGCTTGGAGCAGCCCAGGACTGAAGTCTCAATGTGTGTGTCTAGACCATACCCATCTTCTACTTCTTCCCTAAATCTTTGTATGGAGGTCATTTCCATTCCCATGTGACCCTCTGCGTCCTTCCATATGATTATTTCTGCCAACTTTTCACCAATTTGGTCTGGGCCCCCTGCATATTCCCTATTTCCATTTTCTACCTCATATTCCTCTGGTTCATTCCCTCCCTCCCACATCATCGTCTGGCTCCCTGCCCCAATCTTCATCAAACACTGATCTGATCAATTTTTAATTGTTCAGCCATGTGGACTATAGCCACCAGGTCATTACAGCCAGTGGTATAGACACAAGTCTAGACACAAGCTCATCATGATTGACCCCCTTGCCCTTCAGTGCTTTATCAGTGGACATGTATGTAGATAAGAAATATAGAGGGAGAAAATCAGAAGGCAGTGGACACCTTAAGAAGTGGTACAAAATTTAGTAACCTCACCTCTAAGGCTCTAAAGAAGATTCTTAATGCATTGGTCCTGCTTTAGAAAGAAGACCACCTAAATCATAAGATACCAAATCTGGGCCAAATAGAATTTCAGCAAGTTTCCTATGTTAGCAAAATCAATCTTTGGCATTTGGTCCTACAGTTCCCATGATTCCAGGCTATTGGCCTTGCTTGTTGGGGCTGATGGGAGATGTAGTTCAGCAACATCTGGAGAAGAAAAAGGATCTACATACATGCATTATAACCTTGAGGATCATGATGGTTACTATGTATCTGCCAGCTCTTCCACCTTACCTTTGTACGCTATACATTTTTTGCCAAAGGTACTGTACATTGTCTTCTTTAATGAAAATATAATTGTTGGAAAGAGCCTGGAGGAGTTCCCCACACCTCCACATGCAGCTGCTGGGTGACCTTGGGCTAGTCACACTTCTCTGAAGTCTCACTTACCTCACAGAGTGTTTGTTTGTGGGGGAGGAAGGGAAAGGAGATTGTTAACTGCTTTGAGATTCCTTAAAAGATAAAGGTAAAGGGCCCCTGGAAGTTAAGTCCAGTCGCAGACGACTCTGGGGCTGCAGCACTCATCTCGCTTTACAGGCTGAGGGAGCCGGAGTTTTTCTGGGTCATGTGGCCAGCAGGACTAAGCCGCTTCTGGCGAACCAGAGCAGCACACAGAAACACTGTTTACCTTCCCGCCAGAGCGGTACCTATTTATCTACTTGCACTTTGGCGTGCTTTCGAACTGCTAGGTTGGCAGGAGCTGGGACAAAGCAACGGGAGCTCACCCTGTCACGGGGATTCGAACTGCCAACCTTCTGATCGGCAGGCCCAAGAGGCTCAGTGATTTAGACCACAGCACCACCCACGTCCCTTGAGACTCCTTAGGGTAGTGATAAAGCAGGATATCAAATCCAGACCCCCCCTCCTCCTCCTCTTCCTCCTCCTCCTCCTCCTCTTCTTCTTCAATGTAATTCACATGAACTGAGCCAGCAATGGTGAATCAGATATTTTTTGGTGCAGTAGGTGTTGTCTTGGGTTCATCGATTCTGTTAAGCATGTCTATCGATATAAACATTCCCCTTAATCCTCTTAGTGTCCTTCAGTTAAACTGCGGATAATATAGCTATTACGTTTACTGAGGCTTTTTAAGACATAGTGTGGAAATGTTGACCATGAGCCAGATCAAGGTTATTGAAGCTGGCAATGGTGCATCATTAGAGATGGGTACTTCAATGGATAATAAAAATAATTAATAATAAATTTTTATTTACCGTATTTTTCGCTCTATAAGACGCACCAGACCACAAGATGCACCTAGTTTTTGGAGGAGGAAAACAATAAAAAAAAAATTCTGAATCTCAGAAGCCAGAACAGCAAGAGGGATCGCTGCGCAGTGAAAGCAGCGATCCCTCTTGCTGTTCTGGCTTCTGGGATAGCTGCACAGCCTGCATTCGCTCCATAAGACACACACACATTTCCCCTTACTTTTTAGGAGGGAAAAAGTGAGTCTTATAGAGCAAAAAATACGGTATATCCCGCCCTCCTCAGCCAAAGCCGGGCTCAGAGTGGCTAACCACAAGTAAAAATACCACAGTGTACATAAAATCACACAGTAGGTTAATTAAAATACATTCTAAAATCAATTCATAATAAAAGTAATGGCAACCATTGGGCTAGAGTTCTATGAGGATTACAGAAGGAGAGAGGGGGTCAGACTGTGCCTCGGCCAAAGGCCTGGTGGAACAGCTCCATCTTGCACTCCCTGCGGAAAGATGTCAAGTCCCTCAGGGCCCTAGTCTCTTGAGACAGAGCGTTCCACCAGATCGGGGCCATGGCCAAAAAAGCCCTGGCTCTGTTCGAGGCCAGCCTAACCTCCTTGTGGCCCTGTGAAGAGTTTACCTCTTTTCTTTTCTTTTTGGCAGTAATGAGTGGTGGTATTCTGCCTGCAAATTTCATCCACTTCTTTGAAAGGGGAAAAATATAACTATTTCCCCAATAGTTATAGTCAGCGCATGAAGCAGACCCTGAAACTTGAATGGCTATCCTTGAAGAAAAGCACTGTGACATTGGACATGATTCATGCTTTCAGAAACAATAACATTACCTGCAAATGATATCCTTACCTTCCTTCTATTATTATTTTTTCTGGGGTTGGAGGCTTTTACAGCAAAAAAAAAAAAAAAACACCTGCCCCTGTTTCTCTTTAACTTATTAAGCTTTTTACATTCTGAAGAGGCTAGTAACTTTTTCAAGTGTTATCAGTCTTTGTTGAAAGCACCAGGAAAGTTATAGCCATTTGCGATGTCATCAGTGGTGATGGGGATGAAAATGGTTCATATTAATTCCCCCCAGGGGGTGGGTGTTCATAAAAATTGATGTACCAATACTCAAACCTTGATAAAAGTGTGATGGGTGCCAGCTAATAATAATAATAATAATAATAATAATAATAATAATAATAATAACTACTTTTATTTATACCCCGCCCTCCCCAGCCAAGATGGGGCTCTGAGAGGCTGACACCATGTATAAAAACAATTGATTGAAATACAACGTAAAAACAAGATTAAAATATGACATCAAAACATTAAAATGAAGCCTCATTTCAGTAGGAACTCAAATCAAAAACTCTAAAAGCTAGAGATGGGGGAGACAAACCCCCCCCCCCAATTTTTAATGCATCACTTCCACTATGGGGAAGAAAAGTGTATTATGAGGTTCCAAATCTGAGGTGAAGAGCATTTCAGAAGGATTTCCATGTTTGGAAATACTGTGTTTGGTGCTAGACTTTGATGTCCCTGATTGCCACAACTGCTAACATTTCCGCGCTGCCATTGTTAAAGACTAGATCTTCCTTGCCAAAGGCAGCTTCTCTCCCTTAATAACAATACAATTGGCACTAAGAGCTTACTGTGTCCATTTGTGTTGTTTTGCCCTGCATGTTGAAAATGGATATATACAGTAATATCATACAATGGAATTCACACTTAATGGGCCAACAGTGATGAATCGGATGTTTCTAGTGTAAGAAGCATGGCCTTGGGTTCATGGATTTAGTTAAGCTGGTCCATGGATGCCAGCATTCTTCTCCATAATCTTCTCAGTACCCTCTGGCCAGATCAAGGACTGTTATTAGGTTTAATCATATTTTAGCTTATTAGGTTTAAGACATGGAGTGGAAATGACGAATATGAGCCAGGTCAAGGGACGTGCAGGTGATAATGGCACATTGTCCCGGTGGGGATGGATTCTTTGATGGCTAATGAAGAGTTTACCATTTTTGCTGTGATGCCTCACTTCCTCCGGAAAAAATAACAGAGATGTATAAAAGGCCCACCACCTGAGACTTCTCCATTCGATCACTGGGTTTCTGAACCTCTTACACCTCTCCATCTACTGCTGAACAAAGTAAGTTGTAGTACTTTATATCTGGGATATTTTTTTCTGGTGTTGGACCTACTCTGAGTAGACCTATTGAAATTAATGGATGTGGCTAACTCTTTTGGTTGGATATGTCCTTTTAACTGAACTGACCTGCATATGATTCTATTTATATTCACCTGTAATTTATGACCTTACTTTGCAAATCCCTGCCTATTGACCCTGTACCCTCTCCAGCACCTGCTTAAATAATTTTTGTTCTGTCAAGGCTATTCAGACATGTAGATTTTGACATGCTTCAATCCTTTTTTTTACTGTTAATTTCAATTATGTTTAAATGCGTTTAATTATTTTTAACCATTTTTACTGATAATTTTAATTTTTCTAGTAAACAGCTTAGAGGTTTAATACCATCAAGCAGGATAGAAATCTTGCTAACTAAATAAACAACTTACAAATCAGATCAGCAGGGCTGGTCTCATCTCACTTCATATTAACATCTGAATATAATGCCCTACCATAGATGCCTCCATTATCTCAAATGAGATGGTCTGTAACTGGAGGGGTGGGTGGGCTTTGGGAGTTGTCTTCTGCTTAGGTAATCTACTCAATGAAGATTCTTGCATGGCCTCCCTCTTGCTATCTTTCATGGGCTTTTATTCTTTCTAAGTTTTGAGTTACTGGCTGCTGCTTTTAGTATCACAGTCTTGGGGTTTGCCATTTTGTTCCGTTTCTGTGGTGGATACCAAGGTGGACTGAAGAAACATTTTAGAAATGTTTTAATGAAGATGATCAGTGTCAAGGACCATGCAAGATTCTCTGAAAACCTTACACAGGTTGAGAATAGGTCTACTATTTATCATAATCCTGAGCAGTACTGGATTTACATATAAGCTTAACAAGCTATAGGTTAGGGCCGTACTCTCTTGGGGGCCCCAAAAAAAATTTAAAGGGGAAAAAACTGGATGTCCATTTCCAAAATATAAGATAAAAAAATAAAAATAAAACCTACACACAGCAAAAGTGTTTTGTGTTGTGTAGGCTCCTATTTGTTATGTGCAAATGGCTTTAGATACCTATCAAGTCCATAAATTACCATATAACATATATTCAACACAAAAAACCAGTGACAATTTGTTGTTGACAAAGGAGAACTGGACATATAAAGGGCCTCATTACCTTCAGTAGCTTAGGGCCTCATCCAGCCTAAATCCGGTCCTGACCCTGAGTTCCCATTAAAACTTTTCTGGAGCTCATTACCTTCAGTAGCTTAGGGCCTCATCCAGCCTAAATCCGGTCCTGACCCTGAGTTCCCATTAAAACCTTTCTGGAGCTCCAGTCAGTGCCAAGTGGCTGGGTCTAGGAGCCATTTTGATTTCCCACAATGCTTTGGAACAGCACTACATCAGAAGCATTTGGGGAACTTAAAAATTATGTGTCTCCTTGGAACACTGCTGCCCATTGCCAGGTAAGTCTGCCAAGCCCCACCAATGGCACTGTTGGCATGCAACCAAGGAAATGGGGGCAATTGGCAGGCCCCCAGCTGGCTCCATCCCACCGGCCGGTGTGCCGGGCGATCTCCAGTCTTTGGCATGAATCTGTGACTCGAGCTTCAGAAGCTAGAGCACGCTACTCAGCAGAGATAACGCTGCGCAACAGAAGTGGCAGGAGAGGCTGTTTGAGCATATTTACAAGAAGTTTATTCAGCATACATCAGGACAAAAGGAAACATGTCTGATTTCCTTCGTGTCCAAAGCAAGACAGTATAAGCAAAAGCTATACACAAAATGGAAGTTCCCGGGCAAGCTGTGCTGGAATGTAAACAGACGTGTGGATTGTCACACGTCTGTTCTTAAGGTGGAATGGAATATCCCAACAGCACTAACACCCCCGGGGGGTATCTTAAACCTGGAATAAGCCCTACACAAGTCAGCAACTGGCAGTTCTCAATGGTTAGTCCACTAAATTGTGAACATCATTTCTCCTCTACATCACACACACACTAAACGTAATGCATATTTCATCTGTTTCAGCCTACCTTCCACTCACAATGATGGGTTGCTGTGGCTGCGGCTCCTCTTCAAATTCTGGACCCAACATCATCTGCATCCCCAGTTGCGGCGGTTGCGGCTGTGGTTGCGGTTGCGGCTGCTGCTGCCACCCCTGCTGCTGCTCCCAGGGCTGTGGTTGTGGAGGGTGCCGCATCATCTACATCAAGAATAACAACAATTCTTCCGGTTGCTGTGGTTGATACTTCGGACGTCCCACTCAGCCTGCAATAACAACACGATCTTCTCCAACATCCAGAATAATATCCACACCATCAACCTCCTTTTGAAGACCTGTTGGGTCACCTCCACCTCTTCTCTTTGCCAAGTGGGAAACCCTAAAGCCTTTGCACCTGTCACTTATAATAAGCTGCAAATTTGCTTCCCTTCCCTTTAATCTCTTCGGAAGAGCTCCTCCAAGACGACCTAAGAAGCAAAAGAGGCATCACTACTGCATAGAATTAAATGGGTAGGGTTTCACCACAATATTCCCCCCATTTGCTGGGCTGCGGAACTGCCTTCTGCTTTCAACTCTTGCATCAATGAAAATAAAATAAAATATATGCTATAATATAATGATTGTCTCTGAAGCTTCTTGAAAATTAGGTACAGTGGTACAGTGGTACCTCGGGTTAAGAACTTAATTAGTTCCAGAAGTCCATTCTTAACCTGAAACTGTTCTTAACCTGAAGCACCACTTTAGCTAATGGGGTCTCCCGTGCCGCCGGAGCACAATTTCTGTTCTCATCCTGAAGCAAAGTTCTTAACCTGAGGTACTATTTCTGGGTTAGCGGAGTCTGTAACCTGAAGCTTCTGTAACCTGAAGTGTATGTAACCCAAGGCACCACTGTATTGTATGTTATAAGGTTGTCTAGCAACTCCAATGGTTTATCTAACACCATCTCTAAGGCATCTAAGCCACGAGTCATCATTGATTTTCCTACCAGCCAATTCTACACTGATTCATGATCAGAGGCAGTGATGCTTCTGAATACCAGTTGGTAGAAACCACGGAAAGGGAGAGTGCTTCTATGCTCAGTTTCGGTTTTCTGGTTTCCTATAGGCATAAGGTTGGCCTCTGTGAAAAGAAGATGCTGAACTAGATGGATCACTAGCCTGACTCTCCTCATGTTCTTATCATATTTGGATTACATCCTGTACGCAGGTTGGGGGAATGTTTCCTTTCCTCTGTCCAGAATCTATTGGCCATGAATCTCAGTTGGCCTACCAATATCTTCTATAGTGCTGAGAGATCATTACTAGCACAATTTTTTTGGAAATATGAGACAGGGGGCTGATATACACACACAGAACCTGAAGACGACAAAGCTTCATATCTCATATGTGAGTCCAGAAATGCTATTGTTTAGTTCGCGGAACACTCTGTACTCATCTATTGAAAAGTGGAACATATTTGGGTTCTTTCTATTTTCTGGAAGTGAACAGGACTGGGATGAAGAAATCGAGGAAATGTTTCCTCTGAGCTTCCAGTTCAGGCATAGGCAACCTCGGCCCTCCAGATGTTTTGGGACTACAACTACCATGATCCCTAGCTAACAGGACCAGTGTTCAGGGATGATGGGAATTGTAGTCCCAAGACATCTGGAGGGCCGAGGTTGCCTATGCCTGTTTCAGTTCATTGCTGTTTTTCAGTTCCTCAAATTAAAGGCACGTTTCTCGGTTATTTAATATTTGCATAGGAAAAAGTCCTGCTGAATCAAGTCAAAGGTCCATTATAGTCCAGCATCTGTGGCCAAGATGTTCTTGGGGAGTCAAAATATAGATCCTAAAAGCAGCAGCTCCCAACCCCTACATATGATTCCCAAAACTAGTATTCAGAGGCATACTGCCTCTTTTCCCCCACAAAGATTTTTTCCAAAGTTTCCTCAATACAATAAAATAGCATCGAGAAGAAATAGAATCAGAATAGAGCATTTGACTGCAGTATTCTGTTATCTCAATGCATGTCTGTGGAAAAACACTGTAGGGCCAGAGCCAATACCCACACAGGTGCCTTCCCCTGTACCTCAGTACTTTAGCGGTGCATAATGTGCTATTTCATAGCAAGTGGGAGACTGTGAAATGCAAGACCTCAAGCCAGGGTGTTGGCCTTTTAAGAATCTGAAGTCTCCACTAGGGGGCAGAGCCTAGAGGAGGTAGTCTCCAGGCAGAGGCTTGACAGAACTCAGACTGCTCTCTGACTCTGTTGGAGCAACTTACTCACTTGGAGCTACCTGGCATCCAAGGAAGCTGCTTGTTGGAAGAGTCACGACGGATAAAGCAAAGCACATCTTCATGCACTGCGCAGTTAAAGTATGGGACTCACTCCTGCAAGAGGTGGTGATCACCATTGTGATAGGAATTTTGAGGTCTTAGATATATGTTAAATGTTCATAAGTGTGCCAACCAGGCACATACATAGATCAGCACAGGAAGACCGACCTGGAACCATTTTGATTCCCAAACTGTCCCAAACTGACCAAATGTTTTCTCTGCAAGGTCAAAGGAAAATGGAAAAGCCTCCCCAGTGTCTTTTCCTTCACAAATCCTGTCTTAAGGGTATCTCTGTGTTTGAATAGGGTGTGAGCCTGTGACCTGGTCCAGGAACTAAGTATTTATCATTACAAAAGACTGGCCAGGCTCCCCAGGCAATCCAATCAAGTAACCTGCCAGACAGGAGATAAACAACAACAGGAGAAAAACAACATTCAAATTTCTGTTTTAAGACCGCCTTTTCTGTGATGTAGGTATGATGTATCTGAGGGGTGGTCTTAGGTTACACCCCTTCTGTGATGTATGTATGATGTTTCTGGGGGTGGTCTTGATCTACAGGGTGACAATTTCAAAAGTCTTTATAAGGCCTTGCATGCCATTTTTCTGGGTTCTTCCTCCTCTCCTGCGGGTGAGGAGAGCACCCTGTTGCAACAGATCAATAAAGATCAAACTTACTAGCTGCTTTGCTTCTCAATATTCTCTGGTTGGCCTCTGTTATTCTCTCCTACCAATAGGGAACCTATGTAAGGACTCTATATGGGCTCTCTATACCCCTTAAGGGAAAAGGGTAATTTTTGTTTACAACACCACCAACTTGGGTAGCTTTAAAAGAGAAATGGAGGGGGGAATCATGGGGGATAAAGCTATCAATGGATACTGGACACAATGGCTATACTCTGCCTTCATAGTTGGAGGTAGTAATGTCTTTGAATATGAGTTGCTGTAAGCCACAGGAAGGCACAGGGTTTTTGTGCTTGAGTCCAGTACTGAGCTGAATCCTAGAACCATAGGATCCAGAATGCAGCAGTCTGATTGGTCCGCAGGAGCCACCCAATCGAGCTCCAGGTGGAAGTGAATCAGCAGGAGCAGGAGCAGCCAATCAGGCTTCTGGAGGAGGTGAATCCACAACCTGATTGGCCTACAGGAGCAGCCTGGAACTAGCCAGTCACGTGTGGCCCATTGTGTGAATCATGTATATATAGCTAGACATTTTGGGGAAAGTTTCATTCATTGCTAATATGAGCTGAATAAAGAGCATGAAATTCACACTCGACTCCGAGTATATTTCAGTTCCCCATAAGGATCTGGCTGGACACTGTGAGAAACAGGATTCTAGACTAGATGGGTCATTGGCTTGATGCAGCAGGGCTCTTCATATATGTTCCTGGGACTTCTGACCTGCCTGGTTTCCTTGATCTACAATAAAGAATTTAAAGTATGCACATTTCCGTCCATTTCAGCCTCTGTGTATTCCTTAAAGACATCGAAAGAGTAGTTAGACTGTTCCAATGCTTCCAACATTAGTTTGTTCTCTGACCATGTTCCTGATATCTAAGTGTTTAGTTAGTCATATGAGAGGGACTCAGTGTGCATAGTACTTTATACTACTGCCTACATAGGCAGTGCTTTTTTTCTTCCTAAAAAAAATTGTTTAGGGGGTACTCTCCAGAAAAATCACCATTATATAGTTCAAATCGGGAAAATAAATACAGTAAATGGACAAAAGCACAAAGATTCACAAGATGTTTAGGGGTATGCGTCCCCCTGCGTCCGTGTCCCCCCCCCCTGAAAAAGCACTGTGCATAGGGACTTGTGTAGAGGAACCTACCTGTTATCAAATGCTATTCAGACCTTTGTAAATTAAAATTGGCATCTTGGAAACATACCAACAGCTGGTGCACTTGGCAAAACAGGAATAGCATTTATTTATTTTTAAATAAAACATGGGCATATTTACTTATGATAGGTTATTATAGCCTTGTTAAGCTAACAAAGATAATCAGATTAGAACAGGGTGGGACTTCTTTATATTCTCTCAGAGGAAAACTGGAACACTCTCATATACTTGCAGTGCTCCAAATCCTCAGTGCCCATGCATGCACATATATTTATATGTACATGAGCACTTGTCTAAAGTCAAGAAATATCAATTTCCATCCCAGAGGTTTAACTTGATGGATAGCAACCACAAAGGCCATATCCTATTCTGGATAACACCCCACTCCTAAACAGGGAATACACCATAACTCAGTGGTAGAACATCTGTTTTACAGGTAGAAGGTATCAGATCCCCTGCCTTAAACCATGAAGAGACACCACCAGTCGGTGCAGATAGTATTGAGCTATGTAGACCATTCCTCTCCTGCTCAAGAAAGCATCTTTATGCCATATGTTTGTTTTATCACTGCCAACTTGATGTCACACTATCATTCCTTTGTCATACTCCTATAAGTGCTTTCAGCTCTGATTTCAAAATATATAGGGCACCAAGCCAATGAAGCATTAATCACCCACAATTAATAAATGCCTAGTTGATGAGAGATATGGATTAAGCAGGGGAATACCGATTGGAATGGAGGAATACAAAAGGATGTCATCACTACATTAGGAATCAGCTGGTGTTTAGAGATGCCTCACTTCCCCTGGGATGGGTCGATGGCACTGTATAAAATAGGAGAGGGTTCTTCACTCCTTCACTGGAACTTGTTCTTCTAAGGAACTACCACTGCTGAACAAGGTAAGGTGTTTTTATTATTATTCATGCAAGATGTGGCAGGGTATGAGAGTTGGATATTTGCACTTCCCCCTCCAAATTCAGCAATTATTCTGTGTTGGGATGGACAGAATTTCAAACTATCCATTAGAGATAGGCATGGAGACCCCCTTCTAAAACAACATTGGATCCATGTTCTTCCATATACTTGCTCCTTGGTGACCCATCCCAAAGAATCTGACACAAAAAAGACAGAATTGCTTTATTGATTCTTTACGTTTGTATCCTACCTTTCCTCCAGGGATCTCAAGGGAGTGTAGATGGTTCACACAAGACCTCTGTAGAGATTTAGGGTGAAAGAGAGTGATAGGCCAAGGGACTGACCCCCCTACCCAGTGAACTTCATGATGACCAAGTGGGAATTTGAACCATGGGTTCCTGTGTCCTAGTCCAACACTTTAACCACTAAGCTACAATGGCTGTAGATGCTGTCTTCAATGCCAGACCAGTGTAGCAAATATGGAGTGGGAGGACAATAGCAGCAGGTGTTGAATAGGTTCGAGGTGTTCATCAATGTCAATCTTTGCCAAGTCTTAAGGTGGGGAGGTAGTCTGGATGTGTCCACGTTTTCTCAGTCTTTGGGAAGGAGGGGATTGTCTACCAACTGGCAGAAGCTCACCTGCATCTCATGCAGAGGTTTCTCCCAGCTCAAACTAAAGATGTCAGGAATTGAAACTGGGACCTTCTGCATGCAAAACAGCCGCTGTGCCACTGAACTATGACTGTTCTCCAAGACATAGAACTGGTATTGAAGGGTGTTGAAGAATCATTCAGAGACTGGTGGATCACACAGAACACTAGCAGGATCCTGATGAGTGTAATTTCAGTCTATATATCAAGTCTACGTGCAGCCCATCACCCTGATTGCATGGCCCCTAGATTCATGACACAAACCTGACTGTTTTTTGAAAACCCAGTCAAGCAGCGAAGACTGACATCTCATGAGCTCATGGTGGGTCATGATAGGAGACCTACTGGTGGCCAGAATAGAAGCCTGATCTAAACGATGTGTTTTGAAAAGTGTTGTGTGGTTCCTCCTCCAACCATCTCTCTGTTTCCTTTACAGGTTCACCCTTCTACTCTTTAAAAATGAGTTGCTGCTGTTGTAGAGGTCGTGGCTGCTGCTGTTGCAACCAACGTAGGCCAAGAGTGGTCTACTATGTCAGGAGGCAGGTCCCTGTTTCATCCAGCTGTTGTGGCCGCCGATATTCTTATGTCCCTTCACGAATTTGCTGCTCTCGTGGATCTCAGCTCCCCATCCAGCAGTGCTGCCCACCAGGGAAGAGATGCTAAATAAATCTTTGCCGGCATTGAGAAACGCTTGAAATCTCCATCTCAACAGCTGGGTGGAGAAACCCCATCATGGAGAACCCCGATTTGAAAACCTGTTTGTTCACCTCTTGCAATCGCATGTTGCTGAGTTAAATGCTTGAAACCTTCCTCACCACCATGATCACATCCTCTGCTCAAATGAACAATTTCCATTTGCTTTATTCCTTGGAACGAATTCCTGAATTAGTTCCTAACAATTGAATGAGAGGTGATACCATGCTTTTGAGCCACATGGTGTGCAAAGCAAACATTAAAAAAAAATTGTGAAATTAAATAAGTTCTCATTGTCTTAATACTTCACCCCCACATCATCACCTCTTGTCTGCAAACTACATCTCAGGCCCTTTTAACAATCCAGACAATCCAGGATTTCCCAGGGACAATCCTAGATTTACAGAAGCCATCCCAGTTTCTGATTTGATCCTGGAATGTCCCACTTTTCCTTTGGACGTCCCTATTTTCTTTGGGGAAATGTTGGAGGGTATGGAGTTATGCAACCCCTGAGCCAATGAGATAAGTAGCTATACAGCCTTTAGAAGGCATCTGAAGGCAGTCCTATATAGGGAAGTTTTTAATGTTTAATGTTTTATTATGTTTTTACATATGTTGGAAACCACCCAGTCAAATGAGTGATGTATTACTATTACTATTACTATTATAGTGGTAGATCTGGTTACATACTTAATTTGTTCCAGAGGTCCGTTCTTAACCTGAAACTGTTCTTAATCTGAGGTACCATTTTAGCTAATGGGGCCTCCCGCTGCTGCTGCTCTGCCGCCGCTGCACGATTTCTGTTCTCATCCTGAAGCAAAGTTCTTAACCTGAGGTACTATTTCTGGGTTAGCGGAGTCTGTAACCTGAAGCGCATGTAACCCGAGGTACCACTGTACTATTATTAAGGCTGTCCCTATTTTCATTGGGAAAATGTTGGAGGGCATGAACAATCAATCCCTTTCACCAGGGAATTCTAGGGATTGTAGCTCTGTGAGGGGAATGCTCAGCATCATTAACAAACTATAGTTCACGGGTGTCAGATAGGCCAGACTTCAAGGGAATACGAACTCCCTCCCTCACGACTGGATACCAGAAACAGGAATCAAGAGGTCTTACCAATGTATTTATTTAAGAATCACAGAGACATGGAAAGTGCAACCACTCGAAAGATGGCGTTGCTCCAACTGGGCTGCTCCCCACTTCCTTCTTAACAACAGCACTTCTCCTTACAGTGACTGCCAGGGGTCAATTGTCCCTGACTCTTTTGCTCTTGCACTTTCAATGCATGCATGCAGGGCCAGATTTAGGTTTGATGAGGCCCTAAGCTATTGAAGGTAATGGGGCCCTTTATATGTCCAGCTGTCCTTTGTCAACAACAGATTGTCACTGTTTTTTTGTATTGAATATATACTATATGGTAATTTATGGACCTATAGGTATCTAAGGGACGCGGGTGGCGCTGTGGGTAGAACCTCAGCGCCTAGGACTTGCCGATCGCATGGTCGGCGGTTCGAATCCCCGTGGCAGGGTGCACTCCCGTCGTTCGGTCCCAGTGCCTGCCAACCTAGCAGTTCGAAAGCACCTCCGGGTGCAAGTAGATAAATTGGGACCGCTTACCAGCGGGAAGGTAAACGGAGTTCTGTGTGCTGCGCTGGCTCACCAGATGCAGCTTGTCACGCTGGCCACGTGACCCGGAAGTGTCTCCGGAGAGCGCTGGCTCCCGGCCTATAGAGTAAGATGAGCGCACAACCCTAGAGTCTGGCAAGACTGGCCCGAACGGGCAGGGGTACCTTTCCCTTTTTATAGGTATCTAAAACCATTTGCACATGTTGCCATGCAACCAGAATGTAGGCACCCTATATATAGAAATGAGCAAACCTGAGATATTTGAGGGAGCAGGCTAGCAGGCGAGGCCCACGACTTACACCGTAGGAGCCTACACAACACAAAACACGGTTGCTTTTAAAAAAAAAAAAATTTATTGAGGTTTCAAAAAAGGTTACAAAAGTAAGGAAAAAAAGGTAAAAAGAAAAATACAAAATACAGAAAAAATAAATTAAAAATAAGTCCATGATTCCATAACTTATCTTTCATTTACTTGTTTCGCTGACCTCCCCACACCTCCCTTTTTTGTATTCCAGTTCAATTGGTTAACTCAGCAAATCCTTTCCCTCTTTATTTTTATCTTAATCCCTTATCTTAATATATTATAACTTTACTTTCTCGCCTATTAAAAATCCATTTTCACCTACTCCTTTCTAGCGTTACTGCTAAGAACCACTTGACTTCATTCCGACATCATTCTAACATTCATTGATTTTACAATATTTCTGTAAGTAGTCTTTAAATTTCTTCCAATCTTCTTCTACCGACTCTTCTCCCTGGTCTCGGATTCTGCCAGTCATTTCCGCCAATTCCATATATTCCATCACCTTCATCTGCCAAAACACGGTTGCTGTATGTAGGTTTTATTTTATTTGTTTTTTAATCTTATATTTTGAAAATGTACATCCAGGTTTTTTCCCCCTTTAATTTTTTTGGGGGCCCCCAAGAGAGTGGGGCCCTAAGCTATAGCTTGTTTAGCTTATACGTAAATCCAGAACTGCATGCCGGGTTCTGGGAGAAGTGGAGTCAGGAAGGCTTTCCAGTGCTAACATGTCAGCTGGCTGTTCTGTCTCCCTTCTCCCTTCTCCCAACACCTCCCAACTCTTCTCTTCTCCTGTCTCTGAGCTGTGACCCTTCTCAAACCACTGCTGTAAATCAATACGATTTTCCCCTTCTCAGGAAGGTTCAAGAAGAGGGGGAGGGTGATCTCCACTATTCCTCCTCAGTTCTGTCCTCCTCAGTTCAGCCCCTGACAACAGGCTTCTTTGAGGGGAAAAGGTTATAGCAGGCATAGGCAAACTCAGCCCTCCAGATCTTTTGGGACTACAACTCCCATCATCCCTGACTACTGGTCCTAGGGAGGATGGGAGTTGTGTTCACAAAACACCTGGAGGGCCGAGTTTGCCTATGCCTGGGTTATAGTTTAAAATGGTAAAATATTGCTTTGGATGTATAGTGCAGATGGGACCTAAAAGTCACCTGCCAGGTCTTTCAGCTTCTATATGTAAACTTGGGGTTGGTGGATGCCATTTTGTCCATCACAAGGCACAGAGGTAAACAATGGAGCATGTTCCCATAGGCCACCAACATGGATGGCTTTAAAAGAGGATTAGAACGATTCACGGAGGATAAGGCTATCTCCATGGTCGAAGGCAGCAATGCTTATGAATGCCAGAGAGTGCTCCTGTGCTTGATTCCTTGTGGGCTCCATTTTGAGGCATCTGGGTGGCCATTTTGAGAGGAAGATTCCCCCAAAGGAAGGAAGAACTGTAGCTCAGTGGTAGAACAGCTCTTTTGCATGCAGAAGGACACAGGTTCAGTCCCCAGAGAGCGGCCGCCAGTCAGTGTGCATCTTATAATGAAATGCCTCCGTACAAAATGGCTTGAGAATTGGAATTGTCAGTATTTTCTTCTTCTTCTTAAATAACTGAAGGATGGGGGGATATTGAGGCAGATTTGAACCAGTAATCATTTGAATCTACTTTTCCTCAGCCCACAAGGTAAACCATCAGCCTTCCACCAAACTGGGCAGTGGGAGAGGATGTGTGTGTGTGTGTGTGTGTGTGTGAAAGAGAGAGAGCTTTCAGCCAAAAACAAACAAAACAAGAACAAAACAAAAAACAGCATTCTGCACAGAAATTTATAGGGAAAATAATTGCCCCATCTTAGAAGGGGAATTTATGTGAGGTTCAGAGTGTTTTCATGAGGTAATTTTGAGGGGAATATCTGGGAAAGAATGAGAACAAATGCTTGGGCTAAGAAACTGCCAATAAGGAATTGGTGCATTAGATTTCCACTGAGGGAAAAGAGAAGTGGAGTTTACCTCATCAGGCTCATTGCAGTCAAGTGGCTTCTAGAACTGAAGGGGAAGGACCGTAAGGGCAAAGATGCCTCCTTGTATCCCTGGTTGTGCATACAGAAAATCTTAATGAATAAAAAAGGCAGACTCAGGAGAATGGTAGCTTTCATGATTTTTTAATTTTTATTATTGTCTGCACATGTAGTTGGAGAAAGCATGCATTATAGCTGAGGACCCTGGAACACCAAGAGGAAAATCAAAACACCATCTATGCTACATACAATAGGCTTGGCTACATGCAATAGGCTCCTTTGCTGATGAGAAGGCTGTTGAAGGAATAATAGGAAACAAAGAAGAAGGAGATTCAAAGTAGTGCATCGACTGTTGCATCGACTGCTTCTGGACTTCGTTTGACTCTGGACGGTCCTTTAGCACTTCTTGGTGCCACAACCTTTAGTGGTATAGCAGGGAGCACAGCATGTCTGGCTGCAGCAGGGAGAGCAGCAAGATTTGCAACTGCTGCATGGGGAGCAACAAGACTGGCCACAGCAGGACTGACCACAGCAGGGGGAGCAGCAAGACTGGCCACAGCAGGACTGACCACAGCAGGGGGAGCAGCAAGACTGGCCACAGCAGGACTGACCACAGCAGGGGGAGCAGCAAGACTGGCCACAGCAGGGGGAGCAGCAGGACTGGCCACAGCAGGACTGGCCACAGCAGGGGGAGCAGCAGGACTGGCCACAACAGGACTGGCCACAGCAGGGGGAGCAGCAGGACTGACCACAACAGGGGGAGCAGCAAGACTGGCCACAACAGGACTGGCCACAGCAGGGGGAGCAGCAGGACTGGCCACAACAGGACTGGCCACAGCAGGGGGAGCAGCAAGACTGGCCACAACAGGACTGGCCACAGCAGGGGGAGCAGCAAGACTGGCCACAACAGGGCACAGGGCAGCACAGGGCAGCTGTCCCACAGGATGAAGAGCAGCAATCGTTACAGCCCATCTTTTGTGGAGTGCAAAGCTGAAAGAGAACCAAAAGGATACATTCTCTCTCTCACACACACACCGTCTCTTGTAGGGGCTGCCACCTCTGCTCACCCCACTCACCAACCCAGCTGTTAATTTCCCTTCCCTCACATTTGGCCAATTCATCCTCCCTTTACACAAAAACCCCTCCCCTTAAATCTACCCCCTCTACTACCCCCTCAAAGCTCATCCCAACCCCAACCCTATTTATCTGAAGAAGGAAGAGGCTTCGGAAAGTGGTTTGCCAAACCGCTCTCTGAAGCACCTCCCACTCTGCTTTAAACAATGCAGTCTATGCCACAATCTTTTGTTGTATCTAGCTTGTTGTGCAAAGTAGAATATAGGAATGCAGTAGAGGGATGGAAACATAGGATGCTGTCTTATGCTGAGACAGACCATCATTCCACTGAGCTCAGTACTGTCTGCACTGCCGGATAGCATCTCTCCAGGGTTTCATAACTGGGGTCAATTCCCAGCCCTACTTGGAGATACCGAAGACTGAACCTAGAATCTTCAACATGCAAAGCACATACTCTACCACTGAGCTTCGGTCCTTCCAGGCAGATAATGGGCTGAGCGGAGAGTTCAGAACTCACTTACACTAGATTATCACATTGTGAAGGAAGGACTCCAATTCTGTCAAAGGTTCTTCCCACTTCCTCACTTTTAAAATACAAAAGAATCAGTGGAACTTACCAGTTGTGGTAGACTGTGAAGTCAATGAGGTAATGTGAGTGAAGGACAGAGGGATGGGAGTCCTTTTATGCAGGTCCACAAGCCCATCCCCAAGAAAGTGAGGCAACGTAAAAGCATGCCCAGTTCTTCCTTGGCCATCCAAGCGCATTGCCATCCGCTGCGCCATCATCCGGTCTGTAATCCTTCTTGGGATCTTCTTGTATTTGTGATGAACAAAGTATATTTGGGGCCTATTATTTAACTTAGGTTCAGCTAATAACACTGTAATTTCCCCATGTGTCTAAGAGGCACTCAAAGGATTAATGTGATAGAAAGAATATTTAGCATGGTGGACATTTCACTCAGTGACAACAGACTCTGATTCATGAGCCGGAAGGTCTTATCCCACTGGAGATGCATGCGCAAAATGTCATCCCCTCTCCCATTAGGAGATTCATGTGACTTTTCAGGTAAAGGTAAAGGTAAAGGTACCCCTGCCCGTACGGGCCAGTCTTGACAGACTCTGGGGTTGTGCGCCCATCTCACTTAAGAGTCCAGGGGCCAGCGCTGTCCGGAGACACTTCCGGGTCACGTGGCCAGCGTGACATCGCTGCTCTGGCAAGCCAGAGCCGCACACGGAAACGCCGTTTACCTTCCCGCTGGTAAGCGGTCCCTATTTATCTACTTGCACCCGGAGGTGCTTTCGAACTGCTAGGTTGGCAGGCGCTGGGACCGAGCAGCGGGAGCGCACCCCGCCACAGGGATTCGAACCGCCGACCTTTCGATCGGCAAGTCCTAGGCGCTGAGGCTTTAACCCACAGCGCCACCTGCGTCCCTATGACTTTTCAGGTAAGTTATACTTATTGAGGAAATATGACACCCAGCAAAGTCAAGTTGCCAGTGTACATGGGGGGACAGTGACAATATTTAAATAATCCTGATCTATGGTATTGATGGATGCGGGCGGCACTGCGGTCTGAACCACAGAGCTTAGGGCTTGCCGATCAGAAGGTTGGCAGTTCAAATCCCCGTGATGGGGTGAGCTCCCGTTGCTCGGTCCCAACTCCTGCCAACCTAGCAGTTCAAAAGCACGTCAAAGTGCAAGTAGATAAATAGGTACCACTCCAGTGGGAAGGTGAATGGCATTTCCGTGCGCTGCTCTGGTTCACCAGAAGCGGCTTAGTCATGCTGGCCACATGACCCGGAAGCTGTACGCCGGCTCCCTTGGCCAGCAAAGCAAGATGAGCGCCGCAACCCCAGAGTTGTCTGCGACTGGACCTAACGGTCAGGGGGTCCCTTTACCTTTACTAGATATATCCATGAAGGATCAGGTTGTCAATTTCTGCTAACGTTGATGACTATGTTCTCCTTCCACTGTAAGTATGCCTGTGAAAGCCATTTATTGGGGAACCTAATTGGATAGTGTCAGGGACTCAGCGGGAGCGCAGGGAGGAGAAGAGATGGAGAGCGAGGGGGAGCAATCCGAGGGCAGCGTAGGAGAATATGACAGCAGCCCGAGAGATTCCATGAGCCTCTCCAGCGAATCGGAAGATTCACAGAAGGGGGCGCCGATGGGCAGGGCAAGGGGCGAGCCAAGGGGGACACCCCAGAAGCAAGGGGCCAGCGGGGACTCCCAGAGCAGCAGTTGGAAATCAGGACCAGCTTCCCCACCAGAGCGCAGTGGGGGGGAGGAGTTCCAGGTGTCAGAGCCCACATATGCACCACCAGCGAGAGAAGATGAGTCAGGGTTGACCACGCCTCCATCGAAGAGCGAGTTAACGGTCAAGAGGAAAGTTGCAGGCTGGGCGCGCGCGCCAAGTTCAAAGGTACAGGCGAGCGGCACAGAAGGTAGCCCGGATAGGGAACCAGGTCCTAAAGCCCGCCGGAAGGAGGGGGAAGAATCATCAGGGTCAGCGTCAGAGGAGTCGAGGAAGGATGAGACCCTAGCGGGCAGGAGGGCCCAGAGGAGAAAGGAACTTAGGAAGAGGTGGAGCAAGGTGAGAGTCTTAAACTGGTGTGGAAGGGGAGGAGACTCAGACGGGACTTCGCCGGTCTAAGGTCGGGACGTAGAGCTGCACGCTGCGGCTTTAAAATGGAAACTGAATCTCAATAAAGACTTTTGTACATAACTACAGCCTAGCGTTGGTCCTCTGTGAGCTGGGACCTGGAGGCAGCTCTGACAGATAGAATTGCTGTTCCATTCATATTCTGTTTTGCTTGCCAATTTCCCCAGAGGCCTTTGGTTTACCACCATGAGAAGAAGATGCTGGACTAGATTTATCCAGCAACGCTTTTCTTGTGTAACTTGCAACTTTGCTTATGAAACTTTCCATGCTTGTAATGTGGGAGATTACTGATTACTGTTTGTCAACCTAGCATAGTACTATGAACTGAAACACTTCCTAAAACTCTTAGTCCCATTTCCTGTTCATCTCCAGGACTTGGGCAGGGGAAATTTGGCTGAAATCCAACTAAGTTCTATTCAGCATAGACTCAGTGAAATACGTAATTCATTCCCATGAACTTCAGTGTAGGATTAGCAGTGGATACAACCCATAATAAATGACAACAACATATGTTGTTAGTCTCCATTTCACACTGGGTCTAGTTAGAATAATCAGTGGTCAGGGATGCTGGGAACTGGTGTCCAACAGCATCTGGTGAGGGAGTCTCTAATTTGGGTGATAACAACCATGATATTCAGCCTCGTTGGTTGTTTTGTGTGTGTGTGTGAGCTTCTAATTTACTCCTCAGTCTAGTTCATACTTCTAAGCACATGCTGGTTAGACCTGAGAATTGCTCTGCTATTAGTATAAGATGTTGTTAATGATATGCTATTAGCCAACCTTCTTTTAATGAAAGGTGTGAATATAGACAAAAAGAGAGGAGTGGAATGTGCTGTGCTAGAAAGACATCGCCTTTACTTAACCTGAATGTGCCACTGTTGGTGGTGTATCACTTCCTAAGGAAGGTCAAGTTGCAGCAAGAACCCTCTGTGTCAGGTGGCAGAGAAACGAACCCTTGCAGCAGGTTGCTAGGAATGGACAAGACAAGGAAAAGCCCTTACCATCTGATTTTATCCAAAATTCACAGAGAGAGGCTCGGGAATCCATCCTCTTGGAATAATAATAATAACCCTGGCTGAGTTTCCCCAGCCACTCTGGGCGGCTCCCAATCGAGTGTTAAAAACAATACAGCATTAAATATTAAAAACTTCCTTAAACAGGGCTGCCTCCAGATGTCTTTAAAAAATAAGATAGCTGCTTATTTCCTTCACATCTGAAGGGAGGGCTTTCCACTACCGAGAAGGCCCTCTGCCTGGTTCCCTGTAACCTCACTTCTCTCAATGAGGGAACCGCCAGAAGGCCCTCGGAGCTGGGCCTCAGTGTCTGGGCTGAACGATGGGGTGGAGACACTCCTTTCGGTATACAGGACCGAGGCCGTTTAGGGCTTTAAAGGTCAGCAACAACACTTTGAATTGTGCTCGGAAATGTACTGGGAGCCAATGCAGATCTCTCAGGACTGGTGTTATGTGGTCCTGGCAGCCACTCCCAGTCACTAGTCTAGCTGCCGCATTCTGGATTAATTGCAGTTTCCAGGTCATCTTCAGAGCCCCATGTAGAACTCATTGCAGTAGCCCAAGCAGGAGATAATCAGAGCATGCACCACTCTGGTGAGACAGTCCGCGGGCAGGTAGGGTCTCAGCCTGCGTACCAGGTGGAGCTGGTAGACAGCCTCCCTGGACATTGTCCTGAGGAAAACCCCACACCTCTTTTCTCCCACTTCCCCATCCATCAACAGCACCCTCCCACACTTTATGGTTGACACTTAGGGCCATCTGTCTCCAAGCTCTTTGCTCTCCTACTTTCAAGGCCCACCAGGTTCTGGGAGATGGTGGAATGCTTTCTACTGATAACGTGTCAGCCAGCTGCTGCTCCGGCTCTGCCTCCTCTTCCTCTACCATTATTTCCCAAATTCCCCCATCATCTTCCTCTGAGCTGTGACCTCCCTCAAACCCCTGTTGTAATTCTGAAGTGTCTTCTTCTCTGGAAGGGTCAGGCTGGGGGAAAAGGTCTCCACCATTCCTCCCCTGCTCAGTCGTTGACACAGAACAAAATAAAAGTTTTGATGGATCAGACTAAGGTGGGGAGGGGATCTATCTAGTTCACCAGCTGGTGTCTCACAGTGTCCAAACAGATGCTTCCTGGAACCCCTCCCCCCAAAAAAGGAATACAATGGTACCTCGGAACTTACTTCGTTCCGGAGGTCCGTTCTTAACCTGAAACTGTTCTTAACCTGAAGCACCACTTTAGCTTATGGAGCTTCATGCTACTGCTTCGCCGCCGGAGCACAATTTCTGTTCTCATCCTGAAGCAAAGTTCTTAACCCGAGGTACTATTTCTGGGTTAGCGGAGTCTGTAACCTGAAGCATCTGTAACCTGAAGCGTATGTAACCTGAGGTGTCACTGTACTCCTGAGGGGTGTTGTGTGTGAGTGTGCAAAGGAATGCCATTATCCTTTTTATTGGTGCCATGAGAAACAATTCAAATGAATAAGAGTGTATTTGCAAGCTTTTATTTAGTCCACAAACAGTACCTAATTACACTATTTATGGAAACATTGTGTTTCTGTTTAAATGTATTGAAGTCATTTGCATAATCAACTGCATTAGTTTTGGCCATAGCAGACAGAAGAACGGAATAGCAGAAGCTGAACTGCAGAAGAACGGAAACAATGACTGTGACTAACAAGGAATGTGACAGATATCTCTGCCTCCATACATCACTAGATACAACCTATTATAGTAATAGTAGTAGCAGCAGTAATAATGTTTTTTAAAGCAATGGTTATATTTATTAAGAGAGAGCAAGCACATGACCATAGAAATCCAATGCCAGATGTTCTGAGCAGGCTGAGGAATCAATAAGTTTTCAGTTCTGAAATAAATTCATAGGGTTGGGATTGGGAACTGGGCCACCAGGGTATTGTAGGATTCCAACTCCCATCAGACCTTGCCAGAATGACCAGCAATAAAGGATGGGAATTGTAGTCCAGAAACATCTGGAGGGGCCACATATTCCTCATCTGTGCCTAAGGTCCTGGGCTGACCGAGCAACTCATGTTGTCTATCCATTCCTATGAGTGCCATTTTGGCTAGGGGGTGAGAATTACAAGGTTAACTACAAAGAAACAGCTCTAATGAAGGGTGTGCGCACAGTCAAGGATCATACACCAGATGATGTTGTAGTGGAAGCTAATGCCATGTTTTAATGGAGACATGAGCATTGTTGAGTAATGGCTCACTACTAGGGGGAGCAGTCGCAGAGCTGCATAAGAAGGTCCACCACCTGGTAGTTATTCACTCACTCACAGGACGCCATATTTTATCCCGTTCTTACCAGATACTACATGGCATCTTTTTTGCAAATAGTTTTTGCAAATAGAGATTGTAGTGGATCAAAGGATTATCCCAGACTGATTTTGTGATGGACCTGGAGAGTTATTGTCCCAAGAACAGGCATGTCCAAAGTCCATTTTGGGGGCCTAATCTGGCTGTGGTTGGCCCTTTGGTTTGCCCTCATGGTCCTTCACTTCATCAAATCTGGCCCTCTTTGAAAAAAGTTTGGACGCCACTGCCCAAGAAGTTCTATCCAAGTGTCTCCAAAAAGGTAAAGGTAAAGGACCCCTGACAGTTAAGTTCAGTCGTAGATCACTCTGGGGTTGTGCAAATTGCTGTGCAAAAAAACTAGAATAGCCTCCTAAGTGTGTGTGTCACACATGTGCCCTTCCAATGAGATATGGCCCCCTTCCCAATATTGTGTGAGAGATGGAGATGTGCTCCTCAAGAACTCAGCTTCTGATCCTTACTGGCCCAGCAGCCCTTCAGCTGGAGATGCTTGCCAAGCAGATGACCTATGCAGGATCTATGACACATTCTCCATCTCAAGGCAAATGAACACAAGAACACTCTACTGTGCTTTAGAATCTTTATTAACTGCCATATGGACATATTTCCCCCCCATAGAGGAGTTATTCAAAGAGATGAAAAGAGAATGACCCCCAGGACCACCATGAAGATAAAGAGAAGACAACTGGCATGCCTCCTTGAAGGAAAACAAAGAAAAGTAAGAAGGAGATGAGAAGAATCCAGGGTTGTAGAAGGAGGCAGGAATAAACTTAAGGCACAGGAACAGATGAATCCAAGGAGTCTGCCAGCATGGAGGAGGCAGCAGCTCTCAACCCTTCACTGAACTTCTTCAGCAGCAGCCTTGCTTAGGATAGCAGCAACAGGAACCACAGCCACAACAGCCACAGCCACAGGAACCACAGCCGCAAGAGTTGCAGCAGCAGGGGGAAGAGCAGCAGCAGGAAGGAGTGCAGCAACAGCAAGGACAGCAGCAGCAGCAGGGGCAGCAGCAGCACTTGCAGCAGCTGGGAGAGCAGCAACAATTGGAGCAGCAGGACATCTTAGCGGTGGAGAGGGAAGGCGGAGCTGAAAGGATTCAAGGGATTTCCCATTAAGCAAACACAACACAATATTAAGGACACCTTAGATATCCAAAGATTACAGTTTAAGACCAACATGAAATGTATAATTAAAGAATACTACACATTGCATCAAGGAAAGGAATGCATAAACTGGCCTCTTCTGAGTCTCCCTTGGGAACTCACTGGAAGTCAGGCTAACATATCTTGAGAGAATTCTCTTTGAGCTGCCAACATCCTATCATGCAACACATGACATGCTTGGCAGAAAAAAAGAGTATCTTAGATCTTGTGCAACACAATACTAGGCAAACGTTTTAGTCCTACAATGCTGAAAGAATTCAGGCCTAAAGGCAAGATCCCAACTTCTCCTTGAATGAATAAAAACATGTGTTGTAAGAAATGGCATTTGCAAGAGACCTTCAATTCCTTGCCCCCAAGAGAAAAGTAGGCTTTGAGTTAGAATTAACATCAATTACGCTTTTCTCCATGCACACCTCCCCATGTGGCAGGAGGCCAGGATTGGTCACCAAGAATAAGAAATATAGTAAACCAGTTTCATTGCAAAACCAGAGCTGTTACACTACATCCTAAAGACCTGAAGCTCTCCTGAAATCTAGGAAACCGAAAGAATGAAGACAGAACATACCTTTTTCAGCAATAAGATTTGGTGTGGATGTTGGATCCAGTGAGTGAGTGAGGAACTCCTAGCTGGTGGGCCTTTATATACCCCTCTGAGAATCCTCCTGCAAACAGTTATGCACCAACCAGTGATTACAAGGTCTTCATTAAAAGTCCTCTACCACACAATCATCAGGTGCATGATTCTTGACTCTGTCCACATCCGTCCATTTTAAAGGCAGGTGATTAAAGTTATTCTGCAGTTGCATCACAGTAATTCCCAGTTCTGTCCAAAGGGGGCACTTATGGAATTGCTTCAAATCAATTATGTTCAGATGAACAGGCATCATATGTGTTTCTCTCTGAGATCTGATGCCATAGGGTATTAGTTTTTAGATTGTTGACCCATAGACACAACCTTTAGGCCATTCTTTCTTAGTACGTCATGCAACATGTACTCAAGGCAGGCCCATTAAAGTTCATAGACATGGCTGACTTTGCTTTATTCATTTTAGTGCTTCTACTCTAAGTAGAACTTTTGGATAGAAGCCAATTATTTTTGCACGGCTCAGATGTCTGGTGCAAATTACGCTGTGATAGTCTTTCTGTGTGACAGAATCCTGGAAGACAGTCATCGGAGGCAGCCCAAATGTTTTACAGTAGTCTAGCACTTAATTTTTGCTGTAGTAAACATTTGTGAAAGCCACATATTAAATAAAAAAAATTGGGACTGCTATTGTTCACCCTCCTGGTCAGCTAACCAAACAGCCACAATACACTGGGAAATGCTATTCATGTTTGCTCATTGCTGATAAATATGTGTTATGATGATCAAATAACAAGTCCTGTGGATCCAAACGTCAGATCCTTTGAGCTTGGGGCAGGAGGTACAGTCAGAAGATCCGATGATATTTCCTGGTAAAAGAAGGTGTTGGATCACAATGAGAAACTCCCACGGCACCCATTCATCTCAGCATAATTGTTTTTAAAAACAGTCCCATAACTGCCCCTTTAATCAGGGCTGAGAATTACAGTGTTTCCAGAATACAGTTTTAATCATATACTTTTAAAAAGGGGGGGTTGTGAATACAGTCAGAGGTCATGCCCCAGATGACAGTGTGTGGCAGCATCAAGGTTTAATGCAGACCATTTAATTCTTCAGTTGTGCATCATGGATTGTGAAAGGGTTGACCACCTTCTTGGAATACTTCATCAACACACTGGATCCAATATCCTCACAGCACCTCCTATACTGAACAAAGGTAAGCTTGTTTCCAATATTTATGCATTCTTCCTATTTACTGCAGGGGAGCTGAAGGTCTGAGGGAGGCCAGTGACTCTGGTCTTGTGAAATGCATCTGAATCAAATGCACAGAGGAGCCAACAGTCTCACAATTTGGATTCTGTTAGCATTTCAGACTGCAGCATCTCAACCGGCATATTTTAATACATAGATCCATGCTGTTTTAAATAACAGACTCCTTGTAGGTTCTTTGGGTTTTACCTGATGGGATCATCTAATTATCTCTTCAACATATCTGCATGATGGATGCTACATTTTCATAAGTTGTATTTCTGAGGACTGACCACTTCCCTTGCCTTTGGGCTGTTGAATGGAGTCCTTATTACAGTAATGACTTCCCTAGAGATATAAATTTCTTCTCGTATCAACTGAGGAGGAATATTCCTCCCATGATATATTTCAAGTATACATCAAAATTACTGATACCTACAACATAAAAAGGTGACACCTGCAAATAACCAGGGCACATGTCACATGTATTGAGCTGTGAGAGAATCAAGATTGTTTGTAGGGCCAATTGCTTTTGTAATGGGGGGATAAATCTGAGTTTCCTTTCACATAAAGGGGAAAATGGCCCAGGATTTAGTGTGAAGTTAAAATCAATATTGAATTCTTGGTTGGATAGAATGCTCCATTTCAACACTCAACAGGCAGTCATTTCTCCCATGTTTTATCTGACACACAAATCTTTATGTAATGTAGGCGAATAATTTCAGCTCCGTCTTGAGTAGGAGACAATATATATGAAATATATAGTGCTTAATGCAAAACACAAGTAAAAGATGTCTTCAACACATCTGACAATGTATCGCTTAGTTAACTGGTGATCCCTTGATTTCCTGCAGCTCAAGCTTCCTTCTCTTCCTCAAGATGTCCTGCTGTTGCCAGTGTGGCTGCTCCCCCTGCTGCTGCAAGCAGTGCTGCTGTTCCCCCTGCTGCGGCTGCGGCTGTTGCAAGCAGTGTTGCTGCTCCCCCTGTTGTTGCAAGCAGTGTTGCTCTTCCCCCTGCTGTGGTTCCGGGTGCTGTGGATTTTCCTGCTGTGGCTGCAAATGCTGCTATCCTAAGCAATGCAAGTGCTGAAGAACCCAAAGGGAAGTTCTCCATGTTTACAGGGAATCTACAGGGATAGTCCATTGAATAATCCCCCCACCATGAGTGCTGGCTTCAAGGGCTGTTGCTTGATTCCTTACATTCAGACTCTCTCTGGAATGTCCTTCTTCATCCTCAAGTTGTGTCTTCCTCGCCTCTTCCTGTTCTGTACTCTTTGACTCACCTGGATGTTCTCTTAGGAGCCATTTCTAACAAGGCATTTCCCATGGTGCCCTCATGACTCTCTCAATGCATGTGACTCTTTCACTTTTCTCCTTCTACATTTCTAATTCTTCTTTTATTGTACAATCTACCTGCTTGTATGGCAACTAATAAAATGACAAAGCATCTCCTATAGTCTTGTTTTATCTTTGCCTTAAATTGAGTTGAGGGGAGGCTCAATGTGTGTGAGCAGCCCCGGCTTTGGATGTACATCATAGCCCACCCCAATCAATGGCATTGAATGATCCAGGGGATTGGGGAAAATGCACTGCCACTTGAGTTATTGAAGGACTACTCCAAGATGATGTAGGTAGATGATTCTGGGGTAGGTGGACCAACATGCTATAGAAGCAATAGCAGAGCAACTGTTCTGTAAGCAGAATGCCCAAGGTTCAACCAATGACATCTCCAGTTAGAAAATCTTGAGCAGCAGTGTTGCTCACTTCCAACCTGTGCTTGCATTCTTCCTGAAGACATCTCAATGGAGTCACTGTAGGAAACTGTTTGGTAGTGGAAGAAACTAGCTGGTCATTTCTTCTGGATGGGTCATTTGGAGCAGTCTACTTCTATCCTTATGACTGTGTTCCAGGTAATTTAAGAACATACAAACATGGGGTTAGACTAGATGACTCTTGACTCCCTTCCAAACTCTAAGATTCTATGATTCTAAGAAGAGCTTGCTCAATCAAATCAATGGCCTGTCTAGTCCAGCATCCTCATCCTGTCCTCACAATGTCGAGCCAAATGCCTATAGCAGGCATGTCCAACAGGTAGATCATAATCTACCAGTAGATCACTGGATATCTGTGGTAGATCACTGGTAGATCACTGGCTCCCCCAAAAGACTCTGAACAACTGTGGCTCCCCTAAAAAAAGCTCAACATTTTACCTCCTCCCTTAAAAAACTCAACAACTTTGACCTAAACCCCACTGCCACTTTTTAACTCTGTGTGTAGATCACAGTCTCTTGGGAGCTGGCCACCCCTGACCTATGGCACACAATCAGAACACAAACACAAGAGCACTTTGGTTTCGAGCAACTGGTATTAAGAACCATCACTGCCTAAAACTTGGAGACATTGCACAGCCATTGTGGTTAGTAGCTCTGGGAAATTCCACCTCCATGAATTTGTCAACTCCTGCTTTAAAGACATCTAGGTTGGTGGTCAACACAGCCTCCCGTGGGAGCACCTTTCATTGTTTTAGCTATGCACTGCATGAAGACCTTCTTCTTCTTCTCTGGGATATTCCAGCAGTCAGCTTTTAGACAATGAAAGGTAAAACACACACAAATATACACACGATCTTACACTACCCCAACTGATGGGAGGCTGGGAATTTACCTGGTAGGCTGAGGATAAGTAGACTCAAATGACTACTAGTTCAAATCAGCCTCAATATCCCTCCATTCTTCAATTATTTAACAAAGAAAGTACTCTCAAAATTCCAATATACCGGTACTACCCATTTTGTATGGAGGCATTTCATTATAAGATGGACACTGACTGGCATCAGCTCTCCGGAGATGAACTTAGATCTTTCTGCATGCAAAATAGCTGCTCTACCACAGAGCTTTGATCCTTCCTTTCTAAATGCTCTTTGGGGTTTCCTTCCAATTCTATTATTCCTCCAATTCTATGATTCTATTATTCTATGAATTTCTGGTGGCAGGTTCTCCATCTCCATCCCATCATCAAAACACTACAACTGCCAGGGGGACTTTGTCCAAAGCCTTAGTTAAATCAAGGTACACTATTTCCACAGCAGCCCCAACATCCACCAAGCTCGTAAATCTATCCAAAAAAGAATAGAGATTCACCTGGCATGAACATTTCTTTTGAGAAATCCATGTTGAGTCTTAGTAATCACAACATCCTTTTCTATATGCTCATAGGTTGACTGTTTAATTATCTGTGCTATAATCTTTCCTGGTACTGATGTCAAGCTGACCAGTCTGTAGCTATGTGAATCTTCTCCCCCCACACAAACTGTTTGAAGATGGGAACAGCATCTGCCCTTGTCCAGTCTGCAGGGACCTCCCGTTTCCACCATGAATTCTCAAAAATTATGGACAGAGGCTCTGTGGTTATATCTGCAAGCTCCTTTAGTATACTTGGGCATAGCTCATCAGGTTTGCCAATTTGAATCCATTTAAAGCAGCTAGGTGTTCCCTTCCCTCCTCTTTTCCTACTTGAGGCTGCAGTTCCTTCCTTGCACCTTTTATCCTGTTGTCACCAGGTTGAGTTCTCCTTTAATTTTAAGTGACGAGAGGGAGAATGTAGGGGTTGAGCAGTTTCACCTCCTTCACCCAATAGCATTTATTTGTCCTCTCCACCCAGAGGACATACCACTTGCTTGTTCTTCCAACATAGCTGAAGAAACCACTTTGATTATTTCATTCTCTCTTGCAAGACCGAGATCATTCTGAGCTTTTGCTTGCCTGGCCTTCATATTGCAACTGTTAGCTACTGGTGTAGACCCTTCCTTCATGATTCTCATTTCCTCCATTTAGCAGATATGCCTTTCTGAAATCTCATCTCTTCTATAAGCTACTTATGCAGCCCCACTGGTTTCTTTAGATGCCTCCAACTTTTCTTTCTTGTTGGTATTGTCTGCATTTGTGCCTTCCATATTTCAGCTTTAAGCAACTCCCATCCCTCCTGGACTATCTTCTCTTGGAGTTTTTCTGACCATGGGATCTCACTCAGCAGTTACTTAAGCTTTTTGAAATCAGCACTCTTAAATCCAGAGTACATATCCATATACATCCAGATTTCCCATGTCTCTGTATCATGAAACCCAAGAGGACATGACCACTTCCTTCCAAGGTCCCCAGTACTTGTAATTCAGTGATGAATTCCTGCCAATTGGTAAGGACCAGGTCCAACATAGATGATCCCCTTATTACTTTTTTCTCCTTCTGGGCAATGAAATGATCAGTGAAGCAACGGAGACATTTGTTGGGAATTATATTCTTGGGAGTGTGTGAGTTTCAACAGGTATCCTAAAGTCTCCTCTCACCCCAATTTAAGGGAAAGATACACCAAACTATAAGAGATGCTTTTCCATTTTATTTGTTGCCATGAGAGCAGGTAGATTCTACAAGAGCAGAGAGTTAAGAAATGTAGCAGAGATAGAAAAGAGATAGAAAAGAGAGAGAGTCACAGACATTTCAGATGCCTTCCTTGTTAGAGATGGCTCCTGGGCGAATGGCCGAGTGAATCAGGAAGATGAGTGCAAGGAGTCAACCAGCAGCCTTGAAGCCAGAGCTCCTGATGGTGGAATTATTCCTTGGGCTGTATGCTGTAGACTCCCTGTTTGCATTCAGAGTTTCCCTTGGGGTTCTTCAGCATTTGCATTGCTTGGGATAGCAGCATTTTCAGCCACAGCAGGAAGACCCGCAGCACCCGGAACCACAGCAGGGGGTACAGCAGCAGCAGGGGGAGCAGCAACACTGCTTGCAACAGCCGCAGCCACAGCAGGGGGAACTGCAGCACTGCTTGCAGCAGCAAGGGGAGCAGCCACACTGGCAACAGCAGGACATCTTTAGGAAGAGAAGGAAGCTTGAGCTGCAGGAAATCAAGGGATCACCAGTTAACTAAGTGCTACATCATCCGATGTGTTAAAGACACATTTTACAGGTGGTTTGCATTAAGAGCTGCCTATTTCACATCGTTTTCCTCCTACTTGTGACACAGCTGAGATAATTTCCCTATATTAAACAAAGATTTGCTTGCTCTATAAAGCATGGGAGAAACATCTGCCTGATGAATGCTGAAATGGACTAATTTGTCCAACCAAGAATTCAATAGAGATTCTGCCGTCATTGTAAATCCAGGACCATTTTGCTTTCTGTGTTAAGGGGAACTCAGAGTTTTCCTCAAGTATAAAATAAACAAGAGCCTAGAGGAAATCCAGACTCTATCATAGCTGGATGCATGTGGGCTGGTTATATCTATGTGTTACATCTTTTATGCTGCTGACATAAATTATTTTATATATCTATGTATCAAAAATTCATTAAATCTTCTTCAGTTGATATGTGAAAAAGTTAATATCTCCAGGGAAGTCACTACTTCATAGTTGCCCTGATGACTCCAGTTAACAGTCCAAAGATGGCTTAAATGGTCAGTTCTCAGAACTAAAAATTGCAAATCCGTGAAACAGATATGCTGAAGAGATAATTTGATGGTACCATTTACTTTGGCCTTTGCCGTGCCAACAAACCTATAAAAGGTCAGTTATAGAAAATACTTTAGCTCTTTGAAATAAAATATGCCAGTTGAGATGCTGAAATCTAAAGCACTAAAAAAAATCCAGTCTTGAGACTGATAGCTCCTGTGCACGCTCCGTTCAGAATGATTTTTCAAGACCAGAGCCACTGGAGTACCTGCTCAGAATTTTCGTTTTCCTGGAATGAAGAAAACAAGAAGAATGATTAAATATTTGGAAACAAGCTTACCTTTGTTGACTATAGGAATTGGTGTGTGGATATTGGATCCAGAGAGTGAATAAAGAACTCCAGGATTGTGGACCATTTATATGTCTCTGTGAACCTTTCCGCAAGCCGTGGGGCTCTACTCATCAATGAGAAGCTCTACATTAAACCTTGACGTTGGCCTCCACCACACATTATTAGCTGGTTGTGTGATCTGTGACTGTATTAACAACTTGTGACTGTATTCAGAAAGGGGCATTTATGGGATCAGTTTTAAAACAATTATGCTATGATGAACGGAAATAATGAGAGCTTCTCATTGAGATCCAGCACTTCTTTTTTTTTAGCCAGGAAAAATCCTCCAGTTCTTCTGATTCTACATCCTGCCTCAAGCTCAAAGCACCTGACGTTTGTATTCACAGGTCCTGGAATTTGATCCTCATAACACATATTTATAGGCAATGAGAAAAACGGAATAGCATGTGCCATCTTTTATTTTTCTTAAAAGAGTAACTGAGCAGCACAGTGAATGGTAGCAGTTGCACATGTTTTTATTTAATATGTAACTTTAACAAATGTTCATTAAACTAAGAAATTAATTACTAGACGAATACAAAACAGAAAACCTCAGCGTAATTTTGACCTGACATCTGAACCATGCAAAAGCAATTGGCTTGCATCCAGCTGAGTTCTACTTAGAGTAGGAAAGTCTAAGTTAGCCATTCCTATGGAGTTTAATGGGCTTGCTTGGAATAAGACTTGCAGTGGCTACTACTCAGTGACTTTAAAACAACTATCATCCTAAATCCTTGTTTTATTAAAATCACTTTATACATGTTGCATGCTGTACTTAGGCATGCTGGCCTAAAAGTTGTGTCCACAGGTAAACAATCTGAATACTAAATCCCTTAGGCACCAGATCTTTCAGAGAAGCCCATATGATGCCTGTTCATCCAAACATATGTGATTTCAAGCAATCCCATAAGTGCCCCCTTTGGACAGAAGGGAGAATTAGAGTGTTACTACTGCAGAATAGCCTTAATCACCTGACTTTAAAAAGGAAGGATGTGGACACAGTCAAGGATCACGCACCAGATGATTGTGTGGTAGAGGCCCATATTAAGGTTTAATGAAGACCTTGTCATCATTGCGTGGTTCATAATTGCTTGCGGAAGGGTTCACAGAGGTGTATATAAAGGCCCACCATTCAGGAGTTCTTCACTCATTTACTGGATCCAACATCCACACCGGTTCTTATTACTGAAAAAGGTATGTTCTGTCCCACTATCTCTTCATTCTTTTGGTACCCTAGATTTCAGGAGAGCTTGAGGTCTTGAGGATGTAGTCTAACAGCTCTGGTTTTTCACTTCATCTTGCTCACTATTTATCTTACTCTTGGTGACAAATTTTGGCCTCCTGCCACATGGGGAGTTGTGCATGGACAAAAGCTTGATTTTTAAGATGCTAATTCAAATTCAAGACTCTCTTGGACACAAGGGATTCAAGATCTCAAAAAGGTCTTCTGGATACAAAACATGTCTTTACTCATTCACAGAGAAGCTATGATCTTGCCTTCAGGCTTCAATTCTCTCAGCATTTTAGGACTAGAAATTTGCCTACTATCGCCTTGCACAGGATCTAAAATGGGGACAGGGGGTTTTCTTACCAAGCACACATTTCATATTGATCTACAACTATAATGGCTGAATATAATTCACCTGTCAAACATGTGTGTTCATGAGGAAACCAGCAGGGCCTGTGGCTCCCGGTGGAGAGGGAGGTGGTTCCTGAACAATCTGTTGTGCAATTCCTGAAATGGCACAGCACACCTGACCTGAGCAAGAATCAAAGATCAATGCTCTAGATAAGCAGAAGAGGAGAGATGCATAGCCAAGACAATACTGCATCCCATTGTGCTAACCAAAATGTACTTTTAGGATCACTCAGAGGGAAACATGATGTGAAAGTTATGTCTTTTCTGGTCACCTGAATGCAGAGCATCTGTCGATAGTGTTTTTAATATGGATGAGGACGTTGTACTTGCTTAATGGGAAATCCCTTGAATCCTTTCAGCTCCGCCTTCCCTCTCCACCGCTAAGATGACCTGCTGCTCCAATTGTTGCTGCTGCCCCTGCTGCTGCAAGTGCTGCTGCTGCCCCTGCTGCTGCTGCAGTCCTTCCTGTTGCTGCACTCCTTGCTGCTGCTGCTCTTCCCCCTCCTGCTGCAACTCTTGCGGCTGTGGTTCCTGTGGCTGTGGCTGTGGATCTTGCGGCTGTGGTTCCTGTTGCTGCTATCCAAAGCAAGGCTGCTGCTGAAGAAGTTCAGTGAAGTGTTGAGAGCTGCTGCCTCCTCCATGCTGGCGGACTCCTTGGATTCATCTGTTCCTTTGTCTTAAGTTTATTCCTGCCTCTTTCAACAACCCTGGATTCTTCTCATCTCCTTCTTACTTTGCTTTGTTTTCCTTCAAGGAGGCATGCCAGTTGTCTTCTCTTTATCACCTTGGTTGTCCAGGGAGTCACTCTCTTTTCATCTCCTTGAATAACTCCTCTGTGAAAATAAAACCTTTCCCTGTGGCAATTAATAAAAATTATAAAGCATGGTACATAGCCTTGTTGTGTTCATTTGCCCTGAGATGCAGAATGTGGCAAAGATCCCCAAACAGGTGATCTGCTTTGCATTCTCCAAGAATCTCCAGCTGAAGAGCTCCCAGCCTAGAAAGGATCACTAGCTCAGCTCCTGGGGAGCATATCTCCATCTCACATACAATATTGGAAAGGGGGGCACATCTCATTGGGAGAGCACATGCATGGCAGCCTGTCAGGGCTGGTTCAGCTGCGGTTCAGCACTGAGACTCAGAGAGGATCAGTAAAGTTAATTCTCAATTCGAGATATGAAACACAAACAAGAGGTCTCCACTGGCAGGACTAGCCTGATGAAACAGTTGCCAGAACTGATAATCTGAGCCTCCTAAGCCTCTTCCCCAGCCAGCTGCCTTCCTAACCATCACAAACGCATTTGAGGAGAGGTTCTCTATGCCTTTCGTTCTGCTGCATGTAACACCATCCTCATTCTTGGATTTTTATAACATTGAAGATAGCAACTGATTTGACCACCCCTCCTCCTCCACGATCTCTTCTCTTAGCTCATGGATTTCTTCACCCATATATATGAATTCTGCCTCCCACTAGGAAGTGAACTATACTCTAAGTTCATCAACACTGGGATCCTAAATGAATCCATACCTCAGTAGGATATCCTAGCTTTCTTTGCAGCAATTATGAGACCCTTGGCAAAAAAATAGCTTTTGATAGACCTCCTTGGGACCTTAACTCACTCTGTCCATCACAGCTGTGAGTCTAGGATTGTCCTTTGATTCACTAATATCTCAATTTTTTGCATAAGTGATGTCATAGCCTTGTTGTCTAGTATGAGAAACCAGATACAATATGGCATTCTCTGAGTGAGTGAAGAACTACCAAGTGGTGGACCTTCTTATGCAGCTCTACGACTGCTCCCCCTAGTAGTGAGCCATTACTCAACAATGCTCATGTCCCCATTAAAACACGGCATTGGCTTCCACTACAACATCATCTGGTATATGATCCTTGGCTGTGTATAACCCCTTCATTAGAGCTGCTTCTTTGTAGCTAACCTTGTAATTCTCACCCCCTAGCCACTGATTTCTTTAGATGCCTCCAACTTTTCTTTCTTGTTGGTATTGTCTGCATTTGTGCCTTCCATATTTCAGCTTTAAGCAACTCCCATCCCTCCTGGACTATCTTCTCTTGGAGTTTTTCTGACCATGGGATCTCACTCAGCAGTTACTTAAGCTTTTTGAAATCAGCACTCTTAAATCCAGAGTACATATCCATATACATCCAGATTTCCCATGTGTCTGTATCATGAAACCCAAGAGGACATGACCACTTCCTTCCAAGGTCCCCAGTACTTCTAATTCAGTGATGAATTCCTGCCAATTGGTAAGGACCAGGTCCAACATAGATGATCCCCTTATTACTTCTTTCTCCTTCTGGGCATGGGGAAGTCGAAGGAAAGAAGATGTATGAAAATATAATTTTGAAGTTATACTTGTTTAAATGTTTTGTATGCTTTAGTTTTGTGTTTTGTGTTTTTGTTTTGTGTTTTGTTTCTATTATGTGTTTGAAAAATGAATATTTTTTTTTTTTAAAAAAAGAAGGTTTAGAAATGTAGCAGAGATAGAAAAGAGATAGAAAAGAGAAAAGAGAAAGAGTCACAGACAATGAAATGATCAGTGAAGCAACGGAGACATATGTTGGGAATTATATTCTTGGGAGTGTGTGTTTTTCAACAGGTATCCTAAAGTCTCCTCTCACCCCAATTTAAGGGAAAGATACACCGAACTATAAGAGATGCTTTTCCATTTTATTTGTTGCCGTGAAAGCAGGTAGATTCTACAACAGCAGAAGGTTTAGAAATGTAGCAGAGATAGAAAAGAGATAGAAAAGGGAAAGAGTCACAGACATTTCAAATGCCTTCCTTGTTAGAGATGGCTCCTGGGCGAATGGCCGAGTGAATCAGGAAGATGAGTGCAAGGAGTCAACCAGCAGCCTTGAAGCCAGAGCTCCTGATGGTGGAATTATTCCTTGGGCTGTATGCTGTAGACTCTCTGTTTGCATTCAGAGCTTTCCTTGGGGTTCTTCAGCATTTGCATTGCTTGGGATAGCAGCATTTGCAGCCACAGCAGGAAGACCCGCAGCACCCGGAACCACAGGAGGGGGAACAGCAGCAGCAGGGGGGGCAGCAACACTGCTTGCAACAACAGGGGGAGCAGCAACACTGCTTGCAACAGCCACAGCCGCAGCCACAGCAGGGGGAACTGCAGCACTGCTTGCAGCAGCAAGGGGAGCAGCCACACTGGCAACAGCAGGACATCTTGAGGAAGAGAAGGAAGCTTGAGCTGCAGGAAATCAAGGGATCACCAGTTAACAAAGAGCTAAATCGTCAGATGTGTTAAAAACAAATTTTACTGGTGCTTTGCATTAGGAGATGCCTATTTCGCATTGTTTTCCTTCTACTCGTGACACAGCTGAAATAATTTCCCTATATTCAACAAAGATTTGCTTGCTGTATAAAGCATGGGAGAAACATCTGCCTGATGAATGCTGGAATGCACCAATTTGTCCAACCAAGAATTCAATAGTGATTCTGCCTTCATTGTAAATCCAGGACCATTTTGCTTTCTGTGTTAAGGGGAATTCAGAGTTTTCCTCAAGTATAAAATAAATAAGAGCCTAGAGGAAATCCAGATTCTATCATAGCTGGATGCATATTACACATGGGCTGGTTATATCTATGTCTTACATTTTTTATGCTGCTGACATCAATTATTATATATATCTATGTCTCTAAAATGCATGGAATATTCTTCAGTTGATATGTGAAAAAGTTGATATCTCCAGGGAAGTCATTACTTAATAGTTCCCCTGAGAACTCCGGTTAACAGCCCAAAGACAGCTGAAATGGTCAGTCCTCAGAACTAAAAATTGCAAATCCATGAAACAGATATGGTGAAGAGATAATTTGATGATACCATCTACTTTGGCCTTTGCCATGCCAACGAACCTATAAAAAGTCTGTTATAGAAAACACTTTATAATAATAATAATAATAATAATAATAATTTATTATTTATACCCCGCCCATCTGGCTGAGTTTCCCCAGCCACTCTGGGCGGCTCCCAATCAGTGTTAAAAACAATACAGCATTACATATTAAAAACTTCCCTGAACAGGGCTGCCTTAAGATGTCTTCTGAATGTCAGGTAATTCTTTATCTCTTTGACATCTGATGGGAGGGCGTTCCACAGGTCGGGCGCCACTACCGAGAAGGCCCTCTGCCTGGTTCCCTGTAGCCTCACTTCTCGCAATGAGGGAACTGCCAGAAGGCCCTCGGCGCTGGATCTCAGTGTCCGGGCTGAACGATGGGGGTGGAGATGCTCCTTCAGGTATACAGGACCGAGGCCGTTTAGGGCTTTAAAGGTCAGCACCAACACTTTGAATCGTGCTCGGAAACGTACTGGGAGCCAGTGCAGATCTCTCAGAACCGGTGTTATGTGGTCCCGGCGGCCACTCCCAGTCACCAGTCTAGCTGCCGCATTCTGGATTAATTGCAGTTTCCGGGTCACCTTCAAAGGTAGCCCCACGTAGAGCGCGTTGCAGTAGTCCAAGCGTGAGATAACCAGAGCATGCACCACTCTGGCAAGACAGTCCGCGGGAAGGTAGGGTCTTAGCCTGCGTACCAGGTGGAGCTGGTAGACAGCTGCCCTGGACACAGAGTTAACCTGCGCCTCCATGGACAGCTGTGAGTCCAAAATGACTCCCAGGCTGCGTACCTGGTCCTTCAGGGGCACAGTTACCCCATTCAGGACCAGGGAATCCTCCACACCTGCCCGCCTCCTGTCCCCCAAAAACAGTACTTCTGTCTTGTCAGGATTCAACCTCAATCTGTTAGCCGATAAACTGCGAACCACCTGAAAAAGTCTCCTGCTGCTGTTTTCTGCAGATGCAATGGAGGCGGCGAAGAAGGCCCTCTTCGCCGTCGCCATTGCCACTTGGTAGGCTCGACGTTGAGCTCTAACCCGTGTCCGGTCTGATTCAGAATGAGTTTTCCGCCACCGGCGCTCTAGCCGTCTCAACGATTGTTTCATCACCCTCAGCTCCGGGGAGAACCACGGGGCTGTCCGGGCTCCATGCAATCGGAGAGGGCGCTTCGGAGCCAGACAGTCAATAGCCCTGGTTAACTCCGCATTCCAGCGTGCCACCAGGGAATCAGCTGAAAGGCCATCAACTTGGGATAAAGCATCCCCTACCACTCTCTGGAAGCCAATTGGATCCATTAAGTGGCGGTGGCGGACCATCCGAATCGGTCCCACCTCCCTGCGGAGGGGAAGGGTTGCGGAGAAGTCCAGTTGCACCAGGAAGTGATCTGACCATGGCACTTCTTTTGTTTCGCTTTTAGTTAATGTCAGATCACCAACATCCGTAGAGGTAAACACCAAGTCTAAGGCATGTCCGTGGCTATGAGTTGGGCCAGACTTATTCAGGGACAGCCCCATGGAGGCCATGCTTTCCACGAAGTCCCGAGCTGCCCCTTGTAAGGTCGTGTCGGCATGGATGTTAAAATCCCCCAGGACAACCAAGCTAGGTGTCTCCAGGAGTATATCCGCCACGACCTGAAGCAGCTCGGGCAGGGAATCCTTGGTGCAGCGGGGAGGTCGGTACACCAGTAGGAATCCTGTACTGCCCCTATTGCCCAACTTCCAGAACATGCACTCAGAAAACTGGGTCTTCCCAATAGGACGCCTGGTGCAGACTAATGACTTCCTAAAAATCGCTGCAACCCCCCCTCCCCGCCCACATGACCTGGGTTGCTGTGCGTAAGAGAAACCTGGTGGGCAAGCAGCGGCAAGGACAGGCCCATCTGCCTCATCCAACCAGGTCTCTGTCACACATGCCAGGTCAAATCCTCCATCCACAATCAGGTCGTGGATGGCAGTGGTTTTATTCATCATTGACCTGGCATTGCACAGCAACACTTTCAGGTCATGTGGGTTTCCCTTGCTGATTACTGTATCCTTCCGGTCAGGACCAGACCTGGAGGCAGGGATAGTCCTCAAGCAACGACTAAACCTGCCTCCTCGGTAATGACATGGTCTGGTCTTAGCATAACTCCTCCTCCTGCCCGTGATCACTGAGATCGGGTGTCCCAATACATCTCCCCCTGTGGAACCTGCCCCACCCAATCTATTGGCTGAGGCCCACTCCCAGGCAGCCATGACCCTCCCCCTTAAAAGGCAAAATACAAACTATATAATAATTTAACAGAATAATAATAATAATAAAACAAAACAGAACAAAACAAAACAAAGCAAAACAAGGAACAATAGTGCTGACTCAGTGCTTATCCCACCCCAAGCAAAAATAAAATAATGAAATAATATAATATTATAAAAAACAACAACCACCATTTAAAGTGCTGCAAATTAAAAGCGATTAAAACATTTAAAACCATTTTGTCCATTGCTGCCGGTAGCTACTCAGGCCTCTTATGCTGTGGCAGTGAGTGCAGGCCCCGCCCCCTAGGCCGGATGGAGTTGGCAGGAGAGGGAGCGGAGTTGGCATAGCCTTTAGCTTTATGAAATAAAATATGCCAGTTGAGATGCTGAAATCCTAAACACTAAGAAAAATATCCAGTTTTGAGACTGTTAGCTCCTGTGCACGTTCCGTTCAGAATGATTTTTCAAGACCAGAGCCACTGGAGTACCTGCTTATAATTTTCGTTTCCCTCCAATGAAAAAAACAAGAAGAATGATTAAATATTTGGAAACAAGCTTACCTTTGTTGACTATAGGAATTGGTGTGTGGATATTGGATTCAGAGAGTTAATGAAGAACTCCAGGATTGTGGTCCTTTTATATGGTTCTGTGAACCCTTCCACAAGCCATGAGGCACTAATCATGAATGCGAAGCTCTACATTAAACCTTGACGTTGGCCTCCACCACACATTATTAGCTGGTGTGTGATCTATAACTGTATTCACAACCCCTATTATTTATCTATATAAATACAGAAAAAAATAAAACTGCATTCTGGAAACACTGTAATTCTCAGGCCAGATGAAGGGGCAGTTATGGGATTGGTTTTAAAACAATTATGCTATGATGAACGAAGATAATGAGAGCTTCTCATTGAGATCCTGCACTGTTGTTTTTTTAGCCAGGAAAAATTCTCCAGATCTTCTGACTGTTCTTCCTGCCTCAAGCTCAAAGCACCTGACGATTGTATTCCCACGTCTTGGAATTTGATCCTCATAACACATATTTATCAGCAATGAGCAGAAGTCAATAGCATGTGCCATTTATTATTTATTATTTTTTAAAAGGAGCTGAGCAGGACAGTGAATGATAGAAGTTGCACATGTTTTTATTTAACAAATGTTCATTACAGTAAAAAATAATTGCTAGACGAACACTTGGGCTCCACAGCCTAATTTTCACCTGACATCTGAACCATGCAAAAGCAATTGGCTTGCATCCAGCTGAGTTCTACTTAGAGTAGGCAAACCTAAGCTAGCCATTTCTATGGACTTTAATGGGCCTGCTCTGAGTGTGACTAGCAGTGGTTTCAATCCAGTGTCCTTAAAATATCTATCATCCTAAATCATTGTCTTATTAACATCACTTTATACATGCTGCAGGTTGTACTAAGGAAGAATGGCCTAAATGTTGTGCGTACAGCTAAACAATCTGAAAACTAAAACCCTTAGGCACCATATCTTTCAGAGAAGCCCATATGATGCCTATTCATCCAAACATATGTGATTTCAAGCAATCCCATAAGTGCCCCCTTTGGACAGAAGGGAGAATTAGAGTGTTACTACTGCAGCATAGCCTTCATCACCTGACTTCAGAAAGGAAGAATGTGGACAAAGTCAAGGATCACGCAGCAGATGATTGCGTGGTAGAGGCCCATATTAAGGTTTAATGAAGACCTTGTCATCATTGCGTGGTTCATAATTGCTTGCAGAAGGGTTCACAGAGGTGCATATAAAGGCCCCCCATTCAGGAGATCTTCACTCACTCACTGGATCCAACATCCACACCAATTCTGACAACTGAAAAAAGGTAAGTTCACTCCAAGTATCTCTTCATTCTTTCAGTTCCAGTCTTTCAGTCTTGAGGATGTAGTCTAGCAGCTCTGGTTTTTCAATGCAACTTACTCACTATTTATCTTACTCTTGGTGACAAATATTGGCCTCCAGCCACATGGGGAGTTGTGCATGGACAAAAGCTTGATTTCTTAGATGCTAATTCAAATTCAGAATTTATTTCTCTCTTGGAAATGAGGGATTCAAGATCTCAAAACCGTCTCCTGGATACAAAACATGACTTTACTCATTCACAGAGAAGCTAGGATCTTGCTTTCAAGCCTCAATTCTCTCAGCATTTTAGGACTAGAAATTTGCCTAGTATCGCCTTGCACAGGATCTAAAATGGGGGCGGGGGTTTTCTTACCAAGCACACATTTCATATTGATCTACAACTATAATGGCTGAATATAATTCATCTGTCAAACATGTGTGTTCATGAGGAAAGCAGCACGGCCTGCAGCTCCCAATGGAGAAGGAGGTGGTTCCTGAACAATCTGTTGTGCAATTCCTGAAATGGCACAGCACACCTGACATGAGCAAGAATCAAGGATCAATGCTCTAGATCAGTGTTTCCCAACCTTGTGCCTGCAGCTGTTTTTGAACTACAACTCCCATCATCCCTGACCAGCAAGACCAGTGGCAAAGGATGATGGGAATTGTAGTCCAAAAACAGCTGGAGGCACAAGGTTGGGAAACACTGCTCTAGATAAGCAGAAGGGTAGAGATGCATAGCCAAGACAATACTACATCCCAGCAGAAATGTTGGAATATTGCTAACCAAAATGTACTTTTAGGATCACTCAGAGGGAAACTTGATGTGGAAATCATGTCTTTTCTGGTCTCCTGAATGCTGAGCATCTTTCTACATTGTTTTAATATGCCTGAGGACGTTGTACTTGCTTAATGGGAAATCCCTTGAATCCTTTCAGCTCCGCCTTCCCTCTCCACCCTAAGATGTCCTGCTGCTCCAATTGTTGCTGCTCTCCCAGCTGCTGCAAGTGCTGCTGCTGCCCCTGCTGCTGCTGCAGTCCTTCCTGTTGCTGCACTCCTTGCTGCTGCTGCTCTTCCCCCTGCTGCTGCAACTCTTGCGGCTGTGGTTCCTGTGGCTGTGGCTGTGGATCTTGCGGCTGTGGTTCCTGTTGCTGCTATCCTAAGCAAGGCTGCTGCTGAAGAAGTTCAGTGAAGTGTTGAGAGCTGCTGCCTCCTCCATGCTGGCGGACTCCTTGGATTCATCTGTTCCTTTGTCTTAAGTTTAATAATAATAATAATAATAATAATTTATTATTTATACCCCGCCCATCTGGCTGGGCCTCCCCAGCCACTCTGGGTGGCTTCCATAGAAAGCAAAAATACAATAAAATATCACACGTTAAAAACTTCCCTGAACAGGGCTGCCTTAAGATGTCTTCTGAATGTCAGGTAGTTGTTAATCGCTTTGACATCTGCTGGAAGGGCGTTTATTCCTGCCTCCTTCTACAACCCTGGATTCTTCTCATCTCCTTCTTACTTTGCTTTGTTTTCCTTCAAGGAGGCATGCCAGTTGTCTTCTCTTTATCACCTTGGTTGTCCAGGGAGTATTTTTCTTTCACCTCCTTGAATAACTCCTCTGTGAAAAGAAAACCTTTCCCGGCGGCAATTAATAAAAATTCTAAAGCATGGTACATAGCCTTGTTGCGTTCATTTGCCCTGAGATGCAGAATGCGGCATAGATCCCCAAATAGGTGATCTGCTTTGCATTCTCTAAGTATCTGCAGCTGAAGAGCTCCCAGCCTAGAAAGGATCACTAGCTCAGCTCCTGGGGAGCATATCTCCATCTCACATACAATATTGGAAAGGGGGTCATATCTCATTGGGAGAGCACATGCATGGCACTCTGTCAGGGCTGGTTCAGCTGCGGTTCAGCCCAACTAAAGAGTGACATCTTCATGACTAAGTAGCAATGGAGATGTCTTTCAAGCACAGCACATCCAATCATCTCCTTTGGCTATATCCACACCTTTCATTAAAATGACAAATGAGTTGGAAAGAAGTCCTCACCAGAGAAGAATAGCAACCAAGCTGATGGAATGCAGTGAGATGGCAAAGCTGACTGGGAAACCCAGAAACCAAGAGGATAAAAGCTTTATAAAATAATTGGGAAAATGTCTAAGTTATTTAGGAGAACAATGTAAACAGATGGAAACAAAAGCAGGATTCTGACTCACTGGTAGTGTAAAAGAATACTAAGGACAATATGGTTTGATATAAAAATTGGAGTATGGATGCAGTTGTAGGCGCTCAAAACAAGACTCCATGGAGGGATGTCTTGATATTTAGAGAATCTCCTTATACAGAGATGTTCTTATTAAATAAAGGTAAAGGGACCCCTGACCATTAGGTCCAGTCGTGACCAGCTCTGGGGTTGCGGCGCTCATCTCACTTTATTGGCGGAGGGAGCTGGTGTACAGCTTCCGGGTCATGTGGCCAGCATGACTAAGCCGCTTCTGGAGAACCAGAGCAGCGCACGGAAACGCCGTTTACCTTCTTGCTGGAGTGGTACCTATTTATCTACTTGCACTTTGACGTGCTTTTGAACTGCTAGGTTGGCTGGAGCAGGGACCGAGCAACGGGAGCTCACCCTGTCATGGGAATTCGAACCGCCGACCTTCTGATCGGCAAGTCCTAGGCTCTGTGGTTAACTCACAGCGCCACCTGTGTCCCGCGTGTTCTTATTAGTTTGTGTTTATTTGTACTTTGGTTTTATAAAACCAATAAAAATGATTTATGTGTAAAAAATGTATAACAGCAATTAATGCAAGAGGAATATGTATTAAAAAAATCTGACTCAGCCTCACCCTACTAAAAGATGAGCAGAATATTAAGGTCCAATAGTGTAGGTGAATGAAAACAATATTTGCCTAAAAGCAAATAGTGATTGTGACAGGGATGCCTCCTTGGGGAAAGCATTTCACATAGGGAGAGCCGCCACTGGGAAGGCCTATTCTTATGTCTCCACCCTCCACAGCTAGCTCAGGGTGGGGGTACATGGAGAAGGCCATCAGGTGATGGATGCAGGGTCTGGTTTCAGTCATGTGGGCAGAGGCACTCCTTGAGATACTTGAGTCCTTTATTGCATGGTTGCCAGGAGCACATTTCTGGAGCAGGTCAGCTATAAATCACATGGTGTAAGTAAAGTTAACTCTTTATTGGACGAAACAAGGAAGTTGTGGTTGGTTCACAGCAGATCTTGTGGTTCCTTGTAGATTTGCCACCTCTCCACATTACAAGCATGCTTTCAGGAATGAGCCAGCTCAAAGTGAGGGTGTATTGAGCAGGACTATCTACCCCCCCCCCAACCATTCCTCCAAGACAGCGGCAGGACTTGGCCAGGAAGGGGGAGAGATCTCTAGTTGTTGCAAATCACAAGCTGAACAGTAAACCTGCCACCACCTCCTTTCCTGGACCACCCTTGAATGGGGTTCAAGGAGTCACTTTACCGTGACGCAGACAGAAATTCAACAGGTAGGTGTCCAAATGGTAAGGCACCAGTTTAGCTTCCCCTAGCAAGGCACAGAGTACAAAAGACAAAAAATCCTTTTCCAAGTTTATTGAAAAAGCCACTCAAAAAGTTGCACATTTCTTAGAAGGTTACAAACAAAAAAATTAAAACATTGTAAAATATAACTAGCTAAAACCATACTCACACAGCAACAATAGTTCAAAGCACAGGGAGTAGTCAAGAGTCCTTTCACTGGTCAAACGCCCCCAGGTGAAGTACCAGGGCAAGATGTTCTGCCCTTTGCATCTGAATTCCCAAATCCTTTATCCTTGAAAACCCATGTGGAGGATAGGTTAGGGACCAATCATTTCTTTAGGTTAATTACCAATGACTGTATGATGAGACTATATCTCCTGATTGCCAGGAGACCAGCACAGCTGAACTTTGTTTAGACTCAGAGACATTAAGATCAAAAGGCTCTTCCTCCGTTCCCAGGCCTCTCTTACACATAGGTAAAGGTAAAGGGACCCCTGACCATTAGGTCCAGCCATTACCGACTCTGGGGTTGCGGCGCTCATCTCGCTTTATTGGCTGAGGGAGCCAGTGTACAGCTTCCGGGTCATGTGGCCAGCATGACTAAGCCGCTTCTGGAGAACCAGAGCAGTGCATGGAAACACCGTTTACCTTCTTGCTGGAGTGGTACCTATTTATCTACTTGCACTTTGATATGCTTTTGAACTGCTAGGTTGGCAGGAGCAGGGACCAAGCAATGGGAGCTCACCCCTTCATGGGGATTTGAACTGCCGACCTTCTAATCGGCAAGTCCTAGGCTCTGTGGTTTAACCCATAGTGCCACTCCGTGTCCCCTCTTACACGTACCAGGCTCCTAAATTGTAAATTACTTGATATCCTCCTGTGCCTTTTTTACAACCCAATCCACACTCAGGCTCCCAGCTGTGCCAGGGTCTGCAAATCAGATAATACTTCATCCTGCCTAGAGTCAAGTGGTAATTGACTCACACTTCTGAGACAGGGAGTTTTACGTTTAAAGAGACAAAACACCCATTCCATAGAAGGCCACAATTTTATCTCTCCCACCATGCCTCACTCCTGCGTGAACCAGCGTTTGACATACTAAGATTTCTTTTTTTTATATAATAATTTTTATTCAATTTTCCATATTTTTTTTAACAAATAAAACAAAACAACAAAAAACAATAATATGCAACATGTATAATTTCTCGCTCTTAATTTCATATTTCTTACTCTCCCGACTTCCTCGTTCCTCCCCTTTCTGCATTCTCATGTCAAATTAATTAATTAACAAATCCCTCCCTTACTTTCAAATTTATTATAAAAACATTCAATTTCTTCCACTTAATCATTATCGCTGTTAACCCCTATTTTTCTTATTCAACATCAATCTAGCATTCACTAATTTTGGAATATTTCTTTAAATAGTCTTTAAATTTTTTCCAATCTTCTTCCGCCGTTGCTCTTCCCTGGTCTCGGATTCTGCTCGTCATCTCTGCCAGGCCCATGTAGTCAATCACTTTCATCTGCCACTCTTCCACGGTGGGTAGATCTTGTGTCTTCCAGTACTTTGCTATAAGAATTCTTGCTGCTGTTGTAGCATACATAAAAAAAGTTCTATCCTTCTTTACAACCGATTGGCCGACCATGCCCAGGAGAAAGGCCTCTGGTTTCTTAGGAAAGGTGTACCTAAGTACCTTTTTCAGTTCATTATAGATCAGTTCCCAGAAAGCCTTAATCCTTGGGCACGTCCACCAAAGGTGAAAGAATGTTCCTTCTCTTTCTTTACACTTCCAACATTTGTTCTCGGGCGAATGATAGATTTTCGCAAGCTTGACTGGGGTCATGTACCACCTATAAATCATTTTCATAATATTTTCTCTCAAGGCACTACATGCCGTGAATTTAATCCCGGTGGTCCATAACTTTTCCCAGTCAGCAAACATTATGTCATGGCCAATATCCTGCGCCCATTTAATCATTGCAGATTTAACCATTTCATCTTGTGTGTTCCATTTCAACAGCAAGTTATACATTTTTGACAAGTTCTTAGTACTAGGTTCTAGCAGTTCAGTTTCTAATTTTGATTTTTCCACCTGGAAGCCGACTTTCCTGTCTAGTTTAAAGACTTCCATTATCTGATAATAATGCAGCCAGTCTCTCACTTTCCCTTTTAATTTCTCAAAACTTTGCAATTTCAGTCTGTCTCCTTCTTGCTCCAAAATTTCCCAATATCTCGGCCAATTGACCTCCATATTTAATTTTTTAACGGCTTTTGCCTCCATTGGCGACAACCACCTTGGAGTTTTACTTTCCAACAAATCTTTATATCTAATCCAGACATTATATAATGCTTTCCTGACAATATGATTTTTGAAACCCTTGTGAACTTTTACCTTGTCGTACCACAGGTATGCATGCCATCCAAAAAAAATGTCATAACCTTCTAAGTCCAAAGTATCAGTATTCTCAAGAAGTAGCCATTCTTTCAACCAGCAAAACGCTGCTGATTCATAATACAATTTAAGGTCTGGCAGGGCAAATCCGCCCCTTTCTTTCGCATCAGTTAATATCTTAAATTTTATTCTAGGCTTCTTGCCCTGCCAGACAAACTTAGAAATATCTTTCTGCCATTTCTTAAAACAATCCATCTTATCCACTATTTGCAATGTTTGGAACAAAAACAACATTCTAGGCAGTACATTCATTTTTATAACTGAAATTCGACCCAACAAGGAAAACTTCATATTTGACCAAATTTCTAAGTCTTTTTTTACTTCCGTCCAGGTTTTCTCGTAATTATCTTTAAATAAATTCAAATTTTTAGATGTCATATTTATACCCAAATATTTCACTTTCTTAACCACAGTTAACCCTGTCTCCTTCTGAAACTTTTCTTTCTCCAATACTGTTAGATTTTTCTCCAAAACCTTCGTTTTAGATTTGTTTAGTTTAAATCCTGCTACTTGACCAAACTCTTGAATTAGTTCTAATACTCTTTTGGTACTAGATTCAGGCTCTTGCAGTGTAAGTACTAAATCATCTGCAAAGGCTCTCAATTTATATTGTTTAACTCCGACCTGTATTCCTTTAACCAACTGGTCCTTTCTGATCATGTTCAGCAAAACCTCCAGGACCGATATAAAAAGTAATGGAGAGATTGGGCATCCCTGACGTGACCCTTTTTCAATAGTAATTTCTTCTGTAACCACATTATTTACAATTAATTTTGCTTTTTGTTCAGAATATATCGCACTAAGATGATCTAGTATTGACATTGCAACAGCCAGACACTAGTACTAAAAGAGTATTAGAACTAATTGAAATATTTGGTCGAGTAGCAGGTTTTAAATTGAATAGACAAAAAACGAAAGTGTTGGAAAAAAATTTAACAATGGAAGAAAGAGAGAGTTTTCAGAATGAAACAGGCTTGGAAATAACAAAAAGGGTAAAATACCTGGGGGTAAACCTAACATCTAAGAATGTGAACTTATTTAAGGATAATTATGAAAAATGTTGGTCAGAAGTTAAAAAGGATCTGGAAATATGGTCAAGGTTGAAACTTTCCTTGTTAGGCCGAATCGCTACTATTAAGATGAATGTATTGCCTAGAATGCTGTTCTTATTCCAGACGTTGCAGATTGTGGACAAGATGGACTGTTTCAAGAAGTGGCAGAAAGACATATCAAAATTTGTCTGGCAGGGCAAAAAGCCCAGAATTAAATTTAAGATTTTAACTGATGCAAAGGATAGAGGGGGGTTTGCCCTGCCGGACTTAAGACTTTACTATGAATCGGCAGCTTTCTGCTGGTTGAAACACTGGCTACTTCTTGAGAACACTGACATTTTGGACCTGGAAGGATATGACAATAGTTTTGGTTGGCATGCATATTTATGGTATGACAAGGTAAAGGTGTACAAAAGTTTTAAAAACCATATTGTGAGGAAAGCATTGTATAACGTTTGGATTAGATATAAAGATTTGCTGGAAAGTAAAACCCCTAGGTGGGTGTCACCAATGGAAGCTAGGGAAGTAAAAAAGCTTAATATGGATTCTAAATGGCCAAAATATCATGAGATTTTAGAATATGATGGCGAAAGGGTGAAACTTCAGAGTTATGAGAAATTAAAGCCTAAGGTTCGAGATTGGTTGCACTACCATCAGATAAATGAGACATTTAAACAGGACAGGAAAATAGGATTTCAGAAAGAGAAGTCAAAACTAGAAACAGAACTGTTGGAACCCAATACTAAGAACTTATCAAAAATGTATAACTTGCTGTTAAAATGGAATACACAGGATGAAATGGTGAAATCAGCTATGATTAAATGGGCACAAGATATCGGTCATGATATTATGTTTGCTGACTGGGAACAGTTATGGACCACCGGTATCAAATTTACTGCATGTAATGCTTTAAAGGAAAACATTATGAAAATGATTTACCGGTGGTACATGACCCCAGTCAAGCTTGCAAAAATATACCATCTGCCTAGTAATAAGTGTTGGAAATGTAATGAGACTGAAGGCACTTTCTACCACCTTTGATGGACCTGCCCAAGGGTTAAAGCTTTCTGGGAAATGATCTATAATGAAATTAAGAAGGTCCTTAAGTGGACTTTTCCTAAGAAACCAGAGGCTTTCCTTTTGGGCATGGTGGGCCAAGTGGTGTCAAGGAAGGATAGGATTTTCTTTATGTATGCCACTACAGCAGCAAGAATACTATTGGCAAAGTATTGGAAGACGCAAGAACTACCTACTCTGGAAGAATGGCAAACAAAGGTGATCGACTTTATGGGACTGGCCGAGATGACGGGCAGAATCCGAGACCAGGGGAAAGAGACAATGGAAGAGGACTGGAAGAAATTCAAAATATATCTTAAAAATAATTGCAAAATTGAGGAGTGTTAAGATGCCAGGGGGTAAGAAGTAAAGAATTGCAGCAGTAAACAGAAAATTTAAGAATTTTTTTATGAAAGGGAATTAGGACAATGGACCTAAGGGTTGCTAAAGAACCATTAAACAAGGATGCAGGGATGGGGAGGTATGGGGAAGTCAAAGAAAGAAGGGTATGAACTGACGAGCTTGAAGTTGTACTGTTTTATATTGTTCTTTATTATTTGTGTGGAAAATTAATAAAAATTATTATAAAAAAAAAAAAAAAACAGAATATATCGCACTTATACCATTTTCAAACCCTTGACCTACCCCCATCCCCCGAAGATTTTTTATCACAAAACTCCATGAAATATTATCAAAAGCTTTTTCGGCGTCCACAAATATCAAAACGGCTTTAGTGTTAATATTCACTTCCAGTTTTTCCAAAATATCAACTATGTTCCTTACATTATCTGACAAATGTCTTCTCGGAAGAAAGCCTGCTTGGTCCCTATGTATCTCCTCCATCAAAACTACTTTCAACCTTTTCACTAAAATATCAGCAAAAATTTTGTAATCCACATTTAATAGGGAGATTGGGCGGTAGTTTTTAAGTTGAGTCTTTTCTATCTCAGTCTTTGGTATAAGTGTGATAAAAGCTTCTTTCCACGTATCTGGTGCCTTCTTTCCCTCCAAAATTTCGTTGCAAACTTCTTTCAAAGGTTGTATTAACCACTCTTTCAAAATCTTATAATATTTAGAAGTCAATCCATCCGGTCCTGGAGATTTGCCCAATGCCATATTTTGAATGGCACCTTCTATTTCTTGCTCTGTTATTTTCTGATTCAAAATCCTTTTACTTTCCTGAGAGATCTTTTTCAGTCCATTTTTCTTCAAAAACTGTTCTATATCCGTATCACTCTGAGGACCTTGTTTATACAATTGTCTGAAATATTTCTGGAAGCAATCCCTAATTTCTGTTGGTTTATAGATGCTCTTTCCATCCACTTCTAAATTTGTAACTGTATTCAATTTTTGTCTCTTCCTTATTTGCCAAGCCAACAGTTTACCACATTTATCAGCGGATTCAAAAGTCTTCTGTCTCATTTGCTTAATTTTCCACTCTATTTCTTGATTCATCAGCTCCATATATTGTGTCTGATATAATTTAATTTCTTTCAAAATATCCTGTGATTTTGGCTTTGATCTCAATTTCCTTTCCCCCTCTTTTATTTTCTCCAAGATTTTCTCTTTTTTTTCATTCTGGCTTTTCTTTTTAATTACATTCTGTTGTATCAAAAATCCTCTCATCACTAAGATTTCCCAACTTCACTAAAGAGGGTTTGCAGCCAAATGCAGAAATCAGCCAGGAACAGGGAGGCTTTGATGTTAGGCAGGCAGGGGAGAGCCGGCAGCTGCAGAAATCGGTTCTTCCTGACCTTGATGGGCGAGCTGATAAGACAGTAGCTGAGAGCAGGCTAGAACAGGGCCAAAGCGTGCTGGAAGCTCAAATGGGCACAGACAGACAAGGAGACAGTTTATCGGAAAAGGAAGCAGTTGGCCCTAATCCAATCTCTCCAAGGAGTCGGCGAATGGGAGGGCTTCTAGATAGGAAGCAAAACAAAAGACACAAGGGGCGTCGTTTCAATATATTATTTAGATACCGGAAGGAGTTTCACCAATCTGCGGGAGGCAGTGGAAGACAGGAGTGCCTGGCGTGCTCTGGTCCATGGGGCCATGAAGAGTCGGACACGACTAAACTACAAACAAAGTAATGGGTAATGACGCTGGAGGCTTTGTTAGAGCCATCCAGAGCTATCTGTTGGTTTTTGCAATAAACCCTCCTTTTTAACTATCTACGCTCACTGTGTACTCAAGCTGGGAACCTGGACTCCTGACAGAATGACCCTTCTCTAAGTTCTTTGCCTTAGTTGGCAGAGGAAAGAGCCGATAATGGAAGAACAACAACAGCTCCCCACGGCTGTGCAGGCGGGTGCAATCGAAGGACAGAACCCACCTGCAGATCCTTATCAGGTCCTTATCAGGTACTTTGGCAGCAAAATCAGGAGTTGAAACTGCCACTAACCAGGTTGGAAGGAGTGGGAGGGGGGCAGTCCAGGCAGCTGACAGAGGTATATGGAAGGCAGATGTCCAAGAGCCTCATAACACCCCCCCCCCCCGATTTTCAGGAAGGCCTTCAGAGATGTGGCCTTCAAAACAGCAAGGACAGGGGGTCATTCCTCATTAGTCTAGTAGAAGAAGAAGAGGAGTTTGGATTTAATATCCCGCTTTATCACTACCCGAAGGAGTCTCAAAGCGGCTAACATTCTCCTTTCCCTTCCTCCCCCACAACAAACACTCTGTGAGGTGAGTGGGGCTGAGAGACTTCAAAGAAGTGTGACTAGCTCAAGGTCACCCAGTAGCTGCATGTGGAGGAGAGGAGACGTGAACCCGGTTCACCAGATTACGAGTCTACTGCTCTTAATCACTACACCACACTGGCTCTCAGTAGAGGCAGGGGCTCGACACTTTGTGACTCCCTCAGGTTAAGCAATGATGGAGCACTTGCCAATTAGGATGCTTTCATAAAAATGATGGGCAGTATTTATCTAGATCCTTTACTGGAAGAGGCGCTTGCCCAGAAGCTCATGAGCCTCAGACAGGGAAACCAGACTGTGGCAGAGTTTGGGGTGGATTTTCAGATGTACATCCAGCAACTGGGATGGGAGAGAAAATCTATGCTTGCATTATACAAGGCGGGTCTGAAAGAGCAGATTCGGGATGAACTGGCTGGGATACCCCTACAGATTATGCTGAAAGGAGATGGGGAAACCTCCTTGCAGCTAGGACTGAGATTGCTGGAGCGTGCCAGGGTATGCCGAGGAAAGCGAAGAGGACATGATCACTTCCTTCCAAGGTCCCCAGTACTTCCAATTCAAAGATCACTTCCTGCCTATTAGTGAGGATCAGGTCCAATGTAGATGATCTCCTAGCTGCTTCCTTCACCTTCTGGGCAATGAAATGATCAGTGAAGCAACGAAGGAATTTGTTGGGAATTATATTCTTGGGAGTGGGTGAGTTTCAACAGGTATCCAGAAGCCTCCTCTCACCCCAATTTAAGGGAAAGATACACCAAAATATAAGTGATGCTTTATCATTTTATTTGTTGCCATGCAAGCAGGTAGATTCTACAACACCAGAAGGTTTAGAAATATAGCAGTGAGAGAAAAGAGAAAGAGTCACACACATTGAGAGTGTCATGCAGGCACCATTTCAAATGCCTTGTTGGAGATGTCTCCTAGGAGAATAGCTTGACGATGAGTGCAAGGAGTCAACCAGCAGCCTTGAAGCCAGAGCTCCTGATGGTGGAATTATTCCTTGGGCTGTATGCTGTAGACTCCCTGTTTGCATTCAGAGCTTCCCTTGGGGTTCTTCAGCATTTGCATTGCTTAGGATAGCAGCATTTGGAACCACAGCAGGAAGATCCACAGCACCCGGAACCACAGGAGGGGGAGCAGCAACACTGCTTGCAACAACAGGAGGGGCAGCAACACTGCTTGCAACAGCCACAGCCGCAGCCACAGCAGGGGGAACTGCAGCACTGCTTGCAGCAGCAAGGGGAGCAGCCACACTGGCAACAGCAGGACATCTTGAGGAAGAGAAGGAAGCTTGAGCTGCAGGAAATCAAGGGATCAGCAGTTAAGTAAATGCTACATCATCAGATGTGTTGAAGACACATTTTACTGGTGCTTTGCATTAAGAGCTGCCTATTTCACATGGTTTTCCTCCTACTCGTGACACAGCTGAAATAATTTCCCTATGTATATAGCAAAGATTCGCTTGTTCTATAAAGCATTGGGGAAACATCTGCCTGCCGTATACTTGAAATATATCATGGGTGAAATATTCCACCTCAGTTGATATGAGAAACAGTTTACATCTTTAGGGAAGTCACATATGTGGTACCTTGGTTTACAACCTTAATCCGTTCCGGACGTCCTGTTGTAAACTAAAACAGGTTGTAACCCAAGGCACGCTTTCGCCAATGGGGCCTCCCCCCTCCAAAATGTGGTGGTAATAAAAAAAAAGGGTTGTAATCCAAAAAAGGGACACACACTTCCGGGTTTGACATGGTTGTAATCCAAAGCGGTTGCAAACCAAGGTACCACTGTACTGCCATAAGGAGTCCATTCAACAGCCCAGAGGCAGGGAAAATGGTCGGTCTGCAAAAGCACAACTTATGAAAATGTAGCATCCATCACGCAGATATGGTGAAGAGATAATTACATGATCCCATCAGGTAAAACCAAAAGAACCTACAAGGAGTCTGTTATTCAAACCACTTTTCATCTATGTATTAAAATATGGCAGTTGAGATGCTGAAATCTGAAACACTAACATAATCCCATTTTGAGACAGTTGACTACTCTGTGCATTTGATTCAGATGCATTTTGCATGACCAGAGCCAGAGTACCTGCTCAGAATTTTCGTTTCCCTGCAATGAAGAAAACAAGAAGAATGAATAAATATTTGGAGACAAGCTTACCTTGGATGACTATAGGAACTGGTGTGTGGATATTGGATCCAGAGAGTGAATGAAGGAATCCAGGATTGTCGTCCTTTTATATGGCTCTGTGATGAACCCTTCCGCAAGCCATGGAGCTCTACTCATGAATGAGAAGCTCTACATTAAACCTTGACGTTGGCCTCCACCACACATTATTAGCTGGTGCGTGATCTGTGACTGTATTCACAACCCCTATTATTTATCTATATATATAAACACAGAGGAAATTAAAAGTGCACTCTGGGAACACTGTAATTCTCAGCCTGGATTAAAGGGTGAATGGTAGCAGTTGAACATGTTTTTATTTAATATGTAGCTTTAACAAATGTTCATTACGGTAAAAAATTAATTGCCTGACGAATGCAAAACATTTGGGCTATATCTAATGACTGTCTTCCAGCTTTCAATCACCCAGAAAGAACATTACAGCCTAATTTGCACCAGACATCTGAGCTGTGTAAAAGCAATTGTCTTGTATCCAGATGAGTTCTACTTAGAGAAGGCCCACTGAAATTAACAAATCTAAGTTAGCCATTTCTATGGACTTTAATGGACCTGCTCTGAGTGAGACTAGCAGTGGTTGCGATCTAGTGTCCTTAAAACAAGTATCATCCTGATTAATTGATTTATTAAAATCACTTTAGACATGCTGCATGCTGTGCTAAGAAAGAGTGGCCTAAATGTTGTGTCTACAGGTAAACAATCTGAATACTAATTCCCTTAGGCACCAGATCTTTGAGAGAAGCCCATATGATGTCTGTTCATCTGAACATATCTGATTTCAAGCAATCCCATAAATGCCCCCTTTGGACAGAAGGGAGAATTAGAGTGTTACTACTACAGAATAGCATTAATCACCTGACTTTAAAAAGGAAGGATGTGGACACAGTCAAGGATCATGCAGCAGATGATTGTGTGGTAGAGGCCCATATTAAGGTTTAATGAAGACCTTGTCATCATTGCGTGGTTCATAATTGCTTGCGGAAGGGTTCACAGAGGTGTATATAAAGGCCCACCATTCAGGGGTTCTTCACTCACTCACTGGATCCAACATCCACACCAATTCTGAGAACTGAAAAAGGTATGTTCTGTGCCACTATCCCTTCTTTTGGGTCCCTAGATTTCAGGAGAGCTTGAGGTCTTGAGGATGTTGTCTAGCAGCTCTGGTTTTGCAATGGTACTGGCTCTCTATATTTCTTATTCTTGGTGGCCAATCTTGGTCACCTGCCTCACGGGAGGTGTGCATGGAGAAAAGTATGATTTCTACAGCTATAATGGTTGAATGTAATTCACCTGTCAGACATGTATGTTTGTGAGGATACCAGCATGGCCTGTGGCTCCCAGTGGAGAAGGAGGTGGTTCCTGAACAATCTGTTGTGCAATTCCTGAAATGGCACAGCACACCTGACACCTGAGCAAGAATCAAGTATAAATGTTCTAGATAAGCAGATAATCTAGATAATCAAGTATAAATGTTCTAGATAAGCAGAAGGGTAGAGACCCATAGTCAAGACAATACTGCATCCCATTTTGCTAACCAAGATGTACTTTTAGGATCACTCAGAGGGAAACAAGATGTGGAAATCATGTCTTTTCTGGTCTCCTGAATGCTGAGCATCTGTCTACAGTGTTTTAATATGCCTGAGGATGTTGTTTACTTAATGCGAAATCCCTTGAATTCTTTCAGCTCCGCCTTCCCTCTCCACCGCTAAGATGTCCTGCTGCTCCAATTGTTGCTGTGGTCCCTGCTGCTGCAAGTGCTGCTGCTGCCCCTGCTGCTGCTGCAGTCCTTCCTGTTGCTGCGTTCCTTGCTGCTGCTGCTGTTCCCCTTCCTGCTGCAACTCTTGTGGCTGTGGTTCGTGTGGCTGTGGATCTTGCGGCTGTGGTTCCTGTTGCTGCTATCCTAAGCAAGGCTGCTGCTGAAGCATTTCAGTGAAGTGTTGAGAGCTGCTGCCTTCTCCATGTTGGCGGAGTCCTTGGATTAATCCGTTTCTGTGCCTTAAGTTTATTCCTGCCTCCTTCTTCAACCCTTCATTCTTCTCATCTCCTTTTTACTTTTCTTTGTTTTCCTTCAAGGAGGCATGCCAGTTGTCTTTTCTTTATCATCATGGTGGTCCTGGGGGTCATTCTCTTTTCATCTCTTTGAATAACTCCACTGTGGGGAAAGTACTCTATGTATATAGCAGTTAATAAAAATTCTAACGCATGGTACAGCGTCTTGTGTTCCTTTACCTTGAGATGGGGAATGTGTCATAGATCGCTGCATAAGTCATCTGCTTTGCAAGCATATTCTGCAGAAATGCTGCTGGACTAGAAAGGATCAGAAGCTGAGCTCTTGGGAATCACATCTCCATCTCACATACAATATTGGGAAATGGGCCATAGCTCATTGGAAGGGCACATGCATGACACACATAACATCCCAGGTTCACTAGCTGTTATCTCTCCTTGAATAAATGGATGTAGGAAAAACCAGTAGCAGCATGACCCATTGTCTGAGATCTGGTGTTGGAACACTAAAACCTGATTTAATTGATGTATAGTAGGGATTTCCTGATAGGCACAATCTGCAGGAGGCTCTCTCTTGCAAACCACTCTTTAATGGTGCCTCACTTCATAGGGAACTTCAGGGTGAGTTGAAGCAAGAGCCCTCTGTCTCAGAGCCCTGGAAGAAAAATGCTAGATCAGACAAAAATGGGGGTTCAGCATGGTTTTTCACAGTGTCCAATCAGATGCTTCCTGGAAATCCATTGAAAGAAACATTTCTGAGGGTTGTTGTGTGTGAGCATGAGTGCGTGGAGACATGTCATTATCTTATTCTTTTCCTTGGTACCATGAGAAACCATGCAAATTAATAAGAGTGGCATTCACTAGCTTTTGTTTAGTCCACAAACATTACTTAAATTATTTCATTATTTCCTGCAGTGTTTTCAGTGTTGCCGTTCCATTTAAATGCACCAAAATCAATTACATAACTCACTGCATTAGTTCTGGCCATATCAAATAGAATGATGAAGAACAGAATAGTGGAAGCTGAACTCTTGAAGATCAGAAACACTGACTGAGACTGACAAAGGATTGCTGCCTCCTTAGATCTAACCTATGGTAATAGTAGTGTGAGGGACATGGCTGAATTGAATGCCTGGGAAGAGTCTGACTCTGGAGATGAAGGGATGCTAGTACAGAGGGAGCCACAGTCTGACTATCGAGATGAGGGATTGCAGTCACAGACAGAGCAGGAGTGGGTTAATTCACCGCCCCCCTTCATCAAGAGTTCCCAGACTCAGATAGAGCAGCAGACTCGGAAAGCTTGCAGTCAGAGGGAGGGGAGGAGATAGATGACATTGAGGAGTTTGCTATGCAACCTGGAGGTAGGCAATATTTAGAGGGATATTCGTTTGAAAGCGGGGGGGGGGGAGTTCACCCACCTTCTCCCTGAACCAGAAGAGCTGAAGGGTTAAAATGCAACGGAAGTACAAGAGAGGAAGGCCTGGACTTTGGCGCCCTTCGTTCTGAGAAAGGGGCAGAGACTCAGAGTGACCAACTCATAGCTAAGAGCAGCAGGCTCGGAGCCATGCTCTGGATGTTAGTTGTAAATAAACATGCCATGAACCTGCCAGAGACTCATTAATTCTTATTGGAGCTTGCTTGCCTGCCTGAGATCATTACAAGTAGTAGCCGTAGCAGCAGTATTAATAAATGTTTACAATGATTTTGTTTATTAAGAAGGAGAGAGTCCATGGCCACAGGAATCCAATGCCAGATGTTCTGAGCAGGCTGAGGAATCAATAAGCTTTCAGTTCTAAGACAACTGGGGATTTGAGACTGGCGATTAGGCCACCAGGATATTGTAGGATTCCAACTCCCAGCAGCCATTGCCAGAATGGCCAGTGATAAAGGATGGTGGGAATTGTAGTCCAGAAACATCTGGAGGGGCCACACATTCTTCATCTGTGCTTAAGGTCCTGGATTGACCGAGCAACTCATGTGTTGTCCATTCATCCCTATGGGTGCCATTTTGGCTAGGCGGTGAGAATTACAAGGTTAACTACAAAGAAACAGCTCTAATGAAGGGTGTGTGCACAGTCAACACCAGATTATGTTGTAGTCGTTTTCTTCTCTGGAAGGGTCAGGCTGGGGAGGCAGCCTCCACCATTCCTCCCCTGCTCAGCTGCTGACACTCTGTCACAGAAACTTGAAGGACAAAATAAATGTCCTGATTGATCAGACTTAGGTAGGGGTGGGTCTATCTAGTTTAGCAGCTGGTATCCCACAGTGTCCAAACAGATGTTTCCTGTTTTCTGAGGGGTGTTGTGTGTGAGTGTGTGAGTGTGTAGAAGTGTGCCGTTATCCTTTTTATTGATGCCATGAGAAACAATACAAATGAATATGAGTGTATTTGCAAGCTTTTGTTTAGTCCACAAACATTACTTAATTTCGTTATTTATTGAAATATTGTGTTTCTGTTTAAATGTATTGAAGTCATTTGCATAATTAACTGCATTAGTTTTGGCCATAGCAGAAAGATGAAGAACAGAATAATGGAAGCTGAACTGTAGAAGAATGGAAAGAGTGACTGTGACTAACTATTCATGTGGCAAATATCTGTCTCCATACATTACTAGATACAACCTAGTAGCAGCATTAATAATATATTTTTTAGCAGTGATGAATATATTTATTAAGAGAGAGCAAGCACATGAGCAGAAAAATCCAATGCCAGATGTTCTGAGCAGGCAGAGGAATCAATAAGCTTTCAGTTTTGAAATGAATTCATAGGGTTGGGATTGGGAATTGGGCCACCAGGGTATTGTAGGATTCCAGCTCCCATCAGACCTTGCCAGAATGGCCAGCAATAAAGGATGGCGGGAACTGTAGTCCAGAAACATCTGGAGAGGCCACACATTCCTCATCTGTGCCACACATTCCTCATCCTGGACTGACCGAGCAACTCATGTTGTCTATCCATCCCTATGAGTGCCATTTTGGCTAGGGAGTGAGAATTACAAGGTTAACTACAAAGAAACAGCTCTAATGAAGGGGGTGTGCACAGTCAAGGATCATACACCAGATGATGTTGTAGTGGAAGCCAATGCCGTGTTTTAATGGAGACATGAGCATTGTTGAGTAATGGCTCACTACTAGGGGGAGCAGTCGCAGAGCTGCATAAGTAGGTCCACCACCTGGTAGTTCTTCACTCACTCAGAGAATGCCATATTGAATCTTGTTTCTCATACTAGACAACAAGGTTAGCTGTATGACAGCACTTATGCAAATAATTGAGATATTAGTGAATCAAAGGACAATCCCAGACTCACAGCTGTGATGGACAGAGTGAGTTAAGGTCCCAAGGAGGTCTATCAAAAGCTCTTTTTTTGCCAAGGGTCTCGTGATTGCTGCAAAGAAAGCTAGGATATCCCACTGAGGTATGGATTCATTTAGGACCCCAGGGTTTATGAACTTAGAGTATAGTTCAGTTCCTAGTGGGAGGCAGAATTCATATACATGGGTGAATAAATCCATGGGCTAAGAGAGGAGATCTTGGAGGAGGAGGGGTGGTCAAATCAGTTGCTATCTTCAATGTTATCAAAATACATTAGCCTGGATCCACAAGTAGCACTCAAAATGATGCACTTCAAAGTATAATCTCTTCCCTTCAATAGCCATCCAATCAATGAGGTTTGCAGGAGAGAGCCTCATGCAAATAACACCTATCAGGAAATCCCTACTACACACCATTTTAATCAGGTTTTTAGTGTTCTGTTTTTAGAACTCCTTCCTGCCACCCACCAGACAGGTGCCTCTGATGGGGAACTGTCCTAGACTTCAGAGAAAGGGAATTACTTCTTCCCATTCTCATTACATCCATTTGCTCAAGGAGAGATAAGATCCACTATCCTGTAATATGACATATGGTATGTACAGTTGTTCATGGTTTTTTATATTAATTTTGCTGTAAAAATGTGTGAGATTACGATATTGTATTTATTTGCATTACCTACAGCCTGTTCTACTGATGAAGCCTAGGATGGCGAAACAAGGCTAATATTCCGGAAATCCTTGTCTTAGACTCTGTGAAAGGATTCTGTGGAACTGTAACAACCCTTCATGTGGATTATTGGACTCTATGAACAGACAGGTGGAATAGACACTTATACATGTATGGACGTTATGCATGAACTGACCAGAGAATGAACTGATCCACTGGGTCTTCTGCTTTTTTCGTTGAACTTTATGAGACTTTTGTTGGAATCAACAATTTGATCCAATGAATAGTATACCTTATTTATTCAAAAGTACAGCTGGTTATGTCTTGTGTGTTTATCAAGGAGAGATACCGGCTAGTGATCCTTGGATGTTACATGTGTATCAGGGCCTGGCTAGATAAGGAGGAATGGTGGGAGGCTACAGCCAGCGGGAAAAGGACCGCCCACCAGGGGAACATCAGAACTGGAAGCCTCTGAGCCAGGACAATGATGGTGGGATACAGGACAGTTCAGAGAAAGAAGGGGAACAGACAGGCTGGAGTCTGAGCAAGCCACAGTTTTACATTAGAGTAAGGCAGCTGAGAAGGAGGAGGGGCTGAGGCTGTGACAGATCCATAGCAACCTGCCAGTTCCACTATTTTCCTCTCTCCTCCTCCCCTGTCCCCAAGAAAGAGGAGGATGTTACATGAGCAGAACAAAAGGCGCAGAGAACCTCTCCTCAAATGCGTTTGTGATGGTTAGGAAGGCAGCTGGCTGGGGAAGCGGCTTAGGAGGCTCAGATCCTCAGTTCTGGCAACTGTTTCATCAGACTAGTCCTGCCAGTGGAGACCTCTTGTTTGTGTTTCATATCTCGAATTGAGAATTAACTTTACTGATCCTCTCTGAGTCTCAGTGCTGAACCGCAGCTGAACCAGCCCTGACAGGGTGCCATGCATGTGCTCTCCCAATGAGATGTGCCCCCCTTTCCAATATTGTATGTGAGATGGAGATATGCTCCCCAGGAGCTCAGTCAGTGATCTTTTCTAGGCTGGGAGCTCTTCAGCTGGAGATTCTTGGAGAATGCAAAGCAGATCATCTGTTTGGGGATCTTTGCCACATTCTGCATCTCAGGGCAAATGAACACAACAAGGCTATGTACCATGCTTTATAATTTTTATTAAATGCCACAGGGAAAAGTTTTCTTTTCACAGAGGAGTTATTCAAGGAGATGAAAAGAGAGTGACTCCCTGGACAACCAAGGTGATAAAGAGAAGACAACTGGCATGCCTCCTTGAAGGAAAACAAAGCAAAGTAAGAAGGAGATGAGAAGAATCCAGGGTTGTTGAAGGAGGCAGGAATAAACTTAAGACAAAGGAACAGATGAATCGAAGGAGTCCACCAGCATGGAGGAGGCAGCAGCTCTCAACACTTCACTGAACTTCTTCAGCAGCAGCCTTGCTTTGGATAGCAGCAACAGGAACCACAGCCACAAGATCCACAGCCACAGCCACAGGAACCACAGCTGCAAGAGTTGCAGCAGCAGGGGGAAGAGCAGCAGCAGCAAGGAGTGCAGCAACAGGAAGGACTGCAGCAGCAGCAGGGGCAGCAGCAGCACTTGCAGCAGCTGGGAGAGCAGCAACAATTGGAGCAGCAGGACATCTTAGCAGTGGAGAGGGAAGGCGGAGCTGAAAGGATTCAAGGGATTTCCCATTAAGTAATCAACATCCTTAGGCATATTAAAACACTGTAGAGAGATGCTCTGAATTCAGGAGACCAGAAAAGACATGATTTCCACATCATGTTTCCCTCTGAGTGATCCTAAAAGTACATTTTGGTTGGCAAAATTCCAACATTTCTGCTAGGATGCAGTGTTGTCCTGGTTATGAATCTCTTCTCTTCTGCTTATCTAGAGCATTGATCCTTGATTCTTGCTCAGGTCAGGTGTGCTGTGCCATTTCAGCAATTGCACAACAGATTGTTCAGGAACCACCTCCTTCTCCACCGGGAGCCACAGGCCCTGCTGGTTTCCTCATGAACACACATGTTTGACAGGTGAATTATATTCAGCCATTATAGTTGTAGATCAATATGAAATGTGTGCTTGGTAAGAAAACCCCCGCCCCCATTTTAGATCCTGTGCAAGGCGATAGTAGGCAAATTTCTAGTCCTAAAATGCTGAGAGAATTGAAGCCTGAAGGCAAGATCATAGCTTCTCTGTGAATGAGTAAAGACATGTTTTGTATCCAGAAGACCTTTTTGAGATCTTGAATCCCTTGTGTCCAAGAGAGTCTTGAATTTGAATTAGCATCTAAGAAATCAAGCTTTTGTCCATGCACAACTCCCCATGTGGCAGGAGGCCAAGATTTGTCACCAAGAGTAAGATAGTGAGCAAGATGAAGTGAAAAACCAGAGCTGTTAGACTACATCCTCAAGACCTCAAGCTCTCCTGAAATCTAGGGTACCAAAAGAATGAAGAGATAGTGGGACAGAACATACCTTTTTCAGTAATAAGAACCGGTGTGGATGTTGGATCCAGTGAATGAGTGAAGAACTCCTGAATGGTGGGCCTTTATATACACCTCTGTGAACCCTTCCGCAAGCAATTATGAACCACGCAATGATGACAAGGTCTTCATTAAACCTTAATATGGGCCTCTACCACACAATCATCTGGTGCATGATCCTTGACTGTGTCCACATCCTTCCTTTTTAAAGTCAGGTGATTAAGGCTATTCTGCAGTAGTAACACTCTAATTCTCCCTTCTGTCCAAAGGGGGCACTTATGGGATTGCTTGAAATCACATATGTTTGGATGAACAGGCATCATATGCGCTTCTCTGAAAGATCTGGTGCCTAAGGGATTTAGTATTCAGATTGTTTACCTGTGGACACAACTTTTAGGCCAGCATGCCTAAGTACAGCATGCAACATGTATAAAGTGATTTTAATAAAACAAGGATTTAGGATGATAGTTGTTTTAAAGTCACTGAGTAGTAGCCACTGCAAGTCTTATTCCGAGCAAGCCCATTAAACTCCATAGGAATGGCTAACTTAGACTTTCCTACTCTAAGTAGAACTCAGCTGGATGCAAGCCAATTGCTTTTGCATGGTTCAGATGTCAGGTCAAAATTACGCTGAGGTTTTTAAAGTCAGGTGATTAAGGCTATTCTGCAGTAGTAACACACTAATTTTCCCTTCTGTCCAAAGGGGGCATTTATGGGATTGCTTGAAATCAAATATGTTAAGATGAACAGGCATCAAATGGGCTTCTCTCAAAGATCTTATGCCTAAGCGATTTAGTTTTCAGATTGTTTAGCTGTGGACACAACATTTAGGCCATTCTTTCTTTAAAAAACCTGCAGCATATATAAAGTGATGTTAATAAGACAATGATTTAGGATGATAGATATTTTAAGGACACTGGATCGAAACCACTGCTAGTCACACTCAGAGCAGGCCCATTAAAGTCCATAGAAATGGCTAACCTAGGTTTGCCTACTCTAAGTAGAACTCAGCTGGATGCAAGCTAATTGCTTTTGCATGGTTCAGATGTCAGGTGAAAATTAGGCTGTGGAGCCCAAGTCTATCAATTATTTTTTACTGCAATGAACATTTGTTAAAGCTACATATTAAATAAAAACATGTGCAACTTCTATCATTCACTTTCCAGCTCAGCTCCTTTTTAAAAAATAAAAAATAAAAGATGGCACATGCTATTGACCTCTGCTCATTGCTGATAAATAAGTGTTATGAGGATCAAATTCCAAGACCTGGGAATACAATCGTCAGGTGCTTTGAGCTTGAGGCAGGAAGTACAGTCAGAAGATCTGGAGAATTTTTCCTGGCTAAAAAAACAACAGTGCAGGATCTCAATGAGAAGCTCTCATTATTTCCGTTCATCATAGCATAATTGTTTTAAAACTGCCCCTTCATCTGGCCTGAGAATTACAGTGTTTCCAGAATGCAGTTTTAATTTTTTCTGTATTTATATAGATAAATAATAGGGGTTGTGAATACAGTTATAGATCACGCACCAGCTAATAATGTGTGGTGGAGGCCAACGTCAAGGTTTAATGTAGAGCTTCGCATTCATGATTAGTGCCTCATGGCTTGCGGAAGGGTTCACAGAACCATATAAAAGGACCACAATCCTGGAGTTCTTCATTCACTCTCTGGATCCAATATCCACACACCAATTCCTATAGTCAACAAAGGTAAGCTTGTTTCCAAATATTTAATCATTCTTCTTGTTTTCTTCATTGCAGGAAAATGAAAATTATAAGCAGGTACTCCAGTGGCTCTGGTCTTGCAAAATCATTCTGAACGGAATGTGCACAGGAGCTAACAGTCTCAAAACTGGATTTTTTTAGTGTTCCAGATTTCAGCATCTCAACTGGCATATTTTATTTCATAAAGCTAAAGTGTTTTCTATAACTGACTTTTTATAGGTTCGTTGGCAGGGCAAGGCCAAAGTAGATGGTATCATCGAATTATCTCTTCATATCTGTTTCATGGATTTGCAATTTTTAGTTCTGAGGACTGACCATTTAAGTCATCTTTGGGCTGTTAACTGAAGTCCTCAGGGCAATTATGAAGTAGTGACTGCCCTGGAGATAATAACTTTTTCACATATCAACTGAAGAATATTCCATGCATTTTAGATACATGGATATATACAATAATTGATGTCAGCAGCATAAAAAATGTAACACATAGATATAACCAGCCCATGTGTAATATGCATCCAGCTATGGTAGAATCTGGATTTCCTCAAGGCTCTTGTTTATTTTATATTTGAGGAAACCTCTGAGTTCCCCTTAACACAGAAAGCAAAATGGTCCTGGATTTACAAGGAAGGCAGAATCACCATTGAATTCTTGTTTGGACAAATTGGTCCATTTCAGCATTCATCAGGCAGATGTTTCTCCCATGCTTTATAGAGCAAGCAAATCTTTGTTTAATATAGGGAAATTATTTCAGCTGTGTCACGAGTAAGAGGAAAACGATGTGAAATAGGCAGCTCTTAACGCAAAGCACCAGTAAAATGTGTCTTCAACACATCTGACAATGTATCACTTAGTTAACTTGTGATCCCTTGATTTCCTGCAGCTCAAGCTTCCTTCTCTTCCTCAAGATGTCCTGCTGTTGCAAGTGTGGCTGCTCCCCTTGCTGCTGCAAACAGGGCTGCTGTTCCCCCTGCTGTGGCTGCGGCTGTTGCAAGCAGTGTTGCTGCTCCCCCTGTTGTTGCAAGCAGTGTTGCTGCTCCCCCTGTTGTTGCAAGCAGTGTTGCTGCTCCCCTTGCTGCTGCTGTTCCCCCAGCTGTTGCTGCTCCCCCTGCTGCTGCTGTTCCCCCTGCTGTGGTTCCGGGTGCTGTGGGTCTTCCTGCTGTGGCTGCAAATGCTGAAAAACCCCAAGGGGAGCTCTGAATGCAAACAGGAAGTCTACAGCATACAGTCCAATGAATAATCCCAGCATCAGGAGCTCTGGCGTCAAGGCTGCTGGTTGACTCCTTGCACTCATCTTCCTGATTCACTCAGCCATTCTCTAACAAGGAAGACATTTGAAATGTGTGTGACTCTCTTTTCTCGCTCTTTTCTATCTCTGCTACATTTCTTAACCTTCTGCTATTGTAGAATCTACCTGCTCTCATGGCAACAAATAAAATGATAAAGCATCTCTTATAGTTTGGTGTATCTTTCCCTTAAATTGGATTGAGAGGAGACTTCTGGATAACTGTTCAAACTCTCACACTCCCAAGAATATAATTCCCAACAAATTCCTCACTTTCCTTCACTAATCATTTCATTGCCCAGAAGGTGAAGGAAGCAGCAAGGAGATTATCTATACTGGACCTGGTCCTTACCAACTGGCAGGAATTCATCATTGAATTAGAAGTACTGGGGACCTGGGAAGGAACTGATCATGTCTTCTTGGGTTTCATGATACAGAGACATGGGAAATCTGGATGTATTTGAAAATGGGTGAGATCCCATGGTCAGAAAAACTCAAAGAGAAGGGAGTCCAAGAGGGATGGGAGTTTCTTAAAGGCGAAATATTGAAGGCACAAAGACAGAGAATACCAACAAGTTCCAGACAATTCCAGACTATTCCAAGAAGAAAGAAAAGTTGGAGTCCTCTAAAGAAATCAGTGGCTTACAGATGAAATTTCAGAAGGGCATATCTGCTAAATGGAGGAAATGAGAAATCATGAAGGAAGGGTCTACACCAGTAGCCAACAGTTGCAGTATGAAGGTCAGGCAAGCAAAAGCTCCGAATGACCTTGGTCTTGCAAAAGGGATGAAACTGCTGAATCCCTACATTGTCCCTCTCTTCACTTATTATTAAAGCAGAACCTAACCTGGTGACAACAGGATAAAAGGTGCAAGGAAGGAACTGCAGCCTCAGCTAGGAAAAGAGGGGGCAAGGGAACACCTAGCTACTTTAAATGGATTCAAATTGGCAAGGCCTGATGAGTTGCGCCCAAGGGTACTAAAGGAGCTTACAGATATAACCACAGAGCCTCTGTCCATAATTTTTGAGAATCCATTGAGGAATCGTGAGGTCCCTGCAGACTGGACAAGGGCAGATGCTGTTCCCATCTTCAAACAGTTTGTATGTGGGGAGAAGACTCACGTAGCTGCAGACTGGTCAGCTTGACATCAATACCAGGAAAGATTATAGCACGGATAATTAAACAGTTGGCCTATGAGCACATAGGAAAGGATGTTGCGATTACTAAGACTCAACATGGATTTCTCAAAATATTGTTCATACCAGATGAATCTCAATTCTTTTTTTGATAGATTAGCTTGGTGGATCACAGGGCTGCTGCAGAAATAGTGTGCATTGATTAAACTAAGGCTTTGGACAAAGTCCACCTGGCAGTTGTAGTGTTTTGATGATGGGATGGAGATGGAGAACCTGCCACCAGAAATTCATAGAATAATAGAATCATAGAATTGGAGGAATAGTAGAATTGGGAGGAAACCCCAAAGGGCATTTAGGAAGGAAGCATTGTAGCTCCGTGATAGAGCATTTATTTTGCATGCAGAAAAGTCTAAGTTCATCTCCGGAGAGCTGATGCCAGTCAGTGTCCATCTTATAATGAAATGCCTCCATGCAAAATGGGTAAATTCTTACAATTTTGAGAGTATTTTGTTGGTTTGTTAAATAATTGAAGGATGGAGGGATATTGAGGCTAATTTGAACTAGTAGCCCTTTGAGTCTACTTATCCTCAGCCTACCAGGTAAATTCCCAGCCTCCCATCAGTTGGGGTAGTGTAAGATCATGTGTGTATTTGTGTGTGTTTTACCTTTCATTGTCTAAAAGCTGACTGCTGGAATATCTCAGAGAAGGTCTTCATGCAGTGCATAGCTAAAACAATGAAAGGTGCTCCCACGGGAGGCTGTGTTGACCACCAACCTAGATGGCTTTAAAGCAGGAGTTGACAAATTCATGGAGGTGGAATTTCCCAGAGCTACTAACCACAATGGCTGTGCAATGTCTCCAAGTTTTAGGCAGTGATGGTTCTTAATACCAGTTGCTGGAAGCCACAGTGCTCTTGTGTTTGTGTTCTGATTGTGTGCCATAGGCCAGGGGTGGCCAGCTCCCAAGAGACTGTGATCTACACACAGAGTTAAAAAGTGGCAGTGGGGTTTAGGTCAAAGTTGTTGAGTTTTTTAAGGGAGGAGGTAAGATGTTGAACTTTTTTTAGGGGAGCCACAGTTGTTCAGAGTCTTTTGGGGGAGCCAGTGATCTACCAGTGATCTGCCACAGATATCCAGTGATCTACTGGTAGATTATGATCTACCTGTTTTACATGCCTGCTATAGGCATCTGGCTCGCCATTGTGAGGACAGGGTGCAAGACCAGACAGGCCATTGATTTGCTCTTCTTAGAATCATAGAATCTTAGAGTTAGAAGGGAGTCAAGAGTCATCTACTCCAACCCCATGTTTGTATGTTTTTAAATTACCTGGAACACAGTCATAAGGATAGAAGTAGACTGCTCCAAATGACCCCTCCAGAAGAAATGACCAGCTAGTTTCTTCCACTACCAAACAGTTTCCTACAGTGACTCCATTGAGATGTCTTCAGGAAGAATGCAAGCACAGGTTGGAAGTGAGCAACACTGCTGATTAAGATTTTGCTAACTGCAGATGTCATTGGTTGAACCTTGGACATTCTGCTTACAGAACAGTTGCTCTGCTATTGCTTCTATAGCATGTTGGTCCACCTACCCCAGAATCATCTACCTACATCATATTGGAGTAACCCTTCAATAACTCAAGCAGCAGTGCATTTTCCCCAACCCCCCGGGGATCATTCAATGCCATCGATTGGGGTGGGGTATGATGTACATTGAAAGTAGTGCTGCTCACACACATTGAGTCTCCCCTCAATTCAATTTAAGGTGAAGATAAAACAAGACTTTAGGAGACGGTTTGCCATTTTATTAGTTGCCATGCAAGCAGGTAGATTGTACAATAAAAGAAGAATTAGAAATGTAGAAGAGAGAGAAAGAGAAAGAGTCACACACATTGAGAGAGTCATGATGGCACCATGGGAAATGCCTCGTTAGAGATGGCTCCTAGGAGAATATTCAGGCGAATCAAAGAGTGCAGAACTAAAAGAGGAGAGGAAGACACAACTTGAGGATTAAACACATTCCAGAGAGATATAAAGTCTGAATGTGAGGAATCAAGCAGTAGCCCTTGAAGCCAGCACTCATGGTGGTGGGATTATTCAATGGACTATCAATTGTAGATTCCCTGTAAACATTGAGAGCTTCCCTTGGGGTTCTTCAGCATTTGCATTGCTTAGGATAGCAGCATTTGCAGCCACAGCAGGAAGACCCGCAGCACCCAGAACCACAGCAGGGGGAAGAGCAGCAGCAGGGGGAAGAGCAGCATTGCTTGCAGCAGCAAGGGGAGCAGCCACACTGGCAACAGCAGGACATCTTGAGGAAGAGAAGGAAGCTTGAGCTGCAGGAAATCAAGGGATCACCAGTTAACTAAGTGCCACGTCATCTGATGTGTTAAAGACACATTTTACTTTTCATTAAGCACTGCATATTTCACATACCTTTTCTCCTACTCCTGAGGGAGCTGAAATTATTTGCCTATATTACACAAAGATTTGTGTGTCATATAAAATATGGGAGAAATGTCTGTCTGTTGAGTGTTGAAATGGAGCATTCTGTCCAACCAAGAATTCAATATTGGTTTTACCTTCACACTAAATCCTGGGCCATTTCCCCCTTTATCTAAAAAGAAACTCAGATGTGTCCCCCAGTATAAAAGCAAAAGGGCTTTGCAAGCAGTCTTGATTCTCTCACAGATTGATATATATGACATGTTCCCTGGTTATTTCCCTGTGTCACCTTTTTATGTTCTAGACATTAGTAATTTTAGATGTATACTTGAAATATATCATGGGTGAAATATTCCTCCTCAGTTGATACGAGAAGAAATTTATATCTCTAGGGAAGTCACTGAGAGCCAGTGTGGTGTAGTGGTTAAGAGCGGTAGTCTCGTAATCTGGGGAACTGGGTTTGCGTCTCCGCTCCTCCACATGCAGCTGCTGGGTGACCTTGGGCCAGTCACACTTCTTTGAAGTCTCTCAGCCCCACTCACCTCACAGAGTGTTTGTTGTGGGGGAGGAAGGGAAAAGGAGAATGTTAGCCGCTTAGAGACTCCTTAAAGGGAGTGAAAGGCGGGATATCAAATCCAAACTCTTCTCTTCTTCTTCTTCTAATGTAATAAGGACTCCATTCAACAGCCCAAAGGCAAGGGAAGTGGTCAGTCCTCAGAAATACAACTTATGAAAAAGTAGCATCCATCATGCAGATATGCTGAAGAGATAATTAGATGATCCCATCAGGTAAAACCCAAAGAACCTACAAGGAGTCTGTTATTCAAAGCACTTTTCATCTATGTATTAAAATATGCTGGTTGAGATGCTGCAATCTGAAATGCTAACAGAATCCAAATTGTGAGACTGTTGGCTCCTCTGTTCATTTGATTCAGATGCATTTCACAAGACCAGAGTCACTGGCCTCCCTCAAACCTTCAGCTCCCCTGCAGTAAATAGGAAGAATGCATAAATATTGGAAATGAGCTTATCTTTGTTCAGTATAGGAGGTGCTGTGAGGATATTGGATCCAGTGTGTTGATGAAGTATTCCAAGAAGGTGGACCTTTTTGTATACCTCTGTCAACCCTTTCACAATCCATGATGCACAACTGAAGAATTAAATGGTCTGCATTAAACCTTGATGCTGCCCCACACTGTCATCTGGGGCATGACCTCTGACTGTATTCACCCCCCCCCCTTTAAAGTATATGATTAAAACTGCATTCTGGAAACACTGTAATTCTCAGCCCTGATTAAAGGGGCAGTTATGGGACTGTTTTTGAAAACAATTACGCTAAGATGAATGGATGCCGTGGGAGTTTCTCATCGTGATCCAACACCTTCTTTTACCAGGAAATACCGTCGGATCTTCTGACTCTACCTCCCGCCCCAAGCTCAAAGGGTCTGACGTTTGGATCCATGGGACGTTATTTGATTCTCATAACACATATTTATCAGCAATGAGCAAACATGAATAGCATTTCCCACTGTATTTGTGGCTGTTTGGTTAGCTTAGCAGGAGGGTGAACAATAGCAGTCCCATTCTCTAAAAAATTTATATGTGGCTTTCACATATGTTTACTACAGCAAAAATTAAGTGCTGGACTACTGCAGTACATTTGGGTTACCTCTGATGCCTGTCTTCCAGCATTCTGTCACACAGAAAGCATATCACAGCCTAATTTGCACTAGACATCTGAGCCTTGCAAAAGTAATTGGCTTGTATCCAGAAGTTCTACTTAGAGTAGTAGCGCTGAAATGAATAAACCAAAGTCAGCCATGTCTATGAACTTTAATGGGCCTGCCTTGAGTACATGTTGCATGTTGTACACAGAAAGAATGTCCTAAAGGTTTTGTCCACAGATAAATGATCTAAAAACTAATACCCTATGGCATCAGATCTCAGAGAGAAACACATATGATGCCTGTTCATCTGAACATAATTGATTTGAAGCAATTCCATAAGTGCCCCCTTTGGACAGAACTGGAAATTACTGTGATGCAACTGCAGAATAACTTTAATCACCTGCCTTTAAAATAGACAGATGTGGACAGAGTCAAGAATAATGTAGCTGATGATTGTGTGGTAGAGGACTTTTAATGAAGACCTTGTCATCATTGAGTGGTGCATAATTGCTTGCAGAAGGATTCACAGAGGTGTATATAAAGGCCCAACATTCAGGAGTTCCTCACTCACTCACTGGATCAAACATCCACACCAAATCTTATTGCTGAAAAAGGTATGTTCTGTCTTCATTCTTTCGGTTTCCTAGATTTCAGGAGAGCTTCAGGTCTTTTGGATGTAGTCTAACAGCTCCGGTTTTGCAACGAAACTGGTTCACTATATTTCTTATTCTTGGTGACCAATCTTGTTTTGCTGCCTCATGGGAGTTGTGCATGGAGAAAAGCGTACTAATTAGATGCTAATTCTAATTCAAAACCTTCTTATCTCTTGAGTGCAAGGGATTGAAGATCTCACCCAGGTCTCTTGCAAATGCCATTTGTTACAAGACATGTCATTATTCATTCAAAGAGAAGTTGGGATCTTGCCTTTAGGCCTGAATTCTTTCAGCATTGTAGGACTAAAACGTTTGCCTAGTATTGTGTTGCACAAGATCTAAGATACTCTTTTTTTCTGCCAAGCATGTCATGTGTTGCATAATAGGATGTTGGCGGCTCAAAGAGAATTCTCTCAAGATATGTTAGCCTGACTTCTAGTGAGTTCCCAAGGGAGACTCAGAAGAGGCCAGTTTATGCATTCCTTTCCTTGATGCAATGTGTAGCATTCTTTAATCATGCATTTCATGTTGGTCTTAAGCTGTAATCTTTGGATATCTAAGGTGTCCTTAATATTGTGTTGTGTTTGCTTAATGAGAAATCCCTTGAATCCTTTCAGCTCCGCCTTCCCTCTCCACCGCTAAGATGTCCTGCTGCTCCAATTGTTGCTGCTCTCCCTCCTGCTGCAAGTGCTGCTGCTGCCCCTGCTGCTGCTGCACTCCTTGCTGTTGCTGCACTCCTTGCTGCTGCTGCTGTTCCCCCTCCTGCTGCAACTCTTGCGGCTGTGGTTCCTGTGGCTGTGGCTGTGGATCTTGCGGCTGTGGTTCCTGTTGCTGCTATCCTAAGCAAGGCTGCTGCTGAAGAAGTTCAGTGAAGTGTTGAGAGCTGCTGCCTCCTCCATGCTGGCAGACTCCTTGGATTCATCTGTTCCTTTGCCTTAAGTTTATTCCTGCCTCCTTCTACAACCCTGGATTCTTCTCATCTGCTTCTTACTTTTCTTTGTTTTCCTTCAAGGAGGCATGCCAGTTGTCTTCTCTTTATCATCATGGTGGTCCTGGGGGTCATTCTCTTTTCATCTCTTTGAATAACTCCTCTATGGGGGGAGTATAATATGTCCATATGGCAATTAATAAAGATTCTAAAGCACAGTAGAGTGTTCTTGTGTTCCTTTGCCTTGAGATGGGGAATGTGTCATAGATCCTGTGTAAGTCATCTGCTTGGCAAGCATCTCCAGCTAAAGGGCTGTTCACCTAGAAAGGATCAGAAGCTGAGTTCTTGGGCAGCACATCTCCATCTCACATGCAATATTGGATAGGGGGCCATATCTCACTGGAAGGGCACATGCATGACACACATAACATCCCAGGTTCACTAGCTATTATCTCTCCTTGAATTAATGGGTGTAGTGAACACAAGGAAGAGCAAGGTCCTCTGTCTGAGTTCTGGGACAGATGCCCATCAAAGGCACCTGTCTGGTATGTAACAGCAGAGAATTCTAAAAATAGGTGCTGCCACGCGCAAAACCTGATTAAATCAGTGTGTGGTACGGATTTCCTGATAGGTGCTATCTGCAGGTGGCACTGTCTCATAGGAGCCAACTCCTACGAAGCCCCCACAAGAAAATATTTTAGGGGGCTGGGCTCCCCCAAGATGAGGGGCATTGTCATTCAAATGGTGTGTGTGCATTTATGTGGGTTGGGGCATAACTAGGCCTCCACAATATTTTATTCAAGTTGGCATCCCTGATCTTCCTCCTGCAAACCACATTCATTGGATGACTATGAAAGGGAAGAGGTGAGAATTTAAACTGCATCATATTGAGTGCTACTTATGGATCTAGCCTAATATATTTTGATAATGTTGATGAAAGCAACTGTTTCGACCACCCCATCTCCTTTGAGATCTCTTCTCAAATTCCTCTGTTGCTTCGCTGATCGTTTCATTGCCCAGAAGGTGAAGGAAGGAACCAGGGAATCATCTATATTGGACCTGGTCATCACAAATTGACAGGAATTGATCTTTGAATTGGAAGTACTGGGGACCTTGGAAGGAAGTGATCATGTCCTCTTGCCTGTCCTCAGCATACCCTGGCATGTTCCTGCAATCTCAGTCCTAGCTGCAAGGAGGCTTCCCCATCACCCTGCAGCGTAGTCTGTAGGGGAATCCCAGCCAGTTCATCCAGAATCTGCTCATTCAGACCCTCCTTGTATAATGCAACCAGGGATTTTCTCTCCCATCCCAGTTGCTGGATGTACATCTGAAAATCCACCCCAAACTCTGCCACAGTCTGGTTTCCCTGTCTGAGGCTCATGAGCTTCTGGGCAAGTGCCTCTTCCAGTAAAGGATCTAGATAAATACTGCCCATCATTTTTATGAAAGCATCCTAATTGGCAAGTGCTCCATCATTGCTTAACCTGAGGGAGTCACAAAGTGTCGAGCCCCTGCCTCTACTGAGAGCCAGTGTGGTGTAGTGATTAAGAGCAGTAGACTCGTAATCTGGTGAACCAGGTTTGCGTCTCCGCTCCTCCACATGCAGCTACTGGGTGACCTTGGGCTAGTCACACTTCTTTGAAGTCTCTCAGCCTCACTCACCTCACAGAGTGTTTGTTGTGGGGACGAAGGGAAAGGAGAATGTTAGCTGCTTTGAGACTCCTTCGGGTAGTGATAAAGCGGGATATCAAATCCAAACTCCTCTTCTTCTTCTTTTACTAGGCTAATGAGGAATGAAACCCTGTCCTTGCCATCGTGGAATTCACCCCCTTGGAGGCTTAAGAAATACAGTCAGGCTGTTTTGAAGGCCACATCTCGGAAGGCTTTCCTGAAAATTGGTGGGGGGGGGGTATGAGGCTCTTGGACATCTGCCTTCCATATACCTCTGTCAGCTGCCTGGACTGCCCCCCTCCCACTCCTTCCAACCTGGTTAGTGGCAGTTTCAACTCCTGATTTTGCTGCCAAAGAACCTGACAAGGATCTGCAGGAGGGTTCTGTCCTTTGATTGCACCTGCCTGCACAGCCGTGGGGAGCTGTTGTTGTTCTTCCATTATCGGCTCTTTCCTCTGCCAACTAAGGCAAAGAACTTAGAGAAGGGTCATTCTGTCAGGAGTCCAGGTTCCCAGCTTGAGTACACAGTGAGTGTAGATAATTAAAAAGGAGGGTTTATTGCAAAAACCAACAGATAGCTCTGGATGGCTCTAACAAAGCCTCCAGCGTCATTACTCATGATGGCCCTTCTGAAAATTCCTTTGTTTGTTGTTTAGTCATTTAGTCATGTCCGACTCTTCATGGCCCCATGGACCAGAGCACGCCAGGCACTCCTGCCTTCCACTGCCTCCCGCAGTTTGGTCAAACTCCTTCCGGTATCTAAATAATATATTGAAACGACGCCCCTTGTGTCTTTTGTTTTGCTTCCTATCTAGAAGCCCTCCCACTCACCGACTCCTCAGAGAGATTGGATTAGTGCCAACCCTTTCCTTTTCCGATAAACTGTCTCCTTGTCTATTTGCACCCATTTGAGCTTCCAGCGCACTTCGGCAGTGTTCTAGGCTGCTCTCAGCTACTGTCTTAACAGCTCACCCATCAAGGTCAGGAAGAGCCGATTTCTGCAGCTGCCGGCTCTCCTCTGCCTGCCTAACATCAAAGCCTCCCTGTTCCTGGCTGCTTTCTGCATTGGGCTGCAAACCCTCTTTAGTGAAGTTGGTGGAGGGTGGAGACATAAGAATAGGCCTTCCCAGTGATGGCTTTTCAAATGCTTTCCCCAAGGAGGCATCCCTGTCACCATCACTATTTGCAAATAATTTTTTCATTCACTTATACTATTGGACCTTAATATTCTGCTCATCTTTTAGTAGGGTGAGGCTGAGTCAGATTTTTTTATACATATTCCTCTTCCTTTAATTGCTGTTATACTTTTTTATATATAAATCATTTTTATTGGTTTTATAAAACCAAATTACAAATAAACACAAACTAATAAGAACATATCTGTATAAGGAGATTCTTCCCTCCATGGAGTCTTGTTTTGAGCGCCTACAACTGCATCCATACTCCAATTTTTACCTCAAACCATATTGTCCTTAATATTCTTTTACACTACCAGTGAGACAGAATCCTGCTCTTGTTTCCATCTGTTTACATTTGTCTCCTAAATAACTTAGACATTTTCCCAATTCTTTTATAAAGCTTTTATCCTCTTGGTTTCTGGGTTTCCCAGTCAGCTTTGCCATCTCACTGCATTCCATCAGCTTGGTTGCTATTCTTCTCTGGTGAGGACTTCTTTCCAACTTATTTGTCATTTTAATGAAAGGTGTGGATATAGCCAAAGGAGATGATTGGATGTGCTGTGCTTGAAAGACATCTCCATTGCTACTTAGTCATGAAGATGTCACTCTTTAGTGGGGCTGAACCGCAGCTGAACCAGCCCTGACAGAGTGCCATGCATGTGCTCTCCCAATGAGATATGACCCCCTTTCCAATATTGTATGTGAGATGGAGATATGCTCCCCAGGAGCTGAGCTAGTGATCCTTTCTAGGCTGGGAGCTCTTCAGCTGGAGATTCTTGGAGAATGCAAAGCAGATCAGCTGTTTGGGAATCTTTGCCACATTCTGCATCTCAGGGCAAATGAACACAACAAGGCTATGTACCATGCTTTAGAATTTTTATTAATTGCCGCCGGGAAAGGTTTTCTTTTCACAGAGGAGTTATTCAAGGAGGTGAAACTAAAATACTCCCTGGACAACCAAGGTGATAAAGAGAAGACAACTGGCATGCCTCCTTGAAGGAAAACAAAGCAAAGTAAGAAGGAGATGAGAAGAATCCAGGGTTGTAGAAGGAGGCAGGAATAAACTTAAGACAATGGAACAGATGAATCCAAGGAGTCCGCCAGCATGGAGGAGGCAGCAGCTCTCAACCCTTCACTGAACTTCTTCAGCAGCAGCCTTGCTTAGGATAGCAGCAACAGGAACCACAGCCGCAAGATCCACAGCCACAGCCACAGGAACCACAGCCGCAAGAGTTGCAGCAGGAGGGGGAAGAGCAGCAGCAGCAAGGAACGTAGCAACAGGAAGGACTGCAGCAGCAGCAGGGGCAGCAGCAGCACTTGCAGCAGCAGGGGCAGCAGCAACAATTGGAGCAGCAGGACATCTTAGCAGTGGAGAGGGAAGGCGGAGCTGAAAGGATTCAAGGGATTTCCCATTAAGCAAGTACAACGTCCTCAGGCATATTAAAACACTGTAGAAAGATGCTCAGCATTCAGAAGACCAGAAAAGACATGATTTCCACATCAAGTTTCCCTCTGAGTGATCCTAAAAGTACATTTTGGTTAGCAATATTCCCACATTTCTGCTGGGATGTAGTATTGTCTTGGCTATGCATCTCTACCCTTCTGCTTATCTAGAGCATTGATCCTTGATTCTTGCTCAGGTGTCAGGTGTGCTGTGGCATTTCAGGAAATGCACAACAGATTGTTCAGGAACCACCTCCTTCTCCATCGGGAGCCACAGGCCATGCTGGTTTCCTCACAAACGTACATGTTTGACAGGTGAATTATATTCAACCATTATAGCTGTAGATCAATATGAAATGTATGCTTGGTCAGGAAAAACAACACTATTTTAGATTCTCTGTAAGACAATAGCAGGCAAATTTCTAATCCTAAAATGCTGAGAGAATTGAGGCCTGAAAGCTAAATCCTAGCTTCTCTGTGAATGTATAAAGACATGTTCTACAAGAAATGGTGTATCCAGAAGACCTGACTGAGATATTGAGTCTCTCATGCCCAAGAGAGAAGTAATTTCTGAATTTGAATTAGCATCAAAGAAATCATGCTTTTGTTCATGCACAGCTCCCCATGTAGCAGGAGGCCAAGATTTGTCACCAAGAGTAAGATAAATAGTGAGCAAGTTGTCATAAAAAACCAGAGCTGCTAGACTACATCCTCAAGACCTCAAGCTTTCCTGAAATGTAGGGGACCAAAAGAATGAAGAAATAGTGGCACAGAACATACCTTTTTCAGTTGTCAGAATTGGTGTGGATGTTGGATCCAGTGAATGAGTGAAGAACTCCTGAATGGTGGGCCTTTATATACACCTATGTGAACCCTTCCGCAAGCAATTATGAACCACCCAATGATGACAAGGTCTTCATTAAACCTTAATAGGGGCCTCTACTATGCAATCATCTGGTGCGTTATCCTTGACTGTGTCCACATCCTTCCTTTTTAAAGTCAGGTGATTAAGACTATTCTGCAGTAGTAACACTCTAATTCTCCCTTCTGTCCAAAGGGGGCACTTATGGGATTGCTTGAAATCACATATGTTTGGATGAACAGGCATCATATGGGCTTCTCTGAAAGATCTGGTGCCTAAGGGATTTAGTATTCAGATTGTTTACCTGTGGACACAACTTTTAGGCCACTCTTTCTTAGTACAGCATGCAACATGTATAAAGTGATTTTAATAAAACAAGGATTTAGGATGATAGTTGTTTTAAGGTCACTGATTAGTAGCCACTGCTAGTCACACTCAGAGCAGCCCATTAAAGTCCATAGAAATGGCTAGCTTAGGTTTGCCTACTCTAAGTAGAACTCAGCTGGATGCAAGCCAATTGCTTTTGCATGGTTCAGATGTCAGGTCAAAATTCCGCTGAGGTGTTCTGTTTTGTATTCATCTAGTAATTAATTTCTTAGTTTAATGAACATTTGTTAAAGTTACATATTAAATAAAAGCATGTGCAACTGCTACCATTCACTGTGCTGCTCAGTTACTTTTTTAAGAAAAATAAAAGATGGCACATGCTATTCCGTTTTTCTCATTGCCTATAAATATGTGTTATGAGGATCAAATTCCAGGACCCGTGAATACAAACGTCAGGTGCTTTGAGCTTGAGGCAGGATGTAGAATCAGAAGAACTGGAGGATTTTTCCTGGCTAAAAAAAAAGAAGTGCTGGATCTCAATGGGAAACTCTCATTATTTCCGTTCATCATAGCATAATTGTTTTAAAACTAATCCCATAAATGCCCCTTTCTGAATACAGTCACAGGTTGTTAATACAGTCACAGATCACACAACCAGCTAATAATGTGTGGTGGAGGCCAACGTCAAGGTTCAATGTAGAGCTTCTCATTGATGAGTAGAGCCCCACGGCTTGCGGAAAGGTTCACAGAGACATATAAATGGTCCACAATCCTGGAGTTCTTTATTCACTCTCTGGATCCACATACCAATTACTATAGTCAACAAAGGTAAGCTTGTTTCCAAATATTTATTCATTTTTCTTATCTTCTTCATTGCAGGGAAACAAAAATTCAGAGCAGGTACTCCAGTGACTCTGGTCTTGAAAAATCAATCTGTTAACAGTCTCAAAACTGGATTTTGTTAGTGTTTCAGATTTTGTGAAATGTCTTGTGAAATGCATCTGAATCAAATGCACAGAGGAGCCAACAGTCTCACAATTTGGATTCAGCATCTCAACTGACATATTTTAATACATAGATCCATGCTGTTTTAAATATCACTCCTTGTAGGTTCTTTGGGTTTTATCTGATGGGATCATGTAATTATCTCTTCACCATATCTGCGTGATGGACGCTACATTTTTATAAGTTGTATTTTTGCAGACTGACCATTTCCCCTGCCTCTGGGCTGTCGAATGGACTCCTCATTGCAGTGGTGACTTCCCTAGAGATATAAACTTTTTCTCATATCAACTGAGGTGGAATATGGTTCTCCCATGCTATATAGAGCAGGCAAATCTTTGTTTAATATAGGGAAGTTAATTCAGCTGTGTCACGAGTAGGAGGCAAACAATGTGAAATGGGCAGCTCTTAATGCAAAACACCACTAAAATGTGTCTTTAACACATCTGATGATGTAGCACTTAGTTAACTGGTGATCCCTTGATTTCCTGCAGCTCAAGCTTCCTTCTCTTCCTCAAAATGTCCTGCTGTTGCCAGTGTGGCTGCTCCCCTTGCTGCTGCAAGCAGTGCTGCAGTTCCCCCTGCTGTGGCTGCGGCTGTGGCTGTTGCAAGCAGTGTTGCTGCCCCTCCTGTTGTTGCAAGCAGTGTTGCTGCTCCCCCTGCTGCTGCTGTTCCCCCTCCTGTGGTTCCGGGTGCTGTGGATCTTCCTGCTGTGGTTCCAAATGCTGCTATCCTAAGCAATGCAAATGCTGAAGAACCCCAAGGGAAGCTCTGAATGCAATCAGGGAGTCTACAGCACACAGCCCAAGAAATAATTCCACCACCAGGAGCTCTGGCTTCAAGGCTGCTGGTTGACTCCTTGCACTCATCGTCCAGCTATTCTCCTAGGAGCCATCTCTAACAAGGCATTTGAAATGGTGCCTTCATGACACTTTCAATGTGTTTGACTCTTTCTCTTTTCTCTCACTGCTACATTTCTAAACCTTCTGCTGTTGTAGAATCTACCTGCTTGCATGGCAACTAATAAAATGATAAAGCATCTCTTATAGTTTGGTGTATCTTTCCCTTAAACTGGGGTGAGAGGAGGCATTTGGATAACTGTTGAAACTCAAACATTCCCAAGACTATAGTTCCCAAGAAATTCCTCCATTGCTTCACTGATCATTTCATTGCCCAGAAGGTGAAGGAAGCAGCAAGGAGATAATCTATATTGGACCTGGTCTTCACCAATAGGCAGGAATTGATCTGTGAAATGGAAGTACTGGGGAAATGGGAGGAAGTGATCGTGTCCTCTTGCCTGTCCTCAGCATACCCTGGCGTGCTCCTGCAATCTCTGACCTAGCTGCACGGAGGCTTCCCCATCTCCTTTCAGCATAATCTGTAGGGGAATCCCAGCCAGTTCATCCAGAATCTGCTCATTCAGACCTGCCTTGTATAACGTAACCAGGGATATTCTCTCCCATCCCAGTTGCTGGATGTACATCTGAAAATCCACGCAAAACTCTTGCACAGTCTGGTTTCCCTGTTTGAGGCTCATGAGCTTCTGGGCAAGTGCCTCTTCCGGTAAAGGATCTAGATAAATACTGCCCATCATTTTTATGAAGGCATCCAAATAGGCTAGCACTCCATCATTGCTTAACAAGCAATGCTGCTGCTCCCCCTGCTGCTGCTGCTGTTCCCCCTGCTGTGGTTCCGGGTGCTGCGGGTCTTCCTGCTGTGGTTCCAAATGCTGCTATCCCAAGCAATGCAAATGCTGAAGAACCCCAAGGGAAGCTCTGAATGCAAACAGGGAGTCTACAGCATACAGCCCAAGGAATAATTCCACCATCAGGAGCTCTGGCTTCAAGACTGCTGGTTGACTCCTTGCACTCATCTTCCTGATTCACTCGGCCATTTGCCCAGGAGCCATCTCTAACAAGGAATGGTCCCTTCATGACACTCTCAATGTGTGTGATTCTTTCTTTTCTCTCTCTCTGATACGTTTCTGCTGTTGTAGAATCTACCTGCTTTCATGACAACTAATAAAATGACAAAGCATCTCTTATAGTCTTGGTTCATCTTTGCCTTAAATTGGGGTGAGAGGAGGCTGTTGGATAACAGTTGACAGTCAGTCACTCCCAAGAATATTACATCAACAAATTCCTCACTTTCCTTCATTAATCATTTAATTGCCTAGAGGGTGAAAGAAGCAATAAGGGGATCATCATTAATGGACCTGGTCCTTACCAATTGGCAGGAATTCATCATTGAATTAGAAATACTGGGGACCTTGGAAGGAAGTGATCATGTTCTCTTGGGTTTCATGGCACAGAGACATGGGAAATCTGGATGTATCTGAAAATGGGTGAGATCCCATGGCCAGAAAAACTCAAAGAGAAGAGAGTCCAAGAGGGATGGGAGTTTCTTAAAGGTGAAATATTGAAGGCACAAAGGCAGAGAATACCAACAAGTTCCAGACAATTCCAACAAGAAAGAAAATTAGGAGGCCTCAGTGGGCTGCATAAGTATCTTATAGATGAGATGAGATTTCAGAAAGGCATATCTGCTAAATGGAGGAAATAATAAATCACTTTCCCAAAACGTCGGTGTTACTAGCAGCCCGTTTCCAGGTTCAGAGCGGTGGTAATTTAACTTTCTTCCCTCTCTCCTGCAGGCTTACGCGATCCAAATTTTCCACCCTCTTCTCCTCTTCTCCTGCTTCCAAGGGGAGTTTAATGATTTTAGCCAATGGAAGTTTAATCCTTTACAGAGGACTTTCCAAGACTTTAGCTTACAAGCTCTTTGCTTCAATCTATTTACAAAAGGGGAAGGCGGACTTCCTGTTTAGAGCCTCCCCGTTTCGGTGCCAAATTAAGACGTTTAAGAATCCAATTTTCCGTTCTACTCACGGGTAGTTGTTTAGAAAAAGTCAGCGCTCTCCGGCAACAGTTCCACTCAGAGGACATACTGTTTCTTGTTCTTCAAACATAGCTGATGAAACCACTTTTGTTATTTCATTCTGTCTTGCAAGACCAAGATCATTCTGAGCTTTTGCTTGCCTGGCCATCTTGCAACTGTTAGCCACTGGTGCATACCCATCCTTCATGTTTCTCATTTCCTCCATTTAGCAGATATGCCCTTCTGAAATCTCATCTCTTCTATAAGCTACCTATGCAGCCCCACTGGTTTCTTTAGATGCCTCCAACTTTTCTTTCTTTTTGGTGTTGTCTGCATTTGTTCCTTCAGTATTTAAGCTTTAAGAAACTCCCATCTTTTTGAAATCAGCCCTCTTAAATCCAGAGTACATATCCAAAATACATCCAGATTTCCCTTGTCTGTGTATCATGAAACCCAAGAGGACATGATCACTTCCTTCCAAGGTCCCCAGTACTTCCAATTCAAAGATCAATTCCTGCCTATTGGTGATGACCAGGTCCAATATAGATGATTCCCTGGTTCCTTCCTTCACCTTATGGGCAATGAAACGATCAGCGAAGCAACAGAGGAATTTGAGAAGAGATCTCAAAGGAGATGGGGTGGTCGAAACAGTTGCTTTCATCAACATTATCAAAATATATTAGGCTGGATCCATAAGTAGCACTCAATATGATGCAGTTTAAATTCTCACCTCTTCCCTTTCATAGTCATCAATCAATGTGGTTTGCAGGAGGAAGATCAGGGATGCCAACTTGAATAAAATATTGTGGAGGCCTAGATATGCCCCAACCCACATGAATGCACACACACCATTTGAATGGCAATGCCCCTCAACTTGGGGGAGCCCAGCCCCCTTTCTTGTGGGGGCTTCATAGGAGTTGGCTCTTATGAGACAGTGCCACCTGCAGATAGCACCTATCAGGAAATCCCTACCACACACTGATTTAATCAGGTTTTGTGTGTGGCAGCACCTATTTTTAGAATTCTCTGCTGTTACATACCAGACAGGTGCCTTTGATGGGCATCTGTCCCAGAACTCAGACAAAGGACCTTGCTCTTCCTTGTGTTCACTACACCCATTAATTCAAGGAGAGATAATAGCTAGTGAACCTGGGATGTTATGTGTGTCATGCATGTGCCCTTCCAGTGAGATATGGCCCCCTATCCAATATTGCATGTGAGATGGAGATGTGCTGCCCAAGAACTCAGCTTCTGATCCTTTCTAGGTGAACAGCCCTTTAGCTGGAGATGCTTGCAAAGCAGATGACTTACACAGGATCTATGACACATTCCCCATCTCAAGGCAAAGGAACACAAGAACACTCTACTGTGCTTTAGAATCTTTATTAATGGACATATGAACATATTATCCTCCCTCCATAGAGGAGTTATTCAAAGAGATGAAAGGAGAGTGACTCCCTAGACAACTAAGGTGATAAAGAGAAGACAACTGGCATGCCTCCTTGAAGGAAAACAAAGCAAAGTAAGAAGGAGATGAGAAGAATCCAGGGTTGTAGAAGGAGGCAGGAATAAACTTAAGGCACAGGAAGAGATGAATCCAAGGAGTCCGCCAGCATGGAGGAGGCAGCAGCTCTCAACACTTCACTGAACACTTTAGCAGCAGCCTTGCTTAGGATAGCAGCAACAGGAACCACAGCCACAACAGCCACAGCCACAGGAACCACAGCCGCAAGAGTTGCAGCAGCAGGGGGAAGAGCAGCAGCAGGAAGGAGTGCAGCAACAGCAAGGACAGCAGCAGCAGCAGGGGCAGCAGCAGCACTTGCAGCAGGAGGGAGAGCAGCAACAATTGGAGCAGCAGGACATCTTAGCAGTGGAGAGGGAAGGCGGAGCTGAAAGGATTCAAGGGATTTCTCATTAAGCAAACACAACACAATATTAAGGACGCCATAGATATACAAACATTACAGCTTAAAACCAACATGAAATGTATGATTAAAGAATGCTACGCGTTGCATCAAGGAAAGGAATGCATAAACTGGCCTCTTCTGAGTCTCCGTTGGGAACTCACCTGAAGTCAGGCTAACATATCTTGAGAGAATTCTCTTTGAGCTGCCAACATCCTATTATGCAACACATGACATGCTTGGCAGAAAAAAAGAGTATCTTAGATCTTGTGCAACACAATACTAGGCAAACGTTTTAGTCCTACAATGCTGCACAACTCCCATGAGGCAGGAGAACAAGATTGGTCACCAAGAATAAGAAATATAGTGAACCAGTTTCATTGCAAAACCAGAGCTGTTAGACTACATCCTCAAGACCTGAAGCTCTCCTGAAATCTAAGGAACCAAAAGAATGAAGACAGAACATACCTTTTTCAGTGATAAAATTTGGTGTAGATGTTCGATCCAGTGAGTGAGTGAAGAACTCTTGAATGGTGGGTCTTTATATACACCTCTGTGAATCCTTCCACAAGCAATTATGCACCACCCAATGATGACGACGTCTTCATTAAAAGTCCTCTACCACACAATCATCTGGTGCGTGATTCTTGACTCTGTCCACATCCTTCATTTTTAAAGGCAGGCTATTAAAGCTATTTGGCAGTTCCAACACTGTAATTCCCAGTTCTGTCCAAAGGAGGCACTTATGGAATTGCTTTAAATCAATTATGTTGAGATGAACAGGAACCATATGTGTTTCTCTCTGAGATCTGGTGCCTAAGGGTATTAGCTTTTAGATTGTTGACCCACGGACACAACCTTTAGGGCATTCTTTCTGAGTACAACATGCAACATGTACACAGGCCAGACCCTTAAAGTTCATAGACATGGCTGACTTTGGTTTATTAATTTCAGTGCTACTACTCTAAGTAAAACTTTTGGATACAAGCCAATTACTTTTGCACGGCTCAGATGTCTGGTGCAAATTAGGCTGTGATATTCTTTCTGTGTGACAGAATCCTGAAAGACAGTCATCGGAGGCAGCCCAAATGTTTTACAGTAGTCTAGCACTTAATTTTTGCTGTAGTAAACATTTGTGAAAGCCACATATAATTTTTTTAAAAAATGGGACTGCTATTGTTCACCCTCCTGCTAAGCTAACCAAACAGTCACAATATGGTGGGAAATGCTATTCATGTTTGCTCATTGCTGATAAATATGTGTTATGAGGATCAAATAACGTCCCATGGATCCAAACGTCAGATCCTTTGAGCTGGGGCCGGGAGGTAGAGTCAGAAGATCCGACGGTATTTCCTGGTAAAAGAAGGTGTTGGATCACGATGAGAAACTCCCACGGCACCCATTCATCTCAGCGAAATTGTTTTTAAAAACAGTCCCATAACTGCCCCTTTAATCAGGGCTGAGAATTACAGTGTTTCCAGAATGCAGTTTTAATCATATACTTTAAAAGGTGTGTGTGTGTGTGTGTGTGTGCGTGCGCGCATATGTGAATACAGTCAGAGGTCATGCCCCAGATGACAGTGTGGGGCAGCATCAAGGCTTAATGCAGACCATGATCCACGGAACTTGTTATTTGATGATGGGTCAACAATCTAAAAAAAGCTAATACCCTTAGGCAGCAGATCTCAGAGAGAAAGACATATGCTGCCTGTTCATCTCAACATAATTGATTTAAAGCAATTCCATAAGTGCCCCCTTTGGACAGAAGAGGGAATTACAGTGTTGCAACTGCTAAATAGCTTTAATAGCCTGCCTTTAAAAATGAAGGATTTGGACAGAGTCAAGAATCACGCACCAGATGATTGTGTAGTAGAGGACTTTTAATGAAGACCTCGTCATCACTGGTTGGTGCATAACTGTTTGCAGGAGGATTCACAGAGGGGTATATAAAGGCCCACCAGCTAGGAGTTCTTCACACACTCACTGGATCCAACATCCACACCGAATTTTATCACTGAAAAAGGTACGTTCTGTCTTCATTCTTTTGGTTCCTTAGATTTCAGGAGAGCTTCAGGTCTTGAGGATGTAGTCTAACAGCTCTGGTTTTGCAATGAAACTGGTTCACTATATTCTTGGTGACCAATCCTGTTTTGCTACCTCATGGGAGTTGTGCATGGAGAAAAGTGTACTAATTAGATGCTAATTCTAATTCAAAACCTTCTTATCTCTTGGGTGCAAGGGATTGAAAATCTCACCCAGGTCTCTTGCAAATGCCATTTGTTACAAGACATGTCATTATTCATTCAAAGAGAAGTTGGGATCTTGCCTTTAGGCCTGAATTCTTTCAGCATTGTAGGACTAAAACGTTTGCCTAGTATTGTGTTGCACAAGATCTAAGATACTCTTTTTTTCTGCCAAGCATGTCATGTGTTGCATAATAGGATGTTGGCAGCTCAAAGAGAATTCTCTCAAGATATGTTAGCCTGACTTCAGGTGAGTTCCCAACGGAGACTCAGAAGAGGCCAGTTTATGCATTCCTTTCCTTGATGCAACGCGTAGCATTCTTTAATCATACATTTCATGTTGGTTTTAAGCTGTAATGTTTGTATATCTATGGCGTCCTTAATATTGTGTTGTGTTTGCTTAATGAGAAATCCCTTGAATCCTTTCAGCTCCGCCTTCCCTCTCCACCGCTAAGATGTCCTGCTGCTCCAATTGTTGCTGCTCTCCCTCCTGCTGCAAGTGCTGCTGCTGCCCCTGCTGCTGCTGCTGTCCTTGCTGTTGCTGCACTCCTTCCTGCTGCTGCTCTTCCCCCTGCTGCTGCAACTCTTGCGGCTGTGGTTCCTGTGGCTGTGGCTGTGGATCTTGCGGCTGTGGTTCCTGTTGCTGCTATCCTAAGCAAGGCTGCTGCTAAAGTGTTCAGTGAAGTGTTGAGAGCTGCTGCCTCCTCCATGCTGGCGGACTCCTTGGATTCATCTCTTCCTGTGCCTTAAGTTTATTCCTGCCTCCTTCTACAACCCTGGATTCTTCTCATCTCCTTCTTACTTTGCTTTGTTTTCCTTCAAGGAGGCATGCCAGTTGTCTTCTCTTTATCACCTTAGTTGTCTAGGGAGTCACTCTCCTTTCATCTCTTTGAATAACTCCTCTATGGAGGGAGGATAATATGTTCATATGTCCATTAATAAAGATTCTAAAGCACAGTAGAGTGTTCTTGTGTTCCTTTGCCTTGAGATGGGGAATGTGTCATAGATCCTGTGTAAGTCATCTGCTTTGCAAGCATCTCCAGCTAAAGGGCTGTTCGCCTAGAAAGGATCAGAAGCTGAGTTCTTGGGCAGCACATCTCCATCTCACATGCAATATTGGATAGGGGGCCATATCTCACTGGAAGGGCACATGCATGACACACATAACATCCCAGGTTCACTAGCTATTATCTCTCCTTGAATTAATGGGTGTAGTGAACACAAGGAAGAGCAAGGTCCTTTGTCTGAGTTCTGGGACAGATGCCCATCAAAGGCACCTGTCTGGTATGTAACAGCAGAGAATTCTAAAAATAGGTGCTGCCACACACAAAACCTGATTAAATCAGTGTGTGGTAGGGATTTCCTGATAGGTGCTATCTGCAGGTGGCACTGTCTCATAAGAGCCAACTCCTATGAAGCCCCCACAAGAAAATATTTTAGGGGGCTGGGCTCCCCCAAGTTGAGGGGCATTGCCATTCAAATGGTGTGTGTGCATTCATGTGGGTTGGGGCATATCTAGGCCTCCACAATATTTTATTCAAGTTGGCATCCCTGATCTTCCTCCTGCAAACCACATTGATTGATGACTATGAAAGGGAAGAGGTGAGAATTTAAACTGCATCATATTGAGTGCTACTTATGGATCCAGCCTAATATATTTTGATAATGTTGATGAAAGCAACTGTTTCGACCACCCCATCTCCTTTGAGATCTCTTCTCAAATTCCTCTGTTGCTTCGCTGATCGTTTCATTGCCCATAAGGTGAAGGAAGGAACCAGGGAATCATCTATATTGGACCTGGTCATCACCAATAGGCAGGAATTGATCTTTGAATTGGAAGTACTGGGGACCTTGGAAGGAAGTGATCATGTCCTCTTGGGTTTCATGATACACAGACAAGGGAAATCTGGATGTATTTTGGATATGTACTCTGGATTTAAGAGGGCTGATTTCAAAAAGATGGGAGTTTCTTAAAGCTTAAATACTGAAGGAACAAATGCAGACAACACCAAAAAGAAAGAAAAGTTGGAGGCATCTAAAGAAACCAGTGGGGCTGCATAGGTAGCTTATAGAAGAGATGAGATTTCAGAAGGGCATATCTGCTAAATGGAGGAAATGAGAAACATGAAGGATGGGTATGCACCAGTGGCTAACAGTTGCAAGATGGCCAGGCAAGCAAAAGCTCAGAATGATCTTGGTCTTGCAAGACAGAATGAAATAACAAAAGTGGTTTCATCAGCTATGTTTGAAGAACAAGAAACAGTATGTCCTCTGAGTGGAACTGTTGCCGGAGAGCGCTGACTTTTTCTAAACAACTACCCGTGAGTAGAACGGAAAATTGGATTCTTAAACGTCTTAATTTGGCACCGAAACGGGGAGGCTCTAAACAGGAAGTCCGCCTTCCCCTTTTGTAAATAGATTGAAGCAAAGAGCTTGTAAGCTAAAGTCTTGGAAAGTCCTCTGTAAAGGATTAAACTTCCATCGGCTAAAATCATTAAACCCCCCTTGGAAGCAGGAGAAGAGGAGAAGAGGGTGGAAAATTTGGATCGCGTAAGCCTGCAGGAGAGAGGGAAGAAAGTTAAATTACCACCGCTCTGAACCTGGAAACGGGCTGCTAGTAACACCGACGTTTTGGGAAAGTGATTTATTATTTCCTCCATTTAGCAGATATGCCTTTCTGAAATCTCATCTCATCTATAAGATACTTATGCAGCCCACTGAGGCCTCCTAATTTTCTTTCTTGTTGGAATTGTCTGGAACTTGTTGGTATTCTCTGCCTTTGTGCCTTCAATATTTCACCTTTAAGAAACTCCCATCCCTCTTGGACTCTCTTCTCTTTGAGTTTTTCTGGCCATGGGATCTCACCCATTTTCAGATACATCCAGATTTCCCATGTCTCTGTGCCATGAAACCCAAGAGAACATGATCACTTCCTTCCAAGGTCCCCAGTATTTCTAATTCAATGATGAATTCCTGCCAATTGGTAAGGACCAGGTCCATTAATGATGATCCCCTTATTGCTTCTTTCACCCTCTAGGCAATTAAATGATTAGTGAAGGAAAGTGAGGAATTTGTTGATGTAACATTCTTGGGAGTGACTGACTGTCAACTGTTATCCAACAGCCTCCTCTCACCCCAATTTAAGGCAAAGATGAACCAAGACTATAAGAGATGCTTTGTCATTTTATTAGTTGTCATGAAAGCAGGTAGATTCTACAACAGCAGAAACGTATCAGAGAGAGAGAAAAGAAAGAATCACACACATTGAGAGTGTCATGAAGGGACCATTCCTTGTTAGAGATGGCTCCTGGGCAAATGGCCGAGTGAATCTGGAAGATGAGTGCAAGGAGTCAACCAGCAGTCTTGAAGCCAGAGCTCCTGATGGTGGAATTATTCCTTGGGCTGTATGCTGTAGACTCCCTGTTTGCATTCAGAGCTTCCCTTGGGGTTCTTCAGCATTTGCATTGCTTGAGATAGCAGCATTTGGAACCACAGCAGGAAGACCCGCAGCACCCGGAACCACAGCAGGGGGAACAGCAGCAGCAGCAGGGGGAGCAGCAGCATTGCTTGTTAAGCAATGATGGAGTGCTAGCCTATTTGGATGCCTTCATAAAAATGATGGGCAGTATTTATCTAGATCCTTTACCGGAAGAGGCACTTGCCCAGAAGCTCATGAGCCTCAAACAGGGAAACCAGACTGTGCAAGAGTTTTGCGTGGATTTTCAGATGTACATCCAGCAACTGGGATGGGAGAGAATATCCCTGGTTACGTTATACAAGGCAGGTCTGAATGAGCAGATTCTGGATGAACTGGCTGGGATTCCCCTACAGATTATGCTGAAAGCAGATGGGGAAGCCTCCATGCAGCTAGGACAGAGATTGCAGGAGCACGCCAGGGTATGCTGAGGACAGGCAAGAGGACACGATCACTTCCTCCCATTTCCCCAGTACTTCCATTTCACAGATCAATTCCTGCCTATTGGTGAAGACCAGGTCCAATATAGATTATCTCCTTGCTGCTTCCTTCACCTTCTGGGCAATGAAATGATCAGTGAAGCAATGGAGGAATTTCTTGGGAACTATAGTCTTGGGAATGTTTGAGTTTCAACAGTTATCCAAAAGCCTCCTCTCACCGCAGTTTAAGGGAAAGATACACCAAACTATAAGAGATGCTTTATCATTTTATTAGTTGCCATGCAAGCAGGTAGATTCTACAACAGCAGAAGGTTTAGAAATGTAGCAGTGAGAGAAAAGAGAAAGAGTCAAACACATTGAAAGTGTCATGAAGGCACCATTTCAAATGCCTTGTTAGAGATGGCTCCTAGGAGAATAGCTGGACGATGAGTGCAAGGAGTCAACCAGCAGCCTTGAAGCCAGAGCTCCTGGTGGTGGAATTATTTCTTGGGCTGTGTGCTGTAGACTCCCTGTTTGCATTCAGAGCTTCCCTTGGGGTTCTTCAGCATTTGCATTGCTTAGGATAGCAGCATTTGGAACCACAGCAGGAAGATCCACAGCACCCGGAACCACAGGAGGGGGAGCAGCAACACTGCTTGCAACAACAGGAGGGGCAGCAACACTGCTTGCAACAGCCACAGCCGCAGCCACAGCAGGGGGAACTGCAGCACTGCTTGCAGCAGCAAGGGGAGCAGCCACACTGGCAACAGCAGGACATCTTGAGGAAGAGAAGGAAGCTTGAGCTGCAGGAAATCAAGGGATCACCAGTTAACAAAGTGCTACATCATCAGATGTGTTAAAGACACATTTTAGTGGTGTTTTGCATTAAGAGCTGCCTATTTCACATTGTTTGCCTCCTACTCGTGACACAGCTGAATTAACTTCCCTATATTAAACAAAGATTTGCCTGCTCTATATAGCATGGGAGAACCATATTCCACCTCAGTTGATATGAGAAAAAGTTTATATCTCTAGGGAAGTCACCACTGCAATAAGGAGTCCATTCGACAGCCCAGAGGCAGGGGAAATGGTCAGTCTGCAAAAATACAACTTATGAAAATGTAGCGTCCATCACGCAGATATGGTGAAGAGATAATTACATGATCCCATCAGATAAAACCCAAAGAACCTACAAGGAGTGATATTTAAAAAAGCATGGATCTATGTATTAAAATATGTCAGTTGAGATGCTGAATCCAAATTGTGAGACTGTTGGCTCCTCTGTGCATTTGATTCAGATGCATTTCACAAGACATTTCACAAAATCTGAAACACTAACAAAATCCAGTTTTGAGACTGTTAACAGATTGATTTTTCAAGACCAGAGTCACTGGAGTACCTGCTCTGAATTTTTGTTTCCCTGCAATGAAGAAGATAAGAAAAATGAATAAATATTTGGAAACAAGCTTACCTTTGTTGACTATAGTAATTGGTATGTGGATCCAGAGAGTGAATAAAGAACTCCAGGATTGTGGACCATTTATATGTCTCTGTGAACCTTTCCGCAAGCCGTGGGGCTCTACTCATCAATGAGAAGCTCTACATTAAACCTTGACGTTGGCCTCCACCACACATTATTAGCTGGTTGTGTGATCTGTGACTGTATTAACAACCTGTGACTGTATTCAGAAAGGGGCATTTATGGGATTAGTTTTAAAACAATTATGCTATGATGAATGGAAATAATGAGAGCTTCTCATTGAGATCCAGCACTTTTTTTTTTAGCCAGGAAAAATCCTCCAGTTCTTCTCAGTTCTACATCCTGCCTCAAGCTCAAAGCACCTGACGTTTGTATTCACGGGTCCTGGAATTTGATCCTCATAACACATATTTATAGGCAATGAGAAAAACGGAATAGCATGTGCCATCTTTTATTTTTCTTAAAAAAGTAACTGAGCAGCACAGTGAATGGTAGCAGTTGCACATGCTTTTATTTAATATGTAACTTTAACAAATGTTCATTAAACTAAGAAATTAATTACTAGATGAATACAAAACAGAACACCTCAGCGGAATTTTGACCTGACATCTGAACCATGCAAAAGCAATTGGCTTGCATCCAGCTGAGTTCTACTTAGAGTAGGCAAACCTAAGCTAGCCATTTCTATGGACTTTAATGGGCCTGCTCTGAGTGTGACTAGCAGTGGCTACTAATCAGTGACCTTAAAACAACTATCATCCTAAATCCTTGTTTTATTAAAATCACTTTATACATGTTGCATGCTGTACTAAGAAAGAGTGGCCTAAAAGTTGTGTCCACAGGTAAACAATCTGAATACTAAATCCCTTAGGCACCAGATCTTTCAGAGAAGCCCATATGATGCCTGTTCATCCAAACATATGTGATTTCAAGCAATCCCATAAGTGCCCCCTTTGGACAGAAGGGAGAATTAGAGTGTTACTACTGCAGAATAGCCTTAATCACCTGACTTTAAAAAGGAAGGATGTGGACACAGTCAAGGATCACGCACCAGATGATTGTGTGGTAGAGGCCCATATTAAGGTTTAATGAAGACCTTGTCATCATTGCGTGGTTCATAATTGCTTGCGGAAGGGTTCACAAAGGTGTATATAAAGGCCCACCATTCAGGAGTTCTTCACTCATTCACTGGATCCAACATCCACACCAATTCTGACAACTGAAAAAGGTATGTTCTGTGCCACTATTTCTTCATTCTTTTGGTCCCCTACATTTCAGGAAAGCTTGAGGTCTTGAGGATGTAGTCTAGCAGCTCTGGTTTTTTATGACAACTTGCTCACTATTTATCTTACTCTTGGTGACAAATCTTGGCCTCCTGCCACATGGGGAGCTGTGCATGAACAAAAGCATGATTTCTTTGATGCTAATTCAAATTCAGAAATTACTTCTCTCTTGGGCATGAGAGACTCAAGATCTCAGTCAGGTCTTCTGGATACACCATTTCTTGTAGAACATGTCTTTATACATTCACAGAGAAGCTAGGATCTTGCTTTCAGGCCTCAATTCTCTCAGCATTTTAGGATTAGAAATTTGCCTGCTATTGTCTTACAGAGAATCTAAAATAGTGTTGTTTTTCCTGACCAAGCATACATTTCATATTGATCTACAGCTATAATGGTTGAATATAATTCACCTGTCAAACATGTACGTTTGTGAGGAAACCAGCATGGCCTGTGGCTCCCGATGGAGAAGGAGGTGGTTCCTGAACAATCTGTTGTGCATTTCCTGAAATGGCACAGCACACCTGACACCTGAGCAAGAATCAAGGATCAATGCTCTAGATAAGCAGAAGGGTAGAGATGCATAGCCAAGACAATACTACATCCCAGCAGAAATGTGGGAATATTGCTAACCAAAATGTACTTTTAGGATCACTCAGAGGGAAACTTGATGTGGAAATCATGTCTTTTCTGGTCTCCTGAATGCTGAGCATCTTTCTACAGTGTTTTAATATGCCTGAGGACGTTGTACTTGCTTAATGGGAAATCCCTTGAATCCTTTCAGCTCCGCCTTCCCTCTCCACCACTAAGATGTCCTGCTGCTCCTCCATGACATTTCTTACAACACATGTCTTTATTGATTCAAAGAGAAGTTGGGATCTTGCCTTTAGGCCTGAATTCTTTCAGCATTGTAGGACTAAAACGTTTGCCTAGTATTGTGTTGCACAGTATCTAAAATAGTCTTTTTTCTGCCAAGCATGTCATCTGTTTCCTAATAGGACATTTGGGGCTCAGACAGAATCCTCTCAGATATGTTAGCCTGACTTCCAGTGAGTTCCCAAGGGAGACTCAGAAGAGGCCAGTTTATGCATTCCTTTCCTTGATGCAATGTGTAGCAAACTTTAAACATACATTTCATATTGGTCTTAAGCTGTAATGTTTGTATATCTATGGCATCCTTAATATTGTGGTGTGCTTGCTTAATGGGAAATCCCTTGAATCCTTTCAGCTCCGCCTTCCCTCTCCACCGCTAAGATGTCCTGCTGCTCCAATTGTTGCTGCTCTCCCAGCTGCTGCAAGTGCTGCTGCTGCCCCTGCTGCTGCTGCTGTCCTTGCTGTTGCTGCTCTCCTTCCTGCTGCTGCTGTTCCCCCTCCTGCTGCAACTCTTGCGGCTGTGGTTCCTGTGGCTGTGGCTGTGGATCTTGCGGCTGTGGTTCCTGTTGCTGCTATCCTAAGCAAGGCTGCTGCTGAAGAAGTTCAGTGAAGTGTTGAGAGCTGCTGCCTCCTCCATGCTGGCAGACTCCTTGGATTCATCTGTTCCTGTGCCTTAAGTTTATTCCTGCCTCCTTCTACAACCCTGGATTCTTCTCATCTCCTTCTTACTTTGCTTTGTTTTCCTTCAAGGAGGCATGCCAGTTGTCTTCTCCTTATCACCTTAGTTGTCTAGGGAGTCACTCTCCTTTCACCTCCTTGAATAACTCCTCTGTGAAAATAAAACCTTTCCCTGTGGCAATTAATAAAAATTCTAAAGCATGGTACATAGCCTTGTTGTGTTCCTTTGCCTTGAGATGCAGAATGCGGAATAAATCCCTGCAGAGAATACCAACAATTAAGAAAAGTTGGAGGCATCTAAAGAAACCAGTATGGATGTCCAAGTGTAAACAGATGAAATGAGATTCCAGAAGGGCATGCATGCTAAATGGAAGAAAATGGAAGGAATCATAATGGAAGGGTATACACAAGTAGTGAACAATTGCAAGATAAAGGTCAGGCAGGCTGAAGCTCAGAATGCACACAGTCTTATTAGAGAGGTCAAGAATTATAAAAGAGGCTTTTTTGGCTGTGTTTGAAGAAGAGGAAGGATGAGCAAGTAGTCGTTCCTGTGCATGGATAAGATGAAGAAAAGCTATTGGGTGGCAGAGGCAAAGCAGGACTGCTCAACACCTATGTTGCTCTCCTCCCCACCTAAAATTAAAGCTGTTCGCAACCTGAAAACACGATAAATGGAGCAAAGAGGGAGCTGCAGCCTCAGGTAGGAAAAGTGGTGGCAAGGGAACACTACTTTAAATGGATTCAAAATGGAAAGGCCTGATGAGCTGTGCCCAAGGTACTGAAGGAGCCTGCAGATATAACCGCAAAGCCTTTGTCCATAATTTTTGTGAATTCTTGGAGAAAACATGAGGTCCCTGCAGCCTGGAGAAGGGCAGATGCTGTTCCCATCTTCAAAAGGGGGGTGGGAGAGAAGAGAAGAAGACCCAGGTAACTACTGACTGGTCAGCTTGAGAGCAATACCAGGAAAAGTCCTAGAAAAGTCCTATTTAACATATAATTAAATAGTCGGACTGTGAACACTTAGGAAAGCATTCTATGATTAATCAAGTCCTCCTCACAGAGGGCACATGTTGCGGTGAGGACTGACCTCACTGTGTCTGTGGCTGGGAGTGATTGGATAGCCACAACAACCCGGTTGGTGGTCCCTTGTTGCTGGGCAGATCTGGCCAATGGGGAATTGGCCAGGGACTTTTATATACCGCTGCACGTTGCGTAGAGCTTTCTCTTTCACTTCGTGCACCAGATCACCCGCCCACCCTCCCTATATTTAGGGTCTTGCCATGACCTTGCTATGCCATTGGAGGTCATCTGCTGTTGGGGCAGGGTCCTGGTAGGAATTTTCGCATTTGATTGGTTGACTGGTGCCACTTGGGTTTCGTCTGCTGCATAGCCAATCGTCACAACTTTGTAAGGTTTGGAAGTTAGGCATTGGTTCAAGGTGGTCTGGAGGGGGGGTTGTAGCACCTATCCCCCTCCAATGCACAAAGGTATTCTGTTAGAGGAATCCAGGGATTCACCATGCTTTTGTCGACCCTTTTTTGGGGGTAGGGCCACACAAGACTCCCTGGGAGCATTTGGGGTGAACTTGAGTCTGATCCTGGACCATTGCTCCCCCACGATGTTTACCTGGTGGGGCCCAGTCATCAGTGCTGCCCTGCTGAGGTCAGATGCAGCTAGTCGGAAACCAATGCCTAAACAAACCACTCACTATCTGTAATCAATAAAGTTGTGGCCAAAATTATGCCAATAACCTAAAACTAAATTCCGTGTCAATTGTGTCTTTATTTATTGGGAAGCTCCTGGGGATCTTAACACGCAACTAAGATATCTCAAAAACAATTCATGCCAAATGAATCTCATTTCATTTTTTATTAGATTTACAGTGGTACCTAGTGTTAAGAACTTAATTCATTCTGGAGGTCCGTTCTTAACCTGAAACTGTTCTTAACCTGAAGCACCACTTTAACTAATGGGGCCTCCCTCTGCTGCCGCGTCACTGCTGCCCGATTTCTGTTCTCATCCTGAAGCAAAGTTCTTAACCCGAGGTACTATTTCTGGGTTAGCGGAGTCTGTAACCTGAAGCGTATGTAACCCGAGGTACAGTTGTATAAGCTTGGTGAATCAGGGGGATGCTGTGGTCATAGTCTGTCTTGATTTCAGTTAGGCTTTTGACAAAGTCCCTCATGGCAATTATAGTGCTTTAAGGACAGGCTGGAGAATCTGTGGCCAGCCATTCATAGAATTTAGTGTTGAAAAGGACCCCAAGGGAAGGCATGTAGCTTAGTGTTAGGAAAGCTATTTTGCAAACAGAAATTCTCAGGTGACAAAGCCCCCCCATTATATTTTCATGCAGAAGCTGGTAAAACGTGAGCTGGACCAAGTTACTTTATAATGGATTTGTAGCTAAAAAAATTAAATATAAAATAAATAAGAATGGATTTGTAGCTAGTTGACTGATCATATTTAAAGAGTCTCGCTAATGTTTCCAGAACATCCTGCAGAAAAAAAATGCAAGTGGAGTTCTGCAGAGTTCTGTCCTGGGCCTGTTGTTGTTCAACATCTTCACAAATGCCTTGGATGTAGAAAGTGAGGGGATGCTCATTCAAACTGGGAGGAGTAGCTAATGCTAAAAAAGTCAGAATCAGGACTCAAAATGCCCCTAACAGATTGGAGAACTGGGAGTCGGTGGAAAAAGACTGGAAAAAGTTTAAAGACTATTTACGGAAATATTGTAAAATTAATGAATGCTAGGAAAATGTTGGAATGAAGTTATATGGCTTTAGTAGAAATGTTATAAGGAATTAAGGGTAGATAGATTATCAATGTATTAAAGGGAAAAAATAAGGTTAGAATATGTTAAGATAAATTACAGGACAGAAAACAGAGGAAGATGGAAAGGAATTGCTGAAACAGTTAATCAAAGTGGAATGCAAAAAGGGAGGTGTGAGGAGGTTGCTGAAACAAGTGAATGAGAGACAAGATACTGAAAGTATTGGATGTGTTTTAAATTGTGTTTGTTTTGTTTTGTTAATTTAATATTTTAGTGTTAGTGTTATGTAGTGTTTTTGTTTTTGTATTGTATTGTTTAACTCTTTTTTTCCCTTTGTAGTCTTTAAAATGTCAATAAATATTATTTTTTTAAAAAAAACAGTTTGGAGAACTGGGCCCAAACTAACACAATTAATTTCCTGAAGCCAAACTTCGTTGATTTCTCTAACAACGTCAAAACTTGGGATGAGCATGAATTGTCCTTGAAAGTAATCACATGGTCAACACTGCCCAGATCAAAAGATGTGTCTACATTGGAACCCCATGGTTGTGTCACATTTATCACCCCTTCAATTCATCCTTAGAACCAACTTCTCCTTGGCATGTCATTGCCACATCCTTCCTTTGTGCTGGGACCCATAGATTGCAGCAAAATAGGGGGCAAGATTTTGTCCAGGATCTTGCCCATGCGATGGGCTCATGGGAAAAAGCTGTCCCATGATCCCTTACAATGGGGAAGGTAAAGCCTATGTGAGGCTGCTTCCAATAGAACTCAGGTCCTTTTTGCCTCAAGAGCTTCCTGCCCACCCACCCTCAGGTTAGAGCGTTCACTGAGCAATTTTGGGTCACTGGTTGACAGGGGCAGAAAAGATTCCACACCCCCTCTCAACTAGGCACTTGGTTGACTACCCCCCCCCCCCCCCGCCTTTCTCTCAGTGAAATTATGGCCTGCCTTTGTTCATGGGAAAATGTTGTTTGCCTGGTTGGAATCTGCACCCTTGTCACTCAGTGATACCTTGCTTGCTTGACTTGCACCACAGCAAGGTTCAACACTGGCTGACTCCCATGGAATGGGTTTGGGGTGGTCCAAACCTGGTGGGCCCATTTCATCAACATGAGGTTTTTGTGGAATGATTAATAGATCCTGGCCCAAATTACATTCCTACCCTTGCCCTGCCTGTCTCACGGTCCAGTCTATGGGTGATTGAAGTCCCAGCTGACGACATTGGGACCGGGGCAAGATGACGGGGTGAGAGCAGGAATGAGAGTCCAGAAGCCAGGGGTCTGAGGGTCAGGAAGCAAGGAGTCACGAAGTCAAGGGTCTGAAGGTCGAGAAGCAAGGAGTCACAAAGTTAAGGGTCCGAGGGTTGAGAAGCAAGGAGTCACAAAGTCGAGGGTCCGAGGGTCAAGAAGTAAGGAGCCAAACACAGCAAGGCAGGAAATGTGTTGCTGTGGCAAAGAGCCGAAGGGAAATGCTGACTTTATATCCGTTCCTGGCTCTTGCCACCAGGTGCAGTGAGTTACCAAGTGGCCTCACCTGTGCGGCCCCACCTTGCATCTTCAGAACAAACTTAGGAAGGCCCCAGTCCTGCAAAGCCCTGCTGGTCACAGGGCCTGGCTCCTGCACGCACTCCTGACAGTCTGCTGCTGTCAATAAAGATCTGGCCTGATTTTATTCCATCACTGTTGCACAAGTCTGGCTATTTGCTACTCTCATGAGTGATATAATGCACCTGCCCACGTCGCGATTCAAAACCAGAATTGAATTGATCTTGGAGACCAACGGAAGTCAACCTAGGAATGTGAACATGGGCAGAAGTCAGTCTCTTGGTTGCACCTCAGCAAAAACACCGTTGGAGACTTTCTGAGTCAAACAAAGCAGTAGATGGTCATAATGAAAAGTTAAAACCAGAGCACTGAACTGTGCCAAGGGAAAAAGCAGCAACTGGGAGTACTGAAGCAATGCTGGAATGAGCATTTTTTTAATCCACTTGAGCCTATGGATTTGTCTTCCACCAAATCGAGCTCCCAAATATTCATGAAGGGAAGCCCAGCATAGAACATGTCCAAATTTGAGTCCCTCTAATCATGTGCTTTCTTAAAACTTTTTTATTTTATTTTGACGAAGTAATAATCATAAATAAATAAGAATAAAAATATGTACCCCACCACTGAGACCATTCCATTGTAACTATCAAACATCTCAAATTTCAATACCACTTGTGATGGTTTGACCCCTTTCCATTTTAACAATACAAATTCAACAAACACCCTCCATATCAAGTTAATTTATCATTAATAGCTATATCCCAGACCTCTATATACCATTCTTCCATTTTTTATTCTGCTTGCTCTTTCCACTTCCTAGCTATAATAATTTGTGCAGCTGTCAGTAAATTTGTGAGCAAGTCCTTCATAGCCTACGTATCTTCCACCCCATTGTAAATTGTTAATAATGCTACCTCTGGATTTTTGGTCAGCTTTAACCCAGTGATTTCTGTTATCTCCTTAAACACCCTTTGCCAAAACAATTGTACATATTTACACCCCCACCACATGTGAACATAATTCCCTGTTTCCTTGCATCCCCTCCAACATAACACTGAATATTACTTGTTTATTTGATTTAATCATGTGCTTTTAAAAGCCATGCGCTGGATCGCAAAATCCCTTCCTAATTGCTCAACCCATGTCCAGTCTTACAATGGTTACATTCTCTCTCTCTTATTTGTTTTAAGTGAGACATGCCATTCCCGTGTGTTCAGCTGTTCATTAAATTTATTACTGTGAAACAGATGACCCCTGGAGACAACTGGTGAGAAGTCAGGAGGTTTTTCATTAATAAAACCCTTAGGCTCTTGACCATTGTGAGGAACACGTGTGATGTTCCTACATTAATCCATCTCATCGCAAATATTTGTAAAGCTATTAGATACATGCTACAATTGCAAAGTAGAAGAATAGTGATCTGGGTCCACCATACTTTATGACATACAAAAAACACTTTATTAGTTTGTTTGTTGCATGTATGTTGTTGTTTAGTCATTTAGTCGTGTCCGACTCTTCGTGACCCCATGGACCAGAGCACGCCAGGCACTCCTGTCTTCCACTGCCTCCTGCAGTCTGGTCAGACTCATGTTGGTCGCTTTGAGAACACTGTCCAACCATCTCGTCCTCTGTCATCCCCTTCTCCTTGTGCCCTCCATCTTTCCCAACATCAGGGTCTTTTCCAGGGAGTCTTCTCTTCTCACGAGGTGGCCAAAGTATTGGAGCCTCAGCTTCAGGACCTGTCCTTCCAGTGAGCACTCAGGGCTGATTTCCTTCAGAATGGATAGGTTTGATCTTCTTGCAGTCCATGGGATTCTCAAGAGTCTCCTCCAGCACCAGAATTCAAAAGCATCCATTCTTCGGCGATCAGCCTTCTTTATGGTCCAGCTCTCACTTCCATTCATCACTACTGGGAAAACCATAGCTTTAACTATACGGACCTTTGTTGGCAAGGTGATGTCTCTGCTTTTTAAGATGCTGTCTAGAATGCATGTATATCCCACCCTTTTCTTCAAGGAGCTCAAGGTGTCCTGCATGGTTCTTTCATTCCTCAGTTAGTTCAGGCTGAGAGGCAGTGATTGGCCCAAGGTCAAGCCAGCAAGCTTCATAACCAAATGGGGAACTTAACCCTGGTTTATCAGGTCGTGGTCTGATATTCAATATCCACAGGTGCCTTATATGTGCCATGTGTAATACAAAGAAAGAAAAATATAGATAACTAGCGTGATAAAAAGATTTCTGTGCTCCCCAGCAGCAAGTCTGAAATCCTTAGGCACTATATCACGGGAGGAAATTCACCTGATCTCCATTCATCTCAATGTAATTCATTTTGAAGCACTGCTGTGAGAACTGAAGGGTAGGAATTAAAGATTTGCTACTGGGAAATAGCTTTAATTACATACAGTTTAAAATGAAGGATGTGAACACAGTCAAAGATGACACACTGGATGTCGGTGTGACAGAGGCCAACTGCTGAACTTTAATGAAAGCCTAGTCATTCTTCTTAAGTAGAGCCTCACTCATTGAGGAAGGATGCACCGAGATGTATAAAAAGTCCCACCATCCAGGAGAGATTCATTCACTCACTGGATCCAACATCCGTACCAACACCTGCTGAAGAAGGTGAGTCTCATAGCAAGGTTTGTTTAGTATTGAGGTTTCCTTGATTGCAGGAGAACTAAGATCTTGAGCAGCACTCCAATAATCCTGGTTGCTCAAAGGCTTACACTATTGGTTTTATTGACCCTGGTTCTCTTCCCACATAATGTGGGAAATAGCCCAGGGTATAACCAGGCAAAAATCCAGATTCTGTGCTTCCACATTGGTTCTCAAGAAGAAGGCTTTACCTCAGTGTTTCCTGGCCTTGGGTCTCCAACTGCTTTTGGACTACAAATCCCAACACCCCTAGCTAGCAAGCCCAGTGATCAGGGATGATGGGAATTGCTGACCAAAAACAACTGGGGACCCAAGGCTGGGAAACACTGCTCTAGATGGATAGCCATGGAGACATCAGATCAAAACCTTGGACAATGGCAGCCAACAATATCCAATCCCTTAACCAACATAGACAGGGCGCTTCATAATATAGTCTCAAATCTGGCAGAGAGAAACCACCTCTTTCTTTCAGCATATGAGGAATTTGATGTGTCTGACTGGTTCATTTCTTTCAGTTGCACCTCCCTTCCCCATTGCAAAGATGTCGTGCTGCTGCCCCTGCTGTTGCCACCAGTGCTGCTGCTGCCCTTGCTGCTGCCACCACTGCTGCTGCTCCCCCTGCTGTTGCCACCACTGCTGCTGCTCCCCCTCCTGCTGCCAGCATTGCTGCTGCCACCAGTGCTGCTGTCCCCATTGCGGATCCCCCTGCTGCTGCCACCAGTGCTGCTGCTCCCCTTGCTGTTGCCAGCAGCACTGCTGCTGCCCCTGCTGCTGCCAGCATTGCTGCTGCCAGCATTGCTGCTGCCCCTGCTGTGGCTGCCCTTGCTGCTGCTGCTGCCCTTGCTGCTGCCACCAGTGCTGCTGCCACCCTTGCTGTTGCGGGCACTGTTGCTTCTACACCTGCCACCCCTCCCCTGCTGCTGTGGACACTGATGCTGCCCCTGATGTTGATGCAGGCAGAGCTGCCGCCCCTCCTGCTGAAGCTGCTGCCGATACCCAAGATGCAGAGACCAGTACGCCTGGTGCCACTGCTCTTGCAGTCAGTGCCACTGCTCCCCCTGCTCCCCCTGCTCCCCCTGCCCGTCCTGCTGCGGTTCCACGTGCTCCTCTGGATTCCTTCCGTGACAACCCAAGTCGCTCCCCGATGGAATGCAAGTGCTGAAGAAACCCAGTGAAAGGCATCGCCGCCGCCACTACCACAAGCAATGGATTCTCAGACCACTCCCTTCACTCACCTTGCTGAGCTCAGCGCTGCAACCTATGTACCTTCCTCCTTTATTGTTGTCCACCCCTCTTGTTGTCTCTTTGACTATCAGGCATTTCCAGTGGTGTCACTGGGGGCTGTCTCATTTCCCCCTCTTCTGTTCTTTTCCTAACTCCTCTATTGCTGTAGAATCTCCTTGCCTGCATGACAAATAATAAAGCAACAAATCACTAACGCAGGATCTTCACTTACTACTTTTTACTTAAAGAGAGAGAACGAGAGATTGTGCAAATGTGTGTGTTCATGTGCATGAGAGAGAGAGAGAGAGAGAGAGAGAGAGAGAGAGAGAGAGAGAGAGAGAGAATGAGCCAAGCTCCATAATCAGGTTGGAGTGACTCCATCTAGCAAGGTCACTATTCATTTATTTCTCTCGCAAGGAATCATATACTGCTCAAACACAATAGGCAGCTTAACAAAAATGCAATTCATTTATTTCTCTCGCAAGGAATCATATACTGCTCAAACACAATAGGCAGCTTAACAAAAATGCAATGCAAAAAAATAATCAATTTTTAAAAATATCCTTTATTTAATTATAAGAATACATACAGCTGATTTGTTGTTTTTAAGAAATCACAGTACTTTACAATGACAGTACTTAAAAAACTATACAGTAAAAACCATACAAAAAAAGTTATATTTGGAAATGAGGTAACTATTGTGGTAAGATGTACAGTGGTACCTCGGGTTACAGATGCTTCAGGTTACAGATGTTTCAGGTTACAGACTCCGCTAACCCAGAAATAGTACCTCAGGTTAAGAACTTTGCTTCAGGATGAGAACAGAAATCACGCGGCGGCAGCAGCAGCGGGAGGCCCCATTAGCTAAAGTGGTACCTCAAGTTAAGAACAGTTTCAGGTTAAGAACAGACCTCCAGAACGAATGAAGTTCTTAACCTGAGGTACCACTGTATTCTTAACTGCCTGCATAGAATAGAAAAGTTTTCCAGCAAGCATTTAAAAGTTGACACAGAAGGCACCTGCTGAATCTATACTGGCAGAGTGCTCCACAGACCTGGGGCAATGACACTGAAGGCGCCATTTCTTATAGTTGTCGAATGAGCGTCACCAACTCAGGTGAAATCAAACTTAGGTGAAAATATCTGCTAGGGGCATGTGTGCACTGAGCAGCCCAAAGGAACATATATCACCCCACCAATTCTTTGCAACTGATGTCAACAGATTAACCTGAACTTTAAATATTTCTAAATATATATTTGATTTTGCAAATGAAAACAGCAAACAATATCCTCCAGAACTGTGAGTCCTCTCTTTTTGGCTTGCTATTTTGTCAGGACAAAATGGCCAACCAGAGAGGAAAATCTGGACTAGGAAATATAGCTCCTGAAACAGCAAAGATGCAAGCAGTTAATGTCAAAGTACAAAATCTTTTTGCCTGCTTACTTGTAGAATGGCAAAAAGCCTTTGACATTATTAAAGATCGATAATAATAATAAAAATAACTCAGAAGACACAAGCAATAGAAATAACTGCAAATGAAGCTATGGAATTGTGTGAAAATTTCATTAAAAATCCAAACCCTTCTATGATATTATAAAAAGCTACCTGGCCATGTGGTTGATCAGGAAAATTGGGAATTTAAAATTTAGATCAATTCCAGAGGATGCAGAACAAGGAGATATTAAAATATTCGTAATAAGATGGTGGCATACCCTCCAATGTTCATCAGATGAAGATGGGATCATTTTTCACTCGCCCTCCCACTTTTGTATCCCATCCTTCGCAGAATATTTCCTTTCAGAAGAAGCATGAGTGACACCCACATCTGCTGCACCATCCAGAGAAAACTCCATGGGATTGGAAGTCAGTTCCTTCCAATAAAAGTAGGCTTTGCTTTGGAAAAACTGGAGAAGAGCCCAGAGACATCAGACCCCGCTATGGTCAAACTCCTTCTCCACAAGCAAGAAATTATACATTTCATTAGCCATGCCTGTTTTCCCATATCTCACTGTTAAGGAAATTAATGACATGCATTTTAATGACCATTACCTATATCAAATGGGGGGCGCCTTTTGCGTGGTCATGCACAGCCCCCCAGATCCCAGTGCAGCTCCAGGTAGTGTGGTCAGGCTTCGCCCTCCTCAGGCTGGATACCTGGAAGTCTCAGCCTATCGCCCAATCCGGCCTGGGGAGGCGTTGCCAGGATATCGGCCAGGTAGGGGCACCTTCTGCCCACACAACAGAAGGTGGATCTTACCTGTGAAGCATCAGTTGGCTCCAGAGCTTCTCCCACCCTGCCCTCTCTCAGTTAAGTCTTCTTTGCAGGTTAACCTCTTCTCCACAGGTACACAGGCACTGCTACGTCATGGTCGCTGTTGAAGGGCCGGAAAGGAATTTTCCTGCATTGACAGGTTTTGCTTTTCCGATAGCAAAACATCACAACTTTGGTGGTTTCAGGCCTTGGGCAGAATCCTTTAGTCTATCTTCCTAAAAAAAAGGGGGGGCGTGAAGCAGTGACCCACACCACCTTGCAGCGGTGATCCCAGGGTTCCCCATTAAAGAGGTCTTGAGGGGAGGCATTGGCCATAAGCCGAGAGGTTGTCATTGCTCTCCCCTCCAGTGGCGGTGAAATGGGGGGTGGACTCTCTGCTTGAACATATGTTCTCCAGAGCCAGCCCAATCCCCACACATTCTGGATAACCCTGATGTCCCCCAGATCCCCGGCTAGGGACTGGGAAGGATAAACGCCCAATGCCTGAGCCAAGGTCTCCCTACATCTGAAACTCAATAAAGTTGTAGCCAATTTTAATCCCATAGCACGTTGTCTTGAGTCATTATTCCGCTTGGGGGGTCACCTGGGGGTTGGGGAGACTCCACCTGTCCATGCAATGTGAGAGAAGCCCTTTGGCAAAAGGCCTTTGCAACATTACTCAGCTAAACAAAGGACCCAGATGTACCTACTTACGTTGGATATTTCCCCTTAGCCCTGTTTCTCTATGGATCCACCAATTTCTTGGTGAAATATCACTTTTACAAGTGGAGAGGTGAAATACTACAGAGAGCGGTGCAGCAGCTATGTCTGGCCCCTGTATCAGCCTTGGGACTCCTCCAGTCAGAGAGCAGGAAATAATTGCCAGAGCCTCCCGTCTGTGAAACTGATTCAACAAGTATGGATAATTATCCAAGCAGACTTGTCCAAAGAGCAGGTATCTATGCACATTCTGCAGAAGTGGATTCTGGAGTCAAGGTATTTGGCATTTTAAGAGAGTGGTGGGTAAAGGCAATCAGCAAGCATTATCAGGTATCTTGACAGACAGGACCCAAGCCACACTCTCAAATTCCTGATGTAGACCACCTCTTTCTGTGATGCTCATATGATGCTTTTGGGTGGTCTTTGGCTAAGGTGTGGCACAATTTCAAAAGTCTTTAAAACAGCTACACACCATCTACCCCTAACCCAAGCAAAAGTGAAGTTAAATGGTCTATCAGAAAAAATAAAGAATAAATCAAAACAGGAATTTGTCTCAAAATGGGAGGTTTTCAAAGAATATTTGAAATATAAATATAGTAGTTTAAACTCTGTTGCAGCATTCAAGGAACTTCAGTAATAGTTGCAAGTTAGACATAAGAGTTCATATATATTAAGAAAAAGTTAAATGGTGATAAAAGTGTGTATTGGCAATAAGTAATATGAAATTGAAATAAGGAATAGACAGGAGGTCGGGTCTATAGTGTTAAGACCAACTTATGTTTTATTGTTTGCTATGAAAATTTTGTGTTTATTGTTATTCCTGTGTGTAATTCTGTTGTTTTGTCTCTCTTTTTTCCTTTTCTTGCTGTATCAATAATAAAAAAGAGTAAAAAAAAAAAAAAAAAACCAACAATGGCTACACACGTTGCTCTGGGACCTCACCTCCTTGCAAGTGGGAGAAAAGCTCTGTTGAACCAAAAAATGAAGATCTTCCTTGCTTTCAATTGGTTCCTGCCTCCACTCTATCTTTTCTGACTGATAGTGAATCTAGAGAGAATTGGGCTGTAAGAGCCAAACCCCATTTTTTCCTTAGCATCATTAATCTTCAAAAAGCCTGTTTTGGCAGGAAAGAAGTCCCTCCTTCTGTCTGTGACCCTTTAACTCAGGAGTGGCTAGCCTGTGTTCCTCCAGGCGTTGTTAGACTACAGCTCCTGTCTTCCCTGACCACAGGCCATTCTAGTTAGAATCATAGAATCATAGAGTTGGAAGAGACCACAAGGGCCATCGAGTCCAACCCCCTGCCAAGCAGGAAACACCATCAGAGCACTCCTGACATATGGTTGTCAAGCCTCTGCTTAAAGACCTCCAAAGAAGGAGACTCCACCACACTCCTTGGCAGCAAATTCCACTGTCAAACAGCTCTTACTGTCAGGAAGTTCTTCCTAATGTTTAGGTGGAATCTTCTTTCTTGTAGTTTGGAACCATTGCTCCGTGTCCGCTTCTCTGGAGCAGCAGAAAACAACCTTTCTCCCTCTTCTATGTGACATCCTTTTATTTAGTTGCTAGAGCTGATGGGAGTTGTAGTTCAATAGCAGGCTAGCCAACCTGGCTTTAACTGGAGACACCAAGGATTGAAGGTTGGACTGTGTGCACCCAGGGCATAAGAACATTCACTGCCCTAGCAGAAGAGACTGTGGGTGATTTTCTATCATCAGTGGCCAAGTAGATGCCTTTGAGAAACACCTTGCCCACCTGTGATTCCCAACAACTTAACTTCAGAGGTTTAATAGCTCTGACAGTCGAGGTAGAATGTAAGCAGGACGGTTTCAAACTATGGGTCCATTAAGACCAGAACAGTCAACTTTGAATAAAAGCCATTCTCCCATATCAAAAACAGAGGCAGGAACTTACTCCCTGTCCAAACAAGCTTCTTGAAGTCATTCATTTAGAGATTATTACTGAGTGAACCAGTGTTTGAAACTGCAAAAGAAATGCTATACTCATTTAACTTAAGCATTTCACACCCAACCCAACTTTAAACCCAAGAAATGCAACAATAATAACACCCTGGGGTGGGTTTTTTATTTATTTGCCATGGTTACAGTGAGATTCTATGTCCACAGAGGTGGTATTCAAAGTCCTGGCTGGGAAAAGAAATTGTATCATTCACCAATATGATAATGAGAACGATGTTTCAGGTTGATGGCAGTCATACATCCTTCAAGTACATCAAAGAGTTTACGAAAGGAGGTGGCTGTAGCGATGAACAAAGGAGGCAGGTGCCATGCCAAAGGCATTTGGCAAATTAAAAGGTGTGAGGAGCCGACCGACATGGATGGTGATGTGGCGTGGTGTTTCTTGCCTCTGAAGACAGCTTGAGGTACTGAGGTCAGCAATGTGAGTGCAAGGAATCAACCAGCATCCCAGTGCCGACAGAGGTGGGATTATTCCTTGAACCCTGTAGACCTCCTGTTTGCCTTCAAAGCTTCCCTTGGGGTTCTTTAGCACTTGCATTGCTTAGGATAGCATTTGGAACCACAGCAGGAAAACCCACAGCAGTGGTGGAGGAAGAGGAGTGGGGGGGGACCACACCGCCCCCGGCAGCGCGATCCCAGTGGGATGCCATTGGAGCTACCCCCTGCCTGTGCTGGGTGCCATGCCCCCACAGGCGGCGTGTCCCGCCACCAGGCAGTGTGCCACGACCCAAGGATACCCACCATGCCCCTGTGGGTGGCGCACCACGCCACTGGGATGCGCGCCAGCCCTGCCCCTGCCTGCTCTCCACCCCCCAGAAGCACCAGCAGCAAGGGCGCTATAAATCAATTTCTGCATTTTAGAGGAAAGGAATACAAGAAGACCATGCGTGATATTTTGGGAGGTTTTATTAACTGCTATACATGCAGTTGGATTTTGTGACTACAGAGGAGGTATTTCAACAGATGAAAGAAAGGAGAGAGCACCTAATCCACCAAGATGAGAAAGACCATGCAACAGATACGAGATATCTCATTTCTTGCCATATAAGTTGATTTGACAGGTCAACGTTCATGCCCGTCTTATTGGGGGGCCTTGCATGATTGCTAAGAAAGCAAAGTAAACAGATGAGGAAAATGCAGGGGTGAACAAGGAGGCAGGTGCAAATTTAAGAGACAGGCACTGATGAATCTCAGGAGTCAGCCAGCATTGATGGAGTAGCAGCTCTCAACACTTCACTGAACATCTTCAGCAGCAGCCTTGCTTAGGATAGCAACAACCGGAACCACAGCCACAGGAGCCACAGCAACCGGAACCACAGCCACAACAAGGACCACAGCATCCGGAACCGCAGCCGCAAGAACCGCAGCCACCGCAGCCGCAGCCGCAGGAGCCACAGCAACCAGAACCACAACCGCAAGATCTGCAGCAGCAGGGGGAACAGCAACAGTAAGGAGAGCAGCAGGGAGAGCAGCAAGGAGAGCAGCAATTGGAGCAGCACGACATCTTAGCAATGGGGAGGGAAGACGAAGCTGAAAGAAATCAAAGGGACTTCCCATTAACCAACCTTAATGTCCTCAGACACATTAATGACACTTACTAAACGTGCTCTGCAGACCAGACCAGACTTGATTCTGGTCATAATGTTTCTCCACTCGGCTGCTCTGTATGGACATTCTGGGCTGTTCTTGTGCCCAAAGGTTTCTGCATGACATTGCATTGGCTATAAATCTCCATCCTTCAATTTGATTCACACTAGGTAATTCAGCATACTGTGCCTTGAATTTTGCTTAGCTTGGATGTCCAGGGACACTGTGCAAATTGGACAACAGCACAGACATGTTTTGTCCCCAATTCCTCAACCAGGAGTCACAGGCAAGGATGTTTCTATAATGCACCCGCCTATATAAAGGGTGAATTATTATTAAAGTATGATATGTTTTATGCATCTGTCGTGTTAGACATACAGTCTCTGGGTCTCCTTAGGCAACTCAGTGGCTTTCAAACTAAGGTGTTTCCAAAGATTGCCTGAGGACAGAGTTAAATAATTGCATGTCACCCTGAGACTATCCCACCCCCTTATGCAACCTAAGATAAGATGGGAGATGAGAAGACAGTTCTTGGGATCATCCTGGATGCTCTCATAGTAAAGCAGGGCATGTTATAGTCAACTAGTTAAATAATCTTATATGAACCTCCTTAGGACCATAAAGGCATCAAGAAAGAGAGAAGTTTGATCCAGTTCCTACTGCAACTTAAACTGATCCATACTTCTCAAAGCGGTAGGCAAACTGACATGGAGCCGCTGTATGGAATTTGCACTTCTCCAAATTTTACAATATAGTTCTCTAACCAAGTAATGCATATCAAAATCGTATATGTTGCCTTAAAATGTACATAAAAATGCACATATTAATGGAAATAATAGGCAAAAAAGAGTAATTAGGCAAAATTGCATGTAAATTAAGAAAAGAATGCTGCAGAAGAATTTTCACAAGCAATTTACAAAGCAAACTGGAAACCTTAAAAACTGAATTTAGGATTATGCTTAGAGTAGACCCATTGAAATCAATGGACCTAAATCATGACCATTAATTGCAACTCGTCTACTCTGAGTAGAACATATTTTGACACTGCCCTCAGATTTGTCAGCAAAAATAAAATCAAAAGTGTGAGCTCTGTTCTCCTGCAATCAAGAAAAAAAGAATAGATACGTAACTGGGACAGAACTTACAGGTTCAGAAGTAGGAGTTGGTGTGTGGGTATTGGATCCAATGAGTGAGTGAAGAACTCCTGGATGGTGGACCTTTTTATACAGCTGGCCACATCCTTCCCCCCAAAAATGAGGCACTACTCAAGAATGATGAGGTCTTCATTAATCCTCAGTGGTTGGCTTCTACCACACCATTAGGTAAAGGTAAAGGTACCCCTGCCCGTACGGGCCAGTCTTGACAGACTCTGGGGTTGTGCGCCCATCTCACTTAAGAGGCCAGGGGCCAGCGCTGTCCGGAGACACTTCCGGGTCACGTGGCCAGCGTGACATCGCTGCTCTGGCGAGCCAGAGCCGCACACGGAAACGCCGTTTACCTTCCCGCTGGTAAGCGGTCCCTATTTATCTACTTGCACCCGGAGGTGCTTTCGAACTGCTAGGTTGGCAGGCGCTGGGACCGAGCAGCGGGAGCGCACCCCGTCGCAGGGATTCGAACCGCCGACCTTTCGATCGGCAAGTCCTAGGCGCTGAGGCTTTAACCCACAGCACCACCTGCGTCATTATCCTGTGCCTAATGCTTGACTGTGTTCCAATCCTTCATTTTAAAATGCATGTGATATATTTTCTAGTAGTAACACTGTAATTCTTACCCTGTCCAAATAGGGCACTTATGGGATTGCTTCCAAATCCAATGAGGTTGAGATGAATCGTCATCATATGAATTTATTCCTGTGATATAATGCCTAAGGATTTTAGTTTTTCAACTATGTACTTGGAGGCATGGAAAATGGAAATCTTCCTTCCTTCCTTCCTTCCTTTCTTCCTTCCTTCCTTCCTTCCTTCCATAGCACATGTAAAGGTATTTTACATGCTGAGACCCTATCTGCTTGCAGACTGTCTCACCAAAGGGGTGCATACTCTAGTTATCTCCTGCTTGGATTACTGCAATGCGTTCTACGTGGGGCTACATTTGAAAGTGACCCGAAAACAGAACGCGGCAGCCAGACTGGTGGCTGGGAGTGGCCATCGACACCATATAACACCGGGCCTGAAAGACCTACATTGGCTCATTGGCTCCCAGTACGTTTCCGAGCACAATTCAAAGTGTTGGTGCTGACTTTTAAAGCCCTAAATGGCCTCGGCCCAGTATACCACCATACCATACCATATTCGTCTCCACCCCCATTTTTCTGCCTGGACACTGAGGTCCAGCTCCAAGGGCCTTCTGGCGGTTCCCTGCCTGTGAGGTTACAGGGAACCAAGCAGAGGGCCTTCTCAGTGGTGGCGCCCGCCCTGTGGAATGCCCTCCCATCAGATGTCAAGGAAATAAACAACTATTTGACTTTTAGAAGACATCTGAAGGGAACCCTGTTTAGGAAAGTTTTTAATGTTTGATGTTTTATCATGTTTTTAATATTCTTTGCTGAGCCGCCCAGAGTGGCTGGGAAAACCCAGCCAGATGGGCGGGGTATAAATAAATTTATTATATTATATTATATTATATACTCTTATAAAACTGCAGGTTTTTACAATAATCCTGCCAATGTTCTTATCTCTTACAGTTCGTTTGTCAATCTTCAATAAGCCATTTCCATTCTTGTATAAAAAGTCTGCTATCTTGATTTATTTTCTTTTTTTCTGGTAACTTTCGCCATTTCTGGGTATTCCATAAGTTTTTGCATCCATTCTCCTTTCGTCGGGACTTCTTCTTTCCATTTTTGGGCAAATAACATTCTTGCCGCTGTAGTTGCATACACGAATAAATTTCTATACGGTTTGGCTAGTTCTGTCCCTAAACAAATGTCAGGTATGTTGAGCCTGGGGAAATATGAGAAGGCCAGATGACATCAGGGGCCATGGCCTCAGGTGCAGACTTTTGAAGAGGGTGTGAAGCATATGGCCCCAGCAAGAACCCCCATGGCTGTGTGGCCCAGCGCTTGTCTCCTGGCATCAGAAGAACCAACACTCGAGGAGAGGAACACGGGGCCATGTCATAATGGGGGCACCAGCGTGGGGTGCCTGGTTCATGTCCGCCAAGTACTATGCTGCCTAGCCGGGCATGTTGGGATATTCTGTTCCACCTTAAGAACAGACGTGCGGATTGTTGCATGTCACATGCCTGTTTACATTCCAGCACAGCTTGCTGGGAACTTCCGTTTTGTGTATAGCTTTTGCTGCCTTGCTTTCGGATACGAAAGGGATCAGACATGTTTTCCTTATGTCCTGATGTATGTTGAATAAACTGCTTGTAAATATGCTCATACAGCCTCTCCTGCCAGTTCTGTTATCTCTGCTGATTAGAGCGTGCCCTAGCTTTTGAAGTTCGGGTCGCTGATTCATGCTGCACCAAGGACTGGAGTTCGTCCGGTACACCGGCTGGTGGGATAGAGCCATCTGCGGGCTTGCCAATTGCCCCCGCTTCCTTGGTTGTATGCCAACAGGGCTCCCCCCTGTGTGGTACTGCGTGGCCCCACTTGGCTTCGTTGTGGGGCAGGGGCACTACGTGGCTACAGGAGGTCCCTCCCCCCCCCCCCAGTAATAAAAAGCCTTGGATCAAAACAAGATAATCCCATTCAACTCAGCCTAATTGTTTATAAAGCAATCCCATAAGTGCCCCTTTAATAATGGCCGGGAATTACAGTGTTTCCAAAACATAGTTTTAATCACATCCCTTTTCAAAATGAAGGTTACGAAGACAGTCAGGGATCACATGCAGGATGTTTGGTGTGTGGCAGAGGTCAGCGTCACGGGTTAATGAAAACCTTGCCATTTTTGAGCAGTGCCTCATCGCTTGTGGAATGGCACCACTGATATATAAAAGGTCCACCACCCTGAAACTCTTCACTCACTCGCTGCATCCAATATCCACACCTGCATTCCTACCACCTGACCAAGGTAAGTTCAGTTCTAATGTTTGTTTGCACTTACTGTGTTCTCAGTTGCAAAGGAGCTAATGTCTTGAGCAGGTAGTTCAGCTAGCAGCACCCCAAATTGGCCTGGATTCTTTCAGAGTTTAAGGTCCGAGCACCTTGCCTGCCATATTTTCACTCAGAGGAACTGCGATGGTCCAAAGTTAAAGATTTTATGGTGGACTTGTAAAAGGGTAAAAGAGTATTGGGAAATGATCCATAATGAATTGGGGAAAAAAGTTTAAAAGTACTCCCCACCCCCTCCCCAAACCAGAGTCCTTTCTGTTGGGGATAATTCAGACTGAAATTCCCAGGTGTCAAAAAGGGTTATTTACATATGCTACTACTGCGGCTGGTGTTTTGTTAGCCCAAAAATGGAAAATGAGTGAGATTCCAAGAAGATAATATGCAGAACTTGCAGACTTAACATATAGAATAGGAGAACAAGAAGAACATACGTTTAAAGGAGGTTGGAAAATGTTTATTGAATATATGGGAAATAATTGCGTACAGCTGAATACGTTGGCACCATTAAGAGAATAAGTTATGATGGATGCAATAATGGAATACTGAATGGTACAGTTTTTGTAAAATGTGCAGGGATTTATGATATGCAAAATGAACCACGGAAAGAGAAGAATGAACGTCATTGATACCTTAAGGATGTAAAATGAGTATTTTAAATTGTAAAGCAGAAAAATTAATGAGAAAGAGAGACAGAGAGATAAAGTTAAAGGTTTTAAAAAGCTGGGAAGCATTCTCTTCTGTTAGTCAGTAAAACAGATGGCAGGGGAACTCAGGTCTTGATCAGATAGCCCAGCAATTCCTGCACACAAAATGAGAAGTGTTCCAATATTTTATAGTGAAACAAGAATCCAGAGTCTAGTCCAGACAGGTCACTTGATTAAAACTGTCAGGACATTAGCTTTTTGCTGAGATATTGCATGTGAATCTTCACGTTATGTAGTGGAAAGGCTCACCAAATGGAGAAACATTATCTACATGGGTTCCCTTAATGCAGAACATAAGGCGTATTTAAGAGGTCTGAATATGCAGTGCTCAGTTAACAGCGAATCCCTTAATTTCCTGAAGCTCCAACACACCTCTCCACCTCCACCTCAAATGTCGTGCTGTTCCAAGTGTGGCTGCTCCCCCTGTTGTTGCAAGCAGTGTTGCTGTTCCCCCTGCTGCGGCTGTTGCAAGCAGTGCTGCTGTTCCCCCTGTTGCAGTTCTGGTTGTTGCGACTCTTCCTGCTGTGGTTGCTATCCTAAGCAGTGCAAGTGTTGAATAACCTCAATAGAAGACTTCCATGCAAACAGGAGTCTACAACTGGTGGTCCAAGGAATCATTTTGCCACACATGAGCTCCGGGTTCAAGGGCTGCTGGTTGACTCCTTGCACTCAAAGTGCTGAATTCTCAAATTCTCTTTCTATAACTTCCTTATTACATCCTAACTTCTGTCTTCCTCTCATCTTCTCTGTTTGATTCACTTGCATGTTCTCTCATGACCCATCTCTAACAAGGCATTTCAAATACCGTAATGCCATCTTGACCATCTCAATGTGTGTGACTCTCTATTTACTCTCTATGCTTTGCTTCTAATTCTTCTGCTGTTGTAGAATGTAACTGCCTGCATGACGACCAATAAAATAGTGAACTATAGACTTGGTTTCTTTCTTCCCTTAATGTAGGGCCAACAGAAGGATACTGCTACAGCTCAATGTGTACAGCCAACACGTTTGCTTTGCATGCAGTCCATACCTACATGCTAGCCTATTGTGTGCCATGGATGTGCTCACCCACGGGGCTATGTCCTTTCCCCAGTATTTTATGCGCAGATGGAGGTAAGTGGTATTCCATAAATGACTCAAGCAGGGTACATGTCCTTCAGCTGGCGATATCAGGGCTTGAGATCTGTTAGCATTGGTGAACAACAAACCATGGCTGGATAATGTCAGACCATCTAGGCCAGCGATTCTCAACCTGTGGGTCCCCAGATGCTGTTGGACTACAACTCCCATCATCCCTGAGCTCTGGCCTTACTAGCTGGGGTTATGGTAGTTGTAATTCAACAACATCTGGGGACCCACAGGTTGAGAAAGGCTGATCTAGGCCTCTCTGGTTGCCCACCAGGAGTCTCTCCTCACAATACCTCCACTCAAACAGCCTCTTTCCCCAAGAGACACCCCTTTCAACCCACAATTGATGTTTTTGCATGGGTGGGATGTTTTCTTGAACTTTGATCACACCTCAATGGAGGATAGAAAAGGGGTGTGTTGATATGTATAGAGGTTGTTGTTGTTGTTGCTTTTGCTCTTGCTCTTATTATTTCTATACAGTACCACCCTTCATCTGAGGATCATGGAGTGATTTACAATAGAAAAACACAAGGATATGCAACATAGTATCCAAAAAACCCAACCAACCAACCCCTTCTACAGTTTAAAAGACCATATATTGTTTAATTAGCCAAAGGCCTGGGAGAAGAGGATTTCCACCCCCTCTGGTGTCTAAAGATATGTAATGAAGGCACCAGATAAGCTTCCCTGAGGAGAGCATTCCACTGAATTGAATTAAGTGCCCACTACTGACACAGGACCTCGGGAATTTTGCCCAGGAGAGAAGGAAGCCGCCAAGGTTCCAAACTTCTGCTTTAACTGATGGGGCTACTGCAATCTCCCACATCTTGAGGTGAAAGAAGGCAAGAAGACGATGTATATGCTTTTGATTTATTTATTAGCTTCCATGTATACATTTAGATTTTGTATCCACAGCTATTCAGAAAAAGGAAAGGAAAAAAGGAGAACATCCCATCCACCAAATATGAGAAAGATTATGCAACAGGCATGCCTCCTGGAAGGACGATGAAGTGAAATAAAGAGGATGTGAGAATAAACCAGGGCTGATCAGTGGAGGCAGGTGCGAACGTAAGGCACAAAGATGAGTGAATCGAAGGCATCGGCCAGCACCGAGGAGATAGCAGCGCTCAACACTTCAGAGGTTCCTCAGCACCAGCATTGCTTGGGATAGCAGCAACTGGAACCAGAGCCATCAGAGCCTTGAGAACCGCAAGAACAGCAAGAGCCACAAGATCCACGAGAGCTGCCGCAAGAGCCGCTGGAACCACAAGAGCCGCTGGAACCGCTGGAACCAGAACCACAGCAGGGGGAGGAACAGCAGCATGGGCAGCAGCAACAGCATGGGCAGCTGTAGCACTTGCAGCAGCAAGGACAGCAGCAGCACTTGCAGGAGCAGGGACAGCAGCAGCAATTGGAGGAGCACGACATCTTGGCAATGAAGAGGGAAGGCGGAGCTGAAAGAAATCAAGGGGTTTCCCATTTAACCAACCGCAACGTCCTCAGGCGTATTAAAAAGCACATGAGATGCATGCCCTGCTTTAGGAAGACCAGCAGAGACTTGCCGTTGACATGTTTTCATTCCCGGTGAGCCTCCAAGTGCATTTTGATTGCTCATGTTGCAATTCTGCTTAGCTGTGATATTGCCCTATGCACCTCTGCCCTTTTACTTGATTACCCGTGACAATCCAGAGTGCTGGGTGTCAATCTCTGTTCAGGCTGGCTGCCCAGAGCCATTTCAGCAATAGCACAGCAGGTCTTTCATGAACTCTACTGTCTGCCGAGAGCCACAGACCATGCTGCTTCTCTCATGAACGTAAGTGTTTAAAGGGTGAGTAATATTCCAGTATTATCACTTTAGACTGATCTCAGGTGTATCTTCACTACACATTGCATCAAGTATTGTAATGCTTAACAAGAACTCATCAGAGCCTCTTTTGACATTAGATCTCAGTGTATCTGAGAGGATTGTCTCCGAGCCCATAAAGTCCTATAATGCATCAAATGGCATGCTTGGTCGGGGGGGGGGGGGGGGGGAAATGGACTACTTTAGATTCTTCGCAAGACAATATTCAGCATTTTTTCCAGTTCTACTAGCTGAAAGAATCCAAGCCTTAAGGCAAGCTCAATTTGTGTGAATAAATGCACATTTTGGATAAAACAATGTATGTCCAAAAGACCTATTTGAGATATTAGATCCTTTGCATGCAAGAGAGATCAGAATTTGCATCTATACAATTAGTCTTTCCTCCAGCCACATCTCCTCAGGTATCCCTGTGTAAGATAATATTGGTAATATTTGGTAATATTTCTTACCAAGAATATGGTAATATTTCTTGGTAATATTTCTTACCAAGAAGGGGATAAACAGAAAGGCAGTGCAAATGCAAAACCAGAGTTGCAAGAGTACCTCCTCGAGACCTTCGCTTCCCTACAAACAAGGACAGACCCAGAAGGAATAAGCACTGGAACAGAGCTCACCTTATTCAGTAGCAGAGTTTGTTGTGGATGTTGGATCCAATGAATGAGTGAAGGACTCCTGGATTGCGGGTCTTTTTATAGAGATCTGTGCATCCTTTCCCAAGTGATGAGGCACTACACAAGAATGACGAGGTCTTCATGTGCTGTCCTCCACAACACCATCATCCGGTGCGTAATCCTTGATTGTGTTCATATCCTTCATTTCGGAATGTATGTTATTAAAGTTATTGTGCAGTAATAGCACTGTAATTCTCCATCCTGTCCCAAAGGGGGGGGGGCTTTATTATTTATTTTTTAAATTTGCAGACCACTCTTCATCTGTAGATCCCAGTGCAGTTCACAGCATCAAGAAACATGGTAAAACATAAACATTTATAGTGTTTTATTTTTATTTTTTAAAAAAACCCAATTATGTTGAGGATAACAGACGTCATGTGCATTTCTCCCTTAGAGACAGAGCCTAAGGGTTTTGTTTTATAAGATTATTACCTTTTCTGCTTTATTGCCCTGTGTGAGATATATAAAAAAGTATTTTTTTATAACGATTTAAAGCCACTCTTGTAAAAGCTTTTAGTGTTTTCCTCATGATTTGTAGAGATGGAGCAAAAAGAGAGGTCTGTGAAACTGGGGTGGTCTCCTGGATTTTTTGGGTGTGCGATTTTGTTTTTTAAAGTAATGCATAGGAAGTTGATTATTCATTGTGACAGCAACATTTTTCTCTGTCATTCCAGAGTGGAGAACCACAGGGCAGTGGGCCTAATTAGATCAACTGTGGGTTCCAATTCAGCTCGAAGGACCTTTCTCTCCAATCACACATATGTGTCGCACACATGACACCACAATCAGGTAAAAATGCACCTGCCAAAGCACAATCAGAAGCCTTAGGGGGGCAAGAGAGCCTTGAAGTCATCTCAGATCAGCAGATTACTGATGACAACAAGGCTATGGTGCAGTGGACTAGATTCTGATCAAGAGATAGGAAGATACGTCAATTTCAGTTTCTCTCCCTTTGCATATATCCATTTGCACATACAGTATTGAGTAAGGGCTGTAGCCCAGTGGCAGAGCACATGCATTGTAAACATAACACATACCGCTTAACTGCCCATCCAGTTTGGGGCAGCTGTGCTCTTGCACAGGTCATGTAGCTTATCTTCTCCTAGATGGGCTACCTTTCAGGTTGGAGAACCCCATCTGCCTAACACTTCCCTCTAGAGGACATACAAAAACTGCCTTCTTGTCCATTGGGCCCACTATTAACCTTGTCCACTCAATGTGGCAGAGCCTGTTTTTGCACGCAGGAGAAGTCCCTAAACCCACTGAGGGTTTACGGCTCATTGTATACACTCACCTGGTTTAGCTGGCCAATCTTCACCATTCATGGAGTGTGGCTGCTGTCGCACACTGATAGCTTCTAGGGGACATAAATGGGAGCTGAGTGCGGGGTGGGGACCTAAGGTGAATAAACTATGCCATAAGGATCAAGATGATAGAGAGACAAGACCTGTGGAGTGTTAATGCTGTGTGCCCCGCGGGGCCACCAGGTGGCGTGTTGGAAGATGGCCGACAATAACATCTCTCTGACCCATACGAGATAATTAAGGGGCTGCTATGGGAAGTATGCAGCCTTCCCTCCCCCCCAGGATGTTGGGGGACCCTGTCTTGCCAGCGGTGTTCACAATGCACCCCCTGATCCAAGAGATGGGGGTGCCAAACACTTGGCACGAGCCCTCGGTGAAGTCAGCTCTTCCTGACGCCGATTCCAATTAGCGCGTGCTGGTTGCTTCAGCTCGGAATTATAATTGGAAACATACGATTGGAAAGGAAGCTGAAGCACATACATCAAGTAAAGCTCGAGATAAGGCTGCTGATTAATGGATCTCTGTGACCAGGAGTGACGGACGGATAAGTAAATCTTCTGATGAATCACCACTAGGAGACTGTATGTTTGGAATGAAGGGGGGGGTGGAGGAAAAAACATTTTTTTCTTTACACAATGTGATATTAATAACCCTTCACCCCAGAAAGAAATAAGATCATCGCGTTTTTATCAATCATAAGCAGGATTTTAAGAACTGTGTGGGGATGGATTACAACAGGAGAGAAGACTGGTGAACGGTGAGAAAGAGGAAATTTTTTATGACGCAGTTAAAAAATGGCGTCTCGCCAAGACAGGCTTGCCGGAGAAAGAAGGATAGGGGGGAGGAGAATCAGGATCGTTCGAAAGAGAAGGAGTGCTGGAATGCAAGTTTGACCTGACAGAGCCCCCTGATTTGTTTGATATATCTGGCTAGCCTGAGGAAAAATAAAGGACAGACCGAAGGTTAACTTTGTTTATGGAAGCGTCAAACAGAGGCTGTCCCTGAGAGAGATAGTTTTTGAAGAGTACAAAACCCACACAGAGAGGCCAGTTTTCAGTCTGCTTGTGAGAACCATCAGAGATCGCAAAGAAAGGAATATATGATAACAACAAGATGAGAAAGAAAGTAATAAAGGACTATCCGGATCGAACTGGATCGAACTGTCTAATTAAAGCAGTAAAATATGTGATGCCTGGAGTTATCCGGAATTTTGGACTCGTGCCGAGCTTGATGTATGGGTATCCTTAACAAAATGTGGCTGTATAATTTGGAACTAATGTGATTTGAATAATGTGATGTGATTGGCCTGTTAATAAAAATTATTTTAAAAAAAATGCTGTGTGCCCTGCAATCCCATGCTGAGGTAGTAGTAGTTGTTGTTTAGTTGTCTTAGTCATGTTCAACTCTCTGTGACCCCATGAACCACAGCATGCCTTGGAAACTCTCACTTTCTTCTCAAATCTTCTCCTTTTTTATGTCCATGGAGTTTTCTTGGCAAAATACTGGAGTGGTTTGCCAGTTCCTTCTCCAAGTGGATCACATTTAGTCTAAGCTCTCGGCTATTACCTGTCCGTCTTGGGTGGCCCTGCACGGCATAGCTCATAGCTTCTCTGAGTTATTTAAGCCCCTTCGCCACGACAAGGCAGTGATCCATGAAGGGGCTGAGGTAGTATATATGGGTAAATAAAGCCTTATGTTCTAATGACACCATAGTCTCCAATTCAATTCAATTAACAGTCTTCAGTTGAGGAAACTGAATGTTTGGTAAGCAGTAGAACCCATGAAGTCTCTCACAGCTCTCCAAGAGTAGCTCTCCAAGATATTAGATGGAGGGACTTCGTCCCTGCTAAGATGTCTTCCATGCAATCATGGAATCATCCAAGCAGAGTTTCTGGAGAATGAACCTGGAACATCATGTGCTCTGCCACTGACGTAAAACACTTTCTTATTATTTTATGCGCAATGAAAGGTCACTAGCCAAGGATTTGGCTATTGGCCTTTCCCAGCCTGATAGCCCTTTGGAAGCCAGTGCTTGATGGTGTTACTTTCCACATGAAAATAATATTATTCATTGATTTATATTACCTACCGCCATCTTACAGCAGAGAAATACAACATAACTGAGCACTGTGGTTTGGATTTTTTATATATATCTGCCATCTATACTTTTAGTAAACAAGAGAGGTACTCAAATGCATGAAAGGGAAGAGAGAGTGTTGCATCTTCCAAAATGATGAGCCTTTCAGATGTACAACAAGCACTTCTCCTTCTCAAGCACATCAAAGGGAACTAAGGAGAAGGTGAGAAGAATATATATATATATATATATATATATATATATATATCATCAAAGGAGGCAGGTGCAATGCTTAAGGCACTGAACTTGGGAAATTAATGAGTGTCAGAAGTCAGCAAGCACTGATGGTGGAGGTGGTGGTGTGGAGTAATTTGTCAGGCTGACAGCTCCCTGTTTGCACTGAGAGCTTGCCTTGGGGTTCTTCTGCACTTGCATTGCTCGGGATAGCAGCATTTGGAGCAGCCACAATAACCAGAACCACAGCGGGGGGCGGGGAGCAGTTTGCAGCAGCCACCACAGCAACAGGAGGAACAGCCACACCTGGAACAGCATGACATCTTTGTGACGGGCAGGAAAGGCAGAGCTGAAGGAAAGCAAGATCTTCCCTGTGAACCAACCACAGAGCACTCAGACATAGATATCACACATAAATGTTTAGCCGCATGGGGAGCAGCATATATGCTGGTTTTCATCTAATGTTTCTCCAGTCATAAATAAATACATAATAGGATAAGCTAGATCCGTGGTTAGGCAAAGAATCATGGACATAGAGAGACAACAGCACTGTACAAGGGTCCCTGATTATAAAATCATAGAAAACAGGATATACGTAGCCGCTCCAGCAACATATCTCTATTTCCTCGCATCCAGAAATGCAAGCTCAGCTTTGCCCTCACCGGTTCTGGAAGGCTCCTATAGAAGAGTCCCGTACACACAGAGACTTTGCGCCTACCCATTAGGGGAAATAGGAAGCCCCAAACATATATTTTTTAGATGTCCTTTTTATGTTGAGATCCGTAGAGACACCATTGATCCTTTGCTGAAGAGGCTTGCCGATCTTTCAGACAAGTCTAAACTTCATTCTCTCCTCTTAGGCAAAGATCACAAGACGACCTGGCTGGTAGCCAGATTCTGCGCCCAGATTTGTAGGCACAGATCTTCCTCTAGAATAAAATAGCTTACTAGGGAAATGCTGAAGTCGCTCTTTGGAGTGCCTCAGGGTCAATTTTTTATGGTAGCCCAAATCTCAGTTGTACGAGTGTATGTATATATCTCAATTTTAACTCATGAACTATTGAGGCAATCTGCTCTGTATATTTTATCTTTTTGAACACTGTTTTTATTGTGTTATGTTATGTGAGCTGGTCTTTGACCGTAATAAATTATCTATCTAATACATAATCGGATAGAGAGGGGTGGGCAATGGGGGAGAAATTTAATTCACATTTAAAGGGAAAGCTTTCAAATTGCTTCCCTTCAGGAAGCAATATGTGAATTGAAACACAGCCGCTCTTCAAAATGTGTGCCTCTCTGAATGTTGCAGTGCAGTGCTCCAGTAAATAAACATGTACGAAAAATGCACATACAAGGCTAAGGTTTTCATAAAAATGTGCCTATTAGTAGAAAATAACATACAAAAATAATTGTATTAGAGAGGGATTCTTTCCCCAAAATGTGTATATTAGGATAAATTTGATGATGAATTCACCAAGAACTTAAATAAAAGAAAAAAGAAACAAACTGATGTAGGAATGTGGAGAACTGGAAATAAGATTAGAAAATTTTTTGATCTGGAGAGAATTTTAAGTTGACAGTCAACCATCCTTGGTTCAGAGTCCACTGTATCTCAGGCTTGCTGTCAGATGACATCAAGTCTCTCTTGCCAAGGAGCAACTGAAAGCCACTTAAGGGTCCAAAAATGCCTCTTGTTTTGTTATGCTGAAGGACAGAGAAGTGTGTGCAGAACAGGAATAATGAAGTTTAAATGAAGATTTAAAGACAAAACTGCCACATTTCCTCCTCCTCAAAGGGTACGTGAATCAAAATGCAGCCGTCCCTTGAAATTCAAATTTCTCTGAGTCTTGCAGTGCATTTCTCCTGTTAAGAAATGTGTGGGTAGGAATGGATATAGTAATCTAGGAGAGAGAAAGACCATCATATTAATAAAATGAATTTGCAGATTTGTGTTTATGGACAGAAATTCACTGATTAAGGTTCATGAGAAATTATTTTAAAGAGAAAGATGTGGAAATGAACATAAGATTAGAAAAATAGAGAAATAGAGGGCATTCCAACTGATGTATCCTTCTACCCTTGAATCCATAGGACCCAATTCCTAGAAGTCTTCAGCCCCCCAATAAAACATTTGAGGGGGCCCCAAAAGTTGATGTGCTTTGCCATTCAAATAGTGTCCATGCACCATGTCATGTGATTGATTATGCAGGGCAGGGCTTACCCCCCCCCCCCAATATTTTATTCAAGTTGGCATCCCTGCATGAATCATCAATCAGTTTATGTACCACAGGCTTGCTGTCATCACTCATCAGATGAACTGAGATTACCTCAAGCAACTCTGGCCTAGGAACCATTGTAAACCCCAAGGCTTCTGATTTTGTTTTGACAGCTGTGCTTCCTCTTGATTTTGAGGTCATGTGTGGGGCAGGTGGATGAGGTTGGGGGGGGGGGAAGGTCCCATGGGCTGAACTGGAACACATACTTAACCTAATTAGCCCCACAGTCATGTGGTTCCCTGTTCTTGGATAGCTGAGAAAAATTGTCACCATACGCCATCATCCTCCAATGCGTCACTTTGAAGAAGAATCTCCCCTCACATCAGAACTCACACTGAACTTCAGAGACCCCTCCTTTTGCTCTACCTCCACAAATTATGAAGAAAAAAAGAGCTAAACCTTAAACAAGATTGGCCTGGAGTCACCATCCCAAGTGCTTTATTATGCTATGGAGGGTAGTAAAAAAAAAAGGTAATAATCTTAAACAAAACAAAACAAAATACTTAGGCTCTGGATCTCAGAGACAAATGCATACAAACTCCATTCATCTTGACATAATTGTTCTTTAAGGCAGCCCTATAAATGCCCCCTTTGGACAGGATGGAGAATCACAGTGTTAGTTACTGCAAAATAGCTTTAATCACATACACTCAAAAATGAAGGGTAGGAACACAGTCCAGGATTACGCACCGGATGATGGTGTTGTGGAGGACAATATTTGGAGACCTCGTCATTCTTGTGTGGTGCCTCATCACTTGGGAAAGGATGCACAGATCTCTATAAAAGATCCGCAATCCAGGAGTTATTCACTCACTCGTTGGATCCGATAATCACAACAAACTCTACTACAGGTGAGCCCCATTCCAGTTTTGTTCATTTCTTCTGTGTCCTTATTTGAGGGGAAACAAAAGTTATTGAGGTAGTGTTCTTGCAACTCTGCTTTTGCATTATTATCATTGTTCTTCTTGATATTTTGATATTTTGATATCTTGCCCTTTGAGGAGATCTTGCTAGAGGGAAGCATAATTGTACAGATTCCAATTCTAACCCAAGGTTCCTCACTGGAGCAAGGTGGTTTGAGTATATTACATCAATCCTGGCCCAACTGTACTCACTATCAGTTAGTTTCTGGGTCCAGTTCAAAGTGCTGGCTTTAAAACTTTAAATGTCTCAGGACTGCAGCACCTCAGAGACCACCTCAGGGCCAGATTTAGGTTTGATGAGGCCCTCAGCTACTGCAGGTAATGGGGTCCCTTTATATGTCCAGCTGTCGCTGTTTTTTGTGTTGAATATATGCTATATGGTAATTTATAGGTATCTAAAGCCATTTGCACGTGTTGCCATGCAACCATTCCATGCAGAATATAGGCACCCTATATACAGAAAGAAGCAAACCAGTGATATTTTAGGGAGCAGGATAGCAGGCGAGGCCCATTACTTACATCATAGGAGCCTACACAACACAAAACACTGTTGCTGCATGTAGGTTTTATTTTATTTGTTTTTTTATCTTATATTTTGGAAATGTACATCCAGTTGTTTGTTCCTTTAATTTTTTTTTTTTTGGGGGGGGGCAAGAGAGCGGGGCCCTAAGCAATAGCTTGTTTAACTTTTACGTAAATCTGGCACTGCACCACCGGCCCCAATTTGAACTGACTCAGACCATGCAATCATGATCTGAGGTCCTTCTTTGTGTTCCCTCTCCAAGAGGCACCTGGAGGATGACAACACAAGAACGGTCCTTTTCTAAGTTGGTTCCCCATTTGTGGGATGCTCTCTGTTGAGAGACTTGCCAGATGCCTTCACTACATATCTTAAGGGACCAGGCAAAAACGTTTCTCTGTAGCCAGGCCTTTGGCTGATTAAACGTTATATGGCCTCTTAAACGGGTTTGTTGTATAGGGGTTATTTGATTGTTTCTGTTTTGTTATGTATTCCCCCCCCCCCCCCATTTTGTATTTTTATGCTGTGAACCACCCTGTCGTCTTCAGATGAAGGGGGTATACAAATTTAATGAATAAAAATTGAACAAATAAAGCTACAATGCTCTAGATTGCCTGCGAACAATCAAGTAGAAAGGTAGAGGTAACGTAGCCAGGACAATATTGAACCCAAGCAAAAGTGAAGTTAGATAGTTTATCAGAAAAAATAAAGAACCAATCAAAACAGGAATTTATCTCAAAATGGGAAGTCTTCAAAGTTTATTTGAAAAACAGCTACAGTAGCTGAAACTCTGTCGCAGTGTTTGAATAACTTTAGTAGTAGATTTAAGAAAGATCTGAAATCTAAGATGAATCAATAATTAGTTAATTTAAGTTAATTTAAGATAAAAACGTGTATTGGCAACAAATGATAGATAATCGAAATAAGGAATGGACGGGAGGTCGGGTCTATATTTATATTTAAAAAAAACAAAACCCAAGCAAAAGTGTAATAACAAAAAATGCACTTCTAGGATCGCTGAGATGGGAGGGCAGTATTTGAAAATCCTGTCACTGTTGGTCTTCCTAATACAGAGCTTGTATCTAATGTGTTTCTAATATGTCTGAGGACATTGTGTTTGCTTAATGGGGAATCCCTTGATTTCTTTCAGCTCCGCCTTCCTTCTCCGTTGCTGAGATGTCGTGCTGCTCCTGTTGTGGTTGCTCCCCCTGCTGCTGCAGCTATTGTCCTTGCTGCTGCTGCTGTCCTTGCTGCCCCTGCTGCTGCCCCTGTTGCTGCTGCCCCTGCTGTGGTTCTGGTAGTAGTGGCTCCAGCAGTGGCGGTTCCTCTTGTTGCTGCCCTAGGCAAGGTGGCTCCAGCAGTGGCGGTTCCTCTTGCTGCTGCCCTAGGCAAGGTGGCTCCAGCAGTGGCGGTTCCTCTTGCTGCTGCCCTAGGCAAGGAGGCTCCAGCAGTGGCGGTTCCTCTTGTTGCTGCCCTAGGCAAGGTGGCTGCAGCAGTGGCGGTTCCTCTTGTTGCTGCCCTAGGCAAGGAGGCCCCAGCAGTGGCAGTTCGTCTTGCTGCTGCCCTAGGCAAGGTGGCTGCAGCAGTGGCGGTTCCTCTTGTTGCTGCCCTAGGCAAGGAGGCCCCAGCAGTGGCAGTTCGTCTTGCTGCTACCCTAGCCAAGGTGGCTGGTGCTGAAGAAATTCAATCTTGAGACCTTCTGCCTGATCAGCACTGTCTGATGCCTCGAATCCACCAGTGCCTAAGTGTTACATTTGCACCTGCCTCCTTGTTGAACCCTAAGTTCTTCTCATCTTCTCTTTACTTTACATGAGTTCTCTTTATCATAGGATCATCTCTCTTTCCTTTCTTCTCTTTGAATCGCTCCTCTGCAGATACAAAATCTAACCAAATTCACAGCAAGTAATATAAATCCCAAAGCATCTATGTCATCTTCTTGCCTTCTTTCACCTCGATACGTGGGAAATTGCAGTAGCTTCATGAAGTAATGCAGAGGGTTGCGACCAAGGGGTCTTCATTCTATTTTGAGCAAAATCTCCGAGGTTACGTGGACAGCCTCAGAGGCAAAAGTGAGCAGAACAATGGACGCAAATGTTATCTATATTCAGGAGGCTGGTTTCTACACATATCCACACAAACACTGATCTCAGGCAGGCAAGCAAGCTCTGATAAGAATTAATGAGTCACTGGCAGTTTTATGTACGTTTATTTACAATTTACATCCAGAGAGCAGCTCTGGGCCTACCGCCATTAGCTAAGACTTGGTCACTCTGATTCTCCGCCCCTGTCGCAACACTAGGGCGCCAAAGTCCAGTCCTTCCTCTTTTGTACTTCCATCGCATCTTAATCCTTTCAGCTCTTCTGGTTCGAGGAGAAGGTGGGTGAACTGCCCCCCCCCCCCCCGCCGACTACCAAACGACAATTCCTCCAAACACTGTCTCCCTCCTGGTTGCATAGCAGCCCCCTCAATGACGTCTATCTCCTCCCCTTCCTCTGCCTGTGAGCTCTCCAAGTTTAGGAACTCTTGATAAAGGGGGGTCAAACTAACCCACTCCTGCTCTGTCTGTGGCTGTAATCTTTCACTTCTAGAGTCAGACTCTGGCTCCCTTTGTACTGTCAATCCTTCATCTCCAGAGTCTGACTCTTCCCAGGTGTTCGATTCAGCCACATCCCCGACACATCTCTATCCTCAACTGAAGCAAAGAAGAAGCATTTTAGAGTTCTGAGAAATGTTCCCGCTAGATAAAAACATCAGTGGAGGCTTGTGAGGAGGGCTGGTTATGGTTGGATTCCATTTGGAAAGAGAATGTTTTTATGGAGGAATTGTGGCCTGCCAACTAGAGGTAACAGATCTCAAACATGTCAGGAGTGCAGCCTACACTCGAGTAGGACCCTGGCAGAGACACATGCCCGACTGGCATGTTCTCTCCCACCTGGTCAATCGTTTGGGAGCTTCAAAAGCTTTCTTCAGCCCAAACATCACAGCGACTGATGCCAACCGATACCGGCACACTTAGGGATCTGCAGAGTTTGTACATAATGTGTGACAGACCTCAGCATTTTGGCTAATCTACTTTATTTACATATAAACACACACGGAGCACTGCAACATGGCTCCCTCTCTCTCTAGCATCAGACAGCAAAGAGAAAAAGAACAAAGGACAATAGTCCCACTTCACGGAACATAGTAACACAAACATCCTGTCTCCGTCACTTCTCTGTGGAGTCAAAACATATACCATCATGTGAAAGACAAACAATCCTATGACTGCAATCATAGATCAGGAATTCTAACAAAACATTGGTATGTTCAGTTGAAGGGCCCTAATCCAGGGAAGCCCAGCCATCCAACACGACACTTGGTGGGCATGAAGTCAGCATCCTCAGCATAGCCCGGCCTGGTTCTCCTCTTCACAAGCATTGGTTCCTCAGACATCGAGAGAGGAGAGCTGGGAGTGGCTGTGTGAGGTTGCCTGCTTCAAGCCCTCTCAAAAATCCACAGCTCCTCTGGCACCACCACCCCATGCTACATGTCAGGGATGTTCCCATTCTGACAGACAGAGAGGAATCCGAAGAGGAGGGGAGAGAGCCCAAGAGGAGTAGAAACCTGATTCCTTCACACAGTGAAAGCGAGATAAGCCTATCTGACTCAGGAATGCAGCCTGTCAGTTCTGAAAGTAACACAGAGCTGAAAGAACAGGAGAAAAGAGGGGGTTCCACTCAACTCTAGAGGAGGAGGAGAGGCTAGCAGGGCCAGAATCTCCAAAAAGTGGAGATTAAGTCCTTTAGCAGAACAGTGTAAAACCGGAAAGAGGTGGGGGAAGAGGTGGAGACTGGCTTGCTTCGGCCGGAAAAAGAATCTAGTCAAGTCAACTGACTCTGATGATGATGGATGAGTTAAGGAAGCTCTGACTGCTGAACCCTGTACAGTCGTACCTTGTTTTGCAGCCAGGATCCATTCTGGAGCCCTGGCCGCTAGCCAAAAAGGATGCAGAGCAAAGCACCGTGTCTGAGCATGTGTGTGGAGCGGTTTGCACTTCTGCACATACACAAAGCGCAATTTAGCGCTTCTGCGCATGCGCGAGCAGCAAACCTGGAAGTAGCCCATTCTGGTACTTCCGGGTTTGCCGCAGATGTTCGCCGGAATGGACGCTAGACAAGGCGGATGTTTGCGGAGGTATTACTGTAATTGTTGAATAAATCTGAAAGTAATAAAACTGCCAGAAGGTTGTGTCTTGTTTGGGAGAGACTTACCAAACCTGACACTACACCTCTGATTCCATGCCCATAAATATGCACAGGGCTGACCAGCCACTGAATATTTCCCATTCCTGAGGGCCCTACAGCCCTCTAGATTCAACCAAATCATCTAGGGAACCAGTGGGTCGTATTCAACTCTGTTCTACACAAAGTAAAGCCTTTGGATTTTTAATGATCCAAAGTTAGTCATAGATCTCTGAGTAAAGTTAATATTGGATATAGCCCAATGAGCCTATAAGCCTCAGCCCCTGGCCAATCGGAGTCATTCATCTCTTAGTCATAAATTTACACCCAATGGGCACACTTATTTGTGGTATGACAAGGTTAAAGTTCATAAAGTCTTTCCGAACCATGTTACAAAGAAACCGGTGTATGAGGTATGGGATAAACGCAAAAAATTATTGGAACACAAAATACCATGGTGGCTCTCTCCACTTGAAGCAGTACAGTCGTACCTCAGGTTAAGTACTTAAGTCGTTCTGGAGGTGTGTTCTTAACCTGAAACTGTTCTTAACCTGAAGCACCACTTTAGCTAATAGGGCCTCCTGCTGCCACCGCACCACCAGAGCACGATTTCTGTTCTCATCCTGAAGCAAAGTTTTTAACCTGAAGCACTATTTCTGGGTTAGCGGAGTATGTAACCTGAAGCGTATGTAACCCGAGGTACCACTGTATTGGTAAAAAAAAAAAAAGGAATATGAGAAATGATTGGGCAAATTATAAAGAATTATTAAATTAAACAGATAAGGATTTAAAACTAAGGAGGTTTGAAGATGTAAGGGAATTAGTAACAGATTGTTAAAGTCGTTCTTAATTTTACAAATAGGAGTATTTTATTTTACCTTTTTAAGCAATGCAATTTATGTGGGAAAACGTGATGGGAGTAGTTCCAAGAAGCTCCCGATTTCAAGCTTTATAACTCTGCTACATACATATGTACAGACATACAACCTATAAGCCAACCAGTTTTATTTTCAACACCAACCACTTGCACCCACCCTCAGTTGAGCCACAAGTTCCTCCTTCTTTCTGCCTTCCTGACCCTAAGGTTCTGAACCTGCAGAGAGCAGAGCAGGAATCCCCATCCGGCCTTAGGACCTTCAATATATATCATAAGTGTGAAAGAGCATACAAAACTCCTTCGCAGCACATTCATATTGTTTGTCCATTAGACCTTCATCATCATTTATGTCAGCTTGGAGCAGCTCTTCAAGAACTCAGGTCCTGGATCCCTCAAGTTGAATATGCAATACATTGGAATTGGTATGGCTTGCATCCAAAGCATGTGCTCCTTATGCACATTGAACTATTGGAAGGTCTCCCCACCCTCCATTTTTACTACCAAAATCCTACCTAATAAAGAGAGTTTCATCCTCCCCCATGTATCCATACCTTGTCTAATCTTACTCCACACAACCACTTAATTGTTCTGAATCAGATTAGCATTCTTATTTGTTATCCAAATACAGTGGTACCTTGGTTTAAGAACAGTCTAGTTTATGAACAACTTGGATTAAGAACGCTGCAAACCTGGAAGTAGGTGTTTTGGTTTGTGAACTTTGCCTTGGAAGCAGAACATGTTCTGCTTCCTGTTGAGTGTGTTCCATTTGTAAATTGAGTCCCCCGCTGCTATGGGAAAGCACAACTTGGTTTAAGAACACTTTGGTTTAAGAATGGACTTCTGGAATGGATTAAGTTTGTAAACCAAGGTACCACTGTATTTCACTTTCTTCTCCACCTTAATACACAATAGTTTTTGCACATGAGTTTGCAGCAGCACACTTGGAGTGTGCTGGTCCTGGGGGGGTGGTGACCATGCGGCGTGGTCCGTGTCCAGTCTGAGGCTGAAGCAGGGTCCAAGGCAGGGAGTCGGGCGTGGTCAGGAACTCTGGCAGAAAGCAGGACAGGAACAGGTAACCAACAATGTTGCTCCCACAACCTGGGACTGGGTTGGTTGGCCTTTATCTCCTCTGAGGCATAGGACAGCCCCAGTCCACAGGTGACTCGCCTCTCCTGGCCTGGAGGCGAGCACTCCTCCTGCAAGAACTTAGTTCCCTCTGCCTCTCTGCCCTGAGCCTCTGCAGCTCTGGAGAGGCTGGAGGGTTACTGGACCCAGAGGCAACCTGAGCTTCCCCTGACAGGGCTGGGAGAGGAGCACCTGCAGGCAATGGGTCCTCGATCACCTCTGGAGCCAGAGCAGATTCAGCTGGTGTCTGCTCCTGAGGATAGGGCACAGGTGAGGGCCCTTCAAGTTCAAGTCCCTGCCCCGGCTCAACCAGCCCTGGAGGTGGGGACTCTTGTGCAGGCTGGGATTCCTCAGGTTCAGCCTCTGAATCAGATTCCCAGGCCAGCACATGGAGATTTGTATGCATGCAACAAATTAAAATAAAACTATGTATGATAAAAGGTAAAGGTACCCCTGCCTGTACGGGCCAGTCTTGACAGACTCTGGGGTTGTGCGCCCATCTCACTTAAGAGGCCAGGGGCCAGCGCTGTCCGGAGACACTTCCGGGTCACGTGGCCAGCGTGACATCGCTGCTCTGGCGAGCCAGAGCCGCACACGGAAACGCCGTTTACCTTCCCGCTGGTAAGCGGTCCCTATTTATCTACTTGCACCCGGAGGTGCTTTCGAACTGCTAGGTTGGCAGGCGCTGGGACCGAGCAGCGGGAGCGCACCCCACCGCAGGGATTCGAACCGCCGACCTTTCGATCGGCAAGTCCTAGGCGCTGAGGCTTTAACCCACAGCGCCACCTGCGTCCCTGCGTATGATAGTTTACCATTTTATTCATTGTCATACGGGCAAGTACATGCTACAACAATAGAAGAGTTAGGAAGGAGAAGAGAAGAGACAGAAAAGTGAGCATCCCACTCCTTGAGGTGGTCATGAGGACACTGTTAGAAATACCTAGCAGGCATGCATCCTTGGAGAATTTCATTGTGAAGGGTAAAGAAAGACGGGAGGAATCTACAACGTATGGGGGGGAGGGAGGAAGTTACAGAGTCGAGACACTGAGCTCAGCAAGGAGTCAACCATAGGTCACTGAAACCAGTGCTGTCATGCTGTCATAGTGTTGGTAATGGTGGTGGCTCTGGACCACAAGCCATTAATACCTGCTTGCCTTCAGAGCATCCCTTGGCATCCTTCAGCACCTGCATTGCTTGGGAAAGCAGCATGTGGAACCACAGCAGGAAGACCCACAGCACCCGGAACCACAGCAGGACTGTCCTCCACAGCAGCCGCTGCAGCAAGACTGACCGCAGCAGCAAGGGGAGCAGCCGCAGCAGGGGGAGCAGGAACAGCAAGGGTAAGAGCAGGACGGCTTGCAGCAGCAGGGAGAGCAGCCACACTTGGAACAGCAAGACATATTTGCAGTGGGGAAGGAAGGCAGCGCTGAAAGGGAAGAAGACATTGCCCTTGAACCAACCACATCATCCTCAGACACATTAAACTATCTACATGTCAGTGCCCTGCATTGTGGAGACTGGCAAAAATGGGATTTGCACTTAATGTTTCTATGCTCAGCAGTGCTCTTAGTGAAGTTTAGATCTGAAGTCTCTGTGGCTTTACATCTACAAGGTTTTACTTGAGAAATAATATGGGATAGACAGAGTCTGGAATGCTGCTTTGTTATAAACCCTTGGACGCGGGTGTCTCTTGGGCTCCGATCAACTCTGAGCCTCTTGGGATTGCCGATCAGAAGGTCAGCAGTTTGAATCTCTGTGATGTGGTGAGCTCCCATTGCTCTGTTCCAGCTCCGGCCAACCTAGCAGTTCAAAAGCATGCCAGTGCAAGTAGATAAAAAGGTACCGTTGTGACGGGAAGGTAAATGACATTTCTGTGCACTCTGGTTTTCACCACAGTGTTCTGTTGCACCAGAAGTGGTTTATTCCTGCTGGCCACATGACCCAGAAAACTGTCTGTGGGCAAACGCCGGCTCCCTTGGCCTGAAAGCGAGATGAGCGCCGCAACCCCATAGTCGCAACTTAACCATCCATGTTAAGTCCAACCATTTCTTAAGGAAATCAGCCCTTAGTGCTCACTTGAAGGACAGATCCTGAAGCTGAGGTGCCAATATTTTGGCCACCTCATGAGGAGAAGACTCCCTGGAAAAGACCCTGATTGAGGGCACAAGGAGAAGGGGATGACAGAGATGGTGGGACAGTGTTCTTGAAGCTACCAGCATGAGTTTGACCAAACTAAGGGAGGCAGTGGAAGTCGGGAGGGCCTGGTGTGCTCTGGTCCATGGGGTCACAACGACTAAACAACAACAACCATCCAGGGGACCTTTACCTTTTTACTTTACCTAAACCCTGGGATAGTCTGCCCATAATGTGGCAAGAGGCCCAGAATGATTCCCAAGCATAAAATCAGTGGTGCGAAACAGTGCCTTTGCAAGATCAGAGGAGACATTAGCTCCCCTGTGGTCAAGAAAGCAACAACAATGAACAAACTCTGGAATGGGACTTACCTTGTTCAGCAGGAGGAGTTTGTGTGAGTTTTGGATCCAGTGATTGTGTGAAGAACTGCTGGGGTGGGCCTTTTTATATGGCTCTGTAGAACCTTCCCCCAGCAATGAGGCATGACTCAAGAATGCTGACGTCTCCCTTAATCCTCAATGGTTGGCCTCTACTGCACCGTCATCCAGCGTGCATGCTTGACTGTGTGGACATCCTTCATTTTTAAATGTATGTGATTAAATATATTCAGCAGTAGTTAACCCTGTCATTCTCCCTCCTGTCCAAAGGAGTCATTTATAGGATTGTTTTGAAAAGGATTATGTTGAGATGAACAAATGAATGGGCGTCAGATGAGCTTCTAACCTCCATCCAGACCTGAGGATTTTATTTCTAGAAAAATCTTTTGACTCCCTACCAATTATTTCCAGGGGTCATAGGTTTCCCATAGGAAATATAATTTATGCTAAACACACACTAATTTCATGTCTGACTTTAAAATAATCATAGAATCATAGAATTGTAGAGTTGGAAGGGACCCGCTGTAATGACCGCTCTCCCATCAACCGGAGGGCACCCTTTGCGTGGCTGCGAGCAGCACCCAATTTCCTGAGACAACGGCAGAAGTTCCTGGTCCATGTCCCCAAGTTACAGCCCTTTGAGGTTCCCACCAAACTCAGTTCTAATGAACCTATCTGTGGCAGGGGGAGGCAGAGCTCTTTGCGTAGTTAAAAGGGGCGGAGTGAGAGTGGAATGCTCTCTGTTGGGAGTGTCTGAGAGTGTTCAGTCAGCTGAGTCGGAGGGGAGTCACTGGCCATATGCTGAAAGGTTGTCAGTGGTCTCCCCAGTATTGCAATAAAATGGGGGTGGGCACTCTGCATAAACAAACGTCTTCCAGAGCCGCCCACTTCCCAGACAGACCTGATTACCCTGATGTGCCCCAGATCTCTGGCAGGGACTTGGAGGGATACACGCCCAATGCCTAAACCAAGGTCTTTCTACATCTGAAGGTTTAAATGAAGCTGTGGCCAATTTAATCCCATAACACATTGGCATGAACCATTCATTTCTTCCGGGTGGCTCTTGGGGTCGGGGGTCTCTGCCTGGGCATGCAATAAAAAGCTGTAACTATTTTGTGACCAAATGTGCGTTTAACCAGTGAGATGTGCTTTGTGATATAGCCAAATGCTCAAGAATTATTATTTTTTGTCAATGTTTCCAACCTCTGGAAGGCCACAGTTTCCTCATCATCTGAGTAAACAGTACTTATGGAGGCAGTGGTCCAGGAAAGTGACTTTAGATTCTGAATGGTCTTATGGAAGGATGGAGTTCTTTGTTTTAGGGGTGGGGAACCTGTGTCCCTTCATATATAGTTGAACTGCAGATACCATCAACACCAGTCAGCAAGGCCAATGGTGAAGTTTGATAAGAATTGGGAGTCCAACAATGTCTAGAAGGACACAGGTTCCCCATCTTTAGGGTGGACGGTACTGATGGATGCAATGGTGCAGATAAGTAATTTCAGACTCCTGACCCAATGGTCTTATGGGCCACTTAGATAAGAAGCAGGGAACAGCCTGAATGACCAATGGTGTCCAATACTCTGGAGGGCAGCAGGTATCCCAGATCTAAGATCTAATTAGGTCAATGAGTGAATGAAGACATCTCCATTGCAATTTCTTTTTATCAAGTTCCATTTGGCCCTCCCTGGACAATGAGGCACCACTTAAGAATGACAGGTGTTGAGTAGCTACTGAGGCAGATGTTCATCCTCTATGTTGTCTGTTGCTGTGTTCCTTGCCAGCACTCACATCATTTCATTAAAAGGGTGCGTGCTGAGGCATATGATTAAAGCCAACATCTGCTAATAGCAACCCTATGGTTCCCACCTTTGACCAGAAGTCATTTCAGGATACAAGGTGAACCTGCTGTCTGATCCTAGTGGAGCAGATTTGGTGTGTGTGGAAGCAGAGTTTCATTGCACAATTGCAATGACTTTGATGAATCCACCACATATGTTTTAGCTTAAGATGCATACAAAAATGCATCTTTTCAAGGAAAAGTGTGTTGAAAATAATGCAATTTGGGTGTGTGTGGTTTTAAGCAACAAAAATCAGAACAATGCTGGAAGTTACTTATGGACCCAAATGAAATCGACACAAATTAGAAACAGAATTATCTACCCAACCCTGATTTGAACATACTAAAATATACATTGAATTGCCTATCATGAATGAAAACAGAAACTTAGATGATTTTCTTAAATAAATTTGAAATTAATGTAGAGGTATAATAACAATGTGTGTGTGTGTGTGTGTGTGTGAGAGAGAGAGAGAGAGAGAGAGAGCATGTACCAACTGAAAAACATTTCTTTCTTTCTTTCTTTCTTTCTTTCCTTCCTTCCTTCCTTCCTTCCTTCCTTCCTTCCTTCCTTCCTTCTTTCTTAAACTAATTAGAATTAATGTCACATGGATTCCATGTTAGAATGGAATGAAGGGGCTTATGGTATGAATCAAACAGAAGTCACTGAGCTAAACCAATGGGAATGTATCCAACTAAGACCAAATCAGAGCAGACCTATTAAAATAATTAATCCAAGTGAGTCGTGTCCATTCATTTCAGTGGATGTACCCTGAGTATGGCCAACATCGCATGCACCCCATACAGGCAGAAATTGGGTGATGGTAATGCTTTGGGAAGCTGTATCTGGTCCTTGAGTGACCATTCCCTGCTTCAAACCTTTCTCGGGATCCATCGTCATAAGATCAGGGCTATTATTTTAAGGTCACCAGTGACACTGAAGCCTCACTGGTATCTTAGGTAGCCTACCTGACTTTGCTGGGTGCCAAATGTCTTCCTCAGTAAGCATACTTCATACTATATGTTACATGGATTCTGTGATTTGATGGGAGGCCAACAGCAACATTAAACCCGTATGTCTCCAGTGGGATAAGCATACGATGAGACCTTCCGGCTCGTGAATCAGGGTCTGTCGTCATCAGATCCCGGAAGACAGCTTAGTAAAATGCCCAGCATCCTTGATATTCTCCCATTTAAATTAATACTCTGAGTGCCTCTTGGACACGCGAGCAAATTACAGTGTTATTAGATGAAACTAAGTTTAATAATAGACCACAAATAGACTTGTTCATCACAAATGCAGTGAGGACCAAGAAGGATCACGGACCGGATGTTGGCACATGGGGTGTAAATGCATTTTGATGGCCAGAGGAACTGGGCATGCTTTGAAGCTGTCTCACTTCCTTCGGAAAAGACTCCCAGAGCTATATAAAAGGACTCCAGCTCCTCAGCCCTTCATTCACTTGACTTCATTGTCCTTCCATTGACCACTCCCAGTAAGGTAAGAGAAGTTCTATTAATTCTTATGACTTGGAAAAAAAGAGGGTAGGAATAACCTTTGACAGAATGGAAGCTATTCCTTCATATTATGAGACTGTTGTGTAAGTGGGCGCTAAAGTTAATGACCAGCCTGTTCTCTGCTGGAGAAGTACAGTAGTAGAAGAAGAGTTTGGATTTGATATCCCGCTTTATCACTACCCGAAGGAGCCTCAAAGTGGCTAACAATCTCCTTTCCCTTCCTCCTCTACAACAAATACTCTGTGAGGTGAGTGGGGCTGAGAGACTTCAGAGAAGTGTAACTATCCCAAGGTCACCCAGCAGCTGCATGTGGAGGAGCGGGGAATCGAACCCGGTTCACCAGATTAAGAGTCTACCGCTCTTAACCACTACACCAAGCTGGCTCTTGCAACTCGCAGGTAGAGCCTCTGCTTTGTATGCAGAAGGTCCCAGGTTTAGTCTCTAGTATATTCAAGTGGGACTGGGAATAGTTCCCATTTAGGTAACCCTGGAGAGTCACAGCCACTCAATGTAGGCAATACTGTGATCCAAGGGCCAATGGTCAGACTCAGTATAAGGCACCTTCCAGTATTCCTGTCCTCCATTGGTTATGAACTAATGACCTTCAGCAGGATGCAAACTCTTACTCAAAATTAGGTTTCTTTTTAAAATGATATTTAAAAAGTTTGTTGCTTTTGTTCATTGCTGACTGATTCCATAAGAATGGAATCAATTGGGAGATTTCTCATTTCTCTTGCAGAAATCCATTCAGGGATTTCATTAATTTAATTGTATCTCAGTTTGCTTTTGTCCTCAATTTAGATATATCAACCCTATATTTTAACTCTGTTCATGTTGGAAATTGTGAGCTTTGGGTCTTGTAATTGGTTTTTGATGCACCTGTGGCCAACTGATAAGTGTGTTGTTGTTCACGATGCCACATTGATTGTGAATTGATAACCATTAATAGAATGTAAGATGGTTGATAGAAAGTGAGAAAACTCTTGAGTCTTTTGCATCATTACATCGCAGGGAGAATAACATCAGTGTGGGTGTTAAGAAGACTCTTATGCTGCTGAGATTTAGGTCTTACCCACATTTGTAGGTACAAGTCTGGGTTTTAAAGCTCTCTCCCTGAGGGTGTTGGGGTTTCCTCCCTGGCACTTTCCATGTGAAAACCCACTCTTTGTGGCTGAATCAGAGCAAATGGCAATCTGCAGAAAACCCAAATTCTCATTTGTTCCAATTCAGCATTAAAATAGTGGGTTTTCCTGGGAAAGGTGGGAGGGGGCAAAACAAAGGCTTTTGGACACAGGCAAGGAAAGTGTGGAAAGGTACCTAGGAAGCGCAGAGCAAAAAGTAAGTGTGGGATGAGTCCTCCCACTTTACCCTCCCATTTTGAGAACTGTTCATTCCTATTTTCTTGTTTTTCTTACAAAAGAGTCTCTGGTACAAAGTCCTTCTGGATGAAAGTGAATTTCTGAACTTCTCCATGTAGTTTCTGAATGGTGAAATGCCCAGTGTATGTTTCAGCCCTACTCAGAGAAGACCTATTGAAATAAATGTCCTTAAGTTAGCTGTGGTCATTTATTTTCATGGGTCTATTCTGAGCAAGGCCAGTGTTGGATTCCTACAACCCATTCTGTGCATGTGAGGAATTCTCAGCCACTGAAAATCCGCTATTAGTTTGTTGTGATGGATGAAGGAACCAGGGAGGCTAAGACCCAGAGACCAAAATAGGAAGGGGCCAAGCCTGTTGCTTCTGTTAACAATTGTAAAAATGGTAAAAACGACCGATGGAAGCTGAGAAAAGTGTGGAATGAAGAAGTAACGAGTGATAATAGGTATAAAAAAAACCCACAAGCAAATCTGGATGAATTCAAGATGATTGTTCATTGTTGTATAACCAACTGCAAACAAAGCAGACTGGACACAAAATCTTTATTGATTTTTTTAAAATGATAAATTACAACATTAAACTACAGATCCACATTTTGAGCACATTTGAAACACAATTTAAAGCACATGACTTCCTCCAAATGATCCAGGAAACTTTGATTCCCCCCTCACAGTGCTCCAACTCTCATCACCCTTAGTGAGCTATAGTTCCCAGGATTCCTTGAAGGAAGCCATGTGCTCTGAATGTGTTTATGGTGTGGATCTGCCCTAGATGAGCAGTGCATCCAGAACTGCACCACAAATTCCCCACCCTAGCAAAAATGGGGAGGCCACATCACCATATATTCTCCAGAAAAGGACTCAGATTCTCCTACGGTTCAGGAGAAGATTGAAAAAGAATTTACAAAACAGTCAGCAAACTTCCTTTCTGAGACTACTTCAGATGAGCCATAGTTAAAGGCATCAAATTGCTAGGACCTTTGCTTGGTAGGGTCAGGAGATCTACAATGGTGGGGAATTTGACTATGGAAGGGAACGTCCCATTACCAAACAAACCCTATGTGAGTTTGGGGCACATTCATTTTGTTAACAATATTGAGTAGTCTCATTATAAGAGGATAGGGGGAGTAGAGGAATGAAAGCATCAAAAATCACTTCAGACAAGATTGTTCAGGATCCTGGTAGGATACAGCTGATCACCAAAAAACATACATTTATTATACTACAATGCGGGTGGCGCTGTGGTCTAAACCACTGAGCCTCTTGGGCTTGCCAATCAGAAGGTCAGTCGTTCGAATCCCCACGACAGAGTAAGATCTCTTTGCTTTGTTCCAGCTCCTGCCAACCTAGCAGTTTGAAAGCACACCAGTGCAAGGATATAAATAGGTATCACTGCGGCTTCCACTTTCATCAGTTGCTCTAAAAATAATAATAAAAAAATCTGCTTCTAAGGTGGCAGTTATAGAGCACTGAGGATGGGGTGAAGAATCTGTAGCCAGGTATTGCGGAACTACAACTCTCATTAGTCCCAGCCAGCATGACAAGTGGCCAGGATTATGGGAGTTGTGGTCTGACAATATCTGGAAGCCACTGGCTCCCCACCCTTGCCCTAAATTATGAATGCCACCAGTAGAGTGGTTATGTTGGTTGGGAAAAAATATTGCTAGCAATTTACTGTGTGTTCAACTTCACTAGGGGGTATACCTGCTTGGCAGGGGGTTGGACTCGATGGCCCTTGTGGTCTCTTCCAACTCTATGATTCTATGATTCTATGATTCTACCTTATACCTACTTAATGACAAAACTCTCATCTTTGCGTATGCCAACAATACCATGGTATTCTGAGTATGCCTTGCAAACCAGTCCTGCAAAGCTACTGAAACATGACTGTCCGTGGCACATCAAAGTTTTCAAATATGTAGCCTACCCACCAGAAAAAAGATCGCTACTGCAGGTGAAGAAAGAAGTAGCTGAAAAATGTGGCAAAAAACCTAATTGTTCTTCTTTGGCCTTTCTTCAAAATGAAAAGCTTTGTATTGTCATTGTGTTGCCCATATGATCCCTGATTGACTGGACTGTGTGTAAGTCAATAAGAATCTCCATTCCATTTCTTTAAAATATAAATAAATGCCAAAGATGGAGCAGTAAGAGGAACGAGAAGAAGCAAATTGTGTTGGGTATGTGTGGGGGTCTTGGAGAGCATTTGCAAATCCCTGGGAAATCCATGCAAGAAATGGTTATCCATCAAAAAAACAACAACCAGGGAGCTTGCCCCTAATATATGCCCCTAATATATGCAATGCCTTTTTCCATTTCAGCTTCACCTCCACTCCGTAAAACATGGGCTGTAACGATTGCTGCGCTGTGCCCTGCTGTGGCCAGTCCTGCTGCTCCCCCCCCTGCAGTTGCGTCCCTTGCTGCTCTCAATCCTGCTGCACCCCTTGCTGCAGTCAGTCCTGCTGCGGCCAGTCCTGCTGTGGCAGTTCCAAGGGCTGCAGCCAGTCCTGCTGTGGCAGTTCCAAGGGCTGCTGTCAGTCCTGCTGTGGCAGTTCCAAGGGCTGCTGTCAGTCCTGCTGTGGCAGTTCCAAGGGCTGCTGTCAGTCCTGCTGTGGCAGTTCCAAGGGCTGCTGTCAGTCCTGCTGTGGCAGTTCCAAGGGCTGTGGCCAGTCCTGTTGTAGCATCCCTTGCTGCCAAACCTGCTGCGCCACCTGCTGTCCTCCATGCTGCAGTACCAAAGGATGTTGCTCCAAGAAATGCTAAGGAATAAGGAATGCAGTCTCGACAGAAGCTGCCAGGTGGAATTTACATCTTTGACAGAGTCGCCCTGCTGAATTAAGCACCTAAAGCTTTGAACCTCCCCCCTTCTCTCTCTCTCTCTCTCTCTCTCTCTCTCTCTCTCCTTCTTCCCCTCTCTTTAATCTTTTCTGATGTCTTCTCGGCAATGAAAGGGGGAGCCTTTTTAAGGTCAGACGCGGTGTTCCCATTTTCTTCTTGGTGCCTGGGGTCCTTTCAATCATAGCTCAATAAACTTATATGATGACTTGATATTCTTGTGGCCTATCATTTGTGAGTCTCTCTCCTTTCTCCCGCCCCAATGGTTTCCTAAGAATATTCTCATTCCTATTATTCTTGCAATTAATTTATTAATCATCTACTGGACCACTGACTCAAGGCGATTTACACGTAAGGTGATTAGAAATGCAAAACAACAAGCCTATTTAAAAAGAAAACCATACAAAGTCATGGTGGAGACCCATTTATCCAGCTGGGAAAACCTGTTGGAACAAAAGCATCTTTAACCGTTTCCAGGAAGTACAGGAAAGGGGTGCCTGTTGTGTCTTGCCAGGAATGCTGTTCTACAGCAGCCACTCTCAAAGCCCTGCTCCAGGTTACTGCTGAGAAAGCTTTTGAGGTGTTTGCAACTTGCAGGAAAGACTCTCCCACATATCACAGTGATCTACTGGGTGTATAATGGGAAAGGCTGTCTCTCAAGTTACCTGGTCTTGAGCTGTATAGGAACATAAGAAATACTTAGATGGATTAGGTCAATAGTCTACCCAGTCCAGCATCCTGTTCTCACAGTGACCAACTAAAGGAAATATGCAAGCAGGAATTATGCTCAGGGACACTCTTCCCTCCTGCAACTTCCAGCTACTGGTTTTCAGAACCATGTTGCTTCTGACAGTGGAGGTAGTTGCAACCAGGGGTGTGGAGAAGATCACCTAAGCCATGGGTAGGCAAACTAAGGCCCAGGGGCTGGATCCGGCCCAATCGCCTTCTAAATCCGGCCCGCAGATGGTCCGGGAATCAGCGTATTTTTATATGAGTAGAATGTGTCCTTTTATTTAAAATGCATCTCTTGGTTATTTGTGGGGCAAAGGAATTCATTCATTTCCCCCCCAAAATACAGTGGTACCTCAGGTTACATATGCTTCAGGTTTCATACGCTTCAGGTTACAGACTCCGCTAACCCAGAAATAGTACCTCGGGTTAAGAACTTTGCTTCAGGATGAGAACAGAAATCGTGCTCCGGCGGTGTGGTGGCAGCAAGAGACCCCATTAGCTAAAGTCGTGCTTCAGGTGGAGAACAGTTTCGGGTTAAGAACGGACCTCTAGAATGATTTAAGTACTTAACCCGAGGTACCACTGTATAGTCCAGCCCCCCCCCCAAAAGGTCTGAGGGACAGTGGACTGGCCCCCTGCTGAAAAGGTTTGCTGATCCCTGACCTAAACCCTTATACATTCCAGCTCAGTCATTGAGATTGCAGCTCAATCATTGAGATTGCCATTCACCAAGCTGGTGGCTCTCATTTGACAACAACAAGAAACCCAAGCCTTTAGTTTTACTCACCCGTTCCTGTTTAATGCTCTGCCATAGATATTCAGCAGATGCCTTCTGTGCCAACTTTAAATGCAAGCTGAAAACTTTACTATTACATGGACAGGCGGAGTCCCCCCAACCCCCAGGCGACCCCTGACAACGTGCTATGGGATTAAAATTGGGCACAACTTTCTTAAATTTCAGATGTAGGGAGACCTTGGCTCAGGCATTGGGCGTTTATCTTTCCCAGTCCCCAGCTGGGGATCTGGGGGACATCAGTGTTATCCAGAATGTGTAGGGATTGGGCTGGCTCTGGAGAACATATGTTCAAGCAGAGAGTCCACCCCCCATTTCACCGCCACTGGAGGGGAGAGCAATGTCAACCTCTCGGCTTATGGCCAATGCCTCCCCTCAAGACCCCTTTAACGGGGAACCCTGGGATCACCGCTTCAAGGGGGTGTGGGTCACTACTTCATGCCCCCCCCTTTTTAGGAAGATAGACTAAAGGATTCTGCCCAAGGCCTGAAACCGCCAAAACCTGTCAATGCAGGAAAATTCCTTTCCGGCCCTTCAACAGCGACCATGACGTAGCAGTGCTTGTGTACCTGTGGAGAAGAGGTTAACCTGCAAGAGAAGACTTAACTGAGGGAGAGGAGGGTGGGAGAAGCTCTGGAGCCAACTGAGGCTTCACAGGTAAGATTCACCTTTTGTTGTGTGGGCAGGGCGGTCCCTCCCCTTACCTGGCCAATCCCCTAGCAACGCCTCCCCAGGCAGAATTGGGCGATTGACTGTGGTAGGCGGAGACCTCCAGGTATCCAGCCTGAGGAGGGTGAAGCCAGCCTGAATGACCAGGAACCACACTGGGATCCGGGGTGTGCGTGTGCACAACCACACAAAAGGCACCCCCCATTTGATGTGGGGAGCGGTCATTACACCAGGCAATTTAGGAAAGATCCTTTCACAATGGTTCATGGGTGTCAGTTTTTAATTTTTATGTGGTTTTTATGGCAGTGTTTTATGTTGCATTGCTGTAGAAAGCTTCAATATATTTTTTATGACATAGCGGTATATAAATATATCTTAAAACTAAATATGGAGAGGCCTGGGATTTGCATCTGTCCTCCAAGCCTGGGGTTCCCCAGTCTTGGACTAAGCAACAAAGGTTTGGCTTTTAAACCTGAACCTTCCCTTTCAAACAGTTGCACAGTCTGAGCAAACACATTGAATGTTTTGCGATGCTGTGGTGTTCCTCCTTGTTAGGTTGATAATGAGGTTGTTGACATCGCTCCAATTTCCTGGAACACCAAACCCTGATGCTTATCTTCTCAACTGTATATCTCTAGTCTTGTTTAAATCTAAACATTAAAGAGGCCTTTCTCTCCTCCCCGCTCCAAAAAAGTATTAAAGGGGAAGAAGTAGCATTGAAAATTTCTGCAGAAAGATTAAGTTCATCCCCCATTCGTAATTTAAATAACCGACAGGGTTTCCCCCTCCTGTCCTTCTGTGATAACCTAACTCTGATGCCTGTGGTGGCTACTTCATTCTCACTTTGCCTCCAAAGCCTCACTTCCACTCGCCACTCCCTACCACCCACCACCTGGTGCCAGCCCTGTGTACAGTCTAGACACTGATATGTGGTATTGAATCCATCAGGGCAAATGGGGCACTGCCTCACCAACCTTTCTCAGCCCTCAGCAACTCTGAAAATATTTGCTGCCTTACCATCACACAGAGCGTGATGCTGCCTGTCATCCCCTCTGGCTCCTCCTACTCCTGGTGGCCTCTCTGTCTGACCAGTCCCAATGGGCAGCACCAGGTGCCACTCGCTTTCTGCTATGCCTCCCATCAGAAGAGAATGCCTGAGCTGTGCCACTGCTATGACTCTGTCTGGGACCAGGAGTCGGATTCGTCTTGACCAGGTGGTTGTGAAATCCGCTCCACTTCCCAGTGGGGAGGAATTGCGGTGGACCGTGTGGCCTCCCACTCCCCACCAGGGGCAGGGGACTTTGTCCCCCATTGCCTGGGGGATCCTGGCCATGTCAGAGCCCGGCCAGCCAATCTCCTGGCCGGGGGTGTGTGGCCAGGGCCATTTAAACTGAGGAGCAAGCCAGAGGACTTCCTCTTTGGCTTGCTTCCTCAATCACCCGCCCTCCTCCCTATTTTGCAGGTTAGGCAATGGCCTTGCTATGGACTTCGGTTGGTTGCCTTGGTTGTCCAAGGGGCCTGGTAGGAATTTTTCCACTTGGCATATTGGCATTGGCCACTTGGTTTTCACCTAGGTTGTAGCAATCGTCACAACTTTGTTAGGGTTGCGGTTAGGCATTGTTTGACCTTATGTGGGGGAGGTGAGGTGTGGCCATCACCTCCATGCTTAAGGGTATTCCGCCAAAAGTATCCAGGGGTGTTGATCTTGTCCGAAGCCCGGTTGGGGGCTAGGGCCTTGACATGACCCCAATGGGATTACCAAGGGGAGCTTAAGTTGGTTTGCATCGACAGGGCTCCCCCCACTGGTGGTTTACCCTTACCGGACTTCCTGCACAGGGGCAGGAGTCAGATATAGTTGGGTCCAACCAATGGCTAAGCCAATACCGCTCACATTCTGTAATTCAATAAAGTTGTGGCCAAAATTTGCCCAATAACATAAACCTAATATCTGTGTCCTTGTGTGAGTTATTTCCAACGAGGGGGTGGCTGCGGGGTCTTGACACGCAAGCCAGTGTTCCCTGCAAGCCCAACTCAAGAATGTGGCACTGCCATGGTTATTCTGAGGACTCCATTTCAGAAGACCCTGGAAGACCTGGATCACCCTCAATCTGTTGCAGTAGGAGGCTTTGCCCCTTTAAGTAGAGAAGAATGTCGCACCATGTGTGGTGGTGCTCACAATTCATCTGTACCTAGTGAGCAAGGGTTCAGTTTCAGCTTATTCTTCACTGGAACAACTTCAGAGCTCTCTGTTTCCCTTTGCACAAGCCTGCATCCAGGCTGACTTATATCCTGCCTTGCCTTGTGTCCAGCCTGAGTGCCACTTTGTTTTGCAACTTGTTTGCCTCACTGCAAAGTAGGACACTGTCATCGCTCCCGGCTAGAAGTGCAATGGATCTGGAGGCTGGCGAGTTGTTTTTTAACAACTTCTCTAGAGCAGGGGTCAGCAAACTTACCACGCCTCGGCCAGTGTCTTCAGTGCCAATTGCACGGCAGACCGGAGGATGGGGGAGCGCATGCCCATATGCATGCACACACGCTATTTCCCGCGCACTTCCGGGTTGGAGGAGCACCGGAAATAGCTTGCGCGCATGTGCACAGGCCTCCTCTGACCTGGCTGTGCACCGGAAATAATGCCTGCACATGTGCAAAGAACGGCTGTGCGTGCGCAAATAACACTTGTGCATGCGCACAAGCTATTTCTGGTGCTCCTCCAACCCAGAAGTGAGCAGCAGTGCAGCGCCGGTAAGAGTGGGTGGTGATAGTGGGCAGCGGGGGTGGTCGCAGGCCAGATAAACGAGTCCCTCGGGCTTTCTCCGGCCCATGGGCTTTAGTTTGGGGATCCCTGCTCTAGAGTATAACAATGTGCACTTGGAGATGGAATTCCATTTGTCAGGATAAGAGAAGTAGCCACCCATCCACCCAATTCTACCTGCAGAAGCTGACAAATGTCAGGTGGGATGTCTGCCCACCTCACACACCTTCACCCTCTGTTGTCTGAGGCAGCTTCCTCACTGCCTAATGGCAGGGACAGTCCTGACAAAGCCAAAGGAAACTTCCAGAAGGCCTGTGGCCAAGCCCAAGACACTATGTGCATTGTAGCATCTAGGAACCGTGATGGAAACAAGAGATTCAGGGGAAATAAAACAGAAGACAAGTGGAACATACATAATTTCTGAAGTTTTATTGTTGCTGCATTAGGAGATTGAAACACTGAGTATGTCTGTAGCCAGCATAATGCCGATCAGATGTGGCTGGATTTGGTGCACACCAGAAGTTGTTGCTCTCATTAGTCCCATCCAGCATGGTTAAAGGATGATGGGTGTTGTAGTCCAACACGAACTGTATGGTGCCATTTTGGCTATGCTATGAACCTCTGCTGGTTTTATACTATGAGGTTCTATGAATAATGTTGGGAAGTGGAGTTTGTTGAAGTTGCAAAAGAACTACAGTTTCCTGTGGAACGACAGTTTCAGCCTTTAAGTGTAGAATACATGCAAAGAAAGGAATCACTAAAGAACTGTAACAACGACACGAAGAAAAACAATGACCTGCAATTATATAACACGAGAAGGGAAGAACATAACGCAATTAGAGTGTGGAGGCGGGGAAAAGGCTTCAGGCATCTAATGTGGTACAGCTGATAATCCAGAAAGTAGTCAAACTGGGACTGCAAATTATGCCCTTCTCCTCTCAGCTGCTGAGACTGAGACATACAGGACTGCTGATGGAGTTCCTTTAGCATTTCTTCACTGGGGGGCAACCCCGCTGGATGGGGATCTGAGCCCTAGGAGCGCAGCAGGAAGAATAGGAATACCGGGTGACCCAACAGCATTGGTTGGGTCTGCTGACATAATAGACCAGTCTTGGACTGGGCCTCCGGCAACAGCAGCACCCACGACCTCTGCAGCAGCGACAACAGCTCATCTTTAGAGAGGAGAAGGGTAAACCTGGAAAGAAAGATTGGGAAGGAGAGTTACAGAGAGTTGAATTAGGCCAAGCAGGGTGCTATTAGGTAAAGGTAAATGGACCCCTGACCATTAGGTTCAGTCGTGACCGACTCTGGGGTTGCGGCGCTCATCTCACTTTATTGGCCGAGGGAGCCGGCATATAGCTGGCCAGCATGACTAAGCCGCTTCTAGCGAACCAGAGCAGCGCACGGAAACGCTGTTTACCTTCCCACCGGAGCAGTACCTATTTATCTACTTGCACTTTGGGACTTCCGGTCGGCGCCAGCGCTTAATGGTGGCTCTCTCCCCGATCTCCGGAGAGAGGGCTGCTTCACAAGTTCGGGTCTGACCGCTACGGCGAAGCGGGGACCCCTAAAATCACAGGCGTGGAAGCTTGTGAACAAGGAGACTCGGTGGGCACCTTTTGCGCCCCCCTTTACTGCAAAAGAGCCTTTTTAAAGGCTCCGGAGGAGCATCGGGGGATCGTGCGGTGCTGAGAGTCGCTACCCAGCCCGTGAAGTGAAGCCGCGTCGCCATAAGCGGAGAGCGCCGATTCCTTCCTGAAATCTGGACTGAAATTGAAATACCCGTAAGTAGGATTGGGAAACCTACTGGGATTACAAAAAAAAAAAATAATAAAAAAAAATGTTTGAAATTTGGCTGAAAACGGGGTTGGAAAATAAAGGAAGTCTGCCTCCCCCGGTTTGCATGGCTTTTAAAGCAACGGAACTGGAAAGCTGCAATTGAAGGAAAAGTAACTTTGAACTTTTGAATTACCTAACTTTGGCATTGAACTTTAACTACCCCTCCAGCAAGCAGGAGCAGGGGGGGAAGAAAAGGAAATTTGGCTTAACCTGCGTGAGAGGAAATTTAAGTGATTAATTTCTGCTGTCTCTGACTCTGGGAACGGACTGCCTGGGTGAAGCGCTTTGACAGGAACTGTCTGATAGAACCTGCTGCAAAGCGGAGAGCTTAAATAGATACAATTTTTGGGACTTTACAGATACAATTTTTGGGACTTTACAGAAATAAATACCGTTGCAATTGGAAGACTGAAAGCTCTTTCTCCAAGAGGGCTTTTGGTTTCTTTGTTTCTTCTGCTTATTGGATATAATGTACTGCTCCCTCTAGAGGGCTGAAAGGCTACAGTTTGTAACATAGACTGTCAAATAAAAACAAGTCACTGGATTTTTCCACTTAAGAGCTGTTCCTGTGGGAACGACCTTGGGACATGAGTGGTCCCGCGAAGACATAACAACAAGATCTAAGGCTAAAGTTGCACAAAAGAAAAGAGGCTCAATATCAGGCTTAGCTGGACAGGAGAAAGGAATAAACGCATTCATGGAATCAGTGACTCAAGCATTACTCAAAATAAATGAATCTTTAGAAAATCTGACCAAGCAGAGCACGGAGAATACCAAACAACTGACAGAACTTACAACAAAATTGGACTTGAATACAAAAAGTATTACATCTAACACAGAAACCATAAATAGATTGGTTCAAGAAAACGCTACAATTCGAAAAATTGCAGAAGAGGCTAAAGCCACTGCTGAAAACACACAGGAAAGTTTAATACCAGTCTGCAAGAAGTTGGACCAACATGAGGCGGCCTTGTCTTTGTGGGAGATGCAGAGGAAAGAGAGGAATTTGAGACTTAGGCTGGTCCCTGAAAGTGAAGGGGACAACCTAGTGGACTTTCTCACAAAAGAATTATCAGAATTTTGGCAGGTAAATTCAGAGGAAGATGACTTTAAGATAACAACCGCCTTCAGACTGGGCAGAAGGCAAGGCAGAAAGATCCCAAGGGATTGTCTGATAACTCTGAGATCCAAAGAGGAAAGAGATAAAATTCTAAATTTACATTATCAGAGAACCCTTCAGATTGGAAATGCTTCTGTTCAAATTTACAAGGACATCCCAAAATACATTCTGGAGGTAAGAACTTATTTTAAGAATCTGGTTGACCTGCTGAAGAAGAATAACATACCTTTCAGGTGGGAATTTCCACAAGGCTTGTCTTTTAACTTCAAAGGAAAAAAAGTCAAAATAAGAACAGTGCAAGATAAAGAACAATTCCTAGACAGAAACGAGGAGGACCTTGTGAAAGGAGTGCTTGACTCGACCTCTGATACAGACCTTGGAAACTTGACATTTGGACTGAAATCACCTATGGAAGAAGAACAGCTGCAGGGAACAGCTGGAGGGAACTAACTAATAATGTTTCTGCAATTTTTAACCTGGAACTGTAGTGGGCTCAACCTTCCCAGAAAAAGGCGTGAGGTCTTTCATATTTTGAAAAGAGAACAATTGGATTTGATATGTATACAAGAAACCCACATAACAAGGGCACACAGAAGATTACTTATAAATAAAAGATTAGGACAGGAATTTATCTCATCAGATAAAGTTAAGAAAAGAGGAGTGGTGATCTATGCAAAGGAAAAATTGGCCCCAAAATTGATCTTTAAAGATGAACATGGAAGAACTTTGGCAACTGAGATACAAATCCAAGGAGAAAAACTTTTGATAGTTGGCATCTATGCACCAAATGAAGGGAAGGCAGAATTTTACAAGAAATTGCATGAGACATTAATGGACTATTTGGATCATAAGGTGATTTTACTAGGAGATATGAATGGCGTGGTCTCTACAAACATGGATAAAGCACAAAGACAGGTGGTCTCTAAAGACGGGAGACTACCTAAGACCTTCTTTGAAATGACTGAAAATATAGATTTGATTGATATCTGGAGAACAAGAAACCCTCTTGAGAGAGAGGGAACATTCTTTTCAGAGGCACAAATGACATGGACAAGAATAGATCAAATATGGATTACTAGTGGAATGGCTCCAAGGATAAAAAAGGTGGAAATCTGCCCAAAGACATGCTCCGACCATAACGCAGTGAAGATGGAAATGAAACTAACAACAGCTGGATCCTTCAGATGGAGAATGAATGACACCCTATTCAGAGAGGTGGAGATTTACAAAAAGGCCCAAAAAACCTTGAAGGACTACTTTGAGATAAATCTGAGGACAGAGGTTGAGAAAAGAGTGATTTGGGACGCAAGTAAGGCCGTGATGCGAGGTTTTCTGATACAACAGAACTCTTTAAAGAGAAAGAAACAAAATGAAAGGAAGGATAATGTGGTGGGATAATGAGCAGCTTGTGCGTTAAAGCTGGATCCCTCAGAGCTCACTCTGTGTAGTGAAACCCTGCCTTGAGAAGAGCCCTTGAGCATGGCTCCCTCAGTCGCTGGTAGAATCTGACAGTGGGCGTTTGCGGAAACGTTTCCAACATAAGAGCTGTTTCACAGACATGCGCCTCCTGGATTCCCTGCGTGACAGCTTCCGGCGGGGGGTGGGAGTCCTTATGGGCTGTTCTGATACCCCCTCGCTGTTCTCACTGGAAGTATCCCAGAGCCTCCCCTCCGACTCCCTTTCCTTTGGAGCTCCCGCACTCCCCCTACTGGTTCCCTCTTCTCCTGAAGAAGAGGCTCTCCTATTCTGCTGAAGCCTTCTCACCACCTGTCCTTCCGATGGCAGTTCCCTGACATCCACCTCCCCCCCAGGGCCCCCTTCACCCCCTCCCGCCTCTTCTCTTACTGGCGGCGAGGACGGAAATCCCTGGAAGGAACTCCCCTCATCCTCCGAGGATTCAAACACTTCTAACCACGGCCTACCGCCTCTTTCCCCCTCTTCCTCTCCTTCGTCGGAATCTGTTTCCACCTCCACTTCCGACTCTGGGAACCCTTCAAATTCCCCTTCCTCATCTGTAGTCCCGAAGTGCTCCCTCCTAAACCTTGCCACTGGTTGTGGTTTACTTGGGAAACGCCGATGAAACGTTTCTATTAAAATCTCGTCCTTGACTTCCTCTGCCGGTACCCATGCGTTTTCTGACTCTTCCTCCCCCTCCCATTCTACCAAGTATTCCACCTGATTCCCCTTCCACCTGGAATCAATGATCCCTGCCACATCCATGTTGCGTTCCCTCTCTTCTATGACGGGTGTCCGGGTGACCTCCCTCTCACGTTCCCCCCACTCACACCCCTCTCTGTAGGGCGACAGTAATGACCTGTGAAATACTGGGTGCAATTTCATGTGACTGGGCAATCGGAGTTTGAATGCTACTGGGTTGACCTGCTGTATGACCTCAAAGGGTCCCAATCGTTTGGGTCTCAATTTCTTACACCCTCCCTTGAACGGCAGTCCTTGGGTGGATAGCCACACCCGGTTACCCACCCTTATGGTTTCGCCTTCCCTCCTATTTCTGTCAGCTTGCTTCTTATATTCTTCTTTGGCTTTCTCTAAGTTGAGTTGGAGCTGACGGTGGATCGCTTCCATCTCTTCAACAAAATTTTCCGCTGCAGGTACACTCCACCTTCCCCCGCCCTCTCCTGGAAACGCCCGAGGATGACACCCATAATTGGCTAGAAAGGGACTCACCCCTGTGGACGCGTTCTCCGCGTTGTTGTAGGCAAATTCTGCCAGAGGTAACCAGTCCACCCAATCAGCTTCTCTGTCCTTTACATAACACCTCAGATATTGTTGCAAAACCCCGTTTGCCCTTTCTGCTTGCCCATTTGTTTCTGGGTGCCTGGCGGTGGAAAAACTTACCTCCACATGCAACATGCTCATTAGTTTCCTCCAGAACCTAGAAGTAAATTGTTTTCCGTTCTTTTCCTCAAACCCCCCTGCGTTTTCACCTGTCTCCCTGAGTTCCCTAAGTTTCTCTTGGGCATATTCATCGTTTTCAATACCCTCTACCAGTTCTCTTTGCCCCACCAATGCCGCCCCACAAACCCAGTGGTCCTCTGAGATGATATGTCTTTCTTCCGCCCCTCCTTCCCCCTCCAAGTACTCAGGTTTTCTGGAGAGAGCGTCCGCCCTGACATTCTCAGCCCCTGGCACGTAGCAAATCTCAAAATTGAACTTGGAGAACTCTTGCGCCCATCTTACTTGTCTCTGGTTCAACACTCGGGCTGTTCTCCAGTATTCTAGATTTTTGTGGTCTGTCCGTACTTGAACCTTGTGTTGCGCTCCAATCAACAGGTGTCTCCATCTCTTGAACGCTTCGTGGACAGCGAGTAATTCTCTGTCGTACACTGTATAATTCCTCTCAGACTTGTTCAATTTCCTCGAGAAGAAGGCACACGGCTTCCATTCCGACGTATTCGCTCCTGGCTGCAGAAGCACGGCCCCCACCGCTCTGTCAGACGCGTCGGTTTCCACCCTCATCGGCTGCTGCAGATCCACGTGTAAAAGTTGTTCTTCCGAAGCAAACGCCCTCTTTAAACTTTCGAAAGCTCGCTGCGCTTCTTCCGTCCAGACAAATTTCTTCTTACTGCTGAGACAATCCGTGATGGGGGCTGTTAAATGGGCGAAGTTCTTGATGAACTTCCGATAGAAGTTTCCGAACCCCAAAAACCTCTGCACATCTTTCTTAGTTTTCGGTGACCTCCATTCCAGCACTGCTTGCACCTTGCTAGGATCCATGGCCAGCCCCTTGTCCGACAACCGGTACCCAAGGAATTCCACCTCCCTGGCGTGAAACTGACACTTCTCCAGTTTCACCCACAGCTGGTTTTCTTGCAGTTTGCTCAGTACTTCTCTTACATCTCGCACATGCTGCTCTTCATCCTCTGAGTACACCAGCACATCGTCCAAGAACGCAGCGCAGTTCTTGTACAGCAATGGTCCTAGTACGTGATTAATAAATGATTGAAATACTGCGGAACCCGCCTGGAGGCCGAAAGGCATAACGCAGTACTCAAATGCCCCCAAGGGGGTGAACATAGTGGTTTTCCACTCATCTCCCTTTCTCATACGTATCAGGTTATACGCCCCCCTCAGGTCCAGCTTGGTAAAAATCTTCCCTTTTCTCACCCGGGTCAGAATGTCATCGATTCTGGGCATAGGGAAGGTCACGGGTTCGGACACTGCGTTTAGGGCCCTGAAATCCACAATTAATCTCGGTTTGTCCGAGTTTTTTTTGTCTACAAAGAACACTGGGCTACCCCCCACCGCTCGTGACTCCCTGATGAACCCACGCTTGAGGTTTTTGTCAATAAACTCCCTTAGCTCCTGCATCTCTCTGTCAGACATTGCATACACCTTGCCCACTGGCAATTGCGCTCCTGGAAGTAAGTTGATTTGGCAGTCAAAGGCTCTGTGCGGGGGTAGTTTATCTGCTTCCCTTTCGCTGAAGACGTCGGCAAAATCTGCATATTGTCGTGGTACCCTACCTTGTTCCATTGCTTCTATCTTTGCTAACGTGGCCTGAGTGCCTGCTTGGCCCCCTTTTTCTGTGCAGTGTCCCATACAATGTGCTGACCCAAAGGAAACCACTCTCTGATGCCATCCCACAAGCGGATCATGCAGCGCTAGCCAGCTCATCCCCAAAATGATGGGCGCTCCTCCCAACGTGGCTATATTAAACGCTATCCGTTCCGTGTGTCTTGCCACCCTCATTGTCATGGGGACCGTCTGCTGGTCTACTTCTCCCCCCAACAGCGCCCTCCCATCAATCGTGGTCACCTGCAGGGGATTTTTTAAAGGAATGGTTTGTATCTGATGGGCGGCTGCAAACTCCTTACTCATAAAGTTGCAGGAGCTGCCTGAGTCTAATAGCGCCTTCACTTTTAGTGGGTGTCCGTTTGCCAGCTCCAGCAATACCTCTATTACAAGAGCTGGTCTTGGGGGTTCTGGCGTGGGCACATTTACTGTTCCTTGGCCTGGCTGCTGTACCCCGTCGGTGGCAGCCAGGCGTTGGCTTTTACTTGCTCCTTAGCTCCTTCTCCCTCCTCCCCAACAGCTCCCGCCATTCCTTGCCATTCCTTTCTTTGCGGACAAACTCTGGCAAAATGACCTGGCTGTTGGCAGAGAAAACATTTCTTGGCGCCTTTCCCCTCCTTCTTCCGCCCTTCACTGGGGTTTGAAATTGCGCGCGCGCGCGCTGTTCCGATTTCCATCGGCTCTGCTGGCAGAGAAGGCTGCTCTGGCATCTCTGGAATGCGGAAATCCCTCCAACGCTCCCCTTTCCCTTCCCGCTTCTCCAAGGCTCTGGCCTCCTGGCGTGACCCTATGGCCAGCGCTGATTTAGTCAGAAGGTCCATAGACTCCGCCCTGGGCCCCCGGGAAAGTTCGTCTTTCACTGCCGAAGATAGTCCTTCTTCGAACAGCATTTGTATCGGTTCCGCTGACAAATCCCATCCTAATTTATGGATCAACATGGTGAACTCAGTCCAGTACTCACGGACAGATCGGTTCCCTTGTTTACACGCCATTAACTGCTTGCGCGCCACTCCCTGCTCAATCTCGCTGGAAAACATCAGATCCATGGCGCGAAAAAACTTCCTTGTGTCCCTTAGGGCTTCATTATTGGCTGCCATTAGTGGCCTCACCCAATCCCGGGCTGTGCCTTCGAGATGCCCAATCACAAAACCAACCCTCGAATCCTCATCAGGAAAATCATCAAACTGCAGATTGAGGGCATATTGCATCTCTGTCCTGAAGGCTTGATAATTCCTGGGATCACCCCCAAACTTCTGCACCAGTCCTGGCACTTTCCTCGAGAGCTGGGCGGCTTTCCCCTTTTCTGCATCATGAGCCCTCCTCTCCTCCAGCCTCGCCGTTTGCAGAGCTAACTGTACCTCCAACATCCTGTACCTTTCTTCCAGGCTAGGACCGGCTGCAGCTGCTCCCCCATCTCCTCCTCCGGCTGGGTTGCTCATGATGCCTCTCTTTGCACAAGCTGCTTTCAGGGACTGTCAGATTGCTGTGGTGGGATAATGAGCAGCTTGTGCGTTAAAGCTGGATCCCTCAGAGCTCACTCTGTGTAGTGAAACCCTGCCTTGAGAAGAGCCCTTGAGCATGGCTCCCTCAGTCGCTGGTAGAATCTGACAGTGGGCGTTTGCGGAAACGTTTCCAACATAAGAGCTGTTTCACAGACATGCGCCTCCTGGATTCCCTGCGTGACAGCTTCCGGCGGGGGGTGGGAGTCCTTATGGGCTGTTCTGATACCCCCTCGCTGTTCTCACTGGAAGTATCCCAGAGCCTCCCCTCCGACTCCCTTTCCTTTGGAGCTCCCGCACTCCCCCTACTGGTTCCCTCTTCTCCTGAAGAAGAGGCTCTCCTATTCTGCTGAAGCCTTCTCACCACCTGTCCTTCCGATGGCAGTTCCCTGACAGATAAGATTCTGGAAAAAATAAAAGAAGGAGAAAAGAAACTGAGGTCTAAACCAAAGTCTCATGAAATCCTGAGAGAAATTAAGTTCTACCAAATGCAATATATGGAATTGATGAACCAGGAGATAGAATGGAAAATTAAGCAAATGAGACAGAGGACATTTGAATCAGCGGATAAATGTGGGAAACTTCTAGCATGGCAACTGAAGAAGAGACAGAAACTAAATACAGTCACAAGCTTGGAGGTGGATGGAAAAACATTTTTAAACCAAATGAGATTAGTAATTGCTTTCAGAGTTATTTCAGGAGATTATATGCACAAGGGCTGGAAAATGAAGGAGATATGGAAGATTTTCTTAAGAAATATGGATTACAAAAAATTTCGCAACAAAGTATCTTGATTTTAAATGAGAAAATAACAGACCAAGAAGTGGAGGGTGCCATTCAAAATATGCAACTAGGGAAATCTCCAGGACCAGATGGACTAACCTCCAGATATTATAAAGCATTGAAAGAATGGTTAGTACAGCTGCTTAAGGAGGTTTGTAATGAAATATTAGAGGGGAAAAAGGCACCTGAATCGTGGAAAGAAGCTTTCATCACACTTATACCAAAGACTGAAACTGAAAAAAACCAGATCAAGAACAACCGCCCTATATCACTACTTAATGTGGATTACAAAATATTTGCTGACATTTTAGCAAAAAGACTGAAGAGGGTGTTAATGGAGGAGATTCATAAGGACCAGGCAGGCTTTCTCCCAGGAAGACACTTATCAGATAATGTAAGGAACATAATTGATATTATGGAACTGCTAACTGTAAATATTAACACGAAGGCAGTCTTGATTTTTGTGGACGCGGAGAAAGCCTTTGATAATATCTCTTGGAAGTTCATGAAGAAGAATCTCCATGGGATGGGGTAGGTCAAAGGTTTGAAAATGGTATAAGTGCAATATATTCTGAACAAAAGGCTAAGTTAATTGTAAATAATGTGGTTACTGATGAACTTTCCATAGAAAAAGGGACACGGCAGGGGTGCCCGATATCCCCATTACTTTTTATATCAGTCCTGGAGGTTTTGTTGAACATGATCAGGGGGGACCAGCTGGTAAAAGGAGTTCAGGTCGGAGCTAAACACTATAAATTGAAGGCATTTGCAGATGACCTAGTATTGACTTTACAAGAGCCAGACACTAGTACAAAAAGAGTTTTAGAGTTAATTCAATTCTTTGGTCAGGTGGCAGGATTCAAGTTGAATAAACAAAAAACTAAAGTTCTGGAAAAAAACTTAACAAATGTTGAAAGAGAGAGATTCCAAAATGAAACTGGGTTAATGGTGGCAAAGAAAGTAAAATATTTGGGGATTAACATGACATCTAAAAATGTGAACTTATTTAAAGACAATTATGATAAATGTTGGACAGAGGTAAAGAAAGATCTAGAAATATGGTCGAATTTGAAGCTTTCCTTGTTAGGCCGAATTGCAGTGATCAAAATGAATGTATTGCCTAGAATGTTATTTTTGTTTCAGACATTACAAATTGTGGATAAACTGGATTGTTTCAAGAAGTGGCAGAAAGATATATCTAAATTTATCTGGCAGGGCAAAAAGCCCAGAATAAAATTTAAGATACTTACTGATGCAAAAGAAAGAGGGTGGTTTGCCCTGCCGGATTTGAGACTGTACTATGAATCGGCAGCTTTCTGCTGGTTGAAAGATTGGCTACTTCTTGAGAATGCAGATATTCTGGATTTGGAAGGATTTGATAATAGGTTTGGCTGGCATGCATATTTATGGTACGACAAGGTTAAAGTTCACAAGGGTTTTAAAAACCATATTGTTAGGAAAGCACTATATAATGTTTGGATTCGGTACCAGGATTTGTTGGAAAATAAAACTCCTAGGTGGTTATCACCTATGGAGGCTAAGGAGGTGAAGAAACTTAATATGGAATCCAAATGGCCAAAATATTCTGAAATTTTAGAACAAGAAAGCGGTGAATTTAAATTACAGAGTTTTGAGAAATTAAAGCCCAAGGTGTGAGATTGGCTTCATTATTACCAAATAATGGAAACCTTTAAACAAGACAGGAAAATTGGCTTCCAGGTGGAGAAATCGAAATTGGAAACAGAACTGTTAGAACCCAATACTAAGAATGTATCAAGAATGTACAATTTGTTGCTGGTGGAATACAATAGATGAGACAGTTAAATCAGCCATGATTAAATGGGCACAGGACATTGGACATGACATTATGTTTGCTGACTGGGAACAGTTATGGACCACCAGTATTAAATTCACGGCATGTAATGCCCTAAGAGAAAATATTATGAAAATGATTTACAGGTGGTACATGACCCCAGTTAAGCTTGCGAAGATTTATCATCTGCCCAATAATAAATGTTGGAAATGTAATGAGATTGAAGGTACCTTCTTTCACCTTTGGTGGACCTGCCCAAAGATTAAAGCCTTTTGGGAAATGATTTATAATGAAATTAAGAAGGTACTTAAATGTACTTTTCACAAGAAACCAGAGGCATTTCTCTTGGGCATGGTCGGCCAATTGGTGTCAAGGAAGGATAGGACTTTTTTTATGTACGCCACTACAGCAGCAAGGATCCTTCTAGCAAAGTATTGGAAGACACAAGAACTCCCCACACTGGAAGAATGGCAGACGAAAGTGATTGACTCTATGGGATTGGCAGAAATGACTGGCAGAATCCGCGACCAAGAGAAAGAGACGGTGGAGGAAGATTGGAAGAAATTCAAAGCTTATCTTAAGAACTGTTACAATATTGATGAGTGCTAAAATGTCAAGGGGAAGGAAGATGCAGAATTACAGCTGAAAATGTTTGATGACTTAAGGTGAAATTGAGAAAGATAACAAATTTAAATTTAATTGGCTAAAAGGGTTGCTGAAAAACTGTAAAATAAGGATGCAAAAAGGGTGAGGTATGGGGAAGTCCGAGAAAGGAGGTTTATGAAAATGAGGTTAAGAACTTATATTTGTGTGTTTGTTTGTATTTGTTGACGTTTTTATGTTGTTGTTGTTGTTTTGTTTTAAAATTGGAAAACTAATAAAAATTATTATAAAAATAAAATAAAATATTTATCTACTTGCACTTTGATGTGCTTTTGAACTGCTAGGTTGGCAGGAACCGGGACTGAACAACGGGAGCTCACCCCATCACGGGGATTCGAACTGCCGACCTTCTGATCGGCAAGCCCTTGGCTCTGTGGTTTAGACCACAGCGCCACCCGTGTCCCTTCAGGGTGCTATTACTCTCCGCTAAATCCCCAAGTGACTCATTCAGTTCCCCTGACCACTAGTTCTATGTCTTGACATGTTGCCCTTGCCTCCATCTCAAAGTTCAAACAACCACAGAGAAATCTTTAATTCCTGCCCATATAGCTTGTCCCAAGAGATAAGAAAAGTTTGTTCCTGTTTCAAAGCAGCTACCCTTTCTTCTTCCAAGTTACATGGAACCAGGCAGAGGGCCTTCTCGGTAGTGGCACCCGTCCTGTGGAACGCCCTCCCACCAGATGTCAAAGAGAAGAACAACTACCAGACTTATAGAATACATCTGAAGGCATCCCTGTTTAGGGAAGCTTTTAATGTTTAACAGATCACTGTATTTTAATACTTTGTTGGAAACTGCCCAGAGTGGCTGGGGAAACCCAGCCAGATGGGTGAGGTATAAACAATAAACAATATAATAATAATAATAATAATAATAATAATAATAATAATTTCAAGAGCCAGTGGGGTGGGGTGGATAGAGTGTTGGACTAAGACCTAGGAGACTAGTGTTCTTGTCCCCACTCAGACATGAAGCTGGTCTAGACATTGTATCAGTGTGGATAAAATGGGGAGAGGGAAAACCATGTATGTCAACTTGGGCTACTTGGATGAAAGGTGAGATATGAATGTAATAAAAATAAAATCCCAGGGTTACACCCAACTCAGTCCACTGAAACAAATGGACCCAAGTTAGGCATGTCTGTAACTCTGGATGAGTCTACTATGAGTAGCAAAAGCATTGGCTACAGCCCCTATATTCCAATGCTCTCAGGGATGGTGGGAATCTAATAGTACCTGGAGGGACACAGGTTCCCCATACTTGACCTATTCTTTCAACAAGATTATTTTTGGCCCTGGTATGGGACAAAATGGAAATGAGACAGAGCTGAGGGACAGCCTCCCTCTTGACAACAAATAGTGAACACTGAAAAAGCACTTGCTTTCCCAGAGAAGACAACTTGAATTTAAGAATTTGCAAAAAGAACTGACAATGAAGGAATTGTGAAGATAAGATGGCGTCCGGCACGTTTCCACTGCGCCACTGGACGTTCGTGCCGATCGAAAATAACTTCAGCTCCCTTGGCTCTCTTACTTAGCAGAGTTCACGCAGCGGGGAAAAACTGTTGCCTTGTGTGGGTAAGAAATTCAGACTGAAAGCAGGCTTCCTTTCTAATCTCCAACAGTCTTTAATGAGTAGCACAACAACATAAATCAGCCCGGCGAATTGGCTGGCATCCTTCCGCTTCTCCATCAAAAGCGAAAGAACTAACACACACAGAGAAAGGCTCCCGTATGTGAACATAACCACGCCTCAGAATGTGAGACGTCACTCAGAACTATTTAACCCTGTAAGTTCTGATTCTCCTCACAGGAATGTATGAAGGAATCAAGGGACGACCAAATTCCATCAAACATATATTTTCCCTGCATCAAAAGAGATCAGCAAAATCAGCTTACCTTGGCCAACTTTGGAAGTGCTCAAGAAGTTCTAACGAATGAGTGAAGAGCCTGTGGACCAGGGACCTTTTATATGGCACAGCAAACACTTCCTAGAGGAAGTGATGTAGCTCCAAAAAGCCACTAATTCTTGATGAAAGGCTCATATCCTCTCTGGTTTGCTACCTTCCAGTTTAAGATACTTGACTTGATCAATATATCTCATTAAATATCTCTCATTAATTAAAAATGTGGGTGATTAATGCTATCCCAGTTTAATACACTGATGATTTTGACATCGAAGTGGAACGCACTTAGAGAAGTATGTAAGAATGATGCAGTATAACATCAGGTGAGTTGCTCAATGGGTCCCATCAACTGAAGCCTCTTGCAGATGACGCAGTGCTTGGAATAAACTATGTAATTGAGTTCACTGAATTAGTTCACAAAACCTTTGGACTACAATGGTACCTTGGTTTGCAACCGTTTTGGATTACAACCACGTCAAACCCTGAAGTGTGTGTCCCTTTTGGGGGATTACAACCCATTTTTTCCCCCAGAGGGTTGGAGGAGCACCAGAAATAGCTTGTGGGCATGTGCATGGGCCTCCTCTGACCCAGACGGGCACCAGAAATAACACTTGCACATGCGCAAATAATGCCTGTGCATGCACACAATCTATTTCCGGTGCTTCTCCAACCCAGAAGTGGGCAGCCAAAGCAGCACAGCACCAGTAAGAGCAGGTGGTGGGGGTTGCCGCGGGCCGGATAAAGGAGTGCCTTGGGTCTTATCCGGCCCACAGGCCTTAGTTTGGGGACCCCTGGTCCACTCCATACACAAATGCATTCATTCAAATTGGATGAACACTTGGAAAAGGCTGGGGCCACGTATGAAATGCAGCAGTGATTCATGTGGAATCTGAGAAACATATCTTCTGCCTGATCATTTGGAGCATCATAAAATGCCATCTCACCTTCTGAAGGCTGGTAGTAGGCGTGATGAGATGGACATATTGCAACATGAGTGCATGATCTGACCACTGGGAAATGTCATCTTAAAGAATAACAGCAATTAGGATGCAAGGGAGAGCAGAATCCATATTAGGTCACAGGGTTTCCTTCCAGGTGACGTGGCAATGGCAACTGAACTAGCTGGTAAAAAAAAAAAGGGAGAAAAATTAATGGAGGTGCAAACATCTATCAGTATCTATTAGTGAGATCTAAATGGAACTGCCAAGTTCAAAGGCAGTGTAAGAACATTAGAAGAGCCAAAATATGCAGGGATTTATGATTTGTAAAAAGAACTATGGAAAGAGAAGTTGGGAAGTCATTGATATCTTAAGGATGTAAAAATGAGTACAGTGGTACCTCGGTTTAAGAACAGCCCTGTTTACAAACTATTTGGTATATAGTTCAAAACTGGAAGAAGTGTTCTGGTTAGCAAACTTTACCTCGGTCTACGAATGGAAGCCGAACGGTGGAAGGACACTGGTGGTGGGAGGCCTCATTAGGGAAAGCACGCCTCAGTTTAAGAATGGCTTTGGTTTAAGAATGGACTTCCGGAACGGATTACCAGTAAGTTCGTAAACCGAGGTACCACTGTACTTTAAACTGTAAAACAGATTATCAAGAATGTATAAAAATTTGGCGAATGCTTGTTGGCGATGTGGAGGAAATAACAGTGACATGATCCACATGTGGTGGACTTGTGAAAAGTTTAAGATTTTTTTGGGGAAAATATACGATGAATTAAAAAAGTTGATGGGGATAACTTTTACTAAAAAACCGGAGGCATTTCTATTAAGTATTTTAGATAAAGAGATTCCAAAAAATCTAAGAGAGGTATTCTTGTATGCAACCGCAGCGGCTCGAATACTTGTGGCCAAGGGATGGAAAGATCACAAGGCTTCAAAAATAGGCAAATCAAATTATAGGATTTGGTGGAGATGGCTCAATTGACTAGCAAACTCAGAAGGAACTGAAAGCAAAAATTTGTGGAAAAATGGGATGCTTATAGTAGATATGTTAAAAAATACAATAATAGCTTTGACTCCATGCTAGCATTTGAGTGATAAAGGAACTAAAAGGAGGTGGACAACAATTAAGGATTTATTATGTTTTCAGAATATATTGGAAAATTTATATAGAAAGGTTTATTGTTTTGTGTACATTCGATTGTGAGATAAAACAAATGCAAAGGGACTTGACAGGAAGTCAAAGTTGAAGAAAAGATTTTGTAAGATAAAAGGGGAAAATATTTACTTTCATTATTATCATTTTGTGTGTGTGTGTGTCTGTACACATGTGTGTTTTTGTATGGAATGTTTGGGAGGAAATAAGACAGTAAATAACAAATAACAAACTAAATATTGATGTAGGTATTTTTTATTTCTCAATTATATTTAGTGTTAGTATGGTTGTAATGTTTTTTGTAACATAAAATCATTCAATAAAAAATATTTTTTTTTAAAAAATTGTAAAACAGAAAATTTAATAAAAACTATCAAAAGACATTAGAATAGCCCTGTCTTCAGTAAAGTGTTGACCTCAGATTGTGCTGATAAGCAGGGATGTGATCCTCAAATGCTGTTGTACTCCAACTCCCATCTTTCTTGGTCATGTTGGCTGGAGCTGCAGGAAATTGGAGTCCATCAACATCTGTCCACAGGTTCCCCACATAAGAAGAGGCTGTTGGATCAGAACAATGACCCATCTAGTCCAGCCTCCTGTTCTCACAGTGGCCAACCAGATGCCCCAATAGGAAGCTCACAAGCAGGATTTTAGCACAAGTGACTCTCCCCTCCTGTAATTTCCAGCAACTGGCACTTAGAAGCACTGCTGCCTTCTGTGGGAGCACAGCATAGCTATCATGCCTAGAAGCCTTCAGTAGCCTTATCCTCCACATTTCTTTCAAATCCTCTGTTTAAGCCACCCAAGTTGGTGGCCATCACTGTATCCTGTGGGAACGAGTTCCATAGTTTAACTATGTGTGGTTGGAAGAAATGCTTGAATCTCTCCTAAGTCATCTGACATTCATTACTGCATGTCCACGAGTTCTAGTATGATGAAAGAGGTAGAAAAAATTTATTGGCTTTCTTTGCGCAATGCATGATTTTATAAACTGGATGGACTTTGATTACATGAAGCCAAGCCTGATTTAATTAATTGCTCATCTATGCAAATACTGTCATCAGTACTATCTCAAACACTCTGGCTGAGATCCAATGATGTGCTTGTGATGCAATATCTAATGCTTACAGCATCTAACACCTATGACCAGAAAAACACTCCAAGTGATATTGCGGCAGATAAATATAGTATTTATGCAGCATGATTTCGGATTGTAGCAATACGATGTGGCCTTTCAGCCAGTGTTTTCATTGTTCTGGCTAAAACCTTCGCTCCTTGAGCCTTAACCTGGTGAAAAAACAACTCTTTTTCTGACTACCTTTGAAATGTTTGAAACATGCAATAAATGCCACCCCCATTTGTCATGTGTAGGGGACCTGTGGTCCTCCAGATGTTGCTGGACTCTAACTCCCATCATTAGCAGTCATTTTGCTTTTTCTGGGGGTTTATGTATATTTTCAGGGGTTTTTCCCAAACTGTGGAGCAGATTTGAGGATGGTGCAGGTCACACACAGGGGTAGAAAGGTAGAAGTTTCATTGCCCAAATTGAAGTAATTATACACATGCAATTATTTAGTTGAATGCTGGTGTTTGCTCCTAACTAACTTAAAGCAGTTATAGCCCGGCCACTTTAGTCCATGTGTTTGTAACCTCAAAGCTGGACTACTGCAATGAGCTCTATGTGGGGCAGCCCTTTTGGCCTGGTTTGGAAGCTTGAACTGGTGCATAATGTGCTGGCCTGATGCCTGATGGGAGCATGTGGTTGATGGAGGAATCTGACTAACATGTGATACCATTGCTAAAGCATATTCACTGGCTGCCCGTCTACCAGTGAGCCAGGTTCAAGGTCCTCACATTAAAATACAAAGTCCTGAACACCTGGGGTGTATGGAGGACTGGCCGGCTCAACCAGGTGAGGGTAGCCATTGAGTCTCAAACCCTCAGTGAGTTCGGGGCTTCCCCTGCATGAGAAGGCAGGCTCCAGCAGATTGAGCAGATGAGACAAATAGTGGGCCCAAGGGTCAAGAAGGTGGTTTCTGCATGTGTTGTAGAAAGAAGTGGGGGCAGATGGATCTCACCAACCTGGGAAGGTAGCTTATGTAGGAGAAGGAAAACTCTGATCCTGATCCTCTACTGCTTTCTGGGATATCTTTTGCAGAAGAAAAGGCTAAAAAGTAAACCCTACACAAATCCAGAGTGAGTCCGTAAGAGGCTGGATGGCATTCTCTACAGCTCCTTCTGGGAAGTCCGGAAGCCAAGCTGATGCCAAACATATGGATGGACTTTGGTTACATGAAGCCAAGCCTAATTTCAGTAATTGCTCATGTAGGCAATTACTGTCATCAGTACTACCTCAAACACTCTGCCTGAGATCCAATGACGTGTTTGTGATGCAATATCTCATGCTTATCACATCTTACACCCATGCTCAGAAGGTGAGCTGGTATATGATGACCAGAAAAGCACTCTAAGTGATATTGCAGCGGATAAATATATTATTTACGCAACATGACTTTGGAAGTTATGTGTGAAATCTAGGAACCCGTGACTTTATATGTGAAAAGAATTGGATTGTAGCAATAAGATGGGGCCTTTCAGCCAGCCTTTTCATTGTTCTGGCTAAAACCTTCACTCCTTGAGCCTTAACCTGGTGAACAAACAACTCTTTTCCTGACTACCTTTGAAATGTTTGAAACAGGCAATAAATCCCACCCACCCCCATTTGTCATGTGTAGGGGACCTGTGGTTCTCCAGATGTTGCTGGACTCTAACTCCCATCACTACTAGTCGTTTTGTTTTGCTTTTGCAGAAGAAAAGGCTAAAGAGTAAACCCTACGCAAATCCAGAGTCCATAAGAGGTTGGATGGAAATCTCTACAGCTCCTTCTGGGAACTCCTGAAGCTAAGCTGATGCCAAACATATTGATGTGCTTTGGACCACATGAGGGAGGTTTCTTGTCTGGGCAGCTCTGGATATCCATACAAACTGCCCAGGCTTGCACCCTGGAGAGGTCACATATGTGTTGCTAAAATAATGGTTTGACTTCAGCCCAAAAGGCACACTCCATTGTTTTCGAGACAGATGAATGCCAACAAGAACAGCTGAGCTGCCTTAGGGACCACCTGAAACCTTATATCTCGGCTCAGTCACTGAAATCATCTGCAGGAGCACTGTTGGTCATTTCCTGAGTTGGCGAGACTCGAATGACAACAAAGAGGAGAACCACTGAAACTGAATAAATGACAATATCTCTTTAACCAGATCTTTGATTGATTAACTGTTTATGGCTTTTAAAATGTGTGTGTGTGTGTGTGTGTGTGTGTGTGTGTGTGTGTGTGTGTCGGGTGTGTGTGCTATCACTTTGCTTTGTTTTATTGTGTATTTTGCATTTTCAAATTGTGTTTTTATGTTGTGAACTACCTTGTGATCTTTAAATGAAGGGCAGTATACAAATTTAATAAATGATGGTGGTGAATGGATGGATGGATGGTGATTACAAGGAAGACAGACCAGATCAACAGAACAAGGCATTGCCATGAATTCAGATTTATTCATTCATATCCCAGACACATGGGGAAAATGAAAGCATCATCCATTTCAAGAAAAAGACTCTTTCATCTGGATTTTTGAGACTGATTGAAGAGAAGAATTCCAGTTTCCTGAAGGTTGCAGGAATGAAGCTAGAAGCATCAACCTCAATGAGGTTAACTCAGGAAGGCAACAAGCAGGCATTAAATATATATATATATATTGACATTGATCTCAATGTCTCAGGTTTTGAGCTGGCAAACAGCAAGCTGGCATTCGCTTCTGGGTATTAGGATTGCTATCAATCTTCAGATTCAGAGCCCAGGTAACAATTTCTAAAGTGCTCAGTACTTGTACTGCTGGCAAGTATAGCGAGACTGGTTGCAATAGCCTCGGCTAGAGCAACAACATGGGGAGCAGCCACATCTGGAACAGCAGCTGCGCCTGTGGCAGCAGCAGGGAGAGCAGCCACATCTGGAACAGGCTTGACGGCTTTGGCAGCAGCAGGGAGAGCGGCCACATCTGGAACAGCAGCTACGCCTGTGGCAGCAGCAGGGAGAACAGCCACATCTAGAACAGACTTGACGGCTTTGGCAGCAGCAGGGGGAACGGCCACATCTGGAACAGACTTGACGGCTTTGGCAGCAGCAGGGGGAGCAGCCACACTTAGAACAGCGGGAACTCTGGCCTCCACAACAGGACATTTTGAAGTAATGAAGCTAAAAGAAACAAATAAGGCTTTGGTGTAATCAAACCACAGTATGTTCAATATGCATTGTTCAATGTGCATCTTGGAAGTCATGATTTTCCTAAAGTGCTTTTCTGTTCAGCGTTATTTATGTCTATATTATATTTTAGCTTCTTCAGATGAATGTCAGATTGGAATGTATAATTCATTCTTATTCAGTATCCTCAAATCTCACCACTTAAGATTTTAATATGCAATCAAAATCCATAGTTTGAATGTGATCCCCCCCCACACACACACCCTCTGAATCTGAAACCTGGGCAACTTAACACTTTCAGTCTGTTCCATATTATTTAAGCAGCCTTCAGATATGTCTACTTGCTTTCAAATGCATTCAAATAATGTTGCACACCAACCATCTAATTTCTAGAGGCATGCAATGTCCTTTCCCATTATTTACCAACATGAATAAATAAATAAGCAGTGCATGTGAGCTCAGTAACTTTTCTCATAAAATGTAAGATTGTTTGTCAACTGTCATCTATAGAAACCATCTCTAGAAAGGAGGGACACAGAGGTGACCCTTGTGTCTTTCCCTACATGCTACCCATCCTTCTCTCCTCTCCCCCCTTTTCAGCTCTGGATTGCTCTGGGTGGACCCAATTGGATATGGAGCAATCCAGGATACAGTGGTGCCTCGCAGGACGAAATTAATCCGTTCCGTGAGGCTCTTCGTATAGCGGTTTTTTCGTCTTGCGAAGCAAGCCCATTGACAGCTTAGCGGATTAGCGCTACTGTATTAGCGGTTTAGCAGCTTTTAGCGGATTAGCTGATAAGCGGCTTAGGGCTTAGGAAAATGGGGGGGGGGGGAGGGAAAAAACCCCGCAGGAACTCGCAATACATTTTTGTCTTGCAAAGCAAGCCCATAGGGAAATTCGTTTTGCGAAGCGCCCCCAAAACGGAAAACCCTTTCGTCTAGCGGGTTTTCCATCTTGCGGGGCACCACTGTACTTCGACCCAATCTGGACAAGTCCAGTATCAACTTTAATCTACTTGTTTAAGCTCAAAATCTGACTAGATCCAGAACAAAGCCCTCAGAACGGAACGATCCCATGGATTTCACACTTCCTTGAGTTTGCCTATCCAGTAAAGGTAAAGGGACCCCTGACCATTAGGTCCAGTTGTGGCTGACTCTGGGGTTGCGGTGCTCATCTCGCTTTATTGGCCGAGGGAGCCGGCGTACAGCTTCCGGGTCATGTGGCCAGCATAACTAAGCCGCTTCTGGCGAACCAGAGCAGCACACGGAAACGCCGTTTACCTTCCCGCCGGAGCGGTACCTATTTATCTACTTGCACTTTGATGTGCTTTTGAATTGCTAGGTTGGCAGGAGCAGGGACTGAGCCACGGGAGCTCACCCAGTCACAGGGATTCGAACCACCGACCTTCTGATCGGCAAGTCCTAGGCTCTGTGGTTTAACCCACAGCACCACCCGCATCCCTTTGCCTATCCAGTATTAGGTCAGTATTCAGAAATTATCTGAACAGTTTCAGAAGATTTAAATGGTTGCCAGTGGAAATGTATGGTTCTCGACCACAGCAAAGAGCACATCAAAAATCAAGCAGTAAAGCAGACAGCCTGATGGATCTGATCCTTCACGTGATGAATGAGGAAGTGGGGAGATGGGGGTAGGGTGGAGATTCACTCAGGACAACACCATAATTCAAGAGGCTGGGTTCTAAAGCCTCTCTCTCTCTCTGTGTAATACTGAATAAAAAGCAGACGATAAGAACATTCCTTGTCTTTGTACATTCCTCAGCAACTGGCCATGAAAGTTGCTGACAGCAGCCTGACAATAGGTTGCTCAGATTGCATATGAATCAGTCCTGCATTTCACACTCGGCCCCAGCCTTTTCCAAATTTTCACTCAACTTGAATGGATACATTAATGCAAGGAGTGGACAAGAGAAGTCCTTCTGGCTGGAGCTGCGGGGAATTGAAACCCAGGAACAGCTGTCCACAGGTTCTCCCCATCAGAAGAGGCTACTGGAGCAGGACAATGGCTCATCCAGTCCAACATCCTGTTCTCACAATAATCAACCAAATCTCCCAATTGGCAGCTCACCATCAGGATCTGAACACCTGAGTGACTCTCCCCTCCTGTTATGTCCAGAATGTTATATTCAGAAGCACTGCTGCCCTGAATTGTGGAGGCACAGCAACACCATCATGGCTACTGGCCAATCCTCTCTTAAAGCCACCGAAGTTGGTGGCCATCACTGCCTCCTGTGCGAATGAATTCCATAGTTTAACTATGTGTGGTTTGAAGAAATGGTTGTATCTGTGCTGAATCTTCCAACATTCAGCCTTATTGGATGTCCACAAGTAGTAGAATTATGAGAGAAGGGGGAAATGATTTTCCCTATTGGCTTTCTCCATGCAATGTATAATTTTATAAACTTGTAATGCCATGTCACCTCTATCGCAGCTTTCCTCTACACTAAACTGCCCCAAATGTTGTGTTTCTCTGAGAAGGAGGAGGGTGGGCAAATAAGAAGAAAGGGTGTGTGTCTTTCATGTTCTGCATATTTGCTCCTTGCTGTCCTCTATTGAAAACAGAACTCTGTACCGGATGGACTTTGGTTAGATGAAACCAAGCCTGATTTTAGTAATTGCTCTTCTACGGAAGTACTGTCATCAGTAGTACCTCAAACCCTCTGGCTAAGATCCAATGATGTGCTTGTGATGCAAGACCTCATGGTTATCACACCTAACACCCATGCTCAGAAGATGAGCTGGAAGTTATGTGTGAAATCTAGGAACTCATGACTTTATATGTGAAAAGAATTGGATTGTAACAATATGATGTAGACTTTCAGATGTAGACTGGTTAAAACCTTCACTCCTGGAGGCTTAGCAGCATAGTAAATGAACAATTCTTTTTCTGACTACCTTTGAAATGTTTGAAATATGCAGAAGACATCACCCACCCCCTGTTTGTCATGCTTAGGGGACCTGTGGTCCTCCAGGTGTTGCCAGTCATTCTGCTTCTTCTGGGGGTTTATTTATATTTTCAGGGGTTTTCCCCAACCTGTGGAGCAGATTTGAGGATGGTGTGGGTCACACACAGGGGTGGTTAGGGGAAAAGTTCCATTGCCCAAGTGGAAGTCATTATACCTATGCAATTATTTAGTTGAATACTGCCATTTGCTCCTAACTAGCTGAAAACATGACCACATGTGTGTAACCTCAAGGCTGGAAAACTGCAATGGGCTGTATGTGGTGCTGCCCTTTTGGCCTAGGGTGGAAATTTCAACTGGTGCAGATTGTGCCAGCTGCATTGCTGATGGAGGCATCTGGCTCATGGAGGCATCTCGTAATACAATTGTTAAAGCGTATTCACTGGCTGCCCATCTACCTCTGAGGCAGGTTCAAGGTCCTTGTGTTAATCTACAAAGCCCTGTACAGCTGAGGTCCAGAGACCATCTGAACCCTGGTATCTCAGCTCAGTCACCAAGATCATCTGTAGGTAGAGCATTGTTGCTCATTTCCTGAGTTGGCAAGACTTACGTGACAACAGGAAACCAAACCTTTAGTGTTATCTGCCCAGTTCAGCAGGAACCTTCTGTTTCAACTTTTAAACACCTCCTGAAGTCTTCTCTATTTTGTCAGGCTGAGGCTAGCAATTAGGAATAAATCTTTCCACAAGAGTTTGCTGAACTCTCAGCTTGACTTTCTATATGGTTTTTTTTTTTTGTATGGTATTATGTACATTTGTGAACTGCTGTGATTTTTTTTATGAATAGTCATGTATATACATAACTTTATAAAAATATAAAGTTATTAACACGTAAGTGTTTTATCTTGGTTCAGAAGTGTTTGTCACCGTTTCTTCTCTACAAGGAGGAAAGTTGTGTGGCCTCCCTTTATTCTGGTTCTCTCTCCCTCCTCCTTCTTTGTTGAGAAGTTTTGCCATAGCCACAGCATTGGAATGGAATTGGCTGATGAGTGCAAAGAACTGATTGGCCAGAGTATGGGGGAATTTAGAAAAAATATCTCCCATTGTCTTTCCAAGTTGAAATATCAGAATATGAGTATGAGAGGGATGTGATTATTTATTTATTTTTAAGTTTTCTGTTTAATGTTTTTATTGGAGTTTTGCCCCAACTTCAACTGGAATGGCAGAGTTGCATCAGCAGGAACCTATGTACACAGAAGGGCACCAGAGCTGTGTTTTATTAATTGCCCAAGCTGGAATGCAGCCATTGGGCTGGAGAAGGTTTCTCCACCCATTCATAAACCAACCCTGACATCCAGTGTCATCCCATTTCACAGTCACGGCAAGATCTTTGTATTGTATTCAACCAAGGCCACATTCAAACCATATTTTTCAAGTACTGTGATACATCTTTAACAGTCATAGGTTCCCCCTAGAATTCTGGGAGCTGCCGTCTCGTAAGGGATCTGGGAGTTGTCATGGGACAGCCTATTCCCCTCCAGCAGCTACAATTCCTTGAGTTCCCCAGGAAAATGGATTGTTAAGCTCCCCTGAGAATTGAAGCTCTGGGAGGGGAACAGAGGTCTCTTGACAACTCTCAGCACCCATAACAAGTGACAGCTCCCAGGTTTCTTTGAGGGAAGCAACGGCTATCAAAATAGTACCAGAGTGTTTCAGACATACTGCATGAATATGGTCTAAGTTATTCCCCAGAGGCACTCACTGAAATTTAACAAATGACAATATCTGTTTAGGGAAGTTTTTAATGTTTAATAGGTTATTGTATTTTAGTGTTCTGTTGGAAGCCGCCCAGAGTGGATGGGGAAACCCAACCAGATGGGCGGGGTATATATAATAAATTATGATGATGGTGATGATGATGATGATGATGATCTCTTTAACCAGGTGTTTGGCTGATTAACATTCTATGTCCTTTTAAATGTGTTTGTCAGAGGTGATTATCAGTTTCTTTTGCTTTTTTCTTTGTTTTACTGTGTATTTTGTGTTTCATTTTTGCGTTTTTATGTTGTGAATTGGATGAACGGCAGTACACAAATTTATTAAATGATGATGATGATGATGATGAATAGGTGGTGGTTTCATGAGAAACAGACCAGACCAACAGTACAAGGAGCAACTCATTTCCTGAGTTGGCAAAACTCAGTTGACAACAAAGAGGAGACCCACTGAAATTTTAAAAATGATAATATCTCTTTAACCAGATGTTTGGTTGATTAACATTCTACGGCCTTTTGAATCTCTCTCTCTCTCTCTCTCTCTCTCTCTCTCTCTCTCTCAGTGTGTGTGTGTGTGTGTGTGTGTGTGTGTGTGTGATCTCATTGTTTTACTCTTCCTTGTTTTATTATGTATTTTGTGTTTTCAGTTTGTGTTTTGATGTTGTGAAGTACCCTTTGATCTTTGAATGAAGGGCAATATACAAATTTAATAAATGAGGGTGGTGGTGAATGGATGGATGGATGGTGATTACAAGGAAGACAGACCAGATCAAGAGCACAAGGCATTACCATGAATTCAGATTTATTCATTCATATCCCAGACACCATGGAGAAAGTGAAAGCACCATCTATTTCAAGAAAAAAAGACTCTTTCATCTGGATTTTTGAGACTGATTGAAGAGAAGAATTCCAGTTTCCTGAAGGTTGCGGGAATGGAGCTAGAAGCATCAACCTCAATGAGGTTAACTCAGGAAGGCAACAAGCAGGCATATTTTTTGACCTTGATTTCAGGTTTTGAGCTGGCAAAAAGCAAGCTGGCATTCGCTTCTGGGTGTTAGGATTGCTATAAAGCTTCAGATCCAGAGCCCAGGTAACAATTTCTAAAGTGCTCAGTACTTGTACTGCTGGCAAGTATAGCGAGACTGGTTGCAATAGCCACGGCTAGAGCAACAACACGGGGAGCAGCCACATCTGGAACAGCAGCTGCGCCTGTGGCAGCAGCAGGGAGAGCAACCACATCTGGAACAGGCTTGACGGCTTTGGCAGCAGCAGGGGGAACGACCACATCTGGAACAGCAGCTACGCCTGTGGCAGCAGCAGGGGGAGCAGCCACATCTGGAACAGACTTGACGGCTTTGGCAGCAGCAGGGAGAGCAGCCACATCTGGAACAGCAGCTGCGCTTGTGGCAGCAGCAGGGAGAGCAACCACATCTGGAACAGACTTGACGGCTTTGGCAGCAGCAGGGGGAGCAGCCACACTTGGAACAGCGGGAACTCTGACCTCCACAACAGGACATTTTGAGGGAGTGAAGCTGAAAGAAACAAATAAGGATTTATTGTAATCAAACCATGATATGTTCTCATCCATGCATTATTCAGTATGTGTACAACTTGGAAGTCATGATTTATCTGTTCTCTGTTCAGGATCCTTTCATTATGGTTCACCCTTATTATTATTATTTTATAATTTTTCATTCTATTATTCAATAATTTATAATTAAATTAATTATGTCCGTATAATATTTTAGCTTTTTCAACTGAAGGTAGAAATGGAATACATAATTCATCTTTATTGGACATTCCCAAAGTTTATCACTTGAGTTTTTAATATGCAATCAAAATCAATAGTTTGAATGTGATTCCCTCCCCACTCCCTCTGAATTTGAAACCTGAGCAACTTAACGCTTTCCATGTGTTCCATATTATTTAAGTAGCCTTCAGATACGGATAGTTGCTGTCAAATCCATTCAAATAATATTGCATACCAACCATCAGATGTTTTCAGGCATGAAATACCCTTTTCATCAGTTAACTAACCAACTAACTAACTAACTAACTAACTAACTAACTAACTAAGCCACACCATTATATGTGAGCTCTGTAACTTTTTCTCATAAAATATAAGATTGTTTGCCAACTATCATCTATAGAAAGCATCTGGCCTATCCAGTATTAGGTCAATATTCAGAAACTATCTGAACACTCTCAGAAGATTTAAATAGTTGCCATCAGAAATGTACGGTTCTCAGTTGCAGCAAAGAACATTCCCAGCTGAAGGAATAACCCATATTCTATCAGTAAAGTAGACAACCTGATGGATCTGATCCTTCAAGTATTTTTGGTAGAACCACCCAATAGCAAAAATTTCAGGACTGGGGTTCTGGAAGACATTATATGCTACTTAAATTACTAGTCTCCCAGCAATTGAATTGAACTTACCTTGTACAGCAGTCAGAACTTGTCAGCTCAATGGAGATTCAAGTCAACGAGTAAAGAGCTCAGAGACAGGGGATCCTTTTATAGAGCTCCAAGAGCACCATCAATGAATGGACTCATGCTTCATTGCTACTTAAAGCACATGTCTATGTGTTGCATCCACTATCTACCAATCACATATTCGTAGAGTTTATTCACATCTTCCACAATGACAGCAATTTCCCCAAGGTCTGTAATTAGGCAGCATTTGAAGCTTATCACGCTATAATCCTCACATCGCACACACTCTGTTGAGGTTACTTCAAAAGGGTGGTTTCTTGAATAGCAACACTGGCATGGACCTTCTCATTGGATCCATGTGGCTGAACATTCCCATGACACAACAGCGCAGGATTGCTCAGTAGTTTGTTATTCCATCTGAGTTTCATTGCTTGAGCTCATAAATTCCTTTTAATCTAGGTGCTGTGATCTGCAATACGTGTTCAGGTTTATAAGTCAAAAGGCGAAGGTGAGATCAACATCTCAAAGAGGTCAGGGTATTTTTTCACTCCTCTTCTGTGCCCTCCTTCCTGATAGATGCTTCCAAGGAAGCGGGGGCATTTGGCAGGCCCCCAGCTCGCTCCAGCCCACCAGACAGTTGCCAGGCGATTTCCGGTCCTTGGATCGCCATGTAACTGCAACTCGAGCTTCAGAAGCCTTCAGAAGCTGAGCACACAAGCCAGCAGAGTAAAAAAAACTCTTCGCAACAGAAGGGCAGATAGAGGCTGTGTAAAGCATATTTACAAGCAGTTTATACAGCATCAGGACAAAGGAAAAACATGTCTTCTCCCTTTCGTGTCCAAGAGCAAGCGGCATAAGCAAAAGCTATACACAAACGCAAGTTTCCAGCAAGCTGTGCTGGAGTGTAAACAGGCATGTGACACACAACAGCTTGTTCCTCTTAAGGTGGAACAGAATATTGTAACACCCCCACCCCCAAATGATACCATAAAAATGTAAGAAGAATATACTGGATCAACTCAGTAGCTCATCTAGCCCACCATGCTGTTCTCACAGTGGTCAATCAGATCTGTGCATGGGAAATGTGCAAGCAGGATTCAAGCACAATAATACCCTCCACTCCTGTGATTTCCAGTAGCAGAATTTTGTGTTTCTTGCTGTACCATCAGAGGGCCTGTGTTATGTTCTGCATCATACAAGAAAATGTCAGCTGCTACCAAAAGACTCAAGTCCTCATCAGCTTTCACAAATCTATATGGCATTTTTAATCTCTTCCCTCTGGGTAAGAATGGAGAGCATGTAGATCCATCCAATAACACAAATTTCAGGACATTTAATGCAACAGAATTTTGTGTTTCCTGCTGTCTCATCTCTTCCCTCTAGATAAGAGTGACGAGCACGTTCAATATAGGTTTAAGAAGCTACTGTAGAGGTTTTGTTCCTGAACCTTTGGTTACGTGATGAACATATAGGATTGTAGACAACTAAGTTATATAGAGAGCAGAACTGTGGAAATCAAAGAATCTAAGTCCAGTGCTGAATCTAGTGCTGTCTAGGTGGCTCCTCTGAACAGGGCACCAAGCCAAGAGAGTTGGAAAATAATAAATGAATGAATTGTTGTGAAAAGAAGAAATATTTAGAAGTGGGCACCAGATTTTGTCCTTGCTCATAGTGCCACATAAAGCAACTACTCTATTCCGAACTTAAAAATGGAAAGCGTAATGCTGGTGGTCAACAAAAGGTTTAAAGACTCTCTTAAAGCAAATCTTTTAAAAAATGTAGTATAAACATTGACAACTGGGAAACACTGGCCTGCAAGTGCTCCAATTGGAAAACAGCCTTTACCAAAGGTGTCATGGGCTTTGAAGACAGTAGAACTCAGGACACAAGGGAGAAACATGCTAAGAGGAAGGCACACTTGACAAATCCACACCGTGATCAACTCCCACCTGGTAACTAATGTCACCACTGTGGAAGGATGTGTGGATCCAGAATTGGCCTCCATAGTCACTTGCAAACTCATTGTTAAAACTGTGTTTGTGGAAGACAATCTTACTCAGCTACGAGTGATCACCAAAGAAGAAGAAGATATTAGCCATATCCACCCCTGCTAAATTAGTTACATCTATCAACTTCAATGGCTCTCCATGTGTATACAATATCCTCATTTGAATGAAGTATTTGCGTGGACAGGCGGAGTCCCCAGATCCCGAGCGGTCCCCCCGTCATGTGGAATAATGACTCAAGACAACGTGCTATGGGATTAAATTGGCCACAACTTTATTAAATTTCAAATGTGGGTAGACCTTGGCTCAGGCATTGGGCGTTCTCCCTCCCCAGTCCCCAGCCAGGGACCTAGGGAGCATCAGGGTTATCCAGTGTGTGTGTGGGGGGATGGGCCGGCTCTGGAGAACATATGTTCAAGCAGAGATAGCCGCCCCCGTTATGCCGCCGCCGCAGGGGAGAGCAATTATGACCTTTCGGCGTACGGTCAAAGCCTCCCTTCAGAAACCCCTTTAACGGGGAACCCTGGTATCGCCGCTGCAAAGAGGAAGATGGACAAAAGGATTCTGCCCAAGGCCTGATACCGCCAAAGTTGTGACGTTTTGCTATGGGAAAGGCAAAACCTGCCAGTGCAGGGAAATTCCTTTCCGGCCCTTTGACAGCGACCTTAACGTAGCAGCGCCCGCATACCTGTGAAGAAAAGTTAACTGGCAAAACCTATGAAGAAAAGTTAACCTGCAAAATAATGCATTAACTGAGGGTGGGTAGGGTGGGAGAAGCTCTGGAGCCAAGTGAGGATTCCCAGGTAAGATCCTCCCTCTATTGTGTGGGCAGGTAATCCCTCCCCTACCTGGCCTGATCTCCTTGGCAACACTTCCCCCAGGTGGGATTGGACAGCTGACTGGGGTAGGCGGAGACCTCCAGGTATCCCACCTGGGGGAAGGCAAAGCCAAGCCTATGCTGATGGAGCCGCTCCAGATCCAGGGGCTGCGCGCGTCTACGCAAAGGTCGCCCCCCGTTTTATGTGGGGAGCAGTCATTAAGAAAGATGGGATATGATGGTTTGGGGAACAAATATCACAACTAGAGAGAGACCTTTTGGAATGTAATGTAAAAGTGCCGTCTAAAATGTATAAAATATTATTGGAATAGGAGAAAAATGATAAGTAAGTAAACTCCTCAGTGATATATTGGGCAATAGATATTGGTCATAATATAGACATGGAAGCATGGGAATAATTGTGGAATATAGATATAAAAATTATAGCATGTTATGGTCTAAGAGATAATTTTATGAAAATGATATATTGATTGTATTTAACACTGAGTAAATTGGCAAAAATGTATAAATCTAAATCAAATAAGTGCTGGAAATGTAGAGAGAAAGAATGCTCTTTTTATCATGTGGTGGTCTTGTAGTAAGGTTAATGAATTGAAAAAGATATTTTAAATAACTGGAAAAATAACTGGAAATCAAGGTAACAAACATTTTATAAAAGAATGGAAATGGTTTATTGAATATTTACAGATAAATTGTAAACAGATAAGAACATTGGAAGGATTATTGTAATACCTGCAATTTCATAAGAGTACCGGTATATATTTAAAGTAGATGAATAAATGAACAAATTAATTTGGATATGCAGAAGATATTAAAAATATTTTTTAAAAACTGCAGAAAGCGGGCGAAAGAAGTCAAGTTTTGAAATGTTAAAATTACTGTAAAATTATTGATATGTATAAACCTGAAAATCATATTTTTTAAAAAAAATACATTAAATCATTGAATCACAAAAAAAACTTATAGCGATTTTATCACACTCCTTTTTTCCTGGTTTTTTTTAAGCCAGTGCTTAGAGGGCTATGTTCTAATTGTTGTTAGTCACCTTGGGATCTTAGTGTGAAGGGAAGGAAATAAATTGTACTACTACTACTACTATTACTACCAATGTATGAGCCCGAATAAACCAGATCAACAAAAGATCAAAGTAATTTTGGAGTTCTGAATTAGTGGGCAGTATCCAATATTACTCCCACTTCGAGCAGACATACTGAAATTAATCAATATTGCTAATTTAAGTCAATTCATTTCAATGGGTTTACTATGAGTGGGTCTTTGTCAGCAGCAATCCATTGGGTTATAGTCTGTGTAAGTCCTACTCAGAGTATTCCCGTTGAAATTAATAGACATGAATAACTTAGGCCGATTAAAGTCAATGGGTCTAATCTGAAAAAGACTATTTTTGGACAGCCAAGGTCTGTCACCCAAATGTTTTGCAATTCACCCTGCTTGGTCTCTACTGAAACTTTCCCTTCCTTCCACCCAGTTGCATCTGTTTCTCCCTGACCACTTCATAAAAATGTATATGACCAACTCTTTGATTATGTGGTGGTGAACACATAACCCAGGCACTACCACAGACTTGAATGGCCAATGCTTTAGTTATTTGAGCAACACATCTAAGAACCTATTCCAGAGTTATATTGCCAGCCCATAAACCAAATTCCACTGAAGGATTATGAGGTGAACACACTGGTTACGTGGCCAACAATTGATTCTCAGCCTACAGTACGGTTGAATGACAAATATCTGGGGTATGTTGGTCAGCTAGAGCACGATAATGAGTCATGGCCATAACTGGGATCATGGAGTGCTGTAGAACAGATTCTTCACGGGAAAGCTCAAAACTGAAGCTTATAGCTACTGAGGAAGTTGGTAAGAAAGGGTGGTAAGGACAAGAAGGCCTGGGATGAAGGAGAAATAGAAGGCTTTTGTTAAAAAACCAGAAGCTTTTTTTACTGGGTATAGTGTGTAAAGAGATACCGAGAAACAAGATAAAAAATTGTTCTTATATGCAACAACTGTGGCAAGAATTTTGTTAGCCCCAAAATGGAAAGTACCAACAAAAGAAGAGTGGCAGTTGAAATTGATGGACTTTGTAGAATTGGCAAAACTGATAGGAAGAATCCAGAACCAGCAAGATCGAACATTCCAAAAAGACTGGAATAAATTGATATTATATTTGAAAGACAACTGTAAGCAGTTAACATCACTAGCAGGGTTATCTGAAGATTTGTAAGATGAAATTGTTACTTATTCAGGTGGAGTAATTTAATGATATAACAAGAATATGAGAGGAAGTGAAATGCAAGGATGCAAAATATAATTTGGTAAACCATTAGGTGGGAGGGAGGGAAGTTGGCAGGCTGAGTTGAGCCAAAGAGTTATAAGAAGAGGATATAATGTTACGTAATGTGATTATATGTAAAACTAATAATATATTTTTTAAAAAGTAATAGAAGGCAGGTGTGGTGGAACAGTCTCTGTTGGCAAGCCAAGGGACAGTTGGTGGTGGAACCCACCCAGTAAGCTGCAAAGGTGGCTGGAGAGACTTTATACTGAAGCCTCTGCTGTAACAGCAAAGTGGTGCTTTAAAACAAGCTTTCAGAATAGCAAGGAGGGAATTGGGCAAAGCTCCATTGTACATGATTTTTGGTTAACATATATTGTTATCATCTCTGTTATTTTTTCTTGTATTTTTCTTTTAACTGTCCCTTTCCAACCCTGTTCCAAAATCACCGAATAATTTCTTATCTCATTACCCAATAGCCCATGGGTAGGCAAACCTAGGCCCGGGGCCCAGATCCGGCCCAATCGCCTTCTAAATCCAGCCCACGGATGGTCCAGGAATCCACGTGTTTTTCATGAGTAGAATGTGTGCTTTTATTGAAAATGCATCTCTGGGTTATTTGTGGGGCATAGCAATTCGTTCATCTTCCCCCTTCAAAATATAGTCCGCCCCCCCCCATGAGGTCTGAGGGACAGTGGACCGGACCCCTGCTGGAAAAGTTTGCTGACCCCGGCAATAGCCCCAAAAACTGTGGATTGAGCTGTTGTGCAACCTGCCTTCATTTTTGCTCCCCTATCCGACCCTGATGTCAGGCAAATCCAGCACTACAAATCTTCCAATGGAGGCTGTGTGATGATACCTTTACACACCCACACCCACACACGGATGTATATTTTATGTTGAAAAGACCTTAAAAGGTAAAGGGACCCCTGACCATTAGGTCCAGTCGTGACCGACTCTGGGGTTGCGGCACTCATCTTGCTTTATTGGCCGAGGGAGCCAGCGTACAGCTTCCGGGTCATGTGGCCAGCATGACTAAGCCGCTTCTGGTGAACCAGAGCAGCGCACGGAAACGCCGTTTACCTTCCCACCGAAGTGGTACCTATTTATCTACTTGCACTTTGACGTGCTTTCGAACTGCTAGGTTGGCAGGAGCAGGGACTGAGCAACAGGAGCTCACCCTGTCGCGGGGATTCGAACCGCCAACCTTCTGATCGGCAAGTCCTAGGCTCTGTGGTTTAACCCACAGCGCCACCCACGTCCCTGAAAAGACCTTAGGGGTGTATTAATATTTACCATACGCTGGGGAAACCTGTATTCAAAGATCACCTTGATTTCTCTACCACAGATAAAATGAGGAATCCTGTACACTATCATGAGATAGTTAGATGAATAGCAGGGTAAAATAAAGTAATAATCATCAAACTTAGAGGCACATTGAATATGCAGGGTGGGACCTTCCTGCATCTGGACTCCTGCTAAATGCATGATCTGCTAGCAACCACGAGGGAATGTTGCATTGAATGTAGAAAACTCTCAGATCAGGAAGATGGCTTTAAAATCAGAAGATAAGAAGAGCTGGCTGGGTTAGGCCAATGATCAACAACACAAGACACTGCCAGGAATTCAGAATTTTATTAGTGGACATAAGGAAGAGCTAAAGAGAAAATACACCCAATACACCGAAAGGAAAATATAGAACACCATATATAATTCATGAACATATCAAGGCACTTTTAGGGGTTTTCAACATGTTCTGAAGAGAAGAATCTTAAATTTCATGAAGGAGGCAGGGACAAAGGTTGAGGCATCTCACTCAACAGGAAGGTAACCAGCATGTCTTTAAGTATTGTATTTATGATGACGTTCATCCCTATATTCTGAGTGTTGAGCTAGCAACCAGAATGCTGGGTTTTCCTGCCCAGATCTGGGCTGACATGCAGTTGTTGTTGTTGTTGTTGTTATTGTTGTTATTGTTGTTGTTGTTGTTGTTGTTGTTGTTGTTGAAAACCAGGGCCCTGTTAGCAGTTTCTAAAGAGTTCAGCACTTGTACTGGTAAGTAGAGCAACAGGTCTGGCCACAGCAGCAGGGGACACAGCAACTCTGGTTGCAACAGCAGCAGGGGGAACAGCCACACTGATTGCAGCAGCAGCAGGGGCTGCGACGACAACGGGAACACCAGCACGGAGAGCAGCAGGACTGGTTGCAGCAGCGGGGGCAGCAGCAGCGGGACTGGGAAGAGCAACAGCAGGGGGAGCAGCCACACCTGGAGCAGCAGGTCAACTTGCGACAACAGCAGGGAGAGCAGCCACATCGAGAACAGCAAGACTGGGAACAGCAGCATGGAGAGCAGCCACACTTGGAACAGCAGGAGGACTTTTGACAACAGCAGGGGGAACAGCCACACTTGGAACAGCAGGAGGACTTTTGACAACAGCAGGGGGAACAGCCACACTTGGAACAGCAGGAGGACTTTTGACAACAGCAGGGGGAACAGCCACACTTGGAACAGCTCTGACCCTGTGAACAGCAGCAAGGGGAGCAGCCACACTTGGAACAGCAGGAGGACTTTTGGCAGCAGCAGGGGGAGCAGCCACACTTGGAACAGCATTTAGCCTTGTGGCAGCAGCAGGGGGAGCAGCCACACTTGGAACAGCAGGAGGACTTTTGACAACAGCAGGGGGAACAGCCACACTTGGAACAGCATTTAGCCTTGTGGCAGCAGCAGGGGGAACAGCCACACTTGGAACAGCTCTGACCCTGTGAACAGCAGCAAGGGGAGCAGCCACACTTGGAACAGCACTGAGACTTGTTTTGACAACAGGCCATTTTGATGGAGTGGAGCTGGAAAAAAGTGAAGAGTTGGTTTCAGTAATCAAACCATGCAGTTCTCACATCCATACATGCATGGAGAAACACAGAATACAATCTTCTCTTCTTGTTATGCCTTCAGTATATTCAAAATTCCTGCCAATTATCAGTTACAAGAACCATACTTGACAACCCCATGGTAATTTCAGCCGTGGCCTGAGAGACCAACACACATCAACATGGTAAGACTGAACTCAATAGATTATAGAAACTTGAAGTTTATTAGTCTGGGATGCCAGCTAGAGATATCCAGCATTAAGTGACCATTTAGCCAAAAAAGCTAAATGACATAATATCTGAAGAACAATTTACAATAAGGAATGAAATTCTGACCAGGGATTTCTTTGCAAATTCATTCCTTCTACTGCAGAAAAAATCTCTGTAAGGAATGAAGTGGAATATAGCAGTAAAGAAGAAAAGCTGATGGGCCTTGTCCTGCAGGAAATTCCCGTAAATCTACTCAATAACTCTAATTATGGCTATGGTTTCTGTAAGAAGTTTAATGCTATCCAAATAACCGGCAATTAAATTCGAACTTACCTTGTCCAGCAGTCGGAACTTGGAAGCACAATGGAGATTCAAGTGAATGAGTGAAGAACTTGGGGAAGGAGGATCTTTTTATACAGGACTAAGCACCCAGCCCCTAGGAAATGAGGCACCACCAATGAATGGAGACGTTCTTCATTGCTACCCAAAGCACATGTCCATGTGCTGCACTTTCCCATGTTCGTTGTGTTGGTTCACATCTTCCACCTCAAGAGACTTTTCCCAAGGTCCATAATTAGAGGCATTTGAGGCTCATCACATTGTAAACCTCATGTCACGCACACACCAGAGGGCACTTGAGAAGGACAGCTTCATGAATTCAAATGCTCGAAAAAAGGGAATGGACCGTTTCATTGGACCCATGTGGCTGAACGTCACTATTGTGACTCAACAGCACAAGATTGCTCCCTAGTTGGTTATCCTAACTGAGCTCTCTTGCTAGAGGTCATTCCTTTTAATCTAAGTGTTCCAATTAGCAACATGTGTACATTTTTATAAGTCAATAGGAAAAGATGAGATCAACACCTCAAAGACCTCAGGGCACCTTTTCTTCCTCTTTTTGAGTTTTTCCTTTGGAATCTCACATTCCTCCAGCATCCGTAGGCTTGGGAAGATGTTCACAGGTTCACTGTATCATCAGAGCACCTGTGTGTGAAGTTCTCACTCCACCTGAGGTGAAGTCAGCTGTCACCAAAAGGAGCATGTCACCTGATTTTTTATGTACAGTGGTACCTCGGGTTACAGATGCTTCAGGTTACAGAATCCGCTAATCCATAAATAGTACCTTGGGTTAAGAATTTTGCTTCAGGATGAGAACAGAAATTGTCCGGTGGCATCGCGGTGGCAGTGGAAGGCCCCATTAACTAAAGTGGTACCTCAGGTTAAGAACAGTTTCAGGTTAAGAACGGACCTCCGGAACAAATTAAGTTCTTAACCCGAGGTACCGCTATATTTATATTCAAAGGGCAGTTTTAAGGCAATGGATGTTGAATACTGCAGTGATTCCCACCCCCCACCTTCCAACAAATAGATAAAATCATCTGCTAACAACTGGAAAATGTATCACCTACTATATGCGAATGATTTGGGGAAAGAAAAGACCCCTGGTCATAGCAGTAATGATTACTTTTACCTATTACAAAATAATACCTAGAAAGCAAGGTACTGTAATAGGTTCGTTAAAAAATGGGTCTTTTCATTACATTTTGTAATACTGTGCTTAAGTATAATGTCCAGTATTGTGCTGCTTTCAATCTGTTATAATACTTTGAGTATCTGCCCAAATATTAGTTTTTTGGTAGTCACTGTGTTGAGGAGGTTAGTCTAGGACCTGGGAGTTGAGGGTTCAAATCCCTATTTGGCCATGAAGCTCTCTTGGTTACCTTGTGCTAGTCACTTCCTCTCAGCCTAACCTATGTCATAAGGCTATTGTGGGGATTAATTAATGAGGGTAGGATATAAATGCAATAAAATAAATAAACAAACAAATAATGAACATTTTTAATAATAATAATAATAATAATAATAATAATAATACAGATAAATTTAAACAGTTTTAAATACAAATAAACAATATTAAGTCAATATTTTTAAAAATAAAGTGTGTGTGTGTATGTGTATGTGTGTGTATAAAAGATACATGTGAGATTTGAAGGACTGTCTGACTCAACCTGACCTTACTCACTGCAAACTTTAAGCTCTTCGGATTCGTGGTGCAGGTTTCCTGTTGAGAACTGGTTTCACAACTAGTAGCAGAACTAAAGTTCTGCTTCTGTAAATCATTGGGAAACCTATTCAGGAATGGTATTGTGCCCCCAGGGTCTTGTAGCATCAGTGTTCTCAGAAAAATAAATATTTTTATTTCTTTATTTTGAGTTCATTCTTTCATAAAACGTATATACCATTTGATTGTAAAGAACCCTCGCCACCTCATCTTGCACTTTCAAAAGCAATCACACCTTTCTGCAATTTGTTTTCTCCTTTGCAAAATGTCCCTCTCCTTTTACACGTGCCACTCATTTTTGTGGTCTTCTGATGGTTTTGATTCACTCATCCATTTTTGCAGTCGATGGTGCTTGTGTTTGTTCCTTTTTCTTTAAATCGGTTGGGGATTTTTCTATTTGTTAAAACAGTGTTCTTCAACCTTGAGTCCCCATGTTTTGTTGGAATACAACTCCCATCATCCCTGACCATTGCCTAGGCTGGCTCAGGATGATGAGCCTGAGCTCTGCGAGTGCGGCTTTCTCCTGATTGAAGTGCAGAGTGTTTGAGGACCTGGACATTTGAAGGAAAACAAAATGCTTGTTTACAAAGCTATTGTACTACCAACTTTACTGTATGCTTGTGAAACATGGACCACTTATAAATGCCATCTCCAACTCCTTGAAAGATTCCATGAACAGGGTCTTCAAAAAAATTTACACATCACTTGGGAACATAGGTGAACTAATATCAGTGTACTGGAAGAAGCAAAGATCACCAGTGTTGAAGCAATGATTCTTCAACATCAACTTCGTTGGACTGATAATATTGTGTGGATGCATGATTCTCGTCTTCCAAAGCAACTACTCTATTCCAAACTTAAAAATGAAAAGCGTAATGCTGGTGGTCAACAAAATAGGTTTAAAGACTGTCTCAAGACAAATCTAAAATAATATAGTATAAACACTGATAATTGGGAAACACTGGCCTGCGAGCGCTCCAGTTGGAGAACAGCCTTTACCAAAGGTGTCATGGGCTTTGAAGACTCTTGAACTCAGGATGCAAGGGAGAAACGTGCTAAGAGGAAGGCACGCTTGGCAAATCCACACCGTGATCAACTCCCGCCCGGAAACCTATGTCCCCAACTGTGGAAGGACGTGTGGATCCAGAATTGGCCTCCACAGTCACTTACGGACTCATTGTTAAAACCATGTTTATGGAAGACAATCTTACTTGGCTATGAGTGATCACCAAAGAAGAAGAGAAGAAGATGAGAATTGTAGTCCAACAACATCTGTGGACCCAACCAGCTTAGTCCCTTTTGTCAAGGGATGGATGTTAACTGAGATTAGTTGCTTTTGGGAAATGTTGAAACTTGCCCACTTCTTGTATTTATGCATTCAAATTGGATGAAAATTTGGAAAAGGCTAGGGCCAAGTGTGAAGTATAGGAGAGATTCATGTGGACTCTTAGTGATGTGATTCTGGGCTACATCACCATTTGGAGCATTTTGTGGTCATTATAAAATACCAGCTCACCTTCTTCAGCCTGGTTGTGGATGTGATCTGATGGACACAAGCTCATGATTCAGTCATTGGGAATTTTTAAAAATTATAGCGAACAGGACTCAAGGAAGAGCAAAATCCATATTATAATGTAAGAATTGCATGTAAATAAGACTGAAGGCAAACAGGGTTAATGGGGCACTGCCCAATTTACCCTAATAGGCTGGCCTCCAATGACAATGACAGCAACAGCAGTGACAATAATACAGAAATGTGTCATATTAGGAATCCGCTGACAGCATACAAGTCAATCTGGCTAACCTGATCCAAACACACACACACACCATTCACACTCAAAACCAAATCTCATTACACCAAACCAAAGACAACCAACCACACCCTAGGCTACCCCAACCTCTTTCACCACCAAAGAAACACAGCAAGTGGATAGAAGAAGAAGAGGAGGAGGAGGAGGAGGAGTTTGGACTTGATATCCTGCTTTTCACTCTCCTTAAGGAGTCTCAAAGCGGCTAACAATCTCCTTTTCCTTCCTCCGCCACAACAAACACTCTGAGGTGAATGAGGCTGAGAGACTTCAGAGAAGTGCAACTAGCCCAAGGTCACCCAGCAGCTGCATGTGGAGGAGCAGAGACGCGAACCCGGTTCACCAGATTATGAGTCCACTGCTATTAACCACTACACCACGTGGGTAAGAGAATCCACACAAGCGACGCTGACACAAAAACCCACACCTACACTAAGTAGAAGAATAGAAGCATTGCCACCTGACTCCACCCCACTCATCATTCCCCCTCTCCCTCTTTCCTCCTCTTTTCTTCCTAACCTAACACTATATGTAACACTAATGTCTAACAACAAATAAAACTGATCAGTAGAAAACGCAGCTTGAATAAAAGAGACATTGCACATATTTTTGTAAACTAAGAAATCTCCAATAAAAATATACTTTTAAAAAAGAAATATGTCCTACTATTGACTGTTATCAATAGAATTTATACCCTGCCCTTGGAAATGTAAATAAGTATCAGATTTTTGAAAAGCTAGCTCATAAAAAAAAAGAATTAAAATAAATAGCATTAATTGAATTAATGCGAATAGATTGTTGCTGTTTTGACTTTCATTTTGCTATCTTATTTCATGGGCTTTTTAAATAATGGTTTTTATTGGGTACTACAGGGAGCACCGGGGATGTGTTTCTTGAATCAAGGAGGCGGTGGCCTCCAAACATTTGGGAATCACTGCTCTAACTCATTTAGCTTAGTATTGTCTCCACAATAACTGCTATCAGTTCCCCAGGGTTTCAGACACAGATTTTTCTCTCTCTCTGTCCTACCTGGACATGCCAGAGATTGAAGCAGGGACATAATGCATGCAGAGCAGGGGCTCTTCCATTGAGCAATGCACCTTTCCCCAAGGAAGAGTTTTGTGAAGTACAGAATGAACCAACAACACCCTGCAAAGCCATGATTCTAGAATTTCATTGTAGGAGTCATTTCAGAGTTAAAGTTAAAGGTAAAGGACCCCTAACAGTTAAGTCCAGTTGCAGACGACTCTGGGGTTGTGGCACACATCTTGCTTTACTGGCCGAGGGAGCCGACGTTTCTCCACAGACAGTTTTTCCAGATCATGTGGCTTGCATGACTAAGCCACTTATGGCAAAACCAGAGCAGCACACGGAAACGCCATTTACCTTCCCGCTGGAGCGGTACCTATTTATCTACTTGCACTTTGACGTGCTTTAGAACTGCTAGGTTGGCAGGAGCTGGGACCAAACATCGGGAGCTCACCCCATTGCGGGGATTTGAACCGCCGGCCTTCTGATTGGTAAGCCCAAGGTTCAGTGGTTTACAGCACAGCACTACTCATGTCCCAGAGTTAGGCAGAGACAATCACCCACCAAACACCAAGGGGATAATAAGAGCACCATATATTCCATGAAAAGTCAAGACTGCTTCACTGAAAATTTAGAAGAAGTATTGAAGAGAATTAATCAACTGTTTCACAAAGGAGGAAGGGACACTGAACTCAGCAATGAGGCATTGAACTCAACAAGATGAGCTTGCGGGGGGGGGGGGTAACCAGGCCATTTAAATATATATATTCCTGACATTCCAGGTGTTAAGTTGGCAAGCCAGTGGAATGTTGCTTCCAAGTTGGTTTTTACATCCGCAGTGCCATTAGCAATTTCTAAGGAGCTCAGCCCTTGGTGTGGAAAGAATTGCATCCAGAAGAGCAGCAGGAGTTGGAGCCACAGCAGCAAAGAGAGCAGCAACCCTGGTTGCAACAGCAGCAAGGGGAACAACCACACTGGTTACAGCAGCATGGGGTGCAATGAGAAGAGCAACAGTTGCTACGTCCGAGGTTCATTACTTGCACTCATTCCTTCTAATGCAGTGATGGCCACACTTGGTCCTTCAGCTGTTTTGGGACTATAACTCCCATCATCGCTAGCTAACAGGACTAGTAGTCAGGGGTGATGGGAATTCTAGTACCAAAACAGCTGGAGGGCCAAGGTTGGCCATCACTGTTCTAATGCATGTGCTGTAATTAGAATAAGTGTACATATTTTTTATAAGTCAATAGAAAAAGATGGGGTCAAAATCTCAAAAACTTCAGGGAATTTTTTTCTTACTCTATTTTGAGACCCAACACTGCAAAAAAAATGATACCTTAAGAATATAAGAAGAGTCTGCTGGATGGTTCATCTAGTTCACCATCCTGATCTCACAGTAGTCACACACAGAAGGTGCATTGCCCATTGGATAACTGTGAGCAGGATTCAAGCACAATAGCATCCTCCCTTCCTGTGGTTTCCAGCAACAGAAATGCATGTTTCCGGCATAATGTTCCAGCACAATATAAAGCAAAGCCAACTGTTACCCAAAGGCTCATACCTTCAGAATTCTGATGTAAGAGAAAGAAAATTCCAGAGACACCAACAAGCTTAACTCTAGTTTAAGTTCAAATTAAATCACTGAGCTTGTTTTCTCAAGCTATCCTAAGCCTCCAGGATTTTTACCTCAAGAGGATCGCAAAGTCCATTTACTGAACTTCCTTAAGGCATATATGCCAGGTACTTTGAGTAATCCCTCGGAGCTGGACCAAGTGGAATATCTATATTTTGATGGCTTGCTTGCCAGGGCGGTGGCTAAAAGGTAAAGGTAAAGGTACCCCTGCCCGTACGGGCCAGTCTTGACAGACTCTGGGGTTGTGCGCCCATCTCACTCAAGAGGCCGGGGGCCAGCGCTGTCCGGAGACACTTCCGGGTCACGTGGCCAGCGTGACATTGCTGCTCTGGCGAGCCAGAGCCGCACACGGAAACGCCGTTTACCTTCCCGCTGGTAAGCGGTCCCTATTTATCTACTTGCACCCGGGGGTGCTTTCGAACTGCTAGGTTGGCAGGCGCTGGGACCGAGCAGCGGGAGCGTACCCCGCCGCGGGGATTCGAACCGCTGACCTTTCGATCGGCAAGCCCTAGGTGCTGAGGCTTTTACCCACAGCGCCACCCGCGTCCCTTAGGGCGGTGGCTACATTCCATTAAATCACTGAATCACCCAAACAACCTATAGTACTTTTATGACACATCTTTTCCCTGATTTCCTCCCACCCTGTAGCCAGTGCCTAGTAGGCTACTCTCTGTGTTATGAAGCAACTACTGTGTTTTAATTGTTGTTAGCCACCCTGGAACCTTAGGGTGAAGGGAAGCAAATAAATTGTACTACTTCTACTATCACTACCAATGTATGACCCTGAGTAAACCAGATCAACAAACGATTAAAGTGATTTTGGAGTTCTGAATTAATTAGCCAATGTCACTCTCACGTAGAGCAGACCCATTGAAATTAATCAATATTACTAACTTAGGGCAAGTCTTTTCAGTGGGTTTACTCTGAGTGGGCCTTCATCAGCAGCAATTCACTGGTTTGTACTCAGTGTCAGTCCTACTCAGAGAATGCCCATTGTAATTAATAGACATGAATAACTTAGGCCCATTAAAGCAATGTCTCTAATCTAAAGAATATTATTATTATTGGACAGCCAATGACTGTCACCCAAATTTTCTGCAGTGCGCCCTGTTTGGTGTCCACTGAAGCTTTTCCATTCTACCACCTAGTTGCAACTGTTTCTCCCTGACCACTTCATTAAAGAGTACACTACCAACTCTTTGGTTATATGGTGGGGAAGACATAATCTAACACTTTAGTTATGTGAGCAACACATCAAAGAACCGATTCGAGAGCTATATTGTCAACACATAATCCTGATGCCATTGAAGAATTTTAAGGTCAACGCCTTGATTACATGGGCAGTACATGATCCTGAGCCTACAGTACAGTTGTGTAACAAATATCTGGAGTATGTTGGCCAACTAGAGCATCAGAATGAGCCATGGTAGTAACTGGGAACCCTGAGTATGGTAGAGCAATTTATTCACTATAAAGTTCAAAAGTGAAGGTTTACAGCTACTGAGGAAGATGGTGACAAGGGCTGGAGAACATCAGGAGACCCAACAGTGAAGGGGCAACATAGCCATCAGGGTGAGTTAGCACTGATGGCCTTAGCCTCCATGAACAAGCCTAATGCTCTTCTGGATAGGCACATAGAAAGTTGCCGAATACAGAATCAATCCATTGGTTTTGGAGCTGGAACATTCTCTGGCCCACTTGAACATCATGGATTTTGAACCTGGGACCTTGTGCATATAAAGCAGACACTCTACCCTGCAACTGAGCTGAAGATTTTCAACCAACAACACAAGACACTGCCAGGAATTCAGAATTTAATCAGTGGACATTAGGAAGAGCTACAGAGAGAAAAACACACCCAATACACCGAAAGGAAAACATAGAACACTATATATATCCCATGAACAAATCAAGGCCCTTTTAGAGGTTTTGAAGAGAAGAATTTCATGAAGGAGGCAGGGACAAAGGTTGAGGCATCTCGCTCAACAGGAAGGCAACCAGCATACATTTAAATACTGCTTTGTGTTGATGTTGATTCCAATATTCTGAGTACTGAGATTCTAACCAGGAACCCGGATTCTGTTTCCAGGATCAGGGCTAACTTTCTAGTTTTTGCATCAAAGGCCCCGTTAGCAGTTTCTAAAGAGTTCAGCACTTGTACTGGTAAGTAGAGCAACAGGTCTGGCCGCAGCAGCAGGGGACACAGCAACTCTGGCTGCAACAGCAGCAGGGGGAACAGCCACACTGATTGCAGCAGCAGCAGGGGCTGCGACGACAACGGGAACAGCAGCACGGAGAGCAGCAGGACTGGTTGCAGCAGCGGGGGCAGCAGCAGCGGGACTGGGAAGAGCAACAGCAGGGGGAGCAGCCACACCTGGAGCAGCAGGTCAACTTGCGACAACAGCAGGGAGAGCAGCCACATCGAGAACAGCAAGACTGGGAACAGCAGCATGGAGAGCAGCCACACTTGGAACAGCAGGAGGACTTTTGACAACAGCAGGGGGAACAGCCACATTTGGAACAGCATTTAGCCTTGTGGCAGCAGCAAGGGGAACAGCCACACTTGGAACAGCAGGAGGACTTTTGACAACAGCAGGGGGAGCAACCACACTTGGAACAGCAGGTAGACTTTTGGCAGCAGCAAGGGGAACAGCCACACTTGGAACAGCAGGAGGACTTTTGACAACAGCAGGGGGAGCAACCACACTTAGAACAGCAGGAGGACTTTTGACAACAGCAGGGGGAGCAACCACACTTAGAACAGCAGGAGGACTTTTGACAACAGCAGGGGGAGCAACCACACTTAGAACAGCATTTAGCCTTGTGGCAGCAGCAAGGGGAGCAGCCACACTTGGAACAGCAGGAGGACTTTTGACAACAGCAGGGGGAGCAGCCACACTTGGAACAGCACTGAGACTTGTTTTGACAACAGGCCATTTTGATGGAGTGGAGCTGGAAAAAAGTGAAGAGTTGGTTTCAGTAATCAAACCATGCAGTTCTCACATCCATACATGCATGGAGAAACACAGAATACATTTTTCTCTTCATGTTATGCCTTCAGTATATTCCAATTCCCTGACAATTATCAGAAACTATACTTGAGAACCCTGTTGTTATTTCAGCCGTGGCCTGAGAGCCCAACACACATCAACGTGGTAAAACTGTTACTCAAAAGATTATTAAAAAAAACCTTGAAGTCTAATATTCTAGAGTGCCAATGAGAGCCATACAGAATTAGGTGAAGATTCAGCCAAAAAAATCTCACAGAGTATTCACACTCTCTGGAGAACATTTAACAATAAGGAACGGAATTCTGAAAAGTGATTTATTTGCAAATTCATTCCTTCTACTGAAAAAAAAAAAAAAAGTAGTAAAGAAGAAAACCTGATGGATCTTGTCCTGCAGGTAGTTCCCGTAAATCTACCCAATAACTCTAATTATGGATGTGGTATTTGTAAGAAGTTTAATGCTATCCAAATAACCGGCAATTAAATTCAAACTTACCTTGTACAGCAGTCGGAACTTGGAAGCACAATGGAGATTCAAGTCAACGAGTGAAGAGCTTGGGGAAGGAGGATCTTTTTATACAGGACTAAGCACCCAGCCCCTAGGAAATGAGGCACCGCCAATGAATGGAGACGTTCTTCATTGCTACCCAAAGCACATGTCTATGTGCTGCACTTTCCATCTCCCAAGCCCATGTTCGTTGTGTTGGTTCACATCTTCCACCTCAAGAGACTTTTCCCAAGGTCTATAATTAGAGGCATTTGAGGCTCATCACATTGTAAACCTCATGTCACGCACACACCAGAGGGCACCTGAGAAGGACAGCTTCATGAATTCAAATGCTCAAAAGGAGGGACTGGACTGTTTCATTGGATCCGTGCAGCTGAACGTCACCATTGTGACTCAACAGCGCATGATTGCTCCCTACTTTGTTATAGCATCTGAGCTTTCTTGCTAGAGGTCATTCCTTTTAATCTAAGTGTTCCAATTAGAAATATGTGTACATTTTTATATGTCAATAGGAAAAGATGAGATCAACACCTCAAAGACCTCAGGGCACCTTTTCTTCCTCTTTTTGAGTTTTTCCTTTGGAATCTCACATTCCTCCAGCATCCGTAGGCTTGGGAAGATGTTCACAGGTCCATTGTATCATCAGAGCACCTGTGTGTGATGTTCTTGCTCCACCTGAGGTCAAGTCAGCTGTCACCAAAATGAGCATGTCACCTGCCTTTTTATGTATTTATATATAAAGGACAATTTTTTTTAAAGGACAATGGACGCTGAATTAAATCTGCCCCCCCCCATATATAAAATCATCTGCTAAAAACTGGAAAAATATTACCTACTATATGTGAATGATTTGAAAAAAAGATCTGGTCTATAGAAGCAGTTATTAAATTAACTTACTATGAAATTATATATATAAAGAGTCTGAGAGGTTCATGGAAAGTTGGTTTTTTTGTGTTATGTTTTGTAATAATCAGTTTAACTATAGTGCTCAAGAGCCCTGTTTATTGAAGTTTTTAATGCTTGATATTTTATTGTGTTTTTAATATTCTGTTGGCATGTGCCCATAGTGGCTGGGGAAACGCAGCCAGATGGGTGGGGTATAAATAATAAATTATTATTATTATATTATAACATTATGCTGCTTGCAACCTATTGTATTACTATGGGCATCTGTCCAAATATGAGTTTATTTATCTTCTTGGGTCTAATTAGGCAGCATGGTGTAGTGGTTAGAGTGTCAAGACTAGAACCTGGGAGACTAGGATTTAAATCTCCACTTGGCCATGGGGGACAAGGCCAACTGTGACTTTAAGGAAGAATGGGAGCTTTTTACAAATTATCTAAAAAGACAACAAAATGGACTGGACTCCTTGGCAGGTTTTGAATAAACATACACAAATTTATTGGTTATAACATGATAGATAGATAAGGTCAGGATATGTATAACTTTATAACATGCAGAGAATAATATGTGTAGAGAAATCAGAGAGAGGAGCTGAAGGAAGTCCCTGGTGGGAGGGGGGAGGGAGAGATGGAAGGGGGGTAGGGAAAAAGGGGGGGATAAGTTATGTGATTATACGGTTTGATAATTTGTTATGTTGAAAGTGGTTAATAATTTTTTTAAAAAATAAATAAATCTCCACTTGGCCCTTGGACCAGTCACTGCCTCTCAGCCTAACAAATCTCATAGAAGTGTTGTTGAGGGGGCTTGAGTAATTCTCTTCCTCCCCCAATGGCAACAAGAAGCAGGGATGAAACAAGAAATTCTTACTATGATTTATTCAGATATTATGGTGAAAGACAAAGAAATATAGTCATTCCTCAATGGTGGTGTTGCTCACACTGAGCTCCTCCCCCTTCCCCCTCAAGAACAAGACCTTTTTCTATGGTCAGAAGATTGGAAAACTTTTTCTAGGTCAGAAGATTGGAAAACTATTGCCTAACAGAAGGTAAATTAGTTGGGTGTCATTCTAGAGTGAATATTTTCTTTTATGTACAACCCATTGGAGGGGCAGGTTTACCTGTGGGCACACTAAGAGTGAAGTGGATGGTGTGGTGGGGGGACTGGAAAGGTAAATAACTATCAGATTTTGAAAAGTTAGTCACTGGATCAAGGTCATCAATTCTGTTGAATTGCACAGTTATCTGAAATCCAAATAAAACTACCGGTATTTAGTTAATTTAATGAAATAGTTTTAATTTGATTTCAAATAAATGTGCAATTAATTGTTAATGTTTTGAGTTTTATTGTGTCATCATCCCATTTCATGGGTTGAACAAACTGATTTTCTCAATAATGCTTTTGATTGGATAGTGTGGGGGACAATGAAAATGAGTTCATGAAACCAAGAAGATGGTGGCCCCAAAAACTTTGAGATTGAATGCTGTAACCTATTTAGCTTAGTATTTTCTCCACAGTAACCACTAGCAGTTCTCCAAGGTTTCAGACATAGATTTTTTTTCCCTCTGTCCTACCTGGACATGCCAGGGACCTTCTGTATGCAGAGCAAGGGCTCTTCCATTGAGCAATGGGCCTTTCCCCCAGGAAAAGTTTTGTGAAGTACAGAATGAATCAACAACACCATGCACAGCCATGATTCAAGAATTTAATTGTAGGAGTTTTTGCGTGTTGAGATCCACAGTGCCACCCCCCAAATAATACACACTTCACACATCAATTTTGTTTAAGGTTTTTGGCATAGTTTTTTGGCCACAACTTTTTATTCAAAATACAAAAATTGTGAGTGGTTGCTTAGGCATTGGTTATGACTATCTGTCCTGGCCCTCAAGGACAGAGCTGGTCCTTCCGGACTCCACCGGAAGCCAGCGTGGGAAACAAGTATTGGATGAGAAGTGAGGCTGGGAAACAGACCCTCGCTTCACACCCTCATGTTCCGGTGGGGCTTGCACGGCCCAAGTCCGGCTCCACGGACAAGGACGAAAGAATGGCAAGCCCCTGGATTCCTTTAACGGAATTCCCTTTCCGCATCATTTGGAGGGATAGGCACTTACCCCTCCAAGCACCAATTAACCAATGCCTAACCGCCAACCTTACAAGTTGTGACGATTTGCTACGCAGTAGGCAAAAACCAAATGGCACCAGCCAATCTGCCAAATGGCCAAATTCCTACCGGGCCCCCGCTCCAAGGCGAACGACCCCATGACAGGCATAGCAAGGTCAAGCAATCAACTGAAATAAAAACCCCCCTATTAAAGGGAGGGAGGGCGGGTGATCCGATGCAAAAACGGCCAAGAAGGACGTCCCCACGTCCGGCACATCTATTTATAGCTTCTGACTCCTCCTCCAAATTGGTAACAATCAAATTCCCCCAGCAACCCAATTAACCCTTAAAGCTAGGGTTGCTGACAATTTGCCTAGTCATGGGAGGTCGGCCTGTTCTCCAACCGCAACACGTGCTCTCTGCTAGAGAGAACACGCTTTACAGAGTTAGAAGGAGACAATCACACCCCAAACACCAGGGAGAAAATAAATGCAGCATATATTTTATGAAAACGTCAAGTCTCCATCACTTAGAAGACATATTGAAGAGAATTACTCTTCAGTTTCATAAAGGAGGAAGGAACATTGAACTCAGCATCGAGACATTGAACTCAGGGAGATGAGCCTAAGAAGGCAACCAGGTGGTTTAAAAATATATAATCCTGATACTATGAGTGTTGAGTTGGCATGCAGCCAGTGGAATTTTGCTTCTAGGTTCTGGGCTAGCAGGTTGGTTTTTACACCCGCAGTGCTATTACCAATTTCTAATGAGCTCAGCACTTGTTCTGGAAAGAATTGCATCCAGAGGAGCAGCAGGAGTTGGAGCCACAGCAGCAAGGAGAGCAGCATCCCTGGTTGCAACAGCAGCAAGGGGAACAGCAGCATGGTCTGCACTGACAACAGGAGCAACAGCAGGGCTTGCAGCAGCACTGGTGGCAACAGCAGGGGGAGCAGCAGCAGGACTGGGAACAGCAACAGGGGGAGCAGCCACACTTGGAACAGCAGGAGGACTTTTGACAACAGCAGGGGGAACAGCCACACTTGGAACAGCAGGAAGACTTTTGGCAGCAGCAGGGGGAAGAGCCACACTTGGAACAGCAGGAAGACTTTTGACAACAGCAGGGGGAACAGCCACACTTGGAACAGCAGGAGGACTTTTGACAACAGCAGGGGGAACAGCCACACTTGGAACAGCAGGAGGACTTTTGACAACAGCAGGGGGAACAGCCACACTTGGAACAGCAGGAGGACTTTTGACAACAGCAGGGGGAGCAGCCACACTTGGAACAGCAGGAGGACTTTTGGCAGCAGCAGGGGGAGCAGCCACACTTGGAACAGCAGGAGGACTTTTGACAACAGCAGGGGGAGCAGCCACACTTGGAACAGCAGGAGGACTTTTGACAACAGCAAGGGCAACAGCCACACTTGGAACAGCAGGAAGACTTTTGACAACAGCAGGGGGAGCAGCCACACTTGGAACAGCAGGAGGACTTTTGACAACAGCAAGGGCAACAGCCACACTTGGAACAGCAGGAAGACTTTTGACAACAGCAGGGGGAGCAGTCACACTTGGAACAGCTCTGAGTCTGGGAGCAGCAGCAAGGACAGCAACCACACTTGGAATAGCAGGTTGACTTCTTTTGACAACAGGCCATTTTGATGGAGTGCTGCTGAAAGAAGCAAAGCATTGATTTCTGTAACCGAACCAGCTGATATTCGCACATATGCCATTGTTAATAAGCATGCATTTTTGTAATCTAAATGCTTGGGTGCCAGCTTGTGCTGGGTCCCCTCAATATAATCTAAATCCTTGGCAACCATCAGGTACAGAAACCATCAACCATCAAAATGTATTTGAAATTCCATTGTTGCTTATTTCACCTTTGTTTTGCAAGCTGTTCATTGCAAGAGTGTTCAACAATGCCCTAAAGTATGGTGTCCTGAAGGGTCAGTACTCACCAATACTAAAGGGGCAGAAAAAAGTGACATGGAAGTATATGAGTTATATCCTAAGATAGTCCTCCTCAGAGTAGACTCCCTTAGGCCCATTCATTTCAAAGGGTCTAAATAAACTGTAGTTGGATACCACCCTATGAAAGCTTGTAATATAGAATCATAGAATCATAGAGTTGGAAGAGACCACAAGGGCCATCGAGTCCAACCCCCTGCCAAGCAGGAAACACCATCAGAGCGCCTCTGCTTAAAGACCTCCAAAGAAGGAGACTCCACCACACTCCTTGGCAGCAAATTCCACTGTCGAACAGCTCTTACTGTCAGGAAGTTCTTCCTAATGTTTAGGTGGAATCTTCTTTCTTGTAGTTTGGAACCATTGCTCCGTGTCCGCTTCTCTGGAGCAGCGGAAAACAATCTTTCTCCCTCCTCTATGTGACATCCTTTTATATATTTGAACATGGCTATCATATCACCCCTTAACCTCCTCTTCTCCAGGCTAAACATGCCCAGCTCCCTTAGCCGTTTCTCATAAGGCATCGTTTCCAGGCCTTTGACCATTTTGTCAGTGTCCTTCTTGAACTGTGGTGCCCAGAATATAATGTTCCACAACAGGAATGGTAAGGTAGAAGTTGTGGTTCAAGCACATCTACAGGGCTACAGGTTCTCCATCCCTCTCCTAGAGTGTTGACAAGAGCTGTCCAACATCAGTTGAATATTTAGCAAAGAAGAATAATATTCACGTAATATCTGGAGAACATTCTATCATAAAAATGTAGGAAGATCCTGCTGGATCAGTCTAATGGCCCATCTAGTTCAGCATCCTATTCTCACAATGGCCAACCAGATGTCTACGGGAAACCCATAAGCAGGACTTGTGCACAAGAGCACTGTCCACCCTTGGGGGTTTCAGCAACTGGCCTTCAGAAGCATTACTAACTTCAACTGTGGAGGAAGAGCACACACATTATAGCTAGTAGCTGCCCATAGACTTCTCAGACATGGACTGGCCCAGTTCTCTTTGAAAGCCACCCAAGCTGGTGGCCAACATGGCCTCTAAGTAAGGATTCAAAGTAGGGAGCTGGTTGCAAATTCGTTCGCGCTCTTGCAAATAGTGTCCTTGAAAGAAACCAAGCAGAATCAAGCAGCAAAGAGAAGAGAACCTGATGGATCTCATTCTGCAAGTAGTTTCAGCTAATCCACCCAGTAACTTCAGTAGTAGGAACTTCAATGCCTTCCTGGAAGAACTATCACACTAATTTTGCTATTGCCCAGCAATTAGATCCAACTTACCTTGTTCAGCAGTTGTAACTTGTAAGCAGAGCTAATATGCAATTGAATGAATGGAGAGCTCAGGGATGGAGGATCTTTTTATACAGATCTGTGCACCATACCCCTAGGAAATGAGATGTGGCCAATGAACGGACACATTCTTCATAGCCCACCGAAGAACATACCCCAGTGCTGCGCCATTCATCTCCCAATCCCGTGCTCTTTGAGTTTATTCACATCATTCATTACAATAATTTTCCTATGGTATATAATTAGAGGCATTTGATGCTCATCACACTGTGCTCCTTACATCATACACATGCACACCAGAGGGCACTTAAAGCAGATGGTTTGGTGAATATGAGCATGGCATGAATGGAGCGGAACTTCTCATGCGGTTAAACATCATAATCATCACTCAAAAGCGCATGACTGTTCACTCTTTGGTTGGCTGGAGGTCATTCTTTTTAACATAATCACTGCGAAAAGCAAAAGCACATGCATACCCCTATACCACAATGTGAAAGGTGAGGTCAACAGTTCAGAGTTCTTACGACAAGTACTACTACTACCTAGTTTTTTGGGGGGCGGGGGTTCCTCTCCACTAAATAACCTAAGAATGCCATGTTCCTCCAGCAAAAAATGGTGTCCCTGAAGTTATTCTAATCAACCTAAGAGCCATAGGCCTGTCACCTAAATCCACCACTATCTAGGACAAGAGTGCAGAGCCTGTGGCCCTCCAAATGTTCCTGGACCCCAGCTCCAATCATTCATGACAATCAGGCCTGCTTGTTGGAGTTGATGGGAGCTGGAGTTCAGCAACATCTTGAGGGTCACAGGTTTCACATCCCAATCAATAATGCAGAAGTTGTGCTTTTTTCTTTTTCTTTTTCTTTTTCGGTAAATTGTCCCTGCTTATGGCAATTCCTCTCAAGGGGAACTCAGCTTGACCCCTTCCTCCTCTCCTTTTGAAGACTGGTTAGGAAGCTGCCTTGTAGTAAGTCAGACACACTGGTCCATCTGAGTACTGACTACATTGACTGGCAATGGCTCTCCAAGGTTTCAAGTAGGGAGTCTCTCCCAGCCCTATCTACAGATGCCATTGGGGACTAAACAGGGGACATTTGGTGTGCAAGGCAGATGTTCTACCATGGCAAATATGACCACTTCTGCAACCTCATCCGTACCTATTTTGGCTACTTTGGAACAGGCCCTGTAGCTGATTTTCCTTACCCCAATGCAACAAAATCAAACTTTTACAAATGGGAATGAAATGCATATTTCTAATTTTGCAGCATTTTTTTTTGGAGACAGGCCAGTGGCACATACTAGACTGGTACATCACTACTAGTGATTTCCTATCTTGAACCAATCTCCTTATGTCTCCTATTAAAAAAAAAACAAAGCAACAACACTCTTTAATTGGCCTTACATAAGCAACCCACCTTTATAGATTAGCTAAAACAAGCCCTGAGTGCTCACTGGAAGGACAGATCCTGAAGCTGAGGCTCCAGTACTTTGGCCACCTCATGAGAAGAGAAGACTCCCTGGAAAAGATCCTGACGTTGGGAAAGATGGAGGGCACAAGGAGAAGGGGACGGCAGAGGACGAGATGGTTGGATAGTGTTCTCGAAGCTACCAGCATGTGTTTGACCAAACTGCCGGAGGCAGTGGAAGACAGGAGTGCCTGGCGTGCTCTGGTCCATGGAGTCACGAATAGTTGGACACGACTAAATGACTAAACAACAAGCTGTGGTCTAAACTACTGAGCCTAGGGCTTGCTGATTGGAAGGTCGGCAGTTCAAATCCCTGCAACCAGGTGAGCTCCCGTTGCTCTCTCCCAGCTCCTGCCAACCTAGCAGTTTGAAAGCACGCCAAAAAGTGCAAGTAGATAAATAGGTACCGCTCCAGTGGGAAGGTAAACGGTGTTGCTTTGCGCTGCTCTGGTTTTGCCAGAAGTGGCTTAATCATGCTGGCAACATGACTCGGAAAAACTGTCTGCGACAAATGCCGGCTCCCTAGGCCTGTAAAGTGAGATGAGTGCCGCAACCCCAGAGTCGTTCGCGACTGGACTTAACTGTCAGGGGTCCTTTACCTTTACCTTTAAGTTAGCAAAAATGTATAGCACAAGTACAAATATCTGCTGGAAATGTAAAGAAAAAGAAGGTACCTTTTATCATATGTGGTGGACTTGTACTGTTAGGTAATAAAAGCTTTCTGGGAGATGATATATAATGAAATGAAAAAAAAAAGTTAAAATAACCTTTGTTTAAAAAACCAGAAGCTTTTCTATTAGGAATTATAGGCAGCGACATTCCAAAGGAGCAGAAAGGACTGTTTATGTATGGAACAGCTGCCCAGATGTTATTAGCCCAGAGATGGAAAGAAGACAAGGTCCCTAGCAGAGGAATGGCAAACCAAGCTGATGGACTATGTCAAAATGGCAAAACTGACTGGAAAACTCAGAAACCAAGAGGACAAAAACTTTATAAAAGAATGGGAAAAAATTATAAGTTATTTAGGAGACAACTGTAAGCAGATGGAAACATTGGCAGGATTATGATTTTACTTGTAGTTTAACAAATAGCATGGACAATACAGATTGATATAAAAGATAGAGTATGGAAGTATATGCAGTTGTAAATTTTTAAAATGGGATCCCATGGAGGGGATGGGGGGGGGGAGTCGTGAGATTCGGAGGATTTTTGTGTATGGACTTATATTTGGATTTTTATAACTTTGCATTTGAAAAATCATATAAAAACGATTTTTTTTAAAAAAAGCATTGACTTGACTAATGTTGGTCCATTAATGTCATTGAGTCTGCTATGAGTAGAACATAGTTTGATACCACTCATGGTTTTGCTCCAGACACACTCAAGTGATTACTGTATCACACACATACCAGAGGGCACTTGGTTTTCTGAATATGAGGGAGAATGGAACTGAACTTCTCATGTGATTGAACATCATAATTGTGAGTTAGGAGGTATAATGACATGAAGTGGTGGGAAGATGGCCTCTGGTCTGAGAAACCAATTTGTCTGTGCATATCGCCAACAGCCAGAAGCCTCTGGGTGCTGGTGACAGCCTCTCTAGCCAACAATTCCCATTGACTTTCTTTTCTCGCAGACCTAAATCACAGACTCAGTCATCCCACACGTGTGTACCCCAGTGTGCTTATTTGAAGATTAATCTTCTAACAACCTTCTGATGAAGTCTGTCATTAGCTGAAGGTAGCCTTACAAATCCACAGTCTGAGGACATCTTCCAAATGAGGGGTATGAACTGAGTCAAAAAACCCACGTGTCGGATGGCTATTATTTTCCGTTCTATAGTGGTGCCTCACTTCCTATGAGAAGGGTTCGAGGAGCTGTATAAAAGATGCCTGGCTCTCCAGAGGTCTCCATTCACTTCGTTGGATTCAATCTTCCTTCCTCCTTCCATCACTTTGACAAGGTAAGATCGTGTTCCAGTAGAGTAAGCTGGAACAATAGCGGCAAAATTGTGGGATAGCTTTTGGGCTCTGTTTCTAACTGGATTCTTGCTCTAATAATTGAGTGGGTCACTGTACTTAAGAAGGCTATCCAGCTTTTCCATTTTAAAACAGAAAACATTTGATGCCTTTTATATGTATATTCTAGAGCTAAACAATTGTTTCTCTACTAAGTTTTTTTTCATTTCAGTATTTTGGTGCATGGGTATATTTGAAGTCTTCCAAAATAATTTCACTGGATTTTTTGAGGGTGGGTTGGGATATCTCCAGTGGCCTCTTTCAGCATATATATTTTTTTTAATTTTCTGTACAATGTACCAGAAGTAGCATTCTTCTTGGTGGTTGTGCGGGAAAATATTGATAATCCTTTGTGGACATCCCCAGGCTTTCAGAAGAGCTAAGGTCTTGGGCTAGTGCTTCAACTATACAGTATTTTCACTGAACTAAGTTTGGGCTATGCTTCGAGTAAAGTTTTTCAATGCATGTCTTAAGTTATTTTGCAGAGTAGCTAAAGTCTTGCAAAGAGCTGTGCTCTGAGTAACAGGCATAACAAAAATAATAACTTCATTATTTATACCCCACCCACCTGGCTGGGTTCTCCAGACATTCTGGGCAGCTTACAGAATATCATAAATAATAATAAAGCATCAAACATTGCTACAGGTGTCGCATAATGCCCATTCCACATTTGTAAGAACTTAATCCTTTCGTGTGGCAGCCGCTACACATTGGAGCGCCCTGCCTACTGATATCAGGCGGACACCCTCATTGTACTCTTTGCAACGTCTGCTAAAAACGTTTTTTGTTTAGACAAGCCTACCCTAGTTAGTGAGACAGTTGATGCGAGTTTTAATCTGTTGTTATTCTATTGCTATTTTAACTTTTTGGAAAGCCTTATTACTGCCATTCTTCCTAATGATAATTTCATTGTTTTATCTTTTTTTGCAAACTGCTTTGAGGGGTGTGTGTGTGTGTTTTAACAATCTAGCCATGTATGCATTTTGTAAAATGCACAGATATATAAGCAACCGCCACCAAACATTTAAAACTCACTTGCTGCATTATATTAATTAACCTGGAGTGAAAGTCATATTTGATAAGCTACCCAATCCTGCTCTTCATAGATTCTACCTTCTGAGTTGCCAATATAGGAAATATTGGTGAGAAACCTTAGGCAGAACTTTATTTATATGGAGTATATGGACACGGCACTCATTCAGACAAGCGATTTGGCTATTACCAATGTCAGACACAAATAAAGCAGTATCAGATACTTTGGAGTGGTCCCACAAGATGTTTCTCTCTTTCCTATAGCTTTATCTCCACTCTGAAAAAATGAGCTGTTCTAACTGCTGTGGCCAAAGTGGCTCCTCCTCCTGCGGCTGTTCCCAGGGCTGCTGCACCCCCTGTTGCTGCAACCAGGGCTCTTGCAGCCAGGGCTGCGGCTGCTCCTGCTGCAACCAGTCTTGCTGTTCCAGGGGCTGCTGCTGCCCCTGCCAGTGCCAGCAGTGCTGCTGCCCCTCCTGCTGCTGCCCCAAGTGCTGCTCCTCTTGCTGTAACCAGTGTGGCTGTTCCAACTGTGGCTGCTCCTCCTGTGGCAGCCAGTGTGGTGGCTCCTCCTGCTGCTGCCAGAAGCCTTCCTGCTGTTCCAAGTGTGGTTGTACCCCCTGCTGCTGCCAGAAGCCTTCTTGCTGTTCCAAGTGTGGTTGTACCCCCTGCTGCTGCCAGAAGCCTTCCTGCTGTTCCAAGTGTGGTTGTACCCCCTGCTGCTGCCAGAAGCCTTCTTGCTGTTCCAAGTGTGGTTGTACCCCCTGCTGCTGCCAGAAACCTTCCTGCTGTTCCAAGTGTGGTTGTACCCCCTGCTGCTGCCAGAAGCCTTCTTGCTGTTCCAAGTGTGGTTGTACCCCCTGCTGCTGCCAGAAGCCTTCTTGCTGTTCCAAGTGTGGTTGTACCCCCTGCTGCTGCCAGAAGCCTTCTTGCTGTTCAAAGTGTGGTTGTACCCCCTGCTGCTGCCAGAAGCCTTCCTGCTGTTCCAAGTGTGGTTGTACCCCCTGCTGCTGCCAGAAACCTTCCTGCTGTTCCAAGTGTGGTTGTACCCCCTGCTGCTGCCAGAAGCCTTCCTGCTGTTCCAAGTGTGGTTGTACCCCCTGCTGCTGCCAGAAGCCTTCCTGCTGTTCCAAGTGTGGTTGTACCCCCTGCTGCTGCCAGAAACCTTCCTGCTGTTCCAAGTGTGGTTGTACCCCCTGCTGCTGCCAGAAACCTTCCTGCTGTTCCAAGTGTGGCTGTACCCCCTGCTGCTGCCAGAAGCCTTCCTGCTGTTCCAAGTGTGGCTGTACCCCCTGCTGCTGCCAGAAGCCTTCCTGCTGTTCCAAGTGTGGCTGTACCCCCTGCTGCTGCCAGAAACCTTCCTGCTGTTCCAAGTGTGGCTGTTCCCCCTGCTGCTGTTCCAAGAGCAGCTGCTCCGTACCCTGTTGCCAGCAGGTTTGCTGCAAGCCCTGCTGCCCCCCCTGCTGCAGCACCAAATCTCCCTGCTGTTCCAAGTGTGGCTGCTCTCCCTGCTGTTGCTCAAAAGGCTCTTCTCAGCAATCAAAGTCCTGCTAAAAGCTGAAAAGCAGATCAGTTTCCTCCATGCCAGCTGCCTGCCAATTTACTCCATATGACCTCGCCAGCCCTACCAAAGCTGATTCCAAGTCCTCTTGATTGACTGCTTGCTTTCACAGCAACTCCTTCAATGCTTCATGATTTGTACCTCATTCGATCATTAACATCAAAACTTTGGTTTAAAAATATCTAATAGTTTGTATTTGTCCTTGAGGAGTAACTCTTTTAAAGCTGAAATGATCCTTGCACAGCCTCTTGGGTGTGCAGGATGGTTTTTGCTTCAGATAATTGGCCAGTCTTCTGTTGTCCCTTTCCTTGATTGTCAACACAGGAGTCAATAAAATATTGAAATCAAAGATGTTACTAAAGTCTTGGTGTGCTTTTTCTCCATTCATCTTTGAGCACTCAATTATCAACATTCTTCTATGTTCTATGGAAGCAGTGTGGAGCCCTTTTCAGCTCAAGGGTCCTATTGCCTTTGGGGTTCCCTTCCGGGGGCCGCATGCTAGTGGGGGGGGCAGTGCCAGAGCCAATGGAGGAGGTGCAAGAAAGGTGAATTTTACCTGTGTGCCATAGACTATTTTCTATGCACATTCACACACATCCTCTATATTCTCCACATGGTGGATTAAGAGGCATGATCAGAGTTCAGAGGCATGGTAGAGCCAGGGGAAAAAAAAACTGGGTGCCAAACAAGGCCAGGGTTGAGGACATTAGTTTAATGGCAAACACATCAGTGCAGAGTCATTTCTTGATAGTCACAGCCACAGAGTGAGTTGGGGTGAGTCTTCAGGGCTGCATAGAGAGAGCCACATTCAACCCCTGAGATTCCCATTCCCTCTTCTACAAAATAAGTGCTTGGAGAATTTCACTTCACATAGAAAGGAGGAGGAAAGAGAGAGAAAGAGGGTGGAGACTTTTGTATTCAACCTCACACACTGCAAGCAAGCAACCGCCAACAGATTATTCCCCAAGATCATGTGGCCATTAACAGGGGAGAGAATTGTAGTTCCATCCATCATTTTGCCCAAGGTCAGTGTGTGTGTGTGTGTGTGTGTGAGAGAGAGAGAGAGAGAGAGGGGGGGGGGGAGAGAGAGAGAGATGGAGAACAATCTGAAGTATTTTGCCTAAAGACCTTCTCATTCCACCAAAAAGTAGGAAACAATTTCTGCAGAAAATAAGCCCTTTGCACCAAAAATAATTGCTGGACAGTTGAAAGCCACACACATTTTTCTTCTTTTTCTTCAAGACACTACTACTACCCACAGTGGCTTTGCTCAGCCTCCACAGCTGGAAACAGCAATGTTTCTGAATGCCAGTAGCTGGAAGCCACAGAAGGGGAGAAGGCTCTCGTGGTCAGGTTTTGCTTTTGGGCTTCCCACTGGTATCTGGTTGTCCACTGTGAGAACAGGATGCTGGGCTGGTTGAGTCATAGGCCTCATTCAGCAGCCAAGCTCTCCTTACGTTCTGATGATTGTGTCTTAGAGGAATCATCAAATGCCAAGGTTTTGTTTTACAAAGGCACTAAACCTAGATTCCGGGCATCGCTGACAGAGACACTCACCTTCAAACCATTACTGCTATTGTTGATCCTGCCCTGCCAGTGGAGTTTTCTGCCCTCTGGCTCCCGACACTCCTAATGTCTATTTCTGTAAACCACCAGGTCCTTCAAGTTTTCTGGGAATGGCCTTAGGATGGGAGTCTGCTTGATGAGAGACCTGCCGTAATGGCAGTGATTAGGGAGATTCCATGGGATTCCATGGGATTCCTCATCGACAGTCATATTTGGGGAAAGGGTGTAGCTCTGTGGCAGATCACCTGCTTTTCATGCAGTAGGTCCAAGTTTCGGTCCCTGGCAACTCCAATTAAAGAGTCTAATGTCATGTCACGTTGCCGGCACTGGGATAGACCTAATTCTAAGACTCTGGAGAGCTTCTCCCAAACAGTATGGGCACTACTGAATTAAATGTGAGACAAGGATATAAGAAAAGCCTGCTGGATCAGGCCAATGGCATTCTGTTCTCACAGTGGCCAACCAGATGCCTAGGAGAAATACACCTGTTGTTTCCAGCAAGTGGTATTCAGAAGGATTGCTGCCTCTAACTGTGGAAGCAGATCACAGCCATCATAGTTTTGTTGTTTAGTCATTTAGTCATGTCCGACTCTTCGTAACCCCATGGACCAGACACGCCAGGCACTCCTGTCTTCCACTGCCTCCCGCAGTTTGGTCAAACTCATGCTGGTAGCTTCAAGAACACTGTCCAACCATCTCGTCCTCTGTCGTCCCCTTCTCCTTGTGCCCTCCATCTTTCCCAGCATCAGGGTCTTTTCCAGGGAGTCTTCTCTTCTCATGAGGTGGCCAAAGTATTGGAGCCTTAGCTTCAGGATCTGTCCTTCCACTGAGCACTCAGGGCTGATTTCCTTCAGAATGGATAGTTTTGATCTTTTTGCAGTCCATGGGACTCTCAAGAGTCTCCTCCAGCATCATAATTCAAAAGCATCAATTCTTCTGCGATCAGCCTTCTTTATGGTCCACCTTCACTTCCATAATCACTACTGGGAAAACCATAGCTTTTACTATACGGACCTTTGTTGGCAAGGTGATGTCTCTGCTTTTTAAGATGCTGTCTAGGTTTGTCATTGCCATCATGGTTAGTAGCTATCAATAGCCCTCTCCTCCATGAATTTCTCTAATCTTAAAAAATGCCTGCTTCTTGGGAGAAAACAGATGACAAACCTAGACAGCATCTTAAAAAGCAGAGACATCACCTTGCCAACAAAGGTCCGTATAGTAAAAGCTATGGTTTTCCCAGCAGTGATGTATGGAAGTGAGAGCTGGACTATAAAGAAGGCTGATCACTGGAGAATTGATGCTTTTGAATTATGGTTGGGCTCCCTCTTTGCTATCCTTCTACCAGCAGGCTATCCTTCTACCTTCCTGCCCAAACAGGCCTTTGAAGTGCAGATGATGTTAATTGCTGGCATGCTGTCAGGGCAAACTGTATTTTAATTGGTGGTTCTAGATGTGTTTTTATATATTTTGACTATCATTTTTAACTAGCTTGCTTTTATGACTTTGTATTTTATAATGATGTTTTAAAATGATGTTGGAAGCTGCCATAGGCGCCAATGAGAAGGGGCCCAGGTCTAGGCTTGTCATACGTCCAGAAAATTTTGGACATATATGGAAATAAGATGTCTAAAATAGCGAGGGGGGCGAGGGGGGGTTGAATTTTAACAGGACATTGGGTGAGTCCTCCTCAGCTTCTTCCTCCCTGCCCAGCAGCTCTCAGTGCTGCTCCCCCATGTACATGCCCCTCTCCAAGTACACTGCTACCTTGGTTCTCAAACACCTTAGTTTTCAAACACCTTGGTACTCAAACAACTTGAAACCCAAACACTGCAAACCCAGAAGTAAGTTTTCCAGTTTGTGAATTTTTATGGAAGCCGAACGTGCTCCGTTTTGAGTGTTATGCTTCCTATTTGAGTGTTACGCTTCCGATTTGAGTGCCACACTTCCGTTTTGAGTGTTACGCTGAGGTCCGTCTGTTTTTGCTATTTATTTTGTGTTTTTGTTTTTGCGGCTTTTTTGTTTTGTTTTTGTGACTGTGTGCAACCCAGTTCAGCTACTGATTGATTGACTGTGTGACTGCAGTGCATTGTTTATTGCTTTCATTTTATAGATCAATGGTCTTGTTAAATAGTAAAATTCATGTTAAATTGCTGTTTTAGGGGTTGTTTTTAAAAGTCTGGAAAGGATTAATCCATTTTGCATTACTTTCTATGGGAAAGCACGCTTTGGTTTTGGAACACTTTGGTTTTGGAATGGACTTCTAGAATGGATTAAGTTTGAAAACCAAGTTACCACTTTATTCTGAACATTCTGGTGTGGCTTCCACACCACTTCTAGCCCTTCACTTGGGGTGGGGTGGGGGTGAGGTGTCCCCAGTTTTCCTTCATACAATTTTGGCTCAACAACTTTGGGGTTGTTGTTGTTGTTATTATTTAAAGTTCAGCAATTTCAGTGGTTTCCATAGACAAACAGACAGATAGATGATAGATAGATAGATAAATAGATAGATAGATAATTTATTATGGTCAAAGACCATATTTATTGCATAACACAATAAAAACAGCATTCAAAAAGATTAAATATACAATCAGAGCAGATTGCAGCAATAGCTAATGGGTTAAAATTGAGATATATACATACACCCGTACAACTGAGATTTGGGCTACCATAAAGAAATAGACCCTGAGGCACCCCAAAGGGTGACTTCAGGATTTCCCTAGTAAGCTATTTTATTCTAGAGGATGATCTGTGCCTACAAATCTGGGCGCAGAATTTGGCTACCAGCCAGGTCATCTTGTGATCTTTGCCTAAGAGGAGAGAATTAAGTTTAGACTTGTCTGAAAGATCGGCGAGCCTCTTCAGCAAAGGATCAATCTGGATGCAAGGAAACAGAGATATGTTGCTGGAACGGCTACGTATCTCCCATTTTCTATGATTTTATAATTGGGGATCCCTTGTACAGTCCTGTTGTCTCTCTATGTCCATGATTCAGTGGTTTCCTTAAAAAAAGCTCACTCAGCAACGTTGAGGATGTCAGGAATTTATTTATTTTTTAAAATATGGCAAGCTACCCAGGTATCTTAAGCAACTCCCAATAAAATATTTGGGAGGAAGAGCCCCCCCATGTGGAGAACAATCAGATGTGGAGGGGACCAATCGCAGAACCAAGCACAGCCCAGCTTTGATGGCTGGCAACTCCTGCTACCCTGATGTTGGGAAAGATTGAGGGCACAAGAAGAAGGGGACGACAGAGAACGAGATGGTTGGACAGTGTTCTCGAAGCTACAAACATGAGTCTGACCAAACTGCAGGAGGCAGTGGAAGACAGGAGTGCCTGGCGTGCTCTGCTCCATGGGGTCACGAAGAGTCGGACACGACTAAACGACTAAACAACAACAACAACTCCTGCTACTGTGGAGACGCAGAAGGGGGAAGCATCCCTGGGCCAGTGGCAGCAGCAGCAGGAAGAGGCTGAGTGCCAGAGAGGAGGAGCTGCCAACCATTGAAGCCACACTGCCACCACATTCGACTCTACCCCCTGGCTCCTCCCAGCACCATGTACATGGCATGTGTGCATCATTGGGCCCCCCAATCTTCTGCTCAAGTTTGTACCTCTGGAAGCTGCTTTGAATCCTAATATGGGAAGGAAGGAAGGAGATGAGTCAAGCATGGTGGAGATAAGTAGTCCTGGAGTTCTAAAGTGGATTTAAGACAGCCTAAGGGATGTGGGTGGTGCTGTGGGTTAAACCACAGAGCCTAGGACTTGCCGATCAGAAGGTTGGCGCTTCGAATCCCTGCGACGGGGTGAGTTCCTGTTGCTCGGTCCCTGCTCCTCCCAACCTAGCAGTTTGAAAGCACATCAAAGTGCAAGTAGATAAATAGGTACCACTCCAGTGGGAAGATAAACAGCGTTTCTGTGCGCTGCTCTGGTTCACCAGAAGCGGCTTAGTCATGCTGGCCACATGACCCAGAAGCTGTACACCGGCTCCCTTGGCCAATAAAGCAAGATGAGCGCCGCAACCCCAGAGTTGGTCATGACTGGACCTAATGGTCAGGGGTCCCTTTACCTTTACTATTAAATGGTGATTATTAAAATACATAACTAGAGGCTAAATTTCTGAAAGTGAAGTTTTTTCCTAATTTGTTCATCTGAGAAGTGGAAACCCTTTTGGATTTAAAATGTAATTGTGGAAAGGACAGCTTCAGGATCAAGGACACCAACACAGTGGATTGCTGCAGAAAAGTCTATTTTTTATTGCATTCTACATATACAATAAAAGCAAGTAAAGAAAAGTTTCAGAATTTGAAATCTGGGGATTTGTCCCCTCTACCAAGAAAGCAGTTGAAAACAGTGTGATAGACTCAAAATGTGATCCTCTCAAATTCATCTCCCCCACCTCCTCTCAGAAGCATTCCAGCAGTTAAAGCAATAGGACAACCTGCAGTAAGATTAATCAGGTAGCGAGACAGAGCTGGACATTTTGCTCAGCGGTATGTTGGAAGGGAAAACAAAACAGCAGGCCTTGAATTTAGTGTTATTGGCAGCAATGTTGATTCTGCTGGGTGGATGCTCCTTCAGCAATTGCAGGTGAAGTGGGGGGACGGGCACACTCCCCTTAGCAGCATTTCTTGCTTGGGACACAACACTGCTGAATTTGAGCACAGCAGCCATGGGACTTGGGAGCACAGCAGGAGTGCATGGATTGCATGGGTGAACAGCACGAACAGCCACAGGAATGCATGGACTGGACACCGCTGTACGGCATGCAGCAGTAGACTACTCTGGTTCCTCCATGCCCATGGCAGCGGCCAGAGTCAGAATGGCCACAGCAGCCCATCTTTGTGGAGTGGAAGCAAAGCTGGGGAGAAGAGGAAGAAGAATGGGGCATGTCAGCAAGAAGCAACAGCATCCACATGAAATTTGAACTGCATTGAGAATCCAACTAGGGCTCTCCTGAATGAGACAGAATGTCAGAATATAGGAAGCTGCCTTAAATGGAGCCCGATCTCCAGTGTTTGAAGCAGGGGTCTTTTCCAGCCCCACCTGGAGATGTTGAGGATCAAACCTAAGACCTTCTGTGTGCAAAGCAGATGCTATGCTACTGAGCTACGGTCCTTGTCCTATGAATAAAGTAAGATGCCTGCTGTATAGTTGTATAGTTACTTATTTCCTTGACATCTGATGGGAGGTGTGGTGGGATAATGAGCTGCTTGTGCGTTAAAGCTTGATCCCTCAGAGCTCACTCAGTGTAGTGAAGCCCTGCCTTGAGCGGAGCCCTTCGGGGTGGCTCCGTCAGTCGCTGGTAGAATCTGACAGTGGGCGTTTGCGGAAACGTTTCCAACATAAAAGCTGTTTCACGGACATGCGCCTCCTGGATTCCCTGCGTGACAGTTTCCGGCGAGGGGTGGGGGTCCTTAAAGGGTGTCCTGATACCTCCTCACTGTTCTCACTGGAAGTATCCCAGAGCCTCCCCTCCGACTCCCTTTCCTTTGGAGCTCCCGCACTCCCCCTACTGGTTCCCTCTTCTGCTGAAGAAGTGTCTCTCCTATTCTCCTGAAGCCTTCTCACCACCTGTCCTTCCGATGGCAGTTCCCTGACAGGAGGGCATTCCTACTACCAAGAAGGCCCTCTACCTTGTTCCTTGTATCTTCACTTATTGCAGTGTGGGAACTGCCAGAAGGCCCTTGGATCTGGACTTGTGTCTGGGCTGGACGATGGGGGCAGAGACACTCCTTCAGGTATACAAGGCCGAGGCCATTGAGGGCTTTAAAGCTCAGCACCAACACTTTGAATTGTGCTCGGAAACGTACTGGGAGCCAATGTAGATCCTTCAGGACTGGTGTTATATGGTCCTGGTGGCCACTCCCAGTCACCAGTCTAGCTGCCGCATTCTGGATTAGTTGTAGTTTCCAAGTCACCTTCAAAGTTAGCTAGCTCAGTACTGGTTATGTCTCTCCAGGGTTTCAAGTTGAGAATATCTCCCAGCTTTACCTGGAGATGCTGGGGACTGAAGCCTTGTAAATCAGGTACACTATCACTGAGAAAGATAATTTTACTTCAGGAGGCTGCTTGCTATGTAGGGCAATTAGCTGCCTCTAAGGAGATAAGGAAAAACCTCTGGATAAGGCCATAGAGTCCACTGACTCCAGGGAGGCCTTTTCAAAATGGCCAACCCAATTCCCCAATGGGCAAGCCTAGAAGTCAAAGAAATACAACTTAGGTTTCATAGCTTTCTAGGATGAGAAGGGGACCTTCAATCTCATTGATTCTGTCCAAAATCCCTCCTCGGTGCAGGATCTGTTCAACCAGGATGTTAGGGCAGTATCCCTGATGATTCTAGTTCAGCCTCTGCTTAAATATCTCCAGTAAAGGAGAAAATAGTAATATAAGAAAATAGTCCTGCTAGACCAGGCCAGGCCAAGGTCTCACCTGGTCCAGCATCCTGTTCTCACAGCAACCAACTAAATGCCTCTGAGAGAGTCCACTCACCTTGAACGCAGGTGGGAGATGGTGATTCTGATGAATCCAAGTGTATGACTAGAGATCCCTGGGAGAAGGGGAGCTTTATATATGCTGCCCAGAACACTTATCTCCTAGGAGGTGTGAGGCTCCACCCAAGCATCGCAAACTCTTCATGAACCATGAGGGCACATGTTACATTGCTGTCACCACACCATCTTCCGGTTTATGCTTGTCTTGTCTTAATTCATGTCTATTAAAAAATGATTGTAATCGCTGGCTTAATGACAGCCTAATACACAGGCCAGCCCCAGAAAAGAGTTTATTGGGGGGGGTGGAATTTAATGGCGGGAAATCATGGGTCTTGCCTGGGGCACTATGGAAGCTGGTTCAATCCTTCCTAGTCGAATTCCAATAAGTGTCTACCAGTGCCTCAAAGTTTCCATTGCTTGGTGCTTTAGGGTTTAGGTAACCTCAATTTCTAGATCTCTCTGATGCATTTGCCCAAGGTAGCAAATATCATAGAATCATAGAATCATAGAATCATAGAGTTGGAAGAGACCACAAGGGCCATCGAGTCCAACCCCCTGCCAAGCAGAATGGTATAACTGTACAATTAAAAATCAAATGTTTTTTTAAAAAAAAAATATAAAACATTTGAAAACATTCAGAATATCTAAAACCAAACCAAACCAAACCCATACCCTCATTGTTTCACAGTCGTCACCACTGGCACCTATCAGCCACTCAATGGTTATGTGTTGACTGCGACATGAGAAAGTTCTGACCAACATCTTGAGTTGAGACACCTATCTGGCCACTAAAAAGGTAAAGGTAAAGGGCCCCTGACAGTTAAGTCCAGTCACGAACGACTCTGGGGAACAGAATTCTGAATCAAGGCTTCTTTGGTATCATCCAGCAGGACTCTCCTTATGCCATTCCTGAATCTGAGGACCCATGCAGTTTTAATATAGAGTGGAACCTCGGTTTTCAAATGTAATCCATTCCAGAAGACTGTTCAACTTGCGAAATGTTCAAAAACTGAAGACTGCACTTCCGGAAGCATTTACGTCCTGAAAACACAGTACAGAAGCCGCGTAGCATGTTCAGCTTCTGAAATAGAAGAAGAAGAATCTGTATCTGAAGAAGTGTGCATGCACACGAAAGCTCATACCAAGGACTAACTTAGTTGGTCTTTAAGGTGCTACTGGAAGGAATTTTTTTTGTTTCAGCTTCTGAAAAGCATTCAAAAACTGGAGCAGTTTTTGGCGTTTGAAAGACGAAATGTTCGACTTCCAAGATGCTCTAAAACCGAGGTACCATTGTAGCTGGGCAAGTTGTTAATTTTGTTGAAGGAAGTGATGGGCTTAGAAAGCTACTCTTAGTCCATTGCTTCTTTCACCCAATAACATGAACTAGCAATGTAGTCTCTTTCTGTGCTAAGGCCATCCATAACTTTGCCATTATAGCAGTAGAATCTTAAGAGATCGCCAGAGCACTGTCTGGTCCTGTTTCGTTGGATGAATTTCAGTTGGTGTAGTTTGAGGATGTAGAAAAGGCACTTGGGTCAGTTCAAGGAACTACCTGCACTCTGGGCCCTTGCCCTTCCTGGCTGATAAAATCTAGCAGGTTGGAAACAGCTGTCTGGGCCAGGAAGGTGGGCCATGCCTTGTAAAAAGGGGGTGGTTCCCACCTGTTTGAAAGAGGCAATGATAAGACTGCTCCTTAAGAAACCATCCCTAGATTCTAAGATCCTAAGCAACTACAGGTCAGTTGCCAGCCTACCTTTTTGGGGGAAAGGTTCCTAAGTGGGTGGTCACTGACCAGATCCAGGCACTCTTGGAGGAGACTGGTTTTCTAGATCCATTTCAGTCAGGGTTTTGGGTTAGTTTTGCCATACAAACAACCCTGGGGATAGGGGTAATATATCCCTGTTAACCCCCCTTGACTTCTCAGCAGCTATTGATACCATTGACCATAGTATCCTCCTGGAGAGGCTATCCAAGTTGGAGGTGAGTGGCACCACTTTGCAGTGGTTCCAGTCATACTGGGATGGTTGTCTTCAATAGGTGATGCTTGGGGAAGAGTTATTCAGCACCATGGGGCCGTCATTGGGGGTTCCCTCAAAAGTTCAGTTCAGTTGCCCCATGTTGTCTCTCTCATTCATTCATATATATATATATACGAATGAACACACACACACACACACACACACATATGTAGATGTAGATGTAGATGTAGATGTAGATGTAGATGTAGATGTAGATGTAGATGTAGATGTATATGTATATATGTATATGTATATGTATATGTATATGTATATGTATATGTATATGTATATGTATATGTATGAAGGAACTGGCAAACCACTCCAGTATTTTTCCAAGAAAACTCCATGGACATAAAAAGAAGACGCTTTGAGAAGAAAGTGAGGGTTTCCAAGGCATGCTCTGGTTCATGGGGTCACGGAGAGTCGAACACGACAAAGACAACTAAAGGACAACATATATATGTAGAGTCATCCAGAGGTTTTGTAGTGTGTTGTCAGCTGTATGCTGAACTCTGGGAATTATAGTTCTGAAAGGGGAATCAGGGACCTACTAAGAACTCTCAGCCACCTTAACAAACTGCAGTTCCTAAGATTATAGTTAACAAACTATAGTTCTGATCCACTTTCATTTCCCTTGTCTTTCAAGTTGTCTCAGACGGTGTCAGGTGTCTGCCAGCAACTCCCACAGCTGGCTGCCCAGGAATGTACAAAGACAAGGAAATGTTTCTTACCACCTGCTTTTTATTCAGTATTTACGGAGAGAGGCTTTGGAACCCAGCCTCTTGGATAATGGCGTTGTCCCGAGTGAATCTGCCCCACCCCGGCCATCTCTCCCACTTCTTCATTTGTCATCTCTACGAGTCCTGATGAGTGCCCTCTGCCTTTGAGCTCTTTGCTCTCCTACTTTCCAGGCTTGCCCGGTTCTGGGAGCGGGGGCGTCTGGAATGCTTTCTAAATACACTGTGTCCATCAGCTGTCATCTCCTGGTGCTTCCTTCTCCTTCTCCTCCTCTCCCATTATTTCCCAAGTTTCCCCCTCATCTTCCTCTGAGCTGTGACCTCCCTCAAACCCCTGTTGTGATTCTGAACTGCCTTCCTCTTCTCTGGAAGGGTCAGGTTGGGGAGGCGGTTTCCACCTCTGCCCTGTCCCTGACATCCTGACATCCTTGGTTCCAGGGATTTTTGTTTTGTGCTTCTCTTAAAACCATTGTGTCTTTTTTAAATTTTTTATTTCATTTTAATACATCACATACAAAAAAGAAATATGAAGATAAACAAATATCCATCATCTCCTAACAACTAAGAAAAAAATAAAAATAAAAAACCACAACCACAACAACACCAATACATTAAATTGTGCTCACGATACATTTAACATAAAGATGACTTTTCCTATATAGCTGACTTCCCGTTTACTCCTTACTTCTATTTCTCATCCATTATTCACTGCCATATTATAACATGTTTTGGCTTAAATATTATTTATTCTATCCTAGGTATTCCATAAAACTTAAAACTCCTACTGAAGTTATTCAAATGCTGCTACCGACTTAAACTGTCATTACTATTTTTCAAATAGATTTTTAAAACTTCACATTTTGTGATAAATACTACCTTTGATTTATTTTTTATTCTTTCTGATAAATGGTCTAATTCTGCATATTCAGTCATTTTTTGAATCCACTCTGATCTAGAGGGGACTTTATCACAATGAGTATTTTTGCTGCAACCATAGCATAGAGAAAAAGTTCTTTTACTTTTTTAGGGATATTCAGATCTGTGATTCCTAATAGGTAAGCTTCTGGTTTCTTGCTGAAAGATATTTTTAACATTTCTTCCATTGCATCTTTTGATGGTGTTATCATTATGGTTCATAACCAAACTAGGACTGGGGAGTGTCAAACCTTGTTTCGTACTGTTTGAGCACAGACTAATCTCTCAGACTAATCTTATCTCTCAGACTCATCTACCTCAGATGATTGTTAGGAGAAAGGTGGGAGGCATTCCCGCTACCTTCAGGTCCTTAAAAGAATGGTGAATCATAAATTAAATAAGAAAAAATAGGGCTCTTCTATATTGGTCCAATCCAGCACTTAGCAGTGGCCCCAACCCCATGTGATCTGTAGCAGATCCAACCGGATTTGACAGCCCTTGATCACTGTAAGTAGGCCTGATCCAATCTGGGTGAATCAGGATCACCTCAATTTGCTCTGGCTGAATCCCTGGTTGATCCAAATTGACCACAGACCTAATAAATATACACCCACCACATGTTTATTGATCATATCAATTGCATCCCAGACATGACCCCCGAAAGTCTTGTCATAGAGTCATCTTCTGGTGTTATGACTCTCTGACTCAGGTTTCAGGGGAGAAAGAATTAGTTTTGCCCTGTAGATGATTAAAAACTATGCGTGGGAAATAATAACGATGTCATTCTGACCCTATCCCCAAAGGCAGTTTAGAGGTCTGTTGTTAAAAGAAGATTGCTAGGTTGCTGTGACCTCAGGTGATTTGCTGACTAGGTTCAAGATGAATTATGATACCTGGGACCAGCCTGCCTTGTATTTTCCTGTCACATTCCCCAACCATTCCACAGTAAAGATAGCACAACTTAATCCATGTGAGTCATAGAAGTTGGGAGGACCAGCTGAACCATCTAGTTCAACCTACTTTCTTAAGGAATGTCTATAAAACACAAGAAGATGTTTTTGGCTGAGTCAAAGCATTGACCGACCTTACCTGGGCATTATCTACTCAGGTAGCATAGCATCTTTTCAAGGTCTCAGTCAGAGGGAAGACATCCATTTCCTTCTTTCTTTCTGGAAAGAAGCCAAAGTCCCAGCAAAGGGAGAATGGATACGAAAACTTATGGAATATGCAGAAATGGCGAAACTTACCAGAAGAATAAGAAATCAAGATAACAAATTTTTCATATAAGAATGGAAATGGTTTATTAAACATGTACAGATAAATTGTAAACAGATAAAAATATTGGTGGGATTATAGTAATAACCTGCTGTTTCATGAGTATATATTTAAAGGAGATAAACAAATGAGGAAATTAAGTTAATTCCGATTGGAAGAAGATAAATAAATAAATAAATTTAAGGAACCATAGAAAGAGGGGGAAGGAAGTCATTTTTTTAAAATGTCAAAATGGTTGTAAAGGTAGTGAAATGTATAAACTTGAAAAGTATAAATATTATTATTATTATAAAGGAGGACATTCCTATCACAATGCAATTAATCATAGCCTGTAGACATATTAGGCTGCCATCTTGCTGAAACTTAGTGGGTCAATTCCTGGGTGGTTGATTACCTGTATGACACAAATATGGTGCTTTTTGGTTTCATGATGAAAGGAAGATGAGATATGAACGGTACTTTTTGTGGGAGGGGGAAATATGGTTGATATCTATCCAATGTTAGCCCAACTCACAGTAGATCCACAGAAACCAATGAAATTCGGTTAACCATGGTCATTCATTTCAAAGGGTTCTTCAAAGTATGGCATAGCTGGATACAACTTAAATGTCACCAAAAAAAGGGGGTAAAACAAGTGAGAATTTCAAAAATCTTGAAATCCAGGGAGAAATGGTCTTGCTTTGTTTTATGCACAATCACAAGACAGGAAGACAAACATCACAAGACTAGACACAAATTAGAGGCTGGCACCCACACTCACTCTGCTTGCCATCCTTCTTACCTCTTTGCCATTTCCCCACACCTGACCAACCCCACCACCCTTTACACACCACCCACCCCTCACTTTTCTCCCCACAGCTTACCCCAATCACCTCCCACTCCAAGTCCCACTCCTTTTTAAAAGAGGGGCAGGTACTTCACAGAGATGCTTGCTAAACCACTGTGTGAAGGCCCTCCCCTTTAGAAGAAGCTAGGGCATGACAACAACACACCCCACCCCCACCAATACACCCCCCTCAATATACTTCTCCTATCTTAACAAAACACTTCAATGTTTCTCGGATACTTCATGTAAGAAGGAATTCTTAAGTTTGCTTTGTGTTGAGTTTTGACAGCACCCCTTTTCGCAACAGAAATGGGCAGAGGCTAGATTGGGATTCGGATAGATTTCTGGGTAATCTGATCACCAAGGATTTATAACTCCCAGCTGCTTAACCTGTTGAATTGTCTCTTTAAATTTGAAGGCGCATTATTGTTCCACAAGATGTGTATTTCTTTAAAGGCCAGAGCAAATAACGTGACCTAGTTTTACAGCTGTGAAGCAGTATAGCAGGTGCTGTTAAGTTGTGGTAATTAAGTTGTTGGGTATGGTATATAAAGAGCAGCACCTAGCTCCCTCAGTACCCTGGTGGATGGGTCATGCTTATTGATATATTGTAATTAAGTGCAAAAGGAGTTTTTGTTTTTGTTATTAAAACCTAGCAAAAGTTATTTTGCATTTCTTGAATGTGTGGTCTCCCCAGCACACATTCTGCAGCGCAACTAATCTGCAAATAGCCAACATAACCATGTGCCCCCAGTCCCTATAAATTATACTGCAGAAAGGGGGGGGAGTAGGGGGGAGTAGAAGTAACCACAAGCAAGTTTTCCCCTGGAAGAGCTGTGAACTCAGTTCAACTTTGATACTCAAAATTCCCAGGCTCAGGATCCTGTGTGTGTGTGTGTGTGTGTGTGTGTGTGTGTGTGTGTGTGACATGACTCAAAGTCTGCCCATTCCCACAGGCAGAGGAAGAGGAGTGTGGGGGCAGCACACCGCCCCTGGCAGCACAACCCTGGTGGGGTGCCATCATAACTGCCCCCCCACCCGCGCAGGGATTCATGCCCCTGCAGGCAGTGTGCCCCGCCCCCGGGATGCACACCAGCCCCACCCCTGCCTGCTCTCCCCCCCCCAGTGCCAGAGCATGAAGCTTTGCCACTGTGTCCATTCCTGCTTAATATTTGGAGTAGCAAACATGATGTCCTCCAGCAGCTGCTACACTTCCTAACCTTTGGCCATGTAGACAGGCACTGATGAGAGTTTGAATCCAGCAGCATCTACAGAGGACTGCACTGGCCTCCAGTGCTTTAGATATCTCATGTAGGAAGGGGTGTTAAATTCCATAGTGCAATTTGCCTTGGTACATGAATGAAGATAGAGAATGCAGCCCGCTCCAGCAAGTAGATTGGATACAGTTCGACGAAACTACAGAATAGGATGCAAATGGTTAAACAGCAGCAGGATTAAGAAAGGCTGGAAGGAGGTGGGAAAGGAAGTGAGGTCTGGTTGTGATGGAATGGCAAGGAGGAAGGAGAAGAGAAGACTTAAGAGGCTACAGGAGAAGCTACAGGAGAGGCTGGTCTGGTGGTACCAATGTCTTCAACACCAACACACTAAGAAACAAGTACCTCTGGTCAGTCATTCTATGGAAACTAAGGTGTGTGAAATGTTCATAACTGCAAAAAAGAGAGAGAAAAAAAGCTGCAAAACCCCCAAGAGGTCCAACTTCTATGAGTTTAGAACTTTACTGGAGAACAGCATAAGAATGGGCTCTAGACACCAAGGTAAATATGGGAACACCATTTACGCAAGCTTCACATATTTTGTCAAACGAAAGAAGAGGAGAATCTTTCAATAGCGTGACACAGGGAAGTTGAAAGCTTTGCACTGCAAGATTAGGCACATCTACTCAGAAGTAACTCCCACTGAGCTTAATGGGGATTGCACCCAGGTAAGTATGCCTAGGGCTGCTGCTTTAGGTAGCTAATTCACAGTGAAGATTGTGCAAAGAAAACATTGTGTCCATGAGATCAGTGATGTTGCTGGAGATGTTCTCCCATCTTCTAAAAGGTTATAGGCTTGCTTGAACATCCAGAGTTTCTGTAGCAGCATTTCTTGGAGCAGGGGTTCCTGCAGCATTTGGTCTGAGAGCAGCTGGGGAAGTGGCAAGACTTAGCACAGCCACAAGAGGGAGCACAACAGTAGGGGACGCTGTAACCCAAATACTGGCCACGGCAAAGGGGAGTGGCAGGGGGCAGAGCAGCTCATAACTGCAAGAAAAGGTGAATGAAAAGCAACCGAGGACAAGATCAATTTGAATGCTTTTAGAATTTTATTGGAGGCCTCCGAAAGGACCCTGCACCCCAAGACAAACATGGGCACCATCTACCCAACATTTACTTTACATTTCATTTGTTAAGAGGTAAAAGGAAAGAAGGGAATGACCCAACACTGGAGTGAAAGAGGGAGGGTCAAAAGCTTTGCATTGCAAGATTATCATATTTACAGTGGTACCCCGAGTTACAGACACTTCAGGTTACAGACTTTGCTAACCCAGAAACAGTACCTCTGGTTAAGAACTTTGCTTCAGGATGAGAACAGAAATTGTGTGGCAGCAGCAGGAGGCCCCATTAGCTAAAGTGGTACCTCAGGTTAAGAACAGTTTCAGGTTAGGAATGGACCTTCAGAACGAATTAAGTTCTTCACCCAAGGTACCACTGTACTTGTAAGTAACTCTAGTTGAGCGGAATTGTTCTTAATCTAGATTAAGCATGTAGTTTAGGTAGTTAATGTCCCAATGGGGACACTGGATGGGCAGAGAAAACTTGAGGCCATAAGAGCATCGCAGCTGGCAGGGGAGATGCCATTCCGGTTTCCATAACGTTCTGATCTAGACTTGCTCGTAATTCCGGGATTTCCTTAGCAGCATTTCTTGACTTGAGCGCAGCAGGGGGTGCAGCAAGACTTGGAGCAGCAGCAGGGGACGCAGCAGCAGGCAGGCTTGGAGCAGCAGCAGGGACCACAGCAGCAGCAGGGACCACAGCAGGGGGTGCAGCAGGGAGCACAGCAGGGGGTGCAGCAGGGGGTGCAGCAGGAGTTGCTGCCACCGGAAGGGACACAGCAAATGATGGTTCCTGAATTAGACGAAGAGCCACAGCAATCACAGCCCATCTTGGTTGGAGAGAACGCAAGCACTGAAAAAAATAAATAGTGGTGTGGGTTTTTTTGAGGATAGGTAACATGTGGTTCAGTCCCTTATCTTCTTCTTTGTTCTTTGGCGATCCCTCGTAGCCATGTAAGATTGTCTTCCATAAACACGGTTTTAACAATGAGTCCATAAGTGACTGTGGAGGCCAATTCTGGACCTACACGTCCTTCCACAGTGGGGACATTGGTTCCCGGGTGGGAGTGTACAAATAGGGATGGACAACTGTGCTTATTTTGAATTTTTGCTCTCTCTTTTACCCCATTTTAATATGCTGTTTACTGCATTTCTACATCAGCTTACTCCCCCCTAATTTAAAATATAACTTAACAAACTGTTTTTGTTTATTTTTCTCCTAATATACCTTTTGGGTTGTTTGCAACCCCCCCCCTCACAACCCTACACTAAACACCCCATATAATGCATTCTTCATGATATTAGCATTTTAATGTGCATTTCCCACGATATTTGCCCAACGCAGAGATACAATGTTTGCTCTGAGATGTAAAAAGTGGAGCTATGTCATTTCTGACAGCAGGCTGGTGTTTTGGATAGACATTGGGTTCCCTCCAACAAAATTATACTCCACTGAAATTGATGGGCATAAGTTAGTCGTGACATTTATTTTCAAGGGGTCAACTAACTTGGATCCATTTATCTCAGTAGATCTACTCTAAGTAGCATTTAGTTGCCGACCAGCCATTGCATTTCTTCCATTTAGAACTAATCACAGCTCGTGCACCTAAGACAATGAGCTATGGCTTAAGAAGCTCCAATTTCAATTTTTTCTTGACCATGAAGTCCATAAGTGGATGTAGAAAAAAACCACAATATCTCAACCTCAATCCCTTATCCCCAACCTGCAAAACAACCCAGGGCTGTTAATGGGTGGCTAACCTGAAGTTTTTGATGCTTGATGTTTGATCATGTTTTTAATAGTCTGTTGGGAGCCACCCAGAGTGGCTGAGGAAACTCAGCCAGATGGGCAGGGTATAAATTATTATTATTATTATTATTATTATTATTATTATTATTATTATTACTATGGTTCGCCATATGCTGTTGGGACTCAGCCAGCATGGCCAATAGTCAGGGATGAGAGCTGTAGTCCAGCAACAACTGAATGGTCAAAGCTTAGCCACTCAGGGATTACAACAGGTATGGGTACCTTTTGGCCTTTCAGATGCTGCTGAACTGCAATTCCCATGATTTCTGGCCATTGACTATGCTGGCTGGGACTGATGGGAGTTGTAGTACAGCAACAGCTGGAAGGCCAAAAGTTCCCTACACTTGACATGACACTTTTAATGGGAGACGCCAGGGATTGAACCTGGGACTTTCAACATGCAAAGCAATGCCCTCTACCTTTAAGTTAATGGTCCCTCCTGTAAGATTGATAGTTTGGTTAAAAGAAGAGTTCGTAGACCAGATGTGGAGAACCTTCAGCCCTCCATCAGCTCCCGCAAGCATGGGCAATGGCCAGGGCTGGAATCTGTAGTTCAGCAACATCCATCAGGCCATTCCTGCCATAGACTCTACCAAAGGAAATTCCCCCCTCTGTAATGAACAATTCGTGAAATTCTCCTTACCTTCTTAAACAGAGAGACGTCGAGTGGAATGGAAGCCAACAGATGAAATGAATGAGGAGCCAATGTCCTGAGATCTTTTATACAGCTCCTTGCATCCTCCCCCTTAGGAAGTGAGGCACCATGGAGGAACAGCAAGTTCTCCAATAGCCACCTGCGGACATGCCCTCTTTCGGTTTGATTCAATTCACATTCCTCATTACAAATTGTTTTATGGCGGTGTATTCTTCCGTGGATCCCTTCCCACCGTCACAGGGTCAATCCCAGGCTAGAACACATGCAGAAGTTTAATTTTAAAATAAGTATCATTGTAGGGTTTCCTTAAGCCATTAAGTGCCTTCATCACCGTCATCCTATAGCTAAAGACCATAATTATTACCCAAGTAACCATAGAGGGGACCTTTATTGCTTGAAGTCGATGTTGTCCTTTTATGGCATGTAATTAGCAAAAACGTGGTTATTTTGCAGAGGCTGGGTAGGAGAAGCTCTTTTCACATGCAATCCCCGGTTTGTTATATTCTGGATTTGGCCCTCCTGACTTCAGTCTTATTAAGGAGGATTTAAGAAAATAAGAACAGGCCAATGGCCTGACTAATCCCTTGTCCTGTTCTCACAGTGGCCATTCAGATCCCTGTGGGAAACCCACATACAGGATGCAAGCCCAATAGGATCCTCCTGGTGTTCAGAAGAATTACTGACCATTGAGGCAGAGCACAATCATAGAGACTAGTAGCCATCATTAGCCTTATTCTTCCTGAATTTGTACAATCCTCTTTTACAGACATCCAAGCAGGTGGCCATTGCTGCCTTTTGTTAGAGCAAGTTCAATACAGTCATACCTCATGTTACGTCTGCTTCATGTTACGTTCTTTCAGGTTATGTCCCGCAGTGACCTGGAAGTACCAAAAAGGGTTAGTTCCTTCTGGGGGAGAATATCTACGATAAAAATGAGTGTGCTGCCAAAGATGTTATTTCTATTCCAATCATTGCCAATAATCAAGGGGGTATCAATTTTCAAAGAATGGCAAAAAATAATTTCAAGATATATCTGGCAGGGCAAGAAGCCAAGGATTCAGTTTAAGCTATTAACAGACGCGAAAAAAAGAGGTGGCTTCGCCCTGCCAGACTTGAAATTATATTATGAAGCATCATGCCTCTGTTGGATAAAGGAATGGATTAAATTAGAGAATGGAGAGCTGTTAGATCTAGAAGGATTTGATAACAGATTTGGTTGGTGTGGTGGGATAATGAGCTGCTTGTGCGTTAAAGCTGGATCCCTCAGAGCTCACTCAGTGTAGTGAAGCCCTGCCTTGAGCGGAGCCCTTTGGGGTGGCTCCGTCAGTCACTGGTAGAATCTGACAGTGGGCGTTTGCGGAAACGTTTCCAACATAAAAGCTGTTTCACTGACATGCGCCTCCTGGATTCTCTGCGTGACAGTTTCCGGCGAGGGGTGGGGGTCCTTAAAGGGTGTCCTGATACCTCCTCACTGTTCTCACTGGAAGTATCCCAGAGCCTCCCCTCCGACTCCCTTTCCTTTGGAGCTCCCGCACTCCCCCTACTGGTTCCCTCTTCTGCTGAAGTGTCTCTCCTATTCTCCTGGAGCCTTCCCACCACCTGTCCTTCCGATGGCAGTTCCCTGACATCCACCTCCCCCCCAGGGTCCCCTTCACCCCCTCCCGCCTCTTCTCTTACTGGCGGCGAGGACGGAAATCCCTGGAAGGAACTCCCCTCATCCTCCGAGGATTCAAACACTTCTAACCACGGCCTTCCGTCTCTTTCCCCATCTTCCTCTCCTTCGTCGGAATCTGTTTCCACCTCCACCCCTGACTCTGGGAACCCTTCAAACTCCCCTTCCTCATCTGTAGTCCCGAAGTGTTCCCTCCTAAATCTTGCCACTGGTTGTGGTTTTCTTGGGAAACGCCGATGAAACGTTTCTATTAAAATCTCGTCTTTGACTTCCTCTGCCGGTACCCATGTGTTTTCTGACTCTTCCTCCCCCTCCCATTCTACCAAGTATTCCACCTGATTTCCCTTCCACCTGGAATCAATGATCCCTGCCACATCCATGTTGCGTTCTCTCTCTTCTATGACGGGTGTCCGGGTGACCTCCCTCTCATGTTCCCCCCACTCACGTCCCTCTCTGTACGGCGACAGTAATGACCTGTGAAATACTGGGTGCAATTTCATGTGACTGGGCAATCGGAGTTTGAATGCTACTGGGTTGACCTGCTGTATGACCTCAAAGGGTCCCAACCGTTTGGGTCTCAATTTCTTACACCCTCCCTTGAACGGCAGTCCTTGGGTGGATAGCCACACCCGGTTACCCACCCTTATGGTTTCGCCTTCCCTCCTATTTCTGTCTGCTTGCTTCTTATATTCTTCTTTGGCTTTCTCTAAGTTGAGTTGGAGCTGACGGTGGATCGCTTCCATCTCTTCAACAAAATTTTCCGCTGCAGGTACACTCCACCTCCCCCCTCCTTCTCCTGGAAATGCCCGAGGATGACACCCATAATTGGCTAGAAAGGGACTCATCCCTGTGGACACGTTCTCCGCGTTGTTGTAGGCAAATTCTGCCAGAGGTAACCTGTCTACCCAATCAGTTTCTCTGTCCTTTACATAACACCTCAGATATTGTTGCAAAATCCCGTTTGCCCTTTCTGCTTGCCCATTTGTTTCTGGGTGCCTGGCGGTGGAAAAACTTACCTCCACATGCAACATGCTCATTAGTTTCCTCCAGAACCTGGAAGTAAATTGTTTTCCTCTGTCGCTCAAAACCCTCAAGGGGGCGCCATGCAACCTAAAAATGTGCTTCACAAACAACCTTGCGGTTTCTTCCGCTGTCACTGCATGTGAACAAGCTATAAAGTGGCACATCTTAGTTAGTAGATCTACTACCACCATGACCGCGGTTTTCCCTTTGGATCTCGGTAGATCGGTCATGAAGTCTATGGATACCATCTCCCATGGCCTTTCTGGGGTGGGTAAGGGTTCTAATAACCCTGCTGGCGCCAACCTCTCTCCCTTTGCTCTTTGGCACCTGTCGCATCCCCTGACATACTCCCGCACGTCTTCCCTCACCTTGGGCCACCAAAACTCCCTGGTAACCAACCACATGGTCTTGTGCTGCCCGAAGTGCCCCGCCGTGGGGCTGTCATGCAACTGTTTGAGCACCCGCCCTCTTAGTTCCCCATCTGGTATGTAGAGTGCCCCTTTGTAATATAGTTTTCCGTTCTTTTCCTCAAAACCCCCTGCGTTCTCACCTGTCTCCCTGAGTTCCCTAAGTTTTTCTTGGGCATATTCATCATTCTCAATACCCTCTACCAGTTCTCTTTGCCCCACCAATGCCGCCCCACAAACCCAGTGGTCCTCCGAGATGATATGTCTTTCTTCCGCCCCTCCTTCCCCCTCCAAGTACTCAGGTTTTCTGGAGAGAGCGTCCGCCCTGACATTCTCAGCCCCTGGCACGTAGCGAATTTCAAAATTGAACTTGGAGAACTCTTGCGCCCATCTTACTTGTCTCTGGTTCAATACTCGGGCTGTCCTCCAGTATTCTAGATTTTTGTGGTCTGTCCGCACTTGAACCTTGTGTTGCGCCCCAATCAACAGGTGTCTCCATCTCTTGAACGCTTCGTGGACGGCGAGTAATTCTCTGTCGTACACTGTATAATTCCTCTCGGATTTGTTCAATTTCCTCGAGAAGAAGGCACACGGTCTCCATTCTGACGTATTCGGTCCTGGCTGCAGGAGCACGGCGCCCACCGCTCTGTCAGACGCGTCGGTTTCCACCCTCATCGGCTGCTGCAGATCCACGTGTAAGAGTTGTCCTTCCGAAGCAAACGCCCTCTTTAAACTTTCGAAAGCTCGCTGCGCTTCTTCCGTCCAGACAAATTTCTTCTTACTGCTGAGACAATCCGTGATGGGGGCTGTTAAGTGGGCGAAGTTCTTGATGAACTTCCGATAGAAGTTTCTGAACCCCAAAAACCTCTGCACATCTTTCTTAGTTTTCGGTGGCCTCCATTCCAGCACCGCTTGCACCTTGCTAGGATCCATGGCCAGCCCCTTGTCCGACAACCGGTACCCTAGGAATTCCACCTCCCTGGTGTGAAACTGACACTTCTCCAGTTTCACCCACAGCTGGTTTTCTTGCAGTTTCCTGAGTACCTCTCGTACATCTCGCACATGCTGCTCTTCATCCTCTGAGTACACCAGTACATCATCCAAGAACGCAGCGCAGTTCTTGTAAAGCAATGGTCCTAGTACGTGATTCATGAATGATTGAAATACTGCCGATCCCGCCTGGAGGCCGAAAGGCATAACGCAGTACTCAAATGCCCCCAAGGGGGTGAACATAGTGGTTTTCCACTCATCTCCCTTTCTCATACGTATCAGGTTATACGCCCCCCTCAGGTCCAGCTTGGTAAAAATCTTCCCTTTTCTCACCCGGGTCAGAATGTCATCAATTCTGGGCATAGGGAAAGTCACGGGTTCGGACACTGCGTTTAGGGCCCGGAAGTCCACAATTAATCTTGGTTTGTCTGAATTTTTTTTGTCCACAAAGAACACTGGGCTACCCCCCACCGCTCGTGACTCTCTGATGAACCCACGCTTGAGGTTTTTGTCAATAAACTCCCTTAGCTCCTGCATCTCCCTGTCAGACATTGCATACACCTTGCCCACTGGCAATTGTGCTCCTGGGAGTAAGTTGATTTGGCAGTCAAAGGGTCTGTGCGGGGGTAGTTTATCTGCTTCCCTTTCGCTGAAGACGTCGGCAAAATCTGCATATTGTCGTGGTACCCTACCTTGATCCGTTGCTTCTATCTTTGCTAACGTGGCCTGAGTGCCTACTTGGCCCCCTTTTTCCGTGCAGTGTCCCATACAATGTGCTGACCCAAAAGAAACAACTCTCTGATGCCATCCCACAAGCGGATCATGCAGCGCTAGCCAGCTCATCCCCAAAATGATGGGCGCTCCTCCCAAAGTGGCTATATTAAACACTATCAGTTCCGTGTGTCTTGCCACCCTCATTGTCATGGGGACAGTCTGCTGGCTTACTTCTCCCCCCAACAGCGCCCTCCCATCAATCGTGGTCACCTGCAGGGGATTTTTTAAAGGGATGGTCTGTATCTGATGTGCGGCTGCAAACTCCTTACTCATAAAGTTGCAGGAGCTGCCTGAGTCTAATAGCGCCTTCACCTTTAGTGGGTGTCCGTTTGCCAGCTCCAGCAATACCTCTATTACAAGAGCTGGTCTTGGGGGTTCTGGCGTGGGCACATTTACTGTTCCTTGGCCTGGCTGCTGTGCCCCGACGGTGGCAGCCAGGCGTTGGCTTTTACTTGCTCCTTAGCTCCTTCTCCCTCCTCCCCAACAGCTCCCGCCATTCCTTGCCATTCCTTTCTTTGCGGACAAACTCTGGCAAAGTGACCTGGCTGTTGGCAGAGAAAACATTTCTTGGCGCCTTTTCCCTCCTTCTTCCGCCCTTCACTGGGGTTTGAAATTGCGCGCGCGCGCGCTGTTCCGATTTCCATCGGCTCTGCTGGCAGAGAAGGCTGCTCTGGAATCTCTGGAATGCGGAAATCCCTCCAACGCTCCCCTTTCCCTTCCCGCTTCTCCAAGGCTCTGGCCTCCTGGCGTGATCCTATGGCCAGCGCTGATTTAGTCAGATGGTCCATAGACTCCGCCCTGGGCCCCCGGGAAAGTTCGTCTTTCACTGCCGAAGATAGTCCCTCTTCGAACAGCATTTGTATCGGTTCCGCTGACAAATCCCAACCTAATTTATGGATCAACATGGTGAACTCAGTCCAGTACTCACGGACAGATCGGTTCCCTTGTTTACACGCCATTAACTGCCTGCGCGCCACTCCCTGCTCAATCTCGCTGGAAAACATCAGATCCATGGCACGAAAAAACTTCCTTGTGTCCCTTAGGGCTTCATTATTGGCTGCCATTAGTGGCCTCACCCAATCTTTTGCCCCGCCTTCGAGATGCCCAATCACATAAGCAACCCTCGAATCCTCATCAGGAAAATCATCAAACTGCAGATTGAGGGCATATTGCATCTCTGTCCTGAAGGCTTGATAATTCCTGGGATCACCCCCAAACTTCTGCACCAGTCCAGGCACTTTCCTCGAGAGCTGGGCGGCTTTCCCCTTTTCTGCATCATGAGCCCTCCTCTCCTCAAGCCTCGCCATTTGCAGAGCTAACTGTACCTCCAACATCCTGTACCTTTCTTCCAGGCTAGGACCGGCTGCAGCTGCTCCCCCATCTCCGGCTCCGGCTGGGTTGCTCATGATGCCTCTCTTTGCACAAGCTGCTTTCAGGGACTGTCAGATTGCTGTGGTGGGATAATGAGCTGCTTGTGCGTTAAAGCTTGATCCCTCAGAGCTCACTCAGTGTAGTGAAGCCCTGCCTTGAGCGGAGCCCTTTGGGGTGGCTCCGTCAGTCGCTGGTAGAATCTGACAGTGGGCGTTTGTGGAAACGTTTCCAACATAAAAGCTGTTTCACTGACATGCGCCTCCTGGATTCTCTGCGTGACAGTTTCCGGCGAGGGGTGGGGGTCCTTAAAGGGTGTCCTGATACCTCCTCACTGTTCTCACTGGAAGTATCCCAGAGCCTCCCCTCCGACTCCCTTTCCTTTGGAGCTCCCGCACTCCCCCTACTGGTTCCCTCTTCTGCTGAAGTGTCTCTCCTATTCTCCTGGAGCCTTCCCACCACCTGTCCTTCCGATGGCAGTTCCCTGACAGTTGGCATGCATATTTGTGGTATGAAAAGAAAAAAAATCATAAAGGTTTTGAAAACCACATCTTTCGAAGATCACTGATAGAGGTGTGGGAGAGGTACAAAAATTTGTTGGAACCTAGACTCCCCCACTGGATTTCACCATTAGAAGTGATGAGTGTGAAAAAGATCAATATGAGGGGGAGGTGGATAACATATGGAGAACTGGTAATAAGAGAGGGGGAAAATGGAAAATGAAAACTTATGAAGAGGTGAAAGAATTTGTATATGATTGGTTGCATTACTATCAGATTAATGAAATGATTAAAAAAGACTGTAAAATGTGTGGGTATGAAGGTAAAGAATCAAAATTTCAAGCGGAGGTATTGAATAATGAGTATAAAAATCTGTCCAAAATGTATAAAATGTTGCTGGAATGGTGTACAAAAGATGAAGAGGTGAAATCAGTAATGATACATTGGGCCAGAGACTTTGGCTATAATATACAATGTGATGATTGTATGAAATTATGGAATGAAAGGTTAAAATTTACGGCATGCACTGCGTTGAAAGAAAATGTAATGAAAATGGTTTACAGATGGTATATAACGCCAGTTAAACTGGCTAAAATGTACAAAACATGCAATAAATGTTGGAAATGTAAGGAAAAAGAAGGTACCATCTATCATATGTGGTGGGAGTGTAAAAGGGTGAAAGGCTTCTGGGAAATGATATATAATGAACTGAAAAAGATGTTGAAATATATGTTTGTTAAAAAACCAGAGGCCTTCCTATTAGGAATGGTAGGAAACGAAATTAATAAGAGAGACTGTAAACTGTTTCAATACGCAGCGACCGCTGCAAGGATACTTCTGGCCCAAAGATGGAAGCAGAAAGAAATTCCAACAGTGGAAGAATGGAGAAGGAAATTGACTGAATATGCAGAATTGGATAAATTGACTGGGAAGATTCGATACCAGAAAGACTAAAAGTTTATCGAGGACTGGAGGAGATTTACAGAATATCTGAAAAGCATATGTGATGTACAGACAACGCTTGTTGGTTTTGAAGAGACTCTGTGAGAAAGTAAGAAATATTGTAAAAAAGAGAGTAAGAGGGAAAAGGAATTCTTAAAGGCAACATTAAGTTTAGAACTGCGTTAATAATAGAACTTTAATGAAAGATTGACAGAGAAACTGAGGGAAGTCAAAAACTGAAGAATGAGTGATAAATTATGTGTTGATTGTATAAAATTGTTTGGAAAATGAATAAAAATTATTATAAAAAACAAAACAAAACAAAAAGGGTTAGTTCCAGGTTTCACCGCTCGCACATGCACAGAAGCGCAAAATGATGTCACGTGCATGCACAGAAGCAGCAAATTGCAACCCGCACATGTGCAGATGCGCCATTGAGGGTTATGCTCTTTTCATATTGCGAATGGGCCTCCGGAATGGATCCCGTTCGCAACCAGAGGTACCACTGTAGTTTATCTATGAGCTGTGTGAAAAAACTGCTTTCTTTTTTCTGTCCTGAATAATAATTTCTTTAAAACAATTCTGGTATTGGACTTGTAAAACGGTAAAAGAGTATTGGGAAATGATCCCATAATGAATTGGGGGAAAAAATGTTTAAATGTACTCCCCCCCTCAAAAAAAAACAAACACAAAAAAACAAACAAACCAGAATCCTTTCTGTTGGAGATAATTCAGACTGAAATTTCCAGGTGTCAGAAAAAGGTTATTTATGTATACCACAACTGCAGCCCTTGTTTGGTTAGCCCCAAAATGGAAAACGAGTGAGGTCCCAACTAAAGAAGAGTGGCAACAGAATATGTGCAGCTTGCAGACTTCACATATAGAATAAGAGAACAAGAAGAACATACATTCAGAGAAGATTGGAAAACGTTTATTGAATACAGTGCTACCTCTGGTTAGGTATTTAATTCATTCTGGAGGTCTGTTCTTAGCCTGAAACTGTTCTTAACTTGAAGCACCACTTTAGCTAATGGGGCCTCCCGCTGCCGCTGCGCCACCAGAGCACAATTTCTGTTCTCATCCTGAAGCAAAGTTCTTAACCCAAAGTACTATTTCTGGGTTAGCGGAGTCTGTAACCTGAAGCGTTTGTAACCTGAAGCATATGTAACCTGAGGTACCACTGTATAGGGGAAATAACTGTACAGCTGAAAACGCTGGCAGCATTGAGATAAATTCAGCAGTGTAAATGAAGTTATGATCGATGTAATAATGGAATACTGAATGGTATAGTTTTTGTAAAATATGCAGGGATTTATGATATTGTCAGAGCTGCCTCTAGGTCCCAGCTCACAGAGGACCAACGCTAGGCTGTAGTTATGTACAAAAGTCTTTATTGAGGTTCAGTTTCCATTTTAAAGCCGCAGCGCGCAGCTCTACGTCTCAACCCTAGACCGGCGAAGTCCCGTCTGAGTCTCCGCCCCTTCCACACCAGTTTAAGACTCTCGCTTTGCTCCACCTCTTCCTAAGTTCCTTTCTCCTCTGGGCCCTCCTGCCCACTAGGGTTTCATCCTTTCTGGACTCCTCTGACACTGACCCTGATTATTCTTCCCCCTCCTTCCGGCGGGCTTTAGGACCTGGTTCCCTATCCGGGCTACCTTCTGTGCCGCTCGCCTGTACATTTGAACTTGGCGCGCGCGCCCAGCCTGCAACTTTCCTCTTGACCGTTCCCTCGCTCTCCGATGGAGGCGTGGCCACCCCTGACTCATCTTCTCTCGCTGGTGGTGAATACGTGGGCTCTGATACCTGGGACTCCTCCCCCCCACTACGCTCTGGTGGGGAAGCTGGTCCTGATTTCCAACTGCTGCTCTGGGAGTCCCCGCTGGCCCCTTGTTTCTGGGGTGTTCCCCTTGGGTCCCCCCTTGCCCTGCCCATCGGCGCCCCCTTCTGTGAATCTTCCGATTCGCTGGAGAGGCTCACGGAATCTATCGGGCTGCTGTCATCCTCTCCTACACTGCCCTCTGATTGCTCCCCCTTGCTCTCCATCTCCTCTCCTCCCTGCGCTCCCGCTGAGTCCCTGACAGATATGTAAAATGAACCTTTACCTCACAACAGTGAACACGATGAACCAATTGATTGACTCTATAGAGGGCAGCTTCCTATGTGAACCTATTCAGAAGAACACCAGACAGGTTCAGGCCACCAACAAACCCTGATGGCTGTGTTCACGCACCTCTTTCACAGACATTGAGGGAGTTGCCTTCCAGGGATCATGCCCAAAGCCAAAATCACATTGGATTTCTATTGCTTGATACTGGATTTAATTCAAATCACATTGTTCATTATGAAGTCTTTGAGGATGATGAAAGAGATCAGCATTCCCGCAGCAATGTAACTCATGCAGAAGATGCATTCTAAACTGTGGAACGGTTGGAGTTCTTTAACCAATAAGAGCAACAGAAGCCCTATGTAATTATTATCCGAGTTGCTACGATAATACCTTGCCCATCCTCTGTCGCCAGAGGACAATATTTCTCCCCTTCGTGCATATAATTAGCAATGCATCTGACATGCATATTGTGTTTTTAATATTTTCAGCACATAATTATGGGAGTCTACATAGGATGTTGTTGTTGTTGTTGCTGCTGCTTTGCTTTTATTTGTTTATTCCATTTCAATCCCACTTTGCCCTCAAGGAGATCAAGGCGGGGTACATGGTTCTCGTCTCCCTTGTTTTATCCCCACAACTACCAGAAACCTTTGTGCGGGATTCCACTAGAGCAGTGTTGGCCAAACTTGGTCCTCCAGCTGTTTTTGGACTACAACTCCCATCATCCCTAGCTAACAGAACTAGTGGTCAGGGATGATGGGAATTGTAGTCTCAAAACAGTTGGAGACCCAAGTTTGGCCAACACTACACTAGAGGAACTCGTTAGTTGAATTCGTCTCACTGTCATTACATTATGCCATCCAATTAATTACATTGCAACAGAAATACAGTGTAGGGGACATGTAACCAATTACATATCATTTGTGGGCTGAAAGCAAAACCTGCTTTCTATCTTCAGGTGGTGGTAGTGGTCGTGGCTTGATATCGGGTCACCATATGGGGTCAATGGCAAAAATGAATAAATCTAAATCAAATAAGTGTTGGAAATGTAAAGAGAAAGGAGGTTCTTTTTATCATATGTGGTGGTCTTGTGGTAAGGTTAATGCTTACTGGGAAATTATATACACTGGTACCTCGGGTTACAAATGCTTCAAGTTGCAAACACTTCAGGTTACAGACTCCGCTAACCCAGAAGTAGTACCTCGGTTTGAGAACTTTGCCCCAGGATGAGAACGGAAATTGTGCGCCTGAAAACCCAGCTCACCCACTGAGATAATACGCAGGAGAGTTGCTGGTTGTTTCCTGAGTTGGCGATACTCCTTTTATAATAAGAAATCAAGCCTTTAGCAACTTCTGTTTAAGCTTTTAAACACCCACTGAAAACTTTTCCATAATAGCTAGCTGACTTTGGATTTAAATTTTTAATATGTGATTACATGCTTTTGTGTACAGTTGTAAACCACTTTGCTCCCCCCCCCCATGAATAGCAGTATCTAAATATTTTTAAATAAATAAATAAATAAATAAAACCCGTAATCCTTCACCTGGATTGGTGGGGTTGTTTTGTTCTGCATTCAAAGCAGGTGCTCAACCTGTTGGGCTGGCTGCAACTTTTCCAAACAAAGCAAGAGGAAAAGCCACCAAGACTTTGTATTATGGGATTTTCTTATCTCCCATACACATAGTTTGCACTGGGTCAACAGTGGAGTTACTCAAATAGATGGAACAGAACTAGGGGAACCCCGTTTCGAAAACAGCCATAACTCCTCCATGAATTACAAAGCAAAGAGTAGAATCAGAGGATATGAAAGGCGATCTACCAATTAGTAGAGGAGGCAGCTGCAAAGCTTGAGGGAATCAACTTGGAACACCGAACAAAAGGAGACAAGCAGCAAGGCAAGTCTGGGTGGTAGTGGTTTCAGGTCCCCTACTTGCTTCCAAAGCTTCCCTTGAGGTTCTTCAGCAGCAGCTCTGCCTAGGAGAGCAGCAACCAGAACCTCAGCCACAAGAGCCAGAACTATTGGGACCACAGCAAGGGCGGTAGCAGCAGTTGCAGCAGCAGCAGCAGGGAGAGCAGCGACAATTGGAACCACACAACATCTTTGAGATGAGGATGGAAAGAAGAGATTTTTGTGAAATTGCCTCAAGAGACCCAAGGGAGCTTCTACTTGCAAAGGATGTGCTCTACCATTCAGCTATGGCTTTCCATATTCCAACCCCACCTCCCAGCAGGGGTGGAGGAAGGGGGTGGGCCGCCCTGGGTGTCACCACTGAGGGGGGTGATAAAATGCACTCACCACGGGGCCTGCAGCATGCCTGAGCCACATATCTTTCCTGGGAGAGACGCGGTGGCTTATGCACACAGGCTCTGTGCTGCCCCAAATGGTCCACCCACCGCCTCCCCCTCAGCTGTAGGGCAGCTGATTGGGAGGAGGCAGGCAGACTCCTCGGAGGCCCCACAGAGTGTCCTGCACCAGCTCGGCCCGCCCCTGGGTGTAGGGAATGCACGGTGCCTGATTGGCTTGCTCCAGCGCTGCCTCCCAGGCCTTAAGTCATGGAAGGGGAAACTGCAGCCTCCCATATGTTGTTGGACTTCAACAACGCATCAGCCACAGGCACCGGAGTTTGGGGGAATTGGGGCCCAGCAACATCAGGAGGGCCACAGCTTCCTTACCCCTGCTTTATATGAAGACGTCGGCTAATTCTATCACATTCATATATATATATATATATATATATATATATATATATATATATATATAATATTTTATTAAGTTTTTACACAAATAAAAGCAAACATAAGATAAGAATAAAGAAAAAAAAGATACACAGATTAAAAAAAAGAAAAAGAAAATTTTAACATATAAAAAAGAACTCACATTTCAGTTGTAACATTCAAACCCTTATTTTCCTTCCTTCCACCCGCCTCCCGGTCTTGTATTCTATGTAATAATTAGTTCAGCAAGATCATTCTATTAATTTTCGTCCTTCGTCCCTCCCTTTGTACTCTAATTTAACCTAATCACTAGAACCCCTTCTTTTCCTTTTCAATGTCCTCAACATTCAAAAATTTTACAGTGTTTTTGTAAATAAAGTTTGAACTTCTTCCAGTTCTCTTCCACCTGCTCTTCTCCTTGATCTTGAATTCTGCCGGTCATTTCAGCCAGTTCCATATAGTCTATTACTTGCATCTGCCATTCTTCCAAGGTGGGTAGATCTTGCGTCTTCCAATGCTTTGCAATGAGTACTCTTGCTGCTGCTGTAGCATACATAAAAAAAGTTCTGTCCTTCTTTGGCACCAATTGGAATTCTATCACATTCTTATGTTTATCCCTTTACTGTGAACAAAGATCTGCTGAGCAAAACAGACCTTATTAAGCCGTTCACAAAGATTCCTCAAGCTAGACTTACCTTGTTAAGCAATGGGAAATGGCGAGGAGGGATGCATCCTATTGAGCAAATGAGTTTTGCTGGGGGAGGGCAGCTTTTATACAGCTCTGTGACTCTTTCCCTTTGGAAGTGAGACACCACCACAAATCGGCAAGGTCTTCATTAAACATCAACACACATGGTCACCTGCTGTGACGTCTAATGGTTCATGGCGCTTGACTCAACCCCCATATCCCATTCTTCTTTAGATGTGTGTTTGTACTATGTATGATTAAAGCTAGATAATAGCACAGTGATTCTGAGGGCTTCCCAGGAGGCACAGAGAGGAGTGTTTTCTTTTTCAAAGGACGCACTGTGGATTCTATGGATGTTGTAGGGTCTGCTTATTGGGAACATGTGACTCTTGACTGTTGATTATTATCCAAGGTTTAATGAGGTCACATCTGACCCCTGGGCCAGAGGTTCCCCACCACTGCTGTAAGGGGAAGAAACTTGGGTTTTGTTTGTTTTTAAGACTTGAATAGTGTCAGAGCTGCCTCCAGGTCCCAGCTCACAGAGGAGCAACGCTAGGCTGTAAAGGTAAAGGTAAAGGTACCCCTGCCCGTACGGGCCAGTCTTGACAGACTCTGGGGTTGTGCGCCCATCTCACTTAAGAGGCCAGGGGCCAGCGCTGTCCGGAGACACTTCCGGGTCACGTGGCCAGTGTGACATCGCTGCTCTGGCGAGCCAGAGCCGCACACGGAAACGCCGTTTACCTTCCCGCCGGTAAGCGGTCCCTATTTATCTACTTGCACCCGGAGGTGCTTTCGAACTGCTAGGTTGGCAGGCGCTGGGACCGAGCAGCGGGAGCGCACCCCGCCGCAGGGATTCGAACCGCCGACCTTTCGATCGGCAAGTCCTAGGCGCTGAGGCTTTAACCCACAGCGCCACCTGCGTCCCAACGCTAGGCTGTAGTTATGTACAAAAGTCTTTATTGAGATTCAGTTTCCATTTTAAAGCCGCAGCGTGCAGATCTACGTCTCGACCTTAGACCGGCGAAGTCCCGTCTGAGTCTCCTCCCCTTCCACACCAGTTTAAGACTCTCGCCTTGCTCCACCTCTTCCTAAGTTCCTTTCTCCTCTGGGCCCTCCTGCCCGCTAGGGTCTCATCTTTCCTGGACTCCTCTGACGCTGACCCTGACGATTCTTGCCCCTCCTTCCGGCGGGCTTTAGGACCTGGTTCCCTATCCAGGCTACCTTCTGTGCCGCTCGCCTGTACCTTTGAACTTGGCGCGCGCGCCCAGCCTGCAACTTTCCTCTTGACCGTTCCCTCGCTCTCCGATGGAGGCGTGGTCAACCCTGACTCATCTTCTCTCGCTGGTGGTGCATATGTGGGCTCTGACACCTGGAACTCCTCCCCCCCACTGCGCTCTGGTGGGGAAGCTGGTCCTGATTTGCAACTGCTGCTCTGGGAGTCCCCGCTGGCCCCTTGCTTCTGGGGTGTCCCCCTTGGGTCGCCCCTTGCCCTGCCCATCGGCGCCCCCTTCTGTGAATCTTCCGATTCGCTGGAGAGGCTCATGGAATCTCTCGGGCTGCTGTCATATTCTCCTACGCTGCCCTCGGATTGCTCCCCCTCGCTCTCCATCTTTCCTCCTCCCTGCGCTCCCGCTGAGTCCCTGACAAATAGTAATATAATCAATAACAATATTCACATAGTCAAATATGGTTATATCCAACCATGACCTGTTCATGGAAGAGTGGAGACACTTTTTGGACTATTTGAAGAACTGTTACAGTCAAATGAAAACATGGAATTATGAGCAGTGGAATGAAAATAATAATAAGTGAAATAGATGATAATTGTATTAGATAAAAGTATGATATATAAAGCAGAAGGTATAAGGTGGAAATAAGAACATCATAGAAGTAAGAGTGGGAAGTCAAAATTTTAAGAAAAACATACACTGAAATTTAAGTAAATTTGTAAAATGTGTGAAAATCAATAAAAATTATGAACCCCCCCAAAAAAAAACTTCAGTTGGTCTACTCTGAGTAGGGCTGATACTGGATACAACCAACAAACAAAAAGCTAATGAAAACTTTAAAAGAGGAACATAATCCAGATAATTACAAAGCATTCCTAAAACTAAGGGATGCATCCAGTGTAAAGCCTACTCAGAGTAGACCCAATGGAATAGATGGGCATGACTAACTCAGGTTCATTGTTTTTAATCGGCTTACTGTAAGTGGATGTTATTTGGCTGCAGTCCTTAATTTTGACTGCAGCTACAACCCCTAAGCTATGTCCCACTGTGATTATCCAGTTGGAGTCCAATAACATACGAGGGCACCATGTTTTCCCACCAGCTTTAGACCTTGCTGGTTGCATTCATTATGGAAGCAATAACCTTTGCTGCCCCCAGATGTTGGCCACTGGCCATGCTTCTTGGGGTTGATGGCAGTTGGGCCGAGGTTCCCCACACCTGTGATAATCTGATGATGCATCAGGAGGACGCAGAGTCAAAAGAATTTGGGGAATAATGGCTATTTAGTCATATGGTCCTTAGGTTTCATATTTTAAAATCATTCATGTGCCTCCTAGTCTTGGAATTACCACGTTGCTAACTCAAAATCCCTTTAATCACACACTATAGGGAAGTGCTCTTTTAATGAGAAATGGGCATTCCTTCGAGGAGCATGGATTGGATGATGACATCAGGGAAGGAAATGTGTTTTGATGATGAATGAAGGCTCTGCCGTTCCACGGCGGTGCCTCACTTCCTACAGGAAGGTTTGGGGTAAATATATAAAAGGTGCCCCCATCCCCAAAGATCTTCATTATCTCACTTGGGTTCATTGTCGTCATACCAGCTTCAACCTCTCTGAACGGTAAGTTGCATTTGACAGGTCATTACTGCAATGGGAAATGGTTTACTTTTAGATCAGGGGACGGTAACCTGTGGCTGTCTGCATTTTGTTGAACTCCAGCTCCCATCCAGTATGGAAAATACTCAGGGATGATGGGAGCTGTGGTCCTTCAACATCTACAGAGCCACAGGCTTATAATGTGGTTTATAATGCTCACAGTGGACTATATTAAAGATTAAACAGTAGTGAATGTGTTGCTTTCAAAATATGATGCTTTAAAAAATTACTAAGTACTGAATGAGGGTTAATAAACTTAAACTCAATCCTGATAAGAAAACTGATTATGGTAGAGGTCTAAGTAAAATTGAGCAATGTATCAATAGGATCACATTCTCCTATAGGAACCAAATTAATCCTTGTTTGTATACTTGCTTGCTTGCCTTTTCATTTATTTCATGCAATTTATATAATGCTTGTTTGCAAAACAAACAAACAAACAAACTTCAGAGTAGTTTACAAGAAGTTGGTGGCTAAAGTCCAGGATACTTTTATCAGCATTGGCTTATTTGTTGGCTATGCCCAGAACTGAATAACAGAAGCCAGGCCAGTGTCATCCATGCTAGTTGGCTTCCAGGTTAGACTACTGCTGTGTGCCTTATGTGGGGCTGCCCTTGGAGACTATTTAGAAAGTTCATTTAGTGCAGGCAGCTGTGTCTCTCTTGAGCCACCTATATTAAAACAGAGCCAAAGATTTCAACTGCCCCCCCACCTTTTAAATTTTCAAACCCTTAAAAAGTAGATTTATTTTATTGTCTTAGAGAAGCACCTCTAACATGATTGTTCCCCTACCTCCCCACCCAAAAAAATGGCATTCCATAAGGTTCCGCCTTATGGACTTCAATAACATAAAATGACATTTTCTGTTGAAGCCCCAGAGGTCTGGGATTCTTTATTTTAGGAAATTGGTGCCTGCTTTCGTAAGGAAGTACTATGACATCTACCCACTCTTCCAAGTTTGCTTAGGAGACCATTTGAACCTTGGTGCTTCCAATGTATATTCAGTGGTTCATGGTTAATGTGCTCCTGACTTCAGCCAGGGTTCTGCAAAAGGTGCTGTCTCAAAGCTACCTTCTTAAAGGTAAAGGTAAAGGGACCCCCTGACCATTAGGTTCAGTCATGGCCGACTCTGGGGTTGCAGCGCTCATCTCGCTTTATTGGCCGAGGGAGCTGGTGTACAGCTTCCGGGTCATGTGGCCAGCATGACTAAGCCGCTTCTGGTGAACCAGAGCAGCGCATGGAAATGCCGTTTACGTTCTTGTCGGAGTGGTACCTATTTATCCACTTGCACTTTGACGTGCTTTTGAACTGCTAGGTTGGCAGGAGCAGGGACCGAGCAACAGGAGCTCACCTTGTCGCGGGGATTCAAACCGCGACCTTCCGATCAGCAAGCCCTAGGCTCTGTGGTTTAACCCACAGTGCCACCCGTGTCCCTACCTTCTTAAACATGGCTAAATTTCAAAGAACAGTTGTCCCAAAAGCTCAGAGTCGCCTGATCTGTTTATCCATTTTTTTGAAACCACATCGTTCATCTCAAAAACCTGGCTACCCTACTAAACATGGGCTGGATTTTAAAGAGTGCTTTTCTCAAAAGCTCACACACACAAAAAAACCACAGACCGTTTTCTATTAATACCCCCCCCCCCCCTTTGCTTTACAGAAATGGGAAACGGTGGTTCTTGCTGCGATTGCGGTGGTAGCAGCGGCAACGATACCATGATTGTCTGCACACCCTCCTCGGGTTGCCGGCCTTGCTGCACTCCCTGCTGCTGCGCCCCAATGTGCTGCACACCTTGCAGCTCTCCCTGCTGCTGCTGCCGCCCAGCTTACTGCACGCCCTGCTGTTCTCAGATGTGCTGTAGAAAATGCTGAGCCCAGCCCACGGCTGCACCATGAGGTGCCTTCTCATGCGTAGCCATCTCCTCTCCCCATTACTACTCTACAGGTAGCCATCCCCCCCACCAGCCTCCACCCTTGTCGCTTCCACTCCCCAGTTTCCATCTCAGGTTCCTCCACTCCCCCATTGCCAACCAAGGTGTGTCCACTCCCCCATTTCCATCCCAAGTGCAGCCACTTCCCCCCTGTTTCGACACCATGTGGAGCCTCTTGTCCTTCCAGATGCAGCTACTCCCCCATTGCCATCTAGAGTGTAACAATTCCTCCTTGTTCCCACACCCCGGCTGCAGCAACTCCCCCCATTGCTATGCTCCCCATTCTGCCATACTGAATGAAGACATTCTCCCCCCACATTGCTGTCCTAGATGAAGCCACTGCCCCCTTCCATTTCCATTCCAGGTGTTTACACTCCCCTTGCCCCTTGCTCCCATGGTCAATCTTCCCTGTCCCCTGTCCCTGTAACCAGCCATCCCCACTTTGAATATGGTTGCTCCCCACTATCCCTAGTCTCGTCACTCTGTCTGTTCCTGCTGCTCCAATGGCTGCAGATCAAAATGCTGAAATCCTCTTCAACTTGCAAGCCAACTTCAACAAAAGGGGAATCTGGCATGGAAGCTCAAGTCTGCCATCTGCCAGAATAACAGTGGGAATGAACTTCAGCAACACTACGTTCCATGGTGATTTGAAGACTAGGTGATTCACTTCCATGGCCTCCATCTTGCTAATTTGCCTGCCTGAAGCTCTTTCTTAAATTACAGATCCTTCTTTGGCCACAAGGACATCTGGGAATGATACACCCCCATGGTCTATTAGCTGCAATTTGAGAGGCTCAATACAATAAAAGATTGGAATGACTGAACTTGTGTCTTGTCATGGAATTAAGGGGTCGTGTGGTGGTGAGGGTTGTTGGCAGCCAGATCCCACCAAGGCAACATTGGCTGGGCTTCCAAGGAGCTGGTGGCTGCTGTTGGATAAGCTCTTTTGATCCCCTAGGGTGGAGATAAGGGGCAAACAGAACGGCTTACAGCAGGGTTGGGAAACTTTTTTTCAGATCAAGGGCCGCATTCCCTTATGACAAACCTTCTGAGGTTCACATGCCAGTGGTAGACAGGGTGGAATAATGATTGGGAAATTCCTCTTTGTCTAGTAGCCTACTTTCTACAAACACAGACACCCCTCTCTAACCTCCATAAAGGCAAGCAAGAGGCATTACAAGAGTTCAAGTATGCATTCTAGTCCGGCAGCCCCCCACAATGCACACATACACACTTGGGAGTGTGAATTAGGGCCAGTGATGGATGTGGCCTGAGGAGAGAGGGGGTGGCTGAGGAGAATTCCTAGATTCAGGTCACAAAGCCTGAGATTCCTCACCAATGGGTGTACATGCGTTGGAGAATCCACACAAGGTGAAAAGCCGGAGGCTGAAAATGGGAAGAAGCTTAGCAAGTGTAGTATGGAGGAGAATGAATAAAAGGATAGAATGTGGAGGAATGAAAGGCAAAGGGAAGGAAATCAGTTTCCTCCTGTTGCTGCATTTTTTCTCCAGAGGTATCCAAATCCACTTGCAAAGGGGCTTTATCTATGGCTGTGTTCATCAACGTTGGGTCCTCTTATCTTGTTGGACTACATAAGAACATAAGAACATAAGGCTAATAGCCTACCTGGTCCAGTATCTTGTTCTCTCAGATGCATGTGGTAAACCTGAATCAGGACATGAGCTGAACAACACTGTGTCCACCTGTGATTCTCAGAAACTGGAATTCAGAAGCATTACTGCTTCCAAATCACTGAGTTCAGCTCCCATCACTTTCCCCCCACCCCCAGTTTAGCCAGTGTTCAAGTATAGTAGGAGTTGTAGTCCAACAACCTCTATGGACCCAAAGTTGAAGAACACTGACCTGTGGAATGACTACGCTGCAGATTCAGCCTCCAGGATGCAACCTTGTTCTCAGTGAGGGATAAACTACTTTGGCTTTATGAGTTCAGATCCCTGGTACTTATGTTTGTGGGTGTTGGAAGGAGGAAAGAGGAAATGAGGAAGGAGGACATCTGAAGTACTGCAAAATAGCATTTATCTGAGCCTAAGGCCCAGAAACTCCTGTGCTTAGATATTTGAAAGGATGTTTCAGCAGGTTGTTGGGACAAAGCTCCATTTTGGGAGTCCAAACCTGTCAGTTGTAGGACAATGCAAGAAGCAAATGGGAAAGGATATGTGTGCCCTTGGAAAAGGTCTCTCCTCTGCCCTGGAAATGTGTTTGGCTTATAATAAAGGCCATTTTATTTTTAGCCTGCCAGTTGTGCTACCCCAGTTTTGTGGTTGGAGTGAAGGCATTCTTTGGATAGAAAGCTCCTACATTCTTAATAAAACCCACTACATGGAATATAACCATATTATGGGGCCGAAAGTTCAAAATCTCCAACATTTCTCTGATAAAATAGGGATATCCTATTCCATAATAGTAACTTAATTATCTGTATATCCTGCTCATTTGACTAGGTTGCCCCATCCACTTTGGGTGACTTCCAACATATATAAACACACACACACACACACACACACACACATATAATACAGTGGTACCTCAGGTTAAGAACTTAATTCGTTCTGGAGGTCTGTTCTTAACCTGAAACTGTTCTTACCCTGAAGCACCATTTTGGCTAATTGGGCCTCCTGCTGTAGCTGCGCTGCTGGTGCACAATTTCTGTTCTCATCCTGAAGCAAAGTTCTTAACCTGAGGTACTATTTCTGGGTTAGTGGAGTCTGTAACCTGAAGCGTATGTAACCTGAAGTGTATGTAACCCAAGGTACCACTGTAAAACATTAAACATTTTAAAAAAACCTTCCCTATACAGGGTTGCCTTCAGATGTCTTCTAAAGGTTGTATAGTTACTTATCTCTTTGGCTCGGGGGTCGTGTAACTCCATACCCACCATCATTTTTCGGATGAAAACAGGGACACCCTAAGGAAAATAGGGACATTCCAGGATCAAATAAGAAACTGGGATGGGTTCTGTAAATCCAGAACTGTCCCTGGGAAATAGGGACATTTGGAGGGTTTGAAAGTCCTCTTTCTGACATGTACATTTTCTACTGCGTCCAGGTGGAAATCGCTAAAATGTTCAGTAAAATCCAGACATATGGCATCCCATTTTGGCTGTTTTCTTTAAAAAAATAGCTCAAAAACTCAAACAACAACAACCAAATTCTCAACAACTTTTGCTTCCAGATTTTCACTTTTTGAAATACGGCAACCCTATCTTAGGCTACAGGTAGTCAATGTCCGGCTTCCACTGTAAGAGGCAATATGCCTCTGAATACCAGTAGCTGGGAATCACGAGTGAGAGAGCGCTGCTGCAGTCAGTTCCTAATTTCTGGTTTCCCACAGGCATCAGGCTGGCCACTGTGAGAACAGGAAGGTGAACTAGATGGGCCATTGGCCTGATTCAGCAGAGCTGTTTTGATGGGCAACTCCCCTTTGAGGAAAGAGTTGCAGCATTTGGAGTTTTCTCCAATCCAGAATGTGGCAGCTAGACTGGTGACTGGGAGCAGCGGCTGAGACCACATAACACCGGTCTTGAAAGACCTACATTGGCTCCCAGTACATTTCCGAGCACAATTCAAAGTGTTGGTGCTGACCTTTAAAGCCCTAAACGGCTTCGGTCCTGTATACTTGAAGGAGCGTCTCCACCCCCATCGTTCTGCCTGGACACTGAGGTCCAGCGCCGAGGGCCTTCTGGCGGTTCCCTCACTGTGAGAAGCCAAGTTACAGGGAACCAGGCAGAGGGCCTTCTTGGCAGTGGCACCCACCCTGTGGAATGCCCTCCCACCAGATGTCAAAGCGAAGAACAACTACCAGATTTTTAGAAGACATCTGAAGGCAGCCCTGTTTAGGGAAGCTTTTAATGTTTAACAGACTACTGTATTTTAATACTTTGTTGGAAGCCGCCTAGAGTGGTGGGGTATAAATAATAATTTTATTATTATTATTATTATTATTATTATTATTATTATTATTATTATGGTTTAAAGAAAGGGCACTTAAGAGGTGACGTGATGGAAGTTCATTAAACTATGCATAGAACAGATATTGGTTTTTCTTCTCCTCTCAAAACACTAGAACCTGTAACCATCCAATGAAGCAGTGTGTGGGAAGATTCAAGACACATAAAAGAAAGTACCGTATTTCTTCACACCACAAAGTTTAGCTATGGAACTTGGTCCCACAGGAGGCAGTGATGGCCTACAACTTTGATGGCTTTAATTGGTCAAATTAATGCAGGAGAAAGCTATGAACCGTCACTAGGCATTATGGTTATACTCTGTCCCCACAAACCAAGCCACCAGCTTCTGAATTCCAGTTGCTGGTAACCACAGGAGGGAGTGATCCTGTTCTCAGGCCCTGTTTGTGAGTTTCCCACAGGTATCCAGTCAACCACTGGGAGAACACGATGCTAAACTTGATGGGCCATTGTCATGATTCAGCAGGTTCTTCTTATGAACAGAATTTGTTGACAGCTCTTGTTGGCCTCCAATTCCCACCAGCTCCAGCCAATAGACAAGAAAGATGGTAGTTGGAGTCAAATAATATCTGGAGGGTCAACACCCCCCCCCCAATTTATTAGCAGATCCTATCCTGGTAAACTGGTGTCAAACCTTTGCTGAAGCCCCTCTAACTCTGTGGTTCATGAAGTGCAAATAAGAGAAGACTTTATACTCAACAAGAAGGCTAGAAATACTGCAATGAAGGCCCAATAAAATTAAGCCACTCATAAGTAAGAATCACAAGCAACCTGAAGCACAGTCACCAAGACACTCAGAGTCAAAGCACCCCAATATTCACCTTTTAAACACAGACATGTGACTGCCTTTGGGGCTAGCCTAAGAATAATCCTGAAATTATCCAAAGATAGCTTAATTGCCTGCCCTACCAAAACAACAAGTAAATAAATATTTGCCCGGTGAGCTGTGAATTGAGTTAAAGAGCATGAACCGGAAATTTGAGCATGGGGCTGAATTATCATGAATATAGGGCACGGGATTTTCCACCTGTTGTTTATATCTCTTTGGTTGTTTTATTTCTTGCTTAGCTTTGTTCTAACAATATAGTTGTCCAATATTGCCCTGAAACATTTCATTCCACAATATTGTACATATGTAGCATGTCACAATACATATTTAAAGCACATGGACTTGTCCCAAAGACTCCTGGGACATGTAGCTCACCACTCATTGAGTTACAATTCCTAGCATCCTTAACAGTTCCCAAGATTATTTGGCTCAGTCATGCATTTTAGTTGAAATTTGAATTTACAGTGTATCTACAACTTGCATAGGATCAGCCTGTAATATTTTGAGACCCACATCTGGAGCTGGAGTAATCAAGAAGGTGCCGTGATGGACAATGCCACCATTGAAAAGTTGCTCTAGCACTTCAAATGTCTATGAATTAACTCACCTCTCCTTTCCTTTTGAGGTGGTGAGGGTAGTACCTCCACCCATTGAAAACTGCTTACTGCTAAAGGAGGAAGTTGGAAAGGGAATGCTCTTCAATACTTCCTGTTTCTGGGAATTAGGAATTGGATTAACCCAATAGTGGGTCCAATGGTCAAGAAGGCAGTTTCTGCCCATGCTGTTGAGGGAAGTGAAGGGCAGATGGGGCTCAACCTGGGAAGATAGTTGAAAGAAAACTTTGATCTTAAACCTCTGCTGCCTTGTGGGATATCTTTGGGAGAAGAAAAGACTAAAGGAGTAAACCCTAAACAAATCCATAGCTGTCAACCATCCCTTATTTGGTGGGAAAGTCCCTTATCCCAGCACTGTGTCCCGCTGCTGTCCCTTATTGATGATGTCCCTTAAATTTCCCGGGTTTCAAAGGAAGCAGCTCCTCTCCCTCCTTCCCTGCCGGCCAGGGAGGAGGGAGGCTCCAACTGTGTTGCTTGGCTGTGTTGCTCACCCAATAAGGAGTCTAAGAACGACTGGGGGGGTGGAGCTTGCATGCCTTGTGCAGATCAAATTGGCTGCTGGCTGGGCTTTCTGCCTTTGGCTCGGAGGGGCAGAAGTTGAACATACAGTGGTGCCTTGCAAGACGAAATTAATCTGTTCCGTGAGGCTCTTCGTATAGCGGTTTTTTCGTCTTGCGAAGCAAGCCCATTGACAGCTTAGCAGATTAGCGCTATTAGCGGTTTAGCGGCTTTTAGCGATCAGCTGTTAAGCGGCTTATCAGCGGATCAGCTGATAAGCGGCTTAGCGGCTTAGGAACAGGGGGAAAAAGGGGGGGGAACCGCAGGAACTCGCAAGACATTTTCGTCTCGCGAAGCAAGCCCATAGGGAAATTTGTTTTGTGAAGCGCCTCCAAAACGGAAAACCCTTTTGTCTAGCGGGTTTTCCGTCTTGCGAGGCGTTCGTCTTGCGGGGCACCACTGTATCTGTGTTCAGAAAATCCCTTATTTTGGCTGCTGATCCCTTATTTTCGAAGCCGCTGGTCCCTTATTTTCAAATCTGTAAGTTGACAGCTATGCACAAACCCAGAGTAGAGTCCGTAAGATGGTTGGATGGTGCCTTGTCTGCTGCAGCAACTCCTGCAGCCAAGCTGGTACCAAACGTATTGCTCTGCTTTCCTTTGGACCACATCAGTGAGGCAGACAGAGGAGTCTTGTCATCCAGGCATCCCAAGACCTCAATACACACTGCCCAGGCTTGCACCCCAGGGAGGTCACTTTGGTGCTGCTAGCACAGCAGATCAACTTCACCCCCAGAGGTGCACTGTATTGTCTCTCAAGACAGACAGATGCCAACAACAACAACAACAAAGTCTGTCATTCACTGATCAGAAAATAAGGGTGCTTTGTTGTTCTTCCTGAATGAGCATATGCAGAAGAGGCAACACAATCAGAAGAATACAAGCAGATTTCCCCATCTGCATTCTTACACAACCCTATAATTCTGTGGTGGTGAACCTTCTGCAAGCCTTAGAAAGTTGTGGCTCGAGGACCTGAACCCCGCGCAGTGGAATGAAACACAAGGACACGTGATATAAGGTTAATGGGCAAGAAAAGGCCACAACTTTATTGATTACAGCAAGTGAAAAGGTATTGGCTTAGGTATTGGTTTACGTCAGCTGACTCCACCCACCTCGGAGAGGGGTGAGTCTAAAAAACAAAGGGGGTTTATTCACCAGTAGGTGGAGCCTGTTGATGCTAATCCAACTATAAGCTCTCCCCTGATGTCACCGAGGGTCGTGCCATGGCCTCCCGCCAAGCAGGCATCGCACAGAATACACGACCGCCGGATTTCTTTAACAGAATACCCAAAAATTGAAGGCGCAGGCGATGGCCACACCCAGCCCTTTGACACCACAACACATTATTCCAATGCCTAACCTACCCACCAATACCATGAAAGTTGTGACGATTGCTACGAAAAAAACCAAAAAGCCTAATGCCAAATGGAAAAATTCCTACCAGGCCCCCCGGACAACCAGGGTGACCAACCTAAGGTCCAAGGCCAAAAGAAAACTGGAAACCCTGCTCTAAGGGAGTGGAGGGTGGGTGACTCGCGACGGGACGACAAAAAATAAGGGCTGGAGGCTGGCGCCGCAGCAATTTAGGCTGCTGTACACGCCCCCTTGAAGGCACCTGGTTGGGTGCCTGGCCGAGGGCGTGGGCACTAGCCAGGTGAGTGGGAGGCAGGGGGCAAACGCCCCCTGCTTGAGGCGGAGTCCGGCCACAACCACTCCCCTCTCTTGCAGGGAGGAGAGTCTCTGTCACATAAATAGGGGAAACAACTGGCCATAGGGATAAAAGCCCGCTATCCACTCAAATGGCAGATTTAAGAGAGAGTCTGTTTGATGGATTCTGTCCTAGATTTTGAGGTTATGCTTTGTCAGATATGTTGCTGGCACCCATAAGCTTCGTAGTATTCAGCTATGGAGATCCCGATGAGAAAAGCCATCAGCAGACATTCACTCCAATATTCTGTAACAGAATTTTGGGCTAGTTTGAAAATTATTATTTTTTAAAGATTTTTTATTAGTTTTTACAATTGAATATTCAACACATTCATCATATAAAATAAAAAAATCCAAAAATCCAAATCCCCACCTCCACCCCGTGACTTCCCTCAACTTCCCCTTCTGGTTCTTTAAATATTTGCTACTTCTCCTTAATTTGTTTTTCCTTAATTTTGTAATCTTTTAGCTAAACACTCTTATATTCTTATCATTTTATACCATGTTTTCTTTCAAATTACATCTTACACTTGATTAATTTCCAAATTATTATTTCTTAACCTTTACATTTGCTTTCTTAGTTGTATGTCTTTACTCAAACCCTGCTAGTGAGTCCATTTCTTTACAATGTTTCTGTAAATACAGCATGAACAGTTCCCAATCTTTTTAAAAGTCTCTAATGTCATTGTCTCTGAGTCATCCCGTAAGGTTCGCCATTTCTGTGTATTCCATAAGTTTAAACTTGTCATTCTTCTTTCATTGGCATCTTGGCATCTTTCCATTTTTGGGCTAGTAGAATTCTAGCTGGGCTAGTTTGAAAATTATAATGTTAACTGATGACCAGTCTCATCACCTGTACCATTAAAGGAGCATAATTTTTAATGGGAGTTGAATTGAGCCAGGAAATATAATCAGGAAGAAATAATGATGCCTTGGAGGTTGAAGAAGAATTTTCAACTTTTCGATGATGTGTCACTTCCTAGAGGAAGGGCGACTTGAGATGTATAAATAAGGTCCGCCGTCCCGCAGAACTTCATCCAATCCACTTGGGTTCATCGTTACCAGTTGCTCCTGCTAACTAAGGTAGGAAATATTCCATTGATGTTCAACTTTGGGTGGACTTCTCATTGGTTATTTACTGATTGCATGGAAGGCTATTACCCTCGTGCCCTCCTTGCAGGCTCTGACTGCCATGGGGAACCTTTATGATAAGACTAGATGGAGCTTTGGTCTGATCCAGCATGACTCTTCCTGTGTTCTAATGAAGGAGGATGAGGTTAGGGAGGTGAGAGATTAAACCTTGCAAACCTCCCTCTCTATGGTTGAAGAGCCATAGCTCACTGGAAAAGCACCGGCTTTGCATGCAGAAGGACCCAGGTTCAATCCCCAACATCTCCAGCAAGTACTGGGGATTGCCCTTTGCCAGAAACCCCAGAAAGCCACTACCAGCCAGTATCGTAGACAGTACTGAGCTAGATGGATCAATGGTCTGACTCAAAATGAGATAACTTCATATGTTCCTAGGAGACCAAACTGTGGGGGGGGGAGGGGTGTGTGGATTCCATCCTCTTCCTTCTCCTCCAAACCCACTTGATCCCAATCTCCCCATTTGGTCCCGGAGACTTTTCCCAGCCACAACCCATCTTCCCCACCACACCCCTCACCAGTCCTATTTTGAATCCTCCTTGAGTGTTTTTACCTGGCTGGAATGTGTCCTTGAACTCTGATCATGCCCCTTGCTTGCTTGGATGGAGGACAAAGAAGGGTTGTTGGACTGCGTGAGCAGAAATTAACCTGCTGTACAAAGCTAAAATTCACATGTGTTGCTCCATCCACTTTTCCCTTTTGCCTACTGCCATGTGGCCCCCATAAGGTTTCCCAGAAGGGAATGTGGCCCTTGAAATAATAAAAAAAAAAAGTTCACCATCCCTGAACCAGAAGGATACCCATTTTGAACCAGCAAGTGTCTCTTTTTTGTTTCTTATGGTAACCATACCTAACTGAGGTGTTTTGATTTATCTTCCAGCTTTTCATTCGCTCAACAAAGATGAGCTGTTGTGGCTGTTGTGGTGGCTGCTGCGGTGGCAGCGGAAGTGGGGCAACCATCATTTATTGCCCAATGCCCATGGCACCGCAGCCATGCTATGCACCCCAGTGTATCCCTGTCCAAAGCTACTATCCTTCCATGCAATCTTGTTGCCAGTCTCTGCAATCCGCCTGTGCCCCTGCGAAGGCCTGCTGCCAGTCTCTGCAATCCGCCTGTGCCCCTGTGAAGGCCTGCTGCCAGTCTCTGCAATCTGCCTGTGCACCCGTGAAATCCAAGGGTGGCGCCATTCCCCTTCAGCAGAGCTCAGGTTCGGCCAAGATTTGTTAATGGAACATCTGTGGAAATAAAACCCAGCCTCCAAGTTGCTCGATTATCAGATGGATTTGGAGTATCATCATCTGAAGACTTCCTGGTCTATCTTCTGCCTGCAACTGGCAAAGGCTGTCAGCTCTCTCATCCTCTTTTGCTAAATATCTCTTCTTTTCTTTGCTGGAATTAGTACAATATTTATCACAGCTGTTATTAAGAAACAGGAGCTTCGCTGCTGAATAGTCTTCTTGATATTTTCCGTTGATAGGTGAGCTAAATTGCTTTCATATTCCTCTCCTCTATATCTTCCTTCTTGGATGAGGTACCTAGAGTACAATAAAGCTTACATGTAATTTGCACAAGTTCCTGTTTGTTTTGGTGTTTTGTTGCAAATTACTTTGCTTGAAATGGTCTCACTTTCCTTCCAGATGAATTTCTGCTACTTGGGGGAATGGGTCAGGGTGGGCACAATTCTGGAGATAAAAGGCCCCTACAAACTAGTGTTTTATTACAGTGCATTCTACAACATGCTCTTGACATAACAGCATACACACAGTCTCTAATCTTGTGGATACAGTGGTACCTCAGGTTAAGTACTTAATTCATTTCGGAGGTCCGTACTTAACCTGAAACTGTTCTTAACCTGAACCACCACTTTAGCTAATGGGGCCTCCTGCTGCTGCTGCACCGCCAGAGCACGATTTCTGTTCTCATCCTGAAGCAAAGTTCTGAACCCGAGGTAAAATTTCTGGGTTTGCAGAGTCTGTAACTTGAAGCATCTGTAACCTGAAGCGTATGTAACCCGAGGTACCACTGTATTCTAAATGCATTGTGATTTACCAATGATATTTATTTTTAAAAAATAACAATGGATGCTGAGAGACCCAGCAACAGCTAGAAGACCTTGAATTGGGCCTGGAACTGAACTTACAGCAGAGCATCAATCATGGATTTCTTCAGCTTTAGTTTCTTCTGTGATGCTTCCCCAATGCTGTACCACATTATTGCTGCCTGGAAGGTCTACAGTGCAACAAAAGCAGGTCGGAAATAAACCAGAGTATTTGTGGCATAAAAAGTCTCAACAGCCAGTGTGGTATAGTGGTTAGAGTGTCAGATTAGGACCTGAGAAAGACCAGGGTTCAAATCCCCACTTGTCTATGAAGCACACTGGGCATGATATTGGGCCAGTCATTACTTCTCAACCTGATCTACCTCACATGGTTATGGTGGGTTAAACTACAGAGCCTAGGGCTTGCCGATCAGAAGGTTGGTGGTTCGAATCCCTGCGATGGGGTGAGCTCCCGTTGCTCGGTCCCTGCTCCTGCCAACCTAGCAGTTCGAAAGCATGCCAAAAAGTGCAAGTAGATAAATAGGTACCGCTCCGGTGGGAAGGTAAACGGCATTTCTGTGTGCTGCTCTGGTTCGCCAGAAGCGGCTTAGTCATGCTGGCCACATGTCCCAGAAGCTGTACACTGGCTCCCTTGGCCAATAAAGCGAGATGAGTGCTGCAACCCCAGAGTCGGCCATGACTGGACCTAATGGTCAGGGGCCCTGGAAGGGGAGAACTATGCACATTACTTTGAGCAATTTGAAGGGGGGGGGGAAACATAGGTTGTAAATGCAATACAGTGGTACCTCAGGTTAAGTACTTAATTCGTTCTGGAGGTCTGTTCTTAACCTGAAGCTCCACTTTTGCTAATGGGGCCTCCTGCTGCCGCCACGCCGCCGGAGCGCGATTTCTGTTCTCATCCTGAAGCAAAGTTCTTAACCCAAAGTACTATTTCTGGGTTAGCAGAGTCTGTAACCTGAAGTGTATGTGACCTGAAGTGTATGTAACCCAAGGTACCACTGTAAATATGTAAAATAAATAAATGGATTCAGCTTGACATTTGGGTCTAGGAAAAAATAAGGATTCTATCTGAGTAGTGCTTCTATTACAGCTTGCACTTTCTGTGGGAGAAGAGCTAGAATTTCTAGTTGTCCAAATGATGCTCCTGTCCCTCAGGACAGCTGTCTAATGGGCTCTTAATTTCCTCAAGCAATTACAACAATCAAAGGGGTGATCTAATTGGCTGAGGATGTTCCTTGAACCCATTGGTCACAAATAAAATTAAAAATGAATTCTCCACCAAGAATCAGGGAAAGGCCTACAGGAAGGGTGGGGATGCTCTAATCTTTCCCATGTTGCTAGACTGAAACTCCCATCATTCCTGATCACTGGGGCTAGGTTGGGAGAGCTGAGAGGGGAGAAAGAAAGGTGTGACTGGGCCTGGAGGCTGCCTCCTCTCAGCACATGTTTGGCCACCCTAAGGCTTGCTTGGAAGGGTAGAGAGTTTAGGATGGTGTGGCCACCTGGGAAGGGCCATAGCTCAGTGGTAGAGCACTGGCTTTGCATTCAGGAAGTCCCAGATTCAATCCCTGACATCTCCATGTGGGACTGGGAACGGCCCACTGCCTAAAACCCTGGAGAACTACTGACAGTGTGGACAATACTAGATGCATCAATGACCTGACTCAGAATAAGGAAGCTTCCTACATTCCTGAGTCGCCTGGGATTGGAGGATGTTGGAATCTAGCAACATCTTAAGGGCTGCAAGTTCCCCATCCAAGACCAAAAAAGGCCGATTGAAACATTTGTGAAAGTGTCTACCTTTAGTAGGGATGGGAAAATCTGTTAATTGCACTTCTCTCACTCCCCCCCCCCCACATTTTTGCAATCTTAATTTCAGCCGTAACTTGCTGCTTTTATGTTAAAAACGTCTCGTGGAAATTCACCAGCATATTAATGAAAATTTCTCATAATAAGCACATTCTGTCTGCAGTTTGGACTGGTCCACTCACCCTCTCTGGTGGCCGCCATTGCGTGGTGGTATCCTCCTGCACGCTGGGATCCGATGTGGGAAGTCCCAGGGCCTGTTTCCCAGACAGCAAAGGAAGCCTCTGGGCTCAGCTTGCTACCTGGGTAGATTGGTCCTACCTGCTCACCTAATCAGCGAATCACGAGCGGGCATGGGTCACTGGGGGCTGGCTTGGCCCACCCCTCCCGTATATAACATAGGCCTCTGCTTTGCTCTGCAGCCACTTTTCATTGGATCTCCCCCTCCCACATGTTATATATTGCTGCTGCATGTTGTTCTCCTTGACCTTGTTATGGCATAGCCGGCCAGCGTATTCAGGGCCAGGTTGGCATTTTCCCAGTTGGCAAATTGGCTCCATCCCTCTGGTTTCCTCCATCCTCATAGCAATTGTCACAACTTTAGCAGTTTAGGCATTGGATAGGCATCGTCTTGGTCAGAGGGTAGGTTGTAGCCTCTGCCTGGCCCATCCGAAATAGGGTATCTAGGGTAGATGCTTCTATCCAGATGCCCATGTGGGGGGCGAGGTGCCACAGCACTCCCCAGGTGCAACATAGTAAAGGAGTTACCTCTGGATGTAGGTCACAGACTCCCTCATTTCTGGTTGACCCCAAAATGCAAGTTCTTTGGGCAGGTGGGCTGGAAGGGGTAGGGCCTACCCAATGCCCATGGCCAAACCTCTTACATCTGTTATCAAAGTTGTGGCCTGATTTCTCCCAAATATTGGATGTCATGTGTCTTATTCTTGGGGGAGGGGGACTGAAGAGTAGAGAGGGTGCCTTGCCACACAAACGTCATTTTTTCCTGTATTTTGACAGATGTGCATATTTTAAAAAGCCATTTCCTCTAATGCAGTGCTTTTTGTATCTTATTTTCACCGATACATTCATTTAAATGCATGCTTTCCCTCGATATATGCATTTTTTGTAAATACTGGTTTTTTGGGGGGAGAAGTGCACCACAAAATTCAGATACATGTGCATTTCGAAGGGTGGGTGTGTTTCGGTTCTAATATTGTTTTGGAAGGTGTGGATTTGATAGCTTCGCCTTTAAATGCAAACTGGGTTGGATTTTTCTCCCATCCCTAACCACTGGGCAAAGGAGGTATAACCAGTGTGAATGCAGACAGCAGAGAGCCAGTGTGGTGTAGTGGTTAAGAGCGGTGGACTCGTAATCTGGGGAACCGGGTTCGCGTCTCCGCTCCTCCACATGCAGCTTCGGGGTGACCTTGGGCTAGTCACACTTCTTTGAAGTCTCTCAGCCCCACTCACCTCACAGAGTGTTTGTTGTGGGGGAGGAAGGGAAAGGAGAATGTTAGCCGCTTTGAGACTCCTTCGGGTAGTGATAAAGCAGGATATCAAATCCAAACTACTCCTCCTCCTCCTCCTCTTCTTCTTCTTCATTTACCAAATGGTGTCTTGCCCCACTATTGAGATATACTCGCTTCATCCATTCTTCTGCATTCTTCTGATCAGTGTTGCTGGAAATCCTATCCCTACACAATATCCAAATTAGATTTGTATAATTAGTTGGACACAGGACAACAAATGAAAAGTGTTTAGAAATTCTGGAGCTGTCGTTTGTTAAGGGTGCTGAGAGTTGTCAGGAGATCTGCCCATCCTTCTCAACAGAGCTGAATTCCCAGAGTTGTTTAACCATAGATCCCTCCTCACAGGGATCTCTGAAAGGGATTCAAATTTGTGGATCCGTGGGAGTTAATAATCTTTATAAAAGTTTATTGGGTGGCATTGGTGACAAAGGGGCGGGGCATTGTGAACCATAAAATGTCCAGATATGACCCACGAGCTGCAGAGTTATCCACACCCCATGTTGCTACTAGGGCTACCAGGAGTTGCAGTCAAACAACCATTAGAGGACCACAGGCTTCCCATCCCTGTCTCAGATGTACACCAGGGATGGGCAATATATGGTCCTCCCAAATGCTTCTAGGCTCTAGTTCCCATTATCCTTGACCATTGGACCTGGAGGTTGAATCCTGACAAGTCAGAACTACTGTTTTGGGGGGACAGAAGGTGGGCAGGTGTGGAGGACTCCCTGGTCCTGAATGGGGTAACTGTTCCCCTGAAGGACCAGGTGCACAGCCTGGGAGTCTTTCTGGACTCACAGCTGTCCATGGAGGTGCAGGTCAATTCTGTGTCCAGGGCAGCTGTCTACCAGCTCCATCTGGTACGCAAGCCAAGACCCTACCTGCCCGCAGACTGTCTTGCCAGAGTGGTACATGCTCTAGTTATCTCCCGCTTGGACTACTGCAATGCACTCTCTGTGGGGCTACCTTTGAAGGTGACCCGGAAACTACAACTAATCCAGAATGTGGCAGTTAGACTGGTGATTGGGAGTGGCCGCTGAGACCACATAACACCAGTCTTGAAAGACCTACATGGGCTCCCAGTACGTTTCCAAGCACAATTCAAAGTGTTGGTGCTGACCTTTAAAGCCCTAAATGGCCTCAGTCCACTATACCTGAAGGAGCGTCTCCACCCCCATCATTCTGCCCAGACACTGAGGGTCCAGCACCAAGGGCCTTCTGGCGGTTCCCTCACTACGAGAAGTGCGGTTGCAGGGAACCAGGCAGAAGGCTTTCTTGGTAGTGGCGCCCGCCCTGTGGAACACCCTCCCACCAGATGTCAAAGGAAAAAACAACTACCAGACTTTTAGAAGACATCTGAAGGCAGCCCTGTTTAGGGAAGCTTTTAATATCTGAAGGACTATTGTATTTTAATATTTCGTTGGAAGCTGCCCAGAGTGGCTACTACTACTGGAGGCTGATTGGAGTATGACAACATGTGGAGGACTGCAGATTCCCCCATCTTTCACAGAGGTGGGATTCCTAGAGTTCCCTGGGAAGAGGGATTGAGTGTTCAACCACTCTGAGAGGGTAATCGGAGCTGGAGTCAGTGTAATACAATACTGAGCGAGGCAGTCCAATGAGCTGATTCAGTAGAAGGTGGCTTCCTTCAGTGATGCCTAATTAGCTGGATTTGCACAGCGCATTGGCCATACCAGTTAAACACACACACACACACGCACACACACACACACACAGAGCATTTCACCACAAACCAAACCACATCAGCTAAATCAGCTCATTATTCATTCAGCTATCATTTCAATGATAGCATTATTAACATTCACATCCATATTTTTACTATAATTATTGGTATTATTTCTGGCATTCCTGTTGATCTAATTGTTGTAATTTATTAGATTTATGTTCTGCCCTTCTTCCCAAAGGAGCCACTTGTGGTATTTCAGTGGCTGAAAAATCCAGAAGTCAACTTCAGACTTGATGACAAATGAGAAATTTAAAATTTGTGAATCACATGGTTTTTGTTATTTTTCGTTTTAACAGAAGATGTTAAATCCTGGAGTTTTGAATTGAAGTCTTTGAACTTATGGTGTTGGGGTGCTGCAGTGCTTGAAATGGTAGTTTATTCAGCTTTTGGTATGGACGGATTCTGGGGAATACATGTCATGGTGTTTATAATGCATGGGTGCCGGAGGATAAGGTTGAAGAGGGTTATTCTGCCATGCTTGAGAAGGTCCAGAATGCTCCAAGTCATAGTGGGCAGGCCGTGGTTTGCTGCAGCAGCAGCAGCAGCAGCCACCACTATGATGGTGTCTGGGCTGCTTTGGCACACACGCTGCATGTCTACGAGTTTCATGCCATGTTCTTTCATCATGCTTCCTCATACCACTTCCACAACAGCCCATCTTTCCTGTAGCTGCGGTGATGCTGAAAAGGGATTAAAAGCATTTGAGAAAGGAGCAGTTATGGCACTCAGTATCTCCCACATGACTCTTTCCTGTCTCTGCAGAAGTTGTCATAAATTTCAAAACTGGCAAACAGAGGCTGGCTGGCCACTTTTGAGGGACCTTCCAACTCATGAGTAATGTAGATGCCTATCTGAATGTGGTGCTTGAGCTTGTACATAAAGGCTTTGAAAATCACATCATAAGAAGATCTCTGATTGAAGTGTGGGAAAGATATAAAAGTTTGTTGGAACAAAAAACACCATATTGGTTATCACCGTTGGAGGCGATGAGTGTGAAGAAAATTATGAAGGGGGGATGGGTGACATATGAGAAGTTAATAACTAAAAGAGGTAAATGGAAAATGAGACCATTTGAAGAGGTTAAGGAATATGTGAATGATTGGCTGCATTTTTTTCAAATTAATGAAATGTTTAAAAAAGGGGTTTTGCTGACAAAGAATCAAAATTTCAAATAGAAATATTGAACAATGATTTTAAAGTTTTGGCAAAAATGTATAAGATATTACTAGAATGGTGTACAAAGGATGAAGAGGTAAAATCAGTTATGATTGATTGGGCCAAAGACTTAGGATATAATATACAAATGGAGGATTGGGAAAAATTATGGGAAGAAGGATTAAGATTCACTGCTTGTACAACTATGAAAGAAAATGTGATGAAAATGATGTATAGATGGAATGTAACACCGGTGAAATTAGCAAAGATGTATAAGACAAGTAATAAATGCTGGAAATGTAAAGAAAAAGAAGGTACATTTTATCATATGTGGTGGGAATGTAAGAAGGTGAAAAGCTTTTGGGAAATGGTATATAATGAATTGAAGAAAATGTTGAAATATACATTTGTTAAGAAACCAGAAGCATTTTTACTAGGCATTACAGGTAATGAGATAAATAAGAAAGAAAAGAAGTTATTTTTATACGCAGTGACAACTGCAAGAATACTGATGGCCCAGAAATGGAAACAGGAGGAGCTACCTTCAATAGAAGAATGGAGAATGAAAATGATGGACTATGCAGAACTTGACAGAATGACGGGAAGGATCCAAAATCGACGAGATCAGAGATTTACAGAAGATTGGGAAAAATTTATTGAATATTTGCAAAAACTAAGTGATAACCAGATAATGTTTGTAAGCTTTAATGAAGCTCTGTGAAGGAAAATGTTAGAACAAATATTTTTAAAAAATGGGATTGAATATACAATAATAATATAAATAATAAGGTAGAAATGTGGAATAAGTAAAACTATGAAGGATTTGCAGACAAATTGAGGGAAGTCAAAAAAGAGAAAGAAGATGTGACTAAGATGTATGGAGTGTATAATTTTGTTTTGTATTTGAATATATATATATATATATATATATATATATATATATATACACCGTATTTTTCGCTCTATAACACGCACCTGACCATAACACGCTCATCATTTGTAGAGGAGGAAAACAAGGGAAAAAACATTCTGAATGAAACAGTGGATGTATCATTTTTGTGCTTCATGCTGTGGCCACAGACATGTGATCTGATGGTGAATTTGGGCTGACCCAATGCAAAAATCCTGAGAATCCCTGTGGATCCATGCTTTGTAACCACGTTTTTGCACCATTGCAGCCCCAGGCAACAGTGGGTGCGTGGTTTTTTGGGGGCAGGCTGTAGCCATGGACATGCTATGTGCTCTGATGGTGAATTTGGGCTGACCCAATGCAAAGATCCTGAGGATCCATGTGGATCCATGTTTTGTAACCACGTTTTTGCACCATTGCATCCCCAGGCAACAGTGGGTGCGTGATTTTTGGGGGGCAGGCTGTAACCATGGACATGCTATGTGATCTGATGGTGAATTTGGGATGACTGAATGCAAAGATCCTGAGGATCCATGTAGATCCATGCTTTTTAACCACGTTTTTGCACCATTGCAGCCCCAGGCAACAGTGGGTGCGTGGTTTTTGGGGGGCAGGCTGTAGCCATGGACATGCTATGTGATCTGATGGTGAATTTGGGATGACTGAATGCAAAGATCCTGAGGATCCATGTAGATCCATGCTTTTTAACCATGTTTTTGCACCATTGCAGCCCCAGGCAACAGTGGGTGCGTGATTTTGGGGGGGGGCAGGCTGTAGCCATGGACATGCTATGTGATCTGATGGTGAATTTGGGCTGACCCAATGCAAAGATCCTGAGGATCCATGTGGATCCATGCTTTTTAACCACATTTTAAGTGGTGAGGGAAGGAAAAACACAGAAGGGACAAGGAGCAGGAGAGGGGTGTGCAGAGAAGCAAGTGGCTAAGAATGCAGGAGAGGGGTAGGGAGGAAAGGAAGGCAAAAGTTTTCCCTCACCTACCCACCCAAGCCAGCCAGCTCCCGCTCTCTCTCTCTCTCTCTCTCTCCCTCCTGCATGTTTTCAGCTTTGTTTTCAGGGCTTTCCCTGCTCTTTGTTCCGTTTGAGCAAACACAGCAAGGAAACAGAGGTGGGTGGGCAGTAAGACCCTGAGGCAGAATGCCGGAAAGCAGCCGCTTCCTCTTTTCATGTTTCCCTTCTAGGAGACGCGCGATTTGAATTTTGCCTGCTTTGTTTTACTTCCCCTTGCACTATTTGGCTCCAGGGACCACACATTCGCTCAATAACACGCACAGACATTTCTCCTTCCTTTTTAGGAGAAAAAATCTGCGTGTTATAGAAGGTTTCAGGTGGGTTTACCACCCACATCCTCACACATCTCCACTGGAGGTCAGTCTTGTCCACCTAAAGGCTTGAGATGTGGAAGGCTAATTGCAGCTTCCTCCTCCTCTGCCCTGTCTTGCTACTTCAGAGGTGAGGAATGGAGGTGCCTCACCTCCTCAGCCACCTACTAATGACCATATCCGATATAGCCAATATAGTGCCCTTCAGAAGTTGTTACAGACTATCAGCTCCCATCAGCCCCAGCCAGCATGGCCAAAGGTCAAGAATGGTGTGAGCCATAGTCCAATGACATCTGGAGTGCACCACAGTAGGTACTCCTGAGCTAGATGCAGGTAGTATGAATAGGAAGGCCTATAGTCTTCCAGCCACACGAGCCATCTTACAGAACTGCTCAGGAGTTTAAAAGCCACTCATTCTTTTACAGAAATGCCATTTTGAAACAACAACAGCCATTGTTTCCTGATATAGTTAACACACCAAAACAATTTCAGACATGAACCTAGTGTTCCCAGTTGACTTTGAGCATTTAGCATGGTGGTCTCTCAGAACCAAGCCAAACCCCTTGACTTTTCATGGGGCTTTCTGCCTGGATATAAGCAAAGACACAAATTTGCATTCATGGCTGACGGATGGAATTCAGTGCTTCCCTTTTTTTCCCAACAGAAGGTGCTATTTCATTATAACACAGTCAGTGCTATTTTTCTAGAAAGAGAGGTACCAGAGCTCACCATGAAAGTCTCCCTTGTTCTCTTATATTGGCAATGGTAACCACCTAAGAGGTGCTAGAACTGAGTTCTGGCAAGTTTTGCCTTTTAAAAAGCCCTGGAACGCACATAGGGGGAATCTATATCCTTCCAGATGTTGCTGAACTTCCATTTCCCAACTCTCATCATCACTTATCAGGCAGGGATGGGGAACCAGTGGCCCTCCATATATTATTGGATTACAGTTCCTGTCATTCTTCACCACTGGTCATGCTGGCTAGGGCTGATGAGATAGTGTCCAACTACATCTGGAATGACAAAGGTTCCTTGCCCTAGTGAATGGTCAGAGATGTCTGATGAGAGTTGGAGCCCAGCTGCATCCGCAAGGTACATCAGATTCCCTGTCTCTGCATCAAAAGAAGACTCCTACCAGAAACAGAGAATATTTGGATCCAATCCAATGTACATTGGGTTGGATGCAAACACATGCAAGCGCGCGTGCGCGCGCACACACACACACACACACACACACACACACATGGTTGCCACCCTTGCTTGCCAGCACCATCTACCCCTCCCTTTACACCTCACCCAAACCCCATTTCCTCACAGCTTCACCAAGCCTCTCACCCCCCAACAGCAACTTTGAGCCTCCCCCACCCCGTATCTTCAAATATAACAAAATCCATTCATGCTCACCCTTTATGGCAGCTGTGCAGCAGAAGGCCAAAGTGCTCTGAGTGAATTATTTGGACCATAGGACAGACATCATTTTATACGGTGCCATATCCCTCCCCCAGGACGTGAGGCATAGCCCCAAATTGGGAAAGACATCATGCGCCTTAACCCGAACCACAACAGTCTTTTTGTGCCTTCATCCAACATCTGATCTTGGGCTCATTATTTTAAATGGAATGACAATTTAGACCTTATTATGAACAAAGAGATTGTTTGTGCTACCTAGCACTGAGAATATTCATACTTTGTGCTACAGAATGCTAATGGTTTTGTTCGTTTGTTTGGGTGTCTGTGAAACTTGCGAGAAGATATGGAATAGAATATCCTGGAAGAAGGCATGGCTTGTTGGGACACTGCCAGGGAGACAGGGGCACTTGGCAGGCCCCCAGCTGGCTCCAGCCACCGGCCAGCAGCTGGGCGATCTCCAGTACAGCATCAATCAGCTACACGAGCCTCAGAAATGTTCAGAAGCTGTGCACACTCTTATCAGCAGAGTGAATAAATTATCACAATGGAAGTGGCAGACAGAGACATGTGTAAGCATTATTTACAGGCATTTATTCAGCATAGTTCAGGAACAAAGGAAAAACACGTCTGCTTCCATTTGTGTCCAGCAAAACTGCAGTAACAGAAAAGCTATATACAAACAGAAGTTCCCAGCAGACTGTGCTGGAAGTAAACAGGCATGTGACACACAACAGTCATGCCTGTTCCTTTTAAGGTGGAACGGAACTATATCCTAACATGTCTGTAGTACTTAACACTCCATCCTGCAGCATCTACAGTTGGAGGCAGAATGCCTCTGAATACCAGTTGCTGGAAATCACAATTTGGGAGAGTTGCTATTGACCTGCTATTGCGTGGACAGGCGGAGTCCCCAGATCCCATGCGGTCCCCCCCCCCCCGTCATGTGGAATAACGACTCAAGACAACGTGCTATGGGATTAAATTGGCCACAACTTTATTAAATTTCAAATGTGGGTAGACCTTGGCTCAGGCATTGGGCGTTCTCCCTCCCCAGTCCCCAGCCGGGGACCTAGGGAGCATCAGGGTTATCCAGTGTGTGTGTGTGGGGGGGAATGGGCCGGCTCTGGAGAACATATGTTCAGTGTTGGAGGCAGAATGCCTCTGAATACCAGTTGCTGGAAATCACAATTTGGGAGAGTTGCTATTGACCTGCTATTGTTCCTGCTTGTGGGCTTCCCATCTGAGCAACTGGCTTGCTGCTGTGAGAAAAAGGTAGTGAACTGGACAGTCCTATAGCCTAATTCAACAGGGATGCGAAGATCACTTCTTGGGATTCAGAAATGGGAAGAGCTGCTGTTGCGCTCACATTCTGCTTGCAGTCTTCCCACCACTGGAGGAACAGAATCCTAGCCTAGATAGGCCACCATTGGTCTGATCCAGCAGAACCCTGCTTGTGTTCCTATGTTGAAAGCCCTACGTCTCGACCTTAGACCGGCGAAGTCCCGTCTGAGTCTCCTCCCCTTCCACACCAGTTTAAGACTCTCGCCTTGCTCCACCTCTTCCTAAGTTCCTTTCTCCTCTGGGCCCTCCTGCCCGCTAGGGTCTCATCCTTCCTGGACTCCTCTGACGCTGACCCTGACGATTCTTGCCCCTCCTTCCGGCGGGCTTTAGGACCTGGTTCCCTATCCGGGCTACCTTCTGTGCCGCTCGCCTGTACCTTTGAACTTGGCGCGTGCGCCCAGCCTGCAACTTTCCTCTTGACCGTTAACTCGCTCTCCGATGGAGGCGTGGTCAACCCTGACTCATCTTCTCTCGCTGGTGGTGCATATGTGGGCTCTGACACCTGGAACTCCTCCCCCCCACTGCGCTCTGGTGGGGAAGCTGGTCCTGATTTCCAACTGCTGCTCTGGGAGTCCCCGCTGGCCCCTTGCTTCTGGGATGTCCCCCTTGGGTCGCCCCTTGCCCTGCCCATCGGCGCCCCCTTCTGTGAATCTTCCGATTCGCTGGAGAGGCTCATGGAATCTATCGGGCTGCTGTCATCTTCTCCTACGCTGCCCTCGGATTGCTCCCCCTCGCTCTCCATCTCCTCTCCTCCCTGCGCTCCCGCTGAGTCCCTGACACCACCTTTCACCAGGAAACAGGAGGAGGACAACGACCGGGAGCAGGGCCGTCTTTAGCAGATGCAGATGCTTGGGAGGCCTCTGCAGGGATCACTCTCCTCCTGCGGAGGCTTGGGAAGGAAGCTGCATGCCCACCAGCCATATAGTTGGCAGGGCGGGGCGCAGCTGGCGGGTGTGCAGGGAAAGGGGAGGCTGCCGGTAAAGCCTTGCAGCTCCCCCACTCACTAGGGTGCCCGAGAGGACAGTGCCCTGGTGCAATGAACCACTAAGCCCTATGGGAAAGACGGCTCTGGAATTGGGGGCAATCTCATCACATGTGGAGGTATGTGCCTGCAGAGGTGCAGCCTCCTCAGCTTTTTGGTGAGCTTCCTGGGCATATCAGCACCAATTTTCATGGTGTTGGGTACCAACTATAGGTAAGTTTCAATACTACCTCTCTCTGCCCCCCACTCTACCCACCCCTCCCAACCTTATACAGTATACAACATCATTGTCTCACATAGAATGTAAGTGATCTGTAGAAAAAACTCTGCAACCTGAAAATAGAGACAATGTGTGTATGTTTGTAAGCCAAGAAAACCTTTAATGAAAACTATTTGGAAAAAAGAAAATACATTATTTGATGAAGAAGAAAATCGTTCATGAGCACAAATCACAAAAGGTCCCTGCTTCAATTCCTGGCATCTCCAGGTCAGGCAGGAAAGACCTCTGTCTAAAATCCTGGAGAGTCATTTCAATTTAGTGTTGGCAAGACTGAATCAGAAGGACCAGTGGTCTGACTTGGAATAAGGCAACTTCCTGTGTTTGTTTTTAATAAGAATGAAGTCATTGTCCTGTTCACAAGCCCAGCAAGCATTATATTGGAATTCAGGAATTTATCACATCATTCTACTAGCAACTCACTTCTTGATCATGTTTGGATAAGACCACATGTCTTCTAAAAATTTATAGAAAAGCACCTGAACTTTTTAAGTAATTACGCACACATGCCAAACACACACACACACACACACACACACACACCTGTTCTGTTTTCTAATATTACATAATGAGATAAATGGTGTGAGAAAAGGAACACGACAGAACAGTCGGTTTACCACAAAGGCACAAGCCAGGAATGGTTGGATTCTAAACATGGTCACCACATCATCACCCAGTCACGAGAGGTGGTTCTGAAACCAATGTGCCTCAAATTTGATCACCTCCAGTGCTAAACAAACATGGTTGCTACCAGTATCACCGTGGAATAAAACACACATAAAAAGGCAATGTAGGTTAGTTCAGTTGTAAAACTGTTTTTTTTATGGTGCTCAGGTTGTCATTATGTAGGAATGGAAGCAGATTGAAAAAGTGTGAGTCAATGTGTTGAATGTTGTATCAAGGGAACACCAAATTACCAGGGCTGACATGAGGAATGAAAGGCCCATATACAGCAGAGTCTCTCATTACTGAGGAGCTCCTGAGCCCTATAAAAAGGCCATGGGTCCCTCATACGTTCGCCCCTGCATCGCCTCACAGAGCCTTGACTATCCACAGGGTAAGTCAGACCACACCAAGAAAGCTTTAGTCCAAGGATGGGGAGTCTTTTTGGACCCCAACTTCCCTTAGCCCCAGTCAGCATGCCCAGTGGTCAGGGATGATGGCATTTGGATGTTCCATAAATTCCCCACCCCTGTCCTAGAAGCATGTCCCAATCAATCAGGGAACACGTTTAATGCACTTGCAGAGTTGGGGAACCCATGGCTCTCCAGAAAGTTTCTGGCATGCTAACAAAGCTGAGTTTCCTATGGGAACAACTGAAGTAAACACCATGGCCAATGGTGAGGGATAGCAGTGGCTGTCTGGAGAAATGAGGAAAGATGTTGAGAATCTCTGCAGTTTGCAGATTCTGGGTTTCCTGGACATGTGGCAGGATGTAAGACAGAGAAGGGAAGCTTGTGGCTTTTCAAGATATTGTCTGGAGGGTCCTTATACAGGAGCTCCATAACAAGACCGAGCATCTATGTAGGATCTTCTCTCCCAAATTCTCCAAGTCCTGACTCTAAATTTCATCTCATAACATGCAAACATGTCTTCCAGTGAGGTTTAAACTGCTTGGAGAGGATCACAACAGAGTGGTTATAATCCAATGGTTGTGCAGAAATCCAAGTGGATTATTTTGCCAGAGAAATAAGACAATGGCTTCTGAGTGTCAGAAAAAGCTCTTCCAGAAGAGAGAAGGTAGGGTTAACTTTCAGGTATGCTCAGAATGCTGGCGAATGGAAATCATTTTAAGACACTTCTTGAAAGCAGCATCACAATTAACTTTCCGCACATCAAAGTGTTGCTGGTAATTATTCTAGCAGATGTGAGTCATGTGCATTTATAACAATCCATGGGAGATGAGGATAGCTTGGATTTCATGATTCAGGCATAAGGAAGCTTTTTTTCTCCCTTTCTCATAAAACTAGAAGTGCTTTCAGATTACCTATTTATTGAGGAATATTGTTTATTGAGTCATTGGTTTTTTTTAAAAAAAATAACACTATATATTATAGTTTGTTGATATTATTGTTGGCATTTGTTGATCTCTCTGGTCATGGACTAGAAGATTTTCTTATCAATCATCTCTCTCTCTCTCTCTCTCTCTCTCTCTCTCTCATCAAACTTGGCAGGTTGTGTCACCACCAATAGGTAGCCTTGCCAACTCCAGCATGACAAATAGCAAGAGTTTATGTGTGTCTTTCTTAATGGAGAGGGGAGAGCACATCACAGAACAGCTTAGCATGCCATTCTGTGAAGCACTCCTCCTCAATCAAGTGTTGCTGCGGCGAGGTTAAATGGAGGGAGGGAGACACTTCACACAGCGGTTTAGCAAGCCCCTGTGGGAAGCGCCTCCTCCCTCCTTGAAAAGGGGCTGGGAGTTGAGGTGAGCTGGGAGAGGAGCTTGGGGGAGCTGTGGGCAGAAGGGGTGGGACAAGCTAGGATGCGATAGGTGAAAAGTGTGTAAGGTGTAATGGGAGGAGGACTGGTGTCGGGGAAGGGACATTGGCAAAAATGTTGGCAGGTAGGGAGGGTTGGCAAGTGAAAAGAGCAAGGGCAGCAGCTCCTAGTATGTGTATATATAGATATATGGTGTATAAATATATGGTATTGAGTTTATTTTTTTGCACTTACTAGTTCAACATACTTTCAAGGTTCGTTGTCTCTATTGAGCACCCACCAGATTTGTTCGAAAGGAGATTAGATGCCAAGTTGGCTAGTGGCTGTTGGGACAAGGGGTGATGAAGAAATTTGCTTCAGCTTGCCTTGAAAAGTCAACTTACGAAATTTGCACTTTCAAAATTGATATGTGAACTGAAGTACTGCCACACTTTGAAATTTGCACTTTTCTGAATTTTGTAATGCCATTCTCTATTCAAGTACAGTGGTACCTCGGTTTACATACGCTTCAGGTTACAGACTCCACTAAACCTCGGGTTAAGAACTTTGCTTCAGAATGAGAACTGAAATTGAGAACAGGCCCCATTAGCTAAAGTGGTGCTTCAGGTTAAGAACAGTTTCAGGTTAAGAACGGAGCTCCGGAATGAATTAAGTACTTAACCCAAGGTACCACTGTAATGTGCACCAAAAAAGGGGGCATATGCTTGGGAAAGTGTTTCTATACCAGAGGTGCCAACTTGAATCATTTTTTTTGGGGGGGGGGGCAGGGAAGTCCCACCTAGCATAATCAATCACATGATGCAGTGCAAGCACGTCATTTGAATGGCAATGCCCATCAACTTTGGGACCCCCTGGCCCCTTCAAATATTTCAGGGGGGGGAACCCCTCAGCCCCCAGAAGTTGGATCCTACATTTATATATTAGTAAAAAATAAAATAAAAAAAACTTTACATGGGGGAAATTGCTTTGCAAAAATGTACATATTAGGGGAAATGCATTAAAAATGTGTATTTTAGCAGAATTTCGCACTAGGATGCTGGTGAATTTTCAGGAGGATTCTCTTTTTCTTTTCTTTTTTTTAAGAAAATGAAAATGGAGGTTACCAATTTACCCTAATAAAAAGTGTTTTGGTATGTTATTTTCACCAATACGTGCATTTTTATGTACTCTGCAGTCTATGCATTTTTACGAACTGCATTGCAAAGTTCAGAGATGAGCAAATTTCAAAGGATCGTTGTCATTTGGTTCGCATATTGTTTCAGAAAATGCAGATTTGGCAGCTTTGCCTTTAAAGACAAACTGAAATCAATTTCTTTCCCATCTCTACATCAGCCACAGGTCCACCAGTGCCTTGTGGGGCAGAGGCATTGTGAAGTGTGAAGGGGAGGGAGGCATTGACCATGCAATAAATATGTTGGCCACTCTGAGAACAGGATGCTAGAGTAACTGGACTCTGGCCTGATCCACCAGGGCTCATAGATATACAGTGATCTATCATTTAATTACTTCTGTGGTTTGTGGAAGCAAAGCTATGCTGGACTATCTTTTGGACCACTTGCCAATTTGTTTTCTATTCTTCCAGCCCCCTGCTCCTCATCTGGATACATAATGACCTGCTCTTCTGGGAGAGAGTCATACTTCAACTTGAATTCAGTATGGTACGACCCTGCAGGTTCTTGGCTGGATACCCGCCGCACGCCATTTTGCTATGGCAATAACACTTGTTGCATGACTTGTTGTGACAAAGATCTGCCCATCAGAGGAGGCCACAATTACCGCTGCTATGGCAGCCGAACTCTCTGCACTGGTACAGCCACAGAGTACTGCTGCCAAAGAGGGTCGTGCTGTGTCCGCAGGCCTTCGGGAGGCTGTCGGGATTATTGGGGCCGTCCTGCTGGAGAATGTCAAAATGGCGGGCGATTGGCTTGTGCCGAGAGCTGCCATGGAGGATGCTGTAGCACTGCAGGACCAGTCTGTGAAGAAGAATGCAACAGTAGGGAATAAGAAGAGACCTTCTGGATCAGGCTAAAGGCTCAGCATAGTCCAACATGTCATGGAAGTCTACTCAATATTGATCCAGGGTAGATTCCAATGTGGAGTTAGCAAAGTAACAACTTAAACACGTTGCAAGATTCCCCAAAAATAGACCAGAGGCAATTAATATTTCATTCAGCAGAGCTTTACCGCTACTGAAGGCAAATGAGCATGATCATAGAATCATAGAGTTGGAAGAGACCACAAGGGCCATCGAGTCCAACCCCCTGCCAAGCAGGAAACACCATCAGAGCACTCCTGACATATGGTTGTCAAGCCTCTGCTTAAAGACCTCCAAAGAAGGAGACTCCACCACACTCCTTGGCAGCAAATTCCACTGTCGAACAGCTCTTACTGTCAGGAAGTTCTTCCTAATGTTTAGGTGGAATCTTCTTTCTTGTAGTTTGGAGCCATTGCTCCGTGTCCGCCTCTCTGGAGCAGCAGAAAACAACCTTTCTCCCTCCTCTATGTGACATCCTTTTATATATTTGAACATGGCTATCATATCACCCCTAACCTCCTCTTCTCCAGGCTAAACATGCCCAGCTCCCTTAGCCGTTCCTCATAAGGCATCGTTTCCAGGCCTTTGACCATTTTGGTTGCCCTCCTCTGGACACGTTCCAGTTTCTCAGTGTCCTTCTTGAACTGTGGTGCCCAGAACTGGACACAGTACTCCAGGTGAGGTCTGACCAGAGCAGAATACAGTGGCACTATTACTTCCCTTGATCTAGATGCTAGGTGCTAGATGATGGTCACAAATCCAATACATTCAGGATTGGCACTGTCCATAAGAAAACCAGTTGCAGCAGACTTTAACTTACAAACACTTACAACAAGTCTAAACCTTAACCCTAAGCATACTATGTACAGAACACCACGCCAGAAGGGAAATACATAGAAAGAGTATGAAATCCAGGCTCCTTCTGGCCTTACTTTAATAGTCAGCATGACCTTGAAAAAGAGATAACAGAAACAGAACCAGTTTTAGCCAGCTGTACTCAGCTTCTCTGAAGGAATAACTCAAACATCATGAACCTTCTGCTTGTTTCTTTCACACAGAGAAGCTCCCAGAACCCTTTTGAATTAATTGGAATAGGAAAGATCTCTACACATCAGATCAATACTTTCTGCACTAAGAAATGAAAACCGACACATCTCATCCAGCATCGTGTTCTCACAGAGGAACTGTGCAAGAACTATGCAAACTCTGCAAGCACAATCTGAACGCAACAGTCCTCTCCCCACATGTGATTCCCAATTACTGGCTTCACATTCAGAGGCTTCTTGCTTCTGACAGTGGAACTAGAACATAGCCATTGTGTCTAGTAGGCACTTATAGCCTTATATGCCATGTGTTTATCCAATCTGCTTTAAAGCCAAGTTGGTGGCCATTACTATCTTTTGTGGGAATAAATTCCATAGTTTCACTGTGTACTGCACAGTTTGTTATTGTTTGTTAATTTTTGTGTGTTTATATTGTAAGCTGTGTGGCTAGATAGCACATCCTTCTTGCATGGTTTATGGCTCCCTCTCCTCCATACTTCATAATGCTGCCCCCTCACTTTACATGGCACCCATGCATATGGATGGATTTTTAATTATTTTGAATGTAATAGATTGGTTTATATGTTTTCTAATATTCTTGGAAGCAATCTTGGCATTAAAGAGAGCAAAAACAAACAATGCACTGTGAAAGGCTAAATTGCAGGGTTATTCTCCTTGAAATCCAACCACTTAAATACTTTAACATTTCCTAGAGCAGCAGTTCTCAACCTGTGGGTCCCCAGATGTTGTTGGACTACAACTCCCATCATCCCTGAGCTCTGGCCTTGCTAGCTAGTGATGATGGGAGTTGTAGTCCAACATCTGGGGACCCACAGGTTGAGAACCGCTGTCCTAGAGTCTTCATGTGATGACTGACCCATCTTCAGGGTACAACCAAGGTTAACAGGTCCAGGAGCTTAAATGAAAAGCCATTATACACACACACACACACACACACACACACACACACACACACAATTTTAAAAAGCAAGGTTCATTAGAGAAAGAGAATTTCAAAGGGCAACACAAGTTAAAGCAACTTAGAAGCAAAGAAAACAACAAAACTGTCTTATCCGGCTAAAGACTAACAACACTTACACAAAATACTGGAAGTTGAGCAGGAAGGTGAACTTCAATCTGGCATCATGGCAAGCAACTGCACCTTCATGATGAACATTTAAGGGAATACTGGTCCAAGTCTCATAACCAGAGGCAGCCAATCAGGAAGTACAGGTGGTTAAGCCTTTGAGAAAATGGGCATTCAGTCCTTCTATCATAAAGCAGCGAACACCTGTTTGCACCACAAGTTCTTAATTAACTAATTTTCCTTAGAGCTGGCCTTGAGAGCCTAATAAAGAACACCTGCACTCAGATTCAATACGCTGGGATTTTTAGCAGCTTCTAACAAATTAGGCTGGGGGGGGGGGAGAGACTGTTTCTCCACACTTAATTGGAAGGCTCTCCCCATCTCTGAAAGTTGAGCTGGCCTGTTTCCCCTGTGGTGCAACAATTTGTGTTCACTGCATCTGTGATTGGGTTTAACGAGGCAAGGTAAATCTATTCATTTGTTTCCTTGCATTAGAAACTTCCAGACCAGGTAGTCTCTGAAAGCTGTTTGCAATCAAATAAGCATATGGCATTTTTAAACACACACACACACACACACACACACACAGAAGCATTTATAATCTCCTATTGTGCCTGCAAAATAGAAAAACTATTAAAGGCCAAGTGGCCTGCTGAACTCTACCGCATGATACCCAGCTGAATTCACTATTGGGGGGAGAACAAGGAACTGGAGTCAAATTCATTTGCAGGGGCATTCCGAGGTGGGGGGGCGGTCCGCCCTGGGTGTCATTCCAAAGGGGGGTGGTGACAAAATGCCAACCTCCAATTGGTGGTACCCCTGGGGCACGCAGCGCACCCCCCGGATGTGTGCCAAGCCCCCGGGACATTTGCCAGGCCCCCAGGATGCGCACCATTCCTCCTACTGGTGGTGCGCCACGCCCTTCGGGACGCACACCAAGCCCCACCCCCCAGGACGGGTGCCGCTCCAGGTATCGGAGCAGGTTGCTTCGCCTCTGTTCATTTGCAAGAAAGGTATCTGGCTGAATGGTTAAATAAAGAAAAGAAAAATGAAATTGGGGGAAAAGGCTTACTGTAAACACTGAGAAGGCACTTCTGTCACTGGAATCAACTGAATGGGGAGCACAGTGGTGGGATAGGTTTATATACCACCTGCCAAGCCCTGTTTCTGATATCTAGTCATGACCAGCATCTTTACAAAGAAATGCTTCCACTTAATGTTTTCATCACTCACAGCAATTATCTTCCGAGTCACCTCTTCTGATGTTTATCTCATCTTGTATGTCATTTGTCCTCTGCATGTTAGTCCAAAACTAATTAAAGGGCGGTGCCTGCCTTTGACACTTTTAATAGCACTCTAAATGAATTTTCTGGAAATGGTAGCCTTGCACTGCAGAGCTTTCCGTCAATAGGGCATGGAAACAAGGGGCTCAGAGCAGCAAAGAGATACACAAACCAAAGGAGAATCATTCTAAAGCAGAATGGACCACCCTCAAAGCAATTGCAAACACCTAAAAGCAGTTGCGGTTAAAATAGTGCAATTGCAATTAGAAACATGCTCCCATCCATCGATCTTGAGGTTTGCCAGGAACAGCCCACAAAATGCCCGCTTAAACAGGAATATTTTAAAATTCCTCCTGAAATGTAATAATCATGCGGATGGGTGCAGTTTACTGGAGAGGGCATTCCACAACGAGAAGGACTATTTGATAAGGCAATATAATTGGGGAAGATCCAAACACATTGCTGCATGATCGTATCAGCTTCATTGCTAATGAGAACATTCCACTAGAATGAAGAAGCCGACTCTAAGTCTGTCTATTTGCGCCTCCCTCCCAGCCTGCTTTCCTTTTATGAGCCTGTCCGATCCTGAGATCATAGCCACAGATCCTTCTCTTTATGGTTAACCTCCAGGGAAGGTCGAGGAGTTGGCAATGGGAGAATGGGCCCTCTCTGCAGAAGCTCTCTGTCTGCATAATGATCTCTCCAGGAAGACCCATCTGGTGCTAAGCCTGTCATCAGTTCAGTGCCAGGTGAATACCCATTTGTATTTTTAACAACATTCACACAATTTCATTACAAATGACTATATATCACTTTTTCTTTAGTGGGAAATGATGTATGGATTTAATGAACTAAACCTTTAAATTTTATTTACATTTTTTATTTTTTTTAATACTTTTATTTTGCTTTAAACAAATACAGATAAATATAAACAACCAAAATTACAAAAGAAAAATCCTTAATAATAGTAATGGAAAAAAGCTAAAAAAAACTGCAAAAAAAAAATTCACTACATGGCATAGAACATAAGCCATTATGGGAAAGAAAAAAGGAAAAAGGGAAAGGAAAGAAGGAGGGGGGGGAGGAAAAAAAAAGGGAGAGAGAGGAAATAGACGAGCCTTCTTGTGTTTTGGCTCATTTTCCTCTTTATTTAAATTTTTATTGTTATTTTTCAGTGCTTTGAAAACTGTTTTTGCACACATTATTGTTTGAACACAGATAATCAACAACGAGATAATAACCCTACCAGGTGAGGTTCGGAAAACCCCAATAGGGTGACAGCAGCAATTCCCTTACAGTTGTAGCATATTACTTTACTTCCATGTTTGTTTGTTTCATTCATATCCCACCTTTTTTTTTTTTAGCGAAGTCATTTTAATAATACAAAGGACCTGAGCAGTGAGTTGAAAACAGTACAATGAGCATGCATGCCTGATATCAACTTGAGCTGCCTGACACCACTGCTGCTTCCTTGCTTACCAGTCTGCTTGCTGTTCTGTCTTCACACTGGAGTTGCACGACAACCTTGCATTTTTATTATATAGTAAAATTTATTTGGCAGATTTGTAAACAGTTTTGCAGCTGGAAGCTATCAAAGGTGTTGAGCTTCGAGAGAAAATGCAATAAAATACAAATACAGTTTTTAGTTATTCATTTGGAAGGTTTATATACCTTACCTGCCCCAAGGTGGTCTACAGCAGGTTGCAGTAACACACACTCCTTCCCAAGCTCAAACATACTCAGTGCAAATCCTTCCAGTACTTCTTCTTGGTATCTGAAGAAGTGTGCATGCACACGAAAGCTCATAACAATGACAAACTTAGTTGGTCTCTAAGGTGCTACTGGAAGGAATTTTTTTATTTTGTTTCAACTACGGCAGAACAACACGGCTATCTACCTGTATACTCAGTACATTTTGTTAAATGTTTATTGGTTGTAGCCTGACTGGAGTCTATTTTTCTATTGTAAATATCAATATTGAATTTTTTTAAGGTATCTTAAATTGCAAACATTTCAGCAAATTGAGGGAGCATGAGGCTTTTGGACTGAGAATAAAACTTGTTTAGTCGTTTAGTCGTGTCCGACTCTTCGTGACCCCCTGGACCAGAGCACGCCAGGCATTCCTGTCTTCCACTGCCTCCCACAGTTTGGTCAAACTCATGCTGGTAGCTTTGAGAATACTATCCAACCATCTCGTCCTCTGTTGTCCCCTTCTCCTTTTACCCTCCATCTTTCCCAAAATCAGGGTCTTTTCCAGGGAGTATTCTCTTCTCATGAAGTGGCCAAAGTATTGGAGCCTTAGCTTCAGGATCTGTCCTTCCACTGAGCACTCAGGGCTGATTTCCTTAAGAATGGATAAGTTTGATCTTCTTGCAGTTCATGGGATGCTCAAGAGTCTCCTCCAGCACCACAATTCAAAAGCATCAATTCTTCGGCGATCAGCCTTCTTTATGGTCTAAGAATAAAACTTAGGAGGGCAATTTAAATTTTGTGAGATTTGCAGCTGCAACTTGAGGCATGCTTCTTTGGCCTACCTAACCAGTCACAATATTGGCTCCCAGTACGTTCCCGAGCACAATTCAAAGTGCTGGTATTGACCTTTAAAGTCCTAAATGGCCTCGGCCCAGTACACCTAAAGGAGCGTCTCCACCCACATCATTCAACCCGGACACTGAGGTTCATCTCCAAGAGTCTTCTGCTGGTTCCCTCACTGCAAGAAGTGAGGTTGCAGGGAACCAGGTAGAGAGCCTTCTTGGTGGTCGCACCCGCCCTGTGGAATGTCCTCCCAGCCTTCAGATATCTTCTAAAAGTCAAATGGTTGTTTGACTTTTAGAAGATATCTGAAGGCAACCCTGCTGAGAGAAAAATGCATCACAGGGTTGTCATAAGCCAGTGTAAAGCTATCTCTCCATCTCTCAGCCTCGTCTCCTCCACCCTGCAATATGTGGATAATGAGCTCCATTAGCACTGGAATCCACAGGCACACAGTGCTTTCTCAGCGCCTGAAGTGCAGTCTCTAACGACAAAATCATATTGCATGCCAATGTAAATATTTCTGTTCCCGTCTCCCCAAATCCCTTGCAGTGCCAAGGAGGATATTAGCATACCACGAAGAGAGCCATCATTCCTGTTCTTCATAGAAAAGATAGATAGAGGCATGACATCATCCTTATGAGAGATTATTGGATGAGGAGACACCTCAGTTCATTTCCAGTTACAGACACTTTTCGAATTTAGGTATTGGTCCCAGTGTGCAGATACCATGATATTTTGTGGGCAGGTTGTCTTGCTCGATCTCCTTTATTTGTAAAAAGAGTTTGGTTTTGGTTGTCTCTTGAATTTGGGGAGCAAGGCTCTCAGTTCTAGGGTTGCCATACGTCCGGAGTCATACCTTAACAGTGTCTGGGTAGAAATCAGCCAAATGTCCAGAAAAATCTGGACATAGGGCAGCTCATGTTGGAAATGCCAATTTCCCCTTAAAATAGCTCAAAAAATAAAAATAAAATATTCAGCAACTTTGTCCTCCCCAAAAAAACTCAACAAATTTTCTGTCCAGATTTTCACTGTTTGAAATATGGTGACCCTATGCAGCTCGCCACTATGGATGGAGTCTGCCTCCACTGTCAAAGGCAGTAGCCCTTTGAATGCCATTTGCTGGAAATCTGCTGGGCAGAGTGCTCTGGTACCCATGCCTTGCTTGTAGGCTCACCAAAAACATCAGGATGCTGGACTAGATGGGCCATTGGCCTGATCCAGCAGGGGTCTTCTTATGTTCTTTCCACTGTGGATTAGCTTTCACTCCATCTGCACCTTACATTTAAAGCAATCGTGATCCAACTTTAACCATTTGTGGTTCCCGTCAAAGAATCCTGGGGACTTAAGTTTGTTAAGGCTGCTGAGAGTTGTTAGGAAATCCCTTGTTCCCCCTGTATAGAGTTGTATTTCCACACACCAGGAGGTTCTGCTCATTCCTCTGGCACCCAGAGATTTCTTCACACACTGTCTGCTGGTTTTCAAATACAAATCATAGCCACATGGACTAGACACTTGATTTTATCTCATTTTTAGGGTTCCCTCAAGATGCTAAGGATGCGGGTGGCGCTGTGGGCTAAACCACAGAGCCTAGGACTTGCTGATCAGAAGGTCGGTGGTTTGAATCCCTGCCATGGGGTGAGCTCCCGTTGCTCGGTCCCTGCTCCTGCCAACCTAGCAGTTCAAAAGCACATCAAAGTGCAAGTAGATAAATAGGTACCGTTCCGGCGGGAAGGTAAATGGCATTTCCGTGCGCTGCTCTGGTTCGCCAGAAGCGGCTTAGTCATGCTGGGCACATGACCCGGAAGCTGTACGCCGGCTCCCTCGGCCAATAAAGCAAGATGAGCGCCGCAACCCCAGAGTCGGCCACGACTGGACCTAATGATCAGGGGTCCCTTTACCTTTACAAGATGCTAACATAGGTCTGGGGAAACATTGGCCCTTGAGATGCTGCAGAATCACATGCCGCAGCATTCCTGGCCATGCTGCAAGGGGTTGGTGGAATCTGTCGTTCAGCAACATCTGGAGTGCCACTGGTTCCTCTTTAACTCACAAATACACACACAAAGAAAATGTTGAGGTGCAGCAGATGTAAAAAGGAACACCAGTGTAAGGAATAATAGAACTACAACATACAGTCTTAGCTTAGCATATGATTTTATTGGTTACTGTTGTCCAAATAGGAACCAAAACAGAAAAGGGATATTTCTTTTTCAGATCACATTTCAGGATGAACGAAAGATGCTGGGTTTCCGTTCCAGATGGAGAAAATATCTGATAACGTTTTAATACAGGGAGTAAGACATGCAATAGGTTCTGGGGGGTGTCCCGCTTCTTTCAGCCAGAGGCGGCTCACAACAGAACATGTTGGCCCTTCAGACACCAAACAGGTCTTCCTTGGGAGACAAGTCTCCTTTACTTCTGCTGGCCTGGCCACTGGGGAGTTTGCTTCGTCTGCTGCTGGCAAGGGGGTGGGACAACCACAGGAGGAATGCATGGAGGTGGGATGACCACGGGAGGTTGTTTTGGGCACTGTGGTGGGACAACCTGAGGAGGGTTGCATGGAGGTGGAGTAACCACAGGAGGTTGCTGTTGGCAGGAGTCCTGTGGTTTGTTGCGGCATCCTCTATCGTTGCGGGAGCACATCTTGATATCGGTCAAATTTGGAATCCTGTGAGAAATGAAGAAATAGCCTTTCAAGGAAGGTCCAGCACAAGCATATCTTTCTTAGTCTTCCACTCAAAGCAGCTCACAATATGGTGGCCTTCCCTCCCTGTAGGAGGCATCTATAACGTTCTGTTTGTGTTAGAAGCTGAAATCAATTTCTAAATGGAGCCAGTGTGGCTTAGTGGTTACAGCACCAGACTAAGATCTAGGAGACTTGAGTTTAAATCCCTACCCAGCCACCAATCTTACTGGGTGACCTTGAGCCAGTCAAGTCCTCTCAGGCCAGCCTACTCCACAGAGTTGTGAAGATAAAATGTATAGGAGGAAAATTACGTATCTTGAGGTCCTTGGAGGAATGATGATGCAATTCAAATTTAAGTAAATAAATACATATTTTAACTGCTGTGGGTCTCACTCAATGTACACCCAATGTACACTGGATATCTAATTTTGTAAAACAGGAACATATAAACAGGAACAAAAACCATTAGTCAATCTAGCATCTCCTGGTAGATTTGGGATTATCCCCTTTCTGATCTCTGGAAAACCACTGCCAATCAATGCTAACAATACTAATCTAGACTAGTCAGTGGTACCTGACTCAGCGTAAGGCAGCTTTCTGTGCTCCTAGTAGCTGAGGCCAACGTGTACCTATATTGAGGTTCAGAATGGGGGAAACCATCACCCCCTTTGTTGCTCCTTGACTGAACATACAGTATGCTCATCTGGCAAAGCAAGTGATCTAGACTAAAGGAGCTCTTGCCTTAGGTGACAATGCTCCCTAATCTCTTTAAGGGAGAAAATATGCCTTGGACTCTAGTGCCATCAGGACTAGCCTATCCATGAACATAGGAAGTGGCCACATGCTGAATCAGATCATTGATCACTGAGCTATTTCTACATTGTCTACACAGTGATTGGCAGTGGCTTTCCAGGGGGTGATTTCAGCCCTACCTGGAGATGTCAGGAGCTGAAACTAGGACCTTTTGTATGCAAAGCAGATGCTCTACTACCAAGTTAAGAACATTGCCAGAGATTCTCTTGACTCCTTCGTTCACCAGTGCCTACAATCTGTCAATTACTTGCTAGCAGACTTCACTTAAAATCTCTGCCCAGAGATGGTATTCAAAGTCCATGCTAGTTTTACTCAGAGGATACCCATGGGGAAAATAGACATGGCTAACAAAGGTTCATTCATTTCATTGTGTCTATTCTAAGTAGAATGTAGTTAGATGCAACCCAAGGACACCTAATCTGGAAACAAGGTTATCCTCATACATCTTGAATATTCAAAGTTCAGACCTCCCACAAATATAATCAATAGAGTGGGTGGTATCTCCAGACTTACCCCAAATGCCAACTGGAAAAACTGCAGTAGTGAAGATCAGAAGTGTATGTCCGGATCCTTGGAGGGTGAGACCTTTTATACGGTCCCCTTGCCTTACTTCTGGAAATGAAATTCCTCTCTTGAGCAATTGTGAGCAATATTGCCCTTCAAGCCATGAGCAAATCTTCGATGGATGGGCCCCACCCATGGAAAAGTGCCACCAGGAAATAATAGGATCATGTATGCAATACAGCAGGCGCCGAATCACATTCCAAGGGGTGATTCTGTGCCGTGTAACTTAATTAATTGCCTTTGTCGGAAACCTGCATATCAACAAACATTGGGCAACTTTTGGGATAAATAAATACAATGCCTGGCAGGAGAAACCTATCACAGGACGTCTTCCTGGATTATTTTAAGACAGATCATGGGGAAGATAACAGTTACTGTTATCAGGGCGCAGCCTGACTCCCTCCTTTGGCAATCTTTACAAAACTTTAGTTTATGGTTGCCATCAATTTTGATTTTAATTTATTTTTATAATGTTTTATAATGTTGTACTGTTTTAGTGTTGTTAGCCGCCCTGAGCCTGGCTTCGGCTGGGGAGGGCGGGATATAAATAAAATTTATTATTATTATTATTATTACTGATAAGGAAAGGCAATATCTGGTAGGACAATCACTTTGAGTGATGTTTTACTGGATTATTTTAAGACAGATCATGGAGATGATTGTTTCTTTCAATGTTTCCACACAGTTTTTGCTATAGAACTATGTTTGATATTTTACAGTTTCTTTCAATGTTTCCACACAGTTTTTGCCATAGAACTATGTTTGATATTTTACAGGGATAGTCCTGGATTTGCAGAAACCGTCCTGGTTTCTGATTTGATCCCGGAATGTCCCACTTTTCCTTGGGACATCCCTATTTTCATTGGAGAAATGTTGTCGAGTATGGTAGGATGTCCCTATGTTCATCAGAGAAATGTTGGAGAGGATGGAATAGGATGTCCCTATTTTCATCAGAGAAATGTCGGAGGATATGCTGCTAGAGTCCATGATGGTGCAGGAGCCTCACATTTCCCGGAATAGGGACACATCTGACACTAAAGAACACTAACACTTACAGGAGAGTTCAGTTGCTGTGAGAATACAGCAGTGCATTCTGGGTGTAAGAGTCAACGAAGGGTTTTTAGCCATTGTTTTTATTTCTGCTTCATTGTGCATATATCAAAATGTGTATTTCAGCTTTTTGTTTCTGAAGTGAGACCCCACAATGCCTTTGGAATGATGGGTAGGTGGGGTTGGCGAGTAGCACAAGTGCAGGGAGTGGAAGCACTAGTACATTTAAAGCACTATGATGCCGTTGCTTCCAGTGTGGTGTAGTGGTTAAGAGCGGTGGACTCATAATCTGGTGAACCGGGTTCGCTTCCCCGCTCCTCCACATGCAGCTGCTGGGTGACCTTGGGCCAGTCACACTTCTTTGAAGTCTCTCAGCCCCACTCACCTCACAGAGTGTTTGTTGTGGGGGAGGAAGGGAAAGGAGAATGTTAGCCGCTTTGAGACTCCTTAGGGTAGTGATAAAGCGGGATATCAAATCCAAACTCTTCTTCTTCTTCTTCTTCCTCAAAGTATCTTGGGAGATGTAGTTTCTTAAGGGAGATGAGACCCCGATTCCTCCTAAACAGCATTAATTTTCAGAGTAGTTGAACAATCAATCCCTCTTCCCAGGGAAACCAAGGAACTGTAACACTGGAAGGGGAAGAGGGTATCCTTCTGATAACTCTCATCACTTTGAATGGACCATAGTGCCTATCTCTGTGGACACACAGAGTGTTGTCCTCGTGCAGTTAATGGCTCCTTGCCAGGAGTTCTTGGGTGTTCTGTCCACGTTGCAAGGTGGGCTGTCCTCCCCTTCTACACCAGGATTGGGACTCATTCTTCTTGGCAACTGGGGTGTGTGGGGACTGGCCATCAGTCACTCAAGAGCTCTCCGTCTCTCCCATTCATGCCTCCCCCCCCCCCCCGCAACCTCAGATCAGACGCAGCAACCCAATGAATTTAAGCATATTAATCAGTGGAGGACAAGAAACTAGCCAGGATTCCCTCAGTCGGTGGTGGTGGCGGCGGGGGGGGGGGGGAGAGTTTCAACTTTAGAAGAAGAAGAAGAAGAAGAAGAAGAAGAAGAAGAAGAAGAAGAAGAAGAAGAGTTTGAATTTGATATCCCTCTTTATCACTACCAGACGGAGTCTCAAAGCGGCTAACATTCTCCTTTCCCTTCCTCCCCCACAACAAACACTCTGTGAGGTGAGTGGGGCTGAGAGACTTCAAAGAAGTGTGACTGGCCCAAGGTCTCCCAGCAGCTGCATGCGGAGGAGCAGGGACGCGAGCCCGGTTCCCCAGATTACGAGGCTACCACTCTTAACCATAATGGTTTAAGTGCATGGTGTGGCATTGGCCAGATCCTTGTTAATTGATTAATTAATTTCATAATCTTTATACAACACTTGATGGTAAAGAACAAACAAACAAAGCATTTTACGGAAAAGATAAAGCGATAAAATCATCAATAAGAACCCCCCCCTAAAAAAAATAATAATAGTAATTTAAGACTGTCAAAAAGTGAAAATAACATTAGTTTAAAACAAGCATCCATAGGAGAACCATGGTCAGAGAGAGTGTGTTTAGCTGAACTGAAAGCAGGTTGGAAGCTGAAGGCACAGAGACATGCTTGATCCAAAGCTACAACTACAGTGGCACCTCGGGTTAAGAACTTAATTCGTTCCGGAGTTCCGTTCTTAACCTGAAACTGTGCTTAACCTGAAGCACCACTTTAGCTAATGGGGCCTCCTGCTGCTGCCGTGCCGCTGGAGCACGATTTCTGTTCTCATCCTGAAGCAAAGTTCTTAACCCGAGGTAATATTTCTGGGTTAGCAGAGTCTGTAACCTGAAGTGTATGTAACCCGAGGTACCACTGTAATGTGAAGCAAGCTTTTGTGGGGTGTTAATGCTGTGAGCTCCTCCATCCTATGCTCCAGTTATGTACATGTGTAAACACCCCAGTCGCCACTGAAGTTCATTCCAAGAAAACTGAACCTGGGTAAGCACCTAGAACCAAGGGATTCTCTCACCACTTGCAGATTGGGATGCTTTGTGACACTACATATCAAGTGAGAATGGCCATAGTCAAGAAGTGTTTCTTCAGCATATGATGGAAACTATACAATGAAGGCACCAGAGGCACCTCTGTGGGAAAGGAATTCCACAGCTTAAAGGCTGCCACAGAGAACACCCTTCCCTGGGTCACACATCCCCAACTTCTGAGGGTGGTAGAGCTACCACAACAGGCCCTCCTCTGCTGATCTGAACACCTGAGACTGTTTCTATGGAAGAGGGTGGTCTTTCTGGGGCCTAAGTCATTTGTGGCTTTAAACAGGAATGTGAACTCTTTGAGTTGGACCTGGAAACAAGCTGGAAGCCAATGCAGCTGCTGGTCCTAAAACTACAAAAAGAACACAGCCCCATTAATATCTCCTTAAATGTCCTCTTGCTGGTGTATATGTGGTAAATGCAGTGGAATTCTAAGAATGCAGTGTAATTCCTTTTGCATTACCAGAAGCTTCTTCACTGGGGATCATCTCACAGAGAACCTGAATCCCAACTGAGGGCATTCAGAGTGTGATACGCTTGTGGGTTAATTTTGCCCTGGGAAAACGCCTTGCATTCCATGCCAGTTCACAAGTCAGTGCATGAACTGTGTGCGAGTAGTTTGCATGGGGAAAGTAATGAAGGAAAATAGGAAACTGCCTTCTACCTAATTTCCGCCTCACAGAGGTACAATTCTGGGGACCCTTAACAAACTACAGTCTCCATTCTTCTTTAGGGAAAGTCATGTACAGTACTTTAAAGATACTATACTATACAGATACAATACTATACAGATACTATATCTCCCCACACTCAGACCAATTGATCCATCTAGTTCAGGACTGTACAGACTGACCGGCAGCCCTTACCCAGGATTTCAGACAGAAATTTATGGAGACCTGGAGATTCCTTTTTTAAATGATAATAATAATAATAATAATAATAATAATAATAATAATAATAATAATAATTTATTAGTTTTTATACATGTTTTTCCAGCAAAACATCCTTTTAAACATCATTTCAAAATTTTTGGCTATCGCAGCCTAAGACTTCCTTCAGCCTCGACTAATGGTTTTCTAAAGTCTTTCTAATTACGCATTTTGTTACTATAATTATTGCTACAAACTCAAATTTCCAATACATCTATTCTTAATTCTTTTCACAATAATTTATAAATTACTGAGACCTGGAGATTCTAGGGCAGGAAATCATCTAAAACATGCAGAGTGTCTGTAAACATCTAAACATCTGAAACAACACCCACCCTCTTTTAAACACTGCTTCAGTCATGTTTAATCAAGCCATTGTGAAGCCATCTCTTTATTGCTGAGCCTCATCTTCTCCACCCTGCAATAGGTGGACAATGAAGTCCATTAGCATTGGAATCCACATACACACAGCAGCAGCAGCAGCAACCCATGCAATCTCTAATGATAAAATCATATTTCCTGCCAATGCAAATTCTGTTTTGTTTTGTTTATGTCTCCCCAAGTCCCTTGCAGCAGCAAGGAGGATATTGGAATACAACAAAGAGAATCATCATTCATTCCCTTCACAGGTGTAACAGGAAATACAGGTAGAGGCATGATATCATCCTTACGAGATATTATGGGATGAGGAGACCTCAGTTCATTTTCACGCAGAGAAAATGTTGAGGTGAAACTGGAGGTGCTGGGTTTAACCCAACAGCCTATGCCCTTTTAAAACATGTCTTTTTTTTGGGGGGGGGGCTATTGCTTTTATTTTTATTATCTATTTCACGGTTTTATATCTTGATTTTATTCTGTGAACCGCACTGAGACCCCCAGGTATAGGTTGGTATATAAATTCAATAAATAAACAAAATAACCACAAGTGTAAAAAGGAAACCAGTGTGTCCAGATAGCACAAATGAAATGTAAGTACTGTATATAATAGAATTGCAGCAAGCAGTTATTATTTCACACATTGCTTTACAAGGCAACAGTATTTCATTGCCAGTCATAGAAGATGATTTTTGTTTGAGGAAGAAGATGCGCAATAAGATTTTCTTTCTTTCTTTTTGGTTAAAAGCAGCTAAGAAGTTGTCTCGCCAAAGGCAAGGTAGCTCTTTTAAAATGAGTTTCAGAAGCAATACAAAATAGTGAAAATGAGTAAGAAAATTAATGATTTTATTCTAAAACAGCAAGCAATGCATTGAATTGAACTGAATTGAATTTATTACTGTCCCAGACCAGACTCACATACCGTACGAAACAAATCAGAAACACAATAAAATTAAGTTTGAATTAACAATCAATATAACGATAAACAATACAGTTATGGCAGCAGTTAAAATATAGTTTAAGTCTTAATCTCTACAATACCATCTATAATTTGCTTCTAAAGCCTTAGTCTTGTTGTGCTTCGAGCCCCAAAACCCATCCCCCACGGAAATAAAGACACAGTGGGGACAGAATTTAGTTTAAATGTTAAGAGGCAAATTTTGGCCACAACTTTATTAAAATACACCAATGTGATTGGTATTGACGTAGGCATTGGTATCAAACTATATCTGGCTCCTGCTCCACCCTACAGTGGTGCCTCGCAAGACGAAAATAATCCGTTCCGCGAGCCTCTTCATCTAGCGGTTTTTTCGTCTTGCGAAGCATCCCTATTAGCGGCTTAGAAAAAGGGGGGGGGGAAGGGAAAAAACTCGCAAGACTCGCAAGACGTTTTCATCTTGCGAAGCAAGCCCATAGGGAAATTCGTCTTGCGAAGTGCCTCAAAAAATGGAAAACCCTTTCGTCTAGCGGGTTTTTCGTCTTGCGAGGCATTCGTCTTGCGGGGCACCACTGTATATTGACTGGTGCTTACCCCTGGGGTTTCCAAGGTCCTGGCATGGCTCTAGCCCGTCTCCAGTCTTCAGACGAGATCCAGACCCCTGGATTCCTTTAACGGAATACCCTGTTCATTGGAGGGGCAGGAGATGGCCACACCTCCCCTCCCCACATTCCCCTAAACCAATGCCTAACCGCCAAACCTTACAAAGTTGTGACAATTGTTAAGAGCTAGGCAAAAACCAACTGCCCACATTGGAAAAAATTCCTACCCAGCCCCCATTCCAAAACAGGCGACCAACTGAAGTCCAAAGCAAGGCCAAACACGACCTAATTAACAGGTGGGTGGGGGGTGTTCAGCAACGCGAAGCAAAAGAAGGTCCCTGCCAAATACCCTATTTTTTGCATTATAAGACTCACTTTTTCCCTCCTAAAAAGTAAGGGGAAATGTGTGTGCGTCTTATGGAGCGAATGCAGGCTGCGCAGCTATCCCAGAAGCCAGAACAGGAAGAGGGATTGCTGTTTTCACTGTGCAGCGATCCCTCTTGCTGTTCTGGCTTCTGAGATTCAGAATTTTTTTTTTTCTTGTTTTCCTCCTCCAAAAACTAGGTGCGTCTTGTGATCTGGTCCGTCTTATAGAGCGAAAAATACGGTAAATACCCCCAACCTTGCCACATTGCTGATTCACTAAAGGCCATTGGCATAACTCTGGCACCCCACTTCTTTCAGCCATCTTTTAATCATATATTCATCTACACACTTCCATTCCTGTTTGAGATTTTGGTTAGATTGCATTCTAATTGTTGCCATCATTTTTGCTAATTCAATCATTTCAAAAAAATTAAGTTGCGTGTCGAGGTCTCCAATACACCCCAAAGGAAAATACAATTGACACTTTGGCATAATTTTGGCCACAACTTTATTCAAATACAGCAATGTGAGTGGTTGCTTAGGCATTGGTAGCACTAACTGCCCCCGCACGGGAACAGCTCTGACATTCGCACCCCTCACGAAGTCAGGAAGGGTAAGTCACCTGGGGAGAGAGACGGGACTGGGAACCATGCCTCACCTCTCCCCAGCATGCTCCCAGGGGCTTGCGTGGCCCTAGCCCCTTGCCAGGGGTTTTTGGACAAAAGCATGGGGGAGCCCCTGGGTTCCTTTAATGGTAAAACCCTTCAGCAGCAGCAGCAGCAGCATTTTGGAGGGGCAGGCACAGCTGAATCCATACCCCTCCACCAGCAGCAACATTTTGGGGGGCAGGCACAGCCGAATCCATACTCCCCCCAGCAACCAATTCCAGACCAATGCCTAACCACAAACCTTACAAGTTGTGATGATTTGCTACGCAGTAGGCGAAAACCAAGTGGCACACACTAATCAGCCAAATGGCAAAATTCCTACCAGGCCCCTGCCCCAAAGCAGACGACCCCATGACAGGCAATAGCAAGGTCAAGCAAACAGCCTAACATTAGGGAACGGAGGGCGGGTGATCCGAAGCAAGCAGCGAAAGAGGACGTCCGTCGCTGCGTATCTTGTATTTAACAAATAGGGCTGTCAATCACTAAATGGCAACATCTAAATTTCCCCAGTAACAGCCCACCCCTGCTTACAAGTTGGCCAAACCATCTGCCCAGAAACAGCAAGGTGTCTTGGAATTCTCAACCGCAACACATGCTCTCCGTGATGGAGAACACGCTTTGCCAATCTGCCACTGATGGTACTTTTTCTGATTTGCAATTTTTAGCAACCAATAACCTAGCGGCTGCAGTTGCAGATAGAAAAAATTTCTTCATGTCCCAAAGACTTTTAAAAATGATTTTTTTAAAGCCTGAATTTTAGTCTCTCCCAAACAAAGCCCTTTTGTTCTCTCGCACTTTTCTTATTGTGAGTTATTGGAAGAATCCTTCCTCCTTCCCATGCAGCCAGGCAATTTTCCCCCCTTCTGCTGGCGATTACTGAAGTATTTTTCCTGCTATAACTTTGATTCTTTTTGGCATTTCATAATTATTTTTACAATGGATATTCAAAATTCCATCGCTGCTCATAGCCCCAGACTGCATAGACTCACAGACAGATTGTTTGATTATTTGATTGTTGTTAGCCGCCCTGAGCCCGGCTTTAGCTGGGGAGGGCGGGATATAAATAAAAATTATTATTATTATTATTATTATTATTATTACAATTAAGCGTTTTCAGCAACTATTCAGAATAAAGCTTGAGTCCAAGAAAGACAGCAACCATTGTGTGACACAGTTCCTAACTATTATTGAGAATCTGGAACTAGCAAATTTTACACTTGTTGATGAACTGAAAGTTTGCAATTCTGGGGGTCACTTGAGCTAAAGTTTGAGACATTTGCCGCTCTCATGGCAACAGCCTATATGGCAACATTTTACTTTGCTTCCTATTTTGTGATTTTAAATTCCCCCTGAGTTTCTCTCACCAAAGAGTACATGCCCCAAACCTAGGGTTGCGGTATTTTGAAGTGCAAAAAAGAGGATAATATGACAGCCGTTCAAAGCAAACAAATGCAATTTGTCTCAAATTTTATGCCTGAAAAAGAGGAAGTGTCCTCAAAAAAGAGGACACATGGCAACCCTACACCTGGATCTTGACATCCCAGGAATTCTCCCTTTTTATATATACCCGCACCTGGGAAAACCCTTTAAGCCACAAATGCACAAATAAAATGAAATGTTGAGGTAATGGAGATGCCGGATTTAAGCACAAATGTAAAAAAGGACACCAGTGTGCCCAGAAAACACATTAGTGTAGGCTTGTCATATGTCTGGGTTCCCCCGGACATTAGTGAGATTTCAGTGGTGGAAGTGATGTCCAGGTGGAATTTCCCAAAAGCAGCAGTTCATCCTGGATTTTTGGCAACATAACCAAAAAATTGAGGGTGTTGTGAATTTGGGGATCTTCTTTAAAAAGCTCGACAATTTTTGTGTTTTTCTAAAGAAAAAAGAAATGCTAAACAACTTTGGCATTTTTATATATAAAGAAAGGTCTACAATTTGTTTGTGTCTGGATTTTCATACCCTCCAACATTTCTCTGGTGAAAATAGAGGCGTGCCATTCCATAATGCCAACTTTGCTATTTATACCCCATACATCTTACTGGGTTGCCCCAGCCACTCTGGGGGGGCAGCTTTCAACATATATAAGAACATAAGAAAACATTGTTGTTGTTGTTGTTGTTGTTGTTGTTGCTGTTGTTATTATTAAAAAATCCAGGATTGCCTTCAGATAGCTCAGGGGATAATAACTCCATGCCCTCCAACATTTTTCCAATGAAAATAGGGATATCCTAAGGAAAAGTGGACATTCCAGGATCAAATCAGAAACTGGGATGGCTTCTCTAAATCAGGCATGTCGCTGGAAAATAGGGACACTTGGAGGGTGACCCCATGTAAAACTGTAGCAAAAAGTTAATATTTTACACATTACATACTAAGGGGTGTAAAAGGCCAGAGTATTTCTGTGCCATTGAGAAAAGATGGTTTTTGTCTGAGGAAGATGTGTATCAATATTTTTCTTTCTTTTAGCCAATCACAGCTAAGAAGCCAATATTGTCCTTCACCCTCTAAACACATTGTTCAAAGTCCTTATGGACTGGAAACCTGACTTTCTTTTCAAAACAAATAAGAGTTCAAGGTTCTCAACAGGCCTGCCCTTTAGGCTACAGATATACAAAGAAAACAGTGCACCATGTCTTATTTCTGTGTATGATTTTAATTATTACTGTTGCCCAAACAGAGGCCAAAACAGAAAACAGTTAACTTTCCTCCCCAAATTATGTTTCTGGGTGGAGAAAAGACACTGGAATTTCAGTGCTAGACAGAGAAAATATTTGAAACAATTTTATGTAGAGAGAAAAGCATTCAATAAGCTATCCCCCATCCTTCATCCGCTTCTTTTAGCCAACGATGACTCAGAATAGAAGATGGTGACCCTTCAGCCAACAAACACATCTTCCTCAGGAGTCTCATGTTCTCTACTTCTGCTGCTGTGGCCACTGGGGGGTTTGCTTCGTCTGCTGCTGGCAAGGGGGTGGGATGACCACGGGAGGGATGCATGGAGGTGGGACAACCACGGGAGGTTGTTTGGGGCATTGAGCTGGGATGACCACGGGAGGAATGCATGGAGCTGGGATGACCACGGGAGGTTGTTGTTGGCAGCCTCTGTCCTCATGGCAGGAACTTCCACCCCTGTGGCAGGAGTCCTGTGGTTTGTTGTGGCAGGAGTCCTGTGGTTTGTTGTGGCATCCTCTATCGTTGCGGGAGCACATCTTGATATCGGTCAAATCTGGAGTCCTGTGGGAAATGAAGAGACAACCTTTCAGAGAAGGTCCAGCAGGAGCATACCTTTCTTATTCCTTCACTCTAAGCAGCTCACAATATGGTGGCCTTCCCTACCTGTAGGAGGCATCTATAATGTTCTGTCTGTGTTAGAAAATGAAATCCATTCCTAAATGAAGCCGGTGTGGTATAGTGGTTAGAGTGTTGGACTAGGACCTGGGAGACTCAGATTTGAATCCCTGCTCATCTATGGAGCCCACTGAGTGACCTACGGCCAGTCCCACACTCTCAGCCTACAGAGTGGTTGTGAAGATAAGATGGGGAGCAGAAATATGTACACCACCTTGAGCTCCTTGGAGGAAAAGTGGTGGGATACAAATGTTAAGTAAAGAAATCAACATTTTAACTGCTGTGGGGCTCACCCAACATACCACAGGTTTGTGACATTCTACTCATCCTGCAAAGCAAGTAATCCAGACTAAAGAAGCTTCTGTCTTAGTCGACAATGCTCCCTAGCATCTTTAAGGAAGAACATCTTTAAGGAAGTTCTTTCAGGGCTAGTTTCAGACAGGAGGCCATTTTGGCTGCACCTTGAGATGCTCAAATTGTTTAATTCAGTTTTTGAATATTTGTCTCTGTTTTTAATTGGATTGTAATTTGGTATTGTGACAATGTGGCTTTTATTGGATTTGTATTAAAATTAATAAAATTATTATTAAAAAAAGAGATGCTGGGAGTGGAGTCTGGGACCTTCTTCAGGCAAAGCAGATGTTCTACCACCGAGCTGTGACTCTTCATATGTCCCTGTGTGTGCCACTCAAACTGCTGGCTAGTTGCATTCTCTTTGTGATAACTCAGCTCTAACTTAGTCAAAGATTCTTTTGATTCCTTAGTTCATCAATGCCTACAGTTTGTTGGTTTTCAAATATTTGTACCCAATGCAAATCCTCCTCAGAGTAGAGCCAGTGAAGTCAATAGATATGGCTAACAAAGGTTCATTCATTTCATTGTGTCTATTCTAAGTCGAATGCATTTAGATGCAACCCAAAGACACCTAATTTAGAAACTAGGTTATCCCCATGCATCTTGAATAATCAACGTTCAAACCTCCCACAAATACAATCAATAGAGCAGGTGTTATCTCCAGACTTACCTCAAATGCCAACTGGAAAAGCTGCAGTAGCGAAGATCAGAAGTGTATGTCTGGATCCTTGGAGGGTGAGACCTTTTATACGGTCCCCTTGCCTTACTTCTGGGAATGAAATCCCTCTCTTGAGCAAGTGTGAGCAATATCATCCTTCAAGCCATGAGCAACTCTTCGATGGATGGGCCCCACCCCTTGGAAAAGTGTCACCAGGAAATAATGGGATCACTTTTGTAATACTGCAGACACCTGACCATGTTCTGGGGCTGATTCTGTGCTGTGTAACGTAATTAATTGCCTTTGTTGGAAACCTGCAGATCAACAAACATTGGGCAACTTTTGGGAGAAAGAAAGGCAGCGTCCAGTAGGACAACCCTTTTGAACAATGTCTTTCTGGATGCCTTTAAGACACATCATGGGGAAGGTGATTCCATCCAACGTTTCCACACACCTTCCATTTTAGAACTATGTGTGACTAAACCATTTGGCTACAACCCCTAGCAGGCCCACAGGCCTAAATCTAGAGTGTGGGTGCTAGAGTCTTTGATGGTCCAGGAAATTGTAAAACCATGGAATATGGACCCTCCTGCTGTCGGAATTAGGCAGCTGTGAAGGTACAGTAGTGCGGAGGGACTGTGTGTAAGAGTCAACAAAGGGATTTAACTTACCATTTTTATCTCTGCTTTATTGTTTATATCAGGGGTTGTCAACCTAGTCCCTACCACCCACTAGTGGGCATTTCAGGACTGTTGGTGGGCAGTAGGGGGTTCTATGGCACAAGCTGAATCCTCCCTCCACCGAGAACTGGGGGGTAGTAAGGAAATTTTACTATCAAGAAAGATGCATTAGTGGGTGGTAGGTATAAATAGGTTGACTACCACTGGTGTATATGCTGAAATGGTGTATTTTAACTTACACAGTATGTTGTGTAGCAACACACTATGATGCCATTGGGATGATGGGCAGTTAAGAAATGTAATAAATAATTGAGAGTAATTAATGAGCAATATGAGCCGGGGGGCAGCCCCTTGTACATTTAGAGCAATATATTGCCATTTTAAACAGCCATGGCTTTCCCCCAAAGAATTCTGGGAACTGTGGTTTGTTAAAGGTGCTGAGAGTTGTTAGGAGACACCTATTCCCCTCACAGAGCTACTATTAACAGAGTGGTTTAACAATCAATCCCTCTTCTCAGGGAACCTGGACCTTTATACAGAAAGGCTCTCAGACTGATGGGTCAGTGTGTCTGGCTATTAACAATAAGGTTGGTGGTTCAAGTCCATCCAGGGATGGCTGTGAGATTCCTGCGTTGTAGAGGGTTGGACTAGATGACCCCCCAGGTCCATTCCAACTCTACAATTGTATGTTCAAGCACGAGTTCTTTAATTTACAGGGTTGCATCCCACTAAAGCTACATTCACATTTGCTAAGGATGTTGGGAATTGTAGCTCAGTGAGGGGGAAAATTCAGTTGCTATGAATCCTTGGGGGAAGGCACGTGCTTTAATAGGGTTGCCATTAGCAGGATTTGGCTCCCCTCCCCTAAAAAAAGGTCAACAATTTGTTTGTGTTTGGATTTTCACTTCTTGAAATATGGCAACCCAAGCTTTAAAAATATGTTGGATGAGCTTTCAGTGTATGGTGATCATTCCTTTATTTCCCTACAATTGACTATGGGGGAAGAGAGAGGGAGGGAGGGAGAGGGAGAACAAGCTTTTGGCACAAGTGGGTGGCATTTGCAAATTCTACTTTGGGACTATTCTCCATTCTTCTCCAAACGATGACTTTTAAGAATCCAGTAAGAAGACCCTGAAAAGGATTGTTCTGTTGGACCACACCTTTCATTATCCCGCCAGATTGATCAATGTGTGTGATTGCTGATACATAGGAATTCTAAGGGCTATTACATTACGCAGTGCAGAATCAGACCCTGATTTGTCATGAGTTGCACGCTGCATTGCAAAAGTAATCTCATTATGTTCCGGTGATACCTTTTCCCTGGGGTGGGGCCAATCCAGTAACACATACAAATCATCGCATGAAAGTCCAGCTTTGCTCACTCTTGCCCAAGAGAGGAATTTCATTTCCGGAAGGCAGGTGAGGGACCGTATAAAACGTATCTCACCTCAAGGATCCAGACAAGACTCCAGTGATCATATCATAAGGACTCCAGTTTACATTTTCAGTAAGTTTGGGGATTCTACCTGTTCTGTGGATAGAATTGGAGGGCAGGGGTCGGAACTGATCTTCTGAAATTGATGCATGGGGTGATTTATGTCAAGGGAAGCCATCTTGGTGTCCCTCAGAGGACAATGGACAACAACTCCCATCATTCCTGTTCATTAGATGAGCCAGCTGGGACTGATGGGAGTTGTAGTCCAATGTTCCAGAAAGCACTACTTCGTCCATCCTTGGAGCTGTGAACGTTGTGAACCTAAGCCAAGGTTAGCCAAGGTGGTATCTTCTAGATGTTTCAGACTACAAATTCCACCAGCCCCAGATAGCATAGCCACTAGTCCAGGAAGATGAGAGTCTATAACAGCTAGAGGATATTTTTCAAACTGTGTTTTTGTTGAACCTTCTTGTGAGATATTTTTTTTCTAGTTCACTTGAACAATGTTCCTTTCCTCCCAAGGTCTCCATACTATTTCTTGGAATTCTGTTGAGTATCATAAGGCCCTGGTTTTTGTTTCTTTAGCTTTACTTATTTTAACAATTTTTATGCTTCTTAATTACAATCATCTCCTTAGGTGATTATTGCCCAAAATGTCTAGAAGGTTTGAGAAGCCACCCTAATCTACTTAAAATAGACATCTGCATTAGACCTTTTCTCCACAGGACTCCAGATCTGACCAATATCAAAATGTGCTCCATTTAGGGATGGATTTCATTTTGTAAGACAGACAGAAGATGATAGGTGCCATATAAGAAAGGCTGCTATATAATACGCTGCTTAGAGTGAAGGAATAAGAAAGGTATGCTCCTGCTGGACCTTCTCTGAAAGGTTGTCTCTTCATTTCCCACAGGACTCCAGATTTGACTGATATCAAGATGTGCTCCCGCAACGATAGAGGATGCCACAACAAACCACAGGACTCCTGCCACAACAAACCACAGGACTCCTGCCACAGGGGTGGAAGTTCCTGCCATGAGGACAGAGGCTGCCAACAACAACCTCCTGTGGTCATCCCAGCTCCATGCATTCCTCCCGTGGTCATCCCAGCTCAATGCCCCAAACAACCTCCCGTGGTTGTCCCACCTCCATGCATCCCTCCCGTGGTCATCCCACCCCCTTGCCAGCAGCAGACGAAGCAAACCCCCCAGTGGCCGCAGCAGCAGAAGTAGAGAACATGAGACTCCTGAGGAAGATGTGTTTGTTGGCTGAAGGGTCACCATCTTCTATTCTGAGTCATCATTGGCTAAAAGAAGCGGATGAAGGATGGGGGATAGCTTATTGAATGCTTTTCTCTCTACATAAAATTGTTTCAAATATTTTCTCTGTCTAGCACTGAAATTCCAGTGTCTTTTCTCCACCCAGAAACATAATTTGGGGAGGAAAGTTAACTGTTTTCTGTTTTGGCCTCTGTTTGGGCAACAGTAATAATTAAAATCATACACAAAAATAAGACATGGTGCACTGTTTTCTTTGTATATCTGTAGCCTAAAGGGCAGGCCTGTTGAGAACCTTGAACTCTTATTTGTTTTGAAGAGAAAGTCAGGTTTCCAGTCCGTAAAGTCATTAGGTGTTTGGTGATCAAAGGGCAAGATTGAAGGAAGGAAGTAAAAGAAACCTCAATGAACGTCTTCTTCCTTAAACAAAAGCAATCTTCTTTGATTGGTACGGAGATACCATTACCTTTTACTGACCTTGCAATGCCATGTATAAAATATTAACTGTTTGCTGCAGTTATCTTGCATACTTACATTTCACATGCATTTTCTGGGCACATTGGAGTTCCTTTTTACAACTGGGGTTGTGAGGGTTGAATTTGGGGTAATAGGAAAAAAAAAATATGCCAAGGGGATTTAACTGGCTGCACCAGTCCTAACCAGCTGCTGCAGCTGTAGACACAGCTGTTGGTGGAAGGAATAAGGTGCTTCAGAATAACAAAGGCATCAAAAAGGTGAAAATAGGCTTCATCAAAATTCAGGCTCAGGAGTTGGAGGGGAGATGGTCTGGTTGTGTCACATGAGGTTCCAGGATTTGCAGAAGAGCATGTGTGTGTCACTTCATCACATGAGATTCCTGGCAAATGTGCCAAAGCCTGTATCAATGCAGGTTGGGTGTGGACGTTGCCAGGCAGTCCTTTTTGGCACACCCGAAAGTGCGTGGGCCATGGAAAAAGCATGCCACTGTGCTGAGGCTTGGAGCCAGGGTGGGGTAGGAAGGGAAGCAAGAAGAAACTGCGAACCCCTCCCTCTCGCTCAATACTAGAAATCCAGGCGGCTGGGTGTCAGGAGATCCAGAGCAGACAAAATTATATATAGTTCTGATTCAAGGCCTTTGAGCAATGGTTGATGTCTCACCGATCATTCGATATCTCATCTTAGCTATCAATACTATCAGTCGAGGTGTTTAGTTACAGCATCAGTTTTAATTTTTATGTTATGCAAAAACTAGTCATTAAGGCTACAGTCTTATGCCTACTTACTAAAGTCTAACCCAGTTCACCAGAGTCCGCCGCTCTTAACCACTACACCACACTGGCTCCCAAAGTGGGTGGCACTGCTTTGGGGGGGGGACGGAGGTTTTTTATTATTTTTATCCCCCCCCCATTCTTTATAATCACACTTTCATCCAGGGACGTCGAATAACTTACAGAAAAACCATTCAGTCAAAAATCTAACAATACCATGCATCAAAATCCTCCTCCTATTTGTTATGCATAACAGTATATACTTTTGCCCCTACTCATTTATCCTAATTTTTTCCCCTTCCTCCCTCCCCTTTAACTCCCCCCTCCCCAAATTGTTCTCTCTTCAAATCTTTAAGAATATGCACAGATTATTCATTCTAATTCAGATGGTTTGGTTGGCTTCCCCCCGTGCTATCCAATTCCTATAACTTGTCCATTTATTCAAAATCTTTTGACATTTGTTTTCCCATGTATCTTCTGTTATTACCTGTTCAAATATATCAGATTGTATGTATGCAAAAAACTGGAGGTGTTAATGACTGAAAGGCTGGCATCACTTTATCAAGTTAATCATTTTCTTCTGAATTAATTAAACTAAATAGTTTTCAGTGTGCAATTAATTGCTACTGTTTTGAATTTTATTTTGTTATTTTCTTCCTTCTGGTCATACAACCTGCTGTTTTGAATAATACTTTTCAGAGTAGGGTAAAGGGGCACGAGGGATTAGTTTGTGGAACCAAAGGGATGGTGGCTCTGAAACGTTTGGGAACCCCTGTCTCAGAGGAAAGGTGTATGATAGAGGAGAATGAAATTATGAGCTGTGTGGAGACAGTGAATAGGTTTCCCTCTCTTTCTCATAGTTCTGGAACTCAAGAACATCCAATGAGGCTGAATTTTGGTAGATTCGGGACAAACTGATGGTGTGGAGAACGTGGATCCACTTTCACAATCACAGAACCCATTGGGGCTATCCATCAAATCTGAACGAATCTGGAATATTCAGGACAGACAAAAAAGAAAGCTCTTCTGCATACAGAGTATAGTAGTGACAGTCACCCACTTGGACAGCTTTCAAAGAGGATTCCAAAAATTCAGGGACTAAAAGGTATGACTGCATGACACGGGCCTTTAGGCAATGGTGTTGAGCAGATAATTTTCCTGCTACTGAATGTCAGGAAGCTGTCAGCAGCTCCCGGCCAGTTGCCCAGGAAACTATTAAGACAAGGAAAAGTTTCTTACTGCCCTTTTTTATTTCAGACTTTTCAGAGAGAGGCTATATGATACGATAATCTTTATTGTCATTGTCCCATACAGAGCAACGAAATTGAAAAAAATCTACATCAGACATTCAAAAGCCCACAAGCCTGTTATCCCAGCCTGCTTAGCCCTCTAAAACCTCTGATACCCCATAATTAAATACAATATACTCCCATAGAGACTACCCTTACACTGCGTTTAAAACCAAAATCGCATTTGGATAGAAACTGTTTCTCAGGCGGCTATTCCTAGTCTTTATAACCCTGTACCTTGTTCCAGAAGGCAGAAGCTGAAAGAGATCATTTCCGGGGTGCGCACTATCCTGCACTATGCAGCTTTCTTATGACACCTGGAAGCATAGATTTGATCCAAGGTGGGAAGAGTGCACCCAATTATTCTCTCTGCAGTCTTTACAACACTGGGCAGCATTGTTTTTTCCCTTACCATGCAGCTCCCAAACCACACACACAGACCATAAGTTAATACACTCTCTCTCTTTTTTTAAAAAAAATAATTTTTATTAAATTTCATATTTCCAAATTAAACACATCAAATCAATTAGTCCAAATTATAACAATACACATCATATAATCCAATTGTTTTCCAAATTGTAAATTTTTGTGGGGGGTACCCATGCTTCTTGATTGGCAGGAGTCCAATCCTCGAATATTTGTTCTGCTTCCATATTAAGAATGATGTTTCCAGTCTCCTCTTCTCAATACTTGTCATTACTCATTTTCCTTTCCATTTTCCTCCGATATGCTCTGCAAGTGGGTTGAAAAAGACAGTCTTATTTGTATTTCTGTGTGGGCTTTGTGCTGCTCTCTCGTAAATCACTCTCCTCCAACAGTCCTTTCCGCTCGAGCAAGCAATCGCCATCTTGTCATTCTGATGAAATACAGTCTAGAAACTCGCTCTTTGGCTTTTCCGACCTGTTGCATCGTAAATTAGTCTTTTTGCAGGAGGGCTGTCCCTTCCAGTTCGCAATCTCCTCGAAAATAATATATCTTCGGCTCGCCCTCCCCAAGACCAACTCCAACAACACAGGTCTCTTATCAAGCTTCCATCCTTACTGCGTCACAAGAGAGAGCCCTTCTTCTTTCCAAATCCTTCACAGAGTAAAACCTTTAAGTTCATAATTATTCCCACACAAATCATTTTTAGTCCCATTTGCAATTTATTTCTGTGACAGATCTTCAGAGGGAGGGTTATTAATAATCACATAGAGCAAAAGAAATAAAAAGTCATCCCCCCCCTTAGTTCCGGCATTCCAATCCACATACCATATTTGTAGTACTTTGATGTAATCTTCCTTCTCAGTCCGTCTCAGTCTTCTTCCTTTCAGTGGTAAAATCGTTAGCAGATAAAAACCTCCTGCCTCTCTTGAAGCATGTGCGTTATCTTTCCCAATTTTTTTTCCTTTTAAGTAACGCAACTAGTTTCGCTCCTGGAAGCAGCTTCAGAGGAGTTCCGAGGCCCGCCGAGGGTTGTGCACCCAGTGCCTCACCCCCTCCTTCTTCTGAACTCGGGGGTGATTTATGGCAACAGTGGGTGAAAACAGCATCTCTCCCCCCTGGAGAGATGAAGGGAGACTGATATACTCCCCATAATCAGCCTCTAATTACCTCATGCGAGCTGGATAGATGTTAATATCCGCCATCTTCCAAGGCGCCCCCTAGCGGCCCCCCTAAGTTAATACACTCTCAACAGTACAATGGTAAAACGCCATCAACAGGTCCTTTGAGAGAACCTAGCCTCTTGGATAATGGCTCTGTCCTGAGTGAATCTCCACCCCCCGTCTCTCCCACTTCCTTGTCACTTCTATGGGTGCTGCTAAGTGCCCTCTGTCTTTGAGCTCTTTGCTCTCCTACTTTTAAGGCTCGCCAGGTTCTGGGAGATGGACGGTCTGGAATGCTTTCTAATGACAATGTGTCAGCTGGGTGTTGTTCTGGTTGTCCCATGATTTCCCAGTTTTCCCCTCATCTGCCTCTGAGCTGCGACCTCCCTCAAACGCCTGTTGAAAAGCTATATTGTCTTCCTTTTCCTCCCTGGAAGGGTCCAGATGGGGAGGCAGTCTCCACCATTCCTCCTCTGTCCAGTGCCTGAGACTGAATGAGGTTGTTTTGACCTAGGGAACAGGGAGATCGGCCAAGTGTGGATTAGTTTCACATGTCTCCCTTCAGAAGTCCATTCTGTTTCCTCATTCATTTGCATTTTTGTTAAAAAAGAAGTAAATATTTGTTTTGTTTTATTTCTTTGGGAATATATATGGCTCAGTCAAAGAGCTATCTCTTGAGCATCTCCAGGTCAAACTAGGTCTTCCTTATGAAATAAAAAAATTAAGGTCTTATATATCTAATAAATGTTCATAAATGTACTAGTCTAGCACGTACATAGATATGGGGACCACATGTCTGGAGCAGCACAGGAAGACTGTCCTGAAATCATTTTGACTCCCAAACTGACCAAATGTTTGTTCTGCAAGGAGGGAGGGGGTGAGGGTACCTTCCCATTGTCTCGGGAATTAAGAAATCACCATCTCAAAGGAATAGCCAGACTACCAGGAAAGCCATTATCAGATAACCTGGCAGACAGAAAAAACAACAACATTCAAATTTCTGTTGTAGACCACCTTTTCTGTGATGTATGTATGATGTATGGAGGGGTAGTCTCCAGGGCAGGGAATTTAAAATGTCTATATAAGGGCAGGCACACCTTGGTTCTGGGTCCTCCTCCTTTCCTGCATGTGAGGGGAGCATCTTGTTGCAACAGTTCAATAAAGATCAGGCTTTGCGAGTTGCTTTGCTTCTCAATATTCCCTGGCTGGCCTCTGGCCTCTCCGACCGATGGAGAACCTACAAAGGACTCTCTAAGGGCTCTTGTGTTCCCCATAAGGGAATAAGGGCAGATTTTTGTTTATTACACTTACATGCTTGTGCTTGACTGAAGGGAAGGCAGAGAAGGGTTTGTGGGTGAAATGAGCCTATGGTGCAAAGATAACACAGGATAGGCAAATCAATACCATACATTAAAAGTACGTTCAATGGTCATTTAAAGCACCTGACTTCCCCTAAAGAATCATGGTGACTGTAGCTTGATTCTTTAGGCAAAGCCATGTGCTTTAAATAGGCTGTTCCTTTTTTTTCTTTTTCTTTTTTTTTTGGAACAGAGTCCATGTTGTGATGCAACAGGCGCCCTCTAGCGGTACTTTCCAGATTGTTGTTTTGAGGAACATTTCCAGCTGCAGGAAAAGGTTTCTGAGGACTGGAATCATGCTCTGTTTTCAGGAAACGAATTGTAGCTCAGTGATCGATCCAGTGCCAGATTTACATATAGACTAAACAAGCTATAGGTTAGGGCCCCACTTTCTTGGGGGGGGGGGCCCAAAAAATTTAAAGGGAAAAAACACCACAATGTACATTTCCAAAATATAAGATAAAAAACAAATAAAATATAACCTACATACACAACAGTGTTTTGTGTTGTGTAGGATCCTATGATGTAAGTCATGGGCCCCGCCTGCTAGCCTGCTCCCTAAAATATCACTGGTTTGCTATTTCATGTTATAGCAAGTTTCTAGAGACTAGATTATGAGTCTTTGTAAATTGTGTTTCTAAAGGAACTTTTGTTATTGCCAAATGTGCCAATGTGTTTGCATTGTTAAGTTTCTTATGAATAAAAAAAATCATTTTAAGTTAGAGCTTAATAATTATTTCACTATTAATACACCTCTTCTTAATTGTATTTCACTTTTAATATACTTCTTCTTGATTGTATTTCAGTTCAACAATTACTAGGCTAAAATACATATTTTGTTATGTGCAAATGGCTTTATATACCCTATTAGGTCCATAAATTACCATATGGCATATATGCAACACAAGAAACAGTGACAATTTGTGGCTGACAAAGGACAGCTGCACATATAAAGGGCCCCATTACCTTCAGCAGCTTAGGGTCTCATCAAACCTAAATCTGGCCCTGGGTAGAGCTCCTTGCATGAAGATAGTCCCTACTTCCAACTGAAGTATCTCCAGGTGGGACGGGGAATGCCCCGTCTGAAACTCTGGAGAGCTGCTGTCAGGCATTGTAGGCAACACTGAGCTTGATGTTCTAGTGGCCTGACTCTGTATAAGGCAGATTCCGATGTTCCTAGAACTGTCAGGGTAAAGGATAGATAGGAAGATGATGCATCCAATCAAAGAACTGTAGAGTTGAAAGGGACCCAGACAGATCTATCCTCATTACCAAGTAACAATTCTCTGTTTATGCTCATGAGGAGCTTTGCTGGATGTTGTGACTAACTGATCACGGGTCTCCTCTCCCCTGAGCATTTAGCATGTTCCTCCAAACCTGGAAAGAAGAAGTTCCTAAGTCTTCCTCCAGCTGCTTTAGTTTCATTGGCCAATTGCCTCTGGCTTCTGGGATGTTCCAACTTCAACATCAACAGGTGAGGTTAAACATGACCCACATAAGCCTGTGGCTTCCTGGCACCTCACCACAGAGTCCCTGAGTGGAACATCCAAATCCAAGAACAGTTTGACCTAAAGCTGGATGAATCATTCATTCCAAACATGGCAAGTCCGCAGGAACATTCCATTCCTGATCCCAACATGCCTCCTGCTGCCAAATAATATCTCTCTCTCTCTCTCTCTCTCTCTCTCTCTCTCTCTCTCTCTCTCTCTCTCACACACACACACACACACACACCTTGACTGGTGGAGGTTGTTCCTTCTTTTTGGCCACTAGAGGGAGAAGGAGACAATGAAACTTGAAGAACAGTTCCAACATATAAGAGTGGCACACCAAATTACTCTATGTCTCTTGGAAATAAATCGCTCCATCACAGTTAACATAGTTTATTATTCTTTTGTTTATTCATTCAATCATTAAATTCATATAACGCTTTTCATCTGAAGAACACAGGGCAGTTCCCATCATCTAATGGCCTAATGACACAAAAAGACCTCTGCTGGGTCAAGCCAAGGGTCTATCTAGTCCTGTATTCTATACCCTCCAACATTCCTCAGATGAAAATAGGGACATTTCTCCCTCCCCCCAATTGACTCTCCTCAACTCACCATTTTCTTCTGTGTGCCCCCCCCCCGACAGAGCATTTCCTGTCAGAAGAAGTGCCGACACTGCTTCACAAACAGGACATAGGACACATGCCCTCCACAATTCTGAGGAAAACCACTAAATCCCAATTTTATTATATTTTATTCCAGGCATAGGCAAACTCCGGCCCTCCAGGTGTTTTGGAACTACAATTCCCATCATCCCTAGCTAACAGGACCAGTTTGAAATCACAAAAAATGGTGAGCACCCTCTAAACACCCTCTCTGCAGCTCTCTCTTCAATCCATAACAAAAATACTGTATCCAAAAATATTCACAACCAGAATTGAAACTCTGGGGTTGGCAGGAGGCTGGAGGATGTGCAGGATAGCAGCTGCTGCTGCTGCAGCACCACCTCACACATCAGCTGCTAGGCGGGGAGGCAAAGCAGCCTAAACAAAGCCCCGCTGCACCTCAGGTCTCTTTGGGGCTTCCTTTGCCCTCACTGACATACTCTTTGGGCTCTGCAGAGGGTCTCCTCATGAACCACAAGGACTCTCCAGCTCGCTTCCACAATTTCTGGGTTTGAATTCAATTATTTAGTTATTATTTTATTATTTCCTGGTGCCACATGAATACACTGAGCGTGCTGCCTTTTCCTTCCCAGACGTGCTGCCTTTTCCTTCCCCCTGTGCTGTCTCCTAAGTTGCTGGGATTTCCCATAGCCTAGCTCTTTGCTCTTTCCCTTTCCTTTTCCCTCTCCTCTATCATGCATTCCTTCCTCTCTGATTGGAATGTGCTGGCTTTGATCTTCCAGCTGGTTGAGCATGTGTGGGTTTTTCCTTTGGACCTGCCCTGCCCAGACTCTTCTGGTCAACTCACCTCTAGAGCATGAGCAGAGCATAACAGAAGAACTTAAAGTAGTCTGCTGGATTAGGCCAATGACTCATCTAGTCCAGCATCCTGTTCTCACAGTTCCCCAGATCCCTCAAGAAGGAACCCTCAAGAAGGACTCCAGCACATCTGTGGTCCCTGAAGCTGAAGTATCACTGCTGGCTAAGTATTACTTGGCAAATGCAGAAGTATTACTGCTGGCTAAGCCAGGTGAGAGTGGCTATTGGTGCTCTAACCCTCTGCGAGTTAGGGACTTATCCTGCATGCAAAGACAGGCTCCGGCAGATGGACTGAAGGAGACCTATAATGGGTTCAGTGGTCAAGAAGGCTGTTTCTGCATGTGCTGTAGAGGGAAGTGAGGGGGAGGTGGAACTGGTCAATGTGGCAAGGTAGCCCATCTAGGAGAAGGAAAACTCTCATCCTAAACCTCCACTGCCTTCTGGGATATCTTCAGGAGAAGAAAAGGCTAAGGAGTAAAACCTATACAAATCCAGACTGGAGTCCCTTAGATGATAGGATGGGGCCTAGTATGCCTCCTTCTAGCAGCCAAGCTGGTGCCAAACATAAGTCTCTGCTTTCCTTTGGACCACATCAGTGAGGCAGACAGGGGAGTCTTGTCATCTGGGCAGCCTGAGACCTCAATATGCACTGCCCTGGCTTGCGAGCCAGGGAGGTCGCTTTGGTGCTGCTAGCACAGCGGATTAACTTCACCCAGGAGGCGCACTCTCAAGACACATGGATGCCAACTGCCCCTTAGTGTGGAGGTACAGCACAGTCATCATAGCTAGCAACTATTGGTAGCTTTCTCCTCCACAAATTTTTTCCATGAATTTTAAAGCCATCCAGGTTCTTGGCCATTTTTGCCTTCTGTTCCAGATTTTAACTGTGCTGCCCTGAATATTGCAACATTCATCTTTATTGAATGTCCATGAGTTCTAGTGCTGTGGGGGGGGGGGGCTTTTTTCTAACTGCTGCACCAGCCAGCTGCTCCTGACAGTGATATTATTACTGCATTGTGGGAGGTTGTTTTTTTTTAAAAAAAAAACTTTGGTTGGGATAATGTTTGGACTTCCTTAGCAGGAGGTGGTACACAAATTTAATGAAGCTGAACTTAAAAGAGGCATGTGCCAAACGGATTATGACAATGGAATTCAGGTGGCAAAAAAAGACATCATAGATGTGTTGATTTTGAGATAAGCTTTATTCTCTCCCATGCATTAAGGGAGATTGAAACAAGGAAATCGGCAGCAGTGGGTGGATAAGGAAACACCCATCCACCACAAACACACACACACACACACACACACACACACACACATTCATAAATTACATTGAAGAATGAGCCACACATTGAACATTAAATGCTATTGAAGAATGAAAGTGCAAAGCAACATGCAGAAGTGTCCTGGGTTTAACATGCCGTTGACAGGATGCTGATGCGAGGTAGCAAATTTAGCTTTTCTTGGGTTGCTTGGCAAATGCTGCATTTTACTTGATGCTTGGCAATGGGCAGACCTGCTTTGTTTGCCCAATGCATGGTGGGACGACAATGGGGCACTTGGTCTGTGAGGATCCACCACCAGATCCGCCGCTGCTGCAACAGACAGCTCCGCCACTGCCGCTGCTGCAGCACACAGCTCCGCCACTGCCACTGCTGCAGCAGACAGCTCCGCCACTGCCACCACCACTGCTTCCACCAGGTACAACAATGGTTTTCCCACTGCCACCACATCCTCCACTGGATCCTCCTCCAATCACCTTAACCCCACCTGAGCTTCCACCACCGGATGAGCTACAACAAACGGCGCCACCGCTGCCACTGCCGCCGGACGAGCTGCAACACACTGCACCACCACTGCCGCAGCTAGCTCCACAGCAAACCCCTCCAGATCCTCCGCCAACAACCATTGGGATCTTTTGCTGGCCATATCCATATCCACCTCCATATCCACCACCCATTCCACCTCCAACGCAACAGCCAGAAGACTGGCCACTGCCGCCAGATGATCCACAGCACACTGCGCCACCGCTACTGGCTCCGCAGCAAACCCCTCCAGATCCTCCGCCAACAACCATTGGGATCTTTTGCTGGCCACCTCCATATCCACCTCCGCTTGGTATAATGATGACTCCGCCGGACTGTCCGCCATATCCTCCTCTGCCGCAGCCTCCGCCACCACCTCCAGAGCAGCAGCAGCAGCCGCCCCCTGAACCGCCGCAGCAGCAACAGCTGCCCCCGCTTTGTTTTTGCTGGCTCATCTTTTGGCTTTCGTGTGGTGCGTTAGACCTGGAAAGTGGACAAAGCATAGTTAATGCACACTGCTGGCTGCAATGCTTGTTTCTCAAAGCGCCTCATTCTCATGGTGATCAACTTGTGCCCAGGATGCAGCACCAGAGAGTACAGGTGGCGATTGGCAGTGTGTTGGATCAAATGGTTGAATGCATGCATGTATACATAAATACACACACAGACACACCACCTTACTCCATATTTTCATCTGAGGAATGCTGGAGGGTAGGCCATTTGGTTAATGGTCACAAAGAGGACGCAGGTTGAACAAGGAGCCTGACCCAAGTGAAAACAGGAGGGGGGGGGGGAGAAAGCCATAAGCTGAAACTCAACATATGAAGAGACACTGCCCCCTACTGGGATTCAGCCAAGCAGCAGACCCCGCCACCTGCACTCGCGCTGTGCCTCAGCCGCAGCTCTGCTGCTATCCCTCTTGTTCCCCAACTAACTATAAAAGATTGTTTATTTCTTAGTGTGCCCTTCTTTCCCAGGGCCATTTTTCAAGCAGACCACTTCCCCTCCCTCATTCATGGATTCCATGCCTTGCCCCAGAATCCAAATTATTTTCCCCACCTCTTCTCAGGCTACTTGACAGTTCCCCCTACATGAAAGTCACTGTTGAAACAAAGGATTCTTACCATGAAGGATTCTTCCATTAGTTGATCCTGGCCCTGTGCTTTGAATTGGTGCAACCCAGTGACCAGTTGACCACCTCCAGAATCCCTAGTTTCAACTCTCTTGTTTTCTATACTTTCTGTCTTGAATCTGTTCCCTCAGTGCTACCTGGTTGGCTGCCAGCTACCAAGGCAAACCATATATCTGGTGTAGATATGGAGGACAGATAATATGAATGACATGGCTCCCCTCCCCTGCTAAGCAGGTCTGGCCCTGCAAAAAGGGCATGGATGTATAAGGCCTCTTCTGGGAATAATTCCTCAGTGAACCTTTGTCTGACAGATTTATCCCTTGATAATCATAAAGGATTAAAATGTCTCTTGGAACAGGTTAGGATGTCTCTTGGAACAGGTAAGGATGCAATCTCTGCCTTAGCTGCAGCTATCATTCAAGCACTGCTGTTTGGGAGGACACACCAATTCATTTGCTGCGACCTCAGCTGCTCAGGTGCCATCACCCACCCCCAAATACAATCTTCTGCATGTTTGTGGATACAGTAGCTACACTGCATGCCTGCATTTCACCTCCAAACCTTAGCAGCAAAAACATATACAGTGGTACCTCGGGTTACAGATGTTTCAGGTTACAGACTCCGCTAACCCAGAAATATTACTTCGGGTTAAGAACTTTGCTTCAGGATGAGAACAGAAATCATGCTCCAGCGGCATGGCAGCAGCAGGAGGCCCCATTAGCTAAAGTGGTGCTTCAGGTTAAGCACAGTTTCAGGTTAAGAATGGGCCTCCGGAATGAATTAAGTTCTTAACCCGAGGTACCACTGTACCCAGAAACAAATCTGGGCTCCTTTGTGCCCTAGGTATGGAGCTGTATTGGCGCCCTTATGAAAAGAGAAAACCATGTTGTCATCATAAATGACTCTCAAATGGGACATTTAACAGAACAAGCCTAGAAATGACTACTCAAAGGCAAACCTCACAGAGTTCAATGGGGCTTACTCCCAGGAAACTGGGTACACAGGACTGCAGCCTAAATCTGGCAAGCCAGAGACAGAACTTCTGGCCATTTTTCAACTGCCTCTTTGTTACCTTTGACAAGATGCCAGCGGACAGGCACTAAATTTGAGATTCCACACTTTTCTCAGAAGAACGTCCCACTTAAATCTACGGTTCCTTTCTCACTGGCAAACTTGCAACGGTGTGTGTGTACTGGAAATTGGCCGAAGCGGGAAAGAAACAAGGTAAAGCGACTCAGCTATGGTAAATTAAGAGGCTCTCCCGACATTTCTCAGCCAGCACATCAACTGAAAGGCTGCTCTCAAGGCAAGCAGGGAGAGAGGAGTGTGGGAAAAGCAGGCATTCTAGGATGTATGGCCCTGTAATGGAAAGCCACACTGCACAAGCTAACCACCAGCTTTGCCAGCCAACTGGGACTCCACAAGCTTCCTTCAATGGCCTGTGCAAGCAGCCAGATTCGTCCGCCGAAGCGCCAACGGAGGCGAAATTTTGCGCACCCACAGTCTGGGCCCTGGGTGGGGGCAACGTAGCCAACCACTAGGTATTTCCCTGCCTGGACTAGAGAACAAAAGAAGAACTCTCAACAGATTCTCCTGTTCCTCATTTAAATCTAGAAGGGTGACCCTCTCCCTCTATTGATTTTAAGGAAATCTATACAGTATCAAGAATCCAGATCAACCCTTTGCACCACGATCCTACAAAATGAATAGTATATTGGTTAAAGCTGCAGATGGTTCTGTGCATTAAAGAGAAGGAAGATTATCAAGGATCTAAGCCTTGAACTTACCTCGTTGGACAAATGTGGCAGAATGAAGGAAACGTCGCAATGGATTCGAATGATGAGCTTGCAGACCAGAGCTCCTCTTTATACCCATTTTCTGGCCGCTCCTATGGGAAGTGAGGCACCCCAGGAATGGTGAGTGACACAGCTAGAATCTCCCTTAACAATCGGCCTTGTCAATCCCAAGATGTCAGACACGTCATAGGAGATCCATATCTCTCTTTTGTATCACTCGCTATTTTTATGGGACGTAAACAGCTTAATGAAGGTGCTACACCTAATGAGTAAGTTCCTGCTTTGTAGCGGTGCCTCACATATTTGTGGGGGCTCTTGATGGGTGACATATGCAAGGACTGGTTTTCTTTAGAAGAGAGCGTGGCTTCCGACAGGTTTAGGCAAATCAGGCAAATTAGGCAAATTACCAAGGTGGTTTATTTTCCTCACCAGAATTCAGTTCTGGCACCTCTCAGGTGGGTGCCAATGCTATTCTAAGAGAATGAGGGTGGTATTTGTGGTGAGTTCCAGCACCTCTTTTTTATAGAAAAAAAAAGCACTGGTTATTACAGTGGTACCTCGGGTTACATACGCTTCAGGTTACATACGCTTCAGGTTACAGACTCCGCTAACCCAGAAATAGCACTTCAGGTTAAGAACTTTGCTTCAGGATGAGAACAGAAATCGGGCTCCGGCGGTGCGGCAGCAGCAGGAGGCCCCTTTAGCTAAAATGGTGCTTCAGGTTAAGAACAGTTTCAGGTTAAGAACGGACCTCCAGAACGAATTAAGTACTTAACCCGAGGTACCACTGTACCACACTTATTTTTCCAAAAGTTAAGAGACAGCAGTAGTGTGATATTTAGAATGTCGGACTAGGACCTGGGAGACCAGAGTTGAAATCTTCACAAAACTCTGAAGCTCAGTAAATGTGGCCTTGGGCCAGTCCAGTGGCGTAGCATGGGTTGTCAGCACCCGGGGCAAGGCAAGTAATTTGCACCCCCTAACCACTGGATTTGCGCCCCCTAACCCGTGGATTTGCCCTAACCCCAGATGTTGCGCCTGGTGCGGCCGCCCCCCCCTGCACCCCCCACGCTACGCCACTGGGCCAGTCACCACCTCGCAGCCTAGGCTACCTCACAGGGCTGTTGAGGGGATGGAATGAGGAGGGTTAGGACCTTGTAGGCCACCTTGAGCTCCTTAGAGAAAAAGTAGAGATATAGATGTAACCAACTAATCAATCAAATCTCTCTCCTAATTTCTATGCTAATCTGCATTAAGAAAGAAAAAAGAGCAAGTAGATTTGCTGTTAACCACGTTAGGTTGTACCCTAGTAGATTTTGCTCTTTCTACATGCCTACACCTGTTGTGTGAAAGAGTGTACACTTGTTAATTTGTATGGCTCAGCAACTGTGTACACAGATACATTGCTTGTGCACTAATTAAATGTTGCATATATGTGTGGAGACCAACTGTTTGTGCAGACAACCCTAATATCCTCAAAAAGACATAGCAGGTCAAGCTACTTCTAATATAGTATGAATCTGAAGTGGGATAATAAGAAATGGACACGTACAATTTAACTGGGTATTATTAGAACTGTGCCAGTCCCAGTTATGACGTGGAGCCTGATTGAGCCTCCAGTGGCCCCAGTCTGAACCAGGATGATCTGGGGCTGACCAGATCCAGATCCCAAAGCTGAACCAAACTGGGAGGGGGGTCTTACACAGTTTTAATTAGGGTTTGACTCCCTAATTAAGCATGTGAGGGTGGTGACACAGCCTGTTTCTTAGTCTCTGACTCTCCTGCTGTTTAACAGTCCTAAATCACTTCAGCTGGACATGATCTGACCCAGGCTGATGTGTGGTTTTCTCAACCTTCTCTGGCTGAATCTCAACTTGATCTAAACCGGTCCAATTCAGTTCGAGATCTGGGATCACAGCCACGCATTAATGCCTTTGAATAACAGTTGCTCAAAATCACAGGAGGGGAGAGTGCTATTGCACTCATGTCAATCTTCCACAAAACAAAAAGAGAACATGGTAAGAGGATAGGACATTGAGTTATTGCTTACATAATTCACATTGTCATCGAAAATATATGTATTGTGCTCATTGCATGTCCCCCAAGCATATTTTCCAAAGATTAATGAGATACGTAGAAAGTTAATTTGGGATAATGGTCCACTTCCTTTTGATTTGAGAGAGCGCAGCTGCCAATAACAGAAGGAGGTTATTCCAGACATTGCTTTATATTTTATTAGTTTAGCCAGTGTGGTGTAGTGGTTGGAGTGTTGGAGTAGGACCTGGGAGACCAGGGTTCAAGTCCCCACTCAGTCATCAAACTCATCACTCGAAGGGTTGTTGTGATCATAAAATGGGGGTGGGGAGAACTACATACAACCTTGAGCTCTTGGGAGGAGAAGTGGGATGTAAAAGCTATACATAAATAAATGGAATAAAAAATATCCCACAAAGCATATAGAAATGATTGGCAAATGCTTTCTTTTATGACTGGCCCAGATTGGGTAACTTTAAAGATGGCTTACTTAACCCTCCCTCTTTGGTCCTTTGTTGGAACTTCACCACTTTCAATTTTAGCAACTAGAGAGATTTGGCATATCTCAGTAGCTACCATTTGAGCCACATGCTTACACTAAATTAATCCAGATTTGTAATTCTGGATTTGTAATCCAGAAAATGTAATCCAGATTTGAAGAGAGAGACAGCCTTTATGTGGAAGAAATGGGCTGAATATGAGATGCCTACATTAGATCTGCTGTTTAGATGAATTTTTTTGTCATTTACTGATTTGCAGGAATGACTGGCAAGTGCAAAATATAAATACAGTGGTACCTTGGTTTAAGAACAGCTTAGTTTATGAACAACTTGGTTTAAGAACGCTGCAAACTCGGAAGTAGATGTTTTGGTTTGTGAACTTTGCCTTGGAATAAGAACATGTTTCACTTCCTATTGAGTGTGTTCCCTTTGTAAATTGAGTCCCCCGCTGCTATGGGAAAGCACGCCTTGGTTGAAGAGCGCTTTGGTTGAAGAACGGACTTCCAGAACGGAATAAGTTCGTAAACCAAGATACCACTGTATCTCCAATTACCAATGTTTGCTGGGGTTTATTTATGGAACGTCTGCTTCAAGCACTTCACCACCTCCTACATTATGGAGGGAATTATTGGATCCTTACAGAAAGCTAAATCTACAGTTTTAAATGCTTTATGAGTCTTTTAAAGGTTTGTGTTCAAGAAAGAAAGGTGTGGAATAGGGAATTATAATGTGTCACGCAGCCTAAACAATGGAAAGTTGCTTTGGAATCTAAAGAATATGAAATATTTCCTAAGACTTGAGACGGAGTTTGATGCAGCAAAATTTAACATTATGAGCATATTAGACTCAAAAATGTTTGTATAGAAATCCACTGTCCAAAACAGATAAATGTTGGAGGTATTGACTTGTTGAGGAATATGATGTGGGGCTTGTTCACTGATATATTATTCTTTGTACTAATACTGTTGCCTAAATCAATTTTGTATTGGTGAAATCCATAGTGTTTGCAGGTGCTCATGTTCTTGTAAATGATATTCCTCTAGTAATGGCAGGACAACAAAAAGAAACAAAGAGATTTATACTTTGAATATAAATTCCCTTCCCAGATCTACAATCCCAGAGTTTCCTGTGAAGAAAGAAGAATTGTTAAATCACTCTGGAATCTGTAGCTCTGGGAGGGGAACTGAGTCTCCTAACAATTCTTAGCACCATTAATAAACTACAGTTCCCAGAATTATTGGAGGGGAGAGCCATGACTGTCTAAAGTGATATCATGCTGCTTTAGACAAATGGTGTCAATGTGGTCTAAGTCTCAGAGGTGGTGGCTCTCAAATCTTTTGCAGATTTTGGGATGCGGGTGGTGCTGTGGGTTAAACCACAGAGCCTAGGACTTGCCGATCAGAAGGTCGCGATTCAAATCTCTGCAACAGGGTGAGCTCCCGTTGCTCGGTCCCTGCTCCTGCCAACCTAGCAGTTCGAAAGCACGTCAAAGTACAAGTAGATAAACAGGTACCGCTCCGGCGGGAAGGTAAACGGCGTTTCCATGTACTGCTCTGGTTCGCCAGAAGTGGCTTAGTCATGCTGGCCACATAACCTGGAAACTGTATGCTTGCTCCCTCGGCCTGTAAAGCGAGATGAGCGCTGCAACCCCAGAGTTGGTCACGACTGGACCTAATGGTCAGGGGTCCCTTTACATTTTTAAGGCTGCTGATGCCCACCTCTTGTCTGTGGATAGTACCATTGCCACCATACCAAAGAAGACGCGAGACAAGACAAAGTCCCCACTCCTGAGCCAACTACCAGCTGTATTCTATGACCATGCAGTGAGGCTCAAGGAAAATCTCCCCCATCCCTGTGTGCTCCTTCAGTGCACAAACTTAACAGGTGCACCATGGCCCTGTTGGTCAACATTCACCCCAATGTGCCTGCCAGGATGCTTTTCAGCAGCTAAATAATGGCTTCCTCTTCCCTTGAATTGCCTTGGAAATTTATGTCTCAAAATGTTGCTTTTCTTGAATGTGCATATCAGTTCTCATCCCAGATCTCAGCTTGTCTCACTGCACAGTGAGTGCTTTCAATTACTTCTGTCCCTCAGTAATGCATCTAGTAAAAGCCACAAGTGGAGGACAACCCACAATGGAACTTGAATAATGACCTACATATGTGTTTTGCCCACATATAGGCACAGAGAACAAGGGCACAAAACAACAGTGCATGCATTGAAATATGGGCCACAAATTTATGAGCCTGATGTGCTGCATTCTTGACTAGTTCAAAGCAATATTTCTAAACTCAGGGCAGGTATGCTTACTGCCAGGGGGTAAGACAATCAAAAGAATCACAGGAATTGCTGGAATAATTTTCCTCCAAGGATCATAGAAAGCTGCTTTATAAAGTCAGATCACTGGTCCACCTATCTCAGTATTGTTTCACAGATCAACAGCATCTCCCTATGGTTTCAGGTGTGGGGCATTCCCACACCTAAAGCAGATATACCATAAAACAGTGGTGTCCAATGTTATGTCTGCCAGATGTCCATAGACTGCAGCTCCTACCATCTTGACTGATGACCATCGTGGCTGGGGGCTGATGAGATTTGTAGCTCCTGCCATATGGGGTTTGTTTGCGTAAGCCATGCTTTTACACTCTGATGTACTCTGGCGTTAGCCATGGTCTTCCTGGGACTCTCCTTCAGTTGACACTAAACCTTCTTGAGTCAGCATGTTGGACTGCGAAGTGGGAGATCTGTGTTGTTATCCTCATTCAGTCATGGAGCCCACTGAGTGACCTTGAGTCAATCATCCACAAGCAATGATGGCCAAGGTCCTCTTCCATGGTTGGAGGCAACAATGCTTCTGAAGACCAGCTGCTGGAAACTTCAGGAGGGCAGTGTGCTCTTTTGTTCAGATCCTGATTGCCAGTTCCTGATGGGGCATTTGGTTGGCCACTATGAGAAGATGTTGGACTTGATGGGCCTTTGGCCTGATCCACTAGGCGGCTGTTGTTGCTACAATTCATACTTGTCTTTCATATAATAATAATAATAATAATAATAATTTATTATTTTTACCCCGCCTATCTGGCTGGGCTTCCCCAGCCACTCTGGGCAGCTTCCAAAAAAAATTAAAATACTGTAATACATTTCAAACATTAAAAGCTTCCCTAAACAGGGCTGGTTACAACAATTTAAAGACAACATTAATATTAAAACATAATATTACATAATTTTTAAAAAACCCAGTTCAAAGCAATTTAAAATGGAAAAAAATAAGGTGAGTCTTGAAAATATACAGATGTTCAGCCTACAACATAATATTATTGAATGAAGGCAGTGAAAGGGTGGGGAGATCTGACTTGGCAGACAAGTGGGGTAATAATAGTGAACTCCCTTTTTTAGTGCATGTTTGTGTGTTAATGACTTTCCCTTCCATCATATCATCAACACAGATCAAAGTAGCAGATAGACTGGAAACAACATATCTCCTCAAGAATCTTGGAATTGACCTACCTCAGGAATGGCAGTAAAGAGAGGCAATTGAAGTTGAACACACTTAACTTTCTGATGGAGGTTGTGGGATAAAAACAGGAGCAAAAGATCTCACAAACATCTGATGCATAACAACAGAGGAGAGCACTAAAGCACACCAAGTGGAGTCCTACATCCTAGACCCTCTAGATATTACTGACACACTTGTGACTTGTGACTTGTGACTTTTACCAACCTCAAGGAGAACAATATTCTGGTTACAGCTTAACTTTTAACCCAACGCTGAGGGGACTCAGCTAGATTGGTAAATAAAAAGTGTTTTATATTCACTGTATATGCAATATAACACAGTAACACCAGATGGTGCTGTGGAGTCCCATCTTTCCCTACTGGATTTCCCTGTATGAGTTTACAATGTGTTTCACTGAATCACTTCTTTGACGTGTCTAGATCCAGTCCTTTCTCTACCCCTCTCCCATTTCCTCGACTCTCTTTCACCCAGCCCTCTCCTCCCAAGCCCCCTTCCCAACATCCCAACCCTTATCTCCAACTTCTGCATTCCTTTAAGCCCTCCACTCCTTCCCTCCCTCCCCCTCCCTCCCACCCCTCTATCCTTCAAGCCATACTCTGCTATGCTGTACTGTAGTGCACTATATTAAATCACACCAATTGCTTAGTTCCGAAAAGCCTCTCCTCCTAAAAGAGGGGAGGGGTTGTGAGTGGGAGCCGGTACCCGCGTCTGCGGGAGGGGGCGTCTTCGGCCTCCTGCATCAGCTTACCTGGCTGCTGCACCACGCCTGTAGGCCAACCAATAGGGCTGACTTGGGGGTGGGGTTTAGCTGCATCCAAGCAGCCGCAGCAGCCCTATGCCCTCATTGTGCGCCCAGAAGTTGATGGATCACCCGCCCTCCCTTCCTTAGGTAATATCTATGCTTCTTACCTTGCTCCAGACTTTGGTTGGTTGCTCTGGTTGCCCGGGGGGGGGGGGCTGGTAGGACTGTTTACCCATTTGGCGAATTAGCACCAGCCTCTTGGGGACGCAGGTGGCGCTGTGGGTTAAAGCCTCAGCGCCTAGGGCTTGCCGATCGAAAGGTCAGCGGTTCGAATCCCTGCGGCGGGGTGCGCTCCCGCTGCTCGGTCCCAGCGCCTGCCAACCTAGCAGTTCGAAAGCACCTCCGGGTGCAAGTAGATAAATAGGGACCGCTTACCAGCGGGAAGGTAAACGGCGTTTCCGTGTGCGGCTCTGGCTCGCCAGAGCAGCGATGTCACGCTGGCCACGTGACCCGGAAGTGTCTCCGGACAGCGCTGGCCCCTGGCCTCTTAAGTGAGATGGGCGCACAACCCCAGAGTCTGTCAAGACTGGCCCGTACGGGCAGGGGTACCTTTACCTTTATCTTTACCTTACACCAGCCTCTTGGTTTTTTGCCTACCTCGTGGCAATTCGTCACAACTTTTGAGTATTGGCTGTTAGGCATTGGAATATGTGTCGGAATCTGGTGGTCGTGAGTCCTGTCTGATGCCCTGTTGGCGGCTAGGGCCATGGCATGACCCCCGGTGACATCAGGGGGAGCTTCCAGTTTTATTTGCCTCAACAAGCTCCTCCCACTGGCTGTTAACCTTTGAATGACTCCCTGCCGAGCGGGGTGGAGTCACGTATAGATTGTTTGATCCAATGCCTAAGCCAATACCGCTCACATGCTGTAACCAATAAAGTTGTGGCCTTCTTTAGCCGTTTAACCTAAAATATATGTGTCCCTGTGTCTTATTTATCCCTGGCGGGTGGCGGGTCTTCAACTCACAATAAGGGTACCTCCCACAGGGGGAATGTGCTTACTCCAGTCAAAACCAAACAAAGTGTAAAGTGAAGTGGGCAACAGCTGAGCCCATGGCGAAAACCAACATCCTGGGTCAGGACGTTGCCAACACTCCACACATCACTGCTGGAGACCACACACTTGTGCTGGTAGATAATTTTGTCTGGTTGATCTATATTTAAATTTAAACATAAATAATTCTCTCTGAGCCCGGCTTCCACATTCCTCATATTATCAACACTTTATATCGTTTCCATTTTATATTGCATCATTACAATGCTTTATTGGTAACGTAAGAGGGAAAATGACTATTACTCATACTTAATCGAAGCACAAGGGATTCTAATTAGGCATTTCAGCTATGCAATGTTGAATGCTTTCTGTTAGCCCTGTCCTATGCTGTTTCTGCCCTGCTTTCCTTTTAAAAAAAAAATCAAACAACTCCATGAATGAAGAACTTGTACATTGACCACTAATAAGGAACAATATGTTGCAGATATCACTGCGAATTTATTGTGCTATTTTTGTGATGTACAAATGACGTAGAAGACTATTTATCATTTCTTATTCCTATGATCCCTGTTTATAAATGGTCCTTGTTTAAAAGGTTTATATACATTCAGGCTATATTTCAACATAATACTGTTGAATGAGGACAGTTAAAGGGTGGGGACATCTGACTTGAAGGACAAGTGGGATAATAACAGTGAACTCCCTCTTCCTACTGATATTACGCTCACCTGGTGCTGATATTTCAATTGGACCATTAGTAGATGTAGAAAGAAGATTCCACCTAAACATTAGGAAGAACTTCCTGACAGTAAGAGCTGTTCGACAGTGGAATTTGCTGCCAAGGAGTGTGGTGGAGTCTCCTTCTTTTGAGGTCTTTAAGCAGAGGCTTGACAACCAGATGTCAGGAGTGCTCTGATGGTGTTTCCTGCTTGGCAGGGGGTTGGACTCGATGGCCCTTGTGGTCTCTTCCACCTCTATGCTTCTATGATTCTATGAAGATGTCATGTACACTCAGGCATTCCACAAATGTTTTTTTGGTTCCTCCGTCAAAAAATGTGTTTGTCGTGACACTGCTGCTATGTTTGAATGACATTCATATATTGCAGTGATATTTTCATGTCAAAAATGCAGACATGCCTTCACACCCTTGACTTATTGGCCTCCCCCAAAATGGTATTGATGTTTATTGGAATATTAAACCTTCCAAGTTGCTGATTATCACTTTCCTTAGCCTGAAAATTGGTGTTTATACTACATTTTTAAAGATTTGCCTTGAGAGAGTCTTTAAACCTCTTTTGTTGACCACCAACATTCCGCTTTCCATTTTTAATTTGCTTTGGAAGACGATAATCAGGCATCCACACAACATGACCAGTAGAATGAAGTTGATGTTGAAGAATGGTGATCTTTGCTTCTTCGAGTACACTGGCATTAGTTCGCCTGTCTTCCCAAGTGATGTGTCAATTTTTTTGGAGACACTGTTGATGGAATCTTTCGAGGAGTTGGAGATGGCGTTTATAAGTGGTCTTGGAAATATAGCTAGCCATAAGCTAAATTGGTCAATTGTTTGAAAGACTGCTGTCCTCAGGTAAATCAACACACTTGGGCAAGGAAGCCAACAGAATGTTTTTCTTTAAGATTCACTTAATTGGTGTGTTTCCCTGGCTCATAACAAGCCAGAAGGCAAAATGCTTTTCAATACATTTCAGTGTTGTTCCTTCCAGTCTTACTTTTGAGGTAAACTTGAGTGAATGCTTGAGATTCTTCATGACTTCTGATCCATACCAACTTGATCTGCACCTCCCAGACTAAGGGGTGAATCCAAATTTAACTCCCCACTTTCTGAAATTTTGAAAATTGCAAGTATTCCTTGTTTTGAGAGAATATGGCATTTAAAATATCTGTTTGTGCTTGAGTGGTGTGGAATCTGGAGTTGGAGCAGTCAGCAATAGTTTAGCAAAGGCAAAAATCAGTGTTCCTCGTATTTTATATCAGATCTGTCCATTCCAAACATTCAGTTCTGTCTCCCAGACACAAGGGGGTAATTGTGATGTTGAAGATACACCTGGGAAAGAGTGTTAGGTAATCCTGGGCCTCTCACTCCACTGGATCTCAGCCTAAGAACCTGATGCCTAGCCTTGACCTGGTACTAGACACAGAATCCTCAGAGGATGAACCAGACACCTCACATTGACAAAGATCGATGACTTTGAGTAGCATTCAGGATCCCATGAAACCAGTATCCAGGACCTTCTAGGGAAAGGAACCTGCTGAAGGGCCCTTGGAGATGTCAGAGGAGGTACTGGATCCAGCCACATACCCCAGTCTTTGAGAATTCTGGAGCCAACAGACTGAAGATTGCCAACATAGCATGTGTCTACAAATTCAGAATCGACACACCTCATGTGTAAGCAATCTCTAAAGTGCCATCTCTTACCAGCACTTGGTGCTATGGTATTGTGGGGCTCCTTAGGTAAAGGTAAAGGGACCCCTGACCATTAGGTCCAGTCGCGGACGACTCTGGGGTTGCGGTGCTCATCTCGCTTTAGTGGCCGAGGGAGAACAGGCCTTTTCTGCGTTGGCTCCCCGCTTGTGGAATGCTAGCCCTAGGGAGTCCCACATGCTGCCCTTGTTGCATTTCTTTAGGCGCCAGTTGAAAACATTGCTCCTGACTCACTACACAATCGATGATCTTTTAAAATTTGTGTTGGGTGGCATTGTTTTTGCTCATTATTGCGGTATGAATTTATATATTTTTATATTGTAAAGTGCCACGTGATCTTCAGATAGAGGGTGGCATAGAAAATTAATTATTTTTTATTAATAATAGCAACTCTCTAGACTTGGGATTCCTCGCAACTAGTATTCAGAGGCATATTGTCCCCAACTGTGCAGGCGGAGCATAGCGATTGTGACCAGCAGTCACGAGAAGTTAATAGAGAAGGAATGTAGCTTAGGTAGTCAGCACGCCTATTGGAAGCCCAATGATAGATATTAAGATGATATGTCCATAGTCTTGCTGACAGATCTATCCTCATTCCCAAGTAACAATTCTCTGTTTATGGGCATGCAGGGCTTTGTTTGATGTTGTGACTAACTGATCATAGGTCTCCTCCTGCCTGAGCATCCAGCATGCTCCTCCAAGCCTGGAAAGAAGAGGTTCCTCAGCCATTTTCAGCCGTCTAGCATCACAGCTGCTGGAGTGTCATTGGCCAATTGCTTCTGGCTTCTGGGATGTTCCAACTTCAACATCAACAGGTGAGGTTCAACATGCCCCACATAAGCCTGTGGCTTCCTGGCATCTCACCGCAGAGTACCTGAGTGGAACATCCAAATCCAAGAACAGTTTGGCCTGAAGCTGGATGAGTCATGCATTCCAAACATGAGAAGCCAGTACCATTGTCTGGTTGCTGGGACATTCCATTCCCACTCCTGACAAGCCTCAGCTGCCAAATGATGTACGTTTTTCATCCACCGCTTGGTTGGTGGAGGTTGTTCCTCCTTTTGGCCACTAGAAGGAAAAGGAGACAATGAAGTACAACGGAACCTCGGGTTGTGAATGTGATCCGTGTGGGAGGCACGTTTGCAACCTGCAGCATTCACAACCCACAGTGCCGTGTCTGTGCATGTTGTTGTTGTTTAGTCGTTTAGTCGTGTCCGACTCTTCGTGACCCCATGGACCAGAGAACGCCAGGCACTCCTGTCCTCCACTGCCCCCTGCAGCTTGGTCAGACTCATGCTGGTAACCTCGAAAACACTATCCAACCATCTCGTCCTCTGTCGCCCCCTTCTCCTTGTGCCCTCCATCTTTCCCAACATCAGGGTCTTCTCCAGGGAGTCTTCTCTTCTCATGAGGTGGCCAAAGTATTGGAGCCTCAGCTTCACAATCTGTCCTTCCAGTGAGCACTCAGGGCTGATTTCCTTCAGAATGGAGAGGTTTGATCTTCTTGCAGTCCATGGGACTCTCAAGAGTCTCTCCAGCACCATAATTCAAAAGCATCAATTCTTCGGCGATCAGCCTTCTTTATGGTCCAGCTCTCACTTCCATACATCACTACTGGGAAAACCATAGCTTTAACTATACGGACCTTTGTTGGCAAGGTGATGTCTCTACTTCTCAAGATGCTGTCTAGGCCTGTCATTGCCCTTCTCCCAAGAAGCAGGCGTCTTTTAATTTTGTGGCTGCTGTCACCATCTGCAGTGATCATGGAGCCCAAGAAAGTAAAATCTCTCACTGCCTCCATTTCTTCCCCTTCTATTTGCCAGGAGGTGATGGGACCAGTAGGTGATGGGACCAGGAGGTGATGGGACCAGTATTTGCCAGGAGGTGATGGGACCAGGTCTATTTGCCAGGAGGTGATGGGACCAGTAGCCAGTAGGTGATGGGACCAGTAGCCAGTCTGTGCATGTGCGTGACGCAATTTGGCACTTCTGCACATGCACAAAGCTTCTGCACATGCCCGAGCGCCGAAACCAGGAAGTAACCCATTCCGGTACTTCTGGGTTTCTATGTGTCCGTAACCTGAAAACGTGTAACCTGAAGCGTCTATAACCTGAGGTACCACTGTAAAGAATCATAGAATTGTAGAATTAGAAGGGACCCCATGGGTCATTTATTCAATTTGCATTGAATTGGATATCAGAAGATTGCAGGACAGTTCACAATGTAAAATGGCGCAAGAAGATATCTGCTGGAAACAACAACAACAACAATAACAACAACAACAACAACAACAACAACAAGTTATTTATACCACTCCCTCCCCTCCTTAAGGTAGCTAAATACATAAATACAGTAAAAATATTGAAAACCAAACCAAACCAAACCAAACTAAACCAAACAAACAATTGATTAAAATAGAAGTTAGAATACAGTTATAAATGCAGCTTAAAATGCAGCCTCATTTTAGTGGTAGCCCATAGATGAAAGCCCTAATGGGAGAAAACGTCAGATATTCACCAGGGCCAACTATCCATGGTGGTCCTACATGGGCCAGCAAAAAGAGCCAAGGGAAAATTTATATACAAAATCCCATAGGAGGGGTTCCATCAAAAAATAAATAAATGAGAGGGGGTGTTAGACTGAGCCCAGCCCAAAGGCCAGGCAGAAGAGCTCCGTCTTTCAGACCCTGTAGAACATTCCTTTTTAACCATGCCCGTTTAAAATGCAGGGTTGTTGTTTTTTGCGGGTGGGGGGGTATTGGGTTGATGTTTTTATTTTGATTTGATTGTGGTTTTATATTTTGATTTTATTCTGTGAACCGCCCTGAGACCTCTGGGTATAGGGTGGTAGGTAGGTAGGTAGGTAGGTAGGTAGGTAAATAAATAAACAAACAAACAAACAAACAAACAAATAAATAAATAAATAGCAGAGTGTTTGACTAGATGACCCTCAGGATCCCTTACAACTCTACAATTCTATTAATGATTCTTCCCACCTGTGGTTCCTAGCAACTAGTATTCAGAGGCATACAGTGGAGGCAGGGCATAGCCAATGTAACCAGTTGCCACTGATTGTCTTATCTTTCATGAGAAGTTAATAAGGAAGGAATATAGCTTAGCTGGTGCGCAAGTGTTTTTTATGCAGAAGGTCCCTGGTTCAATCCCTAGAATCACCAAGTAGGACTGGGAATTTTGCTTGCCTGAAACCCTGGAGACAGACAGAAAATGAATATACAGTGGTACCTTGGTTTACGAACTTAATCCTTTCCGGAAGACCGTTCTGAAACTGAAACCGTTCTTAAACCGAGGCGCGCTTTCCCTAATGACGCCTCCCGCCGCCGGTGCCCTTCCACTGTTCAGATTTCGTAGTTAGACCAAGGTAAAGTTCCCAAACCAAGACACTACTTCCGGTTTTGTGGAGTTTGTAAACCAAATTGTTCTTAAACCGGACTGTTCTTAAACCGAGGTACCGCTGTAGAGAAATCTGAACTAAATGGACCAATGGCCTAACTCTGTGTAAGGCAGTTTCCTCTGTTCCTATGCTCATCTGAACCTATTTAACTACTCTGGCTAATAGCATTTCACAGCTGGAAGAAACAGGATGAGGACAGAGGAACAGCCCTGCAGATGCATCAGGCCAGTGGCCCATCTAGTCCAGGATCCTAAAGACCTAAACTCACAGTGGCCTATCAGATTGCTTAGGAAGTCTGCAAGCAGGATCTGACTCTCCCCACAGGGAACGTTGTAGGTTTCTTAAAGGGGCAGTGCAATAATATATGCTATGTAGACTCTAAATCATGCTTATCATGGTTGTGCTATCCCTAGGGAGGCTTGCCTGGTGTCCTCGCTAAACATCTTTAGGTGCTAGGCTAAAACATTTCTCTTCTCCCAGGCCTTTGGCTAATTAAACGATCTATGGCCTTTCAAACCATGTTTGGTGGGTTATTGTTTTAGATTGTTATTATGGTGTGTTTTTATATTGTAATGTGCCCTGTGGGTGAATGAGACCCTGCCCTACCAACCTCAGTCTCTCTTTTTTATATATAATAATATTTATTAAAGTTTCAAAGAGATTACAAAAATAAAAAAGAGAAAAAGAAAACAAAAAAAATACAAAGTACAAAAAAGAATTAAAAAGCAATTAAAAACATTTCAATCTTTCCATGTCCTGTCATTCATTTACTTATTTCCCTGACCTCCTCACACCTCCCTCTTTTGTATTCTAGTTCAATAGTTGTTTCAGCAAGTTCTTACCCTTTTTGCATTTATCTTGATACTTTGTCATAATAAATTATAATTTTACATTTTTACATGTTAACAATCCATTTTTACGTACCCCTTAACAACATTATTGCTAAAACCACTTAGCTTCATTCCAACCTCCCTCTAACATTCCTTAATTTTACAGTGTTTCTGTAAATAGACTTTAAATTTCTTCCAATCTTCTTCTACCGACTCTTCTCCCTGGTCTCGGATTCTGCCAGTCATTTCCGCCAGTTCCATATACTCCATCACCTTCATCTGCCATTCTTCCCGGGTGGGTAGATCTTGTGTCTTCCAATACTTCGCGATGAGTATTCTTGCTGCTGTTGTTGCATACATAAAGAAAGTTCTATCCTTCTTTAGCACCAATTGGCTGACCATGCCCAGGAGAAAGGCCTCTGGTTTTTTTCAAGAAAGTATATTTAAATACCTTTTTCATTTCGTTATAAATCATCTCCCAGAAAGCCTTAATCCTTGGGCACATCCACCAAAGGTGAAAGAATGTACCTTCAGTCTCTTTACATTTCCAACATTTATTATCGGGCAAATGTGCCATCTTTGTCGTTATAAATCATCATCTTTGTAGGACACGACAAGAAAGAGAATGAGGAACAAACTAGCACGATCTTTTATATGCGGTGAACTTGTATTTTTTTTTTAAATGCATATTTATTAAGGTATTTTGAATACACATGTGTAAATATTAAACAACATTTCTTATATCATAACATAATTTTGTCGCTTCTTTGGACTCCCTCGCATCTCCCGCTCCCACTTACATCGTTACAAAAAAAAATTTTCCAAGCAAATTACCCACTTGTTTACAATCTTATCTCCGCTCGTTTAAATAAAATCTAGCAATTCTCCAAAAAAAATATATTTTCCTTAATCTCACTTATCATCAAAATCAGATCTAATTCAGTGGTGGGCAATTATTTATGATCTAGCATCCTTCTTAAGATTCAACCAAATTACAGTATTTTTGTAAATAAATCTTGAATTTCCTCCAGTCCTCCTCAACCCTCTCTTCTCCCAGGTCTCTATATGCGGTGAACTTGTAAAAGGGTAAAAGAGTATTTGGAAATGATCCATAATGAATTGAAGGAAAAAAAAAATGTTTACAGTCATACCTTGGGTTGAAGTTGCTTCAGGTTTAGAGCTTTCGGGTTGCGCTCCGTGGCAACCTGGAAGTAACAGAACGCGTTACTTCCAGGTTTCGCCGCTCGCGCATGCGCAGACAGTCAAAATGATGTCACGCGCATGCGCGGAAGTGGCGAATCGAGACCTGCGCAGACGTGGGTTGTGTTCGCTTCAGGATGCAAACAGGGCTCCAGAACGGATCCCGTTCGTATCCAGAGGTACCACTGTAAAAGTACTTTCCCCCTAAAACCCGGAGTGCTTTCTGTCAGGAATAATTCAGACTGAAATTCCCAGGTGTCAAAAAGGGTTATTTTTGGGCTTGCCTCTTGGGCTTGCCACTAGGAAAGTCGGCAGTTCGAATCCCCGTGACGGGGTGAGCTCCTGTTGTTCGGTCCCAGCTCCTGCCAACCTAGCAGTTTGAAAGCACGCCAAAAAGTACAAGTAGATAAATAGGTACCGCTCCGGCGGGAAGGTAAACAGCAATTCTGTGCATTGCTCTGGTTTCACCAGAAGCGGCTTAGTCATGCTGGCCACATGACCCGAAAAAACTGTCTGCAGACAAACGCCAGCTTCCTCGGCTAGTAAAGCGAGATGAGTGCCGCAACCCCACAGTCTTTCACGACTGGACTCAACTGTCAGGGGTCCTTTACCGTCATCTTACTGCAGGTCATGCTTTGCTAGCCCCAAAATGGAAAACGAGCGAGGTCCCAACCAAAGAAGAATCGCAACTTAAGTTGACAGAATATGCACAACTTGCAGACTTAACATATATAATAAAAGAACAAGAAGAACGTACATTTAGAGGAGATTGGAAAACGTTTATTGAATATATGGGAAATAATTGTGTACAGCTGAAAACATTGGCAGCATTAAGATGAATTCAACAAGTTTTGAGGTATGCAATAAGCAAATACTGAATTGTTTTTGTAAAATATGCAGGGATTTACGATATGTAAAATGAACCATGGAAAGAGAAGAAGGGAAGTCATTGATATTTCAGGGATGTAAAAATGAGTATTTTAAATTGTAAAACAGAGAATTTAATAAAAATTATATACAAGAGAGAGAGAGAGAGAGAGGACCAAACTAGGATGAATTGACTGTTCCTGACTGACTCTGACACAATCTACTGGAGGCTTCCCAGCCTTCTGCCCTACCAGTCCCATTGGGGACCAATAATCACTGCTGTCTAGGGTTGATGGGGGTTCCCTATAGTGAAAGCCGCTCCACTGACCTTTAACATCCAGATGTATTCCTTTATCACACGTTGTGTTATTGAGTGATGGACATTCCTGTGTGGAATAGATTGAAACTGCCTGAATTGTGTGTGTCCCTTACACTACTTCCTGAGTTTGGAACTGGATCAAAGTAGAAAGTTTCCTTCAAATCCATCAGGATTGGTTCCAATTTTATACAGCTTAGGAACCACCTAAAACACCCCATCTATCCCCATGTGCAGCTATCCAGACACTGAGATCATCAACTGACGCCCTCCTTTTCCTGCCACCTCTGAGAGAAATGGATCTTCTCTGTCGTAGTCCTCCATTTATGGATTTCTTTCACTATAGATTCCAACTTGTCAGCTCTTTGTCTTCCTTTTTGTACCAAGTAAAGATTTGTTTTTGTTTTTTTAGAAGATTGGCAGCTGAAATTGATGGAATTTTTCAGAATTGGCAAGTTTAACAAGTAGAATTAGAGGTAAGGATGAGGCAGACTTTAAGGAGTTGTAGGAAATGTTCATAAAAAGGGTAAAGGGTAAAGAGACCCCTGACCATTAGGTCCAGTCGTGACCGACTCTGGGGTTGCGGTGCTCATCTTGCTTTATTGGCCAAGGGAGCTGGTGTTTGTTTGCAGTTTTTCTAGGTCATGTGGCCAGCATGACTAAGCCGCTTCTGGCGAACCAGAGCAGCGCACGGAAATGCCGTTTACCTTCCTGCCGGAGCAGAACCTATTTATCTACTTGCACTTTGACGTGCTTTCGAACTGCTAAGTTGGCAGGAGCAGGGACTGAGCAACAGGAGCTCACCCTGTCGCGGGGATTCAAACCGCCAACCTTCTGATCGGCAAGTCCTAGGCTCTGTGGTTTAACCCACAGCGCCACCCACGTCCCTGAAATGTTCATAGATTATTTCTTTTTAGAAAACCTACTGTGAACTTGTTAAAACACAAGTATGCTTTGAATAAGAAAAACAGCAGATCTTATCTGAGAAAATTGTGTTGAAGATAAGGTGTGGAATAACTATAATATGCAGCAACATTTGAAAATTTGGGGAAACCATGGAGGTGTGATGAATTATGACAATGGCAATGGGGTGATGGAAGAAGACACTGCAGATGTGTTGATTTTGAAATAAGTTTTATTCTCTCCCATGCATTATGGGAAATTGAAGCAAGGAAATCAGCAGGGGTGGGTGGATGAGGAAACTCCCATCCACCACAAACACACACACATTCATACGTTACACTGAAGAATGAGTCACATATTGAACATGCAAACATAAAATGCCATTGAAGAATGAAAGGGCAAAGAAAGCAACATGCAGAAGTGTCCTGGGTTTAACATGTCGTTGTCAGGATGCTGATGCGAGGTAGCAAAGTTCGCTTTTCTTGGGTTGCTTCGCAAATGTTGCATTTTACTTGATGCTTGGCAATGGGCAGACCTGCTTCGTTGACCCAATGCATGGTGGGACGACAATGGGGCACTTGGTCTGTGAGTATCCACCACCAGATCCGCCGCTGCTGCAACAGACAGCTCCGCCACTGCTGCTGCTGCTGCAGCACACAGCTCCGCCACTGCCACTGCTGCAGCAGACAGCTCCACCACTGCCACCACCACTGCTTCCACCAGGTACAACAATGGTTTTCCCACTGCCGCCACTGTATCCTCCTCCACCATACCCTCCTCCAATCACCTTAACCCCACCTGAGCTTCCACCACCGGATGAGCTACAACAAACGGCGCCACCGGAGCCGGACGAGCTGCAACATACTGCACCACCACGGCCGCCGCTAGCTCCACAGCAAACCCCTCCAGATCCTCCACCAACAACTATGGGGATCTTTTGCTGGCCATATCCATATCCACCTCCATATCCACCACCCATTCCACCTCCAACGCAGCACACAGAAGACTGGCCACTGCCGCCGGATGATCCACAGCACACTGCGCCACCGCTACTGGCTCCACAGCAAACCCCTCCAGATCCTCCGCCAACAACCATTGGGATCTTTTGCTGGCCGCCTCCATATCCACCTCCATATCCACCTCCGCTTGGTATAACAATGACTCCGCCGGACTGTCCGCCGCCGCCATATCCTCCACCTCCAGAGCAGCAGCAGCAGCCGCCCCTTGAACTGCCACAGCAGCAACAGCCACCCCTGCTTTGTCTTTGCTTGCTCATCTTTCGGCTTTGGTGTGGTGCGTTAGACCTGGAAAGTGGACAAAGCATAGTTAATGCACACTGCTGGCTGCAATGCTCATTTCTCAAAGGGCCTCATTCTCATGGTGGTCAACTTGTGTCCAGGCTGCAGCACCAGGGAGTACAGGGGGGGGGGATTGGCAGTGTGTTGGATCACATGGTTGAACACATGTTTGTGTGTGTGTGTTTGTTTGTTTTTTTGTGTGTGTGTCGGGAAGGAAAGAGAGTTCAGGACCAGTTTCCTTTCTCCATAAATGTCCATTCATTTAAACACTTTGATCTCTGAAACTGGCACTCTTACAGATGCCACATGGTACTCATTGCACATTTCTAAGAAATTGATATTTTTGTGTTGCAGCACCCACATTTCAGAACTTCCTGACAGTTGATATCAGGTTGCAGTAGTATTTTCTGCCTCTGCTAAAATATCTTTCTGTCATCAAGCCTATTGAGAAACATTGATGGTTTAATGTGGCTTTTAGCTTATTGGTTATTTTAATTATCCTTTGAATGTTTTCATTAAAAAAAAAAACCTGGAAAGTTTTACTGTTTCTTTTTTTAAAATCAACAACAACCTTATTTTGCAAACAATTGAATAGCATACAAATTTTGAGAGCTATAGGTAGGTAGGTAGATGGATGGATATGATTCTAGCTGTCATGTAAACGTATCTAGCCAGTGCAAAAGAATTCCCCACATGTAGAACATAACCATGTTGAGGCGGAAGGTTGTAATCTAGTCTACTCACTGACGTGCCATATTTCTCAGACTGTATTGTCCTGTATCCCCTTTTTTCTATTTTATTCCTGCTTTGCAGTGATGGAACTCAGACACTGATTGACCACCTTCAGAATCGCTAGCTTCAGCTGTTTCCTGTGCTATCTTCCTTGAATCTGCTTCCTCAGTGCTTCCCTGGATGACTGCAAGCTAACAAGCCAAACCATTTATCTGGTGTAAATATGGAGGTCAGATAATGGGATAACATTGCTCCTCTACACGAGTTAAGCAGGTCTGGCCCTGCAAACTGTGCATGGATGTATAAGGCCTCTGCCGGAAACAATTCCTCGGTGAATTTTTTGTCTGACAGATTAATCCTTTAATTTAAAAGGATTAAAATGCCTTGAAGAAAACTTTGGCTTAGCTGCAGCTCTCATTCAAGCATTGCTGTTGGGGAGGACACACCAATTCATCTGCTGTGACCTCTGCTGCTCAAGTATCATCGCCCAGCTCCAATTACAACAAGCTTCTGCATGTTTGTGGATACAGTAGCTACGCTGTGCACCAATATTTCACCCCAAACCTTAGCAGCAAATACCCAGAGAACAAAGGACTCCCAACAGATTCTCCACTTCTCATTTGCATCGAGAAAAAGGTCCCTCTCCCTCCAGTGACTTCAAGGAATTGCACACTGTATCAAGAACCCAAATCAACCCTTTGCAGCCTCCAACCCAAATAGCATTATTTTTCCATCTGTGCATAGCTGAAGATGTTTCCATCCATTCAAAGGAAGGAGGATGATCTGAGCATTGAGCTTACCTTGTTTAGCAGATGTGCTGGGGTGAAGGAGAAGTCTCAATGGATTTGAATGATGAGCTTGTGGACCAGAGATCCTCTTTATACCCATCTTCTGGCCACTCCTATCGGAAGTGAGGCACCCCAGGAATGGCGAGTGGCACAGTTACAACTTCCCTTAACTGTCGGCCTCATCAAACCCAAGGTGTCAGACAAATCATGAGATCCATATCTCACTTTTGTATCACTAGTCATTTTACAGAGCGTAAACAGCTTAATGAAGGTGCTCCACCTAATGAGTAAGTTCCTGTGGTGATGCTGCTTTGTAGCGGTGCCTCACATATTTGTGGGGGCTCCTGATGGGTGATGTATTCAAGGGTGGGCTTTTGCTAGAGATAAGCAAATCAGAATCTATCCAGTCCCAATTGCTACTGCACTTGTTTATCCATAGGTTGAGAGACTGTTGTGGTACAGTCCTTAGGGTGTTGGACTGGATGTGGGAAACCAGGGTTCAAATCCACTTTTGACAATGAAGCTCACTGACTGTGACCTTGGGCCAGTCACTGCCTTTCAGCCTAACCTATCTAACAGGATAGTTGTAGGCATAAAATGAGGAAGGGGAGAACCATGTAGGCCACTTTGAGTTCCTGGAGAAAAAGGAAGAATATAAATGCACTATATCAATCAATTAAGTCTGTTCCCTGTCATTTCTATGTTAAACAGATTTTTTTTTTTTAAGTGTGTGGATTTGTTGATAAACACACAGGGTTGCATAGTTAAAGGTCTGTATAGTTATAGGTATGGTTTTCCCAGTAGTCATGTATGGAAGTGAGAGCTGGACCATAAAGAAGGCTGATCGCCGAAGAATTGATGCTTTTGAATTATGGTGTTTGAGGAGACTCTTGAGAGTCCCATGGACTGCAAGAAGATCAAACCTCTCCATTCTGAAGGAAATCAGCCCTGTGTGCTCACTGGAAGGACATATCGTGAAGCTGAGGCTCCAATACTTTGGACACCTCATGAGAAGAGAAGACTCCCTGAAAAAGATGCTGATGTTGGGAAAGATGGAGGGCACAAGGAGAAGGGGACGACAGAGGACGAGATGGTTGGACAGTGTTCTTGAAGCTATGAACATGAGTTTGACCAAACTGCAGGAGGCAGTGGAAGATAGCAGTGCCTGGCGTGCTCGTGTCCATGGGGTCACAAAGAGTCGGACACGGCTAAACGACTAAACAGCAACATCAAGTTTCACTTGGAGTAAACCTATTGGAAACCAGCAGCCTAAATTAGTTGTGAAAGGATCTACTCTGAATAGGACTAACGTTGGGTTCTTTGTCACAAGGATGTGTACACACATGATGTTGAGCAGAAGTGGAGGCTTTTTATAGAACGTACATCAGTTGGTGTGAAGGAGTGTACACTTGTTGGATACCCTCCAACATCCCTCAGATAAAAAAAAGGACACTGGGCTTTGAGACGCAGCTTCTTCTCTCGCTCCAGACAGCTCCTCCCACACCACTCCCCCTCCCCTACCTCCTTCCTCCCCTCCTCCCACTTTCTCCCCTTCCCTTCCCTTCCCACCCTTCTACCATGCCCTCCCTCCTTCCAAGCCTTCTACTATTCCTTCCCCTACCCACTCCTTTCCCCTCTCCATCTTCTTTCCTTTCTACCCTTCTAACCTTCTACTCATCACCTTCCCCCTTTCCCTATCTCCTACCCTACCCTACCTACTTTTCCAACCCTCCGCTTCCCATAGTGGGGGTGAATGGCATGTGCCCCCTTCCACCCTCATCAAACACAGGGCACAGAGAACCCCACCATCTTCCTCCTGTTTCAGCTTGCTAATGTGCTTGCTAAATGTGCAACACCTCTCCCAATTTTCCTGTTGGGTCCAAGCAACACAACCCACAAACTTTCATTCTGCCTCTCAAGTAGCTTGAAGCAGAGTTCCAAAAACATTCTTACAAGCATCCAAGTAGCCCTGAGGACGAAAGAGGATGAAATAAAGATCTCCCTTGTAATATATCAGTGGTTCAGTGCTCATTTCTTCTCTTTCCAAAATAGATTTTATCTTGAACAATTGCAAACACAATTAGTTAACCCTTCCCACGTTTCCTAAGAAGGCTTAACAATCTGAAGGACACTGTCCTCTTTCTATGAGAGCCAGTGTGGTGTAGTGGTTAAGAGCGGTGGACTCGTAATCTGGTGAACCAGGTTCAATTCCCCGCTCCTCCACATGCAGCTGCTGGGTGACCTTGGGCCAGTCACACTTCTTTGAAGTCTCTCAGCCCCACTCACCTCACAGAGTGTTTGTTGTGGGGGAGGAAGGGAAAGGAGATTGCTAGCCACTTTGAGACTCCTTCGGGTAGTGATAAAGTGGGATATCAAATCCAAACTCTTCCTCCTCCTCCTCCTCCTCCTCCTCCTCTTCTTCTTCTTCTTCTTCTTCTTCTTCTTCTTCTTCTTTGCTCCTCCCAATGGAAACATGCAGATGGGGACAGATATACCCCTGCTTTAAGTCATTTACACACTGTCTTCACTTGTATATTATTTACTACAAAGCTCGATGAGTAAGCTCTTTAGCGACAAAATGTTGGATTACCGGAACGACGCTTGAGAACTGAACCACTGTTATATCACAAGTGGGCTCTTTATTACTGTACTTGCTATTGTTTAAGATAAAAACTACAGTGGTACATACGCTTCAGGTTACATATGCTTCAGGTAACAGACTCCGCTAACCCAGAAATAGTACCTCGGGTTAAGAACTTTGCTTCAGGATGAGAACAGAAATCGTGCTCAAGTGGCGCGGTAGCCCCATTAGCTAAAGTGGTGCTTCCTGTTAAGAACAGGTTCAGGTTCAGGTTCAGGTTTCAGGATCTCTGGAACAAATTAAGTTCTTAACCCGAGATACCACTGTATTTGGGAAAGAAACTACTTTTGCTATTTTTATGGACATTTATTCTTTGTTTACAGATCGTTGCCTAGGAGATAATATATGGTGTCGATTGCGATAGTCATTGCATCACCACCCTGTTCATTGTTCTATTGATGACCATTGGAGCAAGATGGAAGCCCAGAACAAAGGATGGCTCCCACTTTTATCAGTTTTAAAAAGATACCCACAACACCACTCAAATTACTTCATGCATATATCACAAATTGGGAGGGTCTGGTGATAGAAACCTGAACATCAGGTTTGCCCCCATCCTTCCCTTGACCTCCACCCAAGTTTACAAGTTCCTGGTTTCCCAGGCCAAGTTAATCACACCTCTTTGTCCTTACTGAAGACCTAATCCATTCTTGGATGGTTTGCCATTCTCCCTGGGATGACTGCCTGTCTGGCACCCAGATGCCAGGATGCCAGTGATTATCTCTTGTGCAATAGGCTGCTGTGTACGTGATCCCAGGTTTCAGGGATTATGGCTGCCCATATCAGAGACTCTCCCCTTAGTAGCTACTCCTTTCCTGAACAGAACAAAGTTGCAATGGTGCAAATCCATACTGGATCGATTTCATATGACTTTGCAAAGTTTTCTGTATAGTTAGAGCTATGGTTTTCCCAGTAGTGATTTATGGAAGTGAGAGCTGGACCATAAAGAAGGCTGATCGCCAAAGAATGGATGCTTTTGAATTCTGGTGCTGGAGGAGACTCTTGAGAGTCCCATGGACTGCAAGAAGATCAAACCTATCAATTCTGAAGGAAATCAGCCCTGAGTGCTCATTGGAAGGACAGATCCTGAAGCTGAGGCTCCAATACTTTGGCCACCTCCTGAGAAGAGAAGACTCCCTGGAAAAGACCCTGATGTTGGGAAAGATGGAGGGCACAAGGAGAAGGGGACGACAGAGGATGAGATGGTTGGACAGTGTTCTCAAGCTACCAACATGAGTTTGACCAAACTACGGGAGGCAGTGGAAGACAGGAGTGCCTGGTGTGCTCTGGTCCATGGGGTCACATAGAGTCGGACACGACTAAATGACTAAACAACAACAACAAAAGTTTTCCCAGTGAGCCAGCATGTAGATACGTCCATCAGTGAATTTTCACATCTGATAATGTGCAGCAAAAGCGCCTTGAATAGATAGGAAAGACTGTGATGAAGTGCTCTGTGAGGACACCTGCAGAAGTGATTGCGCCAATCTTGGTAGTCTGGTTGTGTGTGCACAATATCTGCTATAGGGGTACCCCCCCAACCTTTACATAAATTCCTGCAACAAAATGATGTAGCTGTTTGAACAATGCTTGCATTTGAGCATGACCAAGGATGGACTGGACATGTGGAATGCCAATTTTTTATGTGACCTGGTGGGTTTGAGAGACATGGCAAGGCAGGTTGAAGATAAGAGAGATAAGGGGTGTGGTAGAGGCAATGGAACAGTCTACTTTAAAGGTAACCTGATAGACGAAAACGTTGCTTTTCATGAATGTATATGAGCAATGTAAGCACTGATGTGACAAAATAGAACCAATTAGCTTAAAGTTCTTTGTTAGAAAAGATGTTAAAGAGTTCTTTGTACTATGCCATGGGCATCTCTGGCCCCCACCTTACCTGGTGGGTGAGGGATTCTACTAAAGCAGTGAAATAAAGATCACCGGTTTTGAGTGCCTTCAATTTGTTTAGATTTGGGCTCTGTCTATTTATATAGTCACACCTGGAAAACAGACTTTGGTGGGTTCGGAGATTTCTCACAACAAAAATTCTGAGAGCAGGAGTCTCCAATACTACTTTAACAAACACAAACAAAGTGTGGATGATTGAAACACCCCCCCCCCCAAAAAAAAATGCACACAGGTCTTCACACCCCTGACTTTCTGGCCTTAAAAAAAATGGTATTAATGTGGAATATCAAAATACACACACACACACACACACAATTTTTAAAGTAAATTTTCTACATTTCGAAATATTCATTTAAACAATCTTAAATCAGTGACTTCTCTTCTATTCCCGTGGTTCATTTTGCATACCAAACATCCCTGCATATTTTACATAAACTAAACCATTCAGTACCATTGTTACATCCATCAAAACTTATTTATACTGTTGAATTTCTCTTAATGCTGCCAGCATTTTCAAATGACCACAATTTTCACTCATATATTCAGTAAACATTTTCCAGTCTTCTTTAAATGTATATTCTTGTTCTCTTATTCTACATGTGAAAACTGCAATTTGTGTGTATTCCATCAGTATAAGTTGGCATTCTTCTTTGGTTGGAACCTCGCTCGTTTTCCATTTTGTGGGTAACAAAACACGGGCTGCAGTAGTAGCATACATAAATAGTATTTTTTGACCCCTGGGAATTTCCCTCTGAATTATCCCCAACAAAAAGGACTTTGTTTTTTGGGGAAAGGTACTTTAAACCCCCCCCCCCAGTTCATTATATATCATTTCCCAATACTCTTTTACCCTTTTACAAGTTCACCACATATGAAAGTCTTTTGATGACTATTCTCCAGAACATTTATCCTCCTCCTCCTCCTCCTCCTCCTCCTCTCTCATTAGATTCCTTACCTTCCCAAATTAAATGACATCATATATTTTTCTTTTCTTTTTTAAATGCCACTTGATACAGCCCAAAAGCTACATTTCCTCTTGTAGAACTTCTCAGGAACCACATGCCAATGGTGAGCAGGGCCAGAGGCAAGACTAGATGTGAATTTTACAGACCCAGTATACCTGAAGGAGTGTCTCCACCCTCATCGTTCATTCTGGACCCTGAGTTTCAGCACTGAGGGCCTTCTGGCAGTTCCCTCCCTGTGAGAAGTGAGGTTACAGGGAAGCAGGAAGAGGGCCTTCTCGGTGGTGGTGCCCACCCTGTGGAATGTCCTCCCATCAGATGTCAAGGAAATAAACAACTGTCTGACTTTTAGAAGACATCTGAAGGCAGCCCTGTTTAGGGAAGTTTTTAATGTCTGATGTTTTAATGAATTTTTAATATTTTGTTGGAAGCTGCCCAGAGTGGCTGGGGAAACCCAACCAGATGGGCGGGGTATAAATAACAACTTCTTCAACTTCTTCTTCTTCTTCTTCTTCTTCTTCTTCTTCTTCTTCTTCTTCTTCTTCTTCGTTCTATAGGCTACATTCACATCAGAGGTTTACTACACATACACAATTTTACCATCCAAAATAGCTTTTGTTTTATCATGGAATTTGGTTGTTGCCTTTATCCGTTAAAATTAATTGATTCATTAATGTATTTAACAAGTAATGCAGTTAATGCAAATCAGATGGATCGAATGGATCAAATAAATGACTGGCTAGACATATATTTATAGTGTTATAGATTTTGAGGGGCCCTCTAAATCCCATATACTAATTGGAATTTGATTATTTGGGATATGAAGGGAAAATCCAACCTGCAAAGAAATTCCCCCTCTAGAGTATGTAAAACATCATAGCTGGGTTAGGACCGTTAAGGAAAAATAAAGGGCCATTGAAAGCCATTGGCAATGCCAGAGAACTGTCCCTCCCTGCTGTTCTGGGGTGTAAAGAGGGAAAGGAGATTTGGAAGTTTCCCAGAGTAACTGGGTATGATGTCATATGAAAAGTTTGGAGCCTTTTTAGCACAAAGCTCAGGACAGGAGAACAAAAACAGAATGATCTTGGTTGGGTGGCTGAAGGCAGGTAGGGAGACATACTATGGACTCCAGAGCTGCAATGCTGTGAGGTACAACCCCTCTTGAGATGACCATGCTATAACACAGGCATAGGCAAACTCTGGTCCTCCAGATGTTTGGGACTACAATTCCCATCATCCCTAGCTAACAGGACCAGTGGTCAGGGATGGTGGGAATTGCAGTCCCAAACATCTGGAGGACCAGAGTTTGCCTATGCCTGCTATAACATCTGCCAGTGGCCCCAATTCTAGGGGCCCCCGGGAAACCTAGCATAAGGTTACCAGATTTTTTTCAATGAATCCGGAGACACTTTTCAACTTCAATTAATTTTGTATGGGGACTGATTTGTAAAACCGGGGACTGTCCCTGGGAAATGGGGACGTCTGGTAACCTTATCCTAGCACCCACGATGTTTTTATTGTCGGTGCTCAGACCTACAGCCTCAACCGCCATGGGCTGTGCAACGCTGCTGCTGTGTACACTGGCAGAGGAAGCCAGGTGTGGGGGGTGTGGTGCGCACTGGGTGTCAACCGTGAGGGCGCGTGACATCGCCGCACCACATCCACCCCTCTCACCGCGCGAGCCGCACCCCCAGATGCTTGCCGCGTGGGCGGCGAGCTGCTAGGGATGGTCCCTACATGGGCGGCTAGCAGAGCCCCCCACGCTCGCCACATGGGTGGTGGGCGGCTAAGGATGCTCGCCGTGTGGCCAGTTAGCCCCACCCCATGGGCCGGCTAGCCTTCCCCCACGCCTCTCCAGGTGCCGGGACAGGTATCTCCACCCTTGGCTGTGTACCGCTGCTGCCACTACCCCCACACTGCTGCTACACTGCCACTGCGGGGTGCCTTTACTGTGAAACAGGGGCCTACCACAGCCTCTGGAAGGCCCACCGGTGCTTGTTGGGGCCTCTGGAAGGCCTGACAAGGCTCATTGGGCCTTCTGTAGGTTGTGGTGGGCCCTGTCGCATCCTCCCACAGACCCACTGGGCCTTCTGGAGGCCACAACAGGCCTCGTCAGGCCTTCTAGAGGCCTTGATGGGTCCCACTGGGCCTCCTCCTACCGTATGATGTCACACTGTGTGCTGTGTGTGACATCACAGGCCCAGTGCCTCTGACATCTACAATCCCTTTATCCTAACTCAAGTGTAAAGATGTGAATAAATCAGATTTCAAACCCTACGTTGACCAGGTGTTTATGAAATATTGGTGGACATCAAATTGTATAATGAGTGCTCTCCATTTGGAAGTTGAAGTCAAATTAATAAATGGAATGCTAAGCAACAGCCAGTTATAACTCCCCAGCTGTTTACAGATAAGCATCTTCTCCCTGTATCCTTAACTATCAGGAAGAACTTACTTCCTCAACCACAAAAAAAAACACTTCCCGTATCTCGGACAGTTGCACCACTTAAAATTGCAGTGTAAGCTTTTTGAGAACAGGGTGCTGCCTTATCTATTTGTTATCATGTTTATTCCAACTCCACCACCGCCTTTTCCATTGGATTTCTTACCACTCCTTCACCATAAAACCCCATGGTTAGTCTTGCCATACGCCAGGAAAATTCCTGACATGTCCCGGTTTTCAAGTGTAAAAATGTCATCGGGGAGAATGTTGCCGAATCAGAAAAAATGTCAGGAAAAACCCAGATGTATGGCAACACAATGGAAAAAGCAGGGAAGAGAGCTCCACAATTTTGCTGTTTTCTTAAAAAAAAAGGGGGGGGAGCATTCAACGACTTTGTAGATGTCAGGAATTTTACTCCTTGAAATATGGCAACCCTACCCATGGTGGTTTCCATGATTTTTTTAAAAAAACACAAGATTGGAACCAGTTAAAAGAATTTATATACAATCAGAAGGACAGCTGGAGTCATATATGCAATTTGGATGGCTATTGAAAAGTATCCAGCAAATTCATGGTACATAAAGCTATCAATGAAGACTGCCAACATAGCATGATAGATAGATAGACAGATGATAGATAGATAGATATAGATGATAGATAGATAGATAGATAGATAGATAGATGAAACTTTATTCGCATTAGCCAATGGCCATAGCAACAATAAAACATTACAATGTAAGCAGAAAGGGAAATTTGATATAAGAGCACAAGTCCTGAATCAGCAGTCAGTTAGTGGCCCTTATTCTGATTGCCCCTGCTATGAACCTAGCAACCTATTTTGGGATAATAGGTTTGTGCAGATATGGGGCCAGAGAATCAAAATGGAAAGGTGGAAAATGAACATACCAAGGGCAGAATTTCCTTATAGTGGCCAGGTTGTTCTGATGCTCAATATCTTTTAGATGTTGACCAATTAGACTGTTAGACCTTTTAACATCACAGTAATCCAAGTTTATGCACCAACCACTGGTGCTGAAGAAACTGAAATTGACCAATTTTATGAAGACTTACAAAACATAGAAATGACACCAAAGAAGGATGTTCTTCTCATTATAGGGGACTGGAATGCTAAAGTAGGGAATCAAGAGATAAAAGGAACAACTGGCAAGTTTGGCCTTGGAGATCAAAACGAAGCAGGGCAAAGGCTAATAGAGTTCTGTCAAGAGAACAAGCTGGTCATCACAAACACTCTTTTCCAACAACACAGGAGATGACTCTACACATGGACATCACCAGATGGGCAGCATCGAAATCAGATTGATTATATTCTCTGCAGCCAAAGATGGAGAAGCTCTATACAGTCAGCAAAAACAAGACCTGGAGCTGACTGTGACTCAGATCATCAGCTTCTTATAGCAAAATTCAAGCTTAAATTGAAGAAAGTAGGAAAAGCCACTGGGCCGGTAAGATACAATCTAAACCAAATCCCTTATGGATACACAGTGGAAGTGAGGAACAGGTTTAAGGATTTAGATTTGGTGGACAGAGTGCCTGAAGAACTATGGATGGAGGCTCGTAACAATACACAGGAGGCAGCAACGAAAACCATCCCAATGAAAAAGAAATGCAAGAAAGCAAAGTGGCTGTCCAACGAGGCCTTACAAATAGCGGAGGAGAGAAGGCAAGCAAAATGCGAGGGAGATAGTGAAAGATACAGGAAATTGAATGCAGATTTCCAAAAAATAGCAAGGAGAGACAAGAAGGCCTTCTTAAATGAGCAATGCAAAGAAATAGAGGAAAACAACAGAATGGGAAGAACCAGAGATCTGTTCAAGAAAATTGGAGATATGAAAGGAACATTTCATACAAAGATTACCATAATAAAGGACAAAAGTGGTAAGGACCTAACAGAAGCAGAAGACATCAAGAAGAGGTGGCAAGAATACACAGAGGAATTATACCAGAAATATATGGATGGCTTGTACACCCCAAGTAGTGTGGTTGCTGACCTTGAGCCAGACATCCTGGAGAGTGAAGTCAAACGGGCCTTAGAAAGCACCTCAAATAACAAGGCCAGTGGAAGTGATGGTATTCCAGCTGAACTATTTAAAATTTTAAAAGATGATGCTGTTAAGGTGCTACACTCAATATACCTGCAAGTTTGGAAAACTCAGCAGTGGCTAGAGGATTGGAGAAGATCAGTCTACATCCCAATCCCAAAGAAGGGCAGTGCTAAAGAATGCTCCAACTACCGCACAATTGCACTCATTTCACATGCTAGCAAGGTTATGCTAAAAATTCTACAAGCAAGGCTCAAGCAGTATGTGGACCGAGAACTCCCAGTAGTGCAAGCTGGATTTCGAAGGGGCAGAGGAACCAGAGACCAAATTGCAAACATGTGCTGAATTATGGAGAAAACTAGAGAGTTCCAGAAAGACATCTACTTCTGCTTCATTGACTATGCAAAAGCCTTTGACTGTGTCGACCACAGCAAACTATGGCAAGTTCTTAAAGAAATGGGAGTGCCTGATCACCTCATCTGTCTCCTGAGAAATCTCTATGTGGGACAAGAAGCTACAGTTAGAACTGGATATGGAACAACTGATTCAACATTGGGAAAGGAGTACGACAAGGCTGTATATTGTCTCCCTGCTTATTTAACTTATATGCAGAATTCATCATGCGAAAGGCTGGGCTGGATGAATCCCTAGCCGGAATTAAGATTGCCGGAAGAAATATCGACAACCTCAGATATGCAGATGACACAACCTTGATGGCAGAAAGTGAGGAGGAATTAAAGAACCTTTTAATGAGGGTGAAAGAGGAGAGCGCAAAATATGGTCTGAAGCTCAACATCGAAAAAATGAAGATCATGGCCACTGGTCCCATCACCTCCTGGCAAATAGAAGGGGAAGAAATGGAGGCAGTGAGAGATTTTACTTTCTTGGGCTCCATGATCACTGCAGATGGTGACAGCAGTCACGAAATTAAAAGACGCCTGCTTCTTGGGAGGAAGGCGATGGCAAACCTAGACAGCAGCTTAAAAAGCAGAGACATCACCTTGCCAACAAAGGTCCGTATAGTAAAAGCTATGGTTTTCCCAGTAGTGATGTATGGAAGTGAGAGCTGGACCATAAAGAAGGCCGATCACTGAAGAATGGATGCTTTTGAATTCTGGTGCTGGAGGAGACTCTTGAGAGTCCCATGGACTGCAAGAAGATCAACCCTATCCATTCTGAAGGAAATCAGCCCTGAGTGCTCACTGGAAGGACAGATCCTGAAGCTGAGGCTCCAATACTTTGGCCACCTCATGAGAAGAGAAGACTCCCTGGAAAAAACCCTGATGTTGGGAAAGATGGAGGGCACAAGGAGAAGGGGACGACAGAGGATGAGATGGTTGGATAGTGTTCTCGAAGCTACCAGCATGAGTTTGACTAAACTGCGGGAGGCAGTGGAAGACAGGAGTGCCTGGCGTGCTCTGGTCCATGGGGTCACAAAGAGTCGGACACGACTAAACGACTAAACAGCAACAACAATTAGACTGTTTGCTTTAGTGGGACCCATAGTGAATAGGTGTTGTGGGGATAGGCCACAAGAGTGAAGTTTTTGGTAGACAATGTCAATGATTTTAACCTGGACTGATTCTCTGCGCTTGATGTTGATTTGTTTGGACTGCACTGCATCTCAAACTCTGCATTTATGGCAAGCTTATTGCCAAGAGGTTTATACTTTTTAAGACTTGGAGGCTAGCCTCTAAGTATACCTGAAGGTGTGTCTCCACCCCTATCGTTCTGCCCAGACACTGAGGTCCAGCGTTGAGGGCCTTCTCGAAGGAGTCTCGTAGCAAGTCACAAATATAAGACAACAAAATTAAAATAAAGCAATAACATGAAAAATACTTGCAATAACCCATAAGATAAACTGAATGAACCTGCAGCGAAGTCAAATAGTGTCCAGTGCCAGGACGTTCTGGCGGTTCCCTCACTGTGAGAAGCGAAGTTACAGGGAACCAGACAGAGGGCCTTCTCAGTAGTGGCACCCACCCTGTGGAATGCCCTCCCATCAGATGACAAAGAAGTAAAAAACTATATGACATTTAAAAGACATCTGAAGGCAGCCCTGTTTAGGGAAGTTTTTAATTACTGATGTTATTGAATTTTTAATCTTTTGTTGGAAGCTGCCCAGAGTGGCTGGGAAAACCCAGCCAGATGGATGGAGTAGAAATAATAAATTATTATTATTATTAGTATTATTATTATATCCATAGGAGTGTGGCATTCTCCCCACTGTGGATGGTCCTATTAGGCAGCACAGCACTTCTTCCAATCAGAACTGTTTGGTGGCCCTTAAGACTTGTGCCAAACAGTTTTCACTTCAATTTCTCAGAGTTGCATCATTTTGGAGTTTTGTAGGAAATGTAAAATGGTGGTTTATTACTGGGGCTCCACAGAGTTCTCACCATCAGTGGGCCCATGCCAGGGCACAGGGCTCTAGCAGGTACCTGAGAATGCTGGGTTCCGATGGTTCTAGCCCTGTAGATCATAGTCCTTGACAATGTGTCATGACTTGTACAGGCTTGGCCTAACTGCTGTGTTAATCACAGCAGAACCTTTTGTTAGGAGGTATGACAGCCACGATGCACTTGCCTCCATGTGACCTTGTCACACGTTGACTTGTCACTTGATTTAATGTAACATGATGCTCCATAGATCGGAGCAAGCTTGGTCAGGTTCCTGATGATCATCAGATGATGATCTGTGCTCTGGATGATGATCATGTATGCTATGCACCTGAACAAGCAGGTTGAGGCCAAGTGACAATGGGCAGACATGGTTCAATTCCTGAGAACCTCCAGTTTAAAATGGTCCAGGAAAGAGGAGTGATGGAAGACCTCTCTCTGCTCTGAGATTTGGTGATGGACCATAGCTTAGTGGTAGAGCATCTACTTTGTTTGAAGGAGATTACAAGTTCCATCTCAGATGTGTTCAGGTGGGTCTTCAACCCTGAAGAGTTACTGCCGGTCAGCAAAGACAGTACCAAGTAGATTAACCGATTGTCTGGTCCAGTGAAAGGCAGATTCCTGTGTGACCAAGTGGCAGACTAGAAGTTCAATTACATTCTTCTTGGTCAGGCAAGTGAGCTGTGACCATCCAGATGCCACCCCCAAGTCCCATTATCCCTGACCATTGGCTGTTCTATCTGAGGCTGAAGCTGGGCTCCAAAAGCATCACATTAGTCACCCCTGTTCTAATCACTAGACCACACTGCTGCTCCTCATTGTTTTAAACTTTCCATCCAAACTTTGGGGATTTTATGTGCCACCCCATTGAAGGAATTGGGTGTCTTGCATTTTTTTAAAAATAAAGTGGGTATGGACTCACCCATGCATACATCTTTCTATTGACTTATATTCAACACTGGAAATGTTTTTGATTCAAGTAAGGTTTGAACATCCACCTAGTCATGTTTCATTTAGTTCCTTGTGGCTTCCATCTTTTTTATGTGGAGCTAGGGCAGGAATGGTAAACTCCCACTTCAATTGCCTGATCCTTCCCCACTCCCAAAGACCAATTTGAGCAATGGTGTCAAAAAGAAAATTAAGCACACAGGAAGATGCCTTATGTTGAGCCAGGCTCCTGGTTCATCCAGCTCTGTATTATCTATCCTGATTAACTGAAACTCTACAGGGTTATGGCAGAGGGACATTCCTATCTGGTGATACCAGGAGTCAAACATTAGGGGCTTTCCTTATCTTCTTATTATCCTGCCTTCCAATTTACTTTGCAATTAAGAGTCTGTATCAAGGGTGGGAAACCTTTGACCCTTCAGATGTTGCTGAACTGTAAGTAGGGCTTTTATCAGCCAGAATTTACTGGAACTCAATTCCGGCACCTCTTAGGTGGGCGCCATTGCCATTATAAGAGAACAAGGGAGGTGTTCATTGTAAGTTCAGGCACCCTTTTTTCTAGAAAAATAGCACTGTCTATAAGTCCCATCATTCCTGACCATTGGCCATGCTTCGTGATAGGAGTTGCAGTCCAATATCATCTGAAGAGATTTTACTTTCTTGGGCTCCATGATCACTGCAAATGGTGACAGCAGTCACAAAATTAAAAGACACCTGCTTCTTGGGAGAAAAGCGATGACAAACCTAGACAGCAGCTTAAAAAGCAGAGACATCACCTTGCCAACAAAGGTCCGTATAGTTAAAGCTATAGTCTTCCCAGTAGCGATGTATGGAAGTGAAAGCTGGACCAGAAAGAAGGCTGATTGCTGAAGAATGGATGCTTTTGAATTATGGTGCTGGAGGAGACTCTTGAGAGTCCCATGGACTGCAAGAAGATCAAACCTCTCCATTCTGAAGGAAATCAGCCCTGACTGCTCACTGGAAGGACAAATCCTGAAGATATTTTGGCCACTTCATGAGAAGAGAAGACTCCCTGGAAAAGACCCTGATTTTGGGAAAGATGGAGGGCACAAGGAGAAGGGGGTGACAGAGAACGAGATGGTTGGACAGTGTTCTCGAAGCTACTAACATGAGTTTGACCAAACTGCAGGAGGCAGTGGAAGACAGGAGTGCCTGGCGTACTCTGGTCCATGGGGTCACGAAGAGTCGGACACAACTAAACGACTAAACAACAGCAACAACATCTGGAGGGCCAAAGTTTCCCCACTTCAGATCTGCATTGAATGCTTACAGTTTTTTCACAAAGCTATCAGGTTGGCTACAGGGGGAGCGTTATTAGAGGCTGGTGTATATATAATTGAAATAAACGAATCAATGTTTGCTTGTTTGTATGTTGTGGATAATTGTTTGCCACAATGGGCAAGTCACACACACACACACACACACACACACACACACATGCCTTTCTGTATGTATCTGAAACAGCTCTACCCAAGCACAAGATGGCGCTATCATCATTGTCAGGGAAATCCCAAGTTCTTTCTTTCTTTCTTTCTTTCTTTCTTTCTTTCTTTCTTTCTTTCTTTCTTTCTTTCTTTCCTGGAGAAGAAACTTTAAAAGAAGAAGAGGGGGTATGCAAAGAAAAAACCCCAGAAAACAATTTTTAAAATATTCCCAGTGAGGATAGAGAATGCACTGCAGATGTGAACACTGTCAGTTGGCGTGAAAGAGAGAAAATAATGCAACACAGGTGGGGTAGAGGGGAAAAGAAAATGTGGAGTCTCCTGGATGAAATCATGGCTGGATGGCACACCGATCAGGAATGATCTACAAAGCAGCTTTTTGTTGCTGTACATACTCGGCACAGAGGACTTTTTTTTCCCTTTCCATTTTTTGAAGCAACCAGATCTAGTTTGTCAATCCTGGGTTTATACATGGGTCAACAGCTCCATAACAACTGGATTCCACAATTTTCTGAGACTCCATCATGAGAACTTTAGGTTGTTAAAGGTGCTGAATGTTGGTAGGAGGCCCCTATATCAGTCACAGAGCTACGACTTGCAGAGTTCCTGGGAAGGTAGATCAATTGGTAAAACTCTCTGGGAATGGTAGCTCTCCGAGGGGAGTAAGGACTTCCTAATGACAAACTACAGCTTCCAGGAACTGTAGAGTTGCCATATTTCCAAAGGTAAAAATCTTGACTAAAAAGGTATTCCCCCCCCCCCCCGAATTAATGCCACCAAACCCCCAGACATTTGCTTAAAATTGTAAAAAAATCCCCCTGGATGGGCATGTAGGCCCCACAAAAGAGGACATGCCCAGGATTTCCCGGACGTATGGCAGCCCTACAAAGTGCCAATCACACACACGACTGAAGCAAAGCCCTGTTGCCTGCCCCTATGTGGTGATATATTGAACTGCAGGTGACAGCATCCTTGAGGAAGTACCTTCAGGCCCTGGGCTAAATCTGTCCACAATCTGATTATTGAGCACTTCTGGGCTGGAAGGGGAAGAAGAGGGCTTCCTATTCTACTTAACTCTTGCTTGGAAAACATGGTTCTCCTGTGGTCTGGCGTATGCCTAAATCTCTAGTTCTTCTTTGATGTTGACTTCTACATGGTCTTACTTCGTCCTTTGATTCTCTTTTGTCCTATGAGCTCACTCAACAATCCTGCTGATGGATCTTTCTAAGAACATAAGAACAGCCTGGCTCTGTTGGATCAGGTCAAGAATCAGCTTGGAGAAGAGAAGTGTGATGTCAACACAATGTCTCTCACATCAGATGCTTATCACTTTAATTTCCGGCCTCATCACCCCTGTCATTAACATGACAACAATGGTCATGCAACAATGGGGCTGATGGAGACATTGATAGCCTGTTCCTCCACAAGGTTGTCCAATTCTCTTTTAAAGCCATCTAAGTTGGTGGCCATCACTGCTCCTGGGGGAGTGAGTTGTACAGTTTAACTATGTGCAGTGTGAAGAAGGACTTCCTTTCATCTGCCCTGAATCTTCCAACATTCAGCTTTATTGGATTTCCACAAGTTTTGAGGGGTGGGGTGGGGAGAACTTTTCCCTAACCACAACAGGGAGGAAGATACAATTGGCTGGCTCTGCTTGTCATTAGCTCCAGCGGCATCTAATGCAAATCCAGCCTCACCTGTCCCAGTGGGCACAAGCCACCATGCAACTGAGCCGTGTGAAAAAAATACAACTGCGACCCATGAAATGAATGTATTCTTAACTTAAGACCACAAGGGACTGCCATCCCAACTTTTGTTAACTAGGCTCTCTGCCATGCTTGTAGTTAGCAATGACCTTGAAGAACCACCTTGACCACTGCTTATAGATCATTCCTAGTTGCCAACCAAGACGGCAAATATACAGAAGATCTGACTTGGTGGAGTGGAGGTTCTGGTCAAGACTCAGTTCAATAGTTATCTGCAAAAATGATCCATCCCATTGTCTTTAAGAACAAAGTTTCAGCAGAAAGCTGTGCTTAACAACACCTTTCTATTCCCCCCCCCCCAAAAAAAAGCCAGTTGTGTCTTCTACTATGCTCTTCCATTGGTCAAATGAATCACTGGCCCTCCAGATATAATAATAATAATAATAATAATAATAATAATAATAATAATAATTTATTATTTGTACCCCGCCCATCTGGCTGGGTTTCCCCAGCCACTCTGGGCGGCTTCCATAAAAACCAAAAATACACTAAAATATCACAGATTAAAAGCTTCCCTGAACAGAGCTGCCTTAAGATGTCTTCTGAATGTCAGGTAGTTATTTATCGCTTTGACATCTGATGGGATTTGTTGGATTGCATTTTCTATCAGTCCCATTGGTCATGCTGATTGGCAGTGGAGGCTGGTCTATTTGGGTGAATGGGACATTGACAACCTCAGTCTCCATTCAGCCAGCCCCCACATGTCTGCCTACATGTACAGGAGATTGCCTTGCCTGTAAGCTTCCTCCTCTTTAGTTTCTATGTTGCCCTGGTAGGACCCAGGAAAGAAGAGGGTGGGGACAAATTTAGGATGAATGGACTCTTCCTGCCATTGACTCTGGCTCCACCTACTGGTGGCCTTCCTGCCTTCTGCCCCACCAGTCCCATTCTGGGAGCTGTTTTTTAAATGTTTATGTGATTGTGAAAGCTTTCACTCTACCATTATGGCTCCTGGTAGCCTTGGGGCTTCTCTTGCCTTCAGAAAAATGGGGAAAAAACAAAGCTGGTGAGCTCTACACTCAGATGAACATAGAGCCTTTCTTGTCTTCAGAGACAGACAGAGAGAGAGAGAGAGAGAGAGAGAGGAAGGAAGGAAGGAAGGAAGGAAGGAAGGAAGGAAGGAAGGAAGGAAGGAGAACTGAAATTGACTTATTTGTTAATTATTACACTCCATTTCTAGGATGCACAGCAGCTGCAGTAACAGCACCTCTTGTAGCAGACAGCACAACTGTAGGCAGAACATGGGACCTTAGCATGAGCTTATGTCTGTGACTTTTTGGGCCAATTCTAAGTACTCTAGTCTGCCTCACCGACGTGGGGATTTGGGTCATAGTCCTTCAATGGCTGCACTCGTTCCTTTCTGGTTGGGGACATAGGGTGGCACTGGCGGGTGGGGAACTGTCGTCGCACTACTCCTTGGTGTGTGGAGTACCTCAGGGCGCAATTCTCTTCCCGATGCATTTCAACATCTTTATGCACCCCCTTGTCCAGCTTGTCTGGAATTTTGGTTTGGATTGCCATCAGTATGCTGATGACACCCAACTCTATCTGTTGATGGACAGCCATGCCTGCTTGATCCCAGACACATTGATCAGATGTTTGGAAGCTGTGGCTGGATGGCTACGTGGGAGCCTGTTGAAGTTAAATCCTTTGAAGTCAGAGGTCCTTTGGCTGGGTTGACATGATATGGGGTTGGGGGGCCAACTTCTATCCCTTGCAGGGGCGCAATTAGTGCCAGCGCCTTCCGTCAAGAGTTTGGGTGTAATCTTTAACGCCTCCCTTTCTATGGAGGCGCAGGTGACAGCTATGACAAAGACGGCATTTTTTTCATCTCCACCAAGCTAAGCAGTTGGTCCCTTTATCTCTCTCACCCTGACCTCGCCACTGTGATCCATGCAACGGTCACCTCCAGGCTTGACTATTGTAACTCACTCTACGTGGGGCTGCCCTTGAGACTGACCCAGAAACTCCAGCGGGTGCAGAATGCCGCGACGAGACTTCTTACGGGGTCCTTGCCACGGCATCACATTCACCCAGTGCTATACCAGCTGCACTGGCTCCTGGTGGAGTATAGGGTCAGGTTTAAGGTCCTGGTTTTAACCTTTAAAGCCCTCGTACCTATGGGACCACCTCTCCTTGTATACCCCACTGAGGACCTTGCGGTCTGCTAACAACAACACCTTGAAGATCCTGGGCCCCAGGAAAATTAGACTTGCCTCAACTAGACCCAGGGCCTTTTCGGCCATGGTCCCAGCCTGATGGAATGCTCTCCCACAAGAGACCAGGGCCCTGTGGGATTTGACATCTTTCCACAGGGCCTGTTCCTCCAAGCCTTTGGGCAGGATGCAGTTTGACTTACGGTACTTTCCTTTGTATAAAACAAGCCTGAAGGAGGCCCCCAACCCACTCACAGGTCCTTGTATGATCAGTGGAAACAGTTGGTCCTGTCAAGTATTAACCACTCTCAATTCCAACCTGATAATTGCCACGTGCCTAGATTTTAACTTGTCTGAATTAATTTTAAGATGTATTTTACTTAATTGATGTCTGTTTTTATGCATATTGTGTTGTTTTTATGGTGTTAGCTGCTCTGAGCCTGGCCTCAGCCGGGGAGGGTGGGATACAAATAAATTATTATTATTATTATTATTATTATTATTATTATTCCACTAGAGATACTAGAGAGTGAATCTGGGACATTGCGCTTTCAAAGCCTGATCACTGAGTTGTGAGCTCTCCTACCAGGATGATGCTTGGAAGTGACTGTGGGTCAATTTGAATATATCCATTCTTAAGGAAATCAGCCCTGAGTGCTCACTGGAAGGACAGATCGTGAAGCTGAGGCTCCAATACTTTGGCCACCTCATGAGAAGAGAAGACTCCCTGGAAAAGACCCTGATGTTGGGAAAGATGGAGGGCACAAGGAGAAGGGGACGACAGAAGACGAGATGGTTGGATAGTGTCTTCGAAGCTACAAACATGAGTCTGACCAAACTGTGGGAGGCAGTGGAAGACAGGAGTGCCTGGCGTGCTCTGGTCCATGGGGTCACGAAGAGTCGGACACAACTAAACGACTAAACAACAACAAAACTACCTTATACTGGGAAAGACTATGCGTTTGTGAGAGCTTACAGCCACCCACTATGGATCCTAAGGGTCTTCAGAGCAGCATGAGCATAAGATCATAAGGACATAAAAAGAGCCTGCTGGATCAGGGCAATGGCTCATCTAGTCCACCATCCTGTTATCTAAGTTCCACAGATGCCACCATGGGAAACCCTCAGGAAGGACTCAAGCAGAAGACCCCTTTCCTCATTTGTGGTTTGAGGAAGTTGGTATTCAGATGCAGTACTGCCTCTGAGTTTGAAGGGACTGCATAGTCATCATGGCAGGAGCCACAATTATTTTCCCCAGTCATCACCGAAAGCCATTCAAGTTGGTGGCCATCACTGCCATTTCTGGGAATGCATTCTAGAGTTCAACTATGCTGCCCTGAATCTTCAGCTTCTCTGAATATCCACAAGTTCTAGTGCATTGAGAGAGGGGGGAAACCTTTCCTCTAGATGTTGCATCAGCTGCTCCTGATAGTGATTTTATAACTGCTTTGGGTTGGTTCTTTTTTTAAAAAAAGAAAACTTTGGTTGGGACAATTGTGGGACAACCTTAGTGGGAAGCAGTATACAAATTTTATAAAGCTGAACCTAAAAGAGGCATGTGGCAGATGGATTGTGATAATGGCAGAGGGGTGATGGAAGAAGACACGACAGATGTGTTGATTCTAAGTAAGCTTTATTTAATCCCTTGCATTAAGGGAGATTGAAACAAGGAAATCAGCAGCAGTGGGTGGATGAGGAAACTCTCATCCACCACAAACACACACACATTCATAAATTACATTGAAGAATGAGCCACACACTGAACATGCAAACATAAAACACCATTGAATAATGGAAGGGCAAAGCAACATGCAGAAGTGTTTTGGGCTTAACATGATGTTGTCAGGACACTGATGTGAACTGGCAAAGTTAGCTTATCTTGCATTGCTTGGCAAATGTTGCATTTTACTTGATGCTTGGCATGGAGCAGGGCTGCTTTGTTTGCCCAATGCATGCTGGGACGACAATGGGGCACTTGGTCTGCGAGGATCCACCACCAGATCCACCACTGCTGCAGCAGACAGCTCCGCCACTGCCGCTGCTGCAGCAGACAGCTCCTCCTCCTCCTCCTCCTCCACCACCACTGCTTCCTCCAGATACGACAATGGTTTTCCCACCTGATCCTCCACCTCCTCCACCTCCTCCACCAGATCCTCCTCCAATCACCTTAACCCCACCTGAGCCTCCACCCCCAGATGAGCTACAGCAAACGGAACCACCACCGCCACTGCCGCCAGACGAGCTGCAACATACTCCCCCACCGGATCCCCCACCACTTCCTCCACCTATGATGATGGTTTTCCCACCGGATCCTCCACCTCCTCCACCTCCTCCACCAGATCCTCCTCCAAGAACCTTAACCCCACCTGAGCTTCCACCACCAGACGAGCTGCAACAAACGGCCCCACCGCCGCCGCCGCCGCCGCCGGATGAGCTGCAACATACTGCACCCCCACTGCCGCCGCTAGATCCTCCACCAATAACTATGGGCATCTTTTGCTGGCCCATGCCACCACCAGATCCACCTCCAGCGCAGCACCCAGAAGACTGGCCACCACCACCGCCGGATGATCCGCAGCATACTGCACCGCCGCCGCTAGCTCCACAGCAAACCCCTCCAGATCCTCCGCCAATAATTATGGGGATCCTTTGCTGGCCACCTCCATATCCACCTCCATATCCACCTCCACCACAGCACCCAGAAGACTGGCCGCCTCCACTTGGAATAATGATGATTCCGCCGGACTGTCCGCCGCCTCCGCCGCCTCCACTGCAGCAGCAGCAGCCTCCTCCTCCTCCACCGCCAGATCCTCCGCAGCAGCCTCCTCCTCCGCGGATTTGCATCATCCCACCACCACCGCCGCAGCTGCCACCAGATCCTCCTCCGCCTCTTCCGCAGCAGGATGAGCTTTGGCTTTGGCCTCCGCCTCCGCCTCCGCTTCTTCCACAGCAGGATGAGCTTTGGCTTTGGCCTCCGCCTCCGCCTCCGCCTCCGCTTCTTCCACAGCAGGATGAGCTTTGGCTTTGGCTTTGACCTCCGCCTCCGCCGCCGCCTCCAGAGCAGCCGCCGCCGCCGCCACTGCCTCCTGAACCGCCGCAACAGCCCCCGCTTTGTCTTTGTTGGCTCATCTTTCGGCTTCGGTGTGGCAGTTGTTTCTGCGAATTAAGCCTGAAACAAGGCAAAGAATGGTTATGGCACACTGATGACTGCGGTGCTCGTTTCTGAAAGAGCCTAGTGGTCCTCAGGGTAGTCACTGAGGCTGCAGCATCAGGTGGTGGTCACTTGTGCTGGATCCCATGATTGAATAATATATATAGCTCAGGACCAGTTTCCTTGTGAGATTCCCTCTGTATATATCCACTCAACAGCTTTGATCTGTGAAACTGGCACTGTTCCAGGTACCATATAATACTCATTGCACATTTGTAAGAAATGGGGTTCCCCCCCAATTGATATCAGATGAGCATCCTCATGTAGTATAGTCTGCCCCTGCCTTAAATGTCATTGTTTAAGCCAGCCTATCCTGAAGCATAGAAGATTGGCGTGTGTTTCAATCTGGATTTAGTTTACCCATTATTATTTTATTATTCTTCAAATGTTTTTTAACAATTTTTTTCCCCTGATAGCTTTACTGTTTCATTCTTTTTGTAAACCTCTTTTTTGTAAATGATAAAACGGTATGTAAATTTTGCGAGCTATGGATAGATGGACGAGTGGATTGATATGATTCCACCTGTCATGTAAGCGTATGTAGGCAGTGCAAAATCAATCAATCAATCTCACACATTTTTTTAAAAATCAGCATGTCAGCGTGGAAGGTTCTAATTAACTCCCTGGCCTGCTATGTTTCTCTGATTTTATTGTCCTAGATCACTGCTGCATTTCCCCCTCTTTTGTAGAGTTTAATCAACATTCTGATATTTTGTTTAAAAATATATACTAAGGGTTCAAAACATTTTTTTTTGCCATTGGTATTGTTATTTTCTGTGCAACCTACATGAAAGGCAATGTCTAAATTAAATGATTTTTTTTTATAGCTCAGCACCTAGGGCTTGCCGATCGAAAGGTAGGGGGCGCAGGTGGCACTGTGGGTTAAAGCCTCAGCGCCTAGGGCTTGCCGATCGAAAGGTCGGCGGTTCGAATCCCTGCGGCGGGGTGCGCTCCCGCTGCTCGGTCCCAGCGCCTGCCAACCTAGCAGTTCGAAAGCACCTCCGGGTGCAAGTAGATAAATAGGGACCGCTTACCAGCGGGAAGGTAAACGGCGTTTCCATGTGCGGCTCTGGCTCGCCAGAGCAGCGATGTCACGCTGGCCACGTGACCCGGAAGTGTCTCCGGACAGCGCTGGCCCCTGGCCTCTTAAGTGAGATGGGCGCACAACCCCAGAGTCTGTCAAGACTGGCCCGTACGGGCAGGGGTACCTTTACCTTTACCTATTGTTATTTTCTGTGCAACCTACATGAAAGGCAATGTCTAAATTAAATGATTTTTTTTTATAGCAGAGGATCCTTTCATTAGGTGAGCTTGCTCTGGTGCTTTGAAATGGGGCAACCAGTGACTGATTGACCGCCTCCAGAATCCCTAGCTTCGTCTCTCTGTTTTCTGTACTTTCGGTCTTGAATCTGTTTCCTCGGTGCTACCTGGTTGGCTGCCAGCTAGCAAGCCAAACCATATATCTGGTGTAGATATGGAGGACAGATAATATGAATGACATGACTCCCCTGCACCACCTAAGCAGGTCTGGCCCTGCAAGCAGGGCATGGATGCATAAGGCTTATTCTGGGAACAATTCCTCAGTGAACCTTTGTCTGACAGTTTTATCCCTTGATAATCATAAAGGATTAAGTTGCCTCTTGGAACAGGTTTAGGTAAGGAGGCAATTTCTGGCTTAGCTGCAGCTATCATTCATTGGGGAGGACACACCAATTCATTTGCTGTGACCTCAGCTGCTCAGGTACCATCACCCATTCCCGAATGGTTCTCCATTCCTTGTTTACATCTATAAGAATGCCCCTCTCCCTCCATTGAATGCAAGGAATTGCACACTGTATCAAGAAGCTAAATCAACCCTTTGCAGCCTCCTAACCAAATAGCATTATCATTGCATCAGTGCATAGCTGAAGATGTTTCCATCCATTCAAAGGAAGGAGGATTATCTGAGCATTGGACTTACCTTGTTTAGCAGATGTGCTGGAATGATGGAGAAGTCTCAATGGATTCGAATGATGAGCTTGGGGACCAGAGATCCTCTTTATACCCATCTTCTGGCCACTCCTATGGGAAGTGAGGCACCCCAGGAATGGTGAGTGACACAGTTACAATCTCCCTGAACAGGTGGCCTCTTCCAGCCCAAGATGCCTGACAAGTCATATGAGATCCATATCTCACTTTTGTATCACTAGTTATTTTATGGAATGTAAACAGCTTAATGAAGGTGCTCCACCTAATGAGTAAGTTCCTGCTTTGTAGCGGTGCCTCACCTATTTGTGGGGGCTCTTGATGGGTGACATATGTAAGGATGGGCTTTTTTAAGGGGAGTTGGTGGCTCCTGATAGGCAAATCAGTTTATTTCCAGTCCAAATTATGATTGCACTTATTTACCCAGAAGCTGAGAGACACTGGTTGTGTAGTGCTTAGAACAATAGACTAGAACCTGGGAGATCGGGGTTCAAATCCCCTTTTGGCGATGAAGTTCACTGTTGTGAGCTTGGGCCAGCCGCTGCCTCTCAGCCTAACTTACCTCACAGGATTGTTGTGGGGATGAATTGAGGGGGGGGGGAGAACTATGTATACTATGGTACCTTGAGTTCCTGGAGATAAAGGAAGGATTCAATATGTTGGTCAATCAAGTCTCTTCCCTGCTATTTTTATATTTATCCAGCTAAGTTCTACCTAGAGTCAATCTATTGAAAACAGAGGATTTAAATTCATTGTAAATAGGACAAGCACTGCATTCTCTGTCCCGACAAGTGCAATCTGTTTCTACATGCACACACCAGGCTGTGTGAAAGAGTGTACACTTGTTAATTTGTACCACTCAACAATTGTGTACATTGATACATTTACTGTACAATAGGTGAATATTACACTTGAATAATTTTGTGAATGTAGAGACTGTTTGTGTACACAGGTCCAGAGATTGTAGAGTTGTTGAGGGTAATGTGTGGACACCCCATATCACCTCAGTTTTTGAGCAGGGCTGGCCTTGTGGCTCCAACATAATTCCAAGAAAATAGTAAAAATAAATAGACATTGCCAATTTTGTGGGATTATTTTCCAGCTTTGGCGATTTATAATATAGTATGAAACTAATGTGAGATAATATGAACCTACTGTTAAATGGAGTATTTTTTTAAGGACTGTGCACATTACACACACATACACAAACACCCCGGTACAACTTGCAGCCTGGTTTAGGGCTTTGGAGTGGCCCCAATCTGAACCAGGGCAATCTGGGGCTGACCTGATCCAGATCCAGATCTCAGACCAGACACAAACTGGGAGTCTTTCACAGTCTTTAATTTTGGTTTAACTCCCTAATTAAACATGTGAGCAGACAGGCACAGCCTGCTCCACGATGTCTGACCCCCTTGCAGTTTTAAAGCCCTGGATCGCTCCAGCTGGACATGCTCTGAACCAGGGTGATCTGTGGTTTCCTCAGCCTGCTCTAGCTGAATCCCATGTTGACCCAAATTGATCCAATTCAGTTCGAGATCTGGAATCACAGTCACACATTAATGCTTTTGAATAACAGTTGCTCAAAATCACAGGCGGGGAGAGTGTTGTTGCATTAATGTCAATCTTCCACAAAACAAAAAGGGAACGCGGTAAGAGGATAGGACATTGAGTTTTTGCTTACATTATTCACATTGTCATCAAAAATATATGTTTTTGCTCACTGCATGTCCCCCAAGCATATTTTCCAAAGATTAATGGGATATGTAGAAAGTTAATTTGCGATAGTGGTCTGCTTCCTTTTGATTTGAGAGAATGCAGCTGCCAATAACAGAAGGAGGTTATTCCAGACATTGCTTTATATTTTATTAGTTTAGCCAGTGTGGTGTAGTGGTTAGAGTGTTGGAGTAGGACCTGAGAGACCAGGGTTCAAGTCCCCACTCAGTCATCAAACTCATAACTCGAAGGGTTGTTGTGATGATAAAATGTGGACGGGGAGAAGTACATACAACCTTGAGCTCTTGGGAGGGAGAAGTGGGATGTGTTGTTGAGCTCATGTCTACCTTTCACAGCACGAAAAAGTGAACATGGGGCATTGAGTTTTTGCTAACATTATTCACATTGCTACAGGTGATATATGTACTTTGTGGTATTTCATTGCATGTTTCCCAAGCATATTTTCAAAAGATTAATATTTAGGAAGATAATTTGGGATAATGGTCACTTCATTTTTTATTTAGGAGAGTGCAGCTGCCCATTTAAGAAGGCAGTTATTCCAGACATTATTTTATAGTTTATTAGTTTATTCAATGTGGTGTATTGATTAGAGTGTTGGACTAGGACCTGGGAAACCAGGGTTCAAATCCTCATTCAGTCATCAAGCTCACTGGGTGATCTCGGGCCAATCATTCATTCTTAGCCTAGACTTCTTCACAATGTTTTTGTGAGGGTATATATACCACCTTGAGCCCTTGGAGGAAAAGAGGGATATAAATGCAATAGATAAACAAACAATGAATAAAATGAATGAATGAATGAATGAATGAATGAATGAATGAATAACACAAAGCATATCTTTCAGCACATACAGATGATTGGCAAGTTTCTTCTTCTGTGAATAACCCAACTTGGGTAACTGTAAAGATGGTTTATTTAAATCCCCTCTTTGGATGACTTTTATTGGGTTCTACAAAACAAGGGACCTCCAACACGTTCAGTTTTAGCAACTAGAGAGATATGGAGTATATTGTCTCAGCAGTTACAATGTGGCCCAAATAGTCATGCTAAATTTACTTCATTCTGTAATCCAGATTTGAAGATAAAGAGGTGTGGAAGAAACGGACCAAATATGAGATGCATACATTAGATCACCTGTTTAGATGGAGAATTATTGCCTTTTCCTATTTTGCGGCTTAAATATAAATGACAGGTGAGTGAAAAATTCAATTGCCAACATCTGCTGGGGGCTATTTATGGTCTATCTGCTTTAAAACCTTCACCACCTCACACTGTATTGGGGGGAATTATTGGATCCTTTTAGAATGCTAAATCCACACCTGTAGTTTATAAATGCTTTATGAATCTTTTAAAGATTCATGTTCAGGAACTCAGAGAGGCATGGAATTATAATGTGCCACACAGCCTAAACAATGGAAAATTGCTTTGGAATCTGAAGTATTTAAATTGTGTTTGATGCAGCAAAATTTAACATTATGAGTATGTTACTCCAAAATGTTTGTATAAAAAGTATAGAGGTTGTCACTTCTATACTGTCATCTTGGGGAGATGGGCCCTAGGACAGAAAGGAAGGGTAGGGTGTTTCCTTAAAAAAAACACACACACACCAGTGGATATGGAGCCGTCTGAGTTTGTGGCATGTAAAGGTAAAGGTAAAGGTACCCATACGGGCCAGTCTTGACAGACTCTGGGGTTGTGCGCCCATCTCACTCAAGAGGCCAGGGGCCAGCGCTGTCCGGAGACACTTCCGGGTCACGTGGCCAGCGTGACATCGCTGCTCTGGCGAGCCAGAGCCGCACACGGAAACGCCGTTTACCTTCCCGCTGGTAAGCGGTCCCTATTTATCTACTTGCACCCGGAGGTGCTTTCGAACTGCTAGGTTGGCAGGCGCTGGGACCGAGCAGCGGGAGCGCACCCCGCCGCAGGGATTCGAACCGCCGACCTTTCGATCGGCAAGTCCTAGGCGCTGAGGCTTTAACCCACAGCGCCACCTGCGTCCCTTGTGGCATGTAGGAACCATCTAAATGACTGGTGCTGAGCATCAAACTCAGGGACCAAATGTGGGCCACAAAGACCTCTCTATGTGGCTCTCAGGACTCTTCCCAGGCCACACCTTTTATTCAGTGTTTTTTCCTAGTTGTGATGTGTCCTTGAACTCTGATCATGCCCTTTTACTAGCCGCAATGGAGGGTAGAGAGGGGCAAGTGGAAGTGTTTCGGTAGAAAGCAGCTGAGAACACAAAGATAAAATTCATATTTCTTCTTCTGTCCACTTTTACATCTGAGCCTGCTTCCAACTGGGGACGCAGGTGGCGCTGTGGGTTAAAGCCTCAGCGCCTAGGGCTTGCCGATCAAAAGGTCGGCGGTTCGAATCCCTGCGGCGGGGTGCGCTCCCGCTGCTCGGTCCCAGCGCCTGCCAACCTAGCAGTTCGAAAGCACCTCCGGGTGCAAGTAGATAAATAGGGACCGCTTACCAGCGGGAAGGTAAACGGCGTTTCCATGTGCGGCTCTGGCTCGCCAGAGCAGCGATGTCACGCTGGCCACGTGACCCGGAAGTGTCTCCGGACAGCGCTGGCCCCTGGCCTCTTAAGTGAGATGGGCGCACAACCCCAGAGTCTGTCAAGACTGGCCCGTACGGGCAGGGGTACCTTTACCTTTACCTTTACCTGCTTCCAACTGGCATGTGGCCCCTGAAAGGTTGCCTGGAAATAGCAATGTTCTAAATATCTCATTTGTATATCTATATATCCTTATCTATATCTCTCTAGATATCATCTATATGATTGAGAGTGTTATAAAATCAGCAAAGAGCAGTTCACCCAAGCTTGCTGTCTCTCTCTAAGGTAAAGGTAAAAGGTAAAGGACGCCTGGATGTTAAGTCCAGTCAAAGGCGACTACGGGGTTGCATCTCTCATCTCACTTTTCAGGCTGAGGGAGCCAGTGTTTGTCCACAGAAAGCTTTTCTGGGTCATGTGGCCAGCAGGACTAAACTGCTACTAGCGCACAGAGGACCGTGAGAAGTGCCAGAGCATGCGGAAATGCCGTTTACCTTCCTGCCACAGCTGTATCTCTTTATGTACTTGCACTGGCATGCTTTTGAACTGCTAGGTGGGCAGAAGCTGGGACAGAGCAATGGGAGCTCACCCCGTCTCGTGGATTCGAATGGCCAACCTTCCGATCTATCTATCTATATCTATCTATCTATCTATCTATCTATCTATCTATCTATCTATCATCTATCTATCTATCTATATCTATCTATCTATCTATCTATCTATCTATCTATCTATCATCTATCTATATCATCTATCTATCTATCTATCTATCTATCTATCTATCTATCTATCATCTATCTATCTATCTATCATCTATCTATCTATCTATCTATCTATCTATCTATCTATCATCTATCCATTCTATCATCTATCATCTATCATCTATCATCTGTCTATCTATCTATCTCTATCTACTATCTATCTATCTATCATCTATCTATCTATCATCTATCTATCTATCATCTATCTATCTATCTATCTATCTATCATCTATCTATCTATCTATCTATCTATCTATCTATCTATCATCTATCATCTATCTACTATATATCTATCTATCATCTATCTATCTATCATCTATCTATCTATCTATCTAATCTATCTATCTTCTATCTATTTATCTGTACGTAAATTTTAAAATTCTTATAGCAAAATGTCTCAACTTCCACCTTCATCAGTGATTAAGTGATTAATAGTCTTAGCAATTGACTCCATCCTCCAGGAATGATGGCTAAATAATGATCTGCACTTGCAGCCTGAACTTTGGAAAAAGAGGGGGTGATAGATCTTAAGGCTATCTAGAGCTACATAGAGTAGACTTGCCCTGCCACATTTTGGGAAGCCTTTCTGATGGTTTCTCCTTCCCTTGTAATGCCTTGGATCTTTGTTGCTTTTGGTTAAGTTCAGTCTCAACTCTCTTCCCAGGTCTCACCATCAACTTGGCTCATTGCATGGTTGAATGTGTTAAACAACTTCCTTCTCTCAGCAATGTGTCTGGTGAAGGCAACAAGTGGAGGACAACCCACACTGGAACTTGAATTATGACCTACATACGTGCTTTGCCCACACATAGATACAGAGAATGAAGACACAAAACAACAGTGCATGAATTTAAATATGAGCCACAAATTCATAAGCCTGATATGCAGCATTCTTGACTAGTTCAAAGCAAAATTCCCAAACTTGAGGCAAGTATGAATGCTCCCAAGGAGGAAAAGTCAATCAAAAGAATCACAGGAGCTGGAATAACTTTCCTCCAAGGATCAAAGAAAGCTGCTTTATAGAGTCAGATCAATGGTCCATCTAGCTCAGTACAGTGGTACCTTGGGTTACAGATGATTCAGGTTACAGACGCTTCAGGTTACAGACTCCGCTAACCCAGAAATAGTACCTTGGGTTAAGAACTTTGCTTCGGGATGAGAACAGAAATTGCACGGCGGCAGCAGGAAGCCCCATTAGCTAAAGTGGTACCTCAGGTTAAGAACAGACCTCCAGAATGAATTAAGTTCTTTACCTGAGGTACCACTGTATTGTTTGCACCAGTGATGCCAAACTTGGCCCTCCAGCTGCTTTGGGACTACAACTCCCATCCTCCCTAGCTAACAGAACTAGTGGTCAGGGCTGACGGGACTTGTAGTCCCAAAACAGCTGGAGGGCCAAGTTTGGCCACCACTGGTTTACACAGATCAACAGCATCTCACAAGGTTTCAGGTGTGGGGCATTCCCATACCTCAAGCAGGTATACCATAAAACAGTGGTGGCCAATGTTGTGTCTACCAGATGCCCATGGACTACAGCTCCTATCGTCTTGACTGATGACCATCCTTGCTGGGGATGGATGGAGTTTGTAGCCCCTGCCATATGGTGTTGGTTTGCGTATGCCATGCTTTCCCACTCTGATGTACTCTGGTATTAGCCATGGTCTTCCTGGGACTCTCCTTCAGTTGACACTAAACCTTCTTGAGCCAGCATGTTGGACTGGGAATTGGGAATCCAGAGTTGTAATCCCCATTCAGTTATGAAGCTCACTGAGTGACCTTGAGCCAGTCATCCTCTTTCGTGGCTATTAGCTATGGTGGCCAAGGTCCTCTTTCATGGTTGGAGGCAGTAATGCTTCTTAAAATCAGCTGCTGGGAACTGCAGGAGGGGAGACGGCTCATATGTTCAGGTCCTGCTTCTGAGCTTCCTGATGGGTCATCCGGTTTTCCACTGTGTGAATATGATGTTGGACTAGATGGGCCTCTGGGTTGATCCAGTAGCCTGTTATTGCTGCTGCTGCTGCTGTTACAATATATTTCCTGCCCTTTACTGTAAGGTCCCAAGGCAAGTTACAACAATTAAAATACCACATTAATAATAATAATATAATAATAATAATAATAATAATAATAATAATAATAATAATAATAATAATAATATCTTTATTGTCATTCCCCCCTCTTGGGGACAACAAAATTACTTGGCTGCTCCATCCACCCAGGTAGGGCACTCCACTCAAAATCAGAACAACTATAAAAACACTAATTAAAACAATACAGTATAATACAGCAAGGAAGATTAGATGACTTTCAAAGTCCAGGTTTCCCATTCAGGGCCGAGATCGCTCTGGAGAAGAAGCTGTTCTTGAGACGGCTTGTTCTTGTCTTCATCGTCCTGTATCTCCGTCCCGACGGCAGGAGCTCGAAGAGACAGTGACCAGGATGTGATGGATCTTTTACTATGTCCAGTGCCTTCCTATGGCACCTTGTGGCATAGATCTGCTCTAAGGTGGAGAGTGGGCAGCCAACAATGCTCTTTGCTGCCTTAACAACTCTGCACAACCCCATCCTGTCCTGGGTAGTACAGCTTCCATACCACACACATAAGCCATAAGTGAGCACGCTCTCAATGGCACAGTGATAGAAGGCAAGCAGCATATAATACTAATATATAATATCAAAAAATATTAAAACCTCTGAAAAATTGCAAAAGTAAGTTGGGTCTTGAAAATATACATTTGTTCAGCATAAGCCTACAACATAATATTGTTGAATGAAGACAGCGAAAGGGTTGAGAGAACTGATTCGGGGGACGTGGGATTATGATAGAGGCAACAGAGCAGGCACCAAATCAGATATTGACCAGGTCTTTTTAAAATACAGTGGTACCTTGGGTTAAGAACTTAATTCGTTCTGGAGGTCCATTCTTAACCTGAAACTGTTCTTAACCTGAGGTACCACTTTAGCTAATGGGGCCTCCTGCTGCCGCCGCACGATTTCTGTTCTCATCCTGAAGCAAAGTTCTTAACCCAAGGTATTATTTCTGGGTTAGTGGAGTCTGTAACCTGAAACATCTGTAGCCTGAAGTGTCTGTAACACGAGGTACCACTGTAGTGATGGACAAAAAATTATAGGAGTGCTCTCCATTTGAAAGGCAAAGTCAAATGCATGAATGGAAAGCTGAGCAACAGCCAATTATAAGTCCCCAGCTGTTTAGAGATAAGCATCTTCTCTCTGTATTCTTAACTATCAGGAAGAACTTCCTCAACCACATAAAAAAAAACACTTCTTGTATCTCGGACAGTTGCACCACTTGAAATCTCAGTGTAAGCTTCTGAGAACAGGGAGCTGCCTTATTTATTTGTTATCATGTTTATTTCAACTCCTCCACCACCTCTTCCATTGGATTCCTTACCACTCCTTACCATGGTGGATTGCAAGATTTTAAAAACACAGGATTAGAATCAGTTAAAGGAATATACAATCAGAAGGATAGAGCGGGTCACAAATCTAAATTGGATGGCTTTTGAAAAGGATCCAGAAAATCTGTGGTACATAAAGCTATCAATGAAGACTGCCAACATGTTTACAGGCTGAGAGTTGTCACATGATTCATGAGTAAGGAATCCCCAAAGTGTCTTTTCCATCAGCAGCTGGTGTTATGGTGTGGTCTAAGAGGCCAGAGTAAATGAAGTCTCCCTCTTGACCCTTCTCACTTCTGGAAACAATAGGGCCCTCTGGCTCCTGGTGCTATTCCCCTCCCTTTCCTTGCCATGCAATACCTTGCCTGTACTCCCCATGACAATGACCTTGGACTTTATTGCATCTTAAACTCTGCCTTCCTTGGCAAGCTTTTTGCTAAGAGGTTTATACTTTCTCTTAGGTTGGGAGACTAGCCCCTAAGTTGATCCATGGGCATGTGGCATACTCCCCTCTCTGGATGATCCTATTAGGCAGTTCAGCACTCTTCCACTCATAACTGGTTGGTGGCCCTTATGACCAGTGCCAAACAGCTTTCACTTCAAATTCCAAGAGTGCCTGAGCTTTGTAGGAAATATAAAGTGGTGGCCTATTACTGGGGCTCTACAGAGCCCTCACCATCAGTGGGCCCTAGCAGGTACCTGAGAATGCTGGGTACTGATGGTTCTAACTCTGTAGCTCACTATGTGAGTCCTTCAGAATGTGCCATGACTTGTATAGGCTTGGCCTAACTGCTGTGTAAATCACAATAGAACCCTTTTGTTAGGAGGCAGCGTGACAGCAACAATGCACTGGCCACCTGTCACTCAGTACCTTGTCACACTTAAACTTGTCACTTGTTTTAATGTAGCATGAGGCTCCATAGACCGGAGCAAGCTTGGCCAGATCATCAGATGATGGTCTGTGGTCCGGATGATGACCAGGTGCATTATGCATCTGAACAAGCAGGTTGAGGCCAAGTGTCAATGGGCAGACATAGTTCAATTCGTGAGAACCTCCAGTTTAAAAGAACACAGCGAAGAAGAACGATGGAAGAGCTCTCTCTGCTCTGAGCCTTGGTGATAGACCATAGCTTAGTGATAAAGCATCTACTTTGCTTGAAGGAGATTCCAAGTTCCATCTCTGGTGTGTTAAGGTAGGTCTTCAACCCTGAAGAGTTACTGCTGGTCAGCAAAGAAAGTAACAAGTAGATTAACCAATTGTCTGGTCCAGTGAAAGGCAGATTCCTGTGTGACCTAGTAGCCAGCATTGGAACTCCAGTTGGATTCTGGTTGGTCAGGAGAGCAATCTGTGGCTATCCAGATGTTACCCCTAATTCCCATCATCCCTGACCATTGATTGTGCTCTTTTGGGGTGATGGGAGCTGAAATTCAAAAGCTTCTGCATGGCACCCCATTAGCCACCACTGTTCTAATCACTAAACCAATCTTTAAGTGTTTATGTGCTGCTCTGCTGAAGGAATAAGGTGCCTTGATTTTAAAAAAATTAAAATAAACTGGGTGTAGGTCTACCCATGCATTTCTTTCTGACTCATTTTCAACAGTGAAAATGTTTTTAATTCAGGCAAGATCTCATTTCTTTCTTTACAACTTTCATCTCTGTTATGTTGGGCAAGGGCAGGATTGCTTAACTCCCACTTCAAGGGCCTGATCCACCATGCTTGCTGGGGCTGATGGGAGTTACAATCCAGTAACATCTAGAGGAACAAGAAGTTCTCCACACCTGACCTACATCGAACTCCTACAATTTTTCACACAGATTATCAGATTGGCTACTTTGAGTGCCCAATCAGAAAGCTTGGGCATATCTATGTGTAATAAATGAATTGACGTTTGTTTGTTTGTTTGTTTGCTTGTTTGTATGTTATAGATCCTTAGTCATTTTTGTGTGATATGTTACTTTACCGTAAACAGCACCATGGACCTTTATGAAATATTTAAACCACCCTTCATCAAACAAACAAACAAACAAACAAACAAACAAATAATTAAACAAACACTTCTCCCTGTCTGGAATGACTTACTGAAGCAACAGTTCTTCATTGCCATCTGCAGTTCTGTGTTTTCCCACAATGGGGCAGTCACACACACACACACACACACACACACACACAAATAGAGACACAAACATACACTTGAATGCTTCTCTTTATGTATCTGAAACAACACTACTCAATCCCACTGCCTCCCCCCGGAGGGTGCTATCACCAGAGCCATACCTAGGTTCCCTTGCAACCTCAACAAGGAGGTGTGTTGGTACCCTCCATTCCCCACTGGTCCCTTGTACCCTTGGCAAGGCTCTCTCCATCTTCCTTAATGATTTTTGCACCCCCTGGACCTGTGAGCTTGGTGGGGGCCAACTTAGCCAATCCCTCAGTATGCCCCTAGCTACCAGCTACTCTGGGAACCACCAGTTGGTGAAGAGTTAGAGGAGGGTCAGAACTTTCTTCATTAAGAAGCCTGCCTTCTCCAGTTCTTTGGTTTTCCACATGAGGCAGTGACACACAGAGGGGGTGAGATGGGGGAGATTAATGCCTCTCATTATGTATCTGAAACAACACTACCCAGCGCTACCCAAGCATCTTCATTGTTAGGGGAACACAAAGGTCTGGATAAGTGCCCAAAAAACTTTAGAAGAAAAAGGGGGGACCCAAAGAAAAAACCCAGAAAAAAATACATTAAAAAATGCAGTGAGGATTGCAAATGCCCTGCAGGTGTGAATACTATCAGTTGAAGTGTGAGAGAGAAAATAAATAATGGATAGATGGGAGAAGAAAATGGAATTTCCTGCATGAGATCATAGCTGGCAGGCATCCTGAACAGGAATGATCCACAGAGCAAGTTTTTGTTGCTGTTCCTACCAGGGATGGAGGACATTTTTTGAAGCAACCAGGTCAAGTCTGTCAGTCCTGGGTATGTACAGTGGTACCTCGGGTTAAGTACTTAATTCATCCCGGAGGTCCGTACTTAACCTGAAACTGTTCTTAACCTGAAGCACCACTTTAGCTAATGGGGCCTCCCGCTGCTGCTGCACTGCCAGAGCACGATTTCTGTTCTCATCCTGAAGCAAAGTTCTTCACCTGAAGCGCTATTTCTGGGTTAGTGGAGTCTGTAACCTGAAGTGTATGTAACCTGAAGCGTATGTAACCTGAGGTACCACTGTACATGGATCAGAAGCTTCATGTTAACTGGGTTCAACACTTTTCTGAGGCCCCATCCTGAGAGCAGTAGCATGTTCAGAGTGATGAGAGTTATTAGGAGGCCTCTGTTCGCCTCACGGAACTATGATTCCCAGAGCTCCTGGGAAGATGGATTGATAGTTAAACCACTCTGCCAATGCTAGTCCTATGAGGGGAGCAGGGATCTCCCAATGGCAAACTGCGGCTCCCAATAGTCTTTGGTGGAAGGCATGACTGTTTAAAGTGGTATGATACAGTGCAGATGGGCACCTGAATTTTAGGAATGGAGATTCATTTCAAACAACTGCCTGCGGAAATGCATGTTTTACACAGAAATTGTGGCAAAAATGCTTATTATGGGCGCTGGGAATGTGTACAAAAGCATACAAAAATGAGTATTTTAGGGTAAGGTGCATACAGTTGAAATGAATGTTTATATATACAGAAAGTGAGATTGATTGAGTGATTGGATGGAATGGTTTATGAGTAAACATATCTGAAATTAACATTTCCTGTTATTCTGCTCTTTGTACAGAGATTTGCATAAAGAGTTAATCTTCCCCCGTAATGATTTCATCTGGAACATACATCTATGGAAAGCTGTCTGGTTTTCATAAACTCGAATTGGATAATTAATTTATTTCGACAGCCGTCTGTCACAGTAACTTGAGTGTCCTGGATTCCTAAAGAGGGTTGCTAGCAGCAGGTTTTAATTTAAGTACTATTACTGTGTGAAATGTTGTCTCCTTGGCCACACCTATCAAATAGCATGATTACTTAAATCAGGAGTGAGGAATTGGATCCATCCTTCAGGCCGGAGCCTTAATCCCCCTGTCCATGCAGGCCAACTTTAGCAGGTGGGTGTGGCTGCTGCCATGAAGCTACAGGGGCTATCACTCAAGGTTAGACCATTTGCTTTTAATGCAGAACATCCTGGGTTCAGTTCTGGGGAAACAGTTCTGTCTGCAAACCTGAAAAACTAGACCATGAGGACAATACTGAGGTAGATGGACCAAGGGTGTGACTCAGTATAATACAGCTTCTTTTGTTCAAAAAGCCTTGCTGTTGGTGCCAATCAACCAGTCAGCAGTTACAGAGTAGGGCTGCCATATTTTGAAGAGCAAAAAAAGAGGACACATCTGCCAACTTCTGCTTTGAACTATGGATCGCTGTGATGACTTTCATTTTAAATACCCCTACTGTCAGGGAATGGGCTGAAGAGGGGGGCTGGGAATTGTCCCCTCAGCTTCTTTCAGGAGAGGAAGGTGAGTGGGAAGATTCACACACACCCCTTTCTCCATCAGCTTCAAGAGGAGAAGGAGACAGGGTTGGTTTACAACTGTATGAAGAACTGCCAAGCAGGGTTGTCTTAAGCATATGCACCACCGGGGTGCAAAGATCCCCTCGGCACCACTGCCCCAGGTTGCCCAGTCCCAGGTGCTCAGGAGAGTGGAGCTGGTCAGCCTCCTCAGCATCTCACTGGCTTGGTAGCCTCCAAACTTGCAGTGCAGAGCCGGCCGCAGCAGAAGAGTCGGCTACAGAGCTCTGACCAACAGGTGGGCTCTTCCCCGGACTCAACTCTCGGACCCCGGATTCTCGGCTTGGCACCCCAAGAGCCTGGTGCCCGGGTGCCCCACACCCCTAGCGCCTATGGGTAAGACTGCCCTGCTACCAAGCTACGAGATAGTGAGAGTGAGGGGGAAAGTTGGAAAGCAGCCAGCAGACACATCCTTAGAGAGTTTGGGAACTCCTCCATCTCCAAGGACTCACCGATCACTCAGAACTCAAGAACAAAGGACGCTGTGGAGTTTGCATCCTGTGGCGTCCCATAGAATCACAGACTGTTGTTGGAGAAGGAAAGGGAGGGGCTCAGAGTGAGCAACATCCTAATGGCGTTCTTTGTTCTGATCCACAGTTACTGAATGAAACCATAAATACAAACTTCCTTGTTCCTTTTTTGATCCTGGAGGCTGCTGGGATGAGGAGAAAATCCCTCAAGCCTGACACCTACTACAGTGATACCTCAGGTTACAAATGCTTCAGGTTACAGACGCTTCAGGTTACAGACTCTGCTAACCCAGATATAGTACCTCGGGTTAAGAACTTTGCTTCAGGTTGAGAACAGAAATTGTGTGGCTGCAGCACAGTGGCAGTGGGAGGCCCCATTAACTAAAGTGGTACCTCAGGTTAAGAACAGTTTCAGGTTAAGAACGGACCTCCAGAACGAATTAAGTTCTTAACCTGAGGTACCACTGTATATGTAGGCTATAGAAGCTGTGATATATTGGAAGTAGCAATGTTATTAACTTCAAAGAGCCTGCCAGAGTAGAGTCGCAGGTGCCACAACTACAAATGTTCATGTGACCACGACACTGGCCTACAGCCGCCGCTCTCATTGGCCCCGTTCCATTCATGAAAAATGGTCAGGGGTAGAAGCATGACACATGGGGCTTTTACAATTGTTTTTATTTTAAAAAATCTTGGGTTACTATAAACCAAGCAAACAAACCAGAAACCCCGGACATTTTGCCAATTTTTTTAAAAATCTGCCTGGACAGAAATTTTAATCCTGAAATGCAGTGGTACCTCAGGTTAAGTACTTAATTCGTTCCGGAGTTCCATTCTTAACCTGAAACTGTTCTTAACCTTTAGCTAATGGGGCCTCCTGCTGCTGTCGCGCTGCCGGAGCATGATTTCTGTTCTCATCCTGAAGAAAAGTTCTTAACCTGAAGCACTATTTCTGGGTTAGCGGAGTCTATAACCTGAAGCGTATGTAACCTGAGGTACCACTGTAGAGGACGTGTCCGGGGGAAACAGGATAGGTGGCAGCTCTTTGAAGTCCATTTGCAGGTGTGGTTTTGATTCAAATAGCAGCTGCAAATGGACATTTCTCCCCGCTGCAAAGAGTGCGCAGAGAGGGCTAAATTTTCAGACTTGACTTGAATCTATACTGTGGATGCAACTGAACAGTGGTTTTTATTGACTGTGCTGATGAGCTGATCAGCAATGGCTGCAAACTCCAATTGACTGCAGTAGTAAGTGCCCAGGAGCTTGCTGTTGACACTGGTCATCTGGTTGGTGCTGTCAGAGAGCCCTGCTTTTGAAGCAACCTCAGGGAGCTCATGTGAAGGCTCCTGATTATTCCTAGGCAACCATGTATTTGCCTGTGCCACCTCTGACATCATATATGAAGGCAGGTGTGGGTGTGGCTTAGAGATAATCATCATAATATTTTATACCCCGCTCATCTGGCTGGGTTTCCCCAGCCACCCTGGGCGGCTTCCAGCAGAACATTAAAATACAATGATTCATCAAATATTAAAAGCTTTCTTAAACAGGGCTGCCTTCAGATGTCTTCTAAAAGTCAGATAGGTAAAGGTACCCCTGCCCGTACGGGCCAGTCGTGTCTGACTCTAGGGTTGCGCGCTCATCTGGCTCAAGAGGCCGGGAGCCAGCGCTGTCCGGAGACACTTCCGGGTCACGTGGCCAGCGTGACTAAACGGCATCTGGCGAGCCAGCACCAGCGCCACACACGGAAACGCCGTTTACCTTCCCACTATAAAGTGGTACCTATTTATCTACTTGCACTTAGGGGTGCTTTCGAACTGCTAGGTGGGCAGGAGCTGGGACTGAACGATGGGAGCTCACCCCGCCGCAGGGATTCGAACTGCCGACCTTGCGATCAGCAAGTCCTAGGCACTGAGGTTTTACCCACAGCGCCACCCGCGTCCCTAAGTCAGATAGTTGTTTATTTATTTGACATCTGATGAGAGGGCATTCCACAGGGTGGGCTCCACTACCGAGAATGCCCTCTGCCTGGTTCCCTGTAAGTACACTTCTCGCAGGGAGGGAACCGCCAGAAGGCCCTAGGAGCTGGACCTCGGTGTCTGGGTAGAACGATGGGGGTGGAAACACTCCTTCAGGTATACTGAGCTGAGGCTGTTTAGGGCTTTAAAGGTCAGCACCAACACTTTGAATTGTGCCCAGAAATGTACTTGGTGCCAATGTAGGTCTTTCAAGACCGGTGTTATGTGGTTTCAGCGGCCACTCCCAGTCACCAGTCTAGCTGCCGTATTCTGGATTAATTGTAGTTTCCAGGTCACCTTCAAAGGTAGCCCCATGTAGACAGATGAAGATGATAGACTATATGGGACTGGCAGAAATGACCGGCAGAATCTGAGACCAGGGAAAAGAGACGGTGGAGGAAGATTGGAAGAAATTCAAAGACTATCTGCAGAGGCATTATAAAATTAATGGACATTAGTGTGATGTTGGATAAAAATTAAGTGGTTACCAGCTGTAATGTAGAGGTTGAACAATAAGTTATGATAATTTATAACAAGTTATAATAAGGATTTGCTGAATTAAGAATTTGAACGGGAATACAAAAGGGGGAGGTGAGAGGAGGTCTGGGAAATAAGTTAATGGAAATGAGTAAGGGAAATTACATTTGTTTTAACTGTTCTTTTTTGCTTTTGTATTTTTGTGTTTTTATTATTTCTTTTTTGTGTATGTTTATTTTTTGTATTAATTGGAAACTTTAATAAATATCATTAAAAAAAACAAAAACAAAGGTAGCCCCATGTAGAGTGCATTGCAGTAGTCCAAGCGGGAGATAACCAGAGCATGCACCACTCTGGCGAGACAGTCCGTGGGCAGGTAGGGGCTCATCCTGTGTAGCAGATGGAGCTGGTAAGCTGCCCTTCCCCACAGGCCAAACTGGGACCTATACCACATCCAACCTATACATCCGGGGGGAATTTTCCAAAGGCAGTGCTTTGTCCTGGATGTTAGGCAAATCAATCCAAAAATCACTGGTTTGGGGTGTCCTTGTTTTTACTTTTTGAAATATGTCAACACTAATATACTGTTAGGTGGCTGACTGTGGCTAGGGCAATATCTGAAGAGCCATTTTTGTCGTAGGCAGTTGTGCTGACACAGGAAATATGCGCTACAGTCTCAGGAGTCAACCATCTCCTTTTGCTGAATGTGCCGGATAGGTGAAAGGCTCATAGTCATAATTAACCAACTAAAGCTCTATTGCCATATAGTGAGATCCAGAGAGGGCATCAACTAAATAATGTGTTCATTGAGAAATTGAGTCTTTTTGTGACATCCTGGAGTAATAAGATACAGGATAATGTAAGCCCATTTGTGCCTGTTAGAACCTTGTGATAGTAATCTTTAGGATTAATTCTCCTTTGGAAATGTGTTCCTATAAATGTATTCCTATAAATGTTGTTCTAGATAATCCCTTCTACTTTTATTTAATTTTATTTTGCATCTGTTATTATTCAGTCTGTTAGGTTTTATTAAGAATAAATATATGAAATGAAAGAATTTTTCTTGTCACAATGGATATATGTGACTTCCTGGTTCAGAGGTGGGTTCAACAAATGTCAAGAAACAAGAACAGAGGACAGCTGGTCTCTGTGTGCCTTCCCTATGGGCATCCTAGAGGCATCTGATTGGCCACTGAAGGGAACAGGTTGTCCGGACAGTTGGGCCTTTGGTCTGATCCAGCTGGGCTCTTCTTACACAGAAAGAAGGAAAAACTCAATAGTGGTTATTTTAGTTCTCAAGAAAGCTTTATTATCTCCCATGCAGTAGTGGAGACTGAAACAGGAAACTGTAGGGGCATACTGTCAATACCGCTTCAGCATAAATAAACATTTCTTTCTTTCTTGGACAATAAAACACTGAACTTGCAATAACAAACCAACAAAATGAAATGCAGAAGATACAAGCAAGGGATTGTGACTGAGACTGAGGAGAAGGCATGCAACATGCAAAGCTGTTCCACATTAAGGTGGGATTTCACGTCAAGGAGAAATAAACTGGCACTTCGGTCTCATTTTCCTTCTGGAAGGACACATTGTTGAAGCAAAGGACGTAGAAGCCTTTTACTTGTGGCTGGGTGGCCATTGGGAAGATTGCTTGGTCTGGGATAGGCCAGGTGGTAGGCAAACAGGTTGCTTTGTCTGCATGGAGCCCCCACTGGACCCTCCTCCAATGCAGCACCCAGAACCTTGGCCACCTCCTCCACTACTGCCTCCTGATACAATAATAGTCTGACCACCTGAACCACCACCAGAACCTCCTCCAATGCAGCAGCCAGAGCTCTGGCCACCGCCACCACCGCCACTACTTCCACCACATGGGACTATGATGGTCTGGCCACCTGAACCACCACCAGAGCCTCCTCCAATGCAGCCGCCAGAGCTCTGGCCACCTGAACCACCACCAGAGCCTCCTCCAATGCAGCAGCCAGAGCTCTGGCCACCACCGCCGCCGCCACTACTTCCACCACATGGGACTATGATGGTCTGGCCACCAGAGCCACCACCAGAGCCTCCTCCAATGCAGCAGCCAGAGCTCTGGCCACCTGAACCACCACCAGAGCCTCCTCCAATGCAGCAGCCAGAGCTCTGGCCACCACCGCCGCCGCCACTACTTCCACCACATGGGACTATGATGGTCTGGCCACCTGAGCCACCACCAGAGACTCCTCCAATGCAGCAGCCAGAGCTCTGGCCACCTGAACCACCACCAGAGCCTCCTCCAATGTAGCCGCCAGAGCTCTGGCCGCCGCCACTGCCACTACTTCCACCACATGGGACTATGACGGTCTGGCCACCTGAGCCACCGCCACCACCACCAGAGCCTCCTCCAATGCAGCCGCCAGAGCTCTGGCCACCACCACCGCCACTACTTCCACCACATGGGACTATGACGGTCTGGCCACCTGAGCCACCGCCACCACCACCAGAGCCTCCTCCAATGTAGCCGCCAGAGCTCTGCCCGCCGCCACTACTTCCACCACATGGGACTATGATGGTCTGGCCACCACCACCACCACCACCACCAGAGCCTCCTCCAATGCAGCCACCAGAGCTCTGGCCACCTGAACCACCACCACCTCCTCCAATATAGCCGCCAGAGCTCTGGCCGCTGCCACCGCCACTACTTCCACCACATGGGACTATGATGGTCTGGCCACCTGAGCCACCACCAGAACCACCTCCAATGCTGCTGCCAGAGCTCTGGCCACCACAACCAATAGATTGACCACCCATTCCACCACCTCCACCAGACCCTCCTCCCATGCTCTGGCCACCACTGCCCTGGCCACCACTGCCCTGGCCACCCCCTGATCCTATAATCTTAACTCCACCAGAGCTTCCACCTCCTCCTCCTCCCCCTCCACCACCAGATCCTCCACCGATAATCTTAATTCCCCCAGAACTTCCTCCTCCTCCTCCTCCCCCTCCACCACCAGATCCCCCACCTATAATCTTAACTCCACCAGAGCTTCCACCTCCTCCTCCTCCTCCCCCTCCACCACCAGATCCCCCACCTATGATCTTAACTCCACCAGAGCTTCCACCACCTCCTCCTCCTCCCCCTCCACCACCAGATCCCCCACCTATAATCTTAACTCCACCAGAGCTTCCACCTCCTCCTCCTCCACCACCACCAGATCCCCCACCTATAATCTTAACTCCACCAGAGCTTCCACCTCCTCCTCCTCCACCACCACCAGATCCCCCACCTATAATCTTAACTCCACCAGAACTTCCACCTCCACCTCCTCCTCCCCCTCCCCCTCCACCACCAGATCCCCCACCTATAATCTTAACTCCACCAGAGCTTCCACCTCCTCCTCCACCACCAGATCCCCCACCAATAATCTTAACTCCACCAGAGCTTCCACCTCCTCCTCCACCACCACCAGATCCCCCACCTATAACCTTAATTCCACCGGAGCTTCCACCTCCTCCTCCCCCTCCCCCTCCACCGCCAGATCCCCCACCAATAATTTTAACACCTCCTGATCCTCCTCCACCACCACTGCTACCCCCTCCACAGCATATCCCTCCTCCACCACCAGATCCGCCACTCATGTATGGGATCTTCTGCTGGCTCATTCCACCCCCCTGTCCCCCACCAGATCCTCCTCCGATGCAGCATCCTGAAGACTGTCCACCAATGCTGCCTCCTCCACCACTTGATCCTCCTCCACAGCAGCCTTGTCCACCTCCACCTCCTCCTGAGACAATGATGATCTTCTGGCCGCCTCCACCGCCACTGCCTCCTCCACCGCCGCCTCCGCCACAACAGCAACAGCAGCCTGATGATCCTCCTTGGCCTTGATAGGTGATGGAACCTCCTCCACTACTTCCACAGCATGAGCCACCACCTCCACCGCCGCCACCACCTCCTCCTCCACCTCCTCCACAGCTGGAGCCGCCACCCTGCTTCTGCTGCATAGAACTCATCTTCTTATATTGGTGTGTAGGGTGTTCTTTCTCTTGTTTTGTTTCTCTTCTGGTGGTTTAGCTCTGGAAGATAAGTAAGGCAAAATCAGCCTTTCATGCACCAACAACCTTCCAAGGGTTCACATGGCAGTGGGAAGAAGAGTCAGGAGCAAAAGTGGGTGGGGCAGCAAAGGCAAATTTCACCTTTGTGCAGTAGGCTGGTTTCTGCACACACTCCCAAACCACTCCCTGTTCTCCATCCAGGCACACAAGAAGCATCCCCAGAGCTCAAGGAGACATTTCATCCAGACAACAACAGGGAGCATACAATGGAGGTAATGACATCGTAATATGGCAAAGCCAATTGTATTTGCTTGGCTTGTTTTATATACCGAAACCTCAAAGGGGCATGCAAATCCAAACAAAAAGGGATCAGTGCAAGAACTACAATATGAATTCCAGTGTCAAAACCAAACTGCTACTGCAAATTGATTACTGTTTGACTCATTGAAATGAAATGTCTATACAGAGTTATGGTGGCAACCTCTAAATGGAGCGTTGAATTTGGTTTCAGAATCAATTCTGTGGTGCATCTGTGTCTATTTGCTAACCCTATCCATAACTGCTTCTTTGTTTTGCTCTAGAAATATATTATCATATATAAATTTCACTTAAGCAGTCGTTGATTGCATCAAAACCCATTCTCTAAAACATCCTCTTGCACAACCAGAAGCTATCGTTTTATAATTAGTTCATCTTCAATTTTCAACTCCAGCTGAATGACTTAGTTCTGTTATCGGTCCAATGCATGCAAGCATACGGACTAGACTTACCCTCTCCAGCAACAGGAACCAGCCGAGAAGTTGAAAGTGAGTGAATGAAGACATCATTGGGTCCAGATAACTTTTTATACCATCTCAAGGCCTCTCCTACGGGATATGATACACCCCTGGGCATGATGAGTTGCATATTTACTCCCTGCCTAATGACTGGACTTTCTAGTCTTAGATGCATAACAAAGGCAAGAGATTGACGTCTGTCATTGCTATAATTGTTGATAAATAAACATCATTAATTAATCATGAGCTCCACCTAATTCCTTGGCTTAATGCAGCCTGTTTGGGGCAGTGAAAGAGTCCTTGCAGGTGTACCAGAAATGTGTAAACCCAGTCTCCTTATTTCCATAATAACAACAATAATTTTATTACTTAAATGCCACCCATGTGACTAGGTTGCCCCTGTCACTTTGGGCGGCTCCCAACAGAATATTGCTACTAGAATTGAGCAAAATACGGTTTCTCTTTCTCTTTCTTTTTATTTATTTGCCAAAAGATATACAAAAGCTTATATCCAATACACCAGAATAAAAGAAATAATTTTAAAATCTAATCTAAAATAGAACAGGAGCAAAGAAAAGGGAGGGGGGAAGAGAAGGGGCAAGAAAAGAAAGAAAAAGGAAAAAATGGAGAAAAGAAAGGAAATAGAAAAAAGATTTTAAAGTCAGCTAAATTTAATATTCACTCATTGACACCCAACTGTTCTATTTTCTATAAGCCAATATTTTTTGAATCTTCAAATCCAAATATTATAAGTTCATTTTCTCTTTCATGCATAAAGTCCATAAGAAATTTCCAATTCTTAAAGGTAAAGGGACTCCAACCATTAGGTCCAGGGGTTGTGGCGCTCATCTCGCTTTATTGGCCAAGGGAGCCGGCGTACAGCTTCCAGGTCATGTGGCCAGCATGACTAAGCCACTTCTGGCGAACCAGAGCAGCGCACGGAAACACCGTTTCCCTTCCCACCTGAGCGGTACCTATTTATCTACTTGCACTTTGACATGCTTTTGAACTGCTAGGTTAGTAGGAGCTGGGACCAAACAATGGGAGCTCACCCCATTGCGGGGATTCGGACCACTGACCTTCTGATCGGCAAGCCCAAGAGGCTCTGTGGTTTAACCCAGAGTGCCACCCACGTCCCTCCTTCCAATTCTTAATAAAGGTCAATAATGATTTTTTTTCAAATTATGCGTTAACTTTGCCATCTCACCTAAGTCCAATAATTTTATCAGTCGTTCTTCCGTAGTAGGTAGCACTGTGTCTTTCCATCTTTGTGAGTACAACAATCTTGCTCATGTAATCATATATTGGAATAATCTTCCATAAACCTTTCCAATTATGTATCCATTAACCCTAAAAGAAAAAAAGTTCTGGCTTCAGTTGGATATTAATCTTTAAAATCTTCTGTTTCGATGTATGTATTTGTATTTTTAGCCTTTTCATATGTCCACCAAGCACGATCAAATGTTTCCCCATGTTCCTGGCACTTCCAGAAAATACCTGAAACACTTTTGTATATTCTAAACAATTTCTCATGAGTTAAATACAAAGGATGCATCATTTTATAAAAGTTCTCTTTAACATTATAGCACAACGTAATTTTTAACCCTTTAGTCCGCATATACTCCACCAGTTCCATCTGTATATTATAACATAAATATTTTGCCCATTTAATCATACATTCTTTAACTTCTTCTTCTTTGGCTTTGAATTTCAACAAAAGTTTATACATCTTTGTAGCAACATGTTCATCCTCTGCTCTCAGTTGAGTTTCAAAGCCTGTCTTTCCTTGTTCTATATCTATACCAAATGTGTTTTCATCCAATTTAAACCTCTCTGCTAATGGCATATAAGAAAATCACTGAAAATTATAACCTTCCTCTATTAGCTGTTCCCTTCTTTTAATTTTATAGTCTCCTTGATGCAATTTTAAAAATTCTTGGCATGTTGTACATTTCTCTTTGCATTTTATCTCTTTTCTGTAGAAAGTTTCTTGTGATGACATCCATAACGGTGTCTTTGGGCACAATCTAGGCTTGTCACATATAATAAAGTGATTTTTAAAGTCCACTTTAACTTCGTGGTGCCACAAATAGCCACACCATCCATACTTTAGGTCATGTCCCTCTTTTCCAGGACCCTCTTATTTCTCAATCTCATCCAGTCCTGCATCCACACTAAACAATGGGCTAAAAAATAAAGTTTTAGGTTTGGTACACCCAATCCTCCCTTTTCCTTTAAATCTTGTAATATTTTAAAATGTAGTCACCCATCCCCCCCGCTTGCCTTCAAAACCTTGATAAGTCTTTTTGCCATTCTTTGAATGGTACTGTAAGTCATTAGCTGTAATGGAACAAAAAACATCATTCTGGGCAATATATTCATCTTTATCACAAAAATTCTTTTTTTAAAGTATTTTTTATTAAATTTCCATTTAACAAACCAATCAGATCACATTAATTATTCCAAATTATACCAATACATAATAAACTCCAAATATTTAGCCGAATTTTAAATTTTTGTTGGGGGTACCCATGCTTCGAGTTCAGAAAGGGTCTAATCATCTCATATTTCTGCTGCTTTGATGTTCACAAGTCCCATCTTCCCATCTCTTTGTTGTTATCCTTTTTCTTCTTAATAACCTCCGAGTATTTCCACAGGCAAGTTGAATCAAACATTATTTATGTTTCTGTGTGAACTTTGTAATGCTCTCCTGTAATTCATCTCATGCTTTATCACAAAAATTCTACCCACCAAGGACAATATTAATTTCCCCCAACTTAGCATATCTTTTTAATTTCCATCCATGTCTTAACATAATTATTTTGAAACAACATACAATTTATATTTGTCATGGTTATACCTAAATACTTTACTTTTTTCCAATTTGAAGTCTAGTTTTCTCCATTTTGATCTTCTGTTGTCATATGTTTTATTAACATTCTTGGGTTTTTTGATTATTAACCTTAAAACCTGCTAGCAAGCCAAATTCATTTAAATTAGCAGAGTACAATTATTCACACTTTTTTCTTTCTTTCATGAACAGGACTTTGTTACTTAACTGATTTGTATCTATATTTGTTACTTTGCTCATTTGTATCTTTATTCACTTTAAATTCCTTTTCACCTGTTCTTCTAATTGTTTATATACAGTCGTACCTTGGAAGTTGAACGGAATCCATTCCGGAAGTCCGTTTGACTTTCAAAACATTCAAAAACCAAAGCACGGCTTCTGATTGGCTTCAGGTAGCTCCTGCAGCCAATCAGAAGCCATGGAACCCCTGTCGGATGTTTGGCTTCCAAAAATAGTTCGCAAACCAGAACAGTCACTTCCAGGTTTGCAACGTTTGGGAGCCAAAACGTTTGAGAAGTAAGCTGTTCGGAAACCAAGGTAAACAACTGTACATTATAAAATAGAACATATTTTAAAAATAAGTTTTCTGACTTCAAGGGATTTTCTCCTTCCAACCAACACTACCTTCAACTGATAATCAACATGGTTGAACGTTGCCTGATTACAGCTCTGTCAAAACAAATTCAATACCTTGCTATGCAAATACAGTTATTACAATACACAAAGTGCAACAGGCTGAATAATAATGTGTGAACATTTTATTGGTTATTTCCTAACGTATAGGTCTAGTCCAGTATGTGTAACCTATACAGTTCATATATACTGTATTTAACCTATGATAATACATTTCTTCTTTTCTTCCTGTTTCTTTTTGTGAGTTCCTGTATAACACTTCCTTATTGCTGCTTCCTGTAAGTTCCTGTATAACACAATCCTTCAAGAGCCAGTTTGTTGTAGTGGTTAAGAGCGGTAGATTCGTAATCTGGGGAACCGGGTTCACGTCTCTGCTCCTTCACGTCTCTGCTCCTCCACATGCAGCTGCTTGGGCTAGTCACACTTCTCTGAAGTCTCTCAGCCCCACTCACCTCACAGAGTGTTTGATGTGGGGGAGGAAGGGAAAGGAGAATGTTAGCCACTTTGAGACTCCTTCGAGTAGTGATAAAGTCAGATATCAAATCCAAACTACTACTACTACTACTACTATTCTTCTTCTTCTTCTTCTTCTTCTTCTTCTTCTTCTTCTTCTTCTTCTATAAAAATAGAAAAGTCCTCAAGGTAACAAGAACAACACAGCTGATGTAGACTGCTGGCACAAGCTGGCTGGTGCAGGTACAAACTGCTAACTTGGGCAGGACAAGGTTTTCAGATATCTCCCTTGCTTCACCCCCAAAGAGCTTCCTCAGCCCTTATAAAATAGTACAGTGGTGCCCCACAAGACGAACGTCTCGCAAGACGGAAAACCCGCTAGACGAAAGGGTTTTCCGTTTTGGAGGCGCTTCGCAAAATGAATTTCCCTATGGGCTTGCTTCGCAAGACGAAAATGTCTTGCGAGTTCCTGTGGTTTTTTCCCCCTTCCCCCCCTTTCCCTAAGCCTTTAAGCCGCTTATCAGCTGATCCGCTGATAAGCCGCTTAACAGCTGATCGCTAAAAGCCGCTAAACCGCTAATAGCGCTAATCCGCTAAGCTGTTAATGGGCTTGCTTCGCAAGATGAAAAAACCGCTATACGAAGAGCCTCACGGAACGGATTAATTTCGTCTTGCGAGGCACCACTGTACATATTTTAAAAAATAAGTTTTCTGTCTTTAAGGGATTTCTCCCTTCCAACCACCACTACCTTAACCTGATAACCAACATGGTTGAACACTTGGATGTACAATGTACCTGATGTACACTTTCCGGTAAGAAAATGGCTGCAGATATCATCATGAATTTATATTGTGCCATCTATGCACCTTACAACATATCAGAGAACTTGTCCTTGATCTGTCAGACTTATAATCCAGAAATGATCACATGGAAGACAATAGAACAGGGGTGAGGGAATCATCGTTGACTATGGGCCATGCTACTTGGTGCCAATGGGAGTTTGAGTACAGCAATATCTGGAGACTCCAAGATTCCCCACCACTGCAATAGAGAAAGGAAAGAGAAACAGAGGTAGGGATAGATAGAAGAATGTGCATTCCCCGCCGCCTTGAGCTTCATTCCCATAGAAGCTTATTCCATGTTCCCAACATTCCCCTAACTGTTTTCTGTTTTCATATGACATAAAAGGCACTTCCGGAAGTACAGTGGAATATAGCATATGTTTAGTGCTCATTTCCAGTGTCCAGTGGAGAAAAATTATGTTTGCAAATATGGAAATGAGTACTAAACTGTGGATCATGAGACTGAGATCAAACCAAGAACCCCTTGCAGTTTCTATAGCTATATCTGTATATTACTTGACCAAAGGCCAGCCAAGTGCATAGTGGAAACTTTGGAGATGATGGCTGGTATTTCCTTGTAGCCAGACACATTAACTGCTATTAACGGAAAGGGCCCGATCAATCTGCTCTAATTCTTTCCAGGCGATATAATTGACTAATAAGAACCAGCTAAGAATTCATTTCCACAAATTAAAGGAAGAGAGTTCAATTATCTTCACCATCAGTGTTTGTAAAGTACAGCTTGGGACACAGAGAGAAAGAGGTTGATAAAGGTCAGGAGATTAATTAGCCTTATTTTGCCTTTGCTACATGCTGGTGTTTGTTTGTGGATTAGGAAATATAGACCAAGGCATTCTTAGTCAAGCTCACAAGTAGGTGGCTGGGATGGATGGAAGATTGGGGAGAAGATTCCTGTGCAGCTGTTGGGTGTGTGGCCACAGATCAGCTCATAGAATGAGTCATAGAATGAGGGTCATCTAATCCAACCCCTGAAATGCAGGAATCTCAACTAAAGCATCCATGCCAGATGGCTATCCAATCTCTGCTTAAAAACCACTAGTGAAGAACAGGCCACCACCTTCCGATGGAGTCTGTTCCACTGTCCAACAGCTCTTACCACCCAAAAGCCATTTTTGATGTTTAGTCAGAATCACCTTTCTTCTAACTTGAATACTTTGATCTGAGTCCTACCCTCCACAGTAGGAGAAAGCAAGCTTATTCCATCTTCCATGTGCCAGCCCTTGAGATATTTGAAGATGGCTATCAAATCTCCTCTCAGACTCCTCTTTTCCAAGCTAAACATAACCAATTCCTTCAACTGCTCCTCATACTGATTGGTTTTCAGAACCTTTATCATCTTGGTTGCCCTCCCATGCACACAGCCCAGCTCCTCAATATCCTTCTTAAATTGTGGTGCCAAGTACTGAACACAGTTCTCCAAATGGGTTTGAGGATAAAAAAATCAAAATTCCAAGTTCATTACACTCTATTGAGTGTAAAGGAAAAATGTTATCTAGAATGTATGATTTATTACTTGATTGGTACACAAAAGATGAAGAGGTTAAAGAATCGATGATAAAATGGGCAATAGATATTGGGCATAACATTGAGTTGGAAGCTTGGATAAAATTATGGAAGGAAGGTTTGAGATTTAAAGGATGTATGGCATTGAAGGAGAATGTATTAAAAATGATGTATAGATGGCATTTGACGCCAACAAAACTGGCTAAAATGTATAGAAAGAGAGACAGAAAGTGTTGGAAATGTAAGGAAGTAGACGGGGACTACTTTCATATGTGGTGGAACTGTGACAAAGTTAAAAGATTTTGGGAATTAATCTATAACGAACTTAAAAATATATTTAAGTACACTTTTCCCAAAAGACCAGAGGCATTTTTGCTAGGTCTAGTGGGAAGAGAGATTAAAATAAAAGATCAGAATTTGTTTATGTATGCCACAGTTGCTGTGAGAACCCTACTGGCCCCAAAATGGAAAATGCAAGATTTACCAAACATCCAGGAGCGGCAGGTGAAGATGACAGATTCCGTGGAACTTGCCAAATTCACAGGGAGGATCTGGGACCAAGAAGACCAGAGATACAATAACAACTGGAGTAAATTTCTTGAATATTTTAAGGAGAACTGTAAAAGCTTAAAGACACTAGCAGGACTGGAATAATACCTTCAATGTAAAATAGTAGAGTTATGACAATAATATATGCAATAAGTATGTGATGTATATACCAGCTGCTGGGAGGGAAGTCAAAGGGATTATACTGTGATAATATGGATTGTTGGGGAAAGGATTATATGAAGAAAATAAGAAAAAATCATTTTTAAAAAAGAAAACAAGGCAGAATTGAGTGGGACAACGACTTCCCTTGATCTCGACACTATATTTTTCTTAATGCAGCCTAGAATAGCATTAGCTTTTCTTTTTGCTGCTACTTCACACTGTTGACTCCCCTGAAGCTTGTGGCCTACTAAGATCCCTTAGCAATCTAGTTGTCCCCCATTTTATATTTGTGCAGCTGGTTCTTCCTGCCTAGGTGAAGAACCTGACATTTGCCCCATTGAAATTCATTTTTGTTAGTTTGCGCCCAGTTCTCCAATCTGTTAAGGTCAACTTAAATTCTGATTCTGCCTTTTCAGGCATTGGCTACACTTGGGTGTCATTTGCAAATTTGATGAGTATTCCGTCAGTTTCTTCATCTTACAGTGGTGCCCCGCAAGACGAATGCCTCGCAAGACGGAAAACTCACTAGACAAAAGAGTTTTCCGTTTTGGAGGTGCTTCGCAAAACGAATTTCCTATGGGCTTGCTTTGCAAGACGAAAATGTCTTGCGAGTTCCTGCGGGTTTTTTCCCCTCCCCCCCCCCCTTTTCTAAGTCGCTAAGCCACTTATCCGATAAGCTTCTAAAGGTAAAGGCAAAGGTACCCCTGCCCGTACGGGCCAGTCTTGACAGACTCTGGGGTTGTGCGCCCATCTCACTTAAGAGGCCAGGGGCCAGCGCTGTCCGGAGACACTTCCGGGTCACGTGGCCAGCGTGACAAAGCTGCATCTGGCGAGCCAGAGCCGCACACGGAAACGCCGTTTACCTTCCCGCTGGTAAGCGGTCCCTATTTATCTACTTGCACCCGGAGGTGCTTTCGAACTGCTAGGTTGGCAGGCGCTGGGACCGAGCAGCGGGAGCGCACCCCGCCGCAGGGATTCGAACCGCCGACCTTTCGATCGGCAAGTCCTAGGCGCTGAGGCTTTAACCCACAGCGCCACCTGCGTCCCTATCCGATAAGCTTCTAAAAGCCGTTAAAACCCGCTATACCGCTAATAGCGCTAATCCGCTAAGCCGTCAATGGGCTTGCTTCGCAAGACGGAAAAAAAAACCGCTAGACGAAGAGACTCGCGGAACGGATTCTTTTCGTCTTGCGAGGCACCACTGTAGTTATTTATGAAGATACTGAACAACTATGGGCCCAGGACAGAACACTGTGGCACCCCACTTGTCACTTTTTTCCAGGATGGTGAGGAATCATTAGAGAGCACTATTTGAGTTTGGTCAATTAATAGCTGGAAATCCAGCTAACAATAACTTTGTCCAGCCCACATTTTAATGGCTTCTCAGCAAGAATATAATGTAGCACTTTGTCAAAAGCCTTACAGTGGTACCTCATGTTAAGAACTTAATTCATTCTGGAGGTCCGTTCTTAACCTGAAACTGTTCTTAACCTGAGGTACCACTTTAGCCAATGGGGTGTTCCGCTGCCGCCGCACGATTTCTGTTCTCATCCCGAAGCTAAGTTTTTAACCCGAGGTACTATTTCTTGGTTAGTGGAGTCTGTAACCTGAAGCGTCTGTGACCTGAAGCGCCTGTAACCTAAGGTACCACTGTACTGAAATGAAGATAAACTATGTCAACAGCCACTTTGTCAGGTATCTGAAGAAGTGTGCCTGCACACAAAAGCTTATACCCAGAACAAACTTAGCTGGTCTCTAAGTTGCTACTGGACAATTATTTATTTATTTATTTATTTTAAAAAAATATTTATTTATTTATTATTTTGACTGCGACAGACCAACACGGCTACCTACCTGAATCTATGTCAACAGCATTACTGATCCACTAAGTTTTTAACTCTATTCAAAAAGTAAATAAGTTTCGTCTGGCATTAACTGTTTCTGAGAAATGTATGTTGGGTCTTAGTAATCACAACATCCTTTTCTGAGTGCTAACAGACCAACCATTTAATTATATGTTCTATGTCAGGGACATGGCTGAATTGAATGCCTGGGAAGAGTCCTACATTGGAGATGAAGGATTGCTAGTACAAAGATCATCAGAGTCTGACCCTGGAGACGAAAAAATGCAGACAGAGCAGGTGTGGGTGAGCTCAGCCCCCGTTCACCAAGTTCCCTGACTCAGCTCGAGCAGCAGACTTGGACAGCTCACAAGAAGAGGGGGGAGAGTTAGAAGGCAATGAGGGGGTTGCTATGCAACCAGCAGAGAAACAGTGTGCAGAGGGTTCTTCTTTTGAAAGCAGGGAGGGGGAGGGAATTCCAATCTCCTTCTCCCCGAACCAGAAGAGCTGAAAGGGTTAAAATGCAATGAAAGAGGAAGGGCTGGACACCTTTTTTGCTGTGATAGGGGCGGAGACTCAGAGCGACCAACACGTATCAAAATGTGGCAGCTTGGGAGCCATGCTTTGGATGTAATTTATAAATAAACTTACTATAAAACTGCCAGAGAGTCGTTAATTCTTATCAGGGCTTGCTTGCCTGCCTGAGATCATTACATTCTAGGACCTTTCCTGATATCAACGTCAACATGTTACCTGGGTCTTCTCCCTCCCTGCTCAGATTTTAGTTTAAAGCAGTCCTGATCAAATTGCTAGAGCATATAGATAAAAGCCATACATCAGTAACTTCCTCAGCACCTTAGAGGGGAAAGACACTCATTTCCATAAAACAGGGGGAAGTGTGTGAGCATGCAAAAGGTAAACTCTCTGTACCATTTTAAAAAAAATCATTTTGTATTTATATCCCACCTTTCTCTCAAAGGAGACACACATGGTTGGGGGGCTGCATCTGGGGCCCCAAACATTTTTTATCCTGTTTTATTTTCCCCTGAGAACATGCTGTTTTTTGTGGTGGCACTGGGGGATATATATATATACAGTGGGGAACCTGTGGCTCTCCAGATGCTGTTAGACTACAAATCCCATCACTCATAGCCATCGGCCATGCTGATGGGAACTGATGGGAGCTGGAATCCATCAATACCTGAAGGTCTATAGCAGCGGTTCTCAAGTTGTGGGTCCCCAGATGTTGTTGGACTACAACTCCCATCATCCCTGAGCTCTGGCCTTGATAGCTAGGGGTGATGGGAGTTGTAGTTCAACAACATCTGGGGACCCACAGCTTGAGAAAGGCTGGTTTATAGGCTTAAGATGGTGAACTCACGGCTCTCTAGTTATTTATTGGACTCCAGTTCCCATCAGCCCCATTCCAGCATGGCCAGTGGTCAAGGGTGATGGGAGTTGGAGACTGACAACAGCTGGAGAGCTTCAGCTACATCCCTAATGTAGAGGAATGTGCATGAATATTAAGATGCCACAAAGCGGCTCCATGCAAACTGCCCATAGTTACACACCCTGCAGCAGCTGCTGTTTATTTACCATTACCTGTTACAGGGCAGTGATGTAACAAAGTTCATTTCAGGCAAGCAGGCGAGACAGGAAACCATCTGACTCATACAGTTGGCTGCAGACGCCTTTGTCAGTTTTCTTTAGCTGAAGCAGAAGAAAGGTTTCAGTTACTGAGCACAACGTAAGAACACTGGAAGAGACTAGCTAAATTAGCAGGAATGGTCCATGTCTCTCAGCATCCAGGTTCTCACAGTGGCCAATCAGATTCCTCTAGGGAGGCACCCTCATTTCTATTTCCCCCCTAATTAGCACTGAAAAGCGAGCAGTCAATAAAAGTTGAGCCAGTGTGGTGTAGTGGTTAAGAGCAGTGGACTGGTAATCTGGTGAACCGGGTTCGCTTCCCCACTCCTCCACATGCAGCTGCTGGGTGACCTTGAGCTAGTCACACTTCTCTGAAGTCTCTCAGCCTCACTCACCTCACAGAGTGTTTGTTGTGGGGGAGGAAGGAAAAAGGAGATTGTTAGCCGCTTTGAGACTCCTTAAGGGGAGTGAAAGGTGGGATATCAAGTCCAATTACTTACCATGGTCAACAGCTATTGAAAAACCATGAATTAGTCTAATCCTATTTTAAAGCCATTTAAGGTTGGTCTATGGGATCATGAAGAGTCGGACACGACTAAACAACAGCAAGAAGGTAAATTCATTAGCATGCCTTGGCCCAGCAGATTTCATAAGTGAAGGTTGGTGCTTATGGTGATAATGATCATTAATTACCCGCCTTTCAAACCAAAGTCACATGGCAGGTTACAACAATTAAGGCACAATGTCAAGAACAGATAAAAACAACTTAGAATCATCTAAATAAGGTGGATCCTAAAAAAATATGCATATTGCATGTCAAGAAGGCTCTTTGCCTTGTTGTCTGTAACTTCACCTCTCGCAGTGAGAGAACCACCAGGAGGTCCTCAGCTCTAGATCTCAGTGTCCATTCTACGGTTTTTGTTATACCATGAGCCCCATTCATTTGGCTAATCGTTTAGCTAAAAGGATTCAATTTCCTTGCATTTGTGATGCTAGCCCCCTAGTGCACAACAGTTGTTATTTAATTGCCCAAGCATTTTATGGAGGCACAGGGAGAGTTCTCATCCAGAGCAGTTAGGAAAGAACACTACATATAAGCATACAGATCCTTGTATTTGGCAGAACCAGTATGACCATTTATCCATCTCAGTATTTTGCATGTGTCTCATCCCAGGTTTATGTGCAATCTGAACTGTGGGCAACTACTAGCAGAGTCAGCAAGGTTTGTGAATGTGGTGAAAGGAAGCAGATAATTTAATAGAATGGAATGTGTATCAAGATTCTGCATTTAAAGTGTACAGGCACATAAAGCATAGACAGACATATTCATTTTAATAATCAAGGAAAAGAATTCCACTAGCAGCAGAATGGTTTCTCTCTCCTTCCACATAGCTACTCCACCAAGAGCCAGTGTGGTGTAGCAGTTGCGTGTCGAGGTCCCCAAGCCACCCCCCAAATAACTCTCAACGCACACTTAATTTTTGTTTAAGGTTTTTGGCATAATTTTGGCCACAGCTTTATTTAAATACAAAACTGTGAGTGGTTGTTTAGGCATTGGTTAAGACTATCTGTCCCCCCGCCTGGGGACAGAACTGACTTCAGGGCACCACTGAAAGACAGTGCGGGGGAAAGCAAGTCGGGGAAGAATTGGAGCTGAGACACAGACCCTCAACTCTCACCCGCCTGCTCCCCGAAGGCTTGCCGGCCCTAGTCCCATTCCAGGGATTGGACGAAAAGATGGCAAGCCCCAGGATTCCTTTAACGGAATTCCCTTTCCGCAGCAACCATGGAGGGGCAGGCCCAGCCTATCCTAACCCCTCCTCCACCAATTTATAACCAATGCCTAACCGCAACCTTACAAGTTGTGACGATTTGCTACGCAGTAGGCAAAAACCAAATGGCCCAGCCAATCAGCCAGATGGACAAAATTCCTACCAAGCCCCTGCCCCAATGGCAGAAGACCCCATGACAGGCATAGCAAGGTCAATGCAACAACCCCTTACTCAAGGGTGGGTGAGCAGGTGATCCGTTGCATGCAGCAAAGAGAAAGCTCCAGGCTGCATGCAGAGTATTTAAACATTTTACTCCTCCCACCAAAATTGCAACATAACTTTTACCCCAGCAACCCAGTGAACCAATCACTGCCCCAGGCCATCTTTAGAGACCCTGCCTGGTAACAGAGGGGTGGCTCAGCAGACCCCACCGCAACACGTGCTCTCCATGAAGGAGAACACGCTTTAGCATGCCAGACCTGAGAGACCAGGGTTCAAATCCTGCTGTGAGGAGCCAGAGTCAAGCACAGGTCAGCCAAAGAGCCAACAAGGTGTCAGTGAAGTTAACTCTTTATTCAAGAAACCAAAACAGCAGCACAGGCCTAGTGATTCCAACAATTCCAGTAAATCTTGCCCCAATGTGGTAGTTGTGAGGACTGAGGGTCCCTGCGTTCCCACCACTCTCTAGGCTTGCGTACAACCAAACTCTGCCCTTTTCATTTATTTCCATGTTCTACCAGACTGGGGGTGGGGCCAGAGAGAAGGGAGCTGATTGCAGTAGGAAGGGGAGACTGCCTGGATTTTTCAGCAGCCTGTCTCATCAATGCCTCTTGGCCCCTCTCCAGTGTGGTGTAGTGGTTAAGAGTGGTAGACTCGTAATCTGGTGAACGGGTTCGCTTCCCCACTCCTCCACATGCAGCTGCTGGGTGACCTTGGGCTAGTCACCCTTCTTTGAAGTCTCTCAGCCCCACTCACCTCACAGAGTGTTTGTTGTGGGGGGGGGGAGAGGGAAAGGAGATTGCTAGCCGCTTTGAGACTCCTTAGGGTAGTGATAAAGCGGGATATCAAATCCAAACTTCTTCTTCTTCTTCTTCTTCTTCTTCTTCTTCTTCTTCTTCTTCTTCTTCTTCTTCCTAGCCACTTTTTCTGACTCTGAGCCTGGACTGCTCTCTGCCCCAACCTCCTCCTGCTCACTAAACCCTGTTGCCCCTTTAGCTTCCAACACCTCCTCTTCCCAGTCTTCTCCCTGTTCTCCCTCTGACCACTCATGTTAATCCCACCACCAGTCCCCTGGCTCTGAGCTTTCATCCCTTGGGGGTTCCCCAGCTCATACCTTTCACCTTTCCTCTTCATCAAGCCAGTCCATGACACACAGTCATGATGCTCACTGAGTGTGACCTTAGACCAGTTACTGCCTCTTACCCTAATCTATCTTGCAGGGTTGTTGTGTGGATTAAATGAGAAGGGCAAGAGCCATGCATGCCATCTTGAACTCCATGAAGAAGAAGAAAAGCGAGATGTAAATGCAATTAATTAATTAATTGGTTGCTTGATTTATTTAATAAATAAATAAATTTGAAACACCTGAAGTGTGTTGGAGAATGCTCAAGATGGCAGAGAAATACAAGCAGAATGAGTGCATCCCTCCACAACCTGGTACCTTCCAGATACCATTGGACTACAAATGCCATCAGATCCAACCAATTTGGCCAATGGCTAGGGATGCAGGAGCTGTCAACCTGCAGGTTACCAGAAGATGGTTGCCAGAAGCCAGACCATCTTGGTCCAGGAACAGCCATAGCTGTCTTACCTGCCAAAGCTGGTAAAGGGCAATTCTACTTTGATAGTAATAATAATAATAATAATTTATTATTTGTACCCCGCCCATCTGGCTGGGTTTCCCCAGCCACTCTGGGCGGCTTCCAACAGAGATGAAAAATACACTAAAATGTCACATATTAAAAACTTCCCTGAACAGGGCTGCCTTCAGATGTTTTCTGAATGTCAGGTAGTTGTTCATCGCCTTGACATCCGATGGGAGGGCATTCCACAGGGCGGGCGCCACCACCGAGAAGGCCCTCTGCCTGGTTCCCTGCAACTTGGCCTCTCGCAGTGAGGGAACCGCCAGAAGGCCCTCGGAGCTGGACCTCAGTGTCCGGGCAGACTGATAGGAAGTAGAATCCGCATCATTCAGCCCGGACACTGAGATCCAGTGCCAAGGGCCTTCTGGCGGTTCCCTACTGAGAGAAGGGAACCAGACAGGGGGCCTTCTCGGTAGTGGTGCCCGCCCTGTGGGACACCCTCCCATCAGAGGTCAAGGAAATAAGCAGCTATCCTATTTTTAAAAGACATCTTAAGACAGCCCTGTTTAGGGAAGTTTTTAATATTTAATGCTGTATTGTTTTAACACTCGATTGGGAGTCGCCCAGAGTGGCTGGGAAACTCAGCCAGATGGGCAAGGTATAAACAATAAATTATTACTATTATTATTATTATTATTATTATTATTATTAACATGGGAAGCTACCTTACACTGAGTCAAAATAGGGATACGAGTGGCACTGTGGTCTAAACCACTGAGCTTGCTGATCAGAAGGTTGGCGCTTTGAATCCCCACAATGGAAGGAGCTCCCATTGCTCTGTCCCAGCTTCTGCCAACCTAACAATTCTAAAACATGCCAGTGCAAGTAGATAAATAGGTACCACTGCAGTGGGAAGGTCAGTGGCATTTCTGTGCGCTCTGGTTTCCATCACAGTTTCCCGTTGCACCAGAAGCGGTTTAGTCATGTTGGCCACATGCCCTGGAAAGCTATCTGTGGACAAACACCGGCTCCCTTGGTCCAAAGTGAGATGAGCACCACGCACCACCACTGGACTTACCGTAACTGTCCAGGGGTCCTTTACCTTTTTTTTTTTTTTAACCTTTTACTGAGTCAAACCTTTGGTCTATCTAGCTAAGTATTGTCTACACACTGTCTGGAAGCAGCTCTCCAGAGTTTCTCTCCCAGCCCTACCAAGAATTGCTGGGGACAGTACCTGGGAGCTTCTCCATGCAAACCAAATGCTGTCCCATTTACTGGTCCTTCTGGGCCACCAGGGGTTTCCATAGCAGGTGCTGATGCTGGGCCTGCTACTCTGCCTCATTCAAAGTCCACCTACTTAGGGATTGCTCATTACTCAAGTTTACCTGTGCCTGGTCTGTTTGTTTGCTTAATCCATGCTCTTCAGTCTTGCTTAACTTCATATTATCAGTGAGCACCTGATCTGTCACACATAATTTATGCTAAGCCTGGGTGACATTTTACAGGTGTCCCATGGAGCTGTTGCCCATATATATATAAATTGTATTATATTTTGTGCTCAACGTACCTGGAAGAGCTGTCAACAAACACACATGTAACTCCTGTTCACAGGATTTTCTTTTTACTTTTCTTTATATTTTTAACAAATCAAAAAGACTAGGAGCTCTCTCTTTTTAATTTGAAATAAAAAATAGCAAAGAACCCAGACCCCACATGGACCAGTTGAGTGTGTGTGGGCTCATGTCCAAATTTATTTTGGAAGATTCTGTCCCAAAAGGATTTAACTTCCCATGCCCTCCAAAAAAATAATGACACCACAAGGCAGGAAACCTCTTTGTTTCAATTTCAACAGGACAATAAATTATTTTCCACAAGATGAATGACTTGTCAAATCATGAGTGTGTGTGTTTTTATTATAAAATATCATGTTTTATGTTTTCTTCCAGAATGGAAAAGAGAAAGAAGGACAACTGTGGTATGGCGAAAGGCAAAGTGAGACCTGTATATTACGTAATATCTTGCAAGCCAATTGAGCATCAATGCTGGGTTATCTCTTCACAGTAAGCATTGGGGTTGCAAAGGAGAATCATGTGGATTTGGACTAATATCAAGCACATTATGGACTGGACCAAAGGCCCATCTAGTCCCGTTTCCTGTTCTCATAGTGGCCGACCAGATGCCACAACGAAAATTCTGTAATCAGCACCTGAGTTTTTAGTTATGAGCATGTGGAAAGGAAGCAGTCCACTTTTGATATTGCCCCCACCAATTGCCTTCTCTCTTCTTAACTCCAGGAGATGTTATTTTGGATTCTGTGGACAGGATGGAGGTGCCTTCTTCTGTTGATCCTGGGAAGGTGAGCACGTTTTTGGTGGAGTGCAATCAGCATCTTGCTTTGGTGGACATTTCTGTGGGTTGTCTTGGCATGGCTGTGGGTTGGTTGGGCACTGGGATTGCTGGGAAGACATCCTTCAGAGTGTTCTAAAACAGATAGCAGAGATATTTTTTATTATTGCTTACAGTCTTATTCTGCCTGCCTTCCCTCCATCATGGAATGTAAAGTAAGGTACATGTGGTTCTGGTTCCAATTGGTAATCTCACCACTGTATTCCGCACTACCTGCAGTTTCTCTACTGTCTCCAAAGGCAGACCCTAGCAGTTAACATAGCAGTAATCTAACCTAGAGTTTACCAGACCATAGACAACAAAAGCCAGGTTATTTCTGTCCAGATAGGGTCACAGATGGATGAATACTATCATTACTGTTACTACTTATAACTGTACACTGGGCAAGATCAAGGTTTGAGGGGGTCCTGTGCAAAGTAACCCATTGATAGGTCTTGATGAGATTGCCTGGCACTGGTGATAACCAGGAAAGCTCCAAGAAGCGCCAATTGCCCAGTTCTAGGGGCTGATTTTTGATCTTTAGAAGCCCTGTGCAAAGTGCAGGACGAAAGAATGCTTCTAGAGGAGCTTCTAAAGGTGTCACTGTGCTTTGAACACAGCTTTCAATTGATTGGTCCTGCCTGCAAACATCATTTCAGCCAAGCCCCATCTTTACCTGTACAATACCTAATGCCATATGCAATGTCAGATATAAGGTAGGTGAGCGTGACTTGGCTGAAAAGTCCTTGTGGGCCAGATGGTAGGCCACTTCTCTAAAGCCAAAAACGATGTTTCTGGGTTTCTCGAAAGGTCAAGTGCTAGGTGTCGATTTGGACACAATAGCTAAGCTCTTAAAGGCAACAATTAAAAAAATCTGCATAACTAAAAACTGGAATTAAAGGGATCCCTCAGCAGTAAGCAACAGTTTGGAAGAAAAACACCATAATATCATAGTGATGATTAAATTAACACATTTTAGGAGAATCTGTAATGAGCAACCAAATAAATTTATGGAATCAATGGTTCTGGAACAACAAATACCAATACAATAAAATATGCATGTATTTTATACTAATGTGAAAGCATTATAGGTAAGGATGTCAGAGAATTCCAGCCAAAACTGACACGGGGGAAGAAATTGCCCATGATTCTCATGTTATTTGTAAAATATTGGATGCACAAGTATAAATCTCCTTTCCTCAGAGCACAATTGACTTCTCTCTCCCCCCTCTCTCTGGAAGAAAACATAAAACATGATAGTTCCAAACAACACTCATGTCTGTGACATTCTTTATCCATTAATCTTGTGGACAAACATTTCCCATTCTGATGAAAGATTTAAGAGGGCATTGCTTTCTGCTCTGCTCTGTATCTGTCACACGCAGCGTGGTTTTCCTCCTCCTGCAGTTCATCTTCACCAAAAACTACGTCATTCATCTCACTCTCTGCTGTGGTAAATTCATTTACATTGTGTTATTTACATAATGAATTGCATACATTATGCACACTAGGTTGTCTTCACATTATTCTACCCTATTCGTTTCAATGTAAAGGAAACATGATGCAGCCAGGGGAGAAACAATATCAACCATGTATCATTTGAGGACCGGAAACCACAGGGTCCTCTGAAACTAATCATGAGAATGTAAGAAGAGCTTGCTGGATGAGGCCAATGCCCCATCAAATCCTGCATACTGTTCTCACAGTGGCTGACCAGATGCCTCTGTGGCAAATGCGCAAGACAGACCTGAGCACAAAAAGCAAATTTCCCTTTCTGCAGTTTCCAGCAACTGGTATTCAAGAGCATTACCCTTTCTGTGTGTTTGTTTACTTGCAGCTATTTTACAAGTTGCTCAAATGTCTGTTGCTCGACTGCCATCTCTATTTATCTCTTTTATTTCATTTGTTGGCGTGATTTATATCCTGCACAATCAGGGCCAGATTTAGGTTTGATGAGGCCCTAAGCTACTGACAGTAATGGGGCCCTTTCTATGTCCAGTTGTACTTTGTCAACAACAATTGTCACTGGTTTTTTTGTGTTGAATATATTCTATATGGAAATTTATGGACCTAATAGGTATCTAAAGCCATTTGCACATAAAAAAAATGTATTTTATCAAAGTAATTGTTGAACTGAAATACAATTAAGAAGAAGTATATTAATAGTGGGACGCAGGTGGCACTGTGGGTTAAAGCCTCAGCGCCTAGGACTTGCCGATCGAAAGGTCGGCGGTTTGAATCCCTGCGGCGGGGTGCGCTCCCGCTGCTCGGTCCCAGCGCCTGCCAACCTAGCAGTTTGAAAGCACCTCCGGGTGCAAGTAGATAAATAGGGACCGCTTACCAGCGGGAAGGTAAACGGCATTTCCGTGTGCGACTCTGGCTCGCCAGAGCAGCGATGTCACGCTGGCCACGTGACCCGGAAGTGTCTCCGGACAGCGCTGGCCCCTGGCCTCTTAAGTGAGATGGGCGCACAACCCCAGAGTCTGTCAAGACTGGCCCGTACGGGCAGGGGTACCTTTACCTTTTACCTTTATATTAATAGTGAAATACAATTAAGAAATATAATTGAGAGAGACGCGGGTTGCGCTGTGGTTTAAACCACTGAGCCTTGGGCTTGCTGATCAGAAGGTTGGCGGTTCGAATCCCCACGATGGGGTGAGCTCCCAGTGCTCGGTCCCTGCTCCTGCCAACCTAGCAGTTCAAAAGCACGTCAAAGTGCAAGTAGATAAATAGGTACCACTCTGGCAGAAAGGTAAATGGCGTTTCCATGTGCTGCTCTGGTTCACTAGAAGTGGCTTTGTCATACTGGCCACATGACCTGGAAGCTGTCTGCGGACAAAACACTGGCTCCCTCAGCCTATAGAGCGAGCTGAGTGCCACAATCCCATAGTTGTCTGCGACTGGACTTAACAGTCAGGGATCCCTTTACCCTTTACCTTTACAATTAAGAAGTATATTTGGGGGGCGGCAAGAGAGTGGGGTCCTAAGCTTTAGCTTGTTTAGCTTATACATAAATCTGGCACTGTGCACAATTAACGTACAGTTAGGTTAAAATGGGAGTAACAAGGTAGCGAGAAACCAATCCAGCTGTGCTCTTCTCACATTCTGACCAGACCGCAAAGGTTTTAGATTCCCTGTTTGGGACATGACATAGTTCAGAGGTAATGCGTCTGCTTCACATGCAGAAAATCTCAGGTTTAATTCTGGGCATCTCCTGTGATAGGCCTGACTATGCCCTCTTTCTGAAACCCTGGAGACTTAGTGCCAGTCACTGAGGCAGATGGTTCACTGGTCCAACTCTGTACAAGGCGGCTTCACTATGCTCCCATCAGATTGACACAAAGCAAATGCAGAGAATGTGTACTTTACAAAGGCACCCACATTGCACCTCTATGCTGCTCTTATTATTAATTGAAGAACCTAAGGTCCTCCAGATTTTGTTGGACTATAGCTCCCATCATTCCTATCCATTGGCCATGATGGTTATGGCTGATAGGAGTTGGAGTCCAACAACATCTGGAGGGACACAGGTTCCACATACCCAATGCAGAGTTTATTCCAGCTATTCTTTCATCATCATTTTATGACCCACAAGGGATTCCCATGGTCAAGAAGACTCACCTGGTCTTGCAGTGAGTCCTGGAACAAGTGCAAGGCATTCGGTGAATGTAAGACTTTTGCGGAGACTGCAGATGCTTTTAAAGCCCGTCCAGTGCATGGAAAAAACCTTTTGCGTGTGGACAGTCAGTTCAACACCAGTTAAAACTAGATTTAATTACACCTTTGGCTAAACTTGTAATTTTTTTATGGAGAATTCCCCTATACCTGTTTCTGTGTCATTTATTTGGCAGTTATCGCAATATGGAGACCCACCCTAACGAAAATCATAAGGTTATGGTCCAGGTGTCAATCAGTCTTGGGAAAGAGGGTTGATGTTGCATGTTCTTCAAAGTGATTTTTTTAATGTACTTTACATTTTTACAATGTATGAAGGTCCTTTAGAGCCTATTAAGGCCTGAGTCCTCCATTTGTGGAATCTTTTGGGTTGCATCCAGATGGGAGAAGGCTAACTGAAAATAATGGGCATGATGAAGGTAGGTCCATTCATTTCCTTCTCTTTTTTGTAGACTATTTTATTCGTTTTATAGGAAAATAACATGTCGCATATAAGAAAGAAAATTGAATAAGGATACAGTACCGTCAAATAATTGAATCACTGAAGGCATCACAGAGGCTTCAATTATCTGTGACATAGCCTCTCCTTATGTAAGTATTGACATCACTTCTATTTACAAAGCTGATATATAGGGAAGGTACCTTGCCAAAATGACTGTATTTCACTTGATCTCTAACAAACTTTCTATGTTGCATTAATTTCAAAGAGCATGTTCTGAGCATGCTAGTCCAGACCAGGATACCTGAAAGACTTCCTGCCCCTGTACATACCCAATAAGATCACTTAGGTCATCTAGGGAAAATATCTAATCATGGCTCTGCACCCTACAGAATATCATAGGGTGGAAACCCCAAAATGGGACATTTTGTGTTGTTGCCCCAGTGCTGTTGAACTCCCTTTCCTCTTTCATATGTAAAGCAGCAACTATGGCTTGCTTCAGGCTTCTTGTAAAGATATATCATTTTTGCCCTGAAGCATAAGATTGGACCCTGTTTTGAGTCTTTTCTGGTTTTATTCGCTTTTAGATTTAAAAACAGAGTTTTTATACTGCTGCTATACTGGTTTTAGGTTGTGGTTTTGTTTCATTCATTCATTCATTCATTCATTCAGTTAATTACATTTGTATCCTACCTTTTCCTCCAAGGAGCTCCAGGTGGCATATGTGGTTCTCCACCACTTCATTTAATCCCCATAACAAACCAGTAAGTTAGGTTAGGCTGAGAGGCAGTGACTGGCCCAACTTCATGTCAAGTGAGCTTTGTGTGACTGAGTGGGGATTCGAACTGTTGTTTAAGAATATTGTTGACCTATAACTCCCATCCTCCTTGACCATTGGCCAGTGACTGGGGCTGATGGGAGTCCGCCAATATCTGAAAAGCCACAGGTTCCCCCATTCTTGCTGCAGGGTTCCAAACAAGCCAATATATATTTGTTGTGATGGAAGAGTTAGAGGGAACATCAGTCAAAACTGGACAATAACTTCATTACCCCTTCTAAACAAGAGTGGGACAAGAACAATAGGAATCTCCTCTATGTGACCTCCAAAATCTCTCCCAACCCTATAATTCTATTATTTCATGCCAAGTTTTAATAAGGTAGATGCAACATGCCTTTTCCCATCATGTTCTCCTGGTATTTTGAGACATCTCCTGCTGTTCTTCTACAGGACCCTTCTTAGGCTCCGATCCTGCAAGGGCTTCTGAGGTCCTCATAAAGGAGTTGTTCCTTCCTAACTACTTCTCTCCCTTCCACTACCCATTGTGCCATTCATGTTCAACTAGACGGTATCCCAAATAATGTATGACCTCAGAATCACCTTCCCTTACCCCAGGAAGGAAAGAACATGAAGCAATCTCATTCCCTGAGTCATAAAACTCCTATTCCTTTCCTTTTATGAGCCCTTTCTATTTCAAACTCTCTTGTTAAATTTAAGCCGTGTCCCCACCCTTTCCGTCTCCTTTGTATATATTAGTTGATTTATTCTCCATTCCAATGGGGACTGACATTTCTTATTACTATTATTTTAAATTTTTATTAGCAGCCAAGGTGATTATTATGAAGGTGGAGTTTTGCCGGTGAGATTATGCAACAAACTTGAGATGCACACATCTTTGCAAATCATGGGCCTGTCCCTCTTGGATCCTCCACTCTGAGTGCAAAACAGGTGTAATCATGAATCTTGCAGTCACTCCTTAGATTTCTTTTTTTTTCCTGACAGAGACAAGCAATTTACGGTACATTTAGGGGAGTGGAGTACGCAGGAGCTGCTATACATCACAGAGATGTTGAGGCATGTCTGACATGTGCCCACTCCCTTGTGGCCCCTATTCCTGTTAACATTCCCTATTTTCCAGTAAGATTTTAGTCAAGTCTCCCATACTACAATAAGATAACAGCTACAAAAAATAAAATACAAATTGAATAAATAGAATCCAGGGTCTTCTCTTAAGGGTAGTTCTTAGCCCTCACCGCCCAAAGAAGGTAGTAGCTTCTCCCGACTCTCACCTGGGATATTTCCTTTCTCATCCCAGCCTCTCACTCTGGGAGACTAACATTTCCTTGCCTCTTACCCAAGGTGCTCCATCAATCATCTCCCACCCCAATGAGTATACAATCCCTTGACCTTGATAAAGGCCCTGATCATAGTACTCCTACAAAAGAAAAGAAGAAGAAACAATTAGAAACAACAACAACAACAACAACAACAACAACAACAAAAAGAGATGGGGGAGGGAATAAGAAGGAAAAGGGTGAAAGAGGAAAAAAGACAAAAGACAAAACAAATCTCATCTCCATACGTAATAAAATTAGAGTATTTTTTTTCTGATCAGTTGCAATCAGATTCTGTACTGATCACAGTGCTAATTATGCAAAGCATTCGTCCTGACCAAGGTAATGTCTGTGGCAAAGCAGGAAGGAGAGACACACGACGCACACCCATATATTATTTACCTCCTTCTTGCTAATCCTCACTTGAAGTGTGCATTTCCTAATATCTGTTTTCAACAGCAATGACCTAGATGACTTCCACACAGAAGTCCTTCAAGATTCAAGGTGCCTTGTGGATAAAAACACAGATAATCCACTTTGAATGCATAATGTTTCAGGTTCTGTCCCTGGCAGAATCTTCAGGTAGAGCTGGGTAAGTTCCTCATGGGTGCTGCTGCCAGTCCGTGTAGACCATGCATGCCTAACCCCTGGCCCACAGGCTGGATCCAGCTGCCTAAGGCCTTCAGTTATTTGGCAGCTGTTTGTGTGTTTTTTTTAAAAGAGTGTTAGTGTCAGGGACCATGTTAATGAGGACTGCACTGAGGAGGAATGGTGGGAGCTGACCCCACCCCCTGACCCTGAATCTTCCCAGGAGCAGGAGGACAGTATAGATTTAGAACAGTGGTTTGCAGAGGGGCATAGTTCAGAAGGCAGAAACTGGGAAATACTGGGTGGGGAACAGCCAGCAGAAGAAACACTAGAAGAGAGAAGGTTACAAGATTCACAGTCTCTGGACAGCATTCACCACCCCATCCCCAAAGATACAGAGAGTTCAGAGAGTTTTAGAACAGGAAGCACAGAGGGTACAAAATCAGATTACAAAATGTAGGAGTGACATACAGTGGTGCCTCGCAAGACGAAAAGAATCCGTTCCGCGAGTCTCTTCGTCTTGCGGTTTTTTTACAAAATTTAGGAGTGACATACAGTGGTTACAAAATGTAGGAGTGACATACAGTGGTGCCTCGCAAGACGAAAAGAATCCATTCCGCGAGTCTCTTCGTCTTGCGGTTTTTTCGTCTTGCAAAGCAAGACCATTAGCGGCTTAGCAGATTAGCGCTATTAGCGGCTTAGCGGCTTAGTGGATCAGCTGATAAGCAGCTTAGCGGCTTAGAAAAAGGGGGGGAGGAAAAAAACCCTGCAGGAACTCACAAGACATTTTCGTCTTGCAAAGCAAGCCCATAGGGAAATTCGTTTTGCGAAGCACCTCCAAAACGGAAAACCCTTTCGTCTAGCGGGTTTTCCGTCTTGCGAGGCGTTCGTCTTGCGGGGCACCACTGTAGATTAATAGGGATGAAGGGGAGGGTAAGCCTTAAATGGGAGCACCACCATTCCAGGGAGATGCTTTCTTTTGTCTCTCGCTGTGTTTATTAAAGAAAATTTCCTTCCATTTGATCTGCTTATTTACTGCCACAGGGGAGGAAGCTGATATCCCGAAGTCTAACAGTCAGTATTAGAGTCGAGAACTAGAGCTTGTGAAACCAGGGTTCAGATACCCACTCTGTCATGAAGGTTCCTGGGTGACCAGTTTCCTAACCCACCTCATCCTTTCTTTTCTCTTTTTTTTAAATGAATATTTATTAGCATTTTTAAAAACGAGACAAAAAAAATGGACAAAAGGTAACAAAAATACAAAAATCCAAAACTTACAAACAATTAAAAACATATAAAATTTCAATTACTTATTTTCATTTAACTTGTTTCTCAGACCTCCTCACACCTCCCCTTCTTGTATTCCAATTTAAATTATTAGCTCAGCAAGTCCTTATTGCTTATTTCTCAACTTTAACTTAATTTATTTTAGCATATTGTTATTTCACTTTTCCTCTTTTCTTCCATATTCTCAATTTATTTTTGCGAACCTTATTTTCATTTATTTTAAACCATTTTAAAAACCAACTTTAGGTTATCCAAACTTAAACAGCAATATTTATACATCATCACTCATTCTTAGACATTTTTCCTAAAGTCGACCAAAATTTCCCTTCCACGGCTTTCCCCATTTTCATACAAATAGCGAAACAAAAATAAAAACAGAACAAATTATAATTATATACCCTTTGGATTCCCAAACTCCACCCACCCCCTTCCCGGTTTCAGTCCCCAACAAGTGTCCATCAGTCCCAATATATTGTTTAGCCTGGAGATCTCACATCCGAGGCTCTTAATTCTCTCTCAGTTCCTCTCTGCCGGTCTTTTTGATAGTCCTTAATGTTGAATCCCAAATCTCGGAGAGGCTCCGGCCCAACAGGATCCATGTTTCTTCCAGCCAGTCCTCCATGTTTAAAAGTAAGGCCTATGGGGTACTCCAAATCTTGTTTCATACTCCTTTCAAGTCCAAAACTCCAACTTCCTTGACCAAATTTCTAATCCTTCGGTCTTCAGATCTCCACATAAGAAGATCTCTCAATTTTCCACTCTCCAATTCAGGCCAGACTTTCCACATCAGGTTTTTGTTTTGCTTTGTTACCATCATGTCAGGCCTCAAGTTACAGCTCTCCTTTAACATCTGCAAAATTACAGCTCCTCCTTCCTTTTGTTCAGGGGCAACATATGTCTCCTTCTCCATAATCTCAAAGTTTCTCTGTTGGTCCAATTGGATAGGCTTCCTGTTTCAAATCCTTATCAGTTTCAACAAAGTTGTTTACTGTTAAGTCCAGAGTTGTAACATTTGTAGCCAAAACATCGATTTGGCCTTGTAACTTTCCCAGGAGAATGAAAGCTCTGTCCAGTTCAACCTGGATTTTCCCTCCTCCAGCCATTCTTGTAGTGTCCCTAAACCCCCTCTAGAGGGATTTTAGTTCCTTACTATTCCTTTCAGCTCAAGTCCAAAAATCAAGTTAGTTTGTATCAGCCCTTCCTTATTTTCAACAAATTGTAACAAATGTAACCAGCAGAAGCAACAAAAACAGGTTCTCTTTTTCCGTCTTGACAGCTAACTTGGCAGCTGTCAAACTCTTCAGAACTTCATCAACAGGCTCTCTCGCGGGACGCTCCCGGATCCGGGGGGTGGGGGTGGGGGGGTGAAACTTCAGCTCCCAAAATTAGTTTTTTATCCTCCAGTAAAATTTCTTATAATGTCAAACCGTGAAGTTAAAATCTTTTTACAAAAAAGAAAGAAGAGATTCTCTCGACCTTAGTTAGCAGGTCCTTTGCTTTAGATTATTTACAAAGAGGGGGGGGCAGACTTCCTTTTTAAACCTTCCCCGCTCGTTCCTAATTCATCAAAAAATTTCTTTAAAGTTCCAATTTCCATACTACTCACGGGTTGTTGCTTTTAAGTCCAATTGTTGAAAGAAAAAAGTCAGCGCTCTCCGACAATGGCTTGCAGCTTCACTCCACAGAAGAAGCAGTCTACTCTTAGCACCGCGCCTCACCCCGTCTCCGTTCCGGAGCCTTTAAAAAGGCTCCTTCGCAGATTGGGGGGGTGCAAATGGTGCCCGCCGAGTCACCAAGCTCACAGGCTTCCGCGCCTGTGATTTTTAAGGGTCCCCGCGTCGTCGCCGCGGCAAGACCCGATCCTGCAGAGCCAATTCCCTCCGGAGCTCGGAGGGAATCCGTCATTAGTCGATGGCGCTAACGCGGAAGTCCCCTAACCCACCTCATCCTTAGGTCAGGATGGGAAAAGAAAAGCTGGGAGATTTGCTGGCAGCCAATGTAAAAAGTAGAAAAGTTTTCCTCCCACTCTCATAATTCTAGAACTCAGGCACATCCAATGAAATTGAATGCTGGGCAATTCAAGACAGACAAAACTTCTTTGTACAGCAAGTTAAATTCTGGGATTTGCTCCTACATGAAACACTGATAGCCCCTGACTTGGATGACTTTGAAAGAGTATTGGACAAACTCTCAGAGGATAATGGGGTGATCAGTGGCTACTGGTCATGATTCCTGTGTTCTGTGTTCGCCACTGGAGGAATTATGCCTTTGAATGCCAGTTGCTGGAAAACACAAGCTGGGTGAGTGCTGCTGCACTCAGGACCTGCTTGCCAACTTGCCATTGGGGCATCTGGTTGGCCAATATGGGAACACAATGCCTTGGGCCTGAACCAACTGGGCTCTTATGTTCTTAGCTCTCTCTCAAACCAGCAAGTAGTTAGAGGCCCTTCATCTACTCTTCCACCACAGTGTTCAGTTCCCATGCCATGTGTGGTCCTACTTAACTCAACACAAGTAGGCTAACACACCTTCATTCTGGGTGTGGGTACAACAATCCAGTCAGATTTCCCTGCCTCATCTGGAATGCAAAACGTCATCCCAGGTCAGTTACCTTCAATCCATTAATGTTCCAAATAGCCAAGGAGCTCAGTGAGTTTGTTTGTGTTATTGACCTATTAATGAAAGGAATTAGCAAAGAGAGGCATGGTGGAGAGAGCACCTGGCATGCAGTGATCTTAATTGGCATGCATGCGCATAAAAATGGAAATAAGCTTTCAGCAGGGTAGGATGTGTCTGTTGCACACAAAGACAGAAAGGAGTGTCACACAAAGGTTATAGGAGGGGTGGGGAACTTGAGGCCCTCCAGTTGTTGCTGGACCTCAACTCTAATCAGCCACAGCCCTCTTGACCAATGGAAATGGATGATGGATTGTGTAGTCCCACAACACCTGAAAGACGCCAGGTTGGGAAAGTCTGGCTTAGAATTGAGGAGGAGAGACATGTGCCCCCCTTTAAAAATATGGGTGCTATTTATAAGGTAATTTGATGGGCAGTCAAGAGAAACAGCAAAGAACCCTTGTCTGCTTCTGTTGTTGTTATTGTTGTTGTTGTTGTTGTTGTTGTTGTTACAGTGGTACCTTGGGTTAAGAACTTAATTCATTCTGGAGGTCCATTCTTAACCTGAAACTGTTCTTAACCTGAGGTACCACTTTAGCTAATGGGGCTTCCTGCTGCCGCTGCGCAATTTCTGTTCCCATCCTGAAGCAAAGTTCTTAACCCGAGGTACTATTTCTGGGTTAGTGGAGTCTGTAACCTGAAGCGTCTGTAACCCGAGGTACCACTATATTATTATTATTATTATTATTATTATTATTATTATTGCAATCTGTTGAAGCAAAGTGCCTTTCAGCGACAGATGTGACAGAATTAAAACGGGTGATGATTTTTCCTGCTGCTGCATGTCTATGAGATGCTTTCACCTGTTCTTTTCTACCTGTTGTGTGGCATAAGAAGGGCTTGCTGGATCAAGCCAAATACCCACCTAGTCCAGCATATTGTCCCCACAGTGGCCAATCAGATCCTCATGGGAAGCTCAAAGGCAGGATCTGAGTGCAATGGCCCACTTGTGATTCCCAGCAATTGACATTCAGAGGCATACCACCTCCAACAGTGGAGGGAGAACACAGCCATAGTGGTAGTCACTGATAACCTTTTCTCATGCAACTTTGGCTAACATTCTTTTAAAACCACCCTAGTGGGTGGCCAGGATGCGGGTGGCACTGTGGGTTAAACCACAGAGCCTAGGACTTGCCGATCAGAAGGTCGGTGGTTCAAATCCCTGCAACGGGGTGAGCTCCCTTTGCTTGGTCCCTGCTCCTGCCAACCTAGCAGTTCGAAAGCACATCAAAGTGCAAGTAGATAAATAGGTACCACTCCAGCAGGAAGGTAAACGGTGTTTCCGTGTGCTGCTCTGGTTCGCCAGAAGTGGCTTAGTCATGCTGGCCACATGACCTGGAAGCTGTACGCCGGCTCCCTCTGCCAATAAAGCGAGATGAGTGCCGCAACCCCAGAATCGGTCACGACTGGACCTAATGGTCAGGGGTCTCTTTACCTTTACCTAGTGGGTGGCCATCATGACAGTGGACGCTGGGGTTGTGAACGTGATCCGTGCAGGAGGCACGTTCGCAACCACCAGTGTTCGCAACCCGCAGCGCTGCATCTGCGCACGCACGGGTCATGATTCAGCACTTCTGTGCATATGCAAAGCACGATTTAGTGTTTCTGCACATGCGCGAGCACCAAAACCCGGAAGTACACTGTTCCAATTCTTCCAGGTTCAGCACGGTGCGCAACCTGAAAATGCGCAACTTGAAGCGTCTGTAATCCCAAGGTATGACTGTACTGGGTGGGCAAGGGTTAACCTATGTGAGGAGGAGGATTTTCTTTTGACTTTCATGAGTCTTCCAATGTTCAGCTTCATTGGATGTTCCTGGGTCCTCATTATGAGAGGGAGGAACTAATATCGACCCACTTTCTCTCATATACATATATTTAAATATATATATATATATATATATATATATATATTAAAGTTTCTTCATAATACAGTATGTCCGTTACACAAAAGAAATTATTCAAAATATTCACTCTGGAATGACATCCAACTGATCTACTTTCTGTCAGGCAATATTTCCCCAATCTTCCAACCCAAATGTCTCAGATTAATTCCCTTTCCTCTTTACACAAAAAATCAAAAACGAGTTCTCTAATTGTTGTTATCAATAAATTTCAGCAATAGTTTTTCTCTATCAGCTTTGTCTCCAGTTAACGACAACAACCATTCCACTTTCTCCATGCCATGCAAACTTTTATACACCCCACCATCTCTCCACTTACTCCCATTTTCTCTGAAATAAAATAAAAACTCTAAAGATTGTAACCTTTCCTCGTAGGGGAGCTGCTTCACCCACACCCACCCCTGAAGATTTGATTGAATGGCTTCATCCATTTAAAGGTGATTGCTTTAAACCATTTCTGTGTCCATAAGAACACAAGAAGAGCTTGCTGGATCAAGCTAAAGGCCCATGTAGTCCAGCATTTCACAATGGCCAACCATCAGATACCTGTGGGACCAAGTGCAAGAAGACTCTCCCCTCCTGCAGTTTCCCAGCAATTGGTATACAGAAGCATTATGTTCTCTGACCATGGAGGCAGAGGACAGCCACCATGCCTAATAACTGGCAATAACCTTCTCTTCCACCAACTTTTCTAATCCCTTTTTAAAGCCATCCAAGTTGCTGGCCACCATTGCCTCCTATGGGAGAGACTGGCACACTTTGGCTATGCACTGCTTGAAGAACTCCTTCCTTTTGCCTGCCCTCAATCTTCCATCATTGAGCTGCATTGGATGTCTGCTTGCATACGTGTGACTTGAATGAGTGTGGAGGTGTCTAATGTTGGCGTGTTCATTAGTACATTCCTACTCAAAGTGGACCAAAGAATTATAGGCATGATCTAGAGATGCTTCTTCTGTCCACACCTAGCAAATCCCACAAACCATCTGGAACTTAATGCTTGAGTCACCCTCCCTGTGATCCAGGTGTAACTGTACACCTTATTTTCTCCTCCACCTGATTCACCACCGCCTGTTTCCGGAGGCATCTCCCTCTGTTTACATACCTATCTTCAATTTCCATCACGCTCACCTGGTTTGGGCACCCAACCAATGAGGTCAGTTACTCAACAGAGCCCTCCATCGGGCCAGTGGTGGAGTAGAATTTGTTTGGGTTGTGGGTGAGCTCCATTTTTCCAAAACCATTTTTCACAGTTTTCATCTTTATATTAAGGCTGTGCACCAGATCTTACCAGATCCAACCAGATCCTGAATCCTGAACTGCATTGGACCAATGAGGGTCAACTTGGAACTTGACCAAATGTGGTTCAGGAGGCCTCAGGTCACTCCAGGTTGGATAAGGTCCAGCCAGAATGATCCAGAGCTGTCAAAAAAAGTCTTGGGGTGAGGAAAGGGGGAGAAGGAGACTAGCAGGCAGCCTTTATGTGGGATCCTCTCTCCTCCCACAACCACATTTTAAATCTTCACTTCTTCAACGACATGACTGTGAAAAGTAGTGGAGACTCACAAAAGGGTAGGTGGCTATAGCCAATTACATTGCTTTCTTCCATTCCCTCCCAATTCCAATTCAGGAAGGAGTTCTGTCTGCTTTCATGTTCCATAGTGACCCATTTTCAAGCCCATGTAAGCTAGAAATGGTGAGGGAAACCACACCAGCACCACCAAAAATGTCACACAACTTCCTTCTCTCCCCTACATCATCCCTGGGACAAGAGAATGTTGCAAGATGCTAACTCCTCTTCTGAGTTACTCCCGTAGTCATGGTTCTTGGCACAGAGCAATTACACCCAACCTGCAATTTTAACCTTCCCTCTTCAGTTTGCACCTTCCCACGCCCATGAAGCATTCGGCGGCAGCCAGAAAACAACCTGAGTCACTCTGCCAAACGGCCCATTATTATTTTTTTTTTTTTTAATCAAATAAAGTAGTGGAAAAGATATATTTAGGACCCAGTTGTTCATAGCCAAGGTGTGTGTCAGGGTTTGATTCAGCAACAACAAAACCACCCTGCCCTACATCTCCCATTAGCCAGGACCATTGGCCGTGCTGGTTGCTGAGGCTGAAGGGAGCTGGGGTTCAACAAGCATGGATGGTCACAGGCTGCCCATTCCTGCTTTCCACCTCTGTAAGCATATTTAAGGTGTGATCCCAGATTGGTTGGGACATATGTCTAGAACAGGAGCTTGGAACCTTTGGCCTTCTAGAGCAGGGGTCAGAAAACTTTTTCAGCAGGGGGCTGGTTCACTGTCCCTCAGACCTTGTGGGGGGCCAGACTTTTTTTTGGGGGGGGCACAGATTCCTATGGCCCACAAATAACCCAGAGATGCATTTTAAATAAAAGGACACATTCTACTCATGTAAAAACACACTGATTCCAGGACCATTTGTGGGCTGGATTTAGAAGGCGATTGGGCTGGATCTGATCCCCAGGCCTTAGTTTGCCTACCCATGTTCTAGAGAGTGATGTATCGAGAGCCAGTGTGGTGTAGTGGTTAAGAGCAGTAGTCTCATAATCTGGGGAACCAGGTTCGTGTCTCCGCTCCTCCACATGCAGCTGCTGGGTGACCTTGGGCCAGTCACACTTCTCTGAAGTCTCTCAGCCCCACTCACCTCACAGAGTGTTAGTTGTGGGGGAGGAAGGGAAAGGAGAATGTTAGCCACTTTGAGACTCCTTAAAAGGGAGTGAAAGGCGGAATATCAAATCCAAACTACTACTACTACTACTACTACTACTACTACTACTACCACTACTCTTCTTCTTCTTCTTCTTCTTCTTCTTCTTCTTCTTCTTCTTCTTCTTCTTCTTCTTCTTCTTCTCCCATCCTCTCTGACAATTCTGCTTACCCCTTTCAATGATGGTGAATTACCACAGATACCTACCTTTGTGAGCGGATGGTGCTGTGATCTAAACCACAGAGCCTCTTGGGCTTGCCGATCAGAAGGTCGGCGGTTCGAATCCCCGTGACGGGGTGAGCTCCCATTGCTCGGTCCCAGCTCCTGCCAACCTAGCAGTTTGAAAGCGCGCCAAAAAGTGCAAGTAGATAAATAGGTATCTCTGGTGGGAAGGTAAACAGCGTTTCCGTGCGCTGCTCTGGTTTTTTGGGCAGCTTAGTCATGCTGGCCACATGACCTGGAAAAACTCTGCGGACCACCACCGGCTCCCTTGGCCTGTAAAGCGAGATGAGCGCCACAACCCCAGAGTTGTCTGTGACTGGACTTAACTGTCAGGGGTCCTTTACCTTTATGAGTTGTTCTTTTCCAAGGAAAGGGTTTTTATAAGCATGTGGGCAGGAGTGCCCAATTAAAATGGGATGGCAAGGTGGCTATTTAGGCCAGCACCAGGCCCTCTCCTTCTATCTTCTCTTTTCAGTGCCCTCTCTCCTTCCTTCCTTCCTTCCTTCCTTCCTTCCTTCCTTCCTTCCTTCCTTCCTTCCTCTACAGTTGGGTTCTTTGCTAGTCACCCTTTTCTGTCAACTGAGTAGGAATTTTGAGGGGAATGCGTGAAATTGCTTCATGAAATTGCTATTCATCAACAAAATCAAATAAATCCATAAATTTCTGCCCACTTCCAGTGATAGGTGCTGGAAGACATTTTTGGCACGAGTTGATCCCTGCTCTCAGGAATGTTGGTCCACCCCTTTATCTATTTGTTACTCAGTTACCATATACTTAGTTGCTATGTTATCACCTGCTCAATCCTTTATGAGCTACTCCTCACGTAGTGGAAACAGTGCTGCCCATGGACAAGTTATAGCTGAGTATCGATTTCCAAATAGGATGGCTTTAAATGAAGTTTAGACAAAGTCATGGAGGATCAGGCAATCAGTGGTTACTAGTCATGATGTTTTTATGTTCCAAACAGTACTATTTTTTGGATATGCACAGCTTGCAGACTTAATCTACTGTAAAGAAAAAGAGAACAAGAAGAACACATGTTTAAAGAAGATTGGAAAACATTTGTTGAATTCATGGGGGCCAATTGTGTACACTTGAAAATATTGGCAGCATTAAGATAAATTCAACAGTGTAAATAAGTTTTGATGGATGTAATAATGGAATACTGAATGGTTTAGTTTTTGCAAAATATGCAGAGATTTATAATATGCAAAATGAGCCATGTCAAAATAAATTAAAAAAATTAAAAAAATCATCCAGTAGCACCTTAGAGACCAACTAAGTTTGTTCTGGGTATAAGCTTTCATTTGCATGCACACTTATGAAAGCTCATACCCAGAACAAACTTAGTTGGTCTCTAAGGTGCCACTGGACAATTTTTTAACTTATTTCAACTTCAGCAGACCAACACAGCTACCTACCTGAAACTAAAATGAACCATGGAAAGAGAAGAAGGGAAGTCGTTGATATTTTAAGGATGTTTAAATGAGTATTCTAAATTGTAAAACAGAAAATTTAATAATACACACACACACACACACACACAGAGAGAGAGAGACTCTCTCTCTCTCTCTCTCTCTCTCTCTCTCTCTCTCTCTCTCTCTTTCTCACACACACACACACACACACACACACACCCTATATCTGAAGGAGCGTCTCCACCCCCATCATTCTACCCAGACACTGAGGTCCAGCTCTGAGGTCCTTCTGGCGGTTCCCTCACTGAGAGAAGCCAAGTTACAGGGAACCAGGCAGAGGGCCTTCTCGGTAGTGGCACCCACCCTGTGGAACCCCCTCCCACCAGATGTCAAAGAGAAAAACAACTACCAGACTTTTAGAAGACATCTGAAGGCAGCCCTGTTCAGGGAAGCTTTTAATGTTTAATGGGTTCTTGTATTTTAATATTCTGTTGGAAGTGGTTGGGGAAACCCAGTCAGATGGGTGGGGTATAAATAATAAATTATTATTATATTATTATTATTATTTTTCTAAAGAAAGAAGTGCAGGAACTCGCCATGAATGTCTCGCTTGTTCTCTTAAAATGGCAATGGCACCTACCGAAGAGGTGCCAGAACTGAGTTCTGGTGAATTCCGGCTGGAAAAAAAAGTCCTGCTTCCACGTCCACTGAAGACAGTATGTCTCTGAATGCCCATTTCAATGAATCAAAAGCAGTGAGAGTGTTCTTGCGCTCAAGTTCTGCTTGAAGGGCTTCCCACGGAAGCATCTGATTGGCCCCTGTGAGAACAGGATGCTGGACTTGATGATTGGCCTGATCTATCCAGCAGACTCTGCACCAGTGTGGTGTAGTGGTTGAGAGTGGTAGACTCGTAATCTGGTGAACTGGGTTCGCGTCTCCGCTCCTCCACATGCAGCTGCTGGGTGACCTTGGGCCAGTCACACTTCTCTGAAGTCTCTCAGCCCCACTCACCTCACAGAGTGTTTGTTGTGGGGGAGGAAGGGAAAGGAGAATGTTAGCCGCTTCGAGACTCCTTAAAGTGGGATATCAAATCCAAACTCTTCTTCTCTTCTTATGTTCTTAACAGTTAGAGGTGTGGGCAAAAGAAGTGGAGTCTCAAGTTGAAAAGAAGCAGCTCCCAAATTAGTCTGAGCTTAATCAGCCTGCTTTACAAGCTACAAAAACAAACTAAATGTTGTGGTTGGTGCATACCCCGATAGGTCTCCCATCTCGGTTCTGTAATCATCAATAAGATAGTGATATTGTCCAGAGGAAACAACTCTATCTCAGGCCACCAGATGGCAGAATCCTCTAGGCTGCTTTGCTTCTTGAAGTCCTGACAACATGACAAGGGATGGTGTGATGAGGCAGTACTCTAAAATGACAGGCTGATGCTGTCCCCTGGTGGTGAAATGTGCAAAGACATCATGTTCTTTCTCAGCCTGCTGGTCACATTTCCCTTCCTTAGCTCTGAAAATTCTGGCCCCTCCCTGCTTTTCACTGGCTAACTCGTTTACCTCCTTCCTTGTATTTGGGTCAGAATCAATTTGGGGCCAGAGTTAATGTTTAATTGTGGGGTATTTTTTAAGCCCGGATGGCTGGGGGTAGAGGAAGAAGGAGACACTGCATCTGCCCCTACCAGGGCCATCTTAAGCATATCCGACACCATGGTGCAAAGATCCCCCCCCCTGTTTCCCAGAGTTGTCGACCTTTTTTAAGGGGGGGGGACCCCAAAGATGTTGACCTTTTTTAAGAAAGGCTGCTCCTGCCCTTGTGCACGACTGGGCATCGGCTCCCCCGGCAGGATCATGGTGTGGGCTTGGGCAACTGGGCGCGATGGGGGTGGCATGGAGGCAGGCAGGGGTCTCGTCCAGGCAGAGACAGGCGAAGTGAGCTGGGCCGTCCACGTCGCTGCAGCAGAGAAGGGCGCTCACTCAGCCACCGTCTCGCCATCCTTGCAAGGGGAGGGAGGAGTGAGTGTGACTGGGAGGGGATCGGGCAGGGGAAGGAAATGTGGTTCGCACTCCCCCCCCCCCATTCCAATCGCGAAAAGTTAAAATGGAGCTTAAATTCGCAGCCTTACAAAAATTGGCTTTTGCAATATCGTTGCTGAAACAGGCATACAGTAAAATGGAACACACACACAAAAAGTTTTATTGCTGATTTGTGATTTTAGCAATTGTAGGTACTGTAACTTTTGCAGGTTTGCAAGATCAGAGGCTTATATGTTAAATGTTAAAATAAAATCACTATTTTATTCCCTGAATCTAACTGACTTTTTTCTTTTTCTCTCCAATTTTAAGGGAGTGGCTTATATTCGGGTCAATATGGTAGATGATAGATAGACAGACAGATAGATAGATGATAGATGATAGATGATAGATGATAGAGATAGATAGACAGATGATAGATAGATAGATAGATAGATAGATAGATAGATAGATAGATGATAGACAGATGATAGATAGATAGGTAGATAGATAGATAGATAGATAGATAGATAGATAGATAGATGATAGACAGATGATAGATTTTATAGAATTATTCAGAAACCGACCTAAAAAAATGGGACCACTTAAGATTCAGGGGCTTAAATATTTCCATTTGTTTACTGAATGTGTTTACAGAGCTTAAAGAGGAGAACCAGGGACAGGGATGTGTCTCCAATAACGAAGTCTCGCCTTTCGGATTTGGTTGATTACTATCATTATTATACTGCTGCCTATTATTTCCTGCTGTTAAATGGGCTACAGAGATGTGGTTTGCAGTGTTGAGAAATAAATCAGGTCAGCTGCCACCAGTCAAATCAGGGAGCTTCCAGTCTGTCCCTATTTCCAGGTGGTTTTCAATCACAAGTGTCGGCAGATTCAGGTTACACCATTATAATGGATAATTAGGCATCTTGCACAACAAACCTGCTTCCCCAACAGACAGCGACTTCTTGCTATCAGGGAAATGATAGGGAAATGCCCCAGAACATGTGGGGAGATGCTTGCTTGATGCAAATGCAGTTTCACCTTCATGCAAACAAATGACGATGAATGCTGATTAAACAGTGAATGTTGTCTGATCTCTCAGTGAATAAATCAGAGTGGACGCTCACCTGTTTCTCTCAAGGTGATGGTGGCAGCGCTAGGTAAGCCTTAAACACATACAGTCCCATAATAGTGTGCTCTGATGGATGAGTGCCAATCATTTTGGAAGCAAGAAAGGGCTATCCAAAAATAAGGGAGTTATTTATGCAAACTTAGGAGTAGGATACCCGTAGATACACAGTATATATGTTTGCAAATTTATTTGACAAGCGCCTGTCAGGGGCAGACTTGCTAATCTTTCATAATATGGTACCCTGGGTGAGCCCAAAATTTGAGGGCACAGAAATTTATATATATATATATATATGTATATGTATATGTATATGTATATGTATATGTATATGTATATGTATATCGTGGCGAGTTCCCGCCTTCCCCCGGTGTAAATAAAGACACATGGCACAATTATTTAGGTTAATGGGCAAAAAATGGCCACAACTTTATTGGTTACAGGTGATGAGTGGTATTGGCTTAGGCATTGGTCCTAACTGACTATATCCGACTCCAGCCCGTCCGCTTGAAGTCTGGGAAGGGTTAACCACCAGTAGGGGGAGTCCTGCTGATGCACATCAACTAGGAACTCCCCCGGGGTCACCGCTTCTGGGCGTGCCTTAGGCCCTCACCTCCATAGGCCTCGGACAGGGCCACGCCCCCTGGAATCCTTTATCGGACTACCCTTCTATATGCAGGGGAGGTGATGGCTCTTCCACCCCTCTTCCATCTACATAACAATACTAATACCAATGCCTAACTACCAATCCGAGGAAGTTGTGGCGATTTGCTACGAGGTAGGTAAAAAACCAAGTGGCTGTTGCCAATTTGCCAAGTGGAAAAAATCCTACCAGGCCCCTTAATGGCGACCAACCGAGGTCCATAGCAAGGTCAAAGGAAAACCTTAAAGGGCGGGAGGGTGGGAAACCAGAGAAGCTGAAGTGGCAAAAGAGGGAGATCCCCGGCTGCGCCAGAGCTAAATAGCCCAGGCCACTCCCCCAGGCCAGCCGATTGGCTGGCCAGGGGATGACGCGACCGGGGATTCCCTCAATCATGCGGAGGTTGAGGGCCAGCCCCCATGCACGTGGAGGGGGCGTGAAGCCCGCAACTCCATCTCCTCTCTAGTTCGGAAGTGGCTTTATTAAATTTTCTGTTTTACAAGTTAAAATGCTCATTTTACATCCTTAAGATATCAGTGACTTCCCTTCTTCTCTTTCCATGCTTCATATCATAAATCACTGCATATTCACAAAAACTATACCATTCAGTATTCCATTATTGCATTCATCAAAACTTGTTTACACTGTTGAATTTATCTTAAAGCTGCCAGCGTTTTCAGCTGTACACAATTTCCCTCCTATATATTCAATAAACGTTTTCCAGTCTTCTTTAAACGTTAAGTTCTTCTTGTTCTCTTATTCTACATATTAAGTCTGCAAGCTGTGCATATTCTGTCAACTTAAGTTCCCATTCTTCTTTAGTTGGGACCTCGCTCATTTTCCATTTTTGGGCTAACAGAACACGGGCTGCAGTAGCGGCATGCATAAATAACCTTTTTTGACCCCTGGTAATTTCAGTCTGAATTATCCCCAACAAAAAGGACTCTGTTTGTTGTTGTTGTTTGGAAAGTACTTTTAAACACCCCCCCCCCCAAGTCATTATGGATCATTTCCCAGAACACAGGAGAGGTGTTGCTGTCATTTGCATATACTGAACTATGGAAGGAGGGAGTGATGGCCAGCAACTTTAATGGTTTTAAAAGAGGATTTGACAAATTCAAATAAGGCTACCCTTGACTACCAGCCACAATGGCTGTGCTCTGCCTCTACAGTCTAAGACATAATGCGTCTGAGCACCAGTTGCTGGAAATCACAGTTGGGGAGAATATGAAAGTTCCAGTTTGTGATTGAATCTCTCCTGAAAAATACTCACAGTCTGCAGTAGGGTTTGGTGAGAAATTCAATTCAGATCACGTCTAAAGATGAGCTATTAAATTTGCATTTTCCACAACAACATGAGAACCAAAATACAATCTTCCTCCAAATGGCCCAATTTTTCAAATTTTGCAGCGGAGTTCTCCAACCAACCCATCTTTTCAGAAATGTTTATGTATGTTTAAGTTAACGTTACCAGACGTTTCCTGGGGACAGTCCCAGGATTTACAAATCAGTCCCCTGACAAAATCCTATCATTCCTACTGAAGTTGAAAAATGTCCCCGGATTCACTGAAAAAAATATGGTAACCTTAGTTTAAGTATGTTTATTATGTGAAATTTGCTGGTGAATTTTCACAAGGATTAACAATTACATCTCAAATAGCTTCAGAACTGAATTGAAGATTGGAAAAATGAGAATTGACAGAATTGGCAGAACCTTCTTATCCCTAGCCTGGAGGCACCCTGGACTCCAAACCGTTCACAGGATTCGGAGAAGGCTCTGGGCTTCAGAGCTGGACAGAGCTGGTCTCTGGAGTTTTTGAAAGAAGTCTCAGAGCCAGGTCTTTGTGTGGTGGTACTTGCTTTGCTGATAATGCAAAAATGTGTTCTCAAGTAATTTGGTAAACACACCTGTAAGAAAAGGGAGTAGGTTGGGATGATTATGGAAATCACCCAGCAAAAGGAGGCCCAACCCATACTCTGACGCTCACCTAAGCAACGTATTGGAAAAATGAAATTACACCTACAAAATCCAGAATGGCAGGTTAAACTGTTAGAATATCTGCAAAGGGCAAAAAATGACAGGGAGGGTAAGAGGGTATTTGACACAAAAAGTAAACCAAGAATGGATTATATTCAAGGAATATCTGAAAAATTACTATGACAGCAAAAACCTCCTGGCAGATCTTGAATGAGTCTTGAAATGCAAAGATAATTTAATGTAAATTTAATGTTTATATTTAATTTCTCTCTTTTTTTTTTCTTTTTCCAAAAGACTTAAGAAGATAATATGATACTGTGTAATATAACAAGTGTAATTTAGTTTTTTTGAGAACAATTGGAAGTCTATTTTAGGTCTTTTTAAAATTTCTTGTATTTTAAATTTTTTGCTATATGAGATGGGATACAAATTGTAATGTAGTATATTGTCGTATTTTCAAAAAATAGCAAGGAGAGACAAGAAGGCCTTCTTAAATGAGCAATGCAAAGAAATAGAGGAAAACAACAGAATGGGAAGAACCAGAGATCTGTTCAAGAAAATTGGAAAATTGGAAAATTCGTACAAAGATTACCATAATAAAGGACAAAAGTGGTAAGGACCTAACAGAAGCAGAAGACATCAAGAAGAGGTGGCAAGAATACACAGAGGAATTATACCAGAAAGATATGGATGGCTCGCACACCCCAGGTAGTGTGGTTGCTGACCTTGAGCCAGACATCCTGGAGAGTGAAGTCAAATGGGCCTTAGAAAGCACTGCAAATAACAAGGCCAGTGGAAGTGATGATATTCCAGCTGAACTATTTAAAAAAAAAAATTAAATGATATTTATTAAAGTTTAACAATAAAAACATACACAAACAAAAAACAAAAAGAAACAAGTATAATTTCCATCCTTATTTTCTTAGACTTAATTTCCCCGACCTCCTCACACCTCCCCCTTCTGTATTCCAATTTCAATATCTAATCAGCAAATCCATTCCCTTACTTCCCATAATTTTTAAATAATTTTATTCTTTTTCCATAATCAACACCCCTGAAAACCACATAGTTTTTAAACCCATGTCAATTCTAACCTTCATTAATTTTATAATATTTATTAAGATAGTCTTTAAATTGCTTCCAATCTTCTTCCACTGTCTCTTTCTCCTGGTCTTGGATTCTGCCAGTCATCTCTGCCAGTCCCATGTAGTCTGTCATCTTCATCTGCCATTCTTCCAGAGTGGGTAGATCTGGTGTCTTCCAATACTTTGCAATAAGTATCCTTGCTGCTGTTGTAGCATACATAAAAAATGTTCTGTCCTTCTTTAGCACCACATGGCTAACCATACCCAGGAGAAAGGCCTCTGGTTTCTTCAAGAAGGTATATTTAAATACCTTTTTCATTTCATTATATATCATTTCCCAAAAAGCCTTAATACTTGGGCATGTCCACCAGAGGTGAAAGAATGTACCTTCATTTTCTTTACATTTCCAACATTTATTATCTGATAAGTGGTAAATTTTTGCAAGCTTGACTGGGGTCATGTACCACCTATAGATCATTTTCATAATATTTTCTCTCAAGGCGTTACACGCCGTAAATGTCACACCGGTGGTCCACAACCTTTCCCAGTCAGCAAACATAATGTTATATCCAACATCTTGTGCCCACTTAATCATAGCTGATTTAACCGTTTCATCCTGTGTATTCCATTTCAGCAGCAAGTTATACATTTTTGACAAGCTCTTAGTTTTGGATTCTAACAGCTCTGTTTCCAATTTTGACTTTTCCACCTGAAAACCAATTTTCCTGTCCAACTTATAAACCTCCATTATGAACTATTTAAAATTTAAAAGATGATGCTGTTAAGGTGCTACACTCAATATGCCAGCAAGTTTGGAAAACTCAGCAGTGGCCAGAGGATTGGAGAAGATCAGTCTACATCCCAATCCCAAAGAAGGGCAGTGCCAAAGAATGCTCCAACTACCGCACAATTTCACTCATTTCACATGCTAGCAAGGTTATGCTTAAAATTCCACAAGGCAGGCTTAAGCAGTATGTGGACCGAGAACTCCCAGAAGAGCAAGCTGGATTTCGAAGGGGCAGAGGAACCAGAGACCAAATTGCAAACATGCGCTGGATTATGGAGAAAGCTAGAGAGTTCCAGAAAGACATCTACTTCTGCTTCATTGACTATGCAAAAGCCTTTGACTGTGTCGACCACAGCAAACTATGGCAAGTTCTTAAAGAAATGGGAGTGCCTGATCACCTCATCTGTCTCCTGAGAAATCTTTATGTGGGACAAGAAGCTACAGTTAGAACTGGATATGGAACAACTGATTGGTTCAAAATTGGGAAAGGAGTACGAAAAGGCTGTATATTGTCTCCCTGCTTATTTAACTTATATGTAGAATTCATCATGCGAAAGGCTGGGCTGGATGAATCCCAAACCGGAATTAAGATTGCCGGAAGAAATATCAACAACCTCAGATATGCAGAAGACACAACCTTGATGGCAGAAAGTGAGGAGGAATTAAAGAACCTTTTATTGAGGGTGAAAGAGGAGAGTGCAAAATATGGTCTGAAGCTCAACATCAAAAAAACGAAGATCATGGCTACTGGGCCCATCACCTCCTGGCAAATAGAAGGGGAAGAAATGGAGGCAGTGAGAGATTTTACTTTCTTGGGCTCCATGATCACTGCAGATGGTGACAACAGTCACAAAATTAAAAGACGCCTGCTCCTTGGGAGAAAGGCGATGGCAAACCTAGAGAGCATTTTAAAAAGCAAAGACATCACCTTGCCAACAAAGGTCCGTATAGTTAAAGCCATGGTTTTCCCAGTAGTGAAGTATGGAAGTGAGAGCTGGACCATCAAGAAGGCTGATCGCCGAAGAATGGATGCTTTTGAATTCTGGTGCTGGAGGAGACTCTTGAGAGTCCCATGGACTGCAAGAAGATCAAACGTATCCATTCTTAAGGAAATCAGCCCTGAGTGCTCACTGGAAGGACAGATCGTGAAGCTGAGGCTCCAATACTTTGGCCACCTCATGAGAAGAGAAGACTCCCTGGAAAAGACCCTGATGTTGGGAAAGATGGAGGGCACAAGGAGAAGGGGACGACAGAGGACGAGATGGTTGGACAGTGTTCTCGAAGCTACAAACATGAGTCTGACCAAACTGCGGGAGGCAGTGGAAGACAGGAGTGCCTGACATGCTCTGGTCCATGGGGTCACGAAGAGTCGGACACGACTAAACGACTAAACAACAACAACATATTGTCGTATAATTTTGTGAAATATGTTTAATAAAGATGGTTGTGGTTTTTTTTTATAAAAAGTGTTCTCAAGTATTTTGGTAAACAGAGCTGTAAGAAAAGGGAGTAGATTGGGATTATTATGGAACTCGCCCAGCAAAAGGGGGCCCACCCCAGACTCTCACCTAAGCCAGAAATGAGAACCAGATGGGTGGTGACTTTTCTTACACTAATTGCCAAGTGATAAGCTCACAAAGGTCAACTCCCTTCCCTATCATCAGGGCTGGTCTCCACCCAACCAACGTTCATTCCTTGCCTCAGCACCTCCGTGACTTACATTAATATGTTCCCTTTTCATACTCCTCCCAAAGAGAACAGATTTCCTCATTTTAGGAGTGCTGATCCGCTGTTCTGCAATGCCTTGGAGAGCAGGCGGGGCAGCAGGGATATGTCAATTTCAGTTTCTGACAAGTTCCTCAGTTTTCCATGCTTAAATTAAGTCATCTACATTTCAACACTAGTTTGCATTTTAAAAAAAAGTCCTCATGAAAAATTAATCAACATTTTATCACAAATTTCTCCTAAACACAGATCTTTGTATACAGTTTTGTCACATATCTGTAACTCTATTTACCGTATCTATATCCAGTGCTTTTTTTCCTGGGGGTACGCAGGGGTATGCATATCCCAAACATTTTTTATGTTTCTTCTCTAGCACAGTGAATCGTCAGTTCTGCTGCTACGCCCAATGGCGGCCTCATTTCCTGAGTCTCAGACAGAAGCTAGTTTTTAATTTGTGAAGCAGTGTGGAATGTGGATGTGTGGTGTTTTACAGAGGAATTGGGAAGATGTTAGTGCACACAACCTTGTGCCAATGTGGAAGTTACTGTGAGCTGTCAACTGTGTAATATGAGGTAAGGCATGTTCTTTGTACTTTTTTCCATATACTGTATTTATTTTCCCCAATTTGAACTATAAAATGGTGGTTTTCTTGAGTCAAAATGAGAGTACCCCTAAACATTTTTTAAAGAAAAAAAGCACTGCTATAGCTATCTACAAAAAAATTGTCCAGTAGCACCTTATAGACCAGGGGTGGCCAGCTCTCACGAGGCTGCGATCTACTTTCAGAATTAAAAACTGGCAGTGATCTACTCCCATTTCTGGGGGGTTCAGCTCAAAGTGGCTGAGCTTTTTTGAGGAAAGGAAAGCCCTTCACAAAAAGATCGCTGTGGATGAAAACAGCAGCACAGAGAAAGCTCTGTCTTCCCTTCCAGAGATCAAACAACAATGGAGGGCAGGGCGAGGGGTTAGTTTTAGTCAGTTTTAGCGACGCTAGGGAAAGGGAGCCAGAGATCAACCATGATCTACAAAAACCTTGCAGTTGACCTGTTGGACATCCCTGTTATAGACCAACTAAGTTTGTTCTGATATCAGCTTTCGTGTGGGTGCATGCACACAGAAGCTTATACCAGAACAAACATAGTTGGTCTATAAGGTGCTACCGGACAATTTATTTATTTGTTTGTTTATTTATTATTTCGACTGTGTCAGACCAACACGGCTACCTACCTGAATCAATATCTATCAATATCATCTATATCTAGCCTTCTGAGTTGGGGGGGATTCAATTGTTGAAGTATCTAGACCAGCTTATTGGTGATGTAATGGGTCACAGCATGCTAATTAGTATAGCAAAGCCTTGTGCCAGAGGGCAAATGGGTGGGCCCTCCTCATGGGTACCCCCCCCTCCCACACACCTGGCTGGTGGAGAGTAAAAGGGAGAGCAAAGTATGTGAGAGAGGGGTAGAAGCAGGAAGAAGCCATAATAAGAGCTGTGCTTGTTTTCTGCTGGAATCCAATGTCTGATTTGTGTTTGAAACCATTGGCACGTGCTTGTCAGACAAAATTCAGCAAAGCTTCTGAATTCCATTTACTGGAAACTGCAGGAGGGGGGCAGTTGCTCTTGTGCTTGAATCCTGCTGGTGGGTTTTCCATGGGTATCTACTACCCGTGTCCACTATTGTTGTCTATGCTCTGGCAACCTCAAGGTTAGATTACTGCAATGCATTTTACATAGGGCTGCCTCTGAAGATGGTTCAGAAACTTCAGCTGGTGTAGAATTCAGCGGCTAGGTTGCTCACCGGAGCAAGACGGTTTGAGCATATTGCACTGATCCTGCCCCAACTGCACTGGCTACCAATTAGTTTCCGGGCCCAATTCCAAGTGCTGGTTTTGACCTATAAAGCCTTAAACGGCTCAGGACCGCAAGACCTCAAGGACCACTTCTTTCCATATGAACTTACCAAGACCTTGAGATCATCTTCTGAGGCCCTTCTTCATGTGTCTCCTCCCTGAGAGGTCCGGAGGGTGGCAACTCGAGAACAGGGCCTTCTCTGCAGTGGCTCCCCATCTGTGGAATGTTCTCCTCAGGGAAGTTCCCCTGGCTCCTTCATTATACACCTTTAGGCGTCAGGCAAAAACGTTCCTTTTTAACCAGGCCTTTGGTTGACCTAGTTGACATCCTATACACTTTTAAAATGTGGCTCTTTGGGTGGGGGGGGGGTATTGTTTTTATTTTGATTTTATATATTGTGATCTTTTCTGTTAACCATAGAATCATAGAATCATAGAATAGAATCATAGAATCATAGAGTTGGAAGAGACCACAAGGGCCATCGAGTCCAACCCCCTGCCAAGCAGGAAACACCATCAGAGCACTCCTGACATATGGTTGTCAAGCCTCTGCTTAAAGACCTCCAAAGAAGGAGACTCCACCACACTCCTTGGCAGCAAATTCCACTGTCAAACAGCTCTTACTGTCAGGAAGTTCTTCCTAATGTTTAGGTGGAATCTTCTTTCTTGTAGTTTGGAGCCATTGCTCCGTGTCCGCTTCTCTGGAGCAGCAGAAAACAACCTTTCTCCCTCCTCTATGTGACATCCTTTTATATATTTGAACATGGCTATCATATCACCCCTTAACCTCCTCTTCTCCAGGCTAAACATGCCCAGCTCCCTTAGCCGTTCCTCATAAGGCATCGTTTCCAGGCCTTTGACCATTTTGGTTGCCCTCCTCTGGACACGTTCCAGTTTGTCAGTGTCCTCCTTGAACTGTGGTGCCCAGAACTGGACACAGTACTCCAGGTGAGGTCTGACCAGAGCAGAATATAGTGGCACTATTACTTCCCTTGATCTAGATCTCACCCTGAGACCTCCAGGTATAGGGCGGTATATAAATTCAATAAATAATTAAATAAAATAAATATCTGATTAGCCACTGTGAAAACAGGATGCTTGACTGAAGGGGCCATTGAGCTGATCCAGCAGAATCTTCTTATGTTCTTATGTAGAAGAAGAAGAAGAGTTTGAATTTAATATCCCGCTTTATCACTACCTGAAGGAGTCTCAAAGCGGCTAACATTCTCCTTTCCCTTCCTCCCCCACAACAAACACTCTGTGAGGTGAGTGGGGCTGAGAGACTTCAAAGAAGTGTGACTAGCCCAAGGTCACCCAGCAGCTGCATGTGGAGGAGTGGAGACGTGAACCAGGTTCACCAGATTACAAGTCTACCACTCTTAACCACTACACCACATTGGCAGAAATTTGCTTATGGTCACAAGCAAGCAGAATTTAAATTAGTTTTATACATCAATGATTTTTTTTTTTACTGTTTATTAGTACACCTGCAGCACCAATACTCAAATTAATAAAAATAACTAATACTTTAGGTAGAATTTCAAGCCATACAATTAATTGGACAAAATCTGGAATAATGGCACTGGGCAATTGTTTATCACCTAACTATAACAAGCAAGGTTTTTTTGTACCTACAGGTCATATTTATATATTTTGGTTCTGAGATACATTTCTCAAACGATTAAAATGAATTTGAATAGGCTGGTACTGGGGATTTCTTGTGGCTTGGAAAGATGGGCGCTACTTAAATACGTCCAGTCCAGAAGAGAATGGCTCCTGTCTTTCCCCAAAAAATTAACCACAAGAGGGCAGTGTTTGTTCTCACTTGGAACTTCTTGTTCAGGGTTGGGGAACCTGCGGCACTCCAAATGTTGGTGGACTCACAAAGTTGGTCACTTTGGCTGGGGATGATGAGTAATGTAATTCAACGACATCAGAAGGACCATCCTTGTTTCCAGCATCCTTTGCCCACTTAATCATTGCTGTTTTGACCATCTCACCCTTTGTTTCCTATGGTAGCAACAATTTATACATTATAGAAATTCATTTCGCATCACTTTCACATAAGCCAGCTTCAAATTTGCGCAGTGAATCTGTTCTTTAAATCCTTTTTATAGATTGCATTTGATCGATGATTTTAAAACTGGTTGCCTACTAGGCTTTGTATTTTGTCATATATTTTAAAGCTTATGTCAGGGAACTGACATCGGAGCCAGCAGTGGAGGCAAGGCTCCCAAGCGATGCCGGAGAAGGGCCAAGCAGGGAAGGAAATCAGCGTAACACCAGGGATAAAGGGGGGCGGTTGGGGGAATCGGAGAGGGGTCTCCAGGACTCTTCACTGGAGACCAGCGGGGAGAGCACGGGTCCTCTGCTGCCCACACCCACCCTGCGCAGAAGACTTCCGCGCAGGGAAAGTAGGCGTAGACTTGGCGTCAAAGAGCTTCTGTGCTGGAAGAAGTTTAAGAAACGCCCACTGAAGGATTCTGCTAGCGACTGAACAGCCACAAAGTGAAGGGCTGTCCAGTCAGGAAAGGTTTAACCAGGCTACTTAGCCAGGAGTGGTGGCAACTTACGCATGAGCAGCCCCCATACATCCATTACAGCTTACATTCATTTTCATGGCAACTCCATATGTCTCTGTATAAAGCCCATTTAGATAGCATATTTGTTCCTTTATGTGCACAAGCCTCTATCGGTCATAGCAGGGTTTTGTATTTCAGGAGGTTTTGATTCCTCCTCCACATACACACCCAACAAACTCCTTATCTAATGATTAAGAAAATGTTTATGAACTTTGTCTTTGTCATATGACAGATATGAGTGCCACCAGCGCTGGATTTAGGTTTGATGAGACCCTAAGCTCCTGAAGGTAATGGGGCCCTTTATATGTCCAGCTGCCCTTTGCCAACAATAAATTGTCACTGTTTTTTGTGTTGAATATATGCTATATGGTAATTTATGGACCTAACAGGTATCTAAAGCCATTTATTTGCACACAACAAATAGGAGCCTACACAACACAAAACACTGTTGCTGTATGTAGGTTTTATTTTATTTGTTTTTCATCTTATATTTTGGAAATGTACAACCAGTTTTTCCCCTCTTTATCTTTTTTTTTTTTTTGGAGGGGGGGACAAAAGAGTGGGTTTCTAAGCTATAGCTTGTTTAGCTTATATGTAAATCCGGCACTGAGTCCCACCCATATCTTCTGTCAAATCCTTCCAAATTGTATATGGTTCTTGTCCTTATTAGCCATGGTAGGAACAGAATCTCCATTCGTGGAGAGAGCATATTTTTGATGTTGGGGGTAGGCAAAGAGGACGTCTGTTGACATTGTGCTCTGCTTATGGGCTTTCTTAAGGAATCTGGTAGGCTGATGCTGGTCACTAGATCCCCTTTGGCTTGATCCAGTAGGGCTCTCCTGATCCAATGTGTTGAGCCCTAAGTTGTACAAAGTTCTGACTCTGCATACACACACCTGAATAAATCCTATATGCAAACACCCCTACATTCATTATACTCCACCCTCTTGGCAACGAAACCTGATTGCGAGGGCTGAAAACTCAGGGTGTAACAAAAAGAACAGCAGCTAGCAGTGTTGCAATGGGGGACGCACAATTAAATAATCGTTGGTATCCACCCAGTACAGAAAGGGCTGATATATAATATTTTTTACTTGGATTACTTTATTCCCCTCACCCTCTTTTGTACTGTGTCTATTAGACTGTAAACTATTATTTTAAATTAGAAAATGTATTTTTAAAAACAACAATGTTGTAGCAAATAAAAAAAGGTAAAGGTAAAGGACCCCTGGCAGTTACGTCCAGTTTCAGATGACTCTGGGGTTGCAGCGCTCATCTTGCTTTACAGGCCGAGGGAGACAGTGTTTGTCCGCAGACAGTTTTTCTGGGTCATGTGGCCAACATGACTAAGCCGCTTCTGGCGAAACCAGAGCAGCGCATGGAAACGCCATTTACCTTCCCGACGCAGCAATACCTATTTATCTACTTGCACTTTGATGTGCTTTCAAACTGCTAGGTTGGCAGGACATGGGACCGAGCAACAGGAGCTTACCCTGTCGCAGGGATTCAAACCGCCGACCTTTTGATCGGCAAGCCCAAGAGGCTCAGTGGCTGAGACCACAGCGCCACCCTCATCCCTGTTGTAGCAAATAAAAACTCTTAAAAATAAATCAACAAAACGTTTAACCAATGCGTGCAATCCCTGCTTTGCAGCTGGTTCCATTACATTCCTGACCATTGGCCATGCTGGATGCTGAGTCCAACATCCTCTGTTGGGCAACAAGCTCTTCACCCCTGAGCTAAGGATCCCAAGACTCAGGCTCCAGCACAGAGATCAGCACTTCTGAAATATTCCTCTGCAGCAGGAATAGGAAATCTCCGTTCCTCCAAGACGTTTCTGGGCCTGAACTCACATCATCCTTGACCATTGGCCAACACTGGCTAGGGGGATCTGGAGTCCAAGAACATTCTCAGACTACAACTCCCAACATCCCTGGACCAGGTGTGGCCTTTGGGCTCAGGGTTTGTTAAAAGCATGTTTTCCAGCTGCACAAATCCCCACCAGACACCCCACACTTAAAATAAAACCCTGAAGCCATGTGCTTTACACCCTGTGTAAGCAATCTGAGGTTCCATGGGAAGAGGTGTCGGCTGCTAAGCCACTCTGAAAATTGTAGCTCTATGAAGGAAACAGGGATTTCCTAATAGCTCTCAGTACCCTTAACAAATGACAGTTCCCAGGATTCTTTGGGGGAAGTCATTACTGTTTTAAGTGGTGCAAGTTTTCAGCCATGAGATCTTTGAGATCTCTTAAAGTCAGCTTTGAGCCTCCTCTGTGCCCTAAACCGTTAAGACCTGTAAATGATCATAACTGCTCCTTTTAGACAAAGGGAGCAACGCAGAAGTATTTAATAAATCAACCAACAAATGGAAGCTGTAAGGCAACATAGCATTTTAATCCACATGGGAACTGATCCAAGAAGAAGGAGGTCCTGGAGCCATTTTTGGACCATATGAAGGAGACTGTAAACAAAACTAGCATCCATTTTGGGCAAAGCAACTGGTGGCAGGCAAGGGTTTGAGAAGAACTTTGAGCAAAGCTTTGAGAGGCATATTTTTATATCTAAAAAAAGCTATGCTTTAGAAACAGCTATTAGCCGAACAATGCTATGCATTTTTACTCATAAATAAGTTCCACTCTGTTCCATGGGGACTTCCTCCCGGGTAAATGTGAATAGAATGACAGCTTCATTTTTGTAGAAAGCAACGCTGTTCCTTTCCTTTCTGACCAAAAAACCGCCCCCATCCATAGTTTTAGTGTGTTTGGGTGTATGAATGAATGCATAGGATTTGTTGCTCAAAGCTTCTGTAGCTACGATTATAAAACTAGAAGAATACTTTCCCCTTTCTACCTACATTTCTACCCCTTTCTACCATATAGCTAAAGACAATAGGAATTTGATTAGAAACCTCAAAAGCTTTCCAGATGTTCAAGCTGAATACACGTGGTTTGGGTAGAGGCCAGACTCACCCCTCCAACATACACCCATTGATTTTACAGTCTGAGTAGAACCCCTATTTGAAGAGCTTGAAATATACTGGTCCCTCTCTAGGTCAACGAGAACCTGCTTTCCCAGAGTTCCAGATCATGTGGATCAGGGTTCTAGATTATAAGGCCAGGGTTCAAGACTGCATGGATCATGATTCTGGGTTGCATGGAAGAGCCTGCATATGCACGGTTCTTCCCACACCGATAAATGTTTAGGTATATGTCAGGAGTGGAGTGTGCTACCACAAGCCAACTTTCCCCACCAAATGCACACAACTTACATAATTTGAGGGTATGGAAAGAGCTCTGAATGTCTATTAGAACTGATAGACTACAGGGCCTGATGTCGTGTTCTAATGCACTCTTACTACAAAATGATTCCCCACCCACCCCGGGCCATTCTACTTGCAAACAAGGGCTTAGATCAAGATGTTGAGTTTCCTTCCAGATAGTGGCTGCACGGATCCCTACTTAGCATAGCATGATTTATAGGTTTTGGAAGCTGTGTACTGGTACATATTACGAGGTGGGAAGCATCTGGAGGAGGAGGGGAAGCCGCGTTGCGCTCCGAATTTTGGACCACACAACATGGGGTGCTTGGGCATTCCTGACTGCACGAGCATAGGAAACGGACCCGGAAAAGGACCTGGAAAAGGACCCGACATGTTGCATCTCTCAGGGTGGTGCTGCAGAGAATCTTTAGTGTTGCAGGTCTCATGACAGGGTTTGGTGCTTGGGGACATGCGCGGGGACGAACTTTTCTCAGCACATGCAGCGTCGCAAACCTCAGCACACTTGGCCTCGGCAGGCACCGGGGATTTCGGGGTGCACGGTTCGGGACACTGAATCTTGCACTTCAGATCACAGGGTTCCGGGCACCTTGCTGCAAAGGGTGGGTGGTTCTTGATGCATGCTGAATGTTTCATCGCAAAGCACTGAGGTCCTGGGTTGACACACGGCCCTGGATTTGGGAAGCTGTGCTGGATCCTGCAATGGTGGCTGTAGAAGGCCATAATTCTGCAATGCTGGGGATACTGAAAGGAAATATTTTGGGATAAAGGGTCAAAGCTGTGAACCAACACTGTCCAAGCATTAGGAAATTGACTGTTCCACACCTTCAAGAAACCTCTGCAAGGGAAATGGTTTGGGGCTCCATAATAGTAATAATAATAATAATAATAATAATAATAATAATAATAATTTATTTATACCCCGCCTATCTGGCTGAGTTTCCCCAGCCACTTTGGGCGGCTCCCAATAGAGTGTTAAAAACAACAGAGCATTAAATATTAAAACTTCCATCAACAGGGCTGCCTTCAGGTGTCTTTTAAAGATAGGATAGCTGCTTATTTCCTTCACATCTGAAGAGAGGGCGTTCCACACGGCAGGCACCACTACCGAGAAGGCCCTCTGTCTGGTTCCCTGTAACCTCACTTCTTGCAATGAGGGAACCACCAGAAGGCCCTGGGCAGTGGATCTCAGTGTCCGGGCTGAACGATGGGAGTGGAGACGCTCCTTCAGGTATACAGGACCGAGGCCATCCATGCATAACCCTGATCCCACTGAACACACAGAAGAAACCTGCATTGGTCCCAAGGCATCTGGAAGTGATGCCTCCAATGATCCTGTCTTGAGCCCCACCTTGATCCTGGCTTCTCTTCCAATCATCTCTGGACCTCAGGAGCAAAGGCTGCTCCCAAGGATCTGTGTGAAAGATATCAAATGTCACTGCTTTTCATTGCACTAATTTGTCACTGGTGATGTCACAACAGCAGTGGTCACTGTACCAATGCCCAAACTCATCTCAGGTCTATCTGCATGCCCAGTACCCAACACAGCTGAAAGAAAGTAAAGGGACCATGGGTGCCATGCTCAAAGCAGCAGATCAAGGATGAATAGAGACAGGCTTTTCAGATAACGAAAAAGGATTTTCTCAATGACATTAATGCAGGGGACTCACTTTCACAATATCATCATCATCATTCACATTAGGCAATTTAAGAACACAAAGTAACCCAAGGAGAGTTCTGCTGGATCAGATCCCAGGTTCATCCAGTTCAGCATCCTCTTCCCCACAATACCCAACTAGATGTCCATAGGAAACCCACAACGAATTAAGGCAACAACCTTCCTCTCTCCTATGTCCCTGACACCTGATGTTTACAAGAAGGCTGGCTCTGAATTTGTGGGCTCCCTTTAGCTGCCGTGGCTAAGAACTGCTGACGGACCCATCAAAAGACACAAGACACTGATGGTTCAGAATAATAACTAGTCAATTACCCTTTCTTAAAACAATGGCCAACGAGTGCAAAGCCCACAAGCAGATCATGACAGCAACATCCCTCCACTGATTATCTCCACATCACCAAGTACAGTGGTACCTCAGGTTAAGAACTTAATTCGTTCTGGAGGTCTTTTCTTAACCTGAAACTGTTCTTAACCTGAAGCACCACTTTAGCTAATGGGGCCTCCTGCTGCCACTGTGCCATCACTGCACAATTTCTGTTCTCATCCTGAAGCAAAGTTCCTAACCCGAGGTAATATTTCTGAGTTAGCGGACTCCGTAACCTAAAGCGTTTGTAACCCGAGGTACCACTGTACCCAGAAGTAGATGGAGGTTCAGAAAATAGCAACTCAAATGACTAATGTGATGGAATAGAACAGCTCTATGAGGAACGGTTGTAGTATTTGGGACTCTAATCTAAAAAGGCAAGAAATAGGTGACTTTATAGAAGTTTAGACATGGTATGGAGAAAGTGGATAAAGAAAACTCTCTCTCTCTCTCTCTCTCTCTCTCTCTCTCTCTCTCTCATAACATTAGAATTCAGGAATGCTGGAAGATTTGAGGCAGATAAAAGAAAGGACCTCTTCATGCAGTGCATAGTTAAGCTATAGAACTCACTCCCCAAAGAGGATGACTTTAAAGGAAGACTGGACAGTTTCATGGAGGGTAAGGCTATCAATGGTTACTAGCTATGATGACTATGCTCTGCCTCTCAGCATGCTCCATGCATTGTAACCATGCATGGTTGGAGGCAGTAATGCTTATAAATATCAGTCGCTGGAAGCCAGAGGAAGCAAGAATGCTCTTGTGCTTAGGTCCTGCTTGCAGGTTCTCATTGGGGTATCTGGCTGGCCACTGTGAGAAGAAGATGCTGGACTAGATGGATCATTGGTCTGCTCCAGCAGCGCTGTCTCTCTCTCTCTGTGTGTGTGCCCCATACTACAAAACATCCCCACACAATTTACCCTTTCCTTGTAGGTTAGGGGCTCCAAACCCTCAATTAATTTTGTTTCCAACCTCTGCAGCTCTTCCAGGTCTCCCACCACCAGAATGCACTTACCTTGTTCTCTTGGTAGAACACGATGAGCGTATCTTCTGAGATCAATGTGAAAGCTGGAGCAGTTATATATATGCTTTCTCAGTTAAAGCCAAGGCCAGCCTGAGCCACCTTTGGGGACTTGAGGTACTAATTACAGATTCTCTAAAAATACGCTTATTGGCATCTTTTCTTTTTCTGGCCTATGATTTGGGGCTTGCGTTGCATTCAAGCACACAGCCCCCTATAAAAATGTGACGCCCGTTTAGCAAAGCACAGTAGTTCCTTTGATTTTTCTTTTAGGGAAGGTGTTTTATAGAATACAGTCACTATTTTATGGGCTTCACAAGGAGGCTTGTACAGATCCTGCAACCTTTTCTTCTCTTTCGCATAGGCATATCTTTCAGTTCCATCTGCGATTAGCACAGTTCTGTACTGGTTTTGCAATCTTTTAAGAGTAAACATAAAAAAGAGCACCATCACGAAAAAGCATTTAGTGTGCATTTTCCAACTCCTCACCCAGGGCGGGTTACAACAACTAAGACACAGCACAGTGTTAAAAACATTTTAAAACAACTCACAGTCATAGAACTATACATACTTTTGTATGTGATTTTACGCAAGTTATTTCCCTTGATATGATGCCTTTTTGTATGTTATTTTTACGACGATATGCATTTTCACATGCAATTTCCCATACATGTCGTTGTCGTCATCCCTGTCCTGTATTCAGATTAGATCAGGGGTCGGCAACCTAAGGCCCATGGGCCACAAGCGGCCCATCGACCCCTGCTGCCTGCTCAGGGACCCCCGCTGCCCGCTCGGTTGGCTCCCGTGCGCTGCACTAAACTGGCACAGAGCAGAGTGGGGACCGCCTTCCACGATGCTGGCCAGCTTCCCATTGGCTGCAGGAAGCTCCTGCAGCCAATGGGAAGCTGTGCACGCCTCCTCTGTGCTGGAAGGAGCGCCGAAAATAGTGTTTGTGCATGTGTGCGTGCGTACTCTGGCCCACCGCAGCACCTGTGGAACCGTGAACCGGCCCAAGCCACGAAAACTTTGCCGACCCCTGGATTAGACCCTTCCTAAGAATGTGTCCCCTTCAGTGGATAAATGGGCATCTCCTTGCAATCGAAGTCATGTGTGACAGGGACCATTTGGTGACCTGCTTTCTGTGAGGATATACAACCAAACTAATGATTTTAAAACACTTTTAGGAGCCGCTCATAAACCCCTGGCAGTAATTGGAATGTGGATGTGATGTGTGCTTTGGAAACATTTACAAGTGCTTCGGATGCCTTTTAAAGCTATGCAACACCAAGATCTCCAGCAAAGGGAGTTTGCTCATTGGCACACATAAATTTAGAGTTGACTGGACCTTTCCATTTGGCTTTTTCCCTGTTTATAATTTGTCCAGGTGGTCTTGTAGTAAGGTTAAGGCTTACTGGGAAATGATATACAATGAAATGAAAAGGATGTCTAAAATGATGTTTGTAAAAATAAAATGAAATAAATAACACCAGAAGCCTTTCTCTTGGGAATTATAGAGATAGAGCTACCTAAATTGTATAGAAACTTATTCATGTATGCAACCACACCGGCAAGAATGCTACTTGCCCAAAAATATAAAGAAGAAGAACGGATACAAAAACTTATGGAATATGCAGAAATGGCGAAACTTGCCGGTACAACAAGAAATCAAGATAACAAATTGTTTATTGAACATTTACAGATAAATTGTAAACAGATAAAAACACTGGCAGGATTATTGTAATAACCTGCAGTTACATAAGAGTATATATTTAAAGAAGATAAATAAATGTGTAAGGTAAGATAATTTGGATATGCAGTAGATATTAAAAAATAAATTTAAGAGGGGAAAGGAAGTCCAGTTTTAAAATGTCAAAATGATTGTAAAATGTATATGAAATGTATATATCTGAAAAGTATAAATAAAATTTAAATAATAACAATAATAATAATTTGTCCAGTCTTAAGTTCAGTCCACCCCATTTCCACATCAATTATGTGACCATTTACCCAAAGAAATCTGTTCGCAGGAAAGTACTGTTCTGTGTTTAGGGGACCAGTCTGGATGATGCCAGGTAGGGCTGGGAAAGATCCCCAACCCAAAACCTTTGAAAGCTGCTCCCAGTTGGTACTGGGCTAGATGAACCAATGGTTTCACCCAGCACTAGTTATTATTTTTGGCAGGAATGGGGAGCCTATGTCCATCCAGATGTTGCTGGAGTCCAGGTCTCATCATCCCTGATCATGTCGGCTGCAGTTGATAGGAGCTGGGTGCCTAAAGACCCAGTGCTAGAGCACCTGCTTTCCATACAGAAGGTCCCACGTCTTCAGAATCTCCTGGCAGGTCTGAAACCCTGGTGAGAAACTGCCAGTCAGTGTAGGCCATACTGACCTGGAGAACCAGTAGCCTGATTAGGTATAAGTCAATTTCCTGTGTTCTTAATGTCTGGAGGACACCATGTACCCTACATCTTGCACAAGGGTTGATTTAAAGGGATGGTCCTAGGACATCCTTCTTCAACCTGTTGCCCTCCAGATATTTCTGGACTCCAACTCCCACCATCCCTGGCCATTGGCCATGCTGCCTGGGTTGATGGGGATGAGGGAGGACCCAAACTCAACCAATGAGGACTGCACATACTTAATTACATGACCAGGCACGACAGCCCCAGCCCCCAGGGATCATAAGAAAGGAATAAAGACTCTGACAACGTTATGGAATTAAAAATTAGGCCACAACTTTATTAAACTTCCGAATGTAGGAAGACTTTGGCTTAGGCCTTGGGTGTGTATCCCTCCCAGCCCCCCCCCCAGCTGGGGGAACTGGGGCACATCAGGGTAAATGGGATATGGGGGTGCTCTGCGAGACGTAAGTGTAGCAGGCAGCCCAGCCCATATCCCCACATGCAGGGTAGTTCACTGACGACCTTTCAGTGTATGGTCAGTGACAGCCATTATATAGCCCCTTTAAGAAGGGGACCCTGGAATCGCCGCTGCAGGGGGGTGAATCACCACTTCACCCCCCCCCCCCATTTTGGGAAGAAAAGACTAAAGGATTCCACCCAAGGCTATAACCACCAAAGTTGTGACGAATTGCTACGGGGAAGACAAAACCTGCCAATGCAGGAAAATTTCTTCCTGGTCCTTCAACAGCAACCAGTCAAAGACCATAGCAGCACCTGCTAAACAGGAAGAAAAAGTTAATCTGCAACAAGAAAGCATTAAACAAAGGGAGGGTAGGGAGGGTGAATCTCCAGAGCCAACTGCCTGGCTATTGTCAGCTCCACCCCCTATTTATGAATGGGGCTGGCCCCACCTCCCAGCAAGAAACTTGATTACAGTGGTACCTTGGGTTAAGAACTTAATTTGTTCTGGAGGTCCGTTTTTAACCTGAAACTGTTCTTAACTAGAGGCATGCTTTCGCTAATGGGGCCTCCTGCTGCTGCTGTGCCAGTGGCATGTGATTTTTGTTCTTATCCTGGGGCAAAGTTCTTAACCTGTAGCAACCACTTCCTGGTTAGCTGAGTTTGTAACCCAAAGCGTCTGTAACCCGAGGTACCACTGAACTGAGGCTGGGCGTGAACCTTCAAATACAGTGGTACCTCGGGTTACATATGCTTCAGGTTACGTATGCTTCAGGTTACAGCCGCCGCTAACCCAAAAATAGTACCTCAGGTTCAGAACTTTGCTTCAGGATGAGAACAGAAATCGTGCTCCAGCGGCGCGGCAGCAGCAGGAGGCCCCATTAGCTAAAGTGGTGCTTCAGGTTAAGAAAAGTTTCAGGTTAAGAATGGACATCCGGAATGAAATAAGTACTTAACCCGAGGTACCACTGTAATAACAGTGAGAGGCAAGCCAGCCCCCTCTGTACTAGTAAGTTCCCTGGGAACTGTAGCACCACACCCGATCCCACATAGGGCACCCACATTTTAAAGTGTGAGTGCTCATTGCCATGAAATACTGAATGTATGTTACAGGGAAAGGGGTGGTGATTGAATGGAGCTTCCTGCAATAGGACATGCCTGGCTGTGACCATGAATGTGGAGCCTTCCGAACTGCTGGTCCAATTTCTCACCATATTCTCTTGGGACTATTTTGTACAGACATCGGTAGGTGTCAGCATTGCCTGCTGTCACAGAGACCTCACCTGTTTGCTTTGGCTCTTTTGAAAAGGCCAGGGAGAGGCTTGTTTTTTTGTGCTCCACCCACATCCTTCAGCTGTGCATCTAGAGAGGCTTTCACTCACCAGACCAGTGTAGCAACCTGGGCTAGACAGGTATGGCAGTTCCAGCCTGATTGTCTACATTCTGTGGGAATCCCCATGAACATAATGTAAGAACAGCCTGCTGGATCAGACCAAGGGCCCATCTCCAGGATCTTGTTCTCACAGTGGCCAACCAGATGCCCGTGGGAATCCCAAAAACAGGACCTGAACAAAAGAGCCTGCATGTTCAACCAAGTGGTATTCACAAGCATCACTGCCTCCAGCCATGGAAGTAGAACATACCCAGAATGACTATTAGCTGTTGACAGCCTTATTATCCACCATGAATTTGTCTAAGCCTTCTTTAAATCCATCCACATTTGTGGCCACGTTTGTGGCCCTTGTGGGAGCCACTTCCATAGTTTCACTGTGCGTTGTATCAAGAAGTGCTTTCTGTTTTGTGTCCTGAGTCTTCTGGAGAGAAAAACTTTTATCTATCTGCTTTCTCCAACCCATGCTTAATTTTACAGACTTTTATCAGAACAGCCTTTACTCACATATTCTCTAAGTCATATTCTTCAGCTTCACCTCATAAGGGCAGACAAGGATTATATCTCTTAGCTCAAAATGATAGTAACAAAACAGGCAATCCCAGATAATTGTCCAACTCCTACAGAATAGTTCTCTAATGTTGGTTTTTTTTGACTACGTGCCATTCTGTGCAGCTTCACACAGAGTCAATTAAGTGTTGGCCGAAAGCCAAGGATGACTGAGCAGAGATGATTGAGCCTGGAGATGAGGGACCTTGGATGCAGTTCAACCATTGGTTGAGGTCTCACACAGGCATGATGACTTATGACCTTACTGACTGGAAAGTTTGTTGGTCAGTGTGGAGTCTGAGAGTCATTTGGAGTTTGTTAAGAGAGAGCTAGTTAAGATCCGTTTCTGTTCTGTTCTTGTATATAGTAACTTGAAGCCTGCTGGAAATCATAAACACCTATAAGTATTCAAGTTACTGGCAACATCGTTTTGTTCCTGCTTTGTCCACCCTGCCTGCAACTGATTGCTTTCTGGAACTCTGCGTATGCTCTGCTAAGGTCTGGCTAAGGTCCTGCAACAGGTCAAAGTAGCAAATCACCAATAGTCTCCAATGCAGATTTCAAATTATATCAAGTTAATTGCTGACAGGAATTCCATTGCACATACATTAATCTACTATATCTAGAGCAATGGGTGGGGGTGGCCCTACACAGATAAGGAGAAGGCCAACAGTTAAGGGGCAGTAGCCTGAATCTGGGACAGGGGTGCCAACTTGAATAAAATATTGTTGGGGGCGGGGGACAAGTAAGTCCTGCCTCGCATAATTGATCACATGATGTGGTGCACACAAACCATTTGAATGGCAACGCCCATCAGCTTTGGGGGCCCCTGGCCCCTAAAATATTTTATTGGGGGCAAGGCCCACTTGGCCCCTAGGAGTTGGCTCCTATGATCTGGGGTTTGGCGAGCCCAGGACCAGCCCAAGACATTTTGTTGGCTGAGTTGAAGGGCAAGAAGACATCCCCATTCCATGTACCACGGCTAATTAAAAAGCCGTGTACCAATGACAATTAGTTGAATCTTACTTCAGTAATGGTGATGATGCGATAGTATTCCCTGCAGGCACCAGGCTTGGGGTGTATTCAGACATGGAGGTTATTGTGTTGCTTTTCCTGATTATAATGGCAGCACTTCTGTCCTGTTTTCTAACACTCCTTTCATACTGGAGGGCCCGTTGCATGATGATACTTTTTGACCAATGACTTTTTGACCAATATACCAGCATGTGCTAAATTTCATTCGCACCAGAGGACATGGTCTGACACAATGTCTCTATTCCCCCACCCCTTTCTTCACATGCATTCTTTTGTTCTCCCATGATTTCCCATGAAAACGGCTTTGCACATGTAGTGCCTTAAGCTCATTGGGTCTGTCTGTTCTTCGCTTTAAAAGCTCATGCCTTGCCAGAGGCACAATTCTTTTAGCACAAACTAAAGAGCAAAACCATGGACTGCAAGAAGATCAAACCTATCCATTCTTAAGGAAATCAGCCCTGAGTGCTCACTGGAAGGACAGATCCTGAAGCTGAGGCTCCAAGACTTTGGCCACCTCATGAGAAGAGAAGACTCCCTGGAAAAGACCCTGATGTTGGGAAAGATGGGGGGCGCAAGGAGAAGGGGACGACAGAGGACGAGATGGTGGGACAGTGTTCTTGAAGCTACCAGCATGAGTTTGACCAAACTGTGGGAGGCAGTGAAAGACGGGAGTGCCTGGCGTGCTCTGGTCCAGGGGGTCACGAAGAGTCGGACACGACTAAACAACAACAGAGAAAAAACACTGTAGACAATTTAGATCTTCAATGGATTTTGTTGTTTTAGCCATTCTGCCTAACTGTAAGACCAGCAGCCCTGGTCAGTTTTCCTTGTGGAGTGCAAAAGAACTCTTCCCTTTGGAAAAGTCTTGGCTTCTGTTCTTGAGATCTCCAGGTAGGTGTCAGGAACTGGACTGAGCATGAAGCTTGGGAAATGTCCCCTTGGTCTGCTCGGCTCCTCTCAGAAGAGGAGGGAGGAATGGGAAGGTTCGCCACCACCACCCTTGTCTCTAGCAGTTTCAAGAGGCGAAGGAGACAGGGCTGAATTACAGCTGAATGAAGAACTGCCTAGTTACGAGATAGTGGAGGAGGGGGGGGGGTGAGAGAGCAGCCAGCAGAGACCTCCCTGGAGAGTCTGGGAGATCCTCCTTCTCCAAGGGCTCGTCGATCACTCCGCATTCAAGAGCAGAGAATGCACAGGTGTGACTCCTGGGACCTTCTGTGGGTACTTAGGATGTTGCTGGGGACTGAAGAGGAGGGACTCAGAGTCCTTTGCATGGAGACGTGGATTCTTTGTCTTGTACCCAGATGACTAAATAAAAACCATAAATACGAACTGGCTTGATCGTCTTGCCTTTGATGCTACCAGGGAAGGAGAGGATCTTCCATGCCTGACAGTAGGGTTAGGAAAGACCCCTGCATGAAACCCTACAGAGACAATGTTGGTGAATGTAAAATGATCCTGAGTTAGGTCAACCAATGATCTGGCTCAGTGTAAGTCAGCTTCCTATGTTCGCAGAGCTATGTGTACCATTCAGCCTTCCTTGCATTTTTAGGGTAGCTTATGACTCTGCACCCCTTCATGGATCACTGCCTTGCCGTGGCGAAGGGGCTTGAAGAACTCAGAGAAGCTATGAACTATGCCGAGCAGGGCACCCAAGATGAACAGGTCATAGTGGAGAGTTTCCACCTGGAGGAGGAACCGGCAAGCCACTCCAGTATCCCTGCCAAGAAAACTCCATGGACAAAGACAACAGGCATATAAAAGTTATGACGCTGGAAGATGAGCCCCTCAGGTCGGAAGGCGTCCAACATGCTACTGGGGAAGAGCGGAGGGCAAGTACAAGTAGATCCAGAGCTGATGAAGCGGCTGGGCCAAAGCCGAAAGGACGCTCAGTTGCGGATATGCCTGGAAGCGAAAGGAAAGTCCAATGCTGTAAAGAAAAATATTGCATAGGAACCTGGAATGTAAGAACCGTGAACATGGGTAAGTTGGAGGTGGTCAAAAATGAGATGGCAAGAATAAATATTGACATCCTGGGCATCAGTGAACTAAAATGGACGGGAATGGGTGAATTCAGTTTGGATGACCATCGTATCTACTACTGTGGGCAAGAAACAAGCTTAAACTGAAGAAAGTAGGAAAAACCACTGGGCCGGTAAGATACAATCTAAGTCAAATCCCTTATGAATACACAGTGGAAGTGAGGAACAGGTTTAAGGATTTAGATTTGGTGGACAGAGTGCCTGAAGAACTATGGATGGAGGCTCGTAACATTATACAGGAGGCAGCAACGAAAACCATCCCAATGAAAAGGAAATGCAAGAAAGCAAAGTGGCTGTCCAATGAGGCCTTACAAATAGCGGGGGAGAGAAGGCAAGCAAAATGCGAGGGAGATCGTGAAACATACAGGAAATTGAATGCAGATTTCCAAAGAATAGCAAGGAGAGACAAGAAGGCCTTCTTAAACAAGCAATGCAAAGAAATAGAGGAAAGCAATAGAATGGGAAGAACCAGAGATCTGTTCAAGAAAATTGGAGATATGAAAGGAACATTTCGTACAAAGATTTCCATAATAAAGGACAAAAGTGGAAAGGACCTAACAGAAGCAAAAGACATCAAGAAGAGGTGGCAAGAATACACAGAGGAATTATACCAGAAAGAAATGGATGTCTCATATACCCCAGGTAGTGTGGTTGCTGACCTTGAGCCAGACATCCTGGAGAGTGAAGTCAAATGGGCCTTAGAAAGCACTGCAAATAACAAGGCCAGTGGAAGCGATGGTATTCCAGCTGAACTATTTAAAATTTTAAAAGATGATGCTGTTAAGGTGCTACACTCAATATGCCAGCAAGTTTGGAAAACTCAGCAGTGGCCAGAAGATTGGAGAAGATCAGTCTACATCCCAATCCCAAAGAAGGGCAGTGCCAAAGAATGCTCCAACTATCGCACAATTGCACTAATTTCTCACGCTAGCAAGGTTATGCTTAAAATTCTACAAGGAAGGCTCAAGCAGTATGTGGACCGAGAACTCCCAGAAGTGCAAGCTGGATTTAGAAGAGGCAGAGGAACCAGAGACCAAATTGCAAACATGCGCTGGATTATGGAGAAAGCTAGAGAGTTCCAGAAAGACATTTACTTCTGCTTCATTGACTATGCAAAAGCCTTTGACTGTGTCGACCATGGCAAACTATGGCAAGTTCTTAAAGAAATGGGAGTGCCTGATCACCTCATCTGTCTCCTGAGAAATCTCTATGTGCGACAAGAAGCTACAGTTAGAACTGGATATGGAACAACTGATTGGTTCAAAATTGGGAAAGGAGTACGACAAGGCTGCATTTTGTCTCCCTGCTTATTTAACTTATATGCAGAATTCATCATGCGAAAGGCTGGGCTGGATGAATCCCTAGCCGGAATTAAGATTGCCGGAAGAAATATCAACAACCTCAGATATGCAGATGACACAACCTTGATGGCAGAAAGTGAGGAGGAATTAAAGAACCTTTTATTGAGGGTGAAAGAGGAGAGTGCAAAATATGGTCTGAAGCTCAACATCAAAAAAACGAAGATCATGGCTACTGGTCCCATCACCTCCTGGCAAATAGAAGGGGAAGAAATGGAGGCAGTGAGAGATTTTACTTTCTTGGGCTCCATGATCACTGCAGATGGTGACAGCAGCCACGAAATTAAAAGACGCCTGCTTCTTGGGAGAAGGGCAATGACAGGCCTAGACAGCATCTTGAGAAGTAGAGACATCACCTTGCCAACAAAGGTCCGTATAGTTAAAGCTATGGTTTTCCCAGTAGTGATGTATGGAAGTGAGAGCTGGACCATAAAGAAGGCTGATCGCCGAAGAGTGGATGCTTTTGAATTATGGTGCTGGAGGAGACTCTTGAGAGTCCCATGGACTGCAAGAAGATCAAACCTCTCCATTCTGAAGGAAATCAGCCCTGAGTGCTCACTGGAAGGACAGATTGTGAAGCTGAGGCTCCAGTACTTTGGCCACCTCATGAGAAGAGAAGACTCCCTGGAGAAGTCCCTGATGTTGGGAAAGATGGAGGGCACAAGGAGAAGGGGGCGACAGAGGACGAGATGGTTGGATAGTGTTTTCGAGGTTACCAGCATGAGTTTGACCAAGCTGGGGGGGGCAGTGGAGGACAGGAGTGCCTGGCGTTCTCTGGTCCATGGGGTCACGAAGAGTCGGACACGACTAAACAACTAAACAACATGACTCTGCAGTTGTGCTGGAGGTTGTTGTTCCTTCACCAGTGCTAAAGTAAGGTTCAGCTACCAAACTTTGGTCCATGGAATGGGGTCAGTGCACCATCTTGTCCTTTGACTTTCACAGCAAAATGCATTGGACTGGCCATGAGTTTTCTACTTGTTGGTTTCCCCATATCCCATCAGGGAATATGGGGCTGGTGAGCTGGAGACACCACATGCCATTCTGCAGCTGGTCATAATAAGACGATAAGATGAGCCTGTTGGTTCAGGTAAATGGCTCATCTAGTCCAGCATCCAGTTCTCACAGTGGCCAACCAGATGTCTCTATTTCAGAGAAATATAGCTTCCACCAATGGTGGTAGAACATAGTCATCATAGCTAGTTGCCATTGATAGCCTTGCCCTCCCTTGTCCAATTCCATAATAGGATGACACTTGCCTGGTCCTATACTCCCTTCCCATAATGAATTTCTGGGAATGAAACAGGGGCAACATGCACAAATATCCACAACAGTGTTACTAGCCATACTGAAATTCTATCTGCTTTCCACAATATTCCTCATGTTAAGCTCATATTTCATTTTCGTTGTGGCGACAGTGCTCCACCACTGGGGGGTGGAGAGCAGGCCGTGGCAGGGCTGGCGCGCATCCTGGAGGCGTAGGATACTGCCTGCGGGGTCATGGCACCCAGTGCGGGCGGGGGGGCAGCAGCGATGACACCCAACTGGGATTGTGCTGCCGGGGGTGGCACGCTCCCCCTCACTCCTCTTCCTCCACCAGTGGGTGGAGAAATTGATGCTACTCTAGATGTTTGTGGCACTCAATCCTACTCCAGAACATAAATCATCTGTATCAAAACGTACATCTTCCTAATATTTATATGGGGCAACGGAGGTTGCTGTCTTAAACACAGTCAAATCATTGTTCCATCAAACCTCAATAATCCCTACATTGACTAGTAGTGGCTATCCAGGGTTTCAGGCAGGGGACATTGACAACCCTACCTAAAGAAACTGAGATGGAATGTGGGAGTTTTCTGCATGCAAAGTATGTGCTCTACCATTAGGCTAGGGATGTTCCCATAAAACATAACTTGGGAAACTTGTGTCCTTTCAATTCACTTTCGCAAATATGCCTGGGGATTTTGGAAACTGGACCTGAGACCTGCATGCAAAGCAGATGTTTTAGCACAGAGATACAACCTTTTCCCAAGAACAGAAGGAACATAAGAGCTACTTGTACAAAGGCAAGACATGGTTCCATATAGCTCAGTATTGTCTACACTGTCTGGAAGAGGCTATCCAGGGTTACTGGCAGAACGACTCACCTAGCATAATGTGGAGTATTTGGGGTTGAACCCTGAGCTGTTCTGCATGAAAAGCAGAGGCACTGTCACTGAACTGTGGCCCTTCCTCAACAATTGTGCTTGCCTTAATGTTGGAGCACCTCAAAAATTGCTATCAATTCCTTTCTGAGGAAATTTCACGGAAATGTGCACCCAACATTGCATTCATCGTCTATGTGGTATGACAATATAATTGATAAGTAGTATGCTAAAAATGAAGCAGAGAGAAAAAATCATTTGCTTTGCTGAAGTTTTTAATGACAGAAAAGAAGAGATGAGTACAATCTATTGAGATGTTTATAGGAAGCAACCATCCCCTTCCACAGTGGAGAGGGTTATGGCTTTACAGTGAAGATATTTGAAAGAAAAGAGTGAATGATAAGAGCAGGAAAAGATACGAGGAAAATGTTGGAATAGAGGCAGAGAAAGACATTGCCAGGCAAAGTAGACACAGAGGCTGAGGACCCAGCAATCCCACCAAGATGGCAAGAGTGGAAGGTGCTCAACCCTCTGAGAAGACAACCCTATTTTGCCCTGTAATGTTGCATGGTCTTCTTGCACGTTCGGTGATCCAGAGATGACTCTCCATAATGGCTTAACATGGACCATAGCATGAATCAGAGCATGAGCTGGAGACCCTACCACTGTGGGCAGTACTGGACAGGTAAGCTGCTGGCATGATCACATCATAGCCTGGGTAGCACATGTCGACTCTCATGCCTGGGCCAGAGCCCCCATGTCCACCCCCAGAAGATCCACAGCAAGAGGGTGGGCAGCATTCGGAAGCACACACAGAGCGGCAAGACACTTGGGAGCTGCCGTGGGAGACAAGACGGGGTCCTGGAACTGTCAGGGAGCAACCGCCAGGTTGGACACTCACAACTGAGGTGTTGCCAGTGTCAACCAACACTCCACCACTGCCGGCACCAGATCCGCCACCACATCCAGAACCGCACGAAGTTCCACAGCAGGCCATCTTGAGTGAGAGAGAGGGATCTGAAACACACAATAGAACAACATTGAACATACAGGAGAGGATTGGATGGATGGACCTCAGGTATACTCCCAGGCAATCCATGAGTACATATACACAGTGTATGTGTGTGCATCACCTTTCCCTCTCAAATAGTCCTGCCATACTTGTCTGATAATTAAACAATGGAGCTGAGAAATCAATGTAGGTGGTACCTTGGGTTAAAAACTCTGGAGGTCCATTCTTAACCTGAAACGGTTCTTAACCCGAAACACCACTTTAGCTAATGGGGCCTCCTGCTGCCGCTGCGCCGGAGAACGATTTCTGTTCTCATCCTGAAGCAAAGTTCTTAACCCGAAGTAATATTTCTGGGTTAGCGGAGTCTGTAACCTGAAGCGTATGTAACCCGAGGTACCATTGTACATCACTGAAGCAAGAAAGATTGCCTGCCAACCTTGCTACTCCTGGGAGATCTTTCAGCTTCTGGAAGTTGAACCCTCATAGAAGATGCACAAATGCAACAAGTACAGCTCCCCTCCACAATGTGGAAAGATCACAGAAACAGAACACCTAGCTATGCCGAACCATATAGCATATGAAAACTGAACAGATTGTATTCAATCGTACTCACTTGAGTTCAGTAGTTGTAGAGATGCTGTTGGAAGTCAGCAGATGTTGATGGTGGCACTTCGGACTGCAGGCCTTTATATACGGTTCTAACTGGTCACATGGCATTGTTATTTGAACATGACAAAGGTCTTAAATTAGTTGCCTTGCAGAGATTGGCTTCAAGCCTTGCATCTAAAACACTTCTAATTGCTTTACTCACTGCTCATGATCTATTCTCAGGTTATTATACCCCATAAAAACCTTCCTTCTTGTACATTGATGGCTGTATTCTTGGTTGACTACTAAATCCTATTTGACAAAAAATACATCAATGAAGCGCATTGATTATGGGTGTCATCAACCCAAGCTTTTTTCTGGAGTCAAATTCAGATTAACAAAGTGTGTGACGCATGTATGTTATATTTGTCTTTAAGCATATATTTTTACTAAGAGATTTTTCGACTCTTTTGATTGGAGGTGAAATAGCTTAGTGGTAGAACATCAACTTTGCATGCAGAAGGTCCTACCTTCTCCAGGTCCAGGCAGAGCTAGGAAAGACCCTGTATGAAACCCCAGAGAGCTACTACCATTGTACACAGTCCTGAGCTTGACAACTTGGTATAAGGCAGCTTTCTATGTTTGCTCCCATGCCTTTTTATGGGGGTGGGGGTGGGAATTATTAAAATTTTCATGAACTACAGAGAACGTACGTCCTGCACTTTTTTTTGGGGGGGGGGTCAGATTATAAAGTATTCTGGTTACGTTCAGTGTAAAATGTAAAACAATATAATATCCAAAGGTAGGGGAGGAGGGTAGAGGGTGGGAATTTATTCTTATACACTATCTTGTTGTGTCAACTTGGTACATACGTAGGGTTTAATGTCAGTTTCAGTTGAGTAGGTTCTCTTTCTGTATATTTATTGGTTTACATTGACGATGAGAGAAGATTTGGGGGCACGCGTATTTATTTGCCTTTTATTACCTCTCATGAACTAGCTCTCATGCCTTTTATGGGTTTTCTTCTGCTCCGGTTCTTGGCTGTCTCCCTGACACAATTCCTTACACTTGGTTCCCGACTCTCCTTACATTGTTGCTGGAAACCCCAACCCAAAACCTGAATTCAGTATGCAATCTCTCCTGTGCTTCCAGTTCATAAAGTGCCACGTTCTATCTCAGTATAGCCAAGCAATCCCTTTGAAATGTGTGGTGTTCTAATAAAAGCTAATTTGATTCCATGTGCTAGTTAACACTGAGTATAATCAACTATTTATATCACACACAATCATTCTTTTGTCTTTAGAAATGTAGCTATTGCCTGATTGCTGTTGATTCTAAATGTGGAGGTCCCACACCTGAACAGCAGTTACCTGGTCAAGACCTAGGGCAGACTTCCTCCAACTCGGCTCTCCAGATGTTTTGAGACTACAATTCCCATCATCCCTGACCACTGGTCCTGCTAGTTAGGGATCATGATGTGTTAGCTTACATCAAGGAGGTGTAACCCATGGGCCTTCTAGATGTTGCTGGGCTCCAACTCTCATCTGTCTCATGTATCTCTTTCACTTGCCATTTAGAGGCCTATTAGAACAGAATTTCCTCTTTCCCACCCATGCGGCCAGAGACCCAAACAAAATAAAAACAACCATACAAGTAAAAATAAGAATGATATAGAAAGTACTTTAAGATGGGTTACAATCATAGAATTGTAGAGTTGGAAGAGATTCCTAAGGTGAACTTGTCCAACCCCACTGCAATGAGGGAATCGCAGCTGTAGAATCCCAGGCGGATGGCCATCCAACCTCTGCTCAAAAACATCCAAGGAACGAGAGTCCACAACCTTCAGAGGGAGTCCATTCCACTGTTAAAGAGCTCTTACCACCAGAAAGTTTTTGTTAATGTTTAATTTGAATCCTCTTTCCTGTAATTTGATATTGTTGGTTTGAGCCCTACTCCCTGGAGTAGCAGGAAACAAGCTTGCTCCATCTTCCATGTGATAGACCTTTAGATACGTATTTGCAGATTACTATCCTATCACATCTCAGTCTCCTCCTTCCCAGGTTAAATATATACAATTCCCTCAAACGTTCCTCATGAGGCCTGGTTAGGAGACCCTTGATCATTATATAATATAGGGTTGCCATATTTCAAAAAGTGAAAATCCGGACACAAATGCTTTTGAAGGGTTTTTTTTTGGGGGGGGGGGCAAAGTTGTTGAGCTGTTTTAAAGGAAATAAGCCAAAATGCCATACATCTGGATTTTCCCAGACATTTCAGTGATTTCTGCCTGGACACTGTTTCCAACGGCCTAATCTCATTGATGTCTGGGATATTCCAGACGTATAGCAACCCTAATATTTCAGGAATATTTATAACACATCTAAATAAAATATTATATGTTAATATGTGGAAGATTGAGGTAGGATAAAATAAAGAACATAACCAGGTTAAAAAAACAAACCTGCAACCGGAGAAGATAGGTTTAAACAAAGGAAATTTCTCCATGTTTTTGAGACAGATGGAGAAATGTAGCCACTGTCCATTTATCAGTCTTCGGCACTAAGGCGAACATTGCTGGATCAGGCCAATGGCCCATTTAATCCAGAATTATCTGCCCACCATGGCCATTCAGATGCTTATAGGAGGGCCACAAACACAGAATGGGTGCTATAGCTCTTTCCTGCTTTTGCTCCCCCAAAAGATAAAAAATCAACCACTTGGATTTCCGGCTTCCTGCTGTGGGAAATGGCTGCCCCCACACGAATGGACCCCAGCCGTGCCAGTAATTCAGGGTTGATACGGGGTTAATTAGCCCTGCCAGACTTCCCAGGGTGCAGTAGTACTGTCTCACAGACCCGCAGGGCATCCATGATCTGTTGGCTCACATCAAGGTGTGAGCGGCAGGGACAGTGGGTCTAAGAGCATGGCATGGCTGGCACTCTCCAGAGCCACTCCTACATGCAGGAGACACCTGTTTTATTAAATTATAAGATTTGGACAAAAACCAGGCATGTTCCAGATGGAGGAGATAAAAGGGAAAAAAACTACCAAATTATACAGTCGTTGGATGCTGAATTACAGATTTCAAACGGACTCTCATCTTGAAACGTGGATTACAGAGGTGAGCGACCGCTATCTTTCCATACTTGTTATATTTCATCATGATTTGGTGAAGCTCATCCAGAAAGAATTTGATTACTTAAATGAAACACAAGAGGTGAAAATTTTAATTTAATGTAGGCTGCACAGACTCTAATTAGAATCAGAGCTGGCAAAATAAGATAACAACAACAACAACAACAACAACAACAACAACAACAACAACAACAACAATATTTGTACCCTGCCCATCTGGCAGCTCCTTTGTACTTGGGGTGTACTTTGTTTTAAAATACATCTGCTTTTATGGATTTTTAAATACATGATTGTGCACAGAAATTGTGGACAGAAGGACAGAGAGCGCTGGATTCCAACCAGCTCTTTCAGGGCCTGGAGGAGCTGAGGGTGTGTGTTCTTTTGCTCTTGGAGAAATATAAATAATTTCCACATAATATACAGTTGGGAAGCATGCCCCACAAAACAGCATTATATGGAGACATAGACGGACATCAGCTCATTAAGAGACATCAGAGAGAACTTGTTGATTTGCCATTTATAAACTCTATTTTTGGAATGAAGCCCAGTGCCTTCAATGAGAAATTGGCTAACAAAGGAGAGATAAGAGAACTGAATACCAAAATAATGGGTCAGAGAATAAGATGGGGGGGGATGCCTCCTGTGTGTTAACAATATAAAAATTTTGCTAGAGAAGATGTGAGCCACAGATCAGATTGAGAATAAGGATGGTTAATATTAGTTTTGAATTTGAAAAATAGCCAAAAATGCAGAGATATGAAGGAGGATGAATATCTCTAGACATCTGGAACATGAGAAGTCCAAATTTATTTATTTTTATAATTGGAATATACAATTGGTGTATTGCTATTATTATAATTTGGATTGATTTGATTTAATTTGCCATTAATTGGAAGATTGTTATTGAAAATGAATAAAATTTTAACAAAAAATAAATAAATCACCAAATCATGCTGTGGACAACCCAAATTCAGTGTCTTTCTGTCTACAAGTATCCGCATTCTTGAACCTGCCCTCATTGTCGTCATTTTCACTCTAGAAAGAAAACTTGATTTGGTTACACCTAGAAGAAGTGTGCTTTACCAATCTATAAAAAGAAAATCTGCATGATATAATATAGCCAACATACTAAATTTAGCTGAGAATAGCTCCTAAGTAGGGAGTAAAGCTATTAGATGTGTTTTAGGTGCAAGGCTTACAGCGAATGTCTGCAGGCAACTAATTGAAGACCTTTGTCATGCCCCAATAACAAAGCCATGTGACCAGTTAGAACCGTATATAAAGGCCTGCAGTCTGAAGTGCCACCATCAACATTTGCTGACTTCCAACAGCATCTCTACAACTACTGAACTCAAGTGAGTACGACTGAATACAATCTGTTCAGCTTTCATATGCTATGTGGTTAGGCACAGCTAGGTGTTCTGTTTCTTTGATCTTTCCACATTGTGGAGGGGAGCTGTACTTGTTGCATTTGTGCCTCTTCTATGAAGGTTCGACTTCCAGAAGCTTAAAGATCTCCCAGGAGTAGCAAGGTTGGCAGGCAATCCCTCTTTCTTCAATGGTGTACATTGATTTCTCAGCTCCATTGGTTAATTTCTTAAGGATCAGACAAGTATGGCAGGACTATAGGGGAGGGGAGGGTGATGCACAACCATACACTGTGTATATGTACTCATGGATTGCCTGGGAGTATACCTAAGGTCCATCCATCCAATCCTCTCCTGTATGTTAAGTGTTATTCTGTTGTGTGTTTCAGATCCCTCTCTCTCACTCAAGATGGCCTGTTGTGGAACTTCGTGCGGTTCTGGATGTGGTGGCGGATCTGGTGCCGGCAGTGGTGGAGTGTTGGTTGACACTGGCAACACCTCAGTTGTGAGTGTCCAACCTGGCGGTTGCTCCCTGACGGTTCCAGGACCCCGTCTTGTCTCCCACGGCAGCTCCCAAGTGTCTTGCCGCTGTGTGTGTGCTTCTGAATGCTGCCCACCCTCCTGCTGTGGATCTTCTGGGAGTGGACATGGGGGCTCTGGTCCAGGCATGAGAGTCGACATGTGCTACCCAGGCTATGATGTGATCATGCCAGCAGCTTACCTGTCCAGTACTGCCCACAGTGGTAGGGTCTCCAGCTCATGCTCTGATTCATGCTATGGTCCATGTTAAGCCATTATGGAGAGTCATCTCTGGATCACCGAACGTGCAAGAAGACCATGCAACATTACTGGGCAAAATAGGGTTGTCTTCTCAGAGGGTTGAGCACCTTCCACTCTTGCCATCTTGGTGGGATTGCTGGGTCCTCAGCCTCTGTGTCTACTTTGCCTGGCAATGTCTTTCTCTGCCTCTATTCCAACATTTTCCTTGTATCTTTTCCTGCTCTTATCATTCACTCTTTACTTTCAAATATCTTCATTGTAAAGCCATAACCCTCTCCACTGTGGAAGGGGATGGTTGCTTCCTATAAACATCTCAATAGATTGTACTCATCTCTTCTTTTCTGTCATTAAAAACTTCAGCAAAGCAAATGATTTTTTTCTCTCTGCTTCATTTTTAGCATACTATTTATCAATTATATTTTCATACCACGTAGACGATGAATGCAATGTTGGGTGCACATTTCCGCGAAATTTCCTCAGAAAGGAATTGATAGCAATTTTTGAGGTGCTCCAACATTAAGACAAGCACACATGTTGAGGAAGTGCCACAGTTCAGTGACAGTGCCTCTGCTTTTCATGCAGAGCATCTCAGGGTTCAATCCCCAATATCTCCACATTATGCTAGGTGAGTCGTACTGCCAGTAACCCTGGATAGCATCTTCCAGACAGTGCAGACAAATACTGAGATAGATGGGAAAATATCTTTCCTTTGTAGAAAGTAGCTTCTTATGCTTTTTGAGGGATCTGGGAGAGGGGTGGCTAATTTGTCCCTGTAGTGTCTGGCTCACATGACCCTTGCAAGCAAAGTACCCCTTCCCACAACAGAGGACATGGGGGAACACCAACAGGTTGCCAAGCCTAGCCCCTGCGCTCTGAGTACTCTGGGGAGCACAAGCACCCAGGATGAGGTGCCTTGGGAATAGGCGGTTTCTGTGTGGGGGCCTTGGCAGGAGCTTCAGGGTGAAAGCAAGCAAATACAAGACTCCTTTCTTCTGCCAAGCCCAGGCGCCGTCGAGAATTTGGCTTCAGGTATTAGGTAGCCAGCAATGCAGAGAACATCAATCGTTGGGAGATATTAGACGGAACCAGCCTTTCTCTCCATGGAAGTGCACATGGCGCTTCTCCCCCCCCCCTTCAGATGGTTGTGTAGTGTGCTGGAGAGAACAAGGAGGGGGTTGCATGCTCCAACACCACACATGCAACTGGAGGTGGAAGATGGGCAAGAGGTTGCAAGGTGAGGAGACACAATTTTCCCTTTCACCTCAGGCAGCAAAATTTCTTTGGTTGGCCTTCTCAGTAGCTGGGCATTTGCTTTTCATGCTGTCCCTGGTGTCTTGCCAAATACATGGTGGTTCTTTTAAAATGGGATTCAGAGGTGTTGTAGGAATTCTAAGGCCATTCTGAAGCCATTTTGACTCTCCCAAATTGACCTCAAATATTTCTCTGCAAGGAGGAAGGAAAGGGGAAAAGCTTTCCAATTCTCTTTGGACTGTAGCGGCTTACACCTCCCTGTAAATACAGTCTGGCAAGTATGTGTTAAACTGAGCACACTATCAATATGTGTAAGACATTCAGGAACTAAGTGCAGCGGTACCTCGAGTTACAAACACCTCAGGTTACAAATGCTTTAGGTTACAAACTCTGCTAACCTGGAAGAGTTACCTCGAGTTAAGAACTCTGCCCCAGGATGAGAACGGAAATTGTGTGCCAGTGGCACAGAAGCAGCAAGAGGCCCCATTAGCGAAAGCATGCCTCTAGTGGCGCTGTGGGTTAAAGCCTCAGCGCCTAGGGCTTGCTGATCGAAAGGTCGGCGGTTCGAATCCCTGCGGCGGGGTGCGCTCCCGCTGCTCGGTCCCAGCGCCTGCCAACCTAGCAGTTCGAAAGCACCTCCGGGTGCAAGTAGATAAATAGGGACCGCTTACCAGCGGGAAGGTAAACGGCGTTTCCGTGTGCGGCTCTGGCTCTGGCTCTGGCTCTGGCTCTGGCCAGAGCAGCGATGTCACGCTGGCCACGTCACCCAGAGGTGTCTCCGAACAGCACTGGCCCCTGGCCTCTTAAGTGAGATGGGCGCACAACCCCAGAGTCTGTCAAGACTGGCCTGTATGGGCAGGGGTACCTTTACCTTTACCTTTAGTTAAGAACAGTTTCAGGTTAAGAACGGACCTCTGGAATGAATTAAGTTCATAACTAGAAGTACCACTGTAAGGTATTGTTGGGTATCCTGGCAGACAGGAAAGAAGCAACACACTCAAATTTCTGCTGGGAACCACCTCTTTCTGTGATGTATGTATGATGTTTCTGGGGGTGGTCTTGAGCTACAGCAGGGGGTCAGCAAACTTTTTCAGCAGGGGGCCGTTCGACTATCGCTCAGGCCTTGTGAGGGGCTGGACTATATTTTGGAAAAAAATAATAATAAATGAATTCCTATGCACACTGCCACTGGTGGAGGAAGAGGAGCAGGGTGGGAGGACACCGCCACCGGCAGCATGATCCCAGTGGGGTGCTTTCACAGCTGCTCCCCCACCTGAGCTAGGCGCCACACCCCCAGGACACATGCCACGCCCACAGGATGCACACCAGCCCCGCCCCACCCGCTCTCCACCCCCTGGTGCTGGAGCAGGAAGCTCTGCCACTGTACACTGCACATATTGCATTTGTAGTGCACAAAAAACCGTGGAAAGCAATGCAATATTTAAAATGAAGAACAATTTTAATCAACATGAACTTATAAGTATTTCAGTGGGAAGTATGGGCCTGTTTTTGGCTAACAATATGGTCCATATAATTAGTTTGCTAATAGGAAGGGTTGCCCCTCCTCCACAGCCAGTCTGGAAAAGCACACCACTAGCCTCTTAGTAAGTTAATAAGATCATCTGCAGGTTAGTCATTTTTGTAGCCTTATATACAATGCTGTATTTCTTCCTCAAAAAAAGACTGGAAATTACCAGTTTCCACTTTACTTCAGAGGCTTCTTACTCTATCAGTACACTATGCAGCTGCTCCCCCCCCCCCATAAAGTAAGTAAATAAAAATACTTAAAGTAGAAATTGTATGAAGATTTTGACAGATTTTTTTCCTGAGCACTTGAGGTCAAAAGAAAGCAATTTAAAGCCACAGTTGTTGGGGCATTTCATTCTAAATCTTGTAGACAGAGCCTGCCAGCCAGAGGATGATGACGACAGGTGGATGTCCTGCCTGTCAGAATCTCCACTCGGCCAAGTTGATAAAGCCTCATCTTTGGGCCGAGTCTCCAAAATCGCCTCTGACGAATAATTAACGACCTCGAGCCTTTGATGAGGCTCCAAGGCACATTTTTCATCCAGCAGAGTTCCCAGCACAGGGAAGAGACGAGAGGTTTGGCTACATGCTATGCTTTATTTCTAAGCTACGCAGACAGCAAAAGAAAAGTACATCCTCTCTCTTCAAAAGCAGAGAGCAACTGAACAAAGGAACAAAGGAAACAGGAAACCACTAACGTCACATCCCGTCTCCCTTTCCCGTGAGACTGGAAGTTCTCTGGAATGTAAACAGAGTCCTGTGACTCCAAGCAGCTGCTCAGTGGCAAAACAGAAACTAACACTGCCACCCACCAAACCCCAACATAAATCCTGAGACTGAGACTTGGTGGTTACTGTAGCAGAAAGGAGAATTTGGCCACTGCGTGTGCGTCTATCAGCTTATTTTGGGATGGTAGAAGAGAGACCTAAATCTAATGTGGCTCTACCAATGAAAAGCCACATCAGTGTTTACCTAAGCACGGCATGGGAACTGACTGAGTGGGCACCGCGGTGAGGTAAATTGTGGGAATGGCGAAGGAACCCCCACCTCAGCATAAGAGAAGCCACAGCTTGTCTAGCCAGCATGCCCACTTTCTGACCTTTTCTCCCTTAAAGAAAGCTTTGCTTAATGTTTCATTTGGCTGGAGCGTGATGGATGGGTCAGACTTTGCCTAACGTCAAGGGAAGCACCTGTCTGACACGTGTATCACTAAAGCTGAAAATGTGCCTTGCTGGAAATATGTTAAGTTCAGGGTAGTTTCACTACTGTTTCCAATTGATGACTTATGCTAATAAAAGAGGCTCTGCAAAGCTAGCCGGCAGCTTGCTTGCTCCTGCACAGCTCACATGCATTAAACTCCCGTGTCATCCTGCCTTATTTCTACAGTAAATGTTGAGGCGACCTTTCAGCCTTGGGTTCTTGGTAGGTTCTCAAGTGGCCATGTGGTGCAGATACGTGACCCTTTGGGGCTGCAGGCTGTAGTTTGCCGACCTATGAGCTACAGGGTAGGCAATTTCAAAATTCTATATAAGAACTTGCACATCAATGTTCTGGGTTCCTCTCCCCCCTGGGTGGGGTGAGCGGGGGACGTTCTGCAGGCTGTTGGTGGTCCCCCATGTCCCCTGTTTTGGGAAGAGGTGCTTTGCTTGCCAGGGTCATGTGAGCCCGACACTGCAGGGACAAAAGACAACTTAGCCAACCCTCTCCCAGCTCCCTCACAGAGCATAACCGCCATGTATTTGGCAAGACAACAGGGACAGCATGAAAAGCAAATGCCCAGCTACTGAGAAGGCCAAACAAATAAATTTTGCTGCCTGAGGTGAAAGGGGAAATTGTGTCTCCTCACCTTGCAACCTCTTGCCCATCCTCCACCCCCAGTTTCACTCGATATGTTGGAGCATGCTACCCCCTCCTTGTTCTCTCCAGCACACTACACAACTATCTGAAGGAGAGCCAGAGAGTCTGCCTGCCTGCCCCCTCAGTGGGCAGGGAGGAAGTCTGGCTGGGGCTACCTTCACCCAGTATGAGCCAGAGCCAGAGTTTTTCAGCAGCCTCCTTCTTACTTTGGACTTACACACCAAGATGTGGGGGGGGGGGGGGGAGAAATGCCATGTGCACTTCCAAGGAGAGAAAGGCTGGTTCCGTCTAAAATCTCCCATCTAAAATCTCCAGCCCCCCACAAGGCCTGAGCGATAGTCGAACGGCCCCCTGCTGAAAAAGTTTGCTGACCCCCTGCTGTAGCTCAAGACCACCCCCAGAAACATCATACATACATCACAGAAAGAGGTGGTTCCCAGCAGAAATTTGAGTGTGTTGCTTCTTTCCTGTCTGCCAGGATACCCAACAATACCTTACAGTGGTACTTCTAGTTATGAACTTAATTCATTCCAGAGGTCCGTTCTTAACCTGAAACTGTTCTTAACTAAAGGTAAAGGTAAAGGTACCCCTGCCCATACGGGCCAGTCTTGACAGACTCTGGGGTTGTGCGTCCATCTCACTTAAGAGGCCAGGGGCCAGCGCTGTCCGGAGACACTTCCGGGTCACGTGGCCAGCGTGACATCGCTGCTCTGGCCAGAGCCAGAGCCAGAGCCAGAGCCGCACATGGAAACGCCGTTTACCTTCCCGCTGGTAAGCGGTCCCTATTTATCTACTTGCACCCGGAGGTGCTTTCGAACTGCTAGGTTGGCAGGCGCTGGGACCGAGCAGCGGGAGCGCACCCCGCCGCAGGGATTCGAACCACCGACCTTTCGATCGGCAAACCCTAGGCGCTGAGGCTTTAACCCACAGTGCCACTAGAGGCATGCTTTCGCTAATGGGGCCTCTTGCTGCTGCTGTGCCACTGGCACACAATTTCCGTTCTCATCCTGGGGCAGAGTTATTAACTCGAGGTAACTCTTCCAGGTTAGCAGAGTTTGTAACCTAAAGCATTTGTAACCTGAGGTGTTTGTAACTCGAGGTACCGCTGCACTTAGTTCCTGAATGTCTTACACATATTGATAGTGTGCTCAGCTTAACACATACTTGCCAGACTGTATTTACAGGGAGGTGTAAGCCGCTACAGTCCAAAGAGAATTGGAAAGCTTTTCCCCTTTCCTTCCTCCTTGCAGAGAAATATTTGAGGTCAATTTGGGAGAGTCAAAATGGCTTCAGAATGGCCTTAGAATTCCTACAACACCTCTGAATCCCATTTTAAAAGAACCGCCATGTATTTGGCAAGACACCAGGGACAGCATGAAAAGCAAATGCCCAGCTACTGAGAAGGCCAACCAAAGAAATTTTGCTGCCTGAGGTGAAAGGGGAAATTGTGTCTCCTCACCTTGCAACCTCTTGCCCATCTTCCACCACCAGTTGCATGTGTGGTGTTGGAGCATGCTACCCCCTCCTTGTTCTCTCCAGCACACTACACAACCATCTGAAGGAGAGCCAGAGAGTCTGCCGGCCTGCCCCCTCAGTGGGCAGGGAGGAAGTCTGGCTGGGGCTACCTTCACCCAGTATGAGCCAGAGCCAGAGTTTTTCAGCAGCCTCCTTCTTACTTTGGACTTACAGGCATGTTGGGCGGGGGGGGGGGGGGGAGAAGCGCCATGTGCACTTCCATGGAGAGAAAGGCTGGTTCCGTCTAATATCTCCCAACGATTGATGTTCTCTGCATTGCTGGCTACCTAATACCTGAAGCCAAATTCTCGACGGGGCCTGGGCTTGGCAGAAGAAATGAGTCTTGTATTTGCCTGCTTTCACCCTGAAGCTCCTGCCAAGGCCCCCACACAGAAACCGCCTATTCCCAAGGCACCTCATGCTGGGTGCTTGTGCTCCCCAAAGTACTCAGAGCGCAGGTGCTAGGCTTGGCAACCTGTTGGTGTTCCCCCATGTCCTCTGTTGTGGGAAGGGGTACTTTGCTTGCAAGGGTCATGTGAGCCAGACACTACAGGGACAAATTAGCCACCCCTCTCCCAGATCCCTCAAAAAGCATAAGAAGCTACTTTCTACAAAGGAAAGACATTTTCCCATCTATCTCAGTATTTGTCTGCACTGTCTGGAAGAGGCTATCCAGAGTTACTGGCAGTACGACTCACCTAGCATAATGTGGAGATATTGGGGATTGAACCCTGAGATGTTCTGCATGAAAAGCAGAGGCACTGTCACTGAACTGTGGCACTTCCTCAACATGTGTGCTTGTCTTAATGTTGGAGCTCCTCAAAAATTGCTATCAATTCCTTTCTGAGGAAATTTCGCGGAAATGTGCACCCAACATTGCATTCATCGTCTACGTGGTATGAAAATATAATTGATAAATAGTATGCTAAAAATGAAGCAGAGAGAAAAAATCATTTGCTTTGCTGAAGATTTTAATGACAGAAAAGAAGAGATGAGTACAATCTATTGAGATGTTTATAGGAAGCAACCATCCCCTTCCACAGTGGAGAGGGTTATGGCTTTACAGTGAAGATATTTGAAAGTAAAGAGTGAATGATAAGAGCAGGAAAAGATACAAGGAAAATGTTGGAATAGAGGCAGAGAAAGACATTGCCAGGCAAAGTATACACAGAGGCTGAGGACCCAGCAATCCCACCAAGATGGCAAGAGTGGAAGGTGCTCAACCCTCTGAGAAGACAACCCTATTTTGCCCAGTAATGTTGCATGGTCTTCTTGCATGTTTGGTGATCCACAGATGACTCTCCATAATGGCTTAACATGGACCAGAGCATGAGCTGGAGACCCTACCACTGTGGGCAGTACTAGACAGGTAAGCTCCTGGCATGATCACATCATAGCCTGGGTAGCACATATCAACTCTCATGCCTGGACCAGAGCCCCCATGTCCACTCCCAGAAGATCCACAGCAAGAGGGTGGGCAGCATTCGGAAGCACACACACAGCGGCAAGACACTTGGGAGCTGCCATGGGAGACAAGACGGGGTCCTGGAACCGTCAGGGAGCAACCGCCAGGTTGGACACTCACAACTGAGGTGTTGCCAGTGTCAACCAACACTCCGCCACTGCCGGCACCAGATCCGCCACCACATCCAGAACCGCACGAAGTTCCACAGCAGGCCATCTTGAGTGAGAGAGAGGGATCTGAAACACACAACAGAATAACACTTAACATACAGGAGAGGATTGGGTGGATGGACCTCAGGTATACTCCCAGGCAATCCATGAGTACATATACAAAGTGTATGGTTGTGCATCACCCTCCCCTCCCCTATAGTCCTGCCACACTTGTCTGATCCTTAAGAAATTAACCAATGGAGCTGAGAAATCAATGTATACCATTGAAGAAAGAGGGATTGCCTGCCAACCTTGCTACTCCTGGGAGATCTTTAAGCTTCTGGGAGTCGAACCTTCATAGAAGAGGCACAAATGCAACAAGTACAGCTCCCCTCCACAATGCGGAAAGATCAAAGAAACAGAACACCTAGCTATGCCTAACCATATAGCATATGAAAGCTGAACAGATTGTATTCAGTCGTACTCACTTGAGTTCAGTAGTTGTAGAGATGCTCTTGGAAGTCAGCAAATGTTGATGGTGGCACTTCAGACTGCAGGCCTTTATATACGGTTCTAACTGGTCACATGGCTTTGTTATTGGGGCATGACAAAGGTCTTCAATTAGTTGCCTGCAGACATTTGCTGTATGCCTTGCACCTAAAATACATCTAATAGCTTTACTCCCTACTTATGAACTAGTCTCAGCTAAATTTAGTATGTTGGCTATATTATATCACGTAGATTTTCTTTTTATAGATTGGTGGAGCATACTTCTTCTAGGTGTAACCAAATCAAACTTTCTTTCTAGAGTGAAAATGAGGACAACGAGGGCAGGTTCAAGAATGTGGATACTTGTAGACAGATAGACATTCAATTTGGGTTGTCCACAGCATGTGTTGGTGATTTTTTTGCAACTGAATTTTGGGTGAGCAAAAGCGGGAACTAGCTATACCACCCATTCCCTGTTTGTGGCCCTCCAATAAGCATCTGAATGGCCATGGTGGGCAGATAATTCTGGATTCAATAGGCCATTGGCCTGATCCAGCAATGTTCGCATTAGTGCCGAATACAGATAAATGGACCGTGGCTACATTTCTCTTTTTTTAAAAAATAATATTTATTATTAAAGTTTAAAGGTTACAAAAGAAAAAACAGAAAAATACAAACAATTAAAAAAAGAATAGAAAAAAGAATAAAAACAATTAAAAAAAACAAATCAAACCTTCCCATAACTTATCTTTCATTTGCTTATTTCCTTGACCTCCTCACACCTCCCTTTTTTGTATTCTAGTTCAGTTAAATATTTCAGCAAATCCTTTCCATCTTTGTTTTTACCCTAATAATTTATCTTAATATACTATAATTTTACATTCTCTTCTTTCACCAATTAACAATCCATTTTTACTTAATCCCTTATAACATTTCTGCTAAAACCCCATATCTTCATTCCAGCATCCTTCTAACATTCATTAATTTTACAACATTTCTGTAAGTAATCTTTAAATTTCTTCCAATCTTCTTCCACCAACTCTTCTCCCTGGTCTCGGATTCTGCCAGTCATCTCCGCCAGTTCCATGTAGTCCATCACCTTCATCTGCCATTCTTCCCGGGTGGGTAGATCTTGTGTCTTCCAGTACGTTGCAATAAGTATTCTTGCTGATTTTGTAGCATACATAAAGAAAGTACTATCCTTCTTTGGCACCAATTGGCAGTGGCTACATTTCTCCATCTGTCTCAAAAACATGGAGAAATTTCCTTTGTTTAAACATATCTTCTCTGGTTGCAGGTTCCTTTTTTTAACCTGGTTATGTTATTTATTGTATCCTACCTCAAACTTCCACATATTAACATATACTAGTTTATTTAGATGTGTTATAGATTTTCTGACATTCATAGATTCGCCATACGTCTTCAGTATCCCAGACATCAACGAGATTAGGCCGTTGGAAACAGTGTGCAGGCGGAAATCACTGAAATGTCTGGGAAAATCCAGATGTATGGCATTTGGGCGTAGTTCCTTTAAAATAGCTTGACAACTTTGCCCCCCGCCCCCAAGAGAAACCCTTCAAAAACATTTGTGTCTGGATTTTCACTTTTTGAAATATGACAACTCTATATTATATAATGATCAAGGGTCTCCAAACCAGGCCTCATGAGGAACGTTTGAGAGAATTGTGTATATTTACCCTGGAAAAGAGGAGACTGAGATGTGATAGGATAGTAATCTGCAAATATCTAAAGGTCTATCACATGGAAGATGGAGCAAGCTTGTTTCCTGCTACTCCAAGGAGTAGGACTCAAACCAACAATGTCAAATTACAGGAAAGGGGATTCAAATTAAACATTAACAAAAACTTTCAGGTGGTAAGAGCTCTTTAACAGTGGAATGGACTCCCTCTGAAGGTTGTAGACTCTCGTTCCTTGGAGGTTTTTGAACAGAGGTTGGATGGCCATCTGTCTGGGATTCTACAGCTGCGATTCCTGCATTGTAGTGGGGTTGACAAGTTCACCTTAGGAATCTCTTCCAACTCTACAATTCTCTGATTGTAAGTATAAGTAGATAAATAGGTACCACTCCAGCGGGAAGGTAAACGGCGTTTACATGTGCTGCTCTGGTTGCGCCAGAAGTGGCTTAGTCATGCTGGCCACGTGACCCAGAAAAACTGTCTGTGGACAAATGCTGGCTCCCTCAGCCTGTAAAGCAAGATGAGCACCGCAACCCCAGAGTTTGGGTCTCTGGCCACATAATAAAAAGCATGGTTGGGAAAGATGAAATTCAGTGCTAATACACCTTTGAACAGCAAGTGAAAGAGATACATGGGACAGATGAGAGTTGGAGCCCAGCAACATATGGAAGACCCAGATGTTAGATCCTCCTTTATGTAAGCCAATGCAATACCCTAGGTCGGCTTCTTCAGACTCGGCCCTCAAGATGTTTTGTAACTACAATTCCTACCATCCCTGACCAATGGTCCTGCTAGCTAGGGATCATGGGAGTTGTAGGCCAAAAACATCTGGGGGGCAAAGTTGTAGGTCTTGACCATGTAACTACTTTGCAGATGTGTGACCTCCACATTTAGAATCAACAGCAATCAGGCAATAGCTACATTTCTAAAGACAAAAGAATGATTGCATGTGATATAAATAGTTGATTATACTAAGTGTTAACTAGCACATGGAATCAAATTAGCTTTTATTAGAACAGCACACGTTTCAAAGGGATTGCTTGGCTACACTGAGATAGAATGTGGCACTTTATGAACTGGAAGCACAGGAGAGATTGCATACTGAATTCAGGTTTTGGGTTGGGGTTTCCAGCAACAATGTAAGGAGAGTCGGGAACCAAGTGTAAGGAATTGTGTCAGGGAGACAGCCAAGAACCGGAGCAGAAGAAAACCCATCAAAAGACATGAGAGCTAGTTTATGAGAGGTAATAAAAGGCAAATAAATACGCGTGCCCCCAAATCTTCTCTCATCGTCAATGTAAACCAATAAAAATACCTAAAGAGAACCTACTCAACTGAAACTGACATTAAACCCTACGTATGTACCAAGTTGACACAACAAGATAGTGTATAAGAATAAATTCCCACCGTCTACCCTCTTCCCCTACCTTTGGATATTATATTGTTTTACATTTTACATTGAACGTAACCAGAATTACTTTATAATCTGATCCCCCCCAATAAAGGTGAGATATGTTATACATTCTTTTTAGTTCATGAAAATCATTAATAAAAAATATTTCCAAAAAAAAAGGCATGGGAGCAAACATAGGAAACTGCCTTATAGCACGTTGTCTAGCTCAGGATTGTGTACAATGGTAGTAGCTCTCTGGGGTTTCATACAGGGTCTTTCCTAGCTCTACCTGGAGAAGGTAGGACCTTCTGCATGCAAAACTGATGTTCTCCCACTAAACTGTTTCACCTCCAATCAAAAGAGGCGAAAAAGCTCTTAGTAAACATATATACTTATAGACAAATATAACATACATGCTTCACGAACTTTGTTAACCTGAATCTGACTCCAGAAAAAAAGCTTGGTTTGATGACACCCATAATCAATGCGCTTCATTGATTTATTTTTTGTTAAATAGGATTTAGTAGTCAACCAAGAATACAGCCATCAATGTACAACAAGGAAGGTTTAATGGGGTATAATAACCTGAGAATAGATCATGAGCAGTGAGTAAAGCAATTAGATGTGTTTTAGATGCAAGGCTTGAAGCCAATCTTTGCCAGCAACTAATTGAAGACCTTTGTCATGCCTCAATAACAAAGTCATGTGACCAGTTAGAACCGTATATAAAGGCCTGCAGTCTGAAGTGCCACCATCAACATTTGCTGACTTCCAACAGCATCTCTACAACTCTTGAACTCAAGTGAGTACGATTGAATACAATCTGTTCAGCTTTCATATGCTATATGGTTAGGCATAGCTAGGTGTTCTGTTTCTTTGATCTTTCCACATTGTGGAGTGGAGCTGTACTTGTTGCATTTGTGCCTCTTCTATGAAGGTTTCACTCCCAGAAGCTTAAAGATCTCCCAGGAGTGGCAAGGTTGGCAGGCAATCCCTCTTTCTTCAATGGTATACATTGATTTCTCAGCTCCATTGCTTAATTTCTTAAGGATCAGACAAGTATGGCAGGACTATAGGGGAGGGGAGGGTGATGCACAACCATACACTGTGTATATGTACTCATGGATTGCCTGGGAGTATACCTGAGGTCCATCCATCCAATCCTCTCCTGTATGTTAAGTGTTATTCTGTTGTGTGTTTCAGATCCCTCTCTCTCACTCAAGATGGCCTGTTGTGGAACTTCGTGCGGTTCTGGATGTGGTGGCGGATCTGGTGCCGGCAGTGGTGGAGTGTTGGTTGACACTGGCAACACCTCAGTTGTGAGTGTCCAACCTGGTGGTTGTTCCCTGACGGTTCCAGGACCCCGTCTTGTCTCCCATGGCAGCTCCCAAGTGTCTTGCCGCTGTGTGTGTGCTTCCGAATGCTGCCCACCCTCCTGCTGTGGATCTTCTGGGAGTGGACATGGGGGCTCTGGTCCAGGCATGAGAGTTGATATGTGCTACCCAGGCTATGATGTGATCATGCCAGCAGCTTACCTGTCCAGTACTGCCCACAGTGGTAGGGTCTCCAGCTCATGCTCTGATTCATGCTCTGGTCCATGTTAAGCCATTATGGAGAGTCATCTCTGGATCACCGAACGTGCAAGAAGACCATGCAACATTACAGGGCAAAATAGGGTTGTCTTCTCAGAGGGTTGAGCACCTTCCACTCTTGCCATCTTGGTGGGATTGCTGGGTCCTCAGCCTCTGTGTCTACTTTGCCTGGCAATGTCTTTCTCTGTCTCTATTCCAACATTTTCCTTGCATCTTTTCATGCTCTTATCATTCACTCTTTTCTTTCAAATATCTTCATTGTAAAGCCATAACCCTCTCCACTGTGGAAGGGGATGGTTGCTTCCTACAAACATCTCAATAGATTGTACTCATCTCTTCTTTTCTGTCATTAAAATCTTCAGCAAAGCAAATGATTTTTTCTCTCTGCTTCATTTTTAACATACTATTTATCAATTATATTGTCATACCACGTAGACGATGAATGCAATGTTGGGTGCACATTTCCGTGAAATTTCCTCAGAAAGGAATTGATAGCAATTTTTGAGGTGCTCCAACATTAAGACAAGCACAATTGTTGAAGAAGGGCCACAGTTCAGTGACAGTTCATCTGCTTTTCATGCAGAACATCTCAGGGTTCAATCCCCAATATCTCCACATTATGCTAGGTGAGTCTTACTGCCAGTAACCCTGGATAGCCTCTTCCAGACAGTGCAGACAATACTGAGATAGATGGAACAATGTCTTGCCTTTGTAGCAAGTATCTTCTTATGCTCTGTGAGGGAGCTGGGAGAGGGTTGGCTAAGTTGTCTTTTGTCCCTGTACTGCCGGGCTCACATGACCCTGGCAAGCAAAGCACCTCTTACCAAAACAGGGGACATGGGGGACCACCAACAGCCTGCAGAACGTCCCCCGCTCACCCCACCCAGGGAGGAGTGGAACCCAGAACATTGATGTGCAAGCTCTTATATGGAATTTTGAAATTGCCTACCCTGTATCTCATAGGTCGGCAAACTATGGCCTGCAGCCCAAAAGGGTCACAAATCTGCACCACATGGCCACTTGAGAACCTACCAAGAATCCAAGGCTGAAAGGTCGCCTCAACATTTACTGTAGAAATAAGGCAGGATGACACGGGAGTTTAATGCATGTGAGCTGTGCAGGAGCAAGCAAGCTGCCGGCTAGCTTTGCAGAGCCTCTTTTATTAGCACAAGTCATCAATAACAGGCTGGTTACAATATCATTAGATAAACGCAATATGGACGGAACATAAAAAAGTAGGAATGAATGAAAAAAAATCCAAATTTCAGATTGAAATAATTGAAAGTAAAACCAAGTTATTATCTAAAATGTATGACATATTATTAGAATGGGATACAAAAGACGAAGAAATTAAGGAGGTCATGGTAAGATGGGCGATGGATCTGGGGTACAACATAGAATATGAAAAATGGTCAAAACTGTGGAAGGAGGGAATAAAATTTACGGCAAGCGTGGCAATTAGAGAAAATTTAGAGAAGATGATATACAGGTGGTACATAACCCCTGTAAAATTAAATAAGATGTATAAGACAGGAAATCAGGCCTGCTGGAAATGCAAAATAAAAGAAGGTAGCTTCCTACATATGTGGTGGACATGTGAGGAAGTGAAGAAATTTTGGAACCTGATCTATAATGAATTAAAAAAAATATTTAAGTACACATTCCTTAAAAAGCCAGAGGCTTTTCTATTAGGAATCATTGGAGAAGAAATTAAGAAAGAAGATAGAATTTTATTCCAATATTCGACAGCAGCGGCCAGAATATTAATCACACAAAACTGGAAAAGCACAAAATTACCAACGGTGAGGGATTGGCAGTCAAAATTATTTGAATTTGTTGAATTGGCAAGAATGACGCAAAGGGTCAGAAATCAAAAAAATACAAAGTTTATTGGAGATTGGAATAAATTTATGTTTTATATTGATGGAAATTATAGAAACTTACCAACTATAGTAGGTATGTTATAAAACTTACGATGTAAAAACTAGTAACCAATACCAGCTGCAGAAAGTGAAGCCTCTAATTTAAGAAACCCGAAACCAGAAGGGAAGGAAGTCAGTATGTGTATTTGAAATGTATATTGTAATGAAAATGTTCAACGTTTTTCCTTTTTCTTTTTTCTTTTTTGCTTTTTATTAATTCTTTTTTCTAATTTACTTTTTTCATGTTTATGTTGAGGTCTATGTTTATGTTATGTACGTGGCAAATGAAAATTAATAAAAATATTTAAAAAAAGAAGAAGAATGCATGTGAGCTGTGTAGGAGCAAGCAAGCTGCCGGCTAGCTTTGCAGAGCCTCTTTTATTAGCACATGTCATCAAGTGGAAACAGTAGTGAAACTACCCTGAACTTAACATATCTTCCAGACATTGCAGACGAATACTGAGATAGATGGAAAAATGTCTTTCCTTTTTAGAAAGTAGCTTCTTATGCTCTGGGAGAGGGGTGGCTAATTTGTCCCTGTAGTGTCTGGCTCACATGACCCTTACAAGCAAAGTACCCCTTCCCACAACAGAGGACATGGGGGAACACCAACAGGTTGCCAAGTCTAGCACCTGCGCTCTGAGTACTCTGGGGAGCACAAGCACCCAGCATGAGGTGCCTTGGGAATAGGCGGTTTCTGTGTGGGGGCCTTGGCAGGAGCTTCAGGGTGAAAGCAGTCAAATACAAGACTCCTTTCTTCTGCCAAGCCCAGGCCCCGTCGAGAATTTGGCTTCAGGTATTAGGTAGCCAGCAATGCAGAGAACATCAATCGTTGGGAGATATTAGACGGAACCAGCCTTTCTCTCTTTGGAAGTGCACATGGCACTTCTCTCCCCCCCCCCCAACATTTTTTTTTTTTTGGATGAATATTTATTAGCATTTTCAATAACAAAACAAAAACAAAAATAAACAAAAATAAACAAAAATACAAAAATACAAAACTTAAAAAACAATTTTAAAACACATAAAATTTCAATTGCTTATTTTCTTTCAACTTGTTTCTCAGACCTCCTCGCACCTCCCCTTCTTGTATTCCAATTCAAATTATTAGCTCAGCAAATCCTTATTACTTATTTCTCAACTTTAACTTAATAATTTATTTTAACATGTTATTATTTTACTTTTTCTCTTTCATCCATTTCCTCAATTTATTTTTGCAAACCTTATTTTTATTTAATTTAGATCATTTTAAAAACCAGTTTTAACTTATCCAAACTTAAACATCAGTACTTATAGATCAATACTCATTCTTAAACATTTTTCCTAAAATCGACCAAAATTCCCTTCCACGACTTTCCCATTTTTCGTACAAGTAACAAAACAAAATAAAAACAGAACAAATTATAATTATATACCCTTTGGATTCCCAGAGTCCACCCACCCCTTTCCCGGTTTCAGTCCCCAGCAAGTGTCCGTCAGTCTCAATATACTATTACCCTGGAGATCTCACATCCGAGGCTCTTAATTCTCTCCTAATTCCTCTCTGCCGGTCTTTTTGATAGTCCTTAATATTGAACCCCAAATCTTGGAGAGGCTCCGGCCCAACAGGATCCATATTTCTTCCAGCCAGACCTCCATACTTAAAAGTAAAGCCTATGGGGTATTCCAAATCTTGTTTCATACTCCTTTCAAGTCCAAATGTCCCCAAGGCTACAACTTCCTCCTTAATCAAATTTATAATCCTTCGGTCTTTAGATCTCCACATAAGGAGATCTCTCAATTTTTCACTCTCCAATTCAGGCCAGACTTTCCACATCAAGTTTTTATTTTCCTTTGTTGCCATCATGTCAGGCCTCAAGTTACGGCTCTCCTTTGACATCTGCAAGATTACAGCTCCTCCTTCCTTTTCTTCAGGAGCAACATATATCTCCTTCTCCATATTCTCAAAGCTCTCAAGTTTCTCTATTTGTCCAATTGAATAGGCTTCCTGTTCCAAATCCTTATCAAATTCAACAATGTTATTTACTGTTAAGTCCAGAGTTGTAACATTTGTAGCCAAAACATCAATTTGGCCTTGTAACTTTCCCAAGAGAACAAATGCTCTGTCCAATTCAGCCTGGATTTTCCCTCCTCCAGCCATTCTTGTAATGTCCCTAAACCCCCTCTAGGGGGATTTTGGTTCCTTAATGTTCCTTTCAGCTCAAATCCAAAAATCAAGTTAGTTTGTATCAGCCATTCCTTATTTTCAACAAATTGTAACAAATATAACCAGCAGAAGCAACAGAAACAAAGTTCTCTTTTTCCGTCTTGACAGCTAACTTAACAGCTGTCAAACTCTTCAATACTTCATCAACAGGCTCTCTCGTGGAACGCTCCTGGGTCCGGGGGGGGGGGGTGGAACTTCAGCTCCCAAAATTAGTTCTTTATCCTTCAGTAAAATTTCTTATAATGCCAAACCGTGAAATTAAAGTCTTTTACAAAAAAAAGAAAAAAAAAAGGATTCTCTCGACCTTAGTTAGCAGGTCCTTTGCTTTAAATTATTTACAAAGGGGGGGGGCGGACTTCCTTTTTAAACCTTCTCTGCTCGTGCCAAATTCATCAAAATTTTCTTTAAGATTCCAATTTCCGTACTACTCACGGGTTGTTACTTTAGAGTCCAATTATTCAAAAGAAGAAGTCAGTGCTCTCTGACAATGGCATTGCGGCTTCACTCCACAGAAGAAGCAGTCTACTCTCAGCACCGCGCAGCACCCCGTCCCTGTTCCGGAGCCTTTAAAAAGGCTCCTTCGCAGCTTGGGGGGCGCAAATGGTGCCCGCCGAGTCACCACGCTCACAGGCTTCCGCGCCTGTGATTTTTAAGGGTCCCCGCGTCGCCGCAGCGGCAAGACCCGATCCTGCGGAGCCGATTCCCTCCGGAGCTCGGAGGGAATCCGTCATTAGTCGATGGCGCTAACCCGGAAGTCCTCCCCCCCCCCCCCAACATCTTGGCCTGTAAGTCCAAAGTAAGAAGGAGGCTGCTGAAAAACTCTGGCTCTGGCTCATACTGGGTGAAGGTAGCCCCAGCCAGGCTTCCTCCCTGCCCACTGAGGGGGCAGGCAGGCAGACTCTCTGGCTCTCCTTCAGATGGTTGTGTAGTGTGCTGGAGAGAACAAGGAGGGGGTAGCATGCTCCAACACCACACATGCAACTGGAGGTGGAAGATGGGCAAGAGGTTGCAAGGTGAGGAGACACAATTTTCCCTTTCACCTCAGGCAGCAAAATTTCTTTGGTTGGCCTTCTCAGTAGCTGGGCATTTGCTTTTCATGCTGTCCCTGGTGTCTTGCCAAATACATGGCGGTTCTTTTAAAATGGGATTCAGAGGTGTTGTAGGAATTCTAAGGCCATTCTGAAGCCATTTTGACTCTCCCAAATTGACCTCAAATATTTCTCTGCAAGGAGGAAGGAAAGGGGAAAAGCTTTCCAATTCTCTTTGGAATGTAGGCGCTTACACCTCCCTGTAAATACAGTCTGGCAAGTATGTGTTAAGCTGAGCACACTATCAATATGGGTAAGACATTCAGGAACTAAGTACAGTGGTACCTTGAGTTACAAACACCTCAGGTTACAAATGCTTTAGGTTACAAACTCTGCTAACCTGGAAGAGTTACCTCAAGTTGATAACTCTGCCCCAGGATGAGAACGGAAATTGTGTGCCGGTGGCACAGCGGCAGCAAGAGGCCCCATTAGCGAAAGCATGCCTCTAGTTAACAACAGTTTTAGGTTAAGAACGGACCTCTGGAATGAATTAAGTTCATAACTAGAAGTACCACTGTAAGGTGTTGGGTATCCTGGCAGACAGGAAGGAAGCAACACACTCAAATTTCTGCTGGGTACCACCTCTTTCTGTGATGTACGTATGATGTTTCTGGGGGTGGTCTTGAGCTACAGCAGGGGTCAGCAAACTTTTTCACCAGGGGACTGGTCCACTATCCTCCACGCCTTGTGGGGGGCTGGACTATATTTGGGGGAAAATAATAATAAACGAATTCCTATGCACACTGCCACTAGTGTAGGAAGAGGAGCAGGGGGGGAGGGCACCGCCACTGGCAGCGTGATCCCAGTGGGGTGCTATCACAGCTGCTCCCCCACCTGAGCTAGGCGCCACACCCCCAGGATGTGTGCCATGCCCACGGGACAAGCACCAGCCCCGCCCCACCTGCTCTCCGCCCCCTGGTGCTGGAGCATGAAGCTCCGCCACTGTACACTGCACATATTGCATTTGTAGTGCACAAAAAACCGTGGAAAGCAATGCAGTATTTAAAATGAAGAACAATTTTAATCAACATGAACTTATAAGTATTTCAATGGGAAGTATGGGCCTGTTTTTGGCTAACAATATGGTCAATATAATTAGTTTGCTAATAGGAGGGGTTGCCCCTCCTCCACAGCCAATCTGGAAAAGCACACCACTAGCCTCTTAGTAAGTTAATAAGATCATCTGCAGGTTAGTCATTTTTGTAGCCTTATATACAATGCTGTATTTCATCCTCAAAAAAAGGCTGGAAATTATCAGTTTCCACTTTACTTCAGAGGCTTCTTACTCTATCAGAAAACTATGCAGCTGCTCCCCCCCCCCCATAAAGTAAGTAAATAAAAATACTTAAAGTAGAAATTGTATGAAGATTTTGACAGATTTTTTTCTGAGCACTTGAGGTCAAAAGAAAGCAATTTAAAGCCACAGTTGTTGGGGCATTTCATTCTAAATCTTGTAGACAGAGCCTGCCAGCCAGAGGATGATGACGACAGGTGGATGTCCTGCCTGTCAGAATCTCCGCTCGGCCAAGTTGATAAAGCCTCATCTTTGGGCCGAGTCTCCAAAATCGCCTCTGACAAATAATTAACGACCTCGAGCCTTTGATGAGGCTCCAAGGCACATTTTTCATCCAGCAGAGTTCCCAGCACAGGGAAGAGACGAGAGGTTTGGCTACATGCTATGCTTTATTTCTAAGCTACGCAGACAGCAAAAGAAAAGTACATCCTCTCTCTTCAAAAGCAGAGAGCAACTGAACAAAGGAACAAAGGAAACAGGAAACCACTAACGTCACATCCCGTCTCCCTTTCCCGTGAGACTGGAAGTTCTCTGGAATGTAAACAGAGTCCTGTGACTCCAAGCAGCTGCTCAGTGGCAAAACAGAAACTAACACTGCCACCCACCAAACCCCAACATAAATCCTGAGACTGAGACTTGGTGGTTACTGTAGCAGAAAGGAGAATTTGGCCACTGCGTGTGCGTCAATCAGCTTATTTTGGGATGGTAGAAGAGCGAGGTAAATCTTTTTTTAAAAAAATAATATTTATTGAAGTTTTAAAGGTTACAAAAAGAAAAGAAGAAAAAACACCAAATTAAACAAAAACAAGGCAACACATCACAATTAAAAAAACAGAAAAATAGAAACAATTAAAAAACAAATAGAACCTTCCCATAACTTATCTTTCATTTGCTTGTTTCCTTGACCTCCTCACACCTCCCTTTTTTGTATTTTAGTTCAGTTAGCTATTTCAGCAAATCCTTTCCATCTTTCCCAATTTTTGTTCTATAATTTATCTTAATATGATGTAACTTTCCATTCTCTCCTTTCACCAATTAACAATCTATTTTTACTTAATCCTTTATAACATTTCCATTAAAACCACATTTCATTCCAGCATCCATCTAACATTCCTTAATTTTACAATGTTTCTGCAAATAAACTTTAATTTTTTTCCAATCTTCTTCCACCGACTCTTCTCCCTAGTCTCGGATTCTGCCAGTCATTTCCGCCATTTCCATGTAGTCCATCACCTTCATCTGCTATTCTTCCCGGGTGGGTAAATCTTGTGTCTTCCAGTACTTTGCAATAAGTATTCTTGCTGCTGTTGTAGCATACATAAAGAAAGTTCTATCCTTCTTTGGCACCAATTGGCTGACCATGCCCATGAGAAAGGCCTCTGGTTTCTTCAGAAAGGTATATTTAAATACCTTTTTCATTTCATTATAGATCATCTCCCAGAAAGTCTTAATCCTTGGGCATGTCCACCAAAGGTGAAAGAATATACCTTCAGTCTCTTTACATTTCCAACATTTATTATCAGGCAAATGATATATTTTTGCGAGCTTGACTGGTGTCATGTACCACCTGTAAATCATTTTCATTATATTCTCTCTTAAGGCATTACATGCCGTGAACTTCATACCTGTGGTCCATAACTGTTCCCAGTGAGCCATCATAATGTTATGTCCAACATCTTGTGCCCATTTAATCATAGCTGATTTCACCGTTTCATCCTGAGTGTTCCATTTCAAAAGCAAGTTGCATGTTCTGAATGGCACCTTCTACCTCCTGCTCCGTTATTTTATAATTCAACATTAGCTTATTCTCTTGAGAGATATTTTGTAGTCCATTTGTTTTCAGAAATCGATCAATGTCAATTTCTTTCTGCGTCTCTTGTGTATATAATTGTTTAAAGTACCTCTGGAAGCACTTTCTGATCTCCACTGGATTCTGTATATTCTTTCCTTCCACTTCCAAATTCGTAATGGTATTGAGTTTTTGTCTTTTTTTTCATTTGCCAAGCCAGTAGTTTTCCACACTTATTTGACGATTCGGCAAATGAGAGGTAAATCTAAGGCGGCTCTAGCAATGAAATGCCACATCGGTGTTTACGTAAGCACGGCATGGAAACAGACTGAGGGGGCACCGCGGTGAGGTAAATTGTGGGAATGGCGAGGGCACCCATGGGTGGGTGAGACTTTGCCTAACGTCAAGGGAAGCACCTGTCTGACATGTGTATCACTAAAGCTGAAAATGTGCCTTGCTGGAAATATGTTAAGTTCAGGGTAGTTTCACTACTGTTTCCAATTGATGACTTATGCTAATAAAAGAGGCTCTGCAAAGCTAGCCGGCAGCTTGCTTGCTCCTGCACAGCTCAGATGCATTCAACTCCCGTGTCATCCTGCCTTATTTCTACAGTAAATGTTGAGGCGACCTTTCAGCCTTGGATTCTTGGTAGGTTCTCAAGTGGCCATGTGGTGCAGATCCGTGACCCTTTTGGGCTGCAGGCCGTAGTTTGCCGACCTATGAGATACAGGGTAGGCAATTTCAAAATTCCATATAAGAGCTTGCACATCAATGTTCTGGGTTCCACTCCTCCCTGGGTGGGGTGAGCGGGGGACGTTCTGCAGGCTGTTGGTGGTCCCCCATGTCCCCTGTTTTGGTAAGAGGTGCTTTGCTTGCCAGGGTCATGTGAGCCCGGCAGTACAGGGACAAATTAGCCACCCCTCTCCCAGCTCCCTCACAGAGCATAAGAAGATACTTGCTACAAAGGCAAGACATTGTTCCATCTATCTCAGTATTGTCTGCACTGTCTGGAAGAGGCTATCCAGGGTTACTGGCAGTAAGACTCACCTAGCATAATGTGGAGATATTGGGGATTGAACCCTGAGATGTTCTGCATGAAAAGCAGATGCCTTGTCACTGAACTGTGGCCCTTCCTCAACAATTGTGCTTGTCTTAATGTTGGAGCATCTCAAAAATTGCTATCAATTCCTTTCTGAGGAAATTTCACGGAAATGTGCACGCAACATTGCATTCATCGTCTACGTGGTATGAAAATATAATTGATAAATAGTATGCTAAAAATGAAGCAGAGAGAAAAAATCATTTGCTTTGCTGAAGTTTTTAATGACAGAAAAGAAGAGATGAATACAATCTATTGAGATGTTTATAGGAAGCAACCATCCCCTTCCACAGTGGAGAGGGTTATGGCTTTACAGTGAAGATATTTGAAAGAAAAGAGTGAATGATAAGAGCAGGAAAAGATACAAGGAAAATGTTGGAATAGAGACAGAGAAAGACATTGCCAGGCAAAGTAGACACAGAGGCTGAGGACCCAGCAATCCCACCAAGATGGCAAGAGTGGAAGGTGCTCAACCCTCTGAGAAGACAACCCTATTTTGCCCAGTAATGTTGCATGGTCTTCTTGCACGTTCGGTGATCCAGAGATGACTCTCCATAATGGCTTAACATGGACCAGAGCATGAATCAGAGCATGAGCTGGAGACCCTACCACTGTGGGCAGTACTGGACAGGTAAGCTGCTGGCATGATCACATCATAGCCTGGGTAGCACATGTCGACTCTCATGCCTGGGCCAGAGCCCCCATGTCCACCCCCAGAAGATCCACAGGGTGGGCAGCATTCGGAAGCACACACACAGCGGCAAGACACTTGGGAGCTGCCGTGGGAGACAAGACGGGGTCCTGGAACCGTCAGGGAGCAACCGCCAGGTTGGACACTCACAACTGAGGTGTTGCCAGTGTCAACCAACACTCCACCACTGCCGGCACCAGATCCGCCACCACATCCAGAACCGCACGAAGTTCCACAACAGGCCATCTTGAGTGAGAGAGAGGGATCTGAAACACACAACAGAATAACACTTAACATACAGGAGAGGATTGGATGGATGGACCTCAGGTATACTCCCAGGCAATCCATGAGTACATATACACAGTGTATGGTTGTGCATCACCCTCCCCTCCCCTATAGTCCTGCCATACTTGTCTGATCATTAAGAAATTAAGCAATGGAGCTGAGAAATCAATGTATACCATTGAAGAAAGAGGGATTGCCTGCCAACCTTGCCACTCCTGGGAGATCTTTAAGCTTCTGGGAGTCGAACCTTCATAGAAGATGCACAAATGCAACAAGTACAGCTCCCCTCCACAATGTGGAAAGATCAAAGAAACAGAACACCTAGCTATGCCTAACCATATACCATATGAAAGCTGAACAGATTGTATTCAATCGTACTCACTTGAGTTCAGTAGTTGTAGAGATGCTGTTGGAAGTCAGCAGATGTTGATGGTGGCACTTCAGACTGCAGGCCTTTATATACAATTCTAAGTGGTCACATGGCTTTATTATTGGGGCATGACAAAGGTCTTAAATTAGTTGCTGGCACAGACTGGCTTCAAGCCTTGCATCTAAAACACATCTAATTGCTTTACTCACTGCTCATGATCTATTCTCAGGTTATTATACCCCATTAAACCTTCCTTGTTGTACATTGATGGCTGTATTCTTGGTTGACTACTAAATCCTATTTGACAAAAAATAAATAAATGAAGCGCATTGATTATGGGTGTCATCAAACCAAGCTTTTTTTCTGGAGTCAGATTCAGATTAACAAAGTTCGTGAAGCATGTATGTTATATTTGTCTTTAAGTATATATGTTTACTAAGAGCTTTTTCGCCTCTTTTGATTAGCGGGAGAACATCAGTTTTGCATGCAGAAGGTCCTACCTTCTCCAGGTAGAGCTAGGAAAGACCCTGTATGAAACCCAAGAGAGCTACTACCATTGTACACAATCCTGAGCTAGACAACGTGCTATAAGGCAGTTTCCTATGTTTGCTCCCATGCCTTTTTTTTGGGAAATATTTTTTATTAATGATTTTCATGAACTAAAAAGAATGTATAACATATCTCACCTTTATTGGGGGGGATCAGATTATAAAGTAATTTTGGTTACGTTCAATGTAAAATGTAAAACAATATAATATCCAAAGGTAGGGGAAGAGGGTAGAGGGTGGGAATTTATTCTTATACACTATCTTGTTGTGTCAAATTGGTACATACGTAGGGTTTAATGTCAGTTTCAGTTGAGTAGGTTCTCTTTAGGTATTTTTATTGGTTTACATTGACGATGAGAGAAGATTTGGGGGCACGCGTATTTATTTGCCTTTTATTACCTCTCATGAACTAGCTCTCATGTCTTTTGATGGGTTTTCTTCTGCTCCGGTTCTTGGCTGTCTCCCTGACACAATTCCTTACACTTGGTTCCCGACTCTCCTTACATTGTTGCTGGAAACCCCAACCCAAAACCTGAATTCAGTATGCAATCTCTCCTGTGCTTCCAGTTCATAAAGTGCCACATTCTATCTCAGTGTAGCCAAGCAATCCCTTTGAAACATGTGCTGTTCTAATGAAAGCTAATTTGATTCCATGTGCTAGTTAACACTTAGTATAATCAACTATTTATATCACATGCAATCATTCTTTTGTCTTTAGAAATGTATCTATTGCCTGATTGCTGTTGATTCTAAATGTGGAGGTCACACACCTGCAAAGCAGTTACATGGTCAAGACCTCCAACTTTGCCCCCCAGATGTTTTTGGCCTACAACTCCCATGATCCCTAGCTAGCAGGACCACTGGTCAGGGATGATGGGAATTGTAGTTTCAAAACATCTTGAGGGCCGAGTTTGAAGAAGCCTGACCTAGGGTATTGCATTGGCTTACATAAAGGAGGATCTAACATCCGGGTCTTCCATATGTTGCTGGGCTCCAACTCTCATCTGTCCCATGTATCTCTTTCACTTGCTGTTCAAAGGTGTATTAGCACTGAATTTCATCTTTCCCAACCATGCTTTTTATTATGTGGCCAGAGACCCAAACTCTGGGGTTGCGGTGCTCATCTTGCTTTACAGGCTGAGGGAGCAAGCATTTGTCCACAGACAGTTTTTCTGTGTCACGTGGCCAGCATGACTAAGCCACTTCTGGCGCAACCAGAGCTGCACATGTAAACGCCATTTACCTTCCCGCTGGAGTGGCACCTATTTATCTACTTATACTTTGTGCTTTCGAATTGCTAGGTTGGCAGGAGCAGGGACTGAGCAACAGGAGCTCACCCCGTTGTGGGGATTCGAACCGCCAACCTTCTGATCAGCAAGCCCAAGAGGCTCAGTGGTTTATACCACAGAGCCACCCATGTCCCCTAAGATGGGTTACAATCAGAGAATTGTAGAGTTGGAAGAGATTCCTCAGGTGAACTTGTCAACCCCACTACAATGCAGGAATCGCAGCTGTAGAATCCCAGAGAGATGGCCATCCAACCTCTGCTCAAAAACCTCCAAGGAACAAGAGTCCACAACCTTCGGAGGGAGTCTATTCCACTGTTAAAGAGCTCTTACCACCGGAAAGTTTTTGTTAATGTTATTTGGAATCCCTTTTCCTGTAATTTGACATTCTTGAGTCCTACTCCCTGGAGTAGCAGGAAACAAGCTTGCTCCATCTTCCATGTGATAGACCTTTAGATATTTGCAGATTACTATCCTATCGCATCTCAGTCTCCTCTTTTCCAGGGTAAATATACACAATTCTCTCAAACGTTCCTCATGAGGCCTGGTTTGGAGACCCTTGATCATTATATAATATAGAGTTGTCATATTTCAAAAAGTGAAAATCCAGACACAAATGTTTTTGAAGGGTTTTTCTTTGGTGGGGGGGCAAAGTTGTAAAGCTATTTTAAAGGAACTACGCCCAAATGCCATACATCTGGATTTTCCCAGACATTTCAGTGATTTCCGCCTGCACACTGTTTCCAACGGCCTAATCTCGTTGATGTCTGGGATATTGAAGACGTATGGCGAATCTATTAATGTCGGAAAATCTATAACACATCTAAATAAACTATTATATGTTAATATGTGGAAGTTTGAGGTAGAATACAATAAATAACATAACCAGGTTAAAAAAAGAAACCTGCAACCAGAGAAGATATGTTTAAACAAAGGAAGTTTCTCCATGTTTTTGAGACAGATGGAGAAATGTAGCCACTGTCCATTTATCTGTATTCGACACTAAGGCGAACATTGCTGGATCAGGCCAATGGCCCATTTAATCCAGAATTATCTGCCCACCATGGTCATTCAGATGCTTATTGGAGGGCCACAAAGAGGGAATGGGTGGTATAGCTAGTTCCTGCTTTTGCTCACCCAAAATTCAGCTGCAAAAAAAATCACCAACACATGCTGTGGACAACCCAAATTCAATGTCTATCTGTCTACAAGTATCGACTTTCTTTAACCTGCCCTCGTTGTCCTCATTTTCACTCTAGAAGGAAAGCTTGATCTGGTTACACCTAGAAGAAGTGTGCTCCACCAATCTATAAAAAGAAAATCTACGTGATATAATATAGCCAACATACTAAATTTAGCTGAGAATAGATCATAAGTAGGGAGTAAAGCTACTAGATGTATTTTAGGTGCAAGGCTTACAGTGAATGTCTGCAGGCAACTAATTGAAGACCTTTGTCATGCCCCAATAACAAAGCCATGTGACCAGTTAGAACCGTATATAAAGGCCTGCAGTCTGAAGTGCCACCATCAACATTTGCTGACTTCCAACAGCATCTCTACAACTACTGAACTCAAGTGAGTATGATTGAATACAATCTGTTCAGTTTTCATATGCTATATGGTTAGGCATAGCTAGGTGTTCTGTTTCTTTGATCTTTCCACATTGTGGAGGGGAGCTGTACTTGTTGCATTTGTGCCTCTTCTATGAAGGTTCGACTTCCAGAAGCTTAAAGATCTCCCAGGAGTAGCAAGGTTGGCAGGCAATCCCTCTTTCTTCAATGGTGTACATTGATTTCTCAGCTCCATTGGTTAATTTCTTAAGGATCAGACAAGTATGGCAGGACTATAGGGGAGGGGAGGGTGATGCACAACCATACACTGTGTATATGTACTCATGGATTGCCTGGGAGTATACCTAAGGTCCATCCATCCAATCCTCTCCTGTATGTTAAGTGTTATTCTATTGTGTGTTTCAGATCCCTCTCTCTCACTCAAGATGGCCTGTTGTGGAACTTCGTGTGGTTCTGGATGTGGTGGCGGATCTGGTGCCGGCAGTGGTGGAGTGTTGGTTGACACTGGCAACACCTCAGTTGTGAGTGTCCAACCTGGCGGTTGCTCCCTGACGGTTCCAGGACCCCGTCTTGTCTCCCACGGCAGCTCCCAAGTGTCTTGCCGCTGTGTGTGTGCTTCCGAATGCTGCCCACCCTCCTGCTGTGGATCTTCTGGGGGTGGACATGGGGGCTCTGGCCCAGGCATGAGAGTCGACATGTGCTACCCAGGCTATGATGTGATCATGCCAGCAGCTTACCTGTCCAGTACTGCCCACAGTGGTAGGGTCTCCAGCTCATGCTCTGATTCATGCTATGGTCCATGTTAAGCCATTATGGAGAGTCATCTCTGGATCACCGAACGTGCAAGAAGACCATGCAACATTACAGGGCAAAATAGGGTTGTCTTCTCAGAGGGTTGAGCACCTTCCACTCTTGCCATCTTGGTGGGATTGCTGGGTCCTCAGCCTCTGTGTCTACTTTGCCTGGCAATGTCTTTCTCTGCCTCTATTCCAACATTTTCCTTGTATCTTTTCCTGCTCTTATCATTCACTCTTTACTTTCAAATATCTTCATTGTAAAGCCATAACCCTCTCCACTGTGGAAGGGGATGGTTGCTTCCTATAAACATCTCAATAGATTGTACTCATCTCTTCTTTTCTGTCATTAAAAACTTCAGCAAAGCAAATGATTTTTTCTCTCTGCTTCATTTTTAGCATACTATTTATCAATTATATTTTCATACCACGTAGACGATGAATGCAATGTTGGGTGCACGTTTCCGCGAAATTTCCTCAGAAAGGAATTGATAGCAATTTTTGAGGTGCTCCAACATTAAGACAAGCACACATATTGAGGAAGTGCCACAGTTCAGTGACAGTGCCTCTGCTTTTCATGCAGAACATCTCAGGGTTCAATCCCCAATATCTCCACATTATGCTAGGTGAGTCGTACTGCCAGTAACCCTGGATAGCATCTTCCAGACAGTGCAGACAAATACTGAGATAGATGGGAAAATATCTTTCCTTTGTAGAAAGTAGCTTCTTATGCTTTTTGAGGGATCTGGGAGAGGGGTGGCTAATTTGTCTTATCATTCACTCTTTTCTTTCAAATATCTTCATTGTAAAGCCATAACCCTCTCCACTGTGGAAGGGGATGGTTGCTTCCTACAAACATCTCAATAGATTGTACTCATCTCTTCTTTTCTGTCATTAAAATCTTCAGCAAAGCAAATGATTTCCTCCCCTGTGGTTCATTTATCAGAAAGCCTGGAGAATGTATTCCAGGCCAGATTTGTGTAGGGCTTTCCCTGCAAAATTCTCAGAGGAGTGTTGAAATCAGATCCAGATGTAGTCCATCATTATGGAAATCACAATGGTTTATGAAGGGCTGTAGCAGAATAGTCACCTCCGGTATGCTCTTGAGGCTTGCTGAGGCAGTTGCTATAAGTAGCACTGTGAGGGAGCTGGGAGAGGGAGCTGGGAGAGGGGTGGCTAAGTTGTCTGTTGTCCCTGTAGTGTCTGGCTCACATGACCCTGGCCAGTGAAGCACCCCTTCCTACAACAGGGGACATGGGGGACCACCAACAGGTTACCAAGCCTAACACCTGCACTCTGAGTACTCTGGGAAGAACAAGCAATGGTGTTGGGGGCACAAGCACCCAGTATGAGGTTCCTTGGGAATAGGCAGCTACTATGGGGAGGGGGGGCTTTGCGGGAGCTTCAGGGAGGAGGCAGGGAAACACAAGATCACAAGACTCCTTTTTTTCCTGCAAAGTGCGGGCCACATGGATAATTTGTCTTCAGGGATTAGGCAGCCAGCAATGGAGAGAACCTGAATCATTGGGAGATATTTGGCAGAACCAGCCTTTCTCTTCTTGGGGTTGCCAATAGCTCTTTTTTTAACAATAAAAAAGTAAAGGGACCCCTGCCCATTAGGTCCAGTCATGACCGACTCTGGGGTTGTGGCGTTCATCTCGCTTTATTGGCCGAGGGAGCCAGCATACAGCTTCCAGCTCATGTAACCAGCATGATTAAGTCGCTTCTGGCAAACCAGAGCAGAGCACGGAAACGCTGTTTACCTTCCCGCCGGAGCAGTACCTATTTATCTACTTGCACTTTGTCGTGCTTTCAAACTGCTAGGTTGGCAGGAGCAGGGACCAAGCAACGGGAGCTCACCCCATCACAGGGATTCAAACCGCCGACCTTCTGATCGGCAAGTCCTAGGCTCTGTGGTTTAACCTACAGTGCCACCCGCATCCCTTTAACAATATACCAGCCTATTAGTCCAAAGTAAGAAGGAGGCTGCTGAAAAACCCTGGCTCTGGCTCATACTGGGTCAAGCTAGCCCCAGGCTGGCTTCCTCCCTGCCCACCGAGGGGGCAGGCAGGCAGGTTTTCTGGCTCTCCTTCAGATAGTTGTGTAGCGTGCTGGAGAGAACAAGGAGGGGGTAGCATGCTCCAACACCACACATCAAGTGAAACTGGAGGTGGAGGATGGGCAAGAGGCTGCAAGGTGAGGAGACACAATTTTCCCATTCCCCTAGGCAGCAAAATGTCTCTGGCTGGCCTTCTCAGTAGCAATGCATTTGCTTTTCATGCTGTCCCTGGTGTCTTGCCAAATGCAAGGTGGTTCTTTTAAAATGAGATTCAGAGGTGTTATAGGAATTCTAAGGTCTTATAAAATAAATGTACATAAATGTACAAGGCAAACACATACAGGTGAAACTCAGAAAATTAGAATATTGTGGAAAAGTTCATTCATTTCAGTAATTCAACTTAAAAGCTGAAACTAATATATGAGACTCATGACGTGCAAGGCAGGATATGTCAAGCCTTTGTTTGTTATAATTGTGATGATCATGGCGTACAGCTGATGAAAACCCCAAATTAACAATCTCAGAAAATTAGAATATTAAATGAAATCAGCAAAACAAGGATGCAAATAGACCAGTATTGGACCGCTGAGAAGTAGAAGCATGCATATGTACTCAGTACTTGGTTTGGGCCCCTTTTGCATCAATTACTGCCTCAGTGCCGCATGGCATGGATGCTATCAGCCTGTGGCACTGCTGAGGTGTTATGGAAGACAAGGAAGCTTCAATAGCAGCCTTCAGCTCTTCTGCATTGCTCGGTCTCATGTCTCTCATCTGTCTCTTGGCAATGCCCCATAGATTCTCAATGGGGTTCAGGTCAGGCGAGTTTGCTGGCCAATCAAGCACAGAAATCCCATGGGCATTGAACCAGGTTTTGGTACTTTTGGCAGTGTGGGCAGGTGCCAAAGTCCTGCTGGAAAACAAAGTCAGCACCCCCATAAAGCTCGTCTGCAGAAGGAAGCATGAAGTGCTCCAAAATCTCCTGGTAGATGGCTGTGTTGACTCTGGACTTAATGAAGCACAGTGGGCCAACACCAGCTGATGACATGGCTCTCCAAATCTCTTTTCTGATGAAATCAGCTTTTCATCAGGCCCTCTCTCCCAGCTATAAAGGGACTCCTGGTGAGGCCTTGGACCATCGGCTGTGGGGAGGACTGCAGGGCCTGCTCCCTTCCAGGGCCTTTTCCAACTGGCCCAGGGGGCGTGGCCCAGGCCCTCACTTTTCCAGCTATAAAGGGACTCCTGCTGCGGTGAGGCCTTGGACCATCAGCTGGGTGAGGACTGTAGGGCCTGCTCCCTTCCAAGGCCTTTCCAACTGGCCCAGGGGGTGTGTCCCAGGCCCTTACTTGGAACAAACTTTTGGGGAAGTGTGGGAAGTTGTTCTGCCATTGCTTCCCGGTTCCAAGTGGTTAATGTGTTTAAAATGTCCTCAAGCAGCTGGTGGCATTTTAATTTTTTATTTCTTTTTTCCCTTTTTTCCTTTGTTGGGGGTGGGTGGGTGGAATGGATAAATTAGGGATTAATTTTAGTATAATTGTTCTGTTTTTGTTTTTTGTTGTTTTATTGGTTCTGTATAGATTGTGTTTTGTTTTTAAGGGGCGGGATCAGGGCTGCCTGGGAGTCGGGCCCCAGCCAACACGATGGCTGGGACAAGTTCCACAGGGGGGGAGCACTGGGACATCCGATCTTGGGGATCATGGGCAGGAGGAGGGGTTACGCTAAGACCAGACCATGTCATTACTGAGGAGGCAGGTTTAGTCGATGTTTGAAGACTATCCCTGCCTCCGGGTCTGGCCTTGACCGGATGGATACTGGAATCAACAGGGGAAACCCACATGACCTGAAGGTGTTGCTATGTAATGCCAGGTCAATGATGAATAAAACCACTGCCATCCACGACCTGATTGTGGATGGAGGATCTGACCTGGCATGTGTGACAGAGACCTGGTTGGAAGAAGCAGATGGGCCTGTCCTTGGCCACTGCTTGCCCACCAGGTTTCTCTTACACACAGCAACCCAGGTCATGTGGGTGGGGAGGGGGGGGTTGCAGTGATTTTTAGGAAGTCATTAGCTTGCACCAGGTGTCCTATTGGGAAGACCCAGCTTTCTGAGTGCATGTTCTGGAAGTTGGGCAATAGGGGCAGTACAGGATTCCTACTGGTGTACTGACCTCCCCGCTGCAGCAAGGATTCCCTGTCTGAGCTGCTTCAGGTCATGGCGGATGTTCTCCTGGAGACACCTAGTTTGGTTGTCCTAGGGGATTTTAACATCCATGCTGACACGACCTTACAAGGGGCTGCTCAGGACTTCGTGGAAAGCATGGCCTCCATGGGGCTGTCCCTGAATAAGTTTGGCCCAACTCATAGTCATGGACATGCCTTAGACCTGGTGTTCACCTCTAGTGATGTGAGTGATCTGACACTAAGTAAAAGTGAAACAAAAGAAGTGCCATGGTCAGATCACTTCCTGGTGCAACTGGACTTCTCTGCAACCCTTCCCCTCTGCAGGGAGGTGGGACCAATTCGGATGGTCCGCCCCCGCCACTTAATGGATCCAAATGGTTTCCAGAGAGTGGTAGGGGATGCTTTATCCCATGTTGATGGCCTTTCAGCTGATTCCCTGGTGGCCCGCTGGAATGCGGATTTAACCAGGGCTATCGACTGTCTGGCTCCGAAGCGCCCTCTCCGATTGCATGGAGCCCGGACAGCCCCGTGGTTTTCTTCAGAGCTGAGGGCGATGAAACAATATCTGAGATGGCTAGAGCGTCGGTGGCAGAAAACTCATTCTGAATCTGACCGGACACAGGTTAGAGCTCAACGTCGAGCCTACCAAGTGGCGATAGCGACAGCGAAGAAGACTTTCTTCACCGTCTCTATTGCATCTGCAGAAAATAGTAGCAGGAGACTCTTTCGGGTGGTCCGCAATTTAACGGAACCACCTTTACCACCGGGGCCTTGTAAAGACCCCAAGATCTCCTGCAACGATTTTGCAAAGTTTTTTGCAGATAAAATCACTCATATTCGGAAGGAGCTAGACACCACCGTGGGAGCAGGGCTGGGGCAGGAGAGTGCTAGAGCCCTGTCTGGTCAAGTTGCATGGAATCAATTTCAATCCGGTACCTCCGAGGATGTGGACAGGCTGCTTGGACGCGTGAAACCAACCACCTGTCTCCTTGATCCTTGCCCATCCTGGCTAATAAAAGCAAGCCAGGAAGGGCTGGGTGATGGGCTCTGCGAGGTGGTGAATGCTTCCCTCTGTGAGGGAACATGCCCAGATCCACTGAAAGAGGCGGTCATTAAACTTCTTCTTAAAAAACCATCTTTAGACCCGGCCAGTATGGCCAACTATTGCCCAGTCTCAAATCTTCCATTCTTGGGCAAGGTGATTGAGCGTGTGGTTGCTGAACAACTCCAGGCACGCCTGGAGGATGCGGACCATTTGGATCCCTTCCAATTGGGATTCAGGCCTCATCATGGGACTGAAACTGCCTTGGTCACGCTGGTTGATGATCTCCGGCGAGCAAGGGACAAAGGTGAGAGCTGTTTCCTAGTTCTGCTGGATCTCTCAGCAGCCTTTGATACAATCGACCATAACATCCTTCTGGACCGTCTAGAGGGGCTGGGAGCTGGGGACACTGTTATACAGTGGTTCCGCTCCTTCCTCCTGGGCTGTGTTCAGAAATTGGGGGGGGGGGGATGAGTGTTCAGACCCCTGGGCTCTCACTTGTGGGGTGCCTCAGGGTTCCGTCCTCTACCCCATGCTTTTTGACATCTATATGAAGCCACTGGGAGAGATCATCAGGGGGTTTGGGCTGGGTGTCCATCAATATGCTGATGATACCCAGCTCTACCTCTCTTTCAAATCAGAACCAGTGAAGGCAGTGAAGGTCCTGTGTGAGTGCCTGGAGGCGGTTGGAGGATGGATGGTGGCTAATGAATTGAGGTTGAATCCTGACAAGACAGAAGTACTGTTTCTGGGGGACAGGGGGTGGGCTGGTGTGGAGGACTCCCTGGTCCTGAATGGGGTAACTGTGCCCCTGAAGGACCAGGTGCACAGCCTGGGAGTCATTTTGGACTCACAGCTGTCCATGGAGGCGCAGGTCAATTCTGTATCCAGGGCAGCTGTCTACCAACTCCACCTGGTACGCAGGCTGAGACCCTACCTGCCCGCGGACTGTCTCGCCAGAGTGGTGCATGCTCTGGTTATCTCCCGCTTGGACTACTGCAATGCGCTCTACGTGGGGCTACCTTTGAAGGTGACCCAGAAACTACAACTAATCCAGAATGCGGCAGCTAGACTGGTGACTGGGGGCGGCCGCCGAGACCACATAACACCGGTCTTGAAAGATCTACATTGGCTCCCAGTACGTTTCCGAGCACAATTCAAAGTGATGGTGTTGACCTTTAAAGCCCTAAACGGCCTTGGCCCAGTATACCTGAAGGAGAGTCTCCACCCCCATCATTCTGCCCGGACGCTGAGATCCAGCGCCGAGGGCCTTCTGGCGGTTCCCTCATTACGAGAAGCAAAGTTACAGGGAACCAGGCAGAGGGCCTTCTCGGTAGTGGCGCCCGCCCTGTGGAACGCCCTCCCATCAGATGTCAAAGCGATAAACAACCACCTGACATTCAGAAGACATCTTAAGGCAGCCCTGTTCAGGGAAGTTTTTAATGTATGATTTTAGTGTATTTTTGGTTTCTGTGGAAGCCGCCCAGAGTGGCTGGGGAAACCCAGCCAGATGGTTGGGGTACAAATAATAAATTATTATTATTATTATTATATTTGGAAACCAAGGACCCAGAATCTGGAGGAAGAATGGGGAGGCACACAATGCCAGATGCCTGAAGTCCAGTGTGAAGTTTCCACAGTCTGTGTTGATTTGGGGAGTCATGTCATCAGCCGGTGTTGGTCCACCCTGCAGACCAAGACCCTCCCCCCCACAATACATCATACATACATCACAGAAGAGGCAGTCTACAGCAGAAAACTTGTCTACCAGGTTACCTAAGAATGATCATTGATTGCATTACTTGGGCAGTCTGGCGATTCTTTTGTGATGGTAAATACTCAGTTCCTGAATCCAGGTCACATGCTCACCCTATTCATGCACTGATACCCCTTAAGAAAAGATTCGTGGGACAGAGACAATGGGGCATAGCTATCAACTTACAGATTTGAAAATAAAGGACCAGCAGCCTTGAAAATAAGGGACCAGCAGCCAAAATAAGGGATTTTCTGGGCACACATATGTTCAACTTCTGAGCCCCTCCAAGCCAAAGGCAGAAAGTCCAGCCAGCAGCCAAACGAAGCCTCAAGCGGTGGTTCCCACAGCGCAAAAACCCGGCAAAGAGGATGCAGCAAGGAAAACCACCGTCACCTCTCTGCTGGGAAGTGCTGAGCAAAGGCAAATCTCCAGACAACGCGGCTGATTTGATTGGCACAAGGCATGCAAGCACTACCCCCCTCAGTCGTTCTTAGACTCCTTATTAGGTGAGCAATGCAGCCAAGCAACACAGTTGGAGCCTCCCTCCTCCCTGGCCGGCAGGGAGGGAGGGAGAGGAGCTGCTTCCTTTGAAACCCGGGAAATTTAAGGGACATAAGGGACAGCAGTGGGACACGGCACTGGGATAAGGGAGTTTCCTGCCAAATAAGGGCCGTTTGACAGCTATGAAATGGAGAGGTTTTCTCATTTTTTCTTTGTCCTTGCAGAGAAACATTTGAAGTCAATTTGGGAGAGACAAAATGGTTTCAGGACTTTTTTCCTGTACTGTTTCAGATATGTGGTTTATATGCTTATGTACATGTTTGCCTGGTACATTTATGAACATTTATTTTATATCTTAGACCTTATAATTCTCCTAACACCCCTTACTAGCTCTCCTTCACACACCCCTAAAGTGTTTTTGCCTGAATATCTCTTTAAACTCCGACAAAGCTGCTTGCTTGCCTGGAGGGAGGGTAGAGATCCAGGTGTCAGAGTGTTCGTGCAAAAGGAAAAATTGGCATTCATTTCTGTCCACTTTTACCTCTGTTTCCACCCATGTGGCCCCTGGAAAGTTGCCACAAGGGCATTTATTTATTTAATATTATAAAAATCATACACCACTAGATTGTAAAAAAAAAAAAACAAGCAAACCCTCAAAGCAGTTTTAAAAAAGAATAAAATAATAAAATTATTACTAAAAACAATTAAAATGATCCAATTTTTCTAAAAACAAAACAAAAACCCTAGCCAAAAAACCCACCATCTTGCATGTAGATATGCTTATCTAAACACAAATGTTTTTATCAGGTGCCAAAAAATAGTACAGTGAAGGTGCCTGCCTGATACCAATAGGAAGTTCCAAAGTGTTGGTGCTACCACACAAAAATATTGATTTATTGCAGATACAGAATGGGTATTGTGTGACACTGGTAACAGCGCCAGTACTATAATATGCCCATGCTACCTTGCACCCAATCTCATCTGATTTCGGAAGCTAAGCAGGGTCAGGCCTGGTTAGTACTTGGATGGGAGACCTCCTGGGAATACTGGGTACTGTAGGGTTTTATTATGTTTTAACTAATCCAGAATGCAGCAGCTAGACTGGGGACTGGGAGTGGCCATCGGGACCATATAACACTGGTCCTGAAAGACCTACACTGGCTCTCAGTACGTTTCCAAGCACAATTCAAAGTATTGGTGCTGACCTTTAAAGTCCTCAATGGCCTCAGCCCAGTATACCTGAAGGAGCGTCTCCACCCCCATCGTTCAGGTGCTGCAGAAAGAATGTCAGTCAAGGGAGCCATGGACTCGCAAAGGTTGAAAACCTCTGCATTAATCCAATATTGAATTAACCAATATAGCCCTGCAACTTAAAAAAGGTTCTCCACCTAGCCCTACAATCTGGAACCTATTGAGGCTGGCATCAAACATGATAAGTTGGAAGAAGAAGAAGAAGAAGAAGAAGAAGAAGAAGAAGAAGAAGAAGAAGAAGAAGAAGAGGAGTTTGGATTTGATATCCCGCTTTATCACTACCCGAAGGAGTCTCAAAGCGGCTAAAATTCTCCTTTCCCTTCCTCCCCCACAACAAACACTCTGTGAGGTGAGTGGGGCTGAGAGACTTCAGAGAAGTGTGACTGGCCCAAGGTCACCCAGCAGCTGCATGTGGAGGAGCGGAGACGCGAACCCAGTTCACCAGATTACGAGTCTATCGCTCTTAACCACTACACCAAGCTGGCTCTCTATGGCCTTTCCTACACTTCATGGCTTTCATTCTTTCTAATAGCTAGCCCTAAAACATGAATGGGTGTCAGAGTCACGGCTGAGTCAGACTCTGGAGATGAGGGATTGCAGTCATAGCCAGAGCAAGAATGGATTTGTTTGTCCCCACGTCCTCCAGAGTTTCCAGCCGCAGATGGAGAAGTAGACTCAGAAGGCTTTCAGTGGGCTGGGGGCAGTGGCATAGCGTGGGGGGTGCAGGGGGGGCCGGCCGCACCGGGCACAACATCTGGGGGGGCGCGCTCGCCGCCTCCGGAGTCGCCAAAGAGCCTCGGGCGCAGGCTGTAGCAGAGCCCCATGTCTCGCGGAACCGACGAGCTGTGCATGCGTCCGGGCTGAAGGCGTCTGGCAGGCAGTGGCTCTCAGCGCTCGCCGCAGTCCCCGCGCGTCAGGGCTGCGGAGGGCGTGCCAGGCAGCCCCTCCTCACAGCCCCGCCGCCGCCGCTGCTGCTGCAGCTGCTGGGCCATGTTGCATTTTCCTCGCCTCTCTGCCCTCCTCCTCCTCAGGGCAAGTGGCGTCGTTTGGGCGGCAGCGCCAGCAGCAACTCGCCTCAGATCACCTGACACAGACCCACCGCCGCCACCGTGGCTACCTTACCGTAAATACCCCAGCCCAGGCAGCAGCAAGAAGAAGCTGGCAGCGGTGGCAGGTTAGGGGTTAGGGGCGCAAATTACTTGCCTTGCCCCGGGTTAGGGGGCGCAAATTACTTCCCTTGCCCTGGGTTAGGGGGTGCAAATTACTTGCCTTGCCCCGGGTTAGGGGGCGCAAATTACTTGCCTTGCCCCGGGTGCTGACAACCCACGCTACGCCGCTGGCTGGGGGAGGAAACAGGCAGTCCTGAGGGGGTTGCTATGCAACCAGAAGGGAGGCCTCTTCGTTTGATGGTGGAGAATAAGTCCATCCACCCTCCCCTGCTCCAGGAGAGCTGAAAGGGTTAAAATGCAAGGGAAGTACAAGGGAGGAAGGATGGGACATTGGCGAGCTGCACTCCATGCTGTGGAAGGGGCAGAGGTTCAGAGTGAGCAATTCGTGACCAAGGGCAGATGGCTCAGTGCCACTCTCTCTGTGTTAAGTGTAAATCATGGGAAGGCAAACTAAGGCCCGGGGGCCAGATCCATCCCAATCGCCTTCAAAATTGGGCCTGCGGACGGTCCGGGAATCAGCATGTTTTTACATGAGTAGAATGTGTGCTTTTATTTCAAATGCATCTCTGGGTTCTTTGTGGGGCATAGGAATTGGTTCATTATTTTTTTTCTTCAAAATGTAGTCCAGCCCCCCACAACGTCTGAGGGACAGTGGACCGGCCCGCTGCTGAAAAAGTTTGCTGACCCCTGTTGTAAATAAACATACCATAAATCTGCCAGAGGCTCCTTAATTCTTGTCGGAGCTTTCTTGTGTATGCCTGAGATCCTGACAAATTGCTTATTTACCCGGGGGGGGGGGGATTTCCACCCTGTCCCTTCCATACCCATCTCCTAATACCTCAAGTTTCCATGCTCCGCCTGTAAAGGTTTTTTTTTAAAGAAATCAGGCATGGTGCTGACATGCACAAAAGTTGATTGCCCTCTCTGAGAATGTTGGGACTGCATATGTGCACTCTTTTGGGCTGGGTGGGTTTGCTCCTCTCTGCCCAGATGATGCCTGGTTCTAGGTGACAAGACTGAACCCTCCTGTTCAGGCTTCTATTCAGCCAGTGCCCCCTCCCAGTTGCTCCAAGCTCTCCTGAGCCTCCACTGAGGTTCTCCTCTCTGGGGGCAACAGGAGTCGGGGAGGGAAGGGTTGGCATCCCTGCTCCCTCTTTCCAAGCAACTGAAGTCAGGAAAAGAAGAAGAAGAGGAGGAGGAGAATGAGTTTGGATTTGATATCCCGTTTTATCACTACCCTAAGGAGTCTCAAGGGGACGCGAGTGGCGCTGTGGGTTAAACCACAGAGCCTAGCACTTGCTGATCAGAGAGGTCGGCGGTTCGAATCCCCACGACAGGGTGAGCTCCCGTTGTTCTGTCCCAGCTCCTGCCAACCTAGCAGTTCGAAAGCCCGTCAAAGTACAAGTAGATAAATAGGTACCTCTCTGTCAGGAAGGTAAATGGTGTTTCCGTGCGCTGCTCTGGTTCGCCAGAAGCAGCTTAGTCATGCTAACCCCATGACCTGGAAGCTGTACGCTGGCTCCCTCGGCCAATAAAGCGAGATGAGCACCGCAACCCCAGAGTCGGTCACGACTGGACCTAATGGTCAGGGGTCCCCTTACCTTTACCTAAGGAGTCTCAAAGTGGTTCAAAAGGGCATTGTCTTCTCCTCCAACTAAGATTATCAGCAGTCAGCCCCCCCTTGTTTCTTTCTCTCCCTCCTCTTGCATCACAGCCCACCAACCCAATCCCAGTCCTGACCACACTGTAGATTTAAATACCAGTAGCTCTGAAGGTGAGGAATTGATGTTCAGATACCTGATATTTTCATTAATTTGGTTCACAATGGAAAGGGAATAGGAGCCATGGAATGAATTAGACATGCAAAAGCAATTAAAAAGTACAAGGATTTATTGAAGCACTCAGTTGTATACATACCCCCAAGTAAGAGAGACAGGGAATCTTTGCATTAGAAAGTTACATATTTTTACAGTGAGGTATTTCTCCGAAATGATGGATTTGCCTGGGAGGGTCCTTTTTTAAAAAAAAAGTCATGGTACTTGGGATATCACACTGGGTAATCCAGTTCATCCCATGTTTAGTAAGATGGTATACAACACAAGTGCCTACACTACATCACCACTTGTTCAAATCTGAATTGGCTTGTCATTGTGACATCACCATACTGTGATCCCTGAGTGGTTGGGACTGGTGGCATGATCCCTTATTGGTTGGAATCACCTCCCAGAAAGAAGTAGCACCAATTCCCCAAGAGAGGAAAGGGCATTGAAGCAGGTGCAAAGAAATAGGGTTTGGAGTTTAAGGCAAAAATAAGTTAACCTGCTCCTGGCAGATGTTGTTGACATTCACTTCACATCAGTATCCCACCTGGATTGACGGAAGTGACATTTAACAGCATCTTGAGAGTCACAAAGTTCCCCATAACTGGCTTAAGGAAAATTCAACCAAAAATAAAATAAAATAAAGTTTACATGACATGCACTTTATAAGAGCAGAGCCTTTACAGATGAGCATTTTACATGTCCCATTTATTGTGTGTTTCGTAGACTGCATTGGGGACTAACATGGTTTGCAGGCCTGGCAGCAGGAGACTTTTCCATTATGAACATTGCTACACAGATATCCCCCTGGGAAAACCACTTCACAGCTTTGTGGCTGTATTCCTACTCGCGTCCCAAGACTTGATGACCCAGTCCATCCTCTGCAGGATCCAGTACGAGAGGGACACATCCAATTGTTTGGGGAGCAGCAAGACTTCGTAGCGGGAAGCATGTTGCAGCTGGCTTCCTTCTATAACAAGGGAAGTGCAGGGCAAGTCAGTCTCTCAACTCACCACATCAGTCAGAATTCTGGTTGGATTCTGGATTATTTGCCATTAACCTTGTGCAGGAGTTACTATGCATCCAGGTTCATTTAAATAAATAAATAAAAAAGTACCACACATAAAATCATAGAACTGTAGAGTTGGAATATTCATGCCTAAACAGAAGCTTAGGAAAGTGCGTTATGCTGAGTTATATCATTGGTCCATTTAGCTCTGCACTATCAGTTTAGACTACAGTGGTACCTCTGGTTGCGAACGTGATCCGTTCCAGAGGCCCATTCGCAACCTGAACAGAATGCAACCTGTGTCCGTGCATCTGCAAATGCGCGGGTCGCAACTCGCCATTTCTGCACATGACGTCATTTTGCACGTCTGCGCATGCACGAGTGGCAAAACCCAGAAGTAACCCATTCTGTTACTTCCGGGTCGCCGCAGGACACAACCTGAAAACACGCAACCTGAAGCAAACGTAACATGAGGTATGACTGTACAGGGTTTCAGGCATGGGACATTCACAGCCCTACCTGGAGATTGAGTTACAGATAGGTAGCCGTGTTGGTCTGCCATAGTCAAAACAAAATATTTTTTTTTCTCTTTCCAGTAGCACCTTAAAGACCAACTAAATTAGTTCTTGGTATGAGCTTTCGTGTGCATGCACACTTCTTCAGATACACAGATACTATGTATCTGAAGAAGTGTGCATGCACACGAAAGCTCATACCAAGAACTAATTTAGTTGGTCTTTAAGGTGCTACTGGAAAGATTTTTTTTTTTTATTTTGTTTTGACTATCTGGAGATGTTGTTGAAGTTTGACCTCTAGCACTGAGCTATCAGCTGTCTACCTCACCATGAGCCAGCTTCTGAAATGCAAGGTGCACTTTCACAAGTGCCTTCCCCACAACAGAACTCAGGCACGTCTGAAAGTATCCACAAGGATCCACTCCGGAGCTGTACACTGCAGAGCTGTGCAATTAACTGATGATAGTATTTCCTGATCACCTGATTGTTATTGACTTGGGGTGGGGAGTAAATAGCCAGGGATGATCTCAGGAATGAGCCGATTTGCAGTCTAAGCTGGTCGTGATGGCTATGCCCTGTCTCCACAGTTGGAGGCAGTCATGCCTCAGAAGACCAGTTGCTGGAAAGCACAGGAATGGAGAGGACTCTTGTGCTTGATCCTGCTTCTGGGTTTCCCATTGGGGCATCTGGGCAGCCACTGTGAGAGCAGGATGCTGGAGTAAATGGGTCACTAGCCTAATCCAGCAGGCTCTTCTTAGAACTTTAGCAGGTTCTTCTGTCTACTAACTGGACATTTTTAACACCACCATGGTGGTGATGTGGTTCCCTGGCTGGCTAGTATTTATTTAAGACACATGTTTACCACCTCTGTTAGAACTAGATGGCATGGACTGGCTGGACGAAGAGGATGAGGAAGGCTCAGAGCCAAGGAATTGGTGGTGGGAGAACAAGGAGAGGTCAGAGGGAGAAGATTGGGAGGAGGTGTTGGATGCCAAAGGGTTTAGTGAGCAGAAAGAGTTTGTGACAGGGAGCAGTTCATACTCCAAGACTGAAGCAAAAGAGGAGGTCTAAGGACTGCTGAAAAATCCTGGAAGTCTCTCTCTCCTGCTGCAACAAGCTTTCCTCCCCCCTGGTCTTCAAGAATTCACAGGGTAATGAGAAGAGCAGAACAGAGGTCAGAGGTGTTCAAGTGCAGTTTAAGACTGCTTGGGAAATATTCGGGAGTGGAGGCGCCTTAGAGAAGTATGTAAGGCAGGGACCTTCAGTCCTGGCAACTGCTCCATAGGTGCAAGACCTACTGGGAAGTGTTGTTGAGACCACTAGGCTGAGTTGTATGTTTGTTTCCCTGATTAAAGAGTTAACTTCACTGACAAGGAGACCTGCTTCCTTTATGGCTGACCTGTGTCAGATTCCAGCCGTGACACTAGGCCACAGTAGCCACAAATGATGGACATTGCAGATGGGGGTTAATCAAGTTGCAGTTGCTCAGTTGCTCTGTCTGCCTTCACACACACACACACACACACACACACACACACACACACACACTTCATCTCTGCCTTTTTGGTATAACTTACATAGTGGCAAGATATTCTGAAGGGTTCATTGGTGGTGCTGACTTGGGCTGGAGGGAGTGTGAGGGCACAGTGTCCCGGTTGGACCCGCACTCTGCTCTCAGGAGCAATGTCAACAAGCACTTCACTGTTGCTCCCATAAAATCCACCATCTCTGGAAACTCCTGGAGAAATGCAGCATGTCATCTTGTGGGACTTTCAGGATCCTACTGAACACAAGAGGGAAGGAGAGAGGGAGGGAGGGATGAAATGAAATAATCAAAGCCGTATTGTCTACTTTTGGAAACTCTCGGGGAGGGGGAATGAAAGTAGAGATTCGCAGAACCCATGTTGCAAAACAAGGACGAGGGACATCTGTGGCCCTCCAGATGTTGTTGGACTACAGGTCCCATCATCCCTGAACACTAGCTATGCTGGCTGAAGCTGCTGGGCAATGGAATCCAATGACATTATGAAACTACAACTCCCATCATCACTGACCACAGGCCACATTGACTGGGGTTAATGGCAATCCAAGAATATTATGGAATTACTCCTCCGTGCTCCTTAACCCTCCATGCATCACACCCTCCTTGAGCATTTCTTCCTGGCTAAGACATAGTCCTTGAACTCTGATGATGCCTCTTACTAGCCTGGATGGAGAACAGAGATGGGGTTATGAGACTGTGTAGAAACTAGCCTACTGCGCAGAAGGTAAGGTTTGCATTTGTTGCTTCAACAAATTTTGCCTGTGGTTCTACTAACCACCATGTGGCCCTCAGAATACTATCCAGGAATGAATGTGGCCCTCAAATTTCCCGACCCCTGTGATGGAGCAAGCTTTTTTGTCAACTCCCAATAAGAGCTTTGAGAAGAGAATGAGCAAAATAAAACTTACCCGGTGCTCTCAACTGTAGCTGCAGACAGACGTTATTAGAGGCACTGAATGATCTTCTGGGTTCTGGGTACTTTTATACAGGACTTTTCATGTGGAGTTTTAATTATAGGTCTTGGAACCATCCTTTGAAACTAAGCAGTGGAATTGGTTTCCAGGCTTTCTATGCATCCATTACTGGAAAGGGGTGTGATTCAGTGCTTGTGAAAATGTGGCCTATATTCTCAGTCAAATGTAGTAGAGCATGGCGGCTCACAGGGCACCTAACCTGAATTGCACAACTAACACTAAATTTATACCACTTGAGTCTGTTAATGTAGATCCATCAGATGTCCAGGAATGGTAGGCTGGGCATTTGTAGCATTGCTAACTCAGTCACTTCTTTACAAGTGGAGACTGTGCTACAGTTCTTAGCAACACTCTGAAACCAAGCCACAGTAAAAGCAATTAGCTTCCAGCAAGCTAGCCAAATGGTGCAGAATGCAATAAACTATTTCTATCATGGCCAGTCATTCATACATATAAGTAGGTCCTGGAGGACCAAAATAGAACTCCTAAGGTCTATGTAGGTCAGGGATGGAGGATGCTGTGGACCTTCAGGTGTGGCTGGACTCCACCTCCCTTGACCATGTTGTTTGGAGTTGATGGGAGTTGGAATAACACAACATCTGGAGGGCCACTGGTTTCCCACCCCTGACATAATGAGTTGCAGTTACAGATAGGTAGCCGTGTTGGTCTGCCATAGTCAAAACAAAATAAAAAAATTCCTTCCAGTAGCACCTTAAAGACCAACTAAGTTAGTTCTTGGTATGAGCTTTTGTGTGCATGCATGTGTATCTGAAGAGGTGTGCATGCACATGAAAGCTCATACCAAGAACTAACTTAGTTTTTTTTATTTTGTTTTGATAATGAGTTGCATTATGCTAAATCAGAATTGAGACCCTGATCTATCCACGGTAATCACACCCAGAGGTATCTCTACTCCAGGGGTGGGGGACACTTTAGATGTTGCTGGACTTCAACTCCCATCTGCCTCTGTAAGCATGGAGAGGATTTTACCCAAGGCTCACTCAAACTGGGAACTTATCCTGCAGGGGTAGCCATGTAATTTCCTCCATATATGGTTGGACATTCTGATCACCAACTGTTAATTAGTTCTGGTGGGAGTCGGAGTCCAACAGCATGGCCATTTGGGGAGAAGAATGACATCAGGAGCCATGAATGGATCTGATGACCTGAACCTTTCCATGATTAAGTCGTTTCCAGAGAACATCATAGTTATGCAAATTCCCCTCACCTTGTTGGTGGGTGAAAGTTGTGGTGCCACACAGCTCGCTGCTGGTGCCGGGCCATTTCGGACCCTCCCAATGGCCAACAGGAGATGTTCTCCTCTCCCTTTCTCTGTGGGGAAATTCAAATTTACCCACTTCTGATGACTGGTCTGTTAGCATTTCACTCCTCTGTTGCTGGATGTGTGATTGTTACATCACATGTCTGTGTTTACTTTCTAGGCTTGGAAAGCCTGAGAATGGAAGCTAGCCTTATCTCTTCCACTCTGTTGTGTTTTTGTACTTTTTACTTTCTGTTGTCTCTCGGAGCTGAAGTGAGAGACACCATGATCACTTGTCCTGTATATACTGCTTAATAAAAGCTTAGAATGAGCACACCGATCTCCGCTTTGTTTCTGCTAAACTCTGCTGAGTGTGCGTGCTCATAGGCATCTGCTATGTGTCACTGGAGCGTGCCAGGACTGATGATTTATGGGCGTCCCAGAGCTGTGCAACTTCAGGAACACGCCCAGACAAGTTTGTCTCATCTTGGGCACTGCGTGGACCCCCCCGGTGTATTCCGACATGGTCAATCATGGGTGGGGTTTAGGAGGCATAAGTGGTTACCGGAGGTTTCAGCTGGGACAAAAATGGCTCCCGGTCCTCCCTGCTGGCACTGAGCCTGCTGTCCTCTGTGGCCACAATTCATGGGCCCATAACCATTGTCAGGTGGTCCTACACACGAGTAGGAATCTAGCAGAGACACATGCCCGGCTGGCATGTTCTCTCCCTCCTGGTTGTTCATTCGGGAGATTCAAAATCTTTCTCCAGCTTGAACACCACAGTGGCTGATACCTTAGAGACATCAGCACACTTCAGGATCAGCACAGTATAGGCAGTCAGCGTACAGACTCAGTAGCACAGCATTTGGCTAAACTACGTTTATGTACACATACATACTTGGAGCATCGTAACTCAGCTCCTTCCTCTTCAGCATCAGACAGCAAAGAGAAAGAACAAAGGACAAATCACGGAAACACAGTAATACAAACATCCTGTCTGTGACTTCCCACAATGTGGAATGAAAGCATACACTGTCATGTGATAAAAACAATCCCATGACTGCAGCACGGGAAAAGAATCCTAACAGGGCAGAGCCAGGTGGAAAGTCTGTGCCACTTTCCACTTGGGTCTGCTCCTTCAGGATAAAAAGGGCCTTGCCTCCTAACCTGGCACTGTACCTGGCTTTTGGGCCACCTGCCCTCCCACCCTCATTTCTGTGCTTTATTTGTTTTTTCAGTTTAGTGTTTTGTTAATGACCTTGCTATGAAATTTTCCAGTCGCTGTATTTTGGGGCAAGGAAGGAATTTTATCTCCAGACAGAGTGGTTTGCCTCAAGATTTTTGCCTCCCTCTTAGCAATCGTCACAACTTTGGCAGTTAGGGCATTGGGTGGGATTAATAGTAATTAATTGGAAGGGTAGGTGTATGGCTTTCCATTCCCATCCCAGGAATTGGGATATCCTGTTACAAGGATCCTAGGGGATCTGGGTTGAGGGCCGTAACACTCCCCAAGGCTGTTCTGATGGGCTGTTGCTATTTGATGTAAGTCATAGGGCAATCCTTTCCCAGAACTGACCCCCTAGGAAGAAGTCAGCAAGCAGGTGGACTGAACAGAAAAATTACCCAGTGCCTGAGCCAAATCATTTACACCTGTAATCAGTAAAGTTGTGGCCTTTCTTTGATCCAATAATATAGCCCTGTGTATCTTTGTGCATGGTGGGAGGCAGCAGGTTGGGGGGTGCGTGTGGTTTCACTGCACCTGAGCGCACAATTGTTTTCCCTTTCACTCCTTGGAATGACTAGATCCCATAAAAGTATTAAAAGAAAGGACTCTTCAGAGTGTGCAATATCTACACCTTGTTATATGGGGCTGAGAATAGACCATGAGTAGCCAATAAAACAGAGGAGTTTTCCAGAAAAACTACTATTGCTAGTAATAATACAGAGAGGGAGAGAAAGAGAAAGGGAGAGAGATATGTGGTTTGTAGGTTATGGTTTATGAGAACCAGAGGAGGCAGGCATTTATTCTATGTGACACCCTAAAAGTATATATAAACGCTCAAAATTCAGAACTCTCCCAACAGATCACATCCTCTTCCACTCACTCCTCTGAATTTGTGCTTCTTGTGGAACCAGGTGAGTTTTGTGGAATGCATTTCCTTTTGCTTCTAAGCTACATGCAACCTCCAAACTCAGGGGAATTATGCCTCCAGTGTTTAATAGCTGGACAACAGCAGTAGGAGAGAGCTGTTTCCTCCATTCTCTAATTTGTGAGCATCTTGGAGACACTCGATTGGGGGAAGCAGGATGCTGGACTTAAAGTCTACTCATCCAACCTTCTCCTGTGAGATACTTTGTTCATGGATCGCTTGGGATTGTGCCCCAGGTCAATTCATCCAGTTCTCTTCTGTGAAGTGGTAAGGCATGGCTAGGTCTTCTGCTTTGGTAATATTTCCCCGTATACCTTACCTAGACTTCAACACATTCAAAAAAATGGAATGACAGACATGCACCCAACAGCCAAAGCTTCCCATCGTGGAACTTGTATTGTGTAAGAAAGCTGTAGCTGTTGGATTTGTGTATCTTGTATGACGGTTCAACTGACAGAAGATTAATGGTCAGGAATAGCAAAGGTTGGCAGGTAAGCCTACTTGCTTCGTGGGGGTGCTCTGATTTCCTACCCCTGCAGTGAATGCACAAGTTAAGGGTGAGACAAGCATGTTAGGATTATTTCAGGGAGACACACATCAATGCATTGAACAGATTTGTTCATGGATGGCTTGCGAGTGTGTCCAAGGTCCATGTATCCAATCATCTCCTCTGAAGTACTTTGACTGTTAACCTTCATGTGTGTTTCAGATCCCTCTCACTCACTCAAGATGGCCTGTTGTGGAACTTCGTGTGGTGGCGGGTGTGGTGGCGGATATGGCGGCGGATCTGGCGGATACGGTGGGGGCGGAGCTGGAGCCGGCAGTGGCGGAGTGTTGGTTGACACTGGCAACACCTCAATGGTGCACGTCCAACCCGGCGGTTGCTCCCTGACGGTTCCAGGACCCCGCCTCGTCTACCACTGCGACCCCCGAGTGTCTTGCCGCTGTGTGTGCGCTTCTGAATGCTGCCCACCCTCCTGCTGTGGCTCTGGGTCTTTTGGGGGTGGACATGGGGGCTCTGGCCCAGGCATGAGAGTTGACATGTGCTACCCAGGCTATGATGTGATCATGCCAGCAGGATTCCTGGTCAGCACTGCCCACTGTGGTAATGTCAACACTTCATGCTGTGAACCATGCTGTGGGCCATGCTAAACCTCAGCATGGAATCATGGAGCAACCAGGATGTGAAATGCAAGGCATGGACACACGACAATGATCATAGGCACAACCTCCAGAGGGGATGATTGCATACTGATCCTATTGAAACCAGTAGGTACAGAGTGCAATGAACATTTCTGGATTTCTTTCTCCTTTCAGAATATCTCACCATACATTGGACATCATCCTTTCTTTCCTCTCTGCTTAACCTACTGATCCACATATCTGCTCCAGTTTCTTTTTTATTGATGTGTCCTTTTAAACACACATGCACACACTCATTGCAATAGCTTTCTTTAATTGTGTCATAGAAACCATTTAAGCTGCACTTCTATTTACTGCATAACTTGTAGGGTTTCAGGAAGGGTTCCTTCCCATCTCCTACCTGGGGACGCTGAGGAATGACCTTGGGTTCTTGTGCATGCAAAGCAGATGTTCTACCATACTCTGTCCATTCAACATGCTAGATTTGACGTTGCTTGTTCTTTTGTCTCCAGGGACACGGTTGCTAGGGGATTCTAATAGAAAGCAAAAGAATTCGATAAAGGGTTTAAAGGTTTGTCCTGGTTTTAAAAGCAGCTAAATGATATTCAAAGAGTTGGGGAGAAGGATGTGTCAGTCAGAGACTGTTCTGTGGGATACTCCAAAAGGCATCTCCATGCGATGATGGAGCCACTGTCAGGGGGAGACACTCACAATGCTTACTTGCTTATTACATGGATGTATTGCTTATTCTATTCTGAAATTTGTAAATGCTCTCTTAGTTTCTTTTGTGTATTAAACTTTCACACAGCATAAAAACTTCAGTCTCGGAGCATCATTTATCCCAAGAATGGGGGAACTGTTCCTACATGTGGGCCACATTGCCTTGTGAGCAACTATTTCTGGTTCATTCATTTATTCAGTCATTCAATTCAATTCATTCATTCAGAGTATTTGTATCTCACTCTTCAGCCAAAAAGGCTCCCAGAGTGGCTTACACACCATCAAAACAAGATAGTCTCTACCTGCAGGCTTACAATCTAAATAAAAAGCAATGACACACAAGGGACAAGGAGCAATAGAAATATCAAAGCCAAAACAGTTTTGATTTCTAAACAGTTATTCCCATATTGACCAGCTGACACAATTAAGGGGCAGAAGATACCCAGTGGAGCTGGGCCTCTAGCAAAGCTGATGAAAGGAGCCCTGAGTAATGTGAATTTTTCCTTTCTGCAGCAGACTAGTTTCTACACATACTCTCGCACCCTTCTCTATCCTCCATTCAGGCAAGCAAGAAGCATTATCAGGGTTCAAGGACACATTGCATCCATGCCCCATGTCTAACAGGCAGCAGTGGCAAGGTTTGGGCTGGCACGGTGGATTTCATTCCCCCCTCCACACCCATCCCCTTGATCTTGCCTGGTGTAGGCACATGTGTGGGCGCACACCCCGTGCGCCAACAAAGGACGCAACACTTCTGAGAACATAGCTATTGTGGATTATAGCCATTGATAGTCTTCTACTCCATGAATTGAATTAGATAATCCTCTTTTAAAGCCATCCAAGATAGTGGCCATTGCTACTTCTTGTGGAAGAGAATTTCATGTACAGTGTGAAGAAGAGGAACCAGAGGGGTAAGTGAACCAAAGAAACATATACAGTGGTACCTTGGGTTACAGATGCTTCAGGTTACAGACTCCGCTAACCCAGAAATAGTACCTTGGGTTAAGAACTTTGCTTCAGGATGAGAACAGAAATCGTGCTCCGGCAGTGTGGCGGCAGCAGGAGGCCCCATTAGCTAAAGTGGTGCTTCAGGTTAAGAACAGTTTCAGGTTAAGAACGGACCTCTGGAACGAATTAAGTACTTAACCCGAGGTACCACTGTACCTGTGGTGCCCTGTAAAATTGATTACTTGTGCAAATGTTTTTAGACTCAGAGACACAAAACTACACTGGCAGAGTGTCTAACTAACGCAGACATGGCCTTTGCAGTGGAAAAGTGGAAGAAAATGCATGGTCCTCATTACTCAATCAGCCCTGCAATACAGGGGGTTGAATTGAGACCAAAAGTCACAGCTCCCCACTGACAAATGGCTGGTCCTGATGCAGATGTGGGCAGAGCAATGGACACGACTCATCTATGTACAGTAGGCTACAGTCCAACATTCCCAGAGTCAGATGTTTTCAAGGAGCTGTCGAGCGAGCCAGGTCAACCACAGGGCAGGCACATACACAGGAGGCATGGAATGCAACCAGCTTTTTATTAGCAGAAAATAGCAACACAGTATAGTCTTCTGGAAGATAATCCCCATTTTAGAAGCTTGTAATGGAAAGATGGATTGAAGACAAATATCTTTATACATATCACAGTCAAGTATAAAGTGGATAAGATATCCAATGGTCTGAGATAGGGGTAGCCAACTTGGCATCCTTGCAGACCTACCTTGAGTTACTAGATAGAGATTGAATTTAGGACCTTCTGCATGCAAAGCAGGTGCTCTTTAGGGATACATTGAGATATCACCGGACAGATCAGCCAATATAACCACAACTGGGTAGATATGTCTTGAATTGTTGCCAGGCTGATGCAATTAAATGATGGTGGGCAGCAGGCCATATTCTGGGAGGGAGAAGGGTATCTGGAGAGACAGGGAAAACAGAACAGTAAAAGTAAATGTATCAAAAGTACAAGGGGTAATAATGTAACTTTGAAGTAAAATTTCAAAAAAAAAAAAAAAAAAAAGAGATAAGAAGATACCTGCTGGATCCGGCCAATGGCCCATCAAGTCTAGCATCATGTTTTCACAGTGGCCAGCCAGCAGGGGGTTAGGATCGTCCTACTCTTGTGTAGGACCCTGGCAGAGACAAATGCCTGACTGGCATGTTCTCTCCCTCCTGGTCGATCGTTCAGGAGCTTCAAAAGCTTTCTTCTGCCTGAACATCACAGCGACTGATGTCAACAGACATCAGCACACTCTGGAATCTGCAGAGTATTTGCAGTTTGTGTATCAGACCTCAGCAACTCAGCATTTTGGCTAATCTACTTTATTTACATATAATACACTCGGAGCATTCTGACTTAACTCATTCCCCTTTCTCATCAGACAGCTAAGAGAAAGAACAAAGGACAATAATCCCATTTCACGGAACACAGTAACACAAACATCCTGTCTCCGTTACTTCCCACTCTGTGGAATGAAAACATACACCGTCGTGTGATAGATAACAATCCCATGACTGCAGACACGGGGAATGAATCTCCAACACAGGGTTGGCCTAAGACATTTTGGCACCTAAGGCCGACTGCCATATGGCCTCCTCCCCACTAGGGAAGGAGGGGTGAGTGAAGATCTACATTAGGAACAAAGGTGGGAGGAGACTAGCAGTGCCTCCTACTCACCAACAGGCTGCTGTAGAGGCAACATGGTGGGATGGCTGCCAAGGAGATGGCCGATCCAGTCTCCAAGGAACATGCCTTGCCACAGCTGTCACTGCCACTACAGTGGCAACAGCAGGTGATTCAGTCCTTGGAGGCCAGATCTGCTACCCCTGTGGTGGTCGCCTCACATTGTCTCATGGATGCACCAGTCCTGCCAACCAGATGCCTTAACAGGAAGCCCAGAAGCAGAACCCAAGCTCAAAAGCATTCTCACCTCACGCTGTTTCCAGCAACTCACAGTCTGAAATGTGTGTGTGTGTGTGTGTGTGTGTGTGTGTAATTTTTATTAAATTTTCTGTTTTACAGTTTAAAATACTCATTTTACATCCTTAAGATAGCCAGGACTTCCCTTCTTCTCTTTCCACGGTTCATTGCACATACTGTAAATCCCTGCATATTTTACAAAAACTATACCATTCAGTATTCCATTATTGCATCCATCAAAACTTATTTACACTGCTGAATTCATCTTAATGATGCCCACATTTTCAAATGTACACAATTATTTTCCATATATTTAATAAATGTTTTCCAATCTTCTTTAAACGTATCTTCTTCTTCTCTTATTCTATATGTTAAGTCTGCAGCTTGTGAATATTCTGTCAACTAAAGTTGCCATTCTTCTTTGGTTGGGACCTCACTTGATTTCCATTTTTGGGCTAACAAAACACGGGCAGTAGTAGCAGCATACATAAATAACCTTTTTTGACACCTGATAATTTCAGTCTGAATTATCCCCAACAGAGGGAATCTGGGGTTTACTTTGGGGGGGGGGGAGTACTTTAAAACATTTTTTCCCCAATTCATTATGGATCATTTACCAATACCCTTTTGCCCTTTCACATGTCCACCACATTTGAAAGAATGTTCCCTCCACCTCCTTGCCTCTCCAGCACTTATCTGATTCAGTCTTATACATCTTAGCAAGCGTACTCGGAATTAAATACCCTCTGTGAATTATTTTCAGATAGTAGAGAACTTTCATTCCCTTGTCTAAGCTGTCTCTCACTTGACCCCTACCCCATCTTCCATCCTTGAGATTTTACTCGCATTACTGGTTTTGAAGACTCACAAAGCCTTCAGAGAAGTTCAAAGATAGGTGGAACAACTAGATGTAACATCCATCTCCGTAGACTAGACTACATACATTTGCCAATTCCATCTTCAATTGGTATTTGTGGTTTAAGTCAACTGGCAAACTAACATTTCCATGGACTTTGGCAAATTGGTGACTTCTCCCAAATGGGATGGCAGATGAGTGACCTCCAGACCTGGCCACCATCAGATACTTACAGTGAAAACTTATGTAGCTTTGCTCCTATTAGGTTCAGTGAAACTTACTCCCAGGAAAGTAAGTACAGAACTGCAGTCTTAATTTTTTTAAAAAAATAAAATCAAATGTTGTATTTTAACAAATACTGAATTGTATAATAATCAATGTCATGGGATAAGGTGGGGGACCCTGGGACTTTTCAGATGGTGATATCTATCAGCGTTGTTGGCAGGAGTTGATGGGAGGAATCCAACAACATCTGGAAGGCCAAAGGTTCCCCATACCTTTCATAGGAGAGACAAACACACATATATAACCTCAAACATTCAGTAAATAAATGTTTCATACATATGCATATAACAGGGATGCCCAACAGGTTGATCACAATCTACTGGTAGATTCCCAGGAGGTTCTTGTAGATCACGGTCGATTGCTGGGTCCCTTTCCTTAGCGTTGTTAAAATAGGATCTAGGAGAAGGGGAGGCAGAAAGAGATGGAGGTTTGCTTTTTTCACAGGCAGAGAGGGAAGTGAGCCCCTCCTCCCCTGGAATCCAAGTTGTTAATTCCCAGGGAGACGTAAGGCAGGAAAAGCAGACGCAACTTTCCGACACACTCTCGGGGGAGGAGGGGCAAGCTAGACAGTCTGTGCTGGAATCCCCTCGCTCTCGGAGATGGGGCAGACTGCGGGCTTGGCGTCAAGCCCACAAGAAGCGGATGAGCCAATGGCGTAATTCCTGTTTGCGAAGAGGACACCCTTCAGTGGGCTCAACTGGGCTATCGAGTGATGATGACTGAACTGTGTGCTCTGACCAAACTTCTGTATAAATGCCAATAAATATGAAAAACCATAAAACCATCAGCCTGCCATCTCTTGGTGTGAGAGGGAGAACGTAAATCCTGACACTAAATCTGCATTTCAGAATATGAGATGTGGCATATATCTACATCATCTACATCTACATCTACATCTACATCTACATCTACATCTACATCTACATCTACATCTACATCTACATCTACATCTACATCTACATCTACATCTATATAGCCTTTCCTCCCTCTCTTTCTCTGGAGCAAACTTCAGAATAACAGCCTGCCCTCCACATCCCACAAATTAGTGTTTGAGAGAGCCTTGAGTTTGGGTTATTCAAGTTCACTAGCTGAGAAGGAGTGATCCACCATTGATTCATGACCTCCTAAATCAATTGATCCATCATGATAGGTCATAGGTTATGTGCATATTCTCCCTAGACTTAATTGCTGTACACATTCCTTGTGAAATATTCCTGTCCCCAAATAATTAGGTTTGAACAGTATACCTTTCTTTTTATAAGTTTATGAGGACCTCTTGACTTCAGATGGCCTAATTAGAATAGGAATGTCCTTGTTTCTTCTTCTTCTGATGCTTGTGAAGGAACTTGCTGCTGTAAACATTTCCTCGTGATTTCCCTAAGGGTGGCAGTTTTTGTGAATACGTTCCAGCTTCAATGTTGCTCTCTCATCATTAGCTAGGTAGATCAGTAGACAGAGGGAAAGTGGTCAACGTACATCATGAACAACCACATTCATCAAACCTGTAGAAGATTATGCATACTGGCTGAAGAATCTACAAAATATTGGCATGCATGATCCCAAGGCTTGATGGAAATTATGCATAATGACCAGAGATTTTCTAAAATTCAGTCAATCTATGCACCTTTCCCACACTGCATATGGACCAGGAAATGTGTGAAATGCCCTTTTTGTGGGTGGATTTTGTGCACATTCTCCAAGATATATACATAACTCAACCCTTCATCAACAAACCTAATCATTTATAAAACAATGAAACACTTAAAACAAATAAAAGCAGCTAAAAAAATGAACTATACCACTGCAACAGAGTGGGCTATATCATTTCCTGCTTTAAAAACCTTAAAAATGCCTTAGTAAACAACAGTGTCTTATTCTGGCACCAAAGCGATAGCAAGGTGGGCACAAGTGGTTAGAGCATGAGGCTGATAACAGCAAGATTGCAGGTTCAATTTCCATATGGCGCTGTTGCATATCCCTGCATTGCAGAAGGCTGGACTAGATGATCCGAACTACAAATAAAAGATCAAAACAGTGAGTCTCTGTCTGAAGGCACACAGATCATGGACTAAAGGCATACAAGGTGACTGCCTTGCTGGACCTAAGCAGATCTAGGTCTGGTCAGGGGATGGATGGTAGACATCCTGGGAACCACATAAGAACTTGGGTTCCATGATGGAGAAAAGGTGGGATTTTTAAAAATGGGAAATAAATACACAGGGTTGTATACAATCAATTCTCCTTTGGAGTAGGCTCATTGAAATTAATAGATCAAAGTTGGTCATGCCTATTCAATTCAATGGGTCTACCCTGAGTAGGGCTAACACTGGATGTAACCCGGAGATTCTGCCAGGCTTTGTAATGTCTACTTTGACTGACAAGTGTCTTAAGCATTGAACTTCCTAAAAATGTGATGGAAAGACTGCTGGGTCAGACAAATGACCCATTTAGTCCAGCATCCTATTCTTGCAATGGCCAATCAAATTACTCCAGAAAGCCAACAGGTAGGTCATGAACGCACAAGCCCCCTCTCATGGTTAACCATAAAAACATCAGAATTGTTTTGGAATATCTTGAGTCAAGCTGAGTTTATGTGAGGAGTTGTGTGTCGAACGTGTTGTTGCTGAGGTGATTCACAGAAGAAATGAAGCCAGGTTAATTTCCTCATCACCTGGCTGACCATTCCCCATTAAAATTATAAAAAGAAAGAAATCCATGGATTGGAATAGAGATGCTTTATTATATGGATCTGACACTAGACCACAGGCAGTGAATAAGGAATCTGTTTGGAGAATTGACATACATAGCGGTGTGTCATGGTGTCAATAATTAGCAACTGATGTAAAAAGGTCACAGCTTTTCAAAGCTGGCCAGGTCTGTATAAAAGCACCGAGAGCTCAGGAGCCTTTTCATCAGCTTCAGTTGACTTCACACTCAAGACTTACCTTCAGCAAACCAGGTAACATGTTGAACTTTGCTTATTTGGCAAAGGTGTAGCTTTATTGGCCAGGTGTAACTTTGATGCTTTACCTTCAATGGCCAGGTGTTAGAGAGAAAAACAAGGGCTAGCTGCTGTTTTCATGCTTCCATTATTGGAAATGGGACAATGAATAGACAGACCTTCATCCATCCGAATTGACAGTAATTTGGTTCTTATTGAAGGAAGGGATAATCTCTATAATACTTTTGCACTGAGAGATTGTGTTTCTTTGCATGCAAAAAGGCCTGGAAGGCATTGATTTGTTCTATATGCAAGCAGATAGAATGGGGGTTGGACCATAGTTCAGTGGTCCATGGAGAAAGTCCCAGGTTCAATCCCTGGTGTCTCCAAGCAGGGATAGAGACTATAGGGGAGATATTGCACAAACCATCTTCATGTATTCATACATTGCAAGAATGGGGAACTCCATGGTCCTCCAGATTATTGCTGGATGGCAACTCCCATCATCACTGAGCAGTATACATACTCACTGGGGGGGATGGGAGTTGAAGTCCTACAGCATCTGTAGGGCTACAGGTTCCCTATATTTACTCCAGGGAACAGGCCCAGGCCCAGAGCAGAGGTGCTTCAGGACCACACTGGCTCCACAGGAAGGCCACCCCTACTACATACTGTCAGTGAACTTGCTCTTCGAGTCTGGGTCCATATGTAGCCAAAATTGACGGATCCAGACAGCAGAGAAAACCTCTGCCTTACTTGGAACTCTAAGTTTTGTTTTGTTTTTTAAACCAAACATATTGCAGGAGAAATAAAAACAGTCCAATGAAAATCAAGGGTGCTCAGTGGGCATGCAAAGCCCACTGACTTTTGGGGAGAAGAATGGAATAGGGTGGTAGGGGAGTGGAATTTCAGTGGAGTATCATTGAAAAGACCATGGGTGACTGGGAGCTTGAGAAGATCACTCCACACTACAAAAATTTGTATCAAGTCCTATGTCTTATTTTTCTAAAGCTGAATCTTCCTGCCGTACAGGGATCACTAATGCTAAGATGTATAATAATAATTACAATACTACCTGACTTATATATGTGGGTGGGTGGGTCTTCAAATTCACCCACTAAGGGAGTGATGCATGCAGATGTTGCTGGATTCTAACTTCTAGCAGCTCCAGCAGCCAGCATGGCCAGGAGCGAAGCATGATGGGAGTTATAGTATAGCAATATGTGGAAGACCACAGGTTCCCTTCTTATGATATAGTGTCTCAAGGAGGTCATGGATCAGAACAGATACCTAGGCAGCAACTGAGTGAGAGCTTTCAACTAGGAGTGAGATCCAGTGGGTATAGCTGTCCAGGCACAGTTCCAGTCAGATCTAGATGACTTTGTGTTGCTTCCAGGTCAGAAGAAGCCAATGATTGTGCAGAACTCTGTATTGCTAAGGAGCTCTCCAGCCTGTATTTTTGGTTGTTCACCACATGGGGCCAGCAACAAGAGATATTGGAGTTCCTGGTTTTAGTTAGGCAGCTCCTGGTAACAAGTGCTCTATTATTTATCCCTGTAGTAGATTATCCATTGACTGTCCATGTCTGAACTCTGTCATGCAGCTTAACATGTCAAAAGCCCAACAGATCTAAAATCAAGGATAGGGAATTTCTCCCTGAGACGGTGGGATCAGGAATCCTGGAGCACATGAACAATGCATATTTATTGGGTTGAAGTACTGACACTCCCCAAGAAAGTGCTCCTAGTGACACTGACAGAACTGGATTAGACTACATCTAATACCACATCTAAGCTTCTCGTCATGGATTCTCTGAGGCCCATCGGTCAAATCCTCTCTGGTTTGTTCACTGTCTGTCTCTTGTGTGTTTCAGATCCCTCTCTCTTACTCAAGATGGCCTGCTGTGGAACATCGTGTTGTGGCGGCGGATATGGTGGCGGACACGGAGGATATGGTGGTGGCGGAGCTGGCGCCGGCAGTGGCGGAGTCTTGGTTGACACTGGTGACACCGCAATCGTGAACGTCCAACCCGGCGGTTGCTCCCTGACAGTTCCAGGACCCCGTCTCATCTGTCACTGCAACCCCAGAGTGTCCTGCCACTCTGTGTGTGCTTCCGAATGCTGCCCGCCCTCCTGCTGTGGCTCTGGGTCTTATGGGGGTGGACATGGGGGTCATGGAGGCTATGGCCCAGGCATGAGAGTCGATATGTGCTACCCAGGCTATGATGTGATCATGCCAGCAGCATTCCTGTGCAGCACTGCCCACTGTGGTAATGTCAACACTTCATGCTGTGAATGTGGTCCATGTTAAGTCATTACGGAGACCATGCTATGTTACCACCAAAATAGGATTGTCTTCTCAGAGGGTTGAGCACCTTCCACTCTTGCTATCTTGGTGGGACTGTTGGGTCCTTGACCTCTGGGTCTACCTTCCCTGGATATGACTCTCTCAGTTTCCTCCTCATCACAATAGTTACCTCATACTTTTCCTTTTTTTCTATTGTTTACTGTTTATAGTTACTTTTTGCTACTGTTTACTCATATATTGTCATTGTAAGTGCCTTCCCCCTTCCACTCAGAAGGTGATTGATTGTACTAAAACATGAACAATGTTAGCTTTTTAAAACTCTGTAACCATTCTTTTTCACTCTCCAATTGTATCCATTTTCTATCTTTTGTCATTAAAAACTTCAATGCATCATGGCTATTTTGTCCTCTCATTCATTTATCAGTTGGTTTTCCTTCTTGATGAGGCATGGAGAAGAATGAATCTGTTTCTATTCTTGGGTAAAGTGAATATGAGTGAAGTGTGGAAATATAGGCTGTTAGACCTTAAGTTACTTCCAAATCTCCCCACTTTCTTTAGCATAGAAAGGGACCATATGCTTTGTAAGTTTAAAATGGTTTACTTACAAACTCTTCAAACATCAGATTCATGTGCTTTTCTATGCAGCAGCAGGTAAAGATGGACAGTTTAATTTAGGTTCTAAAAGTGGACAATGTTTCTAAATTAGTTGTATACAAACATAAAGATGGCTTGCTTAAGCTACACAGTCCAAACCTGGATCCCCCTTCCTGATAGTATTCACATGGTGGAAGACGGATTGAACAAAGATTTTGAAAGTGCAGAGATGAGACCTAGCTAAGCTTGGCAGGACAACTTACTCTATGGACTTAACCCAGTGATGGCCAACTTGGCTCTCGAGCTGTTTTGGGACTATAATTCCTACCATCCCTGACCACTTGTCCTGTTAGCTAGGGATGATGGGAGTTGTAGTCCAATAAGAGCTAGAGGGCCAAGTTTGGCCATCACTGACTTAACCCCTTCATGCATTAATTAACCATAATTTTTTATTATTTTCCTTTTACATTCTTTTACAGTACAATACATTAAATCACATATGTACTTTTAACTCTGCCGAGCTTGTGACATCCCTCCTTTCCTCTTCATGCATTAATTAGATTTAAACACATTGGCTTTATGAGGCTGCATTATCTTTGGCCTGATCCAGCAGGGCTCTTCTTATGTTCATTCCCATTAGCACTCCTCCTTAGGCTAAAAAAGCAGCAAATTTTAAGGGTATCCAAATGATAAGACAAAGAAACATCATTATTAGGGTAGAGAGGTGATGCACACATCTAGTCTAGGACATTGGGCTTGTTAGACCAATGTTCTGCACACATATTTATCTGAGCTTTGCACAAATGTCCTTTCAAAATTAACCACCTTATTTGTGGGGAGAAAAATTTCTCTGGTGTAAGGAGAAATTCTCCAACACTTTGTTGAGGGTGGTTCTCATCATTATCTCTGGCAATGCGGTGTTGGTGGTGGTGGTGATGATGATGATGCATTTATTATACCCCTCTATTTACTATCTATTTATCTAGGCAGCTTCCAACAAAAATACAGGGGGTGGGGGGGAACTGTGTTATCAGACTGGCTACCATTTTGAATTCTTCACAATTCCCTGGAAATAGGAGGAGAGGAGGAGGAAGTTCTGGTAGCCACCACCCAAGGAAAATGGTGGGGAAAATTCATAGAAAAATATGCAAGGTGGCCTTCTTATTTGCAAGGGGAGAAAGAAACGGCGGCGGGGGAATTATTTCCTCCTTCATTTCTGCTTCAATCTGTGTGCGTTCTCTCTCCCCCAAATTCATGAAAATTCCCAAACACTCTCCCTCTCTCTCTCTCTCTCTCTCTCTCTCTATCTCTCTCTCTCTCTCTGGAGCAGACTTAATTGCTGTGCACATTCCTTGTGAAATATTCTTCTCCCCAAATAATTAGGTTTGAATATTATACCTTTCTTTTTATAAGTTTATGAGGACCTCTTGACCTAATTTTAACAGAAATAGGATGTCCTTGTTTCTTTTTCTTCTGATGCTTGTGAAGGAACTTGCTGCTGTAAATATTTCCCTGTAATTTTCCTAAGGGTGGCAGTCTTTGTGAATACTTTCCAGCTTCAATGTTGTTCCTCATCATTAGTGAGGTCGATTAGTAGACAGAGGGAAAGTGGTTAACGTACATCACGAACAACCACATTCATCAAGCCAGTTGGGGGTTGTGCATATTGGATGAAGGACCTACAAAATATTGCCAAGCATGTTCCCAAGGCTTGATGGAAATTATGCATAATGGCCAGAGATTTCCAAAATTCAGTCAACCTATGCACCTTATGTGAAATGCCCTTTTTGTGGATGGATTTTGTGTACATTCTGCTAGATATATACATAACCCAAACCTTCATAAAAAAAACTTAATCATTTATAAAACAGCGAAACACCTAAAATAAGTAAAGGGAGTTAAAAAAAACACACAAAAAACTATACCACTGCAACAGAGTGGGCTGTATCATTTGCAGCTTTAAAATCCTTAAAATGCCATAGTAAACAAGGGCATCTTATCCTGGCACCAAAGTGATAGCAAGGTGGGCACAAGTGGTTATAACATTAGGCCGATAACAGCAAGATTGCAGGATCAGTTCCCTTATGGAACAGGTGCATATGGCTTCCTTTGAGGTGGTTGGACTAGATGATCTTCAGGGTTCCTTCCAACTCTAGAATTCCATGATTCTATTTCTCTACTTCTGTTGATGCAGCCTAGAATAGCATTCACTTCTTTTGTTGCTGCATCACACTGTGGATTCATGTGAAGTATGGTGTCTACTAAACCCCCTAGATCCTTTTCCCATGTATGCGCCCTGTGGAACGCCCTCCCACCATATGTCAAAGAGAAAAACAACTACCAGACTTTTAGAAGACACCTGAAAGCAGCCCTGTTTGATGAAGTATTGTATGTTGGTGTTTTGTTGGAAGCCACCCAGAGTGGCTGGGGAAGCCCAGCCAGATGGGTGGGGTATAAATATTACTACTACTACTACTACTACTACTACTGGCAAGCCAGGTGTCACCTATCTTACATTTGTGTAGCTGTTTCTTCCTGCCTAAGTGCAGAACCTGACATTTGTCTCTATGGAAATTCAGTTTTGGCCCAGTTCTCCAATCAGCTGAGGTCATCTTGAGTCCCAGTTTCTGAGATTTCTATGAACTTCTAATGCACTATACTGAAAACTCTCTATTGTAGTACCACATGGTTTGTGATTCGAAATCTCTGCTGGTGCTCTCTGCAAAGATTAGTAGCCCCAAACTTGGATTTAAGAAGCAGGGAATCACCCTTTTATTAGAACTAAAAGATTTATCCTTTTAACCAAATACGAAACAAAAACCAATAAAAGACCCAACTGGTCCAGCATCTTGTTCTCAAAGTGGCTAACCAGATACCTCTTTTGGAATCCTGCAAGCAGGAACTGAGTACAGCAGCAACTTTCCTGGCACATGATTCTCAGAAACCAGATATTCAGAGGCAAGAACATAACTAGAGTGTCTAGAAGCCAATGACAGGCTTATCCTCTATGAATTCAATCTATATTTTCCCTGATATTCACTTTACCCAAGAATGGACACAGATTCGTTCTCCTCCATGCCTCATCAAGAAAGAAACCAACTGATAAATGAATGAGAGGACAAAATATCCATGATACATTGAAGTTTTAATGACAAAAGACGGGAAATGGATACAATTGGAGAGTGAAAAAGAATGGTTACAGAGTTTTAAAAGCCTAACATTGTTCAAGTTTCAGTACAATCAATCACCTTCTGAGTGGAAGGGGGTAGGCACTTAAAATGACAATATATGAGTAAACAGTAGCAAAAAGGATAAAGTAACTATAAACAGTAAAGAGTAGCAAAAAGGAAAAAGATGAGTAATTATTGTGATGAGGGGAAAACTGTGAGAGTCATATCCAGGGAAGGTAGACACAGAGGTCAAGGACCCAACAATCTCACAAAGATGGCAAGAGTGGAAGGTGCTCAACACTCTGAGAAGACAATCCTATTTTGTCCAGTAACGTTGCATGGTCTCCGTAGTGAATTAACATGGACGATAGCATGGTTCACAGCATGAAGTGTTGACATTACCACAGTGGGCAGTGCTGAACAGGAATCCTGCTGGTATGATCACATCATAGCCTGGGTAGCACATATCGACTCTCATGCCTGGAACATAGGCCATGCTTGCTGGAGCTGATGGGAGTTTTATTTAGTTCAGGAATATCTGGAGGTCCAGTGGTTGCTTTGTACTACAAAGAGATTAATCAATCCAAATTTTAAACAGTTGTGGGTGGGGTAGGTTATCCACAATACATTTCACAATCCCTGTTATCTTGGAAATACCCCTCCTCTCATGCACAAATAATAGATGGAGTCTGCAAATCAAAACTAGAAAATAAAAATACTATAAATTGTTCCATTCAATGTCCAGTTTAGAGCATGGTACACCATGCTTCAGTTCTTGGGATCCTGAAACCCTCCAGCTCCCACCATCCCTAAGCATTGGCTGTGCTGGCCGGGGCTGATGGGATTTGGAGTCCACCAACTTCTCAGGGAGGGCAGAAATTCCCCATCCTTGATTTTAGATCTGTTGGGCTTTCGACATATTAAGCTGCATGACAAAGTTCAGACATGGACAGGCAATGGATAATCCACTGCAGGGATAAATAATAGAGGACATATTACCACGAGCTCCCTGTGTTGCTGGCCACATGCGGTGAACAACCAGAACTACAGGCTTGAGAGCTTTTTAGCAATACAGGAGGACTACAAAGTCATTTAGATCTGATTGTAACTGTGCCTGGACAGATATACCCATTGGATCTCACTCCTAGTTGAAAGCTCTCACTCAGTAACTGCCTAGGTCACTGTTCTGACCCATGACCTCCTTGAGACACTATATCATAAGAGGGGAACGTGTGATCTTCCACATATTGCTATAGTATAACTCCCATCATGCTTCACTCTTGGCCATGCTGGCTGCTGGAGCTGCTAGGATTTGGACTCCAGCAACATCTGCATGCATCACTCCCTTAGTGGGTGAATTTGAAGACCCACCCACCCACATATATAAGTCAAGTAGTTTTTTAATTATTAGTATACATCTTAGAATTAGTGATCCCTGTACGGCACGAACATTCGGCTTTAGAAACATAAGTCATGGGACCTAATACAAAATTTTGTAGTGTGGAGTGATCTTTTCAAGCTCCCAGTCACCCATGCTCTTTTCAATGATACTCCACTGAAATTCCACTCCCCTACCACCCTATTCCATTCTTCTCCCCAACAGTCAGTGGGCTTTGCATGCCCACTGAGTACACTTGATCTTCATTGGGCTGTTTTTATTTCCCCTGCAATATGTTTGGTTTAAAAAACAAAACAAAGCTTGGTGTTCCAAGTAAGGCAGATGTTTTCTCTTCTGTGTGGATTCATTAATTTTGGCTACATATGGACCCAGACTCAAAGAGCAAGTTCACTGACAGTATGAAGTAGGGGTGGTGTTCCTGTGGAGCCAGTGTGGTGTAGTGGTTAAGAGCAGTGGACTCCTAAAATGGGGAACCGGGTTCGCGTCTCTGCTCGTCCACATGCAGCTGCTGAGTGACCTTGGGCTAGTCACACTTCTCTGAAGTCTCTCAGCCCCACTCACCTCACAGAGATATGTTGTGGGGGAGGAAGGGAAAGGAGAATGTTAACCGCTTTGAGACTCCTTTGGGTAGTGATAAAGCGGGATATCAAATCCAAACTCTTCTTCTTCTCCCATGTCCTGAAGTGTCTCTGATCTGACCCTGTTCCCTGGAGCGAATACAGGGAACCTGTAGCCCTACAGATGCTGTTGTACTCCAACTCCAATCACCCCCAGCCAGTATGGCTATTGCTCAGGGATGATGGGAGTTGCCATCCAGCAATAATCTGAAAGACCATAGAGTTCCCCATTCTTGGACTGTATGAATACATGAAGATGGTTTGTGCAATATCTCCCCTGTAGTCACTATCCCTACTCGGAGACACCAGGGATTGAACCTGGCACCTTCTATAGGGACCACTGAGCTATGGTCCAACCCCCATTCTATCTGTCTGAATATAGAACAAATCAATGTCTTCCAGGCCTTTTAACATGCAAAGAAACACAATCTCTCAGTGCAAAAGTATTAAGGAGATTATCCCTTCCCTCAATAAGAACCAAATTACTGTCAAGTCGGATGGATGAAGGTCTGCCTATTCATTGTCACATTTCCAATAATGGAAGCCTGAAAACAGCAGCTAGCCCTTGTTTTTCTGTCTCCACTCCCTGGCCATTGAAGGTATAGCATCAAAGTTACACCTGGCCAATAAAGCTACACCTTTGCCAAATAAGCAAAGTGCAACACGTTACCTGGTTTGCTGAAGGTAAGTCTTGAGTGTGAAGTCAACTGAAGCTGATGAAAAGGCTCCTGAGCTCTCGGTGCTTTTATACAGACCTGGCCAGCTTTGAAAAGCTGTGACCTTTTTACATCAGTTGCTAATTATTGACACCATGACACACCGCTATGTATGTCAATTCTCCAAACAGATTCCTTATTCACTGCCTGTGGTCTAGTGTCAGATCCATATAATAAAGCATCTCTATTCCAATCCATAGATTCCTTTCTTTTTATAATTTTAATGGGGAATGGTCAGCCAGGTGATGAGGAAATTAACCTGGCTTCATTTATTCTGTGAATCACCTCAAATAACAATACATTGCACACAGAGATCATGATGAGCTCCTCTTTTTTCTTTTCTTTTAAAAAATTTTATTTTGGGATTTTTACATACATTATATCATCTCCTTCCAATTTTTAAGTTTCCCATACAATTTTTCCTTCTCCTCCTCCACCCCTTCCATGTCTCTACCTTCCATTTTTCTCTATCTTTCCAACCTAAAGCTATCGTTGCCTTTCCTGCTGATATCATATGAGCAATTCTGATGTTTTTATGAATTACAGTGAGAGGGGGCTTGTGCATTCATGACCTACCTGTTGGCTTTCTGGAGCAATTTGATTGGCCATTGTGAGTATAGGATTCTGGACTAAATGGGTCTTTTGTCTGATCCAGCAGTGTTTCTGTCACATTTTTAGGATGTTCAATGCTTAAGATACTTGTCTGTCAATGTCGACATTACAAAGCCTGGCAGAATCTGCGGGTTACATCCAGTGTTAGCCCTACTCAGGGTAGACCCATTGAAATGAATAGGCATGACCAACTTAGATCTATTAATTTCAATGAGCCTACTCTGAAGATGAATTGATTGTATACAACCCTGTGTGTTTATTTTCCCCATTAAAAAAAAAAAAAAATCCCACCTTTTCTCCAACATGGAAACCAAGTTCTTATGTGGTTCCTAGGAGATTTACCATCCAGTTCTTGACCAGAGCTAGGTCTGCTTAGGTCCAGCTAGGCAGTCACCTTGTATGCCTTTAGACCAGGATCTGTGTACCTTCAGTCAGAGACTCAGTGTTTTGATCTTCTATTGGTAGTTTAGGCACAGAATCAATGGAAGCACATGTACACTGGCAGCACACTTGCAGAAGAGCACAGGTATTCTCACCAGCATCTCCAGGTTGTCATTAGAAGGTTCTCCGGTGCCATTCCAAGAGAACAAATAAAGGGAGCTAAAAACAAACAAACTATACCACTGCAACATGGAGGGCTGTATCATTTGCTGTTTTAAAATCCTTAAAATGCCATAGTAAACAAGGGTGTCTTAATCTGGCACCAAAGTAATAACAACGTGGGCAGAAGTGGTTAGAGCATGAGGCTAATAACAGCTAGATTGCAGGTTCAATTCCTATATGGAGCAATTACATATTTCTGCATTGCAGGGGGTTGGACTAGATGATCCTCAGGGTTCCTTCCAACTCTATAATTCCATGATTCTATTATTCTACTTCTTCTTTTTAAAAAATGAAATTTTATTAAGTTTTCCATTTTAACAATCCAATATAAACATTCCAAATTATACAAATTATCCAATAATCAAACAGTCCAAATATTGTACCAGATTATAAATTTTTGGAGGACTTCCCATGCTCCGAGGTTGGGGGGTTCTAATCATCTCATATTTATGCTACTTTTCATAGTCATTTCACATAATTCCCATAAGTCATTCTGATGTTAATCCTTCATTGTTAACAGCCTCTGAGTTCGTCCAGCAAGCGAGTTAAATCAAAACAATATGTTTCTGTGTGGATTATTAATTATTATTTTTATTCAAAACAAAAAATTCCTTTCAGTAGCACCTTAAAGACCAACTAAGTTAGTTCTAGGTATGAGCTTTCGTGTGCATGCACACTTCTTCAGATACCAATCAATATTTTTATTGATTGTTAGAACCATATTATATCAGTAAATGCAATACTCTCCAATCTCACTTGCTTCATAAATAATCTGGTAGTCCACCCTACCAGAGGAGATTTTGCCAAGTAACATAGCAAAACACAATATCAGAGTGAAACAGAAAAGGCTCACCCCCCCTTCTGTTCAGATAGACAATCTCCACACAGATGATAATCCTTCTTCCACTCAAATCCTTTAGCACCTCAGTGGCTGAATTGATAAGCAGAGTCATTTCTCCCCCCTCGTTCAGAGCATGTCCATTACTTAAATCCAAATTTTTATCTTAAGAAATGGAAGTTTGTTGCTCATGGAGGCGACTTTGGAGAGTTGCCAAGAAACGCACGGTGCTTTCCATCCAGCGCCCCCTGCCCCCTCATTCCTTCCAGATTTGGTGGTAGGTGTTGGGTGAACTGCAGATGTGACTGCCACCCCCAACCCTGGGGGAGTTGGCGGGCTGCTTACCCCCATCTCAGCCTCTAAATAGCCATGTGAATGGCTGCGATGCAATTCCAGCCTCCTCCATGGCAAGCCAGTGTCTATTATTCTACTTCTGTTGATGCAGCCTAGAATAGCATTAGCTTCTATTGTTGCTGCATCACACTGTGGATTTGTGTTAAGCATGGTGTCTACTAAGCGCCCTAGATTCTTTTCACATGTACTACTGGGAAGCCGGTATTTGTGTAGCTGCTTCTTCTTGTCTAAGTGCAGAACCTGACATTTGTCTCTCTTGAAATTCATTTTGTTAGTTTCAGCCCAGTTCTCCAATCTGTTGAGGTCATCTAGAATCCCAATTCTGAGAATTCCATGAATAGTGCACTGTACTGAAAACTCTCTCTTGTAGTACCACATGGTTGACTTTCCCTGATGTTGACACCTGGAGAATGTTCCTCTAAATATCATGGTGCATGCTCCACTTCACCAATATTCTCTATTCTGACTAGCAACATGCATCCAATATATCAGGTAAAGGAGCATGTTCTTTTTGCATGGCATCTGAGAACAGGAGATGCTGGTGACAATAATGTGGGAATGTTCAGGGATGCAGGAGAGGATATATTCCTTGATTATATCATTTCCAACTTGTGTTAACAAGTTCTACAATTTAGCAGAGTAACATTCACCTTTTTAAACTTGAGCAGCAGATGTGTTTGCTCAGGCTTGCTAAAGCCTCTAAAATACGTTTCTTTAGTAATTCCCCATTTAGTCCCCCATAAAAAGATAGACATGACACAGTCTTCCATAAAAGTATAAAAAGTGTTTACTCACTCACATTCATTCACAAATGGATCCCAGAAGGCAGACTTAAGTTAGAAAAGTAATATACCTGGAAACTATCCCAAAATGAGACAGTCCCTTTGTCCTCTCTTGGCTGGAAGCCAAGAGAGGATCTTAGGCTAAGCAGATGTTGCTTCTTCAATGAATGTGGTCAGAGATAGAGATGGCTGACCAGTCCTGTTCTTTTGTTACCTGGGCAGGTGAGGTCACGCCTACCTCTAGTCAGATGCAGAGGAATTCTGTCCCAGCCTAGGAGAAACAGGAAGTCCTGACTGGCTGGTCCAGACATCCCCTTTTATGTCCACTCTAGGGATGTTGTACTTAGCTGCTCTTGTGTTTCACATCCCACAAATACATGTGCTCTTTTGCAAGTGTACTGCAAGAGTACATGTACTTCCATTGATTCTGTCCCCAAACTACAAATAGAAGTGCAAAACACTGAATCTCTGTCTGAAGGAACACAGATCATAGACTAAAGGCATACAAGGTGACTGCCTTGCTGGACCTAAGCAGATCTAGGTCTGGTCAGGGGATGGATGGTAGACCTCCTGGGAACCACATAAGAACTTGGGTTCCAAGATGGAGAAAAGGTGGGAATTTTTAAAAGGGGAAATAAACACACAGGGTTGTATACAATTAATTCATCTTCAGAGTAGACTCATTGAAATATTGAAATTAATAGTTCTAAACTGAGCATGCCTATTCATTTCAATGGGTCTACCCTGAGTAGGACTAACACTGGATGTAACCTGCACAATCTGCCAGGCTTTGTAATGTCTACTTTGACTGACAAGTGTCTTAAGCATTGAACTTCAAAAGCATGTGACAGAAACACTGCTGGGTTAGACAAAAAAACCCATTTAGTCCAGCATCCTATTCTCTCAATGGCCAATCAAATTGCTCCAGAAAGCCAGCAGGTAGGGCATGAACTCACAAGCCCCCTCTCACGGTTAACCATAAAAACATTGTTTTGGAATTTCTTGAGTCAAGCTGAGTTTATGTGAGGAGTTGTGTGTGGAAAGTGTTGTTGCTGGGGTGATTCACAGAATAAATGAAGCCAGGTTAATTTCCTCATCACCTGGCTGACCATTCCCCATTAAAATTATAAAAAAGAAAGAAATCTATGGATTGTAATAGAGATGCTTTATTATATGGATCAGACACTAGACCACAGGCAGTGAATAAGGAATCTGTTTGAAGAATTGACATACATAGCCATGTGTCATGGTGTCAATAATTAGCAACTGATGTAAAAAGGTCACAGCTTTTCAAAGCTGGCCAGGTCTGTATAAAAGAAGTGAGCTCAGAAGCCTTTTCATCAGCTTCAGTTGATTTCACACTCAAGACTTACCTTCAGCAAACCAGGTAACGTGTTGCATTTTGTCTATTTGGCAAAGGTGTAGCTTTATTGGCCAGGTGTAACTTTGATGCTTTACCTTCAATGGCCAGGTGTTAGAGAGAAAAACAAGGGCTAGCTGCTGTTTTCATGCTTCCATTATTGGAAATGGGACAATGAATAGACAGACCTTCATCCATCCGACTTGACAGTAATTTGGTTCTTATTGAAGGAAGGGATAATCTCTATAATACTTTTGCACTGAGAGATTGTGTTTCTTTGCATGCAAAAAGGCCTGGAAGGCATTGATTTGTTCTATATGCAAGCAGATAGAATGGGGGTTGGACCATAGTTCAGTGGTCCATGGAGAAAGTCCCAGGTTCAATCCCTGGTGTCTCCAAGCAGGGATAGAGACTATAGGGGAGATATTGCACAAACCATCTTCATGTATTCATGCATTCCAAGAATGGGGAACTCTATGGTCTTTCAGATTATTGCTGGTTGGCAACTCCCATCATCCCTGAGCAATGACCAAGCTGGCTGGGGATGATGGGAGTCCAACAGCATCCCAACTCTTAGCAGCTCCAGCACCCAGCATGGCCAAGAGTGAAGCATGATGGGAGTTATATTATAGCAATATGTGGAAGACCACACGTTCCCCTCTTATGATATAGTGTCTCAAGGAAGTCATGGGTCAGAACAGCGACCTAGGCAGCTACTGAGTGAGAGCTTTCAACTAGGTGTGAGATCCAGTGGGTATAGCTTTCCAGGCACAGTTCCAGTCAGATCTAGATGACTTTGTAGGCCTCCTGTATTGCTAAGGAGCTCTCCAGCCTGTAGTTCTGGTTGTTCGCCACATGGGGCCAGCAGCACAGGGAGCTCGTGGTAATATGTCCTCTATTACTTATCCCTGTAGTAGATTATCCATTGCCTGTCCATGTCTGAACTCTGTCATGCAGCTTAACATGTCAAAAGCCCAACAGATCTAAAATCAAGGATGGGGAATTTCTGCCCTCCCTGAGAAGTTGGTGGACTCCAAATCCCATCAGCCCCGGCCAGCACAGCCAATGCTTAGGGATGGTGGGAGCTGGAGGGTTTCAGGTTCCCCAGAACTGAAGCATGGTGTACCGCGCTCTAAATTGGGAATTGAATGGAACAATTTATAGTATTTTTATTTTCTAGTTTTGATTTGCAGACTCCATCTATTATTTGTGCATGAGAGGAGGAGTATTTCCAAGATAACAGGGATTGTGAAATGTATTGTGGATAACCTACCTCACCCCACAACTGTTTAACATTTGGATTGATTAATCTCTTTGTAATACAAAGCAATCACTGGACCTCCAGATATTCCTGAACTAAAACTCCCACCAGCTCCAGTAAACATGGCCTATGGCAAAGGAAGATGGGAGTTGCAGTTCAGCAGCATCTGGAAAGCCAAACGTTCCCACATCTGTACTACAGGCTCCATTCCAGCCACACAAAACCCAGAAGCTTCTTTATCTGAATACTCACAATATCTTCATGCACACAAGCATGACTATCTTGCTACCAGTCTTAACACCAGTCCTTCCCCTCCTCACAACATGATGCAAATGGGATCAGGAATCCTGGAGCACATGAACAATGCATTTTTATGGGGCCGAAATACTGACACTCTCTTAGGAAGGGCTCATAGTGACACTGATAGAGCTGGATTAAACCACATCTAACACCAAATCTAAGCTTCTCGTCACGGCTTGCCTGGGAGTATGTCTGAGGCCCAACCGTCCGATCCTCTTCTGTTTGTTCACTGTCCGTCTGTTGTGCGTTTCAGAACCCTCTCTCTAACTCAAGATGGCCTGCTGTGGAACATCGTGTTGTGGCGGATATGGCGGCGGATATGGCGGCGGATATGGTGGCGGACACGGCGGATATGGTGGGGGCGGAGCTGGTGCCGGCAGTGGTGGAGTCTTGGTTGACACTGGTGACACCTCAATCGTGAACGTCCAACCTGGCGGTTGCTCCCTGACAGTTCCAGGACCCCGTCTCATCTGTCACTGCAACCCCAGAGTGTCCTGCCACTGTGTGTGTGCTTCCGAATGCTGCCCACCCTCCTGCTGTGGCTCTGGGTCTTATGGGGGTGGACATGGGGGTCATGGAGGCTATGGCCCAGGCATGAGAGTCGATATGTGCTACCCAGGCTATGATGTGATCATGCCAGCAGCATTCCTGTGCAGCACTGCCCACTGTGGTAATGTCAACACTTCATGCTGTGAATGTGGTCCATGTTAAGTCATTACGGAGACCATGCAATGTTACCGGCCAAAATAGGATTGTCTTCTCAGAGGGTTGAGCACCTTCCATTCTTGCCATCTTGGTGGGATTGTTGGGTCCTCGACCTCTGGGTCTACCTTCCCTGGATATGACTCTCTCAGTTTCCTCCTCATCACAATAGTTACCTCATACTTTTCCTTTTTTCTATTGTTTACTATTTATAGTTACTTTTTGCTACTGTTTACTCATAAATTGTCATTGTAAGTGCCTTCCCCATTCCACTCAGAAGGTGATTGATTGCACTGAAACATGAACAATGTTAGCTTTTTAAAACTCTGTAACCATTCTTTTTCACTCTCCAATTGTATCCATTTTCTATCTTTTGTCATTAAAAACTTCAATGCATCATGGATATTTTGTCCTCTCATTCATTTATCAGTTGGTTTCTTTCTTGATGAGGCATGGAGAAGAATGAATCTGTGTCCATTCTTGGGTAAAGTGAATATGAGGGAAAATATAGATTGAATTCATAGAGGATAAACCTATCATTGGCTTCTAGACATTCTAGTTATGTTCTTGCCTCTGAATATCTGGCATCTGAGAATCACCTGCGGGGAAAGTTGCTGCTGTACTCAGGACCTGCTTGCAGGTTTCCAGGAGAGGTATCTGGTTGGCCACTTTGAGAACAAGATGCTGGAAAAGTTGGGTCTTTTGATGGTTTTTGTTTCGTATTTGGTTAAATGAATAAATCTTTTAGTTCTATTAAAAGGGTGATTCCCTGGATTCTTAAATCCAAGTTTGGGGCTACTAATCTTTGCTGAGAGGGTGCCAGCAGAGATTTCCAATCACAAATCACACCACAAAGTAAAGTGTGGAAATATAAGCTGTTAGAGCTTTAAAAGATCCCCTTCTAGGTTGCTTCCAAATGTCCCTACTTTCCTTAGCATAGAAAGAGACCGTATGTTCGGCAAGTTTAAAATGGTTTCCTTACAAACTCTTCAAACGTCAGATTCGTGTGCTTTTACATGCAGCAGCAGGTTAAAATGGACAGTTTAATTTACGTTCCAAAAGTGGCAAATGTTTCTAAATTATTTGTATACAAATATAAAGACGGCTTGCTTAAGCTACACAGTCCAAACATGGATCCCCCTTCCAGGTAGTGTTCACATGGTGGAAGACAGACAGAACAAGGAGTTTGATAACCCTTCCAAGGTGAAGAGATGAGACCTAGCTAAGCTTGGCAAGACAGCTTACTCTATGGACTTAACCTAGTGGTGGCCAACTTGGCTCTCCAGCTGTTTTGGGACTACAATCCCCACCATGCCTGACCACCTGTCCTGTTAGCCAGGGATGGTGGGAGTTGTTGTCCAAAAACAACTGGAGGGCCAAGTTTGGCCATCACTGACTTAACCCCTTCATGCATTAATTAGAGTTAAACACATTGACTGTATGAAGCTGATTTATCTTTGGCCTGATCCAGCAGGGCTCTTCTTCTGTTCAGTCCCATTAGCACTCCTCCTTAGACAAAAGAAGCAAGGAATTTTAAGGGTATCCAAATGATAAGACAAAGAAACTTCATTATTAGGGGAGAGAGGTAGCGTACTTTGGCGGCAAAAAATCAAATAGTGGAACTTAGCTACTGTCTTGGTGAGCTCCCCTGTAATAATAAGCATATGACCTCTGTCTCTGGTTTCCATATTGGGATACATAGTTGGTCTAAGAATTATTGATGGAGATCATCATACATTTTATCTTTAAGGACCATGTGAGCTAGAATTTTCACCAGGTCAGCATCACATGGGCAAATCCTTCTACCATACATGTGAACCTACCACAAAGGAGGTTAGAAGGATTAGAATTGAACCTAGCCAGCGAAAAAGCCCTTCTTGCGGGTTAAACAAACATTGTAGATAATTGAGGTTAAATTCCTGTGCCCAAGAGAGTTAAAAATAGAGAGGGGAACATGTTTTTTCTGCAGGTGAATTTTGTTCCTGGCAATCTATGTCCCACAGCCTAGTTTTTAACATGGCCTTGGCGACTGGAAAAGCCACAGCACCCAGGAAATCCTCTGAAAGCCCAAGTTGCCATATCTTTGTGCAAAACAGTTGTAGCCCTGGGGATGGGAAGGAGTGTGACAGAACTTCACTAAGTAAAGTATCTTTGTCTGCTGAAAAACAAATGTTTAGCCAGCATAAAAGAAAAGTTGTCCAGGCAACTGTCTCTAGCTTATGTTGGTCCACCTCTAGACCAGCGGTTCTCAACCTGTGGGTCCCCAGATGTTGTTGGACTACAACTCCCATCATTTCTGAGCTTTGGCCTTACTAGCTAGGGGTGATGGGAGTTGTAGTTCAACCACATCTGGGACCCACAGGTTGAGATATGCTGCTCTAGACACAGGGCTGCATAGGATACACAGCATGGGACAGCGAAAATCTTAAATAGAAAGGCTGCCTTCACTCGTTCCACTGACTGGGTAAACCCTGACATCCAGATTGGAATTCCATAGAGCAGCTGAGCTCTAACTTTGGTATTAAAACCCTTAAGGGCAGAAGGGATGTGTTGGTTACCTCTTGTTGCAAAGAAGCACATCGTGGCTTGCATAGACAGCTTGCTGGCGTTTACCGCCACTGCGCAGTGTGAAGACCACCGGAGCCTGTAATGGAAAGTGATCCCCAAATAGTTGAATTCAAATACCTTGCTGGATGTGTTTCCCACCAAAACCCCAACTATAGCTCTTACGAGAATTCCTGAAAACCATTATTTTGCTTTTATTGAAGTTCATGCTCATTTTCATTCTAGACAGATAGTCAATACAGGCATTTAACAAACGCTTTAAGGCAATTCTTGTCCTTGAGAGCAGAATCATATCATCTGCATATAGGAGAATGGGAATTTTTGATGCATTGAGTTTTGGGCTGTGAGCATCCACCAGTTTTAATAATGCGGCAAGGTCATTTAAGAAGAGATTAAAAAGAGAGGGAGCAAGAACACAGCCCTGTTTCACCCCTCAGTTTATAACAACAGGGTCTGACACCTCATCCCCTGGGGTTATTTTTATCCAACAGGTATTATTTGAGTAAAGCTTTTTAATCAGGTAAAGTAACCTAGGATCTCGGCCCAATGACTCCAGTTTCAACCATAACAGCCCCCTATCAACTGAATCAAAAGCAGCCTTAAGATCTAAAAAGGCCACATATGGGCCTTCTTTATGGTGCCGCGTGTACTTGACGGCTAAATGGGATAACATTATGCAATTACGTAAAGTGGATTTCCCTGGCCTAAACCCTGCCTGCTCTGGGCCTATGATGTTCACATCAAGCCACATGGTTAATTTGGATAATAGATGTTTTGCATACAATTTCCCAATATTTGACAATGGACTTATTGTTGATAGTTGGACGGTAACTTTTTGTCCCCCCTTTTAAAGATTGGGATAATTATGGATTTCTGCCACGAATTAGGCATAATTCCAATTCTATCCACCACAGTGAATAGTTCCACTAGAATCGGAGCCCACCAGTCTGGGATGGTGGTTCAGACGGGATGGCATCAGGGCCTGCAGCTTTGCCTAGTTTCATCTGAGAAATTAAGTTTGCGACTTCAGTAATGGAGACAGGGGGTCACTCAACCAGGGTCAAAGAAGAGGCAAGATCTTGGCTGTCTGATGGAATACAATTGTCGTAGAAGATCACCTTAAAATGCTCTACCCATAGCATAGATGGAATCAATGTCAGCCGATGATCTTGAGTCTGGGGGGGGGGTCTGCAATAACCTTCCAAAATTTATTATGATCATTGGTAAGGATGGCTGAAAGCAGTGAATCCCAGCAAGCCTGGTTGTATCTTATCTGGCTAAGCTGGATAGACTCCCTAAATTGCCTGGTTCTAAAGAACTATGTATCAGGCAATCAGGAGCTGCCTGCCTCTCTAGACTCTCTGTAGATTCTCCTAACCTCTACTTTAATGCCTTTGATTTCGTTATCATGCCACTCACCAGACCCCGGTTTCTTAGGTGGCCTGTGCAAGTGTGAATGGGGCAATTCGGTTATTAGAATGTCCATAAGCTCCTCAAACCAAGTGACTCTAGGTACTGGGGAAAGTTCACCACTCCCTACCGAGATCAAGTGACTCACACAATCAGAATACACCAAGGTTCAGAAATACAATAGCATATGCTCGTTAATTCAAATCTTGTGTACTGAGGATGCGGTACCTCGGGGTGTGGATTGATTATATATTCTGGCATTCTCTATGGAAAGACAAATTTACATTGAAAAGGGAGATGGTCACTAACCATAGGATCACCTATGTGGAACTCAACCACGTGTGGTAGCAGTTTAGTGGGGACCAGAATATAGTCTACCACACTATTACCTTGTGGGGAGAGGAAGGTAAAGTTCCCAGAGCCTTCCCATTAAGCCACACCAAAGCCCTGATTGGTAGTCGGCTTGGTGAGCCGTAAACCCGCCAGGTTGATTTCTAAGTCCTGTGATTCTCTTTCCCTTAAGCAGAAGTCAGGGAGGGCAGTAGAGTCCAAGATCTCCCAAGCTTTTGTATATACCTCCCACCCTTGGCCTAGGTGGGCATTAAACTCCCCTGTCAAGACAATGGGTAAATCGGGGCAAATAATGTCCAGATTCTCGAGCATGTGTGCAAGAAGATCCCATTGATGGTTCTTGGCTACGACAGTAGAGGTGGGAGGAATATACACATTAACCAGTAACATGCCCTGGCTCTCCAGCTCTATCTTTGTTGCTAAAAGTTTGCAATTTGCATTAGCCGAGAGAATGTGTTTGCATTTTATATGGGGAGAATGTGTTCGCATTTTATATGAGCAATTACCAGGGTTAGCAAGCCACCTGAGGACCTGCCTTTCTTGTGGAGTTTGACTGCCAGAACCGCATAGGCATTATAGCCGGCAAAGTCAATGTGCCATGTCGACCAAGTTTCTTGTAAACAAACTATATCATGCTCTCTTATTAGCTTAACAAAGTCAGGGTAGCATAACTCTGAGGACCATCCTGCCACATTCCATGATAGCAACTTCAGGGAAGAGTGTTGCACTGGTTTCCCCGCCTTGGCGCAAAGTCAATCTAAGTAGGTGTCATTAGACTGGCTATCACTAGGGGCTCCGGGAGGATCCTGTAGCATCTCCTCTAGTGCCTCAGGGGAGCCAGTTGTTAGACCATGGTCCCTGGTGTCAACGCTTCTTGAACTATCTGCTGTCAGTCCCTGTTCAAAATCGAGTAGCCAGTTTGTGGGTGAGATTGCTAGGACTGAGAGCATCGATGGGGATTTGCATTCCAGAAATTGTTTCCGGGGTTTCTTCTTCTGTTGAGGTGTCCTCTAGTGCGAACATAACCAAGTCAGCATTTGTGAGGCAAGATGAAGGTTGATGTACTAAGATATTAACATCTTGAAGATGGGCTTTGAGGCAGTCCTGGAACACAGCTGGGAGAATAGGTTGATTGGTAGTTTGTGATACATCCGGCAGGTTAGGCATTATGTTACCTATCAGGAAAGTTTCTGGATTTGAGACTGTACTATGAATCGGCAGCTTTCTGCTGGTTGAAAGATTGGCTACTTCTTGAGAATGCAGATATTCTGGATCTGGAAGGATTTGATAACAGGTTTGGTTGGCATGCATATTTATGGTATGACAAGGTTAAAGTTCACAAGGGTTTCAAAAACCATATTGTTAGGAAAGCATTATATAATGTTTGGATTTGGTACAAGGATTTGTTGGAAAATAAAACTCCTAGGTGGTTATCACCTATGGAGGCTAAGGAGGTGAAGAAACTTAACATGGAATCCAAATGGCCGAAATATTCTGAAATCTTAGAACAAGAAAGTGGTGAATTTAAACTACAGAGTTTTGAGAAATTAAAGCCCAAGGTGCGAGATTGGCTTCATTATTACCAAATAATGGAAACTTTTAAACAAGACAGGAAAATTGGCTTCCAGGTGGAGAAATCGAAATTGGAAACAGAACTGTTAGAACCCAATACTAAGAATGTATCAAGAATGTACAATTTGTTGCTGAAGTGGAATACAATAGATGAGACAGTTAAATCAGCCATGATTAAATGGGCACAGGACATTGGTCATGACATTATGTTTGTTGACTGGGAACAGTTATGGATCACCGGTATTAAATTCACGGCATGTAATGCCCTAAGAGAAAATATTATGAAAATGATTTACAGGTGGTACATGACCCCAGTCAAACTTGCGAAGATTTATCATCTGCCCAATAATACATGTTGGAAATGTAATGAGACTGAAGGTACCTTCTTTCACCTTTGGTGGACCTGCCCAAAGATTAAAGCCTTTTGGGAAATGATCTATAATGAAATTAAGAAGGTACTTAAATGTACTTTTCATAAGAAACCAGAGGCATTTCTCTTGGGCATGGTCGGCCAATTGGTGTCAAGGAAGGATAGGACTTTTTTATGTACGCCACTACAGCAGCAAGGATCCTTCTAGCAAAGTATTGGAAGACACAAGAACTCCCCACACTGGAAGAATGGCAGACGAAAGTGATTGACTTTATGGGATTGGCAGAAATGACTGGCAGAATCCGCGACCAAGAGAAAGAGACGGTGGAGGAAGATTGGAAGAAATTCAAAGCTTATCTTAAGAACTGTTACAATATTGATGAGTGTTAAAATGTCAAGGGGAAGGAAGATGCAGAATTACAGCCAAAAATGTTTGATGATTTAAGGTGAAATTGAGAAAGATAACAAATTTAAATTTAATTGGCTAAAATGGTTGTTGAAAAATTGTAAAATAAGGATGTAAAAAGGGTGAGGTATGGGGAAGTCCGAGAAAGGAGGCTTATGAAAATGAGGTTAAGAACTTATATTTGTGTGTTTGTTTGTATTTGTCAATGTTTTTATGTTGTTGTGGTTGTTTTGTTTTAAAATTGGAAAATTAATAAAAATTATTATTAAAAAAAGGAAAGTTTCTGGATGGTCCCCAGCTGGGGGCAATTGCAGCTCAGCGCTCAGGGTGACCAACTTCTATAGTGTCATAGATGCTAACTCAGCATACAGTTGGATCCAGTCCCTTGGTCTGCAAATGCCTTTCTTGGTTGGGTGAGTCCCTTACTGGGGATTCCTCCCATAGAAAGGCCAGTATCTCCTCTTTTCCAGACCTATCATTATTCGTATTCCTGCTGCCCACATTAGCAGGTTTATGGGGGTTTGGCCTAGGCTTGTTGAGGTCACGCATCGAAACTTGAATACTATTTGTTGTTTCTTCAATTTCTCTAGTATGGAGTTAATTGGGGTTATGTTTATCATTGCTCTTTCCTCAACATTCCTAAGGAGCCACAATTTCTTTAGAGTCACTCTTTGAGGCCTTCTATATTAGCTGCAGCTGTGTTAGTATCAGTCAGAGGAACTGGAAGATTTCTACGTTGGCTTAACCTTGAAGGTGGTGTGAAGCTAGAGTCGGGGGTTGCTCAGGGGATAACCGACTTGCCGGCCTCTGTATAGCTGGGAGTAGAGGTACAGCGTCCAAGTCTGCAAACACCCTTTTAACTGTAATGTGGAAATGACTCAAGAAGCCACACATTTTAGGGAGAAGCAGGAGGATGGCATGACTTTGAAAATTGAGAAGTAGCTTTGTTACTCTTGGATGGCTCTGCAGTTTTTCCAGTGTCTTTAAGTCCAGAGAGCCATAATAATAATAATAATAATAATAATAATAATAATAATAATAATAATTTATTTGTACCCCGCCCATCTGGCTGGGTTTCCCCAGCCACTCTGGGCGGCTTCCACAAAGACCAAAAATACACAAAAATGTCACACATTAAAAACTTCCCTGAACAGGGCTGCCTTAAGAGGTCTTCTGAATGTCAGGTAGTTGTTTATCTCTTTGACATCTGCTGGGAGGGCATTCCACAGGGCGGGTGCCACTACCGAGAAGGCCCTCTGCCTGGTTCCCTGTAGCTTTGCTTCTCGTAATGAGGGAACCGCCAGAAGGCCCTTGGCGCTGGATCTCAGCGTCCGGGCAGAACGATGGGGGTGAATCTCAAAAGTTCAGATAAGGAGAGGCAGACTCTGAGTCTGAAGATCCAATGCCCTTTGTTCTCCCAGTTATTTTGGATAATCAGAACTATCTGATCCAGCTGCAAACACCTGCTGGTATGGGGGACCCCCTTGGGCTCCTTCCAGAGATTATATATGGGCTGTGCAGCTTGGGGGCTCTCCCTGGAAGGATTAGGGGGCTCCAGCCTGCCCGGTGGTACCCACTCAGCATTATTCCCCCGGGACTTGGTGGACCGCACCAGGCTCTCTGCCCCCTGACCACCAACCACAAAGTTTTCGATGCTCTCCAACTTTCAAAGAATCAGTACCAATGACCTTCCAGTAAGTAAGCTTTGTTCTCCTAACAAACTTAACAATTTTCCAGCTAAAATCTCCTCATTAGCTCCATACGGTGAAAATAGCTTTTGAGGTGTTGCTTGGGCAGCAGCATGGGTTAATTGGGTTGCTTTAATCTCCGTAGTCTTTCCTGTGGTCCCGTTTTTCTTTGAGCCTTTTGACCTTGGGCCTTTTGGCTGCTTGTGAGGGGGGGTGTCTTCAAAACAGCTGGTTAACTGCTGTTTAGAACTGTGAGGAGACTGTGGGTTGGCATCGTGCCCATTGCCCCCTCCTCCATATGCTCCCCCCTCCTTGTTTCTAGCCAATCAGGTACATCTTGTGCAATTTCAGCAATTGACTAGTCCGAGAAGTCTGTCAAGCTTAATTGTTTAGATTTTCTTTTTGATCTGGTTAAGTGGCTTGACTCGGAGGGCTCTCGCTGCCGCTGCAGATTTTTTTTCTTAGCCAACAAGACAAGGTCAAATGCCCAGATCAATCCAAAACAATCCTCCTTTGTCAAACTTAATTAAAATCTGGCATCACACCAGTGGAGAGTCCAGCAATTACTTGTCTAGCAAAATGCAAAACTAAAGTAAATAACTTACTCCAACGGTTGTAAAATCCAAATCAGGAGAAGAGGTCGGAGAGAACGAGAATGAGGAACCTTACATGGTGGCCATCTTGGAAACCTCCCAATGTCTACATTGACTGACAAGTGTCTTAAGCATTGAACTTCCTAAAAATGTGTCAGAAAGACTGCTGGGTCAGACAAATGACCCATTTAGTCCAGCATCCTATTCTTGCAATGGCCAATCAAATTACTCCAGAAAGCCAACAGGTAGGTCATGAACGCACAAGCCCCCTCTCACGGTTAACCATAAAAATATCAGAATTGTTTTGGAATATCTTGAGACAAGCTGAGTTTATGTGAGGAGTTGTGTGTCGAACGTGTTGTTGCTGAGGTGATTCACAGAAGAAATGAAGCCAGGTTAATTTCCTCATCACCTGGCTGACCATTCCCCATTAAAATTATAAAAAGAAAGGAATCTGTGGATTGTAATAGAGATGCTTTATTATATGGATCTGACACTAGACCACAGGCAGTGAATAAGGAATCTGTTTGGGAAATTGGCATACATAGCCGTGTGTCATGGTGTCAATAATTAGCAACTGATGTAAAAAGGTCACAGCTTTTCAAAGCTGGCCAGGTCTGTATAAAAGCACCGAGAGCTCAGGAGCCTTTTCATCAGCTTCAGTTGACTTCACACTCAAGACTTACCTTCAGCAAACCAGGTAACGTGTTGCACTTTGCTTATTTGGCAAAAGTGTAGCTTTATTGGCCAGGTGTAACTTTGATGCTATACATTCAATGGCCAGGGAGTGGAGACAGAAAAACAAGGGCTAGCTGCTGTTTTCATGCTTCCATTATTGGAAATGGGACAATGAATAGGCAGACCTTCATCCATCCGAATTGACAGTAATTTGGTTCTTATTGAAGGAATAAGGGATAATCTCTATAATACTTTTGCCCTGAGAGATTGTGTTTCTTTGCATGTTAAAAGGCCTGGAAGACATTGATTTGTTCTATATGCAAGCAGATAGAATGGGGGTTGGACCATAGTTCAGTGGTCCATGGAGAAAGTCCCAGGTTCAATCCCTGGTGTCTCCAAGCAGGGATAGAGACTATAGGGGGGATATTGCACAAACCATCTTCATGTATTCATACATTCCAAGAATGGGGAACTCTATGGTCTTTCAGATTATTGCTGGATGGCAACTCCCATCATCCCTGAGCAATAGCCATGCTGGCTGGGGGTGATGGGAGTTGGATTCCAGCAGCATCTGTAGGGCCACAGGTTCCCTATAACTGCGCCAGGGAACAAGGCCAGAGCAGAGACACTTCAGGACCTGGGAGAACTCTAAGCTTCTCGTCATGGATTCTCTGAGGCCCGTCCGTCAAATCCTCTCTGGTTTGTTCACTGTCTGTCTCTTGTGTGTTTCAGATCCCTCTCTCTTACTCAAGATGGCCTGCTGTGGAACATCGTGTTGTGGCGGCGGATATGGTGGCGGACACGGAGGATATGGTGGTGGCGGAGCTGGCGCCGGCAGTGGCGGAGTCTTGGTTGACACTGGTGACACCGCAATCGTGAACGTCCAACCCGGCGGTTGCTCCCTGACAGTTCCAGGACCCCGTCTCATCTGTCACTGCAACCCCAGAGTGTCCTGCCACTGTGTGTGTGCTTCCGAATGCTGCCCGCCCTCCTGCTGTGGCTCTGGGTCTTATGGGGGTGGACATGGGGGTCATGGAGGCTATGGCCCAGGCATGAGAGTCGATATGTGCTACCCATGCTATGATGTGATCATGCCAGCAGCATTCCTGTGCAGCACTGCCCACTGTGGTAATGTCAACACTTCATGCTGTGAATGTGGTCCATGTTAAGTCACTACGGAGACCATGAAACGTTACTGGGCAAAATAAGATCGTCTTCTCAGAGTGCTGAGCACCTTCCACTCTTGCCATCTTGGTGGGATTGTTGGGTCCTCGACCTCTGGGTCTACCTTCCCTGGATGTGACTCTCTCAGTTTCCTCCTCATCACAATAGTTACCTCATACTTTTCCTTTTTGCTACTGTTTACTGTTTATAGTTACTTCATCCTTTTTGCTACTGTTTACTCATATATTGTCATTGTAAGTGCCTTCCCCCTTCCACTCAGAAGGTGATTGATTGTACTGAAACATGAACAATGTTAGCTTTTTAAAACTCTGTAACCATTCTTTTTCACTCTCCAATTGTATCCATTTTCTATCTTTTGTCATTAAAAACTTCAATGCATCATGGCTATTTTGTCCTCTCATTCATTTATCAGTTGGTTTCTTTCTTGATGAGGCATGGAGGAGAACGAATCTGTGCCCATTCTTGGGTAAAGTGAATATGAGGAAAGTGTGGAAATATAGACTGTTATAAATTTAATTGACCCCATTCTAGGTTACTTCCAAATGTCCCCACTTTCCTTACCATAGAAAGAGACCATATGCTTTGTAAGTTTAAAATGGTTTACTTACAAACTCTTCAAATATCTAATTCATGTGCTTTTCCATGCAGCAGCAGGTAAAGATGGACAGTTTAATTTAGGTTCTAAAAGTGGACAATGTTTCTAAATTAGTTGTATACAAACATAAAGATGGCTTGCTTAAGCTACACAGTCCAAACTTGGATCCCCTTTCCTGGTAGTGTTCACATGGTGGAAGTCAGAACAAGGAGTTTGATAACCTTTCCAAGGTGAAGAGATGAGACCTAGCTAAGCTTGACAGGACAGCTTACTCTATGGACTTAACCTATTGATGGCCAACTTGGCCCTCAATATGTTTTGGGACTACAATTCCCACCATCCCACATCTGGTCTAGGAGATTGGGCTTGTTAGACCAATGTTCTGCACACATATTTATCTGAGCTGTGCACAAATGTCCTTTCAAAATTAACCACCTTATTTGTGGGCAGAGAAATTTCTCTGGAGTAAGGAAAAATTCTCCAACACTTTGTTGAGGGTGGTTCTCATCATTATCTCTGGCAATGCGGTGTTGGTGGTGATGGTGAGGATGATGATGCATTTATTGTACCCATCTATTTACTATCTATTTATCTAGGCAGCTTCCAACAAAAATACAGGGGGTGGGGGGAAACTGTGTTATCAGACTGGCTATCATTTTGAATTCTTCACAATTCCCTGGAAATAGGAGGAGAGGAGGAGTAAGTTCTGATATATATATATATATATATTTATAAATATTTATTGAGATTTTTTAAATACAAGGTGCAAAAATAATAAACAATATAACATGTATCATAACATATTTTCAAAGCTTCTTTGGACTCCCTCGCGTCTCCCGCTCCCACTTACATCATTATAGACTTTTTCCAGCAATTTATCATCTTGTTTAGATTCTTAAATCTCGTTCATTTAATTTAATCTAATAATTCTCCAAAAGTTTTATATTATCCTCAATCTCACTTACGTCAGATTAAAGTCTAATTCAGCGGTAGGCAATTATTTATGATCTAGCATCCTTCTTAGCATTAGAGGAGTAAGTTCTGATAGCCACCACCCAAGGAAAGTGGTGGAGAAAATTCAGAGAAAAATATGCAAGGTGGCCTTCTTATTTGCAAGGGGAGAAAGAAATGGAGATGGGGGAATTATTTCCTGTTTTGTTTCTGCTTCAATGTGTGTGCTTTCTCTCTTCCCAAAATTCATGAAAATTCCCAAACACTCTCTCTCTCTCTCTCTCTCTCTCTCTCTCTCTCTCACACACACACACACACACACACACTACTGTTAAGGACTCCTCCTGCTGCTTCTTCCACTTGTCCCATTTGCTAACTCTTTGCCCTTTAGAATATGACCTCTGGGATCAGGCCAATAGCCCTTCTAGATGAGAATCCTGTTCTCACAGTGGCCAAGCAGATGCCCCACAGGGTAGCTTTGCAAGCAGCAGTCAAGGACAAGAGCCACTCTCACCTCCTGCAGCTTCCAGTGGTTAAGTACCTCGGGTTAAGTACTTAATTCATTCTTAACCTGAAACGGTTCTTAAGCTGAAGCATCACTTTAGCTAATGGGGCCTCCTGCTGCCGCCGTGCCACCAGAGCACAATTTCTGTTCTCATCCTGAAGCAAAGTTCTTAACCCGAGGTACTATTTCTGGGTTAGCGGAGTCTGTAACCTAAAGCGTATGTAACCTGAAGCGCATGTAACCCGAGGTACCACTGTATTCTGAAGTATTACGACCTCCAACCATGGCAACAGAGCATAGCCAACATTGCTAGTAGCCCTTAACAGACTTCTCCTCCATGAATTCATCTAACCTTCTTTTACCGTCAGTCAAGGTGGTGGCCAACATGGTCCACTGTGGGACAGAGTTCCATAGTTTAACTATGCCCTGTGTGAATAAGTAACTTCCATTTATCTGTCCTGAATCTCCCAACATTCAGTTTCAATGGATGCCCATGACTTCTAGTGTTCTGAGAGTAGGAGGAAAAACTTGTCTCTGTCCACTTTGTCAAGACTCTATCCACTGTCTCGCCAGAGTGGTGCATGCTCTAGTTATCGCCCAGTTGGACTACTGCAATGTGCTCTACATGGGGCTACCTTTGAAGGTGACCTGGAAACTACAACTAATCCAGAATGCAGCAGCTAGACTGGTGACTGGGAGCGGCCACCGAGACCACATAAGACCTACATTGGCTCATTGGCTCCCAGTACATTTCCGAGCACAATTCAAAGTAATAATGAAATTTATTATTTAAACACACACACACACACACAAAGTGTTGGTGCTGACCTTTAAAGCCCTAAGTGGCCTTGGCCCAATATACCTGAAGGAGTGTCTCCATCCCCATCGTTCAGCCCAGACACTGAGGTCCAGTGCCAAGGGCCTTCTGGCAGTTGCCTAACTGTGAGAAGTGAGTTTACAGGGAACCAGGCAGAGGGCCTTCTCGGCAGTGGCGGCAGCCCTGTGGAACGCCCTCCCATCAGATGTCAAGGAAATAAACAACTGTCTGACTTTTAGAAGACATCTGAAGGCAGACCTGTTTTGGGAAATTTTAAGTGTTTGATGTTTTATTGCATTTTTAATATTCTGTTGGGAGCCGCCTAGAGTGACTGGGGAAACCCAGCAACATGGGCGGGGTATAAATATATCATCATCATCAACAACAACAACACTTAGTTTGTGTGTATTATTTTCTTGGGTTATAAAAGTATATAGTAAAGGTAAAGGGCTGCTAACAGTTCAGTCCAGTCGCGAACGATTCTGGGGTTGTGATGCTCATCTTACTTTACAAGCCGAGGGAGCTGGTGTTTGTCTGCAAACAGTTTTTATGGGTCATGTGGCCAGCATGACTAAACCAAATGCCATTTACCTTCCCGCCGGAGCGGTACCTATTTATCTATTTGCACTTTGATGTGCTTTTCAACTGCTAGGTTGGTGGGATTCGTACCGCCGACCTTCTGATCGGCAAGCTTTAGGCTCAGTGGTTTGGACCACAGTGCCACCTGCGTCCCACAAAAATATGTACATCATCTCTATTTTCAGATAAACTTCTGTCACCTCTTACTTGCTCTTCTCTCACACCTGACCAAGCCTCTCTTCCTTTACACCTTGCTGCCCACTCACCTATTTGTCCACAATTCACCACAAGCCGTTCCTCATGCAGCTCACCCCAAGCTACTCCTTCCCTCTCTCCCCAAGCCTAAAGGAGGGGTGGTGCACTTAGTGGAGTGGCTTGCTCTCTCTCTCTCTCTCTCTCTCTCTCTCTCTCTGTGTGTGTGTGTGTGTGTGTGTGCAGTGGCATAGCGTTGGGGGTGCAGGGGGGGCCGGCCGCACCGGGCACAACATCTGGGGGTTAGGGTTAGGGGGCGCAAATCCACGGGTTAGGGGGCGCAAATTACTTGCCTTGCCCCGGGTGCTGACAACCCACGCTACGCCACTGTGTGTGTGTGTGTGTCTAATATTAAAGATTTCCCAACAGATTTCATTTAGTGGAGGGGATAGGCCTTTCACAGCACCCCCTCCACTCTGTTAAAGAGCTCACCTGGACCTGTTTTCCAATCCTTCTACTGAAATTGATATGACCCCTCTATTGGCCATGCAAACTACAGTGTACCTTTAAGTAAAAAGGAAAGTACACTAATAGTAAACTCATCCTCTGAGTATGGATTTTTATGGAACCAATGTGACTGCCACCTTCAAGTGACCAGAGGGAGAGATTAGACAGTTTTATGGGGAGGGGTCCCAAAGTTTACAGAAGCACAAAAATAAATAAATAAATAAATAAATAAATAAATAAATAAATAGGGTGGAACTTGAAAGAAACAAGAAATAGCCTTGTGAAGACTGAGCATGCTAATTCAGTGTGAGATATTGGCTGACTGTTGAGGGGGCAGGGGAAGGAAAAGGAGCATAGAACTGAGTAGCATTGGAAAAGGCATGGCTGATTGGCGTTTTGAACCAAAGCACTCTCAGCTGCAACTTTTCATTGCAGATCCCATCCATCTAAATCAGGGGCCGGCAAAGTTTTTGTGGCTTGGGTCAGTTCATAGTCCCGCAGACGCTGCGGTGGGCTGGAGTGTATGTGTGCATGCACAAACACTATTTCCGACACTCCTTCTGGCACGAAGGAGGCATGCACAGCTTCCCATTGGCCGCAGGAGCTTCCTGCAGCCAATGGGAAGCCAGCCAGCATCGCGGAAGGTGGTCCCCACTCTGCTTCGCGACCGAGTGAGCAGCGGGTGTCCATGGGCCAGTTAAATGACCCCCATGGGCTGCTTGTGTCCCATGGGCCTTAGGCTGCCGGCCCCTGATCTAAATGCAGGGTAGCTTTTTTGCATATGTGGCTATGCTGTTATGAAAGCCAGTGTAGTGCAGTCTTTTAAGAATGTTTGGACCCATTCACCCACATACATTTAAAGCCTAAGATACCACTTTAATCAGTCATGGCTTCCCCCAAAGAATACTGAGAGCTATAGTTTGGTAAGGTTGCTGAGAGTTGTTAGTAGTCCCCCCCCCCCCCACACACACATTCTTCCTCAGAGAACTACAATTCCTAGAGTTCCCTGGGAAGAGAGACTGATTGTTAAACCACTCTGAATATTTAAATTTCACCTGTTGTCAGGGACTGTGCTGAAGAGGGCGGCACTGAGGAGGAATGGGAGCCTTCCCTCTTCCCCTGCTCCTGCTCCAGATCCTGAATCTTCCGAGGAGCAGGCAGACAGTATAGATTTGGAACAGTGGTTTGCAGAGGGACACAGTTCAGAAGGCAGAAGCTGGGAAATACTGGATGGGGAACAGCTAGGAGAAGAAACCCTTTGGAGAGAGAGATTCACTGTCTCTGGAAAGTATTCCCCTGCTCTCCCCAAGGTCAAGAAGAGCTCAGAAAGTGGCAGAACAGAAAACACAGAGGCTCCAAGCTCAGATTACAAGACACAGAAGTGAAGTGGATTAATAGGGACATGTTGTTGTTGTTTAGTTGTTTAGTCGTGTCCGACTCTTCGTGACCCCATGGACCAGAACACGCCAGGCACTTCTGTCTTCCACTGCCTCCTGCAGTGTGGTCAAAATAGGGACATAAGGGGGTAGAATTATTAATTGGGAGCACTGCCATTCTAGGAGATAGGTTCTTCATTCTCTCATTGTGATTATTAAAGTTTCTAACTGGTAAGAAGACTCTTTTTCCTTTGTTCTGCTTAACTACTGCCCCTGTGGGTATGTGTGGAGCCAATTCCCTGAAGCCTGACACCTGTTTAAGGTATCCCAGTTTCTAAAAGACACACACTCACACATCCCTCTCTATCCTCCACCCAGTGTGACCAGAGTTCAAAGGCACATTCCAGTCAGACAGGAACACTCAATGTGGTTGCAAAACAGGGTCAGTGATGGGTGGGTTTCCATACACTCCAAGTGCCCCTATTTTCCAGGGACAGAAACAGAATTATGAAAGACAATGCAGCTTCTGATTTGACCCCGGAATGCCCCTATTTTCCCCACCAGTCCCTATTTTCATCTGAGAAATGTTGGAGGGTATATGTTTCTGGAGGATGTGTGACCTAGACTGAGTCCCAAGAGCCCAGTATACAATCTCGAGGGCTGCAACTGTCCCACTGCACCTGAAGTTCCCCATCCCTGATCTAGTTCTACCTGTTTTGGGGAAATTTCAGACAGGTTGGAATCTCAGTTTGCTAGAGACAATCTAGTCCTGCCCTCTAGAGGGCAAGCCTGCTCCATATTCTGTGTGACTGACGTCCCTTATGATATACGAAGACCACTTTCTTCTCCACGCTAAAGAAAGGAAGGTCTTTCAGCCACTCCTCATAGGGCATGGTTTCCAAAACCCCACCACCATCCTGGTTGCACAAAAGCATTATAAAACACCAGCTTCAGAAGTCATCGTTTGCTTTATTATTACAGAAATATGCACTTTGACAAATGGATTTTTTCCCTAAATTAAAAACAAAACACATTTCACACATGATCAAAACAAGGCTTTCTTTAAATTATGATAAACATTATTTTAAATATATCAGTATTTAAAAACGCAATGCGACCTATGAGCTAAATCTTCCAGTCCCCATTTCCTCCCACTGCATGGACTATTGAACCTCTTATGCAGCATGTGGCTCTGTGGTTGTTTACTCAGAAGTAACTGCTGTTGAGGTGAAGAGTACCTCCTCTTTTGTGAGAATGCTTAGGATTCGTGGGTTGAATCCATCACAGTGCCGTGTGAATGTTACTTTTAGCTCAATGATTTCTGCTTGTGCAATTGAATGTTCTGCCCCTTTCGTCCCCTAAATCTGACCAGTGGGTTCTTCTGTCAATCCTCTGGAACAGGTTCTGGGGGGCAGAACAGAGGAAGGCAAGTCTCATTGCACAAGCAGAATACCTTGCAATGATGTAATAGTATTAGTTGAAGACCACCCATCACTTATAGTTAGTGATGATACCTGATCCCGGCCTCTTGATTTCACATTAGATTATGAGTCCATTTACACTACAATAGCAAAATGAAATTAAAGCAGAGCTGAACATAAGAAGAGCTCTGTTGATTAGGCCAAAGGCCCACCTAGTTCAGTTTCCTGTTGGCACAGTGGCCAAGTAGATGCCTCTGCGAAACCCACAAGTGAAACAACAACTCTCCTCACTTTTGATTGCAGTAACTGGTATTCAGAGACACACCCTGGTCTCTTGATAAGGCACCATTTCTTCTGTTCATTTGCGATGCCCCATCAAGAGAAACAAGACCAAAGACAAAGGATACAATTAAGGGCATGTAAACACTGCAATCAATGGAATGCAGGGTTTTCGACAGTGTACAATTAGGTCCCTGTGGGACCTAACTGGGCACAATAGTACAGAAAGCACATCTTAGTTATGTCTTTCAAAGAATTTAAGGGAAAATAATATTGTCCATCTATTTGATAGGTGTTTGGGATGAAAGCTCTTCTTCATCAGCCAAGCCATGAAGGCCACCTCTTTATTCCAGCTGTCTCTTGTACAATATGCATGGAGGAATTCAGTAAGATGACTGATAGCTTGAAGTGCTGAAGCCATGGTGGTATTTGGAAAATCTGGAAGTCTTGGCCAAAATGCTCCTTGGAGTTATGGACCGGCTGTACATCTCAGCCCAAGGGCGGGCAGGCCTTCTCATATCAGGCAGAGGACGTTTAATGGTGGACAGCGAGCTGGTCCTGGTGGCAAGAGCTGTTGAGGTAGCTGGATCACTGTTGCTGCACAGTGCCTGTGGCTCAGGAGCACATGGGGTAAGTGTTTCCACTTTGCACGCTTCTGGGAAGACTTGGAGGATTGGTCCAGGAAGGTCAACTTCAATAGGAGGGGGCTGGATGACAATCTTCATCTCTGGTCCTTGGGAGACGCATGAAGAAGAAGCACCCAACACCCCACATACTTTAGTGCAGGACAAGGCACGTGCCGTCAGGGCTTTGACTTCCCCTTCTTCGCCACTGGTGATGGCACATCGCTCTTCACCACTGGTGATGGCACCGGCAGTGTCACACGGGTTGTAGACCTCCACTGTGCACTCCTCTGCAGCAATTTCCAAAATAGGGCCAGGGATGGTGACCTCAATCGGTGGTGGGTATATCACCACTTTGGAACCAGGACCTTGTGTCACACATGCTGGTGTGCTATTGAGACCGCATGGGACAGAGGTAGAACGAGTCATACGCTGTGGGGTAAGGGAGCAGTCAGAAACTGACGTAGAGCGGGCAATGGCATGTGGCTGGGAACCGCTAGGGACACAGGGGTTTGAGGTCTGGATGAGGCATTCATTGGGGTAGCTAGTGAGGACTGCACCTGGGATTGTAATGCAAACAGGAGGCGGCTGTATCACCACTTGCGAGTCAGGGCAGGTGGTCGTACAACACGGGGTGTCTCCACCGGAAACAGCACGCAGACCAGAGGATTTAGTGACAATTGCTTTGGAAGATCCATCACCGCACAGCTCGGAGCCATTGGTGAGACACGACGTCTGGGTTTCCACCAGACATTGGTTAGGGGCTGTGGTGAGGCTCAGTCCTGGTAGAGTGAGGACCATAGGTGGTGGATGTATCACCACTTTTGCATCTGGGCACGACGTAACGCATGGTGTGGTGACGCACTTCACACCCGATGTGGACATTCTGTTGGGATGGATTTCAGCCTGGAAACAAAAAATAGATCAGGGAGAAGCAGAGTTAGTTTGGTGTTCTGAGGCTATTTAAAAAAGGACATACTTAGATGGAGCCACCATACTTCCATCCTCATAAAAGTCCACTAGTCTCAGAGAAGTGATTGTAGCTTTTCTCTCAATTCCCCATATGCCTTTGTACAACCTCAAAGCCCCCAACTTTACCTTGGAATTTCACTCTTGGCCAAGTTCAGAGTCAACAGGAATGTGAAGACCCTCTTCCAACCTCTTCCATTGTTGTCTGTCTACTTAAAACAGGGTCGGGGAACCTTAGGCCCTCCAGATGTTGTTGGAAAACAACTCTCATGGTCCCTGGTCATCAGCTATGCTGGTTGCTGGAGCTGATGGGAGTTCAACAACATCTGGAGGGCACCAGTTTCCCTACTTGCTTTCCTATAAGGTTATCAAGTCCAGAGTCTAAAATAGCCTACCTACATCCATGTCTACAAAAATAGTCTTACCCCTGCAGATCTTCCTAGACTACAACTCCCATCAACACTCCTGACTATTGGCAAGACTGGCTTCTGGGGCTGTTGGGAGTTGGAGTCCAACAGCATCTTGAGAAGGGCCACAGTTTTTCCATCCTTGAATATAAGGATCATCTAGAGAAGTTGTATTGTGAGTTGGTGGTGGGGAGGAGAATGCAAATAATACATTAATAAATAATATTCCATCTGTGTTCTTCAAACCTCCACACAAAAGGAAGACTCTCCAAATTCATTACAAACTCTTCATGTGCCTGGCTGTTCTTGCAATTTTGGGGAGACCATGGAAGAATCTAGGGAACCAGGGCCCGTGGCTCTCTGTCACTCACTTCCCACTGGAAATGGCAATTGCACTTGCTCACAAATGACCAGCCTGCCTCAACTGCTCCAAATGAATCCTTTCCTGCCTGCCTGGGATTCTTTGTGACATTTCTAATGACCTGTTTGAATTTCTTCTGCCTTCCACATGGCTTGCATGGCTGGTTATTATGGTGACTTGCTTACATAAAGCAGCCCCATGGCCATTTTGGAAACATCCTTTCCTCTGGGTGCAGGTCACATTCCAAAGGGTATGCTGTCCTCCCTACGTCCCATTGCCTGCTCACAATTTCCCTTTCTCCTTCCTTCCTTCCTTCCTTCCTTCCTTCCTTCCTTCCTTCCTCTGATTCCTTGACTTCTTTGAGAGTCCAGTTCAATGAGGAGCATTGTGAATTTGGTACATACCTGCTTCACTCTTGCTTGACACTAAGGAACTCATCACCTATGTGGAGTTACAGGGCTATTGCCCCTGGCTTTATATGTGTTAGGAGAACTCAGGCACTCCCTGATTATTATTATTATTTTCTCTCTCTCCCTAGCTTTCTCAGCATTTCTAATTATGTCTCACCAGCCCAAGCAGCAACCCTTGAAAGGCCCAGATGAGATCAGGGATGCATCATAGAAATAGACGCAATGACAGACCGGTTAGGGGAGGAAAGTCATCTACAAGATGGGTGTTTCTATAATGAGGAAACAAGTCAAAGGGGAAGAAGAAGCATTTGTGGTTTCTAAATTAGAGGCTGGAAAAGGTGTGTCTATATTAAGGGTTGGACTTCAAAAGAAATGATAGGGTGAAATTCCCCAGCCGGGCTTTCAAATAGAAGACTAAATTACCCAACCCCCCAAGAAAATAGTTCAGTTCAGCAAACTTCACCAAAGTTTGAGCTAAATCAGCAATGCCATTGACTGTGCCCTCCACACTCTGCAGGGTCCGTCCTACCATGAGGTAGTGTGCAGCAACCATTATGGGGTGATGCTTGGCAGTGGTAGCCCTCAGGTGCCCCCCTAAACAACAACCCAAGAAAGGGCCATAGCTCAGAAGTAGAACATCTGTTTTGAATGCAGAAGGTCCTAAGTTCAGTCCCTAGCATCTTCAGATAGGGCTGGGAAAGACGCCTTGTCTGAAATTCTGGAGAAACACAACCAGTCACCTTAGACACAGCACTGACCTAAATCGACCAATGGCCTGATTTGGTATAAAGGAGATTTCTCTATGTTGGGCAAAGAGCTTCTGCCTATCAATATAGACACCAATGGTTGGACTCTGCATAAGCTAGCTTAGAATCATAGACTTTTCGAGCTGGAAGAGTTCCCAAGGGTCCTCTAGTCCAACCCATTGCAATGCAAGAATCTCAGCTAAAGCATCCATGACAAATGGCCACCCAAGCTTCTTAAAAACCTCCAAGGAAGGAGAGAGCCCACCACCTCCCGATGGAGACCTTTCCACTGTCAAATAGCTCTTACTGTCAGAAAGTTCTTCCTGATGTTTAGTCTGAATCTCCTTTCTTGTAACTTGAAGCCATTGGTTCGAGCCCTACCCTCCAGAGCTGGAGAAAACAAGCTTGTTGTCTTTCTATTTTCTAAACCAGACCTTTGTTCAGAACCATCAGGACTGGGATCTCCCTGTTATTTTGAAGGCGAGGGCTGCATAGTTCAGTGGTTCAATCCCCAGCATCTCCAGGTAGGACTCCCTGCCTGAATCCCTGGAGAGCCACTTTTGGTCCTTGCAGACAAGCTGAGTTAGATGCACAAAGGGACTGACTCGATATAAGGTAGTTCCTAACCCACCTGCAAGGCCAGTGGAAGTGATGGTATTCCAGCTGAACTATTTAAAATTTTAAAAGATGATGCTGTTAAGGTGCTACACTCAATATGCCAGCAAGTTTGGAAAACTCAGCAGTGGCCAGAAGATTGGAGAAGATCAGTCTACATCCCAATCCCAATCCCAATCTTCTCTTCATGAGAAGAGAAGACTCCCTGGAGAAGACCCTGATGTTGGGAAAGATGGAGGGCACAAGGAGAAGGGGGCGACAGAGGACGAGATGGTTGGATAGTGTTTTCGAGGTTACCAGCATGAGTCTGACCAAGCTGCGGGGGGCAGTGGAGGACAGGAGTGCCTGGCGTTCTCTGGTCCATGGGGTCACGAAGAGTCGGACACGACTAAACGACTAAACAACAACAACAACCCACCTGCTACCCTCAGGTTCTGTGGGGGATGACATTCCATTGCCAGTGGTGTGGTAGCCCACTTCTCTATATGGAATGTTTGTGTATTTTCCCAGATGTTCTGAGTCAGCCTGGCTCCTACCTGTGGAATGTTCTCCAACACAAAGCTTCTACTTTTAGAATGCCAGCCTATTTAAGATCTATTAATATCTCTTAGCATTCATTGCTATTGTTTTCTTTTCTTTTATTAGTTTGTACAGAATAATTAAAATCCGGCTGCTTTTAGCTTTCATAGATGGTCTATGACTTGTTAGATTGGATGACGACATCTTGATGTGTGTCAACATTCAGTTTTACATCTGAATGTAATAATTCTACTGTTGCAGAGATGGTTTTTATTCATGCAATGGTTTCATTGAGTTGTTTTATGGCATGCTTTAGTTTTAACTCTTTTCCCAAGCACAACACCCATAGAACTATTATTATTGTTTAATTAGGGTGGCTCATAAATTCAAGAAATTCTTTTGTTTGCTTATTAACCCAGTTTATGGACTGCCCTTCATTACACTGTCATCTCAAGGCAGTTTCCAATACAAAGTCTAAAAATGTAAAACAATAAAACACATCAACATAAAATCCAGTATAAATAAACAAAGTCTGATGGGAAAGAAATTGCTTTGCATAAAAATGCATCCCAATTTGTATCACTGGCATCTCCAGGGAGAGTTGGAAGAGGCAGAAATCTTGGAGAACCGCTGGCAGTCAGTGTAGACAATACTGAACTAAATGGATCAATGGTCTGACTTGGACTAATGCAGCTTTTCATATTTCTGTTTATGACAGCTCTTTATTCAGAACAATGAGGACTAGAATCACAAAATTATTTTTAAGGGAAGATCCAGATTATTTTTAAGGGAAGATCCAGAAGACAACTATCAGACTTTTAGTAGACATCTGAAGGCAGCCCTGTTTAGGGGAGTTTTTAAATGTTTGATTCTATTTTTAATATTCTGTTGGGAGCTGCCCAGAGTGGCTGGGGAAACCCAGCCAGATGGACGGGATATAAATTATTATTATTATTATTATTATTATTATTATTATTATTACTACTACTACTGCTACTGCTACTACAAGCCATTTAAACTGTGGCACGGCTTGGGGGGTGTCCTCCGTTCGCTGCCCCTCCTCAATAAGGGTATCCTATTAAAGGGATGCAGGGGTGTGGATCCTGTCCAAAGCCTGGGCATAGTCTAGGGCCATGCCATGACCCCGTTGGGGACCCTGTGGGTGCCCCAATTTGACATATGTCATAGGGCTCCCCCTACTGGTGCTTTACCCTTAGTGAGATGGGCAGGAGTCAGGATATAGTCTGGTTTCACCCAATGCCTAAGCCAAACCACTCAAATCTGTAACCAATAAAGTTTTGGCCTATTTTATCCCATTAACCTAAAATATTCATGTCCATCACATGTGGCACTGTGGGTTAAACCACAGAGCCTAGGACTTACCGATCAGAAGGTCAACGGTTCGAATCCCCGTGATGGGGTGAGCTCCCGTTGCTCGGTCCCTGCTCCTGCCAACCTAGCAGTTCAAAAGCACATCAAGTGCAGGTAGATAAATAGGTACCGCTCTGGCGGGAAGGTAAACAGCATTTCCGTGCTCTGCTGTGGTTCGCCAGAAGCGCCTTAGTCATGCTGGCCACATGACCCAGAAGCTGTACGCCGGCTCCCTCGGCCAATAAAGCAAGATGAGCGCCGCAACCCCAGAGTCATCTGCGACTGGACCTAATGGTCAGGGGTCCCTTTACCTTTACCTTTTATTCATGTCCGTGTGTTTATTATATAAGGGAACTGTGGGGCCTGGGGCCTTGGCATGCAATATAGAATTAAATAGACTAATGGTGTGATTTGGTATATGACATCTTCCTGTGTTCTGCTTGGCCACCATGAGAACAGGATGTTGAATGAGATTCACCTTTGACCTCATACAGCAGCCAGACTTTTCTAATGGTCTTAATGAGGAGAAGAAGCCTTCAATACATCAGGAGTGACTTAACTTCTGATAAGGAGCCCCTCCCCTCGATGCAACCTAGAACTTTAAGCTGCTTAACTGCCTCACTGTGTAACGGGCACAGAAGTCTCATCAGGAAGAGGTCAAGGAGGAACCTGAGAACCTGCATCCCTCTCCTTTCTAGTTCTATTTATGTCCCACATGGACTACTGCAATGCGCTCTACGTGGGGCTACCTTTGAAGGTGACCCAGAAACTGCAACTAATCCAGAATGCGGCAGCTGGACTGGTGACTGGGAGCGGCCGCTGAGACAGCATAACACCGGTCTTGAAAGACCTACATTGGCTCCCAGTACGTTTCCGAGCACAGTTCAAAGTCTTGGTGCTGACCTTTAAAGCCCTAAATGGCCTCAGTCCAGTATACCTGAAGGAGCATCTCCACCCCCATCATTCTGCCTAGACACTGAGGTCCAGCGCCAAGGGCCTTCTGCTGGGCCCCTCACTGCTAGAAGTGAAGTTACAGGGAACCAGGCAGAGAGTGTTCTCGGTAGTGGCGCCTGCCCTATGGAACACCCTCCCACTAGATGCCAAAGGGGAAAAAAAAACTACCAGACTTTTAGGAGACATCTGAAGGCAGCCCTGTTTAGGGGAGCTTTTAATATCTGAAGGACTATAGTATTTTGATATTTTGTTGGAAGCCGCCCAGAGTGGCTGGGGAAACCCAGCCAGATGGGCAGGGTATAAATCAATTGTTGTTGTTGTTGTTGTTGTTGTTGTTGTTGTTGTTGTTGTTGTTATTCCTGAGCAAAGCCATTGTGACTGGGGGCAACCTACCTTGATATATGCTGTGAAATGAGGGCATGGGTAGCAGAGGTGTAGCAATACATAAAGAAGAGAATCTTTGAGTAAGCTCCAAGATGGGCGTAGTCCGCTTATCTGAATCATCCACTACTGGAGTGAAAGATGGGAATGAGATGCCCACACACAATTGTGACAGATGCAAGAGGGAAGGGGAAAATATCTGCGTACCCATTTCGCAGAAATAAGAATGCAAATCCTTTCTACGCTATCTATTGCAAAATGCAAATGTTGTGTGGCTTGAATCCATCAGGAGCTGTGTGTTCATTTATGGTGGAACCAGTTCTATGGGGCTCCCTCCCTGCTGAGATCAGCAAGGCACCTCCCTGTTGAACTTCCACCACCTTGTGGAAAAAGACTTCTGAAAAATCAGCAGGTATCTTAAGTCATTTCTGAGGTTATCCCAATGGTATTTCTTTAGCATACCACGGATGACTGTAGCTAAGTGGTATACAATTGATCAAAATAAATAGATGGATATGTAAAATAAACTCATCTGTCGAAAGGGAAGCTAACTTGACAATTCAGAGAGCATTTGAGAGAAATGAGAGCATGGTGAGCAGGGTGTGGATGGCATTCCAGAAGCTATCTTAATTGCTAAAGGGCTAGTCTCATCATCTCAAGAACCAGTTTAGGCAGGTTTCCAAAAGCAACACTTTGACTTCTGAACAAATAAATGAGTCGGTTTGGAGAAGCCTGGGATGAAATGAATATACAGAGCACGGGATTCATCTGTTGTATTTACTGGGATATGTTTGCCAGAGGGAGAAACTGCAAGTATCCTTGATGTAAACCAGTTCCTTGCTCATTTTTAATTAAAGTGAATGCACCTCACTCCCATTTAAGACCTTCCTGTAAATTTTAGACTACTAACAGCAAAACTCATACTATGGTTGACATCAAAGAACTAGGTGCAAGTCAGCAACAGGGAATATGTGACTTTCCAGCAGCTGTTGGGCTGTGTCTCCCAGCATCCCTGGCCATTCACTGTGCTACCGGGACTGATGGGATTTGGATACCAGAAAAGTCTAGGGGTCCACAGTTTCTCCATCCTTGACCAGAGTCTCCCCAGGAGGCCCTTATTATTATTATTGCCAATTTGTGATTATTTGGGTGATTATTCACTTTCGATACTAATTACACCAGCAAGAGTTTAAGGGGTGGGTATATAGATTTCTTTCCAACTAGTACACAGCCCATAACTTCTTGCTGATATCCTGTAAGTTTTTGCATTGCAGATGTTCCTGTTTACATTTTGCCCCTCTTTTCTATAGCATGAGAGTGTCCTTCCAGATAATGCAGTAGCAATAGAGAAACACCACAGAACAGCTCATAAAGCAGATTAATGCCACAGTATAAGTCACCAGTATTGCACTCTTATTGCATCAATAACATGTTTCAGAACACAACTACCAAAATAAATAGATTATAAACAAACAACAAACAAACAAACAAAAAACACCAGTCTGAAGTGGCCCCAGATCTACGTCCATTCCTAATCATGTCTAGAGTCAGTATCTTGGAAACCTGAATATGATATCTACTTACCTACCTATTTATTGTCTAATGCTATATTGAAAATATGAATGGAACTTGATCAGAGATCAAGAGGACAATCAATTTAATATAGAATGGGGAAATTTTAGAAGTTACTTGAAAGAACACTGTAAACAATTTAAAACATTGGCAGGATTGTAAAAAAAAAAAAAACTTGCAACGAAGCAAGAATTATAGTTACAACTGAGTTTTTAGAAAATATGGAGCATATGATACGATGCAGTTTGAAAAGAGTATTTAGGGAAACCATGGAGGGGTGGAGGGAAATCTTGGGATTCTGATAATCCTACTTGTAAAATGATTATGATTTGAGTATGATGGTAATTGTTAAAAATGAAAGCGAATAAAAAGAATTTTTAAAAAGAAAAAGAAAATATGAATGGCAGGCCATCTCAATTTGTATTTTCCAAAGCAGGGTGCAATTTTTAGCCAAATGGGAATCAATGGAGGAATTGATAAAGGTGGTTGTCTTTGTGCCATTAAGGGTATCTTGATTTTCAGCCATGAAAATCAAAAGTGGAAGGAGACAGAAAGAGAGCATAGCAGGACGAGTCTGTCAGGAAGGGAGGGAATGGGAATGGGAGGTGGCTCAGTGGCAGAGCATCAGCTTCACAGGCACACTCAGGTGAAACCCCCATCATTTCCAGGTAGGGCTGAGAAAGGAAGTTGCCAGTTAGTGTAGACAGTTCTGAGCTAGATCAACCAGAGGTCAAACACAGTAGAAGGCAGCTTCCTAGGTTCGAGTTAAAATACAGAGAGGGGACTGAAGACTACATTGGAATGATGGAATTGTTGACAAAAGATCCTTGCAAGTGAAATTCAGAATCCAACAGGGGATTCCTTCTTTGAATTACTTATGTGGTTTTACTGGAATTTCTCCCCATCCCTATTTCTCAGCTATACTTGATCACCACCACCACAAACAACTACAGAGAGAAGAATAAGAATGAGTAGGTGTATTAAGAAGAAGAAAAAGTTTGCAAAGATTCATCCTATGGTTTCCCATAAGCATCACTGAATTTTGACTTTTCCCCGCTGCCAGTTGTAGTGAACACCAACAGACAGTCATGTACAGCAAAACACATGCATGCCTACTCAGATTTAAGCCTTAGTGGCTTGGATCCCAAGATGCATTTAGTGAAGGAAATTCACAGAAGGAAAGTTTCTACTCCTTTGTCCCCTCTGAAGCTACCTGTGGCCTGGGGAGCAGGGCCTCCAGACCACTGTGGAATGAAGAGGGAGGTTCATGAATGAAGGAAGCAGTGGGAAGCTTCCTTGTCATGACCTTACTCAACTCATTTTAGATTCTAAGCCCAGTTTCAAACAGTCTCTATTCTCTCAGCAAAACCCAGCAAACCATCCTAGGAGGCCCTTTTGATTCTCTGGAGAAGTTTTTAGGGGGTGCAGGAGGTGGGTTAGGAAAACAACTTTTCTTCCTTAAGGTATCTAATCTTAGGATCCACAGAACTGGAGAGTTGGGAGGGATCCTAAGAGTTATCTTGTCCAAACCCATGGAATCTAGTAATATCCAGGAGTTATGAGTGCTAAGTCCCTTCCTTAAACATTTAAACAAAGTCATGGACACAAAGGCAGCTGTCAATGGTCCAGATTTACGTGAAAGGACGTAAAGGGGCAAACAATTGGACTATCAACTCAAGCGTTACAAAGAAGAAGTGCGCTTACACAAGAATAGAGGAAGCTGCCTTATATTGAGTTAGAGCACTGGTCCATCTAGGTCAATATTGTCTACACTGAGTAGCACTTGCCTTCCAGGATTTTAGGCAGGGGTCCCTCCAATCCTTACCTAGAGATGGCAGGGATTGGACCCTGGACCTTCTGCTTGCACAGCAGGTGCTCTGTCTGCGTCATTCAAGATGCTTGAAGAAGCATTCTTGTTTTAATCCAAGGTGCTCCCATTTCAGTCAACTGGACTTTTCACAAAATTAGCAGGTCCTAGATGGGCTCCTTGTTGGGGTGTGGGGGGCAATTCAGAACGGAAACAGTCACAGAAGCATCATAAGCAAGCTCATGTTATATCAGGCTTACCTGGTTCCCTCCGCGGCTGGATTCAAATAAGCTCTTTTTAAGAGTCATGGCAAGCTTTTATAAAGATTCTCAGACAGCCTTAAGGGGATGAGACAGCCTTTGAACACAAAGGTCTTAATTATATCCCGGCCAAAATTTGCTCCACGCGGCTCAATTTGCTCTAATTGTCGGGAAACCTGCTTGTGATCTTCTGCTTTTTTTATTCTTTGGATGAGACGTGATGTTTGTCTTACACATGTGGCTGTTTTATAGTCAGGAACAATTCAGAACACATTGCTTCATGGGCTTTATTATTAGCCTAACCTCAAAGCGAGCTCTCTGACCGCAGTGCATTGGCCCTTCATGTTCTTTATGGGAATCATTTGGGAGAAGTCAATTGCATAGGCTTTTCTTTTGCCTAACTCAGAAGATACCCCCGAGCGAAACTGATTCCCAGAAACTCCCTGACCCAGCCCCATTAATTTTTTTTCAACCACATCTGAGAGATTATTCAAATGACAATCCATTTTTCCCCTGCATTAAGCTTCATGCGGTCTCTGAATGTTCCACCACATGTGACTTCAGGACACAGTCTGAAGTCTTAAAATAAGGGTGGGCAACTTGTGGCTCTTGGTTGATGTTCAAGAGCTCTGGGCAAGAGATCAGATCAGGCCTCTTGCAGGAGTGATCTTGTCCCTCCTCTGGTGGTCCACTGGGCAGGGAGATAGACAAGAAAGGCCTCTCACAGGAGTGATCTTGTCCCTCCTCTGGTGGTCCACTGGGCAGGGAGATAGACAAGAAAGGGTGTCGGGGAGAGAAGAGAAATAGAGAAGCAAAAACCTTTGGGGAGAACGTAGAGAGGAATGGGTGAGGAGCCATTGCAAATGTCAGCACGGGAACTGTTGGGATGAAACCTGTTCCTTTAATTGCCTCCTCTAATTTATTCAGTCCCACGTTCCACACTGCCTGAATCCTCACCAAACCACAAAGATTTTCTAACGTTAATTATGTAATGGGAGCATCTGCAGGTTGCTACAGGTTTGGGTTGCTTCTGTTCTTTTGCATATCCCCACCACCACCAGAAACAGAAGAACTTGCTGAATCAGGCCAAAGATCCATCATAGTCCAGTGTTCTGTTCTAACAGTGGCCCAAGTGATCCTATGAGAAACCCACAAGCAGCACATTTGGGTTTCCCCAAATGGAGAAGCTCTCATACCAAGATGAAGGTCTACTGGGCTTGCGTGTTGAGCACACTGTTTTATGGAAGCGAGTTGTGGGCAACTGACACCCACCAGGAGTGATACTTCAGTGGCTTTCATATATACAGCATCAGGAAGATTTGGGGCATCACATGACACAGTCTCAAACAAAGATGTGCTCTTCCAAGTCCACATGCCCAGCATGTTTATACTTCTGTCTTAGAGACATCTAAGTTGGCTTGGTCATGTACATAGAATGGAAGATGGCAGGATCCCCAAGGATGTGCTTTACAAGGAGAGGGCTTCAGGGACTAGGCCTGTTGGCAGGCCAACTTTGCATTACAAACAGGGCTGTCTTACCCATAGGCGCTAGGGGTGCGGAACACCCAGACGCTGGGCTCTCAAGGGTGCCAGGCCCAGAGTCCGGGGCCTGAGAATTGAATCTGGGTAAGAGCCCGCCCATTGGTTGGAGCATCGTGGCAGGCTCTTCTGCTGCAGGCGGCTCTGCGCTGCGAGTTTGGGGGTGACTGAGCCAGCAAGACGCTGAGGCGGCTGGCTGGCTCTGCCCTCCTGCGCGTCTGGGACTGGGCAACCAGGGGGAACACTAAGCAGATCTTTGCACCCCAGTTGCGCATATGCTTAAGACAGCCCTGATTACAAAGATGTCTGCAGTCATGACATGAAGGCTGGCAACATTAGCCCTTCCAGCCTAGACGACTGCAGTGCCTAGAGACAAACAGTCAGTTCTTGTATCCACAGTAATAACCAGAGAAGAAATGATCACTGGGAGGAGCATGGTGCAACTGTACAAGAGAAACCACATGCCTTCTTCTACCCCAGCTGCAACAAAATATATCTATCCCATATTGGTCTCTACAGCCACAGCAGGAGCTGTAACTCTGCAACAGTTTGACTTTACCACCAATGGCACACTCTTCCATTGTCTCCCAGACAGATGCCAACAAAATAAGCCAGGGATTGTCAACCTGGTCCCTATCACCCACTAGTGGGCATTTCAGGATTCTAGGTGGGTGGTCGTGGGTTCTACGGCACAAGCTGAATCCTCCTTCCATTGAGCGCTGGTGGGTGGTAAGTAAATTTTACCTTCAAGGAAGATGCATTAGTGGGCAGCAGGTATAAAAAGGTTGACTACCCCTTAAATAAGCAAAAGCAAAGAATAAATAAATGACAAGAGAAAGAAACCAATATAAACCAAGACACCCCTGCTTCTGAAGATGGAATGGATAGCCAATGATGAACGTCTAAATCCAAAGCATAGGAAATAAAATTCCACCAGATTTCATAAAAGCATTCTGGATCTTCTGAACTTCCTGGAAACACACAGTTTATATGAATCCCCATATTCTTGTGCGAAATACCCAAATGCATTTTCTTTCCAGGTTTTCTATGGCTGGGAATTTGAAATTCTAGTTGCAGCTAACATCCTGGTCGGAAGCCCTTTAGAGTGACAAGTATTCATGTTGTCTGTCCACGTTTTTAAAACTGCCTTTTAGTGTTGTAATATGCCCTGGGATCTTGGGTGAAGGGTAGGAAACAATAAATAAATAAATAAATAAATAAATAAATAAATAATGAGGTGACAATTCAACTCCAGGTGCTCATATAGAGTGTTATTTAGAGTGACTGTTACAGCATCCCTCTGATGCAAAGTCATCTGGCCTGAGAATAAAAAATGTATAGCCTATGAAGCAATATCCTGCAATCAAATGTTGGTGATCTTATATCCCCATAAAAGAAACTATGAATAACTTTGCAAGTACTTAGCAGGCCCAATTCAAAGCGCTGTTTTTTGATCTATAAAGCCTTAAATGGCTCAGGACTGCACTACCTCAAGGACCTTCTCTCTCCATATGAACCTTTGCAGACCTTGAGATCATCCTCTGAGGCCCTTCTTTGTGTGCCTCCTCCATGAGAGGTCTGGAGGGTGGCAGCGCAAGAGCAATGTCTTCTCTGCAGTGGCTCCTCTTCTGTGGAATGCTCTCCCCAGGGAGGTTCGGCTGCCTCCTTCATTATACATCTTTAGATGCCAGACAGAAACATTCCTCTTCAGCTAGGCCTTTGGCTGATTGGCTGGTTGACACCCAATGCTCTTTGAAATGTGACGTGGGAGAGGGGATTATTGCTTTGTTGTTGTTTTATTGTTTCTATTGTTGTTGTTTCTGCATCCAACCAGTCTGTGGCATATATAAATGTAATAAATAAACAGTAATAAATAATGAATTTGAAATTGAATGCATGTTTCACCATATCAAATGTATTGGAAACTGCCGTTCTAATGGAATGATCTGTCCTGGACAAAACACTATAGAAAGAGAATCTTGATGCAATGACGCATATGATCAGAACCAGATGGCTTTTGTTTTGGAGCGGAGTGGTGGGGATATTTCATTGATGCAGATCTGCACCAATGCCCTGCACATTAGGGATAAAAAACCCCTACACTCAACAATTTTCATATCTGCTACTTTACTGTACTTTTATCCCCTCCCTGCAAAGAGTGGTTGCTCAATGCACAAAATTTCACAGGCGAGCCAGTAAGCATTGCACAAAGAAGCGATCTTGATGCAACAGTGTGTACGCGGACACATCAAAAGCAATTGTTTTGCTGTAGTGCTTTTTATCAATGAACACATCTGCACTGGCAATATGGAGGGGGCAGGAAGACCAAACAGACAAAAGAGAGATGTGAAAGCTGTAGGTTTAAATTTACAGAGAAAGGATCACGCCAGTTGCAGATGGTGTTACAGTGCTCCTCCCTTGCTCAGCAGACTCATTTTTGCAAGCAATTATTTTCAATTGAATGCCCCCTTTCATGTTATTTTCACAAATATATGACTATTATTTATTAAATTTATCTACCTCTTTTCCTCTAAGGAGCTCAATGTGGTCGCTGCACTCCCTTCCTCCCCATTTTTATCCCCAAAACAACTCTGGGAGGTAGGTTAGGTCGAAAGACTGGCCCAAAGTCACCCAGTGAATTTCACGGCGGAGCAGGGATTTGAAACTTGGTATCTCCCACTTCTTAGTCCAACACTCTAAACACTATACCACAGGCATACGACTTCCTCCTTTAACATACAACTTTTTGTACTAATTATTGGGTTGGAAATAATTAGGGGGGAATTTGGAAAGGTGGAAATCTCACAGCACAGCTGCATTTGAGGAAGTGTCAACTAGGTAGGTTCATATTAAAAATGAATATCTCTGCAGTAACTACAGCAAACCAAGATATGAGACATCAGGTCTATTAGAAGGATACAAGCCCATTAAGCTCTGCATTGCACACTACAAACTCCCACATATGTTCTATTTCATTTAGCTGCTGGAGGGTGGAGTATAATTTAGGATGTGTAGCAAGAATACTCGCTAAAATGTGTGAGCTGTACTCACACGTAATCGCCCATGGTAATTATGGCCCACTTCCATGTACACTCACCAAAGCAGCCCCTCTGCCTGCTACACCTTCAGTATAATGTGTGGTATGATCCAAGCCATGGGCTTCCCTCCAGCCATTGGAGAAAAGGTAATGCATATGGCCACAACAGGTTCAAGTTGAATTAGGCATGGTTGGAGTGAATAACATAAGAATCAGGCCAATGGCAACCTGTTTTCATAGAAGTTAATCAGATGCCTATGGAAAGCCCCAAAGCAGAACCTCAGTGCAATAGTGCTCTCCCCACTCACCATTCCTGGTAACTAGAATTCTGCCCCTGACAGTAGAGTTTATGCTGCCCCACCACTGCTACAAGCAGCTAAATGCATGAGCTGGCAGATAGGAGCAGATGAGCTACCTTCTACCAAATCAAACAATTGGTTCACCAAGCTCAGCACTCTCTGCACCAGGGATGGTGAGCCTGGGGCCCTCCAGATGTTGTTGGAGTATGACTCCACTCATCCCTGACCATTAGTCATGCTGGCTGGGGTTGATGGGAGATGGAGAGTCCAAATATATTGTTGAACTGCAACTCCTTTCATCCAAGACCAATGGCTCTATTGTCTGGGGCTGAGAGTTGGAGTCCAACAATATCTGGAGGACCACAGGTTTCCTATCTACACTGAGTCTCCAGATTTTTAGACAGTGGCCAGTCTTTTCCAATCCTCTCTAGATACCTTAGATACCTAGATACCTCCCATCAAATGTCAAAGAAATAAGCAAGTATCTTACTTTTAAAAGACATCTGAAGGCAGCCCTGTTTAGGGAAGTTTTTAATGTTTAATGCTGTATTGTGTTTTTAATATTCAGTTGGAAGCTGCCCAGAGTGACTGGAGAAACCCAGCCAGATGGGTGGGGTATAAATAAATTATTATTATTATTATTATTATTATTATTATTACTACTACTACTACTACTACTACACCTTCAACATGTAGAGCATGTGCTCAGTCATTGAGCTATGGTTTCCAAAAGCATCAATATGACAGTAAGTCAGGGCATATGCCTTAAGAGTAGAAGATTTCCCTTCATTCAAGGATTATACCTGTGGTAGTCTATCAATAGTGGTTGGAGAGCCTGATGAGCAGTGGTGAGTCTGGGTTCAAATCCCACTTAGCTGTGAAGCTAGCTGGGTTTGACTTGGGGCCGGTCACTATTCTACCTAGCCTAGGATTGTCACCAGGATAAAATTGTGGTGGTGGGAAGACTGTGAACCTGGTACTTTTTGAGCTCCTTGTAGAAAGACTAGGATAAAAATGTCATTACTTATAATTATTTAAACTCCACCCTGGCTTTCATGTGGAATCATCTTGCTTTATTTTCTGATGAATCACCTGACTTCAGTCTTCGTGGAAGAAAGAAAATGAGAACTTGCTGTCTAGTATATTATTACCACATCTGGGCCAAGAGCAAAAAAGTGAGTTGAAGTTAATGGTTTAGGGAGACGTACCTATTATTCAAGGGCTGGGAGACAACAGGTCTCCAAGGCACATGGTGACTGAGGCATCTGTCTAGGGAAAGCCAATTATGGGAGGCAGGAAAGAACAAATTATTTCTGCAGGTGCGCTTCTGTTCCATCATAGAATTGTAGAGTTGGATGGGACCCCAAATATCATCTAGTTCAGGCTTCCTCAACCTCAGCCTTCCAGATATTTTCGGCCTACAACTCCGACAATCCCTAGCTAGCCAAGACCAGTGGTTAGGGATACTGGGAATTGTAGTCTCAAAACATCTGGAGGGCCGAGGTTGAGGAAGCCTGATCCAGTTCAACCCATTGCAATGCAGGAATTTCAACTAAAGTATCCATGGCAGATTGCCGCCCAACCTCTGCTTATAAACCTCCTAGGATGGAGAGTCCACAACCTCCCAAGGGAGTCTGTTCCACTGTCAAACAGCTCTTACCATCAGAAAGTTCTTCCTGATGTTTAGTCAGAATCTCCTGTCTTGTAAGCTGAAGACATTGATTCTGGTCCTAACTTCTGGAGCAGGAAAAAAACAAGCTTGCTCCATCTTTCATGTGACAGCCCTTTAGATAGTTGAAGATGGGTCAACTCCTCTCGGTCTCCTCTTACCCATGCTAAACACCCCCTGCTCCCTCAAGTGTTAGACTAGAACATGGTGCTGATAACAACAAGGCTGCGGGTTTGATCCCTGTATGGGACAGCTGCATATTCTTGCATTGGATGGGTTTGGACTAGATGATCCTCAGGGTCCCTTCCAGCTCTAGAATTCTATTATTCTAACTGTTCCTCATAAGGCTTGGTTTCCAGACCATCGATAATTTTACTAGCCCTCCTCTGCAAATGCTCCAACTTCTCAATATCCTTCTTAAATTGTAATGCCCAGAACTGGACACAGCACTCCAGGTGTGGTCTGACCAAGGCAGAATATAGCAGTACTATTTCTTCCCTTAATTGGGACGCTAGACATCTGTTGATGTAGCCTAGAATAGCATTAACTTTTTTGCTGCTCTATTACACTGTTGACTCTTGTCATTAGCTTTTTTGCTGCTGTATCACATTGTTGACTCTTGTGAAGCTTGTGGTCTACTATCTTATATTTGTCGCACGTCTTATGTTTGTGCTGCTGGTTATTAATTAATTAATTTGCCTATTGCCCTTCATCCAAATATTCTAGGGTGGTTCACAACAGAAAACGCAAAACGTGAATACAAAATACATAATAAAACAAAAACAAATCAATAACACCCCCTCCCCATAGATACTTTTAAAAACCACATAATTTTCATCAGTCAGATGCATTGTTAGAGAGAAACATTTTTGCTTGGTGCCTAATGATATGTAATGAAGGTACCAGGCAAGCCTTCCTGGGGAGAGCAGTCCACAAGCAAGGAGCCACTGGAGAAAAGGCCCTTCAGACTTCTCCTAGAGGAGGCACATGAAGAAGCGCCTCAGGGGATGGTTGTTCCTGCCGAAGTGCAGAACCTTACATTTGCCCCTATTGAAATTCAATATGTTAGTTAGGACTCGGTTCCCCAACCTGTTAAAGTCATCTTCGATCCCGATTCTGTCTTCTGTAGAATTAGCTACCTCTCTCAATTTTTGGTGCCATCTGAAAATTGCATGAGCACTCCTTCAATTCCCTCAACCAAGTCATGTTATAAGGATGTTGCACAACAATAGACCCAGGACAGAATCCTGTCTCACCCCACTTGACACTTCCCCCCACACCCAGGATGACGAGAAACCGTTAGTTAGCATTCTTTGGGTTGGGTCAGTCAGCCATCAGATATATGCTTAGTTATTGGTTGTGCGTGAATTCCATGGAGCTTTGATGACATTTTGATCACATTCTCACCATGCATTTAATGCACCTGATGAAGATCGAGGAATAGCTAGACTGTACTATTTGTTCCCCACAAAAGAAATAAGGACAAAATTTGTTCCCCCACCCTCTCCCCCTCCACCCACTTTTATTTTATTCAATGGACTAGAACAGCAACAAAACCTGTTTCCCTCAGGGGAGCTAAAAGGAATTTGGCTTGGCCTGGAAGTGACCAGATGCTGGAATCCTTGGACAGTTACAACCAGGGTGTCTTTGAGTTTTAGTATGGTAGGCTTGGATGAGGACAATCAAGACCAGGGTATGAGAAAAATGTTTCACATGGAGGATGTCATAGTTCAGATGAATAAGATATCCCAAGCTTTATATATATATATAAATAATAATAATTATGACATTTTCCCCTCACTTTTTCTCCAAGGAACTCAAGGTGGTGTCCATGGTTCTCATCATACTCAATCCCCACAACAGCCCTGTGAGGTAAGTTAGGCTGAGAGGCAGTTACTGGCCCTTGTTTTAGCAGACAACTTTGCATAATTCTGCTACACAACCACATATATGACCTTCATCACTACTAGTAGTAATCAAAAATAATTTTACAGAAGTAGGTACATGGAAAAGGTCATCTCTCCTAAGCCCAACCAACCAGGAGAGGAGATTGAAAAGTGGGAGGAACATCTCTAGATGGAAGCTCCCATTAAATGCTTCATCTTTCTCCACCCTCTATGCTTGAACATAGTATGTTGAGTGAGCTTAATGATCAGCTGGATAGCTCAGCTGGTTAGAGAGTGGTGCTGATAATGCCATGGTTGCAGGTTCGATCCCCTTATGGGACAGCTGCATATTCCTACATTGCGGGGGGTCGGACTGGATGATCCTGAGGGTCCCTTCCAACTCCACAATGCTATGATGCTTTTTGTCTTTAGGACCTTGAAGCACACAAAGCCCTTCCTGTTGTCTTTGCCAGCTTCTCTGGACACCCAAGCACAACTCATACCCCACCTTCCCTGAAAAATGCTAGGTGCCAGATTAAGAGGCATGGCCACCCAGTTTCATCCCTTGGACCAAAGGTTTCTGCTTGCTTTCATAGGTTGTCATGCCCAAAGGCCCCTGTCCATAGCCACCCACTCACTAAGAATATGAGCCGGAAGGACAGAGCTTTCCGTGCCAAGCAGAGAACCCTCCCTCTTCCACCAGGAAATGGGGGAATCACCCCAGAGACTTGCTGAAAGATCCCAGGGCCTCTGGGGGTAAGCTTTCATTCCCTCTTTCACTGAGTTAAAAGGATCTCGGATAGTCAGGGTAAGACATACCTCAGCCAAAGTGCTTCTTCCGTCAGTCTGTAGACTTGATAAACCAGGTACCTGACTCGGCATACAAAACTCTTTTTCTTCCGTAGAATCTCCCTTCTCAATAACTTGTGTCTCCCTGCTATAATCTTCCTCCCACGCCCGATAAGCCATTTGACTTGCTCTCGGCGCATTTGATGCCATGCTCATTATTTCTCAGCCTCCAGCGAATCTGCTTGCAAATGAAAGCTGTTGCTGATGTTTGGGAGATAATGACAGGTAGGCTCTTTATGTAAGAAAGGAATAGATGCGTTCCATCGCTTTGCTTGCTCTGCTGTGCATGGGAACAGTGCCCTCTCTAGGGGGTGAGAGAAGACAACAGTGTGATCCCAACAGCAGAACCTGCGTGACCTGTAATGCAGGTAGTGATTCCGGGAAGATTTTTAGCAAATGAGTCAGTTGCTGGCTCTGCACACCTTCTTTCACTGGCATGCCACCAAAAACAAAGAAGAAAGGTCAAACCACAAATATGGAATAAGTGAATTTGTTGTGGTCAGTGACTCCTGTGCTGTCACCAAAAAAATGCATCAGTAGCAGGTGGCTAAAAACAGACAAGCAACAACAGCAACAACAAAACACTACCGATTGAATTCTTCACACTCATAGGGCTCTTTCAAGTGACCTATCATAGCATCACAGAACTGTACAGTTGGAAGGGACCCCAACGGTCATCTAGTCCAAACCCCATGCAATGCAGAAATCACAGCTCATTTATTGATCACTAGCAGAAAGTAACCAGCGTTGCTCAGCAATTCCAAACAACAACAACAAAAGTGATTTATAAATGAATAATGGGATTAGTTGTTTTCAAGGGCTATGCACCCCACCATCATGACCCAAGCTGACCTGGGAACATCCAAACAGGATCTGGCCCCAAATCAATTTGAAGGACATGGCTAATATTCTCCCATGAAATTGGCAGGGAAGAACTGCCTGCTGGCATACAACCCCAAATTTGCTCCCACGATTTTCCGAACTAAATGTCCTGCAAATGGGTTTGTTTTCTCTGGAGTCAAGTAACACAGAAGCGAGCATCAAACATGCCTTGCACTCCATTAGTTTTCCAGAAGTGGCTTTTGCACCACTGGAAAACTCATATATAAAGTGGAGATAAAACAATTAGGGAAATATTGGGGAAATGGGATAAGCTACCATGTGAATGCAGTCAGAGTACTTGAATCCACTTTAAGGGCACAGATCTGAAGCTCTGGTTCTTGCTTGAATACCTCCCTCAAAATAATAATAATAATAATAATAATAATAATAATAATAATAATAAATTTTCTTATTTATACCCCACCCATCCGACTGGGTTTCCCCAGCCACTCTGGGCAGCTTCCAACAGAATATTAAAGAGAATAAGAAATCAAACATTAAAAACTAGTGATGACCGTGAGATTCCCATGGAACAACTAAAGGCTAAGGACCTTCTCTCCTGGGGTGGGAGACTGGGAAAGATAAGAAAAGGTCCCAGGAGAGAATTGAGAAGGTCTGTCCTTTTTTGGGGGTGTGGAAATTTAGACTAAGTTTTCTACAGAAAGAAGATGATGTCATTCTACACCATTTGGGCACTTCAGATACCTTACTGTTGATTTTCCCCTCCCTTATTTTTCCAGAGGCTGTTGTTTGATATGCATTATGTTGTATAGCTGCGCCCGAGTTAAGTAGGTAATAACTTAATGTTTCAAGACTCAGCAACTGACAAGTGTCACCAAGTTTATTGTTGGGGTGCTATTGTGTATCCTTTGACGTTGCTACTTAGCATGTGTTCATTATATTCATTGTGGATTAGGTACTATGTATTGCTTATTGTTACAAATTGTATTTATATAACTGTTTTGATTCTTTTTATGTATAGTATGGATATCATATTATATGTGTTTATATAGTGCTGTTATGTTTTGTGCTGTAAACTTTGGCTGAAAATTGTATATTCCATCAGGCGTATGCAGGCAATTAAGAAGACATCTTTCCATAATAGGAGATTTTTGGTTATAACTTTTTAATGTGTTTCCCCTCGTTGTATGGTCTAATATATATATATATATATATATATATATATATATATATATATATATATATAGCTGCTCTGATATGTTTAAAGGAATAGTAGCAGAGGGTCTTCTCAGTGGCTGCTCCCAGACTTCCTTCCTAGAGAAGGTAGACTGCCTCCATCTTCGTTGTCTTGCTGGTAGGTGAATATAGTGGTACCTCGGGTTACAGATGCTTCAGGTTACAGACTCCGCTAACCCAGAAATATTAAGAACTTTGCTTTAGGATGAGAACAGAAATCGCACAGCGGTGGCGCGGTGGCAGCGGGAGGCCCCATTAGCTAAAGTTAAGAACAATTTCAGGTTAAGAACGGACCTCCAGAATGAATTAAGTTCTTAACCCGAGGTATTAAACCCGGTGGTTTTATTCTAACAGGACTTTAGGAGCTGACCGCTTTTTAAAGGAAAGAGCTGTATTTTAATAGATTTGGTTTGTAAATCATTTTAATTCTATTAGAATTTAACTATGTTTAACAATTATTTTTCAGACATTTTTAGCTTTTGCATTTTATCATGGTTATTTGAATTTGTGTAAGCTGCTCTGAGTCCCAGTCTGGAAAAGGTGAGGTATGGATAAACCACTCTGTTGTCTTTTGACAAAGAGTAGTATGTAATGATAATGATGATGATGATGATGATGATGATGATGACGACAGCAACAACAACAATGCCCTTTTCAGACATTCTAAATTTAAGCTCACTCAATGCATGAAGGGGGTGGGTGGGTACAAAAATGCTAACTCCTCCCTCTCACTTCTCATGAGTTAGAGAGCAAAGAGATGAAGCAGTTATCATTCTCCAAAGTTGGAAGGCAAATATATGAGGAAAGCTTTTGCCTGTACGTGTGGGCTTTCACGAACCCCCCAATTCAGTTTCAATTTTGATTCATATCTAACTTCTATCAACCTACCCAGACCCTTCAGTATTCATCTGAGACTCTGTCCCAGGTGGCCCAGCTGAGGGAGGTTTGGAGTGTGATGACAATGGAAAGGTACTTTTCAGTGGTGGCTCCCTACTTGTTGAATATTCTCCCCAGTTAGGCATACCTAGCACCACCATTAACACACTTTTGGTGCCAGGTAAAAACACATCTCTTCTCCCAGGCATTTGATGGATTATTATTATTTTGCAGTTAAATGATTATGTCTTGCATCCAATTTTAGTCCTACTCAGAGAAGACCAACTGAAATTCAGAAACACAACTAACTTAGATCAATGAATTTCAGTGGGCCTGCTCTGAGTAAGTCTTAGCTGGATTCAACCCTATTCGACTTCGCTGCAGGTTGATTGAGTCTATCTTATGAGTTATTGCAAGTATTTTTCTCCTTGTTGCTCCCCCCCCCCATTTTGTTCTGTCTTATATTTGTGACTTGCTGTGAGACTCCTTGTGTGGCAAGCCTAACAACAACTACTACTACTACAACTACAATAAATAAATAAATAAATAAATAAATAAATAAATAAATAAATATCTGATATGGGCAAATACAGTGTGTATGTGTAGGTATGTGAGAGAGACCACATTCACACCATAAATGATACCACTTAAAACAGCTTTAGCTTAGCTTTTAATTGTTCTTATTTTATCTTGTTAAGTTGCTTTGAGAATTTGTTTGTGTAAAGTGACTAATTACTATTATTTCATTTATTCATAGCTCACCTTTCACTCCAGAACTGGGACTCAAGACAGCTTACAAAAATTAGAAGAAACACAGATAGTTAAAATATATAAAGTATAATGCTTAAAATGCAATGAAACTATGGAATTAAAATGATGTGAAGACAAATATATTAAAAAGAAGAAGAAGAAGAAGAGTTTGGATTTGATATTCCGCCTTTCACTCCCTTTAAGGAGTCTCAAAGCGGCTAACATTCTCCTTTCCCTTCCTCCCCCACAACAAACACTCTGTGAGGTGAGTGGGGCTGAGAGACTTCAAAGAAGTGTGACTGGCCCATGGTCACCCAGCAGCTGCATGTGAAGGAGCGGGGAATCGAACCCGGTTCCCCAGATTACGTGACTACCGCTCTTAACCACTACACCACACTGGCTCTCTAAAAGAGGCATTAAAAAGAGCACAGTGCTTTTAAAAGCCCTTTCCTTAAAAAGTAGCCAGTTCTTCAAAGCCTCCTACAATACAACAGTCTTCACAGGCAGAAGGATAGTTAGGTCTGGCCTTTCTCAGAAGGGGGTTCAAAATCTAGCAGCCACCACAGAGAAGGCCCTGTCCCACTTCCCCACCAAGCATACCTGTGAGGGTGGCAGGATTGAGAGGAAGGCCTCCCCTAAAGATCTTAGAGCCTGGCCAGGTTTGGAAGGGAGACTATGGTCCTTCTGATAGCCTGGGCCTATGTCTAACAGATGCTAATGCTAATAAGTGTTAATGCTAAAAACAACAACAATAGGTCAACAACACTGCACTCAGTATTAAATTATTAGTCATGCATTGAAAATGGCCTCCTGTTATAGGTATGCAAACATGAATTGTCCCAGGGCCATGCTAATTCCTTGCCCTGATGACAAATGACAATTTTCAGATGGCAAATTTCCATGTCTCCAGTTATTTCCCCCACTCAAATTCCTAATTGCTTGGTAAGAAGGATCATTTGACGTGATTAATCATTGCTGCTGAACTTTTATCCTGATGTGCAGGTTCATCTAAGATCACGACAGCTCATAAATCTAACAGGATAAATTCACCCCTGAATGATGCTTAACCATATCTAAATTCCACCCCACCAAAAATTGGGCAAGATTAAGATCTCAGGTTCTCCCTGAAATTAATCCCATTGAAGTTAATCCAGGCCTGGAAGAAAAATCATTGGGCAACTTCAAAGGAATGCCTATCTGAGCACCATCATGCTCATACACCTGGCTGCCTAGACCAGATAGGCAACCACAAGAGTTATCTAAGGTGACAACACGTCAAGATGAAACCACGGTGTTCAAAGCAACACCTGAGTCCAGTGTTTCATTCCATGCAGATTCTGGTTCTTCATCTGAAGGAAGAACAACAGCATAAGGCATAAGAAGATCCTGCTGGATCAGGCTAATGGTCCATCCAGTCCAACGTCCTTTTCTCACAGTGGCAATCAGATGCCTGTGGGAAACCGACAAGCATGACCTTCACACCAGATCAACTCTACCCACCTGCAGTTTACAGCAACGGGTATTCAGGAGCATTGCTGCCTTTGACTGCAGAGGCAGAGCTTAGCCATTTGGATTGGTAGTCAGGGATACCCTTCTCTTCCATGATTTTGTCAAATCCTCTTCCAAAGTAATCTAAATTGGCGGCCATCCCTGCCTCCTGGGGTTAACAAGTTCCATAACTGAACTATGCACTGCATGAATTACTTTTATCTGACCTGAATCTTCCAACTTTCAACTGCATGGAATTGCAGAAATCATTTATAACATGGAGCCGCTTCAGAAGCTCTGGAGAAGCAGTGTGAAAGGTAGAATTAGTGTAGAGAATTAGTGTAGACCTGGGGGTCGAATGCATTAGTGTAGACCTGGGGGTCGAATGCATCTCTCCAGACCTCTCTGTCTTGCCCGTGGGACTCTCTTACTAAACCATAACCCTCAGCAGCTCTGCTTTGCACCTTCCTTGAATGTTTTTGGCCTGATCTGAATATCCTTGAACTCAGATAATGCCTCTTGGATGGAAGATGCGAGAGGGGTGCATGTGTATGTATAGAAACTGGCTTCACAGATAATTGTCTCAAACAAACAACCGATGTGCACTCCAGTCCCAACCTCTGAATCGATAGCCATTTAATATGCAGCCTGTAAGCCGATTGTGGACCAGTGATTCAGAATGGCTTTCATTGACACTTTTGATTGGGAAACACGAAGCCACAGAGGCAGATGTGTGGTTTTAAATGGGGGGTCAACACATAATGGCCACATCTGTGCTATACATTCAGAATGGGATGCGGGTGGCGCTGTGGTCTAAACCACTGAGCCTCTTGGGCTTGCCGATCAGAAGGTCGGCAGTTCGAATCCCCGCAATGGGGTGAGCTCCTGTTGCTCTGTCCCAGCTCCTGCCAGCCTAGCAGTTCGAAAGCACGCCAATGCAAGTAGATAAATAGATACTGCTGCGGTGGGAAGGCAAATGATGTTTCCGTGCGCTCTGGTTTCCGTCACAGTGTTCCATTGTGCCAGAAGCAGTTAAGTCATGCTGGCCACATGATCCAGAAAGCTTTCTGTGGACAAACGCCGCCTCCCTCGGCCTGAAAAGCAAGTTGAGTGCTGCATCCCATAGTCACCTTTGACTGGACCTAACCATCCAGGGGTCCTTTACCTTTTTACCTTTATACATTCAGAATATTTTTAACATTCCTGGCTTCTCTCAAAGAATACTGGAAGATGTTTGTTTGCGGAGGGTGCCAAGAGTGCTTTAATAATAAGTACCTCTTTCCAGGGGACCCAGATTTCTGATTCTGTGATCCTAGGCATTCATTGAGACTTCCTCCTTTTTATGTGCGCTTAAAGATTGCAACCTCAGTCTCTTAAGCAGTTTGCCATGCTAAGTAAGAAGCACTGTTTGACACACAAGGCTTCTATGATGCATTGCAAGGTTTAATATACAGTATAGTGGTAAGCAAGTGATAACACAGACCCTTGAAACTGAAGTGAGAACAGAACAGGCAGCTATGATTACACATCAGATTACACTTTCAACCACAAAGCTTTACAACAAATCAGACATAAATCAGCTATAAGAGACAGTATGAATAATGTAATCTCATTTTTTTCCCTCATTCAAAACATTAGGCTTTGCATCAGATTTTTGTGGCCAACGAATGAAAACGAGGGATAAAATCCATTTTCACCATAGTGAAGAAAGCACATGCTTTCGTCTGAAATTCTATATACACACTAGCTTCACCAATCTCAATGGGTCTTACTTCTGAGTAGCCATGGATAGGATATCACCAAAAATCTCTTTTCTAAGAATAAGTGTGTGTTAAAAGTGGTCCATGCCCTTCTAAAACATTGCCAACACGAATAGTATTGATATATGCCAAAACATGAGGTCAACTGCTCTTTTCAAGTTTCTTTGTAGTATATATTTAGGGGGTAAATTTATGAGAATGTAGACTGGATCTTTTGATTGCCAATAGGATTGTGTGAGGATTTCATTATCTAGATTTTACTATTTAGAAAGATAGTCTCCCCCAAGAACACCGGGATCTGGTCAAGAATTTTGCCCGAAAAAGGGAGGTTGGCAACTGGTCAGTGGTTACTTAGATTCTCAGAATTTAGGGGTGCTTTCTTAAGGGGCAGTCTTATCGTGTATGGGTAAAATACCTCTTTTTAAGAAAGCATATATGTAAAAGAACATGAAAGAACAACTTAGAATTAGTGCCCATAAATATTAATATGGATAATTAATATGGATCTGCCATGGTTGGGGGTGTGAAATTAGAAGAAAAATCCCTCAAACAACAAACAACAAGAAGATCTGTCATGTTTACAGCTGAACTTCAGAAGTTTTAGCCCTCAACAGTTCTAGATGACATAACTTGAGGTTGCAGGGGGCTTCCAGAAGTCCATGCAAAATAGCTCATCCATTTTTCTTTTTTCCTTTGTTTCCTTGGGTTCTTCTGTTCCTCACTTAGAGCCAGGGATAAGGCAGCCCCATCCTGGAGCGGTACAGCATTGCTATGCTTGAACCATATCCAGAAGTCGGTTCATCCTCTGATTCCAGTTCGAAGGGAGCTTCATAGAAAAAGGCAGAATATCTCCCACCACCACGAGCACAAGGGTTGTGTTGTTGAATGCGCAAAGGCTGGTGTGGGCAATAAAGAGCAGGTCCCGGGATGGTCAGTACAAAGGGTGGTGGCTGTATTCTGACCGTAGACGCAGGACAGGACGCATGGCATGAGTGTCTTCCGGACATATTGTTTCCTGATGGAGGTGACGCTGGAACAAGACACCAGGCAAAAGAGTAAACATGGATGGTCAAAATATGGGGAACCTTTTTTTTTTTTTTGCACTCATTAAAGCATCTAAAATTTAGTATTTGGGGAACAGCATTTGGGCTTCCTTTGGGAATATCAAATTTGAAAACTAAAGTTTCTAACACTGAAGGCTGCTGAGTAAAGGTAAAGGTAAAGGGACCCCTGACCATTAGGTCCAGTCGCGGATGACTCTGGGGTTGTGGCGCTCATCTCGCTTTATTGGCCGAGGGAGCGGCGTACAGCTTTCGGGTCATGTGGCCAGCATTTCTAAGCCAGTTCTGGCGAACGAGAGCTGTGCATGGAAATGCCGTTTACCTTCCCACCGAAGAGGTACCTATTTATCTACTTGCACTTTGACGTGCTTTCGAACTGCTAGGTGGGCAGGAGCAGGGAGCTCACCCTGTTGCAGGGATTCGAACTGCCGACCTTCTAATCACCAAGTCCTAGGCTCTGTGGTTTAATGCACAGCGCCACCCACGTCCCACATAGTTGGCTATTAAGCTACACAGACAATGCCTGGTAAGATTTCAAAAGTTGGAAAGATGATGACCATTGAACACAATACTAATATACTTTGTCTCTGATTTCTTCACTTTGTTGTTGTTGTTTTTCCAGTCAATGGTGAGCCACTGTCCAGCAAGGCAACTTTAGTTCAGATCCACTTTCTGCCCAAACTACAATAGTGGGTATTGGCTAATCACACTCTCTAAACTTCATCTACCTCATGGGGTTGCTTCATATAAAGCATTGAAAATCAAATGTTTCAGAAATAAACATTGTCTAATTTTGAAATTGTTGTGAATCCTTGTTAGTCAAGGCAATGCTTAGACTTATCTATCCTTCCATCTAAATATAAGTGTCTTCCCTCTAAATCTATGACTAAACTAAAATATATGGGGCAAGCTTGTCTTCATGCTGAGATGCTTCCATCACTGACAAAGTTGCTGTGAAGTTATAGAATGTCTACCAGCATTCTAACTTCCAGAATGGGTGGGTGTTAGTAGTAGAATGAGACAAAGCAGCATTGCAGAGGGAGGTGCAAAACAGAGTTTGTAGAGGGAGCAAAAACCATTTGGGAAGCAACACAAGGAGGCAGGTGACCTATATAGGTATGAGGTACAGTGGCACCTCTAGTTATTAATTTGTTCCGGAGGTCGATTCTTAACCTGAAACTGTTCTTAACTAGAGGCGTGCTTTCACTAATTGGTCCTCTTGCTGCTGCTGCACTGCCGGCACACAATTTATGTTCTCATCCTGAGGGCAAATGTTCTCAACTTGAGGTAACTCTTCCAGGTTAGTGGAGTTTGTAACATGAAGCGTTTGCAACCTGAGGCATTTGTAACTCAAGGTACCACTGTACCTCCTTGAGAATGTACAAGTCTTATCAAAGAGTCTTATCAAAATGTTTTAGTCATACTCAATCCCCTAGAGCTCTAAGTGTCCTACAGAAGTTGAATTCAGGCCCCATTTGGTAGCTAGTTTTGGAGGCAATTCTGTAGGGTAGCTAAGGTCTGGGGGGCCTTCAGATGAAGGGCAGCTGAAATATTGATGTAGAGACTCCAATGTATGGTGAGAAGAGGAGGTAGATGCATACAGGAATATTAGAACCATAGAGTTGGAAGAACCCAAAAGGATCATGTAGACCAACTCCCTGCACTGCAGGAATCACAGCTAAGGCGAAGGCGAAGGCGAAGGAGGAAAGCAGGTAAGTGAAACATGGTTAGAGATCTTCTGTAATTATTCTCAGCTATTTTCTTCTTAGATTTTGAAATTATCTGGTCTTCTTTCCATTGTGGAACCAACGCAGGAGGAGTAATCGGTTTAAATACAGAAATACAGTTCCAGAATTCTTCACATGACGTTCAGTTTCCTGTAGCCTTCCATTCCATTTATTTTCCATATGTGTGCCCACTAAAAACTTTCTCTGGGTGGCTCTGTGAATATCCGCAAAATATTGAAATACAACCTTTAACCTTAAAACTATTTTCAACTTGGTGATGGAGCCCCAATGATTTCAAAAAGGGCCATGTTTACCTTACCCAGGAGCCAATTCATTGATCTCAGGCTGAAATTTGCAGAAATGTTTATTTACATATATTGGAATTTATTTATTTTTTGGCATTTGCATTCCTAAAAAAAATACATTATCTGAGAGGTTCCAATGGGCATTGGGTGATACTTACAAAAGCTTACTACCACAAAGCCATATAGTAGCAGATTTAAACATAATTTAAAGGTTTTAAAGGTTTAAGACAAGGGCTAGGAAACTTTCAGGCTGAATACCACATTTTCGTCTAGACAACCTAGGCCATGAACCAGTGTTGCGTTGGGCCAAAAGCAAAAATTGGCAAAGCAAAAAATGTAATTTGACTCAAATATCCCTCTTTATTTTCTAACCAGGCAAATTAGTGGCATTATCAGAATTCAAGGACATGTTCGAGCTAGACAAAAACACTCAGGGTGCACAGCAGGACCAGTGACGGATGTGGCCTGGAAAATGTCCTGAGGACCAGATAGAGAGATATGGAGGGGGGGCACATTTGACCCCCAAGCATAAGAATTTGGGAGAACATTCCAGAGCTGAACTGCCACCCCTGAAAAGTCCCACTCCTTAGCAGCTTTCAATACCTGTGTGCCACCTTTGCCCTACATAAGCAATACTCACGCAGGCTTTGATAATTCACTACAAAGGAATGAATCTGATTAATGTTTTGTGCAGGGGTTTCCTGATCTGCAGGAACGGATGTGTGCATGATTAAACTCTACACAAGAAGACTCATAGGACAATCTGCTCACAGTAATTGCTTTTCGTAGTGTTTTATCAATGTGCATCAGGACATAAAAAAGGAAGGCGAAATGAACTGAAGGAATGAAAGGTTGTGTCAAAATCAGCATTCCCCCATGGGGATCCCATAAGTGTTTTTAAGCAGTGGATGTGCAGAGAAAAGGTTCAAAGCAATCTGATATTAGTTTAAAAATGCAAAAGAGATCCCAAGTATATGGAAAAAAACTGAGTTCATGGATATTACCAGAAGAACTCCAGGGTTTGACTCTCAGCCTCACCTCTGACTCCCTCTCTCTCCTTCTACATGCTAGTTTTTACCTTAGCTCCTTTCCCCACAACAAAGCTCTGCTTTCATGCCACATCTTTATGCTGACCTTTAAAGCCCTAAACAGCCTCAGTCCAGTATATCTGAAGGAGCGTCTCCTCCCCCATCGTTCTGCCCGGATACTGAGGTCCAGCTCCGAGGGCCTTCTGGCGGTTCCCTCACTGCAAGAGGCCAGGTTACAGGGAACCAGGCAGAGGGCCTTCTCGGTAGTGGCGCCCGCCCTGTGGAACGCCCTCCCATCAGATGTCAAAGCGATAAACAACTACCTGACATTCAGAAGACATCTGAAGGCAGCCCTTTTCAGGGAAGTTTTTAATATGTGACATTTTAGTGTACTTTTCATCTTTGTTGGAAGCCTCCCAGAGTGGCTGGGGAAACCCAGCCAGATGGGCGGGGTACAAATAATAAATTATTATTATTATTACATCAAGAATATAAGAAGATGGCCCATCTGGTCTGCCATCCTCACAGTGGCCAACCAGATTCCTCCAGGAAACCCACAGGCAGGGCTTGAGGGCAAGAGCCCGACCTCACTGTTACTCATAAGCACGTAAGAAAAGTCCTGCAGATGGATCAGATCAATGGCCCATCTAGTCCAGCATCCCATTCTTACAGTGGCTGTGCTTGTTCTCCCTGGTGGATACAGTACTTAAAATCTCAGCTCTGTTTTAGACAAAGGCCTTCAGGTTAAAGTCAGGTTAAAAGGCACATTGGTCGGCACTCAACAGGTACAACAGGGGCTGCGGTTGTCCCAACATATAACACACCCCATGGCTCTTCTTTTGAAGTGAGGTGGGCACAGTCAGTTGTGTGGGTGGTATCCAAAGCCATGCAACTGGGCACAGTCATCTCCATATCCTCGGTGATGGAGGTGGAACTGACTCGGCCATCTCACTGTGTAATCTATCTGCAGGAACCTCCTCAGTGGGAGAAGGCATGGGAAATAGTTCTGGTGCTGCGTCAGGAAAAGGTGGTGCAGCATCTGAGGTGTCTGATGGCACCAAGGTCCTTACAGCCTGCTTGTCACCTTCCTGGGGTCTGAATCAATGCCCTCCAGCCTACTGGGACCCTCACCAGAGTCCAGTGTCAACAATTCCCCATTTTCATCTTCCCGTCAGACTAGTCTGGTCAATATATCTCCATGTGGCTCATGACAGTGGCCAACCAGATGTCTATGGGAAGCCTGCAAGGGGGCCAAACTCAGCAGCACTCTCCCTGCTTATGATTCCCAGCAACTGGTATTCAGAGGCATATAGCTACCAGCAGTTGAAATAGCTTATCCTCCTTAACCTTGTCTACACTTCTTTTAAAGTCATCCAAGTTGGTGGCCATCACCATCTGGCCAGTCTTAGAAGGGGCCACAGCCCAATCTATCCCATCATTCTGGGCCTGTTCATGCTCCATTTGTGGGATTGATTCCCAGCACTTTCCTGGTTAAACCAGAATTCTGTAGAAGAAAACTGGAGAGCAGAGCAAGCCTGTAGCCCAGTGGTTCTCAACCTGTGGATCCCCAGATGTTGCTGGACTACAACTCCCATCATCCCTGACCACTGGTCATGCTGGCTAGGAATGATGGGAGTTGTAGTCCAACAATATCTGGGGACCCACAGGTTGAGAACCACTGCTGTAGCCCATATGAAGTCCTCCAGATGTTGTTGGACTCCAACTCCTATCAGCCTCAGCCAGAAGGGCCTTGGGCCAAGGATGAGTGGAGTTGTACCTCAACAACATCTGGAAGGCAACAGGCTCACCATCCCAGGGGTAGACAATGCCTAATCTGACGGACCTACGGTATGATTTGGTGTAATGTAGCTCATTTGCTCCTATCTTCCAGTTCTTGGGTTTAGATACTTGATGGTGGTGGGAGTTCAACATCATTTGGAAAGCACTATGCTGTAGTAGAATAAATATATGTAATGGGAGACATCAGATAAGGAAACAAGGTCAAGTAAACAAACTTAGCTACAGTGCTAGATATTGAGATGTTAGAGACCTGAGCTTCCAAAAACGTATTTGAATCAAGAAAAATCAAGATACCTATAGATACGTAACTGACAAAACAACATGACCATACATACATACATACACACACATCTACTACCCTTACGTTATGCTATTCTCTAGCATCAATGGGCTGCACAACTCTAATTCTGAATCCAGACCTAAACCAAGTAAAAATAAAAGCAGCCACCAAGGAGCATTTCAGAAGCTGGTCTGCTTACTCTCTTACCTTGATATCTAGCAAGTAGAAGCTGCAATGGAATCAGATGAAGATTCTGGAGTGTTTTGAGTCACCTGCATTTTTATATTGTTTTGGGGGCAGCATCAAGGATATGAGCCACCCCCCACTACACACACACAATGCAATTAATTGCCACCCAAACAAGATTTAATACAATGTTTACTCCACTTTTAAGGGAGTAGTGGCTTTTAATTATATGGTTCTTTATTTGTGAAGGTGAGATTGTTGCAATTCCTGATGAGAACTTTGTCATCAAGGTTCCTGTTAGTTTTTTCTCTCCAACATACCCCCCCCCCCATCATAGCCATGATGACTTTGCTCTGCCTCCATAGTCAGAGTCAATAATGCTTCTGAATATCAGTTGCTGGAAGGAACAGGAGGGGAGATTGCCCTTTTGCTTGGATCCTACTGGAGGGCTTCTCATTGAGACATCTGGTTGACTACTCAGGGGCAAAGGAAGGCTAACCAGCACCCGGTCGGGGGTGTCAGGGGGCAAGGAAAACTGCCCGGCAGGGCATGTGCGTGCACCGCATGTATGCCACATGTGTGGCGGTACTACGTGCTGCACATGCATGTGTGCCGTATGTGGCAGCGGCATGCATGCGCAGCATGTAGCAGTGGTGCACATACTCCGTGGGGCAGTTTGCTGATGGAACCACTCAAGCGCCGTAATGACGGCGACGGAATCCCTCTGCCGTCACTGCAGCCATGAGCGGAGGATCCTCCGCACATGACTGTGGCAGGGCGGTGGTGTGGCTCGCACCACTGCACCCAGGGCGGCAGGGCGAGCCCCCTCAGAGTGCCTTCTCATCACCCCCCTGGGATGAGCCGCTCCTCCGCCCCTTCCTCCGCCACTGCGACCACTGTGATAACAGGATGGTCGACTAGAAGGGCATTGGCCTTATCCAACATTCTTAAATTATATTCATTCATGCAAGGACTCTGGATCCAGCAGTTTCATTCACTAGCAGAAGAGTTTTGGGGATGACCTTATCGACTCTACCTTTCAACTAAAACCCTATAAATGTCTAAAACTTCTGCTCCAGAGGGTATGGGGATGTAGCTCAGTGGAAGAACACCTGCTTTGCACTCAGAAGGTCCCAGGTTCAATCACCAGGTAGGGTTGGGAGAGACCCCTGCCTGAAACCCCGAGAGCCTCTGTCGCTGGCCAATACTGCCCTAGATGGACCAAAGGTCTCACTTGCTATAAGGCAGTTTCCCCTATTTTTGCAAATATTGTTGGAAATTCACTCCCTTCTACTTAACAAGGGTCTAGGTTAGTGGACGTGGGTGGCGCTGTCATCTAAACCACAGAGCCTAGGGCTTGCTGATCAGAAGGTTGGTGGTTTGAATCCCTGTGATGGGGTGAGCTCCCGTTGCTCAGTCCCTGCTCCTGCCAACCTAGCAGTTCGAAAGCACATCAAAGTGCAAGCAGATAAATAGGTACCGCTCCGGTGGGAAGGTAAACGGCATTTCCGTGTGCTGCTCTGGTTCGCCAGAAGCGGCTTAGTCATGCTAGCCACAAAACCTGGAAGCTGTACGCTGGCTCCCTCGGCCAATAAAGCGAGATGAGCGTCGCAACCCCAGAGTCGTCCACGACTGGACCTAATGGTCAGGGGTCCCTTTACCCTTACTTTTATACTAGATAGAAGACTCTTACATGAATTGTCGACTTCTTCTGGTTTTGGAGGGCCCAATCTTAGGTGCTTAGAAAAATGATGCTAACTGGGGAAATGGACATATTTGATATGGACTGTTATACTGAACAGTTTAAGCTTGGTCCACTCTTGCAAGCTACTTGAGGTCCTGACTGTGCCAGCACCAGGCTATTTTGTACCCTAGGTGATGCTAACTAGGCAAGCTCCACATTGGGTAAAATATTTCTGCATTTCAGGGGGGATGGACTAGATGATCCTCGTGGTCCCTTCTAACTCTAAAATTCTATGATTTTATGATTCTCCTTGCACCCCAAAACTATGTATTGCTGACTTCAACTTTCAGAAACAGATGTCTTTGCCCAGCTTTCTTTAAAACAAACACATACACACAACATGCTTCTACTCTTATTATCATTATTACTGTAATCATTGCATTTATTTCTTACCCTTCACCAGCAGGTGCCAGAGCAGCTCACAAGAACTTACAATTCAGAAGTATAGACAGTTAAAACAGATTGCAATCATGGGAATAGGGTGGCTCCCAAAAATTCATATCTCAGGTCTCAAAGGGCCGGTGGAAGAGGTGTGTTTTCAATGTTTTGCAGAAAGCCAGATAGTGAAGAAGCCAGCTGCACCACTGTGGGGATGGATTGCCACAACTGAGGGACTGACACAGAATCAGAGAAATGTTGTAGGGTATGGAGTTGTGTAACCTTTAGAAGACAACCTTTAGAAGACATCTGAAGGCAGCCCTATATAGGGAAGTTGTTTAATGTTTTATTAATTTTTTATATACCTTATTTTTCGCTCTATAAGACGCACCAGACCACAAGATGCACCTAGTTTTTGGAGGAGGAAAACAAGAAAAAAATTATTCTGAATCTCATTAGCCAGAACAGCAAGAGGGATCGCTGCGCAGTGAAAGCAGCAATCCCTCTTGCTGTCCTGGCTTCTGGGATAGCTGCCTAGCCTGCATTCGCTCCATAAGACGCACACACATTTCCCCTTACTTTTTAGGAGGGAAAAAGTGAGTCTTATAGAGCAAAAAATACGGTATGTTGGAAACTGCACTGTGGCTGGGGCAACCCAGTCAGACGAGTGAGGTAAAATAACAAATACAAATGCAAATACAAATAATTGAATAGGACATCCCTATTTTCATCAGATAAATGTTGGAGGGTGTGGTACAACCTACAATGCAGGAATAGACCCTGTCTATTCACAGGGTATTTTCTGCATATGGCGTGTGCATACTGTCCAACTTTTTTAGATAAACAGATGGGACACACGTCTGCTGGGACGAGCTCCTGAGTCAGTTCACATGACCTGCATTGTGATCCCACCCCGAAAAAGCACTTTTTCAGGGTGAGATCTTGTGCGGTATGGCCCCCCCAAAGTCCTTTTTTCTGGGGAAGAGTTGTTAAGGCTCCTTACAAGTTTATGGGGCAGCAATAGCAAGGCACCCCTATCATGCGCATAAAACCCCCAGGATGTCCCATTTTTTTCTGGCACACTTTGCTGGTATGCATATGTTCCTTCTTTTCCGACACAATTTCTGGAATAAAGAACTGGCTCTACCATCCATTTCACAAGGGTGCCTATCGTACTGGCCCTTTCCAAAACTCTTCCCGTCCCTATGTAAACCAAATAACAATGTGCCTTGTTTTATTTGGCCTCTAAGCAAGCAAAACTTTTGCTCCAATTTATCTCTCTCGTATTGAGAGGAAAACAAACCTAAGTGTGTCAAGCTTCTACTATGGTTCCTTCAAGATGTTTCCATATGTGAGTCACCACTACCCTCATTGCCTGAAGCAGGAAGTGAGCAATCGTTCTAATTAATTACTTAATGAATGGGGTTTCTTATCCACCCCTTCTCCATTAGGCCCTAGGGAGGGTTACAACAGTAGAACGTGCTGTTACAAAATAATAAAACTAATGTTTTGATTTAATTATTATTATATCTATATCTATACACATATTCTGTCCTCTACAGAGACTACCCTCATCCCCCAACCCAGTTCAGTATCATAGGAAACTTTTATACTCAGTGAGGCCACTAGTCCATCCTAGGCCAGCAGTGCATACACTGAGCAGCGGTAGCTCTCTAGGGTTTCAGACAGCAAGTCTTTTCTTAGACCTTCCTGGAGATGAGCCCTGAGTGATCCCTAAGTGCTCACTGGAAGGACAGATCCTGAAGCTGAGACTCCAATACTTTGGCCACCTCATGAGAAGAGAAGACTCCCTGGAAAAGACCCTGATGTTGGGAAAGATGGAGGGCACAAGGAGAAGGGGATGACAGAGGACCAGATGGTTGGATAGTGTTCTCAAAGCTACCAGCATGAGTTTGATCAAACTGTGGGAGGCAGTGGAAGACAGGAGTGCCTGGCGTGCTCTGGTCCAGGGGGTCACGAAGAGGTGGACACAATTAAGCGACTAAACAACAACAACACCTGGAGATGACAAGGATTGAACCTGGGACCTCCTGCATATTAAGCAGATGCTCTACCACTGAGCTATAGCCCGTTCCCAAAGGAAAACAAGAAGCTGCATTATACCAGTTGCTGGAAACCACAGCAGGGAAGACAGCTGTTGTCTTTTTAATTATTATTATTATTATTATTATTATTATTAGTTTCACATATAATCACATTACGTAACATCATATCCTCTTATTTTATCTCTTTGGCTCAACTGAACCTAACAACCTTCCTCCCTCCCGTCTGACGGTTTACAAAATTAAACTTTGCATCGTTCCATTTTGCTTCGTTTCCTAGTTATATCATTACCTAAAATATTATATTACTCAACCTGAACAGGCAGCAGTTTCATCTTACAAATCTTCAGATAACCCTGCAAATGATGTTAATTGCTTACAGTTGTCTTTCAAATATAATATAAATTTGTTCCAGTCCTTTCGGAATGCTTGGTCACGCTGGTTTCCGGATTCTTCCCGTCAGCTTTGCCAGTTCCGCAGAGTCCATCAGCTTCATCTGCCACTCTTCTTTTGTTGGTAACTCCTGTTGTTTCCATCTTTGGGCTAACAAAAATCTTGCCGCAGTTGTTGCGTATCAGAACAATTTTTTCTCTTGTCCAGCCAGAAGGCAATCTGAAGGAGTAAGTCTGCCTGGTGGTAGCAGAGGATGGTTACGATCCATCGACCTCTGCAACCACCAGGCAGACTTACTTCTTCAGATTGCCTTCTGGCTGTCTGCCAAACCTTAATTGCCTCTGTGTGTATAGCTGCACGTACACAGTTTCCCAACACTATTCTCATCCTGAAGCAAAGTTCTTAATCCGAGGTACTATTTCTGGGTTAAAGGAGTCTGTAACCTGACGCGTCTGTAACCTGAAGCGTCTGTAACCCAAGGTGCCACTGTACTCTTCTTATGTTCTTATTTATCAAGCCAAAACCTTTGGTCCATCCATCTCAGTATTGCCCCATGTTGGCTGGCCATAACTCTCCAGGGTTTCAGACAGGGAATCTTTTGGGAGATGCCAGGATTTCAACCCGGGACTATCTCCATGCAAAACAGGTGCTTTACCAACAAACCAGCACCCTTCTGCAACATTTCTCTTCTGGGCAACCTCACCCTGTTATGTGTTCCCTGTCTCCTTCCTCTTTTGATTTTCACAATCGATAAATCATAAAGGCACGAAGAAATCTACGTTTATCAAGTCCTCCCTTGGTTCCCATTGGGATTTATTTCTGTATTAAATGTATATACCACTCTTCATCCAAAGATCTCAGCATAAAAATACAATCTATAAAATGCTATTAGCAGCTTTTAAAAAAAAGCAGCTAAACTTCACATTTTCAGCATAAACAAGAGGAAGAACCATTAGGAAGGGGGCAGGCAAACGTTATGGGAGAAAACAGGTTGTGACTAGAGGGCTGATCCTCAGAAGCACTGCCAAGATGGGCACTGCAACAACAGAAGGTGCAAGGCAGGGGAGGCACAGAATTTTTGCATCTTAGAGGGCGCTGCTGAAATTTCAAAGACCAAAGTCCACCAATGCCACACCCTGAGCTTGGGTTGGGATCTCTGTCTGCTTGGAATCTCTCACCTCAGTCACCCAGAAAGACTTGTCATGCTTAGGTCCTGCTTAAGGGTACATTGCTGGGTGCTTCCATTAGAGTGAGGTTGGGTGCTTCCCCAACACAGTGGAGTGGTGCTCCACCAGCAGGGGCAGAGGGGAATGAAGAAATCACCCTAGTCCATTGGCCTGATTTCTTTCTTTTCTTCTTGATAACTTTTTATTAATTTTCCAAAAATACCAAAAAGAAAAACAACAATACAAGAACAAAACAAAACAAATTGACTCCCCTCTAGTCCCTTCCTTGGTTCTATTATTAAATTTCGTCTATTATTTATCATCATACTGCATGCCCATTATTAAATTTTGAACCTATTTAAATGAGCTATTATCCATTCATAACAAAATTACAAATAATCTTAAAACTCTGTTAATGTATTAACCTGTGTGCAATGCTTCTGTATCTATGCAATAAACATCTTCCAATCTTCCTTAAATTCATTGTCGTCTCTTCCTCTTAGTTTCATTGTCAGTTTTGCCATTTCAGCATATTCCATTAATTTAACTTGCCAACACTGGCCTGATTTCACCCAATACATGTGTCCCGTGTCAGTCATTGCACTGATTTCAAGGCCGCAGGTTGCATCTGCCTGGGCAATAAAGTTGTTACTACTGGTACCTTTCTTCTGTTGTTGATAAGTAGGAAATTCTGAAACCGTGCTGGACTTTAGAAATTTAAAAAGCTCTGCTGGATCAGGCGAAAAGGCTTACAAATAAACAAGGCGTTAATGCCAACAGGATGGTGATGGGTCAACCTCTTTCAGCCTGACTTGTTTTGTATTGTAGGGCTTTTGTGAACAGATATGTCCCAAAACCCAATTATTGGCGGAAGGGTGGAGACGAGTGTGCCAAAATGGAAATGGGTTTAATTGGGTCACGGCATGTCCTCCTGTCTTCTTTCTTTCTTTTTTAATGTTCGCATGGCTTTGTTCAGATAAAGCTGTAATCATCAGCTGATTCATGCCGAAAGGCATAGCAGCTGGAAAAGGCGTGTGCATCCATCGGCTTCACCCTGAGAGACGAGGCAGGTGATCTGGGTGTTTTTCAACATCTTCCTTTCATTGATTGAGGGCTAGATCTGTGTTGTGTAAACCATGTTGTTTAGAGCCCCACCTAGGCCAACTGAGATAAACGAGCAAAACCTCATACCATAGGGACCACCTGAACTAGGGCTGAAAGCTCTAAATTAGGTAGACTTTAGACAGCATTTGGGCTGTTTTGCTTAGAGAAAAGGCAAGCAAAAGGCCCATATATTATAAAAATCATGCATGACATGGCAAAGAAAAGTTTCTCTTCCTCTCTCATGAGGCTAGAACTATGAAGATGGAAGTTGTTCTGCTTGCAGACTTCACAACAGGGCATCCAGTTGATCAGCGTGAGAACAGGGCTGCAAAAGATGGAACTTTGACTGGCCTGGTTCATTGGGATTCATTAAAGAAAAAAGAATTCACTTGTTTTATTATATATTTATGTATTTATTTTTTACCTCAACTTTTTTCCTGTTGGGGACTAAAGGCAGCTTGCAGATAAAATAAGAACAGCTATAAACATAAGGGGGGGGGCCATTTAAAAATAATTAAACATTCATGGATTTTCTTAATAAAAAAACCAGAGCATAGAGTAATAGAATTGGAAGGGACCCTGTGGATCATCTAGTCCAAGGATTCCCAAACGTAGGTCGCCAGCTGTTTTTGGACTACAGTTCCCATCATCCCTGACCACTGGTCCGGCTAACTAGGGATGAAGGGAGTTGTAGTCCAAAAACAGCTGGAGACCCAAGTTTGGGAAACCCTGACCTAGTCCCAGGGTGTTTTATAACCATTTAACCTGACACTCTACCAGTGTTCAAACAAATTGTAGTCACACAGGCATAAAGTGGGTTCCGAAAACAAACATTTCAGATGTGAAATGCTAGGGTAAAGTGGTATATATTCAGCATTCACCAAAAGCTGGACAGCAAAGTTGTCAGATGCATCTCTGTGGGGAGGGAGGACTTAGGGGGTGCCTCAGAGAAGGCCTTCTCCCAGGCTACAACAACTCAAACTTCTGAGGGTGGTGGAAATATCCATAGGGACCCCTCTGCTGATCTTAACTACCTGAGGGAGTCCCTTAAATATTTGGAGCCTAACAGAAGAACAGAAGAAGAGCCTGCTGGATCAGGCCAATGGCCCAGAGAGTTTAGCATCCTGTTCTCACAGTGGTCCACCAAATGCTTCTGAGAAGCCCTCAAGCCAGACCTCGACACAAGAACACTCTACTCTCTCCTGTGGCTTTCAGCAACTGGTATTCAGAAGTTACTCCCTCTGAGTGTGGAGGTAGAGCATAGTCATCATGACCACTTTGTCCCCAGGGAAGAGTTGTTCGTTATCCTTTCTGGCAAAATGTGGTTACTATGCACTGATACGTCTTCCCTCCTCTCCTGTAACCTCAACGTAGTAAATGCTGCTGACTGAGCATCCCAGTGATTATATAAGCACAACTAGATTTGTAGAGAGATTACATGTTGCATTAAATGCTTCTTAAGTTTTTTTTCTTTATTTCGAAAACTCTTCTGATCACTATGTTAGCTATCTTTTGCTTCAAAAGCCTGGGCAAGGTGGACTTCTGCAAAGTGAATGAATTCAGCAGGCAGAAGAATCTCTGTAATATATAAACAAGGGGGGGATGTCTACAAAAGTGTCCCTGTTATCATTTGTGTCTATAAGCATGTGTGCAGTTGGTGAGCAGAGGAAGTTGCCATAGGTCCATCAAGCTCAATAATTTATTTACTGATTGGCAATGCTGTTGAGGGTTACAGACAGGGGACATTCCCAGCCCTAGCTGGAAATGCTGGAGATTGAACCCAAGGTGTTCTGCATTCAAAGTTATTCAATTACTGAGCTATGGCATTTCCCTGAAAAATAATTGTAAGGTTACAGTTCTCCTGGTACTGAACGTATAGGAACCGAGGAAGATACCTTATACTGAGTCTTATCATTGGTTCATCTAGCTCAGTATTGTCTCTTCTGATTGGCAGTGGCTGTCCAGTGTTTTAGACAGGGGACATTCTCACCCTGCCTGGAGATGCTAGAAATTGAACTCAATACCTACCTACCTACCTACCTACCTACCTACCTACCTACCTACCTACACACCATAGGTGCCAACTCCCTGGGGCCCTGGGTGCCTGAGCACCCACAAAATTCCCAGTGTATGGACCGGACAGCCACAAATTTCGATGACAGGGCCATGCATCCTGCATGGCACCCATGGCCCCAGGAACCCACTCCTCTCTCTCACACACACATTTTCTCATTCTTTTCTATTCCTGTCCTTCTTTCTCTTTCCAGTATATATTCTCTATCCTATCCCTTTCTTATAACTGTGTTTTAAGAAATTTCTGTTCATTGATACAGTTTATAACTAGAATTCGCAGCCCAAAGCAAAACAGGCTGTTAGTTAACCCACTGCAATATTTTACATGCTTCTTGAATATACGTGTGCGATGTGGCACAATATCTCCTTGCAGCCCATGTTTAAGAGCTGGCTTGCTTGTTTATTGTAGATTTGAAATGCAGGGTTGGTTAGTATTGGTAGGGTGCATTATCGTGAAATCCATTTGCAGCCAACACCATCTGCCAGTGTGGCGCAGTGGTTAACATGTGGGACTAAGACCTGGGAGATCAGGGTTCGAATAGCCACTCAGCCACTGGTGAGCCCACTGGGTGACCTTGAGCCCGTCACTACCTCTCAGCCTAACTTACCTCACAGGGCTGTTGCTGGGATTTAGTGAGGGTGGGTAATATACATGTATACCACCTTGAGCTCCTTGGAGGATAAAAAAAAATGGGATATAAATGCCAAAAAAGAAATGATCTTCCATTTTCTGCCTTCCCTCATTTCTCTCTGATACTATGCAGGAACACCCCATTTCTCCTGCCAATTCATGAGCCATACACCCCATCAATATTATACATAACTGATCAGATGTTAGCAGCATCCATTATGCTATACAACAGCTTGGCCTTCAGTGATTTAATAGTCAGAGGTTTTTTGGCTCATTGGGTCAAAGATATATATTTTAAAAAGACTGCAAACACCATAGAAAATGGGTGCATTCAATAGTGGGGATTACCGTGTTAGTTTCCCTGGTTGTAATGTTGTAATGTTAGTGCTTCTGCTGTCATGAATATTATGACTGTTAGGCCCAAAAGAAGATGGAGAATTTGCAAGGCATGATATGCTGGCAAGCGAAGCGAGAAACTGGTTTTATCAAAGAGTTTTTTTACCAATGTATTAATGCATACTTGACTATATGAAATAAATGTTACATGAAAGCTGTGTAAACCCAGATATGGTCTCCAACGTGTCTTGCTGAAAGTCCTATAGCATACGGGATATCACTTGTCTCTCTGGATTTTAAAAAGAGCAAAGTTACCACGGTTTTGTGACACTGCCCATGTTCCTAACATTTCTTTTATACTGCATTGCCTGCTGCCTCATGGAACTGTGGCTTTTCGATGCTGTGCTAAGTTTCATTCACACCACTGGCCATGGTTATAACACTGCAACAGACAGCATTGGACAAGTCACTGTGCTTAAAGTGCATGTGTGTTTCTGCACCCCATGATTCCCCCATGAAAATGGCAGAAAGAACTAGATGGTGGAACACCACCCCATTTATCATTGCATAGCACAATACATGAAAATCAAGGGGAAATCTCAGTGCAAATCTCTTGTGGTTTTACAGGTTTACGAGCTTGCAAATTGATTTTTTTTCTGAAAACAGTTAACACAGAAATGAGGCTAAACTTCCACTATATTCCACTGGATTTCCAGAAGTGATTTTTGTGTCATGTGGCAGATCACATAAAATGTGGACATCAGGTGAGGAAACAATGGAGAAACAAAATCAATGGTATCTGAATGTATCTTGTGTGAACACTGAGTGTAGATTGGCCAGCTGTCCAGTGAGTGGTGACTTGTGTCCGTTTACCGGTGTGGAAATGGGAAAAAAACTGAATTAAAGATTAGAAAAAATGAGAAACTGAGAGAAACCAAAATGGACAGATTTTTCCATCTCTGTAGGTAATGGAAGTAAAACATATACAAAAATTGTTCAGATCACAAACAGTCTGATTTTGAGAATGTAAGAAGATCTCTGCTGTATTAGACCAAAGGTCAATCTAGGCCAGCAACCTTTTCTGCACAAGGAACATCTAGATGCCTCCAAGAAATCTGCAAACACAGTAGCCATCTACTACTGTTGAATCCTAGCAAACAGTATTCAGAGACATGCTGTTTCTGATCTTGGAGGTATTCCATAATGATTTCTGGAAATTGATAGTCATATTAAAGGTAAAGGGACCCCTGACAGTTAAGTCCAGTCATGAATGATTCTGGGGTTGCGGCACTCATCTTGCTTTACAAGCCGAGGGAGCCGGCGTTTGTCTGCAGACAGTTTTTCTGGATCATGTGGCCAGCATGACTAAGCCGCTTCTGGCACAACGGAACACTGACACCAGAGCAGTGCACAGAAATGCTGTTTACCTTCCCGCCAGAGTGGTACCTATTTATCTACTTGCACTGGCATAATTTCCAACTGCTAGGTTGGCAGGAGCTGGGACCAAGCAACTAGAGCTTACCCCCTAGTGGGGATTTGAACCGCTGACCTTTTGATCAGCAAGCCCAAGGCTCAGTGGATTAGACCACAGCTCCACCAGCATCCCATGATAGTCATATTATCCTCTATAAACTTGTCTAGCCCCCTTTCAAAGTTGTCTAAGTTGGTGACCATCACTACTTCTCATGGAAGCATGTTCCAAAGTTTAACTATGTGTTGGGAAATATTTAGTTTCGTTGAATGACCCCATTAGGTTATGGACAAAATAGGGAGAGTGAATATATATATATATATATATATATATATTCATTCCAAGGCAGGATCCCAAACCCTGGGACCTTCCCTGATAATTAGGGACAACTGGAGCAAGCAAGCAAGGCATGTGATTCCACGTTTGGAACAGTGTGCAAAGTGTTTACACAGATGTTCATAGGTTGGACTTCTTTCCACTTAAGGTATTAAGACCAAGAGTTCATAACCTCCATTTGGCAACCTTGTTGGGTGGAGTCCATAGTGTGCTGAGTCGCAGGAAAGAAAATAGTAAACACAATCAATAAGGTGATTATTCCTATCGGCTTGATAATCAACCACTGGAGAGTATGGGGAGTGAGTGATTACTTAAGAGCAATTTCCATGGAGGTGTCAATGGATTAATTCACACCCAAAAGTGTGTCATACTCACCTAGTGGTGGATGAAACTGTATAAAAAGGTCGGCACCCAAGGACTGCCTTCATCGACTCTCTTGACTCTTTCCATCCTCCAATAACAAGCACAGGTAAGTCAAAGCGGGTGTCTTTCAGAGCTGATATTGCAATTGAAATGAATTTGGAGAGGAATTAAGCTCTTCATGCTGATTCTCTCAGCTTGATTATGCCCACAAACAACTCCTCCATTTAATGTTGCTTGAATCTGAATTTTCATCCTAGGAACATGAGAAACTGCCTTTGTGCTGTTCAGACCATTGAGCCATCTTGGCTCAGTGTGAGCTTTATACCGAGTGGCAACAGGGGTTGCGGCTGAAGAACATTCCCAACCCTACCTGGAGATGCTGGAGGGCAAATCTGGGAACTTCTGCATGCAAAGCAGATGATGGTTGTGCAATGCCCCCATGGTTGGAAGCACTAATGCTTCTGTTTGCTGCTTTCTGGAAACTGCAGGGGGGGGAGTGTGCTTTTGTGCTCTGTTCTTGCTTTGTGGGCTTCTCTTTGGGACATCTGCTTGGCAACTGTGTGAGCAGGATGTTGGACTAGGTGGACTATTGGCCTAATCTAGAAGCCAGGCTGTTCTGATGTTCTTATGGGTAAGGATTAGGGAGGATTCTTGCATTCATGCTCTCCCTGTGGGCTTCCTGGAGAAATCTGATTGGCCACTGTGAGGGAAAGGATGCTATACTAGATGGGCCATTGGCCTGTTCCAACAAGCTCTTCTTATGGTCTTATGCCCTTATGTTCTGCCTGTGCTAAACATTATGAATCAAGGAAACAGGTGCAAGTATTTCTAGAGGGTGGAGAAACTTAAAAAGTTGGCAAATATGCCAATGTTAAGTTAGAACTTACCGTATCAACAAGATTATGGCTTCTTTTGAAAATGTTCTTTTCAAGCTTGAATTCCACACATATGGGCCTCCCCATTCCTGTGGAGCCGTAGAAGAGGTTAGAACTCTGAGGCCGTGGAGTCTGCAGAGTGGAATTCGCCACCAGGGTTGTCTTCAGGTTTTGGTGGGCCTTGGAGCAAAATAACCCACCTAAAGCACCTTGTCTTGTCTCAGTATCTTCTCACTTCCAGTAAGTGCAGTGACCACTTGCTGGAAGCCTCCATAGGAGAGGTGGCTTTCTACCAAGCCAAGTTATTGGTCCATCAAGCTCAGCATTTTCTCCATGGACTGGCAAGAAATCTCTGGGATTTCAGACAGGAGTTTGTCCCAACCCTACTTACAGATGCTGGGGGTTGAATCTTCAGCCTTCTGCATGCTATTCAGGAGCTTTACCACTGGCTCTTCCCATCAACATTACCAGTTAGAGAAGCATTTAGAAGAAAGTTCTCTCCACAGATGGAGGCCCTCTGCAGGTGCCTATGCCCCTCCTTGAGACCAGTCCTGCCTCCCAGCCTTACTGTTGCAATTCTTTTGTAGCATAACAGAGAAGCACGGCTATAAGCAAGTCATAAAAAGGATGCAGCAGGGGAAAGAATGAATGATTCAGAACTCCAAAATATCTTCTAAGCTGGCAAGTAAACTAGGGAGGAAAGGATTCCCTTGTCCCTTTGGTGTAACATGGATTCTTTCCACATTGCAATAGACTTCTCTCAAGTTCTGATTTAATATGGAGAATTTCTAGAGATGATGATGATGATGATGATGATGATTTCTACCCAGCCCATCCAGTTGGGTGTCCGCAGCCGCTCTGGGTGGCTTCCAACAGAAGGTTAAAAATACATTAAAACATCAGTTATTAAAAACTTCCCTAAACAGGGGTGCCTTCAGATGTCTTCTAAATGGCAGATAGTTGTTTATTTCTTTGACATCTGATGGGAGGGCATTCCACAGGGGTGGGCACCACTACCGAGAAGGCCCTCTGCCTGGTTCCCCGTAACTTCACTTCTCACAATGAGGTAACCGCCAGAAGGCCCTCGGAGCTGGACCTCAGTATCCGGGCAGAACGATAGGGGTGGAGACACTCCTTTGGGTATACTGGCCGAGGCCATTTAGGGTTTTAAAGGTCAGCACCAACACTTTGAATTGCACTCAGAAATGTACTGGGAACCAATGTAGGTCTTTCAAGACTGGTGTTATGTGGTCTCGGCGGCCACTCCCAGTCACCAGTCTAGCTGCTGCATTCTGGATTAGTTGTAGTTTCCGGGTCACCTTCAAAGGTAGCCCCACATAGAGCGCATTGCAGTAATGCAAGTACTTACTTGCGCGTTGCAAGTAATCCAGTATTGGAATGCCTAATTTGCTGCAGATGGTACTTCCTTTGCATTATCCCTCTCCACATCCTGAAATTGTATATGTGTGTTGCTAAATTATTGCAAACAAATAAAAGAACAAAATACAGTCTAACTGCAGGCTTGATTACCGTACATCAAGATTCCTTTTGTACATTGTTTTCAGCAATGAGCAAAATTTGCTGCTGCACCTTGAGAAAACGATGTACACAAAAGCACTTGATCCAACCCCATTAAACTGACCCTATTTCTGTGTGGGGTTTGGTGCATACCCACCCTTAAAGGAAGGGTGGGAAACCTGAGTGAACCAAATGATGTGTAAAAATTGCACACACAACAATACAATATATAATTTGAGATCAATAGAAGAGCAGTGATTAATTCTCATTTCGCTGGAACTTCTTGCAAAACAAGGTGAGTTTATCGGGGACTCAGAAATCCAGAGAAAAAAATCAGAGAACGGATTGTTTCTCAGAGTTGCATGTGGAAGGACCTGGGTTTAGTCCCCAACATCTCCAGCTTGGGCTAGGATAACCATTGTCAGAAACTCTGGAGAGCTGCTGCCAATCAGTGTAGACAACATTGTGCTCGATGGACAGTGGTCAGACTTGATGTAAGGCAGTTTCTTATGTTAAAAAGAACATAGCTCAGTGGCATTACAATGTCCTCCTGGAATGAATCTCAGTAGTAGTGAATATGTTTCACATGCAGAAGTCTCAGGATCTTCAGGAAGAGCTGGGAAGGCTATTGTTATGGAAATACTGGAGAGCCATTGCCAATCAGTGTAGCTCAGCCTTCATCAAAGTGGTGTTCCAGATATTTTAGACTCCAAATCCCATCAACTCAGTTGGCCACAGTCATTTCAGCTGGGGCAAATGTGAGTTGAAATCCATAACATCTGGAAAGGATTAGGTTGCAGATGATTGCTTTGGACCAATGGTCCCATTTAGTATAAAGCAGCATCTTATGACCCTTCCTAAATTTTGGGTATGGAATGTTGTGGGGGCATCCCTAATGTCAAGACATTGCGTGCACCAATACTGAATGTGTTTTGACCCAAATGAATGTGTGTGTGTGTATTCAGTTCCATATACGTGATTGAAAGTGGAATGAGTTGGCTTGTTAACCCTAGCTCATAACATACTGAGAGACTACCTTAGCAGAACACGCACAATGAAAACCTTGAGTTCTGAAAGCTTTCTAAGTATGTTTCTAGCAAAAGTGATTGACCCATGTTGACTTGTTTGCTATTTAGATGCAACACGTGCTCCTTGTTTTTAATATTATGTGGAGGAGCTTGCCATTACCCAAAATGGTACAATCACTTCTGTGAGAAACAGTTTTGACTATACAAAATACAGATGCAGATGAAGCTTTCTGGAACGAGATATGAGCTTTGCATGCTTAGAATCCTCACCTCAAAGAAAATAAGGGTATTGTAAGGTTCCATAATTCTTAATTGAAATCTGAGCCAGAGAATAACCCAACCAGCTGCTCCAATCTCAATCCACTTCCATTTAAACAAAACCTAGCAGCTAATGCAATGGTAGTCCTCTAACCACACAAAGAGAGGGTTCTGCAGTTCTCATCCTCTTTCATTGGTAGCAGGACAGGAATATAGGCTGTGATGGCCTTTTGTTACAGTTTCCCATTTGGGGACAGCGGGGGAGTAATTCAGTTTATTTTCTGCACCATCTGAACCTGAGCCAGGCAAGAGATCTCCTATCATTAAGTCTTCAAGTCTATTGGGAAGGTAGGGAACCTCTGGGCTTGGGAGCTGCTGGTTTGCAAGATATTTCTTCTTTTTGCATTAAGCACTACATAGCTAAAGGGTCAGATATTAAGAGATTACTCTAATGGTTTTAATTAAAACTCATTGTCAATTTAGTTGGTTTCAGATTTGCATCATGCTTACCTAAGGGCAAGTTGCAACATCTTGCAGTGCTGCTTAAGATGATCGCCCCATCCTGAAGACTGATGGCCAATTAAATTAGGGCTGTTCACTTAGAAGGGAAACTCATTGTTTTCAGCAAGGCTTGCTTTTGAGTAATGACGCTTTGTTCGGGCTTTGAGCAGCCAACTCCCTTGATTTTCCTTCCAAAGTGTTCCATCCCTGCTTCCCACACAAATTTCCCTGTGATCATAACTACCACCTGAAAAGGTCTTCTTCATCAATCCTTTTCCAAAACGAATGACTAAATAATGAAACCTGGACAAATCTGGACAAATCCACTCCCATGGCACTAATTCGGAAGATATTTCATCTGATCCCAGTTCAAGAACCACTAAATGCAGTGCTTTTGTCTGTCAGATCCCTATAGACATAAGAAAAGCCTGCTGGATCAGGCCAATGGCCCATCTAGTCCATAACCCTGTCCACACAGTGGACAACCAGACACCTGTGGGACCCACAAGTGGGTTTCGAGCACACCATCACTCTCCCCCTCCTGTGGTTTTCAGCAACTGATATTCAGAGGCATTACTGCCTCTGACCATGAAGGCAGAGCAAACACATCATAGTTAGTAGCCATTGGTAACATTATCCTCTATTATTTCTTCTTAAAGCCTTCCAAGTTGGTGGCCATCATGGCCTCCCGCAGGAGCAAGCTCCATAGTTTTAATTATTTCCTGTGTGAAGAAGCATTTTCGACTAATGCTTAGCTTCATTGGACAGTCATGAGTTTTACTGTTATGAGAAAGGGACGGAAAGCTCTGTCTATCCACTTTCTCCGTGCCATGTATAATTTTATAAATTTCTATCATGGTCACCTCTTAGTCACCTTTTCTCTGATCTAAGGTAAAAGGTAAAGGTAAAGGTACCCCTGCCCGTACGGGCCAGTCTTGACAGACTCTGGGGTTGTGCGCCCATCTCACTTAAGAGGCCAGGGGCCAGCGCTGTCCGGAGACACTTCCGGGTCACGTGGCCAGCGTGACATCGCTGCTCTGGCCAGAGCCAGAGCCAGAGCCACACACGGAAACGCCGTTTACCTTCCCGCTGGTAAGCGGTCCCTATTTATCTACTTGCACCCGGAGGTGCTTTCGAACTGCTAGGTTGGCAGGCGCTGGGACCGAGCAGCGGGAGCGCACCCCGCCGCAGGGATTCGAACCGCCGACCTTTCGATTGGCAAGTCCTAGGCGCTGAGGCTTTAACCCACAGTGCCACCTGCGTCCCTTCTCTGATCTAAGAAGACTCAAATGCTACAACCTGTCCTCAAAGGACAAACCTGTCCTTCATCCCCTGGGTCATTTTGGTTGCACTTTCAAGAAGCTTTTCCAGCTCTACAAATATCCCTTTTGATATGTACACTATCCTTCCTGAGCTGAGGTAGCCAGAACTGGAAATAGTATTCCAAATGTGGCCACAGCATAGATTTGTATAACCTTCTGGATTATCAGGCCAAAGGTCCACCAGACCCAATGTCCTGTTTCCCACAGTCGGCCAATCAGAAGCCCCCAAGAAGGGCATGAGCATTATAGTCTTCACAGGCTGCTGTCTGCCAATGATAGTTTGCACTGTTAGATACTGCCATGAGGCATTAAGGTCTAAAGTGATGTTCATCAGTCCACTGATGTTGTTGGGCAACTCCCATCATTCTTGACCACTAAACTAGTTGGAGATGATGTGAGCTGTGGCCCAAGAACCTCTGGGGACTGAAGGTTAAAGAACCCTGTTCCAAAGTGACTTCATGACCAACATCTTAGACTGCTCCTAATTTCCTTAATATGCGACCTGAATAAACTATGCCAGCTGGGCAATTGGCAGGTAATTGCTTCTACAATAGAATGTATTCTAGTTGCTGGGTATCATAAATGGTCAGAGTGCTGTTGCAGTGGTTGTGGGCCACTTTGAGAACAGGAGGTTGGCTTAAATGGGTCATTGGCCTGATTCAGCAGTCAGGTTCTTCTTATGTTTTTTATGGGTAACATAAAATTCATGCCCTGCTTGTGGGCATCCCGGAAGAATTTAATTGGCCACTGTGAGAACAGGATGTTGTACTAGATAGACCAGAGTCTTTAGGGCTCTTCTGATGTTCTTACAAATGTCACCTTCCAGCAGCCCGTGCAGCCAGTATGGCCAATGGTCAGTGCTGGTGGGAGTTGCAATCTAGAACCATTGAATTAATTAAGGAGAAGGATATCAATGGCTTCTAGCCACAATGACTGTGTTCACTCTCCACTGCCAGAGGCACAATGTCACTGAATACCAGTTTCTGGGAACAGCAAGTGGGGAGAGTGGCTACTTGTGGGCTTTCTGTAGGCATCCAGTTGGCCAATGTGAAAAGAAGACTCGATGGGCCATTGGATAGATCCAGATGTGGGGTTCATGGACACCTGTGTGAGCTGCAGCAGAGGGCATGACTTTATTTGCCTCTTTCTTAATCTGTAGAGATTTGGAACGTGTTTGTTGAATTAAATGTTGCATACCACATTGATCTCTCGTTGTGCTCTTTCAGAAACAGCTCTCACCCTGCAAAGATGTCTGTCGGAGGCGGTGGGAACATGTGCTATGCCAGCTGTCCTGCATCCACAGTGACAATACAGCCACCACCCTTTGTCCTAAATATCCCAGGACCAGCACTCTACTGCCCTGACCAAAACTTTGGCATTGAGCAATACAACCCATGCGCAGGCTATGGTGGTGGATATGGAGGCAGCGGAGGAATGGGGGGCCGTGCTATTGGTAGCGGAAGCGGCATGGGCATAGGTGGTGGTATGGGTGGAGGAGGAGGTTATGGAGGCCTTGGTGGTGCAGGTGGTTATGGGGGTGGAAGTATGGGAGGCCGTGGGCTTGGTGGTTTAGGTTCAGGTGGCAGTCTGGGCGGTGGAGGAGGTTATGGGGGCATTGGTGGTGGTTATGGGGGTGGAAGTATGGGGGGCCGTGGTGGGGGCGGTTTAGGTGGGGGTAGCTTGGGTGGTTTAGGTGGGGGTAGCATGGGTGGTAGTGGTGGCATTGGTGGATCTGGTGGACGTCGAGGCAGCATAGGTGGTGGCAGCGGGGGTGGACGTAGAGGCAGCATAGGTGGTGGCAGCGGGGGCGGACGTAGAGGCAGCATAGGTGGTGGCAGTGTGAGCGGACGTAGAGGCAGCATAGGTGGTGGCAGTGTGGGTGGACGTAGAGGCAGCATAGGTGGTGGCAGCATGGGTGGCGGTCTTGGTGGAGGTAGTGTTGGTGGTGGCACTGGTGGAATTGGAGGCAGTCTGGGTGGTGGAGGAGGAGGACGCCGAATCAGCGGGGGACGCCGATACAGTGGCAGTGGTGGCTACAGCAGTGGTGGATATGGTGGAAGTGGTGGCTACAGCAGTGGCGGATATGGTGGAAGTGGCGGATACAGCAGTGGCGGATATGGTGGAAGTGGTGGATACGGAAGTGGCGGATATGGTGGCAGTGGCGGATACGGCAGTGGGGGATATGGTGGAAGTTGCGGATATGGCATGGGCGGATATGGCAGTGGTGGATACGGCAGCTATGGTGGTGGATACGGCAGTGGTGGATATGGTGGCAGAAGTTATGGCACCAGAAGAATTATATACTCTGGAGGCCGCAGAAGCGGATATGGTGGAGGCGGCTACAGCAGCAGGTCTTATGGCGGCTCCTATGGTGGAAGCTTGGCGCTGCTGCCTAGTACCGCATGCTACACCTGCTACTGAACGCAGAGGAAACAACCCAGATCTCACGGGACAACCACAGAAACACAAGATGATGAACCCAAAGCTTGAAATTGCAGGAGTGGACTTGGGGAAACCCTTCTCATTCTGTCGCCTGCTGATGCAAGCTCCTTGAAATGAATGATCAGCGAATCCACACTTGAACTCTGTGTGCATTTTTGTTTCCACAATTGCACACAAGAAGAAATAACTCGCAGTAATATCCTTTCTAGGCTATGTTGCTTTCTACAAACTTCACGACTACGACTTGAAACGCGTGGGGGAGAGCATATAAACCCACCCCTTTTCTCCGCTCTGATGATGAACAACCCACAACCGTGCACTTGCATGTCCTGTTTGAAGAGATTCTTAAATGCCTTGAACTGTGCCCACTGAAGCATTGTGAAACCTTTGTTTCCACAACCAATGAAGCAAAAGTGCAGATTGAAAAATCAATTGCATTCTAATTTATCACCCTTTTCCCTGCCGAAAAAAATGCTGCTGTTTCTTCATTCCCTTTGTCATTAAAGCTTTTTTTTTGCATCACAAAGTTTTCCCTCCTGTCTAGTTTGTATTCCCCTCATACTTCAAAATAGGCAGGTTGGGCTGACACACGAACAAGGAACTAAATGATTCAAGGGCACCCAAATGAGGGTTCCACTTGAGAGTGATTTTGCACCCACTTCAATTCAAGCTGGTCTGTAAAAAACAATTCCAGCCATTACCACATGGGGGCCTATTCACAAGGTACATATACTGAAACCTTCCAGGTAAACTGAGTCACTGGATCTTTTTGCATTTTATTCCCCTTTAGAGGAGGAAGTTAGTGGGTTAAAGATCATTAGCTGAACAAAAAAATCTTGATTTAAAATGAATTGCATGAGTTTATTTCAGAGAACCACAGAGTTCCACCCAAATCCCCTCCAAACACCCATAGCAAACTGAGCAAACAGCAGTTAGTTAGGGCACACTGGATGCAAGAGTAGAAGGTATCCAACCTCCTTCCTAATGAAGGAAATCCAGACCTTCAAAGATGGCAGTGCAGCTTCTGCTTGGAGACCTAGAGTGAAGAAGAACCCATCCACCGTCAGAAGGTGGTGGATCACATACCTGTTGTAGACCAGAATGAGCTGGATGGACCAGCCGACTTTGCCTCCAGAACGTTCTTGAGATGTTTGTTCCATTCTCTTTTAAGGAAAAGGGGACTAAGTTAAAAAGTTGCAGGAATTTATTTATTTTTGCATGCAGAGGGTCCCAAGGTTCCAAGATGGAGCAGCAAAATTACACAAAATTACAAGTGCATTTTCGATTGTACAATTGACACAGATGTACAGTGGTACCTCAGAAGTTGAACGGAATCCATTCTGGAAGTCTGTTCAACTTCCAAAACGTTCGGAAACTGAGGCGCAGCTTCCAATTGGAAGTTCCTGCAGCCAATCGGAAGCCACAGAAGCCCCATCGGACGTTCGGGTTCCAAAGGACATTTGCAAACCAGAACACTCAGTTTGGTGTTCGGGAGCCAAAATGTTCGACTTGCAAGGCATTCAGGATCCAAAGTACAACTGTGTAGTAACTCTACATCATAGTTCTTCTAGGGCATTGCCACCTAGGGGGAGGACTATGACTCAGTGCTAGGACATCTTATTTGCATACAGAAGTTACTGGATGGCATTTCCAGGTAGGTCTGGGGAAGTCCCCACCCTGTAATCCCTGAGAGCTACTGACAGTCACTGACAACTGAACTGGTCAGACCCATGTTCTGATTTCATATAAGACAGTTTCCTATATACCTGCATAAAGGGACCCCTGACCGTTAGGTCCAATTGCGGACGACTCTGGGGTTACAGCGCTCAGCAAACTTTATTGGCTGAGGGAGCCGACGTACAGCTTCTGAGTCATGTGACCAGCAGGACTAAGCCTCTTCTGGCGAACCAGAGCAGCGCACGGAAACGCCGTTTACCTTCCCGCCGGAGTGGTACCTATTTATCTACTTGCACTTTGACGTGCTTTCGAACTGCTAGGTTGGCAGGAGTAGGGACCGAGCAACGGGAGCTCACCCCGTCGCAGGGATTCGAACCACCAACCTTCCGATCACCAAGCCCTAGGCTCAGTGCTTTAGACCACGGCTCCTCCCGCGTCCCTTATATACCTGCATAGGGACTGTTTATAGTTCTCCACCTGTATTTCAGATTGGAGAAGACTGATAGGGCAGTAAACAATCACAAGTGCTTAAAAAAAAGTTTTTGCCTGGTGCCTAAAGATATACAGTGGTACTTCTGGTTACAGACGCTTCAGGTTACAAACTCCACTAACCCAGAAGTAGTACTTCAGGTTAAGAACTTTGCTTCAGGATGAGAACAGAAATCGTGCGGTGGCAGCGGGAGGCCCCATTAGCTGAAGTGGTACCTCAGGTTAAGAACAGTTTCAGGTTAAGAACAGACCTCCAGAACAAATTAAGTTCTTAACCCGAGGTTCTACTGTATAATGATGGCACTAGGCGAGTCTCCCTGGAGAGAGCATTCTGAAAATGTGGATGTATCTATGTATTCTCATCTATTTGTTTAATGAATCTATATGCTGCTGTTCACAAGTTTAGTATCCTCCCACGCCAGCTCACAACACGTGAGGCAAAACGGAAAGTGACACCTGCCACTGTTGCTGCCACCACCTCCACTGGAGGTGACTGGAGGTGACCAAGGGAGGTTTTGGAGCACTGAAGGTGGCGGGAGAGAAGGAAGGCAAGTGGGTGTGACTTGGAGAACCCAGAAGCCAACTAGAGGGCCTTGGAGGGCCACATTCAGCTCCTGAGCTCGAGGCTCCCCATTCCAGCCCTAGAGATTTTCAAACAAAAATGGATCCAGGGAAGCAGGGTTTGAGGTGTTCTTCTTCTGACACAAAGCATGTCTATTCATGTCTGGGTCTGGAGAGCACTGCTGTGCTCGGTTTCTGCTTGCAGGCTTTCTAGAAGAAGCATGTGGTTGGCCACTCTGAGAACAGAAGGCTGGACTAGACAGGCCTTTGGCCTGATCCTGCAGGTCCAGAGGCAATCTGTCTAGGTTCCTAGACACTTTGGGGCATTTGGTCATGGAGAACAGGAAGTTGATTTAAGCGGGCCTTTGGCTTGACCCAACAGACAGATCTCAACTTATTTCCATACTCTCAACAGCCATGCATTCTGCTGCTGCATCTACATGCTGCAGCCACATGGTGGCAACCTTAAGAAGCAATATTAACCACTTTCAACATGCTCTGGGTTGCTGATGATGACCTTTGTCTTAGCTATGAGGAGCTTGGGATCACTTCGACAAATATTAATCTCCACTGGTGACTCAGTTCACGGTCCTCCCTTGCCCCAGCCCTAGAAGCAGGCACACCTCACAAGGACAAATAAGGCACTCAAGAGATGCACTATGATTGATATGCCGTATTTTTCGCTCTATAAGACGCACCAGACCACAAGATGCACGTAGTTTCTGGAGGAGGAAAACAAAACAAAAAAATATTCTGAATCTCAGAAGCCAGAACAGCAAGAGGGATCACTACGCAGTGAAAGCAGCAATCCCTCTTGCTGTTCTGGCTTCTGGGATAGCTGCGCAGCCTGCATTCGCTCCATAAGATGTAAACACATTTCCCCTTGCTTTTTAGGAGGGAAAAAGTGAGTCTTATAGAGCAAAAAATACGGTATTTTGAAACAAATGGACAAAAATGTTTTGAAACTGAAAGCCAGCTTTTTACACATCGTTCCATTTATGTGCGGAAAACAAACAGGACAGACTATGCGTCTGTTGTGGGGTGTCATTGACTAACGGCAGGCAAGCAAAAGGATGGGTGTTCGCTGAGGGACAGGACCAACTGATCTAGCAGGCTTCACTTAGGTCTGCTCCTCAAGCATATGGAGTTCCTCCTCCTTCTGTCGTGTGCAGTTCCTCATTGGATGTCCCACCAACCCTCCCCTTTTAGCCTAATGTTATATTTCATGAATGAGCTTGTTGTGGACAGAGTTGGTCATTGTATTCTGAGCCAGGCAGGAATTTTCCCGTAGACTAATTGGCCCTGTCTGAGGGTTTTGAATACCTCATAGCAATTGTCACAACTTGGCCAGTTTAGGCATTAGGTTGGCCTTAGTCTTGGTGGAGGGGAGGTTGTAAGCCTCTGCCGGCCCCTCCAAGGACAGGTATATCCTTTTAAAGGGACCTGGGAGGAATCCCTGGTTGTCCAGACAACCAGGTGGGGGTTATGGCCATAGCAAGGCAGCGATCAAGCCTATTTGAAGTAGGACAAATGTCCTCCACAACTCTAGTCTAAACCCTACTTCCAGCAGGTGGGCTGGTTGTTAATGGTTGTTATACCCAATGCCTATGCCAAACCTCTCACATCTGTAATCAATAAAAGTTGTGGCCTTATTTGACCCCAAATGCAATGTGTCTTGCCAGGTTATTATGCTCAAAGACGGGGTCATCAGACACTGACTTTACCTGTTTCAAGAGAAACAGGTAAATGCAGTAATGCTTCTGAATACCAGCTGTTGAAAACCACAGGAGGGGAGAATGTTCTTGTGCTCAGATCCTGGACTAGTTGGGCCATTGTCCTGAACGAGCAGCCTCTTCTTGTATTCTTATTCCACCTAGCAAATGTGCAGGTGGGTGAAAGTTCTGCTTTTGGAAGCTGGCAAAAGCCCCCAAATAGGGTCTTCTGGGGGCAGGAAGAGCGGCAGGCTGAACTTCCCTAGTATCTACTCTTGGGCAAAAGCTTCCTGCATTGCAGAAGTTTGGACTAGATGATCCTTGTGGTCCCTTTCAGCACTAAGTTTCTATGATTCTATAACAGTCATACCTTGGTTCCCGAACAGCTTAGTTGTCAAACAAATCTGCTCCCGAACACCACAAACCCCGAAGTTTGGTTTGCAAACGTTTTTCAGAAGCCGAATGTCCAACACAGCTTCCGACTGAGCGCAGGAAGCTCCTGCAGCCAATCGGAAGCCGCGCCTTGGTTTCTGAATGGTTTTAGGAGTTGAACGGACTCCCAGAACGGATTAAGTTTGAGAACAAAGGTACTGCTGTATTCTTAACCATCCTGCACAGTGCCACCTTGTGCTCAAACAACTTACATCACACCCACTCTTTCCAAAAACGGAAGGATGACAGCGCAACAGAGGCCATATTCACACCATGCATTTAAAGTATTAAATAATCAACAACCCCAAAACACAACTCACAGCCATGACTTCCCCCAAATAATTCTGGGAGCTGTAGGGCGTGAAAGTTGTTAGGAAACCCCCACTATTCCCCTCAAAGAGGACTATGATTCCCAGAGTTCTCTGTGAAAAGGGATTGATTGGTAAACTAATTTGGGAGTGATGTCTGTTACAAATATATGGGAGATTTATCTACCTACTTATTTTAAAATCCTGTTCAAAAGGCTAATGCAGTCATGAGCTCCTTGTGAGCTCCCTAAAGGTAGCTGATTGGACACAGTGAAAAACCAGGATGCTGGGCTGGGTGAGTTTTTGGTCTCATAAGGAAAGCAGAGGTGATATTATGCTGCCCTGGACTCCTTTGGAAGGAAGGTTGAGATATAAAATGAATGAACAGAATTATCTTAGGTAACAGGGTTGGAAAAAGCAGGTCTGCTGCAGTGTGATTCATGAAGCTTTACCAGAGAGAATAGCTGTTTATAGACTAGAGAAGATCAGGTTTCTCTCTCCTATGGTTAAGACAAATTTGTACTCCGGATTTTGGGAGTACAACGTCAGCAATATGCTGATGACACACAACGCTACTTCTCCTTTACATCCGCAGGTGTGGCTGTGGACGTGCTGGACCGATGTCTTGCCTCGGTAATGTACTGGATGAAATGAATGGACCTAAGTGAGACACAGCAATTGGTTTCAATGGGTGTGCTCTGAGGATGACTAACAATAGATTACAACCAAATTGGAATGGCTAACTTAAGTCCATTGGTTTCAATTGTTCTACTCTGTGTAGGACGGAGTGGGATACAACTCACTGGATCCCGACTTAGTCATGCTTAGAAGAGACCCATTGCAATCAATCAGACTGAAATTATTAATGATTTCTTTAATTTTCAGGGGGTCTGCTCTAGGAATGACTAAGTCCTGATTCAGGCATGTATGTAATAATTGGGAGTTACACCCTTGTTGTTGTTAGATTTTTAGAAAAAGGAAAACCTTATTAATTAAAACACAGATACATTGTGTGCTGCAGCATAGCATAGGTTTTAATGTGTGTAACAAGTCAAGAGATAACATTTGGAACATTAGTAGTCAGTTTCAAGTACAGTAGATATGTGGATACTTTGCCTTCCATGAATGACTTTTAGAATTGACCCATTGAACAATTAGGGGAAGGGGGAAAGGCTCTCAAGGGCAGAATCAATTCCCCATCCAGTGTCCAGTGTCTCAACGTTGACTTTATTTTGGTTTTATAGAGTGACTCTTCCTTTTCGATGAGGTCTTCTCTTCCATCCTTGCCATTTCATTCAGTGAAGAACTATGTGATCATGTGACACAGATGAAGTCAGGTGTTCCAGCTTCCATCACATGTTGGGTTGGATTCATGGGATGTATATCAGCATTGCCTCCCATTACTTGACAGCTCTTGGTGAGACATGTTGACCATTCCCATAGAAAAGGATCATGTTTGACGCTGAGCAAAACAAATGCTCCATCTTTCTGAAGGCCGATTCACACATGCAAGTTTTCCCCTGTTCCCAGAATTCAAACATGCATGAGTAAACGTTCCATTTTGTGCAAATAATATCCCAGGCTCATTATATAGTAGAAATGCTATTCAGATTGGAAAGCCCTTTAACTATAGATGTATGCAATTAAAACGAAGCTTAGAGCGAGAAGGGGGAAATTTTGATGCAGGCCTCATTCGCAGAGGTGCTGAGTTCTTGTGGTCCATGATTGGGGCTACGAGTGCTCAGCACTCCTGGGATACAGGAATTCGTAGAAGCTTAGGCAAGGCGATCTCACGCCGTTGGTGGGGGTTCCTTGTTTTCCTTCATAGCAATGGTATTCCGTCTGAGTTTAATAATCGCTGCAGTAGCTGTATCTTCTTTCTAGGTATGATGGCCTGGAATAAAAATTCATCAGGCTTGAATTGCTTGCAAAGGCCGGGGCAGGGAACTCTGCAAAGCTGAGGCTTTTGTGTCCTCTACTGGCCTGACCAGAGCGAGCACAGGGGTTGCATTGTGTGATGCAAAAGGGCTGGTCAGGGCAGTAGAGGGCCGGTCCTGGGATGGTTAAGCAAAATGCTGGTGGCTGTATTGTGACAGTTGAGGGAGGGCAGCTAGCATAGCACCGAGGGTTAAATGACCCTTGACCTTGACCCTTCATGGTTGGATGATGATGAATCTGAAACAACACAACAGGGAGAGAGATCATGAACAAACGCTTTATAATCAACTGAGTCAGCACTTACTTTTGGGAACTAGATAAGCAGCTTCCAGGAAGAAGTTTGTTATGGGGTGGGTGGGTTGGTTTATAGCTTTTAACTATACAGTAGTACCTCGGGTTACATACACTTCAGGTTACATACACTTCAGGTTACAGACTCCGCTAACCCAGAAATAGTACCTCGGGTTAAGAACTTTGCTTCAGGATGAGAACAGAAATCATGCTCCGGTGGTGTGGTGGCAGCGGGAGGCCCCACTAGCTAAAGTGGTGCTTCAGGTTAAGAACAGTTTCAGGTTAAGAACGGACCTCTGGAACAAATTAAGTACTTAACCTGAGGTACCACTGTACAAACATAAAAGGTACCAGTCCAGAGTTTGTGTGTGTTTAATCAAAGGGAAGGACAAGAGCGCAAGACAGAGCAAAGTCACTTCACACAGAGACAATCTCAGGTTCAATTTCAGGTTGGGAAAGGCTTCCTATATTCTATTTAAATCAGCCTTTATTGATCAGTGGTAGAGTATCTGCCTTGCAAACAGAAGCTCCCTTCTCCAATAAAAATAGGGACATCCTATTCAACAACAACAATTTATACGCTGCCTATATGACCGGGTTGGGCTGTTTTTAGAAAGGAACGGCCAATGGTTTTCAATACACCAGTTCCACATCAAAAACAACAACAACAAAAGCATAAGGACATAGCTATATCAGGTCACTGGTCCATCTAGCCCAGCATCCTGTTCTTATAGTGGCCAACCGGATGCAAGCCGGACCCCAAAGCAAGAGCACTTTGTCCAGAAACTGGTATTCAGAAGCATTATTGCCCCTTACAATGCAGAGGAATAGCCATCATGGCTAGCAGCCACATATTCCCCAACCTTGACCTAGAAAGGTCTCTTTCTCTGTGTGTAACCCCATGTGCTTAATCATAGTGCAGGAAGTATCCAAATATGCCAACAATCTGCACAATCCCATTTGTATGTGAAGGGTAGTAGAGTAACGTCTTCTACCGTGACAATCCTATTATTACAGGTAAAGTGAGGGTAATAAGCCATGAAGGAGGAATTGTTCTCCACTGAAACTATGTTGAGCTATTTAGGTATAGTTAAAGCAGTAGATGAGCAGAACCATCTTCAATTCCCTCTCCTGTTTTCTGAAATACATTTAAATTAGTAATTGGGGGGAAAGAGAATTTAACCTGCAATTTGGTAACTGCCTGCAGAGCATTTGGCACAGTAACGGGGAATGTAAATCTGCACTTGAATTTGTAAGCTTTAATAACAACTGTTCTCTAACAAAGGTGTCAAAAGCAGTATATAAGTCAACTAAGGGTTTATAGTAATGTGTCCAGTGCTGGATTTAGGGCAGTTTGGGCAGTCCGCCCCCCAAACAGGGTCTGAGTCAAGGGGACACATAATAATAATAATAATAATAATAATAATAATAATAATAATAATACTGTAATGCCGCCTATATTTATATGGATACCTACTGAGAAGATCCATAAAAAAAGCAACTGTGCTAAAAGGAATTATAAGAAATATTTAGGGAGTGGGTTGCCAAATTTTGTGCTCGCTCAAGGTGCCATATTACTAAAGTCTATTCCTGATGTGCCCTTTCAGCCCTAATGTCTTCATAAAATAAAACAGGTTGGGATAAAAGAATTATAGGTGAGGATGGACTTAAAGCACGGTGGGTTGGTCAAAAGCATGATCTTGTAGTTGTGGAAAACGTTGTTGAGTGTGACTGAACCCAAATTAGGAACAATACCTCTTTTCTGACTTATCTTGTGTAGATAAATAGGTTATAATTGTAAAGGTTTTGGTGGTGGTGGTGAGAGAAAAGATGGTGGATGAACTGCCTCATTCATTGCCCTTCTAAGGTAAAGGTAAAGGTAAAGCTAAAGGATTGTTAAGTCCAGTCAAAGGCGACTATGGGGTTGCGGCGCTCATCTCACTTTCAGGCTGAGGTAGCCAGTGTTTGTCCACAGACAGCTTTCCGGGTCATGTGGCCAGCATGACTAAACTGCTCCTTGCACAATGGAACACCGTAACGGAAACCAGAGCACACGGAAACGCCGTTTACCTTCCCACCGCAGTGGTACCTATTTATCTACTTGCACTGGCGTGCTTTTGAACTGCTAGGTTGGCAGGAGCTGGGACCGAGCAACGGGAGCTCACCCCGTCACAGGGATTCGAACCGCCGACGTTCCAATCGAAAAGCCCAAGAGGCTCAGTGGTTTAGACCACAGCACTCACCCGTGTCCTTCTAGATTGCCCTTCTAGATTCACACCAGCCAGGTGGAAATGATTTTCAGACCATTTCACTCTTGTTACCAATCAAAGGGGAATTAAGTATGCCAGCTACAGGGACATAGGAACTTGTCTTATACTAAGTCAGACCCATTGGTTCATCCAGTTTGGTGTTGTCTACAATGACTGGCTATGCCTCTTCAGAGCTTCAAGCAGGGAACATTCCCAGTCCTACCTGGAGATTAAACCTGTGACCTTCCGCAAGCAAAGCAGGTACTCTCCCACACAGTTAAAGACCTTCCCCACAATAGTTTAGAGCCTTGCATCTTTTGCCCACCACAGTGATACAATTAGCTGACACATCATCCACTCCCAACGTCCACTATTCCCAAACCCCATGCATGCTGAGATTTCCTCTCAGAGCTTACCTGATGTCTCGGAGGATCAGAAATCGCAAGAAGTGGTTTGAAGATCCCTCAAGCTCTGCCTTTTTATACGGTTTCTTGGGTGGCCTCGAGAAGTTGAGACATTTTTGTGTGTGCTGTTACTTCACGTTGGAAAAAGAAATAATTACATCCTTGATGGTGATTACCAAAATGTTGTGAATAATAATCTTGCTGATAGTGTTTATGAGTTTATCCTGGATTCAGCAACCCTATGTTTTAATATGTTACACCCTAAATACCTGGTTTTATTTCAAAACAGCACTGGCCTGTTTCTTGGGGTGTTCTCACCGGATCCGCTGGAAAAGTGGGAGATGGCAACCCCTTGGAAACATAGGAATCAATAGATCTAGGTATTCTCAACCAGAAACCACAGGGAGAATGCCAGCTGTTAAGAGTTGCCAACCATGATGATTTCATGTAGCATTTCAGATGTCCTGATAGTAATTGTCCCTTAGCATTGCCAAGCACCTCATGCTGTGCTTTTGTTATTTCATTCTCTGTTCTTTTGTGGAGTGGCCTTAACTTTGTATTATTTTGACAGCCTGATTTCTGTATACTTTTGACAGCATGTGGGAGCACAAGGATTAACCTTAATTTTTGTCATCCTCTCTAGAACTGTTTTAATACTTTAATCCTGGGATATATACCTTGGGCACTCCCAAAACATCAGGTGTTTGGGATCCATAGTGGCCAAAAAGTATTGAAATGGAAATTCCGTGTTTTTTCTGAGATTGCAATGTATGAGAGGTTTGGCCCAAGGGTGGTAGTGGGAATATTTTGAATTGTATCCCACTAATTCCAACTCAGAGTAGACCTACTGAAATTAAACCACCTATGTTAGTCATGTCTACTGACTTCAATGGCTCTATTCTGTGTAGGACTAGCATGGGACATAAGCCTTCTTCTATGAATGGTGAGACCTCTTTGATATCTTCATGTGTAAGGTTTTCACTGTTTGAACTAGGGGGGTATAATTTTATTTACTTGTTGCATTTATACCCCACCTTTTCCTCCAAAGAGTTTGAGGTGGTATACACAGTTCCTCCTTCTTTATTTAATTCCCAAACAACCCTGTGAGGCAGGTTAAGGTGAGAGGCAGCAAAGGACCCAACGTCACCTGGTCAGTTTCATAGGCAGGTGGGGATTTGAAACCTGATCTCCCAGGCCCTAGTCCAACACTTTAACCACTACACCACACTGAATTTCACACTATGTAGCTGTGCCAGAAATCAAGACCTCCTAGTGAACTGGTAGCCTTTCCCTATACAGTGATACCTCTGGTTGCAAACGGAATCCATTCCGGAGGCCCGTTTGCAACCCGAAAAGAAAGCAATCCACGTCTGTGCATCTGCGCATGCACAGGTCACAATTTGCCGCTTCTGCACATGCATGTGATGCCGTTTTGCACGGCAAAACCAGGAAGTAACCCATTTCATTACTTCCGGGTCGCCACAGGACACAACCTGAAAACACGTAACCTGAAGCAAATGTAACATGATGTATGACTGTAATGTGAGAGGCTTTCCCAGGAGAAAGAAGGCCATTAAACTCTAGTGAGCTGGTCTCTCTATCTTTAAATACATTGTCTTCTGTATTAATAAAACAAGATAGACAAAAAAAAAATAAGGTCAAAGGTAAATAAAGATGCTTTGGAGAACATGTTCTTGGTTACGTGTCTAAATGTGGCATGTCATCCAGGAAATCTGAGATCTGTCACAAGTGCTGCCAACCCTATAGAAAGTCTTGGGTGCTAACCTCAGCAGAGAGGCCTCTCTTGAGGGTTCTGTCTGCCTCAGAAATGCCCAAGGGACTAGGTCTCACCAGCTTAAGTGACATAAGGGTGGATTCTACTGGGACTTAAGGATAAAAACCTTGGCGGCAAGAGCAGTTTGACAATGTGACCAATGAACTAGGGGGGTGGGCGGGCTCTTCTGTGAAATGGCAGGCTGTGTAGAAGAAGAAGAAGAGTTTGGATTTGCTATCCCACTTTATCACTATCCAAAGGAGTCTCAAAGTGGCTAACATTCTAGTTTCCCTTCCTCCCCCACAAAAAAACACTCTGTGAGGTGAGTGGGGCTGAGAGACTTCAGAGAAGTGTGACTGGCCCAAGGTCTCCCAGCAGCTGCATGTGGAGGAGCAGAGATGCGAACCAGGTTCACCAGATTACGAGTCTACCACTCTTAACCACTACACCACACTGTACTTTGCCGTGCCTCAGTGTCTATGCACATTTATATCAAAACCCATTAGAGGGACAATTAATCCAGTGCTCTGTAGCTGGAGATTTAACTTCTGTGATGGGTTGGGCCACATTCCCTCTTGGTCACCCTTTTTGGGAGCCCCAGACCAATGGTGGATGGGGCCAAAGACAATGAATGTAAAGTTTACCTTTGTACAGGAGGCTAGTTTCTGCACTTGCTCATCCCACCCCCACCCATCCTCCACCCAGACAAGCCACACTACTGAGAAGGCCCTCTGCCTGGTTCCCTGTAACCTCGCTTCTTGCAGGGAGGGAACCGCCAGAAGGCCCTCGGAGCTGGACCTCAGTGTCTGGGCAGAACAATGGGGGTGAAGACACTCCTTCAGGTATACTGGGGCGAGGCCATTTAGGGCTTTCAAGGTCAGCACCAACACTTTGAATTGTGCTCAGAAACATGCTGGGAGCCAATGTAGGTCTTTCAGGACTAGTGTTATATGGTCTCGGTGGCCACTCAGTGAGAGTGTGAGGTCTGTGTCCTAGATAAAAGCACAAGAGCCACACGGGTAGGCTTAGAGGGCTTGTTCACTGGGACTTGAGTTTCTCCATCACTCTTCTTGAGACTCTAGGGAGTTAAGGGCACAAACAGGGGCAGGGATTCTCAAGACAGGGACCAGAAAATAGAGGCCATCTCATACCCTCCAAGTGCCCTGATTTTCCAGGGACAGTCCCGGGAAGAGGATGAGCTGGTGTTTTTTGCCAGCAGTGGCGGCAGCTGTGAGAGAGCATCCCATTGCCTCTCCATGGCTGCTGCTGCTGCCGCTGCTGGCCTACTCCCTTGGGCAACTTGGAGCAGCTATTTACTATTTATACGCTACACATCTTACTGGGTTGCCCCAGCACTCTGTGCAGCTTCCAATATATATATAAACACAGTGCTTTTATTGGGGGGGGGGATGCAGGGGTACGCTTACCCCTAAACATTTGTGAATTTGTACTTTTGTACTTTTGCCATTTGTACTTTTGCCATTTTGTCCAGAAAAATAATCTCTCAAAGGACCTGCTGATGGCATTTTACCACTGTACTGTTGAGAGTGTATTAACTTATGGTCTGTGTGTGTGGTTTGGGAGCTGCACAGTCAGGGAAAAAACAATGCTGTCCAGGGTTGTAAAGACTGCGGAGAGAATAATTGGGTGCACTCTCCCTACCTTGGATCAAATCTACGCTTCCAGGTGTCATAAGAAAGCTGCAGAGATAGTGCAGAATAGTGTGCACCCCGGAAATGATCTCTTTCAGCTTCTGCCTTCTGGAAGAAGGTCCAGGGTTATAAAGACTAGCACTAGCCGCCTGAGAAACAGTTTCTATTCAAATGTGATTTTGGTTTTAAACGCAGTGTAAGGTAGTCTCTATGGGAGTATATTGTATTTAATTATGGGGTATCAGAGTTTTTAGGAGGATAACCAGGCTGAGATAGCAGGCTTGTTGGTTTCTGAATGTCTGATGTAGATTTTCAATTTCATTGTTCTGTACGGGACAATGACAATAAAGATTATCGTATGATGCATTGTATCATATCAATTTACTGTATTTATTTTTCCTGATTTGAACTATAAAATGGTGTTTTTCTTGCGACAAAATGAGAGTATCCCTAAATATTTTTTTTAGAAAAAAAGCACTGTATAAACCTAATAAAACATCAAACATTAAAAAACTTCCCCATACAGGATTGCCTTCAGACAGCTCAGGGGCTGGATAACTCCATGCCCTCTAACACTTCTCTGATGAAAATAGGGACCTCCTAAGGAAAAGCGGGACATTCTGGGATTGAATCAGAAACCAGGATGACTTCTCTAAATCAGGGACGTTCCTGGAAAATAGAGACACTTGGAGGGTCTGTGTGAGGCCACCATCCATGGGCCACCTCCATTTTTTTCCTGGCTGTTAGTGCTGAGGTGACTGCCTACAGGATACAGTGGATATAGGCAGAGGTGGGTAGCTTTTTACCTTTCAAAGGTTCATCTGTCAGAGGTGACATGCTGGTGGTAGATGGGCCAGTGGTGGGCCAGAAGTGAGGAGAAATCTTCTCTCTCTCCCTCCCTCTCCCACTCCTCCCTCCCACTTTCTTCAATCCCATTTCAGCCCCTCATTCTTCCACCCCTGACTCTCACCCTCTATCTTTTTGCTACTCTCTTATTCTCTTTCATTCTGCTACCTTTTGCCCTTTCTTTCTCTTTCATCCACTGCTTACTTTCTGTGTCTTTCTGCCCCTCTTTCTGCCACCCCCTCTCTCCTTCTCAGCTGCTCCCCTCCCCCTTTCTCAGCCACCCTTTCCCCTTCATTTCCCCCACTTTGCCAAATGCATGAAATTATGCCAGGGGCCTATGTGGCCCCCTAACTGGGCCTGTGTTGATGTCCTACTTATGGAACAGCCTCCCTGTGGATGCATGTTTATTTGTTTACTGAATTGCGGTTTATCTTCCCTCATGAAGATTCCCCTTTGATATAGGTTGCAAGTCTGGAGATGCAAATAACATTCAAGTGTCAAGGAAGAACAATAACAACTCTAAACCACAAAGAAAAACAGTAACAGCCTGTTAAATTAAAGCATAGCTAAAGCAGGACTAGCAACAACCCTCCGGCTCATGAATGACAAACCACAAGAAATGATAGTCTGCAAATTAACTGAAGGATGTGTTACTCCAACTGAGGTTCATTCATTTTCATGGGTCTAACTCTGACTATGTTGGGTACAACCTAGACTGATAGGAGCCAACTCCTAGGGTCCAAAGTCCCTTTTGTTTCCATTAACATATTTGAGTAGGGCAGGACTCCCCAAATTTGATGGACATTGCCATTCAAATGGTGTGCATAGACCACGTCCTGTGATTGATTACGCAGACTGGGGCTTACCTGCCCCCTCCAATATTTTATTCAAGTTGGTACTTCTGCCCAGACTCCAATTAAATACCAGGGCAAAAGAGAAAGCTGTTGGCAACTTGTCTTTGGCCTGTGAAGTTGCCAAGTCATTACCATTTTACATTCTTCACTTTTCATGTGAACATGTTCTGTTTAGTTCTTCTGGCAGTGGCCTCCTTTGGCTAAGACTAATTCTATCAGTTTTGTGTGGGTCTCTTTTTCAAGAGATGGGTTCATTTTTATTTTTCATGTTCACAGCTCACAGCTCAGTGATAGAGAATCTTCTTCAAATGCAAAAGGTCCCATGTCCATTCCATGGAATCTCCAGATAAGAATGGGCATTTTCAACCTGAGACTCAGATGCTGTGTCGACAATGCACTAGTAGGGCTGTAGCTCAATGGTGGAGCATCTGTCTTGCATGAAGAATATCCCAGGTACGATTCTTGGAATCTTTATGTTGGTCTTGGAAATATCTCTATCTGAAACACCCAAACAGCCACTGCTGGTCAGGAGAGGCAATGGCGAATGAGATGAACTCATGGTCTGACACCACCTTAAAGACCTTTTAGCAGACAGCTGAAAAAGCAGCATTGCCCTCACCCCAATTTCACTTCCCCACTGAGATCTGGCAAAGTCAAGGGGTCTCTTTGATCGTTTTATATCTTGGAGTGTAGGAGCAAAAATTGGCTGAACTTGCTGGAGAGAACGATGGTGCTACCCACAGGCCACATTCTAGGAACGGTAGTTTGTTAAAGGAACAAAAAGTTGTCAGGTTAAGCCACTTGGCAAATTCTAGCTCGCGGGGGGGGGGGGTGTCCTCCTAACAACTCTCAGCACTCTAAACAAATTGCAGTTCTCCTCATTCTTTTGGGGAAGCCGTAACTGTTCACACTCCAGTCCTTGTGCTTTGAATGTGTGGTATGACTGTGACCACAGAGGCTGGTATTAGTAGTAGCATTGTTCAAAGGGATACGCTTTTGTCTTGGGGGGGGGCAAAGGGAGAGGCTGGTTAGAAGTCCCAAGAAGTTGTACCAGTGCAGAACAGGTGGTGGTAAAAGAAAGATGAACCAAGGGGTAGCAGAGGTGGAGACACATTTTGTTCTCCCCACACAAAAATACATTGATGCCAAAAGTTCCTCGCATATATGTCTGCCTTGGCTCCAGCTAGAACACAGAGCTTTCTACCCAAATATGATATTACATAGGTGGGATATGTTTCATCTCCTTCAAAGTGTGGGGTGTTTGTGTGCCCCAGTGACTACTGGTTTCCCCTTTCTTGGTTACACTCCCTGCAGTGAGCCTGCTGTGTTAGGGCCAATGGAGAACTGCTTCAGCAACTCAGTCTGCCCTAAATCAGTGCCCCCCACTTGCCTTCAGAACAGAGGAAGAGCCTGTTGGATCTGGCCAATGGCTCATCTAGTCTAGCTTCCTGTTCTCTCAGCCACTCAGGTGCCTATGGAAAACCATCAAGCAAGACTCAAGGACAAGAGAAATCCCCCTTGACGTGGTTTCCAGCAAAGCCACTTCCGAGCTCGAGAGGAGGGGGGTTGCGGGCCATCCCCTCCCCACACACGCGGGGGCTGGTTTTAGCCCCCGCGAGAAGAGGGAATCCCTGAGCGTGCCCGCGACCCGGCCCGTCAATCAGTGGGCCGGGGAGGCATGGCCTGGCCCCATTTAAGGCCAGAGCGCCTGGGGACCGCCCTCTTTGCCCCTGTTCCTGCTGCCCGGTTTTCCCATCCCACCCTCCCTTTAGGCCTAGCTAGCTTTGACCTTGCTATGGACTTCGGTTGGTCGCCGCAAGGGGCCTGGTAGGAATTTTTCCAACTTGGCGCACTTCTAGCCTTTTGGTTTTTTCGCCTACCTCGTAGCAAACGTCACAACTTCGGTATTGGCGGTTAGGCATTGGCAGGGGTAAATTGTTATGTAAATGAAGGGGGAAGGAAGCGCCATCACCTTCCCCCAATGAAAAGGGGTAGTCCGGTAGAGGACTCCGGGGGGCGTTGCCTTGTCCGAAACCTAGGGAGGTAAGGGCTTCCGGCACGCCCCCGAGTGGTGACACCCATGGGATCCTAGTTGGCGTACTTCAACAGGACTCCCACGGCTTGTGGATAACCCTTCCCGGTCTCCATGCCGGGTAGTCGATAGGAGCCAATGCCTAAGGCCAATACCTTCCAATTCCTGTAATCAATAAAGCTGTGGCCTTTTTTATGCCCATTAACCTTAAATAACGTGTCCTGTGTCTTCATTTCTCTTGGGGGGAGGGGTTTTGCCACGCAACTGGCCTGCAGAAGCATAACTGCCTCCAACCATGTAGGGAGAGCATAGGCATCATGCCTAGTAGCCATCAATTGCCTTCTTCTCCTTTGATAGCCTTCATACTGACAACCAGTATCAGAGTGTCAGTTTCATCTCCCTTGGTCTCAATATTGCCCTTTATGCAATTCAGCAGTGGGGAAAAGGATAGGGACAAAACCAGAATGAGTTGGGCATTGGCTATCATTGACTCTGGCACTACCTATTGTTAGGCTCTTTGACCAACCACTCCCAATGTTTGCCAGCCTTCAATGACTCCCTGTGCAACATCTAGAGACAGGGGAGACATCTGGGCCATTTAACAATTTAATACAGACATACTTCATTTGCATGTCCCAAAATGATATTCAGATCTACCAAAATGAGCAGGAAGACGCCATCTAAACTGTGAGTTTTACATAGACAAGCCTTTATTTCAATAGTTGGGAAACCATTGAGACATCTAGCAAAGGCAGATGCTTCCCATAATATATTGGCTCAGATTTCTTGGTTGTAATTATTGATTAGGGATGGGTAAATGTATAACACATTGAAGCTTCTGATGAACATGGAAGATATGCTGAAAACAACCTTCTCCAGGCAATTATCCTCCTGAAAGCATCCCAAGAACACAGGATTTGTGTGGTAATCCACTGATGACAAGGCTCCTTTCACAGCTGTACAATCTAAATGGGATTTCACCATTTTTTCCCTGGGAACTTAGGGATGGTTCCTGGTACAAGGAAACTACCAAGACTCACTGAAATGATTTCCACTGCTCCCAGAGCCAACCCAAGACCAGTAGGTTCCTCTGGAAAAGGACAAGATAATATCTTCCATTTGATGTACGGAGACCAAGTGGACTGGCATGTGAAACTAATCTTCAAGCATTTATATCTCATTTTCCTTATACTATACCCCTTATCCTGAGTCAAACCTTTGGTCCATCTAGTTCAGTATTGTCTATACTGACTGGCTATGGCTCTCCAGCATTTCTGACAAGGGTACATTCTCAGCCATACCTGGAGATGCCAGAAATTGAATCTGGGACCTTCTGCCCCTGCGTTATGGCAGAATCATGTTTTCCATCATTCTCAATCCTGCATGGTCAATGGTCAGGAATGATGGGAGTTGAAGTCCAGCAACATCTGGAGGACCACAGGTTTCCCACCCATGAATTAGGCTGTGCCAGTCAAAAATAGGCAACAGGAACATAAGAAGCTGCATTACATACGTATTGTCTACACTGACTGGCAGTGGCTCTCCCGGGTTTCAAGCAGGTGGTCTCTCTCCTAGAAAGATCAGGCAAGTGGCCCATCTAGTCCAGCATCCTGATATCACAGTGGCCAACCAGATGGCCCAATGAGAAGTCCAGGACCTGAGTAAAACATAGTGTTGGAAACTATTCTTTATAGTTGAAGTTTCCTGCGGTTTCATTAGGACAGACAGACCCACCAAGTTCCAACAAAGGCTCCCTCCCCTTTCTTTTCCCTTTTAAAATAAAATAAAATAGAATAGAATAATATTTTTCTTTTCTTTTCTTTTTTACTTTGGTGGGTGGGTTCAACTGAATGAAAGAGGAAATAAGGTCTGCTACTCAGACTTCCCCAGTAGCTCAAGAATATTTTTATTTTATTTTTTTGAAGTCCCTATGACAGTTCATCAAGATTTTATTATGAATTTCTGTTCATATACATCATTTTGCATGCAACGTTGCCTAAAATATGCATTTTTTGCAAAGCAATTTCTTCTGATATAATGAGATCCTTAGTTTAAAGTAGAAGTCGGAAGTTCTCTCACACATAAGAACACAAGAAGAGGCCATCTGCATCAGGCCAGTGGCCCATTAATCCATAATCCTGTTCTCACAGTGAGCAACCAGATGCCCCAATGGGAAGCCCACAAGAAGTGTTCAAGCACAAGAGCCCTCTCCCCCTCCTCTGGTTTGCAGCAGCTGGATATTCAGAAGCATTGCTTCTTCCAGCTATGGAGGCAAAGCATAGCTTTGATAGCCACCGATAGCCTTCGCCTCCACACACACGTACCTCTTGCACAGTAGGTCATAATTAAGGGCAACCAAAATGGTTCCAGTCGCCTGAAATCCTGGCTAATACCAGACTGAAAGGGATCAAGATAATCTATTTCCTCCAAGAACACCAAATAGCCTGCTGCAATGATCTTTGGTTTTACCCTCAACTGCTTGGCAATTGCTGTTACTTCTGGTAATCATTTTCCAAATTGGACTTCTCTTCCTACAAACATTCCAGTTAACACTGGCAGATGGCAAACATGCTGCAATTTGGGCCCGAATAATTACACCTTCCCTTCTATATCTTTCCAGGTAATTATTACCTGGTGTCCCAGGGCACCCAGCAATTATGAGATGTATCAATTCGTAGTGTCAACACCATCTGTAATAGCGAGTATTACCTGTGGTTTGAGCAACATATTTCCTGTACTTAACTTACGAATCACACTTTCAGTGTGGTCCAAGTGGGCAGAGCTCAGTCACAAAGGTGTGGACCATTCTGGGACTCAGTTGCCTGTGGAGGCATGTACTTGCCTGGTAGCTTTGAGCAAATCAATGCACTACCAACCACAGTTCATTATCTTCAGAACTGGGAGTCACAAGATGGTTGTCTGGAATGTTGCATGTAAACAAATAAGGTTTGCAACTGTCCTCACATTTAGAAGATGAGACTTCTGGCAAGATGTATCAGAGCTTCCTTTACCCTCCACCGTCCCCACCAGGGTTGTGTTTGTGGGGTGTGTGTGTGTGTGTGTGTGTGTGTGTGTGTGTGTGAAGCTGGTCAGCTCCTCCAGTTGCTATTCCTTTTTTCAATGCTTATTTTATTAAAATGAAAAATAAAGCATAGAACAAAATCATCACAGAATGCAGGTACGAAAGATCAAAGCAAAGAGGGTCCAGAGACATCAGCAATACATTCCTGACTTTAGATATAATAGAAACTATAGTTAGTCTATAAACAATTTAAGAAACACCACTGACAATGAGAGTTAGTGTGTTGTAGTGATTAAGAGTTCTGGACTAGAATCTGAGAGACCAGGTTCAAATCCCCGCTTGGACATGAAGCTCACTAGGTTGTGACCTTGGGCCAATCTCAACCTAAACTATTTCACAGGGCTATTGTGAGGATAAAATGGGGAGAACTATGTATGCCAACTTGAACTCTTTGGGGGAAATATGGGATATAAATGTGAAAGATGGATAGACAGATATTCCTTGTTTTCCGGGGTGAGGGGAGGAGTTGTATTTCCAACAAACTTTAGCTTGTGAAACTCTACACATACTCCTTTTTATAACCCACAGCCATTTATTTATGGAGGGAGATTGGTTATGTTCTGAATTATTGATGCAAATAATAGTAATTTCAAACAAATAAATTTGTTCCTCGTTTTTGTTGGTTCTCAGTTTATATTTTGATTCTTCTGGTAGGGCTGATTCCCATACCTTTGGGTCCCCTGAAGAAATATCTGCCCTGACTAGATCCCTTGAAAATTGGACTATTGTGACTCTGGCCACATTTAGCACATGAATAACGAACTCCTTACAGTGTAATCTTTTAACATTCTCTTCCAAAATGTTTAGGAGAGCCAGCTGTGAGGTGGGTAGTGTGCTACAATTTGTAATTGTAATTATCTCTTAAAACACAGAAAGCCAGGACTTTTGTATTTTTCCACAATCCCAGGGATGTCTATAATCACATACTTACTTGCATCCCCTACAACACTATGGTGAAAGTAAAAATTGTAATTAACATAGTTTTAATAACAGATAGGTTTCTTATCTCATTATACATGACAAAGCCATTTTTCACCTTCTCACCCCTTGCTTTTTCCTGTAAGACCTATTGCAGTCGTTAAGAGTCGTCAACAGGCTCATCACAGCTATCTGCCAATCACCCAGTCCCACCACCCTTCTGAGTAATACCCCTCCCCACCTTCTCACTATATAGAAGGGTCTGGTGACTTCTGTTTCAGTGTATCTGAAGAAGTGTGCATGCACACGAAAGCTCATACCAAGAACTAACTTAGTTGGTCTTTAAGGTGCTACTGGAAGGAATTTTTTTATAGTTTTAATAGTTTTAATTCCCTTCTCATCTTGTAGAGGAGACAAGGGGAGTTCCAAACAAGCATTGAAAACAAACTATAAACATTAATCCATCAATACTACCTGACAGGAATTATTAAATTTCAAGTCCATGATGTTCAGAGCAGCTATTGAGTTTCGTTTGTGGCTTGGACATGTCTTGGTGTTTCAACTTTGCTAGCATAAACAATAAAACAGCACCAATCTGCCACAAACAGATTGTTATATTTTTTTTTCTACTTGCCAAACCATCTTAAATCAGTTAGCTATTGTAGAACACATTAGCAACAGCTAACAAATCATCAACAACTAGCTGAGAAGCTGCAAAATGACATCTTCCCGTCAGTTGTTATTCTGAGAATATAGGAGATTCTCAAGAAAATTTGTTGTAGACCAAGAGTGGAGGCCCTGCTTCTAGAAGTTGTGGAACTCCAACTCCCATCAACCACAGCCAGCGTGGATAACTGTCAGGTTTGGTGATGACAACTGTAGTCTAATAACATCTGGAGGACCACAGGTTCCCTATTCCTGCATTAGAAGAAGACTGTGCTTTGATGGAAGTGGTACAGGCAGCAAGGCTTAGTTCAAGCATTGGTTTAGTACCAGCATAGGGAAGCTGTGGTACTGTGGCTGTTGTTGCACTACAACCCCCACCAGGCCCAGCTAGCATGGCCACTGGTCAAGAGTGGAGTAAGTAATGGGCAACCATCATGACTTGGAGCCATTGATAGCCTCCATGAATTTGTCTATTGCTCTGTTAAAGTCTTCCAAGGTTTGTTGCCATCACTATACAGTGGTACCTCAGGTTACATACGCTTCAGGTTACAGACTCCGCTAACCCAGAAATAGTACCTCGGGTTAAGAATTTGCTTCAGGATGAGAACAGAAATTGTGCTCTGGCGGTGCAGCAGCAGCAGGAGGCCCCATTAGCTAAAGTGGTGCTTCAGGTTAAGAACAGTTTCAGGTTAAGAACGGACCTCCGGAACGAATTATTACTTAACCTGAGGTACCACTGTATATTAATGAGTGAATTCCATAGTTTAACTATGCACTGCATGAAGAAATCATTCTTTTCATCTCACCTGCATCTTCTAACATTCGGCTTCATTGGATGGCCCTATTGGGTTGTAGTATTATGAGAGAGGGTCCACTCTGTCCACACCAACATAATCTCACAGACCTCTATCATGTTCTCTCCCCTTTCTTGTCTGTTCTCTAAAGAGTTGCAAGCTTTTCAAATGTTGCGAGCTTTGCTGATATTGCTCCAGCTCCTTGATCATTTGGGTTGCCTTATTCTGCACCTTTTCCAGATCCCCATCTTCTCAGGGTCTTCCATGAAGGGAGAATTGAGTGGCCAAATTAGTGGCTTCAAGGTATTGACAGTGACTCTATCCTGATGACAACACCAGCGTGATGTACAATTTTCCGGGAAGCAGCTTCATGAAGACGAAATGCTGAGTCATGGCACTTTGTCCATGCACGGCTGAAATATTCGTCATGCAGCCACTGGTATTGTAAAAGACTTTGATACAGAGTTCGAGAGAAATGTATGATGAAAGTGAGGTGATAATTCATGAATATTAGATTATAAAGGAAAGGGTGTCAGCTCTTTGAAGCAATCTGGGATTTTCCCTGTGGCAATTTATCAGCTCACCATCATACCCCCTGAGAAAAAAAAAGGAAGTATTAAATACGCTTCCTGCTACCACCAAGCAGTATAAAAAGCCTTTGCTCTAGGCTTCTTCCAAACACTTATCTTAATTTCTGCACTTCTCAGAGAAATAGGTAAGTCCACTTGGATTCTGGAACTGTGGCCATTTCTTTTTCTTCTTCTAAGTGTGCCACAGTTCTGCAGGGGTCTGTCAGTAGCTGCTGATTGATGTGGATAAGTAGGCTCAGGGATTTGCTGCATTGTGGGAGGGTTTCAAGCAAATCTGCCTGTTGCTTCTTCTTCTTTCCATGTTGGAATATTGTAGTGGGTTGGGGTAGTGCAACCGGCAAAAGCTCTCTGGGGCTTACAATATAGGTGAGGAATATGCAGTCTTCCAGATGTCATTGGACTCCAACTCTCCAACAAATGGGAGCAGCAGTCCAGCACCTTCTACAGTGCCGCAGGTTCCTCACCACGGATTTACCAGCATAGATGAGAATCTTTCTTGAATATTGTTATTGGGGTAGAAAGTCCAATTGTAGGTTGCTTCCTTTTCAGTAGAATTCAAAACCTTTGTGGTAGAGGTATGGTTGCCAGTTGTTGCCGCAGGTTTCTCACCACTGATTTACATGCTTTGATGAGATACTTGATTGAGGTTTATCATTGGTCCAAATGGAAGGTAGCTTCCTTTTTGCTAGAACTCACAAACTTTGCAGTAGCAATAGCAGTGGTGGAGGCAGTTGTTGCCTTCTACATAGCTCTACCATGAAGCTGCGAGTCCCACCAAGAGGAAACTACCAGGCCCTTGGACTATCTATCCTAAACTGTGTCAGGCTGAAGTATTTCCCATTCTTTCTATGAGAGGTCCTTTAAACTGATACCACCACTATTTAGACCTGGGCCCTACTGCACTTTCTCATTTTGTTATGGGGATTGCTTATATCGAGCCAGAAGACTGGCTCATCTAAATTGTAGAGTTGGAGGAGGCCATGTAGATTTACAAGAACAACTTTTTACTCAATGAGGAAAATACAGAGCTAGATAATCCAGAATATATTACTGCCCAGCTATGAGTCCCACAAAGAGGAAGTTACCAAGCGATCGGATTATCTTTTCCATGGTGTGCAAGTAGATGGCCTTTTGGTCTGATCCAACAGACCAAGAGCCCTTAACCTGTATCTGTCTCAAACTTCTGGGAATTCTGCATAACACTGACTCTTCTTTTAGATCCACCTCTAAACCTCAAAGATGTCTTATGGCCGTCGTTCTGGTATGTGGCAGGATCCTTGCTACGCCCAGTGCCCTCCTTCAACAGTGACCATCCGACCACCACCTTTTGTCCTGACCATCCCAGGGCCAGCTCTCTGTTGCCCTGACCAGCCTTTCTGCATTGAGCAGTACAACCCATGTGCTAGATACCCTCTCGGCAGACCTTCTCTGTATGGCAGTGGTGGCTCCAACGTGTCCGACTTCTACTCTCAGCCCCAGCTACCATGCAACTATGGTAGCTGCCAATTCTAAATCAAGACCGAAGAAGAATGTGCATGGAAGAACAATGGGGCAAACAAAAATAAAGGAAGAGCTAGACCGGTTCTTACCACTGCCTTCTGAGAGATTGAACACCCAGCATCAGAACTGGCACAAGCAATAACATGTGGCATTTGAATTGGGAATTATGGAATTGGGAGAAAGAGCCAGAGAGAGATTGCAATATGAACGCCACACTGGGGCCCTTCCCTAAATTCCCCAGTGTAATGTCCTAAGAAGATCTCTCTCCTCCCAAAAAGAAAAAGGAAATGCAACCCTGATTGTGAATGCTCCCATTTCTGAACATGCATTGTATACCATTTTGGTTTGTGATCTTCTATCCTGTTCTACGACTCTTGTTTTCTTGCGGGAAGAAAGTATTATGGAACATGGTGTCTTTCAGTCTGTGTTCTATTTGCCCTTTTCACTGAACTATTTGCATCTCTTTGCTCTCATATTAAAATTTCAATGGCATCGCAAAACATTTGCCTCCCCTTTTTCTTCTATGGTTGAACTGAAATGTGGCAATGCGGATGGTTCCCTTGTTGCCTCCTGTCCAGGAATTGAGCTGATGTAGACCAGCTTAGCGTCAGCACAGTTGCAGCAGCATCCAGCTCCATATGATATCTTGGGGCCCTCATTCTATAGCAGAAGTGTCTTCCAGAGAACCATTAGAAACCCTTAAATAAGTGGAGTTGAACAGTGGAGTTGAGCGGATAACATTAATGGAGACTGCTTTGTTTCACAGAATTTATGCTGTCCTTCAACAACCATTTCCAGCACAGTTTTATTTTGCTAATTTAAGTACTTAAATAGATACAAATTGCACATTTGTATGAGAGTATACAACCTAAAAACACAGTATTACTTCCAAATTACAGTACAGTGGTACCTTGGGTTACAGACGCTTCAGGTTACAGACGTTTCATGTTACAGACTCTGCTAACCCAGAAATAGTACCTCAGGTTAAGAACTTTGCTTCAGGATGAGAACAGAAACCGCGTGGCTGCAGCGGGAGGCACCATTAGCTAAAGTGGTACCTCAGGTTAAGAACAGACCTCTGGAACGAATTAAGTTCTTAACCCGAGGTGCCACTGTAAAAAGGTTAAATAATAATATCCGTATCAGTAGAAGTTAATTGGCAAGTAATCCCAGAGACTTTGAAAGCCCTGTCGGAATGATTCCTGCTGAGTCTCCACTGGCAAGGAGTTCCATGGGGGAGGCAAGCTACACTGAAAGCTTGCCCCCTAGCAGAAGCTAGCCGAACACCAAGGTCATGTGAGACCACCCAAAATCCTCCATCAGAAGACCTCAGCAACTGGGGCAGAGCACAAGGAACCATGTGATCTTGAAGGCTTTCTAAATGAACACAAGGCCCAGGTAATCTGTGCAGCTTTCTTGGACTGGAGTAGCATATTGCCAGTCGCCTCCTCCTGCGACCAGTTTGTCTGCTGCATTCTGCACTAGCTGCAGCTTCTGCATCAGAAACAAGTGTTAAGGTATATATATAAAGTGTTACAGTAATCGAGTCTTGAACTTATGAATCCGTGAACTGCTGTGCTCAGGTGGTCTTGGTCCAGCAATCAGATTCTAATAGCAAATTCATTAAATAAATGCCTCCTGAGAGAGGGCTATGAGCAGGCTCTGGGAAGAAACCACAACGTTTCTAGAAGAACAAAACAAATTCAGCTGGATAGATCAAAACAGCTCAATGAGGGTTGAGCATGTGCAGGGGGCACAAAACACAGTATTTGGGGTGTGGGAATGGAAAACTAGGAGGGGTGTTTAGGAGAATGGAATGGAGTAGCTTATAAGAGGGCATGGTTGGCTGGAACTCTGAGCAACATCTACTCATTCACAACCAAGGAGGCATTAGTGAACATCCATTTTTGAAGTCAGCCTACCTTTGATGAAAGGGAACAAAGAAGCAAATGAGAAATTTTATTTATTAAAACGTTCCTTCTCAGCATCCAATTTCAGGGTATCCATGAGGCCCCAATCATATCATCATGTGGCTTAGGGCCCTCGTATTTATGGGACCGCTTCTCCCCACAGAGGACCTTAAGGTCCATGAATGATCATAGTTTAGAGGTCCAGGGCCCTAAGGAAGTCAGATTATCCTCCACCAGGGCCAGGGCCTTCTCAGTGATGGCTTCAACCTGGTGGAATGCTCTGTCCCATGAGACAGAGCCCTGCAGGATTTAACTTCCTTCCACAGGGCCTGTAAGACAGAACTATTCCACCTGGCTTTCAATTTGAACTTAGCCTGATCTTTTATTCCCCTTCCTTCCCTCCCCCTCCCCTTTTTATGGTCCACTTTAACTGATCTGGGATCCCACAGCTAATTCTCCCCTGGTCTCCTCACTGGCCCAAATAGGACTAATTTAGCCAGCTAGCCCTGGTGATCATCTAATGTTTATTGGATGGATTTTCCCCCTAAATTGATTTTTGAATTATGAATTTATTGTTATTCACGTTTTATACTGTATTTTATACTGTTTTTTGTTGCATCAATTAACTGTTTTAAATTTGTTGTTAGCCACCCTGAGTCCGGTTTTCTGAACCAGGAAGGGCGGGGTATAAATAAAAAAATTATTATATCACCCTTGAGACTATGTGGCCCTCAGAAGAAAAATAGGGTTGCCCACCCCTGCTGTATCAACTTCTGTTCTGATGGCTTACTGTACCTCACCAGAACATTGTTCGGATCAGTGGAAACAACCTCGTGTGGCAAGATTGTATCCATCAGTCCTTGTTCTTGCACAGCTTAAACGCAAGAAACCAGAGACACATTGATCGTTTTTATGATTCCTTTGATTTCAATTGACGAAACCTCAGGAACTGAGAGATTGCATCTCATACAAGAATGTGGCTTTAGTTTGTTATGAGGAAAAGGACCTGTAGGGTGTAGCTTGCATACGCTATTGTTCTGAGGTTTGTGAGCAACTCATGCTCATAAACAGAGCGCTCAATTACTTACCGTAATTAGAATTTCTTTCCACATGGAAAACATTCAGCTGGGAGGCAGAGCCCTGTCTGAAGATGTATCATACAAAGTCAGATGCCAGCATCTGAAGTCATTCTACATAGCTCTTCTTGTTTTAACAAAACTTTAACATTGCTGGTATGTAGTGCTCATGACTGGGAAATAAAATCTGAAAACGTGACTTTTAGGATCATAGTATTTTGGGGTTGAGAAGGACCATCAAGCTCATGCAACCCACTACCACCCTCTGCTCAGTGTAGGGATCTTGAAAGTATAACACTCCTGAAAGATGGCTGCCCAGAGGCTGGTTGCTCCACCAGCAAACAATTCTTAACAATTAGGAAGGTTCTCTGGACATTGACCATGGAAGCATAGGCAGTTCATCTTGCTTCTGCTGAAATATTTGGAATTTCAATCCCTAACAGATCTACTTCAGATCACCCAGAGAATGAACTGCAGAGAGTGACCTACCTTCTTATCACTGTTGCCCTCAAGCAGTCTGGTAGAAGCTTTCAGTTCTCATTGAGAACAATCTCTTTCTTGGGGCTAGAGGAGTATCTGTTCCAAGATTTGTTCATTTTCTGTTGGAAAACATGGACCATATGCTCTCCAGGGGGGTACCTCCCGACCACCTCCACCTCCTCATTATCTAATACAAGTGTGGATAGATTTTGTCTCCCAATTGTTGCTGAACTACAGCTGCCATCACCCCTGGCTGTTGGTCATGCTTGCTGAGGCTGATGGAAATTGTATTTCATCTATTATCCAGAGGGCAAAATGTTCTTCACCCTTCGTGTACAGCAAAATTTGAAAGGAGATTTCAAGCCTTTCTGCTTGGATGAAACACCTCTGAAATGTCCTGGGAAATCAGAAGACTGTCAAGAAGAACCATAGTGGTTTTGGTTATGGAGTTTTGCTTCAGAGTATTTGTTCCATACACCTCTACCTGAGATCCACATCAAGCAGTCATGCAGAGTCTCCTTGAACCAAGTGGTATTGCTGGCTTTGCCAAAAGTTATTTTGCTGCCCTCAAAACCCATCCACTGTTTCTCCCAATTCGAATAAGGCTGGGCCAAAACCAACCTTTCATACTCTAATGATCTGCAAACAGAAGCACCTACCCTACAAATTTTGCCGTTCACCAAATTTTGCAACAAAAGAATATGTTCAAAAGCAGAGAAAGGGAGGGGCAAGAAAATGCTTTTATGCCTGCAAAAATGAAAAGCAATCATGCATGCTAGTAAGGGAAATTGTTTCCAAAAACGTGTGAAGGAGGAAAAATGCAGACAAATTGTGTGCTTTTGTGAAAATGTGAACTAAAATGCTGATGAATTCCTATGAGGATTTAAAAGCACATCTGTACTGTTGCAGAAATATGGAGAACTGAATTTAAGACTGGAGAAATGAGAAAACGAGAGAAACTGATGGAACAGAAATCAACCCAGGTGTTGCCAAATGTCATTCCTGCAAGATTCCAATGCAAACAGTCTGTTTCATTATCTACCCTTACTTTCCTACATTTCTCCCTTCTTTCCCCCACTTCTCTCCTCTCCCTCCTTGAAATATACTCAGAGTCGCAAAGTGATTTCATGCTCTTTATTCAGCTCATAGTGGTGAGGAGGAATGAATGAAAGTCCCCTCAAAGTATCTGCTTTATATACATTATTTACACAATGGGCTGCACATGATTGGCTAATTCCGGAATTCTACTGTAAGCCAATCAGGTTGTGGATTCACTTCAATCTGGAGCATGACTGGCTGGTTCCTGCCAACCAATCATACTGCTGCATTGTTCTAGGACCAATCAGACTGCTGCATTCTGAATCCGATTGTTCTAGGACCAATCAGACTGCTGCCTTTTGGATCCTATTGTTCTAGGACCAATCAGACTGCTGCAGTTTGGATCCTATTTGACTCAGTACATAACACCCCTCCCCTCTAAGTTCCAGTCCTGCCCGGGAGGTCGCATTCATAGTCCTCAAGGTACGCTGGCGGCCTACGTGTGCGTTGCGGCCTGGGGTGTTCCCTGGTCCGGGGTTCAGGTTCTGGCTCGTGTTCCAAGGATGCTGGCTGTGATGGGGCTGTTTGGTCTGGCGCAACCGGCTCGCTCAGTCGTGGTTCTGGTTCCGGTGTCCTTTCAGCCTCACGGGTCCTCTCTGTATTTACTGATTCTGCCTCTCCTGCTGGCCCCTGCTGCTCTATGGGCCTCACTGCCCCACTGTTCCCTTGGGACTCCTCTGACCTGTCCTCCTCCTCCTGGTTTTCTCCCGGGAATCGTCGGCGTATCTGCAGTACATAACACTCCTACTGAAAAAAGAGAGAGAAACTTATGGGAGAGGGGAAGACCAGCAAGAAGCTACAAAGAGACTTTAGTTATAGGATCAAATGAATGTCAGGAACCAGCAAAATGGAGCGAGCAAGTCCAATTGTTTTGTTTTGTTTGACAAAGTTCCCTTGAAAGTCCTTGGATTCTTACCCCAAACATGAATCTCCAAGTCCACCATGGAGTTTTGCTGCAGTCAAAACACACTGGAATATTACACAGGGAAAGAAAAAAGGAAGGCTAATGGGGAATGCATCCCTGGGGATGAAGGAAGAAAGCCCACTTCTTCCGAAGCCTGGTGTGTTCAAGTTTACTCTCAGCAATCTTTAGATCTGGGACAGGATGTGCCAGAGCAAGGGAGCAGGGAACAGCCTTGGCTAAGGCTGCTGCTAAGGCGGAAGGCAAGTGGGGGCAGCCCAGCCCAGCCTGTGATGCTGATTGTTGATTGCAGTATAATAGTTACTTATTAAATTATATTGCGTGCATGTGGTTGCACCAGCCTAGCTGGCACCACTGTGGATAGGAAGCTGCTGTTTGGAAGGTATGAAATGCAGCTCTCTGCTTTCCTGCCTCCATACTTCTCCAACTGCACACAAAAATGTTTATCAGTTTCTGCACTATAGAATGCTTTGATGGATCTCCAGTGAGTGGCAGTGGTGGTGAGTTGGTTAGATTGATGGATTGTGACCTTGGGAGAGTAGAGTTTGAATCCCCACGTAACCATGAAGGTTAATGGGTGACCTTGGGCCAGTCCCTGTCTTTCAGCCTAACCTAGCTCACGGGGTTGTTGTGGGGATTAAATGAGGACAGGGAGAACCTGCAGGCCACCTTGAGCTCTATGAAGAAGAAAGGGGGATATCAATGCAATAAAAGAAAGAGAGAGAAAATTCATATCTCACGCAACAGGGGTAACTGTTGGAAGAACATCAAAAGTATTGCCCTCCCACTTTTACAATTGGACTAGCACAGCACTTTATAATTATAATTATCATTAACATTTTTTGTTGTTGTTTAGTCGTTTAGTCGTGTCCGACTCTTCGTGACCCCATGGACCAGAGAACGCCAGGCACTCCTGTCCTCCACTGCCCCCCGCAGCTTGGTCAGAACATTAACATTTATGTAAAGGTAAAGGACCCCTGGACAGTTAAATCCAGCCAAAGGCAACTATGAGGTTGTGGTACTCATCTCAATTTCAGGCCAAGGGAGCCAGAGTTTGTCCACAGACAGCTTTCTGGGTCATGTGACCAGCATGACTAAACCACTTCTGGAGCAATGCAACACCAAGATGGAAACCAGAGCACACAGAAACGCTCTTTAACTTCCCGCCGCAGCAGTACCTATTTATCTACTTGCACTGGCGTGCTTTCGAACTGCTAGGTTGGCAGGAGCTGGGACAGAGCAACGGGAGCTCACCTTGTCATGGGGATTCGAACCACCCACCTTCTGACTGGCAAGCCCAGGAGGCTCAGTGTTTTAGACCACAGCGCCACCCGCTTCCCACATTTATGTACTGCCCTTCATCACAAGGTCTCATGGTGGTTCGAGAATATAATACAGGATAAAAACACAGGTAAATAATTAAAACGAAAACAACAAAGCAATAATCCTCCCTTCCAACAGACACCTTTAAAAGGCTGTAGAATATCAGGCAGCCAAAGGTCTGGTTGAAGAGGAACATTTTTGCCTTGCTCCTAAGCATATATAATAAAGGCACCAGGTGAACATTCCTGGGGAGAGCATTCCACAAACAGGGAGCCACTAGAGAGAAGGCCCGTTCTTGTGTTGCCAAGCTTTGGACGTTATGTGGAGAAGGCACACAAAGAAGGGCCTGAGATGATGAACGCAAAGTCCAGGATGGTTTATATGGGAAGACACAGTCCTTCAGATATTGCTCAGAGCAACTACCTTAAAATTCTGTGCCTGTGTAAGTATGTGGAATGTCCAGGTAATTCCAAAGGAAGATCCTTGAAGAATTTTGATGAGAAAGCATGGAGATTTGCAAGAGGGTTTCTCCACATGAATAGGACCACATTCACACTATACATCACAATGCGGTGTGATACCAGTTTAAACTGTTGTGGCTTTCCCTAAAGAATCCTAGGACATGTAGTTTGTTAAGGGCAGAGTTTCTCAAACTTGGGTTTCCGGCTGCTTTTGGACTATGATTCTCATCATCCCTGATCTCACTGGTCTTGCTAGGGAGGATGGGAGTTGTATTCCAAAAACAGAGGGAGACCCAAGTTGGGGAAACACTGGTTAAGGGAGTTGAGAGTTGTTAGAAGATCCCCTTTCCCCCTCTCAGAGCTACAATTCCCAGAGTGGCTTAACAATCCGTCTTCACATGTCATTCTGGGAATTCCTCTAACACCAACCTCCTGGTTAGCTGCAGGGTGACAATGTGCCCTGTGTTATAGAGAACAGTTGTTTAACAAGAGGCTCTGATCTTTGTGGTGCTGGTGAACCCCTTACCTTTTTTAAAAAATCATATTTGAACTTTCATAAAATTCAGTTTTCAAAACCTTTAGCCTCACTCTCAGATGGTTTCATGGATGGATCTAGGAGAGGGTGGGTAGCTGCCAGGGTGTCACAGGATGAATAAGCTGCCAGGGTGCCACAGATTAGGACCAGAGGGTGGATCAAAATGTCCATGCACAGCTTTTTCTTTAAAAAAAAAATTACTTAGTTTTACAAGTATAGAATTACAACAATACAAAATACACATCCATATTTAGAGATTTCTCTGAATCTCTGGACTTCCCACCTTCCCCTCCATGGGTCCTATTGTTAACCTTTTCCAACTGCATATGATTCAGTAATTCATATCTTATATCTTTCCATTTTATTCATTATATTTGCCACATTACAAGTGTTATGGCAATCCTGCTAAAGTTTTCATCTCCTTACAGTGGTTTCCCAAGTACCGTATTTTTCTGTCTATAAGATGTCCCCATGTATAACGACCCCCCTATTTTGGGGGACTAAATTTTATGAAATTGAGGGGAGATGGCCCAAAATTGTTGAGCCCCCCCCCCCAGCTGCAGGCAAGAAACACTCCCTAGATCGTTTCCTGCTCACTGCGGCATCGGGGGATGTTGTGCTCCTGCCAATCAGCTGGCTGGTGGGCACGCCACTTCTCCCCCCCTCCCCATGCCACTATCTTTGTATTGGACGAACTCAGTTTTTTTACATAATTTTTGAGTCAAAAAACCTCGTCTAATACACAGAAAAATATAGTAAATTATAATTTTCCCCCATTCTTTATTAAAGTTTTGGTCTTCTTGGTTCCTGAGCTTACCGGTTAGTTTTGCCATTTCAGCATACAGTGGTACATTGGGTTAAGACTAATTCATTCCGGAGGTCCGTTCTTAACCTGAAACTGTTCTTAACCTGAAGCACCGCTTTAGCTAATGGGGCCCCCCGCTGCTGCCACACGATTTCTGTTCTCATCCTGAAGCAGAGTTTTTAACCAGAGGTACTATTTCTGGTTTAGCGGAGTCTGTAACCTGAAGCATTTGTAACCTGAAGCGTTTGTAACTCCGACAGCTTAGTTTGCCATTCCTCTCTGGTAGGGACTTTGTCTTCTTTCCCTCTCTTGGGCTAGTAACATCCGTACCGCTGTCGTCATGTACATAAAAAGTCTTTTCCGCTCCTTCAGGATCTTGGTCCCCATGCACAATCCTAATGCAAACTTGTGTCCTCCTTTGCCCTTGGTTTTGCCCTCTCTATTGTAGGAAATTCAAAAGTGTTTACCCTAACCAGCAGCAGTGGTGAGTGGCACTCACTGGGACTGGTGAGGTGGAATGCATGGAACCCAGACAGTAGGTGGCGCCAGAGCCAATGGCACCCATATCCCAACTGCTTGTAACTGCCTCTTTGTCCTCTTCCCTGCTGAGTTCTACAAGGGACAAGGCGGAGGGCTTATCCACACTAGTTGACCCTAGATGGTCCTCAGAGTCCCTTGCAACTCCACAATTCTGTGATTCAGCTCTATGATTTTTCCAGGCATGGTTCATGATTTAAACCTCAGTGTCTGAGTGCCTTCGCCTGCTTTCTCCATGAAAACCAGCTCTTTAAAGCTCAACCTGAGCAAATGGCCAACTGCGGAAAAACTGATTTGATGTTGAGCTCTAAAGAATGGGTTTTTGTGGGGAAAGCCTGGGGATGGGGCAGGACTGGATTTAGGTTTGATGAGGCCCTTGGCTACTGAAGGTAATGGAGCCCTTTATATGTCCAGCTGTCCTTTGTCAACAACAAATTGTTGCTGTTTTTGTGTTGAATATATGCTATATGGTAATTTATGGACCTACGAGGTATCTAAAGCCATTTGCATATATACATTTATCAAAGTAATTGTTGAACTGAAATACAGTTAAGAAGTGTATTAATAGTGAAATACAATTAAGAAGAAGTATATTATTAGTGAAATAATTATTAAGTTCTAACTTTAAATGATTTTTTTATTCATAACAAACTTAATAATGCAAACACATTGGCATTTGGCAATAACAAAGGCTCCTTTAGAAACACTTTTTTTCCCTTTAATTTTTTTTGGGCCCCCCCAAGAGAGTGGGGCCCTAAGCCAAGCTTCCTTAACCTCGGCCCTCCAGATGTTTTAGGCCTACAACTCCCATGATCCCTAGCTAGCAGAACCAGTGGTCAGGGATGATGGGAACTGTAGTCTCAAAACATCTGGAGGGCCGAGGTTGAGGAAGGCTGCCTAAGCTATAGCTTGTTTAAAGGTAAAGGTAAAGGTACCCCTGCCCGTATGGGCCAGTCTTGACAGACTCTGGGGTTGTGCGCCCATCTCACTTAAGAGGCCAGGGGCCAGCGCTGTCCGGAGACACTTCCCGGTCACGTGGCCAGCGTGACATTGCTGCTCTGGCCAGAGCCAGAGCCAGAGCCGCACACGGAAACGCTGTTTACCTTCCCGCTGGTAAGCGGTCCCTATTTATCTACTTGTACCTGGAGGTGCTTTCGAACTGCTAGGTTGGCAGGCACTGGGACCGAGCAGCGGGAGCGCACCCCGCTGCAGGGATTCGAACCGCCGACCTTTCGATCGGCAAGCCCTAGGCGCTGAGGCTTTAACCCACAGCGCCACCTGCGTCCCGTATAGCCCATAGCTTGTTTAGCTTATAGGTAAATCCAACACTGGGATGGGGGAACAAATCTCAGACACAAAGAGTTAGGTGTGGACCTGTGCCTGTAAATAATCAGAGAACTCTCATGGAATTGTGGAGTTGGAAGGGACACGTGGAGTCATCTAGTCCCACCCCCTGCAAAAGGAGTGCTGGGTGGGGCAAGAAAGGTTAGTGTTGCTAAACCCTAAGACTAAGGAGGAGGAAGCTGGCAGACATTGCCACTTTGTGGACTGGTTTTAAGAAGGCAGACAGAGGTTTGTGGAATTCTGCCTCATTCATCTCATGAGCCAGTATCCACTGCAAAGTAGTAGCAGCATCTTGAATCTCCAGATCCAGCCCCCTTTCTGATTTCCAGTTACTGTATTTTTTGCTCTATAAGACGCACCAGACCACAAGACGCACCTAGTTTTGGAGGAGGAAAACAAGAAGAATATTCTGAATCTCAGAAGCCAGAACAGCAAGAGGGATCTCTGTGCAGTGAAAGCAGCAATCCCTCTTGCTATTCTGGCTTCTGGGATAGCTGTGCAGCCTGCATTCACTCCATCAGACGCACACATATTTCCCCTTACTTTTTAGGAGGGAAAAAGTGAGTCTTATAGAGCAAAAAATACGGTAATCATAGAACCATAGAACTGTGGAGTTGGAAGGGACCCCAAGGGACATCTAGTCAACTAAAGCATTTATGGTGCTCTCCCTCCTATGTGTATTACTTCATACTGGGTTCATAGGGAAAGGGTTAACTAATTGTAATATGACTAACCCATGGGAACACAGGGGGCAGAGTTAACTTTGTATAAGTTTAAGCACAGAGGTTTTTAGTGAGTTAGAGTTGTTGAGAAGACAGTCTGGAGTTAGGAGAGACAGAGAAGATAAGTCTGTGGGTTGGGCTAGTCTGGTGTGAGAGAGGGAGATAATTTGTTAAGAGGAGTCAGTCAAACAGTTGAGATAATCAGTCAGAAGGTATTAGGAAGGTATAGGCTGGTAAAGAAACTAAAGTTAAGATACTGACAGGAATATTATCTAAGAAACCACAAATTCATTAATGTGTGTAAAATAAACTTGGGGGTTTTTTGGTTTACTTTTAACAACTGACTGGACTCAGTGTTTACCAGAGAGTAACTGGTTGGTGGCAGCGGGAAGCGAGCACAGTTGTGGCATAAGGGATCAATAGACCGTTAAACGTCCGGGGACCCTGTGTGATCACCACAGCACCTGTAACAGATGACCAGCCAACCTCTACTTTGAAACCTCCAAGGAAGAAGAGTCCACAACCTCCTGAGGGGAACCATTCCACCGTTAAATGGTTCTTACTGTCAGAAAGTTCATCCTGATGTTTACATGGACTCTGGTTTCTTGTAACATGGAGCCATTGGTTCGAGTCCAACCCTTCAGAGAAGGAGAAAACAAGCTACATGTTCCATCTGACAACCCTTGAGATATTTGAAGATGGCTATCATATCTCCTCTCAGTCTTGCCTTTTTCAGGTTAAACATACCCAGCTTCTTCCACCATTCCTCACAAGGCCTGGCTTCCAAGCCCTTGATCATCTAGGTTGCCCTCCTCTGCACACAGTTGCAATGATAGAGAAGCAAGTGAATTAATTGCCCAGAAAATCCCTGCATTTCAGGACTAGATTCAGGGCTGTGTATCTTTGATAGGAGCCTGTTGATGTAATAAGGAGTTGGCTGGGTGAAGTTTCTGTGAATCCTGGAAGGATTTTTATTTTTATGCAGATAGGTCAGGCTACTCTAGTAAACTGGGCATGTGTTTGTGTCTCTGCACCTTTGCTTGTGTAATATGATTTGCTCCCTTTTCTTGACAATAGTTATCACCTGATTTGGGTTTAATGACAGCTGATGTACTGGCAGAGTCTCACCTCAAGGGAGATGGAGTGTTGATGTTACAGCCCTATTCTTTTATGAGCTGAAAATGAAAGGATGGCTAGACGGGAGGAGGATTCTTAGACTACCTCCCTCCTGATATGTTCCTCACCAACAATTTTTAAGCTCAAGTGGAAGGAACTTAGAAACATCAGAAGAGCCCAGCTGGATCAGGTTGGTGGACAGTCTCTGGACCAACATCATGTTCCCACAGTGGCCAACCAGGTGCCTCCATGGAAACCCCATAAGCAGGAGCTGAGCACAACACAATGCTCTCCACCCGTGGTTACCAACAGCTACTATACAGATGTTAACAGCCTCTGACAATAGAGTTATACAACAAACAAATCAGAGCTAGTAATATTGTGTTTTCAGGTTGTAAACCACTTTGTGATATGTTATAGACAACTGTGGTTTGTAAATATTTAAATCTATAAAAGAAAATATATACAACCGTGTTGGAAACGCTTGTTGAAGGACAACATAAAATCTATTTTCAAAAGTGGCTTATCTATTCTGTTGTTCAACTATATATATATATATATAGGTCAGGCTACTGTGCTGATGTGCTTTCGAACTGCTAGGTTAGCAGGAACAGGGACCAAACAACGGAAGCTCACCCTGTTGTGGGGATTTGAACCGCCAACCTTCCGATCGGCAAGCCCTAGGCTCTGTGGTATATATATATATATATATATATATATATATATATATTCAGTTTTTTCCAATATAAAATTTATACATTTCATACATCTTTTTTATATCCATTCTCTTTTTTGACTTCCCTCAACTTGGCTGATACTCCTTCCCTTCTTCAAAGTGCAAGTAGATAAATAGGTACCGCTCCGGCGGGAAGGTAAACGGTGTTTCCGTGCTGTGCTCTGGTTTGCCAGAAGTGGCTTAGCTATGCTGGCCACATGACCCAGAAGCTGTATGCTGGCTCCCTCAGCTAACGAAGTGAGATGAGCGCTTTTGCTTCTTTGAAAATGAGCTGATTGGCTTGATGACTCTATGAAATCCACTTATTGTAGAGAATGAGGGCCCCAAGGTATCATGAAGCCAGATGTGGGGCTGTAGCTGTTTTGAAACTAAGTTGCTACAGTGCCTGGACAGGAAGCAACAAAGGAAGCCCACACTTCAGTTCAACCATAGAAGGAAGAGAGGAGATAAGTGATTTTGGATGCAATTCAAATTTTAATATGAAAGCAAATAGGAATAACCTGGTCAGAAGTGCAAATACGATGTGAAGCGAAGTACTGGATGCACACAATTCTCAACCTGTTGCTAAGATCAAGTTGTCAGCAGACAGTAAGAGCAGTATACAAGGATTTTAAATACAACTGCAGTAGGCAAAACAGATATAGACATAAGGAAAACATCCATGTATTGTGGATGTTCAACATTTAGGTTGGAGTTGTGGAAGCTGATCTAGCTCTTCTTGTTTTCTCCATCGTTCTTCCTTGGATCTTCCACTTTGGTCTTGATTTAAAGCCAGCAGTTACCACTGCTACATGTGTTGCTTGGCAGGGCCTGGGTATAGAACGAGGACATGTTGGAACCACCACTGGCATACAGAGAAGATCTGTTGATGCCATATCCGTAAGCACATGGGTTGTACTGCTCAATGCGAAAAGCCTGGTCAGGGCAACAGAGAGCTGGCCCTGGGATGGTCAGGACAAAAGGTGGTGGCCGGATGGTCACTGTTGATGGGGGGCACTGGGCATAGCATTGATTATTCCATCCACCACGGCCAGCAGACATCTTTGAGGTTCAGAGGTGGACCTGAAAGAACATGGAGTCAGCATCATGCAAAGTTCCCAGTGGAGAGCACAAGTTTGATATTAACAATAGTTAAGAGCTCAATAAGACGGCAGAAGGCCCTCTAGTTCCATACCTTGCGATATATATATCCATGGAGTCAATAGAGAGATTTTTTTTCATTCTCCCCCTTCCATAGTAAAAAATAAAAATAAAAAAAAATGCTGCCATTCAATGAAGCTGAACTGCAGAAGATTCAGTATAGAGAAAAAGGAAGTTCTCTGTCACACAACATATTGTTAGACTGTGGAATCCATTTCCACAAGATGCAAGGATTGATCACCAACTTTACAGGCAGTTTATATCCAGGCACATACAAAACTGCCCAATACCAAATCAGACCAATGTTCCATCCAGCTTGGCTTTGTGCTCATTGACTGCCAGTGGCTCTCCAGGAGTTCAGACAGGGGTCTCTCCTACCCAGAGATGCCAGGGACTGAAACAGAGACCTTCTGCAATCATGGCAGATGTTCTCCCACTGAGCTATAGCCTTTCCCCCAAATCAACTGCGGATAAAGCTATCAAAGCCTACAATGGTTGTATACTACCTCATTTTCTCTAAGCTAAAGTCTCAAATACTGTGGTGTTTCCCTGTAGGGTAGTGATTCCATGGAGCTAAAGAGTTTAGGGAGTCTTGGTTTTGCTGGGTGAGACCATCAGAATAAGAACATGAGAACATAAGAACATAAGAACAAAAGAACATAAGAAGAGCCTGCTGTATCATGATAATGTCCCATCTGGTCCATCATCCTGTTCTCACAGAGGCCACCCAGATGCCCCATGGGAAGCCCTCAAGCAGCAACTGAGCACATACCACTCTTGCCTTCTGTGGTTTCCAGCAACAGATATTCAGAAGCATTACTGCCCCTGACATTTGAAACAGAACATGGCCATTGTGGCTTGTAGTCACTGGCAGCCTTATCTGCCATGAATTTTAAAGCCATCCAGATGGGTGGCCAACATTGCTTCCTGTGGGTTAGAATACCATAACCACCTCTAGTTAAAATGGATATCAGCTGATTTTGATAAGTCATCAACCTGAGACCTTGGAGAACACTGGGTAAAGGAAGAGCTTCCCCAAGAGATAGCTGTCCAGCTTATGGGAGAGGGGGGGATGCAATGCTAGGCTTACTCAGAGTAGGCCCATTGAAGTTAACAAACATGGCCAAGTTAGATTCGTTAATTTCGATGGGTATATAATGAGCTGGACTTCATTGAATAAAACCCTCTGACTCTAACAAGGGAGAAACTCTAGGTTCCATTACTGGTACAAGCAGAAGGGTAGTGGAAGGGTTCTTCCACTCTAGAGGTCTTCAAGCATACACTGGGCAGTAATATATTCTGGATTATCAAACTCTGGATTTTCCTCATTGAGCAGAAAGTTGGTCTTGAAAATCTACATGGCTTCCTCCAACTTTACAATTTAAATGAGCCAGTCTTCTGGCTCGATATAAGCAATTCCTGTAATCAAATGAGAAAGCGCAGAAGGTCCCAGGTCTAAATAGTAGTGGTATCAGTTTAAAGGACCTATCATAGAAAGAATAGGAAATACTTCAGCCTGACACCAGGAAACCTGACACATTTTTGGATAGATAGTCCAAGGGCCTGGTAGTTTCCTCTTGGTGGGACTCACAACTTCATGGTAGAGCTATGTAGAAGGCAACAACTGCCGCCACCACTGCTACTGTTACTGCAAAGCTTGTGAGTTTCAGCAAAAAGGAAGTTATCTTCCATTTGGACCATCTATCCCAATGATAAACTTCAATCAAGTATCTCTTCTAAGAATGTAAATCAGTGGTGAGGAGTCTGTGGTCCTCCAGAAGTTTCCGGATTGCTGCTCCCATCATCTTTGACCATTGTGCCTGTTGATGATGTTGGAGTGCTGGAGTCCATAGGTTCCTCACCTTTACTATAAACCCCAGAGAAGTTTTCCCCACCCAAGTGCTCCAGCCCAGCATAATGCAGCCACACACACACACAATTCAAGTGCACTTGCTTGAAAACCTCACGTAGCAGTGCAATCTACCCTTGAAAATTAGCAACAACTGACATTCACCTGCATAACCTTTGTAAACCTAGAAAATGTACATCCTAGAAAATTTGTACATTCAGAAAATGTGCCCGCTTTCTCAGAACCCAAGTGGACTTACCTAGTTCTCTAAGAAGCAGGAATGCAGAGAAGTGTTTGGAAGCAGCCTAGAGGATGGGCTTTTTATACTGTATCTCTGGTAGCCTGGAACATACCGGTACTTAAGACTCCCCCTTTTTAAGGGGTGTATGATGACAAGTTGATAAATTGTCATAGGGAACTCCCCAGATTCCTGTAAAGAGTTGACACCCTTTCCTTAATAATCAGAATACTCACCTCACTGAATACTCACCTCACTGTTGTCATAGGGTTCTCCCAAACTCAGTATCAAAACATTACAAATCTTTCAACATACCGATTGCTGCACGGACAGCGTGCCAAATCAGCATTTCCTCTTCACAAATTTGCTCTCCTAACTGGTACATCATAATAAACAAGTTGTTATGGGACATAGCTAATGTTAATTGCAATCAGGATGGAGTCACTGCTGGTGCCCTCAAACCAGTAAGGTGCCCACTAAGTTAACCCACCATAAAAGACCCCTGAGAATTTGGGAATCTGGAAAAAGTGTCAAATAAGGCAACAATAATACAGCTTCCTATATTCCATTGTTCCTAATTAAATATTGTCTCACCCCCCTAATAGACTTAACTGGTCACTGTACTTTGCCAGGGATGGTATCCTGTAGATACCAACTCATCAGGAGGTCTATTTCATGCAGTGTTGGGATCAGGCCCTTGGACACATCGCATATCAAGACAAGTGATGTCTGTTATTGTCTTATTGGTGCCTGTTAATGCAAAATCTGTCTCCCAACTTCTCTACAATTCAAACGTCTGGTAAAACAGCTTATTTCCTAAGTTAGATGGGTTCCAGGCAAAGTTTTTTCAGTCCTTACTGCAGGTCCCAAATTGTGTCCCAAATCCAATCCCACTTTCCACCAAAGCTTGTTGGGCTGCCTTGAAATACTGGCTTAAGATCTCAGTATTTGGCCTGGGGAAGGGATTACTTGTACATCTAACCAATGAGGAGTTTATCAGTCCATGGCTGTCACCATCCCTTTTGTATCAGCTGGGCTACAATACCACTCTTGTATCCCTGAGGTGAAGGCTTTGGGACATCGCACATAGCAACCTGCAATCCAGATACAATGTAATCTGTCACCCGATTGCAGCTGGAATCCAATATGGGCACAACTTTCAGTTAGCTTCATATCTTTGGAATTTGTCCGTACCCATCTATTGGCGTTTATTTACCAAAGCTAGATTAAATGTATTTCCATCGGAAGTTCTAAATTGTAGACTGAGAGGCATCCCCTATCAGAATAGGCCTTGTTTATGTTCTCAGGATGTCGATTGAATGAACCATATCTTACTGCATTGTTGGCAGTATGAGCAAGCAAGGGATCAACTGATCAAAGCTTTACTAGCAAATCTGAAGCCTTCCATATTAACTACCTTCTGGAGGATAGGTCAAATGGTATTACACTGACTGTGGCAAAGTTTCTTATGGAGGTCTCAAGAAACAAAGACCATCACACTCTAGACATAACAAAATGACTACCTCTGTCTCTTTCGCCTGCTGTTTGGTTGTCTTAACTATATCTTGTTTTGAAACTGTTTTGTGGGTCTATGGACGGCAATATATATATATGTGTGTGTGTGTGTGTGTGTGTGTGTGTGTGTGTGTGCGCGCGCGCGCGCCTGCTGAAGGCCTTCCTTTCCCAACAACCTTTTTATGGATTAAAAAAAAGCTCTGATCTGATTCTATAATAAATTTGAAAATGTTTTTAGTAAAATGTTTTTATTATCAATCCCTTTGGGATGTTTCTAGCAAGTGGTTCATAAATGATTTTTTTCTTTGTATTGATTTCTCTTTCTCAGCTCATTTTAAACGATGCTTTATTGAGCTTATTGTCATTTTGTATGGTGTATTTTTATGGAAACTGTGATCTATAAGGGTTGTATCCCATGCTCCTCTTCCTCAGAGTAGACCCAGTGAAATTGATGGACATAACTAGCTTAGGTCAATGGAACTTAGCTTCTGAGAACCCTGAAATTTAGGGCCTAGATATTAGATCAAGTTGGGGGACCTCTGCCCTCCAGGTGTTATAGCTTCCATCAGCACCAGAAAGTATCGCCTAATGGCCAGGAATACAGGACTTGCAGTTCAGCTATATTTGAAGGCCCAAGGGCCTTCACACCTGTATTAGATTAATCACACCTGTATTAGATAATAGAACATGAAGAGGTGATGCTCTGGGAGGTGCTCCTGGAGGGTTTATGGTCCATGTTTTCCTCCAGAAGACAAGCAAACACAACCCAGAACTGATTCTGCCCTAGCACCAGGGGAGAAATGTACCTTCAGGGGAACTGGAAGTTTGTACCAAGCCATTTAAGGGAAACAGCGGTGAAAAGGTAGGCCAGGAACTGCAGGCTATACTTTGGGTGATTGTTAGTAGATCAATGAATGATTGTGATTCCAAACAGTTTAACAAAAGCCAGATAAATTTGCAAGTGTATGTGTTTGTGGTAAATGCTAGCAGAAACTGCCTAATTGTTGAGATATGTTTGATGGTGGAGCAATCAGCCTCTGGGCAGCCTTTGGTTAGGGATGCTGTACTTGCGAGATCCCTGCATTGAAGGGGGTGGTGGTGGACTGGATACTCTTGAGAGTCTCTCTAAAGCACTATAATTGTAGAAGTTAGTTTTCTAGTTTTCCTTTTCTAGACATCAGTACTACGAACCTGGGAACACTGAAGTTTAGTTAAAAGAAGAAGAAGGGCTGTGAGAAAAGACTTCAGATACTGGCATTGATGTTGCATGATGCATCTTCAGGATGAGTTACTTCACAGGGCTCTGCCTCCCAGCTGAGTGTTTTCCATGTGGCAAGAACTTCAAATTACAGTAAGTAATTGCCTGTTCTGTTTATGAGTTTCTTGCAAACCTCAGAGCAATAGAGCATCCAAGTTACACCCTACAGGTTCTTTTCCTCATAGCACGCCAAAGCCACATTCTTATATGAGATGTAATCTCACATTTCCTGGAATTTGCTCAATTGGGATCAGGAGAATCATTATCAAAATGATCACTGCATTGCTGTCTTTAAACCACCCAAAAACCAGGACTGATGGCTACAAGCTTGCCACATCTGGGTGTTTCCACTGAAACATGCTACTTCTGGTGAGCCATGGTAAACCAGAAAGGCAGAAGGTGCTACTTCAGAGATAACCAACAATGTCTTTCTTCTGAGGACCACATTTCCTTAAGGATGATCTGATAGTTTTCTCGTGGCTACCCTGAAATTCTAATTGAATACAGAGCAATAATGTTTTAATACTTGAAGAAATGAAAACCTCAAAGGTATTTATGTATGTGACTACAGCGACAATGATTCTGTACACTCAGTACTTAGCCAGCACTTAGCTGACACTCATGATGCACAGAGTTTCTTTAAAGCCGCAAAGATCATCTATGGCCAATAAATCATGGCATATGCCCCCTATGCTCAACAGACGGTACCACACTTCTAAACGATAAAGAAGCTGTTGCGCTGCACTGAAAAGAACATTAACAGCATCTCCTTAACTGCAACTCCCCCATAGCTGCTGAGGTCCTCTCACAAATTCTACAAAACCAAGTTAGAGATGAGCTTGCAGCATCTCCACATCTGGGAGAGTTTGTGTATAGCTATTAACCAAATGAAAAACAACAAAGCCAGCGGACCTGATGGGATACCTGCTGAAGTCTTAAAAGTGGGGAGAATTGAACTTACACAACAACTTCACAAGTTCATTGAAAAAATCTGGGAGAGGAGATCCCAGAAAACTTAGGGATGCCAAAATTATCAATTTTTTTAAAGGTGATAAAGGTGATAAAACAGATTGCAGAAACTATTGAGGCATCTCTTTATTAGCTACAACTGGCAAAAATATTGCAAGGATCTTAGCAAACCATCTCCTAACAATATCTGAGGCTAATCTTCCTGAATCCCAAAATTGTTTGAGACCTTCTAGGACAGTGGACATGATTTTCACCTCCCGAAAGCTTCAAGAAAAATGCAGAGAGCAAAACCAACCCTTGTATATGGCGTTTATTGACCCGACTAAGGCCTTTGACTCTGTAAATGGTAATGCCCTGTGGAGTGTCCTTCTGAAAATTGACTGCCCAGATAAATTTGTGAACATACTGCAGCTCCTCCATGATAATATGACAGCAACAATCAGAGATAACAATGGCTTTCAAAGTGAACCATTCACGGTAGGATCAGGTGTTAAAGAGGGTTGTGTTATCGACCCCAACTCTATTTATTATTTTCATTGTCATGATTCTACACATTGTCGAAGACAAACTCCCTGTCGGAGTAGAAATAATATATTTATTTCCTTGACATCTGATGGGAGGGCGTTCCACAAGGAGGGCGCCACTACCGAGAAGCCCCTCTGCCTGGTTTCCTGCAACTTCGCTTCTCGCACTGAGGGAACCACCAGAAGGCCCTTGGAGCTGGACTTCAGTGTCTGGGCTGAACAATGGAGGTGAAGATGCTCCTTCAGGTATACTGGGCTGAGGTCATTTAGGGCTTTAAAAGTCAGCACCAACACTTTGAATGGTGCTTGGAAACGTACTGGGAGACAATGTAGGTCTTTCAAGACTGGTGTTATGTGGTCTCAGCGGCCGCTCCCAGTCCCCAGTCTCGCTGCCGCATTCTGGATAATTTTTAACATTAAGGGTTAATGAATGGTATTAATAACTTAGATGGACACATGACACCCTACTTTTAATAACACATTATGAATGTTAATGTGCTGCAGAGCAACCAGCAGAAGGGAAACAACATTTTGATGGAGGAAACAAAGGGAAGAAACACTTTTAATATATAAGTATGCCCTGTGACATTTTAGAACAATATATCAAATATCGTTCTAAGAATGTTAAACTGGTCAGTGTAGATCGAGCCTTGGCCTTAATGGTTTGACATTCACCGTGGTGCACATGCCCGACCTTCAGTGCAATTTGGCAAGGGAATGCTCATACTCAAAATGCTTTTACCCCAAGGACTTTGGCCCCCCTCCCAGATTAGAGGCCAGATTAAACCCATGAACAAAAAGCCACTTCAAGCAATGGCTCCCTACAGTTTGAAGTAGGTGAAAAAAGAGGAGTCCCATGCCAGTTCTGGGTTTTCTAACAAATTCCACTTTTGGGTTGTTGAGTTGTGGCAAATCTACTCTGACCCTAAAGTGGGAGCAAAATTATTCAGACAGTGCTTTCAAACTTTATACTCTTTGTGAACTAACTTCCACCAATGTATTTGATAGTTTTGAAACTTTTTCTCTTTAATACTGTCTTTTTAAGTGTTGTGATGTCTTATATGAAGGTGCAATTTGTAAATATTTAAATCAAGAAAGCGAGATACATGGAATTATGCTAGGAATGGTGGTTGGAGGACAGCATAAAATCTATAAAATGAAATAATCTGCATTGATGTTATATGTTCTGGTGTTTGAGTCGATTTAGTTTAGTTTAGATTTAGTTTAGTTTAGGTTCTTTGTTTTTGTTCTTAAAAAAAAGTGAACAGATTGAGTCAAAGGTACTTTGAAAGCCATTTCTCATTTCGAATGAGGATCTCAAGGTATCATAATGGTAGATGCTCCTGCAACTGTGCTGAAGCTGAGTTGGTCAAGATCAGCTCAGTGCCTCGACAGGAGGCAATGAGAGAACCCTACCTAATTCCACACTTGAATTCAATCATAGAAAAAAGAGAGAGGAGATCAATGTTTTTGGATGCAAATAGAAGTTTAATATGAACCCAGAGAGTTATGCATAGCCCAAAGAGAAGTGCAAATAGAATGCAGAATGAAATACATTATGTTTCATAATACTTTGTTTCCATAAGATACAAGGCTGATAGAACATGGTGGAATAAGACTGCAAACCAGATGGTAACCAATGCATGTTCAGAAATGGGATAATTGACAATGAGGATTCCTTTTTGCTTTTCTTCTTTGCTTTTTTTTGAAAGGGAGGGATCTTCTTCATACAATTCACCAGGGAATTGAGAAAAGGATCCCGGGGAAGGTGTCATATATATAACCCACTCTGGCTATCAATCCCAATTCAGAGTAAAAATTCAGAATGGATAATACTCCCTCAGTCCCCATCCCATAATATTGCTTCCTCAGAAAGACTTGAATGTGCAATTCCTTGTAGAAATGGCTTGGTCAACCCACAGTTCTAATTTTGGTGCTCAGATCAAGTGGCCTGCAGATGGTGAAGCATTATTCAAGGATTTTAAATTCAACCACCTGAGGCAAAACAGATATAATGTGGAGAATTAGAATGTAGGCATAATCAGTATGTGGTAAGCATAAGGAAAGCTTGTGTGCATCTTATTTCAAGAAGAGCTCAGATGCCACAGGTCACGCCTTGTGCCAATTGTGATGTTCAATATTTCAGGAGGGAGTGGTGGGAACTGGTCCACCTCTCCTGTTTTTCTCTTGCTTTATTTTGGTTGCCGTCCTTCTTCCATGCATATCCTTCTTTGGCCTTGATTTAGAACTTGCAGGTACTGTAGCTGCTATTGTGGCATGAGCTGCTTGCATTGTGGCTGCAGCTAGTGTGGCTGCTATTGTGGCATGAGCTGCTTGGCAGGGCATGACAGCCACCACTGGCATGCCGAGAAGATCTGCCCAGAGGTTGTGCCAGAGGTTTAACACATGGGTTGTGCTGATCAATGACAAGAGGCTGCTCAGGGCAGTAGAGCTCTGGCCCTGGGATGGTCAGGACAAAAGCTGGTGGCTGGATGGTCACTGTTGAAGGAGGACATTGGGCATGGCAAGAATCGCGCCAGATACCAGAACGACGACCGGCAGACATCTTAGAAGTTTAGAGGTGGATCTGAAAGAAGATAAGAGTCAGCTTTACGTCGAGCTTGAGGTGCTGGTTAAGAACCTTAGGGGAGCCCTGCTGGATCAGACCAAAGGGCCATCTAGGGTAGAGGTTTATCAATTGAAGGTTTTATTCCTTCATAATTCTAGAACATGGTTCCATGCAGTGAAGATTTCTAGTTGCCTGGCTCAATCAATTTAGGTCCCATAGCCCCATGATAAAGCTGACATGTTATGAACATGAGGCAAGTTCTGCTTTAAGGACCTAAGGCAGAAAGGCTGGGAAGGATGTCCACCTAACACCAGGAAATCTGATGCATTAGCATGCATATTCCAATGGCCTGACAACTTCTTAGACATGGTAGCCTCAGCTTCCTGATGGAGCTATGTATGTAGAAGGCAACAGTTGCCATCCACACCTCCAGCCCAAAGGTTTTGAGTTCCACTGAAGAGGGAGCTAACTGCCTTTGGGCTTTCAACCCCAATGTCAATCTCCAACAGAGTCTCATCTATGCCTGCACTCCAGGACTACCTATCCCAACATCAAACTTCAGCATAGTATCTCATTGATTTCCAGGGCTTCTTTTGACTTGGAACTCAGTTCCAGCACCTCTCAGGTGGGCACCATTGTCGTTACAAGAGAACAAGGGAGGTGTTCGTGGTGAGTTCTGGCACCTCTTTTTCTAGAAAAATAGCACTGGCCGTGCCCATAAATCAGTGGTGAGGAATCTGTGGAGCTGCAGAGGTTGCTCAATGGCGGCTCCTAATCAAGTATAATGCATCCACATCCAAAGAAAGAGAAGCAATGCAAGTAAGTTAGCTTGAAAACCTCACACAAAGGAGCAAATCCCTGAGTCAACTCATCTATCCTGCAGATGGACTCCTGTGTAACCTCTGCATATCTAGAAGATCCAGAAGCTGTGCCCAATGTCCCAGAACCCAAATAGACTTACCTAGTTCTCTGAGAATCAGAAGCGAAGTGTTTGGAAGAAGCCCAATGCATGGGCTTTTTATACTGCTTGGTGGCAGGATGTTTATTTAAGACTTCCCTGTTTTTCTTTTGGGGGTGGAATGGATATAATGAAGAGCTGACATATTGCTATAGGGAACACCACAGATTTTTTAATAAAGAGGTGACACCCTTTCCTTGATAATCTAATATTCATTTATGGTCACCGCGTTGGCATGTTATGTTTCACCCAAACTCAGTATTAAAGCACCACACATATTTTAACATGTCGGTTGATGCATAGGCCAATGTGCCAGAAACAGCACTTGATCTTCACAAAGTTGTTATTGAAACTGGCACATCATGATCCATCTTGAATTTTAACATAGGCCAATTTGACAATAATCAGCACTTGATCTTTACAATGTTGTTATTGAAACTGGCACATCATGCTCAGCACGTGGTTCCAGGACATAGTCAGTGTTTGTGGCAATCAGGATAGAAACATTGCTCATACCCTGATACCACTAAGTGTCTACTAAGGTCTCTTTTTGTGGAAGACCTCTGAAAAGATGGGGATCTGGAAGAATCAGGATAGACAAGGGGAAGGACATACTATGGGGAAGTTATACTATTAGCACATCTTGAATTTTTCTGCTTTCAAATTCCAAAGATAAGGGGTGCTAAAAATATTGAGAATTCAAAAGATTCAGAAGGTAAAATTCCCTGTCCCTTTCTCCCTGGTTTCTGCCCCCAAATGGCAAAAAACTAATAAACAAGTTAGGAGGTGTGCAAACTCTGACTGAATCAACAAAGAATGTAATAAGGTTAGAGCATCATTTTTATGTTTGGAGATCTGAATTTGTGGATAACAAGCATTCCAGTAGCAGGACCTGCATGTATATGTCATGGGGGTGAATTCTATATGGCATGTCATTTTAGGGGGTAAAACGTATATTTTGCAATTTTTTTCAGTGAGGGGCTCTGAAAAATCTGTTGTTTGGGGATGTCAGGAATTCAAATCTGCTATTATGTTTGTGAGTGGACAACATTTAGCTTGGTAATTCTATGTCTGATGAAGAAGTACATGAACTCCTTTCGGAAAACCGAATAATTTGAATTTTACCTTCTGAAAATGTCAAGTACCGTAATGCTAAATAAGTAAATAATAATAATAACATAAAACTGCAAGTACTTGGCAATAATTTTTTAATGATTTCTATGAAATATTACGGGACGCGGGTGGTGCTGTGGTGTAAACCACTGAGCCTCTTGGGCTTGTTGATCAGAAGGTTGGCGGTTCGAATCCCCGCATCTGGGTGAGGTCCCGTTGCTCGGCCCCAGCTCCTGCCAACCTAGCAGTTCAAAAGCACGTCAAAGTGCAAGTAGATAAATAGGTACCGCTCCGGCGGGAAGGTAAACGGCGTTTCCATGGGCTGCCCTGGTTTGCCAGAAGTGGCTTAGTCATGCTGGCCACATGACCTAGAAAAACTGTCTGCGGATAAACGTCGGCTCCCTCGGCCAGTAAAGCGAGATGAGAGCCGCAACCAGAGTCGTTCACGACTGGACTTAACTATCAGGAGTACCTTTATGAAATCTTTTTTTAATGAAATCTTACACACTTTTCAATTACCAAACAGAATAAAATTATATTAATTCAACCAAAATATCTTTTGAATTCTCAATTTTTTAGCATGCTTTATCTTTGGAATTTGAAAGTTGAAAAATTCAAGATGTGCTAATAGTATAAATTTCCCATAGTATGTCCTTCCCCTTGTCTATCCTGATTCTTCCAGATCCCCATCTTCTCAGAGGTCTTCCACAAAGAGAGACCTTAGCAGACACTTAGTGGTATCAGGGTATGAGCAATGTCTCTATCCTGATTGCAACAAACACTGGCTGTGTCCTGGAACCACGTGCTGATCATGATGTGCCAGTTTCAATAACAACTTTGTGAAGATCAAGTGCTGTTTTTGGCACACTGGCCTATGTTAAAATATGTGTGGTGCTTTAATACTGAGTTTGGGTGAAACATAACATGCCAAAGCGGTGACCATAAATGAATATTAGATTATCAAGGAAAGGGTGTCACCTCTTTATTAAAAAATCTGTGGTGTTCCCTATAGCAATATGTCAGCTCTTCATTATATCCATTCCACCCCCAAAAGAAAAACAGGGAAGTCTTAAATAAACTTCCTGCCACCAAGCAGTATAAAAAGCCCATGCGTTGGGCTTCTTCCAAACACTTCGCTTCTGATTCTCAGAGAACTAGGTAAGTCTATTTGGGTTCTGGGAGAATGGGCACAGCTTCTGGATCTTCTAGATATGCAGAAGTTACACAGGAGTCCATCTGCAGGATAGATGAGTTGACTCAGGGATTTGCTCCTTTGTGTGAGGTTTTCAAGCTAACTTACTTGCATTGCTTCTCTTTCTTTGGATGTGGATGCATTATACTTGGTTAGGAGCCGCCATTGAGCAACCTCTGCAGCTCCACAGATTCCTCACCACTGATTTATGGGCACGGCCAGTGCTATTTTTCTAGAAAAAGAGGTGCCAGAACTCACCACGAACACCTCCCTTGTTCTCTTGTAACGACAATGGTGCCCACCTGAGAGGTGCTGGAACTGAGTTCCTGGTGAAAAGAAGCCCTGGAAATCAATGAGATACTATGCTGAAGTTTGATGTTGGGATAGGTAGTCCTGGAGTGCAGGCATAGATGAGACTCTGTTGGAGATTGACATTGGGGTTGAAAGCCCAAAGGCAGTTAGCTCCCTCTTCAGTGGAACTCAAAACCTTTGGGCTGGAGGTGTGGATGGCAACTGTTGCCTTCTACATACGTAGCTCCATCAGGAAGCTGAGGCTACCATGTCTAAGAAGCTGTCAGGCCATTGGAATATGGATATTAATGCATCAGATTTGCTGGTGTTAGGTGGACGTCCTTCCCAGCCTTTCTGCCTTAGGTCCTTAAAGCAGAACTTGCTCCTATTGGGACGTGAGGCCTCGTGTGCATAACATGTCTGCTTTATCATGGGGCTATGGGACTTAAATAGATTGAGTCAGGCAACTAGAAAGCTTCACTGCATGGAACCATGTTCTAGAATTGTGTAGGAATAAAACCCTCAATTGATAAACCTCTACCCTAGATGGCCCTTTGGTCTGATCCAGCAGGGCTCCCCTAAGTTTCTTAACCAGCACCTCAAGCTCGACGTAATGTTGACTCTTATCTTCTTTCAGATTCACCTCTAAACTTCTAAGATGTCTGCCGGTCGTCGTTCTGGTATCTGGCGCGATTCTTGCCATGCCCAATGTCCTCCTTCAACAGTGACCATCCAGCCACCAGCTTTTGTCCTGACCATCCCAGGGCCAGAGCTCTACTGCCCCGAGGAGCCTCTTGTCATTGATCAGCACAACCCATGTGTTAAATACCCTCTGGGCAGATCTTCTCGGCATGCCAGTGGTAGCTGTCATGCCCTGCCAAGCAGCTCAGGCACCCACAATAGCAGCCACACTACCTGCAAGTTCTAAATCAAGGCCAAAGAAGGATATGCATGGAAGATGGACGGCAACCAAAATAAAACAAGAGAAAAACAGGAGAGGTGGACCAGTTCCCACCACTCCCTCCTGAAATATTGAACATCACAATTGGCACAAGGCGTGACCTGTGGCATCTGAGCCCTTCTTGAAATAAGATGCATGCAAGCTTTCCTTATGCTTATCGCATACTGATTATGCCTACATTCTAATTCTCCGCATTATATCTGTTTTGCCTAAGGTAGTTGAATTTAAAATCCTTGTATAATGCTTCACCATCTGCAGGCCACTTGATCTGAGCACCAGAATTCGAACTGTGGGTTGATCAAGCCATTTCTACAAGGAATTGCACATTCAAGTCTTTCTGAGGAAGCAATATTATGGGATGGGGACTGAGGGAGTATTATCCATTCTGAATTTTTACTCTGAATTGGGATTGATAGCCAGAGTGGGTTATATATATGACACCTTCCCCGGGATCCTTTTCTCAATTCCCTGGTGAATTGTATGAAGAAGATCCCTCCCTTTCAAAAAAAAGCAAAGAAGAAAAGCAAAAAGGAATCCTCATTGTCAATTATCCCATTTCTGAACATGCATTGGTTACCATCTGGTTTGCAGTCTTATTCCACCATGTTCTATCCGCCTTGTATCTTATGGAAACAAAGTATTATGAAACATAATGTATTTCATTCTGCATTCTATTTGCGCTTCTGTTTGGGCTATGCATACCTCTCTGGGTTCATATTAAACTTCTATTTGCATCCAAAAACATTGATCTCCTCTCTCTTTTTTCTATGATTGAATTGAAGTGTGGAATTAGGTAGGGTTCTCTCATTGCCTCCTGTCGAGGCACTGAGCTGATCTTGACCAACTCAGCTTCAGCACAGTTGCAGGAGCATCTACCATTATGATACCTTGGGATCCTCATTCGAAATGAGAAATGGCTTTCAAAGTACCTTTGACTCAATCTGTTCACTTTTTTTTAAGAACAAAAACAAAGAACCTAAACTAAACTAAATCTAAACTAAACTAAATCGACTCAAACACCAGAACATATAACATCTATGCAGATCACTTCATTTTATAGATTTTATGCTGTCCTTCAACAACGATTCCTAGCATAATTCCATTTAAATTGGTTTTTTGGCCCTATTATGTTTTTACTGTAATTTTTACTGGTGTTGGCTGCCCAGAGCCCGGCTCTGGCTGGGGAGGGCGGGGTATAAATAAAATTTATTATGATGATGATATATTTCACTTTCTTGATTTAAATGTTTACAAATTGCACCTTCATATAAGACATCACAACACTTAAAAAGACAGTATTAAAGAGAAAAAGTTTCAAAACTATCAAATACTTTGGTGGAAGTTAGTTCACAAAGAGTATAAAGTTTGAAAGCACTGTCTGAATAATTTTGCTCCCACTTTAGGGTCGGAGTAGATTTACCACAACTCAACACCCCAAAAGTGGAATTTGGAAGAAAACCCAGAACTGGCATGGGACTCCTCTTTTTCACCTGCTTCAAACTGTAGGGAGCCTTTGCTTGAAGTGGCTTTTTGTTCATGGGTTTAATCTGGCCTCTAGTCTGGGGAGGAAAGCAAAGTCCTTGGGGTAAAATTCCCCAAGCATTTTGAGTATGAGCATTCCCTTGTCAACTTGCACTGAAGGTCGGGCATGTGTACCATGGTGAATGTCAAACCATTAAGGCCAAGGCTCGATCTAGAACGATCAGTTTAACATTCTCAGAATGATATTTGATATACTGTTGTGAAATGTCACAGGGCATACTTATATATTAAAAGTGTTTCTTCCCTTTGTTTCCTCCATCAAAATGTTGTTTCCCTTCTGCTGGTTGCTCTGCAGCGCATTAACATTCATAATGTGTTATTAAATGTAGGATGTCATGTGTCCATCTAAGTTATGAAAACCATTCCTTAACCCTTTCTTAATGTTAAAAATCATCCAGAATGCGGCAGTGAGACTGGGGTTTTTGAGCGGCCACCAAGACCACATAACACCGGTCTTGAAAGACCTACATTGGCTCTCAGTACGTTTCCGAGAACAATTCAAACTGTTGGTGCTGACCAAGCCCTAAATGGCCTCAGCTCATGCAGGGAGCCAGTGTAGGTCTTTCAGGACCGGTGTTATGTCGTCTCGGTGACCGCTCCCAGTCACCATTCTAGCTGCCACATTCTGGATTAGTTGTAGTTTCCAGGTTCACCTTCTCCCCATGGAGAGTGCATTGCAGTAGTCCAAGCAGGAGATAACCAGAGCATGCATCACTTTGGTGAGACGGTCCGTGGGCAGGTAGGGTCTCAGCTTCTGTACCAGATGGAGCTGGTAGACAGCTGCCTTGGGGACAGAATTGACCTGTGTCTCCATGGACAGCTGTGAGTCCATTATTATTCCCAGGCTGTGCACCTGGTCCTTTAGGGGCACAGTTACCGCATTCAGGACCCGGGAATCCTCCACACTCACCTGCCCCCTGTCTTCCCCAAACAGTACTTCTGTCGTGTCAGGATTCAACCTCAATCTGTTAGCCGCCATCCATCCTCCAACTGCCTCCAGGCTTTCACACAGGGCTTTCACCTCCTTCACTGGTTCCGATTTGAAAGATAGGTAGAGCTGGGTATCATCCACATACTGATGACACCCAGCCCAAACCCCCTGATGATCTCTCCCAGAGGCTTCATATAGATGTTAAAAAGCATGCAGGAGAGGATGGAACCCTGAGACACCCCACAAGTGAGATTCCAGGGGTCTGAACACTCATTTCCCAGCACTTCATTCTGGACACGGCCCAGGGGGAAGGAGCGGAACCACAGTATAGCAGTGCCACCAGCTCCCAGCCCCTCTAGCTGGTCCAGAAGGGTGTTGTGGGCAATGGTATCAAAAGCTGCTGAGATATCCAGTGGAACTCGCTGAGGTTGGAATCATTTCCCATCCTGCTTTAAGGCATAACATCAGGTATTACTCTTCCTGCTTACTAACACAGGACTGAAGGAGTCTGCCCACCTAGCTGGGTTTCCCCAGCCACTCTGGGTGGCTTCCAACAGAATATTAAAAATACAATAAAACATCAGACATTAAAAACTTCCCTAATCAGGGCTGCCTTCAGATGTCTTCTAAATGTTGGATAGTTGTTTATTTCCTTAACTTCTGATGGGAGGGCATTCCACAGGGCAGGCACCACTACAGAGAAGGTAGCCTTGGCCCAGTATACCTGAAGGAGCATCTCCACCCCCATCATTCAGCCTTGACTCTGAGGTCCAGCACTAAGGGCCTTCTGGCAGTTCCCTCACTGCGAGAAGTGAAGTTACAGGGAACCAGGTAGAGGACCTTCTCAGTAGTGGCACCCACCCTGTGGAACACGATAAAACATCAAATGTAAACAAGTTCCCTAAACTTCCTAATGTTGCTCCAGATCCTTGCAGCAGCTAGTATGGTGAAAGATGTGGGACACTTGCATACTGAGCTTGAGGGAAACATATGACGACAGTGATGTGATTATCTATCAATATTTGTTTAACAAGGAAAGTGTTTCTGCTGCTTACAGTAAACCAGGGTGTTCCCTATGGCAATTTACCGGCTCATCATCTGACAAAATAAATAAATAATAGGAAGTCTTGAATATGCCTCATGCAACGAAATCTACTTCCTGCTACAAAACAGTATAAAAAGGCCATCATCTAGGGTTCTTCCAAACACTTCTTCTCATTTCTGCTGCTTAGAGAATTAGGTAAGTCCATTTTGGATTCTGGAACAGTGGGGACATCTTCTGGATCTCATTGGTGTACCAAGGTTATGTGGGCATTCTGCTAGTAGCTGCTGGTTTTAAAGGATAAGTGGGTTTGGGGATTTGCACCATTGTGTGAGGCTTTCAAGCAGATAATCTTGGAATGGATATCATTGCTTTGCGTGCTGCTGCATTCTGATGGGTTGGGCCACACTGATGGGCAACAACTCTCTGGGGTTACAACACAGGTGAGGAACCTGCAATCCTTCCAGATCTGGTTGGACTCCAACTCTCCAACATCAGCCACAGCAAATACAGACGATGGTAAAGGATGGTGGAGGGCCATAGGTCCTTAGGTTGATTGACAGCTGATGCCCTTTTAAACGTGTTGTGGGAGGGGGGATTGTTAGTTTGTTCTTGTTCTTATTTTTATTATGTATTTTGCGGGTTCTTTATACTGCAATTTTATGTTTGAACTGCCCTGAAATCTACAGGTAAAAGGTGGTATACAAAATTATAATGATAAATCATAAAATAAATAAATTAGGTACAGACATACCTCATGTTACGTCCGCTTCAGGTTGTGTGTTTTCGTCTTGCGTCCCATGGCAACCTGGAAGTACCGGAATGGGTTACTTCCGGGTTTCACCACTCGCACATGTGCAGAAGCGGCACTTTGAGTTGCGGGCTTTTCACGTTACAGACGGGCCTCCGGAACGGATCCTGTCCATAACATAAGGTACCACTGTACTTGATTGAAGCTTGACATTGGCTTAGAGAATCCAATGTTATGTAGCTTCCTTTCCAGCAGACCTCAAACCTTTGTGGTAGTGTGGGGGTGGCAGTGGTCTCCTTCTGCATAGCTCTACTAGGAAACTGACGCTTGTACAAATAGGAAATTTGCAAGTTGTTGAACTATGTACCTTAACATGTCAGGTTTGCTAGCATCAGGCAAAGGTATTTCCCATACTTTCCAGCTTGGGCCCTTTACAGAGACCTTGCCAGTGTTTGGAGCAGGGGCTTCCTGCTCACAACACAGGTTCATAATAATAATAATAATAATAATAATAATAATAATAATAATAATTTATTATTTGTACCCCGCCCATCTGGCTGGGTTTCCCCAGCCACTCTGGGCGGCTTCCATAGAAACCAAAAATACACTAAAATATCACAGATTAAAAACTTCCCTGAACAGGGCTGCCTTAAGATGTCTTCTGAATGTCAGGTAGTTATTTATCGCTTTGACATCTGATGGGAGGGCAGGCGCCACTACCGAGAAGGCCCTCTGCCTGGTTCCCTGTAGCTTTGCTTCTTGCAATGAGGGAACTGCCAGAAGGCCCTCGGCGCTGGACCTCAGTGTCCGGGCAGAACGATGGGGGTGGAGACGCTCCTATTTGGCTATGGGTCTTACATTGATTGAGCCAGACAACTGGCCCAACTAGAATTGTAGAGTTCATCTACGCTGAATCTTCTGCTAATCAGATTCATTGTGTGGTCTCAGATTGTAGTATTATGGCAGAGGGGGGAAGGAAGGAAGGAAGGAAGGAAGGAAGGAAGGAAGGAAGGAAGGAAGGAAAAAGAAAGAAAGAAACTATTGAGTTCATAACCAGTGTATGTCTCGAACAACATATCTGTATTGGAAACTCTGCATAATGCTGATTCCATCTTCCTTCAGATCCACCTCTAAACCTCAAAGATGTCTGCTGGCCGTCGTTCTGGTATGTGGCAGGATCCTTGCTATGCCCAGTGTCCTCCTTCAACAGTGACCATCCAGCCACCACCTTTTGTCCTGACCATCCCAGGGCCAGCTCTCTGTTGCCCTGACCAGCCTTTCTGTATTGAACAGCACAACCCATGTGCTTATGGATATGGCGGTGGCAGATCTTCTAGGTATGGCAGTGGTGGCTCCAACATGTCCGAATTCTACTCTCATGCCATGCCAAGCAGCTCATGCAGCTATGACAGTTGCAAGTTCTAAATCAAGTCCAAAGAAGGATATGTATGGAAGAAGGGTGGTACAAACAAAAAGAAAGAAAGAGAAGGAAAGAAGAGCTGGACCGGTTCTCACCACTCCCTCCTGAAATATTGAACACCCAGCATCAGAACTTGGACAAGTCATGACCTGTGGCACCTGAGCCCTTCTTGAAATAAGATGCATGCAAGCTTTCCTTATGCTTATCACATACTGATTATGCCTACATTCTAATTCTCAGCATACTATCTGTGTTGCCTATTGTGGTTGAATTTAAAATCCTTGTATAATGCTTCACCATCTGCAGGCCACTTGATCTGAGCACCAGATTTAGAACTGTGGGTGCACCCAGCCATTTCTACAAGGAATTGCACATTCAAGTCATTCTGAGGAAGCAATATTATGGGATGGGGACTGATTGAAAGTTATCCATGCATTCCCTCAATGCATGGTAGTAAGATGATCTTTCTCCACTAAAAAAAGATAAAGAATGTCCCCATTTCTGTTAATGCTCCCATTTCTGAATATGCATTGTATAGCATTTGATTTGTGGTTTTCTTCCACCATGTTCTACCACCCTTGTACTTCATGGAAGCAAGCTATTATGGAACATGGTGTCTTTCATTCTGCATTCTAGTTGCACTTTTGATTTCACTATTTGTACCTCTTTGCTTTCATATTAAAATTTCAGTTGCATCCCAAAACACTTATCTCCTCTCTTTCTTTTATGGCTGAATTGAAGTGTGGCACTGGGTGGGGTTATCTCATTGCTTCCTTTCCAGGCACTGAGGTGATCTTGAGTAACTTAGCTTCAGCACAGTTACAGCAGCAGCTACCTTCATAATACCTTGGGGTCTTCATTCTAAATGAGAAATGGCTTTCAAAGTACCTTTCAATCAATCAGTTTGCTTTTTCAAGAACGGAAACAAAGAACCTAAAATAAATAGAGTCAAACAGCAAAGCAGATGACATTAATGCAAACTACTTTAGTTGGTAGATTTTATGCAGTCATTTAAGATTTCTAGCACAGTTGGAAATATTTATTTAATTTATTTGTTTAAATAGTAGCAAATTGCGCTTTTGTATAAATACGACAGGTCAGGTTGGTTTGCAACATAAAAACACAATATGATGGTAAAAACAATTGAAAAAGTAAGTAGAAATTGGTTGGCAAAGAACCTCAATTTAGAAAGGCCCATCTGAGTACTACAGCTGTTCCAAACGTTTTCGCAGAAGCTAGATGAAATTGCAAGAGTGTGTTTGTTTATGGTGAATGTTAGAAGAACATGTCTAATTGTTAAGAGCTGGAACATTCCTGCGATCACCGCTGTTGTTTATTCTGGTCCTGGAAGTACATGCAAGAAATATAAGAGTAGATAAAGAAATCACAGGGATAAAAACTGAAAAAAGTGAATTTGAATTGAAAGCATATGCTGATGATTTAGTAATTACGGTGGAGGATCCAAAAAATTCTCTTCCTAGAATGATAGAAAAGATTCAAGAATTTGGGGAAGTGGCAGGATTTAAATTAAATAGAAAGAAAAGTAAGTTATTAGTAAAAAAATTTGAAGGAAGAAGAGAAAAAAGAGTTGATGCACAGTATTGAGATAGAAGTTCATAAAAAAAGTAAAATACTTAGGGGTATGGTTAACAGCAAAAAATATAAATGTCTACAAAGACAATTGTGAAAAAGTGTGGTCTGAGATAAAAAGGAATTTAGAAATATGGAGTAGAATGAACCTTTCCCTACTAGGAAAAATAGCAGCGATAAAAATGAATGTATTGCCAAAAATGCTCTTTCTTTTTCAGACAGTCCCAGTAAAAAAAAATGGCAGAAGGATATTTCTAAGGTTTTTTTGGAGGGGGGCAAAAGGCCAAGGATTAAACACAATATACTTACAGATAGAGGCAGTTTTGCCCTTCCAGACCTCAAATTGTATTATGAGGCTGCATGTTTGGTGTGGATTAGGGACTGGATAAAACTGGAAAAGGAAACAGCATTAGATCTGGAAGGTCATGATAACAGATTTGGATGGCATGCATACTTATGGTATGGGAAAGGGAAAGTGCACAAAGGATTTTACAATCAAATAATCAGGAGATCACTAATGAGGGTGTGGGAGAGATATAAATATCTAATAGAAGCAAAAACACCCTAGTGGTTATCACCAATTGAAGCTTCATTACTCAAACCGCTTGGCAAAAAGGGGAAGTGGCCTACATATAGAGATTTGCTGAAGGATCAGGAAGGGAAATGGAAATTCAAAGATTACGAGGAAATTAAAGATCATTTTCAGAGTTGGTTGCACTATAGACAACTACATGAGATGTACAAGGAAGATAATAAAAAAGGATTTAGCAATACAACTTCCAAATTTCAAAAGGAAGTTATAGAAAAATAGCAGAAGTTGTTGAAGAAAGCATATAGTATTCTGCTAGAATGGGAAACAAAAGATGAGGAGGTCAAATTGGTCATGATCAAATGGGCACAAGATAAAGGACACAATATACAATTTGAGGACTGGGTAAAATTGTGGAAAGTAAATTTGAAATTTACAGACTGTTCTCTTTTGAAAGAAAATTATATGAAAATGATGTATAGATGGTATATCACACCAGTACAGATAGCAAAAATGTATAAAACTGGGTCAAACATATGTTGAAAATATAAAGAAAAAGAAGGGACTTTTTATCATATGTGGTGGGAATGCAGAGAAGTTAAAAAAAAGGGAAATGATATGCAATGAATTGAAAAAAAAATGTTTAAAATGACATTTGTAAAAAAAAAACAGAAGCATTTTTATTAGGGATTGTAGGACAAGATCTGCCAAGAAAAACAAAGAATTTATTTATGTATGCTACAAAAGCGGCAAGAGTCTTGATAGCACAAGGATAGAAGAATAAGGAAATCCCAACGAAAGAACAGTGGCAAGAAAATTTGATGAGCTACGCAGAGTTGGCTAAATTGACATACAAACTGTGGGACAAGGACAACTATGACTTTAAGGAAGAATGGGAGCTTTTTACAAGTTATCTAAAAAGACAACAAAACGAACTGGACTCTTTGGCAGGTGTGGTGGGATAATGAGCAGCTTGTGCGTTAAAGCTGGATCCCTCAGAGCTCACTCTGTGTAGTGAAACCCTGCCTTGAGAAGAGCCCTTGAGCATGGCTCCCTCAGTCGCTGGTAGAATCTGACAGTGGGCGTTTGCGGAAACGTTTCCAACATAAGAGCTGTTTCACAGACATGCGCCTCCTGGATTCCCTGCGTGACAGCTTCCGGCGGGGGGTGGGAGTCCTTATGGGCTGTTCTGATACCTCCTCGCTGTTCTCACTGGAAGTATCCCAGAGCCTCCCCTCCGACTCCCTTTCCTTTGGAGCTCCCGCACTCCCCCTACTGGTTCCCTCTTCTCCTGAAGAAGAGGCTCTCCTATTCTGCTGAAGCCTTCTCACCACCTGTCCTTCCGATGGCAGTTCCCTGACATCCACCTCCCCCCCAGGGCCCCCTTCACCCCCTCCCGCCTCTTCTCTTACTGGCGGCGAGGACGGAAATCCCTGGAAGGAACTCCCCTCATCCTCCGAGGATTCAAACACTTCTAACCACGGCCTACCGCCTCTTTCCCCCTCTTCCTCTCCTTCGTCGGAATCTGTTTCCACCTCCACTTCCGACTCTGGGAACCCTTCAAATTCCCCTTCCTCATCTGTAGTCCCGAAGTGCTCCCTCCTAAACCTTGCCACTGGTTGTGGTTTACTTGGGAAACGCCGATGAAACGTTTCTATTAAAATCTCGTCCTTGACTTCCTCTGCCGGTACCCATGCGTTTTCTGACTCTTCCTCCCCCTCCCATTCTACCAAGTATTCCACCTGATTCCCCTTCCACCTGGAATCAATGATCCCTGCCACATCCATGTTGCGTTCTCTCTCTTCTATGACGGGTGTCCGGGTGACCTCCCTCTCACGTTCCCCCCACTCACACCCCTCTCTGTAGGGCGACAGTAATGACCTGTGAAATACTGGGTGCAATTTCATGTGACTGGGCAATCGGAGTTTGAATGCTACTGGGTTGACCTGCTGTATGACCTCAAAGGGTCCCAATCGTTTGGGTCTCAATTTCTTACACCCTCCCTTGAACGGCAGTCCTTGGGTGGATAGCCACACCCGGTTACCCACCCTTATGGTTTCGCCTTCCCTCCTATTTCTGTCAGCTTGCTTCTTATATTCTTCTTTGGCTTTCTCTAAGTTGAGTTGGAGCTGACGGTGGATCGCTTCCATCTCTTCAACAAAATTTTCCGCTGCAGGTACACTCCACCTTCCCCCGCCCTCTCCTGGAAACGCCCGAGGATGACACCCATAATTGGCTAGAAAGGGACTCATCCCTGTGGACGCGTTCTCCGCGTTGTTGTAGGCAAATTCTGCCAGAGGTAACCAGTCCACCCAATCAGTTTCTCTGTCCTTTACATAACACCTCAGATATTGTTGCAAAACCCCGTTTGCCCTTTCTGCTTGCCCATTTGTTTCTGGGTGCCTGGCGGTGGAAAAACTTACCTCCACATGCAACATGCTCATTAGTTTCCTCCAGAACCTAGAAGTAAATTGTTTTCCTCTGTCGCTCAAAACCCTCAAGGGGGCGCCATGCAACCTGAAAATGTGCTCCACAAACAACCTTGCGGTTTCTTCCGCTGTCACTGCATGTGAACAAGCTATAAAGTGGCACATCTTAGTTAGTAGATCTACCACCACCATGACCGCGGTTTTCCCTTTGGATCTCGGTAGATCGGTCATGAAGTCTATGGATACCATCTCCCATGGCCTTTCTGGGGTGGGTAAGGGTTCCAATAACCCCGCTGGCGCCAACCTCTCTCCCTTTGCTCTTTGGCACCTGTCGCATCCCCTGACATACTCCCGCACGTCCTCCCGCACCTTGGGCCACCAAAACTCCCTGGTAACCAACCACATGGTTTTGTGCTGCCCGAAGTGCCCGGCCGTGGGGCTGTCATGCAACTGCTTAAGCACTCGCCCTCTTAGTTCCCCACCTGGTATGTAGAGCGCCCCTTTGTAATATAGTTTTCCGTTCTTTTCCTCAAACCCCCCTGCGTTTTCACCTGTCTCCCTGAGTTCCCTAAGTTTCTCTTGGGCATATTCATCGTTTTCAATACCCTCTACCAGTTCTCTTTGCCCCACCAATGCCGCCCCACAAACCCAGTGGTCCTCTGAGATGATATGTCTTTCTTCCGCCCCTCCTTCCCCCTCCAAGTACTCAGGTTTTCTGGAGAGAGCGTCCGCCCTGACATTCTCAGCCCCTGGCACGTAGCAAATCTCAAAATTGAACTTGGAGAACTCTTGCGCCCATCTTACTTGTCTCTGGTTCAACACTCGGGCTGTTCTCCAGTATTCTAGATTTTTGTGGTCTGTCCGTACTTGAACCTTGTGTTGCGCTCCAATCAACAGGTGTCTCCATCTCTTGAACGCTTCGTGGACAGCGAGTAATTCTCTGTCGTACACTGTATAATTCCTCTCAGACTTGTTCAATTTCCTCGAGAAGAAGGCACACGGCTTCCATTCCGACGTATTCGCTCCTGGCTGCAGAAGCACGGCCCCCACCGCTCTGTCAGACGCGTCGGTTTCCACCCTCATCGGCTGCTGCAGATCCACGTGTAAAAGTTGTTCTTCCGAAGCAAACGCCCTCTTTAAACTTTCGAAAGCTCGCTGCGCTTCTTCCGTCCAGACAAATTTCTTCTTACTGCTGAGACAATCCGTGATGGGGGCTGTTAAATGGGCGAAGTTCTTGATGAACTTCCGATAGAAGTTTCCGAACCCCAAAAACCTCTGCACATCTTTCTTAGTTTTCGGTGACCTCCATTCCAGCACTGCTTGCACCTTGCTAGGATCCATGGCCAGCCCCTTGTCCGACAACCGGTACCCAAGGAATTCCACCTCCCTGGCGTGAAACTGACACTTCTCCAGTTTCACCCACAGCTGGTTTTCTTGCAGTTTGCTCAGTACTTCTCTTACATCTCGCACATGCTGCTCTTCATCCTCTGAATACACCAGCACATCGTCCAAGAACGCAGCGCAGTTCTTGTACAGCAATGGTCCTAGTACGTGATTAATAAATGATTGAAATACTGCGGAACCCGCCTGGAGGCCGAAAGGCATAACGCAGTACTCAAATGCCCCCAAGGGGGTGAACATAGTGGTTTTCCACTCATCTCCCTTTCTCATACGTATCAGGTTATACGCCCCCCTCAGGTCCAGCTTGGTAAAAATCTTCCCTTTTCTCACCCGGGTCAGAATGTCATCGATTCTGGGCATAGGGAAGGTCACGGGTTCGGACACTGCGTTTAGGGCCCTGAAATCCACAATTAATCTCGGTTTGTCCGAGTTTTTTTTGTCTACAAAGAACACTGGGCTACCCCCCACCGCTCGTGACTCCCTGATGAACCCACGCTTGAGGTTTTTGTCAATAAACTCCCTTAGCTCCTGCATCTCTCTGTCAGACATTGCATACACCTTGCCCACTGGCAATTGCGCTCCTGGAAGTAAGTTGATTTGGCAGTCAAAGGCTCTGTGCGGGGGTAGTTTATCTGCTTCCCTTTCGCTGAAGACGTCGGCAAAATCTGCATATTGTCGTGGTACCCTACCTTGTTCCATTGCTTCTATCTTTGCTAACGTGGCCTGAGTGCCTGCTTGGCCCCCTTTTTCTGTGCAGTGTCCCATACAATGTGCTGACCCAAAGGAAACCACTCTCTGATGCCATCCCACAAGCGGATCATGCAGCGCTAGCCAGCTCATCCCCAAAATGATGGGCGCTCCTCCCAACGTGGCTATATTAAACGCTATCCGTTCCGTGTGTCTTGCCACCCTCATTGTCATGGGGACCGTCTGCTGGTCTACTTCTCCCCCCAACAGCGCCCTCCCATCGATCGTGGTCACCTGCAGGGGATTTTTTAAAGGAATGGTTTGTATCTGATGGGCGGCTGCAAACTCCTTACTCATAAAGTTGCAGGAGCTGCCTGAGTCTAATAGCGCCTTCACTTTTAGTGGGTGTCCGTTTGCCAGCTCCAGCAATACCTCTATTACAAGAGCTGGTCTTGGGGGTTCTGGCGTGGGCACATTTACTGTTCCTTGGCCTGGCTGCTGTGCCCCGTCGGTGGCAGCCAGGCGTTGGCTTTTACTTGCTCCTTAGCTCCTTCTCCCTCCTCCCCAACAGCTCCCGCCATTCCTTGCCATTCCTTTCTTTGCGGACAAACTCTGGCAAAATGACCTGGCTGTTGGCAGAGAAAACATTTCTTGGCGCCTTTCCCCTCCTTCTTCCGCCCTTCACTGGGGTTTGAAATTGCGCGCGCGCGCGCTGTTCCGATTTCCATCGGCTCTGCTGGCAGAGAAGGCTGCTCTGGCATCTCTGGAATGCGGAAATCCCTCCAACGCTCCCCTTTCCCTTCCCGCTTCTCCAAGGCTCTGGCCTCCTGGCGTGACCCTATGGCCAGCGCAGATTTAGTCAGAAGGTCCATAGACTCCGCCCTGGGCCCCCGGGAAAGTTCGTCTTTCACTGCCGAAGATAGTCCTTCTTCGAACAGCATTTGTATCGGTTCCGCTGACAAATCCCATCCTAATTTATGGATCAACATGGTGAACTCAGTCCAGTACTCACGGACAGATCGGTTCCCTTGTTTACACGCCATTAACTGCCTGCGCGCCACTCCCTGCTCAATCTCGCTGGAAAACATCAGATCCATGGCGCGAAAAAACTTCCTTGTGTCCCTTAGGGCTTCATTATTGGCTGCCATTAGTGGCCTCACCCAATCCCGGGCTGTGCCTTCGAGATGCCCAATCACAAAACCAACCCTCGAATCCTCATCAGGAAAATCATCAAACTGCAGATTGAGGGCATATTGCATCTCTGTCCTGAAGGCTTGATAATTCCTGGGATCACCCCCAAACTTCTGCACCAGTCCTGGCACTTTCCTCGAGAGCTGGGCGGCTTTCCCCTTTTCTGCATCATGAGCCCTCCTCTCCTCCAGCCTCGCCGTTTGCAGAGCTAACTGTACCTCCAACATCCTGTACCTTTCTTCCAGGCTAGGACCGGCTGCAGCTGCTCCCCCATCTCCGCCTCCGGCTGGGTTGCTCATGATGCCTCTCTTTGCACAAGCTGCTTTCAGGGACTGTCAGATTGCTGTGGTGGGATAATGAGCAGCTTGTGCGTTAAAGCTGGATCCCTCAGAGCTCACTCTGTGTAGTGAAACCCTGCCTTGAGAAGAGCCCTTGAGCATGGCTCCCTCAGTCGCTGGTAGAATCTGACAGTGGGCGTTTGCGGAAACGTTTCCAACATAAGAGCTGTTTCACAGACATGCGCCTCCTGGATTCCCTGCGTGACAGCTTCCGGCGGGGGGTGGGAGTCCTTATGGGCTGTTCTGATACCTCCTCGCTGTTCTCACTGGAAGTATCCCAGAGCCTCCCCTCCGACTCCCTTTCCTTTGGAGCTCCCGCACTCCCCCTACTGGTTCCCTCTTCTCCTGAAGAAGAGGCTCTCCTATTCTGCTGAAGCCTTCTCACCACCTGTCCTTCCGATGGCAGTTCCCTGACAGCAGGTTTTGAATAAACATTCACAAATTTATTGGTTGATAACATGGTAGACAGATAACGTAAGGATACATATATAGCATGCAGAGAATAATATGTGTAGAGAAATCAGAGAGAGGAGCTGAGGGCAGTCCCTGGTGGGAGGGGGGAGGGAGAGATGGAAGGGGGGTAGGGGAAAAAGGGGGGTAATATACAGTGGTACCTCAGGTTACATATGCTTCAGGTTACATACGCTTCAGGTTACACACTCTGCTAACCCAGAAATAGTGCTTCAGGTTAAGAACTTTGCTTCAAGATAAGAACAGAAACAGTGGCGCGGCAGCAGCAGGAGGCCCCATTAGCTAAAGTGGTGCTTCAGGTTAAGAACAGTTTCAGGTTAAGTACAGACCTCCGGAACGAATTAAGTACTTAACCCGAGCTACCACTGTATGTGATTATATGGTTTGATAATTTGTTGAAATTGCTTAATAAAAATATTTAATAATAATAAAAAGAGCTGGAACATTCAGCCTCTTGGCAGCCATCTTTCAAGAATGTTGTAGTTGCAGAATTCCTGCACTGAGCAGGTGGGTGGTGGATTGGATTGCCTTGATGGCCCATCTTTACTCTGGACTAGAGTACCACAAGGCAGTTTTTCCGTTCTCCTTGTCCAGTCATCAGGACTAAGCAACAGGCCATACTGAAGTTTTGCTAAAACAGGAAGAGCTATGTAGAATGACTTCAGACGCTGGAATCAGGCATTGCATGATGCAGCCTTAGAAGGAGCGACTTCACAGGGACCTGCCTCCCAGCCGAGTGTTTTCCATGTGGGAAACACCTCAAATTACAGCAATTAATTGCCCATTCTTGTAACACGCACAAGTTCCTCACAAACCTCAGGGTAGTAAGTCACACAAGTTACACCCTACAGCTTCCTTTCCTGATGAAACAATAAACCACATTCGCATATATGACATATAATCTTGTATTTTCTTGGCTCAATTGGCACCAGAAAGATCATTATCAAAATGATCGCTACATCCTTCATTTCCCTCAAAGATCATCTGACAGGGTCCTCGTGCTTTTGGTGGGTGCATCCAGAGACAAGAAAAAGTGTCTTCAACGAAAGAAAGAAAGAAAGAAAGAAAGAAAGAAAGAAAGAAAGAAAGAGAGAGAAAAATTTGTGGGCTATCAGCCTCATAAAATCACTCCCTCTCCTCCCACCCTCCATATTTGCTATGGAGTTTAATGTCTTGAGAGGGTGGGAAGCCATGATATATAAAGAAGAGGGATGTATAAAACTAAGTCCTACTTAGTATTGTTATTTGTTCATGGAAACAAATTTAGGTAAAGGTAAAGGGACCCCTGACCATTAGGTCCAGCCGTGACTGACTCTGGGGTTGCGGCACTCATCTCGCTTTATTGGCCGAGGGAGCCGGCGTACAGCTTCCGGGTCATGTGGCCAGCAGGACTAAGCCGCTTCTGGCGAACCAGAGCAGCACACGGAAACGCTGTTTAGCTTCCCGCCGGAGTGGTACCTATTTATCTACTTGCACTTTGACTTGCTTTAGAACTGCTAGGTTGGCAGCAGCAGGGACCGAGCAACGGGAGCTCACCCCGTCACGGGGATTCGAACCGCCGACCTTCTGATCAGCAAGTCCTAGGCTCTGTGGTTTAACCCACAGCACCACCCATGTCCCGGAAACAAATTTATATACCATTAAATTATATCAGTCTCTAAATGGTTTACAAAGATACAACACAACAAAATCAAAAGCTATTAATTAAAATTAATTAATAAGATTAAAATCAAGCATTAATTAAAATTGCTGCTGGATTTTATTTTTTTCAAAGTCTCAGTTCAGATGTTCAGTAGAAAGGGGGCTTGTCTGAAAAGAAGTCCCAATTAGTCATGGCTATGGATTCAAATGGGTCTACTCTGAGTAGGACTTAGTTGTACACACTCACCCCCAATATATTTCCTGGTTTATTTATTTTTACACAGCTTTCTTTTAAACAGTACTTGAGCTGACTTGGCACTCCCCTTACATTCTCCAATGGGCTTTTAACAAACATGCTACTGTGAATGGAAGGCGCATTTCAAAACAGGTGTCAAACATGACTTGCAATCGCTCACTGTGGAATGTATTTCTTTTTATCTGTTCCGCTGCCAGTGGGGGATGCCAAAGTCAGTCATCCATAATTGCTGTCAAGTTTTGGCTTGACTTCTGTTGAAGTAATTTCACTGGAGACTTCCCACCCAGTCGCAGCAAAAACAGCTTCAGCTGGATGAGGAATACCAACAAGTCATTATGAGGGTGGTTTTTGCTGAGGCTTCCTTCCTGAAGTGTTTTCCCCATGCCTGTCTGCCTCATTGTATTTGCCCCATGTGGCTTACCTATTTCCATATTCTTCTCACAGAGCTACAATTCTAAGAGTTGACTGGGAAGAAGGGTTGATTGTTAAACCTCTCTGGAAATTGCAGCTGTGTTAGGGAAACTGTGGTCACCTAACCCATCTCAGAACCCTTAACAAACTACTTTCCTCAGGATTATTTGGGGGAAGCCACGACTGTTTAAAGTGGAATCACAACTGCATGCAAAAGATGTGTCTCTTAGGAGGAACCTGCACTTATCTGCTCTAAAATGCTGATGAGTTTTCATGATAAATTTTCATTTAGTTATAGACATTGTAAATACTGGGAAAATGTGGAGAACTGAATTGAAGATAGGGAAAAACGAGAAACCGGGAGAATGTGAACCTGACAGATTTGTCCAACCCAACTGAAGTAGCCATATTGAAATTAGTAGGCCTCATTTAGGTATGTCCATTCATTTCTATTGGCCTGCTCTGAGCAGGACGTATTTGGGATACAACGCAATGCATTATGTGGGGTGTGGTCTTACTGACTTTCATTGCTCCAGGCTCCCAGAATCAATCCCCATATCTGTAGAATGGGATGAAGATGGTCCAGAGTTCAATCCCTGGCATCTCCAGAGGTCTGAGAACATACCTCTGAATGAAATGCTGAAGAGTTGTTGCCCGTCAGTGTAAACAACACTGAGCTAGATGAACCAATGGTCTGATGTAGTGGAAGGCCGATTCCTTCCACTGAACCAGACCTTCATTCAGAACCATGCAGATTGGAATCCTATTTTTTAAAAAATAAAATATTTTTTTAATTAATTTCATTTTCTCAAAACAAGTATCCAATATCATTGCTAAACATACATTTTCCAATTTCCCTGCTCCCTGTTGACTTCCCTCTGGTTTATTACATCAGATGGTACATTCTGCTGTTTATATACAATATTGTGTTGTCACATTGATGTACTTCTTGTTCTCTGTAAATAAAATTGTATATGTTTATTTAAATCCTGCCAGGGAGACCATTTCTTTCAGTTGTTTCTGCAAATATATTGTAAAGGGTTCTCATTCTTTTTCAAAGTCACTATTGTCCTTTTCATGCAGTTTGTCCATTAACTTGGCTAGCTCTGCATAGTTCGTCAACTTTTCTTGCCATTGTGTTTTTGATGATACTTCTCAGGTCTTCCAATTTTGAGTTATTAATCGCTCATAATAGCTCAGATTGGAATCCTACAGCCATATTTCACTGCATCCATTCTGGCTTTAAAATTAGCCTTGAGCACCTTTTCACCCTGCTCCGCTCTTAGTTGAGTCGCTGGCCTGATTTTTTAATTAAATGATTTAATTATCTCAATTTCTTGTGGCTTTAAATCAGTGTCTCACAACCTGAGGGTTGTGATCCACAAGTGGGTCACAGGCCTGTGCAAAGGGATCACTGGCTTTATAAGTAAACCCAAAATTGTTATTGCTTTTAATCATGCTGGCATGATGAAATCACCTAACAGGTTTTTGTTTTATTGGTGTGCTATAATGCTGTGCTGGCACTTCTAACTGAATGCCGGAAAAGCTCAAGTCTTATATGTCAACACTTGGGAGCTGCTCTCTAGGTGCTGGTGGCAGACAAGACCTAAGGTTCAAAATTCATGTGACAATAATTTGATGGGTGAACATACCAAGTAACTATGGACCTAGGGGTCTCCATACCAAAAAGGTTGGGAGCCACTGGTTTAAATTCTTCTATTCCACACACATACCTCAATTGTATTTATTGTGTTTTATTGGAATGTGGTAGCCTGGGACTTTTCGGGTTGTGTCCAAAGGTAGTCCTACTCAGAGTAGCCTCTGTAAAATTTATGGACGCCAGTGATCCACATCATACATTTAAAGCAGTGTGATTCCACTTTAAGCAGTCATGGTTTCCTCCAAAGGATTCTGGGAGCTGTAGTTTGTTAATGGTGCTAAGAGGGATTGGGAGACTCCCTATTCCACTCAGAGTTGCATAGTATTGTGTTTTGTTTCATAAGTTGCCTTGGGAGAACCCGTGCCCCGGAAAGGTGACATAGAGATATTTAAAATAAAGAAATAAAGGAAATCCCAGAATGCTGCCTGGAGAAATTGCTGCCTCATCTACATCCCTCCCAGAAAACCTAGCCCCAAACATTCTCTATGGTCATGTCCTAACAAGCTGACAACATGACGTTACCACATTGACAACACCCCAAATTACCGTAATTAATTAGCTGCTTCTCCATAAGTATTAAATAGGCCTTCACCTGTCTCCAGAGCATATTATTATGCGCACATCTTTACAGCTGCAGATTTTTATCACCAGAGAGAGGCCGAAAGGCTGAATCACAGAAATCTGGGCTTCTGTTATGCCACTCCTTCCAGAGGCTGAGGAGAGAAGCTTGCCTTTTGGGAAAGCGACTGCAAATAAAAGAATATCTTCCTAGATCTCATGGTGGCTGGAAGTCACCTTGTCTAGGAACATATATATGGGGCAGGCAAATGGGACATCATCTTTGGAAGGGAATATGAAACAGGAAGACTTCCTTTTTTAATGTTTAATGGAGGGGGGCACAAAATGTTTAATTTTTTAAATGTTTAGTAGTGGGAGCAAACAAGCTTGTGTTTTTTTTTAATAAATATTTATTGAGATTTTTTTAAATACAAAATGCAAAAATGATAAACAATATAACATGTATCATAACACATTTTTCAAAACTTCTTTGGACTCCCTCACGTCTCCCGCTCCCACTTACATCATTATAAATTTTTTCTAGCAATTTATCATCTTATTTATATTCTTAAATCTTATTCAATTAGTTTAATCTAATCTCCAAAAGTTTTATGTTTTCCTCAGTCTCACTTATCGTCAAATTCAAATCTAATTCAATGGTAGGCAATTATTTATGATCTAGCATCCTTCTTAGCATTCGACCAAATTACAATACTTTTGTAAATAAATCTTGAATTTCTTCCAGTCTTCTTCAACCCTCTCTTCTCCCAGGTCTCGAATTCTACCAGTCATCTCGGCCAGTTGCATATAGTCCATCAGCTGCATCTGCCACTCTTCCAGTGTGGGTAGATCTTGAGTTTTCCAGCTCTTAGCGATAAGTATCCTTGCTGCCGTTGTTGCATACATAAAAAATGTTCGGTCCTTCTTTAACACCTTCTGGCCGACAATGCCCAGAAGGAAGGCCTCCGGTTTCTTAGTGAAGGTATACTTAAATACCTTTTTCAACTCATTATATATCATTTCCCAGAAGGCCTTCACTCTAGGGCAAGTCCACCAGAGGTGAAAGAATGTTCCTTCATGTTCTTTACATTTCCAACATTTATTATCAGACAAATGGTATATTTTGGCAAGTTTAACTGGGGTCATGTACCATCTACAAACAAGCTTGTGTTGTGTAGCATTTAGAGTGTCAGACCTGGACCTGGGAAAGACCAGGGTTTAAATCTCTAAATGTCCATGAAGCTCACTGGGTGACCTTGGGTCAACTACTGCCTGCCTACCTCACTGGCTTGTTGTGGGGATCAAATGGGGAGGGGTAGAATCAAATACACCACTTTGAGCTCCTTAGAGAATAACTTGAAATAGACATGCAATAAATAACACAACATAATAGTTCATAGTTCATGAAAATGAAACGTGGTCCTAGACATTTAAATCTTGCATTGCATTGTTCATAAACCATCGGAATGCACAGGAAGGGCATCTGGAGCAGTGATGGCACTATAGGGGTTGGTTCAGTGCTAGTTGCACTCAGAGTAGACCCATTGTCATTAATAGCTGTGACTAACTTAGGTCCATTCATTTCAGTGGGCCTATTGTGAGTATAATGTAGTTGGATACAGCCCATTATTCCAGTATACATAATGTTCCAGATCATAGCCAATCATTGTAATTATCTCATGGAGCGCCTGCCAACCTAGCAGTTCGAAAGCACCTCCGGGTGCAAGTAGATAAATAGGGACCGCTTACCAGCGGGAAGGTAAACGGTGTTTCCGTGTGCGGCTCTGGCTCGCCAGAGCAGCGATGTCACGCTGGCCACGTGACCCGGAAGTGTCTCCAAACAGCGCTGGCCCCTGGCCTCTTAAGTGAGATGGGCGCACAACCCCAGAGTCTGTCAAGACTGGCCCGTATGGGCAGGGGTACCTTTACCTTTACCTTTATGTCCTTCAAATTCTTGTTTTTCAAATATCCACAAAAGCACATAATGTTCAGTGATTCTCAGGAAGTTTGGCTTCTTTTGCAGCCTGGTGCTTTCCATATGTTTTGAATGACAAACTCCAGCCATCAATGAAAGTGCCACGTTGGCAGAGGCTGCCCTAGAAGAACATCTTTGCATGCCAGAGCTGTTTCACAATTATAGCAAGGAAGCACCAGGAAGTAAGCAAGCTTATTAGGGATGGGCTGAGCAGCTAATTCCATCCGATCCCATTCTTGCTGGTCCTCAGTCATTCATCTGTTCCTCTCTGACCGTCTTGCATTCCACTCTGTCCTGTTAAAAGCATTTTAAACACATTTTGTGCGTCCTCTCCATTTTTCTACTACAAAAGGATGGGGTGGTTTTGACTTATTTTATTGGAACTCCTCATAAAAAAAGGTGTACAACATGTGCCTGAAATGGACATATTGCATAAATTTATTGTGTAAAAACTTGTTAGGGTTTTATTGTTGTTTTAAAAATAGTTTGTCTATATGACAGTGTTTACATGACCGTGATCAAAATAATTAATTAAGGGAAAAGACAATAGAAATTACAAATATGTGTGAACAAAAGGATTAGATAGCAAGAGCAAAATGGAAAGGAAAAACCAAAATAATTTTGTATTTTTATGTTGTGAACCACCCTATGATCTTCACATGAAGAGTGGAATACAAAACTATTATTATTATTTAATCATCATCATCATCATTAATAGTTTGTTTGACTATTTTTTGTGTGTGTTATTCTTTATGTATTCCTGAAACTTGATTCCCTGATGCAGACTTCAAATCTATGTGCAGACTTCATCTCTTATCTCAGAGAGGGAAGGGGAAGGTTTTCATTTTCATTTATTACCTTCATATAGTTTTGAAATGCATTGATCAAATTAAAAACAAAGAAAGGAAGATAAGATAAACATGTGTATTTATATACACACTCGTGTGATTTTTTTACCCATGTTACTGGGCTGGAAACCTCATTGCAAAATTGTTGGGTTTGGGTCTGTGCAAATTAGGTAAGTTCCCCTTTAAATGCAAAATTGATTGAATTTCTCCCAAATCCTTTTTGCATAGGTTGACGCATTCTGGCGTAAAATGCTACTACTGCTGAAGAAGGTGGCAAAAACTCACCTTAGAGCACCACATGAGGAGAGACAATTACAGGGTTCCATCGCAGATCAATGTCTTGACCAAGATTTGCATGGTGCGGAAGCATGTCATTCACTCTCTTGTGATGTTTCCTCCTACCAGGAATTCACTGCAACGCTGTGGAATTGGACTGAATGGAATTTGCTGCCATGCTGCCCCAGTTACGTAAAATGTGTTGAATTGCAGACGACTAGATTAATCTGCATTGGGTCTGGCTCCACCATCTGTTCCCTCACAAGCTGTGCAGGGATATTCTGAAAGAGTTTAAGAGGTGCATGAGATGAGGTGATGCAGTACCATCAGTGGAGGTTGGGAGCAGTAGGACAAAAGGCAGGGAGGTTGACAGTAGGTGGAGCCTGAGCTGAGGGCAGCTGGAGTCAAAGAATTATAGTTTTGTCCACATCCTCCTCCTCTTCGTTGAGTTCGACAAGGGGCAACACAAAGACTAAGGAGAAGAGTTTGGATTTGATATCCTGCTTTATCACTACTCTAAGGAGTCTCAAATTGGGTAACATTCTCCTTTCCCTTCCTCCCCCACAACAAACACTCTGTGAGGTGAGTGGGGCTGAGAGACTTCAGAGAAGTGTGACTGGCCCAAGGTCACCCAGCAGCTGCATGTGGAGGAGCGGGGAAGCGAACCCAGTTCACCAGATTACGAGACTATCACTCTTAACCACTACACCACACTGGCTCCCAGGAGGAGGAATCTGATTAGTTACCCCCTGACTGGTTGTATTGAAGAAGGCAGGGCAGTTGAGAGGTGGCTACAGGCTGAGTGAGAGCTCTATTTCAGGTAATGTGTGCAGTTCTCTCATTGGGTAAGATTTGCAGAGACACCACACACACCAAAATAACGTTTGAGGGTCTTATCAAACTACTTTTTATTCTTCAGTTGTTGAAGCCTGCTGACAGGAATTGGCTTTGAGTTTTGCCTTGACAGCCTGCAGTTGTGAAAGGCATTGAAATTTTGGTGTGTCAACATCATGCAACTACTAACAACTTTCCGTAGGCCATGGGACTCTTTGTCATGCTTTGACGCAATGCAATAACCTGCTATGAATTTTGAGTGCGCTTTTAAAAAATGAGTTTCACTATCCATTATGTCGTAGATGAGGCAAAAAATATGTCTTAGATAACCATAAACTTCCCCTAGGGCAACCCTCCTGTGTTATACAGTGGTACCTCGGGTTACATACACTTCAGGTTACATATGCTTCAGGTTACAGACTCTGCTAACCCAGAAATAGTGCTTCAGGTTAAGAACTTTGGTTCAGGATGAGAACAGAAATCATGCTCCAGCGGTGCGGGAGCAGCTGGAGGCCCCATTAGCTAAAGTGGTGTTTCAGGTTAAGAACAGTTTCAGGTTAAGTACGGACCTCTGGAACAAATTAAGTACTTAACCCGAGGTACCACTGTATATTCATTCGTCTCTAATATCTCAAGTTGACCCACTAATGTGGGTGTAGGGTATGCTGTGAAGGGACGCAAGGTCATCATCTTCCTGAAACTAAGCAGGTCTGGGTCTGGTCAGTGCCTGGATGGGTGGCCATTCTTTCTCAACCAAGCCAACCTCACTGGATTGTTGTGAAAATAAAATGAAGAGGGATAGAACTGTGCGTGCCACCTCAAGCTCCTTGAAGGGAAAGTGAGCTATATATGTAACTCATTTCATATCAAATCAGGGATGGGGAACCCATGGCCCTCCAGTTATTACTGAATGGCAACTCTTATCATCTCTGACCACTGAGCATGCTAGCTGGGGCTGATGGGAAGTGGAGTCCAACACCCTCTGGAAGAAAATTGGCTCCACATCCATGTTTTACATCCCCATAAAGGCATTTAAGGACGTGGGTGGCGCTGTGGGTTAAACCACAGAGCCTAGGACTTGCTGATCAGAAGGTCTGCGGTTCAAATCCCCGCGACGGGGTGAGCTCCCATTGCTTGGTCCCTGCTCCTGCCAACCTAGCAGTTCGAAAGCACGTCAAAATGCAAGTAGATAAATAGGTACCGCTCTGGCGGGAAGGTAAACGGCGTTTCCGTGTGCTGCTCTGGTTCGCCAGAAGCAGCTTAGTCATGCTGGCCACATGACCCGGAAGCTGTACACCAGCTCCCTTGGCCAATAAAGCGAGATGAGCGCTGCAACCACAGACTCGGTCACGGCTGGACCTAATGGTCAGGGGTCCCTTTACCTTTAAAGGCATTTAATAAGTGATCCCCGATAGGTTGGGATATGCCTGCTACTTTGGTTTTCATGATGAAAGAAAGGTGGAAATATGATGGAATAAATAAATGCACCAAGCTTCCATAAACACTCTGCATTAGCCCTACTGGCTGTCGCTGACAGGAGATGTAGTCCAGATAATTTAGAGGGCACTAGTTTAGGGCTCCATTGATTTTCCAATATCATTCGAATAACAGCCTTATTATAACAATGCCAATTTTATCCAATTAATACAGGCTTCCTCAAACTCTGCCCTCCAGATGTTTTTGGCCTACAGCTCCCATGATCCCTAGCTAGCAGGACCAATGGTCAGGGATGATGGGAATTGTAGTCTCAAGACATCTGGAGGGCTGAGGTTGAGGAAGCCTGAATTAATACAATTATTAAAAACAAAAAAATATATACTGAATTATACATTTTAGTTAAAGTGGCCTCCTCATGTGCTAGATTTGATGGCTTCCTCTTTTGTTTTTTATTTTATTTTCTGCATTCCAAAATCTTGGAGAAGAAAGCTTTAAGGGACTCTTATTTGGCCTATGGAAACGCTGGCCTAAATTATCTACGTCCAACTTATTTAAAAATTTAAAAAGAGTACAAAGCCCTACTGGCTATGAAAAAAAGACAGTTTGAACAAAACTCCTGGTCCCTGTTACTGAACTCTTCAGTAAATAATGATGTTAAACTCTTCTGGCATTATCTGTATTCTGTCAAATGTTATAGCCAAATAACCAGAAAAAGGTTATTTAGAGAGCCATTTAGGTGTTATCTTGTTTTGCCAATGCTGGCTCATAACACCACTTTTTCTTTTTTCTTTTTTGAGTAATTCCATAAAATTATATATCACTGGAAAGATAATTTAATGAAGAATGTAATGCAATAACTTTAATGAAGGATTATTTATTACAACATAAATAAGGAGGACATTTGTCAGTGTGTGATGTGATTGCTATCAAGTTGGTTGGGTTTTTTTGTTTTGCTTTTTGTTCTTTCATTTAGTGAGCTTGTAAAGAGTAATAAAATTAAAGAAATTGTGCAAAGAGGTGACTGGTCACCCAGAAAGGGATGTAAAATAGTACTATTAAGTGAACAAGGCTACAGTTATGAAGAAATTAGAAGATAATTTTACGGTATTACTCCTAAAAAGAGTGGTGTTATGAGCCATCAAACCTTGGAAATATACTTTCTCCACAGTTTTGGCTACTAGTGTAGTAGATCTGAGAGGTCAGCACACATTACAAGCCACAGCTTCCAGATTCTTTTTGGGATGTCATTGCTGTTAAAGTCTTATGACAGTGCTTTCAATGTGTTGTGACCAGAGTCCAATGTGTGCTATAAGAGCCCTTCCTCCACCTGCACCCATCACTATGGTTGTTTTGCTAGCTGTGAATCGAAAGGAGCCGAGATGTTGTTGACATGCAATATTATTAATATTTTATTATCATCAAAGACAAGAAGGAGCACATTCTACAAAGGCACATTTGCAAAACAAAGTGCATTCCTGATGACAAACAGTTTTCCCCATGGAACCCTCTGACAGCAGAATTAAAGGTTGTTAGCAAATGGCAGATCCCAGACAGCAAATAAGAATCAAATATTAGGTGAATCTATTACATACTTCACGCAAAATGACCTGAGCACTGTTGACTTGTCGACATACACATAGAAGTAGACAGAAGTGCAATATCAGGCATATTGAGTGTCCTCATTTTAGTGCTTAATATATATATATGGCTACTGTGGAAGCTCAACCAATTGGTAAACAATGACATTTCTGGATCACTGGAACATCTTCTTGCTTTGTTCTCATTCTCCCCGAGTGTGTTAATACCGATAGCTGCTGTAGCTGTAGGTGCTGCTTGGCAGGGCCCGAGAGGAGAAGTTGGAGAAGTCGCTAGCATACAGAGCGCTGGCACCACCATAGCCACCTCCATAGCCACCTCGGGCACAGGGGTTGTACTGCTCAATGGCTAGAGGCTGGTCTGGGCAGTAGATGGCAGGCCCTGGGATGGTCAGGACGAAAGGTGGCGGCTGGATGGTCACTGTAGATGCAGGACACTGGGCATAGCACTGGTCGTATCTACCACCACTGGCCATTTTTGCAGGATTGGAGGGTAATCTGAAACAACAGAATTGGATCTAGAATGAAAGCAATGTATTAAGCCCTTTGCAGATTTCAGTGTCCTGTGGGCTAGATGAGGAGGCTTCACTGATTGCATCCAAGCTGTGAGTCAGCAGTTCCCCACCCATATTACAAGAGTAGAAAGTAGGAGTAGAAAATGAGGTGTCCTCCAGCTGTTGCTGAAACACAACTCCCACCATCTTTGACTATTGCTCATGCTGGCTGGGGTGGATAGGAACTGGAGTCTAGCTACAACTAGATAGTCATATGGTAGAAAACACATGGTAGAAAACTGAGATAGTAGAATAGAGCCACCACTTCAGCTGGAGATGCTATTAGTGCATCATGGGTAAAGTTTGTAGAGCTTCTTTCTCCCTGTAGTGCTAGTCTTCTTCATATTGGGTGTTGTATAGCGGAACACTGAAAAAAATACGACCCCCGACTTTGCACCCTGAAATGGTACTGTCCATTATTTGACCTTGTTGTCCTTACCTCATTCTGAAACCATAGCTCAAAACCCTCTAAAGTGGCTTGTGAATGAAATGGAAATAATGAAAGTCTGCTTCATAGGGGAAGAACATTTGATCCCCTACTCTCACCCTATGTTTTCAAGCTCCTAGCCCAGCTCATTCCACAGCCATAGAGATGGTTCCTTCGAGATGTTTTGGACTCCAGTTCCAACTAGCCCTAGCCACTATAGCTAATGGAGAGGGAATATGGCAGTTGGGTCTGCAACATCTGGAGGGAATATCTGTAAGAAAACCTTTGGGAAATAGGGTTTCATTTTCAGCTCAGCGCTCTCTTACAATCATGTCAGCTGCATCTCCACTAACACTTTACTAAGAAACAAAGGAATCACAAAGACCTCACGCTCAACGTTCAACTTTTTTGTATTTTTAACCATGCATGGATGCAAAACAAAGAAGTCCCTCTCCAATCATATGAAATGCCTCCATTCTTAAGATTCATAGTGCTCCTCTACGATGCCCTCCCATAGAAAGCCCCTAGTACTCACCAGTTCGCACAGGGACAAGCAGAGGATTGATCTGATAGATTACCTAAAGGATGAGCTTTTTATACTGTTGGCTCCATAGCCTGGAGGAGCTGACACACACCCATAGAGAGTTTCCTAATCCGTTGTCATATGGAAGATGCCTCAACTGATTGTAGATAGTTACCCCTCCCTGTTGGTGATTACAAGTCGGCGAGTAAGGCGAGAAAAGAAGACCCTCCCAGGTAGTGACAGATTCTACTTGGGTCAATGTGCTGTGGTTGCTATATATGTTACACCCTATAGATTGTTTAAATATTATGTCTCTATAGGGATAAATCAATGAACAATGTTTCCAGTTGACACACCAATGAAACACTTAGTGTTGGGTCACCGCGACAGCATGACATTCTGGTACATAGTGGAATGACTGAATCGCCTCTTGCTCAGTCCTTTGCAGAGCAGACCAATGGAAATAAATCAAATCAAATTATGCTAGGCATGGTTATTGATTTCAGCGGGCCTACTCCTACTCTGAGGATGTTTTTGGAGGCAACCATAATATCATTTATATCTCATATTTTCCACCAAGGAGCTTAAAGTGGCATATATGGTTCTCTGCTTCCTCATTTAACCCCCACAACAACCCTGGGAGGTAGGTTAGGCTGAAAGCCAATGTCTGGCTCAAGGTGAGTTTCATGGCTGAGTGACAATTTAAACATGGGTCTCACGGGTCCTTGTCAGACACTCTTAACCACTGTACTGCACTGACGCTCGATTTTTCTGTATTTCCAGGTTTGCTTAAGGTAAAGGTAAAGGTACCCCTGCCCGTACGGGCCAGTCTTGACAGACTCTGGGGTTGTGCGCCCATCTCACTTAAGAGGCCAGGGGCCAGCGCTGTCCGGAGACACTTCCGGGTCACGTGGCCAGCGTGACATCGCTGCTCTGGCGAGCCAGAGCCGCACACGGAAACGCCGTTTACCTTCCCGCTGGTAAGCGGTCCCTATTTATCTACTTGCACCCGGAGGTGCTTTCGAACTGCTAGGTTGGCAGGCGCTGGGACCGAGCAGCGGGAGCGCACCCCGCCGCAGGGATTCGAACCGCCGACCTTTCGATCGGCAAGCCCTAGGCGCTGAGGCTTTAACCCACAGCGCCACCTGCGTCCCTCCAGGTTTGCTTATTAACCCCCAAATACTGCAACACCATAGTGAGTCTTCAAGGCCTGTTTGAAATGAACAAGCAAGGGGTCCCTTCTAATCACAGCTGAGACAGAGCTCCATAGGTTCTCTTGCGAGGTGCCCCCACAGATAAGGCCCTATTCCATGTAACTGCCTATCTGATTTAATTTACCAGTGGACATCCAAACAGTAGCTCTAAAGTAGATCTTATGGCAAACTTTTCTGAACTTGGTGCATACTTTATGCCAACTGTATAATTTTATTTTATTTGCCCCCAAGACATTGGTACATATAGAGAATGGATGAATGGAGGTGGGGAAGTGAAATGATTTTTTGACACAGCATTAATTTTCATGGGCAGTGATGAAAAATCAAAGACAACTAATTCCTTTTCCAGTGCAGGTGAAATTATTAGCAGGTCAGTGAATAGTTTTGGGTGGTGTCAGGGAACTGCCATCGGAGAGTCAGGTGGTGGAAGGGCTCAAGGAAGCTGGGAGACCCTCGGATGCTGAGGAAGGAACCAGCAGGGGGAGAGGGAGAGTTCCTGCAGAAACTCAGTCGGAGGAATGGCTCCAAGATACTTCCAGTGAGAACAGCGGGGAGGTCTCAGGACCTCCGCTGGGGACGCCTACTCCGCACAGGAAACTGTCACGCAGAGAATCCAGAAGGAGAGTTTCCGTTAAGGAACTCTTATGTTGGCGTAAATTCCGGAAGCGCCCACTGACGGATTCTGCCAGCGATTGAGGTAGTCATGCACCCATGGCTCCGCGGACTGGGAGAGTTTAGAAACTGATTGCAAAGCCTTGAGGGCTTAAATGCTTACGCACGAGTAGCCCCTTTATCCCATTACAGGTGGACTCAACAGAATCATACCCTTTTGGAATCATACCCTTTTTGACAGTCGCAAAAGGAAATTGAGGGCAACTGAGGGCAATGGAAATGGTGGTTATTTTTCAAGCAGTGTTGATCAATATTTGGAAATGGAGATGTAAGCTCTGCTGAAAATGTTCACACAAAACTGTGAATAGTCTTGGCTTGGCTCTATGCAATAATGACTTTTAATTTGTTTTAAAAAAGTTCAGACAAAATGTGCACAGAATATATTGTGATCTTGTTTATATTTAACCTTGGCAGAAGAAGATTAAAAAGAATGCAGAAATATTTTTCTTCCGATAGATCAAAAGACTGCAGTCCATTAGATCATTGTTGTTATGCTACTCCCCTCACCCCTCAAAACACCCAGATCCATCCTGAAATGAAAGCTGGGGGGGGGGGTTATATTTGGAGAAATTATCCCTTCACCACCCCCTCCCAAAATGTAGCAGAACAAGTTCCCACTTTATTGGCAGCTTTCCTAAGCAAGTTAGTTAAGTATCACTTTAGAGAGGATTAAGGATGCCAGATTATCTTCAAAAGGGAGGCAGAGGGATTCAGTTTATGGGTGATGCCCTAAAAGTGAATGAATTGGGACAATTGGGTTAGGTCACATTTGTGTGAGTGGGGGGGGGGGTAGAGCTTTTTCTTCAGCCCATATGCAGGGATGAAGAAAGTGTTAGGTTATAGTTCCGATCCAAGTTAAAAGAGTACAGTCATGACTGTTGTGTGTCACATGCCTATTTACTTCCAGCACAGATCTGCTGGGAACTTCCATTTGTATATAGCTTTTGTGTTACTGCTGTTTTGCTGGAGACGAAGGGAAGCAGACATGTTTCCTTCTGTTCATGAACTATGCTGAATAAAATGCTGTACACTATGCTTACACATTTCTCTGTCCACCTCTTCTGCTGTGAGAAGATTTACACACTCTGCTGATAGATTGTGCACGGGTCTCTAAAGATATCTGAGGCTCATGTCACTGATTGATGCTGTTTCCAAGGGAGACTGGTGATCGTCCAGCTGCCGGCCGGTGGCTGAAGCCAGAAGGGGGCCTGCCTGATGCCCCCGACTCCCCGGCAGTATCCCAACAGAAAGACCCTATGAACAGTTAGGACACTTCAACGGGGCACTTCAGTCAATAGCAGCAAGAACATGAAGAACCTTAGCATGGAGCTTCTGTGCGGGACATGTCAATAGGAACTGGAGACAATGGCAGCCTTAAAAGTCCTGTCCAACCTCACACCTCTGAAGGCTGTTTTTCCTCTGAAACTCACCTTTTGCTATACCCTCTAACATTCCTCAGGTGAAAAGAGGGATACTTCTCACTGCAATGTGCTCTATGTGGGGCTACCTTTGAAGGTAACCCAGAAACTACAACTAATCCAGAAAGCAGCAGCTAGACTGGTGACTGGGAGCAATCGCCGAGACCACATAACACCATTCTTGAAGATCTACATTGGTTCCCAGTACATTTCCGAGCACAATTCAAATTTTTGGTGCTGATCTTTAAAGCCCTAAATGGCCTCGGTCCAGTATACCTGAAGGAGCGTCTCCACCCCCATCGTTCTGCCCAGATACTGAGGTCTAGCGCTGAGAGCCTTCTGGCAGTTCCCTCGCTGCAAGAAGCCAAGTTACAGGGAACCAGGCAGAGGGCCTTCTTGGTACTGGCACTCACCCTGTGGAATGCCCTCCCATCAGATGTCAAAGAGAAAAACAACTATCAGACTTTTAGGAGATATCTGAAGGCAGCCCTGTTTAGGGAAGATTTTAATGTTTAACAGACTATTGTATTTTAATATTTTGTTGGAAGCCGCCCAGAATGGCTGAGCAAACCCAGCCAGATGGGCAGGGTATAAATAATGAAGAATTATTATTATTATTATTATTATTATTATTATTATTATTATTATCATCATCATCATCATCATCATCATCATCATCATCACTTTCCCCTGCCCAAGGAGGAAGGCCATCAGCGGTGGCCACAGAGAAGCCACAGGGTGCTCCCTTGCAACGGCCACTACTACCGTCGCACCAGCTCATTCTCCTCCCTGAGCTCAGTGGCTGCGGCTCTGGCAGAGGAAATAGGAACATTCCGGGATCAAATCAGAAGCTGGTATGGCTTTCGTAATTCCAGGACTGTCCCTGGAAAATTGGGACACTTGGAGGGTATGCTTTTACTAGAATTTACAGCATGGGGTTAGCTAGTCAGCAGTTTGGGAATATGAAGGAACTGTTTTGCAGCATCTCATAGCTGGATTGGTCATGGTTATTGTATTCTGGTCTTTCTTGGTGGTTATCATGGCCATTTGACTGACCATGTTTAGTGGGGTTAAGAATGAAGCAGAGGTTACCTTCTGAGGATTCTTTATAGTGTTTGTACAACAAATGTCTCACAACCATTTGATACAAGGGACTACAGAAGAGAAGCTACCTTTAGGAATGTGGGAAGCAAGCTTAAATCCTTGTACTGAGTCACAGCGTAGGTCCATCTAGCCCTGAATCTATACTGAGTGCCAGTAGCTCTCCAGGGCTTCAGACAGGATCCTTTCTCAGACCTACTTGGCCACCTTCAGCATGCTAAGCAAGCGCACCACAACTGAGCTGTGGACTTTCTCAAATAAGAACATAGGACGCTGTTGACACAGTTAAAGGCTGCAGCTTCAAAGGACCTTTCAAGAAGGAAATGCAGGGAAAGATGTGTGCTTGAGACCTTGGAGATCCTCTCATTGTCAGAGTAGAACAAGGCACAGATCTAGTAGCCCTCCCTGCATTGCAGGACTACAACTCCCCTCATCCTTGACCATTGTCCTTGCCGGCTGGAGTTAAAGGGACTTGGAATCCAAGAACATTGATGAATTACAACTCACTGTCTGGGTTTCTTCGTGGTGTGCAATATGTCTCTATGCATGGAGAGATGCATCTTTCCTCCATGTTTCAAGGGAAGGATATAGATCAGTGGTAGACAATTTCAAATTACCACAAAGTTCAATTCAGGGGATCCCCAGATAAGACTGGGATAGATCCTGGAGACCCCAAACTGTCAGAGTAGATCAAAGTCAAGGAACCAGTGGACCTACACATATTGGTGTAATACATCATTCCTGATTATTGGTCATGCTGGCTGGGGCTGATGGAGGTTGTAGTCCAACAACATCTAGAGGGATGCTCAGATTCCACATCTGTGGTGTGTGGACTCAACTCTTCATTCAAGCTTGGGGGAAACCAGTTGCTCTCCTGATGTTGCTGTACTACAATTCCTCTGAACCCTGACTATTGGCCATTCTGATTTTGACTGGTGGGACTTGGAATTCAAGAACATCAATGAACTAGAATTCATGATCAAGGATTCCTCGTGGAGAGCACTGTGTCCCTATGTATAGAGAAATATATTTCCTTTCCGTGTTTCACAGGCAGGACATAGTTCGTTAGTAGAGCACCTGCTTTGCAAGCGAAAGATCACAACGCTCAATTCAAGGCATCTCCGAGTGGAACTGGGAAAGTGATATAAGGGTGCTTTCAGTGTATGGTGTGGCTGTGATGAGAGTAATTGCAGCATAAAACCTTTTCTGCTGTTCACACCTATTACAACAACTTTACCAGGTATGAATTGAAATGAGCCAGTAAGTTGTTAAGATGCAATATTAATAATATTTTAATATGAACAAAGACAAGAAACAGCACATTCCACAAAGGCACTTTTGCAAAACAAATGACATTCCTGTAAACAAACAGCTTTCCCCATGAAAATCTCCCAAGGTGAAATTAAAGTCTGATAGCAAATGTTGTATCCCAACAGGACTAGCTTAGCCCCCCTTTTCTGACTGCAAATAACAATTAGACACAGTGGAAGCTCAATTGTTTCATAAACAATGACATTTCTGGATCTCTATTACATCTTCTGGTTTGTTCTCGTTCTCCCACAGTTGTTAATACCGATAGCTGGTGTAGCTGTAGTTGCTGCTTGGCAGGGCCCGAGTGTAGAAGTTGGAGAAGTCGTTGGCATACAGAGCGCTGGCACCACTATAGCCACCTCCATAGCCACCTCGGGCACAGGGGTTGTACTGCTCAATGGCTAGAGGCTGGTCTGGGCAGTAGAGTGCAGGCCCTGGGATGTTCAGGACGAAAGGTGGTGGCTGGATGGTCACTGTAGATGCAGGACACTGGGCATAGCACTGGTTATATCCACCACCACTGGCCATTTTTGCAGGATTGGAGGGTAATCTGAAACCATAGGATTGGAACTAGAATTAAATCAAAGTTTTAAGTATCTGCATATTTCAATGTTTTGTAAGCAAGATTTTTGAAGCCCCGGTATATTGTACCCTGGCAGTTTTGCAGCTCAAATATACAAGGGCTAGAACAGAGGTCGCCAATGTCATGCCTTCTAGATGTTGTTGCATCACAACTCCCATCATCCTCAACTAATGGTCCTACTAGGTGTGACTGATGAGAATGGAGTCCAACTACATCAGGAGGGTCACAAGGTGAAGACAATACTGAGCTACTGTAGATTGACCAATGGTGCAACTCAGTAGCTGTTCATCTATATGTTTATTTGGGTGAGCATCTCTAGTATTTACTTTTTCATGCAGTTTCAACCTTCTGACAGAGCTACACATGCTGGAAAGATGAAATAGTAGAAGAGATTCACCACTTCACATGGAGGTACAATTTTTTATAGGAAATCTCCCTGCATACAGAACATTAGTGTATCAAGCAAAAAGTCTATAGATCTTCTTTCTTCCTGTAGCGCAAGTATTGTGCATGCAGGCTTTTACACACACACACACACACACACCATGGGCACCATCAAAAAAATGATCTCATACTTGCATCCTGAAATGATGCATTTTTCCCCACCTTCCTATATCCCCCACCTCATTCTACAGCCATAGACATAGATCCTTCCAGATGTTCTGGACTCCAATTCCAATCTGCCATAGTCACCATAGCCAATTCACAAGGAAGATGGCAGTTGGGTCCACAACATTTGGAGGGAACACCTGAAAGAAACCCTTTGAGAATTTGAGGAGAGTTTTTTATCTCATCAATACCCTACCTTCACTGTAGCTTCTTCTCCACTAGGATTTCTTTTGAGTAAAGGAATCACAGAGGCCTCTGGTTCACATTTGGCTTTCTTGTTTCCTTAACCATGCATTCCTTAACCATGCATTCTACACTACCGTGGGGTAGTTGCATAAGAAAACCTCAAAAGTGCCACAAGCAAATGAGATCCCCCCAGTCTTAAGGTTCACGGAGTGCTTCTCTATGACAACCTCCCAAAGAAGAACCCTGGAACTCACCAGTTCTTGAAGGGAGAAATGTCTCAGAAGAGGATCAGTGTGAAAGACTCCCAAAAGGAGGAGCCTTTTATACTCTAGCTCTATAGCCTGGAGGAGATGAGACACCAATTTCCTAACCTATTGTCATATCAGGGACACCTCAATTATTGTAAACAGTTGCATTCCCTGTTGGTGATTACTAGCCAGCTAGCAATCGAGTTTGATGACCCTCCCACGTAGTGAGAATTAGTTTCTCTCTCACTTAGCACAATATGCTTTGTATATATGTTACACCCCATGAATCCTTTTGATCTTACTGTTCTGATGGGATAGATAAAAAAATAAGACATCCAGTTAACATTCCAGTAAAGGCCATTGAGTTGGATCATTGGCAGTCTGGGATTCTGCTGCCTACTGAAATGTATACCTCACCTCACCTCCCAAAGATCCTACTCATTGGAATGAATATGCATTGCAATCGTTACCAATCTGATTGAACTGACAAGTGGGCATCTCAAGAAGGCCATGAAAGCAGAACTTAATGTACAAAAACAAATCTCTTTTTTTTTTTATAAAGATTTTTATTAATTTCCAATTTTTTAACAGAAACAAAAAACAACAAAAAAACAGACAAACAAAAAACTCATATTTTCATAACCTTATTTTCATAACCCTCTTTTCCCGGACTTCCCCATACCTTTCCCTTTTTGCATCCTTAGTTTAGTACCATTATTCAGCAACCTATCTTGCCCAATTAAATATAAATTCGTCCTCTTTCTCTATTCCACCCTAAATTTTAAACCCAATTATCGCTGCAATTCTACGTCTTCTTTTCCCTCAGCATTTTAACACTCCTCAGTTTTATAATAATTCTTAAGATACATCTTAAATTTCTTCCAATCTTCTTCCACAGTCTCTTTCTCTTGGTCGCGGATTCTGCCGGTCATTTCTGCCAGTCCCATAAAGTCAATCACTTTCGCCTGCCATTCCTCCAGCGTGGGTAGCTCTTGTGTCTTCCAATACTTTGCTAGAAGAATCCTTGCTGCCGTAGTAGCGTACAAAAAGAAATTCTTATCCTTCTTCGGCACCAACTGGCCGACCATACCCAAGAGAAATGCCTCTGGTTTCTTGTTAAAGGTGCACTTAAGCACTTTCTTAATTTCATTATAAATCATTTCCCAGAAGGCCTTAATCTTTGGGCAGGTCCACCAAAGGTGGAAAAAGGTACCCTCAGTCTCTTTACATTTCCAGCATTTGTTATTGGGCAAATGATAAATGTACAAAAACAAATCTCTATGAAATACATGGAGAAGGTGGTCCATACATTATCCCAACTGTATTCCACTGACTTCATTTGGTACAACATGACAGCATCTTTGTTCACAAGGAGCTGTTGGCTCTTCAGCCAGACTCAAAATTGTCAAACATGGGGTGGATGGTTTGAGAGAGTATAGGACATTGCCTTGTCTGAGCATTTAAGCCGTGAAAGGAAGCTTCTGTGAGGAGTTATGAAATAAGACCATTTTGATGTTGCATGTTCTCTGTTCATATGCTTTAAAAATAAACATGACACATTGCACAGGCCCCCAAAGAAACATACCTCTAGGTGATGGGGATATGTGACTCTTATATTCAAAATGTCATTTCATGGAATCTATTTTTATTGCCCTCAGCTCTCAACTGGGGGCAGCCAATCCAGCAGGCCAGTGGGAGAGACAGGAAGCAGAAGGCTCATTCCATCAGTTTTTCTTGAGGCCCAGCTTATTCAGGCACATCCTGTCCCTCAACTGTGCCAGATGATCAATACAGGAACAACCATTAATAAAATGGTGCCTGGTTTTGATTTTGCTCTTCCCTCCCTCCCTCTGCCCTTTCCCTTGTGTGTCTTCTTCTTCTTTTTCTTTTAGATTGTAAGTCAGGTAGGGACCATCTTGTTTTGATTACATAGGTCAATCTGGAAGCTTTTTTGGCTGAAGAGCCAGGTAAAGGTAAAGGTAAAGGGACCCCTGGCCATTAGGTCCAGTCGTGGTCGACTCTGGGGTTGTGGCGCTCATCTCGCTTTATTGGCCAAGGGAGCCAGTGTACAGCTTCCAGGTCATGTGGCCAGCATGACTAAGCCACTTCTGGTGAACCAGAGCAGCACACGGAAACACCGTTTACCTATTTATCTACTTGCACTTTGACGTGCTTTCAAACTGCTAGGTTGGCAGGAGCAGGGACCGAGCAACGGGAGCTCATCCCGTCGCGGGGATTCGAACCTCTGACCTTCTGATCGGCAAGCCCTAGGCTCTGTGGTTTAACCCACAGCACCACCCGCGTCCCTTGAAGAGCCAAAATCAGGGTTTCCCAAACTTGGTTTTCCAGCTGTTTTTGCACTACAACTCCCATCATCCCTGCTCCACATGAATGAATGAAAATGATGCAAAGGTTTATTGAACCTTCTGTTAATTTTATTCCCACTGCAATGACAACTCCACCCCAATATTATTCTTTGTTGCTTTATAGTATTTTTCTTTTTTAAACTCAACATTTTGGTTTTTTTAAAAAAAACACACACCAAATTTTGGAACAATGAGAGTATCTCTCTGTGATTCTATTTAACTGATGAGAAATGGTTGGCAGAGATAAAACAATACAGGATATCTTGGGCACAGCATAAATCTTTATCAGCAGTGGTTCCAAACCAGCAGTGTTTGAAAAGAAAAACCTTTTCCGTGAAGCTGAAAACATTTGCAGCTAACTGGATAGTTTTGGTTGGGCTCAATGCAAGAGTTTTCTGGGGAGAGAGATTCAGAGAGTAATGTTTGATTTCCATTTGAATCCAAGGCTGCAACCATGGGAGAAACAAGACACTCTGAGGGTGTCAATGTTGTGAACCCCTCCATCATAGGCCCAGGTTGTATATATATGTAAATAAACCATGTATCATAAAGACATCACAGTCTCCACTGTGCCTCATTTCCAAAAGGAAACAGAAACCCTGAGTAAGCACCTGCAACCCCTGGAATTTCTCACCACTTGAAGATTGAGATGTAGTGCAACAATCTGCTCAGCTCCACAGCCTGGAGGAAATGAGAAACAAGAACTAAGAATTTCCCAATCTGTTGTCTAATGGGAGACACCTTAGTTTGGTGTAAACAGTCACCTTCCCAGTTGCTGATTACTTATCAACTAGTAAGGGAGATGGGAATGACCCTCCCAGGTTGTGAGAATTAGTTTCTTCCCAGCTCAACACAATATGGTTTGTATATACCGTATTTTTTGCTCTATAGGACTCACTTTTTCCCTCCTAAAAAGTAAGGGGAAATGTGTGTGCGTCTTATGGAGCAAATGCAGGCTGCACAGCTATCCCAGAAGCCAGAACAGCAAGAGGGATTGCTGCTTTCACTGTGCAGCGATCCCTCTTGCTGTTCTGGCTTCTTAGATTCAGAATATTTTTTTCTTGTTTTCCTCCTTCAAAAAGTAGGTGCGTCTTGTGGTCTGGTGCGTCTTATAGAGCAAAAAATACGGTATGTTACACCCTATGAATCCTTTAGATTTTACAACTCTAGTTGATATTTTTCTTAGGTGTCCAGTTAATAATAATAATAATAATAATAATAATAATAATAATAATAATAATAATTTATTTATACCTCACACATCTGGCTGGGTTTCCCCAGCCACTCTGGGCAGCTTCCAACAGAATATTAAAATACAATAGTTTATTAAACATTAAAAGCTTCCCTAAACAGGGCTGCCTTCAGAAGTCTTCTAAAAGTCTGGTAGTTGTTTTTCTCTTTGACATCTGGTGGGAGAATGTTCCACAGGGCGGGTGCCACTACCGAGAAGGCCCTCTGCCTGGTTCCCTGTAACTTGGCTCCAGTAAGCCTTGGTGTGGGGTCACTGGCAATGTGGATTTCTGCTGCAGAGTAGAATGTATACAGTGGTACCTCGGGTTACAGACACTTCAGGTTACAGACTCCACTAACCCAAAAATAGTACCTTAGGTTAAGAACTTTACTTCAGGATGAGAACAGAAATGGTGCGGTGGCAGCTGGAGGCCCCATTAGCTAAAGTGGTATCTCAGGTTAAGAACAGTTTCAGGTTAAGAACGGACCTCCAGAACAAATTGAGTTCTTAACCCGAGTTGCCCAGGGTCCAGGCAGAGTGTGGTATTTCCACATCACCTGCTTCCAGATTTCTTTAGACTTCAGTCGGAGAGTCACCCAACTAAGCCATGACTTCTCTCTTGGAATTTATCCATTATGATAGCAATGCCCATTGTTAATAATCCACACCTTTTAAAAAGATAACAACACTACCTACAAATTCCCAACAAAGTGGATATACAGTTCTGTCTGCAATTAGCAGCAAACACAGAAACAGTCCATGGATTGTCCCTCGATATCTGAAACTGCCTCCTTCCTGCTTCTCACCAAAGACCTCAAAAGAAGAAGGTGGAGTTCAGGGGTCAGTCACAAAGCAGAAAATGGTGCAACTAAGTGGCTTGGCCCTGTAGCCAAATGCCAATCACAAGAATTATACTGGAGTGACTCTGTTCTAGTGGGGAAGGACATATAGGGTATTGAGTGTGGCTGAGTAAGTGGTGTGCATGCAGGTACTTGAGTATTCAGGCTTCACCAGAGGTTTTATACTACACATTATCCAGTTATAAATTGCAATGTTGAAGGATCTTTCAGGAATGAAATGCTGGAAAAGACATTTGTCAGACCCTGGAGACTCCCTGGTTTTCTGAGTAAAATAGGGACACAGAACCAGTGGTCCTCTGGATGTTGCTATACTACAACTCCTCTCATCCCTGACCATTGTCCATGTTGGGTTTGGCTAGTGGGACTTGGAGTTCAAGAACAATGATGAACTACAGCTCAATGTCATAGATTCATCATGGAGTATACTCTATGCATGGATAACAGAATTTCCAATCCAATTGAAGGACATGGCACAGTAGTAGAGCATATGCTTTGCAAGGAAATGATCACAAGGTTCAGTTCAGGTTATTTTCAGGTAAGTCCTGCAAAGTCTTGTCTGAAACCCTGAAGAGCTCTTTCAGTCATCCTTCAAGTCATTGTTGACAATACTAAGACTGGGTTGGTTTAAGACAGCATTCTTTCATTTCTTGAGTGGGGGGATCATTCAGTGGTACAGCATATGTTCTACATGTGAAAGGTTCAATGTTCCAAACCCAAGATAGCTAGGTAGGGCTAAGATGGACTCTTGTCCAAAACCTTGGAGAGCCATTGCCAATCAGTGTGGAACTCCAAACTACAAGAAAGAAGATTCCACCTAAACATTAGGAAGAACTTCCTGACAGTAAGAGCTGTTCAACAGTGGAATTTGCTGCCAAGGAGTGTGGTGGAGTCTCCTTCTTTGGAGGTCTTTAAGCAGAGGCTTGACAACCATATGTCAGGAGTGCTCTGCTGGTGTTTCCTACTTGGCAGGGGGTTGGACTCGATGGCCCTTGTGGTCTCTTCCAACTCTATGATTCTATGATTCTAGATGGACCAGTGTATTGACTATGGTTAAGGCAGTTTCTATGTAATGGTAGAGAAAGTTCTATACATACAGAACATCCCTGGCTCTGTCTCTGGCATCTCCAGGGATAGCATGTTATGGGAAAGCCCTCTCTCTCCTCTGGAGACCCTCCAGAAGTAATACAGTTAAGTGCTGAAAATCCTATGCTAGGTGTATCAGTGCAGCTTGCTGTGTTCCCCTCCCCACTTCGACAGTGATGGATGATCATTGAAAAGCGCTTTTTTAAAAGTATCAGGATCGTAGGTCTGTAAGGTCAGTACCCTTAACTAACTTGAATTCCCGGGATTCTTTTGGGAAGCCACAAGTGTGTTACTACTGGTGGGGCTACCTTTGAAGGTGACCCGGAAACTACAACTAATCCAGAATGTGGCAGCTAGACTGGTGACAGGAAACGACTGCCAAGACCGCATAACACCAGTCCTGAAAGACTCCCAGTCCGTTTCCGAGCACAATTCAAAGTGTTGGTGCTGACCTTTAAAGCCCTAAACAGCCTCGGCCCAGTAGACCTGAAGGAGCATCTCCACCCCCATCGTTCAGCCCGGACACTGAGATCCAGCACCGAGGGCCTTCTGGTGGTTCCCTCACTGCGAGAAGCAAAGTTACAGGGAACCAGGCAGAGGGCCTTCTCGGTAGTGGCACCTGCCCTGTGGAACACCCTCCCACCAGATGTCAAAGGAAAAAAACAACTACCAGACTTTTAGATGACATCTGAAGGCAGCCCTGTTTAGGGAAGCTTTTAATATCTGAAGAACTATTGTATTTTAATATTGTGTTGGAAGCCGCCCAGAGTGGCTGGGGAAATCCAGCAAGATGGGCGGGGTATGAATAAATAAATAAATAAATAAGACAGATGAGGGTGCCACCAATGTATGGTGTGGATGCGACTAGATTTGTTGCAGTATAAAAGCCCTTCCTCGACACGTACCCATCACAATGGTAAATTTACTAGTAGTGAATTGAAAGGACTCAAGACGTTGTTGAGATGCCATATTAATAACATTTTAATATGAGCAAAGGCAAGAAGTAACACATTCAAATCTTAAGGGGAGATTTGAAATTCAGACGGCATTCCTGAACACAAACAGCTTTCCCCATGGAAATCTCCCAAAATGAAGCTTAAAGTCCAATAGCAAATGGTACATCCCAACTGGACTATCTCAGCCCCGTTTTCTAACTGTAAATAACCATTAGGCATTGGGTGAATACATGGAAAACGCTGTAAGCACCGTTGACTTGTCAACATACACAGAGAAGTAGGCATGAACATGACACAAAAGTGCAGCGTCAGAAAGCTTTGGGATGCGACTGAAGTGCAGAGGGTTTTGAGCATCCTCACTTGAAACCTTAAGCCACATGGCTACTATGGATGCTCAACCATTCAGCGAACGATGACAGTTATGGATCAGTAGTTTGTCTTCTTGCTTCATCCTCATCTTCCCACGGTTTTTAATACCGATAGCAGCTGTAGCTGTAGTTGCTGCTTGGCAGGGCCCGAGAGTAGAGGTGGCAGAGGCTGGAGCCACCAGTAGCATACAGAGAATGGTTGCCACCGCCATAGCCGCCACCGGCACCAACACAGGGGTTGGACTGCTCAATGGCCAGAGGCTGGTCTGGGCAGTAGAGAGCAGGCCCTGGGATATTCAGGATGAAAGGTGGTGGCTGGATGGTCACTGTTGATGCAGGACACTGGGCATAGCACTCATTATGTCCAGCAGCATTCCTATTGGCCATCTTTGCAGGACTGGAGGGTAATCTGAAAGCATAGGATTGGAACTAGAATTAAATCAAAGTTTTAAGTATTTGAAAACTTCATTGTCCCATGGACTGGATGGGGAAACTCCAATGTCTGCATGTGGTGTGCAGGCTGTCAGTTGCCACCTCAGCTATACTGTATAAGGGCTAGAATACGGGTAGCCATTTTGGGGCCTTCCAGATGCTGCTGAATCACAACTCCCATCATCCCTGACTATTAGTCTGCCTGCAGAGACTGATGGGAATGGAGTTGAACTACACCTGGAGGATCACACCAACTCCATTCCTGGTTCCAGTTACAGATAGGTAGCCGTGTTGGTCTGCCATAGTCAAAACAAAATAAAAAAATTCCTTCCAGTAGCACCTTAAAGACCAATTAAGTTAGTTCTTGGTATGAGCTTTCGTGTGCATGCACACTGTGCATGTGTATCTGAAGAAGTGTGCATGCACACGGAAGCTCATACCAAGAACTAACTTAGTTGGTCTTTAAGGTGCTACTGGAAGGAATTTTTCCATTCCTGGTGAAGAAAATGCTGAGATAGATGGAGTAAGAAGGTGACACAGTACTGTATAGGGTAAGACCATATGTTTCAGAGTGATAGCATCTCAAGCGATTATTCTTTCATTTAGCAGCAAGCATATAATATAGCTACACATAGTAGAAAGCTGAGAAATTCCTCACGTCTGTTGGAGGTACCATTTTTGTGGGAAAACTCAAGCAGAGCATTAGTACATCAAGGGGAAAGTTGCCCTTCTTTCTCCCTTTGGTTCTAATATTCCACCTGTAAGAGGTTGCTGCTGCTGTTTTACACACAGGGGCATTTAATAATTGCATGCCCTACTTGCACTCTGGAATGGTACTGTCAATTATTTCACCTTCCTATGTCCTCACCTCATCCTACAGCCATAGACATGGTTCCTTCCAGATGTTTTAGGCTCTGATTCCAATCAGTTCCAGTTGCCATAGCAAATGGGCAGAGAAATAACAGTTGGGTCCACAACATACAGAGGGAAGAAAACCTTTGAGAAATTGTAGGCAGTTTTCACCTTGGCTATATCTTACATTCACCTTGGCTGCATCTTGACTAGTGCTTCTTTTGAGTAAAAGAATAAACCTCAGCTTTGGGTTACTTTTTTGTATCTTGAACCATCCATTCTGCAGCTCCCATAATCCCAGAACAGCAGCAAAACCAAAAAGTCCACCCTTAAGTCAATAAGATACCATCATTCTTAAGATTCATAGAGCTTTCCATATAACCCCCCTGGAACTTACCAGTTCTTGAAGGGAGAAGTTTTAGCAGATGGTTGATCTGAAAAACTCCCCAAAGGATGAGCTTTTTATATGCTCAGCTCCATAGCCTGGAGCAGAGGAGACACACTGACTGTGAATTTCTTAATTTGTTTTCTTATGGGAAATATTAATTTATTTTAAACAGCCACCCTCCCTGTTAGTGATTAGCAGTCGTAAGCAGGGGAATGACCTTCCCTGGCAGTGAGAATTAGTTTTCCCCCAGCTCAACACAATGTGGTTAGTATATATATAAATATATATGATCACCCTATGGGGCCTTTAAATTTCATGACACTAATTGGATAAATAAATAAAACCTAGATGTCTGGTTAACATTCCAGTGAAAGTATTTGTGTTGGGTCACTGACAGTCTGGTATTCCGCTGCCTAGTGGTACATATACAACACCTCCAATTAAGTCTGAGAGTAGACCCATTGAAATAAATATAGTGTAGTCAGTGAGGGTAATCAAAGCCAGTCTGACAGAATTTGTAGGTGTGTGTCTCAAGAGGACCTTCAAAATACCATAGATGAGGTTTTTTGACTCAAAAATCAAGTCAAAAAACTGGGGTCGTCCTATACACAGATAGTGGCATGAGGGGAGTGGCTGCTCACTTTGCCAACCCCCGGCAATGGCCCTGCTGGGGTGATGGCACGCATGCCATTGCCCCTAAAAAAAAAGCTCAGCAAAATAAGGGCAATCTCCCCTCATTTTATTTAAATTTAGTCCCCCAAAATAGGGGGTGTCTTATACATGGGGGCATCTCATACATGGAAAAGTACGGTAGTTCTTCCTGTATAAAATGGATATCCACAAAATGCATACAGAAGTTGTTTTGTACGTTAGCTTAACATCATTCCACTGACTTCTGTTTTTTTTTTTGGGGGGGGGGGCTCAGTATGAGTAAGAAGGAGAGTGGTTCTCCAAGCAGCTAATTAACTGATGGAAAATGTTTGGGAAAAATAAAAACAAGAAATATTTGGCAGAGCATCAGGCTTTACTGGTAGAGGGGTTTTTTGGAGGGTTTTGGTTTTTTTAAAGGATCATTGAAAACAAAGGCTGCTCCCATTACAGTTGGGAATATTCACAACTGACTGAATCATTTTGAGTGGACACAACACAACCTTCAGCTTTTTTTTGTAGGGGTGCCATACGTCCGGAAATTTCCAGACACTTGCAGGATTTGGCTATTGGAAACAGCATCTGGGTGGAAATCGCTTATATGTCCGGGAAAATCCAGACATATGACAACCCATATCTGAAGTGTAGATTTTGGTGAATTCCCTTAAAAATTGCTGAAAAACTTTGGAAGAAGAAGAAGAAGAAGAAGAAGAAGAAGAAGAAGAAGAAGAAGAAGAAGAAGAAGAAGCTCACCAACTTTACCTAAAGAAGCTCAAGACATTTTGTGCCCAGATTTTCACTTTTTGAAATATGGCAACCCTACTTTGGGCATGCAAATAACAGGTGCTCATATGATGGTGCCACAAAGCGGAACTGAGGGCAGTGGGAAGGGCAGTGAATATTCTGTTTGCTAGCTAGAGTTGACCATTAGTTGAAAGTGGAGGTGTGTGTTTTCTTCCTAGCGAAGCTGAAAATATTCACAAAAAACTGTGAATACAGCTTGGTTCTATGTAATGCTGGTTTGCTGTGATTATACAGGTTTTTTTTTTTATTTTAGCAAATGTTTTATCTAAATTGTGTGCAGGAAATATTTTGACGTAGCTTATATTTGATTAGGGCAAAAGAAGACCCCCACAAAAAGCATATCCTCCCCCCCCCAGACTGATCAAGAGGTTGCAATCCATTGGATGATAATTGTTGATTACTCTCCCCAATCCTTCAAGCCCCTCACCATGATTTCTCTTAAAATGAAAGTTGGGGAAAATATTGTATTTGAAGGAATGATCCCCCCCCCACCCCCCAAATAAAACCTGTTGCAGAACAAGCTTTAATGATTACTGGCAAGTTTGCTAAGCAAGCGAGATACATTGGTACCTCAGATTAAGAACTTAATTCGTTCTGGATGTCCGTTCTTAACATGAAACTGTTCTTAACCTGAGGTACCACTTTAGCTAATGGGGCCTCCCGCTGCCGCCACACAATTTCTGTTCTCATCCTGAAGCAAAGTTCTTAACCCGAGGTACTATTTCTGGGTTAGCAGAGTCTGTAACCTGAAGCGTCTGTAACCCGAGGTACCACTGTAAATATAATTCAAAGAAGGATTAAAGATATTTGATTATATTTAAAAAGGTGGAGAATGAATTGGCTAAGAGGCCCTCAGTTAATGGATGATGTCCAGAATGTACAGGAAAGAATTAGACAAATTAAGTCAGGTCAGGTTGAGTGTGTGAAAAAGTGCCGTCCTCACAGTTTGTCATGAATAGAACCTGTAAATGTATGCATGCAAGAAAGATGTTCTGCTACTGCATTGACCAACATACCATCTACCTCATTGTTGTCTACTTTGACTAGTAGTGGGTCCAGGCAAAGGATGGTATTTCCATATCACCTGCTGCCAGATTCCTTTGGACTTCAACCTGGGAGTCAACGAATTAAGCCATAACTCCCCTCCTGGAATTCATCCCCAGATGTGACATTATGATAACAATGATCTCTGCCAATAATCCTCACATTTCTAAAATATGGCAACACTCCCCGCATCACAGTGACATTCCCAAACACTATGGATATACAGCTCTATGTCTGCAATTTACAACAAACACAGAGGCAATCCATGGGTTGTCCCTTCTTATCTTGTGGTTCTCTGTAACCTCCCCCTCTGTGCTTGATGTTCTCACCAAGACCTCACAAGGAGAAGGTTGAGTTCAATCACAGAGCAGGAAATGGTGCAACTAAATGGTGCAGCACCTTTGCCAAATGCCAAAAGCCAATCACAGGGATTAACTTGTGATTGCTCCATTTGTCCTGGTGGGAGAGGATACAGCTCATTGTGATTGAGTATGTACTGATCATGTAGGAAGCTAAGTGTTTGATCTCGGTATCTCCAGGGTGATGTTATTAGAGGTTGTCAACTTCAACGATTCTACAGTTGAAGGTTACACCTTAAAAGGATCTTTTGGGAAGGAAATGGTGGGGAAGACATTTGCCTGAGATCCTGGAGACCCTCTGATTGCCAAATCAGGACATAATTGATGAATCAGTGGCCCTCTTGATGTTGCTGTACTATGACTCCCCTCATCCTTCACCATTGGCCTATATTGACTTGAGCTGATGGGATCTGGGTTCAATAACTTTGTGGAACTACATATCCCTACATATCCCATCCCTGACTATTGGCTATACTTCCTGGGGTTGATGGGAGTTCAGCATCTTGAGGGCTCCACAGGGTTCCCATCTGTTCCATATGGGCTCAAACACTAATTCAGGTATGGGTGAACCTGTGGTCCTCCTGACATTGCTAAACTACAGTTTCCCATCATTTCTGACTGTTGTCTATGCTGGCTGGGGCTGGCTGGAGTTGAAATCCAATAACACCTGGATCCCCCCTCCCCCGCATCCATAGATGCTTTTACACGCTTTTAGAGGACAAGTAGCTGTGACACTATACCAAAGACATTATGTCAGCAGTTCTGATGTGTTCACCATGTATGGACTCCACCTTGGATAATCTAATGAGAGCGAGGTTTAAAGGACCCAACCCATCACTTAAACATATGTCATAACCGTGCATTCATTATATGGCTCCATGAAGCTGATGACTAATTTGCTTATTGATGAACACGGAGTCCTTGTTCAGAATGCAAGAAAAGCCTTTTAGCTACCAAAATATTGAGAATACAAAGCTTCCTTAAGTGAAACATGGACTTCTTTTGACCAGCTCATTTGACAGTCTTGTTTGACTTGACTCCATTCCACTTCTTCAGCATTCGTCATCATATAACCCTGGGATGAAATATCTAAGGAGACAGTTTTGCCACTGGGAGATTAAGGATTTCCTTCTGTGCTGAGCACGGAGCATAAGTCTAACGATGACTGGTAACCCTAATGGATATATTCTGCCTCCCCCTTTGGACCTGGCACTTTGGATAACCACTGATCCACCTTGAGATGATATGGGGCAGGAACCTTCACTACATTCCTTCTGGCAGTTTCTTAAAACATTTTTTGTATGCAAGCATATCTGGTTACATAAGCTACTATTTTGTTTTGTTTCATTAAAAAATACCTGTTTACTTTTTTATCACTAAACAGTGAAAAGTACATTGTTGTAGTTGTGGGTGAGTGTGACAGCACAACCTTCCAGCACTTCTTGCCCACTGTCTCGGATTACAAATGTCCTCATCCTTACACCAGTTAAACTCTGTGGGTGAGCTACTCCAGGTCCTGCTATATACCTAACTGACCACTGTGGTCTACATGAGAAGACCTCTGCAGATATCATCTCATCAGGAGGTCCATTCAATACAATGTAGGGATTGAGCCTTTAGCATGGTGGCACTTTTCAATACATGAGATGTCTTGCTGGTGTCCAACAAGCCTTTTATGCAGACTTAAAAAACCAAAAAAGAGTAGGATGATTCTATATTGAATTTGAATTTGATATAATAACACACACACACATTTGTTGTTGTGATGTTTCATTGGAAGCAGTTCATCAATGAAATTTACCCCAGCCAGTTTTTACTGATTTCTCTTTCAGCATCTCTACTGTCCTTTCAGCATCTACTGAAGACCTTCCATTTTTCAATAAGCCTCTGAAATGAACATTTGTATCCCAGATTGCATCTATATTGGATCTGAAATGCTCCTTGGCTACCCTCTATTCCCTGGTAACACTCAGACTTGGCTACTGCAATGCATCATATGTGGAGCTGCATTTGAAGACTACTGAGAAATGTCAATTAGTTCAGAAGATAGCTTGCGTACATCTCCCAGGTTCTACAGCAACCACACTTGGCTTCTTATCTTTTTCCATAAAGGTAAAGGACCCTTGACAATTAAGTCCAGTTAAGAATGACTCTGGGCTTGCAGTGCTCATCTCGCTTTACTGGCTGAGTGAGCTGACGTTTGTCCGCAGTTTTTCTGGGTCATGTGGCCAACATGACTAAGCCACTTCTGGCGAACCAGAGAAGCGCGCGGAAACACCGTTTACCTTCCCGCCAGAGCGGTACCTATTTATCTACTTGCACTTTGACATGCTTTCGAACTGCTAGGTTAGCAGGAACTGGGACTGAGCAACGGGAGCTCACCCCATTGTGGGGATTCGAACAGCCGACCTTATAATCAACAAGCCCTAGGCTCTGTGGTTTAACCAACAGCGCCACATGCGTTTCCATACTGGTGTTTATTTGGTGATGTTCTGCCTCTGTACAAGGAGGTTCTAGGGAGACATTATAGTTCTTAGTGTTCATTGACAGGCCTGTTGTTTATGAATTTGTCTATAAGAATGCAAGGGTGGAGGGGGAAATTTGGTTCCGATCTGCCTGATGGGGATCCATTTAAGCACAGCTACTGCACCCACGGTGGCAAACCTTGGATGCTTTGAAAGGGTGTTGTTTCCTTTGAGCAATGGATGAGGGTGTTTTATAAACAGACGTGTCAATCACCATTGTAGGGTGCTGTGATTTTCATTGCATGCTAACCCTGCAATGATTGCGCTTCATGTAAACACCTGAGCCTAGGAAATAGTAACCATGATATTCCAGACACTTGGAAGCACTTTCTAAAATTTAAGACAAACCATTATAATTAAAAATAAAATAAAATCTTCTGTTGCTCTGCTTTAACAAACAGCAATCTTTTTTAAAAAATAAATATTTTTTATTAGATTTTCCATAAAAAAAAATTTTTTACAAAATTATACCTCCATTTTTAACTTAAACCCTTTTTTCCAGAACTTCCCTCAGTTTGTCTGATAATTTTCCGTTTATTTTTTATCCTCGTCTCACATTTCCCAATATTATATTGCAATATAACAAACAGCAATCAAGGAGAGCTCTTCAAACGTCCAGAAGATGCATTGTAGACAACCTCAAATTGTAAGGCTATCAGAGACCTACAAAGGCCTATTCAGAGGCCGGTAAAGCCTATCACATGACACAAACAAGCACCAGAAAGAAAGTCTGCCATGAAGATGCATTTTTTTAAAATGAGAGTGAAAGAAATAATACACACCTCTTAATTATTTTAAAGCAAGAAAGAGGCAAACCCACTTCCTTCCTGTTATGAGTGGACATGGAGGAAAGTGACTCCTTTGTATCTGCTGAACAAAAAGCCATTGAACCTATTTGTCTGTAAAATTTCACAGGCTTAATTCATCCCAGAGGGGGCTCCTGGGCCGATAAATTTTATACACTTTGTCCAACAATACCCATTTTTAGATTCCCCATTACACTGAATGGGGAAATGCAAAGCTTCATTTTACATAGGGTGGCACAAAATCTGAATCATCGAAGCAGAGAAAGCACAGAATGATGCAGCAACAGATTGGGATATAATAATAATAATAATAATAATAATAATAATAATAATGGATACAAGGCAAATCTTGGGGCCCATGCGCTGACTGTGCACACAGCAGGAAGATGACAAAGACTAGAGCCAACTTAATTCCAGGTTTGCAGTTGCGGAAGCAGCGTGCAGCCTTTTTAAAGCAAGGCAGAATGTGCCTTATGTTGAGTTTGTGAATAAGCAATACTCACAATCTGAGGAAGAACAAATTCCTGCCATTTCCAGTGTGCCCAGTGATGCAATTTTGTGCTGGCACCAGGGCTAGGACATTCAGTGGAGTCACTGGTCCCAGGAAAGTGTATAAAAAGCTCCAACTTCAGGATGGTTGCTACCAGTTCCACTAATTCTTCTGCACCTTGCATCTGAAGCAACAAGGTAGGTCTCTCCAAATCATGTATTCTGTTAGCATCAGAATATTCCATTTGCTTCCATTTGGGGAAATGTCTTCCTGTTTCATTAATTCTTTTCCCTCTTGTTGCATCTCTGCATTGGGTTAGCTAACTGTTGTATGTGTTTCTTATCAAATTCCTTCTGCATCTTTTTTAAACTTTACAATATTCTGTCTTATCCTGTCATGTCCCTATTTTATTCTTGTCCAAGGTTAGCACAGTGATTTCACTCCCTCCCCAGTGGTATCTGGTACCCGTTAGGACCAGTGGGGCAGAGAGCAGGGATCCCAACAGTAGGTAGAACCTGAGCCAATGATAGGTGGATCCAGAGACCTTTTGCATTTAATGGACGATGTTAACTCAGCTCCATCCATCTCATGGAACTGCACTAAGTATAAGATTTCAATGTAACCAACATGTACCCTAGAAACATCTGAAACATTCATGCTTATAATTAATCTGTTCTTTTCAGAAGGATCTCTCCACCATCCAAAATGTATTTCAGAAGTCGGCAGTGTTATTTCAGGTACCCTGTGTCAACAGTGATGATCCAAGCACCACGCTTCGTCATCACAATCCCAGGACCTTCCCTCTGCTGCCAGAATCAGCCACTGAAGATTGAACATCACAATCCATGTGCCTATGATGGGTTCGGTAGACGGTTGGCACCTTTGTCTGCTACTACAGGTTCCAGGTTTTCAAGCTTTAACTCCCAAGGTGACCTGCCATGCCGCCCATTCAACTACAGGCGCTACTGAATCCAGATGAGCATACATGGAATCAGGAACTGTTGAGAAGAACCAAGATTCATGAGTCGACCACCTTGAAAACTAGTGAAGACCTACTGCATGTTCTGAGTGTTGCAAAGAGTCCTGTGAAATTTAAAAGCGTGCATACAAATTTGTCATAAGATTAATGTGGTTTTCCAATACAGGGGTGGCTGACCCATAGTCCTTTGGATATTGGTGGCCTCCAACTCCCATGAGCCCCAGCCAGTATTGCCAAATGGTCTGGGACAATGGGAGTTGCAGTCCAGCAACATCCAAAGTGCCACAGGGTCCCCTGTCCCTCTACTAAATTCCACAAGTCGGCTTGCTTTATATATTCCGGTTTATAATGAGGCACAACTAACCAGCTTATTTTCATTTATGTCCTCCCAATCTGTTACCAGAGCAAGTATAAAATTCATTTATTTCTAATGCAGATTTCTCTCTCTCCCATCCTTGCATTGAGAAGGGACTTAAGACACCCTCAAGGAACAAAATAAAATGGACACTGTAACATGCATTTCAAAGTGGTGTTCAGGAAATTCACACTGCGGACTGAAACTCATAGTTGCTGTTTATTTCTGATGTCTTTTAAATAAAACTTTTTTCTGCATCCAATCATCTTGATATATTGTTTTGCATCATTATTATTATTATTATTGCTGTCTCTTTGGTGTACAAATTCAATAGGAGACTCCAACCCTTTCATGAAGATGAGTGTTTGTGTGGAACCGGTTGTACATGCTGTTGTACTTCAACCCCCTACACCTCTGCCCACTGTCCATATTGGCTGGGCTTCTGGGAATTGGAGTCCAACATTATCTGGAGGGCCATGTTCCTGTTCCTGAAGTTGAAGGAACTTGGTTCAGTCCCTGGCACTTCCACTTTAAAGGATCATGGGCCCTCAACATGAAAACCTGGGTATATTCCAATCATATACCTACCAAATGTCCTGGAAGTGACATCCCATTCTAATTTGAATTTTAAATTGTTGCAACTTTCATTGGGACCAGCGAGTGAAAGGTGGGTAATAGAATCATAGAATCATAGAGCTGTAGAGTCCGTGACAGATGGCCATCCAACCTCTGCTTAAAAACCTCCAAGGAAGGAGAGTCCACCATCTCCTGAGGGAGTCTGTTCCACTCTGGTACAGCTCTTACCATTATAAAGTTATTCCTGTTGGTGGGTCATAATCTCCTTTCTTGTAACTTGAAGCCAATGGTTTGGGTCCTATCCTCCAGTGCAGGAGAATGCAAGCTTGCTCCATCTTCAGTATGGTTGCCCTTGAAATGTTTTAAAGATGACAATAAATTTCCTCTTAGTCTCTTCTTCACCAGGCTAAACACACCCAACTTAACCGTTCCTCGTAAAGCTTGGGTTCCAGACCCTTGCTCATTTTGGTTGCCCTTCTCTGCACACATTCTAGCTTATCAATATCCTTCTCAAATTGTGGCACCCAGAACTGCACCCAGGACTCCAGGTGTGGTCTGACCAAGGCAAAATAAAGCAGTACTATTACTTCCCTTGACCAGGACACTACACTTCTGTTGCTGCAGCCTAGAACAGCATTAGTTTTGTCTTGTTTTTTGGTTTGTTTGTTGCTGCTGCTGCATCACACTGTTGACTGGTGTTAAGCTTGTGGTCTACTAAGACACCTAGATCCTTTTCACGTGTATTACTGGCAAGCAGGTGTCCCCCACCATCTTAGATTGGTGCAGCTGGTTCTTCCTGCCTAAGTGCACTATTCAAATTCATTTTGTTAATTTGGTCCCAGTTCTCCAATTTGTTTAAGTCACCTTGAATCCCGATTCTGTCTTCTGCATCATTAGCTACCCCTCCCAGTTTGGTGTCATCTGCAAATTTGATGAACGTCCCCTCAATACCTTCATCCAAGTTGCTTATAAAGATGATGGTGATAATGATATCAGGAGATATCTGCACTAAAATGCCGACAGCATCTTGAGAGGTCTTTATTTTAAAGGAATAAACAGAGACTAAGACTGGTAAAAATAAGAAATTGAGAGAAACCAAAATTGACAGGTTTGTCTATTCCAGTTTCAGGTGCTTTGTGTTTCCCTGGAAAAAATGAGATAGGGTATATTTTATTTGAACTGATAAATATACGGAAAGAAGAAGAAGAAAACACCTCCCTTCTTCCATGGAAATAGAAAGGAAATTCCATTCTGAGCAAACATTTAGTTGATGAAAGATGGCGAGGCCGCATCCCTACACATTGCATACAGTCCTCCTAATTACACTATGATTTATCAATGCCTTGGCATGAGAATCAAAGCTCAGGTGAGTGAAGAAGTTGTGCAATGCAAGGAAAATGAAAATCATAATGATCAGCTGTCAGGGACATGGAAACCCTGGTGTCACAAACCTTTGGACTCCACCCTTTGGCATACCAGCAGTTTGTGGCAGTTTATGCTCAGTGTCATCTGTCTCTTTCCATAACCTGCTGAGATGAGCTGATCTCTGGGTGTGCTAGGTGGGAAGGGCGGGGTAGAGAACCAGGTCTCAGGAGGACTTGACGGGAGAAGAAAGAGAAGTGTGGGAGCCCTGACTCTCCAATAGGAAACCCACAAGTAGAAGAACAGCAGCTCTCCACACTTGTGATTCCTAGCAACTGCTATCCAGAGGCATATTGCCTCCGATGATGGTTCACCAGATTACAAGTCCACCTCTCTTAACCACTACACCACGCTGGAGAGCTACACCACCTCTCTTAACCATTACACCATGCTAGAGAGCCTTCCAGACCATTCGCTCAGACTGTTCACTAGGACCAGTTTAATCCCTTACAATATTGTTTTAGAGCAGAACTTTCCAAACTGTGTGTCACAACACATTAGTGTGTTGGCTGCAGTGTTTAGGTGTGTCACGCAAATACTCCCCACGCTTCTCCCGGGTCTGGAAGGGGATTAGTTTAGCCTCCAGTTTGCTAGTAAAACTGAATTACTGTGTCACGAAATAATGCATGTCTTAAAAGTGTGTCACTGTGGTATGAATTCACCTCTGCACCACCTTGTTTGTTACTCAGGTGAGGAACAACCACCTTTTGAATAAACCACAGAACCAAGGAAACTATTTTCAAGTCCAGCATCCAGATTTAGGGACCCAACATGAAAGGTTTGGAAAGCTCTGTTTTAGAGTAATGAGGTTAAAGTTCTTCAAATTGTAAGCAAGTCGCCATAGAGGCAGGGGCCATTCTTGGACCAAAAGGCTCTTGAGTCTGAAGTAGTACATCTAGGGACGAGAGGGAAGTTCAATTCAAAACAGAATGGGATCTGAAACATTGCTGTCCTTTGAAATCCTAATGTATCTAAATTTTGCAATTCGGTTCTCCAGCCAAGCAATGTGTACGAAAATGCATTTACCAGGGGAAGGTGTGCATATTAGTGAAAGTGACATGCAAAATTGCATATACAAATGCAGATAGTAGGAGAAAATTATTATTTTTTTAAAAAGTCGCTGATATAAGAATGTAAGAAGAGCCTTTCTGGGTCATCCCAATGGCCTATCTAGTTCATTGACTGGTTCCAAAGGGACCACCTAGTGGTTACAAGGTAGACTGCCTCTGCAGCTGGAGGTTCCATAAGAACGTAAGAAGACCCTGCTGGAGCAGGAAAAGGCCCATCTAATCCAGCATTCTGTTCTCACAGTAGCCAACCAGATGCCTCTGGGAAACCTGCAAACAGGACCAGAGCGCAAGAGGACTCTCCCCTTCTGTGGTTTCCAGCAACTATTGTTCAGAATCACTGCTGCCTCCAACTGTGAATACCCTTCCCTTCCATGAATCTGTACAATCCTCTCTTAAAGCCATCTGAGTTGGTGGCTATGATTTCCTCCTGCAGGGAGGAAATCCCATCAGATGTCAAAGAGATAAACAACTACCTGACATTCAGAAGACATCTGAAGGCAGCCCTGTTCAGGGAAGTTTTTAATGTGTGACATTTTAGTGTATTTTTGGTCTTTGTTGGAAGCCGCTCAGAGTAGCTGGGGAAAACCAGCCGGATGGGTGGGGTACAATTATTATTATTATTATTATTATTATTATTATTATTATTATTATTCTGTAGTTTAACTACGTGCTGGATGAAGAAGCACTTTCTTTTTCTTGGTCTCCTGATCCTTCCAACGTTCATGGTGAATTTTCATGAGGACTTAAGAAAATAATAACCCTATGCTTACATAGTGATGTGGAAAACTGAGCTTAGAAGAGAAAGCAAAAAGAGAGAAACCGAGAAAGACACATCCCATCGCACCAGGTTTCCTGCTGACGGTGTGGCTTGGCGCAGTTTCAAACCATTGCCCAAAGTTTTCCCAAGGAATGATTATTCATTTTCCATCCACCCACCTCTTCTCTTTCCACATCCTCTCAAACATAAGAGAGATTAAAAAGAAACTAGCTGGGGGTGTGTGTTGCTTTTGAATTACAAAGCCGGAGGATGACTCAAAATTGTGCGGTCTGACCAGCTCTGGTAACCAGATTCCAGATGCTTCTCACCTGTTGCTGAGAAAGGGCTGGTTTTAAACGTGATTTGATAGAACCAATGCCATAAACATTGGGAGGGTTAAATAAGGAAGAAGATTCATTGATTTTTGTTTTGTTTTGTTTTGATATTAAGTTGAGAGGCGTAGGCACACCGTCAGCTAATTACTCCACTGCTGTTAATTAAATGCTGCTGGTTATTACGTTCTTCCTGATAGGTTAGGAAGACATCTGTCTGCTATACTGGGAGAAAACTAGAGTGCCTATCTTAATTGCACAAGGGAGCTCTTGACAAACAGACACACCTGCAAACTGGAAACATGTCCCCTATTTCATGGATCCCTGAACAAGAAATGAGTTATTTATTATTTTATTTTATTGCATTGCATTGATATCCCACCATTCCTCTAAGGAGCTCAGGGTGGAATACATCTTTATCCTCCCCAATTTTCTCCTCACAACAACCCTGTGAGGTAGTTACAGATAGGTAGCCGTGTTGGTCTGCCATAGTCAAAACAAAAAAAAAAATTCCTTCCAGTAGCACCTTAAAGACCAACTAAGTTAGTTCTTGGTATGAGCTTTCGTGTGCATGCACACTTCTTCAGATACACTGAAACAGAAGTTTCCAGACCCTTCTATATAGTGAGAAGGTGGGGAGGGGTATTACCATTTTTCACCTTCTCACCCCTTGCTTTTTCCTGTAAGACCTATTGCAGTCGTTAAGAGTCGTCAACAGGCTCATCACAGCTATCTGCCAATCACCCATTCCCACCACCCTTCTGAGTAATACCCCTCCCCACCTTCTCACTATATAGAAGGGTCTGGAAACTTCTGTTTCAGTGTATCTGAAGAAGTGTGCATGCACACGAAAGCTCATACCAAGAACTAACTTAGTTGGTCTTTAAGGTGCTCCTGTGAGGTAGGTTAGGCTGAGAAGGATAGGGACTGGCCCAAGGTCACATTCAGTGAGCTTCATGGCATAGCTGTCAACGTTTCCCTTTTTTTAAGGGAAATTCCCTCATTCTGAATAGGATTCCTCACAAGAAAAGGGAAAATTTGACAGCTATGCTCCAAGAGGGGATTTGAACCTTGGTCTCTCAGGTCTTAGTCCAGCACTCTAACCACTGCACCACACTGGCTCTCGCAGTACACAGTGTCAAACTCTGGAATTTGGCATTATTCTTCCCTTCAAGTTGTGCAGTGAATCAGTGCATCTGGCTGTTAACCAGAAGGTTGGTGGTTTCAGCCCACAAAGAGATGATTGTGGGCAGGATCCCTGCCTTGTAGGGGGTTGGACTAGATCAGGCATAGGCAAACTCGACCCTCCAGATGTTTTGGGACTACAACTCCCATCATCCCTGACCACTGGTCCTGTTAGCTAGGGATGATGGGAGTTGTAGTCCCGAAAACATCTGGAGGGCTGAGTTTCCCTATGCCTGGACTAGATGACCCATAGGGTCCCTTCCAATGCTACAATTCTATGTTTCCTTGTGTAAACTGCACTTTTAACATTTGCATGCTTGGAAATCAATCATTTTTAACCCCCCCCCTTTATTTTTAAATTTCTTTTTGATCCTACCTTTCAGTCCAAGGACCTCAAGATGGCATGCATGGTTCTTTCCACACCCCACTCTCCATTTTATTCTCACAGCAACCCTTGGAGGTAGGTAAAGGTAAAAGGTAAAGGACCCCTGGACTGTTAAGTCCAGTCAAAGGCGACGATGGGGTTGCAGGGCTCGTCTCGCTTTCAGGCTGAGGGAGCCGGCGTTTGTCCACAGACAGATTTCTGGGTCATGTGGTCAACATGACTAAACCACTTCTGGCACAATGGAACACCATGATGGAAACCAGAGTGCACGGAAACACCGTTTACCTTCCCACCACAGTGATACCTATTTATCTACTTGCATTGGCGTGCTTTCGAACTGCTAAGTTGGCAGGAGCTGGGACAAAGCAATGGGAGCTCACTCTGTCGCGGGGATTCGAATCATGCCGACCTTCTGATCGGCAAGCCCAAGAGGGTCAGCTAGGCTGAAATAATGTGACTGTGAAATAATGTCACACCCAGTGGGGTGTTTGAACCCCTGTCTTTAACCACTACACCCCCCCGGGTCTCTCCCAATGAACCAAGAAAGGGTGTGCATTGCTCTCTCTCATCCTTTCTAATTTCTCCTTACAACTCTCCAGTGAGGCTGGTTAGGGTGGCAGGCTGTGACTGGCACAAGGCCACACCCAATGAGTTTCATGACAGTACTAATGGAGAGTCAAAATCTAGCAGGCCTGGTTTATTGTCGTTAAAAAAATTAGCTTTTCAGATTATAGATAATAAAAGCCACAGACATATCCTCAAAGGCTATGAAGACAAATGAGACAGATATTTATAATTACTGTTGAAAGCATCTGTTTCAGGAGCCGGAAGGAAGTTCTTAACCATATGGAAATGCACAGTTTAATTACCTTTTCTCTTCTTTAATGCCCATCAATTTGTCGCTTTACAGCAAGCGGGTGTTGAAATTTATCCCGTTGGGGAAGAAATTTGATGGGACAACAAAGCTGCCGTATCTTGCCACAGGTAGGGGATGTTTTGTGGGCTTGGTTTATGAGCAGGTCCAGCCTGAGACTTTTTTTTTGCTCCCTGGGGCCAAGGGAAAGATGGGGAAGAGTTGTAACCTGATGTTAGAGCATCTGCTTTTCATGCAGAATATTCAGAAGTCATTCAGCTGCATCTCCAGGTTGGGCTGGACAAGGCTCAGGTGTGATTTGATAGCCACCTTCAAATATCTGAAGGGCTGTTGCATGGAAGATGCAGCAAGCTTTTTATGTTTTATGTTTTTATATATGTTGGAAGCTGCCCAGAGTGGCTGGGGCAACCCAGTCAGATGGGCAGGGTGCAATTATTATTATTATTATTATTATTATTATTATTATTATTATGGTTTTGACCTTTAAAGCCCTATGCAACCCAGGACCCATGTACCTACGGGACTGCCTCTCCTGGTATGCCCCGCGGAGGACCTTAAGGTCCACAAATGACAACATTTTGGAGGTCCCAAGTCACAAGGTGGTTAGATTGGTCTCAACTAGGGCCAGGGCCTTTTCAATACTGGCCCCGACTTGGTGGAACACTTTGTCACAAGAAACCAGGGCCCCGCAGGACTTGACATCTTTCCGCAGGGCCTGCAAGACAGAGCTGTTCTGCCTGGCCTATGGGCTACTTTTAAAATGAGGCTGCATTTTAAATTGCATTTTAACTTGTATTTTAAATCGTTTTTATTTTTTATTTTTTATGTTTTTACTGTAATTTTACTGGCGTTAGCTGCCCTGAGCCCTGGGCCGGGGAGGGCGGGGTATAAATTATTATTATTATTATTATTATTATTATTATTATTATTATTATTATTTCTCCTGCTCCAGAGGGTAAGACCTAAATCAATGGATTTGGCTTGCAAGAAAGGAGAGTCTAGCTAACCATTAGGGAGAACTTTTATACGGTTAGTGGAATGGACAACCTCAAAAGGTGGCAAACTCTCATTTGTTGGAGGTTTCGAAACAGAGGTTGCAGGGCCATCTGATTCTTTAGCTTAGCCTTTGTCTAACTAAATACGTTATTGCAAAGATTATGGGATAATACACACAGTGACTTGTGATCTTGACCACATACAGTCTGTAGTCTGCTGGCAGTAGGAGTACAATATGGGCATGTCTTTAAGTTAACACCTTACAATAAAAACCTGACAGTACCAAATTATCGAAGGTTATTCACCAAAGCCAGACTAAACGTCTTTCCTTCTGCAGTGTTCGATGGCAGGTTAAGAGGAGTTCCCTACCAGGACAGACTTTGCTCGTGTGCTCAAGGCATTGATTCTATAAAACATATTTTGCTGCACTGTGCGAAATATGAGCAAGCCAGGGCTGAACTGATATTACCCTTGCCGGTACCTTTCCTGGGAAAATCAGAGGCTCACTATGTCAGGTTCCTATTGGAAGACTGGACAAACGCTAGAACATTAGCAGTGGTGATTTTTTTATCGGTGGTTGCAAGAACCAATGATCCCTATCTTTAAGTCAGAACAAAATGAAGGTTAAACCTGGAGGTAGGCTGTCTGAATTGTGCATTGCTTTGTAACAATTTGTTGGGTCTCTGGACTGTAATAAAGATTGATTGATTGATTGATTGATTGATTGACAACCTCAAAAGGTGGCAAACTCTCATTGGTTGGAGGTTTCAAAACAGAGGTTGCAGGGCCATCTGTCAGGGATTCTTTAGCTTCGATTGTTGCATTGCAGAGGGTTGGCCTGGATGACTTCTGGGGGCCTCTTCCAACTCTACAGTTCTATGAAGAGGCTACCTAATGTGCCCTTGAGGTGGAGAGGGAGTGACCTCCACTTTCACAACCAGCCAACATTTGTTGCCATTGCACGCCATCAAATTAACACCATTGTTAAATTTATTGCCTTGTTTAGGACCATTTGCTTTATCACCTTGGCCTACCTGCCTTTGAAGTAGAAGCTCCACCCTTGGGACTGGCCTTCTGTTCTGATGGCACAAGCTCAGGGGACACCCCTTTCATCAGAAGGAATCACCCTTCAGGTCAACCTGATGTGACTCAGGGACTGTGTCAACATCACAATCTTCTCCTCTTGTGTTGGTATCAGTTGCTGATGCCTGGGATCTTAATCACTGCTCCACTTTGAACCTCCACAAAGCAATCTAGCCGCTTGCCTCTTTGAGCAATCCATTATCACCTCCTACTTTTCTGAGCTTTCTTTCTCTTTGATTTGCACAGAGGCTTCCCAGTCGTTGGCGTCTTCTTTGTGAATGCTGCAGGCTGCTTGAATGGGTTTGTGGCCAGCACTCAAGGCAGACCCACTAAAATCAATGGATGTAATTTGGGAGAGTCCTATGCCCCCTGCAGAGGGGCCCGTTAACTACAAACCCCAAAATGTTTTCACTGCAAAACAACTGCAACCAGTGGGTTGGAGGAGATCCCAAATTTGGGGGTTCATAGTTAATGTTAAGTACGAACCCTGTGCTTGATGTATCAATTGCTCAGTTTGTGGGATGCTTCAAAACGCAGGGTTTTCACTGCAGAACGCTGCAAAAAAACCAAACTACTGCACAACTTTGGCACAGGTTTGGAGAGGATCCCAAATTTGGGGGTTCGTAGTTAACTACCCTTTCACAGAGCTACAGTTCCCATCAATCCCTCTTCAGCCACCAGCTGAAATTCTTTTGCTTTTTGCTTTTTGCTTTTTACCATGGGTTGTCCTGCATGCTAATCCTATGCAGAGTAGACTCATTGAAGCTAATGAACAGGACTAAATCCCACCTTACCCATAGAGGCTAGTGGTGCGGGGCACCAGGGCGCTGAGTTCTGGATCACCTTGATCTTCACCTGAGGAGATTTCAGGGTTGAGGTCTGGGTAGGACCGAACCCTGACAACAGTGAAAGGCAGGGCCAATAGGATCAAGGGATTAAGCAACGAGTAGCTCAGGGAAAAGTTCACTCATCCCCAGAGCACTTTGTGGAAAGGAAGTGGTCCTTTGCAGCGGCTACATCAGCCAAAACTCAACTTCCTTACACAGTGCTGCTCTCTAGTGGCCAAGAGATCCGTAGCCATGCTGTTTGCAGATCACCATGGAGGACTTCATTGTTTAAAGAGGGGTGTGTTTAGGGATGAGGAAGTCTCCCTGTTTCTCATATTTCCAATATAAAGTTCATGTCTCCACATTTACACATCAGTTCTTTTCAGTTCTTTTCTTTCAAATATTCATGAAAATTCACCCACATTTTAGTGTGTGTTTCTCCTCAAGTTTCTGTATGGAAATTCACCTACTAGCTGCTGAGAGCTGGGAGTTGAAACATAGGTGCTACTGAGGACTAGTTGCATGCTGTCTGCGAAAAGAAAATTATCTTTAGATGCTTTTAGATTCTTTCTCATTGTAATTATTATTAGAATGTTTTAGCTGTTCTGGAATGTTTTTGTTTCATTTTCAAATTGCCTATCTGTTTGCCAACCGGGGATCCTTTGCGGGATGCAAATTCAACAAATAAAATGATATTCTTGCAAAACAACTTCACTTAATATAATGTATCTTTATATGCTATTTTCAAAAATATATGCATTTATAGGTGCATTTTACCATAGCATATGCATATTTGTACAAATTACTTAAGAACCTTAGCACACACGAAGAACCTCTTGGATCAGGCTTGTAGCCCGTGGGGGAAACCTGCAAGCACCAACACCTGTGTGCAAGAGCATTTTTCCCCCTCCTGTGGCTTCCAGAAACTATTATTCAGAAACATTACTTCCCGGACTGTGACTAGTAGCCATCAATAGCCCGCATCCTCCATGGTTTTATTTAAACCTCTTTCAAAGTCACTCCTATATAAATTGGCCTCTAATTCAGAACCATGAGGACTAGAATCTTACTTCATTTTTTAACGGAAAGAGCCATAGCTCAGTGATAGAGCTTTTTCTCTGCATGCAGAAGGTACCAGGTTCCACCTCTGGCATCTCCAGCTTGGGCTGGGAATATCCCCTGCCTGAAACTATGGAAAGCCTCTGCCTCTCTGTGTGAACTGAGCTAGATGGACCAATTTGTTTGACTCAATATAAGACAACACCTAATATTTCTGTTCTGCATTGTTCTTTACTCATTTTCCCATAGGAACTCCATCTCGGCTGAAAGAGAGATATGAAATGACAGTAGGAAACTGCAGAGGTTGATGAAATAGGAAGCTTTATTATAATAATTCAGAAGCAGAAGAAAGGAACCATTCCACAATATGAAGTTTCAGGCGGCACCCGAATGCAAATCCAGACCTGGAAGTTACTTAAACGCAAGCATTACTAATAAGAAAATAAAAGAGAACAGCCAAAAGATGGGAAAACATATTGCAAGATCCTCAAAGGTGTGCAATGGTTATCGAACCTCTTCAATTAACTGAGTAACATGTGTGCTGGGCTTTTCTAAAGGAAATACAAACAAAAGGAGCTTTCAGATCTGGTGGAACCTCAAGTCTCTCAAAAGCTTAAACGTGGAGTTTCTCAAAGAGGAGGTCGCAGTGTTTTCCCCATTTGGTGTAAAAAAAGCCTCAACTTAGCTGGGGCAATTGTGAGGTCATATGATCATTGCACAACTCTCAGTATGTGATCTGCATGTTTCCCCTATAGCAGGACCTAGAACCGTCAGGAACACAATAGTGTCCCATGGCAGACGTGGTAATAAGGTTCTTCTGAAGGCAGAAGGATGGGGGCAGAAATTAACCACTAGCTTACAACATATGCATTGTACATTTTGAGCACACAGTTCTGAAAAATATGGATTGTATTTAACAGAATTACATCAGCACTTTCAAAAAACAGTTGAAGAGAGGCTGGCATTCCCACCTGGATAAATGGGCATTTAACATGAGAGTCCACTAGTTGGGGATTCAGCTTTGTTTTTGTTCTGTTTGTGTTTCTTAACTGTTTCCATTAACACGTATAAAAATTGCCTTGATACGGTGGTTTAAAAGGCAAATAATAAATTAATTGAAATATTATTATTATTAAGTTGACCCATTGAATTTAATGATAAGTACATCATGACAATCAATTGCAGCTAGTGTATTCTGAGTGGGAAAAGGATTGGATACAGACAACCTCATGTATAAAAGCTCAACAGTTCTGAATATCTCAATTTTGAATGCCATTTCCTGATTTCTTTCGCCATGGTCTTCTTCAAATATTCATTCTCTGTGTCGTGGTGCTGGTTAGAATCTCCGGCAAGGGCTGCAGTCGCTTCTGAGTATCGGCACAGGAGTGCAAAGGCTGGGGGAGATGGCTGCAGCAGTGGAGATGGAGGCACATCCCATGCGGGTCATTCCCTCGCAGCACAGAGTGGGAGTGCAAGGGTTGCATTGATCAATGCAGAAGGGTTGGTCGGAGCAGTGGAGAGCTGGGCCTGGGATGGATATCATGAATGGTGGCGGCTGAATGGTGACAGTGGAGGTAGGGCATTTACTGTAGCACTGGGCCTTTCCACAGGACATCTTTGCAGATTGGGTCTAGAGAAACACATCAAAACATCATAAGAAGAGCCTGCTGGGGTGCCAACTTGAATAAAATATGGGGGGGGGGAGTCAGGTAAATTCCACTACACGTATTTGATCACAGCATACACACACCATTTGAAGGGCAAACCCCATCAACTTTGTGGTGGGCACCCCCTCAAATATTTTATGGGGGGGCACAGTGGGACCTCCACTCCTAGGAGTTGGCTCCTATGGTACCAGAAGTTCTACCAGAAGGGAAGCCTTCCTGACTTCAGTTGAAAGGGAGTTCAAACTAATTGGGACCGTAATACTGAAGCATGACCCTTTCTGGATACAAGCTTTCCAAGTCATGGGGTTCCCTTACAGAGATTCCCCCAATGACTGCAGTAATATGAGGGAAACCTTTGACAAATGCTTTGGGCAGTTGTGGCTTTTCAGTATGTGAAAGTCTAGATCCCTTGCCTTCCAAAATAAAGAAAAGAATCCTCTTGGATCCCTGCCTGCCTTGAGATCTCTCTCTCTCTCTCTCTCTCTCTCTCTCTCTCTCTCTCTCTCTCCACATGTCCTTCCTGGTTCCTACCACCACCTTCCATCCTGCAGGATCACTCACAGCAACTACCTAGATCAATAGCATTATATGACAACCTCTTCTACTCCGCCAAAAAAAAAAAAAAAAGCAATTGGAATTCAAATATTTTGAACGTTCTGCAATGCAACTCAGCCAAACTTACCTGGTTCTTCAACAAGGAGGATTCAACTGGTGTGTCTCAGTGTTGAGGAAGGCTGGTGGCATCTCCTTGCATCTCAGGGCTTTTTATACCATTTCTTTTCAAAAAGGTTCTAATTAACTGCTAGCGTCACGTCCCTTCATTTAATGTCCAGGTAGTTGCAAGGTGTGATTTCACTCTGAGTACTCCTTTGTTCTGCCTGGTGCTTCAACCCATAGGTGGGATCCTCCCTGTGGGAATTGCTAGGATCCAAATGTTTCCAAGTGACTTGGGTCAGCGTTGAGTCAAAACAGCCTTCTTAGTCCCACAACCCAATGTGATGGGCTGTGAAATGCTTCCCAACATCACCTTTGCCCTTGTTGGTGGAATTCAACCAAGTCAGGTGAAGTTCTGCACAGCAGGCCATATTTGTCAGGAGGTCAGCCTACACTCGAGTAGGACCCTGGCAAAGAGATGGAGGCTGGCCAGGACCAAAAATGGACTCCAGGTCAGATGTGTGGCTTGGAAACCATTTTTGGTCCCAGCCAGCCTCCATCTCCCTGCCAGGGTCCTATCTCAAGTGGTTGATAAAGGAGGATGTGTTAGGGGAGCATGATAACTTGAAACCATTCAATCAGAGACTTGTAGAGTTGGAAGGGGCATCTAATTCCCTCCAATGAAGGGATCTCTTTTTAAAAAAATAAATAAATTTATTTTTGTTAATTACAATAACATCAGACAAGCAGAGTAAACAGTATCAAAATATACAAAAAGGTAATAAAATAAAGAAAAGAAAAAGAAAACAGAAAGCAGAAAAAAATGAAAAAGTACATAAAAACTTGACTTCCCTTCACCCATGTATGACCTCCTTCTCTCAATCTAATTTTAATTGTTGTGTTTTTAGTATTATTTTGTTTTTACCCACTTATATCCAATTCCTCCTCCTTTCTACCCTGTGAACTTCATTCATTGTATATTGATATATGTATCCCAGAACAATGTTTTTTCATATATTCCTTTACACATTCTCATTCTTCAATCAATTTTTGGTCTGTTTGTCCTCTTATCACTGCCGTGAGTCTTGGCAATACTATATATTCACAAAATTCTGTTTGACACTCTCCATGCATTTATAGGCACATTTTACTCTAGGGTGTACAATTTTTCACACATCACTTGGCTGGTGAACTGCATTGCAAAATTCAAAGAAGAACGAATCTCAAAGAACTGCTGTGTTTTCGATCACATATTGTTTTCAGAAATAGCAAAACATGAACTGAAATGAACTTCTCATTCATCCCATGGCATTTTATTTTCCAAATACAGTGGACGCTCGGGTTGCAAATGTCATCTGTGCGGGATGCACATTCGCAACCCACAGCAGTGGACCATTTGGATCCCTTCCAGTCGGGATTCAGGCCTCATCATGGGACTGAAACTGCCTTGGTCGCACTGGTTGATTATCTCCGGTGGGCTAGGGACAAAGGTGAGAGCTGTTTCCTAGTTCTGCTGGATCTCTCAGCGGCGTTTGATACCATCAACCATAACATCCTTCTGGACCGTCTTGAGGGGCTGGGAGCTGGGGGCACTGTCATACAGTGGTTCCGCTCCTTCCTCCTGGGCCGTGTTCAGAAAGTGGTGGTGGGGGATGAGTGTTCAGACCCCTGGGCTCTCACTTGTGGGGTGCCTCAGGGTTCTGTCCTCTCCCCCATGCTTTTCAACATTTACATGCAGCCGCTGGGAGAGATCATCAGGAGGTTTGGGCTGGGTGTTCATCAGTATGCGGATGATACCCAGCTCTATCTCTCTTTTAAATCAGAACCAGTGAGGGCGGTGAAGGTCCTGTGTGAGTGTCTGGAGGCGGTTGGCGGCTAACAGATTGAGGTTGAATCCTGACAAGACAGAAGTACTGTTTTTGGGGGACAGGAGGCGGGCAGGTGTGGAGGATTCCCTGGTCCTGAATGGGGTAACTGTGCCCCTGAAGGACCAGGTGCGCAGCCTGGGAGTCATTTTGGACTCACAGCTGTCCATGGAAGCACAGGTCAAATCTGTGTCCAGGGCAGCTGTTTACCAGCTCCATCTGGTACGTAGGCTGAGACCCTATCTGCCTGCGGACTGTCTCGCCAGAGTGGTGCATGCTCTGGTTATCTCCCGCTTGGATTACTGCAATGCACTCTACGTGGGGCTGCCTTTGAAGGTGACTCGGAAACTACAACTAATCCAGAATGCGGCAGCTAGACTGGTGACTGGGAGCGGCCGCCGAGACCATAAATCACGGGTTTTGAAAGACCTACATTGGCTCCCAGTATGTTTCCGAGCACAATTCAAAGTGTTGGTGCTGACCTTTAAAGCCCTAAACGGCCTCGGTCCAGTATACCTGAAGGAGCGTCTCCACCCCCATCATTCTGCCCGGATGCTGAGGTCCAGCGCCGAGGGCCTTCTGGCGGTTCCCTCATTGCGAGAAGCAAAGCTACAGGGAACCAGGCAGAGGGCCTTCTCGGTAGTGGCACCCGCCCTGTGGAACGCCCTTCCAGCAGATGTCAAAGCGATAAACAACTACCTGACATTCAGAAGACATCTTAAGGCAGCCCTGTTCAGGGAAGTTTTTAACGTGTGATATTTTACTGTATTTTTGGTTTTTATGGAAGCCACTCAGAGTGGCTGGGGAGGCCCAGCCAGATGGGCGGGGTATAAATAAATTATTATTATTATTATTATTATTATTATTATTATTATTATCAGTGTGTCTGTGCATGTGTGGGTTGCGATTTGGCAATTCTGCATATGCACAAAGCGTCATTTAGCACTTCTGCGCATGTTCGACCGCCGAAACCCGGAAGTAACCAGTTCCGGTATTTCCAGGTTTCGGCGGTCTGTAACCCAAAAAAATGCAACCTGAAGCTCCTGTAACCTGAGGTATGATTATAAATGAATAAGCCATTTTTACCAGGGACTGCAGACCAGTTTGCTCCACTCATTGTTTTGTCCGTTGTAAATGTTTCCTCCCTGAATTTCTTCTTTTGTTTTCTTCCACACCACTTTTGCGTTTCTTCTTCTTTCTTTCTTTTTTCCAATGAAGCGATATATAAAATTTATGAAGTAAAAATAAACAAATAATTCCTTAGCAGCATCTGTCTTTCCATTTAGCAGCCTTTAGGTGAAAATGCATTTTTTTAAAATAATGTTGTATGTTTTAAAGTACTGACATAATTCCACCCCCCCCCTTGATTTTCTTGTTTTCTCATTTTGTAAACTGCTTTTAGGGTTTTCGTTTTTACAATCAAGCAATGTATACAATCTTTACGAAATAATACGAGTACGAATAAAATAATAGTGACAAATCCTCTTCGTGCTCTCAGGAACTCTATTCTGAACTTAAAAATGGGAAGTGTAATGTTGGTGGTCAACAAAAGAGGTTTAAAGACTCTCTCAAGGCAAATCTAAAAAATGTAGTATAAACACCGACAACTGGGAAACACTGGCCTGCGAGTACTCCAGTTGGAGAAAAGCCTTTATCAAAGGTGTCACGGACTTTGAAGATATTCAAACTCAGAACACAAGGGAGAAATGTGCTAAGAGGAAGGCATGCTTGGCAAATCCACAATGTGATCAACTCCCTCCCGGTAACCAATGTCCCCACTATGGAAGGACGTGTGGATCCAGAATTGGATTCCACTGTCACTTATGGACTCATTGTTAAAACTGTGTTCATGGAAGACAATCTTACGTGACTACAAGTGATTGCCAGAGAAGAAGAAGAAGCTCTCAGGAGGCATTAGGTGAAACTGCAAAATAGTTATATGAAGAGAAATGCACACCCCAATGCTGATGAATTTTCAGGAGGACATTTGGCAAGAAAAGAAAAGAACTTTGCAAGCTGATGTGGAAAAATGAAATAAAGATTGGGAAAGGGGGGGGGGTGACTGCGAGAACCCAAATTTGAGAGATATGCCCATTCATAGTGATGGGACCCCTTCCACCACAACCATTGGTTGGCATGAGATGGGTGAAGGAGCACTGTGCAGCTCTATCCTACAATATCATGCTCCACTAAGGTATATTTCTGCCTCAACCACCTGAGCCAGCTGCTTCCCTCAGAAGAAGAAGAAGAAGAAGAAGAAGAAGAAGAAGAAGAAGAAGAGGAGGAGGAGGAGGAGGAGGAGGAGGAGGAGGAGGAGTTTGGATTTGATATCCCACTTTATCACTACCCGAAGGAGTCTCAAAGCGGCTAATATTCTCCTTCCCCTTCCTTCCCCACAACAAACACTCTGTGAGGTGAGAGGGGCTGAGAGACTTCAGAGAAGTGTGACTGGACCAAGGTCACCCAGCAGCTGCATGTGTTGGAGCGGGGAAGCGAACCCGGTTCACCAGATTATGAGTCTACCACTCTTAACCACTACACCACACTGGCTCTGTTTAAGGACTGGCTGTGCACATGCACAACTTCACGTGACTTGGTTGAACTCCACTGTCCCCACACGCAATGGCAAAGGTGAGGCTGGGAAAGCATTTCACAGCCCATCCAATTGGGCTGTGAATCTAGGAAGGCAGTCTTGACTCAGCGCTGACCGGAGTCACTTTTGGAAACATTGGGACCCTAGCAATTTCCTCAGGGAGGATCGTGCCTGTGGGGTGGAACACCAGGTGGAACAAATGAGTACGCAGAGTGAAATCACCCCTTGGGATAATCTGGATGCTAAATAATGAGACATGATGCTAGCTGTTAATTAGAACCTTCTGAAAAGGTTTGGTATAAAAAGCTCTGGGATGCACAGAGACACCATTAGCCTTCTTCAACGCTGAGACGCACCAGTCGAGTCCTCCTTGTTGAAGAATCAGGTAAGCTTGGCTGAGATGCATTGCAGAATATTCAAAATCTCTGAATTGTAATTGCTTTATTGGGGGAAGGACTAACCGCAGGGTGTGATTTTCTAGGCAGGTTCTGTGATGGATACTGCAGGATGGGGCTTATGGTAGGATCCAGCAGGGACATTTGAGGTTATATATTGCGGTCAAGGCCAATAGGGATCCAAGAGGGCAAGGAGCTCTAGATTTTAGCATATTGAATAGTGACTGGCCTTTTAAAAGAAAAGTATCACTGTAGTCTTTGGTGGAGTCACTGTAATGGTATCTCATGGGTTGGATCCACAGCTCATATATCCCAAGAGTTATACTTTCAGTATGATGGGCTGAATTTTGTGCTCCTCCCTTTCAGTTGAGACCAGAAGAGCCTCCTTCCCTGTTGAACTTGTGACGCCCACTGAACACAGTCTAAAAATCCCAGCAGGCAAATTTATCGACAAATAAAATTTACAGTTTTTAAAATATTTTTTACCTTTGTGGTATTGCAGTTTCTGGACACGGCTTAAAGACCACAATAGTGAAACAATATATAAATGATTTTAATAAAGAATAATTAAGTATTTCCATGCGACAAACCATTTCTGCAGCCACATACTTTTTTTAATGAATAAAAAAAGGCACGATGATGGAATATCCACGGAGGTTCCAGCAGTGTAAGGGGAAGGACCACAAAATGTGGCTGCTATGCAGGTTATATTAGGCTTTTGGTTAGTGCTGGTATCCACGGAGAGCCAGGGGATTGCATGAATATTTGTGGTAAGATGCAACTTTAAATGTATAGAGCCGATTAGGCCTTAGTCATGTCTATTAGTTTGAATGGGTCTGCTCCGCATAGGACTGGCATGAATGACAATCCATGGTAGGCCTGGCTAAAGAAAGAAGGTATTCAGCTGGTGCCCAAAACAATACAGCAAAGGTTAATATCATCAAGGGGCAGGGAGTTCCAGAGTCAATAACCCATGTTTATCTAAGTCTATTCTGTTCCTCTCCCCAATGTTTTGGAGGCAGGGGTGAATGAAGGTGTCGTGACACCCGGGGCAGCCTCGCTACGTAGGGTGCACATGCAGCGTCACTACATACAATTCATGCCCCATATGTAGTGATGTTGCACATGCGCTGTACATAGCGGTTTGCCAGTGGCGGCACTCCAGCATTGTACAGACAGTGCCGGGATCGTCTGCTCGCAGCTGCAGCTGTGAACGGAGGATCTTCCATTCGCCGCTGTAGCAGCGATGGAGGGGTCCCAGCACCATCCACATGGCGCTGGAGCAGCAGCGGCAGCAAACCACTAAGTACAGCGCATGTGCAGTGTCACTTTGTACAGCACATGCATTCGATGCTGCACAAGTGCAGTACTTAGCGGTTTGCCGGCAGTGCCGCTCCAGCGCCGTACGGACCATGCCAGGATCCTCTGCTAGCGGCTGCATCTGCAAACGGAGGATCTTCCATTCATGGCTGAAGTGGCGATGGAGGGATCCAGACACTGTCCGTATGGCACTGGAGCGGTGCCGATGGCAAACCGCTAAGTACAGTGCATGTGCGGTGTCTATACATACAGCGCATGCTTGCGATGCCGCAAATGTGCTGTACATAGTGGTTTGCCACCGGCGCCGGGATCCTCTGCTCGTGGCTGCAGCCACGATGCGGTGGTGCGATGGCTGCTCACACTCCCACAAGCCCCTGTGGGGTGCCTTCTTGTCACCCCTGCAGACATGGCACCCGGGGCGCACCACCACCCCACCCCCCATTGCGATGCCACTGTCTGGAGGAGAGGACTATCAACTTTGACCAGACACAATGGATATGCTCTTTCTCCATGGCTGGAGGTGGTGGGTCTTCTGAATACCAGTTGCTGGAAAGCACAGGAGAGAATAGAGCTATCGTGCTTGGATCCTGCTTGTGGGCTTCCCAAAGGTTTTCAACCTTTTTGAGTCCATGGCTCCCTTGACCAACTACATTCTTTCTGCAGCACCCCAGTGGGGCTCAGGAGCCCAGTTATGTCACCCCTTGCCTGCAGAACTGGCAGCCTCTTTTTTGAACACCCTCCCTTGCGGAGGCCTCCTTTCCTCTCCTCTCTCCTTGGGAGTCCTCTGGGCAACCACTGCTACCGGCCCTGTTCTCTGAGCTGCATTCAGCCACCCCAGAGAAGAAGAAGAAGAAGAAGAGTTTGGATTTGATATCCCGCCTTTCACATAAACTGATTCAGGAGGCTATTCTTATTTTCTTTCTTTAATTTAAATTTTAAATTTATTTAACATAATTGTTACAAAATATAAGCAAAATATTGCAAATACATACATACATACATACATACATATTTCAAATAAGCACATATATATGAAAAAAGAAGAAAAAATAGAGAGAAAAGAAGAAGAAAAAATAGAGAGAAAAGAAGAAGAAAAGTTGGAAGAATTTCTTCCAAGTTTATTCTACAAATATCTCAATATGAAGAGAATTTTTAAAAAATCATTGGTTGACTTCCATCGCTTATACTGCACTTCCTATATACATTTTAAGCAAGATTGTATCTGTTATTCTGTATTTTTCCCATACAATCTCACACAAATATTCTAATCAATAAGTTTTCTATTGTTTTGCTATTGGTATGAAAACTGGAAAAGTCATGGAAGGGAAGTTTGGTCGACATTAGGAAAAATGTTTAAGAATGAGTACTGATGTATAAGTATTGATGTTTAAGTTTGGATAAGTTAAAACTGGTCTCTAAAATGGTCTAAACTAAATGAAGATAAGGTTTGCAAAAATAAATCAAGGAAATGGAAGAAAGAGGAAAAGTAAAATAATAATATGTTAAAATAAATTATTAAGTAAAGTTGAGAAATAAGTAATAAGGATTTGCTGAGCTAATAATTTAAATTGGAATACAAGAAGGGGAGGTGTGAGGAGGTCTGAGAAACAAGTTAGGGGAAAATAAGCAATTGAAATTCTATGTGTTTTTAATTGTTTTTAAGTTTTGTATTTTTGTATTTTTGTCATCTTTTTTGTTTATTTTTGTTTTGGTTTTGCTATTGAAAATCCTAATAAATATTCATTTAAAAAAAATAAGTTTTCTAAATCTTTCATAAATCTATTCTAAACACAACCAATACCTTACATTTAATCCTTGTCTTCTTATGTTCTTTTGATGTGTTTCTTTAGATCCATTCAGCAAAGATGTCTTGTGGAAAGACCCAGTGCTACAGTAAATGTCCTACCTCCACTGTCACCATTCAGCCGCCACCGTTCATGATATCCATCCCAGGCCCAGCTCTCCACTGCTCCGACCAACCCTTCTGCATCGATCAATGCAACCCTTGCACTCCCGCTCTGTGCTGCGAGGGAATGACCCGCATGGGATGTGCCTCCATCTCTACTGGTGCAACTCCTGCTTTCACCTCCCCCAGCCTCTGCTCTCCACTGTCGCTACCCAGAAGTGACTGCAGCCCTTGCCGCAAGTTTTAAGCACCCGCACTGCCAGGTGCCACAACACGCGGCATGAACATTCAAAGAAGAACATGAAAAAAGAAATCGGGAAATGGCTTTCAAAACTGAGATATTCAGAATTGTTTGACTTGTATGCATGATGTTGTATGTTATCCAATCTTAGTCTTGCTCATAGCATCCTAGAATTGTAGTTGGAGGGGCCACTTGGGTCACATAGTTCAAGCTCCTGCAATGCAAGAATCTTTCACCCAACATTGGGCTCAAAACTACAGAAGTAAGATTCTCATGCTCTACCAGCTGAGCTATCCAAACCCACAGAACAGGCCAAATGAAATTAATTTACATTGTGTACTTAGCACTATTAGGTTCAATGGGTCCATTCAGTTTAGAAAGATGAGGATGATAATAATGTATTAATTGTCCTTTAAATCAGCAACAATACATTTTTTAAAAAGATTATATTCCTACCTAGAGGACACTTTTGGTAAAGACCCCACCTCTCTTCAACTGTTTCTTGAAAGTGCGCATAAAATTTTGTTGGGTAAAATCCATGGATTCTAGAACTCCATGCACAATATGTGCAACCCATATGTTGCAAAGCCAAACATCTACAGTCAGGAGAAACTGAGATTCTACCCCCTTGGTATGTTATTTCCAAAACAAAACAAAAAAAAACACCATATGTAACCAGTTACTTGAATATGTTTGATCACCATCATCACACACCTCTGAGGATATTACAGTATGTTGTCCCATCTTCTGGTGGCAATCTGCCCCCCCCTTCCATTATTAGTAATGCTTGCATCTTAGTAACCTCCATGTCTGGATTTGCATTTCAATGCTACCTTAAACCTCAGACTGTAGAGGGCTCCTTTCTTCTGCTTCTGAATAATAACAATAAAATCTTCCTATTTCATCAACCTCTGCAGTTTCCTGGTGGTGTCTTTTCATCTCTTCTGTTTTCATCCCAGGTGGAGTTCCACTGGGAAAATGAATAAACATACACATGGCTTCTTTTGGATGTGAGCTGTGCTTCCAATCCATGGGGGACAGCTTCAACAGTGTGGTGTAGTCGTTAAGAGTGGTAGATTCGTAATCTGGGGAATGGGGTTTGCGTCTCCGCTCCTCCACATGCAGCTGCTGGGTGACCTTGGGCTAGTCACACTTGTCTGAAGTCTCTCAGCCCCACTCACCTCACAGAGTGTTTGTTGTGTGGGAGGAAGGGAAAGGAGATTGTGAGCCGCTTTGAGACTCCTTCGGGTAGTGATAAAGTGGGACATCAATTCCAAACTCTTCTCTTCTTCAACAGCCTTGGACAATTATTTACACACACATACACACACACACACACACACACACACACACACACTGCCCATCTAATAATATAGTTATTATAAGATGGGCAGGGTATAAATATATTTTCTTATAATGGTATTTATACCCTGACATATGTTGTAGAGGAAAAAACTGAAATACGTAGCAGAGATTCCCAAGAAAATAGACCAGAGGCAATTGTACTTCATTCAGCAGAACTTTTACTTGCTGAAGGTGAAATGAGCATAACGATCACATACGCAGTACATTCAGGATTGGCCACGGTCCATAAGAAATCCAGTTGCAGCACTTACAATAAAACTGACAAGAACTTATAGTAAGACTTAAACCTGAACACTATAGCATACAGAAACAACACTAGAACAAAGAAAGTGAGCTAGAGAGTAAGACCCAGGCTCCTCTGGCTTGACTATTATAGTCAACTTTGCAGAAAGAGATAACAGAACCAGTCTAAACCAGCTGTACTCAGCTTCCCAACAGAAATAACCAAAACATCACATTCTTCTGCTTGCTTCTTTCACAATGACCGCTCCCCACTTAAAACGGGGGGCGCCCTTTGCATGGACACGTGCAGCCCTGGATCTGGAGTGGCCCCATCAGCATAGGCTTTGCCTTCCCTCAGGTCCCCGCCCACCCCAGTGAGTTGTCCAATCCCACCTGGGGGAAGCGTTGCCAGGGAAACCAGGCCAGGTAGGGGGAGGGATTACCTGCCCACACAATAGAGGGTGGATCTTAATTGGTAATCCTCACTTGCCTCCAGAGCTTCTCCCACCCTACCCACCCTCAGTTAATGTCTTCTTTTGCAGGTTAACTTTTCTTCATAGGTTTTGCAGGTTAACCTGTCTCCACAGGTATGCGGGCGCTGCTACGATAGGTCGCTGTTAAAGGGCTGGAAAGGAATTTCCCTGCATTGGCAGGTTTCGCCTTTCCCGTAGCAAAACGTCACAACTTTGGCGGTATCAGGCCTTGGGTGGAATCCTTTAGTCCATCTTCCTCTTTGCGGCGGCGATACCAGGGTTCCCCGTTAAAGGGGTTTTTGAAGGGAGGCTTTGGCCGTACGCCGAAAGGTCGTCATTGCTCTCCCCTGCGGCGGCGTAACGGGGGCGGCTATCTCTGCTTGAACATATGTTCTCCAGAGCTGGCCCATCCCCCCCACACACACTGGATAACCCTGATGCTCCCTAGGTCCCCGGCTGGGGACTAGGGAGGGAGAACGCCCAATGCCTGAGCCAAGGTCTACCCACATTTGAAATTTAATAAAGTTGTGGCCAATTTAATCCCATAGCATGTTGTCTAGAGTCGTTATTCCACATGATGGGGGGGACCACTCGGGATCTGGGGACTCCGCCTGTCCACGCAAAGAAAGAAACCTTTCTAGAACACCCCTGAATTAATCAGAATAGGAAAAATCTCTGCACATCAGATCAATACTTTATGCACTGAGAAAACCCTGCCCATCTTATAATATATAATATTGGCCCGAATATAAGCCACACCCACAAATAAACCACACCTTTAAAATTCATGGGGGGGGGGGAGAGAAATAAAATACTTGAATATAAGCTGCATCTATTAACTACCCATAAAGGATTTGTGGGTTAAGGGTGAAAATCGCTGTTGTTAGTAAAATTGTAAATCCAATCCAATTTAAGTCTTTGATCTTGCAAGCATAGGGTTGGGGGGGGGTGCGAGTTTTTCTGAGGGTTTTGCCTTGGGAGTCCCAATTTACTGGGCTGTACAGCGCCAAGGGTTGTGGATTACAGCTGGAGATGATCAGAGTTTTAGGCCAAAGTATCTGAAGAGCATTATGTTGGCTACCACTGCCTTAAGTCCATTCAGTCAGTCTACTCTGATTATAACTCAGTTGGATACTACCCAATAAAAAGAGAGCAACATAATTAACTGAAACACTTTGTTAAACGTTATGGTTTATTGGGGAAAACCTTGGCAGGTTATTTCTCATTGTTATTTATAAAACTGCACCCACTCACTGCTAGCTTCCATCAGTGCTTTACATTCAGTGATGCACAACTATCCCCAGATTTTGTGTGGCCATCAGGACCATTCTAAGGTACCTCCAACAGCATCTGTGCTGATTGTCAACATTCTGTGGCTTAATCTTCCGCCTGAAGATCTGGGCAATAAATCTGAAACAAAGAAGAGAGCATCTCAACAGGAGGGGGAAAAACAGTTCTTTTAGAGTCTATTTCTTCATTTCTACCTCCAGTTCTGCTAACCAGCAAAGAGAGCAAAGATTTAACAATTGGCTCCCACCATTCCTCCTCAGTGCAGCCCTCACCAGCATGGTCCCTGACAGAAACGGAGAGCAACCAAAATTGACAGATCTGCTCATTCCCGCCCTTCAGCCAGCTCTGCTTCAGAACTGCTAGGTGTAGTGAGGTTTAAATGGTAGGCTAAATAATCTCAGTAAAATAATCTTTTCTATCCATATTTGAGATAGACGCTTCTTTTATGATTGTTGTTTCATTAATGTTTGAGAAATTGCAGAAATTCCTGAAATAACCACTGAAGTCCCCAGAATTAGCCCCGTTAAACAAGGTGGATTGTCATTTCAAACCTCTGACTGGTTGTCATCTTGCAGCTGCCTGGCTTGCTGTTGCATAATATCGGAAGAATGTTAAGGGTTCCATGTGAGCTAATTGTTATAAACCGGTTTGGTGATTTGCTTTGGTGGAAAAATGAACAGTGAAACTGCGTCTGGCTAAAGGAATGAAATAAAACGATTCTTTTGAGGCAGAGGGGTGCTGCTTTATTGTTTATGCAAGCAAAGAGGAAACAAAAGACATCTCCCAGAAGCATAGAAAACTTTCTGCCTGCTATAACATTGCCATATTGCATTTTGTTTTGTTTCATTCATTTGACCTTACACTCTCTTTGTATCCTCTTTGATATGAGCAGGGGATTGTTCTATACTTTTAAAATTGAGCCAACGTGTTTCTCTGGAGCAGTGATGTTTGTACCTTGTATTAGTAGTATTTAGAAACTGCCTTTAAAGAGCTTTCGGTAGCATGCACATATTTTAAATGAAAAAGCAAATGCCAGTGTCAATTTTAAAAGAGGGAAAAATTGCTCTCTAGGGCTATCAATTGCTTAAATTTATCTGGGTTGGAGAAAAATGATCCACAATGAAACTTTAGGAGCCAGGTTGAAACAATGAATAAGAGTTTAAGGATCCAGGGCTGTAAATCTTTTAATTTGCACCCGTATCTGAGAGTAAAGCGAGTTCTCACTAAAGGAGAGCACGTGTTGCGGATGGGGCCAGACAAAAACACCCAGGTTGCCGGCCAGTTTAATTTAAAGGGCTGAGAGCAGATTGGTGGCTGGTGTTGCTGGGGTAAATTTGATGTTGCCAATTTAGGGGTGGGATCAGTGGTTATTTAAGCAAGGTCCACAGCTTGTTCCTTTCTCTTTCGCTTGTTCCTTGTTCCTTTCTCTTTCCCTTTCTCTTTCACCCGCCCGCCCTCCCTTGATTGGGCTTTCGCTTTGACCTTGCTATGCCTGTCATGGGGTCGTTCGCATTGGTACGGGGGCCTGGTAGGAATTTTTCCTTTTGGCTGATTAGTGTGTGCCAATTGGGTTTTGCCTACTGCGTAGCAAATCGTCACAACTTGTAAGGTTGGCGGTTAGGCATTGGTTAAATTGGTTGGTGGAGGGGTATGGATTGGCTGTGCCTGCCCCTCCAATGCTGCTGCGGAACGGGAATTCCGTTAAAGGAATTCTGGGGCTTACCACCCCTTCGTCCAAACCCCTGGAATCGGGTGCGGGCCGCGTAAGCTCCAAGGGACATGCGGGGATGGAACTGAGGGTCTGTGTCGCAGCTCCAGTTGTCCCTGATCTTGTTCCTCCACACTGACTCTCGCTGGAATCCGGGAGTCAGTGCTATCCCCCAAGGCGGGGGGGATAGCTAGTCATAACCAATGCCTAAGCAACCATTCACAATGTGTATGATAATAAAGTTGTGGCCAAAATTATGCCAAAAACCTTAAACAAAAATTACGTGTGATGTGTGAGTTATTGGGGTAGGGGTGTTTTGGAGGACCTCAGCACGCAAATAAATCTTAACGAACACATTTGGCACTTTCCCCAAACAGCCAAAATGCTTAAGATTTAAAAAAAGAAGAAGAAGAAAAAGCTGAGATGAATAGAGTCTTTTGATGTCAAAAAGACTCCCAAGTAAGCACCAGGTGATATTTCCTGGAAATAAGTCAATGGGTTGAACTAGTTACTTACTGTATTTGATCACCATCCTCTGCCCCATTGGAAACTGGGGAATCTTTGCCTCTGCAATTGTTGCTAAACTACAAGACAACGCTGGGGAATCTTTGCCTCTGCAATTGTTGCTAAACTACAACTCCCATCTGCTGTAGCAAGTATGGACAAAGGCTAGGGATGATGGGAAATGTAGTTTGGCAACACCTGCCCTAATATGATCCCTTATTAGACAAAATATGACCCCGTTGACTTAATAGAAATAGCTATCATATCATGGTCTAATCTAGGAATAGCTCAGCTGTGGTCTTCATTTAGAACTTGGCTCAATATTGTTGGTATTCATCAGAAATCACATGTGACAAAAAACTGGGGTTGCCTTAATTGCTGTCTTGGCCTAGATAGCTCATATCTTGGGAAACAGAGTTTCCAAAGAACGGATTCTACCAATTAATGTGATGTCACATAAAACAACTCTTTTGCGCCCATTAGATTGCAAGATCATTTATTGGGGTGGGCAGTTGGCAGCATGGAAAAGGATGTGATGAGGACCATGCATGTTTGGAAAAGGGATGAATCTGAAATGGCTACAAAGTGGCCAAAATCATTTCAGGAATGAAGGGATGTGAGTTCCCAGGAACATTGCCACATATTTGGGAATGTGTATGTTGGTAAGGCTTCATAAGAAAGGTGGAAAGGACTTAGTTTTGTTTTGGTGGGGTTTTTTTAATCATGCAGTTTAAAATTCTAAATGCAGACCCCTCAAGTGTCTCTATTTTCAAGGGACAATCCAGATTTACAGAAGCAGTCCTGGTTTCAGATTTGATCCTGGAATGTCCTGCTTTTCCTTAGGACATCCCTATTTTCATCAGAGAAAAGCTGAAGGCAGTACTATTTTTCTAGACAAAGATGTCCTGAAACTCACCATCAGCACCCTTCTTCTTTCCCTTAGAATGAAAGTGTCAGAACTGAGTTCCAGTGAGTTCCAGCTGGGAAAAAATCAACTCTGGTTGGAAGGTATGTAGTTTAGTAACCACCAAGCCAAGGAGACAAGTAACTATGCAAACTTTACAAGACATCTTAAGGCAGCCCTGTCTAGGGAAGTTTTTTTTTAAGGTTTAAGGTTTAATGTTTTATTATGTTTTTATTAATGTTGAAAGCCACCCAGAATGGCTGGGGTATTATTATTATTATTATTATTATTATTATTATTATTATGGATGTCCCAATTTTCACCAGAAAAAAAAAAACAGCTTTCCCTTCCCATGATATCACTTAAATCATCCTTAAATCCAGAACCAAGAGAATTAGAATCTCATTTTACTTTTTAGGAAAGGGTCACAGCTCAGCGGTAGAACTGATGCAGAAGGCCCCAGGTTCTATCCTTGAATGGGAATGTCCTCTCCTTGAAAACCTGGAGAACATCTCCCACTCAATGTTGACAATACTGAGCTAGATACACCAGTGGTCTGATTCAATATGAGGTAGCTCCCATGTTCCTGGTATTGCTGTTCTGCATTATGGTTTATTCATTTCCCCAGTGGAACAATATCTGGGATGGAAACCAGAAAGATCAAATGACACTATCAAGAAACTGCAGGTGTTGATACAATAAGAAGCTTTATTATTGTAGTTGAGAAGCAGAAGCAAGCAACCATTCCATAGTTTCAGGTGGCAACCAAAAGCCAATCCAGACATGGAGGTTACTTAAATGCAAACACTACTAATGAGAAAGCAGACGATTACAGCCAAAATATTGGGAAACATATGAGAAGTCCATCAGAGGTGTATGATTTTCATCAAATATATGCAAGTGACTGAGCTACATAATTTGTTGGGGTTTTTTGTTCCTTAAAAAGAAAAAAAGTAAATGGCACACAATAGTGCTTTTCAGATTGGGTGGAATCTTGAGTGAATCAGAAGCTGAAAATAATATCAGCTGCTCTGTTCTGGCTAGGAGTAGGATTGGATACATGTGAACTTATGCTGACAAACTCAGAAATTCTGAACATCCCAGTTATGAATGCAATTTTCTGATTTTTTTTCCATAGTCGTCTTTGAATGTTCATTCTGTGCCTGAGTTGAGGGTCCTTAGAATCTTCGGCAAGGGTCACTTCTGGGTAGCGATAGCGGAGAACAAAGGCTGGGCGAGATGGCTGCACCAGTGGATATGGAGGCACATCCCACATGGGCAATTCCCTCGCAGCACAGAGCGGGAGCACAAGGGTTGCATTGATCGACGCAGAGAGGCTGGTCAGAACAGTGAAGAGCTGGGCCCGGAATGGATATAGTGAACGGTGGTGGCTGAATGGTGACGGTGGAGGTAGGGCATTTACTGTAGCACTGGGTCTTTCCGCAAGACATCTTTACAGAATGGATCTAAGGGAAAGCATTAAAATAATATAAGAAGAGTCTGCTGAATCAGGTTAATGGCATATCTCGTCCTGCGTTCTGTTCTTCCAGCAGCCAACCAGATGCCCTTATTTGTATCCCACAAGAAGGCCCCAAGCACAACAATATCTAGAAAATCAACATTCGATCATTTATCCCCAAAAGCTGTTGGAATTCAAATATTCTGAATATGCTAGAGTGCATCTTGGTTAAACTTACCTGATCTTCAAAGAGCAGGATTCGACTGGAGTGTATCTGTGTTGAGGGAGGCTGATAGTGTCTCAGTGCATCTCAGGGCTTTTTATACCACTCCTTTCCAGAAGGTCCCAATTAACTGCTAGCGTCATGTCCTATAATATAATACCCATCCTGTTCCAAAGTCTGAGTTCACCATCCGTACTCATTTGTCCTGCCTGGTGTTTCATCCCATAGGCAGGATCCTCCCTCCGGAAATTGCGATGGTCCAAATGCTTGCAAACCTGACTTTGGAGAATACTGAGCTGAAACAGCCTTCCTAGCTCAACAGCTCAATTTCATGGAATCATCCCGTTGGAAATGACCCCAAGACTCATCTAGTCCCAAAGCCTGCAATGCAGGAGTATGCAAGTTGCTCAAAATAAAGATATATGCCCATTCACAGTGATGGGATGTCTCCCACCACAACCACGGGTTGGCATGAGACAGGCCAGCTGGCACTGCATAGCTCTAACCTCCAACATCATGCTCCACCAATGCACCCCCTGCCTCAACCACCTGAGCCAGACACCTCCCTCTGCTTAGGGATAGGACCAGCTGTTCTCCCTGGTATATCAGCTTATAGTCAGGATCCTCCCGCTGAAAATTGCTAGGGCCCCCTGCCTCAACCACCTGAGCAAGACATCTCACTTTGCCTAGGGGTAGGACCAGCTATGAACACGCAGAAATTCACCTTATTTGGTGGAACTCCCCCATTGACACAAGTAATGGCAAAGATGTTGTTGGGAAGCTTTTTGCATCCCATCTCGGTTGATTAGAGTGCAGTGCTGATAGCCCCAATGCCGTGGGTTTGACCCCCATACAGGCCATGTGCATATTTTTGCATTGCAGCATGTTGGACTACAGGACCTCTGGGGTCCCTTCCAACTTTAAAATTCCATGATTCCTTGATTCTATGAAATTGGGCTGCTTTAGCTCAGTAGCACCCAAAGTCACGTTTGCAAACATTTGGACCCTAGCAATTTCCGCAGGGAGGATCCCTCATATGAGCTAAAACACCAGGTGGAACAAATGAGTATGTGGAGTGAAATCACACTTTGGGACAACCTGGATATTGTATGATGGGACATGATGCTAGCAGTTAATTAGAACCTTTTGAAAAGAAACGGTATAAAAAGGCCTGGGATGCAAGGAGACACCATCATCTTGCCTCAACACTGAGACAACTCCTCATCCTCGTTGAGTCCTCCTCCTTGAAGAATCAGGTAAGTTTGGTTAATATACATTACAGAATGTTCAAAACCTTTGAATTCCAACAGCTTTTTTTTGGGGGGGGAGGGAGTAGATTTTAGTATTTATACTGAGCTCAGAGGAGTTCAAGAGCCTTATTTATCCTGTACTCTGGAATGTCTATGAACATCTCAACAATGTTATCATACCAAATTTAAACTTGATGAATCTTGAGAATGTGGTGCTTAAAAGGTGTTTAGAGTTACTAGGGGGTCCATTTCCTCCTCAGGTTCCCTGGGAAGAGGAATTGATTGTTGAATAAATGAATGACTCTAAATTAGGCCACATTAAAAATAATGAATCTTAGGAACCGTAGTACTTTGGAGTGTTTAGAATCAGTAGAACACCTACTTCCCCCTCAGAGTTTTCTAGGAACAGGAGCTGATTTTTAAATCACTCTGAAAATTGAAGCACTGTGAGGGGAAGTTAGGCTCCTAAGAACTCTCTGCACCCATTAAGAAACTACCATGGGGGAAGCCATGACTGCTTAAAGTAGTAAAGTAGTAGTGAAGTTAAAATGTATAGAATTGATGGGACCTTAGTCATGTGCATTAGTTTGAACAGGTCGGCTCTGCATAAGACTTGCATGAATGGCAATCAATGACAATTTTAATGGCTTGCCGGGGGGGGGGGGAAGTCCAGTGACAGAATCTAGGCATGTCCTGTGAGGGATACTGCAGGACAGAGGGTTTGGTCAGAGCCACAATGTATATTGGATGATATATACTGAGGTCAAGGCAGACAGGGGTCAAAAATGATTAGTTATGATGTACTTTGCAATGTCCATGAACATTCTAGCAATGTAGAGGCGAAGGAGCACAAAATGTGGTGGCTATGCAGATTATGTTAAGCTTCTGGTTGGTGTAGCTGCCCACAGAGAGCCAGGGCTCAGCAGAGTTTGGGTATTGCTGAGTGGAAGGGTGGGCAGAGAGGCAATACTAATAATTCAGGTGGTTTCACAGGTGAGTGGGGTCTAGACTGCTATGTAATGAATAGGAATAACTCAGTAATAACCAGGCTATGGAGGAAGATATCCCATGTCAATAACTTTTAGCATAATATACTGTACTGTATTCTTTGTGATGTAATGCGATCTAGTCAACTAAATCCTACTCAGAGAACTCCCATTAAGATTTCTGACCCCTTATGTGTTGTACAGTTACAGCACTATCACCATATTAAAAACAATGGGTTCTTGGGAACTGTAGTATTTTGGGAATGGTTAAAACTGTTGGGGTACCCATTTTACCCTCACCAGGTTCCCTGGGAAAGAGGGACTGCTTGTTAAATCACCCTGAAAACTGAAGCTCAGTGAGGGGGAGAAAGGTCTCCTAAAAACTCTCACCAAATAACCATTTCCCAGGTTACTTTGGTGTTAAGTAGAAATCTGCAGGTCGAAATGTGTACAACTGATGGGGCCTTAGCCATGCTCCTTAACTTGAATAGGTGTGCTCTGCATATGACTGGCATGAGCAACTATCCATGGTAGTAGGTTTGTCTATATAAATAAAAAAAGTTTTTCATCATGTTTCAAAAACAATATAGTAGATGTTCTGAACACCAATGGGCAGGGAATGCAAGCATCATTGACCAATGTTTATTTAACTGGAGGCGGTGGTCCTTCTGGATACCAGTTGCTGAAAAGCACAGGAGAGAAGAGGCATCTGGCTGGCCATTGTGAGAAAAGGATGTAGGACTAGATGGACCATTAACCTAATCCACTATCCTGATCTAATGCTATTTTAATCCCTTTATTTCCCAGATTACTTTGGTGCTAAGTACAAATTTGCAGGTTGAATGTATACAACTAATGGGGCCTTAGCCATGGTACTTAACATGAATAGGTGTGATCTGCATATGACTGGCATGAGCAACCATACATGGTAGTAAGCTTGTCTGTATAAATAAAAAAAAGTTTTTCATCATGTGTCAAAAACAATATAGCAGATGTTCTGAACACCAATGGGCAGGGAGCCCAAGCATCATTGACCAATGTTTATTTAACTGGAGGCAGTAGACCTTCTGAATACCAGTTGCTCAAAACCAAAGGAGGGAAGAGGCAGCTGGTTGGCCACTGTGAGCACAGGATGGAGGACTAGATCAGGCATCCCCAAACTTGGCCCCCCAGATTTTTTGGGACTACAATTCCTATCATCCCTGTCCACAGGTCCTGTTAGGTAGGGCTGATGGGAGTTGTGGTCTTAAAACATATGGAGGGCAGAGTTTGGGGATGCCTGGACTAGATAGACAATTAACCTAATCTACTAACCTGATCTAATGTTATTTTAATCTTCAGATCCATTCAGCAAAGATGTCCTGTGGAAAAACCCAGTGCTACAGTAAATGCCCTACCTCCACCGTCACCATTCAGCCACCACCGTTCACCATATCCATCCCAGGCCCAGCTCTCCACTGCTCCGACCAGCCCTCCTGCATCGAGCAATGCAACCCTTGTGCTCCTGCTCTGTGCTGCGAGGGAATAACCCGCATGGGATGTGCCTCCATCTACACTGGTGCAACTCCCGCTTTCACCTCCCCCAGCCTCTGCTCTCCGCTGTCGCTACCCAGAAGTGACTGCAGCCCTTGCCGAAAATTCTGAGTGCCACCACCAGGCACCATGAGAAGCAGGACGTAAATTGGACGAAATTCACGGAATCAGAAATCAGGAAATGTCATTGAAAATGGGGATATTTAGAATTAATTGACATGGTGTACTTGGAAGCATTAAATTCAATAAATCAATGCAGATTAAAATAATTATGGTCATTCAGTTCATTTCTATATTGCTTTATATTTTGAAGGGGGGAAAATCAAATAGTTTTACATTGAAATATCATATCAAACCATCTGGAAGAAATGATTGCAGAAGAAAATCGGATATAACATAAACATTCAAAGAAACATAAATATCAGCAAAGTAATGTATTAAATATTTCAAAAGAAAGCATTATGAAAGGAAGTTAAATATACAGTGCACCATTAAAATAGCAGAATTGGCCTGGGAATAAAATATTATCTCAAGTATGAAGCACACTTGCTGCTTTTGCTGCCAGTCCTGCCAATGGCTGTTCATGGTGGGTGGTGGCTGTGGAAGTTCAGGTTTGATGTACCGGGTCTTCACTCAGAAATAGCCAAGATGGGCTCTCACCTCTTCAGCAGCCTCAACTGTTGTAGCTCTGTCCATCAGGGCCACACCTTCCTTAGCTGAGTGAAAAAATTCTTCTTCTTCTTTGGCGATCACTTACAGCTGAGTAAGATTTTCTTCCATGAATATGGTTTTAACAGTGAGTCCATAAGTAACTGTGGAGGCTAATTCTGGATCCACACATCCTTCCACAGTTGGGACATTGGTTTCGGGGCGGGAGTTGATCACGGTGTGTATTTGCTAAACATGCCTTCCTCTTAGCACGTTTCTCCCTTTCATCCTGAGTTCGAGTGTCTTCAAAACCCACGACATCTTTGGTAAAGGCTGTTCTCTAATTGGAGAGCTTGCAGGCCAATGTTTCCCAGTTGTTGGTGTTTATACTTCATTTTTTTAAAAAAAAATGCCTTGAGAGAGTTTTAAACCTCTTTTGTTGACCACCTTAGCCTGGTTAAAAAAATTCTTGCAAGCTAGGGGCCAGGTGTTCTAGATGTCTCTTGATAACAAGAGCTTTGAACTGCCCCCAAAATGCTTTGACAGAAACAAAAGCCCTTAAGCCATCATAGCTTCTCACTCTGTTATGCTGAGTCCCAAATTCCTAATTTTGCTTAACTGCAATTTTGCACTTGGGTCCTTTAAGAGTAGCTTGTCTCCCCATCTTCCGTCCCTATCCATGGATAAGGTATGAAAAGGGGAGGGGGGGGTAAAAAACTCCTCAACCACTTGGAAGGGTGCATTATCTCGACTGTTCCACTGTCAAAAAGCTCCTACTGTCAGAAAGTTGTTGTTTTTTTCTGTATATTTAGTTGGAATCTCATTTCTTACAACTAGAAATCATTGGTTTGAGTCCTACCTTCCAGAGGAAGAACCATTTACAGTAGACCGTGATGGAAAAAGAATCGGCAGTAAATTCAGGTGTTTGGATAGTGATATTTAGCAGGAGAATTGGGATAGTTAAAAGCAAGACCCTTCATAAAAGCTGCATTATCAGGATTTTGTGTTCCGACCACGTCACCTAAGCAGTTAGAAAGTTTATGGATTTACAGTAGCACTTTAGGAAAAGGAGCTGCATACTATTTTTTCCTGAAAATTTGATAATAAGAAAGTTTGCTGTGGGGAAAAAAATATCCTTTCCTACTTCTGATTGGGTCAGGCACCAAAGAGTGCCAAGATTTGGTGCTGAGAAATCCTGCATACACTTACTTAATTAGTGAACGGCAGGCTTGCAAGAACAGGAATCAAGATCACTTGGGGAAATTGCCAAAAAAAGGCAGGGGATTTGTAGCCAAACTGCACCTTTCTGCAATGACAAGAGATCCAACTAGTGTGTGTCATCATCGAGGCAATCTCACTTGGGCTGCTCTGTGCCTACAGTTGAAAAGATGATGCATTTTCATGTCACAAGGCTCTAATTAAACACCCAAAGTGTTTTCCAGCATGCAACTGCCAAGGCTTTTCAAGCAGTGTTTTCATTTCTTTAGCCATTCACCCCTACAGTATGTCCCTGTTTGTTCTTCCTCATCTTTCACCTCGTCGTACGTGGCGTCCTCCCTTGGCAAGTTGCTTTTTGGCCAAAGCATTCCCAGAAGTGACTTTGAGCAGGGCTGAATCAACGCAAACTCTGGAATGTCACATCCATGTGAATGTAAGTCGAGCCAAGCTGGAGAGTGCTGTTAAGCTTTCAGGCTTCTCAAGGGGATTTTTGCTGGCCACTGGAGGAACCGTGTTCTGGACTTGATAGGCCTTTGACCTGATGCAGAAGATTTTCCTTACATTCTTAGGAACCAGACCACAAGTCCCTTTGGTCCACCTTCCTCTTCTCGCTTTGGCCAGCCAGATGCCTCTGGGAAGCCTACATACAAGGCATGAAGTCAACAGCCCCATCCCACTCTTCTTCACCAGCAACTGGTAGGCAGACACACCTACTGCCTCTGAAGCTGAAGGTCATATGGCCACGGCAGTCAGCAGCTACTGATGGTCTTCTCCTACACACATCAGTCTAATCCAAATGTTAATGGGATTTTACAAATTCCTGGAGGATAAGGCTTCCAATAGCTACGCAATACAATGATTATGTTCTACCTCTACCATTGCATGCAATATACCTCTGAATGCCAGTTGATGGGAATCCCAAGTGAAGAGAGATGATGTTGTGATGAAGTCCGGCTTCTAGGCTTCCCATAAAGAACACAAGAAGCACCCTGTAGGATCAGGCTAATGGCTCACCTGGTCCAGCAGCCTGTTCTAACAGTGGCCAAGCAGATGTGCTCTCGTGCTCCAGTTCTGCTTGAGAGTTTCCCACAGGAATCTGGGTGGGCACTGTGAGAGCAGTATGCTGGACTGAATTGGCAATTGTTTTAAATAAATACACACACACACCCACACACAAAATGTATGGCCATATCCCTATATTTTAAATGTGCTACACTGAAGCTTCACCATACCAGATAAGTGTGAGCTTCCCCATATTGCCCAAACACCTAGGTAATCCTGATCTCACTCAGGGAAGAACGACAGGCGCCACAGCAAAGAAGAGTAAAATGTTTGGGCAGATGCCACTTATAAAGTCTAGTCCTACAAGACTGGCCTGTTGGCCTCCATGTGGCTACCTCTGCTCTCCCCCTAGGTAAAACCATTCAAGTGGCAAATTCATTTTCTTTTGAGGGGTGGGGAGAAGCTTTCACAGCTGAGACACTAAACAGAGGAATACACACACACACACACACACACACTGAAAATGTGTGTATCAATCTATTATGACAGAAATAAATCACCCCTCTTTGGGTCTGACTAAGTATACTTCTGGCTATACTTGCCTACCCACTCTGACACACTGGCAAAGTTGGCAAATGCTGTACGACTTGTCATTTATTTTTCCAATCATCCAAATGCTATTTGGGGGGAAAACCAAACCAAACCGGAAGCACTATGGAATGTTGAATCAATTGTAGTCACTGTATCAGTGCTGTATCTCTCCGCATTTATTCCGGAGGCAGAATTGGCATCCCTGCAACAACAGAAGAAAAAATATTTCTGTTAGAATTCCCAAGTAGCTCCCTACCTCTCCTCAGGAGGCCTTCATCTCCTTTCCCAGTTTTAACAATGAGCCTTGTTCTTTCCTCAATAGAACAGATCAATATTCAACTAATTTCCCAGTTGAGGAGCACCAGAGACTTAAAGAATATCAGGTATGGAAGGTTCTACCTGCAGAAATAACATTCAAATATTCAGATCCACTGGAATTAACAGACCTAAGTAAGTCGTGTTCCTCAGAGGGTCTACTCTGAGTAGGACAAAAAAAAAAGGATTAAACTGAAAGTTATTATGAATCAGTTAGTTAAGTCCATTGATATCAACTGGTCTAACTCAGAGTAGTCCAGTATGAGAAACAACCCATAATTGTTATGATTAAGTTAGTGATTAGTGCCAGAACTGAGTTACTGTGAGTTCAACCTGAGAAAAGCCCTGGGTGGGACTGACATTGGATTCAGCCTACAAGCAGTTTCTTAGCTGGATGCCCTGGCAAGCTAATCAGAAGAGGGAAAATAATATAGCTGTCAGGGAGTGGGCAGAGGAGGAATGGCGGAGACCACCTTCCCAGACTGACCCTTCCAGAGAAGAAGAAGACGGTACAGAATTGCAATAGGGCACTATTATACCACTTTACAGAGTCATGTCTTCCCTCAAAGGATTCTGGGAGCTGTAGTTTCATGAGGGTGTTGAAGGTTCTTAGGAGAACCATATTCCCCTCATACAGCTGCAGTTCCCGGTGTCCCCTGTGGAGAGGCATTGCTTGTTAAACCACTCCACAAACTGTAGCACTTTGCAGGAATCGTGGTCTCCTAACATCTCTCAACTCCTTTAACAACTCTCAGCTTCCCAACACTTCACACTCTTTCAGCTGTTACGCCACTCAGGAAAGGACAAGAGGCTTTCCCAATTCTGCTCTGGGGGAGATCAAACTCAAGAAACACCAACACCCAATACCTCTTTTGAAACGCTGGACCCAGAGCAATTTCCAGGGAAATGACCCAACTATGGCGTGCAACATCAATAACAAGGAAGAAGAGTTATGAATCATAACATCACTCCTTGAAACTACTTGGAAGTGACTCAAGGAAAAATGCTATTAGGAATTAATTGGAATCTTGTGAAAATAAAACTCATCATCGTCTCAGGATACATAGATAAAAGCCCCAAGCGGACACAGCAACATCACCAGATTCCCTCAGCACGGAGACACTCCACTCGAGTTCTTTTCACTGCAGAGCTTGGTAAGGTATGCTATAATTCATTTTAACTCAAGGCCTTTTCGTAATCTTGGAGGTGGAAAAGAAAAAGAAAAATATACCATGAAAGTCCATTTCTTTCCTGTTAAGGTGCACTGCTTTTTATTTCAGCTTTTTAACCCATTCTAAATCTGTTTAGGCAGAAGCTTAAGGCACAGAAAGTTGGTGGTCAGTGCAGAAGGGACACCTTAATGTGTTGATGATGCCTACTCAGAATCTATGAATAGTTTTGTATCATTTAACAGAAGGTGAACAAGGAAGTAGAGGGGTTGTAGGTAATAATATTAAATAACAATAGTTTTATTATTTATATCCCATCCATTGACCAAGAACTTGATGGCAAGTCTCCAATAAGCTATCCATCTATCATCTATCTCTCTACAGTGGTACCTCGGGTTAAGTACTTAATTCGTTCTGGAGGTCTGTTCTTAACCTGAAACTGTTCTTAACCCAGAGCACCACTTTAGCTAATGGGGCCTCCCGCTGCCACCGCATAATTTCTGTTCTCACTGTGAAGTAAAGTTCTTAACTCAAGGTACTGTTTCTGGGTTAGCGGAGTCTGTAACCTGAAGCATATGTAACCCAAGGTACCACTGTGTTAGATTTAGTTATCTTGTTTTATTTTTTATGGTTATATTCAAGGTAGGCCAGTTGATATAAGTGAACCAAAGGCAGGGGTAGCCAATGCAATGTCCTTCAGATGCTTTGACCTAGAACTCTGATTGTCCCTGGCTATATTGATCAAGCTGGCTGGGACTGATGGGACTTGTAGTCCAGAACACCTGGTGAAGACATTGCTGGCTATCCCTGAACTAAATTATTCCTGCCCATTGATTTCAGTGGGCCTATTCTGAAGGAGACTGAAGCTGGACACATGGAGGATAATGTTATCAATGGCTACTAGCCACAATGACTAGATTCACCCTCCACTGTGAAATGCAGTATAACTCTGGTTAGCAGCAGCTAGGAATCACAAGTGGAGAGAGTGGCTATTGTAATCAGGTCCTGATTGTGGGATTTCCATTGGTGCATCTAGCTGGCCACTACGAGAAGCTGGCCTGGTTGTGGGCCTTTGGTTTTAAAATGTCTGTTGGAGAACCAGAACACTGTGAAATTCAGTTACTGTTTACCCTTGTACACTTTGTCCACTCTCCACCTGATGTGTCCTTTCAGATCTATACATCCACTTCAGCCAAGATGTCTTCCAGATGGAACCATTGCTACGCCAGCTGCCCTCCCTCCACCATCCAAATTCAGCCACCTCCCTTCCTCCTCACCATTCCTGGGCCAGCTATCCACTGCCCCGACCAACCTTTTTGCATTGAGCAACACAACCCTTGTGCTCGCATGATCCCCTACCATGGAGGGGCACACCATGGTGGACATGGGTCAATCTATAGCCGTCCAAACTCTGGTTTGAGTTCAACCAGCATCTACTCCAAAAAATATGTGTCAAAAAGTGAGGGTGGATGCAGCTCTTGCCAGTGAGAATAAACCCTGAAGCCGCCAACCAAAGAATGAATATGAGGAGGACCATGGAGCAAGAAATCCAGATGTTGGCTCCACTGTAGACATGAGTTCAAAAATTTATGTTCCAATATACAACCTTCTAACTTAAAGGACCCCCTTTCACATCTGCTGAGGCAGTCACCTGCACATGTCCTCAACGTGAGTTCAGCACTTTGGATTCTGAATCATGTTCTAAGCCAGGAACATTGTATTCTCATTGGGCAGTGATGAAACCGGTGGTGCCTCACTATTGCCCTGTTTTAGCTGAAGAGGTGCATATTTTAAATGCAATGTTCCACTGTGATTGCAATTGTAGGAGAAGAAGAGTGATAAAGTCTTCATCGTGTGAGATTTGTCCATCAATACTCATCTAACAATGTTAGGCTATTATTATTTTTTTTAAAATGTAGTTGTGTTGCTTAAGTTCTACTCAATGTTTGCACGAGCTAGTCCTCCATGTTGCAACTTGCTGGTCCATGTTTCCATTTAAAACAAACAAACAAACAAACACACACACACACACACACACACACACTATCTGTTTTTGATACTGCATGTCTTCATGTGGAGTCTGATTTGGCACTCTGTGTTACCTGAAATTCAACATGTGGAATTCTGTCTCTTCCCTTTCAGAATAAATGCTTTACTGCATCAAAACTCCCAGTTTCCTGCTGTGTTCATGTATTTCCTTTTGATATCAAGATTCTCATGTGCTGATACATTTAAAGGTGAAAAGTGACTACTTGACTCCACCCCCCCCCAAAAAAAATTAACAATATGTGAGGACCTGTGAGGAACAGTGTAACAACCATCTTTCCTGGTCCTGGTTGGGGTCATCTGCTCTCCCCCTCCCTCCCCATAAGACTTGCTGCTCACCACAACACAATTCTTTTTGGGATATACCACTGTGCCAATATAAAGGTAAAGGTAAAGGTACCCCTGCCCGTATGGGCCAGTCTTGACAGACTCTGGGGTTGTGCGCTCATCTCACTTAAGAGGCCAGGGGCCAGCGCTGTCCGGAGACACTTCCGGGTCACGTGGCCAGCGTGACATTGCTGCTCTGGCAAGCCAGAGCCGCACACGGAAACGCCGTTTACCTTCCCGCTGGTAAGCGGTCCCTATTTATCTACTTGCACCCGGAGGTGCTTTCGAGCTGCTAGGTTGGCAGGCGCTGGGACCGAGCAGCGGGAGCGCACCCCGCCGCAGGGATTCGAACCGCCGACCTTTCGATCGGCAAGTCCTAAGCGCTGAGGCTTTAACCCACAGCGCCACCTGCATCCCAATATATCTTCTGCAATAAAGGGTTGTTTTAGAGTTTCCTATGCAGCAGAGTGTGATGGTTTAATAAGTGGGGAGGAGTTCTTCTCCAGGGAATATAATTTAATACTTACTTAGAAGACCTTGCTTATCCCACAATGAAGGGTAGGACCCATACCAACAGTTTCAAGTTCCAAGAAAGGAGATTCTGACTAAACGTTAAGAACAACTTTCTGGCTGTAAGAGCTGCTTGGCAGTGGAATGGTCTCCCTCGACATGTTGTGGATTCACCTTCCTTGGAGGTTTTTAAGCAGAGGTTGGATGGCCATCAGTCATGGATGTTTTAGTTGAGATGCCTGTGTTTCAGAGGATTGGACCAGGTGATCTTTGGGGGGTCACTTCCAACTCTGCAATTTTATGATTCTAAGATTTCATTAGGCCAAGCCTCTAAAATTCTCCAGCACGTTCACCATGTGGAAGAAAGAAGAATTCCTCTTGAACAGACTTTTTCTGCATGTCTCCTGAGCGCAATGAACCAAGTTTGTCTCTCTCTGTGCTGTGCTGTAGTTTGTGAATAGTAATGCATTTGCCTGGCCTGTAATTACTATAATTATTCGAAGTCATTTCCCATGGCCATTACTTAACTCAGCCGAGTTAAGGAGTAATGTTATACCTCAAATTTAGAGTCATTAAATAATGTTATACCTAAAGGCTTCACTACTTGCCTGATCATCCTCCTTCCAGGAAGGGATGTTGCAAGCTCTGTCAGTCGCATCCAGTTGCAGCATGCTGGGTCATTTATGTAAAACTGATGGCTAGTGCACATCTATAATTTTCATTATTTCCCTGGCATCTAAGGGGAGACTGAAAGAGCCAATTTGGCAGGCCTGATTTGTAACCATCATTAACAAAGACTCTCCTCCCTGAAAGAGAGGGTAGTGGTTGTGGACGGGAGCCCGAGCACCGCTCCTAGCAGGGGGCGTTGCCCCCTGCCTCCAGCTCACCTGGCTGGCACTCACGCCCCCCCCGGTGGCCGTCCAACCAGGTGCCATGGGGGGGCGTGTCCAGCAGCCTTTATGCTGCAGTGCCAGCCTCCCCCCCGGCCTCATTTCACTTTGTCGTCCTGGGCGAGTCACCCACCCTCCACTCCCTTTGAGTTAGGGCTTAGGTCATTGGCCTTGCTATGGACCTTAGGTTGGTCGCCCCGGTTGCCCGGGGGGCCTGGTAGGAGTTTTTCCATTTGGCATTAGGCTTTTTGGTTTTTTCGCCTACCTCGTAGCAATCGTCACAACTTTTTGGTGGTATTGGTGGGTAGGTTAGGCATTGGAATAATGTGTTGTGGTGTGTCGAAGTGCTAGGTGTGGCCATCGCTTATGCCTTCAATTTCTAGGGGTATTCCGTTAATGGAATCTGGCGGTCGTGTATTCCGTCCGAAGCCTGCTTGGCGGGAGGCCATGGCACGACCCTCGGTGACATCAGGGGTGAGCCTATAGTTGGATTAGCATCAACAGGTGATGAACCCCTGGTGAATAAACCCACTTGTTTCGCGATCCAATGCCTAAGCCAATACCTTTTCATTGCTGTAATCAATAAAGTTGTGGCCTTTTCTAGCCCATTAACCTTATATCACGTGTCCCTGTGTCTTCATTTTACTTCGCGGGGGTCGGGTCCTCGAACCACAACCATCATTTGTAATCACTGGCCAACAACCAAAGAGCTGTTTCAGACAAGATTTCCAGAAAGATTTCTGTAGGACTATGAAACAATTCAAGAAGGTTTCATTGGGTATTCATCATCTGCATTTAGTGTATTTTGTGTGTTGCGTGTGTTGAATTAAGACAACAGGTCACATCTAAAAAAGAATAGGAATATATCTAAGATGTATTGTGCTTCTATTGTTGCAGGGATGCCCAATTATGCTTCCAGAATTAATGCTGAGAAATACAACATTGATACATTGCGTACAGTTGATTCAGAATCCTGTGGTGCTTACTGTTTGTTTGTTTTTTTCATTAGCAAGTGGATAATTGGAAAAAGTAAATTACTAGTCGTACAGCATTTGTCAACTTTGCGGGTGTGTCAGAGTGGGTAGGCACATATAGTCAGAAGTATACTTAGTCATAGCTAGAGAGTGGTGATCAGTTTCTGTCATAATAGATTGATTCACACGGTTTCAGAGTACAAGGGACTATTGAGTTATACCAGCAACATTGGATGAAAGAGAGATTTTAAGGACCCATGGAGTTAGAACACGGTGTCTAGAACAGGGAGGAGTTTTCTTCAAGTCCTTTGTTGCAAGGCTACAGGTTGTGTCTGTAAACATGCCCAGGAGATGTGAGAAAGTATATTACTCTCTCACTAGAGTAATAAAAGTAATTTCCGCTCCTTCTTCATCAATCCTAATTCTCATAGGGAGTAGATCCATCAGTCTTGGTTTCTTTTAGTTTTTCATTTTTCAAAACTCCCATTTGCTTCAGTTCTGTATTAATGTGTACTATTACTATCCTTATGATTGAAAACCTTTTTCTTAACAGAACTATCACACTTTTATTATTGTTCATTAGATTTCTTACCTGCCTTTCACTATGAGTTTCCAGGATGAGTTACAGTACAGTGGAACCTCGGGTTGTGAATGTGATCCGTGTGGGAGGCACGCTCGCAACCTGCACCACCGTGTGTGTGGATGCACAGGTCACGATTCAGCGCTTCTGCGCATGTGTAAAGCGCAATTTAGCGCTTCTGCGCATGCATAAGTGCCGAAACCCAGAAGTAACCCATTCTGGTATTTCCAGGTTCAGCGCGGTGCGCAAACCGGAATCGCGTAACATGAAGCGTCTGTAACCCGAGGTACCACTGTACTTACTTACTTATTTCATTTATATCATACCTTTTCCACTAAGGAGCTCAAGGTGGGGTACATGGTAATTTCCCTCCTCATTTAATCCCCACAATAACCCTTTCTCCCTGGGTGAGAACAGTCATTACCCAGTTGTTTAGGCAATTTGGGAAGACTCACACTGAATGGTGAAGCTTCCATGTAGCACAAATAGGGACATGGTCCTACATTTCTCATGCGCTAGGGTGTATATATGTAATAAATAAAATAAAATATGAAGAGCCCTGTTGGACCAGGCCCACCTAGTCTAGCATTCTGTTGCCAGAGTGGCCAAGCAGATCTCCCAGAGTGCAACTGTGCTCAGGTTGTGCTTGAGACTTTCCCATTGGTGTCTGAGTGGAGATTTTGAGAACAGGATACTGCTCTACCCATTGGCCTGATCCAACAGGACCCTTCTCATATTTTTAATAGGAAACCCAGAAGCAGCATCTTTTTCCCCATTTGGGATTCCCAGCTCAAGAGCACTCTCCAGTCTAGCTCTTCTTACATTCCCATGGCGTGGGAGATTCCATCATTTGTGTTGATTCAGCCCTGCTCAAATTCACTTCTGGAATGCTTTGGCCAAAAAAGCAACTTGCCAAGGGAGGACTCCACGTACGAGGTGAAAGATGAGGAATAACAAACAGCTACATAGGGATGAAGAGCTAAAGAAATGAAAACAATGCTTGAAAAACCTTGGCAGCTGCATGCTGGAAAACACTTTGAGCATTTAATTAGAGCCCCATAACGAGAAAATGCATCATCCTTTCAACTGAAGGCACAGAGCAGCCCAAGTGAGATTGCCTCAATGATGACACACAGTAGTTGGATTTCTTGCCATTGCAGAATGGTGTTGTTTGGCTACAAAGCCTTTTTTTCTTACTGTTGTGAAATCTGGGCAATTTCCCCAAGTGATCTTGATTTCTGTTCTTGCAAGCCTGCCATTCACTAATTTATTAATCCTAACTAGAATCATAGAATCATAGAGTTGGAAGAGACCAGAAGGGCCATCGAGTCCAACCCCCTGCCAAGCAGGAAACACCATCAGAGCACTCCTGACATATGGTTGTCAAGCCTCTGCTTAAAGACCTCCAAAGAAGGAGACTCCACCACACTCCTTGGCAGAAAATTCCACTGTCGAACAGCTCTTCAACAATCAATCTTTGCATTCTTTCAGGATTGACCAAATCAGAGGTAGGAAAGGATATCTCCCCCCAGCATATATATATATATATATATATATATATATATATATATGGTGTACATTTCAATTTTTCAGAGAAATTTAGCTGGAAGCACCAATTCCTAAGATGCTATGGAATATCCACAAACATTCTAACTACTTAGGTGAAACGGTTAGGCCACAAAATCCTGATAATGCAGCTGTTATGAAAGGTATCTATGGGGGGACCTTAAGCTTTCGATTGAAAGGCAGCTCGCACTCATAACAACTAACAACCTGCATGAAAATTTTTTTAAATTATGCTTAGAGTTGATTTACTGAAATTAACTTGCAAAAAGGAATTATATTATAGGATATTGCCTTTCGAAAATGTGCATATTTGGAGAAATCTACCATAAACTACCGATGAATTTCCATGAGGAATTTTTGTAAAAACAAACTGGAAAAAAGTAGTGTGTTAGCAAGTGAAGTAAGCAAGGCACAGCCCCTAATAATGTGTCATGTTTATACATTTTGAAAATAATACTTCATGGGATGGGCGGGAAATTCCAGTTCACATTTAAAGGTGAACCTACTATGATCACAATATATGATCTGAAACAAAACAATCCGTCAAAATTCACACTTCCCTGAACTTGGCAATCCAGTTCGCCAGCTGAGTAATGTGCACAGAAATGCCCATGTGAAAATAGAATGTTCCTATAAATGCACATATTGCTGAAAATAACACAAACATGCACTCTATAAGGGGAAATTGCTTTCCAGAAAATGTTGCGTTTATTATTATTATTAGTAGTAGTAGTAGTAGTAGTAATAATAATAATTTTATCATTATTTAGTGAATTTTCATGCTGCCCATCTTCCCAAAGGGTGGCAAAGAGATGAACAATTAAAAAAAACACAAAGAACTGTTCTAAATCATTTACAACATTCTAAAGGCAAATGCCATGGGGGGGGGATGTAAAAGCACCTGAAAATAATTATATTTATGCAGACTGCATGGAACTAGTCCCCTGTAGCACCTGACTCCATGGCCAACTATATGCTCTCAGCAGGTTACGTGACATTGCATGCAAAAATATTTATTTGAAGAGAAATCCACACTCAAAGCTTGATGAATTTTCATGATGAGTTCAGGGCTGGCTGTACACATGTGGAACTTCACCTGACTAGGTTGAACACACTCCCCACTCTCCCAAGCATTGGCAAAGGTGTTTTTGCGGAGAAGAAAATTGGACTGTGACCATACAAAATTTGTTTTGACTCAGCGCTGCTCCAAATCACTTGTAGAAATGTTCGGAACCTAGCAAGTTCCACAGGGAGGATCCTGACAATGAGCTGAAATGCTTTATTTTTTAGGAAAGGGTCATAGTTCAGTAGTAGAACTGATGCAGATGGTCCCAGGTTCTATCTCTGACTGGGAATGTCCCATATCACCTTAGAGACCACCTAACTTTGTTCTGCGTATAAGCTTTCGTGTGCATACACACTTCTTCAGATACACTGAAACAGAAGTCACCAAACCTTATATATAGTGAGAGGGTGGAGTGTCTCATTACATATGCTAATCATTTGCATACTATCCTTTGTTTTTTTCCTGTAGGACTAATTGCAGTCGTTAACAGTCATCAACAGATTTACCATACCCATTGAGTCAATCGCCCATCTCCCACTACCCTCCTGAGAAATACCCCACCCCATCCTAATACTATATATAAGGGTCTGGTGACTTCTGTTTCAGTGTATCTGAAGAAGTGTGTATGCACATGAAGGCTTAAACCAAGAACAAAGTTAGTTGGTCTCTAAGGTGCTACTGGACAATATATATATATATATATATATATATATATATATATATATAAAGGTAAAGGGACCCCTGACCATTAGGTCCAGTCGTGACTGACTCTGGGGTTGCAGTGCTCATCTTGCTTTATAGGCCGAGGGAGGCAGCGCACAGCTTCCAGGTCATGTGGCCAGCATGACTAAGCCGCTTCTGGCGAACCAGAGCTGTGCACAGAAATGCCGTTTACCTTCCCGCCAGAGCGGTACCTATTTATCTACTTGCACTTCATGCTTTCGAACTGCTAGGTTGGCAGGAGCAGGGACCGAGCAATGGGAGCTCACCCCGTCACAGGGATTTGAACCACCAACCTTCTGATCGGCAAGTCCTAGGCTCTGTGGTTTAACCCACAGCACCACCTGCGTTAGACCAACACGGCTCCCTACCTGAATCTGGGAATGTCCCCTCCTTAAAACCCTGGAGAACATCTCCCACTCAGTGTAGACAATACTGGGCTAGATGGACCAGTGGTTTGTTTCAATATGAGGCAGCTCCCCTGTTCCTGGTATTGCTGTTCTGCATTGTGGTTTATTCATTTTCCCAGTGGAACACCATCTGGGATGGAAACCAGAAAGATCAAATGACACTACCAGGAAACTGCAGGTGTTAATGCAATTGGAAGTTTTTATTATTGTAATTGAGAAGCAGAAGCAAGGAACATTTCCAAAGTTTCAGGTGGCACCCAAATGCCAATCCAGACATGGAGGTTACTTAAATGCAAATATTACTAATAAGGAAACAAAAAAAAAAAAAAAAAGCCAAAAGATGGGAAAGCATATGCCAATCCATCACAGGGGTGTGAAGTTGATCAAAAGACTTCCAGTGACTGAGCTACATATCTTGTTGGGTTTTTCCATTCCTTTATTTTAAGGAAATGACACACAATAGTAGTTTTCAGGCTGGGTGGAATCTTGGGTCACTCGGAAGCTGAAAACAATATCAGCTGGCCTCTTCAGGGTAGGATTGGATGAATATGAATTTAGGCCTTCAAATGGAACATTTCTGAATATCTCAATTTTGAATGCCATCTTCTGATTTCTTTTTCCACAGTCTTCTTTGAATGTTCGTTCTATGTGGTGCCCCATGATGCCTGGGGTGCCGGTTTTTAGAATATATGGCAGGGGCTGTAGTCACTTCTGGGTAGAGACAGCAGAGATCAAAGGCTGGGGGAGATGGCTGCTCCAGCGGAGATGGAGGCACATCCCACACGGGCAATTCCCTCACAGCACAGAGCAGGAGCACAAGGGTTGCATTGCTCAATGCAGGAGGGTTGGTCAGAGCAGTGAAGAGCTGGGCCCGGGATGGATATAGTGAACGATGGTGGCTGAATGGTGACGGTGGAGTTGGGGCATCTGCTATAGCACTGGGTCTTTCCACAGGACATCTTTGCTGAATGGATCTAAAGAAACACATCAGAAGAACATAAGAAGAACCTGCTGGATTAGTAAATAGACCATCTAATCCTGTTCTCCCACTGGCCAACCAGATGCCCCAATTGGGAAGCCCACAAGCCGGTCCCAAGCACAACAGCCCTCTTCCCTCCTGTGGTTTTCAGCAACTGATATTCAGAAAGACTTCCACCTTCAGCCATGGAGGCTGAGGACAGCCATTGTGGTTCAACACAATTGATAGCATTTTCCTTCAGAATATCAGGGTGTTGAACAGAATAGATTAAAATAAGCATGGTCAATGACTCTGGAAATCCCTGCCCCTTGATGGTAAAAACCTTTGCTGTATTGTTGTTGGCACCTGCTGAAAACCTTCTTTTTCCTTTAGGGAAGCCTACCATGGATTGTCACTTATGGCTGTCTTATATAGAGCACATCCATTCAAGATAATGGACATGACTAAGGCCGCATCAATACTGAGCATTTTAAGCTGCATCTTATTTCTTTAAACAGTCATGGTTTTCCCCCAAGAATCCTGGGTAATGGTGGTTTTTTAATGGAAAACTCTGAGAGGGAACTGTGTGCTCTACTGATTCTAAACACTCCAAAGTACTACAGTTCCCAAGATTCGTTATTTTTAATGTGGCCTAACTTAGAGTCATTCATTCATTCATTCATTCATTCATTCAACAATCATCCCTTTTCCCAAGGAACTGGATGAGGAAATGCCCCCCCGTAGTAACTCTAAGCGCCCTTTAAACACCACATTCTCAAGAGTCATCATATTTAAATGTGGTATGATATTGCTTAAATTGTTGAGATGTTCATGGAAATTCCAGAGTACAGAATAAATAATCCTCTTGAACCCCTGCCTCCTCTGACCTCAATATATATACTAAAATCTACTCCCACCCCCCAAAGCTGTTGGAATTCAAAGGTTTTGAACATTTTGTAATGTATATTAACCAAACTTACCTGATTCTTCAAGGAGGAGGACTCAACGAGGATGAGGAGTTGTCTCAGTGTTGAGGAAGACTAATGGTGTCTCCTTGCATCCCAGGCCTTTTTATACTGTTCCTTTTCAGAAGGTTCTAATTAACTGCTAGCATCATGTCCCATCATACAATATCCAGGTTGTCCCAAAGTGTGATTTCACTCCGCATACTCATTTGTTCCACCTGGTGTTTTAGCTCATAGGTGGGATCCTCACTCCGGAAATTGCTAGGGTCCAAATGTTTGCAAACGTGACTTTGGGTGCAACTGAGCTAAAGCAGCCCAATTTCATAGAATCAAGGAATCATAGGATTTTAAAGTTGGAGGAGACCCCAGTGGTCCTCTAGTCCAACATTCTGCAATGCAAAAATATGCACGTGGCCTGTATGGGGGTCAAACCCATGACATTCGAGCTATCAGCACTGCACTCTAATCAACCTAGATGGGATGCAAATAGCCTCTGAACATCATCTTTGTCATTACTTGTGTGAATGGGCGAGTTCCACCACCAAATAAGGTGGATTTCTGCATGTTCATAGCTGGTCCTACCCCTAGGCCAAGTGAGATGTCTTGCTCAGGTGGTTGAGGCAGGGGATGCATGGGTGGAGCATGGTGTTGGAGGTTAGAGCTATGCAGTGCCAGCTGGCCTGTCTCATGCCAACCCGTGGTTGTGGTGGGAGACATCCCATTGCTGTGAATGGGCATGTATCTTTATTCTGGGCCACATGCATACTCCTGCATTGCAGGTTTTGGGACTAGATGAGTCTTGGGGTCATTTCCAACGGGATGATTCCATGAAATTCAGCTGTTGAGCTAGGAAGGCTGTTTTAGCTCAGTATTCTCCAAAGTCAGGTTTGCAAACATTTGGATCCTCGCAATTTCCGGAGGGAGGATCCTGCCTATGGGATGAAACACCAGGCAGGACAAATGAGTATGGATGGTGAACTCACACCTTGGAACAGGATGGATATTATATTATAGGACATGATGCTAGCAGTTAATTGGGACCTTCTGGAAAGGAATGGTATAAAAAGCCCTGAGATGCATTGAGACACCATCAACCACCCTCAACACTGAGACGCTCCAGTTGAGTCCTGCTCTTTGAAGAATCAGGTAAGTTTAGGCAATATGAATTAGTGTATTCAAAATATTTGAATTCTAATAGCTTTAGGGGGAAGCTTCAGTCATTGAATGCTGATGTACTAGCCAGTTCCTTTGTGGGACACTGCAGGATGGAAAGTGGTTGGCCACTGGAAGAACTGGATGTGGGACTAGATGGGCCATAACCAAATCCAGCAGGCTCTTACGTTCTTTTGATCTGTTTCCTTAGATCCATTCAACAAAGATGTCTTGTGGAAAGACCCAGTGCTATAGCAGATGCCCTACCTCCACTGTGACCATTCAGCCACCACCGTTCACTATATCCATTCCGGGCCCAGCTCTCCACTGTTCTGACCAGCCTCTCTGCGTCGATCAATGCAACCCTTGTGCTCCCGCTCTGTGCTGCGAGGGAATTGCTCCCATCTCTGCTGGTGCAGCCATCTCCCCCAGCCTTTGTTCTCCACTGTCGCTACCCAGAAGTGACTGCAACCCTTGCCGAAGATTCTAAGGACTCGCAACTCAGCCACTGAATGAACATTCGAAGACGACTGTGGGAAAAAATCAGAAAATCGCATTCATAATGGGGACGTTTAGAATTTCTGAGTTTGTCGGCATAAGTTCACATGTAGCCAATCCTACTCCTAGCTAGAACAGACCAGCTGATATTATTTTCAGCTTCTGATTCACCCAATATTCCACCCAATGTGAAAAGCACTATTGTGTGCTATTTCCTTTATAGAACCCCCCCCCCCAACAAATTATGTAGCTCAGTCACTTGCAGATATTTGATGAACATCATACCCCTCTGATGGATTTCTCTTATGTCTCCCAATCTTTTGGCTGCAATATTCTGCTTTCTCATTAGTAGTGTTTGCATTTAAGTAACCTCCATCTCTGGATTGGCATTTGGGTGCCATCTGAAACTATGGAAATGTTCCTTGCTTCTGCTTCTCAATTACAATAATAAAACTTCCCATTGTATCAACACCTGCAATTTCCTGGTAGTGTCATTTGATCTTTCTGGTTTCCATCCCAAACGGTGTTCCACTGGGAAAATGAATAAACCACAATGCAGAACAGGAATACCAGGAACATGGGAGCTGCCTCATACTGAATCAGACCACTGGTCCATCTGTTGCACTCAGGGTCCTACACAACTAGCTCAACATTGTCTACCCTGAGTGGAAGATGTTCCATCCGGCATCAGGGAATCCACTCCCCACACAGTAGATTGCCAGGAACAGATAAGACAGTGAAAGTTCTTACTAAAGTATTTTATTCAATGTTCACAGAGAGAGACTGAGAAATGCAGCCTCTTTGAGTAATGGTGTTGCTCCAAATAAATCTCCATCCCCCTTCTCTCCAATTCCTCAATCTTCAACACCACCAGCCACCTTATGGTGGCCACTTAGGGCCATTTGTCTCGAATACTTTTGCTCTCTTATTTTTAAGGCTCGCTGGGTTTTGGGAGATGGTGGATCTGGATTGCTTTCTAGTGATAATGTGTCGGCCAGCTCCTCCTCCTCCTCCTCTCCCATTATTTCCCAACTTTCCTCCTCATCTTCCGTTGAGCTGTGACCTCCCTCAAACCCTGTTGTAATTCTGAACTGTCTTCCTCTTCTCTGGAAGGTTCAGGCTGGGGAGGTGGTCTCCACCATTTCTCCTCTGTCAAATCCCTGACACAAACACAGTGAAGGAAAAGCAAAAACTTCCAAACTCCTCTCCCCAGCCATGAGGGAGATGAGATGAGTGAAGAGCATATGCTGCAACGTTCTGGGAAGAGAAAGCAGGGAATCCATCTCACCCGCCAGCTTTCGGTATTCCCTTCATGCCCTAGCTCTTGCTCCTTTGCCCGCCCACCCGCCCAATCTTGGTGCTTCTTGCACACCGCAGGTTCCTCACTTTTCTCAGCCACCGACCTGATTAGCAAATGATGGTTGCTAATAATCATTACAGATAAGGCCTGCCAAACTGACTCTTTCAGTCTCCCCTTAGATGCCAGGGACATAATGAAAATTATAGATGTGCACTAGCCATCAGTTTTACATAAATGACCCAGCATGCTGCAACTGGATGCGACTGACAGAGCTTGCAACATCCCTTCCTGGAAGGAGGATGATCAGGCAAGTAGTGAAGCCTTTAGGTATAACATTATTTAATGACTCTAAATTTGAGGTATAACATTACTCCTTAACTCGGCTGAGTTAAGTAATGGCCATGGGAAATGACTTCGAATAATTATAGTAATTACAGGGCCAGGCAGATGCATTACTATTCACAAACTACAGCACAGCACAGAGAGAGACAAACTTGGTTCATTGCGCTCAGGAGACATGCAGAAAAAGTCTGTTCAAGAGGAATTCTTCTTTCTTCCACATGGTGAACGTGCTGGAGAATTTTAGAGGCTTGGCCTAATGAAATCTTGGAATCATAGAATTACCCTCCATTGCAGGATAAGCAAGGTCTTCTAAGTAAGTATCAAATTATATTCCCTGGAGAAGAACTCCTCCCCGCTTATTAAACCATCACACTCTGCTGCATAGGAAACTCTAAAATGACTCTTTATTGCAGAAGATATATTGGCACAGTGGCATATCCCAATAAGACTTGTGTTGAGATGAGCAGCATGTCTTATGAGGGAGGAAAGGATTATGCAGCGAGGGGGAGGCCAGATGACACCAACCAGGACCAGGAAAGTGTCGGAGGTTCCTCATGACCGAGCTGAAATGGCTCTCCCCCATGACGTACTTTGGAATCTATTGAGCTCTCCTCTGACAGTCATTAAAGACCTAAGCCTTTAATGAGGCTTCAGGCACATTCCCTCATTACGCAGTGTACCCTGACAGCAGAAGACCAGCTAGAAATATGAGCTACTTTGCTATGTTTATTTCTAACTACGCAGGACAGAAAAGAATATGCATCTGCACTCTGTGAGAGTCAGTGAATAACTGGACAAAGAAAAAGGAAACCAGTAACATCAACATCTGTCTCCCATCTCCCGTGAGACTTCCAACAGAAAGATGGTCGTTACACTGTTCCTCACAGGACTTCACATATTGTTAATTTTTTTTGGGGGGGAGAGGGGGAATCAAGTAGTTACTTTTCACCTTTAAAAGTATCAGCACATGAGAATCTGGATATCAAAAGGAATACATGAACACAGCAGGAAACTGGAGTTTTGATGCAGTAAAGCATTTATTTTGATTGGGAAGAGACACACAATTCCACATGTTGAATTTCAGTTAACACAGAGTGCCAAATCAGACTCCACATGAAGACATGCAGTATCAAAAACAGATAGTGTGTTTCTTTGTTTGTTTGTTTTAAATGGAAACATAGACCAGCATGTTACAACATGGAGGACTAGCTCGTGCAAACATTGAGTAGAACTTAAGCAACACAACTATATATTTTTTTAAAAAAAAGCCTAACATTGTTAGATGAGTATTGATGGACAAATCTCACACGATGAAAACTTTATCACTCTTCTTCTCCTACAATTGCAATCACAGTGGAACATTGCATTTAAAATATGCACCTCTTCAGCTAAAACAGGGCAACAGAGAGGCACCACAAGTTTCATCACTGCCCAATGAGAATACAATGTTCCTGGCTTAGAACATTATTCAGAATCCAAAGTGCTGAACCTGCGTTGAGGACATGTGCAGGTGACTGCCTCAGCAGATGTGAAAGGGGGTCCTTTAAGTTAGAAGGTTGCATATTGGAACATAAATTTCTAGAACTCATGTCTACAGTGGAGCCAACATCTGGATCTCTTGCTCCGTGGTCCTCCTCATATTCATTCTGTGGTTGGTGGCTTCAGGGTTTATTCTAACTGGCAAGAGCTGCATCCACCCTCACTTTTTGACACATATTTTTTGGAGTAGATGCTGGCTGAACTCAAACCAGAGGTTGGACGGCTATAGATTGACCCATGTCCACCATGGTGTGCCCCTCCATGGTAGGGGATCATGCGAGCACAAGGGTTGTGTTGCTCAATGCAGAAAGGTTGGTCGGGGCAGTGGATAGCTGGCCCAGGAATGGTGAGGAGGAAGGGAGGTGGCTGAATTTGGATGGTGGAGGGAGGGCAGCTGGCGTAGCAATGGTTCCATCTGGAAGACATCTTGGCTGAAGTGGATGTATAGGTCTGAAAGGACGCATCAGGTGGAGAGTGGACAAAGTATACAAGGGTAAACAGTAATGCAATTTCACAGTGTTCTGGTTCTCCAATAGACATTTTAGAACCAAAGGCCCATCCAGGCCAGCTTTGTGTTCTCGTAGTGGCTGGCTAGAGGCCCCAGTGGAAAGCCCACAACCAGGACCTGATTACAATAGCCAGTCTCTCCACTTGTGATTCCTAGCTGCTGCTAAACGGAGTTATACTGCATTTCATAGTGGAGGGTGAACCTAGTCATTGTGGCTAGTAGCCATTGATACCATTACCCTCCATGTGTCCATCTTCAGTCTCCTTCAGAATAGGCCCACTGAAATCAGTGGGCAGGAATAATTTAATTCAGGGATAGCCAGCAATGTCTGCACCAGGTGTTCTGGACTACAAGTCCCATCAGTCCCAGCCAACTTGATCAATATAGCCAGGAACAATCAGAGTTCTAGGTCGAAGCATCTGAAGGACATTGCATTGGCTACCCCTGCCTTTGGTTCATTTATATCAACTGGCCTACCTTGAATATAACTTATCTGGATACAACCACATTAAAAAAATAAAACAAGGTAACTAAATGTAACATGATAGATAGATGATAGCTAGCTAGCTAGCTAGATTATTGGAGACTTGTCATCAAGATCTTGGCCAGTGGATGGGGTATAAATATTAAAACTATTATTATATAGTAATATAATTATATAGTATATAGCTGGATAAAACCCCATAAAAAACCCCATAAAAAAACAAAACAAGATACAGTGGAACCTCAGGTTGCGAACGTGATCTGTATGGAAGGCACGTTCACAACCAGCAGTGCCACGTCTGAGCACCTGCGGGTCGTGATTCGTCGCTTCTGCACATGTGCAAAGCACAATTTAGTGCTTCTGTGCATGCGTGAGCACTGAAACCTGGAAGTAACCCATTTTAGTACTTCCGGGTTTGACACGGTGCGCAACCCGAAAATACATAACCTGAAGCATCTGTAACCCAAGGTACCACTGTAACTAAATGTAACACGATAGATAGATGATAGATAGATAGATGATAGATATAGATATAGATATAGATATAGATATAGATATAGATATAGATATAGATATAGATATAGATATAGATATAGATATAGATATAGATATAGATGATAGATAGCTTATTGGAGACTTGCCATCAAGATCTTGGCCAATGGGTGGGGTATAAATAATAAAACTATTATTATTTAATATTATTATCTACAACCCCTCTTCTACCTTGTTCACCTTCTGTTAAATGATACAAAACTATTCATAGATTCTGAGTAGGCATCACCAACACACTAAGGTGTCCCTTTTGCACTGATCAACAACATTCTGTGCCTTAAGCTTCTGCCTAAACAGATTTAGAATGGGTTAAGAAGCTGAAATAAAAAGCAGTGCACCTTAACAGGAAAGAAATGGACTTTCATTGTATATTTTTCTTTTTCTTTTCCACCTCCAAGATTACCAAAAGGCCTTGAGTTAAAATGAATTATAGCATACCTTACCAAGCTCTGCAGTGAAAAGAACTCGAGTGGAGTGTCTCCGTGCTGAGGGAATCTGGTGATGTTGCTGTGTCCGCTTGGGGCTTTTATCTATGTATCCTGAGACGATGATGAGTTTTATTTTCACAAGATTCCAATTAATTCCTAATAGCATTTTTCCTTGAGTCACTTCCAAGTAGTTTCAAGGAGTGATGTTATGATTCATAACTCTTCTTCCTTGTTATTGATGTTGCACACCATAGTTGGGTCATTTCCCTGGAAATTGCTATGGGTCCAGCGTTTCAAAAGTGGTATTGGATGTTGGTGTTTCTTGAGTTTGATCTCCCCCAGAGCAGAATTGGGAAAGCCTCGTGTCCTTTCCTGAGTGGCATAACAGCTGAAAGAGTGTGAAGTGCTAGGAAGCTGAGAGTTGTTAAAGGAGTTGAGAGATGTTAGGAGACCACTATTCCTGCAAAGCGCTACAGTTTGAGGAGTGGTTTAACAAGCAATCCCTCTCCACAGAGACACTGGGAACTGCAGCTGTATGGGGGGAATAGGGTTCTTCTAAGAACCTTCAACACCCTCATGAAACTACAGCTCCCAGAATCCTTTGAGGAAAGACATGACTCTGTAAAGTGGTATAATAGTGCCTTAAATATATGATGTGTATGTAGCCTTAGATTCACCATGTTAGCTCTTAATTATATCCTTTATTCTTCTGAGCTTGTGATCATGCATATTTTACCATTTGTACTTTCTTTAATGATTGGTTGACCCTAATAGATAGAACTTTTATTCTGATATGAGGTTCTGCATAATTTACCTTCTCCAAACTAGTTCATCAGGTCATGCAGAGGGAAGACAAGTTATATACAAATATATTGCAGAGGTTGTTAAATGTTTTGGACCACCTGCTACATGTCCCATTTTCACATATAAATTCCCAGAGTAACTAAACCACTCTGGGATTTGTTGCTCCGTGATGGGAATGGTGGGGTGGGTGGGTTCAGCACTCTGAAAAATGGCACTCACTTGCTCACTCACTTACTTGGGATTCCTAGCAACTGGCATTCAGAGATATATTGTGTGAAATGGTGGAGGTAGAACATAGTCATTGTATTGAGTAGCTATTGGAAGCCTTATCCTCCAGGAATTTGTAAAATCCCATTAACATTTGGATTAGACAGATGTGTGTAGGAGAAGACCATCAGTAGCTGCTGACTGCCATGGCCATATGACCTTCAGCTTCAGAGGCAGTAGGTGTGTCTGCCTACCAGTTGCTGGTGAAGAAGAGTGGGATGGGGCTGTTGACTTCATGCCTTGTATGTAGGCTTCCCAGAGGCATCTGGCTGGCCAAAGTGAGAAGAGGAAGGTGGAACAAAGGGGCTTTTGGACTGGTTCCTAAGAATGTAAGGAAAATCTTCTGGATCAGGTCAAAGGCCCATCAAGTCCAGAATGCTGTTCCTCCAGTGACCAACACAAATCCCCTTGGGAAGCCTGAAAGCTTAACAGCCCTCTCCAGCTTGGCTCGACTTACATTCACATGGCATGTGACATTCCAGAGTTTGCATTGATTCAGTCCTGCTCAAAGTCACTTTCAGGAATGCTTTGGCCGAAAAGCAACTTGCCAAGGGAGGACTCCACGTACGAGGTGAAAGATGAGGAAGAACAAACAGGGACATACTGTAGGGGTGAATGGCTAAAGAAATGAAAACACTGCTTGAAAAGCCTTGGCAGTTGCATGCTGGAAAACACTTTGTGCGTTTAATTAGAGCCTTGTGACAAGAAAATGCATCATTCTTTCAACTGAAGGCACAGAGCAGCCCAAGTGAGATTGCTTCAATGATGACACACACTAGTTGGATCTCTTGTCATTGCAGTTTGGCTACAAATCCCCCGCCTTTTTTTGGCAATTTCCCCAAGTGCTCTTGATTCCTGTTCTTGCAAGCCTGCCATTCACTAATTTAGTAAGTGTATCCAGGAATTCTCAGCACCAAATCTTTGCACTCTTTGATGCCTGACCCAATCAGAAGTAGGAAGGTGCTACTGTAAATTCATAAACTTTCTAACTGCTTAGGTTAGGGCTGGAACACAAAATCCTGAAAATGCAGTTGTTATTAAGGGTATTGTCTTTAACTATCCCAATTCTCCTGCTAAATATCACTATCCAAACACCTCTCTTTTCTCTGAATTTACTTCTGATTCTGTCTCCATCACGGTCTACTGTAAATGCGCAAAAGCATGGGAAATAAACAAGATGAGCTTGAGCTCTTGGTACAGCAAACTAAATATGACATAATAGGCATCACTGAAACCTGGTGGGATAAGTCCCACGACTGGAATGTAATAATGGAGGGATACAATCTATTTCAGAGAAACAGACCAGACAAGAAAGGAGGAGGAGTGGTGTTATATGTCAGGGATGTGTATACCTGTGAAGAGATCCAAGATTTAGAACCTCAAAGCCAAAGTGAGAGCATTTGGGTCAAAATTAAGGGAGGGAAGAATAACAGTGACCTCATTGTGGGAGTTTACTATAGATCCCCAAGCCAAACGGAGGACATAGATGATGCCTTCCTGGAACAGATGGCCAAGCATGCAAAAGGAAGGGAGATAGTAGTAATGGGGGACTTCAATTACCCGGATATTTGCTGGATGTCAAACTCAGCCAAGAGCATAAGGTCAAACAGATTCCTCACTGGCCTTGCAGACAACTTCGTTGTCCAGAAAGTAGGAGAAGCAACAAGAGGAACAGTCATTTTAGATCTGGTCCTAACCAATGTTGATGACCTGGTTAGTGGGGTAGAAGTGGAAGGATCATTAGGCGCGAGTGATCATACTCTTCTGAAGTTTACTATACAGCGGAAAGGAGCAGCCAAGCATACTAGGACTCAATTTCTTGACTTTAAGAAAGCCAACTTCATAAAACTTAGGGAAGTGCTGGGTGAGATCCCTTGGACAGTAATACTAAAAGGAAAGGGGGTTCATGATGGCTGGGAGTTTGTTAAGAGGGAGATAGTAAAAGCACAACTTCAGGCAATACCAATGAGACGGAAACATGGAAGGTGCCTAAAGAAGCCAGGGTGGCTATCTAAAGAACTTTTAACTGAGTTAAGATTAAAAAAGGATGTGTACAAAAAATGGAAAAGGGGGAAAACCACCAAAGAGGAATTCAAAGAAATAGCCAGCACGTGTAGACACAAAGTCGGAAAAGCTAAAGCACAGAATGAACCCAGGCTTGCTAGAGAGGTTAAAAGCAACAAAAAAAAGGCTTTTTATGGGTATGTTCGTAGCAAAAGGAAGAACAAAGAAACTGTGGGGTCACTCAGAGGAGAAGATGGTGAAATGCAAACAGGGGACACAGAAAGGGCTGAACTCCTCAATGCCTTCTTTGCCTCAGTCTTCTCCGATAAAGAAAACAATGCCTGACCTGAAGAATTTGGAGCAAATGATTCAGCAGAGGAAACACAGCCCAGAATAACTAAGGAGATAGTACAAGAATACTTGGCTAGTTTAGATGTATTCAAGTCTCCAGGGCCAGATGAACTGCATCCAAGAGTATTAAAAGAACTGGCAGATGTGATCTCAGAACCACTGGCAGTCATCTTTGAGAATTCCTGGAGAACAGGCAAAGTCCTGGCAGACTGGAGGAGGGCAAATGTTGTCCCTATTTTCAAAAAGGGGAAAAGAGAGGACCCAAATAATTACCGCCCAGTCAGTCTGACATCAATACCAGGGAAGATTCTGGAGCAGATCATTAAGCAAACATTCTGTGAGCACCTAGAAAGGAATGCTGTGATCACCAATAGTCAGCATGGATTTCTGAAAAATAAGTCATGTCAGACTAACCTGATCGTTTTTTGACAGAATTACAAGCCAGGTAGATGAAGCGAATGCAGTGGATGTAGCCTACCTTGATTTCAGCAAGGCATTTGACAAGGTGCCCCATGATATTCTTGTAAAGAAGCTGGTAAAATGCGGTCTTGACTATGCTACCACTCAGTGGATTTGTAACTGGCTGACTGACCGAACCCAAAGGGTGCTCATCAATGGTTCCTCTTCATCCTGGAGAAGAGTGACTAGTGGGGTGCCACAGGGTTCTGTCTTGGGCACGGTCTTATTCAACATCTTTATCAACGACTTGGATGATGGACTCAAGGGCATCCTGATCAAATTTGCAGATGACACCAAACTGGGAGGGGTGGCTAACACCCCAGAGGACAGGATCACACTTCAAAACGACCTTGACAGATTAGAGAACTGGGCCAAAACAAACAAGATGAATTTTAACAGGGAGAAATGTAAAGTATTGCACTTGAGCAAAAAAAATGAGAGGCACAAATACAAGATGGGTGACACCTGGCTTGAGAGCAGTACATGTGAAAAGGATCTAGGAGTCTTGGTTGACCACAAACTTGACATGAGCCAACAGTGTGACGCGGCAGCTAAAAAAGCCAATGCAATTCTGGGCTGCATCAATAGGAGTATAGCATCTAGATCAAGGGAAGTAATAGTGCCACTGTCTTCTGCTCTGGTCAGACCTCACCTGGAGTACTGTGTCCAGTTCTGGGCACCACAGTTCAAGAAGGACACTGACAAACTGGAATGTGTCCAGAGGAGGGCAGCCAAAATGGTCAAAGGCCTGGAAACGATACCTTATGAGGAACGGCTAAGGGAGCTGGGCATGTTTAGCCTGGAGAAGAGGAGGTTAAGGGGTGATATGATAGCCATGTTCAAATATATAAAAGGATGTCACATAGAGGAGGGAGAAAGGTTGTTTTCTGCTGCTCCAGAGAAGCGGACACGGAGCAATGGTTCCAAACTACAAGAAAGAAGATTCCACCTAAACATTAGGAAGAACTTCCTGACAGTAAGAGCTGTTTGACAGTGGAATTTGCTGCCAAGGAGTGTGGTGGAGTCTCCTTCTTTGGAGGTCTTTAAGCAGAGGCTTGACAACCATATGTCAGGAGTGCTCTGATGGTGTTTCCTGCTTGGCAGGGGGTTGGACTCGATGGCCCTTGTGGTCTCTTCCAACTCTATGATTCTATGATTCTATGATTCTATGATTCTATGATTCTATGATTCTATGATTCTAGGTAGGCCTCAAACCAATGGCTTCATGTTGCAAGAAATGAGATTCTGACTAAACATACAGAAAAAAACCCCCAACTTTCTGACAGTAGGAGCTTTTTGACAGTGGAACAGTCTCCCTTTGGAGTTTGTGGACTCTCCTTCCTAAGCAGAAGTTGGATGGACATCTGCCATGGAGGCTCTACCTGAGATTCTTGCATTGCAGGGGGTTGGACTAGATGACCCTTGGGGTCCCTTCAAACTTTAAGATTCTGTTATTCTATGACCCCTCAAAAGGTCCTGCTGTGCTGTTTTAAAAACCAAGAGAACCTGCATAATTTAAATAAAAGCAGTGATTGCCCCATGCTTTGTTGTTAACAGTATGAGATAAGCCTTGTTGGTTTGCAAAATGGCAGGCTGGGCACCTTACAATACAATCCTATACATGTCTACTCAGAAGTAAGGCCCGCTGTGTTCAAACCCTCTGAATATTACAGGGACGGATGAAAAGACTTCTGGATTAGGCTGGGGCTCCACCACTCTCTTCCTCCCCAGATTCAATTGCAAATCACCCTCCCAAGACCTTGATGCAGGCATATGAAAACAAACGAGTCTGTTTTAAGGAAACACATAAAGCCGAGATAATGCACCCTTCCAAGTGGTTGAGGAGTTTTTTAACCCGCCTCCCCTTTTCATACCTTATCCATGGACAGGGACAGAAGATGGGGAGCCAAGCTACTCTAAAAGGGGCCATGAGCAAAATTGCAGTTAAGCAAAATTTGAAGTTTGGGACTCAACAAAGTGAGATGCTATGATGGCTTAAGGGCTTTTGTAACTGTCTTAGCATTTTCAGGGCAGTTCAATGCTCTGTTCCTGTTGTTATCAAGAGAACATCTGGAACACCTGGTCCCTGGCTTGCAAAAAGAATTTCACCCGGCTAAGGTGGTCAACAAAAGAGGTTTAAAAATTCTCTCAAGGCAAATCTTTTTTAAAAAATGTAGTATAACCACCAACAACCGGGAAATATTGCCTGCGAGCTCTCCAATTAAAGAACAGCTTTTACCAAAGGTGTGGTGGGTTTTGAAGACACTCGAACTCAGGATGAAAGGGAGAAACGTGCTAAGAGGAAGGAGCACCTGGCAAATCCACACTGTGATCAACTCCCACCCGGAAACCAATGTCCCCACTGTGGAAGGATGTGTGGATCCACAATTGGCCTCCACAGTCACTTATGGACTCACTATTAAAACCATGTTCATGGAAGACAATCTTACTCGGCTACGAATGATCTCCAGAGAAGAAGACAACTTTTTTCACCCAGCTAAGGAAGGTGTGGCCCTGATGGACAGAGCTACGAAAGCTGAGGCTGCTGAAGAGGTGAGAGCCCATCTTGGCTATTTCTGAGTGAAGACCCGGTACATCAAACCTGAACTTCCACAGCCACCACCCACCATGAACAGCCATTGGCAGGACTGACAGCAAAAGCAGCAAGTGTGCTTCATACTTGAGATAATATTTTATTCCCAGGCCAATTCTGCTCTTTTAATGGTGCACTTTATATCTAACTTCCTTTCATAATGCTTTCTTTGAAATATTTAATACATGACTTTGCTGTTATTTATGTTTCTTTGAATGTGTATGTTATATCAGATTTTCTTCTGCAATTATTTATTCTAAATGGATTGATATTCTATTTCAATGTAAAACTATTTGATTTCTCCCCCTTCAAAATATAAAGCAATATAGAAATAAACTGAATGACCACAATTATTTTAATATGCATTGATCCATTGAATTTAATGCTGCCAAGTACACCATGTCAATTAATCTCAGCCAGACTGTTCTGAGCAGGACATACAACCCCATTCCCACAAATTCAAACTATTATAAATATCCCCGTTTTCAATTACATTTCCTGTAATTTTCAATTACATTTCCTCTGCGGAGAGCAGAGACTGGGGGAGATGAAAGCAGGAGTTGCACCAGTGGAGATGGAGGCACATCCCATGTGGGTTATTCCCTCGCAGCACAGAGCGGGAGTGCAAGGGTTGCATTGCTTGATGCAGGAGGGCTGGTCAGAGCAGTGGAGAGCTGGGCCCGGGATGGATATAGTGAACGGTGGTGGCTGAATGGTGACGGTGGAGGTAGGGCATTTACTGTAGCACTGGGTTTTTCCACAGGACATCTTTGCTGAATGGATCTGAAGAAACACATTAAAATAACATTAGATCAGGTTAGTAGATTAGGTTAATTGTCCATCTAGTCCAGGCATCCCCAAACTCTGCCCTCCATATGTTTTAAGACCACAACTCCCATCAGCCCTACCTAACAGGACCTGTGGACAGGGATGATGGGAATTGTAGTCCCAAAAAATCTGGGGGGCCGAGTTTGGGGATGCCTGATCTAGTCCTCCATCCTGTGCTCACAGTGGCCAACCAGCTGCCTCTTCCCTCCTTTGGTTTTGAGCAACTGGTATTCAGAAGGTCTACTGCCTCCAGTTAAATAAACATTGGTCAATGATGCTTGGGCTCCCTGCCCATTGGTGTTCAGAACATCTGCTATATTGTTTTTGACACATGATGAAAAACTTTTATTTATTTATACAGACAAGCTTGCTACCATGTATGGTTGCTCATGCCAGTCATATGCAGATCACACCTATTCATGTTAAGTACCATGGCTAAGGCCCCATTAGTTGTATACATTCAACCTGCAAATTTGTACTTAACACCAAAGTAATCTGGGAAATAAAGGGATGTGGGTGGCACTGTGGTCTAAAGCACTGAGCCTAGGGCTTGCTGATCAGAAGGTCAGCGGTTCGAATCCCCGTGACTGGGTGAGCTTCTGTTGCTCGGTCCCAGCTCCTGCCAACCTAGCAGTTCAAAAGCATGACAAAGTGAAAGTAGGTACTGCTCCGGCGGGAAGGTAAACAGTGTTTCTGTGTGCTGCTCTGGTACGCCAGAAGCGGCTTAGTCATGCTGGCCACATGATCCGGAAAAACTGTCTGTGGAGAAACGTCGGCTCCCTCAGCCAGTAAAGTGAGATGAGCGCCACAACCCCAGAGTCATCCGCGACTGGACTTAACAGTCAGGGGTCCCTTTACCTTTACCTTTAACCTGGGCAATGGTTATTTGTTAATGGGTGGTGAGAGTTTTTAGGTGACCTTTCTCCTCCTCTCTGAGCTTCAGTTTTCAGGGTTATTTAACAAGCCGTCCGTCTTTCCCAGGGTACCTGGTGAGGGGAAAATGGGTGCCCCAACAGTTCTAACCACTCCCCAAATACTACAGTTCCCAAGAGTCATTGTTTTTAATATGGCGTGACAGCGCTGTAACTCTACAATGCAGAAGGGGTCAGAAATCTTAATGGAATTCCTCTGAGTAGCATTTAGTTGACTAGATTGCATTACATCACAAAGAATACAGTATATTATGCTAAAAGTTATTGACATGGGATATCTTCCCCCGCGGGCTGGTTCTTACTAAGTTATTCCTATTCATTACATAGCAGTCTAGACCACACTCACCTGTGAAACCACCTGAATTATTATTATTGCCTCTCTGCCCATCCTTCCACTCAGCAGTACCCAAACTCTGCTGAGTCCTGGCTCTCTGTGGGCACCTACTACAACCAGAAGCTTAACATAATCTGCACAGCAGCTGCATTTTGTGCTCCTTCGCCTCTACATTGCTAGAATGTTCGTGGACATTGCAGAGTACATCATAAATAATCATTTTTGACCCCTGTCTGCCTTGACCTCAATATATATCATCCAATATACATGTTGGCTCTGACCAAGACCCTCTATCCTGCAGTATCCCTCACAGGACATGCCTAGATTCTGTCACTGGACTTCTCCCACCGGCAAGCAATTAAAATTGTCATTGATTGCCGTTCATGCAAGTCTTATGCAGAGCAAAAATGTTCAAACTAGGGAACCTGAGGAGGAAATGCCCCTCTCCCCAGTAACTCTAAGCACCTTTTAAACACCACATTCTCAAGATTCATCCAATTTAAATTTGGTATGATAACATTGCTGTGATGTTCATAGACAGAATAAATAATGCTCTTGAACCCCTGCCTCCTCTGAGCTCAGTAGATATACTAATATCTACTTCCTCCCAAAAGCTGTTGGAATTCAAAGGTTTTGAACATTTTGTAATGTATATTAACCAAACTTACCTGATTCTTCAAGGAGGAGGACTCAACGAGGATGAGGAGTTGTCTCAGTGTTGAGGAAGACTGATGGTGTCTCCTTGCATCCCAGGCCTTTTTATACCGTTCCTTTTCAGAAGGTTCTAATTAACTGCTAGCATCATGTCCCATCATACAATATCCAGGTTGTCCCAAAGTGTGATTTCACTCTGCATACTCATTTGTTCCGCCTGGTATTTTAGCCCATAGGCGGGATCCTCCCTCCGGAAATTGCTAGGGTCCAAATGTTTGCAAACGTGACTTTGGGTGCTACTGAGCTAAAGCAGCCCAATTTCATAGAATAAAGGAACGATAGGATTTTAAAGTTGGAGGAGACCCCAGTGGTCCTCTAGTCCAACATTCTGCAATGCAAAAATATGCACGTGGCCTGTATGGGGGTCAAACCCACGGCATTGGGGCTATCAGCACTGCACTCTAATCAACCGAGATGGGATGCAAAAAGCTTCCCAACATCATCTTTGCCATTACTTGTGTCAGTGGGGGAGTTCCACCAAATAAGGTGAATTTCTGCGTGTTCATAGCTGGTCCTACCCCTAGGCAAAGTGAGATGTCTTGCTCAGGTGGTTGAGGCAGGGGGCCCTAGCAATTTTCAGCGGGAGGATCCTGACTATAAGCTGATATACCAGGGAGAACAGCCGGTCCTACCCCTAAGCAGAGGGAGGTGTCTGGCTCAGGTGGTTGAGGCAGGGGATGCATTGGTGGAGCATGATGTTGGAGGTTAGAGCTATGCAGTGCCAGCTGGCTTGTCTCATGCCAACCCGTGGTTGTGGTGGGAGACATCCCATCACTGTGAATGGGCATATATCTTTATTCTGGGCCACTTGCATACTCCTGCATTGCAGGGTTTGGGACTAGAAGGGCATTGAGGTCCTTTCCAAGTGGATTACTCTATGAAATTCAGCTGTTGAGCTAAGAAGGCTGTTTTAGCTCAGTATTCTCCAAAGTCAGGTTTGCAAGCATTTGGACCATTACAATTTCCGGAGGGAGGATCCTGCCTATGGGATGAAACACCAGGCAGAACAAATGAGTACGGATGGTGAACTCACACCTTGGGACAGGATGGATGTTATATTATAGGACATGACGCTAGCAGTTAATTGGGACCTTCTGGAAAGGAATGGTATAAAAAGCCCTGAGATGCACTGAGACACTATCAGCCTCCCTCAACACAGATACACTCCAGTTGAATCCTGCTCTTTGAAGAATCAGGTAAGTTTAACCAAGATGCATTCTAGCATATTCAGAATCTTTGAATTCCAAGAGCTTTTGGGGATAAATTTAGTCACTGAATGCTAATTTTCTTGGTGGTTCTTTTGTGGGATACTGCAAGATGGAAATTGGTGGTAGGACCTAGGAGGGACATGTCAAGATGTATGCTGAGGTCAAAGCAGGCAGGGATTCAACAGGATTACTTTGTTTTAGAGGGCAAGGTGATCTAGATTTTGATGTACTGATTTTAATGTATCCATGCTCAATGCCTGAAGTTTTTTGGGGAGTCCCTGTAAGGAATCCCCTATGACTTGGATTGTTGTTGTTTAGTCGTTTAGTCGTGTCCGACTCGTCATGACCTCATGGACCAGAGCATGCCAGGCACTCCTGTCTTCCACTGCTTCCTGCAGTTTGGTCAAACTCATGTCAGTAGTTTCGAGAACACTGTCCAACCATCTCATCCTCTGGTTGGTATTGGTGTCCACGGGGAGCCAGGGGACACCTGAGACTAGGTACTGTTGAGTGGAAGGGAGGGCAGAAATTCAAGAATATTGGTTCAGGTAGTTTAGCAAATGGGTGGGGTTTACACTGTCATGTAATGAGTAGCAATAACTCGTTAATAACCAGGTCATTGGGGGATGGTATCCCATGACAATAACTTTTAACACATTGCAAACTGTTCATTGCAAAGTACTAGAATTCAGTCAACTAAACCCTATTCATATTAGTTCCAATGAAATTATCTGACCCTAAATTATCATCACTATACAGTTATAGCACTATAATATCTCGTGAAAAAAAGGAAACTTGTGAACTGTACTTTTTAAGGTGCTTAGAGTTAATAGGGGGCACATTTTCCCCTGCCAGCATTTCTTGGGAAGAGGAAAATCAAATCACTTATAATATTATAGTACTGTATGGGGAAGAGAGGGCTCCTAACAACTCTCAGAACCTGATAACAAACCACCATTTCCCAGGATCCTATGAAGGAAGTCATGGCTATTTGAAGTAAAAAGATATTGTTGTGCTTGGGCCCTGCTTGTGGGATACAAATAAGGGCATCTGGTTGGCCTCTGGAAGAACAGGACGCAGGACAAGATATGCCATTAACCTGATTCAGCAGATTCTTATTATATTATTTTAATGCTTTCCCTTAGATCCATTCAACAAAGATGTCTTGTGGAAAGACCCAGTGCTACAGTAAATGCCCTACCTCCACCGTGACCATTCAGCCACCACCGTTCACTATATGCATTCCGGGCCCAGCTCTCCACTGTTCTGACCAACCTTCCTGCATAGAGCAATGCAACCCTTGTGCTCCCGCTCTGTGCTGCGAGGGAATTGCCCATGTGGGATGTGCCTCCATATCCACTGGTGCAGCCATCTCCCCCAGCCTTTGTTCTCCGCTGTCGCTACCCAGAAGTGACCCTTGCCGAAGATTCTAAGGACCCTCAACTCAGGCACAGAATGAACATTCGAAGACGACTATGGAAAAAAAATCAGAAAATTGCATTCATAACTGGGACGTTCAGAATTTCTGAGTTTGTCGGCATAAGTTCACATGTATCCAATCCTAGTCCTAACCAGAACAGACCAGCTGATATCATTTTCAGCTTCTGAGTCACCCAAGATTCCACCCAATCTGAAAAGCACTATTGTGTGCCATTTCCTTTCAAAAAAGGAACAAAAAACCCCAACAAATTATGTAGCTCCATCACTTGCAGATATCTGATGGACTTCTCATATGTCTCCCAATCTTTTGGCTGCAATCTTTTGCTTTCTCATTAGTAATGTTTCCATTTAAGTAACCATGTCTGGATTGGCATTTGGGTGCCACCTGAAACTATAGAATGGTTCCTTGCTTCTGCTTCTCAATTACAATAATAAAACTTCCTATTGTATCAACACCTGCAGTTTCCTGGTGGTGTCATTTGATCTTTCTGGTTTCCATCCCAGATGGTGTTCCACTGGGAAAATGAATAAACCACAACACAGAACAGCAATACTAGGAACATGGGAACTCCCTCATATTGAGTCAGACCACTGGTCCATCTAGCTGAGCATTGTCTACACTGAGTGGAAGATGTTCTCCAGGGTTTCAAGGAGAGGACATTCCCAGTCAGGGATAGAACCTGGGACCTTCTGCATTAGATCTACCACTGAGCTGTGACCCTTTCCTAAAAAGCAAAGTAAGGTTCTAATTCTGTTGGTTCTGGATTTAAGGCTGATTTAAGCTGTTTTCCCCCCATGAAAATAGGGGTGTCTTATTTAATAATAATAATAATAATACCCCATCCATCTGACTGGATTGCCGCAGCCATTCTGGGTGGCTTTCAACATTAATAAAAACATAATGAAACATTAAACCAGAAAAAAAACTTCCCTAGACAGGGCTGCCTTAAGATGTCTTGTAAAGATTGCATAGTTATTTGTCTCCTTGGCTTGGTGGTCATTTAACTCCATACCCTCCAACCAGAGTGGTTGTTTTTTTCCAGCTGGAACTCACTGGAGCTTGGTTCTGGCACCTCTCAGGGGGGAGCCATTTTCATTCTAAGGGGAAAAGGAAGAGTGATGATGGTGAGTTCCAGCACCTCTTTGTCTAGAAAAATAGCACTGCCTTCAGCTTTTCTCTGATGAAAATAGGGATGTCCTAATGAAAAGCAGGACATTCTGGGATCAAATCTGAAAAATTCTAGAAAAAAAATAGCACTACCGTCATCTTTGCTCTGATGAATATAGAAGAAGAAGATTTGATATCCCACTTTATCACTAACCGAAGGAGTCTCAAAGCGGCTAACATTCTCCTTTCCCTTCCTCCCCCACAACAAACACTCTGTGAGGTGAGTGGGGCTGAGAGACTTCAAAGAAGTGTGACTAACCCAAGGTCACCCATCAGCTGCATGCGGAGGAGCGGAGACGCAAACCCAGTTCACCAGATTAGGAGTCTACTGCTCTTAACCACTGCACCACACTGGCTCTCGCACTAGCACTGCCTCCAGCTTTTCTCTGATGAAAATAGGGATGTCCTAAGGAAAAGTGGGACATTCAGGGATCAAATTTGAAACCAGGACGGCTTCTGTAAATCTGGGGTTGTCCCTGGAAAATAGGGAGACTTGGAGGGTCTGCATTTAGTATTTTCTAATGGGTGCAAAAGAGTTGTTTTATGTGACATCACATTAATTGGTAGAATCCGTTCTTTGGAAACTCTGTTTCCCAAGATATGAGCTATCTAGGACAAAACAGCAATTAAGGCAACCCCAGTTTTTTGTCACAAGTGATTTCTGATGAATACCAACAATACTGAGGAAAGGTCTGAATGAAGACCACAGCTGAGCTATTCCTAGCCCAGGATATGATTGCTATTTCTATTAAGTCAATGGGATCATCTTTTGTCTAATAAGGGATCATATTAGGGCAGGTGTTGCCAAACTACATTTCCTATCATCCCTAGCCTTTGTCCGTGCTTGCTACAGCGGATGGGAGTTCTAGTTTAGCAACAACTGCAGAGGCAAAGATTCCCCAGCATTGTCTTAGAGTTTCCAATGGGGCAGAGGATGGTGATCAAATGCAGTAAGTAACTAGTTCAACCCATTGACTTATTTCCAGGAAATATCACCTGGTGCTTACTTGGGTGTCTTTTTGGCATCAAAAGACTCTATTCATCTCAGCTTTTTCTTCTTCTTCTTTTTTTAAATCTTATGTATTTTGGCTGTTTGGGGAAAGTGCCAAATGTGTTCATTAAGATTTATTTACTCTCAGATACACATTCAAATTACAAGATTTACAGCCTTCGATTCTTAAACTCTTATTCATTGTTTCAACACAGCTCCTAAGGTTTCATTGTGGATCATGTTTCTCCAACCCAGATAAATTTAAGCAATTGATAGCCCTAGAGAGCAATTCCCCCCCCCCCCTTAAAAATTGACACTGGCATTTGCTTTTTCATTTAAAATATATGCATGCTACCGAAAACTCTGTAAAGGCAGTTTCTAAATAGTACTGCTACTAATACCAGATACAAACATCACTGCTCCAGAGAAACACGTTGACTCAATTTTAAAAGCATAGATCTATCCACTCCTCATATCAGAGAGGATACAAAGAGAGTGTAAGGTAAAATGAATGAAACAAAACAAAACAAAAAATCAGTTTAGGAAGTATCAAAATCCAAGATGGCAATGTTATAGCAGGCAGAAAGTTTTCTATGCTTCTGGGAGATGTCTTTTGTTTCCTCTTTGCTTGCATAAACAATAAAGCAGCACCCCCTGCCTCAAAAGAATCATTTTATTTCATTCCTTTAGCCAGACGCAGTTTCACTGTTCATTTTTCCAACAGAGCAACTCACCAAACCGGTTTATAACAATTAGCTTACATGGAACCCTTTACATTCTTCCGATATTGTGCAACAGCAAGCCTGGCAGCTGCAAGATGACAACCAGTCAGAGGTTTGAAATGACAATCCACCTTGTTTAACGGGGCTAATTCTGGGGACTTCAGTGGTTATTTCAGGAATTTTTGCAATTTCTCAAATATTAATGAAACAACAGTCATAAAAGAAGCGTCTATCTCAAGGCTGGATAGAAAAGATTATTTTACTCAGATAATTTAGCCTGCCATTTAAACCACAGTACTACCACTCAGGCTTTACTGATTGGTGGAGTAAGTGTCGCTCTGCCATCCAAATGCACTGAGGTTGAGAAGGGGGCAGTAACTCCGCCATCCTTGAGCTGGCACAGCAATCAAACCTGGCACTGTGATAACAGTGAGACTGGCTCAAGACCCACTGGGCTTCAGCCCAGCATTACCTCTCCCCACTGGCAAAAGATTTCTGGACTGCAAGGAGCTGGACTAGGTGACCCTCGTGGGGCGTCCAACTTGACAATTCTACGATTCTATGAATGTATGGAAAACCTCCAGAATGCCCTGTTTTGGAGCCTTCTGCTCCCTGCAGCCAGCAAGTACCCTGCCAGCTGCACGCCCACCTGCAGGTTTAGCCAGCAAAGCTGGCTAGAGGGCAGGAATGAGCGGATCTGTTTCTTTTGGGGACCATGCTGCGGAGGGCTGGACTGAGGAGGAATGGTGGGAGCCTCTCCCTGCTCCTGCTCCAGATCCTGAATCTTCCCAGGAGCAGGAGGACAGTATGGATTTGGAACAGTGGTTTGCAGAGGGACATAGTTCAGAAGGCAGAAGCTGGGATATACTGGATGGTGAACAGCTAGGAGAAGAAACACTGGAAGGGAAAGGGTTCACAGGTTCACAGTCTCTAGACAGCATTCCTCCACGGCCCTCCCCAAGGTCTAGAAAGGCTCAGAAAGTGGCAGAACAGAAAGCACTGTTCTTAAACCAAGGTACCACTGTATTGAATTCTAGCAGTCTCATACCCAATGATGCTCAGGAGTTCTAAGAAACCAAATCAGAGAAGTAAAAAAGAAAAGAAAGACTGCTTATTTATTTAGCCACCACATTCTGTCTTAGAGAGAGCTTTGAAAGGTCGCCTTGTTACAGAAAAAGAAATATGAGCACAGTGATTTATCCCAGTAATAAATGCTTTAGTGATAAGCAGCACAATCTAGGAGATGGAGAGGGCTTACCAGAGTGGGGGAGCAAGAACAGATAACACAAATCAACACTGCAGTGGGATAGCTCAGATGGTAGAACATGAAACTCTTGGGCTTGTGGGTAGAGCTCCACATTGGGCAAAGAGATCCCCACATTGCTGTGGGTGACCCTCGTGGTCCCTTCCAACTCTACAATTCTATGAATGTGTTTCACTGCAGAAGTTCCTACCGCTGTTCTTCACAAAGCAGTTGGCTTTGACAGCCATTGTGAAGGAACAGAAGCCCAGCCCAGCTAGTGAAAGCAGGGGTGAGCGGAAATGGTCGAGATTCACTGGGGAACTCATGGTTGGGATGCAGCTTGTGAATTCTTTAGCTATGTATTGGAAGGGAGTAGTTTTGAAGTTTTGCTTTTGAATTATGGTGCTGGAGGAGACTCTTGAGAGTCCCATGGACTGCAAGAAGATCAAACCTCTCCATTCTTAAGGAAATCAGCCCTGAGTGCTCACTGGAAGGACAGATCCTGAAGCTGAGGTTCCAGTACTTTGGCCACCTCATGAGAAGAGAAGACTCCCTGGAAAAGACCCTGATGTTGGAAAGATGGAGGGCACAAGGAGAAGGGGACAATAGAGGATGAGATGGTTGGACAGTGTTCTTGAAGCTACGAACATGAGTTTGACCAAACTGCGGGAGGCAGTGGAAGACAGGAGTGCCCGGCATGCTCTGGTCCATGGGGTCACGAAGAGTCGGACACAACTAAATGACTAAACAACAACAAAGTTTTGAAGTGTGAGAAAGGGGACAGTTTATTTCCTCATTACCTCTGTCCCCGCATCTCTAGCACACATGTGTGAGAGAAATAAAGTTTGCAGAATCCTCAATTACTCCATGCTACTTTACTCAAAATTCTGCTATTGTTTAATTCTGTAAAGTTCTGCAATGGTCCTCCATCCCTGCTTTATTCAGATCTCTGCTATTGTTTAAAGCCATGGTTTTCCTCTGTGTTCCTTCATCACTGCTTTATTCAAACTTCTGATGGTGTTTTAAACCACCACTTTCCCCCTCTCAGTCTAACTCCCTTCTCACTGTCATACCACGACTGCTGCTGTTGTACAACTTGCCTTTACTTTTTCTCTCATCCCCTGCTCTAACTTCATGCAATTTCAGGATTAGCAAGCATTTCCAGCGGAGGCTGCTATCTGACTTCACACAAATCCAAAATTTTGGTGTGGCACTGCAGCTCCTCAAATGTGGGCTGCATGATGACATGATAATACTTTTATTATATATAGTGATATCATTGGACCATGTAGCTCAGTATTGCCTGCAATGTCTGACTGTGAGTCAGGGGTCCTTCCCAGCACTAACTGGAACTATCAGGGACTAAACCTGCAACCACCTTCATGCACAGAAAATGTTCTACCACTGAGCTACAACCCTTCCCCTGTTCAGGAGACTCAGGCAGAATTGCTGGGTGTGTTGTCACCCTGAGTGTCTTTCAACCTGAGGCAATTGCTTTGCTGTCTAATGAAAGGGCCAGCTCTACAATCCACTATCAGCTCTTAGGGGCTTCCAAGAAACTGTGTATTTTAGCATTTAGTTGCCTACAAACAGATTATTTCTGTTTCACTTTTAAACAGAAGCTTGATACAGTGGTACCTTGGGTTAAGTACTTAATTCGTTCCAGAGGTCCGTTCTTAACCTGAAACCGTTCTTAACCTGAAGCACCACTTTAGCTAATGTGGCCTCCCGCTGCTGCCGTGCCGCCAGAGCACAATTTCTGTTCTCATCCTGAAGCAAAGTTCTTAACCTGAGGTACTATTTCTGGGTTAGCGGAGTATGTAACCTGAAGCGTATGTAACCCGAGGTACCACTGTACAAAAGTGAAATATATGACAACAGCAGGAAACTGGAAGTTTTGATGCAGTGAATACTTTATTTTGAAAGAGTCGAGAGACACATTTCAACAACTTGAATTTTCAGTGGATCTAACATTTTGATTTCTTATTCCATGGTCTTCACAATATTTGTTCTGTGCTCTGTGTTTTGGAGTTTAGAATCGCTGGCATGGACTGCATCCGCTCAGGCCTCCAGACTGCATTTTCTGAGAATAGATGCCTGAGGCGCTCAGACGGGAGGTTGCACCATATCCACCAAAGGCTGCTCCTTCATTGGAGGTAATCATACGAGCACAGGGGTTGTATTGCTCAATGCAGAGTGGTTGGTCGGGGCAGTAGAGAGCTGGCCCAGGGATGGTCAGGACAAAGGGAGGTGGCTGAATCGTGACGGTGGAGGCAGGGCAGCTGGCGAAGCATTGGTTATATTCGGCAGACATCGTTGCTGAAGTGGTTGTGTGGATCTGAGGAGAAACATCAGGTGCGGGGTTGACAAAGTGTACAACGGTCAATGATAATATAATTTCACAGTGTTCAGGTCCCTCAACAGACCTTTAAAAACATATGAAACTTCAGAGGTGGGCAGAAAAATATAGTGATGAATGGGAGCCAGGTTGTATAATACCCCACTTGCAATTCCCAGCAACTGGCAATTAGAGATAAAGTGCCTTTGACAGTGGAGGTTCAACACAGTCATTGTAGCTTCTGGCCATTAATAAAGTTATCTTCCAGGTTTCCAATGTTAGTTGTACTCAGAGTAAACCCATGGAAATCAATGGACATGAATAATTTTGTTTGGGGAATGCCAATATGGTATCCTTCAGGTGTTGTGGAGTTCAACTCTCATCATCCCTACCCAACATGACCAATAGCCAGGGACAATCAGAGGTGTAGTCCAAACCATTTTGAGTGCAATATGTTTGCTACCCTTGTCTTAGGTCCATTCATAGCAGTTAGTCTACTCTCCCTTAGTTGAATACAACCCATAAAAAATTAAAATAGCAGTAACATCATTATTTTTAATATAGCTTATTGGAAACCTTCCACCAGGATCAAGGACATTTAATTCTAATCATTATTGGTAAATCTACACACATACCCCACTACCTTGAATCAGTGTTCAATTTCTGCCCAACAATACAGAACTGTCCCTAGACCACCATCCTAAGACATTCCAAACATTATATGGGCTTATTAACAACATTCTACGGCTTAATCTTCCCTTTGTACAAATTGAAAATGGGTAAGAAAGCTGAAACAAAGAACAGAGCATGTCAACTGAGAAAAATGGCTCTGCTATGGTCTATTTCTCTTCTTAATTTCCACTTCCAGTTCTGCTAGCCAGAAAAGATCGCAAATATATAATGCTGAATAATTGAATTTATTATTTCGGTCACAGACCAGTTCCAGCCCACATATAATATCAAGGAAGTGATAAAACATGATAGGGATACATTTGAATTTGCAATTAGGTATAACAGGGACAATACAGATATATATATTTAAAATATATATAAATTAAAACTTAGTCACTAAGATATAACCTAAAATTATCATTTAAGGCCTTAATCATTGTGATAGCACAGCTTGTTCCCTAAGTTTTATGTCGATCACACAGAATTTGACTATCCTTAATGTGATCTCAGGATCCTTGTCCTCTACCAGGGATTTTAGACATTGAAGTTCAGATTCATTTGGAGATTTTTGCATAGCAGGGGTAATAAATACCGAATGTATATCCCCGTAGAAAAGGCAGCGTAACAAGGCATGAGAATGCTGAATAATTAACAAATGGCAAGTTCTAAGAAAATAAATATAAGATTGTCAGGAGGTATTGCAAGTATCAATAGATATTTTTCAAGAATTCATGCAAAATAATTGCATGAATTATTGTAGCATGACTTACCAGGCTCTGCAGTAAAATAAACTCGAGTGGAGTGTCTCCGTGCTGAAGGAATCTGATAATGCTGCTGTGTCTTTTTTGGGTTTTTATACATGGTTACCAAGAGGGTGGTGCCTTTTATTTTCATAAGGTTCTAATTCATTGCTAAAAAAATGTTTGGGCTACAAGTAACACCCAAGTAGTTTCAAGGAGTGTTTTCACCATTCATAACTCTTCTTACTCATTGTTAATGTTTCACCCTATAGGTGGGGTCCTACGTGTGGAAATTGCCCTGGGTCAATTGTTCCAAAAGCGCTTTTGGGTGTTGGTGCTTTTTGAGTTCAATCTTATGCTAAACAGAACTGACCGAGTCTTTTGTGACTCTTCTTTGGTGCATATAACAGATGAGGAATTTCAAGCGTAGGAGAAGGATATATGGAAACTAAGGAAAAAACCAACAACTCCCATATATCTAAAACCCAAGGTGGCTTCATCAAGAGAATTACAGCAGGCATGGGCAAACTCAGCCATCCAGAAGTTTTGGGACTATAACCTCCATCATCCCTAGCTAACAGGACCAGTGGTCAGGGATGATGGGAGTTGTAGTCCCAAAACATCTGGAGGGCTCAGTTTGCCTATGCCTGGATTATAGAATTGGATTGTGTTCAACCCCGGTCCAAATCTGGAGATTTTGCTTGACCAGCTGTCAACCATTATACAGTATTGAAAGACAAAATATATACATATTCCTTGGCTAAGAGAACTTGTTCCCCCATGGAACATGGGATTTTGCTGAGTTATGGTCCGTCCAACTTCTTATTTGATTTATGTAAGAATATGAGCTCGGAAAGTATTTACACGAGAAAGATTTCATTTTTTCCAAATTTCAGGGCAGCTTTTCGATAACTCCATTCCCAAATAGATTGTGTCCGTGTAATGTAGGAGTCACTGAGACTCTGACACGTGTATTGTAACTAATATTGTGGTATGACATGCCATATAATTTACTCTCTTCTAACTCGTTTGCTAAGGTATTCAGGTGAAAATTTGTTAATGTATCATTTATTTAATATCAGCTCATATATCACTAAGCATATCAGGCATGTAAGAAATGAAATGACCAATTTTATTGCTTTATCTGGGGAAATTGCATTTCCTGTATAATGTCAGTTGGGCTCTATATTTTACCCTGACTGTAATAAACTACTAATTGATTGATATATTATATGCCAAGATGACAGAATCTGTGATTTCAACTGTGGATTTTGTAATAATGACATTTCTTTTCATATGCATATTATTTCGTGAATTCATTTCTTGAAGCTTCCGGGTCTTGCATATCCTTTAATGTATTTATTATTCCTGATTTTTAATGTTTTATGATACTTGTAAGCTGCTTAGAGTTTTCTTCTAAAAATAAGTGGCATATACCAAAACAATTCACCAGCCAAGTAATGGGCACAAATATTGCTTTCAAATGTTTTTATTAGTGAAAAGAGCATAGAAAAAAAACAGAAAATTGGAGAAAATTGTTCCACAAAACTGTGTATATTAGACAAAACTCCATATAGACATTTGTATACAGTGGTACCTCTGGTTACATACTTAATTCGTTCCGGAGGTCTGTTCTTAACCTGAAACTATTCTTAACCTGAAGCACCACTTTAGCTAATGGGGCTTCCCACTGCCGCCTCACGATTTCTGTTCTCATCCTGAAGCAAAGTTCTTAACCTGAGGTACTATTTCTGGGTTAGTGGAGTCTGTAACCTGAAGCCTATGTAACCTGAAGCCTATGTAACCCGAGGTACCACTGTATTATGGGGGGGAAAAAATCACTTAAAAATAATGATTCCCCCCCCCCCAGGACATTTCAAAATAATGCAAACTGGTGTTAAAATGTGGAGAACTGAAGACTGGAATAACATGAAGCTGAGAGAAAACAAAATTGACTGATTAGCCCTTTCCTGCCCTCCTGGCTAAGCTGGCAGATGGGAGTGTTGCTGCCAGGATGTTACAAAAACTATTTCTCAGGATGGAAATCCTTTGCAGCTTTTAAGCATCAACCTCAAGCATGTGCAAAGGGCTGTTCAGGCTCTAGACAAACCACAGGATCATTCTTCAGGGATGATAAAAGGACAAGTGCTATGCAACAATGAAAAGGTTTAAAGCTTTATTGCCCTGTAATCTTTGGAAGAATGCAAAACTGAAACCAAAATCGAGAGATCTGCCCATCTCTGCCCTCCACCCTGCTCTCCTGGCTAAGCTGGTGGATGGGAGTGTTGCTGGCAGGATGCCTGCTGCCAGCAGGGAGGGGAAGGCTCCAAAATGGGCATTCTGGCGGCAGAGGGGACATGAAAGAGAGTTAAGAGCCTCGGACTTAAGATCTCCGGGTTGATGGACTGTTGGCAGGGGCCGAGACCGGGGAGGGGAGATGGTGAAAGAAAAATTGGGAATTTAAAGTGTATATATTGTGATATTAAAAAATAAAATAAAAAATCTTTTAATGAGAGATGGGGAAATCGTGGAATGGAATCTTTGTGACCCTAGGGGAAACGTCTTAAGAGAATAATTTCAGATATATAAGTTTTAAGGAGAAATAAGATTAAATAAAGTAAAAGTGGATGGCTAATAGGCGAATGAGAGAATGGAAAATTACAGTATATTAAGATAAGTTATAAAGATAAAATAAAGATGAAGGATTTGCTGAAATATCTATTTGAATTAGAATACAAAGAGGGGAGGTGTGAGGAGGTCAAGGAGATAAGTTAAGAAAGGGAGTTAAGGTTTAACTTGTTCTTTTGTTGTTTTTTGATTGTATTTTTTTCTTTTTAGCTGTTTTTGCTTTTTTATTTTTTATTTTATTTTTCTTGGATATGTTTTCTTTTTGTATTCTGTGTTCCTTTTTGTAACCTTTTAAAACTTGAATAAATATTATTTGAAAAAAACAAAACAACAAAATGGGCATTCTGGAGGTGGGGTAAAACTGGCCTGGGTTCCATTGGATCTTGAGTTGTCATGTAAAGGCACCAGGCCCCTTTGTTGCACCAACTCAAGAATGGCAATTTTATTGGGACTATTGATGTGGCAATCACTCCACCACTCAATAAAGCCCCAGTGGTGGTACTGGTAGTGAGTTTGGATGGTAGCCTAAATTAAATAAATAAATTGATGATGATTGTCAGGGAACTGCCATCAGAGCTGGAGGCGGAGGGAAGGCTCCAGAGGGATGCCGGAGAGGGTCCCAGTAGGGAGAGAGGCAGCCCATCTGCTGGGGAAGGAAATCAGCGTAACACCAGTGGAGAAGGGGGGCAGAGAGGGGATTTGGAGAGGAGGCTCCAAGACTCTTCGCCAGAAACCAGCGGGGAGAGCACGGGTCCTCCGCTGCCCACTCCCTCCCTGCGCAGAAGACTTCCGCGCAGGGAGAGTAGGAGGAGACTTGGCGTCAAAGAACTTCTTTGCTGGAAGAGATTCAAAAAACGCCCTCTGACGGATTCTGCCAGCGACTGAGACAGCCACGAAGTGAAGGGCTGTCCAGACAGAAAGGGTTCAACCAGACGACCAAGCCAAGAGTGGCGGCAACTTACGCATAAGCAACCCCTAGAACCATTACAATGATGATGATATTTCTTTTTTATATTGCTGTTTATTTAATGTAGTACTAGTGGTAGTAATAGTAGCAGTAGCAGTAGTACTTACTTGCAGAAGTTGCCTTGAAAGAACTTTACTCTTAAAGGCTAAGTACACTTCTTCTTGTGGTGCTGGAGGAGACTCATGAGAGTCCCATGGACTGCAAAAAGATCGAACCTATCCATTCTGAAGGAAATCAACTTTGAGTGCTCCAATACGTTGGCCACCTCATGAGACGAGAAGACTGTCTGGGGAAAAAACCTCTGATGTTGGGTAAGATTGAGGGCACAAGGAGAAGGGGATAAAAGAGGACAAGATGGTTGGACAGTGTTCTCAAAGCTACCAACATGAGTTTGACCAAATTGCAGGAGGCAGTGGAAGACAGGAGTGACTGGCGTACTCTGGTCCAGGGGGTCACGAAGAGTCGGACATGACTAAACGACTAAACAACAACAACACCACTTTCTTCTTCTTCTTCTTCTTCTTCTTCTTCTTCTTCTTCTTCTTCTTCTTCTTCGTCGTCGTCACCCATCTGACTGGGTTGCCCCAGCCACTCTGGGCAGCTTCCAGAAAAATATTCAAAACCCTCAAACAGTAAAAACTTTCTTATACAAGGGATGCTTCCAAATGTCTTCGAAAAATCAATTAGTTGTTTATTTCCTTGACATCTGATGGGAGGTCATTCCACAGGGAAGGTGCCACTACCAAGAAGGCACTCTGCCTGATTCCCTGTAACTTCAGTTATCACAGTGGGGAACCACCAGAAGGCTCTCAGAGGAGGACCTCAGTGTCCAGACTGAACAATGGGGATGAAGATGCTCCTTCAGGTATGCAGGGCTGAAGCTGTTTAGGGCTTTAAAGGTCAGCACCAACATTTTTAAAAAACCCCCAACAAAAAACCTTTTTTATTTGTAATATATAACAACATTATGTAAAAAAATAAATCAGTACATACAAGTCATATTTGGTTGGGTTTGTCTGATATACAGGACTACCTTTTGTGTCATTATTCTTATTTTAATAATACGGTACTTAGGGGTTAGTTTATATACCACTGTTTCCTCTTAGCCTGTCAAGACTTCTTAGGAAAATTATTGTGAAGCTGATGTTGAGATCCAAGTTTTACTAGCTGTTGACCATAGAACAAATCCATACCACTGTCCTACAAAATCACGTTCCACATTTGCTTGTTTTTGCCTTATCACTCTTTCCATTAAAGCATAATGCTGTTTTTTTGGTGTTTGTTCTCAAACTCTTCCTTCATAGTCAATTTCTTGCTACCACCCATCTAGCTGTAGCTGATAGCATTGTGATCATCTCTTTATATGCTGCATCTGAATTTTGCTCATCAAATATAGCTAGCAATGGCACGGGGGAAAACTAAAACTGCTCTCCAGCCCTGTCAGTCACTTGTAAGGAGGAGGAGGACCTGCTTGTTTATCATTCACACTCAAGTGTGTGGGAGGTGAAACATGATCTGCAATAAAACTTTAGAAGCCACATTAAAATGATGAACAGGGGTTTAAGAATCCAGGGATGTAATCCTGTAATTTGCACATGGATATGAAAGTAAAGGGTGGTGCTGTGGGTTAAACCACAGAGCCTAGGGCTTGCCAATTGGAAGATCAGCGGTTCAAATCCCCACGACGGGGTGAGCTCCCATTGCTCGGTCCCAGCTCCTGCCAACCTAGCAGTTCAAAAGCACGCCAAAGTACAAGATAAATAGGTACCGTTCTGGTGGGAAGGTAAACGCGTTTCCGTGTGCTGCTCTGGTTTCACCAGAAGTGACTTAGTCATGCTGGCCACATGACCCAGAAAAATTGTCTGTGGACAAACATTGGCTCCCTTAGCCAGGAAAGCGAGATGAGCGCTGCAACCCCAGAGTCATTCGCGACTAGACTTAACTGCCAGGGGTCCCTTTACCTTTACCTGTGAAAGGAAATAAAGGAAATAAAAATCTTTTGGAGCACACTTGTCCTTCCCCCAAGCAGTAAATGTTCCTGTGAATGTCAAATATCAGACAAATAAAGTTTTCTGGTGCTATAGATACACAAAATTGCACCATGATACTCTCTGGTTGAAAGTCAATGGGGATGATTATTTCATCTCCATACTCTACCATGTAGGAAGCTCTGAAACTGGTGGGGAACCTTTGGCGCTCCAGATGTTGCCGAACTACAAATCCCATCTGCTCTAGCAAGCATGGCCAATGACTAGGCATGATGATGCTGTAGTTCAACTTTTGGAGGGCCAAAAATTCCCAACCCCTGCTCTAAATGACTCCTATGATGGGGGGAAGGATCTGATCCCAGTGACTTAATAGAAATGTTCTAACATGGACATTTCTGATCTGAGGTCTTACTTCAGTTCTTGGGCTAATATTTTCGGGTAATCATTTGAAATAACTCACAACAAAAACTGGGTTTGCCTTAATTGCAGTCTTGGCCCGGATGGCTCATATATTGGGAAACAGATATTCCACAGAACGGAAGCTATCAATTGTGCCATGAAATGTCTCTGTCACTCCCACTAGTTTGGAAGATGGTTTACTGAAGAGGGAGGTGGGTTGGTCATATGAAAAGAATGTGTGGTGTTTAATATGCCTGTTTGGGAAATGGATGAATCTGGAATAGCAACAAATTGGCTGGAATCATTTTCGGAAGGAAGGGAATGTGAGTTCCCGGGAACATTACCACATCTTAGGGAATGCCTATGTTGGACGGACTTAACAAGCAAGGTGCCAAGGGCTAAATATTTATTTGAGGCTCTAAATGTGTTATGTTTCAGACCAATATATACAAGGTGTGACAGCAATGTTAACTGAATGGTCACAGCAAGACATATTCAAACATACATGCCTTACAGGGCTTCAAAGTAGGCCCCCTCTGATACAATGCACAACGTTCATAGAACTTGGAATCTTCTGGAGAAGTCCTCTTTTCGTACTGCTTTCAGTTCCTTCATCACAGCAGCTTGGACGTGTGAAATGTTGGAAAATCTGTGCTCTTTCAGTGAAGATTTCAGTTTTGGAAAAAGAAAGAAATCCGGTGGGGCCAGATTGGGAGAATATGGAGGGTGGGACAACTCAGAAACCTCAGTAACGATTTCACATGGAATATGCAATTCTTCTGCCATCAGTCGAATGGACAAATGCCGATTCTTCATCAATAACTCACAAACTCTGTCTACATTTGCTGCCGTTCTGCTTGCCACCGTTCTGCCAGACTAAGGGTCATCTTTGATGGTTGCTGTCCTTCACGGAAACGCATAAACCACTCACACACTGTCTTTCAAGTTACAGCTTCATCTCTGTACACAATTGTGAGCGTTTTGTGGGTTTCTGATGCTGGTTGTATGTTTGAATATTTCTTGCTGTCCGATTTCTGTGACTATGCACTGAACTTTCCGGTCACACCTTGTATATTGGGTTTGTGTCAGAAGGGTGAGCTTCTCAGGACATCTTTCTTCAGGATTATGAAAGCATCCTTTGGTGATTTCTGAAGCAGCATTGGTAAAAAGTGCTGGCTCAGTCTGAGGGAGGGCGAAAAAAGATTTTCCTCTGAATTGGCTTTGTGATCCTATGTTTTTCTTTTGTTCTCTTTTGATGTAGCCCATAGTCTTCATGACACACACAGAGAGACAGAGACAGAGAGAGATGCCATAAACTAAATACAGGTGATGATTAACCAATGAAACATTCTTGTATTGGTTCACAGTCCTACAGAAACCTAACCAGGCCTGTCCAGACCTCGGGCTTGCCTGAAACAGCCCTTTGGAAATAGGCCAATGATTACAAATGATGGTTGCTAAGGATGGTTACAAATAAGGCCTGGCAAAGTGACTCTTTCAGTCTCCCCTTAGATGCCAGAGACTTAATTACAATTATACAGGCGCACCTGCCATCAGTTTTGCATAAATGACCCAGAACACCACAGCTGAATGCTCTTGACAAAGGTTGCATCAACTCTTCCTGGAAGGATAATTAGGAAGTAAGCGAAGCCTTGAGGCATGACTCTTGACTTGAGGCATAACATTATTTCTTAAATATGCTTAGCTAAGTAATGGACATGGGAAATGACTTATACTTATAGTAATTTCAGGGCCCTCCAGATTTGTCGTTCTTTAATTATTGTGTGGCGCTGTGGGTTAAAGCCTCAGCGCCTAGGACTTGCCGATCGAAAGGTCGGCGGTTCGAATCCCTGCGGCGGGGTGCGCTCCCGCTGCTCGGTCCCAGCGCCTGCCAACCTAGCAGTTCGAAAGCACCTCCGGGTGCAAGTAGATAAATAGGGACCGCTTACCAGCGGGAAGGTAAACAGCATTTCCGTGTGCGGCTCTGGCTCGCCAGAGCAGCGATGTCACGCTGGCCACGTGACCCGGAAGTGTCTCCGGACAGCGCTGGCCCCTGGCCTCTTAAGTGAGATGGGCGCACAACCCCAGAGTCTGTCAAGACTGGCCCGTACGGGCAGGGGTACCTTTACCTTTACCTTTTAATTATTGTGTGAAGAGAAAGAGAGAGAATTGGTTCATCACACTTGGGAGACAGGCAGAAAAAGTTAAGAGGTCTTATTATTACTATTATTTTAAAAAGTCTGATCAAGAGGAATTCTTGCAAATCCTCTTTACTAGACTGGCTAACTTCAAGCTTGGAGGGGGTGGATGCGGCCCTCCCTCCAACAATAACTTATAAATTACTGAAACCATCCCTTTGCAATTCCCCTGTTTTCCATAAGCAATTGTTCAAATCTAACTAAGTTTCTATTTCTTTGATCTTTAATAACAATCTTTGACACTAAAGATTGAATCTGGTTTCCTGAGAAGCATGGTATCAGAATATTATCCACTTCCTTTTTAATCTCATGTATTGTTAGGTATTGTTAAAGGTTCTCCTTATGATTTAAAATCTTTTAGACTACATAACGTTTACTCCCTCCAACGAGCTATACCATAAGAGTCACACACATTTTTTAAAACCCCTGGATGATACTGTAACAGCAATAAGCGGGAAACTCCTGGGGCTAATTCTTAGCTCCTTTTACACAAACTTTTAAAAATGCTGATGTAAAACTGCTTTCAATCCAACACAGGTAATGAAATTTATGGGTTGTTGTTTTGTTTTGTTTTGTTTTTTTAAAAAGGACACATTGTTAGTGGGGTTGAGTTCATGACTTTTTGTTCTAATTCTTATTTTAACTTTTTGAAAGTTTTAAATTGTTGTTATTTTTTCTTATTGATAATTTTATTATTTTATCTCTTGTAAACTGCATAGAGAAGGGTTTTTTTTACAGTGAAGAAGTGTATACATTTTATGAACTAGCACACTAAATAAATGTATCTATTGTCTGTTGGGATCTTCATTCATAAATTCAATCAGATGATGCAATCATTTGATTGAAGTACTCGTCCCGCATTCTGTGCTAATTTTAAAAACGCATTCTTTTTTTTTAACCCTAAAACGTTTAGAATTAAAACTAAATAAATTTGACTGCTTTGCCATTTATATAGTGGCTTATTGGGAGCTATAACTGGGGGGAAAGGAAATGAATATAACAACCTGATTTAATTCAATTTCATAATTTTCTACTTATACATTATTTGTAATTTCATAGATCTGAGGTTAGGAGAGTCTTTTTACTGAATGGTAGAAATTAATAAATGGTAGAATTTAGATAACATGTGGGATATGAAGGGAAAATACAAGCTGTAGAACTATGCCAGACAAGAAATTCCTGGCTTTTGCAAACCAGCCTGGCTAGGCTAGCTAAGTGCAGAGCCATTGAGAAACAAAGAGCCAGGTACTAGGCCATTGGGGCAATGCAAAAAGCTAGGTTCTTATTGTTCTAGGGGTCTCATATACAGTAAAGCATAACACTGGTGGTCAACAAAAGGCTTAAACACCGTCTCAAGGATTTTTTTTTATTAAAGTAGTATAAACACCAACAATTGGGAAACACTTGCCTGCAAATGCTCCAACTGGAGAACAGGCTTCACCAAAGTGTCATGGGCTTTGAAGACACTCGAACTCAGGATGCAAGGGAGAAACGTGCTGAGAGGAAGGCACACTTGGCAAATCCACATCATGATTAAAAATTATTATTATTATTATTATTATTATTATTATTATTATTATTATCAACTCCCGACAGGAAACCAATGTCCCCACTGTTGGAAGACGTGTGGATCCAGAATTGGCCTCCACAGTCACTTGTGGACTCATTGTTAAAACTGTGTTTATGGAAGACAATCTTACTCAGCTATGAAGGATTGCCAAAGAAGATACAAATATATATTGTGACATACACATTTTTAGAATAAAAATCACAATGTACTCGGTGGTCAGCTGGTGACAATGGAGAGGTTATCTAAACAGAAAAGGTTATCTACCCAGAAAATACACTGGGTGCATTCAGGGGGAGTAGTGCTCCGAGGGGGAGGGGGAATCAGGATTTTAGAGGTGCTTAGGTGGGGCATGGCCAAAAAAGGTTGGGAACCACTGGTCTAGAGTCTCCTGTTGGGGGCTGTGTTACTGGTTTTATGGCTCCAATGGTTTTAAATGGTTTTTCAATGGCTTTTAATCTGTGGGTTTAAAACTTTTGGTTTGGTTTTGTTCTTGTCTCAAATGAAAGGGCAAAGGATATGCCTGGGGAGAGAGGAACAGGCTCCTTCTGAAGACAGCTCAGAAACCCCAGCTGGTGCAGAATTCGTCCGTCAGGCTGCTCACTGGAGCAAGATGGTTTGAGCATATTCTTCTGATCCTGGTCCAACTGCACTCGCTGCCAGTTTGTTTTCAGGCCCAATTCAAAGTGCTGGTTTTGACCTATAAAGCCTTGAATGCCTCAGGACCACAGTACCTCAGGGGCCACCTCTCTCCATATGAACCTATCCAGACTCAGCAATAATTTCATGAGGCTTTATAGGCTCAATCTTCCTTCAGAGGGTGTAAAATACCATCAAGAGTCAGGGGTGGAGGAAGGGGTGTGTGGTGTGGGCGATTCGCCCCGGGTGTCACCACTGAGGGGGGTGACAAAATGTCGGGCGGCACTCACCACGGGGCGAAGATGGCTGCCGAATACTTGAAGCTGGGTTTTGAGCTTAAAGGCCAACTCTAAGGCAAGTTTCTGCTCTACAACCAACCCTTAGCATTTGTTTTTATCCTCTCTTCCTTTTCATTTCTTAATTCCTTTTAGTGCTTCGTTTTGTTGTTTTAATTTATTGTTTTATCTCATTGTTTTATTGTTCTAACTCCCCTAAACTGTGGGCTGGGCTGAGCACTTTGCTAGGCAGTGCCAAACGCAAGGTCGAGCCAAAGTTTACAAGATATGAGTTATAAATTAAGGAAGAGAAACTTCTTGATTATCAGAACTGTTGATGAGCGAGCCCAGGTGGCAGCTGCAGAGAGTCTCCAAAACGCTCCCTTCTGCTGGATGACACTGACTCCGGACTCGCAAACTCAAGGCCGCCACATTTGGAGATAATCGATTTCTGCAAACTGCCGACAAATAATCACAATGATTATGGTACTTACTAGAAAGAACTGAAAAGATCTGGGAATCATGCCAGATTCGTTAATCAGCTCCCCGGAACCCCGAAGGAGACAGAGCAAAATCACACATTATTTTCTCCACGGGGCCTGCAGTGTACCCAAGTGATGCGGTGGCTTGGACGCCCACAGGCTCTGCGGTCTGCCCGCTGCCTCCCCCCCCCCAGCTGTAGGGCGGCGCAGTGGGAGGAGGCAGGCAGACTCCCTGGAGGCCCTGTGGAGCGTTCTGCCCCAGCTGGCCCCACCCCTGGGTACAGGGCACATGTGCTGCCCCAGGTGGCCAATCAGCTTGCTCCACTGCTGTCAAGAGCAGCCACCTCCTGTCCATCTGGTTTAGGGAACCACACACTAGCAGTACTTCAGTCTTACATGGATTGAAGCTTCAGTTTATTGCCTCTCATCCAGTCCTTTATTGAGACAGGGCAATAGTTCAGCACATCCACTGCCCCAGCACCAGACGGAAAGGTGAAGTAGAGTTGAAAGCTCCCAAGGGCCAAACTAATACTTCTACAGTGACCAATTTTCTTCAAGAGACAGCAATTTTGTTTAACCTCTGAATCACATATTACTCAGTAATTTATTTTTGGCCAAGGTGCAATGCAGCTCCTCCAGTAATACTATTGATGGATCTTCATATGTGACTGTTTCAACCTGACAAATTTTTTGTGTTATTTTCTCATTTTTTGTTAAAGTGGGAGAAGCACTGAACAATGTATCTGGGTGAGGCCGTAATATGGTATCCAACCACTGTGACCCTATGGGCTTTTTCTATCTCATACAATATAATATAAAAAATTGGTACTATTGAATTAAGCAAATTTGCCAAAGTTTTTTTAAAAAAGGTACAGTGGTTACATACGCTTCAGGGTTACATACGCTTCAGGTTACACACTCCTCTAACCCAGAAATAGTGCTTCAGGTTAAGAACTTTGCTTCAGGATGAGAACAAAAATCGTGCTCTGGCGGCGTGGAAGCAGCAGGAGGCCCCATTAGCTAAAGTGGTGCTTCAGGTTAAGAACAGTTTCAGGTTAAGTACGGACCTTCGGAATGAATTAAGTACTTAACCTGAGGTACCACTGTATTCTGCTTCAGTCCCTTCTTTAATTCAATGCAGACTCCAATCATATTGCCTTAACGTATATTTTCTGCTTCTTCTAACCTAATTTTTAATGCCTGCATTCTCTTTTTAAAATTTCCTTAGAGTTTTTTTCATTAATTATAACCTGATTCATAGCTTTTGATTCAATTTTGGTGGTATCATCCAGGCAGGTTCTGAGACCAGCTTTTTTTGTGTGTGTCTCTAAAGGTGCCATTAGTTTCAATTATTGTTTTTTGAAGGGGGACCTGTTGTTCTTTCGATGTTTGTCTGCAGACAGTTTTTCCGGGTCATATGGCCAGCATGGGGAAACCAGAAACTCTGTTTACCTTCCCACTGGAGCGGTACCTATTTATCTACTTGCATTTTGATGTGCTTTTGAACTGCTAGGTTGGCAGGAGCTGGGACTGAGCAACGGGAGCTCACCCCGTCGCAGGGATTCGAACCACCGACCTTCCAATTGGCAAGCCCTAGGCTCTGTGGTTTAGACCACAACGCCACCCCCATCCCTATATTCAGCTCTTAGATCAGCTCTTAGATGCTTAAAAAAAAAGTACGTACTTTAACACACCCAGGAATTTATACACACACACGCCACAGACAGATTATATTTCGGCTGCAGTAGTAGCTCACCTAAGAGATCTACAGCAAACCTTTTTAGAACGATATCTGAAGAAGTGTGCATGCACACGAAAGCTCATACCAAGAACTAACTTAGTTGGTCTTTAAGGTGCTACTGGAAGAAAAAAAAAATATTTTGTTTTGACTATGGCAGACCAACACGGCTACCTATCTGTAGTAGCCCTGCTTTACCTCAGAAACATCATATGAAAAAGAACAGCAGAGAACTTGGAATTTTGATGCAGTAAAGGCTTTATTTTGAAAGAGAAGAGACACACAATCCCACAGTTTGAATAAAGATGTGCAAAGGTTAGCAAGGCAGGTTAACAAGACAATGAGGACACTGAAATGTGGTGGTGTTGTTTTTTAAGGTAACATGAAGCAACCTGTGACAACACAGAGGACTAACACCTGCAAACATTGAGTAGAGTTTACTATTTGAAAAGCCTGTTAAACAATGTCACTACATTTTAATAGACAGCCTACAATGGTTGTTTTGGAACTGAGAAGGTGAGCAGCAATGGACAAGTCTCTATGGTGAAGGCTTGCCCACACACCTTCCCCTACAACTGTAGCTACAGAGGAGCATTGGATTTCATGTATGCCACATTTCTCAGCTCAAACAGGGCAGGAGTGAGGCCACACGTGATATTCTTGCCCTTAGAACATGGCTCAGAGTCCAAAGTGTTGCAGTACGGTGGATGACAGGTGTGGATGAGTTTCCCAGTAGATGCAGAAACAGGTTCTTGAAGATAGAAGTTTTCATCCCTGGCCTGCAACTCAGGGGTTGTACAAGTTGAACTTACATTTCTAGAAAGCACATCTATACATTCAGTGGATGTAACATATTCATTTCTTCCTCTGTCTTCTTCGTCATATACATTCTGTGGACAGTGGTTTTGGGATTTAGAATCTCTGGCATGGGCTGCATCCACTCTGGTATCCAGACTGGAATTTCTGTGAATAGATGCTTGCAGAACTCAGGCGGGAGTTGTACCCCCCACGGCTTGCACCTTCATTGTAGGAAATCATGCGAGCACAAGGGTTGCATTGCTCAATGCCAAAGGGTTGGTCAGGGCAGTACAGAGCTGGCCCTGGGATGGTCAGGACGAAGGGAGGTGGCTGAATCGTGACGGTGGAGGCAGGGCAGCTGGCGAAGCATTGGTTATATTGTGCAGACATCTTGGCTGAACTGGTTTCGTGGATCTGAAGGGACACATACAAGTAGGGAATGGATGAAGCGCACATGATTAAGAAATGAATGAATTTCACAGTGTTCAGGTTCACCAACAGACATTTATGTATGTGCAAATCTTCAGAGGTGAAAAAGCAAACAATCTAATAAGGGGTTAAGGCCACATTGTATAGTAAAGAACCCCTGGATGGTTAAGTCTAGTCAAAGACGACTATGGGGTTGTGGCTCTCATCTCGCTTTCAGGCCGAGGGAGCCAGTGTTTGTCCACAGGCAGCTTTCTGGGTCATGTGGCCAGCATAACTAAACTGCTTCTGGTGCAATGGGACATTGTGATGGAAACCAGAGCACACAGAAACACCTTAGCAGTACCTATTTATCTACTTGCACTGGCGTGCTTTCAAACTGCTAGGTTGGCAGGAGCTGGGACAGAGCAACGGGAGCTCACCCCATTGCAGGGATTCAAACAACCTTCTGATCGGCAAGCTCAAGAACCTCAGTGATTTAGACCACAGCGCCACCCACATCCCTACATTGTATAGTACTGATGAAACAAATTAGGTAATGGACATAAGAAGAGCCCTGTTGCTTCAGACCATTGGCCCTTCTCATCCAGCAACCTGCTCTTATAGTGGCCAACCAATTGGAAGCTGGAAAGGAGAACCTGAGTGCAATAGCAAATCACTCCATTTGTGGTTCCCAGCAACTGGCACACAGAGGTATATTGGCTTTGACAATGGATGCTGAATATAGGCATTGTGGCCAGGAGCCACTGATACCATTATCCTCCACAAAGCCAACATCAGTCTACCTTAGTCCTACTCAGCATAGATCCACTGATTATTTAACAGGGACTATTTAGGTTTGGGATGGTGTCCTTTTGTTTCTGTGGACTACAGCTCCCACTAACCCAAGCCATCTTGGCCAATTGCCAAGGAAAAGGGGCTTGTAGTTCAAAACATCCAAAGGCTACACCTGTCTTAAATCCATTCATTTCACTTGGATTATTTTCAATATAACTTAATTATATACAATCTATTTTTAAAAATACAATAAGAAAAGTTACTGGAGCACATGTTCCATCCCAGTATGTTTCCGAGCACAATTTGAAGTGTTGGTGCTGACCTTTAAAGCCCTAAATGGCCTTGGTCCTATATACCTGAAGGAGTGTCTCCACTCCCATTGCTCAGCCCAGACACTGAGGTCCAGCGCTGAGGGCCTTCTGGTGGTTCCCTCATTGCGAGATTTGAGGTTACAGGGAAACAGGCAGAGGGCCTTCTCAGTAGTGGCGCCCACCCTGTGGAACACCCTCCCAGCAGATGTCCAGGAAATAAGCAGCTATCCTATTTTTAAAAGACATCTGAAGGCAGCCCTGTTTAGGGAAGTTTTTTAAAAAAAATATTTAATGCTGTATTGTTTTTAACACTTAATTGGGAGCCGCCCAGAGTGACTGGGGAAACTCAGCCAGATGGGCAGGGTATAAATAAATTATCATCATCATCATCATCATCATCATAGCCTATTGGAAACCTGCCACCAAGAACATGACCAGTTATTTCTAATCATTATTGGTAAATCGACAGTCCCTTGATTGCATTTCATTGATGCTCATCTTCCACTCAATGATACACAACTAACCCTAGACTCTGTGTGAGCATCACCACCATCCTAAGGTATTACTAGTGGCATCTGCACCTCAATAGAAAAAGAAGTGGCTCTGATAGTTATTTCTTCTTCATTTCCACCTACTAACCAGCAGAGAGAACAAATATTAGGTGCTGAACTTATCTGATGAGCCAGAATTTATTCATGTTTTAATTAACAAAAAGGTAAGCTGGGGAGAAGGAAACCCAAAATTGCCCATAGGCTTGGTAGAAGTTAAAACATATTCCATCATGACTTACCAACTCTGCAGTGAAAAGAACTCAAGTGGAGTGTCTCTGCGTTGAAAGAATCGAGTGTTCTTGCTACGTTTCTTCAGGGTTTTTATAGATGGTTTCCAAGAAGATGATGCGTTTTGTTTTCACAAAGTTCTAATCCATTGCCAAATACATGTTTTCCACGTGAGTTAACACCCAAGTAGTTTCAAGGAGTGTTTTCACTATTCTCTTCATGACTGCTAATGTTTCAGCTTTTAGGTGGAGTTCTGTCTGCGGAAATTGCTATGGGTCATTTTTTTTTTTTTCAAATGCGGTTTGGGGGGGGGGTTGCTGTTTTCCAAGTTCAATCTTATTCAAAGCAGAGATGACCAGGCCGCTTACTATTCTTATTTTTTTGGGGGGGGGGGTGGGTGGAGAAAAACAGCTAAGGATTTTTCATGGTAGGAGTAGAGTTCTGAAAAGAAACAAAACTCACAGATGATGATGATGATGATGATGATGATTTCATTTATATCCCATCCTCCCAGCCGGAGCCGGGCTCAGAGCAGCTAACAACAGTAAAAATAACACAGTTTACACAAAATCACAATCTGTTAATTGAAATACATTCTAAAATCAATTCATTCTAAAATCAATTCAGAGTCAAATTAATGGCAACCATTGGGCTAGAGTTCTATGAAGATTACAGAAGGAGAGAAGGGGTCAGACTGTGCCTTGGGGGTCACTTATGTATCTAATGACTAAGGAGGTGGTATTGTGATTAACATAGATCTAGACTCAGACATAATTCTCATTGGGATCTGGAGAAGCTGCTAGCCAGATTTCCATGATTAAAAGATATCAAAAGGCAAAAGGCTTACTCTTCGGCTAATAGATCTTTTCCACTCATGGAAAACGGGCAATAAGTTCATTTTGGCTTTACCTTCTCTTTGTTTTAACTTCCATTTTTTCAAGCAAAGATAACAACAACAAAGATACTAATTCACAACATTGTTCTATGCATGCTTTAATAGAAGTGTAATTGAGTTTAAGATGTATTTTAATTTTTATGTGGAATTTAAATGTATTAATTTCTTCTTTCTTTTTTAAATAGAATTTGATTAAAGCTTTTTAACATATTAAGCAATAAAACCCAAAACTATTTAAAAACAACACATCAAAGGAAAAGAATAATGTAAAAATATATATAAAATGCAACATTCATGATCCTCATAAAACTACAGTAGTACCTTGGTTCTCGAACTCAATCCGTTCTGGAAGTCCGTTCTTCTTCCAAAACGTTCAAAAACCAAGGTGCAGCTTCTGATTGGCCCCAGAAACAATGCCGACAGCCGAATAGGACGTCCGGCTTCCGAAAAACGTTCAAAAACCGGAACACTTACTTCTGGGTTTGTGGCATTTGGGAGCCAATTTGTTTGTCAGCTAAGCCGTTCAGGAACCAAGGTACCACTGTAATTGTGTTTTATGAGGCTCATGAATATTGTATTTTATATTTTCTTTTTATTATGTGTCTATATATGTCCCTCTATCACAATTTCACAATGACAAACCTAGACAGCATCTTAAAAAGTAGAGACATCACCTTGCCAACAAAGGTCCGTATAGTAAAAGCTATGGCTTTCCCAGTAGTGATGTATGGAAGTGAGAGCTGGACCATAAAGAAGGCTGATCGCCAAAGAATTGATGCTTTTGAATTATGGTGCTGGAGGAGACTCTTGAGAGTCCCATGGACTGCAAGAAGACCAAATCTCTCCATTCTTAAGGAAATCAGCCCTGAGTGCTCACTGGAAGGACAGATCATGAAGCTGGGGCTCCAATACTTTGGCCACCTTATGAGAAGAGAAGACTCCCTGGAAAAGACCCTGATGTTGGGAAAGATGGAGGGCACAAGGAGAAGGGGACGACAGAGGATGAGATGGTTGGATAGTGTTCTCGAAGCTACCAGCATGAGTTTGACCAAACTGCGGAAGGCAGTGGAAGACAGAAGTGTCTGGCGTGCTCTGGTCCATGGGGTCACGAAGAGTCGGACACGACTAAATGACTAAACAACAACAACATCACAATTTCACCTCAATCTTCCATCCATATACCAAGAGTTGATTCCCCCAGTGTGGTGTAGTGGTTAAGAGCGGTAGACTTGTAATCTGGTGAACCGGGTTCGTGTCTCTGCTCCTCCACATGCAGCTGCTGGGTGACCTTGGGCTAGTCACACTTCTCTGAAGTCTCTCAGCCCCACTCACCTCACAGAGTGTTTGTTGTGGGGGAGGAAGGGAAAGGAGAATGTTAGCCGCTTTGGGACTCCTTCGGGTAGTGATAAAGCGGATATCAAATCCAAATGCTTCTTCCTTTTCTCACCTGAGAGGTTTCTCACATTCCTCAGCCTCACATCCTGAGAAAACCCACTATGATCTTTTTCTCTCCCTCTTTTGATGTGCCATATGGTCTTAACTCAACACATGTACCACATGTACCATACACATTCTTGAATTGTTTCATAGTCTTACAGAAATCTAACCGGGCCAGTCTAGACCTCTCGGGCATGTCTGAAACAGCCCTCTGGAAGCAGGCCAGTGATTAGAAATGATGTTTGCTAATGATGGTTACAAATAATGGCTGGCAAGTGGCCCATCGAGTCTCCCCTTTGATGCCAGAGACGTAATGGAAGTTAAACATGTGTACCTGCCATCAGTTTTGCATAAATGACCCAGCATGTCACAGCTGGATGCTCTTGACAAGGCTTGTATCAACCCTGCCTGGAAACAGAAGGATCAGAAAGTAAACAAACCTTGGGGAATAACGTTGTTTCTTGGCTTGAGGTGGAACGTTATTTATTCACTAAGCAATGGCCGCAGAAAATGACTTGGAGTAATTATAGCCATTTCAAGCCCTAGCAAATTGTTGTGGTTCGCTAAATACAGTTCCATGCAGAACACCCTGGAGGCTAGCAGAAAGAGTCTACTGAAAAGGAATAATTGCAATTCCTCTTGGTCAGATTGGTGCACTTCAAGCCTGGTGTGTGTGTGTGAATGCAGCTTTCTAGGTCTCACTATCTGGCACTCCCCTGACCACATGTCCTCACTTGTCCTGCTACACACACACACACACACACACGCCCGCGCGCGCGTTGGCTGCAATGTGTTCTTGAACTCAGAGAAGGGTATAGAATCATAGTCAAAGACTTGTCAAGCTGGAAGGACCTCTGAGGATCATCTAGTTCAACCCCCTGCAATGCAGGAATCTCAGCTAAAGCATCCATGTCACATGGACACCCAACCTCTGCTTAAACTTCCAATGAATGAGAGCCCACATCCTTCCAAGGGAGCTCATTCCCACTGTTAAAGAGTTCTTTGTTTCAGAAAGTTCTTCCTGATGACACCTGGCTTGAGAGCAGTACATGTGAAAAGGATCTAGGAGTCTTGGTTGACCACAAACTTGACATGAGCCAACAGTGTGACGCGGTAGCTAAAAAAGCCAATGCAATTCTGGGCTGCATCAATAGGAGTATAGATCAAGGGAAGTAATAGTGCCACTGTATTCTGCTCTGGTCAGACCTCACCTGGAGTACGATGTCCAGTTCTGGGCACCACAGTTCAAGAAGGACACTGACAAACTGGAACGTGTCTAGAGGAGGGCAACCAAAATGGTCAAAGGCCTGGAAACGATGCCTTATGAGGAATGGCTAAGGGAGCTGGGCATGTTTAGCCTGGAGAAGAGGAGGTTAAGGGGTGATATGATAGCCATGTTCAAATATATAAAAGGATGTCACATAGAGGAGGGAGAAAGGTTGTTTTCTGCTGCTCCAGAGAAGCGGACACGGAGCAATGGCTCCAAACTACAAGAAAGAAGATTCCACCTAAACATTAGGAAGAACTTCCTGACAGTAAGAGCTGTTTGACAGTGGGATTTGCTGCCAAGGAGTGTGGTGGAGTCTCCTTCTTTGGAGGTCTTTAAGCAGAGGCTTGACAACCATATGTCAGGAGTGCTCTGATGGTGTTTCCTGCTTGGCAGGGGGTTGGACTCGATGGCCCTTGTGGTCTCTTCCAACTCTATGATTCTATGATTCTATGATTCTATGTTTTGTCAGAATCTCCTTTCTTGTAAGTAATAATAATAATAATAATAATAATAATAATAATAATAATAATATATTATTTATACCCCACTCATCTGACTGGGCTTCCCCACCAGTCTGGGCTGCTTTTAACAAAATATTAAAATACAGTAATGCATCAAACATTAAATACTTCCCTAAACAGGGCTGCCTTCAGATGTCTTCTAAAAGTCTGGTAGTTGTTGTTCTCTTTGAAGTCTGGTGGGAGGGCGTTCCACAGGGCGGGTGTCACTGCCAAGAAGGCCCTCTGCCTGGTTCTCTGTAACTTGGCTTCTTGCAGTGAGGGAACTGTCCAGAAGGCCCTCGGCACTGGACCTCAGTGTCCGAGTAGAACGATGAGGGTGGAGACACTCCTTCAGATATACTGGGCCGAGGCCATTTAGGGCTTTAAAGGTCAGCACCAACACTTTGAATAGTGCTCAGAAATGTACTGGGAACCAATGTATGAAGGTCCTGGGCTGCCAAGAAGACAAGACCCCCCTCTAGGCCTCGCTGATGTGGTCCAAAGCAAAGCAGAGCAGTACATTTGCCTGCAGAAGTTCCTGGTGAAGCAGTATTTATCATTCCACTGCACTAGGAATTGTAGCCATGTGAGGGGAATAGAAATAACCTGATGACTCTAATTGACTGTAATAAACTACAGTTCTCAGAATTATTTGGGGCAGCCATGGCTGTTTAAAATGTGTGGTGTTGATATGACCTTCAACAGTTAGGAGGGTTTGTGTGCTTTTTTAAAAATAGCAACTGATAGGTAATAAATCTGAAAGCTAAAAATTCTGCATAGTATAAATGGTCTTCATTGCTCACCTGGAAAATAACAGTGAAGGGAGGGAACTTCAAAGCTCGTATTGCAAGACATGCTGCTTCAGGGAAGGGCCATAGCTCAGTTGTAGAGCATCTGCTTTGCACGCACAAGTTCACAAGTTCAATCTTCAGCATCTCCAAGGTAGGGCTGGGGAAAGGATCCAGCCTGAAGCCCCAGAAAGCCACTCCCAGTCAGTGTAGACAATACTGTTCCTCTGTTCCTATGGAAACTGGTGCCCATTGAAGGCAAGTCAAGAGGACAGAGATATGAGAGAAACAGATATTGGAAAGAAAATCCATGCAACGTGCTGTGGGTGGAGAAAGGGCCTTCAGCCATGTATCATAGTTTTGAGAGGTGGTGTTATGCGCACAAAAGTCTTGCAAATACCAAGGGAGTCCCTCTTTTGATCTATGGAATGTGGGTGTGCACCAGGAACACCCCAGTGATACAGTACTTCAGGGATCTATGGTTTCATTCCGTGTTTCCTGTGCAGTTAGGTACAGGCAAATATGTCCATTTTTGGGTTCTCTAAGGTCACATTCATGCCATGAGAAAGCAAGAAGGACCTATGTCCCATACCTTTCAACATTCCTCAGGTGAAAATAGAGACATTTTGTTTCACATCAGAGAGCTTCTCCTGCAGCCAAATACACTTATACACCTGTCACGTTGAGCAAATTAAAACCTCTCAGCCTAACCCAACTCACAGGATTGTTGTAAAGAAAGCAATGTGTGAGGGAAAGGGTCGTGTACAACACCTTCAATAGATAAATGGAATGAAATAAAATTTCAGCTGTGTGCTGCCTTGAGTTCCTGTCAAGGGAAAAGGCAGGAGATAATAAAGATAGTGATCATGATAATGATAATAATGGAAACTATGAGAATGATCAGGAATATACCAGAAAGTAAATCTTATTGAACTCAGTGGGACTTACTTTTGAGTAAAATATGCTTAGGATTGCAGTGTAAGATTGCACCGCCTTTACACAGTTACCTGGGAGTAAGTTTCAGGCACCTCAACTTCCCAAAAAGCAAAACGTGTGGGTCACCCTCATGGTTTCTGAGCTTTGATGTAGGAAGACCTGGTTGCATTCCAGGGCCTCAACTCATGAGAATATGTGAAATGAGTTACAGCCTCTGCACTCTTTAGGAAATGTGTAAGATTTCCCATTTAGCTCTAGATAGATGGATAGATGGATAGATAGATAGATGATAGATGATAGATGATAGATAGATGATAGATAGATAGATAGATAGATAGATAGATAGATAGATGATAGATATAGATGAGAGATAGATTGATAGATAGATATAGATGATAGATAGAGATAGATGACAGTGATATTTTGCCTTGCTTATGAAATGTAATTTAACAGAAAACAATTGCTGTAATTAGAAAGTGAAGGAAGGAAGAATCAGTAAAGGAGGGGAAGAACAAAGGAAGAAAAAAGGTAAGAGGAGAAACTGAGGAAAGAAAAAACAGGAAAGGGAAAATGAGGGGTAGATAGAGAGGGAAAATGAAGATGAAGGGAAGGGGAAATAAAGAAGAGAGGAAGAAAGAAAGAGGAAATGGAAGAAGGAAAGAGTAAAGAAATGGGGAGATAAGGAAGGGAAAGTGGGAGAGGTAGAAAAAGAAGGAGGACTGGACAAAGGAGAAAAGGAAGGGAGAAAAGGGAGAGAAAGGGAGAGGAAATACAGCTGCTCCTATGAGAAGCCCACTCTCCCCACTCAAGCTCCCTAGAAAATGATATTCAGAGGCATAGTGTCTCCAGCTGTGGAGGAGGGGGCATGGTGATCATGGCAAGTAGACATTGATAACTTCATCCTGCACCAGATAGGGGATTTGAGCTCCACAATTTTTGGTAGCCTTATCTTTAGACCATTGAGAACATAAGACTATCCCTACTCAGCCAAACCAAAGGCCTATCCTGTTCTCACGGTGGCCAACCAGATGTCCCTGGGGAAATGACTAGCACTGTTCCCTAATCTCTATCAGTTGCTAATGTCAACAAACAAGGGGGAAAGTGGAAAGAATTCACACACATGTGCACACGCACACGCACACGCACACAAGACAATTACAAACGATATATTAATATGTGCGCTGAGAACAACCAATTGCGCAAGTGAGCAATCAAAAATATCTGTGTTGAGAGAGAGAGATGTTTACTATTACTGCTACTATCCATATCACTGATTATTTTATTTTCTTCAAAGATCTGAAACTATATCAGGAAGAACCATGTGTTCTGCCATTCTTGTATATAAATACACATAGTCAAGCTAAGTCTCTAGATCTGGTGCAGAGTCTGATTTTATAACCATCTTGATACAATCACATTGTTGGCTATGTCTATGTGCAGCTATCACCAGCAATAAATATATTTAGTCTTCACAGAACACTTTCCTCTCCTCTTGAATTTTTTCAGGTGTTATTCCATCCCACCCCACCCCAACAAAAGAACCACAAAATGTTGTTGGGTTTTGTTTTTCTTGTGTGTATTTTTTTGCAGTTGTACTTGTGGAACTAATAAAACCAACACCCCAAATCACCTTTGAAACACTTGACCCATAACACTAACAGGACCCCACCTATGAGGCAATGGGGTGAAACATCAACAATGAGGAGGAAGAGTTACGAATCACGACGTCACTCCTTGAAACCAGTTGAGTGTTACTCAAGGAAAAATTGTCTATGGAAATTAATTAGAATCTGATGCATCATCTTCTCAGGAACCATATAAAAACCCAGAGGACACTGAGGAACCTCATCAGATTCCTGCAGCACAGAGACACTCCATTACCAGAAACTGGTAAGCTTAGCTGAGATACTTGGGCAAATCGTATTGGTGGTTTTGATTTTTTCTTTCTCAAGTTATCATTTAGTAATGTGTTGATTTGTCATCTACCTGGTTTTCTCTCTCCCTCTCTCTTGGAGTAGCCAACCTTTTGGCCTCTAGGAGTTGTGGATTACAACTCCCATCAATCTTAGCAAGCATGGCCATCAGGGCTTATGAGAATTGTAGCCTCAGAATAACTGAAGGGGTGTGTGTGTGTGTGTGTGTGTGTGTGTGAGAGAGAGAGAGAGAGAGAGAGAGAGAGAGAATGCTAATGCTTATCTATCTAATAGATTTCATATCTACTATTCAGCAAATGGTCCCAGAGCGGGTCTCAATAATAAAATCTATGATTATACTGAAATATTGATTAGGTCCCCTCTAATATTCAACATAATATTCCAGTTTATTTTCTTTATTTTTGTTGGGCTGTATCTGACTAAGTTATATTCAAAGTAGGTCCACTGATATTAATGGACCTGAGAGAATCATTTCCATTAATTAAAATGGATTTCCTCTAAGTAGAACTGTTGGCTACAGCTCATCATTTTTCTTCCATCAGTGAATTAGGCACTATTGCAGTCCGGTCACCAGTTCCTTCCCCAATGTTTCCTGTATACCTCCCAACTGCTGTTGATTCTTGAATGTCTTTTGGAAATTTGAACATGGATTCTTTGAGATTCAATTCACCCTTGTACACTTTTATCTACTCCCCGCCCTGATGTCTTCTTTCAGATCCACACAACCAGTTCAGCAAATATGTCTGCCCAGTGGAACCAATGCTTCGCCAGCTGCCCTGCCTCCACCGTCACAATTCAGCCACCTCCCTTCGTCCTGACCATCCCAGGGCCAGCTCTCTACTGCCCTGACCAACCCTTTGGCATTGAGCAATACAACCCTTGCACTCGTATGATTCCATACCACGAGGGGGCACGACGTGGTGGATACAGCTCCTTCTACACTGGTCCAGCCTCTGGTCTGAGCTCAACGAGCATCTATTCCAAAAGATTTGAGGGTGGATGCAACTCTTGCCAGTGATATTGAAGCTCTGAAGACCTCTATCCACAGAATGAATGTGTTGAGGAGCATGGACTAAGAAATCAAGAGAATGGCTCCACTGATTTTGTAGGCATAGTTTCGAGAAATGTATGTTGAACATGTACAACTGTTGTGTTATAAGCTAGAGGTTTTCAAAACCTTTAACCTTCAAGGGCCCTGTTCTACCTTGCTGTGAATTGCCTGTGCATCTGTCAAGAACAAGTATTGCATCACTGAGCATTCTTCTTCTGTTCTTCTTGGGCCCTGATGAGGTCCTGTTGCTCTGCTAGGGCTCACGTGGAGGCAATGTTCCTCAATGGCTACAGATTTGGGGAGACAAACATGGGCAAACTATGTGCCAGCATCTATAGATCTCCTTGTGAAAATCCTGATTAAATTTTTGAGGATGTCACCATTTGTAAACCGCTGTTGTGGGCTATTTATGTAAATTTAAAAACAACAACCAGAAATTGGAAAGCAAGTTCCATTGCACATGGCACTTTCAAAACCATCTTCACTGAAGGCAGATGGTCCTCCATGTAGCAACATGGTGATGTAGTGTCTTATAACTGTTCCATGAGTTCAATGTATAGCTGTTTTGATTTTGATGTTTTGTGCAAACCTGAGACTTCAAACTGTGGATCTCCCTTCCCTTTCAAAATAAAGCTTTTATTGCATCATCATCATCCCTGTTTTCCTTATTGTTGCATATGCTCATGTTAATTTTAATCGAAAAGTGGGTCTCCTCTGGGAAAATGGAGGTGATGCATTTAAATGCTAAGGAACAAGGATAGCCAATGGGGTGAGCTCCAGATGTGGACTACAATTCCCATCATCCCCAACCCCAACCATCATGGTCAACAGCAGTGGGTGATGGGAGTTGTAGTATAGGAAATATCTGGAGGGCACCATATTGGCTATCCCTGCTGAGGAACATAGACACTGTCTTGTTCAATTGGATCAAAGGGCTATTCTAGAATGCTGTATGTAAGGCAGGGGTCAGCAAACTTTTTCAGCAGGGGGCCAGTCCACTGTCCCTCAGACCTTATGGGGGGCAGACTATATTTTGGGGGAAAATGAATGAATTCGTATGCCCCACAAATGATGCAGAGATGTATTTTAAATAAAAGGACACATTCTACTCATGTAAAAACACACTGATTCCCGGACCATCCGCAGTCTGGGTTTAGAAGGCGATTGGGCCGGATCCAGCCCTCAGGCCTTAGTTTGCCTAACCATGATCTAAGGGCTTATCCAGATTTCCTTTTCCACTGTGCTTTTCAGGCCCAGGTACTTTAAAGTTCTGTATCTGAGTGTTTTTGTTTGTTTGCTTGCTTGTTTTTTGTTTGTTTGTTTCCTGGGAAAATCCACATTTCACTGCAAAACCTGAGGAAAGCTCCAGGACAATATATATATATATATCAAATAATCAAAATCAAACCACAAACAAACAAGCAATGCTCCGGCATGGAGCTTTAGGTCCTGGACCTATGCCTACAGATAGGGTACAAAAGAGATTCTGGATGAGCCCCAGCAGTCTCTGGCTACATCAGTGGAGACTTGCCCATTTAAAGAAATGGGACACTGCTCTATCAACCCTCAGTCCCAATTAGTACCTGCCATCAAAGGCTCACTGCTGCCCTAGGACTCAGCAAGGAGGAGGATAGGAACAAAACTCAAGCCTGCCATTCGTTCTGGGTCCATCTTCTTTCCTTCCTTCCTTCCTTCCTTCCTTCCTTCCTTCCTTCCTTTTTTGAGGGGTGGGATGCTAATATAGCTCAAGGAGTCTTCTTAATGAGTCTCCCAGTGGGACAGTGCCCACCAAGACCAATTAGTTAAGAGATGTATCAGTTCCCTGTGTTCTATCAGTTTTAGCATCTACAAATAGTAAAAATAGATGACCCAAGGAAAATGCAGTCCATTCTTACTTCAATTTCCAGTGTTGTTCCTTGCCAGCATTTTCTAATTTTAGGGCACATCCAAAATACATGCCATATCCCAGTGTTTGTGCCTTAAAAGCTCCAAGAGGCACCACTCACTGTTCTGTATAACCAATTAAGGCACTGTGGTGTTAGGTGCCTGTGTCTCTGTCAAGGCTCTGTCAAGGCTTCGGGAAAGCTACCCCCCGGCCCCCGGTTGTAGCAAGAGCAGAGAAAACAAAATAGAGAGTCGGTGGAAGAAGATTGGAAGAAATTTAAAGATTATCTACAGAAATATTGTAAAATTAAGGAATGTTAGAAAGATGTTGGAATGAAGTTACATGGCTTTAGCAGAAATGTTATAAAGAATTAATTATAATAGATTGTAATTGGATTAAAGGAAAAAATAATGTTAGAATTTGTTAAGTTAAATGATAGGACAGAAGTTTGAGGAAGATGGAAAGGATTTGCTGAAACAATTAATCGAAGTGGAATACAAAAAAAGGGAGGTGTGAGGAGGTCGCTGAAACAAGTAAAAGAAAGTTAATAACATTGAAGGTATAGGTTGTGTTTCTTTTTTCTTTTTTAATTACTTTTGTTTTATTTTTGTTATGTATATGTGGTATTTTTGTTTTTATATTGTATTGTATGGTTTTGTTATGTTTGATTCTTTTTCTTTTTTCTTTCTGTAACTTTCAAAACTTTAATAATTTTTTTTAAAAAAAAAGAGAAAACAAAATAGAGTTCTTTTTAAAGATTTATATTCAATGCTAATAGTGAGAGACAAAAGAATGCAACAAGCCTTAACAATGGTGTTGCTCAAAGCTGGGCTCCACCCCCCTGCTTCCTAGCAAAGCCATTTCCTGCTCCCGGGGAGATGTCGTTGTGGGCTGGGAGCAAGCCCTCCCCACGCGCATAGAGCAGGATCGCCCCTTCGCTATTGGATGGTCCTCGGCCACATCAGCCTTAGGCCGTCAGTTCGGATGGTCCGGGGACGTGGCGTGGGCTATTTAAACTGCCCATGGCTGAGGGCTCGTCCCTGTTTTTCTCCCTGCTCTGCCAGTTATCTCGTCCTCCCTCCCTTAGGTTAGGCTCTTTTAATTCTTGACCTTGCTATGGACCTCAGTTGGTTGTCTTGGTTGTCCAAGGGGCCTGGTAGGAATTTTTCCACTTGGCAAATTGGCACTGGCCATTTGCTTTTTTCGCCTACCTCGTAACAAATCGTCACAGCTTTGTAAGGTTTGGCGGTTAGGCATTGGAGTATTCGGTTGAAGGGGAGGGGAGGTAGTGGCCATCACCTACCCCTCCTAATTCAAGGGTAGTCTATTAAAGGATTCAGGGGGGCGTGGTCTCCGTCCAAAGCCCCAGAAGGGGCTAGGACCATGGCACGACCCTGAGGGAGTCCCTAGTTGATGTGCATCATCAGGGCTCTCCCTACTGGTGGTTAACCCTGACAAGACTCCTGCAGACGGGGCAGGAGTCAGATATAGTTGTGTGGTTTCCAATGTCTAAGCCAATACCACTCACATTCTGTAACCAGTAAAGTTGTGGCCTTCCCCCTCCCCCCCCCCATTAACCAAAAATACTGTTTCATGTGTCTTTATTCCACTTCCCGGGAAGGTTTGGGACCTTGCCACGCAGCAGCACTTTCCCTTACGGTGGCCACCTGTGGTCAAATGTCTCTGATTCCGTTGTTCCTGCACCCTTAATGATTGCCAAGTTCTGGCAGTGACAATGTGTCAGCTGGTTGACCTTCCACACATACACCCTTCTTCTAGCACTTCCCAACTCTTTTGTCCGCCTGTCTCTGAGCTGTGACTTCCCTCAAACTCCTCGAAGCCCTGCTGTAATTCAATACTCCTCTCCTTCTGCAGAGTCAGGAGAAGTGGGGCGGTGATCTCCACCATTCCTCCTCCTCTCTCTCTCCCTCTTGAGTCCAATCCCTGACAATCTTTTTGGATGCAGTAAATGCTCTACTTCAGCATCCCTGATGGATTGGGCCATCCAGCTTCTCCTTAAATGCCTCCAGCAAAGGAGAACCCACCTTTCAATGCATCCAGTAGTGGCTGGTCCATTAGGGAAAATCAGGGCACTGCCCCACTAACCTCAGTCTGCCCTCACCCAGTCCCCAACTGCCTGCAAACTTACTTATGGGGTGGCTCTGCCTATCATTGTCTCTGGCTCCATCTATGTCTCTCTGCTGCCCCATTGGGCACCAGCCACCACTGCACTATGGGACACTGACAGTGCATGAATCCTTGATCTGAGAGAACAAGACCATGCCTATGTCCTTCAGCCCTGAACTTGATTCATTTCCCCAGGAAAGATGATATTCTGGGTTAAAAGTAAGTAAGAGAAAATGACCGTCGGAGTTTTTGATGCAGGAAATGACTTTATTTTGAAAGAAAAGTGAAACATCTGGTACCACAGGGGTACAAAATCAGATATAGCTGTTAAACACAGAAAGCACTGAGCATGCTGCTGCTGCAAGCTGGAGGTCCGCCTGCACATTGCTGAGTTGAGACTGCTTTTTTTTTTCTTTTTGACATAGGAAATAGACTGCAAGAAGTTGTTTTCTGAGGAACATGGGTGTCCCTTAGAAGCTTATCAGGGATCTCTCAGTGAGAATATCAGTAGTTGTGGGAACGTGTCCTTCAAGTATGGCCTGCTCAACCATCTCTGACCATACTCTTCTGCCACAGTGTTGGTGTTTTCTATAGTACATACTCAGCTCAGGCAACAATGGAACAAAAAAAGTCTCATCAGTACCCAAAATGAACTGAATGCAATGCTTAGACTATGATCCAGAGTCTCTCTGTGACACACTGATGTTCCTTGGCAGGTGTAAATCAATGTTCCCAGAAACAGATTTTCTTTAACTTAAAAAAGGCCTGTAACACACACATTATACATGGTGAGCATGGATTTCTAACATCAATGGGCTGTACCCTACGTAAGGTCTCCTCAAAGTAGACTCATTAAAATTAATGGACATGGCTAACTTAGATCCATTAAAATAAACTGACATGACAAATTTAGATCTATTAATTTCAATGGGTTCACTCTGAGAAGAACATCACTGGAGACAACCCAATATCTGTAACGGATCCCGTCTCTTGGTTCCAAATTCTCCACTTTCCATCATCTTCATCTTGTGGTTCCTGGGTCTAGAAACGTCGGCTAGAGCTGCTTTCCTTCTGGGTTCTGGGCAGCGACTTCTGAGACTGGCGGCTTGAGGAGGTGTAACCAGTGGAGACGGAGCTGTATCCACCATGAGCTACCTCCTCACTGGATTGGATGGCAGCACAAGGGTTGCACTGCTCGATGCAAAGTGGTTGGTCAGGGCAGTAGAGGGCTGGCCCAGGGATGGTCAGGACAAAGGGAGGTGGCTGAATCGTGACGGTGGAGGCAGGGCAGCTGGCATAGCATTCGTTTCTTCCACAAGACATCTTTGCAGGAGTGGTGCCTGGATCTAAAGGAAGAGATTAGAGTGGGAGTTAGGAGCTGAGAAATATAGATCATAGGAACATTAGGAACTGCTTAAAGAACATAAGAAGAAGAAGAAAAAGAGTTTGGATTTGATATCCCACTTTATCACTACTCAAAGGAGTCTCAAAGCAACTAACATCCTCCTTTCCCTTCCTCCCCCACAACAAACACTCTGTGAGGTGAGTGAGGCTGAGAGACTTCAGAGAAGTGTGACTAGCCCAAGGTCACCCAACAGCTGCATGTGGAGGAGCGGGGAAGCGAACCGTTCACCAGATTACAAGTCTACCTCTCTTAACCACTACAACACACTGGGGGGATTCAATTAACTCATTTTCAGAGACATACTGCCTCCAACAGTGGTGGCAGAACACAGCCATTATGGCTTATCCTCCATGAATTTGTCTAATCCAGGGACGTCCAACTCCCAAGAGACTGTGATCTACTCACAGAATAATAAAAAAAAACTGGAAGTGATCTATCCCTTGGGGGGGGATTTTTATTATTATTATTATTATTTTTAGGGAGGGTTAAACCTCCCAGGGATCAACCAGTCAATCGCGGCTGGACCGGTTGGACATCCTTGCTCTAATCTTATAAGAAAAACCAAAAGAGCGCTGTTGGATCAGGCCAACAGCTCATCTAGTTCAGCATCCTGTTCACACAGTGGTCACCCAGATACCTATGGGAAACCTCCAAGCAGGACCCCAGCACAAGAGAGCTCCACTCTCCAAAATGCACATTTAGTTTCTACCCTTTGGCAACTAGCAAAAGATAGGAAAGATCCTCTGCCAAGAATATGGATGATGTCAGGGACTCAGCGGGAGCGCAGGGAGGAGAGGAGATGGAAAGCGAGGGGGAGCAATCCGAGGGCAGCGTAGGAGAATATGACAGCAGCCCGATAGATTCCATGAGCCTCTCCAGCGAATCGGAAGATTCACAGAAGGGGGCGCCGATGGGCAGGGCAAGGGGCGACCCAAGGGGGACACCCCAGAAGCAAGGGGCCAGCGGGGACTCCCAGAGCAGCAGTTGGAAATCAGGAACAGCTTCCCCACCAGAGCGTAGTGGGGGGGAGGAGTCCCAGGTGTCAGAGCCCACATATGCACCACCAGCGAGAGAAGATGAGTCAGGGTGGACCACGCCTCCATCGGAGAGCGAGTTAACGGTTAAGAGGAAAGTTGCAGGCTGGGCGCGCGCGCCAAGTTCAAAGGTACAGGCGAGCGGCACAGAAGGTAGCCCGGATAGGGAACCAGGTCCTAAAGCCCGCCGGAAGGAGGGGCAAGAATCGTCAGGGTCAGCGTCAGAGGAGTCCAGGAAGGATGAGACCCTAGCGGGCAGGAGGGCCCAGAGGAGAAAGGAATTTAGGAAGAGGTGGAGCAAAGCGAGAGTCTTAAACTGGTGTGGAGGGGGAGGAGACTCAGACAGGACTTCGCCGGTCTAAGGTCGGGACGTAGAGCTGCACGCTGCGGCTTTGAAATGGAGACTGAATCTCAATAAAGACTTTTGTACATAACTACAGCCTAGCGTTGGTCCTCTGTGAGCTGGGACCTGGAGGCAGCTCTGACAGATGACTTTGGGTTGCATCTAAGATCAGACCCCCTGGAATTAATGAACCTAAGTGGCTCATGTCCATGATCGTCAATGGTCCATTCTGAGTAGGACAAACATGGGATAAAGCCATTTTTTCAAAATCAATGAACCAACAGCAACCCGGAGGAAAGAAAGTCAAAGGCAAATTTAGAGAGGGGAGAAATCACCAAGAGGTTCTGCTCAAGTTAGGAAGTATATAAGCAAAACTTACCAGGTTATGCAGAGAAGAACTCGAGTGGGATGTCTCAAGAGTTGAGAGAAGTTGATAGTTTTTCTCGGGATCTTCTGGCTTTTTATATCATTCTAGAGGGGAGGTGCACTTTCTTTTCATTAAACTCTAATTAGCTGCGAACAACATTTTTCTACATGCAACACCCAAAAGTTGTTTCAAGAAGTGATTTCATTATTTGTAACTGTTCACCTTCCTTTGCTCATTGGCTCTTCATCACCGTGCACCCCATAGGTGGGGTCCGTCCTGTGGGTCGAATGCTCCCGAAGTGTTCTTTTGTCCATGTCAGAGTCAGAACAGCCTTCGTCACATCGCAGCCCAATTTCCTGGGTGTGCAATTGCTTGTGATTCTTAAATGGTGGTTCAGCGGTGAGGTCAACAGAGGGGAAGTTCAACCTGCTCCCAAAAGAAGGAGCTATGTTCTCCTGCTTCCCAGGCAATGGAGGATCACATCCCCTTCCCCATTTCTTGCAATAGGAATGCAAACTAAATTGAGTATTGTATGAATTTCAGTTGGAAACTAACAAATTCACACTTCTGGAACCAACATGTGAACCAACAAGCAATTATCTTTCAAAATGCACCATTCATAAGTAGGCACTGATAGTCTTCTCGTCCATGGATTTGTCTAGTCCAGGGGTCAGCAAACTTTTTCAGCAGGGGGCCACTATCCCTCAGACCTTGTGGGGGGGCCAGACTATTTTTTTTTTGGGGGGGGGGGAGAGAACGAATTCCTATGCCCCACAAATAACCCAGAGATGCATTTTAAATAAAAGCACACATTCTACTCATGTAAAAATATGCTGGTTCCCGGACCGTCCACGGGCCGAATTGAGAAGGTGATTGGGCCACATCCGGCCCCTGGGCCTTAGGTTGCCTGCCCATGGTCTAGTCCATCACCCATTTCTGCAGCCAAGCAATGGAGACCAAAATGCATATATTAGGGGAAAGTGTGCATAAAATGCATGTATTATGAAATAATCTTAAAGAACAACAGTGTTATTAAAACAGAGCATTGGAACACGAATCCCCAAGCAGTTTTTATTTATGCTATTTATGCTATTTATTTATTTATTTATTTATTTTGTGATGCAATTTCTTATGTTTTTCCATAGGGTTTGATCAAAGTAACTTTGTATGTTGCACATCACCTTGCCATATTTTTAAATATAAAGTGCAGTCTATAATTATTTAAATAAATAAGCTATGAAAATGCATTATATTTTTTTTTGGGGGGGGAACCCCTTGCAAAAAAATATGCATAGGTTAGGAAAAACTGCAAGTGATAATGTGTACATTGGTAGAAAATTGCAATAAATTGCTGGTGAATTTTCACAAGGTTTTTTAAGTTATTATTTTTTTAAGTGCCACAAAACTGCTGGAAATGTGAATAGCTGAATTTAAGACTGGAAAAATGAGAAACTGAAAGAAACCAAAATTGACTGATTTGTCCATCTCACATATTCAGATTTTATTTTACTGTTTTTTATTACATCTAAATGGGGGCGGGGCAGTTAAAGTTGCTGACTCATCTTGAATCAAGTTAGACATTGAAAAGCTAATTGCTGAGCCTAAAAGTATCATTCTTTCTGATAATCCCCCTTTCGACAGTCATTGTATCTCCCAAAGAACCTTGGGAACTGTAGTTTGTTAGTGGTGATGAGAGCTATTAGGTAGGGTTGCCGTATTTCAAAAAGTTAAAACCAGGAAACCCCCAAAAGTTGTTGAGCTGTTTTTAGGAAGACCCCAAAATTGTTGAGCCTTTGGGGGGGGGACCACCAAAAAAGATCACCACATTTCAGAAATAAAAATCTCCCCAGACGTCCACCTTTGAAATTCCAATAATGTCCGGGAAAATCTGGATGTTTGGCAGCCCTGCATTAGAACACCCCTATCTCCCTCACAGGGACGTGGGTGGCGCTGTGGGTTAAACCACAGAGCCTGGGACTTGCCGATCAGAAGGTCGTGGTTCGAATCCCTGCGACGGGGTGAGCTCCCGTTGCTCGGTCCCTGCTCCTGCCAACCTAGCAGTTCGAAAGCACGTCAAAGTGCAAGTAGATAAATACTTCCTGACGGGAAGGTAAATGGCGTTTCCGTGCGCTGCTCTGGTTCTCCAGAAGCGGCTTAGTCATGCTGGCCACATGACCCAGAAGCTGTACGCCGGCTCCCTCGGCCAATAAAGCGAGATGAGTGCCGCAACCCCAGAGTCAGTCACGACTGGACCTAATGGTCAGGGGTCTCTTTACCTTTTATCTCCCTCACAGTTACAATTCCAACAGTGGTTTAGCACTCAAAGTGTCCCTATTTTTGAAGGACAGTCCCAGATTTACAGAACCTATTCCAGTTTCTGATTTGATCCCAGAATGTCCCACTTTTCCTTAGGATGCCCCTGTTTTCATCCGAGAAATGCTGGAGGGTATGGAATAGGACATCTCTATTTTCATCTGAGAAATGTTGGAGCATATGGAATAGGACATCTCTATTTTCAACAACAACACATCCTTTATTAGGCATAGCAAACCACACATTATCAAACAGACACGGTATACAAATTGTGCAAAATACGAGCTCAACATAACAAAGTTTGTTCCAGTCAGATCTTAAACTCCAGAGAAAATCAATTTACATAAGTAATACAATACAATACTACCACATCACCAATCAATTAAGAACCACTAAATCTCTTTCTAATGGCCCAGTCTTTCTACATGGACACCACTCAAAAATTCAGCCACTATTAAAGTAATTTGATCATCTCTATTTTCATCAGAGAAATGCTGGAGGGTATGACCTCTCTCCCCAGGGAACTCTGGGAGAGGAATGAGGTTTCCTAACAATTCTCAGCACCCTGAAGAAATGGCAGGTTCCTAGGATTCTTTGTGGAAAGCCATGACTATCTAAAGTATTATGATGCTGCTTTAAATGTATATTGTTGGTGGGCTCTTAGGGTAACTAGCTATTGTTACCCAGCAAGTTTTATGGTTGAGTGGGAAGTTGAATCCAGATGCCTTCCTTTCTGAAGTAACACCCTAACCACTACACAACACTTCCTTTCAAGAATGGAAGGCATTCAAATTCTTAAAGAACAATACGTGCAGCACTGTGATTTCAGAGAGCTTCTGAGGACAGGCAACCTGACATTGGTGTGGTTTTTTTACTGCAGCAATTCTATCAAGTTTGGAATTTATAGCTTTGTGTTGTTAAAACATCTTGGGTGGAAAGGCAAATTGTCAATGTCTGAGATGACTTTAAGATGATTCATTGTTTGGAGAGAGATTTACTAATTGAGAGGATTGTTCTACTAAACTCTCATTTCACAGCATTTATTCAGAGGATAGATAAGAACGTTCTAAACGAACTGAACAATCTTGCCTAGAAGGCCATAATATTATATATAGGATGACAGGCATCCCCCATCTTTTGTGGTTTAGGGGAGCATATTCAGAAACCTGGGAAACCACAGTATTTAAGAATGAGGTGTAGGGAAAGATGACAGCACCTAAATAACAATAATAACAATAGTAAAACAATGAACTAATAACAATAACAATAGGGTTGCCATATTTCAAACAGTGAAAATCCGGACACAAAAGTTGTCACACAAAAAAAGACGTTTTTGAGCTATTTTTATGGGAAATTGGCAAAAACAAAACTTCCAACCTGGGTCGCCATACATTCGGATTTTCATGGACATTTTTGCTGATTTCCACCTGGGCACTGCTGCAGACTGCAGTATTCTGGATATGTCTGGGAAATTCCGGACAAATGGCAACCCTTAACAACAACAACAGTTTTATTATTTATACCCCACCCATCTAGCTGGGTTTCCCTAGCTACTCTGGGTGGCTTCCAACACACATAAAACATAATAAAACATCAAACATTAAAAACTTCCTGATACAGGGCTGCCTTCCGATGTCTTCTAAAAGCTGTATAGTTATTTATTTCATTGACATCTGACAGGAGGGTGTTCCATAGGGCAGGCACCACTACCGAGAAGACCCTCTGCCTGGTTCCCTGTAACTTCACTTCTTGCTCTTAGGGAACAGTCAGAAGGCCCTGGGAGCTGGACCTCAGCGTCTGGGCTGAATGATTGGGGTGGAGACACTCCTACAGATATACATTACATGGCACAGTGACATGTAATCAATTTAGGAAACTTTTTTGCATTGCTGCCAATTAGCTGAAACCTGGATTTTATTCTAGAAAAGAATCACATACATCCAATAAGTTAAAAAGTCATGTGGTTCCTGCCTTTTAAAAATGAAGGAAAAGCCAACCTACAAGGCACCTTTTGAGATGGTGGGGATAAGTTCTTAGTCTCTTATTCCCTGTTCCCCTTTCCCAGGCTCCTCCCTTGCTCTTTTGTTGCCATTGTAAAAGGAGGAGGAGGAGGAGGAGGAGGAGGAGGAGGAGGAGGAGGAGGAGGAGAAGAAGAAGAAGAAGAAGAAGAAGAAGAAGAAGAAGAAGAAGAAGAAGAAGAAGAAGAAGATTCATCTATCCATCATCTACACTGACTGGCAATGGCTTCCCAGGGTTTCAGGATTATCTTCTCTCAGTCCAACCTGGAGATGCTGGGGGTTGAACCTCTGGTTCTCAGCAGGCAAAGCAGTTGTTCTACCACTGAACTATGACCCAGTGTGGGCAGCAGATGGCACCAAAGGGCTGGAAATTATCCACAGGCAAGGAGCCTGCGTAAATCAGGTGTTAGGAAACTTTGGTCCACCAGATGTCCCTGAATCTCCATCCACCACCATTAGCCATGCTTGGTAGGGCTGATGGGAGTTGTACCTCAGCAACATCTCGAGGGCTAAAAGTCCCCTACGCCCAGAATGTGGAGAAGAAGCCAACATCTCCATCTGAGTTCCAAAATTGCCAGGCTTTTACCTTAATAATAATAATAATAATAATAATAATAATAATAATAATAATACAGTGGTACCTCGGGTTGCATACGCTTCAGGTTGCATACGCTTCAGGTTACATACGCTTCAGTTTACAGACTCCACTAACCCAGAAATAATACCTCGGGTTAAGAACTTTGCTTCAGGATGAGAACAGAAATTATGCCCCGGTGGCACAGCAGCAGCGGGAGGCCACATTAGCTAAAGTGGTGCTTCAGGTTAAGAACAGTTTCAGGTTAAGAACGGACCTCCGGAATGAATTAAGTACTTAACCCGAGGTACACTGTAATCATCATCATCATCATCATCATCATCATCATCATCATATCATCACCATGCCTCTATCACCTGTCCTCCAACCAAACCATTGGTAACTCACTCTGAATGAGTTTTCAGGCTGCTAATGGCTGAAATGTGGGGCGCAGGTGGCGCTGTGGGTTAAAGCCTCAGCACCTAGGGCTTGCCGATCGAAAGGTCGGCGGTTCGAATCCCTGCGGCGGGGTGCGCTCCCGCTGCTCGGTCCCAGCGCCTGCCAACCTAGCAGTTCGAAAGCACCTCCGGGTGCAAGTAGATAAATAGGGACCGCTTACCAGCGGGAAGGTAAATGGCGTTTCCGTGTGCGGCTCTGGCTCGCCAGAGCAGCGATGTCACGCTGGCCACGTGACCCGGAAGTGTCTCCGGACAGCGCTGGCCCCTGGCCTCTTAAGTGAGATGGGCGCACAACCCCAGAGTCTGTCAAGACTGGCCCGTACGGGCAGGGGTACCTTTACCTTTACCTTTAATGGCTGTCTAGTGGAAGCACCGTCCAGGAAGCCATTGACTGTTTTAAGCAGAGTAAGTTAAGGTGGTGCTCTCCCTATGTTATTGGACTACAACTCCCAGAATCCTCAGTAACCATGGCAAATAGACAGAGATGACGAGAGCTGGAGTCCAAAGCATGATGATGACATGGAGGAGGAGGAGATCATCTCATCCAACCCCCCGCAATGCAGAAATATCCAGCTGTCCCATACGGGGATCGAACTTGTGACCTCGGTGTTAATCAGCACCACACTCTAACCAAGGGAGAAGACTTAATGGGAGCAAACTACAGCACAAACGGACATGGTTGCTCTAGCAAAGAATAATACTTTGGGTATCTTAGACTCTAACAATGTCTCTACAGGAAAGCATTGTCCAATACTGATAGATGTTGGAGGTTTAATGCTGAAAATGCCTGAGTCCAAAGTTGTTGTCCATATCAAATTTGTACCGGCAAAATCACTGACGTTTGTAGATGTTCATGTGCTTTTAAACTATATTTCTATCAGCACCAGGACAACAAAAATGGTTTTTGTGAGCCCTTGAGGTCAGCCAGGTACTTTGAGCTTGGATTTTTGGGGGGGAGATGGGGTGGGGTTGGAGAGCTTCAGTGCAGAATTTGGAGACATGTGACGTATTGAAGGATAGCTACATTTCAATTCTCATATAGTTTCAGTATATCTGCCTTGCTTAAAATGTTAACCAGTATTAATTTCTCACCTGTCCAGGGCAGAAAACATTCAGCGAGCTGGGCCAATGGGCCAACTCGACGTAAGGTGGATTATTTATTTATTTATTTATTTATTTATTTATTTATTTATTTATTTAAATTTATATACTGCCCTATACCCAGAGGTCTCAGGGCGGTTCACAGAAAATTTCTGTTCACAGATTTCAACTTTCTTCATTCATCCAGGACATCTTGGTGATTCCCCCCCCCCCCCCTTTTAGGAGAATCAGAAATGGTTGTTCATCCTACTTAATCCCAATTAATTGCAGTTTGACTAATTAACAACAATTTGCAGTGATTCATTGCATGACTTCTCCAGAACAAAGGAACCTCGAGGGCTTGTGAACCCTACCCTTCGGCCGGCAGTCCTTGAAACCAGGATCCACCTCAATTAAACTCCTACATGGATCAAATCTTCATAAGGAGGTTTCCAAACTACTGAAGCATCCCAGGACCAGGTTCACTTCTGTACCATAAACTGACACCCACTCAAGCAGCACCTGTGCAGGCAAACAAACCTTGGAAATAAGCCAAGCAGTATGTCTCTCAACATCTGTTATCATTGTAGCTGACACAGTTCCAAAATACATCTTGTGCCGTCAATTGGATTGGGGTAAGAAACACGCCAGTTCAAAGAGGCACCAGCTTCTGGAGAAGGGGGTGGATGGCATTGCATGGTGCACAATGTTGCATGCACAACATCCCAACAGCATGGCCATTAGTCAGGGACGATGGGAGTTTTAGTTCAGGACCATCTACTGGGAACCAGCTCCCTGCATCACTGCTGTAGGAATATATCACAATCAATCAGGGGAAACATATTAAATGCACTTAAAGGTAAAGGGACCACTGACCATTAGGTCCAGTTGCGGATGACTCTGGAGCTGCGGCGCTCATCTCGCTTTACTGGCCAAGGGAGCCAGCGTAAAGCTTCCAGGTCATGTGGCCAGCATGACTAAGCCCCTTCTGGCGAACCAGAGCAGTGCACAGAAATGCCGTTTACCTTCCCGCTGGAGTGGTACCTATTTATCTACTTGAACTTTGACATGCTTTCGAACTGCTAGGTTGGCAGGAGCAGGGACTGAGCAATGGGAGCTCACCCCGTCGTGGGGATTAGAACCACCGACCTTTCGATCGGCAAGCCCTAGGCTCTGTGGATTAGACCACAGCACCACCCACATTTACAGAGATGTAAATCAGGGACAGGGAGCCCATGGCCCTCCAAACATTGTTGTTGCTAATTGAATTTATATACCACCCTATACCAGGAGGTCTCGGGGCAGTTCACAGAAAAAATCACAATATATAAAACCAAAACCAAAACCAAAACCAAAACCAAAAACAATAACCTAATACCCCCCACCCAAAAAAAGAGCCACATTTTAAAAGGTTATAGGATGTCAATCAGATCAACCAAAGGCCTGGTTAAAAGGAAACATTTTTGCCTGGCGCTTAAAGGTGTATTATGATGGTGCCAGGCGAACTTCCCTGGGTGGGGAGAGCATTCCACAGATGGGGAGCCACTGCAGAGAAGGTCCCATTCGCGAGCTGTCACCCTCCGGACCTCTCAGGGAGGAGACACATGAGAGCCAGTGCGGTGCAGTGGTTAAGAGCAGTGGACTCGTAATCTGATGAACCGGGTTCGAATCCCCGCAGCTGCTGGGAAACCTTGGGCTAGTCACACTTCTTTGAAGTCTCTCAGCCTCACTCACCTCACAGAGTGTTTGTTGTGGGGGAGGAAGGGGAAGGAGAATGTTAGCCGCTTTGAGACTCCTTCAGGTAGTGATAAAGCGGGATATCAAATCCAAACATGAAGGAGGGCCTCAGAAGATGATCTCAGGGTCTGGGTAGGTTCATATGGAAAAGGGTGGTGCTTGAGGTATTGCGGTCCTGAACCGTTTAAGGCTTTATAGGTCAAAACCAGCACTTGGAATTGGGCCCGGAAACTAATTGGTAGTCATTGCAGTCGGACAAGGATGATGATGATGATGGTGATGATTTATTATTTATTATTTATACCCCACCCATCTGGCTGGGTTTCCCTAGTCACTCTGGGCGACAAAATATTAAAATACAATAGTCCTTCAAATATTAAAAGCTTCCCTAAACTTCCCTAAACAGGATCAGTGTAATATGCTCAAACCATCTTGTTCTGTAGAACAACCTGGCCGCTGAATTCTACACTAGCTGAAGTTTCCGAACCGTCTTCAGAGTTAGACCTACGTATAGCGCATTGAACTCCCAGACCCTCCAAGTGTCCCAGTTTTCCAGGGACACCAGCAGAATTATGAAACCCTCCCTGGCTTCAGAGCTGATCCTGCAATGTCCCTATTTTCCAAACCAGCACTGGAGAATGCCTGCTGTAAGCAGTATTACAGCACAGCTGGGGAATCAGATACATTCAGATTAATGATCAAAGGGTGTTTGAATGGAATCCACAGAAGCATCACATGCAAATCAGACATCAAAAGGGTTCCACCTATCAGAGCATATCACAATGGGGGGGAAACTGATGTGATTTAGAGGGAGAGGCAAAGATGGATCCCCTGATAAAGGCAGTTTTGCATTGAGTGCTTTGCAAGCAACTGCTAATGACTTGCATTAGCAAAGCCTATTGCATCACTGACTGCTTGCATGAACCAGCTGCTCTACCTCAAAGAGGAATGTTAGCTTAAAAATGCCTTTGAAGGTATTTTGTCCAACTGCCCCACAAAATCCACACTTGGGTTGCAGTTTTGAAACTGCTATGTGGTGCAGTTGCCAATTCCTTGCTTCATTTGAGAGGGGGGAAATTCTCTCCACATGAACTGACCTGGACCTTGTCATTATCATCAAAGGACCTTCTTTGTGTGCCCCTCCAGAGGTTGGCAACACGAGAATGGGCCTTATCTGTGTATGTTCCCCATTTGTGAAATGCTCTCCCCAGGGAAGCTTGCCAGGCACTTTCATTACATTACAACAGGGCAAAAGCATTCCTCTTCACCTAAGCCAGGGGTCAGCAAACTTTTTCAGTAGGGGCCGGGTCCACTGTCCCTCAGACCTTGTGGGCGGCCAGACTATATTTTGGAAAAGAAAAAAAAAAAGAATGAATTCCTATGCCCCACAAATAACCCAGAGATGCATTTTAAATAAAAGGACACATTCTACTCATGTAAAAACACGCTGATTCCCAGACTGTCTGCAGGCCGGATTTAGAAGGCGATTGGGCTGGATCCGGCCCTCAGGCCTTAGTTTCCCTACCCATGACCTAAGCCTTTGGTGGCCTTTTAAATTCTCTCTCTCTCTCTCTCTCTGTGTGTGTGGGGGGGATCATTGTTTTTGTTGTCACTGTTATATATTTTCATTGCTTTTTTTCTAAAAAAAATGTTTAGTGGTACTCTCATTTTAACTCAATAAAACCACCATTTTATAGTTCAAACTGGGAAAAATAAATACAGTAAATGGACAAAAGTACTAAGATTCACAAAATGTTCAGGAGTATGCATCCCCTTGTGTCCCCCCAGAAAAAAAGCAGTGTGTATTTTTCTGTTTTTATATTGTAAACCATCCTGTGATCCTTGGATGAAGGGTGGTATAGAAATTTTAAAAATAATTAATAAATAAACAACTGATCCCCCCCCCCCCCCAGAGTGCAATTTGAGGCAAAACCATTAGCTTGTTGTTGAGGAGAGTTCTTTGATGGATTTTGGGGGCAGGTTTAAGATGAGTTTCTCTCTGGGTGCATTCAGAGGTGGGGACTGTTGTGTTAGTTTTCCTGATTTAAATGTTAGTGCTTCTATCTCATTTTCTAATGTTCCTTTCACACTGCAGTACCTGTTGCATTACGGAACTGTGGTTTTGTGACTGATAATACCAGTGTGCCTGTCTGGTCCATACAGTCAGCCTACACTCAACATGGAAGGGGGATATTTTGCCCAAATTTGCTGTGTGGCTACAGTATGTGATTGTGAGCAGGATTAGGAGATGGGAGGCAAAGAATCCCTGCATCTTATTGCAATGCTCCTGCCTGGACATATTTGATTTGGTTAATGTGGTTTGCCAGTAGTGATGTATGGAAGTGTATGGAAGTGAGAGCTGGACCATAAAGAAGGCTGATCGCCGAAGAATCAATGCTTTTGAATTATGGTGCTGGAGGAGACGCTTGAGAGTCCCATGGACTGCAAGAAGATCAAACCTATCCATTCTTAAGGAAATCAGCCCTGAGTGCTCACTGGAAGAACAGATCCTGAAGCTGAGGCTCCAGTACTTTGGCCACCTCATGAGAAGAGAAGACTCCCTGGAAAAGACCCTGATGTTGGGAAAGATGGAGGGCACAAGGAGAAGGGGACAACAGAGGATGAGATGGTTGGACAGTGTTCTCGAAGCTACCAGCATGAGTTCGACCAAACTGCGGGAGGCAGTGGAAGACAGGAGTGCCTGGCATGCTCTGGTCCATGGGGTCACAAAGAGTTGGACACGACTAAACAACAAATGTGGTTTGAGTATGCACACACCTTCTAATTCATGGGTAGGCAAACTAAGGCCCAGGGTCCAGATCCGGCTCAATCTCCTTCTAACTCCGGACTGCGGACGGTCTGGGAATCAGCATGTTTTTACATGAATAGAATGTGTCATTTTATTTTAAATGCACCTCTGGGTTAACTGTGGGGCATAGGAATTCATTCATTTTTTCCCTTCAAAATATAGTCCGGCCTCCCACAAGGTCTGAGGGACCGTGGACCAGCCCCCTGCTGAAAAAGTCTGCTGACCCCTGCTCTAATTTGTTATATTTGATAAATATAACCCATTCCCCATAATCTTTGTCTTGAGTCTTCCTTCTGGTGTGCTGGTGTCAAGCTTTGTGGAATTCTTTCCTTCATCTCTGGTGGAAGCAAGAAGCAGAGATATCAAAGCAGAAATCTTACTAATGAGTTTATTCAATCATCACAGCAGGAGACAAGGAATTAAGTTTGTCTCCGTTAATGGCGTTGCTCCAACCGAGCTCCTCTCCCCTTCCTTTCCTAGTAACAGCACCTCCCTTTAGAGCGGCCCACAGGGGTTAATTGTCTCTGAGTCCTTTACTCTTGCACTCTCAATGACCACCAAGTTATGGGAGTAGGGGATTCAGAAATACTCTCCAGTGATGACATGTCAGCTGGCTGATCTCTCAGTTTTCCTTATCTCTTCTTCCAACACCTCCCAGCTCTTCTGTTCACCTGTCTCTGAGCTGTGATCTTCCTCAAACCACTTCAATAATTCAATACTGCTTCCCTCTTCTCTGGCAGCTTCAGGAGAAGGAGGTGCGATCTCCACCATTCCTTCTCCATCTTGTCCCCTTCCGTCTAGTCCCTGACAGCTGGCAACAAAGCATTTCTGTAAGGACATCAGGATCTTTGCCAAACCCACCTTCCCTGTAGCAATATGGGATGGCTAAAAACTCAGCTAGATGGCAAATGAAAACTTTGCACAGCAAGCAGCTCATCACCTTTCTGTGGTAGTGATTATGGGATATGGAAATGACAAGCCATTATCTAATTAAATCCTATAGTGTTGCCTGGTTATACTATCTGACCACTGGCTGAAGTGTGCTATTGGTGTGGTTGAACCACTGGTATGATCAGCAATGGAATGCACATACATATGTCTCCGGATAATAGTAGTAGTAGTAGTAGTAGTAGTAGTAGTAGTAATAATAATAATAATAATAATAATAATATATCTGTACCCCACCCATCTGACTGGCTTGCCCCAGCCACTATGGGTGGCTTCCAACAAATATAAAAGCATAACAGAACATCAAATGTTACAAACTTCCCTATACAGAGCTGCCTTTAGATGTCTTCAAAACATTGTACAGTGGTACCTTGGGTTAAGAACTTAATTCGTTCTGGAGGTCCGTTCTTAATCTGAAACTGTTCTTAACCTGAAGCACCACTTTAGGTAATGGGGCCTCCCGCTGCTGCCGTGCTGCCAGAGCATGAGTGCTGTTCTCTCTCTTATATATATATATATATATATATATATATATATATAAATTTTTATTAAGATTTTAAAGGTTACAGAAAAAAAGAAGAAATATATATATATATATATATATATATATATATATATATACATAACAATCAAAGAAGAAAAAGAAAAAACCATACATATAGAAAAACATCATCAAAAAACAGAAAAAAGAAATAAGAAATAAGAAACAAGTCAAACCTTTAAATCACTTACTTACATTCACTTATTTCCTTGACCTCCTCACGCCTCCCATTTTTGTATTCTAATTCAATTAGATATTCCAGCAAATCCTTCCAACTTTGTTTTTATCCTAATAGTTTATCTTAATATAATATCATTTTACATTCTCTCTTTCACCAATTCATTTTTACTTAATCCTTTATATCTTTTTCTGCTAAAACCACATAATTTTTTCCCCAACATCTTTCTAACATTCCTTAATTTTGCAATATTTCTGAAGATAAACTTTAAATTTCTTCCACTCTTCTTCCGCTGACTCTTCTCCTTGGTCTTGGATTCTGCCAGTCATCTCAGCCAGTTCCATATAGTCTATAACCTTCATCTGCCCATGAGTGCTGTTCTCATCCTGAAGCAAAGTTCTTAACCTGAGGTACTATTTCTGGGTTAGCAGAGTCTGTAACCTGAAGCGTCTGTAACCTAAAGCGTATGTAACCTGAGGTACCACTGTATAACAAAATAAGGCATCGTGGTGTTAGGTGCCACTGCCGAGAAGGCCCTCTCTGCCTGTTTCCCTGTAACTTCACTTCTTGCAGTGAAGGAATCACCAGAAGGCCCTCAGAGGTGGACCTCAGTGTGAGCTGAACGATGAGATAGAGACACTCAGGGCTTTGCTTCCTCCCTCAAGAAAAAGCTCAACCCTTTTTGGTACCACACTAGGATGCCTACAGGATCAATCAATGTAGGACTCAAATCAGACCAGTAATCATAGAATCATAGCCAACTAGTTAACTATTATTTCTGCTGACTGGCAGTGACTCCACAGGGCTTCAAATGGGTAGCCTTTCCATGCCCTACCTGGAGATGCTGGGGAAGGAACTTGGGACCTTCTACATGCAAAACAGGTGTTCTACCACTGAGCTACAATCTTTCTTCCTTTTTAGGACAAGGTACTCGGTCCTCATGTGAGGGACGCAGGTGGCGCTGTGGGTTAAAGCCTCAGCGCCTAGGGCTTGCCGATCGAAAGGTCGGCGGTTCGAATCCCTGCGGCGGGGTGCGCTCCTGCTGCTCGGTCCCAGCGCCTGCCAACCTAGCAGTTCGAAAGCACCTCTGGGTGCAAGTAGATAAATAGGGACCGCTTACCAGCGGGAAGGTAAACGGCGTTTCCGTGTGCGGCTCTGGCTCGCCAGAGCAGCGATGTCACGCTGGCCACGTGACCCGGAAGTGTCTCCGGACAGCGCTGGCCCCTGGCCTCTTGAGTGAGATGGGCGCAAAACCCCAGAGTCTGTCAAGACTGGCCCGTACGGGCAGGGGTACCTTTACCTTTACCTTTACCCGGTCCTCATGGTTCTGAAAAGAGGACTGCCTAAATAGGGACACAGACAGCCAGTTCAGGCCAGTGGCCCATCTAGCTGATAGTTGTTAGGAGGCCCCTGTTCTCCCTCACGTAGCTACAATTCCCAGAGTGCTTTAAGAATCAACCCATAATTAAAATTGCCCAGAATGTTATTGGGCTCCAACTACCAACCCTGGATGAGATCTTCACGTCTCGCAGCTTGAAGAAGTCACACAATATCCTGAGAGATCCCACCCATCCTGCTCACAACCTCTTTGAACTGTTGCCTTCGGGCAGAAGATATAGGACAATGAAAACACGAACCACACGCCTTCTGAATAGTTTCTATCCAAGAGCTCTGATTGCACTAAACAATGATCTCAGGGCCAGTTGTAAGAAATAGCAAGCAGTGAGTAGTAAGGAATGAGATAGGTTTTAGGTTATGCTATGCTTCTAATAGGTTGTGTTATATTCTGGATTATGTATGTTTTAATAGATTATGTCTGAATAGGATGAGAGTGTTGGAGATACGTGCAAATGTGTATGTGAATCCGGTCTTGGGTGTTTGATTTTCGTTGTTGTGTATACTGTGTATATACGGACAATGACAATAAATTTATCTATGTATCTATCTATCTTCAGAGGGAATGTTGAGAATTGTAGATCTGGGAGACAAATGATGCTCTCCTCCTAACAACTCTCTGCACACTTAACAATCTACACAGTTCCCAGGAACAAGGGCACTGACTCATACGGGCTGAGGCAGTTTCAGCTCCCCAAATATATATATATATTTAGGGGGCCAGGCCACCTCAGTATTCAGACATCACATGACATCATGCATGTGATGTCAGTATGTCACATTGCCCCCTTGATCCTCTTGAGAAGCTGATGCTTCTGCCCTGGGGGAAGCTGTGACTGTGGTATCATACTGCTTTAAATGTAGGGTGCAGATGTGGACGCGGGTGGCGCTGTGGTCTAAACCACTGAGCCTCTTGGGCTTGCCGATCAGAAGGCCAGTAGTTCGGATCCCTGCAACGGGGTGAGCTCCCATTGCTCTGTCCCAGCTCCTGCCTACCTAGCAGTTCAAAAGCACGCCAGTGCAAGTAGATAAATAGGTACTGCTGTGGTTGGAAAGTAAACGGTGTTTCCATGTTCTCTGGTTTCTGTCACGGTGTTCCATTGCACCAGAAGCGGTCTAGTCATGCTGGGCACATGACTCAGAAAGCTGTCTGTGGACAAATGCTGGCTCCCTCAGCCTGAAAGCAAGCTGAGCACCGCAACCCCATAGTCACCTTTGACTAGACTGAACCATCCAGGTGTCCTTTACCTTTACCTTTGCAGATGTGGTCTATCATGTCCCTTAGTCTTCTCTAATTTGCTTCCCAATTCTCCCACAGATGCACCCCAGTTTATTGTTGATTCTGCTTAGTTTAATAAAACACTACTGGGTCACTGCCACCAGAGCCATACGTGGAACCCCTCACACAACCCCAGTTTAATCCTCTAGTTTCCCAAATATGTCCATGCTCAGCATTTCTCCAGCAACATCCAAGGGCACCCTGACAAGCACCTTAAGTCCATCTATGTGTCATTGCTGGGACCTTTATCCCTTAATGGTTTTGAGGCATGCCGATCCTCCTTGTGGAAAAAAGCAGCATGCATGACAAAAAAATTTCTCCCTTCTCCTGTTGGGCAAATCAAATATCAGATGTAAGCAATAAATAATTGGAGTCATTTTGGGTGTGTTGACACACTAAGTGACATATCATTGGCAATTAATTGGCATAGCATAGAGGGAAGAAAGGATGCCTCATGCCCTCTGGGCTAACTGAGAAACAGTATAAAAGTTGCTGGAAGGCTTGGACTCAGCCATCAGTTCTTTCCATTGCTTCGACCCCTCTGCTCTGCCGTGTGTCTCTGGAGAACCCAGTAAGATAAATTTCATTCTCTCTCTCTCTCTCTCTCTCTCTGTGTGTGTGTGTGTGTGTGTCCTTCTCAGTTGGCTTTGTGCCATCGGAAGGAGCTCCTGTAACTCTTAAAATATATTTAGAGTTGATGGTGAAGGTTCATCTGAAGGAAAATTCAGAGCCAGGCTCATCTCTGGGGTCTGAAGGGCTCTTGGAGAAGACAGTCTCCTTTTCTTCATTGCTCACCTGAAAGATAACAGTGAAGGGAGTATTGTAAAATATGTTGCTTAAGGGAAGTGCTATAGCAGAGCATGCAGGAGGTCAATTTCAATCCACGGTACCTTCAGGTAGCGTTGGAAATGTCCCTTTTCTGAAACCTTGGAGAGCCATTTCCAGTCAGTGATAGACCAATGATCTGATTTGATATAGGGCAGCTTATGTCATGATCAAGCTAGAATGTGTGCAGAGGAGGGCAACCAAGATGATCAAGGGTCTGGAAACCAAGCTTTATGAGGAATGGTTAAAGGAACTGGGTATGTTTAGCTTGGAAAAGAGGAGACTGAGGGAGTTATGATAGCCATCTTCAAATATCTCAAGGGCTGTCACATGGAAGAGGGAACGAGCTTGTTTTCTCCTGCTCTGGAGGGTAGAACTTGAACCAATGGATTGAAGCTACAAGTAAGGAGAGTTCGACTAAACAGAAAGCTCAGGCAGAGTTTTCTGACAGTAGGAGTTGTTTGACAGTGTAGGTTTTTAAGCAGAGGTTGGTTGGCCATCTGTCATGGATGCTCTAGCTGAGATGGCAGGTGGTTGGACCAGATGACCCTCAGGGTCCCTTCCAACTCTACAATTTTGTGATTCTGTGGTTAACATGCAGAAGGTTCCAGCACAACCTATATCAGAAATGGCTTGGATTGGTCCCTATCTGGACCCTGGAGAGCTACAGCCAGTCACTGTAGAAAATTCTGAGCTATGTGAACCAATGCTGTATCTCTGCATGAGGCAGCTTGCTATGTAGCTATTTAAATCAGTCCTTTATTGAGAAACATGAGGATTGGCCTCCTTATTTTGAGAGGAGCATCTGTAACCAGGGCTTTTTTCAGCTGGAACTCACCGGAACTCAGTTTTGGCATCTCTCAGGAGGGCGCCATTGCGCCATTATAAGAGAACAAGGGAGGCGTTCATTGTGAGTTCCGGCGCCTCTCTTTCTAGAAAAATAGCACTGACTGTAATTCAGTGGTAGAGTTTTATCCTTTCAAATGGATTGTTTTCTTCCTATATACATAAAAGTGCAAAATGTTGTCACACTGCAGTTTGCTTGGGTGCCAGCAGGCGGCTACACCAATCACAGTGTGGCAAATGGCAGGAAGGCAAGCAGAGGGGTGGGCAAGGGAAGTAGTATGGGCAGGTCCAGGCACACTGTTTAATGGAGGGGGGGGCACATTACACAGTGGTTTAGCTAGTCACTATAAAAAAACCTCCCCCTTCATGAAAAGGTGTGAGAGTTGGGTGAGCTGTGAGAGAGGGGGAGGGACTGAGGGGATGGGTGAGCTGTAGAGGGAAAGTGGTTTGGTCAGGTGTGGGGACACACACAGGAAGAACAAGGATATAGTTTTAGTTCCTCGCTTGTAGTTTTATAAATCATTTAATTTGTCAGCACAAATAGAACTTATTGATATTGCAGCTGTTGTATAAGGGATTATTATTATGACCAGAATGTAATTGAAATTAGTAAGATTTTGAAATTAGCAAGATTTTGGAATGCAGAAATAAAGAAAACCATCAAATCATCATTTCTAGCATGAAAAATGATATAATTCGGTATTTGAACAATTGGTATTAGTAATTGTATTATACCTCCGTTTTTGTCATAATGAGGCTATTATTGGATTGAAATGGAAAACTAATAAAAAATATTATCAAAAGTCTGGGAAAACAGCAGTTGGCAAAGGGCTAGGTGTGGTTGATGAGAAGATTGTGCAAGGAAGACAGCCCCTAGTATTGGATGTTATAATTAAGGTTGTTTTAATGTTATTGTATATTTTACTTATGGATTGATTTTAGAGCAGGCTTCATCAGCCTCGGCCCTCCAGATGTTTTTGGCCTACAACTCCCATGATCCCTAGCTAGCAGGACCAGTGGTCAGGGATGATGGGAATTGTAGTCTCAAAACATGGAGGACTGAGGCTGAGGAAGCCTATTTTAGAGTTTTAAACCACTAGAAAGCCATTTGGTATATGTGACAGATAAATAATAATAATAATAATAATAATAATAATAATAATAATAATAATGCCTTCTAGAAACCTGAACCTCAAGATGTCTTCCTTTGGCTACAATAACTGCGCCTTTCAATGCCCACCATCAACTGTGACGATCCAGCCTCCACCCTTCGTGGTGACCATCCCAGGACCAGAGATGTACTGCCCCAACCAAGTTTTTGGCATCGAGCAATACAACCCATGTGCTGGCTACGGCATGCTAGGTGGGAGCAGATACCCAGCCCTTCTTCCTTCAGAGGCCTCCGAGTCTGGCTCTGTCTACAACCTGCCAGGTCTCTCCAGCCGTCCTTTCAGCTCCTACGGTTACAGAAGGTATTAGAATGCTCCCAACTGGTTATGAGAAGAAGAGCCAGCAGGAAGAGGAATGGCTAGATACCAACCCATGGTTACGGGCATAGATCCTGGAAATGCTGAGCACCCAACTTGTTGTAGTGAGCTATGGGTGCTCAGTAGCTCTGGGTGGGGGGTGGGAATCATGTCCAGATGTCTTTTTGACCAAGTTCTTCCCCTGAGCTATATATCCCTTTCCACACCTCCTCCGTATCTGATTCAGTTCCCCTGTTTTCTGTCACAGTTGAATATGCTAAATTCTTCATTCCGTAACGTCAGGCAAATGAAATTAAGTGCTGCTCTAATGGTAGACAGGAGCTGACAAGAGGATGCAGTTCAGGTTCTTTTTGAGGAAGTCAAGTCATGGATTAGACTTCCTGACCAAGTCCTGACCCATCTCCATTTTGTCTTAGTTTTGATAGGCTCAATGTCTAACCCACCAAGATGAGCTCAGCCCAACATCCCTGAATGCATGATAAAAGATGTTGAGTTAGCTCTAACCAAATCATGCTCAGAATAGACCCATTGGAATTAATGGACCAGTTGGTCAAACCCGTTCATTACTATGGGCCTACTCTGAGGAGGGTTAACAAAGGATGCAACCCTTTGCTTTTCTTCTGTCTTCATGATACTGTGAAAATGGAGCCGCTGCCAAGAATCTGATGGCAGCATTTAGCTATGTGGTTTCCATGCATATGACTGTTAACCAGAAGGTTGTGGAAGTTTCAGTAACTGTGCTCACTTTTGGAATAAATCCCCACTGAAAACAGAAACCAAGACCAGTCAGGATTCACCATTCAATGACTTCGACATCAAGCTTGTGTGAAACAACTGTCACAGATCCAACACCAAGCACTGCCTTGGACACAAGACTTTGCAATGGAACTTGTCTAACTTAGGTAGATGAAACCACATAGATTTGGGGACTCAGTCCTGTCTTACAAATTGATGGAATTTGGACTGGAATCTGAGTTTACCTAGTCTGGGCCAGAGCCAATGTACTGTCTTGAAGAGAACCTATAATGCTATCAGAAGTCCTCTGAAGTAGCTACTGAGCAATAGTTACCTACAGACTCTTAGTTCCTGTCAGGAGACTTTGTTATCAATAATGATGCTGAGCCCTCTCTTTGGTTTTTCTTTTGTGTGTACTGTATTTCATTGATCCTTCTCTATCCCATGTGCCATTCTTACTGCTCTGTTGTTTATCCCAAGCCTCCATATCATATTAAAATGTATGTTTGCATCATTCACATGGTCTTTGGCTTTTACTTTACAACATGCTGCAAATCTTATAGTCTGCATTGAGGGAAGGATGACATATTCTGGTTATTGAAAAGAGATATGTAATGGTTTTGAGCACAACACAAAGTTCTTAACAGGCATCATGGCCCATTGCTGGTCATGAACTGGACTCGGCTCTTGACTGTATCTCCTATCATCCTTGTTATTAGCCATAGCAGATGTGGCCAAGGGGATTTGGAGTCCAAGAATGGCTGCAGGCCGCAGCCACCAGTGTTGAATGGAGGTTTGAAGCAACTGAGAAATATCTTGCCAATGTATCAGCTGTAAAAGCGCTGTGTGGATCCTGGGGCAAGAACTTTGCTGTCCAGTTTTTTTACAAGCTGCAGGATACAGTAAGGAAGGAGCTGGTTGCGGCATGAGGATGGCAGTGATTTTCACTCTCTCCAGCAGCTAGAAGCAATAGCAATGTTGTACTTGGCACTGGGTCAAATGTATGTTCTTCCCCATACTCTAATGTGCCCTAAGCAAAGTGTGCATTCCTGGTTAGCAGGATTAGCAAGTTTGAAGATTCATGGGTTTCATCACACTGTCTTCAAGCTGAAAGTGTTGGAAATGCATCTCAAGAAGATGGGACAGATAAATTAAGATATTATTAAGAGGGGGTAGGGATGTGGGTGATGCTGTGGTCTAAACCACTGAGCCTTGGGCTTGCTGATCAGAAGGTCAGTGGTTCGAATCCCTGTGGTGGGGTGAGCTCCCATTGCTTGGTCCCTGCTCCTGCCCACCTAGCAGTTCAAAAGCATGCCCAAAAGTGCAAGTAGATTAATAGGTACTGCTCCGGCGGGAAGGTAAACAGCGTTTCCGTGCGCTGCTCTGGTGCCGGTGTTCCATTGCGCCAGAAGTGGCTTCGTCATGCTGGCCACATGACCTGGAAAAACTGTCTGTGGAGCAGACAAATGCCAGCTCCCTTGGCCTGTAAAATGAGATGAGCGCCGCAACTCCAGAGTCGTTCACGACTGGACTTAATTGTCAGGGGTCCCTTTACCTTTACCTTTAAGAGGGGGTTGGACCAGATGCAGGGCTGTCTTTACCCAGGGGTGCAAGGGGTGCAGGGCACCCGGGCACCAAATTCTGGGGGGCGCCAAATGTATACTTACTGTATACTGGTCCCTCTCGATCAGCGGCAGTGAAAAGCAATGGAGCGAAAGTCCCCACCCCCCTCCTCCACCGCTCTGTTACTCTGCAGCATCAAATATTCCCGACGAGTCAGGAAACAAAGGCAGTTTTTTCTTGCTGTGTCATTTTTACAGTTGAGTGATTTCCCCCCTAAAGAAAGGTCAACAACTTTGGCTTCCCCCTCCTCCCCAAAAAAGCTCAATATAAGTTAATTTGAGGGACGCAGGTGGCGCTGTGGGTTAAAGCCTCAGCGCCTAGGGCTTGCCGATCGAAAGGTCGGCGGTTCGAATCCCTGCGGCAGGGTGCGCTCCCGCTGCTCGGTCCCAGCGCCTGCCAACCTAGCAGTTCGAAAGCACCTCCGGGTGCAAGTAGATAAATAGGGACCGCTTACCAGCGGGAAGGTAAACGGCGTTTCCGTGTGCGGCTCTGGCTCGCCAGAGCAGCGATGTCACGCTGGCCACGTGACCCAGAAGTGTCTCCAGACAGCGCTGGCCCCTGGCCTCTTAAGTGAGATGGGCGCACAACCCCAGAGTCTGTCAAGACTGGCCCGTACGGGCAGGGGTACCTTTACCTTTACCTTTTTAAGTTAATTTGGGGGCGCTGGGCAGATCTCTGCACCCTGGCGGCGCATATGCTAAAGACGGCCCTGACTAGATGACTCTTGGCATACCTTCCATCTCTACAGTTCTATGATTCTATCAAGAAGAGCTTTGGTGGATCAGGCCAAAGGCCATCTAGAGCAGTATTCTGTTCTCACAGTGGCCAACCAGCTGCTTGTGGGAAACCCAGGAGCAGAATCTGAATGCAATAGCAACTCTCCCCCTCTTCCGTTTGCAGAGAAACCATCTTGGGCTGAAGACTGGGGGACAGCAGCGCAGTATGTGGTGTGGCCCGTGATGCCGGGCTGCATCATTGGGAGGAGGCCTTGCAGAGGCACAGCTTCAATAGCTGCAGCTCCTCATCTCTTGCGCTCAGGAGGACCCTGCCTTTGAGGCTGCACCACACTTGGCTCAGCAGTTCGGCCCCCTCCACCCCCTCAATATTGGCAGGAAAGGAGGCTGAGCCCCCTGCTAAGGAATATCAAGACAGCTGTTGATACCTCTTTCCCCTAGAGCTGACACGCCTACCACCTTGTGATTTGCAGAGAATGGTATTCAGAGACAGTCTCCCTCCAACAGAGAAGTGTCAGGAGTGCATGCAGGAGTCAGGCCCTGTGACCAGCAGGGCTTTGCAGGACTGGGGCCATCCTAAGTTTGTTCTGGGAAGGCAAAGCGCAGCCGCACGGGTGAGGCCTCTTGGTAACTCACTGCCCCTGGTGGCAAGAGCCGGGAAGGGATATAAGGTCAGTGTTTCCCTTCAGCTCTTTGCCACAGCAACATGTTTCCTGCCTTGCTATGTTTGGCTCCTTGCTTCTCAACCCTCGGACCCTTGACTTTGTGACTCCCTGCTTCCTGACCCTCAGACCCCTGGCTTCTGGACTCTCATTCCTGCTCCCACCCCACCATCTTGCCCTCAGTTCTGACGTCCTCAGCTAGGACTTCGATCGCCTGTAGACCGGACCATAACAGGAAGGGAAATTATATCCACCATGGTTAGCAGCAATTGATACTAACTTGTTCCCCCAATAAACATTTTTTTTAATAAAAACTTTTAACCAATCCATTCTGTAAACAGGAACTCTTTATGGGATGTGGGTGTTGTGGGTGTGTGGAATTAAGTATATATATATTATGAAATTCTTTCATCCTCCCTTGGAGCAGACCTTCCAGCAATCCCTCGCCCAATAATTCCACTGTTGCTGCAAACTGCTGTCCCTCGTGCTGATTATAGCTCTTAGAAAATAAAAATGCAGACAAACAACAACAGGAAGAAATCATTTTCAAATGGCCCAAGATGCACAGCACAGTTGCCGAAGTACAGAGCCCATGCGGCAAGATATGTGAGAACTCAAATATCCATTACTGCAGGGTAGAACACATTATAGCACCATATGCATCACATATAGGGCTGTTACCAGATCTAGCTGAATCCCAGACATTGAACTGAATTGTTAATGTGGGAATCATCCAGACGGAGAGAGGCAGCCCCATATCGCAGCTGTAGGGGCTCCTGAGGAGACCTCTCACCAGAGGCCCCCTCAAAGCTATCTTCAGGACTGGCATCATGAGACCCACCCCCGTCTACTCCTCAAGTTCTAGATCCCCCAAGAACCCAATGCATGGCACCAAGGGTGCATTAAGACATGCAGAATATTGCATTAGTTTTCCTGATAAAACGCTTCTGTCCCATCTTCTACTGTTCCTTTCACAGTGCAGTACATGTTACTGAATGATGGCTTTTTGATCAATATATCAGCACGCTGTGGCAAATTTTGTTCACACGAGTGACCATATTGTGAAGAAGAAAAAAGTCACTGGGCAATACTGTGAAGAGTCAGACCCAAATGTGTGGGGTCCAGATGCTCACACAACCAACCAGTGGCGTAGCATGTGGGGGACCACAAGGATGGTTGCCCTGGGCACAACATTTTTAGGCATGCAAAATTTCAACACCTGGTGCTGCCTCAATACAGCTGTTCGCTACAATCGCTGGGCTCCATTGTAAACGGCTTCTCCATGAGAACCAGGAAGTGACCTCTCCAGACAATGGAACGACTCTTCTCTTCTTATCTCTGCGGCTGTGATCTTCTGGGTGACACAGATGCCATTAGCAGTTGAATCGGGCCAATTCATGTTGATGTGGGAATCATCCAGATTGAGAGACGCAGCCCAATATCGCAGCTCTAGGGACTCCTGAGGAAACCCCCTCAAAGCTACCTTCAGCACTGGCATCATGAGATCCCCCCCCTCTACTCCTCAAGTTCTAGACCCCCCAAGAACACAATGCATGGCACCAAGGGTACATTAAGACCACAATATTGCATTAGTTTTCCTAACTAAAATGTTAACGCTTCTGTCCCATTTTCTACTGTTCCTTTCACACTGCAGTACATGTTACTGAATGGTGGCTTTTTGATCAATGTATTGACACGCTGTGCCAAATTTTAATCACACCAGTGACCGTAGTGTGAAGGGGAAAAAAGTCACTAGACAACACTGTGTGAAGAGTCAGACCCAAATGTGTGTGTAGCCTTATTGGAGTTCACCGATTGGGTCTGCGTTGCTCCGGGACAGGAGGAAGGGAGTCAAATGACGCCGAGGTTGGTTCAAAGAAAGAGTTTATTCTGCTCTCCAGATAGCAGAAGGCACTTGCGTGATCAAGTCCACAGCAAGTCCAAAGAAATGACAAGTTTCATGCAGTATATATATCCTCCAGGCACCCTCTCCCTCCTCGCCTCGGAGCCCAACCACATCAGCCTATGTACGCAGGTTGACATCACATATGTTCCTGCTCTCAACCATAAAAGGATCTTCCTTCCTGTACTTCTAACCATAAAAGGACCTTCCTCTTCCTACTCTTATCTGGGAAGAGGTCATGATCTCTGGGAACATGCTTTTGGAGTTTTTCCCGGACATCGGTCCCCACGTATTTTGTGGTGAGCACATAAGATAAAGTATTGACGTGTTTCCTTTGTTCCCCTAAAGAGTCAAGGTCATTCCTTGCCGTGACTGATAAAGGAGAGAGCTTGTTTATGCAATTGTGCCCTTATTATGCTTTTGCTCAACAGCTCAAGTTTTACGCATTTTAAAATGCTCTCTTTTGAAAGAACAAAAAAAGGGGGGGGGGTTGAGTCAGTTTTAAACTTGCTACACAGAAACCCATTCCTTCAGTTCCATTGTCTGGAGAGGTCACTTCCTGGTTCTCATGCAGAAGCCGTTTACAATGGAGCCCAGCGATGGTAGTAAACAGCTGCATTGAGGCAGCACCAGGTGTTGAAATTTTGCACGCCTAAAAATGTTGTGCCCAGGGCAACCACCCTTGTGGTTCCCTACATGCTACACCACTGGTTGGTTGTGTGAGCGTCTGGGCCGACTCTTCTTTTCTTATCTCTGCGGCTGTGATCTCCTGGGTGACACAGATGCCATTAGGCAGTTGAATGCGCATGTGTACTACATCCGTTTCCCACCCACCCACCCCTCTGTGTGGCCCTGGGCACTGGCAAACCACGCTATGCAACTGCAACCAACATACCTTTAGGAAATTCACACACATTTGGGTGCAGGTCACCTTTATGTACGTTTTGCATGGGTGGTAAGCCTATTCACGGAGAACCAGGCTGTCAATGGCTACCAGTCATGATAGCTATGCTCATCCTTCATTGTTAAAGGCAGTATCTAAGGTCAGAGACAGATCACTGACTTAAACGCACCCTGGAGTTTGTAGACTGAACGTTGCTGGTCTGTTTCCAGGCTCATTCCATTACAAAATTATACACATTGGGCAGGAGTCTAAACATCATTCTGCGGGGGATGAGCTAACAGCAGCAAAGAAGATGAAAACATTAATTTAGAGCAATTTGAGTTGTGCTCAGAGCCCTCCTTTAGATGGTGTGTTATTATTCAAGGCTGTATATATGTGTCTGTCATTCCTAAGTCAGCAAGCAATTTGGCTGGAACAGATGTAACCCGCTTCTCTTCAATCACTAGGTAAGACTCTAAATTGTTTTTCTTTCTTGCCAGCTTCCCACAAGCATCCACTTGACCTCTGTGAAAACAGAATACTGAACTGGATAGGCTTTTGGTCTGATCCAACAGGACTCTGTTTAGTTATTGCAGACCCTCCAGGAGTCCCTATTTTCCAAGGACAGTCCTGGATTTACAGAAGCTGTCCCAGTTTCTGATTTGTTCCCGGAATGCCCCGCTTTTCCTTAATGGTAAAGGTAAAGGGACATGTGACCATTAGGTCCAGTCGCGACTGACTCTGGGGTTGCGGCGCTCATCTCGCTTTACTGGCCGAGGGAGCCGGCATACAGCTTCCGGGTCATGTGGCCAGCATGACTAAGCTGCTTCTGGCAAACCAGAGCAGCGTACAGAAACGCCGTTTACCTTACTGCCGGAGCGGTACCTGTTTATCTACTTGCACTGGAGTGCTTTCGAACTGCTAGGTTGGCAGGAGCTGGGACCAAGCAACGGGAGCTCACCCCATTGCGGGGATTCGAACCACCAACCTTCTGATTGGCAAGCCCTAGGCTTTGTGGTTTAACCCACAACACCACCTGCTTTTCCTTAGGACGTCCCTATTTTCATTGAAATTTTCAATGAAAGCTGGAGGGTTTGACAGGACAACCTTACTTCCACCAGAGAAATGTTGGATGTTATGGAGTTATGTGGAGTTATGTGGACCCCCCCCCCAAGCCATCTGAAGGCTGCCCTGCATAGGAAAGTTTTTTTTTTAATATGTGTGTGTGTGTGTGTGAGAGAGAGAGAGAGAGAGAGAGAGAGAGAGAGAGAGAGAGAGAGAATGCTACCCAGAGTGGCTGGGGCAACCCATTTAGATGGGTGGTGTATAAATAATAAATAATTGTGCAGTGGTAAACCCCAGACAGAAATAGCATGAAAGAGCAGAAAGGAATAAAGAACAGCATTGGTGATTCATAGCGTTTCAGCTTGGTGAACGACTTATATTGCACAGATGACTGAGAACCTGCATAATGTGTGAGGGCAATTTGCCCATTGTTTGTGTTTCAAAACATATGAAGAGCCTGTGGAGGCAAAGCTTAGCCATTATGTCCAGTAGCCATGATATCCTTCTCTTCCTCCATCAATTTGTCTAATCCTCTTTTGAAGCCTTCCAAGTTGGAGCCAACTGTTGCCTCCTGCGGGAGCAAATTCCAAAGTTTAACCAGTGCCAAGGTTGCAGGTCTGATCACCGTATGGGACAACCTCATAGTCCTGTATTGCGGGGGGTTGGACTTGATGATCCTTGGGGGCCCTTCCAACTCTTCAGTTGCGTGGCAAGTCCCCTCCCCCCTTGAGAAATGAAGACACAGGACACATTATTTAAGGTTAATGGGCGTAAAAGGCTACAACGTTATTGATTACAGGAATGGAGAGGTATCGGCCTTAGGAATTGGCTCCTATCGACTACCCAGCTTCAGCCCAATTGCATGAAGACCGGGAAGGGTTAACCACCAGCCGGGGGAGTCCTGCTGAAGTACGCCAACTAGGATCCCTCGGGTGTCACCGCTTGGGGGCGTGCCTTAGGCCCACACCTCCATAGGCTTCGGATAGGGCAACGCCCCCCGGAGTCCTTTACCGGACTACCCTTCGCTTAGGGGGAAGGTGATGGCGCTTCCTTCCCCCCTTCATTTGCATAACAATTACCCTTGCCAATGCCTAACTGCCAATACCGGGAAAGTTGTGACGTTTGCTACGAGGTAGGCGAAAAAACCAAATGGCTGGAAATTTGCCAAGTGGAAAAATTCCTACCAGGCCCCTTGCGGTAACCAACCGGACTACATAGCAAGGTCAGGGCTAACTAAACCTAAGGGAGGGTGGGATGGGAAACCGCAGCAGCTGGAACGGGGAAGAGAGGAAAGTTCCCAGGAATGCCAGCCTTAAATGTGCAAGGCCACGCCTCCCCGGCCCACCGATTGGCTAGCCGGGGCGGTGACGCGCCTGAGGATTCCCCTGCTCTCGCGGAGGCTGAGAGCCAGCCCCCGCGTGCGTGGGGAGGGGGTGGGCCTGCAACCCCACCTCCTCTCCAGTTTGGAAGTGGCTTTCTATGATTCTATGGGAATCAAAGAAGTCAGATCTGTCCCAAACCTTCCAGTGTTCAACTTCATCGGATGTCCCTGAATCAGAGAGCGAGAGGTGTGTCTTTTCTCTATCTATGCCATGCATAATATTACAAACTTCTATCATGTCACCTCTATTGTGTTCTAATTTTTCTTCATCTTAGACAACCTTTCCTTAAAAAAAAAAACAACTTTAAAAGAAAAATGCTATAGAAATGATATAATCTAATTCTCTGCATTTTTGTTGTGGCTGTCATTGTAGATCTTTCTGGTTATTCCACCAACATGGCTCGTTACAGACTCAGTGTCACACATTCCTCCCAGCTTCGCAACTCAGATGTTATGTTAACACCGCCATCCATCCATGTGGTTGTTCCGGTAATTCCGAATGCTTCCAAAGAGGTAGCCACTGTTAAACATCAACCCTGCTATGGTTCCCTGTGTGACATAAGTTCTTGGCCATGCAGGGCTGTTCATTCCTCCTTACCGACTTCTGAGTCTTTTAAGGGAAGAAAAGCCACTCATGGAAAATCTTACAATCTTCGAAGGAAGCCACCTCTCCTCTCGTACAGGTATATAAGAGTCTAACTGGGCAGGAACATCCAGTGAAAACAAGCTATAAAGCACTACAAGGACAATCTTTCTAAAGTCTTATTTCCCACCCGCTAACCATGCAAAATTCCAGTTGAAAGTGTGCTACTTAAAATAATCTGGCCTGGCCTTATACCGAGGTCCATCAAGCTTGGTTTTGTTTATGTTTATCACCTGTGGCTCTCCAGGGGTTTTCAGACAGGGTACAAATCTCAGCCTTACCTGGAGATACCAGAGATTGAACACAGAACCTTCTGCAAGCTACAAAGATGTTCTACCACTGAGCCATAGTCCTCACTGGGAACCACAAGGTTAGTGGGACAAGAAGAAGAATATCTGTGCAGAGGTGTAGCCACAGAGAAACCTATCCACCACCACCCCATGGATATTCCAGACCCCTTGTTTAGATTTTAAAGTTTCTGGGCTTTTTACTTATGTGAAGATATACAATGAAGCATGCAAGAATGAAGGATTGCTTCAAATGCTCCTTTGTGTCCCTTGTGCTGAATGTTAGATGGGAAGGTCCTTGGGATGGAGACCCCACCTTCTTGTCCTTTGAAAAGGGCTGTGCACATCCCTAGCAGAAGTAAATAAATGCATCAGCTGATTCAAAATAAATGAGAATAACAAAGAAACAGGCTCGCTTGTGCCTCCTTCTGTTCTGTCCTGTGAATAACAAGTATTGGCATAAGTGATATGCCCTTGTTTCGTTTCAATTTTAGGTGGTGGAGTTATGCTATTGGCGTTTGATACAATGAAATAGCTTGAAACACATTATGGTAACTGCAGGTTCCTACAGATGTTCCCTTGGGAGCAAATCTTTTTGTGTTCTGTTGGGTTTTCTCCCAAGTTAAGTGGTCACAGGATGGGGAAAAAGGGCCCAAGTGGAATCTATGGTGCATACTGCTAAAGTCTTCCCTGGTTAAAAGGCTTAGGGAAGACACTTGGACTAAGCAACAGTGGACAAAGTGGGGCAAGTTCATGGAGAATAAGGCTATCTATGGTTACTAGCCAAGATACCTTCCTCTGCCTCCACGGTTAGCGGTAGTAATGCTTCTGAGTACCAGTTTTTGGAAACCAGTTTTTGGAAACCAGTTTTTGGAGGGGAGAGTACTCTCATGCTCAGGTGCTCCTTGAGGGTTCACCACAAGCATCTGGCTGACCACTGTGAGAACAGCATGCTGGACTTGATGGACCATTGGCCCGATCTATCAGCCCCTTCTTATGGTATTACACTTAAGAATGGGGGGGGATGGGAAGCCATCCCAACTCAATACAGTGGTACCTTGGGTTACAGACGCTTTCAGGTTATAGACTCTGCTAACCCAGAAATAGTACCTCGGGTTAAGAACTTTGCTTCAGGATGAGAACAGAAATTGTGTGGCCGTGGCATGGTGGCAGCAGGAGGCCCCATTAGCTAAAGGGGTACCTCAGGTTAAGAACAGTTTCAGGTTAAGAACGGACCTCCAGAATGAATTAAGCTCTTAACCCGAGGTGCCACTGTATGTAGAGTCCTCTTCCTCTCAGACAAAGACATTTGCACCAGCTACCCCCAAGGCTGTTGAGAAGCCATCTGCTTGATTGTACCCCAGCCTTCGGCTGATGGGAGCTGTAGTCTAACAACATTTGGAAGGCACCAGCTTGAGGGTGGCTGTCATATCTTACGTCACTACACTGCCAGGCAAGTTGCCATGTAACCAATTCCAAAAACCTTTTTTTGTGTTACTGCTAAGTAGCAGGAAGTGGGGGTTTTTGCCTTACATAAAACCATGGAGCAAGTAACACACAAGGTAGATTTTGAGACGGACGAGCCTTTTGTCTCCATAGCATCCCTCAGACTCTTAGAAGCTCTGATCCATAACATCAAGTTCTTAGTAGGCATCATTGCCTCCTGGTGGCCATAAACTGCAATACCTTCTAGGTAAAGGTAAAGGTAAAGGTACCCCTGCCCATACGGGCCAGTCTTGACAGACTCTGGGGTTGTGCGCCCATCTCACTTAAGAGGCCAGGGGCCAGCGCTGTCCGGAGACACTTCCGGGTCACGTGGCCAGCGTGACATCGCTGCTCTGGCCAGAGCCAGAGCCAGAGCCGCACACGGAAACGCCGTTTACCTTCCCGCTGGTAAGCGGTCCCTATTTATCTACTTGCGCCCGAGGGTGCTTTCGAACTGCTAGGTTGGCAGGCGCTGGGACCGAGCAGCGGGAGCGCACCCCGCCGCAGGGATTCGAACCGCCGACCTTTCGATCGGCAAGCCCTAGGCGCTGAGGCTTTAACCCACAGCGCCACCTGCGTCCCTGCAATAACTTCTAATATCCTCCAAATTCTGATGATTTGTTTTATAGCACAATTTTAAGTATCCACCCCCACAAAATTGGGAAAAGCAAAACATTGCAGTCCCTCCATTTGTGCTTTTTCAGACTAGGAAGTGTGGGAAGGCAGGGACGGTGGTTGAGGGCTTCGGAAATGCTTCCTGGAAAATTCACAAACACACACACACACACACACACACACACACACACACTGCATGCTTGATGCTTTGTTTACAGGTCCCACTTGTGTTTATAATAAACATACAAGTGCTGAGGAGTACTCTCATCTTCCACAAGGTAGCAGCACATTTCCACTTTTTAAAGCTTTGCTACAGGAGCAGGACCTTCTCCTTGTTGCTAGCATACTACAATTTCCATCGACCACAGTGTGCATGGCCAATGGCTGGGGATGATTGGAATTGTAGTTTAGCAACATCCGGAGCAGGGATCAGCAACCTTTTTCAGCTGTGGGCCGGTCCACCGTCCCTCAGACCATGTAGGGGGCCGGACTATATTTTGTAGGGGGGGGAAATGAACAAATTCCTATGCCCCACAAATAACCCAGAGATGCATTTTAAATAAAAGCACACATTCTACTCATGTAAAAACACCAGGCAGGCCCCACAAATAACCCAGGGATGCATTTAAAATAAAGAACACATTCTACTCATGTAAAAATATGCTGGTTCCCGGACCGTCCACAGGCCGGATTTAGAAGGCGATTGAGCCACATCCGGTCTCCAGGCCTTAGGTTGCCTACCCGTGATCTGGAGGGTCAAGTTTATTCACACCTGCTTTCTTTATTTTATTCCTTCCAGTGGCGTAGTGTGGGGGGTGCAGGGGGGGCCGGCCGTACCGGGCGCAACATCTGGGGGTTAGGGTTAGGGGGCACAAATCCACGGGTTAGGGGGCACAAATTACTTCCCTTGCCCCGGGTGCTGACAACCCACGCTACGCCACTGATTCCTTCACCCATAATATTTTATTAAAGGTTTTTCCTAATACAATGAAATAAAAGGAGCTAATCTACATAAAAACAAAAACAGAGAGAGAGAGAGAGAGAGAGAGAGAGAGAGAGAGAGAGAGAGAAAGAAAGAAAGAAAGAAAGAAAGAAAGAAAGAAAGAAGGAAGGAAGGAAGGAAGGAAGGAAAGAAAGAAAGAAAGAAAGAAAGAAAGAAAGAAAGAAAGAAAGAAAGAAAGAAAGAAACAGAGTCCATAGCCCTTAACCCTTGTCACACACAGAAACATAGCTGTCAACTTTTCCCTTTTCTTGTGAGGAATCCTATTCGGAATAAGGGAATTTCCCTTTAAAAAAGGGAAAAGTTGACAGCTATGCACAGAAAGAGGTAGACCCTCTCAGCTCTCACCTAGGACCTTCCTTTTCTTCTCCCAGTCTCTCACCCTGGGACCTTGCCTTCCCTGCCTCTCACTCAGGTCTTCCAACCAACCACTCACCACCTTACTTTAACAGAAACTCTGATTAGATTTTTGGTGTCTCCCCAATTTTGGGATTTCTCAGGTAAAAAATGATATAATTGACAGTGAATTTGTTATTACCATCAATACTACGACTACTACAAATGCAGGCAGTGACCGTTTTAGGTGCGTCTGATATGTGCACAACTGCACACACACACACACACACACACACACACATCACACTAAACCTGGAAGTGACCCCAAAACGTCACAAAAAGGGACAGAATGGGGCAGGGCCAAAATGGGGTGCTTGCAGGCTTCTTCAATGGGTATTTTGATTACGCGTGATTTCACAAACACGCAATGACCCAGAACGCAACCCTTGCACAAACAGGGAGTTGCCTGTATACTATTTGGTGTTATATATACTCTGGCTCTTTAGAGCCTATCAACTTCCTTCCCTCCCACCTCATGGCTTTCAAAATTAACCTTTATATCATTGTATTTTGTACGTTTTCCACTTCTAATTACACTCATTACAAAATAGCTCAAAATGTAAAGAAAAATAGAAAATTTCTCATTACAAGTCTTCAGACAACCCTGCTAGTGATGTTAATTGCTTACAATCTTTCAACTATCGTATAAATTTACTCCAGTCCTTTTGGAATATTTGATCTTGCTGGTTTTGGATTTTTCCCTGTCAGCTTCGCCAGTTCTGCAAAGTCCATCATCTTCATCTGCCACTCTTCTTTCGTTGGTACTTCTCGTTGCTTCAATTTTTGGGCTAAAGGAATTCTTGCTGCAGTTGTTGCATACATAAACAGTCTTTTATCTTCCCACTATTAGGTTATTTTCGGCAGGGTCTGAGACAGTATGAGAATATCTGAAGCCCTGGCTGATTTGGTTGATTAGATATTTGGGGACATAAGAAGCTGCCTTAAACTGAGTGAGACCTTGGGTCCATCTAGATCGCCATAGTCTTCACTGGCTACATCAGGAGTGACATCTGAAATTTTAAAAAGCGCCAGAATATTACATGTCAGTCAAGTCAAATGCCAAATATGTGAGGTTGTATGGGAAATGTACTATTGGCTGTATAAGTAATAAAATGATGCTAAGCTATATTTACAAAAAAGCAGGCTGGAAATTATAGTCCTTGTCTAGATTTTAAATGATGTGCTAATTTCACCATAATTACAATTTTACATTGTGAGTGAGGCCACCTCTCTAAGGGATGGAGAACCCCATGACATTCCAAATAATAGGAATGACCTGGGGTGGACCTACACACAGACCCCCCCCCCCCGCTATAAATAAGTCAGAAATTAAATAGTTATCACAAAAGAAAGGGGGGAAACCTATGTAAAAATCGCATAGAAAATTTGTTTGCTCTCTGGCGCCATCTGGCATTGCGTGTTTATAACGCATTTGACTAACGTAGCTGAGTCCCTGGATGCTATCCTATGGTTGTGAGGACTACAATACTGATATCATGGTGTGGTTTCCTTTTTCTTTCTGCTGAAACTTTCAAGCCTTACACACACACACCTGAACCCAGGAAATAATTAAATCATCTTGGGATGTACGCGTAAGGAAACTGAAATGCCAGGTTGCGCAATTGACATAAATCCATGTATCGGAAGGCCAATTAGGAAAGAAAAACAAATAAGTCACAGCCCGAAGCCTGTAATACTGATTTAATCATCTGGATGACTGCGTTTGATTTGACAGATTTGGACAAGGCTCAGTGAGGTTCTGTATGGTTTTGTAATTCTAGATAAACCTTTTAAAACAGGTTAATTTTAAGTATAGCGAATTATTGCGAAGATGATACTGTATCCTTAAGAGGTGAACATCAGACGATCCTTACTAGGTTAGGTGAAAGGGGTCCCATCTTGTACAGCAGGGGTAGGCAACCTAAGGCCCATGGGCCGGATGCGGCCCAATTGCCTTCTAAATCTGGCCTGCAGACGGTCCGGGAATCAGTGTGTTTTTACATGAGTAGAATGTGTGCTTTTATTTAAAATGCATCGCTGGGTTATTTGTGGGGCATAGGAATTTGTTCACATTTTTTTTCAAAATATAATCCGGCCCCCCACAAGGTCTGAGGGACAGTGGACCGGTCCACAGCTGAAAAAGGTTGCTGACCCCTGTTGTACAGCATTGTCTTCTCACAGTGGCCTTTGGAAAGTCTGCGAGCAGAACCTGAGCACAGCAGTAGTTCTCTGCAGTTGTGAGTCCCAGTAGCTGGTATTCCCAGGAAACTTTCTTGAATGATAGCAGTGAACTATAGCCATCATGGGACACGGGTGGCACTGTGGGTTAAACCACGGAGCCTAGGACTTGCCGATCGGAAGGTCGACGGTTCGAATCCCCACGATGGGGTGAGCTCCCATTGCTCGGTCCCTGCTCCTGCCAACCTAGCAGTTCGAAAGCAAGTCAAAGTGCAAGTAGATAAGTAGGTACCACTCTGGCGGGAAGGTAAATGGTTTTCCATGCACTGCTCTGGTTGGCCAGAAGCGGCTTAGTACTGCTGGCCACATGACCAGGAAGCTGTACACCGGCTCCCTCGGCCAATAAAGCGAGTCGGTCACGACTGGACCTAATGGTCAGGGGTCCCTTTACCTTTATAGCCATCATGGCTAGCACCCTTCTTTACAGGGAATTCCTGGAGCTATAGCTCTCCAAAGGTAGTAGGGGCCTCTTTCCAATTCTTAGCACCTTTATCAAACAACAGCTCCTAGAATTCTTTGGGGAAATCCATTATTGTCTGAGGGATGCGGGTGGCGCTGTGGGTTAAACCACAGAGCCTGGGACTTGCCGATCAGAATGTTGGCGGTTCGAATCCCTGTGACGGGGTGAGCTCCCGTTGCTCGGTCCCTGCTCCTGCCAACCTAGCAGTTTTAAAGCATGTCAAAGTGCAAGTAGATAAATAGGTACCACTCTGGCGAGAAGGTAAACAGCGTTTCCGTGCGCTGCTCTGGTTCTCCAGAAGCGGCTTAGTCATGCTGGCTGCATGACCTGGAAGCTGTACGCCGGTTCCCTCGGCTAATAAAGTGAGATGAGTGCCGCAACCCCAGAGTCGGCCATGACTGGACCTAATGGCAGGAGTCCCTTTACCTTTACCTTATGATTGTCTGAAGGGGATATTAGTGCTTTCAATGTATGGTGTGAATATGGCTACTCTCTCTCTCTTACACACCCTCCAACACTTCTCTGATTAAAATAAGGACATCCTATTCCCTAATAATAACAGCAATAATAAATTTTATTATTTATAGCCCACTCATCTGAACGAATTGCCCCAGCCACTCTGGGGGGCTTCCAACACATATAAAAGCATAATAAAACATTTTTAAAACTTCCCTAAACAGGGCTATCTTTAGATGTCTTCTAAAGGTTGTATAGTTGGATCGGGGGTTGCATATCTCCATACCATCCAACATTCCTCTGATGAGACTAGGGACCTCCTAAGGAAAAGTGGGGCATTCTGGGATCAAGTCAGAAACTGGGACAGCTTATGTAAATCCAGGAGTGTGCCTGGAAAATAAGAACATTGGGGGGGGGGATGTCTGCATTTATTCATAGTGTGGAACGAGCAGCCAAGCAACATGAGGCTAAAATTACAACAATTTCTTAAAATATTCAATGGACTCAATTTTTCTGGGGTGAGATGGACTGGGGGGGGGAGAGAGAGAGAGAGAGAGAGCGTTCATCTCTGCCACTCTTCACTGCTTCTTCAAAACAAGCCTTGCACTATTAGCCTTGAGTAATTGTCATAACTACTCCTTGCCCTTTTTTCTGCAAGGCAGGCAAAGCAGGGGATAATTACACCCTCGAGGCAGGGAGAGGTACTGGTTGGATTCCCAGCAAAGGGAAAGAAGGATCTTTGAAGTGCTGTAATGGTTTGTTCCTTGTCATGGGATATGAATGCCTGTCAACAGCAGCTTATCAAGTCATGTTCAGATGCCTGCCCTGGCTTTGTCAGATGACAGCATTTTTAAAAGAGAGAGAGGGGGGGTGAATGAATCATCGCTGTGCTTAATGCCTATCCGCCAAACAGCAAATGATCTGGAATATCGAGAGCGGAGCGCCTGTGATGATGAGGTTTTGCGAGATACCTGGCTTGAGGTATTCCCTCCTCAGAGGGTTGGGCCATAGATACTTTGCAGCAACTTTTGTTCACTGGCCTGTTTGTGACATCTCTTTTCCTCCCTCCTAGCATCCCAGGGAATAAGGAGTTGCTCTGTGACTTATAAGCTTTGAGAAAGGAACAAAGAATAGCTACTGAGTGATTAAGGCGACATAGGCAATCGGTGGACCTCCTTATGCTGTAAAATGGGGCATATTGAGCAATGCAGCAGGAAGGTGTGGCCACAATCTCTCTCACCATATAATGCGCCACTTTGCATGTGTGTAACCTTAATGAGTGTTTGTGAAGCTTCATGGGATTCCTTTGTTCTAAAGAATAAGAAATTGAAACCTCTCCCAGATGGGGTCATTATCTCTTGATGAAGGTGGTAGGCAAGCGAAGCCCAAGGCAAGCGAAGGGGAAGCCACCAGTTCAAGGCTGACATGTGGAATTCCCTGTTCTCCCAAAATTCCTCTGGATAAAACCAAAGGCCTACTGCCCACACACCTGCAAAGCAGACTCATGAGTCCCAAGCATTGGGGAAATGGTTTTATTTATTGATATATAATTGGAGGAACTGTTAACCAACTTTACCCCATTTTAAAAAGTACAGGCAGGTGAGGATTCATGCCTAGATGCCTGGGCAAGTGGTGGCTCCACAGTAAAAGACGGGGAAGAGATTATGTCCTTCCAGCTAGGTGAACTTTGGGTAAGAAGCCAACACGAGCTGCCTTCTCAGGCCCATTGGTCCATCCAATGTGTATTCCCAACACTGTCCAACAGCTGCTCTCCAGGTTTCAGAATAGAGACATCCTTAGCCCTACCTGGAGATACCCTACAGGTGATTTGACCTGGCTTGGAGCCTTCTGCTGGCCAAGCATGTGTTCTACCCCATGGAAAACGGTCCTTCTTCTAGAAATACAGTACGATTCCATCCCCCAGGGTTCTGGATGAAGGGTTGACTTAAAGAGAAACTTAGGGGGTTGCCTTATACAAAGTCAGATTATTGGTTCATCTAGCTTGGTCTGTATTGGCCAACAGCAACTCACCAGGGTTTCAGATTGGATACATTCCCAACCAGACCTGGAGACGCCAGGGACCCTCTGCATGCAAGTCAGATGCTTTAAAACTGGACCCATGCAGGCTTTGAAACCGTGTAATCAAAGCTGACATTTTTTTACAGTTTTAACTTCATAAAAACTTCATAAAAACAACAACACAGCTCTGGTCTTTAGTTCCCCCTTTAAACAAACAAACAAGCAGAAATCCTCAGGAGGTTTTATGTGTCTTATGACGCTGACACACAGACATGTTCTACAAGAGAGTCATGGTATGAAACTACTTCTCCAGGTAGCTTGTATTGGGGTGGGAGCAGGGGAGGAACCAACTCAAACAAAGAAACTGGGATTTTTAATAAGCATAATTACAGCAGTTAGAAGTAATTGCAAAGGCAGCTGAGCTTCTCTGAGCAGTTTTTTTTTTTTTCCAGATGAGACAATGCAGGTGAACTCCTCTGAAACACACTAATTTTGTGCTTTCAATAGAGGCTTAGCAACTGCGACTTGGGAACACCCATGCTTGATGCACTAAGACCAGTGGAAATGGATAAAGTTGCATGGAATCGCTAAGAGATTCTATCTGAAATTTCTCCAACTGCCCTCAAAATAATCCAGACTGGATTATTGCAATGTGCTCTGTGTGGGACTGTCCTTGAAGACAACTCAGGAACTTCAACTGATCCAAAACGCAGCAGTTCCTTGAATGGTCTTCTGCTTTTGATAAACTCTTTAAGAGGAAAGGTGATTCTTTGGTGTCAATCTGGTGCAGACGTTATTGTTGTTGTTTAGTCGTTTAGTCGTGTCCGACTCTTCGTGACCCCCTGGACCAGAGCACGCCAGGCACTCCTGTCTTCCACTACCTCTCACAGTTTGGTCAAACGCATGCTGGTAGCTTCGAGAACACTGTCCAACCATCTCATCCTCTGTCGTCACCTTCTTCTTGTGCCCTCCATCTTTCCCAACATCAGGGTCTTTTCCAGGGAGTCTTCTCATGAGCAAACCTTATAACCATTGCTTATAACAGGCTTGGGGAATTTTGGGCCCTTTAGATGTTGTTAAACAACAGTTCTCATCATCCCTGGCCATTTAGCAGTGATTTCTAGAGCAGATGGGAGTTGTAGTTTGGTAGCATCTGGATGGCCAAAGGTTCCCCAAACCTGCCTTATACCCTGAGCAGTACAAATGGAAATATCATACCCCCCCACCTTTTCCTCAATACATGCAAAAATCATTCTAGAATTCCAGCTTCTTTATTTTTGTACAGAGTCTCTTTGAGGGTCAAAAATCCTCTCAAGGCTCTTCACAGAGGCAACCATCAGAACTAATTCAAGACATTAACCATCTAACACAATGCTACCATAGGTAAAGGCAGCAGCACATAAAAGTATAGATCATCTGGTTCTCCAGATGTTGCTGAACTAGAACTCCCACCATCTCTGGCCATTGGGCATGCTTGCTGAGGCCAATTGGAGTTGGGAGACCAACCAAAACTGGAGGGCCACAGGTTTTCCAGAACTGGTATACACCAGCAACCATATTTGGATATGAATTGCTTGGGGAAACAAGGTATTTAAGACCTATTCAAAAACAATTGGAGAGGGACACACACATATCTTTCATTGGAGAGAGTTCCATAGGGATGGGGCCACCACTGAAAAGGTTATGTCTCTTGTGCCTACCATGGATTGGATGGATTCTAGTGATAAGCCTATAAGAAAGATCCCTGTGGGCCCACACAAATTCATATAGACATAGGTGGCCCTTTAAATAATCCCACCACAAGCTGCTGGCAAGGATGGGGAAGCTATGGCCCCCCAGATGTTGCTGGACTTCAGTCCCCACCAACCCTGATGATTGGGCATGCTGGATGGGGCTGATGAGAGTTAGAGTCTTAGAGTCTAAGAAAAACATCCAGTGGGCACCAGATTATCCACTCCTGATTTAAATAGCTTCCTTTTCCCATTGGGAAGGGGGAAGACTGCTGCATTTACTCATCAGTAAGAGACGTTCCTCCTTATGAGCTAGCTGTTGTATATTTTAAATGCCATCCATCCACTTGCATTTTCCAACATCTGGAGAACTCAGGTGCCCCAGATCTGCTCTAGATGGACCAATAGTCTGACTCCATATTGAGAAATTTCACGTGGTCATGGAATCTTTGATGCCATTGTCCTAAATCCAAAATGCTGCCCCCTTTTTATTTGGAGTCTCCATGCCAGCATTGCAAGGTAAACACCTAGCAATGAACTGTGGTTGAAGCTGCTCATTCATCAGTGACCCAAGGCTGTCAGAAGGGCCATGCTTTGAAATCCCTGTAATTACCCAGGCTTCTTTGTTTACAATGCCAGATCACAATCTCGGTGTAATAGAAGGGACAACACCCTGCTTGCTCCTTTAATGTTGCTTGTCATGGGTCAGGAGGAAACAAAATTAATTGCTTCTAGCCTGATTCTTCAGAAAAGGTCCTTCTTGCTGCTTCTGGGTGCTTCTGCCGTGCATGGGAGAATCTGGGTTGTATCCAAGTTCCATCCTGCACAGAGTAGGCCAGGCATGGCTAATCTTGGCCCTCCAGCTGTTTTAGGACTACAGTTCCCATCATCCCTGACCACTGGTGCTGTTAGCTAGGGATGATGGGAGTTGTAGTCCCAAAACAGCTGGAGGGCCAAGTTTGGCCATGCCTGGAGCAGACCCATTGAAATTCAAGTCCATCCTTTCCCATGGGTCTACTCTATAATGTTGTATACACTATAATGTTGTATACAGCACTCTGTCCATTTCAGTTTCTTTTTTTCTAGTTTTCAGTAAATTCACTAATTCCTTAATCATCTATCTATAATCTTTGCCATCCTCAGAATAGCACCCTTAATGTTAATGGGCATGACTTAGCTTATGGCAATCAGTCTTAAGCATTTTGCTGATCATTTCTTCTAAAGAGGTGTCAATCACATACCATCACCCCTTGAAGTGTTTAAAGCTAAACCCCTAGCTTAGTTATTATATGGAGCTCAGATTTGGCCAGACACTCACCTTGGATCTGCAGAAGCTGTTCAATCTAAATTCCTAACGCAATTTTTTCCCTGTTCCATCCTGTGTTCCAAATTCTTCATTGCACTTAGACGCTAATTCCCCTCTGCTGAATTACAGATTTGGCACAGGAACCCACTGGTCTACTACCCTTAGTATCGCAAGATTGTCAAGAGAGTGCTCAGACTAAAATTGCCAACCAAATTTGTGGAAGTGTGAATTTCTAATTATAGGTGTGTTTTAGCTCAGATATTCATTTGGGAAGTACACATTAGGCGGGCACACATTGAAATGTGAATTGAAGCAAATCCCACTCATCCCCATTTTGAAACTGGGGGGAAAATAAGAACCTGCTGATTTAGGTCAATGGTCCATCTAGTCTCACACTCTTTTCACAGTTGCCAACCAGATGCCAATGGGAAGCCCTGACTACAATAGCAACTCTCCTCACCTGTGAGCCCCAGAAACTGGTACTCAGAAGGAAACTACTTCTGACTATGGAGGTGGAGCATGGCCTTGTCCTCCTTTATTATTATTTTTTCTACTGCTCTTTTAAAGCCATTTAAAATGGTGGCCAGTGTTGTCTGTGGGAGAGAATTCCATACTTCAACTGTGCCCTGCATTAACTTTTTTTATTAATCCAAAAACAAGTCAATTGCATTTCTTAATCTCATCCCCACACATGATTGAAAGGATCCAGGAGAAGACAAGCAATCTTATGTGATGCAAAGCTTTATTGGAAACAAGGGTGTGGAATGTAGAATGTAGCTGCTCGTAACATTGCTGACAGGGTGTGGATAAAAAGAATGCAGGAAAATAACATACAGATAACAAAGTTTGGCTCACCAAGGTGTGATTTGCAAAGCAATTTGTAAAGTTATGCGATTGAGAACTTTGAGAAACCAAAAAACTTAATTTTCAAAGGTTCCAGACATCAAAACTTTGGGTTCACTCCAACTTGAATTGTAGGTGTGCGTGTGTGTTTCGGAGGCGATGAGCATTTCTCAGAAGAAACAATATGTACTAAGCTCAGCAATGCTTTCAAATATCTTGAGTCTTCTTGGTCTTCCTGGAGATTTTTTCTTCTTCTGGGTTTAGCATGGCCCACAACCAATAGAGCTACCACTGTCATGCCTCCAGTGACTGGATGGGTATGATGATCCTCAGCCGTAGTAACACGGGTCACTGGAAGCAGATCGGCAGCTGTAACGGTGCCGGTAGGCATAGCGTGGCTGGTGGCAGCTGGGAGCATAGCACGGGTCGCAGGAACTTTCACCATAACCGTAGCGGTACCCATAACCACGTGGTTCGTGGCAGCTTCCGCCATAACCACAGACACTGCTGTATTTACGTGGCTTATAGCAGCTGCTGCTGCCTTGGCCGGAGAAGTAACCACAACCTTGTGGCTTGTAGCAGCTTCCACCATAACATGGGTCGTGGCAGCTTCCGCCATAGCCAGAGCTGTAACCGTAGCCATGTGACCCAGAGCAGCTTTTGCTGTAACTGTAGAGGGGACTATGGACACACGGTTCATAGCAGCTTCCGCTATAACCGCAGAGGGATTTATAGCCACGTGGTCCATAGCAGGATTTTCCAGAGATGTAACCATAACCTTGAGGCCTGTAGCAGCTTCCTCCATAACTAGATTGGCAGCTATAGCCACAAGGATCATAGCAGCTCCCACCAGAGCCAGAGATGTAGCCATAACCTTGTGGTCTGTAGCAGCTTCCTCCATAACTAGATTGGCAGCTGTAGCCACAAGGATCATAGCAGCTCCCGCCAGAGACGTAACCATAACCTTGTGGTCTGTAGCAGCTTCCTCCATAACTGGATTGCCTGCTGTAGCCACAAGGGTTATGGCAACTTCCTCCATAGCCAGAGACATAGCCATAACCTTGTGGTCTGTAGCAGCTTCCTCCATAACTGGATTGCCCGCTGTAGCCACAAGGGTTATTGCAGCTTCCGCCATAGCCAGAGACATAACCATAACCTTGTGGTCTGTAGCAGCTGCTGCCACCATGATAGGGTCTGTAGCAGCTCGTGTGAGAGATGCTAGGGCCTGAGCTACTGATGCTTTGTGGTGTGTGGATCATTTGAAGGCCACCAGGTGGATAGTTGCTTAGAAGACTGATGCCAATCATCTTTCTTGGAAAGAGGCACACCTGAAACCCAAAAAAGCAGAAAAAAATCATTGGTGGGAATTATCTAGTTCAGGGGAGGACCAGCAACAAGTCGTTGTGCTCCTCTTTGCCGCCTGATTAATTTCCTTTTTTTACTTCTAACTCCCTCCACCTCCTTCTCCTAAAGAACTTCCTATTTTTCAGAACTGGCAGCAACTACTGGTGCAGCCAGACAGAGATATAGCATGGCGGGGGGCACTGGGGTTGTTGCCCCAGGTGCAAAATTCTTAGGGGTGCAAAATTTCAACACCCGGTACTGCCTCAGTACAGCTGTGCGCTTCAGTCGCTGAGCTCAGCTGAAAACGGCTGAACCAGAAAGTGACCTCTCCGGACAACGGAATGACTTCTCTATTCTTATCTCCGCGGCTGTGATCTCCTGGGTGACACGGATGTCATTAGGCAGTTGAATGCACATGCATACTGTGTCCATTTCCCTTCCTCAATTCCACATGGTCCCAGGCACTGGCAACCCATGCCATGCTACTGCAGCCAGGCAGCCTCTGAGGGCCCACACACTAGTGGGGGCCAGAGAGCATTGGCAAGAGTGCCCCTGGACTTGCTCCTCCTCTTTGCAATTGTGACAAGCCTGCTCACCTGCCCCACACTCTGGCCCCAGATGAGATGAACAAGCAGTGGTGGCGAGAAATAGAAGTAGCTGCCACTTCTGTGTAGTGGCAGTGATGCCAAAGAAGAGCAGCTGCCTAGAATGGCAGTGAGAGGGTAGACTCAGGAGAGGTGGGCATTAGGGGTGTATTGTCAAAGGACTCCTGAAAACCTGGAGGCACCACCACTCCTCCTTCTTTCACACACAGATAAAAATCTGTGCTCTTGTTCACCCTTTGAGTGGATGCCTTGAAATTAATGTACCCATTAGGGCGGTTCATAAAAAACTTTTTTTTTAAAAAAAAATGCCTGCTCCAAAGGTCTTATTTTATTACACTAGGGATTATATAGCGATATCTGAAATTTCATACATATCACTTAATATATTGACCCTCCTCCACGAAAATAGCTGTTTATTTGGCCATTTTCCTATGTTATGAAAGCCAAACTTTCAATTCAGTGGAGCAGGGTCAATATATTAACTGATATGCATGAAATTTCAGATACAGCTATATAATCCCTAGTCTAGTAAGATAAGACCTTTGGAGCAGGCATTTTTTTTTTTTTTAAAAAAGTTTTTTATGAACCACCCTATTACCCATATAAATCAGGCCCATTAATTTCAATGGGTTTACACTAAATAGGATGAACACTGAATACAACTCTACGTAGTATTATAGGTGGGGCTTTTGGGGGGGGTCAGTCTGGATGATATCCATGGGCTCCTTCCAGTCCTTTGATTATGTGTTTGTAAATTTAGCATCTACGAGTGGAAACCTGGTGAACCGGTCAGCCCAGTTCTTGGCCTTGGCTGGCCTCGTCAGCATCTCTAAGAGTTAGCTAAGAAGAGATTGGGGACAACTGAACATGCTTCCAGGATGGGGTAGGCATTTCCTATCTGACCTGACTGGATGCTGTATCATCCTAGGAAGGAGAACAATAGGCCAGTTTTGGTGTGTGATGCTGGAAACTGGAGACACAGAAGCTTGCCTTGCTCTGTGCTGAATCCAAAGCTGTGGGAAGTCCCTGGGAACCTATTGTGGAGGCAAGATCTGTGGCGTGCTAATGCTGTGAGCCCCTCTATCCTACGTTCAGGTTGTATATGTGTAAATAAAACCCTATACCCCAAAGGCATCACAGTCTCTGCTGACCTTCGTTCCAAGGAAACTGAACTCTGGGTAAGTGCTGGAACCAATGGACTCTCTCGCAACTCTGAGATGAGGACCCATGCAACGGTATTTATAAATGTGTACGTAGGCCACAATATTTTGGGGGAGATGCATATACCACACAAGGAACCTTGCATATCATAGCATACAATCGCAATACAATTCAAACTAAAATGAGGCGATTGTAATAGCAGCTGCAGATAGTTGTTTTAAAACATGGCGTCAGTTAAAAACAAGTAAGACAGTATAGTTTCGAGCAGCTAAAAACCTGTACCTTCTTAATCAGCTCTCCAGCTCAGAGAATGAAGATCTACATTAGAGGGGAAAGTGGCCAAGATAAGCATTTTTTAAATAAACAAATAAATAAAAGTGCTTAAAGATTCGCTGTCGGTGAAGTTTAGCTGACCAGCACTTTCACTTTTGAGAGGACTCTCTACACCAGTGTTTTTCAACCTTTTTTGGGCAAAGGCACACTTGTTTCATGAAAAAAATCACAAGGCACACCACCATCAGAAAATGTTAAAAAATTTAACTCTGTGCCTATATTGACTATATATAAAGTAATTCTCTTGAATAGGAATCAAATAAACACAAAGAAAGTATTTTATAATTACTTTATTATGAAGTAGTAAGTAAACAGAAATATGAAAAATTATAAAATACTTTATCTTTAAATCTTTCGAATTTTTCAATCTTTCCCACGGCACACCAGGCAACATCTCACGGCACACTAGTGTGCTGCGGAACAGTGGTTGAAAAACACTGCTCTACACCTCACTTTGCTTCATTCTCTTGTGATTCTCCATGAGACATTTTGCCTTCCAAAGCCTTCAGCCTTGGAGGGAAGGATGAATCCACCAGATAGGCAGCCAATGGATTAACAGACTTGCTACTAAATTGCCTAGAATCTTCTACATGAGCACTTGTGGCTACTTTGCACTTAATCCTCTCATTAGTACATCTGTTCTGGTTGGCAACAAGAATGTAAGGATGCATTGCTTCCATTTCTGCTCTGTGTTCCATGGAATCATAGAATCGTAGAATTGGAAGAGACCCCAAGGATCATGTGGTTCAACCTACAATGCAGGAATGTCAACTAGATCATACAAGACAGATGGCCATCCAACCTCTGCTTTTAAACCTCCAAGGAAAGAGACTCCACAACCTCTTGTGGGAGTATGTTCTACTGTTGAACAGCTCTTACTGTCATAAAGTTATTGCTGCTGTTTAGCCAGACACTCCTTTCTTGTAACTTGAATCCATTGGTTTAGTTCCTAGCCTCTGGAGCAGGAAACAACAAACTTACTCATCTTCCATGTGACAGCTGTTTAGATATTTGGCAATGGCTAGCCTATCTAGACTAAACATAACCGGTACCCTCAACCATTCCTCATTGGGCTTGATTTCCAGACCCTTGATCATATTTGAATCCCACGACGGGGTGAGCTCCTGTTGCTCGGTCCCTGCTCCTGCCATCCTAGCAGTTCGAAAGCACGTCAAAGTGCAAGTAGATAAATAGGTACCGCTGTGGCGGGAAGGTAAACGGCGTTTCCATGTGCTGCTCTGGTTCACCAGAAGCGGCTTAGTCATGCTGGCCACATGATCCGGAAGCTGTATGCCGGCTCCCTCGGCCAATAAAGCGAGATGAGTGCTGCAACCCCAGAGTTGGCCATGACTAGACCTAACGGTCAGGGGTCCCTTTACCTTTATCCTATCTCCTTTTAGTCTCCTCTTTACTAAACATAAGCAGTTCCTTCAGCCGTTCCTCATTGGGCTTGATTTCCAGACCCTTGATAATCTTGGTTACCCTCCTCTGCACATGTTCCAGCTTGTCCATATCCTTCTTAAATTGGGGTGCCCAGAACTGGACACGATATTCCAGGCGAAGCACCATTACCATTCCTCTGCCATTTGTCTTCTGTCAAAACCAACATTACTCATTTCACTGTCCACTGCGGTGGAATTACATGATGCACACCATTAATTACACAAGTTACATTGTCCATATGTTATTCCACCCCCTTTATTTCAATGCAAAAGAAACACAAGGCAAGCGGGAAAGAGAAACCTAATCCATTATGAATTGCTCACGGTTTGAAAGCAGCAACAATAACGAATCTCAATCCTATTCCCTGGATTAATCTCTGTTTCAGATATAGGATGATAAAGCAAACATCATCTGCTTCTAGATTCAGATAGGTAACCGTGTTGGTCTGATGCAGTTGCTGAATTACAACTTATTACCAAACTGAAAACTATGGAGAGACCTGGTCTGAATAGAGATATTGGATTCTTGTCTCATTACATATGCTAAAGCTATTTTTGGTCATTTGCATATTATCTCTTGCTTTTTCTTGTAGGACTAATTGCAGTCGTTAACAGTCATCAACAGGTTTAGCATACCCACTGAGCCTATCACCCATCTCCTACTACCCTTCTGAGAAATACCCCTCCCCACCCTCTCACTATATATAGGGGTCCGGTGACTTCTGTTTCAGAGTATCTGAAGAAGTGTACATGCACATGAAAGCTTATACCAGAACAAACTTAGCTGGTCTATATAAGGTGCTACTGGACAATTTTTTATTTTTATTTTTATATCATCTGCTTCTATTTCTCTTTTTGTCAGAATTCTTTGACATCCCTGCAGTTTCAACAGCTTTCTAGGGTCTCCATCCGTCTTTCTTGCTACCTGCTCCCTTAGAATAAAAAATAAAAAATGGAAGGCCAGAATATCTCTTGTCCAAAGCATGCCAATATGCTCTGCTACTAACTTATGACCCATCCCCAATTAACCTTGGCTCCCACCCCCAGTTTTTTTTAAAAAAATATGCACAGAAGCAGTTCACAAATTTTAAAAGCATGAATCAACTTGGGCCTACCTTGATGTCTGAAGAGATATTTCAGATGAGATCTTTTTCTGGAATACTGTTCACCCAGGAGTTCTTTTTTATAGATCTTCACACAGCCTAAGGGACCTCATCTACAAAAAGAAAATCTAATTAAATGTCAACCCAGTGTTCATACTAATCTCATATACTGGTTTAGTGCTTTTGCACCTTATTAATTTGCAGTTAACATACTTCTCTACCCTTGTAATTTTAGACTCGCTGGAGAAGGTATTTGCACTATGTTATTAATACTTTCCCTAAATCCATGTAAACAGACAGGAGTTCTGGGAGATGTATCCCTGGCTAACATGCATTATTTGCACCAGGTATCACAAAGGAGATCAAATAAAGTAAAGAAAACAAGAGGATAACTTTTTTGAAGGCATCTCTTCAAAAGTTTTGTTTTTTTTTTTGAAGGCATCTCTTCAAAAGCTCTTAGTTTGATGCTAAGGTAAGCCTCAAAGCCACAACCTGGACATTATAGTTTATAACAAGAGGGACACGGGTGGTGCTGTGGGTTAAACCACAGAGCCTAGGACTTGCCAATCAGAAGGTCGGCGGGTCGAATCCCCGCGACAGGGTGAGCTCCCGTTGCTCGGTCCCAGCTCCTGCCAACCTAGCAGTTCGAAAGCATGTCAAAGTGCTAGTAGATAAATAGGTACTGCTCTGGCGGGAAGGTAAACGGCGTTTCCATGCGCTGCTCTGGTTCGCCAGAAGCGGCTTAGTCATGCTGGCCACATGACCCAGAAACTGAACGCCAGCTCCCTCGGCCAATAAAGCAAGAGGAGTGCCGCAACCCCAGAGTCGGCCACGACTGGACCTAACAGTCAGGGGTCCCTTTACCTTTAGCTTTTATGGGGAGGGCATTCTATAAGATGTAATATAGGAACCTAGGAAGTTGTCTTATATCTAGTCAGAACATTGGTCCATATAGCTCAGTATTGCCTACACTGATTTGCAACAACTCTCCATAGTTTCAAAAAGGATCTTTCCCAGCCCTAAGTGGAGATGCTGGTGATTGATGAACTTGAAGTCAGGATTTTGAGTTAAAAGAAAGGAGATTCCAATTCAGCATCAGGAAGAGAGTTGTGGACTTTCTTTCTGCCCTGGGTGCTTTGGTTGTGATTCCTGCATTGCCAGGCGTTGGACTAGATGACCCTCGGGATACCTCTACAACTCTACAATTTTATGATTCTACATTAGTAAATAGTTTATTCACTAGGTGGCACTGGACTCAGTTGTAGATGGGTGGAGTTGGATGTTTCTGGTGTCTTGTTTAAGAGAAGACAGTGGAGGCAGAACATAGCCATTACAAGAACCTAAGAGCCCTGCTGAATCAGCTCAATGACCCATCTAGTCCAGCATTCTGTTTTCACAATAGGGACATGGATGGGGCTGTGGTCTAAACTACCGAGCCTCTTGGGCTTGCTGATGGGAAAGTCAGCGCTTCTAATCCCCATGACAGGGTGAGCTCCTGTTGCTCTGTCCCTGCTCCTGCCAATTTAGCAGTTCGAAAGCACGCCAGTGCAAGTAGATAAATAGGTACCACTGTGGCGGGAAGGTAAACGGCATTTCCGTGCACTCTGGTTTCCATCAAGGTGTCCCGTTGCACCAGAAGCAGTTTAGTCATGCTGGCTAGATGACACAGAAAGCTGTCTGTGGACAAACACCAGCTCCCTCGGCCTGAAAGCGAAATGAGTGCCGCAAACTCATAGTCACCTCTGACTGGACTTAACCGTCCAGGGGTCCTTTACCTTTAACCTTTTCACAGTGGCCAACCAGGTGCCCCTGGGTGAAGTCCACAAGCAGGACCTGAACACAAGAGCACTCTGCTCTCCTGCAATTTCCAGGAACTGGTACAGTGGTACCTCTGGTTATGAACTTAATTCATTCCGGACGTCCATTCTTAACCTGAAACCATTCTTAACCTGAGGTACCACTTTAGCTAATCAGGGCCTCCTGCTGCTGCCACGCTGCCAGGACGTGATTTCTCTTCTCATCCTGAGGTAAAGTTCTTAACTCAAGGTACTACTTCCAGGTTAGTGGAGTCTGTAACCCGAAGTGTTTGTGACCCAAGGTGTCTGTAACCTGAGGTACCATTGTATTCAGAAAAAACATCTGAAGATAAAATGGGCCTTGTGCAGGTTGTGGTGGTGTGTGTGGGGGGGGGTTTGTTTTTTTGAAAGATCAGTAAGAAAAATGGGATGTAACAGACTTAAATTTGAGCACCAACAAAACAGAACAGAAAGGGCTATTCTGCCCATCCGTATCAATGACCAAGAGCACATTTAGTTGTGGGGATTATTGTGTTAGTTTCCCTGATTATAATTTTAGCTCTTCTGTCCTGGTTTTGAACATCCGCACTACATTACCTGGTGCATAATGGAGCTGTGTGGCTTTCCGATCAATGTACTGTCATGTCATTCACAGCAGTGGACGTGGTGAGACACAACAGCAGGTGTCATTCTGGACATGTCACCATCCACCACCCTTTATACATAGGAACACTTCCTCATGATTCACCCATGAAAGTAGTGGGAAATAACTGCATGTCTTCATATATCCTCAAATTCCACCCCATGGTTTTCCAGGGCAATGGGGTTGCAAACAGTTTTGTTTTGTTTTTCTGGAAGCAGTTAACACAGAAAGGAGTGCTGAACTTCTGCTACATTTCCAGAAGTGGCTTTTACACTGTGCGAATGCAAAATAATAATAATAATAAAAATAGCAGGTAAGGACAGAGGTGCCATCTTCTCAAGATGATCGAGAGGGGCCTGAGGCAACATCCTGACATCATGTGTGTCATGTTGCAAGGAGCCAGGAGATGGAACTGAACACCCTCTGAACATTAAGGGGCCCAGACCCTCAAAAAACTACAACCATTGGGGTGGGCGACAGTGCCTCAGCCCCTAGGAGCTGGCACATATGGGTAAGGAAATGTTGGGGAAATGGAACAAAGTGTTCTCTGAATGCTGCCATACTGCTGTGGGCCAGCCACCACTTTAGATGGCTGGAGGCAACCAACAATGACCCGGAACTGGGACAAAGAAATACACAACAGTGGTGCACGAGCATGTTTCCCCATCCCTCGGAAGAGGAGGTTGTCACATATATGGCCAGCATGAGGGTTGGAAGAGGAATCCATTTTAAGCAGATTTCCACATGGGACTTGACTCTTCCAACCCAGAATCATAGAACTGTTAGAGTTAGAAGGGACCCCAATCAGTTGCAATGCAAGAACCACAGCTAAAGAATACAGAATCGTAGAGTGATTTGACTTACTTGAGCTCTGCTTGCAGCAGACCACTTATTTTTTTGAATGCTTGCCTATATCCAAATTCACTGACATTTTTCAATGCCTGTAGCATCTCGGCTTACGTTACCCGCGGATAATGTAAACTTCGGGTTGCGAAAGTGGCAAACCCAGAAGTGTTTTGCCGTGCGCACATGCGCAGAAGCGGTCCCTCTGGTTGCAGAAACCTCGGGATCTGACTGGAGCTCCAGAATGGATCCCGTCCACAACCGGAGGTACCACTGTATTATTTTTAAAATGGATGACTAGTAGAATGCGACAGAATTATATGCAGAAAAGCACATATATCCTCAAAGTTCAAGATGTTATCAAGATGTTAGCAGCTTGGGACCAGTTTACCTGTGAGATCCCCTCACCCAATATACCTGTCCCATTCTACCACTGTAGAACTGGCACTGTTCCAGGTTGCAAATGATATCCATTTTGCCTTTGCAAGAAATTCATCATTTAGTGCGGCAGCATCCATTCTTCAGAACTCCCTGACAATTAGCATTAGGCAGATGCCTTCACTGCACTCTTCTTGGCATCTGTTAAAAACATTTTTGTTAAATCTAGCCTGCCTAGATATCTAGAAAGTTTACATGTGTTTTAATCTGTTTTTTGTTTTCTCTGCATTGACTTTAATTACTGTTAAAGGTTTTAAATTGCTGTTTATAACCGAGATTTATTTATTTTACTGATATTTTCAGTGTTATTCTGTTTGTAAATTGCTTTGAGTGCTTCTTCATTTGTTAAAATCAAGCTGTATAGAAACATTAAGAAATAAAAACACTGTGTCTAAAAGTCCCTATATTTCTGCTGCATAATTTTACATTAACATACAATTGTTGTATGTATTTGGTCCTTTAGAAATCACAGAGTGTATTATATATTGCATAATAATATGTATAATGATGCATATATAAATTATTTCTCATATAGCGAAATATTTTATTTTGAGTTAATGGACTCCATCATAATTGCATACACAGGGCCTATCAGTGATGACATGGTGTTGGAGGTGTATGTAATAAGGAAAATGTTTATTTGAAACATATATATTTATACAATGTTGGTAAATTTGGGGGAATATTGGGATGTATAAATATTATTGTGGAGAAAGAGTTGAAAATTGTTGAAGATAACATCTTAAACTATCTAGTATATGTCAACACAATCAGTCAACACAAATGGATTCTTTGAACCTCTGCATCTGCAAAAAGATTGATATTGATACATTGGAAGGACAAAAATATGGTCCCCTTCGATCAATGAATAGATGACATGACAACTCTTGCGATCAACGACAAAAACTCTTGTCGCAACTCTTGTGACAATGAATGGATCACTTTCAGACAAAGATTATGCATGGATAAATTTAATGATATTTGGAACATATTTATCAAAACTCTAGGGACCCATGAATCAATGTATACTCGAGGGAAACAATAAATTTATATATATATATATATATATATATATATATATATATATATATATATAATTTCTGCAACATTAATAATAATAAAAAAGAAATAAACATATTTTGTAAAAAAAGCCCTATATTTCTGCAGCATAATTTTATATTAACATGAAATTGTTGCATGTATATATTTTATGTGTTTGCTAATTTAGGAATTCCAGAGTGTATTATATACTATAATAATATGTATAAGAATGCATTTGATAGTTGAGAACTGTTCATATAGTGGAGCCAGCAAAGAAATCCCATAAACACATCTTTCCTTTACATCAAAGTGAGATAGGCATTAGAAGAAGAAAAATATCCATGGGGATTTAAGGAAAAATCCTAATCCTATATGACATTAATGGCAGCAATTAATGTAATGTGTTGCCTTTACTTTAAGATGATAGAAGGCTAAGGATTAAGATATTTTCTTATTTCTCCCATTTAAGTTTTATTCAGGAAATCTGGAAGATCGCCATGACGATTGTGGCCTGGTTTATGGAAGGACGAGAGATGGTTTGGGTAGAACAACCTTTTTCATAGTCTTCCATCATATAATTTGAAGCGGGTGTACAAAAGGAATGGAACCAGCTATTAGTGAAATAACACAGTTCATTGCGCATGTGGAGCATCACCAGGGGCAATGCCTTCTAGACATGTGGTATTAAGAGGATCTTTTCATAACCTTCACCCACTGAAGTGGTAATTAGTTGATATTTGGCATGGTCAAAATGACAAAGTAAATGTCTGGCCCTTTCAGAAGCATAATCCAGGGATTCAATTCTGTTCTCGCTAATGAAGGTTGGCTGCCTTTTCCAGTCAATAATGGAGACACAAGATTTAATTAGAATGACGTTTCAACCTCTGCCTTAGGACTGCAGAACAACCAATCACTGGGGACTGGTTGATCAACAAATATCAGAAGCAAATGTACATGCATTTATTTCTTAAACCCCACAATCTAATGTTTCATTATAGTGGTACCTTGGTTCCCAAATGGCTTGGGTCCCAAACAAATCATATCCCGAACATCGCAAATCCGGAAGTGAGTGTTCCGCTTTGCAAAAGTTTCTTGGAAGCCAAACGTCCGATTCGGCTCTCGGTATTGGTTCCAGGGCCAATCAGACAATCAGAAGCCACACCTTGGTTTGCGAATGTTTTGGAAGTCAAACTGACTTCCAGAACAGATTGAGTTGGGAAACCAAGGTTCCACTGTATTATTATTATTATTATTATTATTATTATTATTATTATTATAAAAAATGAGGTGATTTTTAGCCAAATAAAAATAAATGTTGTTGTTTAGTCGTTTAGTCGTGTCCGACTCTTCGTGACCCCATGGACCAGAGCACGCCAGGCACTCCTGTCTTCCACTGCCTCCCGCAGTTTGGTCAAACTCATGCTGGTAGCTTCGAGAACACTGTCCAACCATCTCCTCCTCTGTCGTCCCGTTCTCCTTGTGCCCTCCATCTTTCCCAACATCAGGGTCTTTTCCAGGGAGTCTTCTCTTCACATGAGGTGGCCAAAATATTGGAGCCTCAGCTTCAGGATCTGTTCTTCCAGTGAGCACTCAGGGCTGAGTTCCTTCAGAATGGATAGGTTTGATCTTCTTGCAGTCCATGGGACTCTCAAGAGTCTCCTCCAGCACCACAATTCAAAAGCATCAATTCTTCGGCGATCAGCCTTCTTTATGGTCCAGCTCTCACTTCAATACATCACTACTGGGAAAACCATAGCTTTAACTATACGGACATTTGTTGGCAAAGTGATGTCTCTACTTTTTAAGATGCTGTCTAGGTTTGTCATTGCTTTTCTCCCAAAATAAATATTAGATACCCACAAACAGGGCATGGGTGGGACAGCAGTTCTCCTTCCTTCACAAGCACCAAATGTTGGTCTATTTTCATTGAAAAGGTACATGTCAATATGATCAAATCAATAAAGAAGTGGGAGGGGGTCATCAGAGAAGCTAAAGGAAATGACTACATAACCCATGAAGCACTGCAGGTGTGACCAAAATGCATACATGCAAAAGGTGAAAGATTTATACGATCTGAGGTGAAACCAGAGTAAATTTACTGCATGTAATGCTTTAAAAGAAAACATAATGAAAATGATCTATCGGTGGTACATGACCCCAGTCAAGCTTGCAAAAATCTATCATTTGCCAAATAATAAATGTTGGAAATGTAATGAGACTGAAGGTACTTTTTATCACCTTTGGTGGACCTGCCCGAAGATTATAGCTTTCTGGGAAATGATCTATAATGAAATTAAGAAAGTCCTTAAGTGGACTTTTCCTAAGAAACCAGAGGCTTTTCTCTTGGGCATGGTTGGCCAATTGGTGTTTAAAAAGGATAGGATTTTCTTTATGTATGCTACTACAGCAGCAAGAATTCTACTGGCGAAGTATTGGAAGATGCAAGAACTACCTACTCTGGAAGAATGGCAAACAAAGATGATGGACTTTATGGGACTGGCTGAGATGACGGGCAGAATCCGTGACCAGGGGAAGGAGACAGTGGAAGAGGACTGGAAGAAATTTAAAATATACCTTAAAAACTGTTGCAAAATTGAGGAATGCTAAGATGTCAAGGGGTAAGAAACAGAGAATTACAGCTGTAACCAAAAAACTAAAGGAAATTTAATGAAAGGGAATCAGGATAAATTGACCAAAGGGTTGCTAAAGAATCATAAAATAAGGATGCAGGGATGGGGAGGTATGGGGAAGTCGAAGGAAAGAAGGGTATGAAAATACAATTTTGAAGTTATATTTGTTTAAATGTTTTGTATGTTTTTGTTTTGTGTTTTGACTTTCTGTTTTGACTTTCTGTTTTGTGCTTTGCTTTTATTATGTGTTTGAAAAATGAATAAAAATTATTTAAAAAAAAAAAACCAAAATGCATACATGCAGCTACCAATTTGAAACGAGAAACTGCTAATTTCAGCAGCAATTTGTGAGGCACAAGGTCCTGATGTTTTCTCTTCTAGTTCTCTTTTAAAGTTTTCTTTTAAGTAATGGGAATGTAAATGCTCAAGTCTGGGGGGTGGGGTTGGGAAAGCTGTTTGGTCTTTGTTCCACATACATTTAGGATAAAATTCAGATTCTAGCAAATTCTGCCAGAAGGAAAAAGGTCAATGTTCTCAAAACTGATCCCAAAGATTAGACAAAACGAAGAATATCTTCACACATAGCACATAATTAATGTGATGGACTCAAGCTTAGATGGCCTGGTTTTAAAAGGAGAATTGACACATTTATGTGGTATCGGTCTATCAATGATCATTGGCTAAATGGAGCCAGTTACAGGTAGGTAGCCGTGTTGGTCTGCCATAGTCAAAACAAAATAAAAGAAAAAAAATTCCTTCCAGTAGCACCTTAAAGACCAACTAAGTTAGTTCTAGGTATGAGCTTTTGTGTGCATGCACACTTCTTCAGATACACACTGCCACCAAACATTGAAGTTCATTCATTCTTCAGATAAATGGAGCCAGTAATTAAATTCTTCAGATAAATGGAGCCAGTAATTAAAGTGTTGGTCTAGGGTTCAAATCCTCCACTCGGCCACAAAGCTCACTGGGTCTCCTTCAGTCATTCACCATCTCTTATGCAACATCCACAGTTACATGGCTTCGGCCCGGTATACCTGAAGGAGTGTCTCCACCCCCATCGCTCAGCCCGGACACTGAGGTCCAGTTCCAAGGGCCTTCTGGTGGTTCTGTCACTGTGAGAAGCAAAGCTACAGGGAACCAGGCAGAGGGCCTTCTCGGTAGTAGCAGCCGCCCTGTGTAACAACCTCCTGTCAGATGTCAAGGAAATAAACAACTATCTGACTTTTAGAAGACATCTGAAGGCAGCCCTGTTTGGGGAAGCTTTTAATATTTGATGAATTATTGTATCTTTATATTTTGCTGGAAGCTACCAAGAGGGGCTAGGGAAACCCAGCCAGATGGGCGGGCTATAAATAAATTATTATTATTATTATTATTATTAGTAGTAGTAGTAGTAGTAGTAGTAAGGTGCCACTCTAAACAGCAATGGCTTAACAAACTACATCTCCTATAATTGTATGGGGTAAGCCATGCTTGTTTAAAGTGGTATCACAATGTTTTAAATACAGTGGTACCTCGGGTTACATACGCTTCAGGTTACGTATGCTTCAGGTTACAGACTCCGCTAACCCAGAAATGCTTCAGGATGAGAACAGAAATCGTGCTCCGGCGGTGCGGCAGCAGCAGGAGGTCCCATTAGCTAAAGTGGTGCTTCAGGTTAAGAACAGTTTCAGGTTAAGGACCTCCGGAAAGAATTAAGTACTTAACCCGAGGTACCACTGTATATGACATGGACCGAGTCTTCGCCTACTTCAAAGGATTGTGATGAGGACAAAATGGGGGAAATCACCTAAAGGTCCTTGGAGATAAAGTGGGGTGTATATAATAATAATAAAGAATGAATGAACTTCAATGTTTGGTGGCAGTGTATTTTTATTTAATTTTTTAATACCAGGGATTTGGGGGCTGAGGGGAACAGCAGGTGAAGGCTATTCAGTAGTGGTTGGTGTCTATTGAGACTGGTGGGGTGGAATGCATGGAAGCCAACAAATTCTGGAGCCAGAGCCAATGACAGGTGGACCCACCTGATCTGAGTGTTGTACCCACCTTCCTCTTCTTGAGTTCTACAAGGGCAACAGTGACACTAAGGAGGATGGAGCCAGCAGGCAGACCATTCACTGGACTGATTGTAAGTAAGAAGGCAGGCAGTTTGTAGGAGCTGGATATGGGCAAATTGAGGTTCACAGGGGAGTGGCCCCTTGCCCTGATGAACCAGCTTCCACTGTCATCCTATTCTGCTTGTGAGCTTACCTGAGATGTTTGCTTAACCTCGGTAAGGAACATGATACTCAGATAGGAGGTATTTGGTTCTGATTGGGCACTTCTCACTCTCTCTGTGTGACTTCTTAGGTTCCTCAAATTTCAACATGTAATTAATTGTTTTAATTATTTTTTATTAAATATTACAAGAATATAAAAAGAAAATAGAAATAGAAACAATACATAAAAATACATAAAAATATTTATCTATGCATTCTTCAAAATGCAGACTGGAAAAGAAAAGAAACAAAAGATAGAAGAAAAGAAACAAGAAAAAGAAAGAAGAGAAAAAACACTTAATAATCAACAATACCAAATTCGTATTTCAAACATTACAATATATGAATCCTAGTTAAAATATTATAAAATTTTAGCATGTAATTAATGAGTTAAAACAGAGGTAGCTAACATATGGTATCACTCCAGATACTTTTGGGAACTCCGCTAAGCCCCTTGACCAATGGCCACTAAACAATAGGAGATGTAGTCCACCATTTTATGGAGCACCACACATAGCCTTTGGGGCTATGGGTAACTTCCATTTCAGTGAAACAAGGATCCTCACTGGAAGCCTCTCCTGTAGTAAAAAGCCCAGTAGGCATGATATGTGGGTCACATATACCTTGGAGCCAGCCATCTGTTTGGCTAATGCAGCTCATAAGTCCAATATATGGACTCCTGGAACACAAATGACACTTAATTTCTTAAAATTAGAGAGACTGCAAGGGTGTGATGGTGAGCCCAGCCTAAACCAAATTATCTTTCTGAAAATAAGGGAAAATATGTGGGTGCTAATTTTGGCCTTCCGGTTTATTAACCATCCACATGTACACTCTATACACCCAAGGGAAACTCTATAAGAAAGGTCAGCATCGCTGAGAACTCTCAGAAACATCTCGATGATTTCTATCAACCGTGATCCAGGTAAGTCCACTTTTGATTTATCTTACACAGAGACATGTGAAGAACATATTTAACTAAATCAATGGACCTAAGTTTGCACCATAGTGAGATACCTTCTTGAAATCAGCTAAAAGGCAGTGGGGCCAACAGATTTTAGGGAAAAGGGAACCGTCAAGGATGAATGGAATTGTGGCGAGGAATTAAGGGAGGAAATTTGAAATTCAAAACAAGAGAATTTTAGTTGCCTGTGTTGTTGTTGTTGTTGTTGCTGCTGCTGCAGCTGCTGCTGCTGTTGTTGTTTATTGTTGTCATCTTCCTCCTCCTCCTCATTGTGCCTGATACATTAATGAACAACAAACACAAACACCATCAGATAACAAACTCAAAGAAAGATATGGGTTAGGGAAATCACAGTGTGTTTACTCAAAGCTAATGTGACTAAATTGAGCTTTATTCTCATGTAAGTGAGTGTAGGATTGCAGCTTCAGAGCTGCATGCAATGTTGTGGCTTATCTGATGGGATGTGGGTGGCGCTGTAGTCTAAACCACTGAGCCTCTTGGGCTTACCAATCAGAAGGTCGGCAGTTCAAATCCCTGCGAAGGAGTGAGCTCCCGCTGCTCTGTCCCAGCTCCTGCCAACCTAGAAGTTTGAAAGCATGCCAGTGCAAGTAGATAAATAGGTACCGTTGCTGTGTTTCCTTGCACTCTGGTTTCCGTCATGGTGTCCTGTTATGCCAGAATCAGTTTAGTCCTGCTGGTCACATGACCCAGAAAGCTGTCTGTGGACAAACATTGGCTCCCTTGGCCTGAAAGTGAGCTGAGTGCTACAACCCCATAGTCACCTTTGACTGGACTTAACCATCCAGGGGTCCTTTACATTTCCCTTTTACCTCGTGGCTTATCCACTCTTACCTTTCCTCTGCTCTTTCCAGGCATGGTCCATGATTTAAAGCCCTGCATCCAGGTGCCCTTTATTTTGCTCCAGAGCATGGGTAGGCAAACTAAGGCCCAGGGGCCGGATCCAGCCCAATCGCCTTCTAAATCCGGCCCACAGATGGTCCGGGAATCAATGTGTTTTTATATGAGTAGAATGTGCCCTTTGATTTAAAATGCATCTCTGGGTTGTTTCTGGGGCATAGGAATTTGTTCATTCCCCCCCCCCCCTTCAAAATATAGTCTGGTCCCCCACAAGGTCTGAGAGACAGTGGATCGGCCCCCTGCTGAAAAAGTTTGCTGACCCCTGCTCCAGAGCTTTTCCTGCAGAAACCCACTCTTTAAAGCTCAATTGGAGCAAACACGAATCTGTGGAAAACCTGAATGGACATTTGTTTCAATTCAGCTTTAATTGACATTTGTAGTTTTTTTGTGGGGAAAGTTTGGGGCAAACAAACAAACAAAGGCATGCTGGGACATGCAGCTGTAAAGTGCAGACATTTGCCTGGAAAGAGCAGAGCAAAAAGTAAGTGTGGACAAGTCCTTTGTCTCATCTAGAGTAGACCAGCAGAAATGAATAGAGATGGCTAACTGAAGTGCGTCTACTGTGAGCAGAATTTAGTTGGCTATCACAGTCTGGTTCTTGTCCCTGTCCTTCCACATTGGCTCAGCTATAAACCCATGCTGTCCCCATTTGCAATAATCTCAATTAACTTCACATTTAATTAAATAGAGTAATAATTGATAGATGGCAGTTAGATGCTAGGTAGATGATAAGTAGATCTACAGAACTATCTTAGGGCTGCCAGACATCAGGAATTTATTGGACATACCCAGGATTCATCTGCCAAAAATGATGCCCAGGTGAAATTTACAAAAATCAGTCAAAATGTCCAGGAGAGCCTGAGTGTATGGCAGCCCATTTTGGATGTATTGATTTGGCAAAAGAAAAAAGAAAATAAAAATGAAGAAAAACTTTGCCAAAAAAAATAGAGCTCAACAACTTTAGTGTCCATATTTTCTCTTTTTGAAATATGGTAACCTTAATATCATCTGTCTACATCTCTACATGCCTATTTCTAGGTACCTCACTTTTGCTCTTATAGAGAAAGAAAGAAAGAAAGAAAGAAAGAAAGAAAGAAAGAAAGAAAGAAAGAAAATAGATATATTAGATAACTAGACCTCTGTATCTATTGATCTCTCTGAGCTGAGAACTGCATCAAGGCAATTGGATAAACCAAACCTTGTGGATAACTTATTTCCAAGGCACACATTAGTCTAAAAGTTGACAGAGACACTTCCTTCTCAGCCCTGAAGCAATTGGTGAACCTGCACAGCAAATGGGAGTGGACTTGATTGCTGCTGCTCCTGTTGTTCCTCTTCTTGTTGTTGTTATTCTGGTTAATAACAACAAGAACATAAGAACTAGAAATGTGGGAGACATCTGTCCATGCTGTTTCTACAAGCAAAGGACTTTCCTCTCATTTCACTTTCTTTTACACCATTCCAGATCCACCTCCAAACCAAGAAGATGACCTGCTACAGACCCCAGGATTGCTGGAATCCATACAGCGCGAATTGGGGAGGCAACCGGGTGAGAAGCTACTGCCGCCCCTCGGGGAATAGTTCTGGCTGCCGCTACCCCCCTGGATATGGCTGCGGATCTGGATCCAGCTGTGGCCCTACTGGCTATAACTCCAGTTCCAGCTGTTACGCACCTCAGTACAGTTCCAGCTGTTGCTCGCCTCGCTACAGTTCCAGCTGCTGCCCGCCTCGGTACAGTTCCAGCTGTTATGCACCTCAGTACAGTTCCAGCTGTTGCTCACCTCGCTACAGTTCCAGCTGTTGCTCACCTCGCTACAGTTCCAGCTGTTGCTCACCTCGCTACAGTTCCAGCTGCTGCTCGCCTCAGTACAGTTCCAGCTGTTGCTCACCTCGGTACAGTTCCAGCTGTTGCTCGCCTCGGTACAGTTCCAGCTGCTGCTCACCTCGCTACAGTTCCAGCTGTTGCTCGCCTCGGTACAGTTCCAGCTGCTGCTCACCTCGCTACAGTTCTAGCTGCTGCTCGCCTCGGTACAGTTCCAGCTGTTGCTCACCTCAGTATAGGTCCAGCTGTTGCTCACCTCGCTACAGTACCAGCTGCTACCCACCCTGCTGCAGTTCCAGCTGTTGCTCACCCCGCTACAGTTCCAGCTGTTGTTTACCATGCTATGGCTGCTCTTCAGGAAGCTGCTGCCACTCTGGTGGATACCGGAGATACCGCCGTAGCAATTCCTCCCCATGCTAAATTGGGACAGGAGTGTCCTCAAGACAGGAAGACACAACACAAATAGGAACAAACGATCTGTAACGACTGAGAACAGCTTTCAAAGAACATGGGCTCCCAGATTACTTTCAATGAAGTCAGTTTTTGTGTGTGTCTTCAGTACTTCTGAAAGTCAAGAATTAAGTTTCTTGCACCTTTGAATGGAGGACAGGTTCTAGATCATCCTTCGCCAACATGGTGCATTCCAGATGTTTTGGACCACAACTCCCATAAGTCCTAGCCAGCTGGGACTGTTGAGGATTGTACTCCCAAACACTTGGAGGGCATCAGGTTGCTGAAGGCTATTCTAGATGTTCTTTATTATATAGCCACTGCATATAATACCGTATATACACATTTTTCTCCTTACTAGTCTTGAGCATCCAAGAGATGCCCATAAATTATTCTGCTTGTTTCTTTTTGCGGGAGGGGGAAATAAGTATTGTACCGTGGTTTTCAAACTGTGTTCTGAGGAAACTTGGGGTTTACGGGCATTTAAAAAACAGCAACACACAACATCAACCTCTATGAGCAGAGCTAAGAGGACAGGGAATCACTGAAGAACCAATACTTTGAAATCTCATTCTAAAAAGAAAAATCATTTCCAGTTCCACACACCCCTTCTATTTTGATTCACAATTCATTCACATGTTCCTTGGCATATTCCCCCCACCCCCAGCTTTCACAAGCTGCTGTGCTAAAGGCCATCTCCACAACACACATTAGAAGCACTGCTAGACAACTTTAACAGTCCTGCCCCCACCAAGCATGCTAGGATGTGTGGCTTGTGGAAGGTTCTCTTACTCTCAGAGGTACAATTCCCAGAGCAACGTAACAATCAATCACTCTTCCCAGGGGACTTTGGAGGGGAATAGGGGTCTCCCAAGAAACTCACAGCACCCTTGACAAACTACACTCCCCCAAATCATTTGGAAGAAACCACAACTGTTTAAAGTGGTATCACAGTGCTTCAGATGTAAGGTGTGGATGTGGCCAAAGGATAAGATATGGTTAAGAAGAGTAAGGAAACATCAAAACACACAGTGTGATGTGAACAATTGTTTTATTTATTTCCCTCCAACAACTATGACATTTGCACTGAAACAGCAGCATGACTTTTCATGTAGTTATAAATGACAAATGCAATGGACACACACACACACAGTGTGTAATTCAGAGATTTCCTTTGAATTAGTTTCAATGAATTGGTTAAATCAGAATTAGTTCACTCCAAGCACTCTGCTGGGACAGTGAAAATATAATTACAGCTCAACATTTAGAAGAATGTTCTTGTTGCTGTCTCCAATGTCCCAAAACAAAAGACAAAGCAAATTTAAAAGGGGATGATGACTGGTTTTCACACCACTCACATCTGCTCCTCCAAAACTATTTGAAAGTGTTCTCCCCAAGATAGGAACCATGAAAACCACTGTTTCTCAAACCCATTTCTGGGATGGCCACCACCTTAGGGCTATTTTGCACATTATATTGAGTAGCAGGATCATGGCAGCTTTTGTGGTTGCTCCACATCCAGCTAGTAATGTGTAGATCTTTAGCCGGCGTGAGTTTATCACAGGAATTTTTGGTGAAGGCACATCCTACAATGGCCAGAACAATTTTCATATATGCCATCTGGCCTAAACCGCGTAGCTAGAATGTGGTTTAGGCCAGTGAATGGTGGTATGAGGAAGATATGTATTGCTAAGAGGGAAAGAAATCCTCCCCTTTTTGCTTGTTGAGATTGTTCATCATGGAACAAAGGGTGGGGTGTCAGAAGAAGCCCTCAACATGATCCAGACAAGTGGCTACTGTTGGAAAGAAAATGATTTATAGGACACAAGAGGGACTTTTGCATGTTAGTTAGGTAGGGTGGCTGTGCATGTTAGGTAGGTCAGTATGTGAGAAGGAAGGAAGGAAGGATTCCAGAGGTCAGGAGATGGCCATTCAAGATTAGATGGCATTTTGGGCACATCTAGATTGATCCAGGGACGCAGGTGGCGCTGTGGGTTAAAGCCTCAGCGCCTAGGACTTGCCGATCGAAAGGTCAGCGGTTCGAATCCCTGCAGCGGGGTGCGCTCCCGCTGCTCGGTCCCAGCGCCTGCCAACCTAGCAGTTCGAAAGCACCTCCGGGTGCAAGTAGATAAATAGGGACCGCTTACCAGCGGGAAGGTAAACGGCGTTTCCGTGTGCGGCTCTGGCTCGCCAGAGCAGCGATGTCACGCTGGCCACGTGACCCGGAAGTGTCTCCGGACAGCGCTGGCCCCTGGCCTCTTAAGTGAGATGGGCGCACAACCCCAGAGTCTGTCAAGACTGGCCCGTATGGGCAGGGGTACCTTTACCTTTTAGATTGATCCATGGAGGAGAGATCTAGCCACAGCTGTTCAACAGAATAGCTAAGAATTGCACCTCTATGTTCAGAGACTATGGGCTGTATTCAGTTTACTCCTACTTAAGAGTGGACCCATTGAAATAAATGAGCATGAACATCAAAATCAATCCACCTACTATGAGTAGGAATTAGTTGTGTGCAACCCATCATATCTCTGATTAATAGATGTTCCTGGAGACTAACCACAAGGGAGTGTATTCTGCTTTTCCACACAACCCTTGTGTATTTCTCCGGGGAACATGGTGAGCCTGTAGGAAACAGGGTGATGGATTGGATAAGCTCATAATATTTTTGGTCTCATCCATCATGACACATCATGTTCTTAAGTATCCGTATCCTTGAGATTACGTCTTCTGCTTTGTAATGAATAGTTCTTTCCTCACTTTCTTATTATCATTAAAGTATGCACTGAAGCATTTACCTGTGTTCATCTTTTATCACCAGGGTGGAGGACCCCAGGAACCATGGATGAATGTTCCCTTTTCATCTAACCCTTTGGACCATACCACATACCTACCCTCTGGCCTGGTCGCACCCCTATCCAGCCTTGCTTCACAAGCTCCAACATCTTGTTCTCACAGTGACCAATCAGATCCCTCTGGAAAGTCTGAAAGCAGGATCTGAGTGCAACAGCCCACTTGTGATTCCCAGAAACAGACACTCAGAGGCACACTGCCTCCATGTCAGTCTTTGGAGAATCGGCTTCGTCCTCCGTGGCTGTAAATGAGCAGATCAAATTAAAGGGAATTCTTACCAGTTAGTTTCTTTAATAAACACTGCGAGGGACAAAAGAAAGCATCTAACAAAGGGGTCATCAAAGTTTTTGTGGCTTGGGCCAGTTTACGATCCCGCAGACGCTGCACTGGGCCGGAGTCCATGCACACACACGTGCATGTGCATGCATGCACAAACACTCCTTCTGGTGCGGAAGAGGCATGCACAGCTTCCCATTGGCTGCAAGAGCTTCCTGCAGTCAATGGGAAGCTGGCCAGCATCACAGAAAGTGCTCCCTGCTCTGCGCCAGTTTAGCACGACTCATGGGACCAACCAAGTGGGCAGCGGGGGTCTTCGAGCAGGTGGCAGGGGTCCATGGGCCACTTAAATGACTTAGGTTGCCGACCCCCCTTTCTGAGCTCTTCTTGACCTTGGGCTGAGCGGAGGAATGCTGTCCAGAGACTGTGAATCTGTTAATTCTCTCTCTTCCAATGTTTCTTCACCTAGCTGTTCCCCATCCAGTATTTCCCAGCTTCTGCCTTCTGAAATTTGCCCCTCTGCAAACCACTGTTCTAAATCTATACTGTCCTCCTGCTCCTGAGAAGATTCAGGATCAGGAGGAGGGGAAGGGGGTGGATCCCACCATTCTTCCTCAGTGCAGCCCTTTTCAGCATGACCCCTGACATCCCAGCAGCATCATGGGTGAACATAATGACGGTGGTTGGTAGCCACCGATAGTCTCATCCTCTATGAATTTGGCTAATACTCTTTAAAAACCACGCAGGTTGTTGACCACCACTGCCTCAGGGGTGTGAATGTGGTCCTCTAAGCCTTTCCATCTTGCCCCCAAAACTCTCCCCACACTGCACCCTCTCTATCCAGGCCACACTCTCTATTAACCCTGCTTCACACCTTCCTTTAGTGCTTTTGCCTGGCTGGAATTGTCCTTGAACACAGTCTTGCTGGCCTGCATAAAGGCTAGAGGTGCATGAACAAACCACTCTATTTATGAAAGAAAAAAATCATATATATTGCTCCACCCACTTTTTATTATGAACCCAGCCAGTAATGGTATGGAGACCCCAAAGTGCATGTCTTCCATGTGGATTTTTTTTTTAATGCAAATTTATGTTGAATTTTGGTGCAAACTGTAATTAAGGTTAGGGGAGTGGGGTGAACAATGGAGCAAAACTGGAACTGACACATTTGCCCATACCTATTTATATAGGGGTTATACACTTAAAAACAAGAAACACGCTATTACACCTACCAGACAAGAACTGGAATTACATTTGGCACTGAGATGTCACCTTAAGGGAGATTTGAAAAGCTAGTTTGGGTGTTCCTCCTTTGGGCAAAATGTTAGGGGAGGCTAAACCTTTGTTTTCATAAGACCAGGGAAGAGAGAAGGGAAGGAGGTGCCAGTGTTCTCACCCGATTTCCTCTAAAGCAAATTTCAGCACCTGTTATATCCTAGAGTCCTCCATCCACTGGGAACGCAGTGGATGTAGCCTACCTTGATTTCAGCAAGGCATTTGACAAGGTGCCCCATGATATTCTTGTAAAGAAGCTGGTAAAATGCGGTCTTGACTATGCTACCACTCAGTGGATTTGTAACTGGCTGACTGACCGAACCCAAAGGGTGCTCATCAATGGTTCCTCTTCATCCTGGAGAAGAGTGACTAGTGGGGTGCCACAGGGTTCTGTCTTGGGCCTGGTCTTATTCAACATCTTTATCAACGACTTGGATGATGGACTCAAGGACATCCTGATGAAATTTGCAGATGACACCAAACTGGGAGGGGTGGCTAACACCCCAGAGGACAGGATCACACTTCAAAATGACCTTGACAGATTAGAGAACTGGGCCAAAACAAACAAGATGAATTTTAACAGGGAGAAATGTAAAGTATTGCACTTGGGCAAAAAAAATGAGAGGCACAAATACAAGATGGGTGACACCTGGCTCGAGAGCAGTACATGTGAAAAGGATCTAGGAGTCTTGGTTGACCACAAACTTGACATGAGCCAACAGTGTGACGCAGCAGCTAAAAAAGCCAATGCAATTCTGGGCTGCATCAATAGGAGTATAGCATCTAGATCAAGGGAAGTAATAGTGCCACTGTATTCTGCTCTGGTCAGACCTCACCTGGAGTACTGTGTCCAGTTCTGGGCACCACAGTTCAAGAAGGACACTGACAAACTGGAACGTGTCCAGAGGAGGGCAACCAAAATGGTCAAAGGCCTGGAAACGATGCCTTATGAGGAACGGCTAAGGGAGCTGGGCATGTTTAGCCTGGAGAAGAGGAGGTTAAGGGGTGATATGATAGCCATGTTCAAATATATAAAAGGATGTCACATAGAGGAGGGAGAAAGGTTGTTTTCTGCTTCTCCAGAGAAGCGGACACGGAGCAATGGCTCCAAACTACAAGAAAGAAGATTCCACCTAAACATTAGGAAGAACTTCCTGACAGTAAGAGCTGTTCGATAGTGGAATTTGCTGCCAAGGAGTGTGGTGGAGTCTCCTTCATTGGAGGTCTTTAAGCAGAGGCTTGACAACCATATGTCAGGAGTGCTCTGATGGTGTTTCCTGCTTGGCAGGGGGTTGGACTCGATGGCCCTTGTGGTCTCTTTCAACTCTATGATTCTATGATTCTATGATCCTTTCCCCCAAAGTCAGGCATGTGCTTGTTGGCTGAAGACCCCACATTCAGGCCTCACTGATGTAGACCAAAGGAAAGCAGAGCAATATGTTTAGCACTAGCTTGGCAGACACGCTTAAATATTATGAAACCAAAGTGAGAAGGGAATAAAGGCCACAATGAGCCAATGAGCCAGACAGCAATGAGGACAATAATGGGCAGATGAAGTCAAGGACACTGAGGATATAATGGGCAAATGGAAAAAGAGAGAGAACAAGAGTAGAATAATTGCCTCTACCCTGTGTTCTTGTGCTTCTGTAAAATATGCATTCAAATGAATAATGCTGAGCTTTGAAGTAAACATGAGTGTCTTTGCCCCAGGGGCTGTAGGAACAGCACCAACGTGCTGGGGCAGATCCGGGAGCATACTAAACAAATTAGTTGTTGCCTTTCAAGATGAAGATGGATAGCTTTTGCCTGTGGCTTTTACAGCACAAACAGATATTATAAATACAAGAGGAGGCATTATTGGAAGGGGCAGACTTCCAATGGGTAGACATTAGCCACAATGTGTGTGTGTGTGTGTGTGTGCTCCACACATACACACATGTAATAACAGACTTGTTTGGGTAGTAGGTTACCTGAGCTTCCTTCCTCTAAAATTAAAACAAAAACAAAATCTTGTTTTCCATCATGCCCTCAACTTTTCCTTTTGTTGCTTTCCTCTCAGTTGCAGAGCATTTAACACCCCATCGAGATGACAATATTGATGAGCGGGTTCCACAAATCTAACTAAATTTCTTGATCATAGAATCATGATGAGTTGGAGGCCACCTCAAATGTCATCTAGGTAAGAACAGCCCTGCTGCTGGGTCAGGCCAGAGGCTTCACAATGGGCAACCAGATACCTAATGGTCAGTCCGAAAGCAGAACCTGAGCACTGAGTCCTCCCACTTGTGATTCCCAGTGACTAGAATTCAGGGAGAAATAAAAAATCCTTTGTGTGGGAAAAGAGGACTCTATTTATGTATGCCACTACAGCTGTGAGAATGTTGATTGCACAAAATTGGAAGACTGGAGAAACACCAACTAAAGAACAATGGAAAGGGAAGTTGATGAACTATGCAGAACTGTCAAAAATGACAGACTACGAGAAAAAGACAACAGTGACTTTGTAAAAGAATGGGAACCATTTATATTATATTTGCAGAAACAAAGAAAGTATATAGACTTGATGGCAGGATTTAAATAAACATTCACATTGTCAGTATTAGAAAATGTGTAGAAGATAGAGAAATAATATGGTGTATTCACCGTTATTTTTATGTTTTTAGGTTTGTTGTTATTGTATAAATATGTTATTAGTACTTTTTCTTTTAGGAGGTAGGAAGGTGGGTGAAAGGAGAAACAAACCAGAAGCGGAAGTTGGGGGAAGCCTAGGAGGGGAGGGAGGGAGGAATGCATAGTAAATATTATGGGTATGAGATGTATGTAATGAATGAAAAAGAAAACTGAATAATAATAATAATATTAAAAAATCTTTTGTGTGTGGGCCTTTATCCATGCCATGTATAAATTTATACAGGTTTAGACCTAAAGGAACCAACATCCAGCTTCACAAAGCAAAATATCTGGAGAGCACCAGTTTGATGAAGGCTGCCTTAAGAACATAAGAAGAACCCTACTGGACCTGACCAATGGCCCATCCATTCCAGCGTCCTGTTCACACAGTGGCCAACCTGAAGCCCCAGTGAGAAGACTGGAAGAAGATCCCGAGGACAACAGCAACTTCCTTTCCTTCCCAACAAATTGTATATCAGTTTTATAGTGGAAGCCCACCTTTTTCGGATAAACAACACCAAGGAGAATAAAGCTATCAAATGACTATGGTTAGCCAAGAAGGCTGCGTATATATTATCTTCAGGGTGAAGAAGGGGTGAGAGTTTTTTTGTGTTAATACCCTGCTTGTGTGCATCTCATTGACCACTTTGGGAAATAGGATGGTAGCCTAGATGGGCATTTGACCACATCTAGCATACGTTTGCTGTTTTGTTCCATTCACGTTTCTTATATAATTGTTTACATTTGTTTTTATAATTGTCAATTATATTATTGGAACTCACCCTGGAGAAGGTCCATAGCTCAGAAACAGAGCATCTGCTTTGCAAAGAGAAGGCTCCAGGTTCAATCTCAGGTGTCTCCAAGAAGGGCTGGGAAATATTCCCTGCCACAAAACCCGGAGAACTGTTGCCAGTCAGTGTTGATGGAACAAGGCAGCTTCCTATCTTCCTGGGGACATTGTGGTGAAGGTCAGGTAAGAAATCTTGGGTTGCATCCAACTATGTTCTACTCCAGTAGAATGTCTACTCATTGGAATTAATGAACCTAAATTAGTCATGCCTATTAACTTCAGTGGGTCTACTCTGGGTAGGACTTAGTTAGGGGCAATCCCTTATAAATAAATAAAAAATGAGAGTTTCATGGAAGAGGGCATCTACCTATCTGTTGGGTTTGAACCCTGAACAGAAGCATTCCTCGCTGTCCTGATAAGTTACCGATCCCATGTCTTTATGGCATAGGCAAATGTGTTTCTGGAAAATAAGCAACATGATTATAATTTTGACCCCTCCCCGCTTAAAAAAGCACTTCCACAATCCCTGTCCTGTGTCAAAATGAGAAACCATATATCAAGTATACACAAACAGTAAAAAAGCATTTTTACTAATTTGCTGGTAAGTTTGAGTTTTATTGAATGGCACATGAAAGTGTAACAGTGAGAGAAGTCTTCATCATTCCACATGGGCAACATTTCAGCCCTGCCTTTTCTTTTCCTTCAACCAGCTTCTGCCCACCCCTCCAGGTAGAGTCACAAGTCAAAAAGGCAAAGGGGTCAGTTTCATCTCGAGTCTTGAAAAAGATGCAATTGTCACTGGGTGAAAATGATGGCTGTCAGGTTTTGTTCCCTTAGCATGGGGGAAAGAGAGTCCTGGCTCAGTGTTTCAGAAGTGCCGAGTGCCCAGACCACTCATGAGACCAATGAAAGGAGTTTGTTGGTCCTCAGCCTTTCTGAAACCATGTTTAGCCCTGGATTTGCTGCTCTGCCTTTGATCCCATGGGTGCTCTTGCTGGGATTAGCAGGGCCATCCACAACTTCCGCCATAGCCTCCTCCATAGCCTCCTCCATAGCCTCCTCCGTAACCTCCTCCATAGCTTCCACCACAGCTTCCTCCATAACTTCCACCACAGCTTCCTCCATAGCTTCCGCCATATCTTCTTGAAGGAGAGTTGAGCCGAGCTCCGTACCCCAACCTGTAGGCACTGGGGTCATAGCAGCCCCCTCTGCGACTGTACCGGTAACCGTAACTGCACGGTGGCATGCAAGCTGGGCCATAGCCATAGCCACCGGAACCATAACCACCGCAGCCAGAACTGTAACCATAGCCACAGCTTGTGCCACTGGAATAGCCAGTGCCACTGCCATAGTCACAAGGTTGGTAGCATGGTTGATAACAAGGCTGATAGCAGCTTGATTGCCTATAGAGCATCATCTTTCTAAATGGGGAGGTGGGTCTGTAATAGAAGGGAGAAAGTCAACAGAATTAATTTGGGTGGTGCTTAATTCATTTTTGAATATATTTTATATTCTGCCCTTGTCCATTGATCTCACGGCAGGTTACGTCAATAGATACATACAATCAAATAATAAAATCAGTTGTATCTAACATAGGTCTGGGTTGCATCTAACGTAGGTCACACTCACACAATGCATTCAAAGCACAATAACGATGCTTTAAAAACAATTGTGGCTTCCCCCAAAAGGATTTTGGGAATTTTAGTTTGATAAGGGTGCTGAAGGTTGTTTGGTGGCTCCTACTACTCTCAGAGAGTTAACCACTCCTAGAGTCTTTTAGCAAACAATCCCTCTTCCCAGGGAATTTTGGATATTGTAGCTCCGTGAGGGGAATATAGAGGTTGCCTAACAACTCCGCAAACCCACAGCAAACTACAGCTCTACTGCTGCGCTTCCCTGAAGACCCTGTCATTCTGGTCCTTAAAAAAAACACCACATGAATATATGGTGAAGCAGACAAGCAGGAGTCTCCACTATTACTCATTATAATTGCAATTGTAGAAATGCAATTAAAGCATCTTAAACAAGTCAAGCTTCTACAGTTTATGTTTAAGCTATTTTGCTCCCCTCTCACTGTAAAATTTCTGGTTATGGTTCCAAACATGTGAAGTACAGTACAATCTTTCTTAAATGCGTTGTGTAACCCTATACATGTCTACTCAGGTATTAGTCCCACTGAGTTTGACAAGGCTTCTTGGCAGGTTATTCCTATTGAGTTCAGTGGGATTCCTTTTAGCTTCAAGACACACTTACCATGGAGTAAGTCCCATTGACTTGAATTGGACTCACTTCTCCATATATGGGAATGGGATTGTATTGTGCACCCTAAGTATCTGCAAGATCTCCTGCCCCTGTACAGACCTATAGGACAATTTAGATCACCTGTGGAAATTCAGCTGGGGGCACTGCTTCCTGCAGAATATCAAATGGCAGCGACCCCAAAATTGGGATTTTCAACACTTGGCCCTGCACTTTGGAATATTCTTCCCTCTGATCCATAATAGATTTCCCAGTAAGTCAGTAAGGGAACATTTCTGTAAGTCCTGTTTACCTGCATTTATCCCTCTCTTATTGAACCTATGCTTTTCTTTTTTCTGTGTTTTACACATATGTGCTTTATGTTTATATTGCAATGACCATTGGCTACAAACAGCAAACTTTGGGTACAAGTGACTCTGATCCATAAAATTAGACTGCTTGTTATCTGTTTGAATCCCTCAAGTCTGTTTCATTTTCTTTTAAATACTGCTATACTTTCTTCTTTACTGTTTTCATAATGGATTTTTGTTTTGCTTGACATGATGTACACCACTTAGAATTTTTTTGAAACATTACATTGCTTAGAAATGCTTTCAAATAAATAAAACGCTATAAATAAGTACACAGGAAGCCGGTATGAAGATCATTAGTGATCTTTTCAGTTCAAATCACACCATGGGGATATATGGGTCTCCCTCCTTTTGGCTTCAGGTCATGGTGTGAAATTGGAGGACTCGTCTATTTCTTCATTTTCATTTTCTACAGTCATCCAAGAATTCACACTCCATTTCCCCCTAAAGCAAAATTCTAGGCAATTAGGAAGTTTCCTCCTAGGGTGGCTAGAAGACAGGGCTTCTGTACCTTTGATGGTGGACTAGAATAAGGTGTAGCTTCTCACTGAAACTCCCTCTTCAGCACAAAAATGTTCAGGAGCCCTCTCCTCTTTTCCATCTGACCACCCTCAAATGAAACACTGAGGATTTTATTTTATTTTATTTTCAGAATGAGAATATTGATGAGACGAGCAAAAGTTTCTCTGGTAAGGTTTCCACACAGCCATGGGTTGATAGTTGAGTTTGTTGCAACGTAACATGAAGATTACTCTGTGGGCGAGACCTGAAGGAGGACTTTTGAGCAAGCCAACCCATTTTCAGTACAATTCAATCCTACATCTCAGGGACATTGTCTTCATAATCCACTCCCCACCCAAGGTGCTCAGACAGCAAAGCAACATTTTAAAATCTTTTGTCAATAAATCAAGTCAAATTGCACTTACCGACTTCAAGGAGTAGATGAAGTTGAGAGGAAGAGGGTTTTTTTGTGAAAATCATAGTTGACACTCTTATATACGTTCCTAATGCACCCTTAGGGGGCTGTGAAGCAGCTTCTTTGTTCTACAACTCTTAATTATCCAGGCAACCAGAAGATGCTACGTGTAACTTCTCAAACTGCTGTAATTATTTTCCCTTCTCATTTGAAATTATTACTTGATCATCCAAGCCCTGTGTAATGTAGCATTCTGGTCACACCCCATACAGATTTAATGCAAACTTCTCGGTTTCAAAGCAATACCAGAAGGTATCAAAGAACTTTATAGTCAATAGAGCACAGTAATCTTCAAAGCATCTCTGCAGCACAGTTTATTAAAAAAGCACAGGCAGAGATAAGAGCTGAAATAAAGAAATGTAAATGATTCAGGGCTTGGATTACAAATCTTTACAGACAATGCATGTCTACATTTCTACTTGCTTGTTCCACATATGGTTGCGGTGTGTGAATAGCAGCAAGATATGTGAAAATGTGATGCACATGACAATTGCTAACTGTCACAAAAATCTGATTCCTTCTTATCTTATCCCAAGATTGCTTCCATTATTATTATTATTATTATTATTATTATTATTATTATTATTACCCTGCCCAGAGGTCTATTGAATGTGACACTGAAAACATTCATGTTCTTTATTCTTTTTTTATTGCATTTATATCCCATCTTCCCTGAGGAGCTCAAAGTGGAGCACATGGTTCTCCACCTCCTAATTTAATCCCCACAACAACCCCATGAGGTATGTTAGGTTGAGAGATAGTGACTGGCCCAAGGTAGCCCAATGAGCTTTGTAGCCAAGTGGGGATTTGAACACTGGTTCCTTAGGTCCTAGTCTGAAAGCCTAACCACTACACCACGCTTGTACTTGTAGGATAAGCTCACAATTGCTACTAAACCTGTTCTCCCTCCACCGTCAGAGGAGGGTGCTGTTGTTCTCAGCTCTTGCTTGTGGACACCCCAGATTCATCTGGTTGGCTGCTGTGAGAACAGGAAGCTGGACTAGATCATGCAATCATAGAATTGTAGAGTTGGAAGTAGCCCTGAAGATCATCTAGCCCCAATCTCTTGCAATGCAGGAATGTGCAGCTGTCCCACACAGTGAGCGAACTTGCAACCTTGGCATTATGATCACCATGCGCTAACCAACAGAGCTGGGCAACTGGTTTGATCCAGTAGGCTCTTCTTGCTTCAAATGATTCCAAAAAGGAAAGGCCACCTCCCATTTAAATGCTTGAAAGCATTAAGAAATGTTGGCAAACCTCAGCTACAAGGACCCTTGAATTGTCAGTGGCCAAATCTGACAAACGTGTTCCTCTAAGCCCTTTTAAAAGCCATTCAAATTGGTGGCCACCACTATTTCCTGTGGCACTAAATTTATGAATGAGCACTGTGAACAAGAGCTTCCTTTTGTCTGTCCTCAGACTCCCACTATTCAACTTCTTTTGATGACCCTATTGAGTTCTAGTAGTGTGATGAGTGTGGCAGGTGGTGGCGACAAGAGATGAAGTTTTAGGCCAGAAATAGAAAACCTCCAAATGTTCCTCTACTCCAATTCCCATGAGCCCTAGTTTTCAGGGCAGCTTCCAGATGAGGAGGGACTCATTAGGTCCACAGGTTGCAGTTTATCTAGCCCTGGTATTGAAGGATAAGTATTGTTGAAGAACAATGGTTTCTGGATTAGACTTGGAATTAAGCAGTTGGTTTTTTGATAGGGGGTGGATCACTCAGGGGGAAACCCAGTATGTGAGGTAGAACACTAAGCTAGGATTCCTCTCCCCTACATCTAGTTTATAGATGATGATGATGATGATGATGATGATGATGATGATGAAGATTAAGGAGTCATACAATTTCCCCACCAGCACAGTTCAGTAATTTGCAGGCAACTTCAGCCTTTTCAGATCCAGGGCCCTCTTTTAACACACATACATTTGGGATCCCAATTCTTAATCTTTTTACCATATATTTGCTTGGCGGTAGTGCTCCTTTTCTAATTGACTCACTAGTGGATCCTGGCGCAGCAGTTGAAAACTAGTGCTTTATTACATATCCCTGAAGTAGGACCCAAATTTCCTTCACTTTCTGCTCCTTTCCCAAAGAGACAGCCTCTCCCATCTCATTCTCTACACTAGAAGGCACAGTTGCCCTCTAGTGACACCTCAGAAGAGCAACTGGTACTTCTTCCAGGGTGTGTCGGCTAGACTCCCTTTGCCACCTTGAGACCGACACACCAAAGATTTGGTGGGGGCTGTGAGATATTTTCAGTACAATACAGCCCCGAGGGCACTCTTAGCATGGTCATATAAAGAGGATGTTGTTGGGATCTCTTTCTCCATATTAATATTGTGGTGATTCATGAAGCTGCCCCATCAGGAAGCCTCCTAATCTCCTGTCACATCCCCAGATGTGTCATTTGCAAATATGATATGATTGGTGTGCTGTTGGAATGACACCTCAGTTGTTGATTTAACTTCCCATCACTGATGAAGGATGATCTATATTTATTTAACATTTATTCTCGGGTTTCCCAACGTTCTAGAGGCTGTACAAAACCTAAGAACATAAGAAGAGCCCCACTGGATCAGTTCCACTTTCCATCTTCTCACCCACTAGGATTTCTCTGTCTTCTTCTTGTTTTCCCTCTTGCTTCAAACTTAGCTGAAGACGCCCTTTTATTATGTTTAACCTCTCTTGCAAGCCTGAGCTTATTCTGAGCCTTGGCCCACCTGGCCTTCTCTCTACAACTGTTGGCTAATCATGTACAGTGGTACCTCGGGTTAAGTACTTAATTCGTTCCGGAGGTCCGTTCTTAACCTGAAACTGTTCTTAACCTGAAGCACCACTTTAGCTAATGGGGCCTCCCGCTGCTGCCGCGCTGCCGGAGCACAATTTCTGTTCTCATCATGAAGCAAAGTTCTTAACCCAAGGTACTATTTCTGGGTTAGCAGAGTCTGTAACCTGAAGCATATGTAACCTGAAGCGTATGTAACCTGAAGCGTATGTAACCCGAGGTACCACTGTATACTCTTCCTTCATGATTTCCCCCCATTTCTTATACATGCCCTTCTTAAATCTCAGCTCATTTGTAATCTGCTTATGCATCCACTTTTCTTTCTTGTCGGAATTGTCTGCATTCGTACCTACTATATTTCACCTTTATTCATTATCCATCCAGGATATTGGACTAGGTGGGCCATTGTATTGAGGCATCAGGCTCTTGTTATAGTCCTTATGACCACAACATAAGCAGCATCAAGGAGAACATGCCCCTGTTATCACCAGAGAAATAAATACACCCCATGTTTTTGGCTCTATGGATCCATCTTGGGTGGCCTTGCATGGCATAGCTCATAGCTTCTCTGAGTTATTCAAGCCCCTTCACCACAGCAAGGCAGTGATCCATGAAGGGGGTCATGCTTCCTACTGGAATCAATTAATACCTTCCAGTGATCGGACATCCAGTAATTGCAAACAGGGAAATACAGCAATGTCCATATCCCATTATAATTGTATTACATTTATAACATTAGCCAATTCATTTATAATTGTAATAATTATATTATTGCCATGTCCATGAGGTGCGTTGTCATGCATATGAGTGTGCTAAGTGTGGTATGCACATCGGTTCTGAAAGTGTCAATTGTGGCTATGTTCAACTCTCCAGCCATCTATATAATCTCGCAAGGTGAACACGAACCAATCAGACACTTCTCTGCAGCTTCACCTACCTCATGTTGCTGTGAGAATATAATGGGATAGCCTCTGAACAAGTTTTAAAGTGGATGATCGAGGTATTATTCACAAGGCTTTGAAGTTTGCATATGCATCCAGGTCATTACTTGTGCAGGCATGTGAGCGTCTAGTTTTGGACTGGCGAAATAAATATTCACATATCCAACCATCCATATGTCTTACTGGGTAAGTGAGAGCTGGTGTAGTTGTTGGAGGGCTGGACTAAGACCTGGGAGAGGCCAGAGCTCAATTTCCCACTCAGACATGAAGTGGTACTCAAGTTATTGAAACACTGATGTTTTTAGAGGCATTTCCCAATGGATTTAAGTCAGTAGAAGACATAGACTGAGAGCCAGAGGTGGTGAAGTGGTTTGAGTGTTGGATTAGTACCTAGGAGCAAGGGTTCATGCAGCCATGATGTTCACTGGGTGACTTTAGGTCCGTCACTGTCTCTCAGCCTAACCTATTTGACAGGGTTGCTGTAAGGATAAAATAGGCCAAACAATTTCGATACTGCCTGGATGAAGACGTCAGCAAGGCATTAAATGATAAGAGAAAAAGGAATGACAATAATAAATTGAATATGCAAAGCACATTCTGTGCAATTTGTCCTCACAGTAACCTCAGGAGGTTGTTCCAGTTTGGAAGGTTGTTCCAGTTTCCTGACGCAAGGCTGGAAGATGTTTTCAGAGAGAGATGAAAGTGAAAAATAAAGAGATAAAGATCCAGAACATAGGAACATGTGGATTTGGCATTCTTCAATAGTTTCTCACCAGTTACGTTCATTCTTGAATTGGACCACCAGCACATGAACCACTCAGAGCCCTTGCTGGTACCTTCCAGATTCCAATTGGCTGAGTAGCTTCAAGTGAAACCAACTGAGATTGAAATGAGGCTGTTATGAAAACATAATTATCATCCACTGACAGGTAAAAGATCCCGGACTGAGTGTGACAGTGCTCTGGAATGTTTTCCTCTCTTCACAACACACCATTCCTCCAAGGTACTCCTTGCCTCAGGAAGTTGTGAAGAAATCACTTACATACATGATTGTAAAACGCCGCTTGGCTAAATCCTTGGGAGATAGGTCACTTATAATTGCATTTTTTGTGGGGCTTTCCCCATCCATTCATCCATGCATCAAATTCATTTCCTCAAATAGCTAGCTTGTTTACACTTTAACATTTACTCCTGCTCCAGTGTGCTGCCGCTGCTGGTGTTTTAAACTGTGTACACATGAAATTAGACACAGCCCAACCCCTGTAGGTTTTTTTAAGCTATACAGTGGTACCTCTGGTTACATACTTAATTCGTTCTGGAGGTCCGTTCTTAACCTGAAACTGTTCTTAACCTGAGACACCACTTTAGCTAATGGGACCTCCTGCTGCTGCCGTGCTTCCGCCACCCGATTTCTGTTCTCATCCTGAAGCAAAGTTCTTAACCCGAGGTACTATTTCTGGGTTAGCGGAGTCTGTAACCTGAAGCATATATAACCTGAAGCGTATGTAACCCGAGGTACCACTGTACTGCTGTTAGTTGTGTTTTCCCTAAAACAGCTTCCATTCAATTGGAAAACGTAATCCACATTCACTCTGGAGTCCAGATAAGGTGTGTACATTTGAAGGAGTCATTTCATCTGCTCAGATGACAGTTTCATGCCTGTGATCACTGAGATCAGGTGTCCCAGAGCATCAACACCCCATCCCCTACCCCCCATGTAGAACCTACCCCAGCCATTCTGTTGGCTAAGGCCCACTCCAAGGGCAGTCCTGAACCTATCCCATAAAAACAAGTTTTTGTATAACAACTACATAACAAACAGCAAACCAATAGGGAGAAAAAAAAATTAAAATTGCAGACAGATTAAGCATTAAAATCATCTGTGGTCTAAACCACTGAGCCTAGGGTTTGCCAATCAGAAGGTCAGTGGTTCGAATCCCCGTGATGGGGTGAGCTCCCATTGCTCGGTTCCAGCTCCTGCCAACATAGCAGTTCGAAAGCATGTCAAAGTGCAAGTAGATAAATAGGTACCACTCCAGCGGGAAGGTAAATGGCATTTCCATGCACTGCTCTGGTTTTGCCAAAAGCGACTTAGTCATGCTGGCCACATGACCCAGAAAAACTGCCTGCGGACAAACGTTGGCTCCCTTGGCCAGTAAAGAGAGATGAGCATCGCAACCCCACAGTCGTTCGCAACTGGACTTAATTCTCAGGGGTCCTTTGCCATTACCTTTTTAAGCATTAAAAACAACCCCAACCTAACTAAAACAAAACAAGACAGCTAAAACTTGAAACCCCGCAGATTAAAAACTGCTCAAAAATGTTTAAAAACACTTTAGACACTTGGAGCAGTGAAATAATAGCAGAATCACACACACACAACACACACACACACACACACACACACACAGCACTGCCCCAGGAGTTCATGAATAAAGAACTATATGACTGGCCAAATATTGAACTGGGAAATTGAATATTGACCTCTAGGTGCTCTCCAAGGTTTCAAATAGGGGTCTTTCCAAGCCCAACTTGGAAACTGGACCTGGAGTTCCACTGAGTTCTCTGAGCTTCATAACAGCAATACATCTGCCGGTCTGTCAGCAAAACAGCTGACATTAAAATGTAAGAAGAGCCTGCAGGATCAGACTGATGGCCCATCTAGTCCAGCAACCTGCTCTCACAGTGGCTAAACCAGATACCTCTGGAAAACCAGGAAGCAGTAACCAACCACAAAAGTACCTCCTCTCTCCTGTGGTTTCCAGCTTTTCGGTTTTCAAAAGCATTGCAGCCTCCAATCAGGGAGGCAGAGAATAACCATCATTGGCTAGTAACCATTCATAGACTCCTTCACCATGTATTTGTCCAGTCTTCTTCCAAAGCCATCCAAATTTGTGACCATCACTGCCTCCTGTGAGAACAAGTTCAAAAATGTGACTATGTGCTTCATGAAAAAGGGGTTTCTTTTATGTGCCCTGAATCATCCAACATTCAGCTGCATTGACTTCTAGCAATGTGGGAGAGGTCTCTACCTCCTTTAGGCCATGAATAATTTTATAAACTTCTATAATGTCACCTCTTATATAAAGGTAAAGGGACCCCTGGCCATTAGGTCCAGTCGTGACCGACTCTGGGGTTGCGGCGCTCATCTCGCTTTACCGGCCGAGGGAGCCGGCGTACAGCTTCCGGGTCCTGTGGCCAGCATGACTAAGCCACTTCTGGCAAACCAGAGCAGCGCACGGAAATGCCGTTTATCTTCCCGCCAGAGTGGTACCCATTTATCTACTTGCACTTTGACGTGCTTTCGAACTGCTAGGTTGGCAGGAGCAGGGACCGAGCAAGGGGAGCTCACCCCGTCACGGGGATTCGAACCGCCGACCTTCTGATCGGCAAGTCCTAGGCTCTGTGGTTTAACCCACAACGCCACCCGCGTCCCTCACCTCTTATATACCTTTTCTCTAAACTAAAAAGTCCCCCACACTGCAGCTTTTCTTTATATGTGAATTTCATCCCCTTGATTGTTTTCGTTGCCTTTTCCTGAACCTTTTCAACTCTGCAATATCCTGTCTCAGGTGAGGCAACCAGAACAGTACATAGCATTGCAAACGTGGTAACATCATAATCTGCATAATAGCACTGTAATATCAGTGTTCTGTTTTCCTTTTCTAATGATCCGTAGCATGGAATTTGCCTTTTTCACACTGGGTCGACATCTTCTCCATGGGTGACACTGCTCTGCAAGTCTTTCTGATAGGTCTGAACCTCTTTCTCCCTGTTCTTGAGGGCTGAGCTTTACAAAACTGGATGAGGGCTCTTTTCATAATAGGTTCAGGGACCCTCACGCACCATAGGTTGAATCCAACAGGAGGAGGGAGCCATATCTTGAGTCTACAGCACATGAACCGAAGCCTCACTCTACTACAAATGCATGGATGGAATTATGCAAAAACAAGAGCACACACTCTGCTTAGCACAACCTCCCATTTCACAGGTTTGGTGGTTGATTTTGAACTGTTAAACAGCATAACAGGTCTGGGGACAACTGTTGCTTGTGCTGCTCCTCCTCAGTACTTCAGGTTTTCTTCCTTGTTTTCCACTCGTGGGACCAGTTCCAAGCTGAAGCCACCTTGATGCTTGCTTGGCTGTTTGAACATCAATTACTAGAGCACCACTTCCGTTCCTCCCCAACCCATGACTTCTTATCTAGATAGCAAACGATGCTGAATGTGTACTGAGACCCAGCTATTCTGTAATAAGCCCAAGAAGATTGCGGGGGGAGATTAAGTCTTTGCAGATCAAGTTTATTTCCCCTATCCTCAAAGTCATCATGGTTAGGTTATTAAACACACCTGACTTTGGAAGAATACAAGACAAGCTATTCCAGGACACAGAAAGTAGACACTTTGGGTTGCGTCCAACTTTAGTCCCACTGAGAGTAGCCCTGTTTAGTCCACTAAGAGTATGCCAAATAATTTCACTTTACACCTTCTAAATATTCTGCATTGTATCCAACTGAGTTATTCTAAGTAGACTCATAGAGTGTGCATAGAGACTCAGGGAATATTATATTATTTTTTCTGATTATAATGTTAGTTCTTCTGTCCTGTTTTCTAATATTCCTTTCACAAGGCAGTACCTGTTGTGTTATGGAAGGGTGGCTTTTGATCAATATGTCGGCATGTTGTGCTAACCAGTGGGTATGGAGTGGCACAACAATCATCACTGGCCACCCTTTGTTTGTGTTCCCCTATGATTCCCCCATGAAAACAGCAGGAAATAACTTTATGCTAGTATACTGTCCCAAATTCTGTCACATTTCGTAGAAGATGGAGCAAGCGTGTTTTCTACTGCTCTAGAGGGTAGAATCCAAACCAATGGATTCAAGGAAGGTAAAAGTAAAAGGTAAAGGACCCCTGCATGGTAAAGTCCAGTCAAAGGCGACTGGTGTTGCGGCGCTCCTCTTACTTTCAGGCTGAGGGAGCCGGTGTTTGTCCACAGACAGCTTTCTGGATCATGTAGCCAGCATGACTAAACAGCTTCTGGTGCAATGGGACACCATGACGGAAACCGGAGCACACAGAATCACCTTAGCAGTACCTATTTATCTACTTGCACTGGCATGCTTTCAAACTGCTAGGTTGGCAGGGGCTGGGACGAATCAATGGGAGCTCACCCTGTCACGGGGATTCGAACAGCCAACCTTCCGATCGGCAAGCCCAAGAGGCTCAGTGGTTTAGACCACAGCGCCAGCCGCATCCCTATGATTCATGGTACAAGAACAGAGATTCCAACTTAACATTAGGAAGACCTTTCTGGTGGTAAGAGCTGTTCAGGAGTACAATGGACTATCTCAGAAGGTTTTGGACTCTCTCTCTCATCCAACAGAGGTTGGATGTCCATTTGTCAGGGATTCTTTAACTGTGATTCTTGTATTACAGGGGTTTCGACTAAATGACCTTTGGGATGACTTCCAACTATGATTCTATAATAACCCCCAAAAAATGTTGCAAGAAAAAATAATATATTGTCAGTATTGTCAGTATTTCCATCCTTAATGACAACACTTTAGAAGTTTGGACTCCTCCATCCTGTTACCAGATGAGTCAGCAAGGAGTCAATGTTCACTTTGAGGAAGATCAACTTCACATGTTCCCGCTGATTTAGACACGCGGCAGGGATTACCTGATTAAAGGGCATGGCCCCAAGACTTCAAAGATCTCCGGTGCATGAATCATATGATACTCAAAGCCCTGGCAGTGCAAAATATCGTATTAAGAACCAGTTGTTAACTTGTATTTATACATTTCAATGCAATATAACAACTTTGACCTTAAAAAAAATCTTGATCGTGTGCAACGACACGTTCTATAGCACAGATTTTCCTTCCTTCTTTCTTTCTTTCTTTCTTTCTTTCTTTCTTTCTTTCTTCAGAGAGCTCAATGGGGTGTTTATGGTTCTCTTGTTCCTTATTTAATCCTCAAAAGAATTTTGCGAGTTAGATTGGGCTGAGAGGTGTTGATTGACCCAAGGTCTCATCGCCTCTCCCAAGTCCTAGTCCAACACGCTAAGCAATATATTTCTTTGAGGCTTCCCCTCCCCCTCAATCAAGCAATTTATAAATTTGTGAAATAAATAAAATAGCAACTTGGGACTGGCAGCCTGGAACACAGGGGGCATTTTGCCCTGACAACCCCTGTGGAGATTGCCTGATTTAAGGCAATAAGTGGCATTTTTTTCACCTTGCAAGAAATATTGATAGGTTTACTCCACCCCACCCCATTTCTCCTTTTAATTTATGTATTTGTTCTTTTCTTTTTCTTTAGTGCATTTAATATCTGCCTAAGGGCCAAGGGTACATCACAACCGTATCAAAATGTGGCCTCCAAATCACTCAAAGAAATCCTCATTTGAAATTGAATTATGCATTTTTCTTTGAAAGAATGAGCAGTATAGGTTGCATCCGGGTAAGACCTACTCAGAGGAAACCCCTTAAAATAAATGAAATTGAATTTAGTTATTTCTTGCTTTTCTCTCCACAGAGCTCAAGGTGGCATATACAAAGCGCTCAAGGTAGCTTGAGGAAGGTTGTTGCTGGATTTTATTATTTTTATTTTAGATCTTGAGATTCATGTGGAAATTATTCAGTCCGGTTGTGATGTTCTATTTATTGTTTATGACTACTTTTGTTATGTTGCAGTTATGTATTTCTTCACCTATCTGGACCCTGCAATCATCATAGGAGGCCCTTCTTCATGTGCCTCCTCTACGAGAGGTCAGGAGGATGGCAAGGGAACCCTTTTTCTGTAGTTGCTCCCCATCTGTGGCATGCTCTCCCCAGGAAGGCTCACCTGGCGCCTTCGTGATAGGTGGCAAGCAAAAACGTCCCTCTTCAACCAGGCCTTTGGCCGATTAACATCCTATATCCTTTTAAATGTGTTTGTGGGAAGGCAAGTTATTGTTTTATTGTGTTTTCATTATGCATTTTGTGTTCTTATCTTGTATTTTTATGCCATGGGAACCACCCTGAGATCTTTGTATGAAGGGCAACTTATACAAATGTAATTAAATAAAAAATGAAACGAAATGTTGTAAGCTGCCTTGAGCATAGCTTGAACTGTGGAAAGGTGGCATACAAATAAAATTATTACTATATAATATCTACTATTACTATATAAATTATATAGTATATATAAATTACTATATAATTTATATGGTATATATAATTATAATATATATATATATATATATAATTTATTTACTATATAAATTATTACTATATAAAATCTACTGCATATAGATACGTGGCTCTACCTATCCTCATTTAATCCCTACAAGATTACTGTGAGGTAGTTTAGGCTGGAAGGCAGTGACTGGCCAAAAGTCACACACATTGAGCAGGGGAGCAGAGTGGAGTGCAATGAGTCTTTTAAAATCAGCATCAGCATCTGATTCTGCATCTGAGTCTAATTTTGCCCCCTTTCTCAAATGTATTTATTGGTGTGTGCTTTTTTTTGTAAATCTACAAAAGAATAAAATAAAATAAGGATTAAAAGGTGTTCTCAGGACAGAGAACTGTTTCCCGTTTCCCATTCTTCTGATAGGAAATGCTCTGTGAGTGGTGGGACAAAAAAATGGTGGGTCGAGGAGGGTCAGTTGGGGAAGAGTGATAAATGCCCCTATTATCATCCAAGGAATGTTGGAGGGTATGTTACATTTCGCTCACACAAGTGACAAAGCAGCTTCCATACAGTAAATAACGACATAGTAGAGTATCACAATTAGGTACAACATAAATAATATAAAATAATTAACAAACAATCAGTAAAACAATTGCAAGTCATCAGTAAAACAGCCACCTTCTATAAAACACTATTAACAAAAGAACATTTTGAAAATAGGCTGAACGGCACAACCACAAGTACTATTATAAAATTCACAAAGCATTACAGCCCTCATAACCCACAAAACGATATTAAGAACATTAACAAACTAACAAGCAAAAAACAAATTAAGCACTGCTGAATTCACACACTCTCTCTCCCCCCACCCCCATGACTCATAGTCTTCCATAGAACTGGAGAGTTGCCAGGGACCCAAAGGTCCAACTCCTAATGAATTACCTGATACAGTTGCCTCAAAGTGATGTACAGTAGAAACAGAAAAGAAAAGAAAAAGATTTAAACAAAAAAACAGCTGATACACTTTACACAAATCTAAAAGGTAAAGGTAAAGGGACCACTGACCGTTAAGTCCAGTCGCAGACGACTCTGGGGTTGTGGCGCTCATCTCACTCTATAGGCCGAGGGAGCCGGCATTTGTCTGCAGACAGCTTCCAGGTCATGTGGCCCACATGACTAAACCGCTTCTGGTGAACCAGAGCAGCGCACGGAAACACTGTTTACCTTCTAGCCAGAGCGATACTTATTTATCTACTTGCACTTGATGTGCTTTCAAACTGCTAGGTGGGCAGGAGCTGGGACTAAGGAATGGGAGCTCACCCCATCATGGGGATTCGAACCGCCGACCTTCTGATGGGCAAGTACTAGGCTCTGTGGTTTAGACCACAGTGTCACCCGCGTCCCCAGTACAAATCTAAAACAATGCGAAATAGACACCAATGTCAAGGAACCATTTATCCAGCTGGAAAAGGCTGTTTGAACAAAAATGCCTTCAATTTTCACCCCCTGGAAACAGTAGATCTAATGGGTGCCTCACATATCTTGACAGGAATGCTGTTCCACAGAACAAGGGCAGCTACACTATCAGCCCTGCTTTGGGTTATTGTGGAGTGGGCTTCTGAGATCAGTCAGCCACAGCTGTTGATTTCAGTGCATCTATTCTCAGTAGGTTATATCTGGACACAACCTTATATTTCTTTTTAAAAAGAGAAATGGAGCAGGGAATAGGAACGATGTCACATAAAAAACACAATACCCCTACTGAATCAGAACAAAAGGCCCATCCTGCATTGCAAAGTGGTTGGCACAATGATTCCCAGAAGCCAATCAAGACTGCACATATACCTTCCTTTCCATTTGCTTCCAATATTAAATATTCAGAGGTGGATTGCTTCTGAATGCGGTGAATCCCATTGAGATATCATGGTTGTAAGACATGGCTAGACTTATCCATGCCAGTCCAATGGATGCACAGGCATTGCTGCATCCTTTAGGAGACACACACACTGAATGAGGAGACATGTCTCCCAGTCCTGTGGTACTGACAAAGAAGGGCCCTTTAATCCCATTCTGGATGCATAAGAAGTGCCCTGCTGGATCAGACCGAAGGTCTATTCTAGTCCAGCATCCTGTTTTTGCACAGCAGCCAATCAGATGCCTCTGGGAAACCCACAAGTGGGGCAGGAAGGAAACAGCCTTTCCATCTGGTTGTTCCTCTTCAACATCTGGTATTCAGAAGAGCACCGTGAATACAGAGCTTCCTTTTAACCAGTGTGGCTAAGAGCCATTGATAGACCTCTCTTCTTCCTCTTAAAGTCCTATTAAAGCCACCTAAGTCAACACCTCTGATTTGATTTGATATCTAATATGCATGCACTATGTAGATGTACCTACATTGAGACAATATGTTAATATAATGTATAAGAGTAATCCCTGGGCCTGGGCATCACTTGTCAACACTGGGAATGGTTTGCTCATAAATGGTACCAAGTTTATGATGGGCACTGATCAGACATGATGGTGATGATAGGATCTCTTCTGGAGTTGGGCTCCATGCTATAATATGGCAACTGGATTTGGTCTGAGGGCAAGCTGGTTTTAGGAAGAAGCCCTGAGCTCCTGCTGCAGCCTTGCTGGGCCACCCCACAAATGAAAGGGAGCTCCTCCTCTCCCCACTGCATTCAGTGGTGGAAGCTGGTAGATCTTTATAAAATCTTCAGATAAGTCATGGCTGCCGAATGTATGAACATTGCCTATCCCTCATCTTCCAGACTTCAAATTTGACTGTATTAAATTCACTCTTCATTAGTGTTAGGTGCATACCCTCCAACATTTCTCTGATGAAAATAGGAGTACCCTATTCCATAATAATCTTATTAATATTATTGTTTATATAACACCCATCTGACTGAGTGGCAGCTTCCAACACATATGAAAGTATAATAAAACATTAAACATTAAAAAAACAACAACTTCCCTATACAGGGCTGCCTTCAGATGGCTCGGCGGTTAAATAACTCCATACCCTCCAACATTTCTCTGGTGAAAATAGGGACATCCTAGGGAAAAGTGGGACATTCCAGGATTAAATATGAAAACAGGATGGCTTTTGTAAATCCAGGGCTGTCCCTGGAAAATAGGGACACTTGGAGGCTCTGTTAAGAGCTTTGAGCTTGAATCGGTTTAGTCCATCTTGTTGGCGTAGTTTAAAGGTAGGTAGTGTGGTCTGATCACTTTAACATAAATCTAGTGGAGGGGATTTCATTCCAGAAAATGGCATTCCCATTATAACCATTATCTTCTTTAAAAAGAAAAAGAAAAAGAAAGATAGAATTACAGAATAAGAGAATTATAGAGTTGGAAGGGACCCCTAAGAGTTGGAAGGGCCCCCATTTAGTCTAATGCCTTACAATGCAGGAATCACAGCTAAAGAATCCCTGACAGATGACCATCCAACATCTGTTTAAATATCTCCAGTGAAGAAGAGCCCACCACCTTCCATAGTAATCTGGTGCACTGTCATCATCAGAAGGTTTTTTCGGTGTCTACAAAACCCCCACAACCATCATAAATTAGATTGGGCTTGTGGCATACCACTATGTTGATAAGGGCCATTGGAGGTTTGGCCCAGGCATGTGGGTCCAAATTGGACCCTTTCCTCAATCGCAAGTCACTCCTGCTCAATGGTGCATCCTTTGTCGAAAGTAGTGTGAGCACACCAACATGAAGCACACCAAGATACAATGAGGAAAATGATGCATGCTTTTAATTGTGACACATGTGGACTAGAAGGAGGGCATGGCTGACCAACTGGGATTTGTCAAGCTCTTCCACAGTAGGTTTCGTAGGATGCTGGATTCACCCAGTTCAGCATGACCATCCCTACCCAAAATTTAGCAATGGCCATCCAAGGGTAGCATTATGTCTATCCCCCAGCTTGTTAAAATATGAAAGAGCAGGAGGGTGTTGACGAGCATTGCATGCTGAGTTGACACTAAGATGCCTTTGATAAACTAATAGCCTCGAAGGAGGGAGGAAAAGACAATTAAAGCAATTAGGATGTTGCATTTGTGTGAGTGAGCGTGGCCTACCTGGGCTGATAATTAATTAGGATTTGAAAATCCTGTGCACGAGGGATGTCTCATAATCAAAAGATTGCCCCAGACAGGGTATAAAAGGGCAAGGCATTCAACACTTCTCCAGCATCCTCACTTGATCTCCATCGTTCAGAAGTCCAAGTAAGTCCTTGCAGTGATCCAGTCTTTTAGTGATGCTTCAGAGCTTTATTTGATCCCTATTGTTTTCCTAATGTGGCAGTGGTGGTTGGATCTCAGAAGAACATTACTTGACTTTGTCTTTCTTTCATATGATTCCTCTCCTAGTCCTTATTTACTTATTTGAAAATATCTTGGCTGTAGGTTTTAGAACAGATGGTGCTGGACTCCAGTGTTGTGTTGTAGAAAGAGTGTTGGACTAAGACCTGGGAGACCAGGTTTCAAGTCCCCACTCAGCCAGGAAATTCACTAGGTGACCTTAGGCCAGCCACTGTCTCTCAGCCTGACATACCTCAGTAGATTGTTGTGAGGATAAAATGGGAAGCAGAGAGGCATGTACACCGCCATGAACTCCTTAGAGGAAAGGGGACAATAGAGAGATAACAAATGAATTATCAGCCTTGGTCAGCATTGCCAGATACCAGGAATGATGAGAGGTGGAGTCAAATTTCCTCCCTCTTGCCTTAGAATAAATTTCTCTGGATTTCCAGCTTGGGGAATATGGCACTTCTGCTGTTGCTGAAATATATTTTCCTTCATCCCTGGCCATTGGCTGTGTTTGGTGTGGCTGGCAGGAGTTGCAGTTCTCCAACAAAACTCAACTCCAGTTTTCAACCATCTTAATACCTGGTTTGTATCCATCTACATTAGATGAAGTAAATTAATGTAGTTAACGTAGTAATGTCTATTAATTTCAGCAGGTATACTCTGAATGTAGTTCAGTTGTCTGTAACCCTCTAATGGCAAAATTATTGTATCCAATAATTCTGGGAGGTGTAGTTTGTTAAAAGTGCTGGGAATTGTCAAGAGACTCCCTATTCCCCTCACAGAGACACAATTCCCAGAGTTCCCTGTGAAGAGGGCTTGTTAAATTACTCCCAGAACTCTGTGAGGGGAATAAGGGACAGACTTCAGACAGCCTTAACAAACCACAGCTCCCAGAATTCTTTGGAGGAAGCCATGATTGTTGCAAGTGATGCCACAATGCTTTTACATCTATGGTGAGAATGTGGCCTTAGTTTGATCCAGCCCACAGTATTGTGTTCCCCTCAGTGTTACTCCATTCCAGCACTTGACCCTTTCTGAACTTCGCTCTGCCTAGTCTGAAGTTCCTCCAAGTTGACTCTGCTCTGCACTGTGTTGTTTCAGATCCAACTCCTTCTCCAAGCAACATGAGCACCTTCAAGCACCAATCCCAGTGTGACCCAGGTTATTGCAAACCCACCTCCTCCAGCAGCTGCTATGGAGGCTCTGGGCATGGATACAGCTCTGGGCATGGATACAGCTCTGGAAGTTGTTATGGAGGCTCTGGGCGCAGAATCCGCTATAGCTCCGGAAGCTGCTATGGTGGCTATGGTGGCTACGGGCAAGGAGGTTATGGGCGAGGCTACAGCTATGGCAGTGGTTGCTATCAGCCACTGAGCTATGGCGGTTTTGGTTCCAGAGGCTGGGGCTATGGTGGTCAGGGTTGCGGACGTATTTGCTACCAGCCAATAAGTTATGGCGGCTGGGGTTACGGTGGCCGTGGTTGCTACCCACAAGGCGGATATGGTGGCTTGGGCTATGGTGGGTACGGATATGGCGGCTGCGGTTATGGGGGCCTCTATGGCCGTGGCTCTAGCTGCTATCAGCCATGTTATGGCTACGGATCCAGGCGTGGAAGCTTCTCTTACCCCATCGTCCGAAGGAACAGCATCTGTGGACCCTGTGGACCCTGCGGACCCTGCTAAGCCCTGGAGAGGACCTTCTAGTGGAACGTGAAGAACCAATGCAGGCGCAACAAATGCATCATTAAGCTTTGCCGGGCTCTGCTTTCAGAAATGCTGAGCCCTGAAGAATCCCAGAAGGAATCAGTGGGTACTCAGCACTTCTGCAAACCAATCCTGTACCTGCTTCTGTTAAACTGCTCTCTACTTGCTCCGGACTGTTCTCTCTAAAGGCAGAGCCAACGATTTATGCTGTGGCCACTTATTGTGATACAGATTTTTTTTGTCTCCAACGTGACAATGGAAACATCCTTTAGGTCTCTGCCTATGTCCTTTCACTCAGATCAAAGCCAGCAGTTTTGCAATGATACAATCCAGTTTATGATCCCAAATTTCAAACGACAACAATAATAACTAACTCAATAAATAAAAGCTTGCTTTGCATCATAATTCCAGTCTTCTCATGTTGTTTTATTGTCCACACACCTAGCATTTAGTCCTTCCTCCACACAAATGCGGATAAATACTACAAACAGAAAGTCAAGCTTATATCTGACACTACACAGCATTCTGTCACACTTGATTGTGACTAATAAATAGAACCCAAGATGTGCAGATGAAGGAAGTGGGATGCAAACGAGAGCCCACTCAGGTCTTGCAATGTCACTGAGCTCCATAGCACATAACCAAGGGGATAGAACATGCAACAAAGCTGGTTGGGATCAAAACCAACCCACATGTCCCAGAAGTAGTAGTGGGTTATTTTGGGGTTCCACTGCTTTCCCCAGGAAACCCCTCAGTTTAGTGCTGAGTTGGAAGAAATGCCAATCTTTTTTGTGGATTGACTTTTGCTCTGATTCAGTGCTAAACCACAGGCTTCTTCTAGGGAAAGCAGCAAAACCAAATAACCCCCACTTGGACCGATGCCTAGAAGTCATGGACGAGCGAAAGAAATCTCATACCAAAAAGAAGTGTGAATGAGCCTTAAGGACAGTAACTTGATGGTAGAGCACCTGCTTTAGATGCAGAAGGTCCCAAATTCAATCCCAAGAATCTGCAGGTATGGCTGTGAATTTCCCCTGAGTCTGCAACCAGGGAGAGCTGCTGCCAGACAGCAGAAACAATGGACCAATGGTCTCACTTGGTATAAGACAGTTTCAGATGTTCTGCCCCAGGTGGTGTAGGACTGAGGATGTAGCAATGACTCTACTGCTCCACTAGACCTTGCCACGGGCCAGGCAGGCTTTGGATAACCCATAAGGCACTAACCATTTAATGAAAATAGGGGCACTATTATTTTAATTGGCAGCAAGAGTTTTCATAGCTCAACACTGGGGGGAAACGGAGGTGTCCACAGAAGTTGAGTGGGAAATTAAATGCTGGACTTTAATTAACTTTGTTAAATTGGCTCATTGGATTAAGATTAGGGAGGGAGGGAGTAAATACTGCAGTAGAATGAATTAATCCCTTCCAACTCTACAATTCTATGGTTATATGATTCATTTAGGTGGAATGAAGTAGACTGAGCAATTAACTACAGAGGGTTCAGACAACACCTCAAACCATGGTTAATAAGAAACAGAAGCAAAGGGTTTCAATCTCTACCTTGCCACCATGCCACAAAGGGACATTTAGAAGACACCACATTGTCTATTCCTGAGCTGAACCTCAATTGGTGATTTTAATGCTTGGACATGGTCACTTCAAAGGAGGAAATCCAGCATGGGAAAACTGGCTTGCGAAGAGAGTCCCTATGTTCCTCTATAGCAGGTCAGAGGCAAGGGGGCAGTGGTTTTTCAGAACATAAGAAGCCAGACCATAACAGCCTGGACCATTAGTCCATTGAGCTCATTATTTCCCAAACTGAGTGGCAACAACTTTACAAGGGCTTCAGACAGGAATTCTTTCCCAGAGCTACCTGGAGATGCTGAGGATTGAACCTGGAGCCCTCTTCATGCAAAGCAGATGTTTTATTACTGTGTTATGGCATTAAAATGTATGTCAAGTAACCAGGAACATAGCAACACAGGAAGCTGCCTTAAACTGAGTCAGACCACCAGGGTCCATCTAGCTGGGGTCTACATCAACTGGCAGCTGCTCTCCAGGGTTAGAAGTATTTCCCAGCCATACCTAGAGATGTTGAGGGTTGACTCTGGTACCTTCTGCATGCTAAGCAGTTGCTCTACCATTGAGCCACTTCACTTCCTCCAAAACATAGAGACTACCCCTATTAGATAGGGGCAATCAGTGTGTTTGCACATAGCAGCAAACCAACCTAAGTACTTTCAGAGGTCCAGTGGATCTTGTGGATCAGGGTCACAGGGGATCAGAACAAAAGGGAACTTTTTAGCCACTGAGAAGTCTTTCCACTCTTTGCACTGATTGCAGCCAATCAGCGTGAGAGTTGGCCACTGAGGATGGGTTCCTAAGGTCCCTCAGGAGAAGGTGTGTTGAAAGAACACCAAGGAGGAGTTCTTCTATGTGCTCCAAAGCTGAGCATTTAGGAATGTTAAAACACAAGGTGCTCCTGTTTCAAGGGAATGATGTGCAAGTTCTCTCATGTACTGTGGAACTTCAAGAAAAGAACTTAAGTCACTTGAAAAGAAGATATTGGAAAACTCCAAATCATCTGCCCATATTCATGCACAAAATATAGTAGATCAAGTTGAAAGGTAATACATAGAGATCTGCATTGATCATTGCAACACATCCCTAATTATTATTATTATTATTGCATAATTATATTGCATATATTTAGAAAGGAGCATGGCTGCAATTATCATGAAGAGGCACTGAACTTCTAAACACACCATTGCACTACTGGATGTTTTTGTTATTCTTGAGCAGATAAGCTATAAATGACAAGAGAAGGAGCTCTTTAGAGCGTGTCCAGATGAGGTGCGGGCCCTCCTGGGGGATATCATCAATTTGTCCCTTGGCACCGGGACATTCCCAGGGGAACTGAAGGAGGCAGTGGTGTGCCCGCTCTTAAAGAAAACATCATTAGATCCCTTAGATCTATCCAATTACCACCCGGTTTCTAATCTTCCATTCCTGGGTAAGGTGATTGAGAGAGCGGTTGCTGAACAGCTTGGTGGGTTTCTGGATGAAACATCGGCTCTGGATCCATTCCAGTCCGGCTTCCGCGCTGGTCATGGGACCGAGATGGCTCTGGCTGCCCTAACAGATGATCTCCACAGGCAGCTGGATCGAGGCGGGTTGGGGCTGCTGATTCTTCTAGACCTGTCAGCAGCCTTCAACATGGTCGATCACGAACTCCTGGACCACCGCCTTGCTGACGTGGGGATCCAGGGCACAGTCCTTCAATGGCTGCACTCATTTCTCTCTGGTCGGGGACAGAGGGTGGCGCTTGGGGGGGAATTGTCATCGCGCCACTCCTTGGTGTGTGGAGTGCCTCAGGGTGCAATTCTCTCCCTGATGCTTTTTAACATCTTTATGCACCCCCTCGCCCAGCTTGTCCGGAGTTTTGGGCTGGGTTGCCATCAGTATGCTGATGACACCCAACTCTATCTGTTGATGGATGGCCATCCTGACTCAGCCCCAGACACACTGACCAGATGTTTGGAAGCTGTGGCTGGATGGTTACGTGGGAGCTGGTTGAAGTTAAATCGTTCAAAGACAGAGGTCCTCTGACTGGGACGGGACAATATGGGATTGAGGGGGCAACTCCCACCTCTTGTGGGGGTGCAATTAGTGCCAGCACTGTCCGTTAAGAGTTTGTGTGTAATCTTCAATACCTCCCTCTCCATGGAGGTGCAGATTACAGCTATAACAAAGGAAGCATTTTTTCATCTCCGCCAAGCTAAGCAGTTGGCTCCTTACCTCTCTCGCCCTGACCTAGCCACTGTGATCCACGCGACGGTCACCTCCAGACTGGATTATTGTAACTTGCTCTATTTTATTGTTGTTAGCCGCCCTGAGCCCGGCTTCGGCTGGAGAGGGTGGAATATAAATAAAAATTGTTGTTATTATTATTATTATTATTATTATTATTATTAAGTAAGGTGGAGTGAAAATAATAAAAGAATTAATGATAAATGTGATAATGCTGACTATATGGAATGCCAGTGAGAGCAGGTGGAGAAGTTTGTGGGTTCCTTTAATTGGCTATAAAGAAGGGCTAGGACATAGAAACATGCTTGGGGTGAGGCCAGGTGACACAAAGCGATGTGGGAAGGAAGCTACGATCATAAGTGTTGCTGAACTAGACTTTTTCCTCCACTGTATTCCACTCAGCATGCAATTTCTAAAGTGCCTTTGAGAGTTGGAACATACCAGGAATGTTGAGGTGTGACCCAAAAGGTTTGGTAGAACTTCTTCAGGGTCAAAGCAGTTTCCTGCTATAATAAGTGGATTCCCAGGGAGAGTGGTAGACCAAACAAGCAGTTATAATCACCTTGGTTTGAAAATGAAATGAAAAGAAAAGAAAAGCTGAGAATGGGGAGGAGCTGGTGATGTGATGGAGTTGCCCTCTGGAGGAATTTTTGTGTTTATCTGTGGCTGTCTAATCCTGTGCCAAAAGAAACATCCATACAGGTTGTTCTAGCTCCACTGCCAGGGGCTGTAATATGCCTCTGAATTACCAACTGATGGAAATCACAACTCAGGAGAGGGTTGCTGGATCTGAAGTCTGCTTGTGGGTCTGCTTGAATAGATGGGCCTTTGGTCTGACCCAGCAGGGCTCCTCTTATGTTAATATCCATGATAGTTAAGAACATAACTTCTGTGTCATAAGGCAGTCTACCTGTGGATGCTAGATCCTGGAGACAAATTGGGGAGGGGGGGGGCTGGTGTCTTAGGGCCTTTCCTGGGGGCTTCCCATAGACATCTGGCTGGCCACCATGAGAAACAGGATGCAAAACTAGATGGACTTTTGGCCTGATCCAGCTGGGCTCCTCATTGCAAAAATCAACATTTGGGGCTGAAGAAAGACTCTATGCAGCGAATGAGGATAAACAAAAGGTTTAATGTTGGCTTACTGGCCAGCAAGCTGACTCAGAGGAATCAGTTTCCAAAGTCTGAGCCCCCTCCAAAGGGAGGGGCTTCTTAATATACATTTCTGTTATCTCTTAAGGCACTACATATGCATAGACTATACGCATATACAGTGGTACCTCGGGTTAAGTACTTAATTTGTTCCGGAGGTCCGTACTTAACCTGAAACTGTTCTTAACCTGAAGCACCACTTTAGCTAATAGGGCCTCCTGCTGCTGCCACGCCGCCGAAGCACAATTTGTGTTCTCATCCTGAAGCAAAGTTCTTAACCTGAAGCACTATTTCTGGGTTAGTGGAGTCTGTAACCTGAAGCATATGTAACCCGAGGTACCACTGTATATATCCATTAGGTTAATCTATATCTATATCTATCTATATCTATCTATATCTATATCTATATCTATATCTATATCTATATCTATATCTATATCTATATCTATATCTATATCATCTATATATCTCAAAAGGTTGATGATTCAATGTAAGCTTTAACTGAGAAAAGCAAGTTGCAATGAAAGAAACATGTGGTCTTACTTTATCAGTTCAAACACATACACATGTGCACACATTAGGTCTTAGGTCTTATTTATTTTAAAAAATGAAATATGAGGTGTATAGAGGATCTTCTCTTATCAACAACCCACCCACCCCATAACCAATGTGGGGTGCAGTTTTGAAAAACAGGGTTTGTCACACTGTTGCACAGTTTTGACTTCTTTGAGCATCAAATGCATATAGGTGAAGTGGTTTGGGCATTGCTTAGTTTTCCTCCATAGTTCTGGTTGTGCTGGTGTCAATGCGGGAAGTGAGAGCTGGTGTGACGGGAAAAGTCCCATGGTAGTTTAGGAATGGGATGAGATGAAGAGTTATCATGAGTTGGGGCAGGTTTCTTTTATGCTGCTCTATAAAGCAGGGCTGGAACTAATGGGCAGAAACTTCAAGGAAGCAGATCATGAATCAGAAAAGCTCCTTAAACGGCAGAGATGATCTGTAGTGGAACAGACTGACACAGGAGGTAGTGGAGTCATTGACATGAGATATTTAAGCAGAAGCTGGATGACCACCTGTGCTTCAGTTGCACACTGCAGTGCATTGAGCAGGGTTATGCAGCATCCTTGAAGGTATCTCCCATGAGTCTACAACAAACAAGACAAAAATAAATATTGAGCTAGTCCATGCCCTCTAGAGTTTGGTAAACTACAACTTCCACCATCCCATCATAAATAGGACTGGGAAAATTCATGGCGTTTAAGTCTGTTAATGGCTACTAGCCATGATGGCTATGCACAGTTGAGGGCAATAATTCTTCTGAATACCAGTTGTTGGAAGCCACAAGAGGGGAGAGGGCTGTTGTGCTTGAATCCTAGGTGCGGCTTCCCCAAAGAGTCATCTGGCTGGCCACTTTGATAATGGTTAGATGTGTTATTGGCCTGATTTAGCAGACTCTTCTTATGTTCTTCATATGTTGATCAAGGATGATGGGAGTTGTGACCTGACAGCATATGAAGGGCATAATTCTGGCCACTCCTGGTGTACACTTGATTTCTGAACTGCATAACTTGACAAAGAATGACGAATAAATGTGTGAGTTAATTTCATTAAAATGCTTGGTGTCTGAGTGGATATGGAAGTTCTATCAATCATTGTCTCCTACATACACACACACACAAACATAAAAACACACATACACTAAGGCAGGGTTTCCCAAACTTGTCTCCAGCTATTTTTGGACTACAACTCCCATCATCAATTTGGATACAATAAAGGAACTGGAGGCCCCTCGACTGTCCTCGGGTCCAGTATTGGACCACTTCGACCGGATATCCCCAGCCGATGTGGACAGACTCCTCCGAGCTGGAAAGCCCACCACCTGTCCTCTCGACCCGTGCCCGTCTTGGCTGATTAGAGCGTGTCCAGATGAGCTGCGGGCCACCCTGGGTGATATCATCAATTTGTCCCTTGGCACCAGGACATTCCCAGGGGAACTGAAGGAGGCAGTGGTGCGCCCGCTCTTAAAGAAAACATCATTAGATCCTTTAGATCTATCCTATTACCGCCCGGTTTCGAATCTTCCATTCCTGGGTAAGGTGATTGAGAAAGCGGTTGCTGAACAGCTTGGTGGGTTTCTGGATGAAACATCGGCTCTGGATCCATTCCAGTCCGGCTTCCGCGCTGGTCATGGTACCGAGACGGCTCTGGTTGCCCTAACAGATGATCTTCGTAGACAGCTGGATCGAGGCGGGTTGGGGCTGCTGATTCTTCTAGACCTGTCAGCAGCCTTCAACATGGTCGATCACGAACTCCTGGACCACCGCCGCCTTGCCGACGTGGGGATCCAGGGCACAGTCCTTCAATGGCTGCGCTCGTTTCTCTCTGGTCGGGGACAGAGGGTGGCGCTTGGGGGGGAATTGTCATCGCGCCACTCCTTGGTGTGTGGAGTACCTCAGGGTGCGATACTCTCCCCGATGCTTTTCAACATCTTTATGTGCCCCCTCGCCCAGCTTGTCCGGAGTTTTGGGCTGGGTTGCCATCAGTATGCCAATGACACCCAACTCTATCTGTTGATGGATGGCCACCCTGACTCGGCCCCAGACACACTGACCAGATGTCAGGAAGCTGTGGCCGGATGGTTACGTGGGAGTCGGTTGAAGCTAAATCCTTCGAAGACAGAGGTCCTGTGGCTGGGATGGGACGATATGGGATTGGGGGGGGGGCAACTCCCATCTCTTGTGGGGGCGCAATTAGTGCCAGCACCGTCCTTTAAGAGTTTGGGTGTAATCTTCGACACCTCCCTTTCCATGGAGGCGCAGATTACAGCTATAACAAAGGCGGCATTTTTCCATCTCCGCCAAGCTAAGCAGTTGGCTCCTTACCTCTCTCGCCCTGACCTAGCCACTGTGATCCACGCGACAGTCACCTCCAGACTGGATTATTGTAACTTGCTCTACGTGGGGCTGCCCTTGAGACTGACCCAGAAACTCCAGCGGGTGCAGAATGCTGCAGCGAGACTCCTTACGGGGTCTTCGCTGCAAGATCACATTCACCCGGTGCTATACCAGCTGCACTGGCTCCCGGTGGAGTACAGGATCAGGTTTAAGGTGCTGGTTTTAACCTTTAAAGCCCTATACGGCCTAGGACCCTCGTACCTACGGGACCGCCTCTCCTGGTATGTCCCTCAGAGAAACTTACGGTCGTCAAATAAAAACATCTTGAAGGTCCCAGGCCACAGAGAGGTTAGGCTGACCTCAACTAGAGCCAGGGCTTTTTCGGCTGTGGCTCCGACCTGGTGGAACACTCTGTCACAAGAGACTAGGGCCCTGCGGGACTTGACATCTTTCCGCAGGGCCTGCAAGACAGAGCTGTTCCGCCAGGCCTTTGGTCAGGGCCTAGCCTGACTCCCTCCCTCGGCAATCTTTGTGGAGCTCCGGCCCAATGGTGGCCAGTGGCTTGAATTTAATTAATTTTATAATGAATGATTTTAGAGTGTAGTTTGTGTTGTACTTTTGTACTGTTTTATTGTTGTTAGCCGCCCTGAGCCCGGCTTCAGCTGGGGAGGGTGGGAAATAAATAAAATTTATTATTATTATTATTATTTATTATTATCCCTAGCTAACATGACCAGTAGTCAGGGGTGATGGGAATTGTAGTCCCAAAACAACTGGAGACCCAAGTTTGGGAAACCTTGCACGAAAGTAATCAATGGATGAAAATGTACATGTGCATGGAACCTCTTGGTGGACTACAATTCCCAGCATCTTTGGCCATTGGATATACTTGGGATGATCAGTGTTGTAGTCCAATGTCTGAGAACCCAAGGTTAAAGAACATTTCCATAAAGAGATTAGTTCCCATTGACTTCAATTGAGATTGGTTAATATTGGCAAGTCCTGATCTGTACCATCATAATCCTAAAGGCAAGTAGCACGTGGCTCATGGATTACATTGATAAGAGCAGCTGGCCAACAACCTCCTGAAATAACAAGGAGATGAGCAGCTGGAATGGTATCTTCCTCCATAACTGTAGCCTCCACAGGGCAGAGCTAAGCAGCTACCATAACATGATATGTTGGTGCCACAGCAACTGCCTCACAGCTGGCAGAGGGAATCAGCCCTGGAACGGTCACAAGGAAGGGTGGAGGCTATATTGTGACTTCCAATGGTGGGACCTGTGAGACACAAGCAACATTGGTGCCAAAGAGGGCAAGGGGGTAGGTAGCTGCTGGCTATCTAGATGTTGTTGGGCTCCAGCTCCCATAACCCCCCACCTGAATGGTCAGTGGTCAGGGATGATGCAGATTATATTGCAGTCATATCTCCAAGAAAGATTTAACATGTAAGCCTTCATGACCACCAGTTAAGGCAGAGATGGGCATCTCAGATGCTGTGGGTCTCTAGCTCCCATCAACCCCAGCTTGCATGCCCAAAGGTCAAGGGTGATTGTGGGAATTGTGTTCCAGCAGCATCTGGAGGGCTACCTCTGTTAAGAGATGTGCTTCTGCAGCTGGAGCTCCAATAGCAAAATCCAATATTTCACTTAGAAACATTTTGGACCTGAAATATCCTGGCTTTTTAAATCACACACCATGCACCACACTTCCTTTTCTCCTTTGCTGTGATCTGAACATATTGCGCTGTCAGGCTTTCTAATGAAGGTGTCAGCATGACACCTGGTGGAGCAACTGCATGAAGTCACTTGCTCCTCTTCTGTACTGGGTCAATCAAATGTAAATTTCCCTGGCATGCTATGCCTTACAATGGGCATGAGGGGGCAGCATATGATAAGAAAAAAGTGGGACCTTCTGGGTAGTAGATTTAGAAATGGAAGCAAACAACCAATTAGAAAACTTACTTCCATCAGACCACCTCCTTACAACTCCATGCTCTAAAACACAAAACATTATAAATGTCCCGACACAGGGCTTCAGATGTCTTCTAAAAGTTTTATAGTTATTTATCTCCTTGATATCGGATGGGAAGGCTTTCCACAGGGAGGGTGTGCCCTGCTGAGAAGGCCTTCTGCCTGATTCCCTGTAACTTCACTTCTCACAGTGAGGGAACCACCAGAAGGCCCTTGGAGCTGGACCTTAGTATCCGGGCTGAACAATGGAGATGCTCCTTCAGGTATGCATAGCCCCATCTGTCATAGATGATGATGGAAGCTCTACCCCAATATATCTGAATGATACCAAGAACTCAGCCTACCAACAGTGCAACCTTATGCATTCTTACTCATGATTTAGTCCTACTGGCTTCAGTGGGGCTTTTCCCCCCTTACAGTTTCTGTCATAATTTCCTGTTTAAACTAAATAGCCATAACCTCTTTAGCATTTCCACACAGAGAGATTTCTCCAAATGCTTTGCTTGGTTCTATTTCCTCTTCCTGCTCCTGCAATGTGATAAAAGCAATGATGTCATTCATTTCTACTTACCCACACTTGGGACACACTTACCCACACTTAATTATACGTTGGCAGTCAGCCTCCAAATATTCTAGTCTGTTCATAGGAAGGTGTCCAAAGAGCAGGACCGTGTAGAACTTGTCTGAGGCTCAGGGCAGGATTCTGTTAGAATAAAGTTATACAATAGCAAAACTGATGGGATCAGTTAGAGGAATATTGAGACAAAAAACAACTAGAGAATGGATAATATTTAAGAATTATGTAAAACTTTATTGTACAAATAACTCCATATTAGCAGAAATTGAGTGATATTTGTAAAGAAAAGATCAAAGGAATGTATACAAAGCAGAAAGAAATGATATATAATGTAAACCTGTGTAAAAAGAATGTTATATCAAACAGTATAATGAGGATTGTGTTGATGAGTACTTTTACTATGTAAATAACTCTTTTTTATTATTTCTTTGTTTCTTATCTTTGATACTTCTTTATTTTTTATTTTTTCCTTTCTTTATAAATTTTCTATTTTATATAATTTTCTCTTTTTTTACCTTTTAAGAGATAGTACATAATGTTTGTATAGACATGCAATTTTTTTTAATCAATAAAGAATATTAACCAAAAATAAAATAAAATAAAGTTATACAAAAACCCAAACAGAAGCTGATCCCTGGTGCCCTCACCCCATTGGATAGCCCTCTGAGGCCCAGGAGAACTGTACCCAACTGCCCTCTGCATGGGCCTACTGAAGACAGCCCTTAACCCAGTAATGCCTCAGGTGTTAAACCAGCTCTTCAACACAAGAATGGGCCTTTTTCTTGCAGTGGATCCCCGTTTGTGGAATGCTCTCCCCAGGGAAGTTCACCTGGCGCCATCATTATACACCTTTAGGTGCCAGGCAAAAAAGTTCCTTTTTAAGCAGGCCTTTGGCTGATTACAATCTGGTGCACTTTAAAAATGTGTTGGGGGGGCGGAATTGTTGGGTTGGTCTTGTTTTTGTTTTTATTATGTATTTATTATGTCTTTTTATATTGTGATTTTATGTTGTGAACTACACTGACACCTATGGGCAGTTTGCCGCAATACAAATTTAAGAAGAAGGAGAAAACATTATGAAAATGATTTACAGGTGGTACATGACTCCAGTCAAGCTTGCGAAGATTTATCATTTGCCCAATAACAAATGTTGGAAATGTAAAGAGACTGAAGGTACCTTCTTCCACCTTTGGTGGACCTGCCCAAAGATTAAGGCCTTCTGGGAAATGATTTATAATGAGATTAAGAAAGTACTTAAATGCACCTTTCATAAGAAACCAGAGGCATTTCTCTTGGGTATGGTCGGCCAGCTGGTGCCGAGGAAGGATAAAAACTTCTTTTTGTACGCTACTACGGCAGCAAGGATTCTTCTAGCAAAGTATTGGAAGACACAAGAGCTACCCACGCTGGAGGAATGGCAGGCGAAAGTGATCGACTTTATGGGACTGGCAGAAATGACCGGCAGAATCCGCGACCAAGAGAAAGAGACTGTGGAAGAAGACTGGAAGAAGTTTAAAATATATCTTAAGAGCTACTATAAAATTGAGGAATGCTAAAATGCTAAGGGAGAGGAAGACGTAGAATTACAGCGGTAAATTTTGTTTGATTTAGGGTGAAATTGAAAAGGAGAATGAATTTATATTTAATTGGCTAAAAGGGTTGTTGAATAATTGTTAAAAATAAAAGGATGCAAAAAGGGGAAGGTATGGGGAAGTCCGAGAAAAGAGGCTTATGGAAATAAGGTTAAGAAATTATGATTTTATGTGTTTGTTTCCATGTTGTTTTTGCTGTGTTTGTTAAAAATTGGAAAATTAATAAAAAAATTTATCAAAAAAAAACAAAAACAAATTTAAGAAGAAGAGGAAGGAGAAGGAGGAGGAGGAGGAGGAGGAGGAGGAGGAGGAGAAGAAGAAGAAGAAGAAGAAGAAGAAGAAGAAGTCGTCAAACTGCCCAGACTAAAATGCAGTGAAACTAAATAAATGCTATTCCGGAAGCTGTTTAGAATGACTCAACAGTGTGACTTGCCAAGAAGAACATTCCCAAAGTCTTTTTTTTTTTTTTTTTTAATAATATTTATTCAAATTTTAAATGGTTACAAAAAAGAACACAATATATAAAGACAAAACATATCCAAGAGAAAAATAAGAATAGGAAAATAGAAAAAGCAAAAACAGCTAAAAAGGGGGGGAAAAGATACAATCCAAAAAAAAAGAAAAAGAAAAAGAACAAAGTCCAATCAGGGGCTTCCCTTCAAATACTACTCAGCCCTCAAAAAGTGGCCAGCAAAGTCCACACTATTAGCCACAATGACTGTGTTCTGCTTCCATTGTTGAAAGCTGTATGCCTCTGAAATCCAGTTGGCTGGAATTGTAGGTGGGGATGGTGTTCTTGATAGGGTCACCATATGTCTGGAATTTCCCGGATATCCCTGGAATACTGCAGTCGGACTAGTGTCCGGGTGGAAATTGGGAAAATGTCTGGGAAAATCTGGACATATGTAAGGTAAAGGGGTAAAGGACCCCTGGGCAGTTAAGTCCAGTCAAAGGCGACTATGGGATTGCGGCGCTCATCTCACTTTCAGGCCGAGAGAGCCGGCGTTTGGCCACAGACAGCTTTCCGGGTCATGTGGCCAGTATGACTAAACCACTTCTGGCACAACGGAACACCATGATGGAAAACAGAGCACACAGAAACACCGTTTTCCTTCCCGCTGCAGTGGTACCTATTTATCTATTTGCACTGGCGTGCTTTCAGACTGCTAGGTTGGCAGGAGTTGTGACAAAGCAACAGAAGCTCGCCCTGTCATGGCAATTCGAGCCGCCAACCTTCTGATCAGCAAGCCCAAGAGGCTCAGTGGTTGGCAGTGTTGTTTCTGCTGATGTCCTCAAAAGCAGTGGGATTATTATTTTTTTGCTATTTTGCCAAAGAAAGCTCAATAACTTTGGGCAAAACTTTTAAAAGAGCCCAACAGCTTTATGTCCAGATTTTCACTTTTTGAAATATGGCAACCCTACTGCTTCATCCAGGTTCTGCTTGCAGGTTTCCCTTAGGCACCTAGTTGACCTCGTTGAGAACAGGATTCTTCCGGGTTGGCGCCATCGCCGAATGGCGAACTCCCTCCGAGCTCCGGAGGGAGCCTGCTCGGCAGGGGCTGGGTTCTACCGCGCCGGTGACGCGGGGACCCTTAAAAACCATGGGCGCTGAAACCCATGGGCATGGTGACTCGGCGGGCACCGTTTGCGCCCCCCGACCCGCGAAGGAGCCTTTTTAAAGGCTGCGGAGCGGGTGACAGGGGGGGTGGTGGTGCTGTGAGTCCTCCGCTTCCCCTGCCGAGCAAAGCCACATGCCATTCGACGGAGAGCGCTGACTTCTTCCATTGAAAATTTGGACTTTAAAAGAATAACCCGTGAGTAATTGGAACTTGGATTAAAAAAGGGGAAAAATTCTTTTTAAATTCGGAGCGAGCGGGGGAGGTGCAAAAAGGAAGTCAGCCTCCCCCCTGTTGTAGAGGAGCTAAAACAAAGGATTTGACAACTAAGATCGAGCGCAACCTTTTTTTTTGATAAAGTTATTAACTTCGCGATGGAAAATTATAAGACTGGGCTGGAGGAGAAAAGTGGAATGTGAACTAAAATGCAACCCCCCCCCCCGGAAACCCCGGGAGCGATCCGTAAGAGCGCCGGGAGAGGAGAAATAGAGGTTTTGACAGCTGTCAAAGGAGCTGTCAAAGCGGAAGAACAAAAAGAGAACTTTGAACTTTGTTACGAGGACTTTGCTGGTCACATTTGTTACAAATTGGATATAAATTGTTTAAAACAAGGAATAATAAGTTACTTTGACTGTTGGGTCTGATCGGGAAGGAAACTGAGTTATTATAATCCCTCTAGAGGAGCTGTGGGACACTACAAGTATTGTTGGCATTGAATTTGAATAGGACTTTTTATCGCCTGGGAAACTGCAGAAATGGAACGCTATTTTGTCTACAGAGGTCTACACACTAAAGGAGACAATAGATTTATCTACTGAAGAATGGAAGGGACTTGACGTAATGTTTTGTTCCTGAATAACAAAGCCTCTGCAGAGGAATTAGAAACTTTTTGGAATTAGAACATTTCTGCAGGAGAGCAGGGGGGAAAAAAAAGAGGAGGAGAGAGAACAATAAGAACAACAAGAATAACAAGAACTGGATAAAGTTGGAAGATAGACTCCTTCCAAGATCGGACATGTGAAATCAAAGATGACCAAAAGACGGCAAAGACTAATAAAAAGACGGCAAAGTGGATTGGTGAAGGACTGTGGTTTAGATGTGGGAGCTCCAGGATGACAGTAGACAGTGACGGACATTGGGAACACAACCGGGAAGGGGGGGAGGGAAATTTGGAATCCAAAGGGTGTTAAATTACATTTTATTCTTTTTTCTATTTTTCTGTTTATCTTAATCTGTATTGCATATTAAAGAGGGGAACTCGCGGAAGGGAACAGGTCGATTTTAGGGGATGGGAAAATATTTTTTAAATTGGGCCAATGATAATAATTTTAAAATTTGGGGTAAGAATTTGTTGAATCTATTTGAAAGAACTGGAATACAAGAGGGGGAGGGGAGGGGAAGTCCTGGAAAGAAGCCAATGAAAATAAGGTTTTAAATTTGGATGTTTTTCTTTTTTTGTTATATTTGAAAATCTTTAATAAATATTATTTTTTTTAAAAAAGAGAACAGGATTCTAAGCTACATGTTCCTTTGACTAGATGCAGCAGGGGCCTTCTTACATAGGTGTGATGGCTAGTAGCCTTTGATAGCCACATCCTCCAACAGTCAAGAACTGCCAGAGTCAAAAGAAAGTTATTTAACTGCCTGCAAAAGCACAACAAGTCCTTGCCTGATTTCCATAGGAAGCTCCACCCACAAACAATGCATCACAACAAAAAAAGTTCTCCTCCAACCCCCATCCAACCAAAATTTGCTGGGTGTTGTACAGTCAGTAAGGCCTCCTCCAGTAGACCACAGTGACCTGGGTGGACCATATGGGAAACAGTAACCTCAAGATAGCCTGGTGCCAAGATTTTCTGGGACTTTGAAGGGCAAAACCCAGCACCTTATCACACATGGTCTTTTAAACTCCTTCTGAAAAGAAATAAGAATATAAGAAGATCACCAAAGCTGAAACAATTTATTTATACCCCGCCCATCTGGCTGGGTTTCCCCAGCCACTCTGGTCGGCTCCTAACTGAATATTAAAACACGATAAGACATTAAATGCTTCCCGATACAGGGCTGCCTTCTGATGCCTTCTAAAAGTCAGATAGTTGTTTATTTCCTTGACATCTGATGGGAGGGCGTTCCGCAGGGCAGGCGCCACTACCGAGAAGGCCCTCTGCCTGGTTCCCTGGTTCAAGTGCAAAGGGGACTCTGAGATCTAATTTGCATAATTTATTTGAGAATTACATTTTATTCTGTGTGATAAGGAATTCTGGTGGAACGGACCATGGTTTTTTGCATATGTAGCAACTGATAGGTCTCCCCCTCCCCCTTCTTTGGATGATGCCATGACCTTTGGCTAGCACAATAAAAGTTTGTGCGTGTGAGTTCATCTGGCCCAGTATCTTGTTCTCACAGTGACCAACTTGATGCCTCTTCTGGAAAGCATTCAAGCAGGATCCGAGCACAACAGCAACTATTCCCACATGTTTTTCCCAACAACTGCTATTCAGAGGCATGCTGCCTCTCGCAGTGTAGGTAGAACATAGCCTTATCATCCAGTTTCAACACACTGGTCCTAGTCCTGCCTTCTGGGGGAACAAAGAACAAGTCTTCTCCCCCTTGTACTTGACAGCTCTTCAGATATTTGAAGCAAGCTATCATGCTTTCCCTTTACCCTGTCTTCTCTGGGATAGACATAGAATCATAGAATTGTAGAGTTGGAAGGGATCCTGAGGGTCAACTAGTCCAATCCCCTGTAGAGACCCAGCATAGTGTAGTGGTTAAGAGCGAAGAACTCGTAATCTGGGGAACGGGGTTCGCTTCCCTGCTCCTCCACATGCAGCAGCTGGGTGACCTTGGACTAGTCACACCTCTCTGAAGTCTCCAGCCTCACTCACCTCACAGAGTGCTTATTGTGGGGGAGGAAGGAAAAGGAGATTGTTAGCCACTTTGAGACTCCTTAAGGGGAGTGAAAGGTGGGATATCAAGTCCAAACTCCTCCTCCTCCTCCTCCTCCTCCTCCTCTTCTTCTTCTTCTTCTTCTTCTTCTTCTTCTTCTTCTTCTTCTTCTTGCCATTCAGCTGCTCTTTCCAGATCCTGTGACATCCAGGACATCATCCACTGGACATGGTTTAGTTCATCAATGTTTTTTTTCCTTAAAATTTTGCACCCAGAACTGGAAATGGTACTCCAGAGGCAGCCTAAGCTGAGTGGAACAGCTTGAAACTGTTACTACTTGTGTCCTGGACACAGTACTTCCATCAGTGCCTCCTGTGTTTGCGTAATACTCACGAGAACAGCTGAGTGTTTACTCCAGAACTGGAATCTGGGGCAAGCGTTGCATCTGTCCACAGGACAAACTGCAGCAATCTGAGATACTGCTACCATTATTCCATCCCAGGAGCATGTGTGGGTGTTGTAAGAAACACAGGAACAAGATGGTTCTTGTCCTGAGGGTTTATGTTAAGAACATGAGAGTCCTGCTCAGTCAAGGATCCATCGAATCCAGCATACTTTCCCCCATGGTGGCTAATCAAGTGCCTCAATGGGAAGCCCAGAAGCAGGGTTGTGATGCTTTAGCCCTTGCCTGCTGCTGCTCCCTAGTGACTTGAACTTGAACTTGAACTCACAGGCATGGTGTCACTGAAACTTAAGCTTTCAACTACCTTCTCAGAGCAAACCCACTGGAATGAAGAAACCTTAGTCGTGCTCACTAATTTCAATGGGTTTACTCTGAATAGCACTGACATTGGATATATATACAGTGGTACCTCAGGTTACACACGCTTCAGGTTACATACGCTTCAGGTTACAGACTCTGCTAACCCAGAAATAGTGCTTCAGGTTAAGAACTTTGCTTCAGGATGAGAACAGAAATTGTGCTCTGGTGGTGCGGCGGCAGCAGGAGGCCCCATTAGCTAAAGTGGTGCTTCAGGTTAAGAATAGTTTCAGGTTAAGAACGGACCTCAGGAATGAATTACGGTAAGTACTTAACCCGAGGTACCACTGTAATCCATTAAATACAATAGCAAATAGCAAGTGGTGCACTTCACCTCCATAAAGGTAGCAGCCCTCCCTAGCTGAGTACCCTAAACAACAGGTACACAGAAGTACAAAACATGTCCATTACCTCTCTTGAAACTTTAGAATATGTAACATGGCCGATATGAAGTTATTTTGCCTTCCCTGTCAAGCGAAGCTAGAGTTGCTTCCATCAACCTGATGTTCTCCAGAAGTTTCATGAAGCTGTCCAAGATTTCAGGCTGAACCTGAAACTTTCTGCGTGAAAGAAAGTGATCTACCACTGATACAGTCCTTCTTCACCGTTACCTTTTACCTTCTCATAAAAGTGAATAAGATCCTCATTCTCATTGTTCTGAATAGTGGGCCGGCATATAATAGAGAAATAGGCAGCTAGCTGATTGAAATTGAAACAGACCACTGGTTCGTCTATCTCAGTGTTCTCTGCAGTGACTGGCAATGGCTTTCTCTACCTGGAGATGCTGGAGTATGAACCTGGGACCTTCTGTATGCAAAACAGATGCTTTACCACTGAACTTCAGCCCTTTCAGTTCCTGTAAACGTGACAGGAATCTGTCCCCCTTTAATGATCCACAATTAAAAACAAAGCCACACATATTTACATCAAACTTGTTTACAGTAAATGGGACAAGGACACGGAGATAAATTGTAATGCCTTACCTAGATCTCAGAGGATGAGAATGTGGGCCAGAAGGAAGATAATCTGTAGGAGAAGTCACAGCTTTTCAGGCAGTTTCATAGGTATATAACACCCAACAAGGTTTTGGCACTTCTAATGAAAAAACCAAAAAAAAAAAAAAACCTTCACCCACTGACACCTCTGCAAATTATGGTTTACCTCATCCTCAAATAATGTTTTACCTCATTCTCATTAAACCCCACACAACCCCACAAGAATATAAGAACTTGAAATCTATGTGCAGAGCGAGGAGAATTTAGGAAGTGGGGGGGGGGGAATCCCCTCTAGCATAGGAAACCAGTGGGCCTCAAGTTGTCCCTATTGATCATGCTGGCTGAGCATGATGGGTGTTGGAGCCCAACAACATCTGGAGGACCACAGCATTTCCCACAGTTTCCTAGCCAGAAAATATCATGAGTAACTCCTGAGTCCCACATGGAAGGTAGATCCATTGATCTTTGATCAGTTACATCAACCTTCCCCCAATCTGTTACCCTCTTAGATATTGCTGGACAACAACTCCTGTGATCCTTGTTGGCCATGGTAACTGTGGATGCTGAGATTTGAAGCCTGACATCTGGAGCACCACAGGTTTCCCCTTCAGTACTGCCATAGTTTGCTAACAAAAAAATTGTCAAAGTACACCATAAGTCCCAAATATACACCTTGAGTTCCAAGTAAACCTGTCCCAGCTGGGTTTGCAACATGTGGTTGATTGGTTGGTGAGATCAGTCTTTTGCCAACCTGAAGATGTTGCTGGACTCAAACTCCCATCAACATCATTGTTGGTCATGTCAAGTGGCACTGGTGGCAGCTGGAGTTCAGCTATGCATGGAGAGCACCCCTGGCCTATGGCTTAACAGTAGAACTCAGGGACATCCAATGTCCCCTAGACTGACCTAGAACACAATGAAGAATTCCATGAAGGACTTTCAGCATTACCTACATTCCCCTAGAATCCAATGAGCTGAACGTTGGAAGATTCAAGACAGATTTTTTTAAAACAACAACAACAACAACGAACAAACAAAGCTTAGTCATGGCAGCACAGAGTTAAACTCTGGAACACACAGGAGGCAGTGATGGCCACCAACTTGGATGGTTTTAAAGGAGATTAGACAAATTCATAGAGAAGCGAGCTATTGATGGCTGTGCTCTGCCTCCACCACTGGAAGCAGTAATGCTTCTGAATACTAGTTGCTGGAAACAGCAAGAGTGCAGAATGCTTTTGTGCGTGGGTCCTGCTTGAGGGTTGTCATCCCCCACTTGCTTCTGGTTGGCCACTGTGAGAATAGGATGCTAGCCTAGATGGGCCATTGGCTTGATCCATCAGCTTTTTATGTTCTTATTGTCTTATGACAACCTCTCAGGAGGTAGCTGCAATCTATATAACATGTTGCTCCTGCAACAGTAGCCTAAGCAGTTACGAAATTGCAACACCTGTTTTTCATTGTGGTGGTTAAATGCCTCATCCTTTTACATTCTCTCTTCGTGGACAATCGCTTGATCAACAGAGTGTAATCTTGTCATCCTTTAGTTAAGTGGCATGTAAAGGAATAAATAACTATAGCTTCGAGGGTGTAGGCTGTGTGCCGCCCTGTTTAGGATAAATGATATCAAAGAGGATGGTACAAGGCCCTGATCAGCATATGTAAAAAGGATGTGCAATTATTACTCAAGGTACAAGCAGCTGCATCTTTCATTAAGATTGCCCAACACTTTCCTCTAGCAGAAACCTCCTTTCCTTACTTCTCTTGTCAACCTTATAATTGTCAAAAGTTTGGTTGTTTCCGTGGACTCCACAAAATTGTTTTGGAAAACTATGTATTTGTTTTTGGTATAGCATAGTTCAGGAATGGGGCACCCCAAATGTGGATGATCTCAAGCTCTCATCACTCTTCAGAAGTAAGGTCAATAGTGGCAGATGATGGGAGTTGGAGTCCAGCCACACCTGTCCTAGCATGTTCACAACCAATCAGGGATCATGCATGAAATGCACTTGAAGAGGTGTAGAACTTGGATGGTAAGCCGGTGGCCCTCCAGATGTTTCCTGAACTACAGCTCCCATCCTCCCAGTCGCATGGCCAGGGATGATGGGAGCTGGTGTTCAAAAAATTCTGGATCACACCAGATCACACCAGCATGCAAGAAACATGGGAAGATCCAGGATGGAAAGGAAACTCCCAGCAAAGGATCTTCAGGGAAACAGAATGAGACTGAACCTTTTTTTTTATTAACGTATTTAATATGACACCAATTAAACCAAATAGTGTGATACTCCTTCATCCTTGCCTGTGACATCAGAATTTTTTACAAGGCCTGCTGGGTGTGAAGCAAACATCATGACCTTGTTATGACAATGCTAGACCAATATAACCCTAAATGCTGTGGTAAGCACCAACTTCAGAGTAATTCGAAGAGTTGCACAGATAACAGATTTGAAATTGGCATTTAATTATGGGGGCATCATATTACTAAGAGCTCACATGCGCCACAGAAATGGTATAAAAACACCCTTGGTGGGAGGACATCTCCAACAGCTTCGCCCTGACTTCCAACAGCTTACATCTTGCCTCCTCCTTGGAGTCAGGTAAGCATATTTGCCTTCACTTGGGACACTGCTTCTCAAACTGTCTTCCTTGAAATTCTGGTCCTTTGAGAATTTTGTTGCGAGGGCATCTTGGGTAGCTTCAAAAGAGGATTAGACAAATTCATGGAGGAGGCTATCAGTGGCTGCTGGCCATGGTGGCTTCATTCTACCCCCACTGTCAGAAGCAGGATGCGTCTGAATATCAGATGCTAATTAATGCCAAGCAGGGAAGGTGCTCTCGCACTTGGGTTCTGCTTGTGGTCTTTCCATGGGGGGGGGGGTCTAATTGGCCACTGTGAGAATGGTATACTGGACTGTAGTTGGCCCGTGACCTTGAATTTGAAGCAATAAGAATTGTATATTCCCTGACAGTGGCTTTCCAAGGTTTCAGATAACATTCTGCCCTGGTCCTGCCAAGCTTATTGAACCTGTGACTTTTTGCATGAAAAACATGTACTGCAAAACATGTACCTCTTTAAGCAGTGCACAGTTATACCATGCAACTGGCCTGATCCAGAAGGTTCACTGGCCTGATCAGAAGGTTCTTATGCACTTTGCCTCTGAGCTGTAGGACGCCCTACTCTAAACTTTCTCTTAAATGAAAATCACAACCACACTAGTTGCCTCAACCATTCAGTTATATGTGATGTCCCTACAACACTGATTAAACTATATTGAATCAATGGTATCAGGGTGATATGTCTGAACAAGTGTCCACACCTTCTCTTCTCCTAAGTCAGGCCAGGATAAGCATCTAGGTATCTAGAGAAGCTTCCAAAAAATCTTGGTCCATCATTATTGCAAAATCAACCTCTGTTGACCAATGTTGAAAGGAGCTCTTGCAAAGCTTAGCGTTGGGCAACATTTCAGAAATCATTTCTGTGAGCATTTACTTAATACTTTCAGAATTCAGGGTTGTAGCCAACTCAGAGTAGACACAGTGAAATTAAGGAACCTAGGTAAGTCATGTCCATTGGCTTCAATGGGTCTGCTCTGAATAAGGTTAGCACTGAATGCATAACTCAGTTTTGAGTTAAAGATAAGAAGAGCCCTGTTAGATCTTCTTATGGGGGAAAGGATGCTGGATAAGATGGGCTAGAAGGACTCTCTCTACATTATTAGCCAGGATGGAAACTTATTTTAAGAACATAAGAAAAATCTGATGTATCAGGCCAATGCCCTGTCTAGTGCAGGATTCTGAGTAACCAGATGCTTGTGGGAAAGAAGCAAGCAGACCCAACCAAGCCCAAGAGCAACTCTCACCTCTTGAAGCTTCCAGCAACTGGTATTACACTCTGACTGTGGAGGTAGGGCATAGCCATCACGGCTAGTAGCCATGAGCAGCCTTCTGTTCCTCCATGAATTTGTCCACAAAATTCACTCTTGGGGAACATGTGAAAAGTTGTGCTTCCGTCAAGATCTAAACTTGCCAACCTGTGTACTGTTTCAGATTCCTTCCCGTTCTTCCAAGATGGCCCTCTGTGAATACAACAGCTGTAGCCCAGCCCTCTGTGGGATCAACACATCCTGCGTCTCGCAGATCCCGTCTTCGGAAGTGGTGATCCGGCCTCCCTCATTTATGCTGACCATCCCGGGACCCATCCTCTCTGCCAGCAATGACCAGGTGGCCGTAGCACAAAATGCTCCATGCGCCACTGGATATGGAGGGTATTGTGGTTACGGGGGATATGGATCTGGCTATGGCTGTGGATATGGATATGGAAGAAGATCCCGTTATGGGTATCCTTGTTCTTATCCCGGTTATTCCCGACAATGCAGCTACAGCAGCTGTGGACTGTGTTAAATGGCTGGGAATCCTAGGAAAGCCACGGGGGCCTACCAAGCCCCCACACAGTAATTTCAGAAACAAAGAATACCTCTCTACCTCCCCCAAAGTCTATGTATTGTAGCCAACTAAGTCCACCTCAGAGCAGACCCATTGAAAACAGTGGACCTAAATGAGTCTTGTTGATTGATTTCAATGAGTCTGCTATGAGACGGACTGTCATTGGATACCACCCTTTGAAAGCTGGGGGGGGGGCTCCTGTCTTCTGAAATGCAGCCCTTTGATATACCTTTTCCACTTTCCTTTCAATGGCTGCAGTTTATCATTTCCCTGTGTATGTCATGTGTTTAAGGTTTTTTGCAATCTTGCGATGTTTGTTACTCCCTTTTAAACCTGCTTCTTGGCAGGGAGAGAGATAACGAAAAGCAACAACAAGAAACTCATACTTCTTACTTCTCAGCTTGTAATTGGTCCTGTTGGAATCAGCTTGCCTGATTACACATTGTCTTATTACTCAATAAAGCTTAACCGTTGCATCTTAATATTTGCCTTCTGGTTTTCTTTTGCCTGTCAGTTATCTTCCTTATCCTTCAATAGTTAACACAAGGGAAGGGAAGAAATTCCGGCTCCGGGGCCACATTCCCTCCTGCTAAGCTTACAGGGGCCACATACCAGGGGCAGATGAAACCAAAGGTAAAAGTAGGTGGGGAATTTATGCCAATTTCGCCTTTGTACAGCAGTCTAGTTTCTACACAACAGAGAGAGAGAGAGAGAGAGAGAGAGAGAGAGAGAGAGAGCTCACTATCCTCAAATCCCAAATCCAGGCAAGCAAGAAGCGTTGTCAGAGTTCAATGACATGTTCCAGCCTGGGTGGCGGGGGGGGGGGATTCAGAGAGATCATGAAGCAGGGACAGTGAGAGGCATGGTCTGGGGAAGGAAGGGTGTTGCTACAGTGGAGGAATCATCTGGGGAGAGTTCCAAAAGGCTACATGGAAGGGTATTGGTGGGCATATTCAGCCCCTGAACCTGAGGTTCCCCATATTGCTTTAACAGGTGAAAACAGAGTCATGCTCATTTAACCTCCTTAATTCTTAGTGCCAAGGTACTGCAATAACAGAATGCTGGAATAGATGGATCCTTATGTTCTATGTGCTACGGCCAGTGTCAAAGGTGATATGCTTCTGAATACGACTAGAAGGTCTTTGGCTGAATCGTATTGAAATTAAGTCCCTAGGATCTCTGCTGTTGGACTACAACACCCATTACCCCTGACAATTGGTTAAGCTAGTTGAGCCAGATGCGAGCTGGAGTCCACCAACACCTGGAGGGCCCTATGGGCTCCACTGCTATCCCAAAACAATTAAGATATTTTTGAGGCTTCAATATAAGCATTTTAGCTTCCATGCATTAGAGCTTGACACTAAAAAGAGGACCAGGCTATTCCCGAAGTATATGGCTACCAATGGTCTCTAGCCACAATGGCTATGTTCTCCATCTAGTTTTGGGGGGCAAGATACCTTGGGAATCACAAGTGGGGGGGAGTGAGTGCTTCTTGAGGGCTTCCCTTTGGACCATCTGGTTGGCCACTGTGAGAACACAATGCTGGACAATGTGGGCCTTTGACCTGATTCAGCTGGCTGTTCTTCTGATGTTCTGGTTCATCTTCTGGGAATGATCTACCACAATAACAACTGCCATAAAACAGATTGCCATTTCAAAATATGTCTCAGCTGAAGTATGTGAAATGGCAGGACTTGTGCAGCCTGAGGTTGGATCCAACATTGCATTCCAACAACTGATGCAAGATTCTTCCACCTCATTTCAGGTGAGTCCTGCCTCCCGCTACAGCCCTAGGTGGACAAGGTCCATCACAGTTAGTGGACCCAACCCTGTGAATACATTGTGGAGGGATTTTTTGCTATTCCATAGCATCTGCCTCATATTTGAGTGGACCATTGAGTCCCCAAGGTTTACATTTCCAAGGAAGGAATTGCAAGCTCCAATCAGAGGTGGGGAAACATAACATTGGTGCATGAGAAGTCTAAGGATCTGGAGTAGTGCTGGGGCAACACAGTTTGGCCATGGTGTTCGGAAGATGGTGTTTTTATGCGGTGACTCAAGCTCCCTTGAGGCTATGGGATGAGCTCTTAATGAAATTCCAGCTGCTGTTTTGCCCATATGAAGAAGCTTCATCGCTACTCTTTCCCACAGCCTTTTATGAGGAACTCATGCAATCCTTCTTTAATAGGCATGCAGTTACACCCATGGGCGGCCTGTCATTTGAGTGGTTTCTTATTTTAATTTAACAACCCTCCCAGCACCTTTTCTGCTAGGTGTTTTGGAATCATCCCCAGAGTAAATGAGGAGCTTGGCTTTATTTTAGTTTAATGAGAGTAACTCATTCTCCTAATACAAACGTCTTTAAGGGCTGAATGTGTAAACCGTATAAATGAATTGGCCGGGTAAGCAAAAATTAGAAACCTGGCAATTCACTAGATTATTTTCCCTTGGCTAATTTTAGCATCAAAATAAAATAAACCATGAAAGCAGCCGTAAGGCAAGAGGAGTAAATATACAGAAGAAGAAGAAGAAGAAGAAGAAGAAGAAGAAGAAGAAGAAGAAGAAGAAGAAGAAGAAGAAGAAGAAGTTGTTTTAAAATAATGAACGGCATAAAGTATATTCCATGGTGGGATACAGGGTTCATATTTATACATCAAGTATTCAGAACAGTTGCCAGATAAAATCATATCTGGTAGGAATGTTTGTTTGGTCATACAATTCATAAATAGTCCCCAAACAGATAGAAAATCTGAAGGGTTCATATCATTCCAATGGAATGTATCTTAGAGGTTAGTTTTTCAGAGATGGCAATAAATATGACTTGTTTTAACCATGAGTCCAAAGAGTAACAAGATGGATCCTACCATTCTTGAGAGACAAGCAGCAACCAGAAGATATAGAATTAATTGTTGACAAATAAGATCAACAGTAGCACCATAAAGACTTAACTAACTCTCTAAGGAGACTTGTTTGCCAATAATAATAATACTAATTTCTGTTACAACATGCTTCCAGAACTTACCTTTTATTTAAAAGAAGACTTAACTAACTCTCTAAGGAGACTTGTTTGCCAATAATAATAATACTAATTTCTGTTACAACATGCTTCCAGAACTTACCTTTTATTTAAAAGAAGGGATGGGCAAATCTGTCCATTCTGGTTTCTTGGGAGTTTCACACTTTTCCAAATTCACTTCTCCACATTTCCACTTCACTCTACAGGTTTTTTTGAGTCCACACAAACATTATTATGCCTTATATTTCACATTTCTTCCAATAAGTATATATATATATATATAGTTCCATGCCCTGCAGCATTTCAGAAGGGCAAATTGGGATGCACCCCCCCACACACGCCATGCTGCAGCCCCCATCGTTCTCCCACTCACATCTGTCTCCTCATTTGCACGCCCCCTCCCTCCTCACACCTTCACCCACCACCACTGCTGCGGCCTCTTGGAGGTGCTTTGGCACCGCCCATTGGCATCGCCAAAGTGCCTTCCTGGAAGGCAATCATGAAAGGGTCACACAAGAGTGGAGCAGCTTTGGTGCAACCTTTTGATGCTCGCCAAAGTGATCCAAGAGGCTGTCTGGCACACCAGGGTGCCATTCTTGAAAGGGACATTGTCAGGCTTCGGGAAATCGGCTTACTTCCCCATGGTCATTAATAAGCAGATCAAACTAAAGGAATTCTTACCAGTTAGTTTCTTTAATAAACACAGTGAAGGACAAAATAAAGCACCTTCCCAGAATGGTGGTGCTCCCAATTAAGGGACACTCCCTCTTCCATCCCTATTAATCTATGTCACTCCTACGACTTGTAATCTGAGTTTGTAGCCTCTGAGCTTTCTGTTCAGACACTTTCTGAGTTTTCCATGACTTTGGGGAAGGGGGGTGGATACTATCCAGAGACTGTGAATCTGTTAACTCTCTTTCTCTTCTAAAGTTTCTTCTGCTAGCTGTTCCCCATCCAGCATTTCCCAGCTTCTGCCTTCTGAACTATACCCCTCTTCAAACCACTGTTCTAAATCTATACTGTCCTCCTTCACCTGGAAAGATTCAGGATCAGGATCAGGAGGAGGGGGTGACTCCCACCATTCTTCCTCAGTGCATCCCTCCTGTTGGTACTAAAGGGTTAAGAGGTAACAAGTCGCTCTAATCACTGAGCAGCTGGAAGTCATTAAGCATCCAGGAATGTGAGTTGGTTTGTATAAATAGTCAGTTCACCCATGTTTCTCTCCCCTTCCCCCCTTGACCTGACTCGCAGACTCAGTTTGTGGCCATGGGCGTGTTTGCTGATATGAGTTAAGTTTAGAGTAAAGTTTTCTTTATGCTGGAGATAAAAGCATGTGTGCTTTATTGCCAGGGGTTGTTTTTTTTTTTGCTTTTGTGAATAAAGTTTTTCCCTGAGTTCCAAAGTGCTTGCTCCAGGATTCTTCATTTATAAAAGGTACTGACTCTCCTGCCTCCTTCAGCCGCTGCACGAAATTATCTGCTGAGATAAGGTTTATGGCGTTGGAAGCGCACTGGACGTTTACTTAACATTAAACTAATCAAAGTTTAATGGACACCTCCTCAGCACAGTCCCTGACAGACATTCTGGGATCCAAACAGAAGCTGGGATTGGCTTCTGTGATCTGGGATATCCGACATAAAACAGGACAGTTGTGGGGTCTGCATTTCCTGACCCCATTCAGCAGACATGGAAGGAGTTGGTTGATTAGGATAAATGAGGCATTTGCCCCAACAAGTTCAGTCTACCTTCAGCCAGCCCTTACCTGCTTGACTTCTTACTTGCTTGGGCTTCTTAATGCAATGTAGAGTTAAACTCTGAAACTCACTCCCACAGAAGGCAGTGATGACCACCCGTTTAGATGGCTTTAAAAGAGAGCTGGACAAATTCATGGAGGAGAAGACTGCCAATGGCTGCTACCCATGATTGATGGCTAGCATAATTGGAGGCAGTAATGCTTCTAAACACCAGTTTCTGGGAACCATGGGAGAGATGAGTACTGCTGTTGCACTCAGTTCCTGCTTGCCATTGTGACATCTGGTTGGTCAGTGTGAGAACAGGAAGCTGGACTAGATGGGCTAATGGCTTTGTCCAGCAGGCTCTAAAGTTCTTAGCTGGAGATGCCAGGGATTGAGCTAGGTCCATTCTGTTCCACCAATGAGCCATCGGACTCCCTCCCCAGGGTACTTGCTGGCTCCCATTATCCCCTGTGCAACATTCCCATGCAATTATTCTGTCAAGCAATGAGACAAATATACAGTGGTACCTCTAGTTATGAACTTAATTCATTCCGGAGGTCCGTTCTTAACCTGAAACTGTTCTTAACTAGAGGCGTGCTTTCACTAATGGGGCCTCTTGTTGCCACTGCACCGCCGGCACATGATTTCTGTTCTCATCCTGGGGCAAAGTTCTGAACTCGTGGTAACTCTTCCAGGTTAGCGGAGTTTGTAACCTGAAGCATTTGTAACTCGAGGTACCACTGTATAGGGGAGCAGGCCTACATGGTAAATGTGTGTGTGTGTGTAACACATTTTATTGCAGCAAATCTGATTGGTGGTCTTGATTCTACACATACACACACACACACTTAGGAGTAATCCTCACTTATTCTCAGGTAATTGTGCTGGACCAGATGGACCATAGACCTGAGGTACCAGGTTTTTCTTGGGTTCATATGGGAGCAGGTACCCTGAATGTGTGGCAAACATTTCAGCCACCCATCACTTAGGCATCCAATCTGCTCTACAAACCATTAAAATAATGACAGCCCATTACTTTATGAATAATGAAGTAGTGATGAGTGTTTGTGAAACACGTTGAAATACCATCACTTCTTTCTCCTTTGGTCTTTGTTTTTTGTTCCAGGGAAATTCTCACTTGCAGTCACCTCCCTCTGGGCGTCTTCGCATGTTTCATATTCCTTGCTTTCAGAGTAACAACTCAGGATGGGATGGGAGGAGAAACCAAAAAAAGTTTTAAGGATCTTGATAACTTCCCACTGTCTTCTTGCCATAAAGGGGGGGGGGGTATCAGCGGCGTAGCGTGGGTTGTCAGCACCCGGGGCAAGGCAAGTAATTTGCGCCCCCTAACCCGGGGCAAGGCAAGTAATTTGCACCCCTAACCCCTAACCTGCCGCTGCTGCCAGATTCTTCTTGCTGCTGCCTGGGCTGGGGTATTTACGGTAAGGTAGCCACGGCGATGGCGGCGGGTCCGTGTCAGGTGATCTGAGGCGAGTTGCCGCTACCCAAACGACACCGCTTGCCCGGAGGAGGAGGGCAGAGAGGCGAGGAAAATGCAACATGGCCCAGCAGCTGCAGCAGCAGCGGCGGCGGCGGCGGGGATGTGAGGAGGGGCTGCCCTGATGCGCGGGGACCACGGTGAGCGCTGAGAGCCGCTGCCTGCCAGACGCCTTCAGCCCGGATGCGCGCACAGCTCGTCGGTTCCGCGAGACATGGGGCTCTGCTACAGCCTGCGCCCGAGGCTCTTCGGCGACTCCGGAGGCGGCGAGCATGCCCCCCCCGATGTTGCACCCGGTGTGGCCAGTCCCCCCTGCACCCCCCACGCTACGCCACTGGGGTGTATTACATTAATGTTGTGATACCAGGATTTTGTTTTGCCGAGAGCAGAATTTGCTTCAAAAATGATCGATGATTATCATGGCAAACCTCTCTTCCTCGTTTAATCCCCTCAACAACCCTGTGAGGAAGTTAGGCTGAAAGACTGGTCTAAAGTTCACCATGTGAGCTTCATGAGCTGAATGGGGAGTTGAACCCTGGTTTCTCTCATGTCCTGGTCTGAAACTTTAACCTCTATACCACACTGGCTCTCCAGCATGCTTAATGATTTCACTTGTTGTTACTTTTGGGTGGGTTAAGCTCCCATTGCTCTATCCCAGCTCCTGCCAACCTAGCAGTTCGAAAGCACACCAGTACAAGTAGATAAATAGGTACCACTGCGGTGGGAAGGTAAACAGCATTTCCGTGCACTCTGGCACTCGTCACGGTCCTCCGTGTGCAAGTAGCAGTTTAGTCATGCTGACCACATGACCCGGAAAACTGTATGTGGACAAACACTGGCTCCCTTGACCTGAAAGCAAGATGAGCATTGCAACCCCATAGTCATGGGTTCTTTATCTTACCTTTCCCTTACTTTCTAAAAATTAAAACAAATAAAATTCATTTTTCTTAAAGAAGTGCAGATTAAGTAGGTTCCTCCAGCAGACATCTCCACCACCCCAGGCAAACACCCTGTGATTCCTATATTGCAGGGGTCAGACTAGATGACTTTTGACTAGGGCATTTGGAGCATGCTTCTCAGGTGAAACTCTGGGGATGAGAAATGATGTTGGCTTAAATGAAATGCTTCTGGCGGCGGGGGTGGGGGGGCAGGTGTGTCTGTGTATCAGGACTTTCTTGACTCCAGGTAGCTCCAATCTTAATGTGCCTCCATTTAACGGCTCATGAAAGGCGAAGTTACACCCAAAAGGGTAGGTGTCAGGCAGGTGCCTTTGCAACGAGTCTTGTAAAAATATTTATCACTGTTGTACATGCAAAAAAGAGATACAATTAAAACAGTTTCTTTCCCCCGAAGCCATACACCCTCTTGTTCATCAATGGCAACGCCTCTCAAATTAAGGCCTCTCAAATCCATTTGCATGATTGTTTTGAAATTTAAATCCCCTTTATGATTAACAGCGTCGGCATCTGGGGTGCTTTAATCACTTGGCATTCCTCATAATTTGATATTTGTTCTATCTGCCTAAATAAGCTTGTTTTGTTTCTCAGCCTGTGACATCAAGTCATTGCCTTTTCTTTCTTTCCACCCACAACAGATAAATGGTCCCCTGGATCTAGCCCATTGGGGAGGGAAGGGATGTAGCTCTCCAGAGTGAGGGCAGTAGAAGTTGCCATTGCTCTGATTTGTTCCTGAAGCCAGCTCTGAGTGAGGGCAGTGCCCTCAGTCTGAAGCCTAGTAGAGAGAAAAGGGCCTGCTAGGGGTAGGACATCTGCTTTGCATGCAGAAGGTACCATGTTCAATCCATGATATCTCAAGTAGAGCTGGGAATGTTCTTCACCTGAGGCCCTGAAAATTTATTGCTCCCCATGCTTCTATTTCTTTGATGTGTCTGTAGATCCTACCACTTAGATTAGACATTTGAGAGAAAGGAGGATTGTAATGATTTTATTGAAAACTAGTGCCATGAAGTAGGGATGTGGGTGGCACTGTGGGTTAAACCACAGAGCCTAGGACTTGCTGATCAGAAGATTCAAATCCCCATGATGGGGTGAGCTCCCATTGTTCGGTCCCTGCTCCTGCCAACCTAGCAGTTTGAAAGCATGTCAAAGTGCAAGTAGATAAATAGGTAGCTCTCCAGCGGGAAGGTAAATGGCATTTCCGTGCGCTGCTCTGGTTCACCAGAAGCGGCTTAGTCATGCTGGCCACATGACCTGGAAGCTGTACGCCGGCTCCCTCAGCCAATAAAGCAAGATGAGCGCCACAACCCCAGAGTCGGTCATGACTGGATCTAATGGTCAGGGGTCCCCTTACCTTTACTTAGTGCCATGCAGTGGCTAAAGTGCTGGGGGAAGACCAGCACGTTCCTAGCTCAAATTGGCTTTTCTTGGTTATAAAGTAGGATATAAGCCAAACAAACCAACTTGCTTTCAGTTGGACTGCACACTTCTCCAGAATCCGAAGTGTACTTTTAGTGCACAAAAAGAGGCATGCAGGAAAATCTGTATTTTGCTGGTGAAAATGGCTAGCTATGATTCGTTTCTTGTTTGAAGGTGAACCTATCTAATTAAAGCACAGCTCCACCCATGGGTCTTTGGAATGGTCAGCGTGAGGCTGTACTCTTTAGCCCCAAAAGGTGAAAGGCCAGGTGTGGTATGCCGCATGCAGAGCCTTTTGTGATAGTAGCTAAGCCTTAATTGATAGCCATTAACCAGCATACCTGGGACGCGGGTGGCACTGTGGGTTAAACCACAGAGCCTAGGACTTGCTGATCAGAAGATTCAAATCCCCATGATGGGGTGAGCTCCCATTGTTCGGTCCCTGCTCCTGCCAACCTAGCAGTTTGAAAGACATCAAAGTGCAAGTAGATAAATAGGTACCGCTCCAGCAGGAAGGTAAACGGCATTTCCGTCTGCTGCTCTGGTTCGCCAGAAGCGGCTTAGTCATGCTGGCCACATGACCCTGAAGCTGTACGCCGGCTCCCTTGGCTAATAAAGTGAGATGAGCGCCGCAACCCCAGAGTCGGTCACAACTGGACCTAATGGTCAGGGGTCCCTTTACCTATTAACCACTATGGCTAGATAAAACTTCCAGGATTAGAGATAGACGACTTCTTGAGCACCAGTTCCTAGGGAGCAACACGAGGGGAGGTGTGCTGGATAAACGGCAGAAATTCAAGTCGCTTTGTGCTGAAAGGCAAACCTAGAAGACCCATCTAGTCCAGCATTCCATTCTCACAGTGGTCATCCAGCTGCCTCAATGGGAAGGGAAGCTACCTAATTCACACGTTCATAAGCAATACATGAGCTGTCCTTGGAAATCTGTGAATTTTGCAGTGCAGTTCTCTAGCCAAGCAGTGTGTGCAGAAATGCATATGCTAGGATGAAGTATGCATAAAAATGCATACCATAACGAAAACAGCATACATACTGCATTAAATGAAGGTAATTTCTTTTGCAAAAGTGTCCCAAAAGATCTTTATGCTGAGAGAAATTTGCACCGAAGTGCAGGTGAATTTTCACAAGGAATGTACATTTGCACAATGATGTACGAACATTGGATTTCAATTTTGGAAAAATGGGATTGCTGAGATGGGCTCATCCCTACTGTTCAATGTACTGAAAAGTTTGTATTTTATGTGAATAGCGTTCACAAAGTTGGTACAATGGGATGGTGTGGCATGCCAAGAGATGGAACAAGACAAAAGGATATATGATTAAGTTCCAGCGGTACCTAAATGGGATGGAACTATTCATTCATTCATTCATTTAGTCTGAGAGACAGTTATTGATCTAAGGACACCTACTTTATGGCATAGTGGGGATTTTACCTCAGGACTTTCCCAGGTCTTGATCCAACACTTTAACCACTATTTGCTGTCCAGACCACTCCTTTTCTGGATGTGATGTCCAATCCCTCCTGCTCAAAGCAAATTTGATTATTGACACCAATTTGTGCATTCTCCTGCCCTGTTCCTTTCAAACATGCCTCTCCTGGGAACTGCCCAAAACATCATTATTCCAGCCATATTTGGTGGATTTGGCCACCCCATTTTAAAAACAAACAAAAATAAACCCCGGAACGTCATAGCTTTCTTTGGAATGTGTTGCATATGTTGTGCATTTACCAGAGCGAGTGCTCCAAAATCCTCTTCGGATTTCACCTTAGGCAACATTCGCCGGTAATCCTGAGTTTACTGGCAACTTTGCCTACGTGACAGCAGACGATCTCAAAAGTTCAGTGAGCTTCTCATGCTGGAGGTAAAGAATTGGATGCAGTCCTTGGCACTGGAATGAAAGTGGTTTTATGTATTAGGTTGCTGTTGTTTTTCCCCTGCTGATGCAAGAGTGACCCATCTCCAAACAGCAGGGCGTTAACATTGTTGATGCAATGGGACGGGATATAGTCTAATGGGTGCAAGAATTAAAGGGAGGCGAAAGAACTTGAGAGCAACTTGGAATATGATGCATCAGCATATTTCCCCCTCCTCCAAGATCTAATCAGGGCAAAGTGCATAGGAGAGGGTGGTACACACACCCTAGACACAGCCAGAAGAAATTGTATAAAAGGGCTTGCAACTGGGTACACTTCCAGCAGCAGATCGCTCTCCTGTCTACTGTTTGCTTCGTTCTACATCTCAGAGAACCAGGTGAGTGTGATCTGATGTCCTCTTATTGCAACTGCTCTGATATATGAGGCTCTGTGTTTGTGTTTTACTCTCTTTTCTTCCCTTTCCCCATTAATGTTCCCCATATTGTCCATGAAAGAGAATTTAGCTTGGAATGTCCCAGGTGACCCCCCTGCTGTATACCATCTCTGAAACTCCGTAGGGTCACTATCTGTCAATGTAAAACAATACTGAGATGGATGGATCAGCTGTCTGATGCCATATGCAGCAGCTTCCTATGTTATTATTTAAAATCACCTTTTTATTTGGAATGCTGAGGACTAGTATCTCACTTTACTCTTAGGGGAAGGGCAGTAGCTCAGTCGCAAGTTGGATTCCTTGCATCTCCAGGTAGAGCTGTCACTGCAAGACAGTAGTGAGCTGGATGGACCAATGTTCTGATCCAACATATGGCAATTTTGAATGTTATTATGTACATTGTACAAAACATTTCCTCCACTACTGAGCTTCTACTGATCTATATAGTCTACATACTGTGGTATATTACTTTGAATCAGATGTTTGGAGTTGTAACCAACTAAGTTCTACTTACAGTAGTTGGCAAATTACAATTAATGGACCTAAAAAGGAAGGGTCATAGCTCAGTGGTAGATCATCTGGTTTACATGCAAAAGGTCCCAGGTCAATCCTTCAAGATTGGTAGAATGGGGAATGTCTCCAGTTTGAATTCATGGGGGGGGGGCACTGCCAGTCAGTGTAGACAGCACTGAGTTAAATGTACCAGTGGTCTGATCCAATAAAATGCAGATTCCTATGCTCCTATCCATGACCATTAATTTGAGTAGGACTATTCTATTATCTATTATCTATTATTATTCTATTATTATTCTATTATCTATTCTGAGTAGGACAAGCACTGAGTATCATCCAATGAGCCTAAATTACTCATGTCCATTCATTGCAAAGGAGTAGGATGTGTATCGGATACAACTCTTCCTCAATCTAGCACTAAACTGAGAGGCAGCAGATCTCTACAAGGTCTTTCTCAGTCAGGCTGCTCGAGATCATCTTGCCTGGAGATGCTTAGTACCAAAACTTTAATGTACTTTAAAAAGATGATTGGACAAACGCATGGAGGAGAAGGCTATTGAGGGCTACCAGCCATGATGGCTCTGCTCTGCTTCTATGGTTAGAAGCAGTAATGATTCTGAATACTAGTTGCTGGAAATCACAGGAAGGGAGAATGCTCTAGTGCTCAGGTCCTCCTTGTGAGCTTTCCATTGAGACATCTAGTTGGTCACTGGAGGAACAGAATGCTGGAATAGATGGGCCCTCTTTGGCCTGCTTCAGCAGGCTGTCCTTACGAGACTGAGGTCTTCTGAATGCAAAATATGTGCTCTTACAGACCTTTCCAATTTTTTTGATCTCCTTCCACCGATTTTAATTTTGCTAGAAATTCCAGCTCCTTCCTGCTTCTTGTTAGGTACTTCTAATTTACTGATATTGTGTTGCATTTTCTTCTTCCCACCAGATCTTCACCCGACACATCAAGATGACTCACTGTGGATCTGTGTGCAGTGTGCCTTGTGGCGTGGGCTCCTGCTATGGTGGTGCAGGATCCGTAGGGTCTTGTGGTGGTCTGGTCCCAGTCTATGGGTCCGGCTCCCTCTCTGGCTTTGGTGGTGGGTTTGGCTACGGTGGTGGTTATGGCTCCGTAGCTTGTAGCAGTCAGCTCCCAGGGTCAGAAGTTGTGATCCAGCCTCCTCCCTCTGTCGTGTCCATCCCAGGACCAATCCTGTCTTCATCTTCTGAGCCTGTTGCTGTGGGCCAAATCTCACCATGTAGCTATCCAGGTCTGGGGTATTCTGGTGGCTATGGAGGATACGGCAGGCTAGGATATGGTTCAGGGTATTGCGGCTATGGAGGTTATGGAGGCTACGGAGGTTACGGAGGTTATGGTGGTTATGGTGGTTATGGTGGCTGGAGAAGATATGGCAGGAAATGCCTTCCTTCCAATTGTGGACCTTGTTAAATGCTGAAACTTGCAACGGATTTACACGGAAACAGAAACAAGACACCGAACTACAACTCTGAGCATGTTCTGCTGAGATTTCAGAAATGCTGCTCACCAGACTTTTCCCCTTTTCAGCTCTGGAAGAAGGAAGCTATACAGCAACACTGAATGATCAAGCGTGGTTACATTCTTATCCTGTTTCTCCTTGATCTGCTCGTCTTTAATTCAAAAGTTTTAAAAGAAGTTTTTAAAAAGTCACCATCTTCCTTCTCAACAGTGTTGGCAATGCTACTGCAAACTACCTCTTTGAGTGGGTGTGGGGAAAGACACACACACATCCTGCATATTTTTTCCTGTGCATGTTGTCGATTGCCATCTTAGATGTATATTGTATGTAACAATCTCATACTGTTCCTCCACTGCTTCTCTGCCCATCTCTCTTTTGGAATAAAGCTTAATGTTGCATCATCATGACTGTCTTCTTCTTCTTCTTCTTCTTTGGGGGGGCGGGGAGAACTGTTGCCTTGATATGCATATCAGGAAGTGAATATCCAACCCCCTGCTCCAGGGCCAGTCCTACCACTGGGTAGAGAGAGGGAGAGGTGTATTCCTCAGGTGGCACTGGAGTGAGGCACTGGAGGAGTGTGTGTCCCCTAGGTAGCTTGCCCAGTCCCTCACTCAGCTTGCTTTCTGCCTTCCATTGTGGCAGAAGGTGCTGTCCAGTGACCAGTGCTGAAATAAGGCTCTCTTTCTCAACATGCACTATGTTGAGCTAGACATATCAGTGGTCTGTCTCTGTAGAAGGCAGCATCCTATATTTCTGCTGGACATGAGACCGTAGGGTTGAGGCCAATGATCAGTCTAGTCCAGCATCCTGTTCTCACACTGGCCACCAAGATGCCTGCAAACAGGACATGAGTCCAACAGCAACTTTCCAGTCTTCTATTGAAATAGATAGTAACCATTGATTAGGGTGGTGCTGTGGTGTAAACCACTGAGCCTTAGGCTTGCCGATTGGAAGGTTGGCGGTTTGAATCCCCGTGACGGGGTGAGCTCCCGTTGCTCTGTCCCAGCTCCTGCCAACCTAGCAGTTCGAAAGCATGCCAAAAAGTGCAAGTAGATAAATAGGTACCGCTCTGGCGGGAAGGTAAACAGCGTTTCTGTGCACTGCCCTGGTTTCACCAGAAGCGGCTTAGTCATGCTGGCCACATGACCCAGAAAAAACTGTCTGTGGACAAACAGTAAAGCCAGTAATGCGAGATGAGCACCACAACCCCAGAGTCATTTGCTACTGGACTTAACTGTCAGGACTTCACTGCCATTGATCACCTTCTCTTCCCTGAATTTGTCCAATCCTCTTTTAAAACCATCTAAGTTTGTCGTTATCACCATTGCTTCCTGTGGGTAATTATCACTCCAAAAATCTGATGAATTCATATGAGGATTTTTATTTTTATTTTGGAAGCACCCTCAGAGTTATTCCCCTTCCTCATTGTTGCCCCTAGGTTTCATGAGCTGTGTTCACTAAGATCAAACACACTCTATAAGCATTCTCTGCAACAGTAAAGCAAATTTGATTTTAATAACACCTTAAATGCTCAGATAGCCCCTGGGTAAGAGAACATGAGAGCTGGGGAGTGGGGTGGAGTTGCCAACTGCCTGTTTCAGTCTGGACTTGAAGGTGTGTTTTTAATTTTAACTTCCTAACCCTGTCATTATCTCTTTCTTGTAAGCCGACACTTATTGGAAAAGCACAGTTCAATTTGGGGAAATGAGAAGCATCCAGGTCCTTATCAGATCTTCATTTCCTCCTGCAGAATGTACAATTCCTAGCAACTGCCAAAGAGCTCTGTGTGGCTCCAGAAATGTCAGCTGGCAAGGAGCTCTGTGCTACTCCAAAACTTGCATCTTCACTCATCAACAAACAGACACCCCCCCCCTTCTATTCAACTCTCTATGGATTGACAGCTGTTATCCCGTCCCACATTTTTTCAGGATTTTCCACTTCCTGCAGGGGTGAGAAAGACATTTCTGGATGTTTCCAGGTGGCAGAAAAAGCCATTTATTGTGTTCATATCCTTCTCAGAGGTATTTTCTACCAAGCCTCCAGTTGGGGTATATATTAAGACAATTTGTGTGCATTTCATATAGGTAGAAGTAAACTAGTTGCAGTAAGTAGGGATGAAAAGGACATGTCCATTTCAGTTCTCTTGTTTTCTCATCCCCTCCCCCAATCTTAAATTCAGTTCTCCACATTTCTGCTACAATTTGAATTTGCTTATTTTTAATCCACACAAAAACCCATCACTTTGGTGTAAATTTATCTTAATGAACACATTTTTGTATGCAATTTTGGCTAACGTACACATTTTCTGCAAGCCATTTCCCCATATATAATGCATTTTTGTATGTCATTTTCATTTGCATCTTCATTTTTATGAGCACTCATATTTGCATTTCTTATAAATTTTGTTTGATTAACAAACCACATCACTAAATTTGGATGAGAGAGAGTTTAGAAAATTAGCTATGTTTTGGTTCTCAGATTGTTTTGGAAAGTGTGAATTTCATAGAGTCATCTTCAAAATTAAATTCATCTTAAATTGCATAAAATTAAGCATAACATGGAGAAAGTGAATCAAGGGGGGGGGGGGATTCCCCTTTCATAACACCAGAATTTGTGGACACCCACAAGCTGAATGTTGGAATAGTCAGGAAAAATATAAGAAATTATTTATTCAAACAGCACAGAGTTAAACTGTGGAATTCCCAACTTGTGATGACCACCAACTTGCATGCTTTAAAAGAGGATTAGACAAATAATTCATGGAGGAAGAGAAGGGCATCAGTAGCTACTAGCCATTAAGCAAGCTATACTCCATAGTAAGAGGAAGGAGATGATTCTGAATACCAGTTGCTGGAAACTACAGAAGGGAGGGTGCTCTGGTGGCCATACCCTGCTTGTGAACAGGCATCTCGCTGGCTACTGTGGGAACAGGAAGCTGGACTAGATGGGCTACTGACCTGATTCAGCAGGCTGTTCTTACAGTCTTAAATACTAAGATGCGGGTGGCACTGTGGTCTAAACCACTGAGCCTCTTGGGCTTGCCAGTCAGAAGGTCAGCGGTTCAAATCCCCACGACGGGGTGAGCTCCTGTTGCTCTGTCCCAGCTCCTTCCAACCTAGCAGTTTGAAAGCGCACCAGTGCAAGTAGATAAATAGGTACCACTGCGGTGGGAAGGTAAACAGCATTTCCGTGCACTCTGGTTTCCATCACGTTGTTCCATTGCACCAGAAGCAGTTTAGTCATGCTGGCCACATGACCCGGAAAGCTGTCTGTGGACAAACGCCAGTTCCCTTGGCCTGAAAGCGAGATGAGCGCCACAACCCCATAGTCACCTTTGACTGGACTTAACCATCCAGGGGTCCTTTCCCTTTTTACCTTGGAACAATAGTATGGTTGGGTAAAAGGCAGCTTCTATTGGAACAATAGTATGGTTGGGTAAAAGGCAGCTTCTATGGCGATGCAGGTGGCGCTGTGGGTTAAAGCCCACAACCCCAGAGTCTGTCAAGACTGGCCCGTATGGGCAGGGGTACCTTTACCTTTACCTTTATGGCGATGGAGCCATAGTAAAATGGGTTGTATTCAGGTAAATTTTACTCCGTCGACCCACTGAAATGAATGCACCTAATTTAGTCCTGTCCATCAGTTTTACCGTGCTTGCTCTTAGTTGAACTAATGTTGGATATGATAACCCTTTGATCTGCAAAACATTAGAAAGCAAGCAAGCAAGCAAAGGTGTTTCTAATATGCAGAGTGTTTAATAAGGAAAAATAGCAGACACAACCACAGCTTCCCCATTTGTAAATATCAGTTGTAGAAATTCAGTTGCAGAGTAACTTCAGATGAGACATATGCAGATATGGCCAATATCTCCATTTGGAATCTTCTGCTGGAGAGGAATGAATGAGCAATAACTGACTTGCCTAGCTTCTGAGGAAATGCATTAGGTATATCACACAGCTCTCACCTAAGAAAGCACACAGGCCCACCTTGAATTTTCTTTTCAGAAAGATGTTGGGGGCAATCTCAGAAATCGTGGAGAACCCTCCTTGAGAAATTATAGTGCTCTGAGCCCAGACCTTTAAAGTTCTGCTGAGATCTACCCTGAATGGAATATTTCAAATTTGCTTTGAGCTCCACACAAAATTCTCCCCACTCCACCCACTAAAACACTCTTAGCAAAATGCCTCCCCTCAGAATTCCTCAGCTCCTTTGAATAAGGAACCCCCCCAATGCCTTTCATTTCCCCCCACCCCTTTGGAAAATATCAGTGGCTCCTATAATGTTGCAAAAGCACATTTAACTACAATTCTCATTTACAAGGATGTGGTCCAACCACAAAGGGCTCATTCAGTTGAGCAGATCGGCAGAGGTGTCACTGCTGCTTACTGGGAGGCTTGGAGGTGAGGAAGTTGAAAGATGAAGGTTGTGCCACTGCACATGATACCAATCCATACCATCCCAATCTCCCCATGCCAACCTCCTACACCTTGTCCTGATAAGCACCATGGCTCTGCCACACAGGGCGAGACACTTTGGAATCCAACTTAGTTTAGGTCAGGCATGGCCAAACTTGGCCCTCCAGCTGTTTTGGGACTACAGCTCCCATCATCCCTCGCTAACAGTGGTCAGAGATGATGGGAACTGTAGTCCCAAAACATCTGGAGGGCCAAGTTTGGTCATGCCTGGTTTAGGTATATATTGCAGGAAGAAAATAAAATGACCTTCTAGAACAGGGATGGGAAAGCTGAAGTCTACATCCCATCAGCCCTAGCTAGCATGACCAATGGTCAAGGGATCATGGGAACTGGAGTCCTACATCCACAGGTTCTAGAAGATGCAGATTAACCATGCCTTATTAATGATTTGGAGGAGCAAACCACATTGTTATGGAAGAGAGAGAGAGAGAGAGAGAGAGAGAGAGAGAGAGAGAGAGAGAGAGAATAAGCTCAAAGGAAATAAGGGATAGCTAATCCTGAGCCTATTTGTCAGGGATGAGGAACATCAACGTTTGTAGGAGCTCAGTAACCAAAACTTGGCTACATTACCCTTTGCCATTTCCTGGTTGCTCCTGGTTCCATGTGTCCGTTCAATCTGAATTTAGCAAGGATATCCACAGATGCTTGCCCCCCTCAGGAACCTCTTGTAACCATACCCGAGCCCGTAAATTCCTCTTCCGTAGCCATTCAATCCATAGGATCCAGCAGTGCAGGGTGTGTTCCCCCCCACAGAAAGCGGCTCACAGCTTGCAGAGAGAACGGGTCCTGGGATGGTCACCACAGCGGCGGGAGGTTGGATGACCACTTCAGCTGCTGGGATCTGGCTGACGCACGAAACAGGGAGCCCAGCGGATGTGCCGAGACTGGAGGATGATATCCCAGTTGGAAGGAATGAACCGTAGGCCCCTGATCCGAGACCACATCCTTGTCCAAAGCCTACCACCGGGCTGGAGGAACAGGATGAGATGGCGCAGGGTGGGCCACAATAAGCCATTATTTTGGGAACAAAGATGGATCTGGAATGAAACAACAGGCTTCTGTTTGAAGTGTCTCAAGTCCCTTTTCTGCAAATGTGAACCACAATAATGGGAAGGATCAAAACTCCATATGCCCCACCTCCCAAATGTAAATAATCAAAAGAAGCTGAATGTGTTTATAATGTGGATATGCCCTTTGTCAACAATACCAGTCCACTGAGATTAGTAAAATGAATTGGATTAGACTGATGGATTGGCTTAAGGGAGGGAAGGAAGGTCTCAGTACAGCTATGCGCTTCCATCACTGGGTTTCTTCATATGAACCAGGAAGCGACCTCTCCAGATCAAATTTTCTTTTCTTATCTCTGCTGCTCAGATCTCCTGGGTGATACTGATGCCATTAGGCAGTTGAATGCACACACATTCTCCGTCTATTTCCCTCCCTCTCACCACCCTCTCCATGTCTGTGTCCCCGGGCGCTGGCAACCCATCTACACCACTGCAGACAGATAAGCAGATAAGACAGGCAAGAGAAGCAGAATATATGATTCATTGGTTGGTTGGTTGGTTGGTTGGTTGGTTGGTTTAGAGCATTTGCACCCCGCTCTTCAGCCAAAAGTGCTCTCAGGGCAACTAACACACTGAAACAAGACAGGCAATTTATTCAGGTTTGCAATCTTAAAGAGAGCGGGGGGGGGGGGGGGGGCGGAGAGAGAGAAAGAGAGAAAAGGGGGAAAGGACAGGGAGGGGGAGGGGAGAGTTGAATTATGGCACCAATTCCTAAACAGTTGTTCTTATAATGATCAACTGGCACAGTTCAGGGGTAGGAGGTGCATGTTGAAAGTAAGCTTTCAGCAAAGATGATGAGGCTCAATTCCCCCTTGAAAAAGACTTACGATGCCCCCCTCGAGGAAGAAGATGGGGGTATTCCACATGTAGAACAGAGCCAATCTGTGTGTGTCACTGGTCTTCAGCTGGCAGGTTGGGTCACAACAGAAGCACCACCAAAAAGATGAATAAGTGGATCCCTAATTGTATGTTTGAGTTAAAATGGCTTCCTGCGTCTGAATGGGTCGAAGACTACTGCTCTATGGTCTTATATTTTGAATAAATATCATGTTTTCACCCAATTAGGATTCCTGAGGCTTTCTTATGGGTGTGGTGTCAATGACCCCTGGACTCTCCGATGGAATGGTCACTCCCAGGTGGCAGTTCAGGGAAAGAGATAAGGTAGGTGCTTAGGAATATATGTTGGACAGATGGTAGACAGTGGAGATAGGTGAATTAAGGTTCTAGGACAGATACAGTGGTACCTCAGGTTAGAGACGCTTCAGGTTACAGACTCCGCTAACCTAGAAATAGTACCTCGGGTTAAGAACTTTGCTTCAGGATGAGAACAGAAATCACATGGCAGCAGGAGGCCCCATTAGCTAAAGTGGTACCTCAGGTTAAGAACAGTTTCAGGTTAAGAACAGACCTCCAGAATGAATTACCGTAAGTTATTAACCAGAGGTACCTCTGTACAAAGTTAAATACAACAAGTTTCCCTGAAGAGGTCAGGCTATGTCTGGACATTTTGAGGGCACGTGGGTGGTGCTGTGGGTTAAACCACAGAGCCTAGGACTTGCCAATCAGAAGGTTGGTGGTTCGAATCCCCACAACGGGGTGAGCCCCCGTTGCTCGGTCCCTGCTCCTGCCAACCTAGCAGTTCGAAAGCACGTCAAAGTGCAAGTAGATAAATAGGTACCGCTCCGGCGGGAAGGTAAACGGCATTTCCGTGCACTGCTCTGGTTTGCCAGAAGCAGCTTAGTCATGCTGGCCACATGACCCGGAAGCTGTACGCCGGCTCCCTCGGCCAATAAAGCGAGACGAGCGCTGCAACCCCAGAGTCATCCGCGACTGAACCTAATGGTCAGGGGTCCCTTTACCCCTTTACCTTTACCTAGAAAAAAATAGCAGGTAAAGGAAAAGGCCTTATCTCACCTGTGCCCCTAACACCCTAGCTGTCTCCAAAAAAAAACCTTATTTGCCATACAGAGGAGCATTCATTCATATGAACTCCACAGTTCAAAGCAACATAACCCAGACACAGACTAATCCCCTTGGTGAAAATCCACTGGTAGATGCCCTGCTTACCAATATATCTGGAGAGAAGAGATGAAAGGAGCCCGAGAGTCAGTGCTGGATGCACCTAGCAAGGCTTTAGGTTTATTTTATACATTTTTGTCAGGGTCCCCTCCTGCTGGCCCCAGAGGCCAACACCCCTTTGTTACATAAGTTCTAACTAGCTATCGGCAAAACAATTTATGTGCATTTTTAACCTCAATTTACATTAATTAGCCCAATGAGACAGGAGGACAGGGATGGGGGTGGGGAGGAAATAAAGCTATCATCATCTCCATGCAGAATTTGCACACACCATTCTACACCCTGTTTTCCTTCTTTTGAACATATTCTGCTGAGTCGGCCCAATCCCGTAACATGTTTAGTCAGTCGTCCAAGTGAGTTCAGTCAGGAGTGGATTTCCTTGCATGATTGCTTAGACTGGATGGATAAAATTGTAGACGATCTAGTGATGGCCAGATCTGACTCTCCAGGTTCAAAGGCACTATACCTCTCCTCATACCCATTGCTGGGAGACAAACATCAAAGGGAGGAGCTTGCCCTCCTTGTGGGCTTCCTGGCTAACCATTTTCTTAATAGCATAAGAAGAGACCAGCTGGATCAGGCCAATGGCTTATCTCATCCTATTCTCACAGTGGCCACCCAGATGCCCCAATGGGAAGCAAGTCCCGAGCACAAGAGCACTCTCCTATGGTTTCCAGCAACCTGTATTCAGAAGCATTACGGCCACCTGCCATAGAAGCAGATTATAACCATTGTGGCTAGTAGCCACTGAGAAGAAAAAGAGTTTGGATTTGATATCCCACTTTATCACTACCCTAAGGAGCCTCAAAGGGACGCGGGCGGTGCTGTGGGTTAAACCACAGAGCCTAGGACTTGCCGATCAGAAGGTCGGCGGTTCGAATCCCCACAATGGGGTGAGCTCCCATTGCTCAATCCCAGCTCCTGCCAACCTAGCAGTCCGAAAGCACGTCGAAGTACAAGTAGATAAATAGGTACCGCTCTGGTGGGAAGGTAAACGGCGTTTCCATGTGCTGCTCTGGTTCACCAGAAGCGGCTTAGTTACGCTGGACACATGACCCGGAAGCTGTACACCGGCTCCCTCAGCCAATAAAACAAGATGAGCGCCACAACCCCAGAGTCGGTCACAACTGGACCTAATGGCCAGGGGTCCCTTTACCTTTACTAAGGAGTCTCAAAGGGGCTAACATTCTCCTTTCCCTTCCTCCCCCACAACAAACACTCTGTGAGGTGAGTGAGGCTGAGAGACTTCAAAGAAGTGTGACTAGCCCAAGGTCACACAGCAGATGCATGTGGAGGAGCGGAGACGCAGACCCGGTTCACCAGATTATGAGTCTACTGCTCTTAACCACTACACCACACTGAGAGCCTTATCTTCCATGAATTTGTCCAATCCCCTTTTAAAATCATTCAAGTTGGGGGCATCTCTTCCTCCTGTAGGAGTTTACCTACTGTATGTCCTGTTTGCTGAGAAACTATGTCACCAAATATACACCCCCCTGCTGGCTAGCTCTAAAGGTAAAGGTAAATGTACCCCTGTCCGTACGGGCCAGTCTTGACAGACTCTGGGGTTGTGCGCCCATCTCACTTAAGAGGCCAGGGGCCAGCGCTGTCCGGAGACACTTCCGGGTCACGTGGCCAGCGTGACATCGCTGCTCTGGCCAGCCAGAGCCGCACACGGAAACGCCGTTTACCTTCCCGCTGGTAAGCGGTCCCTATTTATCTACTTGCACCTGGAGGTGCTTTCGAACTGCTAGGTTGGCAGGCGCTGGGACCGAGCAGCGGGAGCGCACCCCGCCGCAGGGATTCGAACCGCCGACCTTTCGATCGGCAAGCCCTAGGCGCTGAGGCTTTAACCCACAGCGCCACCTGCGTCCCCTATGGCTAGCTGTAGATATGGGCTATTGTCATTGTGTCCTGCTTGTGGTCTTCATAGAGGCATCTGACTGGCCACTGTGGAAACAGTCCAGAGCAAATATCTTCACCCTTTTCAGACCCAGGACTCACTTTTGGCCAATACCTGCACTTCTTATCTTTTACCACATATTTGCATGGTGGTAGTGTTCCTGTTGCATCCCACCTTGGATCAGGCTGCAACCCACAAGTGGACCCCAACTCACCAAGGGAAGATCAATGCTCTTCCGTGGTGTGATCCACCAGGGCTCTTCTTACACCCCCCCCCCAAATGATTACATAAACTCCATTGCCTAGGAAAGCTCAGCAGAACCTCTATCTTAATAAATGATTTGTGGTTTTTCAAACATCTCACTGAACTTCAGCAGATAACCTGTTCATACCATCCCATATATTCTCACCTGAGCCTTAAAACTTTAGTCCTTCATCTCTATCCTGCTCCATCTAACAGGGCAAGACATATGACTAATGGGGGAAAATACTGATATTGCAAAGGCACTATAAGTCCCTGTTATTCATTGGGGGATGATTCATTGGGGTGAATGGGATACTGTCCCACCAACTAACCAGCCAGCCCTCACTTGCCTGCTTTCATACAACGAGGCCAGATAGTTCAACTGCCTGTCAACTCCCTTCTCCTTGTCCTCAATGTTTCTCCTTGTAGAACTCACCAGAGAGGAGGAGGATGGGGACAAAGCTAGAATGAGTTGCTTTTGCCTCTCACTGGCTGTGGCTCCACCCACTGTTGGGTCTCCTTGCCTACCTGTCTCAATGGGCACCAGCCACCTGTGCTGTTACTCTCTCATCCAAAGGGCGCTCAGCTTCATAAACTTACCCTGAAACATGCCACTGATCGGAAACACAAAGCGCATGAAAACAACCACATGTTCTCTCTATAGTATAGTATCACTAATCTTGTTGGCAATTAATATCTTTGAAGACTGTGTGTTTCCATCCTGAAGAAGGCCAGCAGGATGAAATGTCAGCAATTTTAAGAGATTATGTGCTCCTATGAAGGTGGGGCAGTGCATTAATAAGGTTCTGCACCTTGTTAAGATGTTATCTAAAAAGGCCTTTTCACAATTCTTCTTTCCCCATCATTGCCAAGCATACACTTAGCTTTCTAAGACAGTTGAGTCAGCAACACTTCCTAGTAAAAAGCATTTAAAAATAATAATCATAATAGTAACTTTGGGTCAAGGCAAGATGATAGTGGGCCAATCTCCAGCTTCTGTCATTTGCACAAATTTCCAAGAATCAACTCCATTATCACCCACACAAGATGTGCGATTTGGATGGACTGTTGCAAGCAAAATAGCTGCATCAGTCGTTCATGGAGAGATGCGGTGAGCAACCAAGCACACAACCCTCTCATTAGCTCACTACTGAATTTTGCCCAAAGCATAAACGTTTTAGCTTTGCAGGGGTGGGGTTAAATTGGAGGCATTTTGAGGGAAGCAAAGAGGTAGGCCACATTCACACCATATATTTAAAGGACTATGATACCACCTGAAACAGTCATGGCTTCATTTTTTTTTATAAAAAATGATATTTATTAAAGTTTCAAGAATTACAAAAAGAAAAAATGAACATACCACGTTAAACAAAAACCAAGCAACACACCACAATATAAAAAAGGAGAAAAAAACCAGAAAAATAAAACCCATTAAACTAAAACAAAATTAGAAAAAAGAAAAAGCATCAAATCTCCTTTCTATTCTTTCATTAGCTTGTTTCCTTGACCTCCTCATGCCTCCCTTTTTTGTATTCTAGGTCGATTATCTATTTCAGCAAATCCTTTCCCTCTTTTAAAATTTTTGTCCTGTAAATTGTCTTAATATAATGTAATTTTACTTTACCTCCTTTCACCAATTAATGGTAAAGGTAAAGGTACATCTGCCCATACGGGCCAGTCTTGACAGACTCTGGGGTTGTGCGCCCATCTCACTTAAGAGGCCAGGGGCCAGCGCTGTCAGGAGACACTTCCGGGTCACGTGGCCAGCGTGACATCGCTGCTCGAGCCAGAGCCAGAGCCAGAGCCAGAGCCAGAGCCGCACACGGAAACGCCGTTTACCTTCCCGCTGGTAAGCGGTCCCTATTTATCTACTTGCACCCGAAGGTGCTTTCGAACTGCTAGGTTGGCAGGCACTGGGACCGAGCAGCGGGAGCGCACCCCACCGCAGGGATTCGAACCGCCGACCTTTCGATCGGCAAGCCCTAGGCGCTGAGGCTTTAACCCACAGCGCCACCTGCGTCCCTTTCACCAATTAACAGTCAGTTATTCCCAAATCCTTTATATCATTCCTGCTAAAATCATATATTATTATTCCAACATCCTTCTAACAAATATCAATTTTACAATGTTTCTGTAGATAGTCTTTAAATTTCCTCCAGTCTTCCTCCACCGACTCTTCTCCCTGGTCTCAGATTCTGCCAGTCATTTCCGCCAATTCCATATAGTCCATCACCTTCATCTGCCATTCTTCCCGGGTGGGTAAATCTTGTGTCTTCCAATACTTTGCAATAAGTATTCTTGCTGCTGTTGTAGCATACATGAAGAAAGTTCTGTCCTTCTTTGGCACCAATTGGCCGACCATGCCCAGGAGAAAGGCCTCTGGTTTCTCTTCTAGCAAAGTATTGGAAGACACAAGAGCTACCCACGCTGGAGGAATGGCAGGCAAAAGTGATTGACTTTATGGGACTGGCAGAAATCACCGGCAGAATCCGCGACCAAGAGAAAGAGACTGTGGAAGAAGATTGGAAGAAGTTTAAGATGTATCTTAAGAATTATTATAAAATTGAGGAGTGCTAAAATGCTGAGGGAAAAGAAGACATAGAATTGCAGCGGAAAATTGTGTTTAATTTTAGGGTGGAATTGAAAAAGAGAATGAATTTACATTTAATTGGTTAAGAAGGGTTGCTGAATAATGGTTTAAAATTAAGGATGCAAAAAGGGAAAGGTATGGGGAAGTCTGGGAAAAGAGGGTTATGGAAATAAGGTTAAGAAAATATGAGTTTTTGTGTTTGTTTTTATGTTTTTGTTTATGTTAAAAAATTTGGAAATTAATAAATTTTTTTTTTTTTTTTTTTTTTAAAAGGCCTCTGGTTTCTTCAGAAAGGTATATTTAAATACCTTTTTTATTTCATTATAGATCATCTCCCAGAAGGTCTTAATCCTTGGGCACGTCCACCAGAGGTGAAAGAATGTACCTTCAGTCTCTTTACATTTCCAACATTTATTATCGGGCAGATGATAGATTTTTACAAGCTTGACTGGTGTCATGTACCACCTGTATATCATTTTCATTATATTCTCTCTTAAGGCATTACATGCCGTAAACTTCATACCTGTGGTCCATAACTGTTCCCAGTCAGCCATCATAATATTATGTCCAACGTCTTGTGCCCATTTAATCATAACAGATTTCACCATTTTATCCTGAGTATTCCATTTCAACAGAAAGTTATACATTCTTGACAAGTTCTTAATTTTAGGATCTAGCAATTCTGTTTCCAATTTTGATTTTTCCACCTGGAAACCATTTTTTTTGTCCAAATTATATGCCTCCATTATCTGGTAATAATGGAGCCAATCTCACACTCTATTTTTTAGTTTTTCAAAACTCTGCAATTTTAGTCTGTCTCCCTCTTGTTCCAAAATTTCTCAATATTTCGGCCATTTAGCTTCCATATTGAGCTTTATCTGAGCCTTCGCTTCCATTGGTGACAGCCACCTTGGAGTTTTATTTTCAAGCAAGTCCTTATATCTTATCCAAACATTAAACAGTGCTTTTCTGACAGTATGGTTTTTAAACACTTTATGTGCTTTGACCTTATCATACCACAAATATGCATGCCACCCAAAAACATTGTTAAAACCTTCTAAATCCAACACGTCAGTGTTCTCAAGAAGCATCCATTCTCTCAGCCAGCAAAATGTGGCTGATTCATAATAAAGTTTTAAGTCTGGCAGGACAAATCCCCCTCTTTCTTTAGCATCAGTTAATATCTTGAATTTTATTCAAGGCTTCTTGCCCTGCCAGACAAATCTAGAAATATCTCTCTGCCACTTCTTTAAACACTCCATTTTATCCAAAATTTGCAATGTTTGAAACAAAAACAACATCCTTGGCAGTACATTCATCTTTATCACAGCAATTCGGCCTAACAATGATAACTTCAGATTTGACCATATTTCTAAATCCTTTTTCACTTCCATCCAACATTTTTCATAATTATCCTTAAATAGGTTCACATTCTTAGAGGTCATATTAACCCCTAGGTATTTCACTTTCTTAACCAGTGTTAATCCTGTCTCCTTCTGAAACCTCTCTCTCTCTCAATCACTGTTAGATTTTTCTCTAAAACCTTAGTTTTTAACTTGTTCAACTTAAAACCTGCTACCTGGCCAAATTCTTGAATTAATTCCAATACTCTTTTGGTACTAGATTCTGGCTCCTGTAATGTCAAAACCAGATCATCAGCAAATGCTTTCAGTTTGTACTGTTTGGCTCCAACTTGTATACCTTTAACTATTTGGTCCCTTCTAATCATATTTAAGAGCACCTCCAGGACCAATATAAAAAGCAATGGAGAGATTGGGCAACCTTGTCGTGTTCCTTTCTCTATCTTAAATTCTTCCGTCACTACGTTGTTCACAATTAATTTAGCCTTTTGTTCTGAGTAAATTGCACCTATACCATTTTTGAACCCTTGACCGACCCCCATCCCCTGTATGTTTTTCTTCATAAAACTCCAAGAAATATTGTCAAAAGCTTTCTCCGCGTCCACAAATATCAAAACTGCTTTAGTGTTAATATTCACTTGTAGCTTTTCTAAAATGTTAATTATGTTCCTCGTGTTATCAGACAAATGTCTGCCCGGGAGAAAGCCTGCTTGATCTTTATGGATTTCTTCTACTAGCACCTTTTTTTAATCTTTTGGCCAAAATGTCTGCAAAAATTTTGTAATCCACATTAAGCAAAGATATGGGGCGGTAGTTCTTAAGCTGTGTCTTCTCAGACTCTGTTTTCGGTATAAGTGTAATATAAGCTTCCTTCCACGACTCTGGTGCCCTTTTCCCTTCCAATATTTCATTACACACTTCCTTTAATGGCTGTATTATCAATTCTCTCAATGATCTATAATATCTTGAAGTCAAACCATCGGGTCCTGGAGATTTACCCAATTGCATATTCTGAATGGCACCTTCTATCTCTTGGTGCGTTATTTTGTAATTCAACATTAGTTTATTTTCTTGAGAGATTTTTTGTAATCCATTTATTTTTAAAAAACTATCAATATCCATTTGTTTCTGGGTTTCCTGTGTATATAGTTGTTTAAAATACCTCTGGAAGCATTTTCTAATCTCCGCTGGATCCTGTCAGTCATGGCTTCACTCAAAGAATTCTGGGAGCTGTAGTTCATTAAGGGGGCTGAGAGTTCTTAGAAGAACCCTGAGAAAATGAGGGAACTCTGGTCAGTGTAGCTCAAAACATAGCTATGTTTTTGTTGTTGTATTGTTTCAGAAAGTGCAGGGTAGGTCGGTTCACAATTAACTGCTAACTGAATCAAATTTCTTCCCCATCCCTATTTGGGCTGTATCGTTTCAGATCAGTGTCATTACCAAAGTTCATAATTGCCCAGAAAGCCTGGCCAAATACATTTTGGCACCTGAGGTGAACTGCAAAATGGTGCAAACCACCCCGCCTGGGAAGAAGGGGTGAATGAAGAGAGCTACATCAGGAACAAGTGGGGAGTAAAGATCTACATTGGTAACAAGGGGGTGAAAGAAGATATGCATTGGGAACAATGAGGGGAATCAAATCAACCTCACCCAGTGCTTGAAGTGGAAATCAAAGGCCATTATGGGTGGGGCTGCACTGAATCACTCCAGATGGGTGCAGAACCCAGAAGACCTCAGAAGGCAGTCCCCACTGTTAGGTGTAGACCAGTAGCACTTCCTATTTGCCAAGAGGCCACTATAGAGATGTTATTGGGGGGATCTGCCAAGGAGGATGCAGTTATGGCCTCGAAAGAGTGTGTGGCAGCAGCAGTGTCCAATTCATTTCTTGGAGGCCGAATCTGCTGCCCTTGTAGATCCTGCCACCTGAGACAGTGACTTCACATTGTCTCATGAGAGGGCCGGCCCTGTTGCTCAGCTTGGAATGTGAATTGATCAGACTCATAGGGCTCGGTTGCATTATGAATTGGACAAAGACCCCACCACCCTAACAAATTGCTATCTATCTTGGAATGTAAGTCAAATATCTCCATGTACAGGCTTTTATTCAGGTCTAAAGTCTGATGCTGGGGGATTATTTGGCTTATTAAGGTTTGTAGCCAAGGGGTGTCTCAGGAAATGGGATGCAGAGAGATGTGTCCCACAGTATGTGCAACAGCAAGGATCATTCGGTCTGTAACTTAAAGGTTATTTCTGATATTGGAAAATCAACCAACAGGAGGCATTGCTGAATGGGGTGGTCTTTACTGAGTTAGCACATGCCCTTATTGGCTGTGTGGTTCTGAGTGAGTTTTTCTTCTGCATCTTTGAATATCTCCCTGTTATGTACAATATCTGAAGTAAGAAAGACAAAACTTTGGACTCCGTTTGAGTTACATAAGCGAGTTTCTTAACATTGTGGGGGTGTGCAAATCATATGCATGTATGTATGTATATAATGAGCAGATAAATGCAATATTTAAAGAAAGATTTCTCACCCCTGGCTTATAACAATTTTTCTGCTGGAGATTTCCCCCCGGAATTAGAGAAAACAAGACAAGAAGGCTTATAAGACATTGAAGAATGAGCTTTAATGAAAACAGAGCAGACAGTTTGCTTTTACAGTAGACCCTGCCAAATGTTAAAACAAAATAAAAAAAATCCTTCCAGTAGCACCTTAAAGACCAACTAAGTTAGTTCTTGGTATGAGCTTTCGTGTGCATGCACACTTCTTCAGATACACTGAAACAGAAGTCACCAGACCCTTCTATATAGTGAGAAGGTGGGGAGGGGTATTACTCAGAAGGGTGGTGGGATTGGGTGATTGGCAGATAGCTGTGATGAGCCTTTTTTATTATTTATTTTGTTTTGACTATGGCAGACCAACACGGCTACCTATCTGTAACCTGCCAAATGTTGTTAGACTACAACTCCCATCATCCCTGACCATTGGCTATTCTGGCTGGGGATGGTGAGAGCTAGAGTCCAAGAACACCTGGGGCCAAGAGAAAGGTTTCCCATCCATGAGATAAATCATGAGATACATTGAAAACCACACATAAACACAGGCTAAACCAATCAGGCAATCTTTGCAAGGAATTGCTTGCATCTTCTTCTACCCAAGGGGAAAGCTTTTAACTCAAGAACTCTAAGTTCACATATGACAGATTGTGTAGCTTAGTGTAGAGTGGAGGCTTGCAGAACAGACTTGCTGTTTTATATATAAGAAGACAAAGAGAGGGACATATACATATTTTTTTTAAAAAAGGAAGGCAAGAAAAGGCATGAGAATAGGCTTTTCAGAGGGAGCTGAGCATCCACAAGTTGCATTCTTTTCCTGTAGCAATGTGCACACTCAGCCTTTCTGAAATGTGAGTGCATGAACTCAGGCATGAGCCAGGATATCACAGTTCCAAATTCTGAGTTTTCAAGGGGGTCATCCATCTGGGTTTAGCAGGGGTATGAACAGATACCAGAACGGCCACCCAACAAAGACCTCTTTCCAAGGTAACCATAACCATCCCCAAAGAGCCCTCTGCCGTACCCATAGCCATAACCCCCAACAGCACATGGAGTGTTGCCTCCAACAGACACAGGCTCACAGCTAGCAGAGAGGATGGGCCCTGGGATGGTCAGGACACTGGGAGGTGGCTGGATCACGACCTCTGCTGGTGGGAGCTGGTTGATGCATGAAGGGATAACACCGTCCAGGGTGCCAAGGGATCCAGAGGATTCAACAGAGCCTCCATGCCCCCAGCCGGAACCTCCATGACCAAAGCCAAGGCCATAGCCAAGACCTCTGTAGCCATGACCTGCTGATCCAAAACCCACAACTGGGGTGGAGGCACAGGATGGGACAGCACAAGATGGACCACAGTGAACCATGTTGGGTTGGTGGAGGTTAATCTGAAACAAAGTGAGAAATATCAAAAAGGGGAATGCAATATTTATACCTGGGGCAGCCAACCTGTTGCTCTCCAAATGATTTGGAATGCAAAATCCATCAATCAGGCCACATGCTCAGGAATGATGGGAGTTGAAGTCCAGATCATTTGGAGGAAACCACATTAGCTATTTATAGTGTTGTACAAACGCCCCCCTTCTTACCCATAAGAAGAGCCCTTCTGGTACAAGATCATGACCTCTGTCAGAAGAGAGACAGCAGAAATGTGTCCTTGTCAATTCTCATTGACGTCTCAGCAGCTTTCTATGTCATTGACCATGTTGTCCTTCTAGAGCGGCTGTCCAAGTTTTGCACTGCTTTGAGGTGGTTACAATCCTACTTGGATGGTCATTTCCAGAGGGTGATGCTTGGGGATTCAATGTGGACTCCTTAGGGTTCATGTCTATCCCCTATGTCATTTAGCATCTACATGAAACTGCTGAGAGGAGTAGGGTGTCAGCAGTTTGCTGATGGCACACATCATCTGCAGGTATGAAAGTGGATGTGCTGGACCACTATTTTGCCTTGGTAATGTACTGGATGAGAGTCAACAAACTGAAGCTCATTCCAGATAGAAATGAGGCAGTTAGTGGGAGGTTCCCTAGACTGGGCAGATGGGAAGTTGCCTGCTCTTGATGGGGTTACTCTCCCTCTGAAGGAGCAGGCAAGTAGCTTGGGGGTAATCCTGGATCCTTTGCTGTTGCTTGAGGCTCAGGTGGTCTCAGTGGCGCAGAGGGCCTTCCATCAGCTTGAGCTGATGACCCAGTTGTGCAAGAATAGCCTAAGTCCTGTTGTTTATACTCTGGCAACCTCTAGGTTGGAGTCCTGCAACACGTTATACATAGGGCTGCTTCTGAAGATGGTTCAGTAACTTCAGCTTGGACTACTGCAATGTGCTCTACCTTTGAAGGTGACTCAGAAGCTGCAATTAATCCAGAATGTGGCAGCTAGACTGGTGACTGGGAGTGGCTGCCGAGACCATATAACACGGGTCCTGAAAGATCTTCATTGGCTCCCAGTATGTTTCTGAGCACAATTCAAAATGTTGGTGCTGACCTTTAAAGCCCTAAACAGCCTAGGTTTTGTATACCTGAAGGAGCGTCTCCACCCCCATTGTTCAGCCCGGACACTGAGGTCCAGCGCCAAGGGCCTTCTGGTGGTTTCCTCATTGCGAGAAGCCAAGTTACAGGGAACCAGGCAGAGGGCCTTCTCAGTAGTGGTGCCTGCCCTGTGGAATGCCCTCCCAGCAGATGTCAAGGCAATAAACAACTATTTTACTTTTAAAAGACAACTGAAGGCAGCACTGTTTAGGGAAGTTTTTAATGTCTGATGCTGTATTGTTTTAATTTTCAGTTGGAAGCCGCCCAGAGTGGTTGGGGAAACATAGCCAGATGGGCGGGGTATAAATAATAAATTATTATTATTATTATTATTATTATTATTATTATTATTCAGCCCAGTTGCTCCCTGGAGCAAGACAGTTGGAGTATATTACACCAATCCTGATTCAACTGCCAATTAATTTCCAGGCCCAATTCCAGATGCTGTTTTTGACCTTTAAAGCCCTAAATGACTCAGGATTGCAACATGTCAAAGACCTCCTCTCCTCATATAAACCAAGCAGAGCCTGTGATCATCATCTGAGGGCCTTCATTTGCATGTTTTTCGGTACCAGGTTAAAACGTTTCTCTTCAACCAGGCATTCGGCTGATTAACATTCTATGGCTTTTAAAATGTGGGGTTTTGGGGGGCTGGCATTGGTTTATTTTTGTTTTATTTTGTATTTTGTATTCTCAGTTTGCACTTCCTTGTTGTGAAGAGCCCTAGGATCTTTGGATGAAGCTTGGTATACACATTTAATAAATCCCCACCATCCTCATCTAGTCCAGCACTCTGTCTCTCGGTGGCCATTCCTATGCCCCCATGGGAAGCCCACCATCATCAGGGGGGAGGATCCTGTTGCACTTCAGATGTTGGTGGTCTGTGAGGATGGAAGCTGCAGTAGAAACACATCTGGAGGGCAATCAGTTCCCCAACCCTGCCCAACGTGAAGATCTTCATGGAAACAGCATCAATAATGACTGCAATGGCTTGGGAATGTTAACTGGTTTAATATGGAGTCGTGAGAATTTTAGATTGTGAAAGATAGTAAAGTGTACTCTACCCACATGTTAGTTTCCAGGAGAAAAGAGCATAAGAAGGGCTTTGATGAATCAAAGCAAAGACATATCTAGTCTACTAGCTTTCCCCCCACAGTGGCAAACCTTGGGGAGCCCGCAAGTATGACCTGAGTACACCTCCACTCTATCTTGAGGACCAACTCAAGGGCCTGGTTCTGACCTTGGGAGGCCAACACAGATTATGTGCTGAAAGGACACCTCTTACCAAAAGTCCTCTCTTCTCCAGCGAAGTTCAGTCAGACACACACTGCCTCTGATCTTTCAACCTCAGATAAAAGAGTTACTGCTCCAGTTGGCTTCTGTCTAATGATGTGCTACTCAGAGTAGGCCTGGTGAAATTGATTTATTCAAGTTTCTCATGTCCATTAATGTCAATGGGTCTACTTTAAGTATTGCTACCATCGTATACATTCCCCAAAGCTGGACTTACCTGGTTCTCTGAGGTACAGAAGGCAATGGAAAGGTAAGGGATCAAGTGAGGATGTCAGCATGCATCTACACTGTCTAATATAATGCACAAACCATTGAAAATACATTCATGAAAGCTGGGCTTACCTGGTTCTCTGAGAAGCAGAAGTCAATGGAAAGGTAAGGAATCGAGTGAAGAGCCCAGTGTGTCTTGAACTTTTATACAGTTCAGATGGCATCATCAGTGGTTTGGAGCCTCCCCTTCTTGATTTTTAATTTAGATACCAGTCTTCCTTTGTTTGTAATATAGCTTTGCTTTAATAAGTCCATTTTTTTTAAATAAGCACAAAGAAAGGGGTGGGTATTTTTAGGTTTAATATTTTTATTAAAGTCTTTTTTTCATGATACAATAATATATAGAAAACTAACGTGAATAAAAAAAAAACAAGAACAAAAACAGTCACAGAGAGTTTTAAAACACGGAGTCCTCTCTAAATGGTAGTACTTAACTCTTACCACCCACCAGTGGCGTAGCGTGGGGGATGCAGGGGGGGCCGGCCGCACCGGGCGCAACATCTGGGGGTTAGGGTTAGGGGGCGCAAATCCACGGGTTAGGGGGCGCAAATCCACAGGTTAGGGGGCCAAATTACTTGCCTTGCCCTGGGTGCTTACAACCCACGCTATGCCACTGCCACCCACAGAAGGTAGTACCCTTCCCAGCTCACACCTGAGATCTTTGCTTTCTCCTCCCAACCTCTCACCTTGGAAGACCAAGATTTCCCTCCCTCTCACCCAACCTCCCTCCATCAACCATCGACTACTCCCAGGAAGGCTCAATCCCTGGACACCAATAAAGGCCCTGAGCAGAGGACACAGCTGGAGTTCCAGCTGGAGTTTTTAATACCTTGTAAGCATTTATTTAGTTGGGACGCAGGTGGTGCTGTGGGTTAAACCAAAGAGCCTAAGACTTGCCGATCAGAAGGTCGGCGGTTTGAATCCCCACAACGGGGTGAGCTCCCGTTGCTCGGTCCCTGCTCCTGCCAACCTAGCAGTTCAAAAGCACGTCAAAGTGCAAGTAGATAAATAGGTACCGCTCGGGCGGGAAGGTAAACGGCGCTGCTCTGGTTTGCCATAAGTGGCTTAGTCCTGCTGGCCACATGACCCGGAAGCTGTACTCCGGCTCCCTTGGTCAATAAAGCGAGATGAGCACCACAACCCCAGTGTCGGTTACGACTGGACCTAATGGTCAGGGGTCCCTAATAAACATTTATTATTATTATTATTATTATTATTATTATTATTATTTCACTGAATTTGTTTGAATCCAAAGAATTTTCTCACACAACCCAAACAAAGCCCTCTGTGTGGATGCTGAGAGTGGAGGAAGATGTGGGCCTCTGAAAGATACAGCTCCTTTGGATATACAGTGGTACCTCAGGTTACATACGCTTCAGGTTACAGAATAGTGCTTCAAGTTAAGAACTTTGCTTCAGGATGAGAACAGAAATCGTGCTCTGGCGGCACAACGGCAGCAGGAGGCCCCATTAGCTCAAGTGGTGCTTCAGGTTAAGAAAAGTTTCAGTTTAAGAGTGGACCTCCGGAATGAATTAAGTACTTAACCCGAGGTACCACTGTAAAAAATAAAAAATATTTGTATCCCGCCCATCTGACTGGGTTGTCCCAGCCACTCTTGGCAGCTTCCAGCATAGCTTTATAGTTGGATATTTACAGGAGCTCACCCCATCACGGGGATTCAAACCGCCGTCATTGCCGATCAGCAGCGGTTTAGTCATGTTGGCCACATGACCCGGAAAGCTGTCTGTGGACAAACGCCGGCTCCCTCGTCCTGAAAGCGAGATGAGTGGCGCAACCCCATAGTCGCCTTTGACTGGACCTAATCGTCCTGGGGTCCTTTACCTTTATCTTGAGGAGTCAAGGTAAAGAAGGGAGCCACACACACTGTCTATGAACCTGGAGGTTAGATCTGGCCATTGCAAGATCTGCTGTGAAGTCTGGATCAGGTTTATACCCCACAAATTTAGCCTGACCATCTAAGCCTCAAACTCAGCCCTCCAGATGTTTTTCACCTACAACTCCCATGATCCCTAGCTAGCAGGACCAGTGGTCAGGGATGATGGGAATTGTAGTCTCAAAAACATCTGGAGGGCCGAGTTTGAGGAAGCCTGATCTAAGCAATCATACAATAAAATCCATCCCTAAGTGTTGGCCATGCTTGCCGGAGATGATGGAGCTGGAGCCCCAATTAACACCCCTTGCGTAAAAAGAGAGCCATTGTGACTGTTGATGGTGTGACTCCCTTCTTTTGGTTGAGGAATCTTGGAGGAAGACCAAATAGATTCAGTTAGTTTGGCCAGTTGATAAAAGCCAATATTCTTATTTTTAAGGTTTACATTGGGGGGGGGGGGCATTTCGAAGACATGCTATTCTTAAGGTTATTGAGCAATGTGAAACTCCAGTGCAATTAGAACATTTAAGGCCATCAAATCATATGTGAGCATCACAGAAAAACATTTACAAGGGTGCGGATGACTTTATTAAAGCTACATATTCTCAGAAGATGTCATCTGTGCACAGTCTGCAAATGTGCAAATGGGAGCATTTTTGGTTTTGAAAGCTTCTTAATTCACCAATGTTTCCTGCTTCCTCATGGGAAACAATAGCCACAGCTCAAAAGAGTTGACTAATCTATATATTGAGAGCATCTAATGTCTTTTGTAAGGTGTTAACAAACAAGTTTCAAGGTGTTAATCAGTTGTCATCTAAACACAACTGTTGGGTTTTGGTTTGTTTTTTGGTTTTTTGCTAATTAAGCAGAATTGTTCTATAATAATGCCATGTTATGAAATTCAGTGATTTGTTTTTTCCCCCAATATAACTTTTTAGAAGGGCGGATTAGTCTTGATTCTGCCCTTCCCTCCTTTGTAGGGGGTGCTAATGTTCCCCCTTTGCCCTTTTCATTCTGTCCAGCGAACAGGGATTTACCAATGATTACTACTTTTAGTGTTGTCATAGTTATTATTGTACTCTGCAAAGAACTGGAGATACAGTGGTACCTTGGTTCTCAAACTTAATCTGTTCCAGAAGTCCGTTCCAAAAACCAAACATTCCAAAACCCTTTGTCTCCTTGGTCTGAACGGCAAGCAGAAAAGCAATGCCAAATCAACGCATTAGATGGAGGGAGGTTGCAAGAGACGGAGGCAATGACTGGAACAGGCAAATAGATAGTGACGAGAAGGCAAGGCAGCCTTAAAAAGTAGCCTAGTTGCTTGATTTCCATGTGCTGAATTTATTTTGTGGCAACAGGGAGCAGTCCAGATCTTCATTGTCCATTATGGACTGGTATTATACAGTGGTACCTCGGTTTACAAGGGACGCGGGTGGCGCTGTGGGTTAAACCACAGAGCCTAGGACTTGCCGATCAGAAGGTTGGCGGTTGAAATCCCCATGATGGGGTGAGCTTCCGTTGCTCGGTCCCTGCTCCTGCCAACCTAGCAGTTCGAAAGCACGTCAAAGTGCAAGTAGATAAATAGGTACCGCTCTGGCGGGAAGGCAAATGGTGTTTCCGTGTGCTGCTCTGGTTCGCCAAAAGCGGCTTAGTCATGCTGGCCACATGACCCGGAAGCTGTACGCCGGCTCCCTTGGCCAATAAAGCAAGATGAGCGCTGTAACCCCAGAGTCGGTCACAACTGGACCTAATGGTCAGGGGTCCCTTTACCTTTACCTCGGTTTACGAACTTAATCTGTTTCCAGGGCCGTCTTAAGCATACCCAGAGTCATGGTGCAAAGATCCTTCAGGTGCCCCCTCCTTCCCAGAGCTGTCAACCTTTTTTTAGGGCTGGAGGAGGCGGGCAGCGGCTGGAGGGCGGCTCCTCCAGTGGAGAAGAGGTGGAGGCTGGATGTGGCGCCTCCCAGCTCAGCTGGCCACTTCGTGCCACGGTGGCCATGGCAGGCAGCACACCGAACGAGTGGGCCTGCAGAATTCAGTGCCTGCAGGCTAAAAGAAAAAAAACTAAGCCGACACTCAGCGGGAGAAGCGCACGCACCCTCGCTCACTCAGCCCGCTCGTTCGGTCTTCCCCGGACTCTTGCCAGGCGCCCTCCAGAACTTGGCGCCCCGCACCACTAGCCTCTATGGGTTAGATGGGCCTGTCTGTTCCTGAAGTCCATTCTTAAACCAAATCCATTCTTAAACCGAGGTGCGCTTTCCCTACTGAGGCCTCCCGCTGCTGGTGCCCTTCCACTGTTCGGCTTCCAATGCAAAGTTTGCTAACCCGAACACCTACTTCTGGTTTCGCGGAATTCGTTGCTCGAATAGTTTGTTAACAGGATTGTTCGTAGACCGAGGTACCACTGTATCTAAACACTTGCAAATTTATAAATCACTCCCTTTAGTCCTCCAGATTTCTGTTTCTAGTTTTGTGTCCTTCTAGTTTTGTGTCCTTTTGTGTTGCTTCAGGTCCATCCATCCCCCTTTCCCCCCCTCTGTAGCACCAGGGACATGTTCAGAGTCATGTTTTGTTATGCATGTTGCATTTGATGTTATGCTTTTAATATTTATCGTGGGGGGGGGATTAAAGCCCCATGTGGCTTGGAGACCCCTTCTTGACAAAGAGAGCAATTTGAGTCTCTTTCCCCTGGGCCATAGTGAAGTACATTCACCCCTCCCAAAGGCAGAAACCCAATTCTGCAAAGTGTGAATTGCCTAGTTTCTCATGGGAAATTTCTCCAGGTTTTCCAGCTAAGATCAGCAACCTATTCCTGGACAGCATGTTGCCATTTCAGAACAAAAGGAGCGCCCATTAGACAAATTGCTGTTCTGGGAAGAGAAAATGAGCAATGGAGCATTAAAAGGCTGGGCTGCAGTGGTTATTTTCAAGTGGTGAACATGATACAGGAAGTCTTTGCTTTAGTGTGTTAAGTTTATTAAAATAATTTGGGGGTTCAATTGTTTCCTGCTTCTTGAGTTGGGGTAGGTAATTAAACCCTGCGGTGCTACAAGGAGGTTCTTTACCACTTGGGATGGGTGACAAGAATGGTATAAAAATGTTCAGAAGTCCACCAAAAGCACAACTTGACATTGCATCAGTCTTCTGTTGTCCAGAGAACTGGGTAAGTCAACCTTGAGAAAGATCTGTCATTCCAGGCAGAGAGGGTTCACGTACAGAAGAGTTTTGACAAAAGACAATGCGAAGGATAGGGAATTCTGCGTCTCCCCAGATGTTGTTGCTCTATAACTCTTTTTATTATTGACTCTTGGCTGCATTAGTGGGGGCTGATGGGTAGTAGAGTCCAACAACATCTGGAGGGCCACCAGTTCCCCCATCTCTGGTCAACGTAACTCCCCACATTCTTAGTAATTATTTTCAAAGCAGGTTCCTTTATTTGTTTATTTATTTTGAGGGTGTGTGAATGTTACATACTTCTTGGAATTGAAACCCCCTAGTAAATGAGATATTAGAGGATGAGGTCAAGACTGGGAGAGTGACAGAGATTTGAAACTTATGGAGGCATTTGGTGGGGAAATGGCATACATGTCTGTCTTCAAGTGCATTTTATAGTTTTGGTTATTGAAATAAGTTCTTTGTGGAGTCATTTCCCTTTTTAAATCTTTAAGCTTAGCTAGATCAATCTGTCCTTAACAATAATGCTAACAATAATGTCCCTTTGCCTTTACTATTACTAAGTAAGAATTGCAGATTAATTCATGAAACTGATGAGGTTTCATGGATATGAAGTTAATGAAAGCAGAGGAAATGTCTTCAAAGCATAATTTGAAAGTGGGTGTATTCCGTTACGGACATCCCTTTGTGGATGAGGTACATGCTGGTGGCAGGAGGGACATGATTGGGTCCAGAGGCAATAGTGGGTGGAGCAACAGATGTGGACTCTTACCTCTTCACAGTAGACCTCATTCCAGCTACATTCCACATGTGAAAGGTTCCTACAAAGACACACAGCCCTCTCTGCACTCCACCAGGGCAGGTGAGAAGTATGGTGAGAGCTTTACCAGCCAGGTAAAAGAAGTCCAGTAGGGTCCAGAGGGTAAGAGGTTTGGCCTGGAGTGAGAGCCTGCTCCCCCAGCCCTGCAAATGGAGCATGGAAGGAGATGACTCAAGTTCAATTCAAGAAACTCTCTAAATCATTTGGGATGCTGATTAGATTTAGAGCCTATGGGCAAAGCATTTTTGTGGCTCTCTTGCCAGAAATCCCAAGCCTTTATTTCTCAACCCAGGCAGTCAGTGTTTACCAAATCAGTTCTCATAAGCCTTTTGATGTGGTCTGCTCAAAAATCTGTGAGAAATTACAAGCTTGGTAGAACCATCTCATGGGTGTTAACTGTGTTCCCAGCCTTTACCCACTCTCCGTTGCCCTGGGAATTGGTCCCAAGAAGCCTCAGGTAATAGTATTTATTATTTATTATTTATTATTTATTATTTATTATTTATTATTTATTAAAATAATTTATTATTTATTATTTATTATTTATTATTTATTATTTATTATTTATTATTTATTATTTATTATTTATTATTTATACCCCACCCATCTGGCTGGGTTTCCCCAGCCACTCTGGGCGGCTTCCAACAGAATATTAAAATACAATAACCATTTAAACATTAAAAGCTTCCCTAAACAGGGCTGCCTTCAGATGTCTTCTAAAAGTCTGGTAGCTTATTTTTCTCTTTGACATCTGGTGGGAGGGCATAATGAGGAAATCTCCCCTTCCTCGCTTCTTAAAAAGTTGCTCAACAACTACGTACACATAGCAAGCAAGGGTAATGTTTATCACTTTGCAGTAATTGGCTATCTGCTTTTTGATCTCACAGCAGGTAGGCTTGGCACAAGTGGGTGATCCCACTGATCTTGCTCTCAATCTCTGAGCTGCTGTGATGTCAGGGAAGGGCAAAGTGGGTGAGTGCATAGTGTGGCTGGACTGGTAGTGCTACCCTAAAACTGCCTCTGTTCCCAGAGAATGTGGAGATGGGACACAACATCCAGCTTGCTGAAAATCTTAGCCTTCACTTAAACTCCCCTCCCCAAAGTTCCTAGTCCTAAAACTATGGCAAATGTCACATTCTTCAATTCTGGACTATTTTAGAATGTTGCATAGTTAGACTGTAATTTGTGTGGGTGGCAGGGAGTGGGATGAAGGGCACAATGAAAGCACAAGGCAATGCTTGGTGGCAGAGCTTTGCATGCAAAGGGTTCCAGGTTCAATCCCAGGTGTATTGTAGTCAATGTTAGTCCTACACAGAGTAGAACAATGGAGATGAACCCACACGACAAGGCATATTCATCCCAATAGTCCAATCATTTCAATGGTTCTAGTCTAACTGAGTTAGATTCCACCCAGCTTTGCCAGTTAGCTCTGGGAATCTCACCTGTCTGAAATGCAGGTGAGCCGCTACCTGTAAGTATCAACAAAGTACCAATGGTCTGACTCAGGCGCCTCATGCAATATACATTGAAAGCTGGGAGCTTTAGTTCATCAAGGGTGCTGAGAGTGGTTAGGAGATTCCTATTTGTCTCACCCCCTTCATGGATCACTGGCTTGCTGTGGCGAAGGGGCTTGAAGAACTCAGAGAAGCTATGAACTATGCCGAGTAGGGCACACAAGATGAACAGGTCATAGTGGAGAGTTTTGACCAAACGTGATCCACCTGGAGGAGGAACCGGCAAGCCACTCCAGTATCCCTGCCAAGAAAACTCCATGGACAAAGACAACAGGCATATAAAAGTTATGACGCTGGAAGATGAGCCCCTCAGGTCGGAAGGCGTCCAACATGCTACTGGGGAAGAGCGGAGGGCAAGTACAAGTAGATCCAGAGCTGATGAAGCGGCTGGGCCAAAGCCGAAAGGACGCTCAGTTGCGGATATGCCTGGAAGCGAAAGGAAAGTCCAATGCTGTAAAGAAAAATATTGCATAGGAACCTGGAATGTAAGAACCATGAACATGGGTAAGTTGGAGGTGGTCAAAAATGAGATGGCAAGAATAAATATTGACATCCTGGGCATCAGTGAACTAAAATGGACGGGAATGGGTGAATTCAGTTCGGATGACCATCATATCTACTACTGTGGGCAAGAAACCCGTAAAAGAAATGGAGTGGCCCTCATAGTCAACAAAAGAGTGGCAAAAGCTGTACTGGGATGCAATCTCAAAAATGATAGAATGATCTCGATACGAATCCAAGGCAGACCTTTTAACATCACAGTAATCCAAGTTTATGCACCAACTACTGGTGCTGAAGAAACTGAAATTGACCAATTCTATGAAGACTTACAACACCTTATAGAAGTGACACCAAAGAAGGATGTTCTTCTCATTATAGGGGATTGGAATGCTAAAGTAGGGAGTCAAGAGATAAAAGGAACAACTGGCAAGTTTGGCCTTGGAGATCAAAACGAAGCAGGGCAAAGGCTAATAGAGTTCTGTCAAGAGAACAAGCTGGTCATCACAAACACGCTTTTCCAACAACACAAGAGACGACTCTACACATGGACATCACCAGATGGGCAGCATCGAAATCAGATTGATTATATTCTCTGCAGCCAAAGATGGAGAAGCTCTATACAGTCAGCAAAAACAAGACCTGGAGCTGACTGTGGCTCAGATCATCAGCTTCTTATAGCAAAATTCAAGCTTAAACTGAAGAAAGTAGGAAAAACCACTGGGCCGGTAAGATACAATCTAAGTCAAATCCCTTATGAATACACAGTGGAAGTGAGGAACAGGTTTAAGGATTTAGATTTGGTGGACAGAGTGCCTGAAGAACTATGGATGGAGGCTCGTAACATTATACAGGAGGCAGCAACGCAAACCATCCCAATGAAAAGGAAATGCAAGAAAGCAAAGTGGCTGTCCAATGAGGCCTTACAAATAGCGGGGGAGAGAAGGCAAGCAAAATGCAAGGGAGATCGTGAAACATACAGGAAATTGAATGCAGATTTCCAAAGAATAGCAAGGAGAGACAAGAAGACCTTCTTAAACAAGCAATGCAAAGAAATAGAGGAAAGCAATAGAATGGGAAGAACCAGAGATCTGTTCAAGAAAATTGGAGATATGAAAGGAACATTTCGTACAAAGATTTCCATAATAAAGGACAAAAGTGGAAAGGACCTAACAGAAGCAGAAGACATCAAGAAGAGGTGGCAAGAATACACAGAGGAATTATACCAGAAAGAAATGGATGTCTCATATACCCCAGGTAGTGTGGTTGCTGACCTTGAGCCAGACATCCTGGAGAGTGAAGTCAAATGGGCCTTAGAAAGCAGTGCAAATAACAAGGCCAGTGGAAGTGATGGTATTCCAGCTGAACTATTTAAAATTTTAAAAGATGATGCTGTTAAGGTACTACACTCAATATGCCAGCAAGTTTGGAAAACTCAGCAGTGGCCAGAAGATTGGAGAAGATCAGTCTACATCCCAATCCCAAAGAAGGGCAGTGCCAAAGAATGCTCCAACTATCGCACAATTGCACTAATTTCTCATGCTAGCAAGGTTATGCTTAAAATTCTACAAGGAAGGCTCAAGCAGTATGTGGACCGAGAACTCCCAGAAGTGCAAGCTGGATTTAGAAGAGGCAGAGGAACCAGAGACCAAATTGCAAACATGCGCTGGATAATGGAGAAAGCTAGAGAGTTCCAGAAAGACATTTACTTCTGCTTCATTGACTATGCAAAAGCCTTTGACTGTGTCGACCATGGCAAACTATGGCAAGTTCTTAAAGAAATGGGAGTGCCTGATCACCTCATCTGTCTCCTGAGAAATCTCTATGTGGGACAAGAAGCTACAGTTAGAACTGGATATGGAACAACTGATTGGTTCAAAATTGGGAAAGGAGTACGACAAGGCTGCATTTTGTCTCCCTGCTTATTTAACTTATATGCAGAATTCATCATGCGAAAGGCTGGGCTGGATGAATCCCTAGCCGGAATTAAGATTGCCGGAAGAAATATCAACAACCTCAGATATGCAGATGACACAACCTTGATGGCAGAAAGTGAGGAGGAATTAAAGAACCTTTTATTGAGGGTGAAAGAGGAGAGTGCAAAATATGGTCTGAAGCTCAACATCAAAAAAACGAAGATCATGGCTACTGGTCCCATCACCTCCTGGCAAATAGAAGGGGAAGAAATGGAGGCAGTGAGAGATTTTACTTTCTTGGGCTCCATGATCACTGCAGATGGTGACAGCAGCCACGAAATTAAAAGACGCCTGCTTCTTGGGAGAAGGGCAATGACAGGCCTAGACAGCATCTTGAGAAGTAGAGACATCACCTTGCCAACAAAGGTCCGTATAGTTAAAGCTATGGTTTTCCCAGTAGTGATGTATGGAAGTGAGAGCTGGACCATAAAGAAGGCTGATCGCCGAAGAATTGATGCTTTTGAATTATGGTGCTGGAGGAGACTCTTGAGAGTCCCATGGACTGCAAGAAGATCAAACCTCTCCATTCTGAAGGAAATCAGCCCTGAGTGCTCACTGGAAGGACAGATTGTGAAGCTGAGGCTCCAGTACTTTGGCCACCTCATGAGAAGAGAAGACTCCCTGGAGAAGACCCTGATGTTGGGAAAGATGGAGGGCACAAGGAGAAGGGGGCGACAGAGGACGAGATGGTTGGATAGTGTTTTCGAGGTTACCAGCATGAGTCTGACCAAGCTGCGGGGGGCAGTGGAGGACAGGAGTGCCTGGCGTTCTCTGGTCCATGGGGTCACAAAGAGTCGGACACGACTAAACGACTAAACAACAACAACAACAAAATTTGTCTCACAGAACTACAATAGGAACCTCCTAGCAGTTCTCAGCACCCATTACAAACTACAGCTGCCAGGATTGGGGCTGTGCGAGGGGCAGGGGAGGCATCATCATTTGAAATGGTATGATAATGCTATAAATGTGCAAGAAGAAATTCAGACGAAAGAAGAATGGCAGACAAAATTAATGGACTACGCAGAATTAGATAAAGTGACAGGAAGGACTCGGAACCTGCGGGACCAGAGATTCACAGAAGATTGGAAGAAATATACGAACTATTTGAAGAGCAACTGTAATCAATAAATTATGCTAGTAGGACTACAAGAAGTTTTGTAAGGGGAATATATGAAACATTGCAAAGTAGGAAGAGAATAGAGATAGTAGTTATGAGATTTAAATGTTAACAGTGAAGTAAGAAATGTACGTATATTAAGTGATTAGATTGGAAAATTTTCAGAGGTGATTGATGGAAGTCAAAAAGGTTGTATAAGATGTAAAAGTATGTTTAATTACTGTTGAAAATGATATGTTAAAAAACTAATATATATATATATATATAGAGAGAGAGAGAGAGAGAGAGAGAGAGATAATGCTTTAAATGTACACAGTGGTACCTTAGTTTTCAAACAGCTTGTCTCCAAAACAAATTGGCTCCCAAATGCCGCAAACCCAGAAGTAAGTGTTCCAGTTTGCGAATGTTTTTTGGAAGCCAAACTTCCGACGCGGCTTCCGATTGAGCTCAGGAAGCTACTGCAGCCAATTAGAAGTCGCGCCTTGGTTTTCGAATGGTTCTGGGAGTTGAACGGACTCCTGGAATGAATTAAGTTCAACAACCAAGGTACCACTGTAGTGCATTTAAATGGATACACAAGAAGGTAATCGTCAGCATCTGTAATAGGCAGCTTCCTAGGAACAGCAATATAGGAGGGGAAGTCACCCACCCATCTCTAGGATTTGACAAGGCAACATCTCAAGGAAGAAGTGTCCATCCCTCCTCTAGTACGATGTGAGTAATTTTATGCAAACTCATCACTGTCAATCATATGTTTTCTTCCAGTTTCACCTTCGTAACTACACCATGGCTGACTGTGGTCCATCGTGCGCTGTCCCATCCTGTGCCTCCACCCCCACCGTTGGCTTTGGATCAGCAGGAAGTCTTGGCTGCGGATACGGAGGTCTCGGCTATGGCGGCTGGGGACATGGAGGTCTCGGCTGGGGCTACGGAGGTCGTGGCTACGGTGCTGTTGAATCATCCGGCAGCCTGGGCACTCTGGCTGGGGTCAGGCCTTCTTGTATCAACCAGATCCCACCAGCTGAAGTTGTGATTCAGCCACCTGCAAGTGTGGTGACCCTCCCAGGGCCAATTCTGTCATCAAGCTGTGAGCCTGTTTATGTGGGAGGCAACACACCATGTGCAGTTGACCACTGCGGTTATGGTGGCTGGGGCTATGGCCTGGGAAGACGGAGCTACCTGAGGAATAAAGGTCACCTTGGGCGTCGTGCTAGCATCTGCGGATACCCCTGTTAAATTGAGAGGAACTTGCCATATGACCCAGGAATTTACAGCTGCAAGATCCATGGAATTACTGGCATAACTTTCCATTTCTCCCAAAGGCTGAGGTGTCCATCTGAATTAAACAGGAATAAGCTATGCTAGGAATCCAGCCTATAGCAGTGTTTGATATTCTTCCTTTTAGCTCAAAATTTGATGCTTCTACACTAATTCTACCAACATCCCCATTTAGGCTAAGGCCATATTTTTAAAAAAGGACAAACATGCATCTATTTTATACTGATGACATCACCTCCCCTTCACCCTCTATAATATCATGGAAATTGGTGGGCACTCTGATGATTCTCCCTTAAGGATCCATATCTCAAGTCACCTTTCATCAAAACTCATTTCCCAGAATTCCCCAGGGAAAGGGACTTCTAGATGATTTTGCACATCTTAAGGCTCCCCTTCCCGCTAAAATAGATTTCAACCCAATTTCATAAACCTATTTTAAATCTCTGAATGAACTGAATTCCATTTGTTCATGTTTGTATTCTGCACCTTGTCTTGCTTGGAAGGAAAAATGACCAGTGTCCAAATTGCTTCTGCTCTTTCTTTCTTCTTTTTTCTTGAATTAAACCTTTTGTTGCATTCGAAACATTTGGCTGCTGGATTTTGATTCTACATTGTATTGTCGTCCTCATTTTGCAAACAAAATGAAACTTTAAAGGTAAAGGTAAAGGTACCCCTGCCCGTACGGGCCAGTCTTGACAGACTCTGGGGTTGTGCGCCCATCTCACTTAAGAGGCCAGGGGCCAGCGCTGTCCGGAGACACTTCCGGGTCACGTGGCCAGCGTGACATCGCTGCTTTGGCCAGAGCCAGAGCCAGAGCCAGAGCCGCACACGGAAACGCCGTTTACCTTCCCGCTGGTAAGCGGTCCCTATTTATCTACTTGCACCCGGAGGTGCTTTCAAACTGCTAGGTTGGCAGGCGCTGGGACCGAGCAACGGGAGCGCACCCCGCCACAGGGATTCGAACCGCCGACCTCTCGATCGGCAAGCCCTAGGCGCTGAGGCTTTAACCCACAACGCCACCTGCGTCCCAAAATGAAACTTTAGCCAGCCATTAATTGGACACCCCTTTTGCTGTACAACCTGTGCAATGAGGGATGTGGTAGAAATCTGATTCATTTTGCATTTAAATATGGACCTATCAGATTCATACTTGCTGAAACAATATTTGAATAAAGGTACATCGGTCATCCAAAATTCTCTGAATTTTGCAATGCAGCCCTCTAGCCAAATAAGGGGTACATTAAATGCATGTACTGTGGTCAGGCGTGCATAAAAAAATGCACCCATCAGTGAAAATTGTTACCATAAAGCAGCAATGCTGCAGCAAGCAAAGGCTCTAGCAGCTCAGTCAGCTGCTTGTGGCTGCAAAGCCAAACAGGATGTTTGTGACTGTTGCCATGGAAACAAAGGGGCAGTCCATTCTCCTTATTGAGCACCGGATGTGAGCTCAGTGTGTGTGTCATATGATCTGTACAGGATGTACATGGGTGGAGTTTTAGAGATTCTCTCTGTTGTTCAAAGAGTGCAGACATCTTTATCTGTATGGCTGCGAAAGACAGAAATAAAGACATGTAGATACGCTTCTGTCTGTCTGATTCCCCTCCCTGGGGATATGCAGGGAGGAGGAGAAGCAGTGGTGTGTTTTTCTCACAGTGTGGGAAAAATCGCCGATACGGACCTCATCTGTTTTCCTGCCGGGAGTCGCGGGAGGGAGGTCAGAAGGAATTCAGCCGGTGCCTGGACAGATAGGCACATACCTCTGAACGAGACAGAATTCCAACAAAAATAACATGGAAAAATAAAATATATTAATGGAAAATTGCTTGGTAAAGATGTTCATATTAGGCAGAACTGCCTAATATGGGGGGAAATAGGGGAGATTATGAGGAAAATTAAGGTAAAATGTGCAAGCAGATGTTGATGGATTTTCAGGAATGGTTTTTAAAGTAAGTAACTTGATTAATCACAAACTGATGTGGAAGTGTGGAGAACTGAACTTAAGATTAATAGAATGAGACAATGAGAGAAACAAAATTTGATGTACCGTATTTTTACGTGTATAACAGGCCCCCGTGTATAAGACTCCCCTATTTTGGGGGACTCCAAATTAAGAAAATGGGGGGAGACTGCCCAGAGTTGCTGAGATTTCTTTTTTTTTGGGGGGGGGGGTGACCCAGAGTTGTTGAGCTTTTTTTTGGGCTCCTCATAGGAACCTGGTTGCCCATTTGTGGCAGCTGGGATAGCTCAGTTGGTAGAGCACACAAGACTCTTAATTCCAGGTTTGTGGGTTCGAGCTCCATGTTGGGTGAATGATTCTTCCATTGCAGGGGTTTAGACTAGATGACCACTGTGGTCCCATCCAACTCTACAATTCTATGATTTCTATTATTTCAACCCAGGATGTGCCTTTAGGGGTCTAATTCAGCAGGGCTCAAGTCCCTACATGCATTTTTTCCCCAGTGACTTTTCACTGTTTACCTGGTGACTATTTTAAAAAAAAATTTCTGGGCCTTCTTCAGTGACTGCACAGCCACACAGGGCCTCTCGCATTCTTATTCCCATACAGTGGTACCACAGTTTAAGTACTTAATTCGTTCCGGAGGTCCGTTCTTAACCTGAAACTGTTCTTAACCTGAAGCACTACTTTAGCTAATGGGGCCTCCTGCTGCTGCCGTGCCGCCGGAGCCCGATTTCTGTTCTCATCCTGAAGCAAAGTTCTTAACTTGAAGCACTATTTCTGGGTTAGCGGAGTCTGTAACATGAAGCGTATGTAACCCGAGGTACCACTGCACTTCAGAAGAATCTACACAGTGGAACTCAAGTTTTTCAACGTTGCATATAAATTAAACATATACCAAAAGTTACCAGAAGGGGGAGAGTTGTTATTGTGCTGAGATCCGAACAATGACAGAGGGCTCTTGCCTTCATGACCTGCCTGTGGGTTTCCTGGAGAAATCTTATCTGCCACTGTTAGAACAGGATGCTGTACTAGATGGACCACTGGCCTAATCCAGCGCAGTGTTTTTCTGATGTTTTTATCCATAATCCTTCTTCCCTGTACACAGTGGCATACCATGGGGGGAGAGGAGGGGGTGGCTGCCCCAGGCACAAATTGTTAGGGGAGAGATCATCAGGGGGTTTGGGCTGGGTGTTCGTCAGTATGCGGATGATACCCAGCTCTACCTCTCTTTCAAATCAGAACCAGTGAAGGCGGTGAAGGTCCTGTGTGAGTGTCTGGAGGTGGTTGGAGGATGGATGGCAGCTAGCAAATTGAGACTGAATCCTGACAAGACAGAAGTACTGTTTGGGGGGGGGGCAGGTGGCGGGTAGGTGCGGGGGACTCCCTGGTCCTGAATGGGGAAACTGTGCCTCTGAAGGACCATGTGCACAGCCTGGGAGTCATTTTGGAGGCGCAGGTCAATTCTGTGTCCAGGGCAGCTGTCTACCAGCTCCATCGGATACACAGGCTGAGACCCTACCTGCCCATGGACTGTCTTGCCAGAGTGGTGCATGCTCTGGTTATCTCCCGCTTTGACTACAACTAACACAGTAGTTCATCAAACATTAAAAGCTTCCCTAAACAGGGCCGCCTTCAGATGTCTTCTAAAAGTCTGGTAGCTGTTTTTCTCTTTGACATCTGGTGGGAGGGCGTTCCACAGGGCGGGTGCCACTACTGAGAAGGCCCTCTGCCTGGTTCCCTGTAACTTGGCTTTTTGCAGCGTGGGAACTGCCAAAAGGCCCTCAGCGCTCAGTTTCAGGGCAGAACAATGGGGGTGGAGACGCTCCTTCAGGTATACTGGGCCGAGGCCATTTAGGGCTTTAAAGGTCAGCACCAACACTTTGAATTGTGCTCAGAAATGTACTGGAAGCCAATTCTATGATTTCTATTATTTCATCCCAGGATGTGCCTTTATGGGTCTAATTCAACAGAGCTCAAGACCTTACAAGCATTTTTCCCCCCAGTGACTTTTCGCTGTTTACCTTGTGACTATTTCCCCCAAAATTAGGGGTCTACTTCAGTGACTGCAGAGCCACACAGGGGCTCTCGCACTGTGATCACTCTAACCTCATTGCTGCCAAGATTCCTAGCTAAGGTGTGTCATTAGCCTAGTATTGTGGATTACTCTGTCAATTTCAGCAGCTGCCTTCTGTTTTAACACCTGCTGAAAACTTTTCTATTCTACCAGGCTTATGCAGACGATTAAAAATGGTGAATTGACGTCTGGTTTCTTCTTCAATTTTTTTTTCTCTGCATAGGTTTATGCATTTTCATTGTAAACTATTTTTTTTAAATATATATATATATATGAAATAACACTCTATTCATTTTTTTTATGAATAAATAAATAAAATAGAAAGCAGGTTCATTTGTTCTAAAGTGGCTTTTATCAACCGTTAATATTTCCCAGTCTCTGTGTTTTTGTGAGAAAATAATGAATAGGCATGTGATGCAATGCACTTAAAGCTTTAATGGAAGTGGGGGCAGAATGGGACTGAACAGAGACCCATCAGCCCCAGAAGGACAAAGCAAGATATTAGACATGCAGAATGGAATAAAAAAAGCTCCTCCACAACTCAGAGTCTTGCACAGCAAAGTCCAAAGGTCACAATTGAATTTGATTTCACACAAGCTTCATTGCATCCTTCTCTCTTTTTTTACATCACTTCCAGAAGACAAAAAGCAAGAAGGATATTAATTTGGAAGCTCCTCCCGCCTTGTTTCAGAGCCAGTTCAGATAACACGCGCACTCAAGTTGGGTTACCATACATATGTACAGTGCATTACAGGATCTTAGCAAAACTGGAGCAAACCCTCAAGAAACCAGCCCAGCAGAACTATGGAGCAGAGTAAGGCGATTTGGAGAAATTTGTGTCAACGGATGACACACATTAGGCCTGATTGTTAAGGGACGTTGCATGCAAATAGCCCTATAACCTCATCCGTGGGTCTTATCTGTTGCTTCTGTTTCCATGTTGTTGTTCTTTGCATCTGTCCTCAGCAATAGCATCCATAGATCCGGCTACCTGACAATAAAGACCTACGGCCAAGCGGCCCGTAACCATACAGTCCTCTTCCATATCCCAGCCCGCATCTGCCCAGTCCATATCCATATCCACCCAGTCCATATCCATGTCCACCCAGTCCATATCCACCCAGTCCATATCCACCCAGCCCTCCATACCCATATGAGCCTACAGCACATGCTGTGTTTCCTCCCACTGCGACGGGCTCACAGGACGCAGAGAGGACTGGTCCAGGGATGGTAATGATGCAGGGAGGTGGCTGGATCACAATATCTGATGGTGGGAGCTGGTTCATACATGAAGGCTGGACCCCGGGGAGAACGCCAAGGTTTGCTGCATGTTCAGCGCCATAGCCGTAGCCACCATAGCCACCATAGCCACCATAGCAACTGTAGCCACCGTAGCCACTACCAAGGCTACCTGAGCCAAACCCAAATGATGGGATGGTGCACGACGGACCACAATACCCCATTGTATTGTGTGGGTCTGAAAAAGAATGTGAAAGCACAATAATCACATGGTGTCAGGGAGCCAACAAGGAGAACAGGACATTCACAGATCAGAGGAAGACAGTGAAACATCGGCTAGCTTAGTTAGTTTCTTTACTAAGGAAGCAGAACAGGGAACACATGGAGATTTCTAGGGTTGCTCATGTCTAGATGAAGCTGTTGCCCAGACTGGCTTGTAACTTCCGCTTCACTCCCTAGCCCTCTGTGTCAGGCCACTCCCTCTGTCTAAGGTGAGTCTCAAGGGACCCTCTCCGCATCTACCTGGCTCATCAGATGCTTTATTCTGGCATACTTCAGGCTGTCAGGGTGACTCTGTGCTAGAGCTGCTAAATCTGATTCCTGTCTCTGCTGGTGCACCTGCCTGTTTCCTCCTCTACATCATCCTCCAAGCTCCCAGCCTCCATTTCCTGCCACTGAGAGCCAGGATCCCAGTCCTCTCCAACTGTGCTTTCCCTAGAGGGCTCATGGTCGGGTGGCTTCCACCACTCCTCCTCATCCAGCCAACCCTGACATCTGTTCAAATGAAGAAGAAGAAGAAGAAGAAGAAGAAGAAGAAGAAGAAGAAGAAGAGTAGTAGTAGTAGTAGTTTGGATTTGATATCCCGCCTTTCACTCCCTTTAAGGAGTCTCAAAGCGACTAACATTCTCCTTTCCCTTCCTCCCCCACAACAAACACTCTGTGAGGTAAGTGGGGCTGAGAGACTTCAAAGAAGTGTGACTGGCCCAAGGTCACCCAGCAGCTGCATGTGGAGGAGCGGGGAATCGAACCCGGTTCCCCAGATTAGGAGACTACACTCTTAACCACTACACCACACTGGCTCTCAATGAAGCTGTCTGATAATGAGTCAGATCATTGGTCCTTCTTGACCACACTCTTGATGGCTGGATGCAGTGAATTTCCGAAGATTCAGATTTGGGGCTGGGGAATTGAAGGAATGATCTCTGGGTGTGGAGCACACTTCCACCCGTCAGGTGTGGAGCACACTTCCATCTGCAGACAAAGCCACAGCTGTCTGAACATCATGCCCTCTATCTAACCTTTGCTCTCTTAGTGGTCTGCTGTGCCCTGTCTGTGACCTTTGTCTCCTTCATCATACATTGTTCAAGGGGAAAATGATGTGGTAGAAACAGGTGCCAAAATAACTTTGTACCACCCCACGATCTTGGGATTGGAAGATGTGTAAAGATCACAGTCCACAATGTATCTGACTGGTTTTGCATATTGTGCTAATAAAAGGAGCCTCTACAGAGCTAGCAGGCAGCTTGTCTTGGAGCATGCTTGCCAGCGTGCTTCTGCACAACTCACCTTCATCCAACCTCCTATCGTCCTCCGTTATTCCTACAGGAATCTTTTCGGGGTTTTTTGTTTGTTTTCATTTATATACCACTTTTCCCAGCAAAGAGCACGAGGTTTTATACATGGTTACCCCCTCCCTGCTTTATCCTCACCAGAACCCAATGAGGCAGCTTAGACTGAGAAACAGTGCCCATAAGAGCCCCAGAGATTGGAAGCAGAACCAATTTGGTTGGAGTGTTGGGCAGAGACCTGGGAGAGAGCAGGGTCCCAAATCCCAGCACAGCTCATTGGGTGACCTTGGACTAGTCACTGCTTCTCAGCCTAATCTACTTGTGAGGATTAAATGAGGAGGATGAGAACTTTGCATGCCACCTTGAGTTCTTTGGAGAAAAGGTGAGATATTGATGCAAAAAAGTAAGTAAACATCGTCATTAATGTTAGTAGCCATTGATAGCTATTACTACTAATACTACAATAAGTGATTTAATAACTAATTCCATATGATGCCAATGGTCATCACCAACCCATCAGTTGTTTTTTAACAAGGATCATGCCCAACCATAGAAAGACACCAACATAAAAGTTCATCTCAAGGAGATGAGATTTCAGCAAGTCCAAAAGGCCTTGGTACACCTACTTACCTGCTTTTCTGAGGAGTAGAAGGTGAGAGGAGAAAATAGAGGCAAGCAAGCAGAGCAACGTGGAGGATCCTGGTTTCTGGTGAGCTTTTTATACCATTTGGGAAGGATAGGCGGTACTCCCCTGGGTTATTGGTTTGTGTGTGTGTGTGTGTGTGAGAGAGGGAGAGTCTGAGCCTGAGGTCATTTTAATTTAACTGGCAACAACAACTTGTGGCTCGGGCAGCTAAAATTATTTTAATAAGAACAAATGAATGGAGTCCAAATCAGAATATATCATCAGCACCAGATGGTGCAAAGGCAGGGATTCCAATGCCCAAGTCCTCAAATCACACTTCAGAAGATCTGGAAATTATACGGCTCTGGCTGCCCTGAGGATACAAATATATGTAATTTTAGAGAAGCTCCATCGAGATTATTAAATCCAGACCATAACATTTTATTTTGATTGCAGGCTCTTAGTTATTTTTTCCCAGTTTCACCCACACCTGTTCTGCCTTGGTTCTCCCCTCCCCCCTTAGTAAATGCAGCATGCAATCTTCAAAGGGAAGACTATCATGGCCTCCAAGCTGTAGGTTGGAAGATGCAGGACTTCTTCATGAAGCGCACAGTTAAAATGATAGAAGTCCTTCCCACAGAAGGCAGAGATGGTCACCATCTTGGAGGGCTTTAGAAGGGGATAGGAGAAATCGTTTCCTCCATCATGGAGGGCACGTGTTGCGGTGAGATCACCTGTTGTGGGATGGGACCATTTGGATAGCCACAACACCCCATTGGTTGCCCCTCAGTTGCTGGGGCAGAAATTTGGCCTGTTGGGTCGTCTATTGACTACCAGGGGCTGCTGCCATTTCATTTTTGCCTACCGCGTAGCAAATCATCACAACTTTGTAAAGTTGGCGGTTGGGCACTGGTTCAGTGTTTTGTGGAGGGGAAGTGCTTGGCTGTGCCTGCCCCTCCATCGCTGCTGCTAGGGAATTCCATTAAAGGAATCCAGGGACTCGCCTTGCTTTTGTCCAAAGCCTGTCAAGGGGCTAGGGCCACGCCAGAGCCCCTGGGAGTACCTGGGGTGAGCAGTGAGATTGAAGCCTTCTCGCTCCCCCAGGATGCTTTCCCTTACTGACATATGGTGGTGCCCATTGTCAGTTCTCTTCCTGCCACTATGCAGGTTCAGGTAGCAAACCTAAGCAACCACTCACATGCTGAAATCAATAAAGTTGTGGCCAAAATTAATGCCAAAAACCTTAAACTAAATTCTATGTCTATTGTGTCTTTATTTTGGGGGTGGTTTTGGGGGTCTTCACAAGCAAATTTGTGGGGGGGCATAGAATCATACAAACAAAGGACAGGGTTCAAATCTCCATTCAGTCATGAAACTCACTGTGTGATCCCGGGCCAGCTATTCTATTTCTTAGCTTAATCCACCTTAGAGGGTGATCATTGGTAGGGTGAAATGAAAAAGGGGGAGAACAGTGTTCACTGCCTTTAATATCTTTGGCCAAAAGGCAAGATATAAATGTACAGTGGTACCTCGGGTTACAGATTCTTCGGATTATGCGTTTTCAGGTTATGGATGCACCGAAACCCGGAAGTACCAGAACAGGTTACTTCTGGGTTTCGGCGCTTGCACATGCACAGAAGCACAAAATCGTGCTTTGCACATGTGCGGAAGCACAAAATCGCATCACGCACATGTGCAGACTCGGCACTGCGGGTTGCGAACATGCCTTCCACACAGATCACGTTCGCAACCCAAGGTTCCACTGTAATGGTAATAGGGATGGAGGTGAAACCGGGTTCAGTTTGCTTTGCCTGGAACAATAAATGAACCAAAACACAGCCATCCTCCGACTTTCACACTTCTTTTAATGTTGCCATGTGTTTCTACAACCAAGTAATTTGTACAAAAAATGCATATAGTGGGGGGCATGTGTGCATAAAGTGCATATATTCATGAAGATAATATAAAACTGCATTGCATTGGTACTGTTCAGGAAGATTGTTTTTAAAAATGAAAACTGATGTCGAAATGTGGAGAAATGAGAAACTGACATTAACAGATGTTCCTTTCCCTGTGTAATGAGAAATATATAAGAAGCTGCATCAGGGAAATATCACTTTGCTTCTTCCAGGTTAAAGAGACCTCCTGGTGTCCCCAAAACTCTTCATGGCTGCATTCCAGTTTGCAGAAGATGATTTTGAGAAACAAAAGTAATTTCAACTCTTGTCTTGGGTGGGGGTTGGAATGCCAAATAAATTGATATATGTATATTTTCAAATAAAGAATAAAAAGGTCCAAAATCGCTTGCAAACCTCACACTTCTGAATGACAAAAGATGGCTGAATGTCATGTATCTTAATTGAGATGCCAGTATATGGAGGACTGAGACCTTGCCTTATGTTGGTTGGTTTCAGTTTTGCCAATGACAACCTACTTTTCATATTCTTAATATTTTAGTTACAGTGGAGTCACCCCCTTGAGCCTCTTTTTTTAATAACAACAAATAGAATCCTCTTGGGGTAAATCTGGGATGGGTTTCCTTTGGATTTCTAGATTGAAATGATTATAGTTCAGGGACAAGTGAAGAAGGCTTTAATAACGCATAAATGACTTGCCGAGAGGCAGTTAAAACACACATCTATATCCAGGCCTATCTAGTTTCTAAGCACAGTGCTTTGACTTCTGAAGAGGGTGATTCAGGAATCGTTTCTGATGACCAGGCACAAAACAGTCCTGTCTCAGTCAGAGCACAACAAACGAGGGCCCGGCTCCTTTTTCACATTTGGCAAAATTTCAGCAAATCACATACCCTCCAACATTTCTCCAATGAGAATAGGAACATCCTATTCCATAATAATAATAAATTTATACCCCGTCCATCAGACTGGGTTACCCCAGCCACTCTGGGTGGCTTCCAACATATATTAAAACATAATAAAACAATAAACATTTTAAAAAAAACTTCCCTATACCCAGTCCTTTATTCAGAACTATGACGGCTAGGGCACAGGCCACAGCTGAGTGGCTAGGTCTGCACAAAGGTCAGGATAGAATTTAGAATCATAGAATCATAGACTCCACCCCTAGTTCAATCCCCAGCATGTCAGGAGGGTCTGGTGCACTGTGTGGCCTGCAGGATCCGTGCCGAAGTACTCTTGGTATGAAAAGTTGGACCACCCTGACACAGGAGAATTCTGTAGGGGAAAAAACTAAAATTCAAATTAATATTATAAAGGCACAAATACTTACCTGGAGGTATGATTGCTTTCAGTTGCATCTATGGAAACCAATGAAAAAAGGGGGGATGTTAGTTGTGTGGTATACAAAAAAAGGAATCCTGTTGCAATCATGTAGGCGGTCACAGGTTCAATCCAGTGGCGTAGCGTGTTTTGCTGGTGCCCGGGGCACGGGTGCTGGACTGGCACACAGGCACTGGGCAGGGGTGGGGCGCGGAGGGTGAACGGCCATACCAACCCAGCCTTCACCACTGCTGCTGCTGCTGCTGCTGGGGTGGCCTCCAACCAGTGCCACACTGGGGCCACACTGCACCACCTGCCTACCTGCGCAGGGGGGAAGCCTTGGCCCGCAAATCCCCCCTGATGCCCATGAAGAGGAGCACTGGGCAAGGCCACCCTGAGGTCAGCCTTTGCCTGCCTCCCTCCATGCATGCCCACTCACCATCTGAGGGGCGCACCAAGCAAGGAGTGAGCAAGTGCTGGCTGGATAGACATTCAGTGAGGGGGCCGGGGATGCAGCGATGAGACCAGGCTGGCCTCCAGAGCCCAGAGCCCCCCAGCGGCAGGCAGGGAAGGAAGGGGAGCCAGGAATGAGGCCTGCTAGGATACATCTGGGTGGGACAGGGATCCCCTTGGAAGCCTGTGCCTGCATGGGGGCACCTGGTTTGTAACCTGTCAATATTGTGTGTCTGTGGCCGTGGTCCCCCTGACCTCCCAAACCACACCCCAGCATCTCCAGATGGGGCTGGGAGAGAGAGCAGTCTGAAGCCCTGCAGAGCCACTGCCAGTCAGGGTAGACAATACAAAACTGGATCAATCAACAGGTTCTGACTCAGTACAATACAATGCTTTATGTTCCTATTTAAATCATCGCTTTATCCATATCCATGAGGACTAGAGCCTTACGTTAATACAGCATTCAGAATGCCCCAGGTTCAACCTCAAGCACCTTCAGGTATGACTAGGAAAGACCCTATCCTAAAATCTCCCTAGGGAGCTGCTGCCAGTCAGTGTAGGCCATATTGAGTGATAATGGGTTAAGGGAGTCTGTCTCAGTCCATCTTGTTCCCATTCAGAAAGCACAGACACAGGTTCTTGTCCCTTTCCACGTAAAACCACCAAAGCCATGAAACTAATTTACTTCTCTGGATATATATTTTTTAAAAAGAATAAAGAGTATATTATTAATCCTGAATTACTGGGCTTCCTAATCCTTGGCAAGGTTGGAGGTGCAGACCTCAAAGGGGAGTGTTAGGGCAGTTAGGTTGCATTCAACTTCCAGGGTTGCCTAGTCTGACTTCCTGGGAATGGTGAATGGCCAGAGGGAGGGAACATTAGACATCAAAGCACGTGGGGGGAAATAATAATGGTGTTGCTCTATCCAGTAATTTTGCCTTGGCCACCTGCAGCTTAGATGTTATGCTATTAGAACCTTTTGACATTTCTATGCTCCAGCACAGAATGTACACAGAAGAAAAGCAACATGCATTGATCTGCTGAACAGTTTTCCATAATACGTGTGATTTGTAAACATTTGTTGGCTGAAGTAAAATAATGTCGAAGGTGAAGTAGTGTTCTTTTTATAAAAAATCAAAGCTTATTCATTCGTTTGTTGGGTTGTTTGTTTCATTCTGGCCCACCCATTTTATTTGCCGTCTTATATAGACAGTGGACGCAGGTGGCGCTGTGGGTTAAACCACAGAGCCTAGGACTTGCCAATCAGAAGGGCGGTTCGAATCCCCACCACGGGGTGAGCTCCCGTTGCTCAATCCCTGCTCCGCCCCCCAGCAGTTTGAAAGCACATCAAAGTGCAAGTAGATAAATAGGTACCGCTCCGGTGGGAAGGTAAACGGCATTTCTGTGTGCTGCTCTGGTTTGCCAGAAGCGACTTAGTCATGCTGGCCACACGCCAGCTCCCTCAGCCAATAAAGCAAGATGAACGCCGCAACCCCAGAGTCGGCCACGACTGGACCTAATGGTCAGGGTTCCCTTTACCTTTATAGACAGTGGAGGGGGAGAACAAATCAACTGATCAATTCATAGAGACAGTCCTTTTCTGGGTGAATGTTAAAGTCCACCCTCGGTCATAGGTGGACCATGGGTGGATATAAGATCAGCCAAGAATCTAGAGGGACCACATCTGATCTAGAAGCATAATTGTGTGGCACAGATATATTTCATTCATCCTCACTAAATGAAGGTGGAGACAAAAGCTCTTTTCGTTATAATACCAGTGAAGTCAGCAGAATAACAACAGGAGCTGACTTGAGGCAATCTGGAGCTGGCTACTAATCACTTAGAGGAGCTGTCATTCCAAATTATATGGTAGAGGATGACAGAGAAGTGTAATGAGCCACAAATGAGCTGTGGGCCATCTCTTAGATCAAGACATCTGACGTGTTGTCCTCCAGATATTTTTTGGGCTGCAACTCCCACCAGGGTAGCCAATGGTAAGGGATGGGTGGGGAGATGTAGTTTAACAATATCTAGAGGGCATCAGATTGGGTATCCCTGTCCTAGATTATACATTAGGCAGCTGAAGGAGCAATATAAACGGACATGCCATTGAATGCTCCTGTAAGAACATCACTGCATTCCAGGAGAGAATGGTCTGCACAAGGTAAGAGCCCACTGAACCAGCGGTCTGGACAAGATAAGAATGGACCAGTGGTCCACCTAGTGCAGTATCTCACAGTGGCCAACCAGATGACTCTTGGGGAGCCCTCAAGCAGGGCCTGTGCAGGAACAGTGTTCCCTGCCCTTGTGTTTACCAGTAAATGGTATAGTGAAGGTAGGACATAGCCTCCATTGCTGGTAGTCATCGATAGCCTTTGTCCCCTTGCATTGGTCTAATCTTCTGTTAAAGCCATCCAAGTCAGTGGACCATCACAGATAAACTTCCGGATGCATGACGAAGTACTTGGTTTTGCCTGTCCTGAAGCCTCTGGCCTTCAGCTTCATTGGAGAGAGGAGGAAAACTTTTTGCTATCCCCTTTCTCCACACCAAAGGTGCGGATTGGGTGAGCTGTCAGGCCGATAGGTGTGTGAGTGGATTAGTTGTCAAGGGAAGGGGTTTGCACAGGTGGGGGGAGGGAAGGGCCATTAGCAAAAAGGTTGGTGGGTAGCTGGAGAACTCAAGCAACCAAGGTTGACAGCGCCTAGCAATATCTATCTATCTATATCTATCTATATCTATCTATCTATCTATCTATCTATCTATCTATCTATCTATCTATCATCTATCTATCTATCTATATCTATCTATCATCTATCTATCATCTATCTATCTAATCTATCTATATCTATCATCTATCTATCATCTATCTATCATCTATCTATCTATCATCTATCATCTATCATCTATCATCTATCATCTATCATCTATCATCTATCATCTATCTCTATCTCTATCTCTATCTCTATCTCTATCTATCTATCATCTATCTATCTATCTATCATCTATCTATCTCTATCATCTATCTATCTATCATCTAACTGTCATCTATCATCTATCTATCATTTATCTACCCATCCTCTGGACCTGTCATTCCCTGATTAGCCGCTCCATGCCCCTGCTTCCTTTAGGGAATACCTTTCATTGGCAATATAAATGCTTTTGGTGTGTATACCCCACACACATACCCTCAGATGTTCTCCACATGTTCTCTCTACTAGTCAAATCTCCCAGCAAGTTCCTAGGTGTCTCCTTCCCATTTATTTCTCTTTCTCGCTCTGTCTCTGTGTTGGATAGAAGGTTGCATCCAGGGCTATTTGTAACAGGAGTCAGTGACCTACCACTGGTGCCAACAGAATTGTGGTGTGGTGCACACAGGCCCAGGGTATTAACCATACACTGTTATTTTATTTACAGCCCGGCCTCCAGAATTTTCCCTCCTCCTCTTTCACTGGACTAGGAGAAATCCTGCCACAGGCTTTGGTTTAGAGTCCTGCCAGTGATCTGTCTGTAACCCTGCATATACAGATTCCTGCATTGGACTACATGACCCTCGGGGTCCCTTCCCACTCTGCAATTCCACGATTCTAACATTCCTTGTTACCATTGCCTATAAAGAGCCTGAATCCAGCTGTGGCTGTTCAACAGAAGGGGAAAAAAAACAACAACCATGAAATGCACACCTCTCTATGCATAGCAGGTTGTTGCATGCAACCACACAGACACGCTTCTTCTGTGATATATTTTTCCTGTCTTTCAGCAATGAATGTGCTGTCCACCTCGGGTGGAACCGTTTCACCAGGACTGGCCCACGCATGAGGCAAGGTGAAGCAATGACCTCAGGTGGCAGGATCCACAGGGGCAGCAGATGCTGATGTAGATCTTTATTCCCCCTTGTTCCAGATTTAGATCTTCACTCATCCCTTCTTCCATGGTGGGGTTGTTATTTTGTGATTCACCATCTAGTCCAGATAAAGATTTATTTATTGTTTCATTTATTTATTATCTTTCTATAACACTTTTATCTTCCAAATATCCCAAAGTGGTGTCCATGGTCCTCCTCCTCCCCATCTCATCCTCACAACAACCCTATGAGGTAGGTTAGGCTAAGAGATGGTGACTGCCCCACGGTCATCCAGTAAGCTTCCTGGCTGAGTGGGAATTCGAACCATGGTCTCCCGGGTCATAGTCCAACACTCTATTACATATACAGATAGGTAGCCGTGTTGGTCTGCCATAGTCAAAACAAAAAAAATTCCTTCCAGTAGCACCTTAAAGACCAACTAAGTTAGTTCTAGGTATGAGCTTTCGTGTGCATGCACACTTCTTCAGATACACTGAAACAGAAGTCACCAGACCCTTCTATATAGTGAGAAGGTGGGGAGGGGTATTACTCGGAAGGGTGGTGGGATTGGGTGATTGGCAGATAGCTGTGATGAGCCTGTTGACGACTCTTAACGACTGCAATAGTCTTACAGGAAAAAGCAAGGGGTGAGAAGGTGAAAAATGGCTTTGTCATGTATAATGAGATAAGAATCCAATGTCTTTGTTCAGACCAGGTCTCTCCATGGTTTTCAATAAAACTTCTCACCAACTTCTGCTGTCTCTCCATCTCTACTCCCTGCATCATTGGCCTTTGTGCCCCAAAGAACTAACTTAGTTGGTCTTTAAGGTGCTACTGGAAGGAATTTTTTTACTCTATTACATAAGCTTTCATTTTATTTTATTTTATTTTATTTTATTTTATTTTATTTTATTTTATTTTATTTTATTTTATTTTATTTTATTTTATTTTTTGAATTTATATAGTGTTCTATATCTGGAGGTCTCAGGGCAGTTCACAGAAAAGATCACAATATATAATTTCAAAATAAAAACAATAACCCAATATCACCCCCCCCCCCAAAAAAAAGGAGCCATGTTTTAAAAGGGTATAGAATGTCAACCAAGTCAACCAAAAGCCTGGTTAAAAAAGAATGTTTTTGCCTGGTGCCTGAAGGTGTATAATGAGGGCGCCAGGCAAACTTCCCTGGGGAGAGCAATCCACAGATGGGGAGCCACTGCAGAGAAGGCCCCGTTCTCGAGTTGCCACCCTCCAGACTTCTCGAGATGGAGGCACACGAAGAAGGGCCTCAGAGGATGATCTCAGGGTCCGGGTAGGTTCATATGGAAAGAGGCGGTGCTTGAGGTATTGTGGTCCTGAGCTGTTTAAGGCTTTATAGGTCAAAAACCAGCACTTCGAATTAGGGCCAGAAACTAATTGGTAGCCAGTGCAGTTGGACCAGGACCGGTGCAATATGCTCAAACCATCTTGCTCCGGTAAGCAACCCAGCCACTGAATTCTGCACTAGCTGAAGTTTCTGAACTGTCTTCAGAGGCAGCCTTACGTAAAACACATTGCAGTAATCTAACCTTGAGGTTACCAGAGCATAGACAACAGTAGTTAGCCAATTGGCCAATTGGTACCAAAGAAGGACAGAACTTTCTTTATGTACGCAACGACTGCAGCAAGAATTCTTATCGCCAAATATTGAAAGACACAAGATTTACCCACTCTGGAGGAATGGCAGATGAAGATGATCGATTACATGGGATTGGCAGAAATGACCGGCAGAATCCGAGACCAGGGGAAAGAGTCGGCGGAAGAGGATTGGAGGAAATTTTAAGACTATTTACAGAAATACTGCAAAATTAATGAATGTTAGAATGATGTTGGACAGAAATTAAATGGTTACCAGCTGTAATGTAAAGGTTGAACAACAAGCTAAAATGAGTTATATTAAGTTATAATAAGGATTTGCTGAATTAAGAATTTGAATTGGAATACAAAAGGGGGAGGTGAGAGGAGGTCCGGGACATAAGGTAATGGAAATAAGAAATGGGAACTATACTTGTTTTGTTTTGTTTGTTTTAATTGTGTATTTTTGCTTTTTTGTCTGTTGTTTTTCTTTTTGTATTAAATTGGAAAATTTTAATAAATATCTTAAAAAATAAAAAATAAACAACAGTAGTTAGGCTATCCCTGTGCAGATAGGGGCATAGCTGGACCACCAACCAAAGCTGATGGAAGGCACTCTGGGCCACTGAGGCCACCTGAGCCTCGAGCGACAGCAAAGGATACAGGAGGACCCCCAAGTTGGTCCGCTGGACCAAAATGTTCCCTACCCTGATATGAAAGAGGCCTTATCATTTCCACGGCCCCGTTTTTCATTTTTTCACATCACCCCAACTGCTAGTCTCACCGTCATCTGTATTGACACCACCATACACTTATTCTTCTCCCTCCTATCTTCACCCTGTGCAAACCACAGTCTCATGCTATTGAAATAAGATAACTGGTCTAAAGTTCTTCTATATAGAGCAAAGCTTACTTGGTATAGGGAGTCGTCCTGTACTCCTTCCTGCCTTGGATCATTCAACTGGTGGAGCCAGTCCAAGCCCTGGTGTTACTTCAATGAGAAACAGGCACCTGCAGTTCAGAGGTGAGCCACACGAGGGAGCAACGTACAGATAGAGAAGAAGAAGAAGAAGAAGAAGAAGAGGAGGAGGAGGAGGAGGAGGAGGAGGAGGGGGGGGGGGGAGGGGGAGGAGGAAGTGTTTGGATTTGATATCCCGCTTTACGAGTCTCAGCGCCTAGGGCTTGCCGATCGAAAGGTCGGCGGTTCGAATCCCTGCGGCGGGGTGCGCTCCCGCTGCTCGGTCCCAGCGCCTGCCAACCTAGCAGTTCGAAAGCACCTCCGGGTGCAAGTAGATAAATAGGGACCGCTTACCAGCGGGAAGGTAAACGGCGTTTCCGTGTGCGGCTCTGGCTCGCCAGAGCAGCGATGTCACGCTGGCCACGTGACCCGGAAGTGTCTCCGGACAGCGCTGGCCCCTGGCCTCTTAAGTGAGATGGGCGCACAACCCCAGAGTCTGTCAAGACTGGCCCGTACGGGCAGGGGTACCTTTACCTTTACCTTTACCTTTACGAGTCTACCGCTCTTAACCACTACACCACACTGGCTCTATATAGCAGCTCTATCATAACGAAATGTGTAGAAGCAAAACAATGAAAACTAAATAGGGCAGGATCTGATGATTTGCTCAAGGACCTTGGGCATGCCCAGTGGAAACCAAGAGGCAATTCAAAAGTAAACTCTCCCACACTTGATTCATAGTTTTGCCTGCCCAGGAGGGACATGGGGACTCCACTAACCATATGCTGGAAGTTATCAATTTAAATTAAGTCCATTCATAAGCATTACCACCTACAGCCATGGAGGGAGAGCTAGTATTATAGCTAGTAGCCATTTGTTAAAACCAGGAATGGGGGGGGGGGGCAGTTAAACGACTCCACCAAAATCCCAAGTCCCCACCACAGTCTCTAACTAAGGCCAGGACAATGACCGTTGACACAGGCACTGTACATACACAACAGCAAAGAGGCTCAGAAAAGCAGTCTATAAAATTGTAGCAATAAGCAGATACTGTTGATCATACTGTTTCCTCTGGCTATCCAATATAGAATCAAAATAATTACCAAAATTCAATGTTTTGATGGATCTCCTTGGTTCAGGCAGCTAATGACTCCTCTGGAAGAGGGGAATCCAGGGCTCACCCTGCCTCCATAATCCCTTAAGCCAGCCTTTCTCAACCTGTGGGTCCCCAGATGTTGTTAAACTACAACTCCCATCACCCCTAGCTAGCAAGGCCAGAGCTCAGGGATGATGGGAGTTGTAGTCCAACAACATCTGGGGAGCCACAGGTTGAGAACCCCCGCGCTTAAGCATAAGGTCACATAATACTTGCTCCTCCACAAGGTGTGAACTTAGCCACACAATAGGAGGCAGGAGGCAATCAAGGGCAGCACATGCACCAGACAGAAATCCATTGGGATGGTGGTTGAATCCTGATACAGTGGTACCTCGGGTTACAAACACTTCAGGTTACAGACTCCGCTAACCCGGAAGTAGTACCTCGGGTCAAGAACTTTGCCCCAGGATGAGAAGAGAAATCATATGACGGCGGTGGGACGCCCCATTAGCTAAAGTGGAACCTCAGGTTAAGAACGGTTTCAGGTTAAGAACAGATCTCCAGAATGAATTAAGTTCTTAACCAGAGGTACTACTGTACTTTCAAAGGAGAAAGCCTTGTAGCTAGGGGGATTTGTAAATATTCTTATTGTTCTTTGGGGAAGAGGGTAGTTAAAAGGTTTCAGGAACTGGGGTTATTGACAGGGGTGGGTGATGGGCTCACGTTTCTGCATGCCAAACACACCTACTTCGGGACATATTTGTGATGTATTGATGATGCTGTTGAAAAATGTATTGTGGGAAATGGGGAGAGGTCTTAAAAGTCCACGCAACCCCATGCTTGGGGTTCCTACTCTTTGTGTGTTTGAACTGACCGCTGTTTGCTTCTTTCAATTGGCTGGAAATTCCTTCTTTTGCTAACCGGAGAGACCTACGGGGAGAAGCACCCCAACGAGCTGGGCAGTGGAGTAAATCCCCCGGATTGTCCTTTATCACATTGATAGTCCTTTCCTCCATGAATTTGTCTACTCCTCTTTCAAAGACATCCAAGTTGGTGGCCATCCCTGCCTCCTGTGGGAGTGAGCTTCGTAGTTCGACATCGTGCTGTGTGTAAATGACCCTGAGCTAGCTGGACCAACGATATGGCTCAGCGGAAGGCAGATAACTATGTTCTGGAGCTCAGGGAGGCCTTGCTGCTCAAGGAAAGGACCCAAGAAATGCTCTTGTAAACCCTTCCTGCCCAGCAGAAGCCCAAGGCCAGACTAGACTCAGTTGGTCCAGGAGATCCTTCGCTGAGAAGCTGCAATGATACTGCTTTTCCACACAAAGCAGTATTTAGCCATTCTGGATGCCATACTTAGAAGTTACAGTGATGCTTCTCACCACATGGGACTGTTAGAATTCCTACTCCGTGCTTGCAGTCATGGGGTTTTTGTCTATCACATGACGGTATGTGTTTTGACTCCACAGAGTGGGAAGTGACAAGAGACAGGATGTTTGTGTTATTGTGTTCTGTGAAGTGAGACTATTGTCCTTTGTTCTTTTTCTCTTTGCTGTCGAATGCTAGAGAGGGAGCCATGTTGCAATGCTCCGTGTGTGTTTATATGTAAATAATGTAGATTAGCCAAAATGCTGAGTCACTGAGGTCTGTCACGCTCATGATGCGCAAACTCTGTGGATCCCTAAGTGTGCCGGTGTGTGTTGGCATTGGTCGCTGAGATGTTTGGGCTGAAGAAAGGTTCTGAAGCTCCCGAACAATCAATTAGGAGGGAGGAAACATGCCAGTCAGGCATGTCTCTCTGCCAGGGTCCTACTTGAGTGTAGGCTGAACTCCTGACAGGGACAACAATCACCCCTTCCTGCCACATGCAAATATGCAACCAGTTTTATCTCCTTGCATTTAGATGTTCTGTACATGAAATAACCTTCCAATTGACTTCCAGGTTTGCCTTAGGTGCAATTGGGTCACAACTGAAGGAAGTATGGAACCGCAGAGGGCTTCTTTTGGTGTTGGATTTTCTCAAAATGTATGCTGTTTTGCTAGAGCCCCACCCCCAACACCAGTCACTTTGCAGGGACCACCAACTATTTTATGCTGATGGGCACATTTTGATTTTTGTATAAGTGCTGTGGGTGCCACTAAATCTGGTTACTTTTCCCCACTCTCCATGAAATCATTCCCTCCCAAAGAAGAGGGGGCCGGGGAGGGAGTCCACACTTCATTCTTCTATGAGATCTGGATAAATTCAGACCCAAATGCATTAATCTCAGTCTTGTGAAGCCAATGGAGCTGGAAAGGATGAGTGGGGAAAGCTCACTCTTCCAACTTCCAACTTCCTCCTTCAGCTATATGTACAGTGCCTCCTCTGGTCACAGACGCTTCAGGTTACAGACTCCACTAACCCAGAAATAGTACCTCGGGTTAAGAACTTTGCTTCAGGATGAGAACAGAAATGGCAGCAGAACAGTGGCAGCGGGAGGCCCTATTAGCTAAAGTGGTACCTAAGGTTAAGAACAGTTTCAGGTTAAGAACGGACCACCAGAACGAATTAAGTTCTTAACCCAAGGTACTATTGTACTTTTCCAGGGGGGAAAGGGTAACAACACAGACCACTACAAGGGGGGTAGTGAAGAGAATTATATAAACTTTATGGGTGCCAGGAAAGTTCTCAAGGGTGCATTGTTCCCAACGATTTAGGTCGCTACCAATATAGGTCAACATTCATCAAAGGGTACCCTCCACAGTAAATCATGTTTAAGGGAAGTAAAGTGTCTAAATGCCAAAGAAGAACAGGAGACCAGAGTTATGATGCAGAGTAAGTTGTATTAAAGGTAAAGGTAAAGGTACCCCTGCCCGTACGGGCCAGTCTTGACAGACTCTGGGGTTGTGCGCCCATCTCACTTAAGAGGCCAAGGGCCAGCGCTGTCCGGAGACACTTCCGGGTCACGTGGCCAGCGTGACATCGCTGCTCTGGCGAGCCAGAGCCGCACACGGAAACGCCGTTTACCTTCTCGCTGGTAAGCGGTCCCTATTTATCTACTTGCACCCGGAGGTGCTTTCGAACTGCTAGGTTGGCAGGCGCTGGGACCGAGCAGCGGGAGCGCACCCCGCCGCAGGGATTCGAAGTTGTATTAGGAACAGGGAAAAGATATTTGAGTGAACAAATACAAACGCTCAAGAAGTTGGATATTTTTGAAAAGGACAAATCTGAAGAAATATACATGAATCGTTTCTGGATTACAAATCCCTTCCCAGAAAGAGATCAGTTATATTGTTGGCAGTTATAAAAACTCTCCCCGCCATTTTCACAGATGTACCAAACTGACTGGGAATAAATTCCAGGGGCCAAGTTCCTTGTCCATAGTTTTCCTGTTCTTTGCTATGCTAGAGGGGCGCAAAAGAGCTGTACAGATAATAAATAAAAGCCAGGGGAGGGGAAAGCACATAAACAGTGGGATAGAGGGGGATTATGTTAAGATGAGAAATGGATGCATGAAAGAGAGCCATGGGTCTGATTGTCAGGCTTGCTTGGTGCCCCCATTGCCCGATGGCTTCATCAGGAATTGAGAATCCTCAGAATATCTTAAACCCAGGATTGAACGTTTTGCAGTGGATATTCTTTTCCCTAATAAACCTTCCATATTTACTTAGCAGGGGTTGTTACAGATGCTTCCTCTGTCTCCAACGAATCCATAGCGACTCCCAAGTCCAAAACGAGATCCTCTAAGACCACCAGCTCCAAGAGCACCGGCTCCAGGAGAACCAGCTCCGAGGAACCCACTGCCCAAACCACCAGGGGAGCATGGAGCATTTCCTCCTACGGCCACTGGCTCACAGCTAGCAGAGAGGATGGGTCCTGGGATGATCACGACGACGGGAGGTGGCTGGATCACGATCTCTGATGGTGGGATCTGGTTGATGCATGAAGGCTGGACTCCAGAAAGAATACCAAGACTAGCAGAAGGGATGCCGGATCCAACCAGGGCACCGGAGCCATAGCCGTAGGTGTCGCCAAGGCCAAGGCCACCAAGGCCTCCAAGGCCTCCAAGACCTGCTGATCCAAAACCGACGACTGGGGTGGAGGCACAAGATGGGACAGCACAGGATGGTCCACAGTTTGCCATGGCTGAGTGTTGGAGGTGAGTCTGAAAGGACACAGGAGGGAGAAGAAAGATTATTATAGGTAAGGAGTGCTACAATGCATTAAAGCCTAAGTTAGGTTACCCAATGGCCCATCTAATCCAGCATTATCTTCTCACTGTGGTCTTCCTGATGTGGCAATGGGAGCCTTGTAAGTAGAACACAAGCACAAGAGCACCCACCTCCCTCTGTTATTCTGAAGCATTACTGCTTTTGTTTTTTGTTTTTTTTATAAAAAATTTTATTGATTTCCAGTTTTTTAACATAAACAAAAAACAACATAAAAACAAACACAAAAACTCATATTTTCTTAACCTTATTTTCATAACCCTCTTTTCCCGGACTTCCCCATACCTTTCCCTTTTTGCATCCTTAATTTAGTACCATTATTCAGCAACCCTTCTTAACCAATTAAATATAAATTCATTCTCTTTTTCTATTCCACCCTAAAATTAAACACAATTTTCCGCTGCAATTCTACGTCTTCTTTTCCCTCAGCATTTTAACACTCCTCAATTTTATAATAATTCTTAAGATACATCTTGAATTTCTTCCAATCTTCTTCCACAGTCTCTTTCTCTTGGTCGCGGATTCTGCCGGTCATTTCTGCCAGTCCCATAAAGTCAATCACTTTCGCCTGCCATTCCTCCAGCGTGGGTAGCTCTTGTGTCTTCCAATACTTTGTGATTCCACACTCTCCACCAACCTCCACATGGTGTTATGGGGGTTCTCCTGACCCTCCAGAGAAGATATGCAGTTATGAGTGGGCACAGGAGAGGGAGAAAGGCCTGTAGCACTACTGTGAGACCCAGTGCTGATTTCTGCTGGAATGCTGGGTTGTTAGAATCCAGTCCTATGATCTTAGAAGAAAACCCCAAAACCAGTGCTATGATGCAGTGTAAATTTTATTAGGAATGTAGAAGACAGCATTTCAGTGAACAACAAACAGATTTGAACAGGGCAAAATGCAAAAAGCTCATGCGATTGAACAGCTTATTTGTTTCTGAGAGAGGTGATGTATTTAAATAATATTATTGCTCCGCTCCTTTACAGAAGGTCCCCAGTTACCCAGAAGATCCGGTGCAACTGAGGTGCTAATTTCCTTGACAGAGAGAATAATTCCTGTGCTCTTTACTCTGCCATAGGAACATATGCCTTGAAGACCTCTAGGCAAATAAATAAACATCAGAGAGGAACATAAATAGTGGGAGCAAGTTTAGATAGCAAAGAGATGCATGAAATATCTAGCTGGGCCTGATTCCCAGGGGTGCTGAATGCCAGCTCCCATTGAGACTGACTGGGATTGGGGTGCTCATCATAGCTAAACTCAGGTGTAGCTATTCAGCTGTTTCTCTGGGTCTGTCTTCTTCTCGTTAGTTGATAGTCCATGTGAACTTAGCAGGGGTTGTAACAGATGCTTCCTCTGTCTCCAACGAATCCATAGCAACTCCCAAGTCCAAAGCGAGATCCTCTAAGACCACCAGCTCCAAGAGCACCGGCTCCAAGAGAACCAGCTCCGAGGAACCCACTGCCCAAACCACCAGGGGAGCATGGAGCATTTCCTCCTACGGCCACTGGCTCACAGCTACCAGAGAGGATGGGTCCTGGGATGGTCACGATGACGGGAGGTGGCTGGATCACGAGCTCTGATGGTGGGATCTGGTTGATGCATGAAGGGGCGACACCAGAAAGAATACCAAGACTAGCAGAAGGGATGCCGGATCCAACCAGGGCACCGGAGCCATAGCCGTAGGTTTCACCAAGGCCTCCAAGACCTGCTGATCCAAAACCGACGACTGGGGTGGAGGCACAAGATGGGACAGCACAGGATGTTCCACAGTTTGCCATGGCTGAGTGATGGAGGTGAGTCTGAAAGGACACAGGAGGGAGAAGAAAGATTATTATAGGTAAGGAGTGCTACAATGCATTAAAGCCTAAGTTAGGTTACCCAATGGCCCATCTAATCCAGCATTATCTTCTCACTGTGGTCTTCCTGATGTGGCAGTGGGAGCCTTGTAAGTAGAACACAAGCACAAGAGCACCCACCTCCCTCTGTTATTCTGAAGCATTACTGCTTTTGGCCATGGATGGCACAGCAAAGGTGTCATGCCTAGTAGCCATTGAAGGTCTCATGGAAGCAATGTCCACAGTCATGGAAACGATGTCCATGCAATCTGTGGGAACAATTTAAGATAAGCTTTGCTGGATAAACCAAATTCCCATTTGGTGCAGTTTCTTGCTTTCCTGTTGGCCAAACCAATGCCTGTCCGGACAGTGCAAGGAATGCAAGGATTGGAGGAGTGGCAGGGATGGATGTGGGGAGAGACAGCCTGACCATGAGTGTCTGCCTATTTACTGTATACCAGGGATAAGGAACTGCATCCATCTATTCTAGATGTTCCTGGAGAACAGCTCCATCATCCGTGACCATCATGCCTGGTGAGTGGGGCTGATGGGAGTTGCAGCCCAATAATATATGGAGGGCCACAGCCCTGAAAGGATGCAGGAAGGAGCATAAACAATATTGAAGGCAAGAAGAGCTGCAGTGTTCCAGGGTGACAGGAGATATTTAGCCTCACCTCCACCACCACCATTACAGTGTAAAAAATCATGTGTTTTTTAGTGCCATAAAATGGTGGTTGGCACCTTTACAGAGGTGAGAATGTCCCTAACTTGATCTGTTGCTGAACTGCTGCTCGCATTGCTCCCTTTTTGCTGGCCTTGCTGAGTGGTGCTGATGAGAGTTGGAGGCTGATAGAAAATATGAGCTTGAGAGCTGGAGGCTGATGGGTATCTGGAAGCCCACAGCTCTCCTCCTTCTACTCTAAGTATTACAATTTGGAGAGTTTCAGGTCGACCAAGGTTGTCCTAGCTAGTACAGAAATGCCCTAAATATTTTTTACATCACTGCTAGTGAAGTCATCATAATCAATTGTTTGCATTCTCCGGGCTAAAGCATAAGGCATCCCCAAATTCAGTGTTTTCCCCTCCAGAGTTTGCCGGATTCCTGCCTGCATGGCCATTGGTCAGGAATGATGCAAGCTGCAGTTCAATAGACTTTGTGAACTCCAGCTCCTATCATCCACACCCATAATGGCCAATGGCCAGGGCTGATGGAAGCTGTAGTCCACATAGTAAATGTCAGCTGAATCAGTCCTTCACCCTATTATCACAGTGTTGAACCAGATGCCTTTTGGAAACCTTCAAGTAGGGTCTAAGAGCATCCACAACACTTCCCTCTCGTTGCTTCTGGTCATTGGCATTTGGAAGTACTACTCCTCTAACAGTGGAGGTAGAACATAACCAATGAACATGGTCAACATGGCCTAGCTCATTGGTTGCATTGCTGAACTTCTTCACACTCTACCGAAATTAAGCTGCTGGAATTTAAAGTGGTTAAAGCTACCAAGATGACCTGGGCAAGCCAAGCTTACCTGTTCCTTTGAGGAATGGAAAGGCAAGAGAAGCTGATCAGTGAAGCTGTTGGAGGACTCTGGATGGATGAGGGCTTTTTATACTGTGTCAGTGGCATCCTTGACAGCCCAGTGACATCACTTTGTTCTCAAGTTCCACCCTCAAGAACTGCTGATTCCATCATGTGCAAAATTACTTTAATAATTCCAGTGATGTCAGGGCCAAGTATTATGCTCTCCTCAGCTTATTACAATGAATCACCCAGATTGCATTTTCATGTTCTCTATTTCGCTCTGTGAGAATTTTCATTACATTTGCAGAACCCCTTACTTCTGTTATCCCCCAAATGGGAAACCGGTGTGGCCCTCCAGAATGCGGCTGAACTCCAGGTCTTAGAATCATAGAATTGGAAGGGACCCTGAGGGTCATCTAGTCCAACCCCCTGAAATGCAGGATTCTCAGCTAAAGTTTCCATGACAGATGGCCATCCAACATCCACTTAAAAACCTCCAAGGAAGGAGAGCCTACAACCTCCCAAGGAAGACGGTTCCACTGTCGAACAGCTCTTGCAGTCAGAAAGTTTTTTCATATGTTTAGTCAGAATCTCCTTTCTTGTAACTTGAGGCTATTGGTTTGAGTACCACCCTCCAGAGCAGGAGAAAACAAGCTTGTTCCCTCTTCCATGTGACAGCCCTTGAGATATTTGAAGATGGCTATCATATCTCCTCTCAGTATCTTCTTTTCCAGGCTAATCATACCCAGCTCCTTCAACCATTCTTCATAAGGCTTGGTTTCCAGATCCTAGAAACCATTTCTGGAAATCATCCCTGACCACAGGCCATGTGGCATTCTATGTGGCAGTCCCAAAACCAGATGTAGCCGAAATGGTGCTCTCCCATCGTCTCTGATCATTGGCTCTGCTGCCTGTGGACTAAAGAGAGATGCAATTCAGAAGTAACAGGAAGGTTAGCAAATTTTGCACTTAAGGGCTTGCTGATTGGAAGGTTGCCGGTTTGAATCCCCACGACGGGGTGAGCTCCGGTTGCTCGGTCCCAGCTCCTGCCAACCTAACAGTTCGAAAGCACGTCAAAGTGCAAGTAGATAAATAGGTACTGCTCCGGTGGGAAGGTAAACGGCATTTCCATGCACTGCTCTGGTTTCGCCAGAAGCAGCTTAGTCATGCTGGCCACATGAACCGGAAGCTGGGTTAATAAAGCTCAGCCAATAAAGCGAGATGAGCGCCACCACCCCAGAGTTGTCTGCGACTGGACCTAATGGTCAGGGGTCCCTTTACCTTTACCTATATGACTGAACAAAAAGGACTATAAAATATAAAGTGCTCCTTGTTCTTGTCTGTGAAGTTACCGAAAGGAGGAGAGGGTTCTCCACACCTGACACCCACTCCCCAATAGCCACTACAAGTTGCTCAAATGAGGAGGCCACCAGCAGCACCAGCAGCCTTAGACAGGCAATAGGGTGCTTCCTCACAGTCACCACTGCCATTGCAATGCTCAAAACAAGCACTGATTCATTTTCCTGCCCAAGCTTGGCAGAGAAAATAAGGACATTCTGGGATCAAATCAGAAGCCGAGATGTCTTTTGCAATTCCAGGACTGTCTCTGGAAAATAGGGGCATGGGGGGGGGCAGGCTTATGAGCCTGCACTTTGACTCCTAATCTAGATTGCTTTCCTTGGGGCCAGTGGACGACTACATCTCAAAGACCAGAGAGCTACAACTTGCAATAAATCCCTCTGCACAGGGATCACTGGGAGTTGCAGCATTGTGAGGGGAATGGAAGGGGTCTCCTAACAACATTCAGCCTAACAACAAACAACCTTAAACAAACTACAGCTCCCAGAATTCTTTGTTGGATGTCATGTATGTTTAAAGTGGTATCATAGAGTTTTAAATACAGTGGTACCTCGGGATGCGAACGGGATCCATTCCAGAGCCCCATTCGCATCCTGAACAGAACATAAGTCGCGACGACGCGTCTGCGCATGCGCAGGTCACGTTTTGCCGCTTCCTCGCATGCACGTGACATCATTTTGAGCATCAGTGCATGCGTGAGCAGCGAAACCCAGAAGTAGCATGCTCCTTTACTTCTGGGTTGCCACAGAGCGCAACCTGAAAGCGCTCAACCTGAAGCACATTCAACCCAACGTATGACTGTACATGACATTACAGTGGTACCTCAGGTTAAGTACTTAATTCGTTCCGGAGGTCCGTACTTAACCTGAAATTGTTCTTAACCTGAAGCACCACTTTAGCTAATGGGGCCTCCTGCTGCCGCCGCACCACCAGAGCCCGATTTCTGTTCTTATCCCAAAGCAAAGTTTTTAACCTGAAGCACTATTTCTGGGTTAGCGGAGTCTGTAACCTGAAGCGTATGTAACCTGAGGTACCACTGTAATTTGGCCAGGGAGAAAGATGTCTCTCAATACATTCTCTCAACACCATGTGTCATTTCACTCATTTCCCATCTGCCCCCTCTCCTTTTATTCACTTTTAGTTTTTCTAAACTAAAAAGTAGCAAGCAATACAAATGTTTCCAGTAAAGGGAGTTGTTGCAGTCCCCTGATCATTTCGGTTGCCTACTTTCTGCACTTTCCCCCAGTTCAAGAATCTCGTTTTTGAAATTATTTCTTTTTTATAATAATATTCTATTCATCTTCTTTTTTCAAACAGAGCTGTAGACAAATGAATACGTCGCTTTCTTCAAAGAAGGGGGTAAATAAGTCATTGGTTGAAGACACTAATCCAAGTGTTAATTAAACTCTACAAATATGCTACAAGGACTCTTCCAGGAAATTAGGCCTTTATTTTGTGGTTTATTAAAGTAAATCTATATAATATGGTAATATCTGCCCTGTCACCAGAAAGGCTGGTGGAAGTGTCAGCCTGGGAGTCCATAACATGAGCTTAGGCTGGCAGACATGTTCTTATTAAATTCCAACCTGGCATTTAGTTCCTGGCATGAACATCCCAGAAGACGTCTGCTTTGATGGGCACTTTGATCTTGGAAAATGGCTCCGAAAAATGCCAAGCTTCTGAGGCAACAAATATCCTGTGTGTGTTTGTTTGTTTGTTTCATTTGTTGTTTCGGGAAACCCCAAAGAAGGGCAAAGAATGCTTAGCCAGATGCAGAGATGGCTGGATCATTCCCAGTTCCCATCAGTTATAAAAGTGGGCCTTAAAAAGACCACTGGTGGGCGGAAACCTGCCAAAAATGCCTATTTATAAACAGGGTTTAACAAACATTCTGAGCCTTAGAAGCTGCCTTGTACCCAACCATATTATTATTATTATTATTATTGTCAGAGCTGCCTCCAGGTCCCAGCTCACAGAGGACCAATGCTAGGCTGTAGTTATGTACAAAAGTCTTTATTGAGATTCAGTCTCCATTTTAAAGCCGCAGCGTGCAGCTCTACGTCCCGACCTTAGACCGGCGAAGTCCTGTCTGAGTCTCCTCCCCCTCCACACCAGTTTAAGACTCTCGCTTTGCTCCACCTCTTCCTAAATTCCTTTCTCCTCTGGGCCCTCCTGCCCGCTAGGGTCTCATCCTTCCTGGACTCCTCTGACGCTGACCCTGACGATTCTTGCCCCTCCTTCCGGCGGGCTTTAGGACCTGGTTCCCTATCCGGGCTACCTTCTGTGCCGCTCGCCTGTACCTTTGAACTTGGCGCGCGCGCCCAGCCTGCAACTTTCCTCTTAACCGTTAACTCGCTCTCTGATGGAGGCGTGGTCCACCCTGACTCATCTTCTCTCGCTGGTGGTGCATGTGTGGGCTCTGACACCTGGAACTCCTCCCCCCCACTACGCTCTGGTGGGGAAGCTGGTCCTGATTTGCAACTGCTGCTCTGGGAGTCCCCGCTGGCCCCTTGCTTCTGGGGTGTCCCCCTTGGGTCGCCCCTTGTCCTGCCCATCGGCGCCCCCTTCTGTGAATCTTCCGATTCGCTGGAGAGGCTCATGGAATCTATCGAGCTGCTGTCATATTCTCCTACGCTGCCCTCGGATTGCTCCCCCTCGCTTTCCATCTCCTCTCCTCCCTGCGCTCCCGCTGAGTCCCTGACATCCATCCCCCCCTCGAAGCCCCCCCTTCCCCCCTCCCCCTCTTCTGGCGTGGGTTCCGGGTGCTCCAATGCTATGGGGGTGCCTGCCGGATACCGGTCTTCCCCCCTGGCATGCTGCCAGTCCGTGACGGGTACATCGACGTCGCTCTCCTCCGCTTCCATCTCGTTGCCGGCGTGCTCGAAACCAGGATCCTCCCCCAACCCGTCCATGCCCCCTTGTTCCCCCATTTCCTCTGGGTAGTCTGCGTGCCAGGGCCCTCTGAGCAGTCTCCTGCGCCACTCCTCCTCGGGTTGAGTGTCCCACCAATAAGAGCGCTCCGCACCCAAGTCTGAGACCGACCCCTCCGGCGAGGTAGTCTCTGGAACCGTCTCCTCAGCCGAGGAGAACCCCTGAAACGTACTGGCTGAGAGTGTGGGGGTGAAAAGATATTCATCAAAATAATCCTCCGGCATGGGCCTGTGCGGGAAGAGTGCGTGGAACTCGTCTTTGAGGTAGTGCTCCTCCACCGCATAGTACGGCACCCAGCTGTTGGCGCTGGCCGGGGCACCTTCCCTTGCGATGAGATATTCGACGCCCTCTTCCCCCCATCTCGAGTCCAAAATCTCCGTCACCTCGTTGAGTGGCCCCGCCCTCGGCGACCCCCCTGTCATGGGTGCATCTCTAAGCGGACTGGGAGCTGTTCCTGGCTCCTGAAACCTGTGAGGTGCCTTGTAGGGCGTTAGCACCGATCTATGAAAGACCGGGTGCATTCTGGAACCCTCCGGTAGTGTCAAACGGAAAGCCACTGGGTTGATCTGTGCCTCGACTAGGTAAGGGCCCAACTGCTTGTGTCCTAGCTTCTTCTTAGCTAAGGATCTGGCCGGCACTGCCTGGGCCGCTAACCAGACCCAGTCCCCTACCCGTATGTCCTCCCCCACTCTTCTGTGTTTGTCTGCTTGCATCTTGTATACGTGTTTTGCTAGGTCTAACTGTCTACGGAGCTGTTCATGGACCTCCTGTAACTCCTCTGCCAATGCCTCTGCTCCCTGTGGCTCCCCCTCCCCCTCTTTCTCTAAGCCCGGGAAGGTCCTGGGATGTCGCCCGTGGTTGGCAAAAAACGGTGTCACCCCCGTGGACACGTGTTGTGTGTTGTTGTAGGCAAACTCGGCCAGGGGCAGATAGTCCACCCAGGTCGAGGGCTGCTGGTTGGCGTAACATCTCAGGTACTGCTGCATGACGGCGTTGACCCTCTCCGCTTGTCCGTTGGTCTGCGGGTGTCTTGCCGACGCTAGGTTGACCTTGACGTTCAGGATTCCCATCAGCTTCCGCCAGAAACTCGAGATGAACTGGCGCCCCCTGTCGGACAGGATAGACCGTGGCAGGCCGTGCACCTTGAACACGTGGTCTATGAACAGCTTGGCTGTCTGTTCCGCTGTGGCCACCTTCGCGCAAGGAATGAAGTGCGCCATCTTGGTGAACATGTCGACTACCACGAGTACTGCTGTTTTGCCCCTCGAGCTGGGCAGGTCAGTGACAAAGTCCAAGGCTACCCTCTCCCACGGTTCGGACGGGGTCTGTAGCGGTTCTAACAGTCCCGCCGGCGGTCTGTGTACTGGCTTGGCCCTTTGGCAGGTGTCGCACCTCGTGACGTAATCCGCGACTTCTCCCCGCATCTTGGGCCACCAAAAGTCTCTGGCTACTAATTCCACTGTCTTTTCCTTGCCGAAATGTCCGGCGCTGGGTGCGTCGTGTAGCTGTTGCAGTACTGTCGCGCGGAGTTCATCTCCCGGTACGTAGATGGCCCCCTTGCGGAGGAGCAGTCCGTCGCGTATCTGGAACTCGTCGTCCTTTGCCGTGCCGCTGCGCACCTCCTCCATCTTGGAGCGCGCGAAGGAATCTGTTAGCAGCTCGCGCCGTATCGCTTCCTGGTCTACTGTGGCAGAAGCGCATGCCCACGCCTTGGGTGCGAAAATGTGTTTGGCCGCTACCGGTGCTGCTTCCTCCAGATACTGCGGCTTCCTGGATAGCGCATCAGCCATGACGTTGTTGTCTCCGGGGATATATTCTATCCTGAAGTCGAAATCCGCAAAGAACTCCGCCCAGCGGATGTGTCTCTGGTTCAGGAACCGCGCCGTGCGCCAGTACTCCAGGTTCTTATGGTCCGTGCGAACTTGCACCGTGTGTTTGGCTCCGATGAGGAAGTGCCGCCACGCCTTGAATGCTGCATGAATGGCCAGCAACTCTCTGTCCCAGATGGTGTAGTTCTGCTCCGACTTGCTGAGTTTCCTGGAGTAGAAAGCACACGGCCTCCAATCCCCTTGCGGGTCTCGCTGCAACAGGACTGCCCCCACGGCTCTGTCGGAGGCATCCGTCTCCACCCTCATGGGCTTGCTGGGGTTCACATGCAGCAGTTGTTCCTCGGAAGCAAAAAGACGCTTGAGTTTCTGAAAGGACTGCTCCGCCTGCTCCGTCCAGATGAACTTCTTCTTCTTGGAGCTGAGGGTGTCCGTGATGGCCGCCGTCTGCATAGCGAAACCCTTGATGAACTTGCGATAAAAGTTAGCAAAGCCGACAAACCTCTGGACCTCCTTCCGATTGCGCGGGCTCTTCCAGTCCAGTACTGATCGTACCTTGGCACTGTCCATGGCGATTCCCTTGTCGGACAGCTTGTAGCCCAGGAAATCCACCTCCGTCATGTCGAACTGGCATTTCTCCAGCTTGGCGTAAAGCCTGTGCTCCCGTAGTCTTTGCAGGACTTCCTTGACATCTCCCTCGTGAGCCTCCTGCGATTCCGAGAAGATCAGAATGTCGTCCAGGAAGCAGACACACTTCTTGTAGAGGAGCCCCGCTAACACGTGATGCATGAATGCTTGGAAGCAATGGGAGCCATTTTGTAAACCGAAGGGCATAACCCTATACTCATAGGTGCCCAAGGGCGTGAACATGGCCGTCTTCCACTCGTCGCCCTCCCGCATGCGTATAAGATTGTACGCCCCTCGTAGATCCAGCTTGGTGAAGATGCGTCCCTTCCTCACCGTCGCGAGCAAGTCGTCGATCTTGGGCATCGGGAAAGCCGTGGGCTTGGTTTTCGAATTTAAAATTCTGAAATCAACTACAAGCCTCTTCTGGGGCGTGTCCTTCTTCTTCACAAAGAACACAGGACTGCCCCCCACTGCTTTGGATTCTCGGATGAATCCCCGCTTCAAATTGTGATCTATGAACTCCCTGAGCTCTTGCAGTTCGTCTTCAGACATGGAGTACAGTTTTCCGGTCGGCAGCGTTGCCCCCGGCAGGAGGTCAATCTTGCAGTCGTAGGGTCTGTGGGGAGGCAGCTTGTCCGCTTCCTTCTCGCAGAAGACCTCCAAAAACGCCTTGTACTTGTCGGGTACCGCTTGCAGCATGCCCAGTTGTAGCTGTGGGTCATCCTCTTGCCCCTCGTCCTCCTGGTTAGTCATGATGCAATGTTCTGCGCAGTAGGAGGAGCAGAAGGTCAATTTACGCTGGTACCATGCCAATGCCGGGCTGTGCCTGTCCAACCAGCTCATGCCCAACACTATGGGCGTGTCTGACAGTTGGGTGACGTTGAAGCTGATGACTTCGCGGTGATTTCCAATGCGCATCACCATTGGCGGCGTTTGCTGTACCACCTGTCCCCCCAGCAATTCTCTTCCATCGACTGTCACTACTTTCAGGGGCATCGTGGCAGGCAGGAGCGCTATGCTATGTTGCTTGATGAAATCCACCCCCATAAAGTCTGCATTGCTACCAGAGTCAATGGTAATAGGCACTTCCATGGTGAGCCCATTGGGAAGCTGGAGTGTTGCGGTGAGCTGCACCACTGGTTTGGGCGGGAGGGGGTCTGTGGGCTGTAAGATTCCTGGGGACTGCTTTACTGATTCGTCTGGCTGGGCCCCAGCGGCTCTGCTTCCAGCCAGACTTCGTCGTTTCCCTGCTGCGGTTCCCTCTGCTGAACTGCTTCTGTTACTTTTGCTGAGGCTGCATTGTGCTTGTGGAGCCTCTGGGGGCACTCTTTTGCCATATGCTGAGCACTTTCGCAGATGTAACACTTCCTGTTCCCTCTAGGAGGCTTCACCTTGGCTGCTCCTGGTGTGAGGGCTCTGGTCGCTGACTGAGCCTTGGCACCACCTATCTCCATCGGCTCCTCTCCCCCTCCCAGTGGAGGCGTGGATTGAGCGCGCGCTGAGTCTCTGGGAAAGAAAGGAGGTGCCCTTGCTGGCGTGCGTCCCCAACGCCCTTCATCCTTGCTCCAGGGACGTTCTTCCAGCCGCACCCCAATCGTCAGCGCCTTCTGGACCACTTCTTGAGTGCTCCGTGGCCTCTCCCCCCTTGCGATTTCGTCTTTCACAGCCCCGTTGAGCCCCTCCCAGAACAGGTCCCTGACGGACGCTGAGTCCTTTTCCCATCCCAGCGCGTTGACCAATGCAAAAAAGCAGGAATGATATTGCCTTACAGTGGCTCTGCCTTGTTTCAGACCGTGAATCTCTCTTCTAGCGACATCCACATCTATCTCTGATAAAAAACAAGCGTCCATCGCCTTAATGAAGGCTTTTGCGTTTTGGAGGGCTGGATCATTATCTCTCCACAGATTGCGCAACCACGCTTTAGCTTCTCCATGGAGATGCGTTAGTATGAAGCCTACTTTCTCCTGCTCATCTCTAAAGTCCTTCTCCAGCAACTTTAGCGCAAAAACTACGTCTGCTCTGAAGTTAGGATATTGCTGCAGACTCCCATCGAAATGCGACACCAGGCTCCCCCCTCTCTTCCCGAGCCCGATCCCTTCGGATTTGGCTGCCGGTGGCCCCTGTTTAGTCAACATTTCCAACCTGTTTTGCAGATCCTTGCAGACAGCATCTGATTCCTCTTCTCTCCTCCGTGCCGCTCGTATTTCTGCGTTAAGTTGTACCACTGCTTCTTGCAAAGCTGCCAGTCGTTCTTCTGTAGTCATCTTGTGCTGCTTTTGTGAGCTCGCGAAGCACCAATCTTCGCCCCTCGCTGCGTCCTCTCACGTTGCGAGGTTCTTTGAAATTTGAGACAGGACTTACTGTCAGAGCTGCCTCCAGGTCCCAGCTCACAGAGGACCAACGCTAGGCTGTAGTTATGTACAAAAGTCTTTATTGAGATTCAGTCTCCATTTTAAAGCCGCAGCGTGCAGCTCTACGTCCCGACCTTAGACCGGCGAAGTCCTGTCTGAGTCTCCTCCCCCTCCACACCAGTTTAAGACTCTCGCTTTGCTCCACCTCTTCCTAAATTCCTTTCTCCTCTGGGCCCTCCTGCCCGCTAGGGTCTCATCCTTCCTGGACTCCTCTGACGCTGACCCTGACGATTCTTGCCCCTCCTTACGGCGGGCTTTAGGACCTGGTTCCCTATCCGGGCTACCTTCTGTGCCGCTCGCCTGTACCTTTGAACTTGGCGCGCGCGCCCAGCCTGCAACTTTCCTCTTAACCGTTAACTCGCTCTCTGATGGAGGCGTGGTCCACCCTGACTCATCTTCTCTCGCTGGTGGTGCATGTGTGGGCTCTGACACCTGGAACTCCTCCCCCCCACTACGCTCTGGTGGGGAAGCTGGTCCTGATTTGCAACTGCTGCTCTGGGAGTCCCCGCTGGCCCCTTGCTTCTGGGGTGTCCCCCTTGGGTCGCCCCTTGTCCTGCCCATCGGCGCCCCCTTCTGTGAATCTTCCGATTCGCTGGAGAGGCTCATGGAATCTATCGAGCTGCTGTCATATTCTCCTACGCTGCCCTCGGATTGCTCCCCCTCGCTTTCCATCTCCTCTCCTCGCTGCGCTCCCGCTGAGTCCCTGACAATTATTATTATTGAATTCATATACTGCCCTATACCTAGAAGTCTCAGGGTGGTTGACAGAAAAGATCAACATAAAAACCACAATATATATATATAATCAAAATAAAAGCAACAACCCAATAGCACCCCCCTACCAAAAAGAAACACATTTTAAAAGGGCAGAGGGTGTTAATCAAATCAACCAAAGGCCTGGTTTAAAAGGAACATTTTTGCCTGGTGCCTAAAGGTGTATAATGAAGGCACCAGGCGAACTTCCCTGGGGAGAGCAATCCTCAGATGGGGAGCCACTGCAGAGAAGGCCCCGTTCTTGTGCTGCCACCCTCTGACAGTAAGAGCTGTTCGACAGTGGAATTTTCTGACAAGGAGTGTGGTGGAGTCTCCTTCTTTGGAGGTCTTTAAGCAGAGGCTTGACAACCATATGTCAGGAGTGCTCTGATGGTGTTTCCTGCTTGGCAGGGGGTTGGACTCGATGGCCCTTGTGGTCTCTTCCAACTCTATGATTCTATGATTCTATGAACCTCTGAAGGAGCAGGCAAATGAAGAAGGGCCGCAGAAGATGATCTCAGGGTCCGGGGTTTTTTTAAAGGGAAAGAAGCAGTGCTTGAGGTATTGCGGTCCTGAGCCATTTAAGGCTTTATAGGTCAAAACCAGCACTTGGAATTGGGCCCAGAAACTAATTGGTAGTCAGTGCAGTCGGACCAGGACTGGTGCAATAGGCTCAAACCATCTTGCTCCGGTGAGCAACCCAGCCACTGAATTCTGCACTAGCTGAAGTTTCCAGACCATCTCCAAAGGCAGCCCTACATATAACACATTGCAGGAATCTAACCTTGAGGTTACTAGAGCATAGACAACAGTAGTTAAGCTATCCCTGTCCAGATAGGGGCACAGCTGGGCCAGCGGACGAAGCTGATGGAAGGCACTCTGGGCCACTGAGGCTACCTGAGTCTTGAGCGACAGCAAAAGATCCAGGAGTAACCCCAAGCTATGAGCCTATTCCTTCAGAAACAGTGTAACCCCATAATGAATGGGCAATCTCCCACCCATCCAGTCTAGGGAACCACCCACTAACAGTGCCTCAGTCTTATCTGGATTGAGCTTCAGTTTGTTGGGTCTCATCCAGTCCATTGCTGAAGCGAGACACTGGTCCAGCACTTCCCCTGCCTCACCTACATATGCAAAGGAGAAATAGAGCTGAGCGTCATCAGCATATTGCTGACAACATACTCCAGACCTCCGGATCATCCCTCCCAGTGGTTTCATGTAGATGTTAGACAACATGCGGGATAGGATTGAGCCCCACGGAACCCCACACTGAAGGTTCCACAGGGCTGAGAAGCACTCCCCAAACAACATCCCCTGGGAACGACCATCCAAGTAGGACTTGAGCCACCATCTATTGTTCCATCTAGCTCAGTATTGTCTACACAGACCGACCACAGCTCTCCAGGATTTATCTCCCAGCCCAACCTTCAAAGATTGAACCTGGGGCCTTCTGCTTGCACAAGTCCACATGCTAGTTTGGGCACTGTGATCTTGTGATCACAACCATCTCACCTCGCGAAAAGCACTTTTTCTTCAGGCCGCAATCTTGTGCGGGTCATGTGACTTGCACTGCTCTGAAAGATGGCATCCCAGGTTTTTTTTGCTTCTACACAAAATAGCTACCACATCTAAAAGAGCAGAAAACAGTGACAGGACCATAAAATGACCCTTCTTTTAGGTTTCTCCCAGGCATCTGGTTGGCCAATGTGAAGACAGGATGCTGTACTAGATGGGTTATTTAATGGGGTAGAAGAGCTGGGGGGGGGCACCTCTGATGACCAATGTGTCCCTTTGGTTTCAGATAGTACATGAGTAAAGGTAAAGGTACCCCTGCCCGTACAGGCCACTCTTGACAGACTCTAGGGTTGTGCGCTCATCTCACTCTAGAGGCCGGGAGCTAGCGCTGTCCGCAGACACTTCCGGGTCACGTGGCCAGCGTGACGAAGCTGCTCCGGCAAACCGGCACCAGAGCAGCACACGGAAACACCGTTTACCTTCCCGCTATACAGCGGTACCTATTTATCTACTTGCACTTAAGGGTGCTTTCGAACTGCTAGGTGGGCAGGAGCTGGGACCGAACGACAGGAGCGCACCCCGCCGCGGGGATTCGAACCGCCGACCATGCGATCGGCAAGTCCTAGGCGCTGAGGTTTCACCCACAGCGCCACCCGCGTCCCAAGTACATGAGTAGGTAAAGGTAAAGGTACCCCTGCCCGTACGGGCCAGTCTTGACAGACTCTGGGGTTGTGCGCCCATCTCACTTAAGAGGCCAGGGGCCAGCGCTGTCCGGAGACACTTCCGGGTCACGTGGCCAGCGTGACATCGCTGCTCTGGCGAGCCAGAGCCGCACACGGAAACACCGTTTACCTTCCCGTTGGTAAGCGGTCCCTATTTATCTACTTGCACCCGGAGGTGCTTTCGAACTGCTAGGTTGGCAGGCGCTGGGACCGAGCAGCGGGAGCGCACCCCGCCGCAGGGATTCGAACCGCCGACCTTTCGATCGGCAAGCCCTAGGCGCTGAGGCTTTAACCCACAGCGCCACCTGCGTCCCAAGTACATGAGTAGATGAGTCTAAAAAGCCCAGGACAGAAAGTTTCATGGTCCTCTAGCAAATGTGGTGGCTCATTTACCAGAGGCAGGGGCATCTTACCCATAGAGGCTAGTGGTGTGGGGCGCCAGGGTACCAAGTTCTGGAGGGCGCCAGGGAAGAGGCGGAGGCTGGACACGGTGCCTCCCAGCATCAGCTCGCCACCCTTGCCTGCCTCCGCCATGTTGCGCCTAAGCAGCACCGCACCAGAGCCTCAGCCTGCCATGGCCACAGTGGCACAAAGCGGCCAGCTGAGTCGGGAGGCGCCATGTCCAGCCTCTGCCTCTTCCCCACTGGAGGAGCTGCCCTCCAGCCACTGCCCACCTCCTCCAGCCCCACTGGCAGCGCCGTCCTCCCTAAAAAAACCTTTGGGAAACGGGGGGAGGCACCGGAGGGAGCTTTGCATCACGGTGCCAGATATGTTTAAGACAGCCCTGACCAGAGGTAATGTCTTTTGTGTTAGCTCTGGAAGTGTATCCTCAATTCTGACCAAACTACAGTAAGTCTCCTGATGTATGTTGTGTTCTAGGAGGCTTCTCCATACAAACCAGGAAGTGACCTATGTTGTTAATCCGTTGGCCAGTGTGAGACCTGGATGAAGGATTGATTATGTGTCTTTGGCCCAGAGCTCTTGGGTTATGACGATCAATTGCATGTATCAAGTGATGCCTCCACATGAGGCCTCTTTGCAAAGCGTCCCTTTTCGCCTTTGATGTAAAATGAAGTTGGAGACTTCCGGTTGGCGCCAGCGCTAATGGCGGCTCGTTCTCCGATCTCTGGAGAGGGAGCTGCTCCACGAGTTCGGGTCTGACCGCTACGGCGAAGCGGGGACCCCTAAAATCACAGGCGCGGAAGCCTGTGAACAAGGAGACTCGGTGGGCATTGTTTGCGCCCCCCTTTACTGCAAAAGAGCCTTTTTAAAGGCTCCGGAGGAGCATCGGGGGTGCGCGGAGCTGAGAGTCGCTACCCAGCCCGTGGAGTGAAGCCGCATCGCCATTGACGGAGAGCGCCAATTCCTTCCTGAAATTTGGACTGAGAAGAGATTCCCGTGAGTAGGATTGGCAACTTTATCGGGACTTTAAATTAAATCCTTAAAAATTCGGCCGAAAGTGGGGATGGTAAATAAAGGAAGTCTGCCTCCCCCGGATTGCATGATTGCTAAAGCAACGGATCCAGCAAGCTGTAATTGATAAATTTATGGACAACTTTTGAAAGGACCAACCCTAGCATTGAGCTTAATCCCCCCCCCAGTAAGCAGGAACAGGGGGGGGGGGAGAAGAAGAGAAGGAAACCTGCGGGAAAAGTTTTAAAGGGACAATTTACTGCAGCCTCTGACTCTGGGAACGGACTGTCTGGGTGAAGCACTTTGACAGGGAACTGTCAGATGTGTTGCAAAGTGGGGACTTTATTAGATACAATTTTCTGAGACTCTGTAGAAATAATACGGTTGCAACTAAAAAGACTGAAAGACGTTTCTTAGTAACTCTTTCCCTCTGAGGGTTTTTGGACTCTTTGTTTCCTTGTTTACTGGATATCTTGGCTCCCTCTAGAGGGCTGAAGGCAACAGTTGCAACACTGACTGTTAAAAACAAAGTCACTGGATTTTTCCATTCAAGACCTGTTCCTGTGAGAACGACCTTGGGACATGAGTGGCCCTGCAGATGAGATAGCAACAAGATCTAAGGCTAAAGCAGCACAAAAGAAAAGGGGCTCTTTATCAGGACTATTGCCAACAGGTCCAGGCGGACAGGAAAAAGGAATAAGTGCATTCATGGAGTCAGTGACGCAGGCATTATTGAAGATAAATGAATCCTTAGAAAAATTGAATAAACAGAGTACAGAAAATACTAAGCAACTGGCAGATTTAACGGCAAAATTAGACTTGAACACCAAGAGTGTGACATCTAACACACAGATTATACACAAATTGGTCGAGGAGAATGCCACAATTAGGAAGATTGCGGAAGAAGCCAAATCCACTGCGGAATCTACACAGGAAAATTTAGTACCGGTTTGCAGGAGGCTTGACCAACATGAGGCGACCCTGTCTTTATGGGATATACAACGTAAGGAGAAGAACCTGAGACTTAGGCTTGTTCCAGAAAGTGAAGGGGACAACCTAGTGGACTTTCTCACAAAAGAAATTTCAGACTTTTGGCAGGAAAACCTAGAGGAAAAAGAATTTGAGATAACAACTGCCTTCAGACTGGGCAGAAGGCAAGGCAGGAAGATTCCAAGGGACTGCCTGATAACATTGAGATCCAAAGAGGAAAGAGACAAGATATTAAGCTTGCATTACCAGAAGACACTCCAGATTCAAAACGTCTCTGTGCAAATTTACAGGGATATCCCAAAATATATTCTGGAGGTGAGAACCCAGTTCAAGACTTTGGTTGACCTGCTGAAGAAGAACAACATACCTTTCAGGTGGGAATTTCCACAGGGTTTGTCTTTTAATTTCAGAGGAAAGAAAGTTAAGATAAGAACAGTACAAGATAAAGAACAATTTTTGGACAGGTACGGAGAGGACCTGGTGAAAGGGGTTTTAAATTCAACATCGGATACAGACTTGGGGAACTTGACATTTGGACTTAAATCACCAACGGATGAAGAACAGCTGCAGGGTGCAGTTGGAGGCAACTAATTAACAATGTCTCTGCGATTCTTAACTTGGAATTGTAATGGACTGAATCTTCCCAGAAAAAGGCGTGAGGTTTTTCATATTTTGAAAAGAGAACAATTGGATCTGATTTGTCTACAAGAAACCCACGTGACAAGGGCACAGAGAAGATTACTTATAAATAAAAGATTGGGACAAGAATTTATTTCATCAGATAAAGTTAAGAAAAGAGGAGTGGTGATTTATACAAAAGAGAAATTGGCTCCAAAACAGATTTTCAAAGATGAACATGGAAGAATTTTGGCAATTGAGATACAGATTCAAGGAGAAAAAATTTTGATATTTGGAATTTATGCACCGAATGAAGGGAAGGCAGAATTTTACAAGAAATTGCATGAGACATTAATGGACTATTTGGACTATAAGGTGATTCTTTTAGGGGATATGAACGACGGCGTCTCTACAAATATGGACAAAGCACAAAGACAGGTGATCTCCAAGGATGGGAGATTACCTAAGACTTTCTTTGAAATGACTGACAATTTGGACCTGATTGACATCTGGAGAACAAGAAATCCTCTCGAGAGGGAGGGAACATTCTTTTCGGAATCACAGATGACCTGGAAAGAATAGATCAAATATGGATTACTAGTGGAATGGCTCCAAAGATAAAGAAAGTGGAAATCTGCCCAAAGACATGCTCCGACCACAATGCGGTAAAGATGGAAATGAAAATAACAACAGCTGGCTCCTTCAGATGGAGAATGAATGACACCTTATTTAGAGATCCAGAGGTTTACCAAAAGGCCCAAAAGACTTTGAAGGACTACTTTGAGATAAATCTGAGGACAGAAGTGGAGAAACGAGTGATCTGGGACGCAAGCAAGGCCGTGATGAGGGGTTTCCTGATACAACAGAATTCCTTAAAAAGGAGGAAACAGCATGAGAAGAAAGATAAAATTTTGGAAAAGATAAAAGATAGTGAAAAGAAATTGAGATCTAATCCAAAGTCACATGAGATCTTGAGAGAAATTAAACTGTACCAGAAGCAATATATGGAATTGATGAACCAGGAGATTGAATGGAAAATTAAGCGAATGAGACAAAAGACATTCGAATCGGCAGATAAATGTGGAAAACTCCTATCATGGCAATTGAAGAAGAGACAGAAATTGAACACAGTCACAAGTTTGGAGGTAGATGGAAAGAACATTTCTAAACCAAATGAGATCAGTAATTGCTTTCAGAGTTATTTCAGAAGACTATACGCACAAGGGCCGGAAAACGAAAGAGAAATGGAGGAATTTCTCAAGAAATATGGATTACAAAAAATTTCGCAACAAAGTATGTTGCTCTTAAATGAGAAAATAACTGAACAAGAAATAGAGGGTGCCATTCAAAATATGCAATTGGGGAAATCTCCAGGGCCAGATGGATTAACCTCCAGATACTACAAAGCTTTGAAGGACTGGATAATACAGCCGCTTAAGGAGGTTTGTAACGAGATATTAGAGGGGAAAAGGGCACCTGAGACGTGGAAAGAAGCTTTTATCACACTTATACCAAAGACTGAGATTGATAAAAAACAGATCAAGAACTACCGCCCTATATCATTACTTAATGTGGATTACAAAATTTTTGCAGACATTTTGGCAAAAAGACTGAAGAAGGTGCTGGTGGAGGAGATTCACAAAGATCAGGCAGGCTTTCTCCCGGGTAGACATATATCTACTAATGTAAGGAATATAACTGACATTATAGAAATGTTGACAGTGAATATTAATACAAAGGCAGTTTTAATCTTTGTGGACGCGGAGAAAGCCTTTCACAATATATCTTGGAAATTTATGAAGAAGAATCTCCATGGGATGGGGGTAGGCCAAAAGTTTGAAAATGGTATAAGTGCAATTTATTCTGAGCAAAAGGCAAAGTTAATTGTAAATAATGTGGTCATGGATGAACTACCTATTGAAAAAGGGACACGGCAGGGGTGCCCAATATCCCCATTACTTTTTATATCGGTCCTGGAGGTTTTGTTAAATATGATCAGGGGGGACCAGCTGGTAAAAGGGATTCAGGTCGGAGCCAGACATTACAAATTGAAGGCCTTTGCAGATGACTTAGTATTGACCTTGCAAGAGCCAGACACTAGTACCAAAAGAGTTCTAGAATTAATTCAAGTATTTGGCCAGGTCGCAGGATTTAAGTTGAACAAACAAAAAACCAAGGTACTGGAAAAAAACTTAACAAATGTTGAAAGAGAGAGATTCCAAGAGGAAACTGGGTTAGTGGTGGCAAAGAGTGTAAAATACCTGGGGATTAACATGACATCTAAGAATGTAAACCTATTTAAGGATAACTATGATAAGTGCTGGACAGAGATAAAGAAAGACTTAGAAATATGGTCAAACCTGAAGCTTTCCTTGTTAGGTCAAATTGCAGTAATTAAAATGAATGTATTGCCTAGAATGTTATTTTTGTTTCAGACATTACAAATTGTTGATAAATTGGACTGTTTCAAGAAGTGGCAGAAAGATATATCTAAATTCGTCTGGCAGGGCAAAAAGCCCAGAATTAAGTTTAAGATACTTACCGATTCTAAAGAAAGAGGGGGGTTTGCCCTGCCGGACTTAAGACTGTACTATGAATCGGCAGCTTTCTGCTGGTTAAAAGATTGGCTACTTCTTGAAAATGCAGACATTCTAGACTTGGAAGGATTTGATAATAACTTCGGTTGGCATGCATATATTTGGTATGACAAGGTTAAAGTGTACAAGGGTTTTAAAAATCACATTGTTAGGAAAGCACTATACAACGTTTGGATTCGGTATAAAGATTTATTGGAAAATAAAACTCCCAGGTGGCTTTCACCAATGGAGGCCAAGGAGGTAAAGAAACTTAATATGAGAACTAATTGGCCGAAATATTCTGAAATTTTAGAACAAGAAGGTGGTGAACTTAAACTACAAAGTTACGAGAAAATAAAGTCCAAGGTACGAGATTGGCTCCATTATTTTCAAATAATGGAGGCCTACAAACAAGACAGGAAAATTGGTTTCCAGGTGGAGAAATCGAAATTAGAAACAGAACTGTTAGAACCCAATACTAAGAATTTATCAAGAATGTATAACTTGCTGTTGAAGTGGAATACAATAGATGAGACAGTGAAGTCAGCTATGGTTAAATGGGCACAGGACATAGGTCATGACATTATGTTTGCTGACTGGGAGCAGTTATGGACCACAGGTATTAAATTCACGGCATGTAATGCCCTACGAGAAAACATTATGAAAATGATTTACAGGTGGTACATGACCCCAGTCAAGCTTGCGAAGATTTATCATTTGCCCAATAACAAATGTTGGAAATGTAAAGAGACTGAAGGTACCTTTTTCCACCTTTGGTGGACCTGCCCAAAGATTAAGGCCTTCTGGGAAATGATTTATAATGAGATTAAGAAAGTGCTTAAGTGCACCTTTCACAAGAAACCAGAGGCATTTCTCTTAGGTATGGTCGGCCAGCTGGTGCCGAAGAAGGATAAGAATTTCTTTTTGTACGCTACTACGGCAGCAAGGATTCTCCTAGCAAAGTATTGGAAGACACAAGAGCTACCCACGCTGGAGGAATGGCAGGCGAAAGTGATCGACTTTATGGGACTGGCAGAAATGACCGGCAGAATCCGCGACCAAGAGAAAGAGACTGTGGAAGAAGATTGGAAGAAGTTTAAAATATATCTTAAGAGTTACTATAAAATTGAGGAGTGCTAAAATGCTGAGGGAGAGGAAGACGTAGAATTGCAGCGGTAAATTGTGTTTAATTTAGGGTGAAATTGAAAAGGAGAATGAATTTATATTTAATTGGCTAAGAAGGGTTGCTGAACAATTGTTTAAAATAAAGGATGCAAAAAGGGGAAGGTATGGGGAAGTCCGGGAAAAGAGGTTTATGGAAATAAGGTAAAGAAAATATGATTTTTTGTGTTTGTTTTTATGTTGTTTTTGTGTTTGTTAAAAATTTGGAAATTAATAAAAAAATTATTAAAAAAAAAATGATGTAAAATGAAGTTGGTGGAACATTATCCCAGTGGGGGAGAAGGGAGATCAGCATGTTGTAATGTGCAGTGCAGTTATTGTGGGAATCCAGCAACAGCTTCATTAAATACAATTTGCTCATACTCTTTATGGCTATTATTAAAGTAATTTGGTGTGTGATGCTGATGAGGCAATTTGCTGGCAGCTAATTAAGACTTTGGGCAGGAGGGGAAAGATCCTGTGTCCCAAAACCACAGACCTGTGAGGCTTAGAGTATATAAGCCCATGACATGGAGAGCTTTTCCATCAGTTCCACCAGAGCTTCAGACATCTCTCAGCTTCCTGTTGCTTGGAAAAGCAGGTAAGAGAGCTGACTCCAGAAGGGTTTGTAGGAACATAACTTGCCTTTTCAATGTATCTTTGCCTTCCTGTTTCATTTCCTCTGTGTGTTTTCTTTAAGATATGGATAGCATGGTGAATCTTAGAGCTGGTTCAAGCCACAGAATGTGCGTCCCTCAGAAAAGGGAAGGCAAATCTAAACATTAAGAGGTTTATTAGCTGTTGGCTGGATGCTTGGATGAGCTGCGGATGGGGACACAATGGCCACCCAGATGTTGTTGGACTGAAATTCCCATCAGCCCCAGCAAGCAGGGCTGAGGGTAAGGGCTGATGGGAGCTGTAGTCTAGGAATCTCTGGATGACCACAACTTCCCCATCCCTGGTATAATATCATTAGGCTGACCCTCCAGGCTCTTTCTCTACACATCCATCACTGCCAGTTGTCCAGTCTGGCTTTCCTTGGACTCCAGGGATATGTGTTTGCCACCATGAGAACAAGATACTGGATGAAATGGGCCTTTAGTCTCATCCAGCAGAGCTTTTCTTACGTTGTTCTTCTGCAAGCTGTGGGAATTGCCTGCTCTGCACCATAGCACTGCAACTAGGGACACAAGACCTGTGACTCTCCAGATGTCAGGGACTGGGGAGAGGAGGAAAGGTGGAGACCGCCTCCCCAGCCTAACCCTTCCAGAGAAGAGGAAGACAGTTCAGACAGGGGTTTGAGGGAGGTCACAGCTCAGATGCAGATGAGAGGAAAAGCTGGGAAATAATGGGGGGAGGAGGAAGAGGAAGCACCAGGGGGGGGAGAGACAGCTGGTGGACACAGTGTATTTAGAAAGCATTACAGACCACCTTCCCCCCTTCTAGAACTGGTGAGCCTTGAAAGTAAGAGAGCAAAGTGATCAGGGAAGGTGGGGAGGAGTGGTTCACAATATCTGGAGGACTGCAGGATCTCCAAATTTGAATATGAGGTACTTGGATATTTGTACATAGGAAGGACCCCACCCCTGCTTTAAATGTAAAGGGACCCCCGACCGTTAGGTCCAGTCACGGATGACTCTGGGGTTGCAGCGCTCATCTCGCTTTACTGGCCGAGGGAGCCGGGGTACAGCTTCCGGGTCATATGGCCAACCTGACTAAGCCGCTTCTGGCGAACCAGAGCAGAGCACTGAAATGCCATTTACCTTCCCGCCGGAGTGGTACCTATTTATCTACTTGCACTTTGACGTGCTTTCAAACTGCTAGGTAGGCAGGAGCAGGGACCGAACAACAGGAGCTCACCCCATTGTGGGGATTTGAACAGCTGACCTTCTGATCGGCAAACCCTAGGTTCAGTGATTTAGACCACAGCGCCACCCGCATTCCAGATATGCTTTAAGACACAATAAAATGTAAATCTTCTTTTAGTATTATGAATACACATTATGATAAAAAAATTTTAAAATATTCTTGCATTGTAAAGGTGAGGCTAAATATCTCCCATTGGCCCCAGAACACTGCAACACTTGTTTATCTTTCTTCTCCCTCCTGTGTCCTTTCAGACTCACCTCCAACACTCAGCCATGGCAAACTGTGGACCATCCTGTGCTGTCCCATCTTGTGCCTCCACCCCAGTCGTCGGTTTTGGATCAGCAGGTCTTGGAGGCCTTGGAGGCCTTGGTGGCCTTGGCCTTGGCGACACCTACGGCTATGGCTCCGGTGCCCTGGTTGGATCCGGCATCCCTTCTGCTAGTCTTGGTATTCTTTCTGGAGTCCAGCCTTCAGGCATCAACCAGATCCCACCATTAGAGCTCAAGATCCAGCCAGCTTCCATTATCGTGATCATCCCAGGAGCCATCCTCTCTGCTAGCTCTGAGCCAGTGGCCGTAGGAGGAAATGCTCCGAATAATTAATTTTATTTATGCTGTCTAATTTTAAATTGTTGTTATGACCTAATCTGTATTGAAATTGTCCTTTGTTCTTCTGGTGTTATCTTTTGCTGACTAGCTGTACGAGTTAATCTGGTCTGTGACCGTTTAATAAACTTTGCTTTGCTCCATGCTCCCCTGGTGGTTTGGGCAGTGGGTTGCTCGGAGCTGGTTCTCTTGGAGCCGGTGCTCTTGGAGCTGGTGGTCTTAGAGGATCTCGTTTTGGACTTGGGAGTCGCTATGGATTCGTTGGAGACAGAGGAAGCATCTGTTACAACCCCTGCTAAGTTAACATGGAAGGTTTATTAGGGGAAAGAATATCGACTGCAAAACGTTCAAGCCTGGGTTTAAGATATGCTGAGCATCCTCAATTCCTGATGAAGCCACTGGGCATTGGGGGCACCCAGCAAGCCTGAAAATCAGACCCACAACTATCTTTCATGCATCCATTTCTCATCTTAACATAATCCCCCTCTATCCCACTGTTTATGTGCTTTCCCCTCCCCTGGCTTTTATTTATTATCTGTACAGCTCTTCTGCACTCCTCCAGCAGACTAAAGAGCAAAAAAACAACAACAATGGACTTGTCCCCTGGAATTAATGCCCAGTCAGTTTGGTACATATGTGAAAATGGCAGAGGTGGGGAAAGTTTTATAAATCCCACAAATAGAACTTATCTCATTCTGGGACAAGATTTGCAATACAGAGACAATTTATGTATATTTCTTCAGATTTGCCCTTTTCAAAAAAATAACCAACTTCTTGAGAATTTGTTCAGTTATGTATCTCTCCCCCATCCCTGGATTCCTAATAAAACTTACCTGCATCATAGCTCTGGTCTCCTGTTCAACTTTAGCATTTAGACTCTTTTCTTCCTTAAATATGGATTACTGTGAAGAGAATCATCTGATGATCGGATTCCTATCAAGGCCTTCCATCTCTGGAGCATTCTTTGCAGGATTGGGGCACATTTTCAGGGAGTTTCTAGAATCCTTACATGATATGGCATAGGTGGGGTACATTACAGAGGGGGTCTCCAACATTTCTCAGAGCAATGGCACCCTCGAGGACTTTCCTGGCTCCAATGTAGCTTCTGAGTGTTCCATTCACTGGCTCCTAGATGATCAGGGCAGTTCTATTAGCTTTCTGGAAAAGTGCCCAGGGCTTGAGTTGGAAGACTTGACACACTCTTTCCTTTGGAATTTAATCATTAAAGTTGGTTGAGCTTTGGTTCAGAGTAGACTTAATTGCGGGAAGTTGGATCAACACAGTCCCCTCCACTACCTGTTCAGTCTCAATCACACTTCACAAGCATCACTTAAAAAGAGTATAAAAACTCACACATAGAGATTCCATTGATAAGGAAAGCAAAAGTGATTTACAGTGGCTCAGTGTAGGGGGAAGTATGGTGTGGGAGAAGCCACAGGCTGTGTAAGTTACTGCCTGTGCCATGTGCCAGCCCTTCCTCCAACCTGGGGAACTGTGGTGGTCCTATCAGCCAGCCCTCGGGTCTGCAGCTGCTGCTGCTGCTATGTACTAGGTCAGCTCACGGTAAGACCACCCTTATCTATGGCTGGATTGTGGATGAGAAAGCCAATCTGGGCTGTTTCACTAAGACCTGGGCGAAGTGGGTGCATCTGGTCTCACCCTGTTGTGCCCACGTGGGTATTCGGCGTAGTATCATGGTAGACTTGGCGCTCAAGGAGGGGGAGTTGCTGCTGTAGTCTATAGAGATTCTCTTCTTCCCTTCCTCTCTCCCTCCAACAACCATGCCCAGCTTGGCATGGCTGCCATGACAACCATGGTTCTCCTCCAACATGTAACTGGCCCAACACATCTGGACCCTGTTTTCTCAAGTGGGCAGGAAGAGAAAAGAGAGAGAGAAGGGTAGATTCGTAATCTGGGGAACAGGGTTCGCGTCTCCACTCCTCCACATGCAGCTGCTGGGGTGACCTTGTGCTAGTCACACTTCTCTGAAGTCTCTCAGCCCCACTCACCTCACAGAGTGTTTGTTGTGGGGGAGGAAGGAAAAGGAGAATGTTAGCCACTTTGAGACTCCTTCGGGTAGTGATAAAGTGGGATATCAAATCCAAACTGTTCTTCTTCTTCTTCTTCTTCTTCTTCTTCTTCTTCTTCTTCTTCTCAGCAGCTTTCGAGACCATTGACCATGGCAACTTTCTGGAGTGACTCTCCAAACTTGGGGTGGGTGACACCACTTTGTGCTGGTTCCAGGCCTACTTGGAAGGTTATTCCCAGGGGGTGTTGCTTGGGGAGTGCTTCTCAGCCTCATGGAACCTTCAATGTGGGGTTCTGCAGGGCTCAATCCTATCCCCCACATTGTTTAACATCTACACGAAAGCACTGGGTGGGTTTATCCAGAGGTTTGGAGTATGTTGTCAGCAGTATGCTGATGGCACTCAGCTCTATTTCTCCTTTACATCTGCAGGGGAGGCAGTGGAAGTGCTGGACCAGTGTCTTCCTTCAGTAATAGACTGGATGAGACCCAACAAACTGAAGCTCAATCCAGATAAGACTGAGGCACTGTTAGTGGGTGGTTCCCTAGACTGGATGGGTGGGAGATTGCCCGTTCATTATGGGGTTAGACTGTTTCGGAAGGAATAGGCTCATAGCTTGGGGTTACTCCTGGATCTTTTGCTGTCGCTCAAGACTCAGGTGGTCTCAGTGGCCCAGAGTGCCTTCCATCAGCTTCAGCTGGTGGCCCAGCTGTGCCCCTATCTGGACAGGGATAGCCTAACTACTGTTGTCTGTGCTCTAGTAACCTCAAGGTTAGATTCCTGCAATGTGTTATACATAGGGCTACCTCTGAAGACACTTTGGAAACTTCATCTGGTGCAGAATTCAGTGGCCAGGTTGTTCACTGAAGCAAGACAGTTTGAGCATATTACACTGATACTGCACTGGCTACTAGTTAATTTCTGGGCCCAATTCAAAGCGCTGGTTTTGACCTATAAAGCCTTAAATGGCTCAGGACTGCAATGCTCCAAGGACCACCTCTTTCTATATGAACCTACGTGGACCCTGAGATCATCTTCTGAGGACCTCCTTGAGAGGTCCGGAGGGTGGCAACATGAGAACGGGGCCTTCTCTGCATGTCCTTTCGTCACAGCTGTCTTCTCAGCATATCTTCCCAAATGGATTCAAACCATGAAACCTCCTGAAAATAAAAGATATCCATATGAAGCTAATGGATTACAGCCCATCTACACTAGCAAAGTTTTTCTCCAGGGTTTCTGGTCAGGAGATGGGAATACCAGTAGCTCAGAAGGAGAGACCTATTCACCAGCAGCAGTGCCAATTCACAAAGCAGTCGGCTCTGCTGACAACCTTTATAAACTGTCCCTGCAACCCCTCAGTGCAGATGTTTTCCTGAGACAACAACAGACATCACCAATTACAGATAGGTAGCCGTGTTGGTCTGCCATAGTCAAAACAAAATAAAAAAATTCCTTCCAGTAGCACCTTAAAGACCAACTAAGTTAGTACTTGGTATGAGCTTTCGTGTGCATGCACACTTCTTCAGATACACTGAAACAGAAGTCACCAGACCCTTCTATATAGTGAGAAGGTGGGGAGGGGTATTACTCAGAAGGGTGGTGGGATTGGGTGATTGGCAGATAGCTGTGATGAGCCTGTTGACGACTCTTAACGACTGCAATAGGTCTTACAGGAAAAAGCAAGGGGTGAGAAGGTGAAAAATGGTTTTGTCATGTATAATGAGATAAGAATCCAATGTCTTTGTTCAGACCAGGTCTCTCCATGGTTTTCAATAAAACTTCTCACCAACTTCTGCTGTCTCTCCATCTCTACTCCCTGCATCATTGGCCTTTGTGCCCCAAAGCACTTACAGCAGTACTATGAACAATTGCAATGAACTGAAACATGAGGTGCTCATTCGTGCCAAACATAAGGTGGCAAAGACAGCCTCTCTCCCACACAGAAATGGAACCTCCCACACAGAAATTTGCTGTTGCAACAGCTGGCTATGACAAGTGCCCAGGTGGCAGAGGCCTAGCAAAGCTGTCACCAGTTAAAACCAAGTCTTCTGGCTGTATGGATGTTTCACACACAACAGTGGACAGTGATGGTTCTAAGAGTTCTGGTTTGTGGAGTCATATAAGCAGTGCCTTTTTTTAGGGAAAATGGTGGCGGGCAAGCGCCCCGCCTTGCCCCCACAACATTGGGTGCCCGGGGCATGCCAACATCACCCTGGCATGCATACATGACGTCCGTATGCCCTGTGGCATGCTGACTTCACTTGGAAGAAGAAGCTCAGATCCTTCGCCTAATGTACATTGCTTATCTGAATACTGAAATAAAGAAGAAAAGGACTATTGTCTAGGTCAAAATCACAGTAAATTCTGCAATATGTCTGAAGCAAACTTGCAAGCTGTTTTCTGCCATTCCTACCCAGTCCCCTTCCTTGTTACCCTGTAGTCATACATGAATTACTTTAAAGACTGACTTGAGATTATCATAGTTTGAAATTGCTTACGAGCATGGAAACGTTTGGAAGCAGTTAAACGAAAATCATATAAGACCACAGTCTTGTGTACTTTTTACCATCTGCTGTTTATGTTTTTTAAACACTTGGCAAAATCCAAAACACAGTAATTTTTAACTAAAGTGATTGGTTTTACAATTTCACGCCAGTATTATGTTCTCAAACATAATTTTTAAGAGAAGGTGCTAAAAATGCAGAGTATTCCACCCACCATCATAAGGCTCTTTGTTAAAGTCTCTACAAATGTAAAGACCTTAGGAGCAAAAGCAACCATTGAGCTGAGTTCATTCCTCAACAGTGGACCTCTGGGGGAATATCTAATAGGACACCGTTATATCTGTAAGCCTTTGCCCTGCCTCGTTTTGAACTCCAAGGCCAAACTTGCCAGTTGTTCCTTTTATCTCTTGACTCCCTACTTTAGCATTCCAATCCCCTATAATGAGAAGAACATCCTTCTTTGGTGTCATTTCTAGAAGGTGTTGCAAGTCTTCATAGAATGTTGGGAAAGATGGAGGGCACAAGGATAAGGGGACGACAGAGGACGAGATGGTTGGACAGTGTTCTGGAAGCTACCAGCATGAGTTTGACCAAATTGAAGGAGGCAGTGGAAGACAGGAGTGCTTGGAGTGCTCTGGTCCATGGGGTCACGAAGAGTCAGACACGACTAAATGACTAAACAACAACAAATATCTGTAAGACAGCCTAGATGAGCCATTAGCCAGAATGGGGTTATTCTCACATTAAGCAATAATTTAATATATTAGATAGATTTACAGGTGTGCATAGCTCTAGCAAACTATGTCCAAAGTAGTGAAATGCTACAGACTCACACTGAGGTTCTATACAACTAAATAGCATGTGTTTTCTGGAAAGGTATAATAGGAGTTTAGGTGAGTGATGCTGTGGAAAAGAGTGCTGGGGAGGATTGGTACAATGTTATGCCAATCTAGAAAGACAATATCTACGCTCCAAAAAGACTCATATATATGGGCCCATATATTATCTCTACTAATTTCTTATGCCTAATGTTGCTTTTTATGCTCCCGCTACCCCAGGCAGCAGCTGGTGGTTCTACAGCAGCAGTCCAGCTGACCATTTGTGGGTCATACCCAACTAATTTAAACTCAGAGTACACCCATTGAAAGTTCTGACCATAAAACTGCCTTACGCCGTCATTCTCATGGGCTTGAATAATATTGGAGTCAACTCTAGGGGAGGTGTTCATGTATCATGTGCTTCTGACCATTCTATCAGTCAAAACACTTCTACTTGCTCCCTGGAATGATTCCACACTCTCCACCAACCTCCACATGGTATTATGGGGGTTCTCCTGACCCTCCAGAGAAGATATGAAGGACGTGCAGTTATGAGTGGGCACAGGAGAGGGAGAAAGGCCTGTTGAACTAGTGGGAGTCCCAGTGCTAATTTCTGCTGGAATGACTTCCGGAGGTGGCGCGAACGGCAATGGCGGTCCTTCTCACTCGCTGAGGAGGAAGCTCTGCAGAAACGGGTCGTCCGCTACGGCAAAGCGGAGACCCGCACCGAAAAACCACAGGCAGCAAGAGCCTGTGGCCGTGGGACTCGGCGGGCGCCAGAAGCGGCTCCTAAAACTGAGAAGAGACCCTGTAAGGAGCCGCTGATCGTGGAGGGGGTCGCGGCGCTGTGAGTCGATCGCTACTCTGCAGAGTGAAGCTGCGCAGCTGCTGTCGGTGAGCGCTGACCTTTTTTCTTTGAAAAATTCGGCTTTGAGAAATAACAACCCGTGAGTAAAATTGAGACTGTAACAAATTTGAGCTAAAATTAACAGAAATTTGGCTGAAAGCAGAGAGACGTCAAAAAGGAAGTCCGTCTTCCGCTGCTGCGGTAACATCAAAGCAAAGATCCTGAGCTATGGAGCCTTTGAAGAGGCGCTAAAACTAACTGATCCTGGCTTCCATTGAAGTTGGGTTAAAGTGAAGATTTAAGTTATCCTTGTGATTTACCTTTTTATTGGAACTGTGTTAATCTTCTTCTTTTGGGGACTATAAATTTGGACTGAGAGACCCAGGTGCTTGGGCTGCCTGAATAAATAGAACTGTCAGCTTGCAGTTTTTGCTACATGATTTCTGGGATTTGTTACAACCTGAGTGCTTACAGACTTGATACTTTGAAAAATCAATTGCTACTTATCAGAGACAGTGTAATACATTCAAACCAACCCTGCTAAATTCAAGCTTTTGAAGGTTCCTGGACATTTAATTGGATGTTGTTGACTTTATGGACTTTTAACTGGACTTTGTTGACTTTATGGATTTTTATTGACTTTATGGATTCTTGCTGGTTTAGCCTCTTCCCTCAAGACATTTTGAGCTCCCTCTAGAGGATTTTATTTTATTGTTTCTTTCCTTTCCTCCTGTGTGACTGTTTATTCTCTGGGCTGTTGCATTCCCATGGGAACAAGTTAGCTTGACCTTGACTATTAGATAAATTTGGAATGAGTGGCGCAAGAAAAAAGGAGTCTAAAGAAGAGAAGTCTAGAGTAAGAACTAGACAAACAACCTTGGCCTCAGCCTTACAGACACGTAGATCGTCTGTGCCTATTTTGCCCGCGGCAGGGGAAGAAGAAATTGTGCCTATTCTTTCACTGGCAGGGGAAGAGGAAACTGAGCAACTGCAGCTGGAAGATATGGCTGCAGGAGCAACTGCTTCAATTTTAGAAAAAATCTTGGAAAAGTTGGAATCTTTGGATAAGAGAGTGGAGTCTTTGGACAAGAAAGCGGATGAACAAACGGCCAAGATTGACCAAAACACAACCTGCCTAAACAAAATAACTGAACAGGTGGCTTTGAATGTAAAATCAATTGGACAGCTTGCTGAGGACACTGCAGAAAATCGTAAATTGGCTGAGGCAAAAGCCCAGAAAGTTGAAAATTTGGAACAAGAGGTAAAACCACTGCATAAACAAGTTGGAGAGCATCAGACGTATTTGTCCATGATAGAACTGCGAAATCGGGAAAATAACCTAAGGTTAAGGTCAATTCCAGAATTTGAACAAGGAAATTTAATTGAGTTCCTGACGAAAGAATTTTCTAAATTTTGATCCTTAGAGGAGGAAAAGGACTTTAAAATTGTGTCGGCTTTCAGACTTGGAAAATTTGCAAGGAAGGACAAGCCCAGAGATTGTTTGATAATTTTGAGATCGAAGGAGGAAAGAGATAAGATATTGGGCCTACATTACGAAAAATCATTGGACATTTCGGATAGGAGAGCTGAAATTTATAAAGATATTCCGAAACAACTTTTGGACCTTAGATCCACCTATCTTGAATTGGCCAGATTGTTAAGGAGCAACTCAATCATCTTTAGGTGGGAATTCCCTCAGGGACTATCTTTTACCTTCAGAGGGAAGAAGGTTAAAATCAGAACACCTGAAGACAGAGATAAATTTCTAATTGCCTACGGAGAGGACCTTCAGAAAGGAATTGGAACACCTTTGGGGCCTGGATTACCAGCTGCACCTTTATCCTTGGAGCCTGAAGACCCAGAGAAAAAGATACCACCCCCAGAAAAATAACAGATTTATTCAGGATGTCTCTGCAACTTCTGAGCTGGAACATTAATGGTTGCAATTCTCCAGAAAAAAGGAGGAAATTATTTCATATATTGAAAAAAGAACAATTGGACATTATCTGTTTGCAAGAAACACACATGACTAGGCTTCATAAAAAAGTGTTAATAAATAAAAGATTAGGCCAAGAATTTATTTCTTCGGACCGAGTTAAGAAGAGAGGAGTGGCGATTTATGCAAAGGAGAGCCTGTCACCTAAATTCTTATTTAAAGATGAGCAAGGAAGAATTTTGGCAATTGAGATACAACATCAAGGAGAGAAGCTTTTGATATTAGGAATTTACGCACCAAATGAGGGGAAATCGGAATTTTATAAGAAGTTGCATGAGAGCATGCTGGATTATCTGGACTATGACAACATCATTATGATGGGAGATATGAACGGGGTCGTATCAACCAACATGGATAAGTCACAAAGTCAAAACGTGACAAAAGACGGCAGACTACCTAAGACTTTTTTCGAACTCACTGACAATATGGACTTGATTGACATCTGGAGGACAAAGAACCCCTTGGGAAGAGAGGGAACATTCTTTTCTGAAGCCCAACTGACATGGACAAGAATCGACCAAATATGGATATCTAGAGGTCTGGCACCTAAGACCAGAAAGGTGGAAATCTGCCCAAAGACCTGCTCCGACCATAATGCTGTAAAGATGGATATGACACTACTACCAACCGGCTCCTTCAGATGGAAGATGAACGACAGCTTGTTTAGAGATCAGGAAATCATCAAGAAGGCCCAAAAAGTTTTGAAGGATTATTTTGAGATAAATTTGAATACTACGGTGGAAAAAAGAACCATCTGGAACGCAAGCAAGGCTGTGATGAGGGGGTTCTTGATACAACAGAATGCTGTAAAGAAAAGGTTACAAAATGAGAAAAAAGACAAGATTTTGGAGAAAATCAAAGAATTAGAGAAGAAGTTAAGATTAAACCCGAAGTCACAGCTGATTCTGAGAGAAATTAAACTCTATCAAGTACAATATTCTAAATTGATAAACCAGGAAATAGAGTGGAAAGTTAAATTAATGAAACAAAGAACATTCGAATCGGCGAATAAATGTGGGAAACTGCTAGCATGGCAATTGAAGAAAAGACAAAAGCTAAATACAGTTACAAATTTAGAGATTGAAGGAAGAAATATTCAGAACCCCGTGGACATTAGAAAGTGTTTCCAGAGATATTTCAAAAAATTATACACTCAAGGGCCGCAAGATGAGGCTGAGATAAAACAATTTTTGAAAAAGAATGGACTATCAAAACTGTCCCAAGAAAACAGATCAATCCTGAATTGCAAAATAACACGACAAGAGATCGAACAAGCCATTCAGAACATGCAATTGGGCAAATCTCCAGGGCCTGATGGGCTGACCTCCAAGTATTATAAGACACTGAAAGATTATTTAATACAACCATTAATGGAGGTCAGCAATGAAATTATGGAGGGGAAGAAGGCGCCGGAATCGTGGAAAGAAGCGTTTATCACATTGATACCAAAATCGGAAGCTGAAAAGACACAACTTAAGAACTACCGTCCCATCTCTCTCTTAAATGTGGATTACAAAATATTTGCAGACATTCTAGCAAGCAGACTTAAAAAAGTCCTAAATGAAGTAATTCACAAGGACCAGGCAGGCTTTCTCCCAGGTAGACATTTGTTTGCTAACACAAGGAACATTATTGATATTTTGGAACTCTTGCAAACAAATATCAATACAAAAGCAGTGTTAATTTTCATAGATGCGGAGAAGGCCTTTGACAATATCTCCTGGAAATTTATGAAGGGAAATTTAGAAGGGATGGGAGTGGGATGGGGTTTTGGAAATGGGATTGATGCAATTTATTCAGAACAAAAGGCTAAATTGATAGTTAACAATGTGGTTACAGAAGAGTTTAAAATTGAAAAAGGAACACAACAAGGTTGCCCTATTTCCCCATTGTTATTCATTTCGGTTCTGGAGGTGCTCTTGAATATGATTAGAGGGGACCGGTTGGTGGAAGGAATTCAGGTCAGAGCGAAACAATTTAAATTAAATAAGCAGAAAACTAAGGTATTGGGGAAAAACTTGACAGATACAGAGTCAGAACGGTTTCAGAAAGAAACAGAGTTAAATGTGGTTTAAAAAGTGAAATACCTAGGGGTAAATATAACAGCAAAAAATCTGAGTTTATTTAAGGACAATTATGAGAAATGTTGGTCAGAAATCAAGAGAGACTTAGAAAGTTGGACAAGATTGAAACTTTCCTTGTTAGGCCGAATTGCTGCTATTAAGATGAATGTTTTGCCAAAAATGTTGTTCTTGTTTCAAACATTACAGATTGTGGACAAAACGGAGTGCTTTCGGAAGTGGCAGAGAGATATTTCTAAATTTATCTGGCAGGGCAAAAAGCCCAGAATTAAGTTTAAGATATTAACCGATGCGAAAGAAAGAGGGGGCTTTGCCCTGCCAGACTTAAAGCTGTATTATGAAGCAGCAGCTTTCTGCTGGCTAAAAGATTGGCTACTTCTTGAAGACACTGATGTATTGGACTTGGAAGGCTTTAACAATGCTTTTGGCTGGCATGCATATTTATGGTATGACAAGGTTAAGATTAACAAGGTCTTCAAGAACCATATTGTCAGAAAGGCAGTGCTTAATGTCTGGAAAAAATTTAAAGACTTACTGGAAAATAAAACTCCAAGGTGGCTTTCACCATTGGAAGCCAAGGCCCGAAAAAGACTCAATATGGAGGCCAATTGGCCAAAGTATTGGGAAATATTAGAAAAAGATGGAGATAATTGGAAATTGCAGAGTATGGAGAAAATAAAAGATAAAGTGCAAGATTGGTTACACTACGCTCAGATTAAGGAAGTTTTTAAACTTGACAAAAAGTTAGGATTCCAGGTGGAAAAATCGAAGCTGGAAACGGAACTGTTAGAGCCCAAGACTAAGGTACTTTCAAGAATGTATAACTTGCTGTTAAAATGGAACACACAAGATGAAATGGTAAAGTCAGCTATGATAAAATGGGCACAGGACATTGGGTACAATATTATGCTAGAGGACTGGGAAAGGTTGTGGACCACCGGGCTGAACTTCACTGCATGTAATGCTTTGAAAGAAAATGTTATGAAAATGATATATAGATGGTACATGACCCCAGTCAAACTTGCAAAAATATACCATTTGTCTGATAATAAATGTTGGAAATGTAAAGAAAATGAAGGAACGTTCTTTCACCTCTGGTGGACTTGCCCTAGAGTGAAGGCTTTCTGGGAAATGATATATAATGAGCTGAAAAAGGTATTTAAGTATACCTTCACTAAGAAACCAGAGGCCTTTCTGCTGGGTATTGTCAGCCAGAAGGTGCTAAAGAAGGACCGAATATTTTTTATGTATGCAACAACAGCAGCAAGGATACTCGTTGCTAAGCATTGGAAAACCCAAGATTTACCCACACTGGAAGAATGGCAGATGAAACTGATAGAATATATGGAACTGGCCGAGATGACTGGCAGAATCCGAGACCTGGGAGAGGACACGGTAGAGGAAGATTGGAAGAAATTCAAGACTTATTTGCAAAAATATTGTAAATTGTATGAATCTTAAGCAGGATGCTAGATTATGAATAACTTGGCACCATTAAAACAGATGAGGTGAATGACGAAGATAAGTTTTATTTAATTAGATAATGACTAGGCTAAATTAAATTTTTTAAGGTATTGAACAAATTTATTGAAAGTGTGGGATATAATATCGGGAAATTAGTTAGTAAGAATGGAAATAAGGTGATAAATTGCTGGATTAAATTTTAATTAGGAACGCAGGAGCGGGAGATGTGAGGAAGTCCAAAGATGACAAGAAAATGTGTTATGACATGTACTATTGTGTTTTATCTATTTGTATTGTAATTAAAAAAAAAAAATCCTAATAAATATTTATTAAAAAAAAAAAATTCTGCTGGAATGCTGGGTTGTTTGAATACAGTTCTAGGATCTTAGAAGAAAACCAAAAAGCCAGTGCTATGATGCAGTGTAAATTTTATTAGGAATGTAGAAGACAGCATTTCAGTGAACAACAAGCAGGTTTGAACAGGGCAAAATGCAAAAAGCTCATGCGATTGAACAGCTTATTTGTTTCTGAGAGAGGCGATGTATTTAAAGAACATAATTGCTCCGCTCCTTTACAGAAGGTCCTCAGTTACCTGGAAGATCCGGTGCAAATGAGTGTGCTAATTTCATCAACAGAGAGAATAATTCCTGTGCTCTTTACTCTGCTATAGGAACATATGCCTTGAAGAGCCATAGGCAAATAAATAAATAAACATCAGAGAGGAACATAAATAGTGGGACACAGTGGAGCAAGTTTAGATAGAAAGAGATGCATGAAAGATCTAGCTGGGCCTGATTCCCAGGGATGCTGAACATTCCACCAGCTCCTATTGGGACTGACTAGGATTAGGGTGCTCATCATAGCTAAACTCAGGTGTAGCTATTCAGCTGTTTCTCTGGGTCTGTCTTCTTCTCGTTAGTTGATAGTCCATGTGAACTTAGCAGGGGTTGTAACAGATGCTTCCTCTGTCTCCAACGAATCCATAGCGACTCCCAAGTCCAAAACGAGATCCTCTAAGACCACCAGCTCCAAGAGCACCGGCTCCAAGAGAACCAGCTCCGAGGAACCCACTGCCCAAACCACCAGGGGAGCATGGAGCATTTCCTCCTACGGCCACTGGCTCACAGCTACCAGAGAGGATGGGTCCTGGGATGGTCACGATGACGGGAGGTGGCTGGATCACGAGCTCTGATGGTGGGATCTGGTTGATGCATGAAGGGGCGACACCAGAAAGAATACCAAGACTAGCAGAAGGGATGCCGGATCCAACCAGGGCACCAGAGCCATAACCGTAGGTGTTGCCAAGGCCAAGGCCACCAAGGCCACCAAGGCCTCCAAGACCTGCTGATCCAAAACCGACGACTGGGGTGGAGGCCAAAGATGGGACAGCACAGGATGGTCCACAGTTTGCCATGGCTGAGTGATGGAGATGAGTCTGCAAGGGCATAAAAGGGAGCAGAAGCAAAATTGTAGACAAGAAGTGCTGCAATGTTCAGGAGTTTTGGGAGATATGTAGCCCCACCACCATCACAATTCAGAAAATCTGTTTAAATGTCATCAAAATGTGCATTAATAATCCTAAAAGAAGAAACACATCAGTACTTTATTAAAAGCAGAGATGACAACCCTTCGACGTAGAGAGGTGAGAGTTCCTATAAGTAATGTATGGAGAAGATGTGGTCCTTCAGATATTGCTGGCCCATCTAGTCCTTCATCCTGTCATCACGGTGGCCAGCCAGATGACTTTGAGAAACTCTCAAGCAGGACCTGAATGCAACAGCAAACTCTCTTCCTGAAGTTTCTTGCCACTCCAGTGTTATTCAGAAGCACCACTGCCTTTGGCACATGGAACATAACCAAAGAACACCGCCAACATGAGCTGGCTCATTGGTTGCATTGCTGAGCTGCTTTACATTCTACCCAAATCTTAGCTCCTGTAATTCAAAGTGGTCAAAGCTACCAAGATGACCTGGACAAGTGAAGATTACCTGTTCCTTTGAGAAATGAAAAGGCAAGAGAAGCTGATCAGTGAAGCTGTTGGAGGACTCTGGGCAGGTGAGGGCCTTTTATACTGTGTCTGTGGCATCCCTGCTCAACGACATCTCTTTGCTCTCAAGATCCGCCCTCAAAATATGCTGGTTTCATCATGTGCAAAATTACTTTAATAATCCCAGTGGTGTCAGGGCCAAGGACTCTGCTGTCCTCAGCTTATTACAATAAATTACTTAGATCGTCTTTTCAAGTTCTCTCTGTCTTCTCTCTGGGAATTTTCATTAATATTTTAGCACCATGCCTAGTGACTTGATGTCCCACAATGACGACTGTTGGTCTTAGTGGGACTTATTTGTGAGAAAATATGCATAGGATTTTGAGCTGTCGATTTTGTGTTGTTTTTTAAAGAATTTTTATTGAAACTTTTCCACATAATACAACAAAAAACAAGCTAATCTGAATAAAATGAAAGAAAGAAAGGAATCGAAACTAAAACTCCCATCATTCCCAATAATTGGTAGGGCCAGCTAGGGCTGATAGGAGTTAGAGTACAACAACATCAGGTGAGTCCCATAGATTCCTTGCCCCTGTTTCAACTTTGTGGCTTAGGGCCCTTGTATTTATGGGACCGCCTCTCCTGATATGCCTCGCAGAGGACCTTAAGGTCGATGAATAATCATAGTTTTGAGGTCCCGGGCCCTAAGGAAGTCAGACTATCCTCCGCCAGGGCCTTTTCAGTGATGGCTCCAACCTGGTGGAATGCTCTGTCCCATGAGACTAGGGCCCTTCAGGATTTAACCTCCTTCCTTTGGGCCTGTAAGACAGAGCTATTCCGCCTGGCCTTTAATTTGAATTAGCCTGATCTTTTATTTCCCTTCTCTTCCCTCCCCCTCCCCTTTTATAAAGAATTACCCGCTCTAAGTAAAAAGGTAAGACCATTAAGTCTAGTCGTGGCCAACTCTGGGGTTGCGGCACTCATCTCGCTTTATTGGCCGAGGGAGCTGGCGTACACATTCCGGGTCATGTGGCCAGCATGACTAAGCCGCTTCTGGTGAACCAGAGCAGCGCACGGAAACGCCGTTTACCTTCCCGCTGGAGCGGTACCTATTTATCTACTTGCACTTTGACGTGCTTTTGAACTGCTAGGTTGGCAGGAGCAGGGACCGAGCAATGGGAGCTCACCCCCTCGTGGGGATTCGAACCGCCAACCTTCTGATTGGCAAGTCCTAGGCTCTGTGGTTTAACCCACAGCGCCACCCACGTCCCTACCCACTCTGAGACCCCACAGCTAATTCTCCCCTGGCCTCCTTGCTGGCCCAAGTAGGACTAATTCAGCCAGCTAGTCCTGGTGACTATCTAATGCTTATTAGATGGATTTCCCCCAAATTGATTTCTGAACTTTGAATTTTATTGTTATTCATGTTTTTATACTGTATTTTATGCTGCTTTTACAATTAAGTGTTTTAAATTTGTTGTTAGCCGCCCTGAGCCCAGTTTTCTGAACCAGGAAGGGCGGGGTGTAAATAAAAATTTATTATTATTATTATTTTATTAACTGAAACAGTTCCTATGTGTTCTTATTTCTCACCTTGGGCTTCATCCCTCCAAAAGATTCACAGTGTCCACCTACTGTCTACTTCCACAGTCAACTCACATTAAGCCTTCACTCAAGCACCCACAGTCATCAACAGTCAACCATCCACAGACATCTACAGTTAACCCACCCACACTCAGCATCCAATGACATCTGGGGGGGCCACTGGTCACCCTCTCACACACATTTGGGCCTCATTTTGTATAGATCAGATCTAATATAAACCTACTGGCTGCTGTTTCTGTAGTACCACATATAAGAATACAATAAGAGCCCTATTGATCAAACACAAAGTCTGACTAATTTCGGACATCAAGATCCTTCTATGAATCTTCTGAGTAGGGCAAAGAAGCAATAATTCTCCAGAATAATCTATATAGCTCCTCCATTTTCAAGAGCAGTGTACTAGCTATTCCCAGTAAAAAACAAATAAGTCTTTACTAGGAATAGCTCATACACTGTTCTTGAAAATGGAGGAGCTATATCCATTATTTAGGAGAATTGTAATGTACTAGTGTGTGAGACCTCAAGCTAGCACTGTAATTTAAGATTCAGGGCATTTTTAGACTAGACGGATCAGACCCAAGTTTGTTGAATGTCATGCAACTCTGTCCATCAACCAATGTCCACCTGTTGGGTAATCTGGGACTGGAGCCCTGTAGGTCCCTTAAGGCACATTTCAGTCTCAGCCTCTCAACCACTCTCTGTCTCAAAGGTGGTTGAGCATCTGTCTTGTATTCATGAGGTCCCAATTCCTGGCACCTCCAAGTAGGGCTGGGAAAGGTTTCCTGTCTGAAGACTTGGAGAGGCACTGCCAGTCAGTGTAAACAACACTGAAATGGATGGCCTGACTCAGCACGATGCAGCTTCCTATATTCCTATTTCAATCAACCTTTACTTAATTCAAAGCTGCACTTTTCAGGGTGATTTAACAATCAATCCCTCTTCAGATCTGTAGGAGAGACAGAATGGCGTGGTTTTTCTCAGGGTGTGAGGCTGAGAAAGATCTCTGAATTGAAGATTAAGACAGAAGGTTGATAAAATATAAAATTCTGTGTTTGTGTAGGTGTGTTTCTTTTTGTTCTCTCCTCCTCCCACTTTTTCTTCTTATTATTTTGCTCTCTTTAGATGTTACCTTTGTTTGGTTTTTATTGTATTACAAGTTGAAAATGTTTAACAAAATTGATTTTTTTAAAAAAAATTCCTCTCCTCATGGAAAATAGGTCATTTGAGCTCTGGAAGTGGAATAGGGGATCTCCTAGCAACTCTCAGCGCCCCTGGGAAACTACAGCTCCCAGAATTCTTGGGGGGGGGAGAGCAATGACTATGTGGTATCATAGTGTTGCAAGTGTGGTTGGGAAGAAAAGCTCCTCTCTATCCAGTCTGTCATCACTCCACAAAATTATTTCATTCACTGTTACTTGTTCTAAACCAGGCACAGGCAAACTCAGCCCTACAGATGTTTTGGGACTACAACTCCCATCATCCCTGACCACTGGTCCTGTTAGCTAGGGATGTTGGGAGTTGTAGTCCCAAAACATCTGGAGGGCCGAGTTTGCCTATGCCTGAGCAATAGTATGAGTTAGGGATGGATTGCATGGCATGGATGGATGGTCTTTTCCAGAGGATTATGCTTGGTTAGTGCTGTTCAGCCCTGTGGAGCCTTCGATATGGGGTTCCTCAGGGTTCAGTCTTATTGCTTATGCTGTCTAACATCTACATGAAACTGCTGAGTGGAATTGTATACAGTTTTATACGAAAAAGTGGCAAGCAGGTAACTATCAGCATTAAGAAAGACACCTGGCTTGAGAGCAGTACATGTGAAAAGGATCTAGGAGTCTTGGTTGACCACAAACTTGACATGAGCCAAAAGTGTGACTCGGCAGCTAAAAAAGCCAATGCAATTCTGGGCTGCATCAATAGGAGTATAGCATCTAGATATTCTAGCATCTAGATGGCTTGACAACCATATGTCAGGAGTGCTCTGATGGTGTTTCCTGCTTGGCAGGGGGTTGGACTCGATGGCCCTTGTGGTCCCTTCCAACTCTATGATTCTATGATTCTATGATTCTTTTTTAAAAGATAATAATATTTATTATACAATACAGTATAAGTATATACTGTATATTTTGCCTTAGAATATGTTTGCCTTAGAATATGTTTGCCTTAGAATATTTGGAATGTGCCATTAAAGACATGGATACCTCTTGATATCCTTGTTGAAGTTCATTCAGATATAATACCCAGTGGATACCATTTTGAAGAGATCAGCAATGCATTTGCTAGACACGGAGGAACATAGCTTGGCTCCCAATTTAGAAAGGTGCTTTCTACCAAGACAGAACACTGGGGTCCATATAGCTCAGTGCTGATTACATTGACAGGCATCTCCAGGGTTTCAGGCAGGTGACAATTCCCAGCCCTATCTGGGCATTCTAAGGATTGAACCTGGGACCTTATCCATGCAAAGCATGGACTCGATCAGTGATCTATAAGGGAAGGCAGAAAGAGCATCGATCTTGACAATGTATCAGCATTGATGGAGCATAGGGGACAATAAAGGATTCTTGGCAACATCCCAGAATCCTCACAGCTGTGAAACAGGTATTATGTGGCAGCAACAGAGATGTATGATGGAAGGGAGATTATTGGTTTTTATTCAAATAAGTCTTAATCATAGTAGGCATACTGACATAAGTGGACAAGGTACTCAGGGCCACCAGAGTAATCAATCAATTTCACTGGGTCTACCCTTGGTAAGTCTTCATTGGTTCTAGAGATAAGTGAAGCTATCCATTTCAGTCTCTCCTTTATCCAGTGTTAAGTTCTGTTATCCACATTTGTATATAAAGTTGTGAAATTATTATTATTATTATTATTATTATTATTATTTATCATCATCATCATCATTTTAAAAAAGTGCCTTCAGGAAAATTCATCAGCATTGCTCTGAACTTACATACAATATGCACAATTTTACAACAGCACTGCAAAATTCAGAGAAGTGCAAATTTCGGAGTATGCTTTGCTTATTGTTTCAGCAATGTAATTTAGGTAGGCTTCCCTTTGATTGTGATCTGTGCCAATTTTCTCGCCCATCCATAAAAGGGACTCATTTAAAATAAAATAAATAAAATAAAATAAAACAAACCCAATTTGCATTGTGTGGGTGGGAGATCTTGAGGGGGCACATCTACTGGGGGGCAAAGCACACACACGAAATATCTTGCCTCTTCATTCATTTCCTTTTCTCACTCTCAGCAAAACAAAATCAAACCCAGACAATCCACGTGTTTGGGGGTGCCCTGGAGCTTAAACATGGTGACATACCTGCTGTTTAATTTGCTTGTTTCTGTCAAACTAATTTTGAGAGAGCAGAACCCCGATTAAGGGAATGAGCACTCTAATTATACTGGTAAGAAACCTGTCCTGCCCAAAATGTAAAATGATTAATGTTAATTTCCCCAAATCGGTGCATCAGCAGCTTGTCTTGATGTGTTTGTGTGTGTGTGCATGTGTGAAAGAGAGAGAGAAGAGACAAGGGACAAAATCATGCTCTGTTGACTTGATCTTTATCACTTACAACTTAGCTGTCAAGGCAGCATCAAGTTAATAACAGAGTCTCTCTCTCTCTCTCTCTCTCTCTCTCTCTCTCTCTCTCTCTCTCTCGTCAGGAGAGAGCAGCCTGGAAGAAATAGTTTACCCAAGGTAACACTAATCTACAACTCATCCAGCTGGCCTCTTTTACATCATTATGGTTCTCCAACCCCAGCATTCTCTTCACAAATGTAAGAAAAGGCCTGCTAGCTCAGACCAAAAGCCCATATAGCCCCATGGCATACCCTCCAACATTTATCGGATGAACATTGGTACGTTCTATTCTACACCAGGAAGCTTCTCCCATGTTTGATCTCCCACCCAGATATGCGTCATATACTCATATACACCTGCCACCTTGAGCCAATTGCAACCTCTCCGCCAAATCTACCTCGCAAGACTGTTGAAAAGAAAAAAAATATGTGAGGGAAAGAATCATGTGAAACACCTTCAACAGATAAATGGAACAGAATAAGATTGTAGCTGTGAGCTGCCTTGAGTTCCTGTCAGGGGAAAAAAGACACGACAACAACAACAACTTTGAGAATGATCAGGAAGACACCAGAGAGAAAATCCCATTGAACTCAGGGGGACTTAGTTCAACAAACAAGATGAATTTTAGTTCAACAAACAAGATGAATTTTAACAGGGAGAAATGTAAAGTATTGCACTTGGGAAAAAAAAATGAGAGGCACAAATACAAGATGGGTGACACCTGGATTGAGAGCAGTACATGTGAAAAGGATCTAGGAGTCTTGGTTGACCACAAACTTGACATGAGCCAACAGTGTGACGCGGCAGCTAAAAAAGCCAATGCAATTCTGGGCTGCATCAATAGGAGTATAGCATCTAGATCAAGGGAAGTAATAGTGCCACTGTATTCTACTCTGGTCAGACCTCACCTGGAGTACTGTGTCCAGTTCTGGGCACCACAGTTCAAGAAGGACACTGACAAACTGGAACGTGTCCAGAGGAGGGCAACCAAAATGGTCAAAGGCCTGGAAACGATGCCTTATGACGAACGGCTAAGGGAGCTGGGCATGTGTAGCCTGGAGAAGAGGAGGTTAAGGGGTGATATGATAGCCATGTTCAAATATATAAAAGGATGTCACATAGAGGAGGGAGAAAGGTTGTTTTCTGCTGCTCCAGAGAAGCGGACACGGAGCAATGGTTCCAAACTACAAGAAAAAAGATTCCACCTAAACATTAGGAAGAACTTCCTGACAGTAAGAGCTGTTCGACAGTGGAATTTGCTGCCAAGGAGTGTGGTGGAGTCTCCTTCTTTGGAGGTCTTTAAGCAGAGGCTTGTTGACAACCATATGTCAGGAGTGCTCTGATGGTGTTTCCTGCTTGGCAGGGGGTTGGACTCGATGGCCCTTGTGGTCCCTTCCAACTCTATGATTCTATGATTCTATGATTCTATGATTCTATTATTCTAGTCCCCTGAACATTTTGCTTGCCCCCTTTTCCCCAGCTCAACAATATACTTTTTGAGATACTCAAAAAGATTTGGAAATATATCTCTTCCTTTAGGAGAGAGTTTCTCAAAAGGGACATCTGTGGGAAAAGGCTACTGGACTAGATGAGCCATGTTGTTATGGGAAGCTGGGCTGAAGTGTTCATTAAACTCCACAAATTTGCTACATGGACACTTTTGAGAGATTAGGCCTTTATTGTGTAATATGTAATATCCGACCTGTCACTAGAAAAGATGGTGGAGTGTTGGGACTCCATAACAGGAGCTTCGGCTTGCAGCCATGTCCTTATTAAATCTCAGCTTGGCATTTAGTTTTTGGCATGAACAGCCTATGAGAGAAGTTTGCTTTGATGGGCACTTTGATCTTGGAAAATGGCTCTGAAAAAATGCCAAGCTTCTGAGGAAGCAAATATCCTGTGTTTGTTTGTTTGATTTGTTGTTCTAGGAAACCTCAAAGAAAGGTAGGGGATGCTTAGCCATGCAAGATGCAGCGGCAGGTTGAATCATTCTCAGTTTCAGTCTCTGTCAGTTATAAATATGGGAATTAATAAAACTGGGGTAGGAACCTGCCTCAAATGTTTAACTTGAAAGCAGGGTTCAGCAAACACTCAGGGCCTTGGAAACTGCCTTATATCAAACCATACTATTGTCTATACAGTATTGTCTACACCAGTGTTTCCCAACCTTGGGCCTCCAGCTGTTTTTGAACTACAATTCCCATCATCCCTGACCACTGGTCTTGCTAGCTAGGATGATGGGAGTTGTAGTCCAAAAACAGCTGGAGGCCCAAGGTTGGGAAACACTGGTCTACACCATGGGTAGGCAAACTAAGGTACATGGGCCGGATCAGGCCCGATTGCCTTCTGGACCCGGGCCGTGGACGGTTTGGGAATCGCTGTGTGGATCACCAACACGCGCATTCTTTTCCTCTCCCTCACACGGCAGCGGTGGCTGCGGCGGCCATGGTGGCAGCAGCGCCTCCTCCCTCCCTCCTCCTGGCTTCTCCCCGCCCTGCCTAGAGGAGGAAGGGGGCTGGGCTTTGTTGGTTCCAGCAGCAACGGGTGCTCAAGCGGCCACCATTTTAAGCAGCCCCTCTCTAGAGGGGCAAGTATGAGAGCTGGATGTGGGGCTAGGTGGGCCTTTGGTTTATGGCCTAATCCAGCCAAGCTTTTCCTGGGTTTTGATGATGAGTGGCTTGTGTTCAGTGATGCCTCCACATGGCCTCTTTGCAAAGTTTCTGTGCTTTATTTGATCTGAAATGAAGCTGGTGGAACATTATCCCAGTGGGGGGCGAAGGAAGATCAACATGTTGGAATGTGCAGTGCAGTTACTGTGAGAATCTAACAACAGCTTCATTAAAGACAAATTGCTCCAACTCTTCACGGCTATTATTAAAGTAATCTGGTGTGTGATGCTGATGGGGCAATTTGTCGGCAGCTAATTATGACTTTGGGCAACAGGGGAAGGGGGGGGGGAACCACTGCTGTGTCCTGAAACCACAGACCAGTGAGGCTGAGAGTATATAAACCCATGGCTTGGAGAGCTTTTCCATCAGTTCCACCAGAGCTTCCGACATCTCTCAGCTTTCTATTGCTTGGAAAGGCAGGTAAGAGGGCTGACTCCAGAAGGAGCTTTTGGAATACCATTTGTCACTTTTCTAAGACATATCTGTCTCCATCCATCTCTTCCTCTCTGTTATGCTTTAAAAAATATGCATGGCATGGTGATTCTTTGAGCTAGTTCAATCCATAGAATGGGTGTTTCTTGCAAAATGGAAGTTGAATTCAGACATGAAGATATATGTCAGCTGCAGCCTTACTCTTTGGTTGAGGCTGTGGCCCTCCGTATATTATTGGGCTGCAACTCCCATCAGCCCCACTCACCAGGCATGATGGTCACGGATGATGGAGCTGTTCTCCAGGAACATCTAGAATAGATGGATGCAGTTCCTTATCCCTGGTATACAGTAAATAGGCAGACACTCATGGTCAGGCTGTCTCTCCCCACATCCATCCCTGCCACTCCTCCAATCCTTGCATTCCTTGCACTGTCCGGACAGGCATTGGTTTGGCCAACAGGAAAGCAAGAAACTGCACCAAATGGGAATTTGGTTTATCCAGCAAAGCTTATCTTAAATTGTTCCCACAGATTGCATGGACATCGTTTCCATGACTGTGGACATTGCTTCCATGAGACCTTCAATGGCTACTAGGCATGACACCTTTGCTGTGCCATCCATGGCCAAAAGCAGTAATGCTTCAGAATAACAGAGGGAGGTGGGTGCTCTTGTGCTTGTGTTCTACTTACTAGGCTCCCACTGCCACATCAGGAAGACCACAGTGAGAAGATAATGCTGGATTAGATGGGCCATTGGGTAACCTAACTTAGGCTTTAATGCATTGTAGCACTCCTTACCTATAATAATCTTTCTTCTCCCTCCTGTGTCCTTTCAGACTCACCTCCATCACTCAGCCATGGCAAACTGTGGAACATCCTGTGCTGTCCCATCTTGTGCCTCCACCCCAGTCGTCGGTTTTGGATCAGCAGGTCTTGGAGGCCTTGGTGAAACCTACGGCTATGGCTCCGGTGCCCTGGTTGGATCCGGCATCCCTTCTGCTAGTCTTGGTATTCTTTCTGGAGTCCAGCCTTCATGCATCAACCAGATCCCACCATCAGAGCTCGTGATCCAGCCACCTCCCGTCATCGTGACCATCCCAGGACCCATCCTCTCTGCTAGCTGTGAGCCAGTGGCCGTAGGAGGAAATGCTCCATGCTCCCCTGGTGGTTTGGGCAGTGGGTTCCTCGGAACTGGTTCTCTTGGAGCCGGTGCTCTTGGAGCTGGTGGTCTTAGAGGATCTCGCTTTGGACTTGGGAGTCGCTATGGATTCGTTGGAGACAGAGGAAGTATCTGTTACAACCCCTGCTAAGTTCACATGGACTATCAACTAACGAGAAGAAGACAGACCCAGATAAACAGCTGAATAGCTACACCTGAGTTTAGCTATGATGAGCACCCCAATCCCAGTCAGTCTCAATGGGAGCTGGCATTCAGCACCCCTGGGAATCAGGCCCAGCTAGATATTTCATGCATCTCTTTGCTATCTAAACTTGCTCCCACTATTTATGTTCCTCTCTGATGTTTATTTATTTGCCTAGAGGTCTTCAAGGCATATGTTCCTATGGCAGAGTAAAGAGCACAGGAATTATTCTCTCTGTCAAGGAAATTAGCACCTCAGTTGCACCGGAACTTCCAGGTAACTGAGGACCTTCTGTAAAGGAGAGGAGCAATAATATTATTTAAATACATCACCTCTCTCAGAAACAAATAAGCTGTTCAATCGCATGAGCTTTTTGCATTTTGCCCTGTTCAAATCTGTTTGTTGTTCACTGAAATGCTGTCTTCTACATTCCTAATAAAATTTACACTGCATCATAGCACTGGTTTTGGGGTTTTCTTCTAAGATCATAGGACTGGATTCTAACAACCCAGCATTTCAGCAGAAATCAGCACTGGGTCTCACAGTAGTGCTACAGGCCTTTCTCCCTCTCCTGTGCCCACTCTTAACTGCACGTACTTCATATCTTCTCTGGAGGGTCAGGAGAACCCCCATAACACCATGTGGAGGTTTGGTGGAGAGTGTGGAATCATTCCAGGGAGCAAGTAGAAGTGTTTTTGCTGATAGAATGGTCAGAAGCACATGATACATGAACACCTCCGCTAGAGTAGACTCCAATATTATTCAAGCCCATGAGAATGACGGCGTATGGCAGTTTTATGGTCAGAACTTTAAATGGGTATAAAGGTAAAGGTAAAGGTACCCCTGCCCGTACGGGCCAGTCTTGACAGACTCTGGGGTTGTGCGCCCATCTCACTTAAGAGGCCAGGGGCCAGCGCTGTCCGGAGACACTTCCGGGTCACGTGGCCAGCGTGACATCGCTGCTCTGGCCAGAGCCAGAGCCAGAGCCAGAGCCGCACACGGAAACGCCGTTTACCTTCCCGCTGGTAAGCGGTCCCTATTTATCTACTTGCACCCTTAGGTGCTTTCGAACTGCTAGGTTGGCAGGCACTGGGACCGAGCAGCGGGAGCGCACCCCGCCGCAGGGATTCGAACCGCCGACCTTTCGATCGGCAAGTCCTAGGCGCTGAGGCTTTAACCCACAGCGCCACCTGCGTCCCAAGTTAAATGGGTATACTCTGAGTTTAAATTAGTTGTGTATGACCCACGAATGGTCAGCTGGACTGCTGCTGTAGAACCATCAGCTGCTGCCTGGGGTAGCGGGAGCATAAAAAGCAACATTAGCTATAAGATATCAAATAGAGTCAATGGTAAATATATACACAATAATATATGGGGCCATATATGAGTCATTTTGGAGCCTAGGTATTGTCTTTCTAGATTGCGTGGCGAGTTCCCGCCTCCCACCAGAAGGAATAAAGACATGTGACACAACTATATTAGGTTAATGGGCAAAAATTGGCCACAACTTTATTGGTTACAGGTGATGAGCGGTATTGGCTTAGGCATTGGTCCTATCCAACTATCCGGCTTCAGCCTGATAGCTAGAAGACTGGGAAGGGTTAACACCAGCAGGGGGAGCCCTGCTGATGCACATAAACTAGGAGCTTCCCTGGGGTCTTAGGCCCTCACCTCCATAGGCTTCGGACAAGGCCACGCCCCCCCAGAATCCTTTACCGGACTACCCTTCAATATTTGGGGGAGGTGATGGCACTCCTCCCCCCCAACACATCTACATAACAATACCCCTACCAATGCCTAACCACCAAAACCGAAGAAGTTGTGACGATTTGCTACGAGGTAGGCAAAAAAACCAAATGGCTGGTGCCAGTTTGCCAAGTGGAAAAATTCCTACCAGGCCCCTTAACGGCGACCAACCGAAGTCCATAGCAAGGTCAAAGAAGAAACCATGAAGGGCAGGAGGGTGGGAAATCACCCCAGCTGAGCAGCCAAAGAGGGAGATCCTCTGCCACACTTGCCTTAAATGTGGCAAGCCACACCCCCTGAGCCAGCCAATTGGCTGGCCAGGCGATGACGAGGCAGAGGATTCCCTAGATCAGTGTTTCCCAACCTTGTGCCTCCAGCTGTTTTTGAACTACAACTCCCATCATCCCTGACTAGCAAGACCAGTGGCAAGGGATGATGGGAATTGTAGTCCAAAAACAGCTGGAGGCACAAGGTTGGGAAACACTGCCCTAGATCGTGCGGGGCTGGAAGCCAGCCTCCGCGTGCGTGTTAGAGGCGTGAGCCCGCAACACCACTGCCTCACGAGGTCAGAAGTGGCTTTGGCATAACATTGTACTAGTCCTCCCCAGCACTCTTTTCCACAGCATCACTCACCTAAACTCCTATTATACCTTTCCAGAAAACATGTTATTTAGTCGTATAGAACATCAGTTCGAGTCTGTAGCATTTCACTACTTTGGACAGAGTTTGCTAGAGCTATGCACACCTGTAAATCTAGCTAAAAAGTGGTACCTTGGTTTACAACCATAATCCATTCCAGTGGTCCATTTGTAAACCAAAACAGGTGGTAACCCAAGGCGCGCTTTCGCCAATGGGGCCTCCAAAAAAAAATCTGTTCGTAATCCCCAAAAAATGGGCTGTAATCCAAAAAAAGGTTGCAAACTGGGACACACACTTCTGGGTTTGAAATGTTAATAATCCAAAACGTATGCAAACCAAGACATATGCAAACCAAGGTACCACTGTATTTTAAATTATTGTTTAATGTGTAGAAGAGTAGAAGAGTGCAAGGGTGATGCACCTCCCCAAAAAGCTCCAAGAGGAGTATTGGAGTGTCTCAGCGTCCTGCTGCTCACTGATGGCACATTGGCATAGTCTGTCCCTGCCTCTGTACTGAAAAGTGTGTTAAAGGGGGGGGGGAGAGCCAAGCCCACCGGTGAGCTGGGCACCAAAGCAGCTCCATAGAGCAAAGCCTCTGATCCAGCCACGAGCTGTTACCTTTCCAGTACATTGAGCCGATTGAAAGGTGAGGAGGATGATCAGTTTAATTTGACTAGTTTAATTCAGCAAAGCGGGAGGGGGAAAAGGAAATCTACTTCCCTTTTGGGGTCTTCGAGCACGAATCCATACAAGTGAAGTGCTGATGAAGTTTACTTTGGGAGAAAAGTTAACTAATGAACAATAAGGACTAAAAGGTTTTACACAGCTTTTGTTGCGGTTCTCAACCTGTGGGTCCCCAGATGTTGTTGGACTACAACTCCCATCATCCCTGAGCTCTGGCCTTGCTAGCTAGGGGTGATGGGAGTTGCAGTTCAACAACATCTGGGGACCCACAGGTTGAGAAAGGCTGGTTTATACCAATCTCAATTTTTTAAAAAAAACAAACTTGACTTGAATTCAATTTGAACCTGAACTTATCTTATGGCGCTAATGAACTTGACTGAAAATGAAGGTTAAACCTGAGAAGAATTACAATGTTATTTAATGGAAGAATACTATAATTTTCTTCTCTGGAAGAAAGACAGGACTGACTTTCTGAATTTTTTTTTTTTTACCTTTGGGAAAGATTTTCTGAGCTTTTCAGAGTCGCTGAAGATACCAAACCTAATGGAGTTAGAATTGTGGACTTATTGCATTAAAAGGCATCAGCTGGTTAAAAATCAAGATTGAAAGAAGAGGACTATAATATCTATAATATTGGACTAAATCGGATTTAAAATAAAAATCAATATTATAGTTTTATTTATATTGAATACTAAAAATTATTTTGGTGTGAAGGAATGTTAAGATTTGAATACATAATTCTTAAAATTATGGGAAGAGATTAGAAGTACAGTGGTACCTTAGGTTACAGACGCTTCAGGTTACAGATGCTTCAGGTTACAGACTCTGCTAACCCAGAAATAGTGCCTCGGCTTAAGAACTTTGCTTCAGGATGAGAACAGAAATTGCTCGGTTAAGTTCTTAACCTGAGGTACCACTGTACTGGTTTTCTCTACTGAATACAGTGGTACCTCAGGTTAAGTACTTAATTTGTTCTGGAGGTCCATTCTTAACCTGAAACTGTTCTTAACCTGAAGCACCACTTTAGCTAATGGGGCCTCCTGCTGCTGCTGCACCGCCAGAGCACGATTTCTGTTCTCATCCTGAAGCAAAGTTCTTAACCTGAAGCACTAATTCTGGGTTAGCGGCCTCTGTAACCTGAAGCGTATGTAACCCGAGGTACCACTGTATAGCAAAATGACTTTGACCAAGTACTGATAAAGTTAGAAATAACACTTTCCTTGGTGGAAAGGACTCTTTGTTTTGAAATTTAACCATGTAGAGGAACCATGTAGGGAGAGAATTGCCCCACCCCCCATACCAGATTAGAAATGGCAGAAGGAAAAAATGCCAATGTTAAAACAAACCGGCAAGGCCGTAACACAAGAGAACATAATATCTGGATTATTGATTTGTTTTTAAAATTTAAAAGAGAATTGTTTGATCAGATAAAGGAAAATGTTGATAATGCAGTTTCTCAAATTTGGAAAAAAAACTAATTTACTTTCAGAAGCGGTGGGACAATTTAAAGGCGGGAATGTACAAACCACTAAGCTGGGAATAGTAGAGGAGTGAGGTTTGAGGAAAATGCAAGGGAAAGTAAGGGTGGTCAAAGATAAAAATGGCCCCGCACATGAATTAATTTGGGCGGCTCTAACTGTGATGAAGATGAAACAGGAAAGGAGGGCAAATTGTATGAAAGGCTACTATATGTGGTGGTAATGTAAAGTTATCAGAAAGGCCTGGGAAATTGCATATAAAGACTTGAAGACAATGTTGAAAATCTTTTTTTGCTAAAAAACCCAGAAGCCACGATATTAAAAAAGGAAATGTTTAATGCATATTTTTCAAGTGTTGTGTATAGACTTCCACATTAGTAAAACTTACAAAAATCACTTGTATTAAGATGAGTAAGGTTTTAACACTGGACTGTTAAGAATACAGTGGTAACTTGGGTTACGAACTTAATTCGTTCTGGAGGTCCATTCTTAACCTGAAACCGTTCTTAACCTGGGGTGCCACTTTAGCTAATGGCGCCTCCCGCTGCTGCCACGCCGTCAGTGCACAATTTCTGTTCTCATCCTGGGGCAAAGTTCTCAACCCGAGGTACTACTTCTGGGGTGGTGGAGTTTGTAACCCGAAGTGTTTGTAACATGAAGCGTTTGTAACCCAAGGTACCATTAATAAAACATTAATATTTTAATGTTTCTATATTTTAATGTTGTATTTTAATCTTGTTTTTAAGTTGTATTCATTCAACTTGTTTTTATGATTGCTTGTTAGCCACCCTGAGCCCGACCTTGGCTGGGGAGGGCGGGGTATAAATAAAAATTATTATTATTATTATTATTATTATTATTATTATTACTGTATAAGGTTTAACGGACATGCATGAATAAGCATATAACAATGGAACCAAGAGGGGAAGTGGAGGGAAGTCAATTGAGTTAAAATTTATGATATGTTTGTAGTGTGTGTCTTTCTTTTTTGTGTCATTATAAAATCAATAAATTGTATTTTTTAAAAAACGCACACAAAAAAACAGAGTATCTGCACCACCATGGAGCCCTCTGCCATATCTTCTCTTCTATTGCTCTTCTCTCAGTACAGCTGTCAACGTTTCCCTTTTTAAAAGAGAAATTCCCTTATTCTGAATAGGATTCCTTGCAAGAAAAGGGAAAAGTTTACAGCTATGTCTATCAGGCCTTTGGCAGACTTCCAGCATCAAAGACAACAGCGGTATTAGAACAATTGGTTAAATCCTTTGAGACTAAAAAAAAAGTGGTCAATTTTTATAGTTATTTGGTATCAGTAAATCAATTTGATCTACAGAATCCAAAAAATGAATGGAATGTTCATTAAATGCTCCTCAAATCCAAATTTGAAGTTTGAAGAGGATATGAGTTACATTCTTAAGGTTGTGACCCTAAACCGACTTACTTTTGAGTAAGTTGCATTGCAATATCTCAAGGACCACCTCTGCCCATATGAACTGACCCAGTCCATGTGATCACCATCTGAGACCCTTCTTCAGGTACCTCCTCCATGAGAGGTCTGAAGGACAGCAACAAGAAAATTGACATTTTCTTTTGTGGTTCTCTGTTTTTGGAATGCTCTCCCCAAGGAGGTTCAACTGATGCCTTCATTACATATCTTTAGGTGCCAGGCAAGAACATTCCTCTTCTCTCAGGCCTTTGGCAGCCTTCCCAGCATCTAAGACACCAGAGGTACTAGAACAATTGGTTAAATCCTTTGAAACTAAAAAGCCAGCGGCCAGTTTTTATAGATATTTGGTATCAGTAAATCAATTTGATCTGCAGAATCTAAGAAATGAATGGAATGTTCAGTAAATGTTCCTCTAATCCAAATTTGAAGTTTCCCCCTATTGCTGAGCAGACCATCTTAAAACAACAGTGATACCTCTCTCTGGATTTATTGGTTTTATGCCTTATCAATGTTCTCTGTTGGTAAGTAACCCTGTGATATCTCTTTCAATTCCTCCAACATTCAAGGGTTCTGATGATATCTAGGTGGCAAGTTCTGGAAATACTTGCTGCACTGTTAACAGGATGGTGGATGCTTGAACCAGTCCAAGAGGATATGTGATATATTCTTAGGGGTGTGACCGTGAACAGACTTACTTTTGAGTAAGTTGCATTGAACTGTATTGAAAGGAACTTATTTCTTGGTAGATGAGTATAGGATTGTGCTGCCACATAAAAAGGAAAACCAGAAAGCCAGTGCTATGATGCAGAAAAAGTTTTATTGAGAATTTCAAACAGTAAAAGTATTCAAGTGAATACTAAGCATACTGCAAGACAATAAAGCAAAAAAGAACACATTCCAGTGAACAGCTTCTCCTTTACAATTATTTTTCAGGTTGGAGGAAGAGTAGGGGGTTCTACATGTATAGAACATTCTTTCCACCTTCCTTACATTAAGTCCCAATTACACATATTTACACTTGCATGCTAATTTCATAGACATAGGGAATGGATCTTGTGCTTTTCTTCCCAATGTGAACTGGTGTGTTTCAAAGAGACGTAGGCAAATAAATATCATAAAACTAGCAGGGGAAAGTGAGATAAAATTAAACTGGAAACAGCTGCATGTTCTAGATGGGCCTGATTACAAGGGATGCAGAACACTCTTCCAGTTCCCATTGGGATTGCCTAGGGAGTTTGGGTGCTCAGCATATCTAAAATCAGACCGAAATAGTCCACCACAGATCTCTTTTTCTTTCCTCCTTGTTGACAGACCGTGAGAGCTTAGCATGGGGTATAACAGATGCTGCCTCTACGCCCCACAAACCCATAACGGCCACGGCCCCCAAAACCACCAGAGCTAGACCCCAGAAGACCTGCACCACCATAGAGCCCTCTGCCATATCCGCCACCAAATCCACTGCCAAATCCGGATCCATAACCCCCAGGGGAGCATGGAGCATTTCCTCCTACAGCCACGGGCTCACAACTGGCAGAGAGGATGGGTCCTGGGATGGTCACGATGGCAGCAGGTGGCTGGATGACGACCTCTGCTGGTGGGATCTGGTTGACGCATGAAGGCTGGACTCCAGAAAGAATACCTAGACTGGCAGAAGGGACGCCGGATCCAACCAGGGCACCGGAGCCATAGCCATAGCCAGAACCATAGCCAAATCCACCGCCAAGGCCACCACCAAAGCCACAGCCAAGACCACCGGCTGATCCAAAACCAACGACTGGGGAGGAAGCACAAGATGGGACGGTGCAGGAAGGTCCACAGTTAGCCATGGTTGAGTCTGGAAAGACATAGGCAGGCACATATTATAGCCAAGAAACATTGTAATTCACAACAGCAATGAAAATTATGGGTTGCATCCAACTACCAATCTGAGTAGATGTCTATTGATTAAATAGGTCTACCTGGAAAAAACATTGAATACATGGAGAAACATGGAATACAGCCCTATGTATTCTCAGTGGCACAGTATATCAAGCAAGGGATAGACCAGACCATGTAATGAGCAACTTTATTTCCCGCCTTCTTAGATCAAAAGCTGGTGTTGCCAGTCTTTTGAGGCCAGTAGGGACATTTTATTATTGACAATTGTTCCCATGGAGTGAGGGGAGAAGTGGCGTATCAGAAATTGACTACCGTATCTGAAGAGCCGGGAAAAGAGGCAGGGACATAATTTCAGTTCAACAACCCCTGTGGACTCCAGGTTGAAAAATGGTGCAGGGAGTTCTGAACTAGATCGTCTAACAGCCAATCCCATCATGGTTATGCTGTGCCTCACCAGTTACAGGCATCATGCTTCTGAATACCAGTTGCTGGAAACTTCAGAAGGGGAGAGTGCCATTGCACGTGGGTCTTACAAATGGGTTTTCAACAGGTCTCTGATAGGCCTGTGTGAGAAAAGGATGCTGAACTAGATGGGCCATTTGCCTGGTCCAACAGCAGCTCCCAATACTGCTATTTAGATGAGGATTCTGAAAGAAATCTCTACCCTCTCACACACAGAATTACATCTCTGTTTCCAAAGAGAGAAGAAATATTAAATCAGTTTTAAGTTTGTATCATAAGCAGGCTCTCCAAGCATAGAGGGTAAGACGAGCTGAGAATGTGGCATTCTAAATCCCCAGCTAACTGTTGAAATTCAAAAGAGCTAGATATGTGTGTGTAAGTCTAAGAGATACACTTCAAAGGAACTAGGTAGCACAAATACACCATGGAGATTTAGTAAAAATGTGCATTAGTATTTTAAATCTCTGAGTCAAGTCCTACATTGGCAGGTATAAGTACAGTGGTACCACGGGTTAAGAACTTAATTTGTTCTGGAGGTCCATCTTAACCTGAATCTGTTCTTAACCTGAAGCACCACTTTAGCTAATGGGGCCTCCCGCTGCTGCCGTGCTGCCAGAGCACAATTTCTGTTCTCATCCTGAAGCAAAGTTCTTAACCCGAGGTAATATTTCTGGGTTAGTGGAGTCTGTAACCTGAAGCATCTGTAACCTGAAGTGTCTGTAACCCGAGGTACCACTGCAAATGGGAGCAAACTGGAACTTCTTCTGAGATGAATCAGTGTAACTATTCTATAAGCTCTCCATAAAGAATCACAGAACTGTAGCTTTTTACACCATCAATTCCTATCTCCCTGCTTTGATGGAGGCAATCCAGACCTCCAGCGCAGGAGATATTGACTACCCAACTCTCCAGTTGATTGCTTCCTTCATCAAACCAATCGGTTTCTTTGGGGAAGGATTCTGGCTCTGTTTAAAACATCTACTTTGTATCTTCTACCAGCATCTTCAGGTAGGGGTGACAGGTACACCCAGTGTGGAACCCAATGTAGACTAGTTGTGGGGAATCTTTTACCCTCCAAGGAGTGCTGAACTACTACATCCATCATCCCTGGCCATTGGCCATGCTTGCTAAGGATGATGGGAGCTATGGTTCAGCAACCTCTGGAGGACCAAAGGTTTCCCACTCCTGGTGTAGACAATACTGAGCTAGGTAGACCAATAATCTGACTTGATATAAGGCAGCTTCCTCTGCTCCCTGCTTTCCTACAAACTGTGCTATGTCCAACCAAGATTGACCTTCCTCTAGCTTTTACCCATTTGATCTATGCAAGGACTTGGATAAGCCAAGCTTACCTGTGTTGTTTTGATGCGTGGGAAGTTGAGAGATGATGAGAGGTGAAGCTGTTGGTGAACTGTGGAAGAATGAGAGCTTTTATACCATCCTCACGGAGTCCCTAATGGTTAAGAAACGCCCCTTCACACTTAATGTCTCAATTATCCACGATCAAAATCTGCTGCTTCCATCATAGTCTAAAATTGCTTTAATAAGCCAAACGTTGTCAGGATGCCAACTCTGTAATCAGCTTATTACACAACATGTTCATTTTTTCCTTCCATTTCTTCCCTCCGGGGATTGCTTACTGTATTCCGTTGGCTTGGGAAGGAATCTTGTTGGGGGGAAAAGTGGGCCTTGTTTCCTTTTCATTCTGTTTTTAAATATACAACATTTTTAAACAAATGAAAATACAAAGAAACAGCAACTATAACAGAGCCTCCAAGTATCCCTATTTTCCAGGGACAGTCCTGGATTTACAAAAGCTCACTCGGTTTCTGATTTGGTCCCAGAATGTCCCCCTTTTCCCTAGGATTTCCCTATTTTCATTTGATAAATGTTGGGGGGTATGGAATTATGCAACCCGAGGCATTTTTGTTGGGGATTGTAGGGAAAGACCTGCCAAAAAAGTTGAAAAACATCTTCATGTATGTGACAACGGCCGCGAGAGTTTGGGTAGCACAAGGATGGAAGACTGAAGAAATCCCAACTAAAGAATCATGGCAAGAAAAATTGATGGACTATGCAGAACTGGCAAAACTGACATATAAGCTACGGGACAAGGATAACTGTGACTTTAAGGATGAATGGGAATCCTTTACAAAATATCTGAAGACGCAACAAAGCGAACTGCACTCCTTGGCTGGTTTTGAATAAACATTCACAAACTTTTTATTGATAATAATCAGCTAAATAGTTTGAGGATCTATACAACTTTGTAACATGCAGAAAACAGCATTCTTAGAGAAACCAAAGACTGGAACTGAGGGAAGTCGGGGGGTGGGGTTTGTGGGGGGGGGAGGGAGGAAAAATGGGGGGGACAAGGATGATATGTTTTTGGATAATATGTCTTGTTATAATTTTGAATAATAAAAAAAAAACTAAAAGAGTTATGCAACCCCTGAGCCTAAGAGATGAGTAATTATACAACCTTTAGAAGACATCCAAAGGCAGCCCTGTATAGGGACATTTTTAAATGTCTAATGTTTTATTATATTTTTACATATGTTGGAAGCTGCTCAGAGTGGCTGGGGCAACCCAGAATCTCTAGCCATTTTGGAAATAAAATTACAGGAAAGGATGTGCAGGTCCCTCAAAGCAATTTCTGTGACATCAGACATGAGCGTGGTGGGGATCTTGTATATTTTTCTGGAAGCTGCAGTTATTCAACTTTTCAAAGCCACAATTTCCAGAGTTCCCTTGTTTGTTAAAGAGTTGATTGTTAAAGCACCCTGGAAATTGTAATTCTGTGCTGGGAATAGGGGTCCCCTAACAAATTTTTGCCCCCTTAACAAACTGCAGTTCCCATTCTTTCGGGACTTTAAATATTGATGACTATTTAAAGCAGTCTAATGATGCTTCATGGGACGCAGGTGGCGCTGTGGGTTAAAGCCTCAGAGCGTAGGGCTTGCCGATCGAAAGGTTGGCGGTTCGAATCCCTGCAGCGGGGTGCGCTCCCGCTGCTCGGTCCCAGCGCCTGCCAACCTAGCAGTTCGAAAGCACCTCTGGGTGCAAGTAGATAAATAGGGACCGCTTACCAGCGGGAAGGTAAACGGCGTTTCCGTGTGCGGCTCTGGCTCTGGCTCTGGCTCTGGCTCTGGCCAGAGCCGCTTCGTCACGCTGGCCACGTGACCCGGAAGTGTCTCCGGACAGCGCTGGCCCCTGGCCTTTTAAGTGAGATGGGCGCACAACCCCAGAGTCTGTCAAGACCGGCCCGTACGGGTAGGGGTACCTTTACCTTTACCTAATGATGCTTCACCTATATAGATGAGATATATCTTTAAAAAAAAAAGGAGTCTTATTCAGATGAATTGAACTTAGGATGGGGGACATGAGAAATGGAGAGAGATTGAAATTCATAGTCTTCCATTCCACTGTTCCCAGGATTCACTGGGGGAAGCCATGGTGATTGTGTTAATGGATACTGTCGGTGGTGCCCAGGGTCGGATTTAGGTTTGATGAGGTCCTAAGCTGCTGAAGGTAATGGGGCCCTTTATATGTCCAGCTGTCCTTTGTCAACAACAAACTGTCACTGTTTTTTGTGTTGGATATATGCTATATGGTAGTCTATGGACCTAATAGGTATCTAAAGCCATTTGCACATAACAAAATATGTATTTTATCAAAGTAACTGTTGAACTGAAATACAGTTAAGAAGAAGTATAATAATAGTGAAATACAATTAAGAAGAAGAATATTAATAGTGTAATAATTATTAAGCTCTAACTTAAAATGATTTTTTATTCATAACAAACTTAATAATGCAAACACATTGGCATTTGGCAATAACAAAAGTTGCTTTAGAAACACAGTTTACAATGACCCATAATCTAGTCTCTAGAAACTTGCTATAACATGAAATAATAATAGGTGTAAATATATGATGCAAAGTGTTATAACCTGTACAATGCGATTGTTGTTAATGCAATGCATTTTTATATAACATCAATATCACCATAGTAGTCCACATGGTTCATTGGGACAGCAGACCTTATTTCTTTTTTCTCTTATATTTTGGAAATGTACATTGAGGTTTTCTCCTTTAATTTTTTTGGGGAGCCCCCAAGAGAGTGGGGCCCTAAGCTATAGCTTGTTTAGCTTATACGTAAATCCTGCACTTGTGGTGCCTGGTCAGCTGAATAGTGTGAACCTCGCAGGGCAATTCCAGAGTCAGCAATCTTAACAGGAGAAAAACCCAAAAGCAACCTTGTGGCTAGAGGATCATCTCCTTGCTTTGATGCCTTCCGCTGGTGTCAGCTGTTGGCAGTTTGGGTTTCCTGCTAGAGGATTCTTGTTGGCTTTCCAAAATTGTTGACAAGATCAGAAGAAACCAACAAAGCAAGTTAAGTGCCATGACCCCATGCAATCCTGCATTCCAGCATTAATTGAGCCGCTTTGCCCTGCTTGTAATTATTTGCCAATAAAGAAAATTGTAGTGTGCGCTTGTTAAAATGCTCAGTTTATTTAATTCAAATTGTCTGAATGTTTTTTCCCAGGGTTTAATGCAAGGCAAGCTTAAAGTTTGCTCAGGTTTGACTTAATCATTCCTCCTTGACTTTTCTTAACAAATGTTTCGAATTTGTGAGTTACACAATTCTCAAGGTTATATTTCCTACAAGGAGCAAGCAAAAATTGCACAGAAAGGAGCCTCTCGTGTATGCAATCCAATGTAAACAAGCAGAGCTCACACAGCTTTGCCACAGATCTCCGCAGCCTCTAGTCTACGGGCAGAGCAGGACTGGTGTCAAAACTCTGTGGAACATCTCCCCTCCTGCTGAGTGAGAGAGGAGAGGCATTCTGCCGCCCTGCTTTGCTGCCAGGTAGAGAGGGGAGATCTCCCTCACATACACCTGGTGGTGTGACACATCTTTCCATTGGCAAGGAATCTCAGCTACAGCATCCATGACAGATGGCCACCCAACCTCTGCTTCAAAACGTCCAAGGAAGGAGAGTCCACAGCCTCCCAAGGAAGGCAATTCCACTGTCAAACAGCTCCTACTGTCAGAAAGTTCTTCCTGATGTTTAGTCGAACTCTCCTTTCTTGTAACTTCAATCCATTGGTTTGAGTCCTACCCTCCAGAGCAGGAGAAAACAAGCTTGCTCCATCTTCCATGTGACAGCCCTTGGGATATTTGAAGATGGCTATCATATCTCCTCTCAGTCTCCTGTTTTCCAGGCTAAACATGCCCAGCTCCTTCAACATTTCCGTTTAAGGCTTGGTTTCCAGAACCCTCTGTCATCTTGGTCACCCTCCTCTGCACACATTCCAGCTTGTCAACATGTATCTGAAATAGTGGCACCCAGAACTGTACATAGTATTCCAAGTGTGGTCTGACCAAGGCAGAATAGAGTGATAATATTACTTCCCCTGATCAGGACATTATATTTCTGTTGATGCAGCCTAATTCCAGATTCCAACCCTACCATCCAGTATAAAGATTTATTTCTCATTCTGCTGGTAGTTGCACATTTAGTGATAGTGTATCACTTGAAATCCTGGGTGGACCTACCTCTTGAGACATGGTTCAATAATATTTGGGATATAGCTAGTTCAGAATGACTGCTGGGCTTAGAAGAGTTGAAAATGGTGTTATAAAGGGAAGCACCTTTGGTGAAACCTAGTCTCCCCTTTTTTATATGTAAAGCAAAAAGGAAATTAAAGCTCTTCCATCAGCCTCACAAACCTGTCTGTGGAGAACCTATATGGACTGCCAACGTTTTAAGATCATGTAAAATAACACCATAAGCTTGCTATGTTCTTTTCCTTCCGGTGACTGTATTGTATAATAAATATTATTATCTTTTAAAAAAGAATCATAGAATCATAGAATCATAGAGTTGGAAGAGACCACAAGGGCCATCGAGTCCAACCCCCTGCCAAGCAGGAAACACCATCAGAGCACTCCTGACATATGGTTGTCAAGCCTCTGCTTAAAGCCCTCCAAAGAAGGAGACTCCACCACACTCCTTGGCAGCAAATTCCACTGTCGAACAGCTCTTACTGTCAGGAAGTTCTTCCTAATGTTTAGGTGGAATCTTCTTTCTTGTAGTTTGGAACCATTGCTCCGTGTCCGCTTCTCTGGAGCAGCAGAAAACAACCTTGTGTCTAGAAAATGCATTGCTGATCTCTTCAAAATGGTATCCACTGGGTATTATATCTGAATGAACTTCAACAAGGATATCAAGAGGTATCCATGTCTTTAATGGCGCATTCCAAATACTGTATACTGTATATACAGTATATACTTATACTGTATTGTATAATAAATATTATTATCTTTTAAAAAAGAATCATAGAATCATAGAGTTGGAAGGGACCACAAGGGCCATCAAGTCCAACCCCCTGCCAAGCAGGAAACACCATCAGAGCACTCCTGACATATGGTTGTCAAGCCTCTGCTTAAAGACCTCCAAAGAAGGAGACTCCACCACACTCCTTGGCAGCAAATTCCACTGTCGAACAGCTCTTACTGTCAGGAAGTTCTTCCTAATGTTTAGGTGGAATCTTTTTTCTTTTAGTTTGGAACCATTGCTCCGTGTCCGCTTCTCTGGAGCAGCAGAAAAAACCTTTCTCCCTCCTCTATGTGACATCCTTTTCTATATTTGAACATGGCTATCATATCACCCCTTAACCTCCTCTTCTCCAGGCTAAACATGCCCAGCTCCCTTAGCCGTTCCTCATAAGGCATCGTTTCCAGGCCTTTGACCATTTTGGTTGCCCTCCTCTGGACACGTTCCAGTTTGTCAGTGTCCTTCTTGAACTGTGGTGCCCAGAACTGGACACAGTACTCCAGGTGAGGTCTGACCAGAGCAGAATACAGTGGCACTATTACTTCCCTTGATCTAGATGCTATACTCCTATTGATGCAGCCCAGAATTGCATTGGCTTTTTTAGCTGCCGCGTCACACTGTTGGCTCATGTCAAGTTTGTGGTCAACCAAGACTCCTAGATCCTTTTCACATGTACTGCTCTCAATCCAGGTGTCACCCATCTTGTATTTGTGCCTCTCATTTTTTTTGCCCAAGTGCAATACTTTACATTTCTCCCTGTTAAAATTCATCTTGTTTGTTGAACTAAAATTCATCTTGTTTGTTGAACTAAGTCCCCCTGAGTTCAATGGGATTTTCTCTCTGGTGTGTTCCTGATCATTCTCAAAGTTGTTGTTGTTGTTGTTGTTGTGTCTTTTTTCCCCTGACAGGAACTCAAGGCAGCTCACAGCTACAATCTTATTCTGTTCCATTTATCTGTTGAAGGTGTTTCACATGATTCTTTCCCTCACATATTTTTTTTTCTTTTCAACAGTCTTGCGAGGTAGATTTGGCGGAGAGGTTGCAATTGGCTCAAGGTGGCAGGTGTATATGAGTATATGACGCATATCTGGGTGGGAGATCAAACATGGGAGAAGCTTCCTGGTGTAGAATAGAACGTACCAATGTTCATCTGATAAATGTTGGAGGGTATGCCATGGGGCTATATGGGCTTTTGGTCTGAGCTAGCAGGCCTTTTCTTACATTTGTGAAGAGAATGCTGGGGTTGGAGAACCATAATGATGTAAAAGAGGCCAGCTGGATGAGTTGTAGATTAGTGTTACCTTGGGTAAACTATTTCTTCCAGGCTGCTCTCTCCTGACGAGAGAGAGAGAGAGAGAGAGAGAGAGAGAGAGAGAGAGAGAGAGAGACTCTGTTATTAACTTGATGCTGCCTTGACAGCTAAGTTGTAAGTGATAAAGATCAAGTCAACAGAGCATGATTTTGTCCCTTGTCCCTTGTCTCTTCTCTCTCTCTTTCACACATGCACACACACACAAACACATCAAGACAAGCTGCTGATGCACCGATTTGGGGAAATTAACATTAATCATTTTACATTTTGGGCAGGACAGGTTTCTTACCAGTATAATTAGAGTGCTCATTCCCTTAATCGGGGTTCTGATCTCTCAAAATTAGTTTGACAGAAACAAGCAAATTAAACAGCAGGTATGTCACCATGTTTAAGCTCCAGGGCACCCCCAAACACGTGGATTGTCTGGGTTTGATTTTGTTTTGCTGAGAGTGAGAAAAGGAAATGAATGAAGAGGCAAGATATTTCGTGTGTGTGCTTTGCCCCCCAGTAGATGTGCCCCCTCAAGATCTCCCACCCACACAATGCAAATTGGGTTTGTTTTATTTTATTTTATTTATTTTTTAAAAAATGAGTCCCTTTTATGGATGGGCGAGAAAATTGGCACAGATCACAATCAAAGGGAAGCCTACCTAAATTACATTGCTGAAACAATAAGCAAAGCATACTCCGAAATTTGCACTTCTCTGAATTTTGCAGTGCTGTTGTAAAATTGTGCATATTGTATGTAAGTTCAGAGCAATGCTGATGAATTTTCCTGAAGGCACTTTTTTAAATGATGATGATGATGATAAATAATAATAATAATAATAATAATAATAATTTCACAACTTTATATACAAATGTGGATAACAGAACTTAACACTGGATAAAGGAGAGACTGAAATGGATAGCTTCACTTATCCCTAGAACCAATGAAGACTTACCAAGGGTAGACCCAGTGAAATTGATTGATTACTCTGGTGGCCCTGAGTACCTTGTCCACTTATGTCAGTATGCCTACTATGATTAAGACTTAGTTGAATAAAAACCAATAATCTCCCTTCCATCATACATCTCTGTTGCTGCCACATAATACCTGTTTCACAGCTGTGAGGATTCTGGGATGTTGCCAAGAATCCTTTATTGTCCCCTATGCTCCATCAATGCTGATACATTGTCAAGATCGATGCTCTTTCTGCCTTCCCTTATAGATCACTGATCGAGTCCATGCTTTGCATGGATAAGGTCCCAGGTTCAATCCTTAGAATGCCCAGGTAGGTCTGGGAATTGTCACCTGCCTGAAACCCTGGAGATGCCTGTCAATGTAATCAGCACTGAGCTATATGGACCCCAGTGTTCTGTCTTGGTAGAAAGCACCTTTCTAAATTGGGAGCCAAGCTATGTTCCTCTGTGTCTAGAAAATGCATTGCTGATCTCTTCAAAATGGTATCCACTGGGTATTATATCTGAATGAACTTCAACAAGGATATCAAGAGGTATCCATGTCTTTAATGGCACATTCCAAATATTCTAAGGCAAACATAAAGCATAGAGCTGGAGAGAAGCCTGACTATTTCAATTATATTTTCGTATGTTTTATTTGCATGTGTGTCAATGGGTCTTTACTCTCCTCCTGCCACAAATGCCAGTCTGGGTAGGCAAGTGAAGCAAGGGGCCCTTAGGGAGACTGTTCCCACAGTCTTAAAGTTTCAAAGAAAAATGTTTATAGAAATATAGGAAGCTGCCTTAGATCAAGTCAGGCCATTGGTTCCAGTCAGGCCATTTGTTCTAGCTTGTATTGTCTATGCTGATTGGCAGTGTTGCTTCAGGGTTCTGTATGGTGGTTTCTCTCAGCCCTGCTTGGAAAAGTTAGGGGTTGAATCTGAGAGCTTCTGCGTTCAAAGGATGTACTTGGCATTTTTGCTGGAAGATGGCACCAAATAGGGAGAGTTCTGGGAGCCAGATAGAGAGGTTGAGATGGCTACATTTGGCCCCTGAGCCTGAGATTTCCCCACCCTTCGTCTACACTGACCAGGAGCAAATGTCCAGGGTTTCAGAATGGCAGTTAAGAAAATGTACAAAACCGGTTCAAATTTGTGTTGGAAATGTAAGGAAAAAGAAGGGACTTTTTATCATATGTGGTGGGATTGTAGTAATGTGGTGGGATTGTAGTAATGTGACAAGGATAACTGTGACTTTAAAGATGAATGGGAACCTTTTACGAAGTATTTAAAGAAACAACAAAATGAACTGGACTCCTTGGCAGGTTTTGAATAAACACTCACAAATTCTTTATCGGTAACATACAGATAGATAAATTGAGGATCTTTACAATTTTAAAGGGACGCGGGTGGTGCTGTGGGTAAAACCTCAGCACCTAGGACTTGCTGACCGTATGGTCGGCGGTTCGAATCCCCGTGGCGGGGTGAGCCCCCGTCTTTCGGTCCAAGCTCCTGCCCACCTAGCAGTTCGAAAGCACCCCTAAGTGCAAGTAGATAAATAGGTACCGCTAGCGGGAAGGTAAACGGCGTTTCCGTGTGCTGCGCTGGTGCTGGCTGGCCAGAGCAGCTTCATCACGCTGGCCACGTGACCCGGAAGTGTCTCTGGACAGCGCTGGCCTCCAGCCTCTTAAGTGAGATGGGCGCACAACCCCAGAGTCGGACACGACTGGCCCGTACGGGCAGGGGTACCTTTACAATTTTATTGTAAAGACAAAGGTCTGTATAGTAAAAGCTATGGTTTTCCCAGTAGTGATGTATGGAAGTGAGAGCTGGACCATAAAGAAGGCTGATCGCCAAAGAGTTGATGCTTTTGAATTATGGTGCTGGAGGAGACTCTTGAGAGTCCCATGGACTGCAAGAAGAACAAACCTATCCATTCTTAAGGAAATCAGCCCTGAGTGCTCACTGGAAGGACAGAACCTGAAGCTGAGGCTCCAATACTTTTGGCCACCTCATGAGAAGAGAAGACTCCCTGGAAAAGACCCTGATGTTGGGAAAGATGGAGGGCACAAGGCGAAGGGGACGACAGAGGACGAGATGGTGGGACAGTGTTCTTGAAGCGACCAGCATGGGTTTGACCAAACTGTGGGAGGCAGTGGAAGACAGGAGGGCCTGGCGTGCTCTGGTCCAGGGGGTCACGAAGAGGCGGACACGACTAAATGACTAAACAATGACTAAACAACAACAACCATTTTATATCATGCAGAGAATAGCATGTGCTGAGAAACCAGAGAGAGGAGCTGAGGGAAATCTGGGGGGTGTGTGTCTTTTTTAGGGGGGAGGGGGGAAAGGGGGGAATGTGGATGATGCATTTTTGTTAAATTGTTATGTTGAAATCCCTAATAAAAATATATATATTTTAAAAAAGACAGAATGGACATTCCCATCCCTACCTGGAGATGCCAGGGATAGAACCCAGCAACCTTCTGCAAGCAGAACAGGTGCTCTGCCAGTAAACTATGACACCTGGAATGGTGGGACACCAATGTTGATTCATGAAGATACATAATCATTTCATAGCATTTGCCAGGAGGATAAGGTGATGGGGGGAAAGGGAAAAAAGTACCAGAAATGCCCACAAGCCATTCTGGAAGGGGGGAAAAAAACCACCGACAAGTTGTTAATTATTTCCCTTGCATGTTGTGAGTAATAGCATTAATGAGATCTCATGATGCATAAAAAGAAATTTGTTTGCCGCTGATTAATGCCTCTGAGCGTCATGGGGCGTTTCCTAACTGACACTGCTTCTGGAAAAATGGTATAAAAGCTCATGCCATCCCAGGTTCTCAATACAGCTTCACCTGACAAACCTTCTCATTCATCTCCAGCTCCTCCAAGAGACAGGTAAGTCATCCTTAAGGGAAGGGCTGTAGCTCTGGGACAGAGCATCTGCTGTGCTGGCAGAAGGTTCCCAGTTGAATTCCTGGCATCTCCAAGTAGGGATGGGAATGGCACCCTTTCTGAAACCTCAGCGAGGGTTATAGCTCAATGGTAGACCATCTGGACCAGGGGCATCTTCTTAGGTTCCATTCCTACCCTAGACTATTGTAGGGGAGGTGCCAATGATATCCTGAGGCCAGTTAATACATCTTAATGAATCTTTTGCATAGCGTGTAAGTCCATTCTTTGCCGTGTTTTCGCCACTATCCTCACTAAAAACGCCTCAATAAATAGTCTGAACCTTGTATATGTTGCAAGCTTTAAGAAGAGCCTGTTGCATCAGGCAAATGGCCCATCTAGTTCAGCATCAGAGATTTAAAATACTAATGCACATTTTTACTAAATCTCCATGGTGTATTTGTGCTACCTAGTTCCCTTGAAGTATATCTCTTAGACTTCCACAAACATATCTAGCTCTTTTGAATTTCCAACGTCTTTCAACAGTTAGCTGGGGATTTAGAATGCCACATTCTCAGCACGTTTTACCCTCTATGCTTGGAGAGTCTGCTTATGATACAAACTTAAAACTGATTTAATATTTCTTCTCTCTTTGGAAACAGAGATGTAATTCTGTGTGTGAGAGGGTAAAGATTTCTTTCAGAATCCTCATCTAAATAGCAGTATTGGGAGCTGCTGTTGGACCAGGCAAATGGCCCATCTAGTTCAGCATCCGTTTCTCACACAGGCCTATCAGAGACCTGTTGAAAGCCCATCTGTAAGATCCACATGCAATGGCACTCTCCCCTTCTGAAGTTTCCAGCAACTGGCATTCAGAAGCGTGACAGTGGCGTAGCGTGGGTTGTCAGCACCCGGGGCAAGGCAAGTAATTTGCGCCCCCTAACCCATGGATTTGCGCCCCCTAACCCGTGGATTTGCGCCCCCTAACCCTAACCCCCAGATGTTGCGCCCGGTGCGCCCGGCCCCCCCTGCACCCCCCACGCTACGCCACTGAAGCGTGATGCTTGTAACTGGTGAGGCAGAGCATAACCATCATGGGATTGGCCATTAGATCACCTAGCTCAGAACTCCCTGCACCAGTGTTTCAACCTGGAGTCCAAAGGGGTTATTGAACTAAAATTACGTCCCTGCCTCTTTTCCCGGTTCTTCAGATACGGCAGTCAATTTCTGATAGGTCACTTCTCCCATCCCTCCATGAGAACTATTGTGAAGAATAAAATGTTCCTACTGGCCTCAAAAGACTGGCAACACCAGCTTCAGATCTAACCAGGGGGAAAATAAAGATGCTCATTACATGGTCTGGTCTATCCCTTGCTTGATATACTGTGCCACTGAGAATACATAGGGCTGTATTCCATGTTTCTCCATGTATTCCATGTTTTTCCATGTAGACCCATTTAATCAATAGACATGTCGACTCAGATTGGCAGTTGGAGGCAACCCATAGTTTTCACTGCTGTTGTGAATTACAATGTTTCTTGGCTATAATATGTGCCTGCCTATGTCTTTCCAGACTCAACCATGGCTAACTGTGGACCTTCCTGCACCGTCCCATCTTGTGCTTCCTCCCCAGTCGTTGGTTTTGGATCAGCCGGTGGTCTTGGCTGTGGCTTTGGTGGTGGCCTTGGCGGTGGATTTGGCTATGGTTCTGGCTATGGCTATGGCTCCGGTGCCCTGGTTGGATCCGGCGTCCCTTCTGCCAGTCTAGGTATTCTTTCTGGAGTCCAGCCTTCATGCGTCAACCAGATCCCACCAGCAGAAGTCGTCATCCAGCCACCTGCTGCCATCGTGACCATCCCAGGACCCATCCTCTCTGCCAGTTGTGAGCCCGTGGCTGTAGGAGGAAATGCTCCATGCTCCCCTGGGGGTTATGGATCCGGATTTGGCAGTGGATTTGGTGGCGGATATGGCAGAGGGCTCTATGGTGGTGCAGGTCTTCTGGGGTCTAGCTCTGGTGGTTTTGGGGGCCGTGGCCGTTATGGGTTTGTGGGGCGTAGAGGCAGCATCTGTTATACCCCATGCTAAGCTCTCACGGTCTGTCAACAAGGAGGAAAGAAAAAGAGATCTGTGGTGGACTATTTCGGTCTGATTTTAGATATGCTGAGCACCCAAACTCCCTAGGCAATCCCAGTGGGAGCTGGGAGAGTGTTCTGCATCCCTTGTAATCAGGCCCATCTAGAACATGCAGCTGTTTCCAGTTTAATTTTATCTCACTTTCCCCTGCTAGTTACTATGATATTTATTTGCCTACGTCTCTTTGAAACACACCTATTCGCATTGGGAAGAAAAGCACAAGATCCATTCCCTATGTCTATGAAATTAGCATGCAAGTGTAAATATGTGTAATTGGGACTTAATGTAAGGAAGGTGGAAAGAATGTTCTATACATGTAGAAACCCCTACTCTTCCTCCAGCCTGAAAAAATAATTCTAAAGATGAAGCTGTTCACTGGAATGTGTTCTTTTTTTGCTTTATTGTCTTGCAGTATGCTTAGTATTCACATGAATACTTTTACTGTTTGAAATTCCCAATAAAACTTTTTCTGCATCATAGCACTGGCTTTCTGGTTTTCCTTTTTATGTGGCAGCACAATCCTATACTCATCTACCAAGAAATAAGTTCCTTTCAATACAGTTCAATGCAACTTACTCAAAAGTAAGTCTGTTCACGGTCACACCCCTAAGAATATATCACATATCCTCTTGGACTGGTTCAAGCATCCACCATCCTGTTAACAGTGCAGCAAGTATTTCCAGAACTTGCCACCTAGATATCATCAGAACCCTTGAATGTTGGAGGAATTGAAAGAGATATCACGGGGTTACTTACCAACAGAGAACATTGATAAGGCATAAAACCAATAAATCCAGAGAGAGGTATCACTGTTGTTTTAAGATGGTCTGCTCAGCAATAGGGGGAAACTTCAAATTTGGATTAGAGGAACATTTACTGAACATTCCATTCATTTCTTAGATTCTGCAGATCAAATTGATTTACTGATACCAAATATCTATAAAAACTGGCAGCTGGCTTTTTAGTTTCAAAGGATTTAACCAATTGTTCTAGTACCTCTGGTGTCTTAGATGCTGGGAAGGCTGCCAAAGGCCTGAGAGAAGAGGAATGTTCTTGCCTGGCACCTAAAGATATGTAATGAAGGCATCAGTTGAACCTCCTTGGGGAGAGCATTCCAAAAACAGAGAACCACAAAAGAAAATGTCAATTTTCTTGTTGCTGTCCTTCAGACCTCTCATGGTGGAGGTACCTGAAGAAGGGTCTCAGATGGTGATCACAGGGACTTGGTCAGTTCATCTGGGCAAAGATGGTCCTTGAGATATTGCAGTCCTGAGCCATTTAAAGCTTTATTGGTCCAGGAAACTACCGTATTTTTTGCACCATAACACTCACTTTTTTCCTCCTAAAAAGTAAGGGGAAATGTCTGTGTGTGTTATGGAGGGAATGCCTACGGGTGGCATGCCTACGGAATTTCCTCCTCTAAAAACTACGTGCGTGTTATGGTCGGGTGCGTGTTATAGAGTGAAAAATTCGGTAATTAGTAGCCAGTGTACTCAGGCCAGGATTGGTGTTATATGCTCAAACTGTCCTGCCCCAGTGAGCAACCCAGCCACCAAATTCTGTACCAGCCAATGTTTCTGAATTGTTTTCAGAGGTTTCTGCATTGCAGAAATCTCACCTAGTGGTAGAGGCAACAGAGGTTAGGCCAATGATTGCCAAACTTGCCCTTCAGCTGTTTGGGACTACAATTCTCATCATCCCTGACCACTGGTCCTATTAGCTAGCAAGGGATAATTAATAATAATAATAATAATAATAATAATAATAATTTATTTATACCCTGCCCATCTGGCTGGGTTTCCCCAGCCACTATGGGCTGCTTCCAACAGAATATTAAAATACAATAGTCTTTTAAACATTATTTGTAGTCCCAAAACAGCTGGAGAGCCAAGTCTGGCCATCACTGGGTTAGGCTATCCCTGTTCAGATAGACGCACAGCTGGCTCACCAGCCAAATCTTATGGACGGCACTCCATGCCACCAAGGCCAAGTGGACCTCAAGTGACAGCAGTGGAACCAGAAGGAGCCTCCAAGCTACATGTCTGTTCCTTCAGGGGATATGTAACCCCATCAAGAGCAAGCCACCTCCCATCTATCCAGTCTATGGAACCACCCACTAACTGTACCTCAGTCAGATCTGGACTGAGTTTCAGTTTATTGGCTCTCATTCAGACAATTACCAAGGAAGAAAACTGCCCAGCACATCCAAGGACAAACCTTGAGATATAAAAGAGAAGTAGAGCTGTGTGTCATCAGCATATTGTTGACTACCAGGGCCGTCTTAAGCATATCCTGCGCTGTGGTGCAAGGCTCCCCCTGGCACCTGCCCCGCCCCGTTCCCCAGAGTTGTGTCGACCTTTTTTTAGGGAGGGCAGCACTGCCGTCAGGACTGGAGGAGGCGGGCAGCAGTGGAGGGCGGCTCCTCCGGTGGGGAAGAGGCGGAGGCTGAACGCAGCGCCTCTGAGCTCAGCTGGCCGCTTCGTGCCACAGTGGCCACGGCAGGCGGAGGCTCCAGGCATGGTGTTGCTTTGGGCAAGGACAGCGAGCTGATGCCAGGAGGCGCCACGTCCAGCCTCCACCTCCTCCCTGGCGCCCTCCAGAACTTGGCGCCCTGGCGTCCTGCGCCACTAGCCTCTAAGGGTAAGACGCCCCTGCTGATGACATACTCCAAAACTCCAGATAACCCCACTCAGCAGTTTCATGTGGATGTTAAACAGCATGAGGGATAAAATCAAACCCTTCATGGACCTCACAGAGCCAAAGAGCACTCCCCAAACATCAGCTACTGGAAGTCTAAGTAGGACAGGAACCACTGCAGAACAGTGCCACTCACACTTAGGCTGGATCTAGACACATCAAAGAAGCGTTTCTGTGAAATGCGTTGTGAACTTTGCATGAGAAATTGGGTTGGCAAAAACAGGACTCCCCAGCGCCATCTGGTGTCACAGTGTTAGAATGCATTGTTGTTGTTTAGTCGTTTAGTCATGTCCGACTCTTCGTGACCCCATGGACCAGAGCACGCCACGCACTCCTGTCTTCCACTGCCTCCCGCAGTTTGGTCAAACTCATGCTGGTAGCTTCGAGAACACTGTCCAACCATCTCATCCTCTGTCGTCCCCTTCACCTTGTGCCCTCAATCTTTCCCAACATCAGGGTCTTGTCCAGGGAGTCTTCTCTTCTCATGAGGTGGCCATAAATACATGGCATTATAAGACAATGACCTAACCCCCACAACAGCATATGAATCAACAACAGTTTTCATGACACATGAAGGAAGATAATGACATGATAAAATTCAAAACAGTAACTATTAATTGCATAGCTGTATGGAAAATGCATCTGGAAGACAAAATATATTGAGGAGCTAGTGATCTGACTAGGAGCCCTTCCTGTCTCTGTTCCTTCCCCCTCCCTCGCTCTTCTTAAGTGTTTTGATGGTGTTAGAACAGTCTTTAATGTCCTGAGAATATTGGGAGGAGGTGACCCCCCCCAGCTGCCTTAATCAGTTGGGAGGATAATGCTGGGTACCTTCTTTGATGTTGGACATTGTTTTGAGGAAGTTAGGCATTGGGAGAGGGTGCCTATCTATAAAATCAGATGGTTTGGGCAGAGTTTTTTTTTTTTTTAATAATATTTATTAAGGTTTTAAAGGTTACAAAAAGAAGAAGAGAAAACGCCAAGTTAAACAAAAACTAAACAACACATCACAATATGGGAAAAAAAGAATAGAAAAAAGAAAAAGAAATAATTATAAAAAACCGAAAAACCGAAAAATAGAAACAATTTAAAAAAACCACAACGAACCTTCTCATAACTTATCTTTCATTTGCTTGTTTCCTTGACCTCCTCGCACCTCCCTTTTTTGTATTCTGGTTCGGTTTGCTATTTCAGCAAATCCTTTCCATCTTTCCCAATTTTTATCCTATAATTTATCTTAATATAATGTAGCTTTACCTTTCCTCCTTTCATCTATTAACAGTCTATTTTTACTTAGTCCTTTGTAATATTTCTGCTAAAGCCACATAACTTCATTCCAGCCTCCTTCTAACATTCCTTAATTTAAAATGTTTCTGTAAATAAGCTTTAAATTTCTTCCGATCTTCTTCCACCTACTCTTCTCCCTGGTCTCGGATTCTGCCAGTCATTTCCGCCAGTTCCATGTAGTCCATCAACTTCATCTGCCATTCTTCCTGGGTGGGTAAATCTTGTGTCTTCCAGTACTTTGCAATAAGTATTCTTGCTGCTGTTGTTGCATACATAAAGAAAGTTCTATCCTTCTTTGGCACCAATTGGCCGACCATGCCCAGGAGAAAGGCCTCTGGAGGAGTCACTTCGCCGCTTCTTAAGGACTTCCAAGTGGCAGATTGATGTGCTTGCTTGCTGTTTTAGAATAAAATATTTTAATCTTCTCACTCACTTGTGTAGTTTGCATTGCTTCTGAATCTCATTTTAAAAGAACCACCTTGCCTTTGGCAAGACAACAGCCTTTCAAAATCCTATTAAAACTATTTAGTTTAATTAATTCAACCACATTTATGAACTTGATCCAGGGATACCAGCTTTTTACAACCTGGTAATTACATCTCCAATGCCCCTCTGCTAGGCGCTTGCCTATTAGCACCTCCCTGGATTACCCCACTGCCTCCCTTGGGGTGATTCCACTCACTTTGGGAGTTATTGCTTTAGCATTGCAAGTTAGTAATTCTAACACTTGGAACAAAGAGACGGGGTGTTTGTGTTTGGCTTTCTAGGGATGCAACTTTAGAATATATGAAAGTGTACTGTAGCCTGTGTGAGAACTGGTCAAGCCTGGAACCACCTACCCAACCTCCATCTTACTTGCCTGAGGCTGCAATCCTAACCCTGCTTACCTGGCAGTAAGCCCCATTGAATTCAATAGAACTAGAATAGATTTGGTTAGGGCTGTGCTGTAATTGAGATCAAGGTAGAAAAAGGATGTGAAAGCTGCGGTCCTCCAGCTATTGAACAACTACATATAGTACCCACCAGTCCCAGCAAGTATGACTGCTGGTCTGGGGCTGATGAGAGCTGTGGTCCAATGACATCTCGTTGGCTGCAGGTACCTGCCTTAGACAAAAACAGTTACACCCACAGGAGGTTGTTACAGAGGTTCTATCTGTACCATTATCCTTCAGGTCAAATTGGTTTATGGGACGAAGAGGTAAGGCCTTTTCTATGATTCTCCCAAATGATGGAATACAATTCCCATTGAAATGAGAATTGTCTCAGCTGTGGATTTTTTTTAAAAAATAAAGCAGGTTTTAATTGGTATTGTTTTGAGTTACCTTTTCATAGAATCATAGAATTGTAGAGTTGGAAGAGACCCCTATGGTCATCTAGTCCAACCCCTTGCAATGCAGGAATCTCAGCTAAAGCATCCATGACAGATGGCCATCCAACGTCTGCTTCAAAACCTCCAAGGAAGAAGAGCCCACAACCTCATGTGGGAGACTGTTTCACAGTCAAACAGCTCCTACTGTCAGAAAGTACTTCCTGATGTTTAGTTGGAATCTCCTTTCTTGTAACTTGAAGCCATTGGTTGAAGTCCTACCCTCAAGAGCAAGAGAAAAACAAGTTTGTTCCCTCTTTCATGTGAAAATCCTTGAGATATTTGAAGAGGGCTGTCATATCTCATTTTCATCTTTTCCAAGCTAAACATGCCCAGCTCCGTCAACCATTCTTCATAAAGCTTGCTTTCCAGACCCTTGATCATCTTGGTTGCCCTACTCTGCACACATTCCAGCTTTTTCTTGAGGAAAGGGCTGGAGCTCAGTTGTAGAACATCTGCTTTGCATGCAAAAGGTCCGAAGATCAATCCCTATCATCTCTAGGGAGTGTTAGGGAAAGGACTCCTGTCTCAAACAATGGGAGATGCTACAGCCAATGTAGACCATACTGAGTTAGGTAGACCAGTGGCCTGACTTTGTACAAGGCAGTTTCTTAATTTTCTAACTGGGGTTATTTAAGGCTGGGTTTATCTAAATGGTTAAGGTAAATGTAAAGGGATCCCTGACCATTAGGTCCAGTCATGACCGACTCTGGGGTTACGGCGCTCATCTCGCTTTATTGGCCGAGGGAGCCGGCGTACAGCTTCCGGGTCATGTGGCCAGCATGACTAAGCCGCTTCTGGCGAACCAGAGCAACACACGGAAATGCCTTTTATCTTCCTGTCAGAGTGGTACCTATTTCTCTACTTGCACTTTGACGTGTTTTCGAACTGCTAGGTGTGCAGTAGCAGGGACCGGGCAACAGGAGCTCACCCCATCACGGGAATTTGAACCGCTGACCTTCTGATTGGCAAGTCGTAGGCTCTGTGGTTTAACCCACAGTGCCACCCGCATCCCCATTTAAATGGTTAGTTGTTTTTAAATGCCGAACTTTTATTTGCTGGAATGCATGTCGATTTTTTGTGTCTCTTATTTGCTTTAAAGAATTCTTGAGCTTTTCTCATATGGTAGCTTGATATGTTTTAAATTTTCTGCTTATCTCCTCTTGTAATATTAGAAGTTGGGGCCAACCAATGAAGCTGAATGTCAGAAGATCCAGGACAGAAAAAAAGCAATGACTTCTTCAAATAGGGCATAATTAAACTACAAAATTCTTTCACACAGTGCTTAAGAGATGGCCAGTAAATTGGATTGCTATAAGACAGGATTAGACAAATTCATGGGGGATAAAACCGTCTGTGACTACCAGCCATTATGTCTATGTCCTCTTTCCACTGCTGGGGGTGGCCTATCTCTGAATACCAGTTGCTTGGAATCACAAGTGGGGAATGTTGCTGTTGCACTTATGACATCCTTGTGAGCTTCCCATTGGGTCAACTGTTTGCCCTGTGTGAGAACAGGGTCAGTATGCCCCACAGAGGACCTTAAGGTCCATAAATAGCAACACCCTAGAGGTCCCAGGCCCCAAGGAAGTTAGATTAGCCTCAACCAGAGCCAGGCCTTTTTCAACACTGGCTCCAGCTTGGTGGAACGCTCTGCCTCATGAGACCAGGGCCCTGCAGGATCTGATTTCTTTCTGCAGGGCCTGTAAGACACAGTTGTTCCATCTGGCCTTTGGCTTGGAGTCAATTTGATTTCCACCCCCCCCCCTTTCTTTTTTCCTTTCTCCTCCTGTGATGAGGCTGCATTTTAATGTTTCAATGTTTTAATGTTGTATTTTAATCTTGTTTTTAAGTTGTATTCATTCAACTTGTTTTTATTATTGCTTGTTAGCCACCCTGAGCCTGGCCTTGGCTGGGGAGGGTGGGGTATAAATAAAAATTATTATTATTATTATTATTGACTAGATGGACGTTTGATCAGATGCGGCAGGCCTGCCCTTATCTCCTTGTAAGAGATGTTCCCCCAAGTGCAACTTGCGCAAAAGTGTATGCTTGCACTGATAAAAAAGATAATGTCACAATGAGGTGCAGAACCAAGAGAGTTGATTCAGAATGAACTTTAATGGAAATATGAAAAGTGTCAAGCAGGCAATTGTAAAAGAAGCAGGACAGGAACAAGGCAAAGGCACACAGTATACAATGTGGTTTTCAACTTCTTCTTGGTCTGGAGGCTTTCGGGACACATAGTGGGAAAGCAGGAGAAAGGAAAGATGGCAGAGACTCGTGTAAATGCTGTTGGCTTAGATGACGGTCCCAGAAATTCAGATTTTCCAGAATCCAAGGTGAGACGCTCAATAATGGATAGGCATGATCTTCACGCATTCAGGGTCATTCAAATCATCACCACACAGATTTTCTTCACAAGTTCAATAGGCCTAAAAGCACACGCTGCCACGACGCCCCTGCAGAGCCCTCCTTCCAAAGAGCCCACCCCTTCTCAGACCATAGCCCCAAGAGCTTCCAAGGAGGCCATCCCCATAGCCACACCCACCATGGTCAGGTTACATTTACCTTTACGTAATTAATAGTTACTGTTTTGAATTTTATCATGTCATTATCTTCCTTCATGTGTCATGAAAACTGCTGTTGATTAATATGCTGTTCTGGGGGATAGGTCATTGTCTTATTATGCCATGTATGTATGGCCGCCTCATGAGAAGAGAAGACTCCCTGGAAAAGACCCTGGTGTTGGGAAAGATTGAGGGCACAAGGAGAAGGGGACGACAGAGGACGAGATGGTGGAACAGTGTTCTCGAAGCTACCAACATGAGTCTGACCAAGCTGCAGGAGGCAGGAGTGCCTGGCGTGCTCTGGTCCATGAGGTCACGAAGAGTCGGACACGACTAAACGACTAAACAACAACAATGCATTCTAACACTGTGACACCAGATGGCGCTGTGGAGTCCTGTTTTTGCCAACCCAATTTCTCATGCAAAGTTCGCAACGCATTTCACGGAAACGCTTCTTTGATGTGTCTAGATCCAGCCTAAGTTAAGCGTGAGTGGCACTGTTCTGCAGTGGTTCCTGTCCTACTTAGACTTTCAGTAGCTGATGTTTGGGGAGTGCTCTTTGGCTCTGTGAGGTCCATGAAGGGTTTGATTTTATCCCTCATGCTGTTTAATATCCACATGAAACTGCTGAGTGGGGTTATCTGGAGTTTTGGAGTATGTCATCAGCAGGGGCGTCTTACCCTTAGAGGCTAGTGGCGCAGGACGCCAGGGCGCCAAGTTCTGGAGGGCACCAGGGAAGAGGCGGTGGCTGGACATGGTGCCTCCCCACATCAGCTCGCCGCCCTTGCCCAAAGCAGTGTCGTGCCTGGAGCCTCCGCCTGGTGTGGCCACCGTGGCACGAAGCAGCCAGCTGAGCTGGGAGGCACTGCGTCCAGCCTCCGCCTCTTCCCCGCCGGAGGAGCCGCCCTCCAGCCACTGCCCGCCTCCTCCAGTCCCGCCGGCAGCGCTGTCCTCCCCCCAAAAAAAGGTCGTCAATGGGGGTGGGTGCCAGGGGGAGCCTTGCACCATGGCGCTGAATATGCTTAAGACAGCCCTGGTCATCAGACACACAGCTCTAATATCTAAAGGCTTGTCAGTGGATGTACTGGACAGTTTTCTTCCTTGGTAATGAACTGGATGAGAGCCAAGAAACTGAAGCTCAGTCCAGATAAGACTGAGGTACAGTTAGTGGGTGGTCCATAGACTGGATAGATGGGAGGTGGCTTGCTCTTGATGGGGTTACATAACCCCTGAAGGAACAGACACGTAGCTTGGAGGGTACTTCTGGTTCCACTGTTGTCACTTGAGGTTCACTTGGCCTTGGTGGCATGGAGTGCCTTCCATAAGATTTGGCTGCTGTGCGTCTATCTGAGCAGGGATAGCCTAACCCAGTGATGGCCAAACTTCGCCCTCCAGCTGTTTTGGGACTACAACTCCTATGATCCCTAGCTAACAGGACCAGTGGTCAGGGATGATGGGAATGGTAGTCCCAAACCTGGAGGGCAAAGTTTGGCCATCATTGGCCTAACCTCTGTTGCCTCTACCACTAGGTGAGATTTCTGCAATGCATTGTATGTGAAGCTGCCTCTGAAAACAGTTCAGAAACATCGGCTGGTGCAGAATTTGGTGGCTGGGTTGCTCACTGGGGCAGGACAGTATGAGCATATAACACCAATTCTAGCCTGACTACACTGGCTGCTAATTAGTTTCCTGACCCAATAAAGCTTTAAATGGCTTAGGACTGCAATATCTCAAGGACCACCTCTGCCCATATGAACTGACCCAGTCCATGTGATCACCATCTGAGACCCTTCTTCAGGTACCTCCTCCATGAGAGGTCTGAAGGACAGCAACAAGAAAATTGACATTTTCTTTTGTGGTTCTCTGTTTCTGGACTGCTCTCCCCAAGGAGGTTCAATAGATGCCTTCATTACAGATCTTTAAGTGCCAGGCAAGAACATTCCTCTTCTCTCAGGCCTTTGGCAGTCTTCCTAGCATCTAAGACACCAGAGGTACTAGAACAACTGGTTCAATCCTTTGAGACTAAAAAAACCAGCGGTCAATTTTTATAGATATTTGGTATCAGTAAATCAATATGTTCTACAGAATCTAAGAAATGAATGGAATGTTCAGTAAATGTTCCTCTAATCCAAATTTGAAGTTTCCCCCTATTGCTGAGCAGACCATCTTAAAACAACAGTGATACCTCTCTCTGGATTTATTGGTTCTATGCCTTCTCAATATTCTCTGTTGGTAAGTAACCCCGTGATATCTCTTTCAATTCCTCCAACATTCAAGGGTTCTGATGATATCTAGGTGGCAAGTTCTGGAAATACTTGCTGCACTGTTAACAGGATGGTGGATGCTTGAATCAGTCCAAGAGGATATGCGTTGTGTTCTTAAGGTTGTCACCCTGAACCTACTTACTTTTGAGTAAGTTCTATTGAATTGTATTGAAAGGAACTTATTTCTTGGTAGATGAGTATAGGATTGTGCTGCCACATAAAAGGAAAACCAGAAAGCCAGTGCTATGATGCAGAAAAAGTTTTATTGGGAATTTCAAACAGTAAAAGTATTCATGTGAATACTAAGCATACTGGAAGACAATAAAGCAAAAAAGAACACATTCCAGTGAACAGCTTCTCCTTTACAATTATTTTTTTCAGGCTGGAGGAAGAGTAGGGGGTTCTACATGTATAGAACATTATTTCCACCTTCCTTTACATTAAGTCCCAATTACACATATTTACACTTGCATGCTAATTTCATAGGCACAGGGAATGGATCTTGTGCTTTTCTTCCCAATGTGAATTGGTGTGTTTCAAAGAGATGTAGGCAAATAAATATCATAGTAACTAGCAGGGGAAAGTGAGATAAAATTAAACTGGAAACAGCTGCATGTTCTAGATGGGCCTGATTACAAGGGATGCAGTACACACTTCCAGTTCCCATTGGGATTGCCTAGGGAGTTTGGGTGCTCAGCATATCTAAAATCAGACCGAAATAGTCCACCACAGATCTCTTTTTCTTTCCTACTTTTTGACAGACCGTGAGAGCTTAGCATGGGGTATAGCAGATGCTGCCTCTACGCCCCACATACCCATAACGGCCACGGCCCCCAAAACCACCAGAGCTAGACCCCAGAAGACCTGCACCACCATAGAGCCCTCTGCCAAATCCGCTGCCAAATCCAGATCCATAACCACCAGCAGCACATGGGGTGTTGCCTCCAACAGACACAGGCTCACAACTGGCAGAGAGGATGGGTCCTGGGATGGTCACGATGGTAGGAGGTGGCTGGATCACAACCTCTGCTGGTGGGATCTGGTTGACGCATGATGGGGCAACTCCTGCCAGGACTCCGAGGTTGGTTGCTCTTTCAGCACCTCCATAACCGTAGCCGAGACCTCCGTAGCCGTAGCCGAGACCTCCATATCCATTGCCGAGACCTCCCTACCCATAGCCCAGACCTCCTGCTGATCCAAATCCAACAGTGGGAGTGGAAGCACAGGATGGGACAGCGCAGGATGGACCACAGTCAGCCATTGTTGTGTAGAGGTGAGTCTGAAACCAAGAAGACCATGGGACAAAATGAACATGTGGAATGTCACTTCAATGGGGAACGCAGGGGACATTTAAATCAGCTGCCATTGACAGTTCTACCACTCTGCCCTAATGCTTGGGTTCTTTATTGTTTTCTCTTTCTTTCACCACAGCCCTTCTCTTCATTGTGGGTCCCAAATCCAAATACTGGCAGCTCCAGGAATGCCTGAGAATGTCATCTATCTGAAACTCTGGAGAATAGTTTCCAGTCAGCGAGGACAATACTGAACTAGGAGGTCCAATGGTCTGTCTTGGTAAAAAGCAACTCCCTAAGTTTCTATTTGGGACGCAGGTGGCGCTGTGGGTTAAAGCCTCAGCGCCTAGGGCTTGCCGATCGAAAGGTCGGCGGTTCGAATCCCTGCGGCGGGGTGCGCTCCCGCTGCTCGGTCCCAGCGCCTGCCAACCTAGCAGTTCGAAAGCACCTCCGGGTGCAAGTAGATAAATAGGGACCGCTTACCAGCGGGAAGGTAAACGGCGTTTCCGTGTGCGGCTCTGGCTCGCCAGAGCAGCGATGTCACGCTGGCCACGTGACCCGGAAGTGTCTCCGGACAGCGCTGGCCCCTGGCCTCTTAAGTGAGATGGGCGCACAACCCCAGAGTCTGTCAAGACTGGCCCGTACGGGCAGGGGTACCTTTACCTTTACCTTTAAGTTTCTATTTAAACCAGACCTTTAGCTGGAACAATGAATGCAGGAATCTTTTTTCTTTCCTAGAGGAAGGGCTATTACTCACTGGCAGAACATATGTTTTGCATTCGATCCCTGGAATCTGCAGGCTGGGCTGGGAAAGTATCTCTCATCTGAAACCCTGGAGAGCCTCAGACAATCGGAGAAGACAATACTGAACTACATGGATGAATTGTAAGGCAGCCTCCTATATTATTAGTTTCTTCATCTGCCAAATCTTCCATGAAGAACAAATGCATATTAGCCTATGCAATAAATACTGTACTTCCCTTATGCTGACTTCTGGTTTTTTAAATCTTCCTGATTGAATTTTTGCTAAGGTTACATTGCTGGGGAAATCTGGAAAACATTCCATGGAACGCTGTTGTGTGTCTCAAGCCCAATGCATCATGAATGCTAAATTTGTACTTTACAGTGAGGAAAGCTGGATTTGCACAACTTGTGATCGAATAGGACTCTCTCACCGTCACCACCACCCAGGAAAACAAAAATGTCTCATTTGAAAGAATGCTATAAGATGTAATAGTAATAATAATAATAATAATAATAATAATAATAATAATAATAATAATTTATTCTTTATACCCCACCCATCTGGCTGAGTTTCCCCAGCCACTCTGGGAGGCTTCCAATCTAGTGTTAAAAACAATACAGCATTAACCCACCCTGGAAGAATGGCAGATGCAAGTAATGGACTATATGGAATTGGCTGAAATGACCGGCAGAATCCCAGACCAGGGAGAATAGTGGGTGGAAGAAGATTGGAATAAATTTAAAATCTATCTACAGAAACACTGTAAAATTATTGAATGTTAATGACGTTGGAATGAAATGAAGTGGTTCTAGTAATAAGGTAAAATAAGAATATGGAAGAAGGGATGGATTTCGGATGAAAATTTGAAGTTAGAATATGTGAGGATAAATAATTAAGGCTAAAATATGAGGTTATGAATTTGCTGAATAAATTTTTAAATGGAATACAAAAAAGGGAGATGTGAGGAAGTCACGAAAATAAGTAAATGAATATAAGATATTATAAAAGAGGGATTTTTAGCTTTTTTTTCTTTTTATGTTAAATTTTGGTTTTGTATTTTTGTATTTTTTCTGTGTGTTATTATTTTGTAACTCTTTTTTGTTAAAAATTTAATAAATATTAATTAAAAAAAACAAAACAATACAGCATTAAATATTAAAAACTTCCCTAAACAGGGCTGCCTTCAGATGTCTTTTAAAAATAAGATAGCTGCTTATTTCCTTGGCATCTGATGGGAGGGCGTTCCACAGGGCGGGCACCACTACCTAGAAGGCCCTCTGTCTGGTTCCTTGTAACCTCACTTCTTGCAATGAGGGAACCGCCAGAAGGCCCTCGGAGCTGGACCTCAGTGTTCGGGCTGAACAATGGGGGTGGAGAAGGCTATAGAGAATTGTTAGAGCATCTTCTTTGCATGCAGAAGGTTCTGACTTCACTTCCCAGCATCTCCAAGTAAGGTTTGGAAGAAAAACCTTCCTTGAAGCCCTGGAGAATTGCAGCCTATCAAACATTACAGTGCTGGATGGATGAACACTGGTCTCGGTGTAAGGCAACTTCCTAAAACGTTTGTGTTCAGAAGAAATACATAGAAAATAAGTCAGCCAACAAAATGGAGGATGGAGGATTCCTGATGGAATAGCAACATAAAGGTAAAGGGACCCCTGACCATTAGGTCCAGTCATGACCGACTCTGGGGTTGCGGCGCTCATCTCACTTTATTGGCCGAGGGAGCCGGCATACAGCTTCCGGGTCACGTGGCCAGTCTTTTACAGCACAAAACTCTGCATTTTACTCAGAAGTAAACCTGAATGTGTTATGCAAAGGTAAAGGGACCCCTGACCATTAGGTCCAGTCGTGGCCAACTCCGGGGTTGCAGCGCTTATCTCACTTTATTGGCCGAGGGAGCCGGCATACAGCTTCCGGGTCACGTGGCCAGTATGACTAAGCCACTTCTGGCAAACCAGAGCAGTGCACAGAAACACTGTTTACCTTCCCGCCGGAGCAGTACCTATTTATCTACTTGCACTTTGACGTGCTTTCGAACTGCTAGGTTGGCAGGAGCAGCGACCGAGCAACGGGAGCTCACCCCATTGCAGGGATTCGAACTGCCGACCTTCTGATTGGCAAGTCCTAGGCTCTGTAGTTTAACCCACAGTGCCACCCGCATCCAGCTGAACCCTCTAAGCAGTGCAAAAAAAAAGCATGTAAAGACAAGATCATAACATACATGCACACATTTGACTTACCAAAGTCTCTGAGGAGTAGAAATGGAGAGAAGGAGATCAAGTCAAGGAAAGCTGTTGGGCTATCTCAGCCCAGGGAGCCCTTTTATACTCTTTTGACTGTATCCCCTGATGGCCCCACAGCTAGCTGGGATACACCCCCTTTCCCTGAGGCTTTAATTAGCAAGCAATTTATGAATTACATCATGCCCTCTAATTGTTTTAATAAGAAAGAAAAATGGGGCAAAAGACTTCGCATTTCCTCTGCTCCCCACAAAGCTTCTTTCCCATCCTCACCCTTTTGATCTTTGCATTCTCATTCTTCCACCAAAGGAGTTAATAAAAAAAATTAAGAAAATGTAAAGATGCCTTTGTATGTTCATTTCGGACAGATCAACAGGTGCTATGGCTTTGAAGAGAATTAAAGTGGCTGGAATGGCTGGAGATTTTATCAGCAGCCTACTTGACTTCCATATCCAAGATTATCATTCCGTTCACAGCACATAGCCAGGGTTCTCTGCCTCCAATGTCAGAGGTAGCATGCCTCTGAATACCAGTTGTTGGGAATCAGAATTGGGGAATGGGACATTGAGTTCCTGTCCTTATGAGATTCCTATTGGTTGACCACTGTGAGAAGAGAATCTTCCTAATGCTCTAACCTTCATTGATGCAAGGATGTCATATACACATGTATGAATAAGTGTACCCAATAAAGCGAAAATGATTTTGAAGCGTTAGCAAAAATTCACAATTATTTGAAGCCCACCTCCCAAATAAAATGATTGAAGAAATAAAAGGATAATGTAGGCAGGGATGATAGGAGACACCTATGTCCCAACCAATCAGGGATCACATATTAAATTCACTTGTAATATTAGCAGATCCTGGTTTCCTGAATTTCTAGCCCTCCTGTAACTTGTAATGTCAATGTGGCTAACACAATGCAAGGGTAAAATTTAATAATGATGTTTAAAAAATCCTTCGATAGCTTCCTGTTTCTATCCATCTTTGAGATCAGCAAGGGAAATCCTATCCACTGTTACATCAATATGCAAGATCAGGTGGGAAGAGTTGGTGCCTTCATGGTGATCAGTTGAGATCTGTTGGTATCCATCTATCTCCACTTACTGAAATGTTAAGGTTATTTTCAGCTAGCCCATGTTAGACCTATTGAAAGCAATGGACAGGGGTATTATGTTCACATGTGGTGGGAGTGTAAATATGTACACATTTTTTTGGCAAAGGTTATTTAAGGAGATAACAGAAATCACTGGGTTACAGCTGACCGAAAGTCTAGCGGTAGCATTATTATCAATTTACAATGGAGTGGAAGGTTCGCTGGCTATGAAGGACTTGCTCACAAATTTATTGACAGCTGCATGAATTATTATAGATAAGAAGTGGAAGGGGCAAACAGAATATAAAATGGAATAATGGTATAAAGAGGTGTGGGATATAGCTGTTAAAAGATAAATTAACATGTGCCATTGAGGTAAGATGGGAAATATGCAAGGGAAATTATTTTTGAGGAGATATGGAGGGTGTTTGTAGAACTTGTACTGTTAAAATGGAAAAGGGTCAAACCATCATAAGAGGTGTTGAAATTTTGGGAGGCTGGATAGTTACAATGGGATGGTATCAGTGGTGGGGTGCACATTTTTATTCTTATTTATTTATGCTTATTACTTTGTAAAAGAAGAAGAAGAAGAAGAAAGCAATGGACAAGTCAGTCAACACCATGTATTTTGATGGAACTTTCCTGAGAATGAGTGTTTATTGGATGCAACCCATCATAATTTCAGCTATGTTTGTGTGCGGCTTGTCGCTCATAAATTAGCATGTTCTAAACTACAGATTTTGAATACATTTCATACGTTTTCTAGGCTTCCCAATATGCAAGTTTTAATTGCCTTTCTAAGCTGCCTGTTTAAAAAGAAAAAAAGTAGTGTTTTCTTTTTGGTTTCAACTTGGTACTGATTTTATATATCTGGTTTAGATGCTTAACATATTTTTGGTTGGTGTGGGGTTTTTTTAACCACAGACACCATCTTCTATTGAAGTTGGGACAGCCCCCTCCCACCTCTGCCACCCAGAAGACCACTCCAGATTAACTCTAGATTTTTGCCAGGCTGAAGGAAACATCTCCGACCTCCTAGGACCAGTGAAGAAGATAACCTATAATGAGCCCTGAAGCTGGATCAAACCAAAGGCCCATGTTGTCCAGCATCCTCTTTCCTGCAGTCGTCAACCAGATGTAGTGGTCAACATAGGGACCATAGCTCTTTCTCACTATTGTTCTCTTCTAAGTGGCATTGGCGCTCTCAGGTCTCAATTGTGAGTTCCCCACTGAGGCATCTGGTTCTGTACTGTGTGTACAAGATGCTGAATTAGATGGGCCTTTGACCTCATCCAGCAGGGCTTTTCTGATGTGCTCAAGGCATTCAAGGACACCGATTTCATCTGATACCGGAGATGTCTCAGAAGGTGTAAGCAGAAAGCTTTGATCATGTCCTAGAGTTCTCTACACTGATGAAAGAGCTTTGATGATCTCCATCTCCTCCCTCTGGGTGTTTCTGATTTAAAACAGCAGATAAACTAGAGCAATTTGACTTGAGGTCAGCAAAATTAAAAGGAAGGGAGAGGGGAACAAACTGGTGTCAAGACTATTTGTGTTGCATTATTGCAACCACTTAATTTTGTGACCTCCCTCTTTTGTGCTTAGTAAAGTATTTTGCACATGAAATTGTTGACAACTAAATAAAATGTTAGCTGGAAAGAGGCGGTCTCTTGGTCACAGGAGTGGTTGACAGAACTGTATAAAAATGGAAAATTCTCCCAGTTCCTCCAACAGCTTCATCTGACTCTCTTGTCTTCGTTCCATCTTCTCAAAGAAGCAGGTAAGTTCATTTTTTGGGGTGAATGTTTCTGAATTTATCAAAAAAATCACATCAAATTAAGACTAGATGGATTTTCCAGCTTCCTACTTTGTAAGTGCATTTAATATGATATTGCTAGAAGAAACTCTAATTAAGCATTTTTAAGGAAAGCTGGAAGGTGCCACCAGCTCTCTATCTTCTTCCTTCCTTCCTAAATGATATTTAGACAAACATATACACTTCTGTCTTTTACAGCACAAAACTCTGCATTTTACTCAGAAGTAAACCTGAATGTGTTATGCAAAGGTAAAGGGACCCCTGACCATTAGGTCCAGTCGTGGCCAACTCTGGGGTTGCAGCGCTTATCTCACTTTATTGGCCGAGGGAGCCGGCATACAGCTTCCGGGTCACGTGGCCAGTATGACTAAGACACTTCTGGCAAACCAGAGCAGTGCACAGAAACACTGTTTACCTTCCCGCCGGAGCAGTACCTATTTATCTACTTGCACTTTGACATTTTATAAACACAAACACACACACACAGACAAAGACAACACATATAAAGTTTCATATCCTTACTTTCCTAACCCCAGTTCTTGACCTCCCCCCACCCCCCCTTCATACATCCTAATTCAATTAAATTATCTCAGCAAGTTCATATCTCTCATCCTTTACATATTATTATATATATATATATATTTAAAGAAATACTTAATTCTTATTACTTGGCCAGATTTTACTTATCCAATTTTCTTATAAATATTAAATCCTTTTCTAAGGTCGACTCAAATTCCTTCGACGAATTTCCCTTTTATCTTAAAAATAGGTCATAATAATCAAACACAAAGGTCATAAACATTTTTTTTTAAAAAAAATTCTTTCCCCCCCCCCCGCCCCGGTTTCTGTCCCTTCCCAATGTCCCCATGTCCACAAAAACAGTTCTTAGCCTGGATTCCTCACATCTGAGGCCTTTAAATCTCTGTCAGTCTCTCTCTGCCGATTTTGTTGGTAGCCCTCTTTGTTGGTCATCGGGTCTCGAAGGAGTTCTAGCTCAGTCTCGTCAGATTTTCTTCCATCCAAAGTGCTTGGTACCAGCTGCTGCGAAAGGTCAGCTAATCTTCCATACTCAAAGAGGAAGCCCCAATCATATTTCTTGCTTCTTTTAAATTCAAATATTCCAAGTGTTCCAGGGGCTTCCTCCCTCCTCTTTCGCATCTTTCGCAGATTTGTAATCCAAAGGTCTTCTTCTTTTTGTTCTGACAATGTAGGCTTCTGGTTGGTACTCTCCATCTGTACTGGCCCTTGTTCCCTCTCCTCCTGTTCTGAAGTTGTCTCTTATAATTCAGCTGTAGATTTTTTCCCGGTCAAATCCATTGTGCATTCAGCAGAGTCACTTATTTTAGAGTTCAAGGTTATAAGTTGTTTACTCATAGCCATAGTCTGCTCCTGCAACTTTCCCACGAGAAAAAACATTCTTTCTATCTCTGCCTGTAGTTTTCCATCTGCAGCCATTGTAGTGTTTCAATGTTTCCCCTAGGGGGATTCTGGTTACTTAATAGTTTTTTCCCAACAGTCCGTTACTTTGTTATTTCACTACTTTGTTCCCAACCAGTTTAATTCAAATATAACAAATTTAGTCCAGAAAGGTGTTAAATAATAAGATTTTTAACTTTCACTGCCCGTTTGACAGCTCCTTTGACAGCTGTCAAACTCCTTGTTCCTTTTTCTCCAGCTCACATACAGGACACTCCCGGGTCTGGGGGGGGGGGGGGTTAGACAAAGACTTCTAAAATTCCACTCTTACTCTCCAGCACAAATCTTCTTCTGTCAAATTCATGAAAATATTATCTTTTAAAAAACACCAAAAAGAAAGAACTCTCCACCTTAGTTCTCCGATCCTTGCTTTAAATCTTCTGTAAGCAGGGGGGTGCGGACTTCCCTTTAGCACATCCCCCGATCGTACCGAATTCAAAGGTAGAAATTTTAAAGTCCGAATTACATTTTACTCACGGATTAATTAAAGTCCGAATTTCAGGGAAGAAAGTCAGCGGTCTCCGGCCATGGCTCGCGGCTTCGCTCCACTGCAGTAGTGGTCCACTCACAGCACCACGCCGCTCCCCGTACCCTCTCCGCAGCCTTTAAAAAGGCTCTTCGTGGGTCGGGGGGGCGCTTTAGGTGCCCGCCGAGTCACCAAGTCCGCAGGCTTCAGCGCCTGCAGTTTCTGAGGGTCCCCGCGTCGCCGTCGCGGTAGAACCCTTCTCCAGCGGAGCCGATTCCCTCCGGAGCTCGGAGGGAATCCGCCATTAACCAGATCGCGCTAACCCGGAAGTCCCTTCTATCTACTTGCACTTTGACATGCTTTCAAACTGCTAGGTTGGCAGGAGCAGGGCTGTCTTATTTTTTTCAAGCTCATCCCCAACTTGCTAGAGAATGGTATACTGTGGTGCAGTATGTTCAAGATACATGCTGATAGCATTGTTGATAAAACATGCCTTTTCTTAAAAGAACCTTACTGGGTTATCTCATCATTTTCTTATATTTCAGAACATCAGTACTGGGGGTAGCCAGCATAGCACCTTCCAGATGTTGTGGGTTAAAATGCCAAGAAAGGGGGTCATTCCTTAGTGATACATCCCATACTTGGCATACACAAGGTCCCCAGGATCAGTCCCCTACATCTCCAGGTGGGGCCAGTAATGTCCCCTGTCTGGAACCCAGGAGAGTCATCGGCAATCAGTGTAGACCATGGGTAGGCAAACTAAGGCCTAGGGGCTGGATCCGGCCCAATCGCCATCTAAATCCAGCCCACGGATGGTCCAGAATCAGCATGTTTTTACATGAGTAGAATGTGTCCTTTTATTTAAAATGCATCTCTGGGTTATTTGTGGGGCATAGGAATTTATTTATTTATTTCAAAATATAGTCCGGCCCCCCACAAGGTCCGAGGGACAGTGGACCGCCCCCCTGCTGAAAAAGCTTGCTGAGCCCTGGTGTAGACAATATTGACAACAAAGCCCACATTTAATATATGGCAGCTAATCTTGTTCTCATCACCCTGAACTGTTGCCCATGCTAGCTGAGTGGGCGTTGAAGTCCACGATATCAGGGCAGGCATCACTTTGATTCCCCTTGATCTGCACCATATCTGAAACTTTTTCATTCTTTGACTTTCGTGGTCCATGTTCAACTCCCTTCTGCAATTTTATGTTGTGTTTTGAATATAATTTTTTATTCCATTTTCTGTTTCACACTTTCAGATAAAGATTTTACATACTTAAAATATCAGTGACTTCCTGTCAGGGACTGGACTGAGGAGGAATGGTGGAGACCACCCACTTTCCGCCTGAAGCTTCCAAAGAAGAGGGAGACAGTATAGAATTACAACAGTGGTTTGCGGGAGGTCATAGCTCAGAGGCTGCAGAGGGGAGAAGCTGGGAAATATCGGGAAAGGAGCAGGAACAAGAAGAAGCACGAGGGGAGAGACAGCTGGCAGACTGAGTGTCTTTAGAATGCATTCCAGACCCTTCTCTCTCCCAGAACCTGGCAGGCATTGAAAGTAGGAGAGCAGAGAGCTCAGAGGCAAAAGGCATAGAGAAGCCACCATAGGGAAGATGTAGAATAGGAGAGACGGAGGGGGTGGGGTTTTCACTCGGAGCAACATCATTACTCTAAGAAGCAACATTTCTAAGCCTCTCTCTGTGAACATTGAATAAAATACCCCCATTGTTCAGCCTGGACACTGAGATCCAGCGCCGAGGGCCTTCTGGCAGTTCCCTCATGTTGAGAAGTGAGGTTACAGGGAAGCAGACAGAGGGCCTTCTCGGTAGTGGTGCCCGCCCTGCAGAACGCCCTCCCTTCATATGTGAAGGAAATAAGTAGCTATCTTATCTTTAAAAGACGTCTAAAGGCAGCCCTGTTTAGGGAAGTTGTTAATATTTAATGCTGTATTGTTTTTAACACTTATTGCTGGCAGCCTGCCACGAGGGAGAGGGATCAGATTCCCTGAAGCCTGACACTTCCCTTCTTCTCCTTCTATGGTTCATTTTGCATATCTTATATCCCTGCATATCTTACAAAAACTATACCAATCGGTTTTCCATTATTACATCCATCAAAATATTATTTGCATTGCTGAATTTATCTTCATGCTGCCAGAGTTTTCAGCTGTACACATGCAATTTATTTTTTAGAATCATCTTCAGCCATGGCTAACTGTGGCCCATCCTGTGCCGTGCCATCCTGTGCTTCCACCCCCATAGTTGGATTTGGATCTGCAGCTCTTGGTAGACGCGGAGGTCTTGGCTATGGATACGGAGGTCTTGGCTACGGCAATGGAGGTCTCGGCTACGGCTATGGAGGTCTCGGCTACGGCTATGGAGGTGCTGAAAGAGCAGCCAATCTTGGTGTCCTTGATGGAGTCATCCCTTCATGCGTCAACCAGATCCCACCAGCAGAGGTCGTCATCCAGCCACCTCCCAGTGTCTTGACCATCCCAGGGCCCATCCTCTCTGCCAGCTGTGAGCCTCTGTCTGTTGGAGGCAACACTCCATGTGCTGTTAATGGTTCTGGAATCGTAGGGAGTTATGGCTATGGTGGGTGGGGCTATGGGTCTGGCCTCCTTGGAAGCTCTGGGGGCTGGGGCTATGGTTTGGGCTATGGGAGGGGAGCACTCCTTGGAAGGAAGGTCGGGCGTCGTGGTAGCATCTGTGCATAAGCCAATTAAACCTGAGAAGCATATTATGAACTGATAATCAGAGAGCTTGATACAGATCCATTGGGCGTGGTTCAAAAGAGCTAAATCCCAGGATCCACTGCTGAAGTTGAACCCTCTTAATTCCCCCCTCTGTATTATGAAGTCGAGAAGACCAAGAACCTTCTACAATATGCAGCTTTTTTGCCTATTGTACAACTATCCTTTCTTTTTCTTTGATCTTTTCAATAAAGCTTGTTCTGCATTCTGATAACATGTGTGTCTTTGTTTTTAAAACTCCACCTCCAGTTTCTCATAGGAAGGTGTCCAAGGTCTTAAACCCAATTTTGTCCCAATTAAAATTGGAGTATTGGGGGCCATCTTTCTCTCTTGCACCCTGAAGGGTTTACATGGAGTGTGGGGAAAGTATGTTATATTCCTCTAGAAATACCATTTGCCTCTTATTCAACATGAGTACAAGATCTCTCTCCAGGGCACCCTGACTAGTTATTCATTCAGAGAAACAACTCATAGTCAGGGGTCAAATGCAACTTTTGCTGATCGCTAAAGGACCAGGAAGGATGGGTTAAATAGGTGCAAGGAAGCAGTTGTGCCCCTTCTCCTGGTTCTTCTTTGCTGTCACTCCTGTCTTCCACTGCCTCCCACAGTTTGGTCAAACGCACGCTGGTCTCTTCGAGAACACTGTCCAACCATCTCCTTCTCTGTCGTCCCCTTCTCCTTGTGCCCTCCATCTTTCCCAACATCAGGGTCTTTTCCAGGGAGTCTTCTCTTCTCATGACATGGCCAAAATATTGCAGCCTCAGCTTCAGGATCTGTCCTTCCAGTGAGCACTCAGGGCTGATTTCCTTCAGAATGGATAGGTTTGATCTTTTTGCAGTCCATTGGACTCTCAAGAGTCTCCTCCAGCACCATAATTCAAAAGCATCAATTCTTCGGTGATCAGCCTTCTTTACGGTCCAGCTCTCACTTCCATACATCACTACTGGGAAGTATATAATAATAAATACTTAGCTAAGAAAAAGAAAAGGGGAAAAGAAAGGAGGGAGATAAAAAAAACATACCTTTAAATAAACTTTCTTATTTTAAAAATAAATTCATATCTATAGATACTCAAAAAACAAATAGCCATCTATATTAATATGAAAAAATATCTGTGGAAATCAATGTGGAGGAGCAGAAAATATAAATTTCATACTTCGATTAATCACAGACATATTACCAGCTCTGTGTGTGTGTGTGTGTGTGTGTGTGTGTGTAAAGTAAATTATATGGAGGAGTGTTTTCTTCAACTTTCTTATCCCCCCAAAAAAATATTTAAAATGTCCATCTTCTAACTATTCCCCCCCCCCTGAGGCATCTAATCATAAGCTTGCATTTTTATTAAAGCTTATATGTTTAATCAGGGCTTGTATTTTAAAAATGAGCTTAAAATGTTTTATGCCAGGCAGAAGACCAGCTGCCTAAAAAAACCTTGGCAAAATGTTTTTACTCCTAGACAAGGGCCCCCCCCTGATTTATAGCAGAAAACAATTCTCAAAGTCGTAAAAAGGGAATTACAGGCTGACAGCCAAGGTTACACTGACCCTACAAATTAAGGGTGGATAAATAGTAAAATGAGCCATATCTTCTTCCTAAGGTTAAGAAGGTCAAGAGCAGTGAAAAAGCAACTGGTCTGGCTGGCAGAAACAGAACATTTTTGGGAAGTCTTTTCTAAAGCTGTTTCTTTCTTAAACTAAGATCCTTTTAAGATTTCTTTTCCTTTTAAAAGGTTATTTATGCATTAAATATATTAGCTTAAATATAATTATGGAAAGGATTTAAGAAATGCTAGATTCTTATTTCATATAGTTGGAAGAGATCACAGGGGCCATCAGGCACCAGCCCCCCCTTGTCAGACAGGAGACGCCATCGAGCACTCCTGATATATGGTTGTCAGGCCTTTTGTTTAGAAACCTTCAAATGAAGGAGATCTATCAATGTTGATGTGAACTCAAAATCCTTGACATATGTTTAAGATAAAAATTCAAGATTAATCATCTGTTTTGGAAGGCAATAGGGCAAGGAGGGCAAGAGGTGAGCTGGTAATTAAGATTCCTTGTTGAGACACATGTAAGATATATTACTACTTATTTGTCATTTATAGATAGAAGAATATATAGCTTTTTATTTCCCATAAAAGGGCGAGAGGAAATGGGTGTATCTTTTGTGATTGGTTCTAGCAAATAGCCAATAGGAATTTCAACCAGGCTGATTGGACAGAGGCAGCCACAGGAGGAGCAAGGGGGCTGGATTAAGGAAATATAAGTGCTGGCCAGAATGGCAAGAGGCCAGGCCAGAGCTTGGTAACCATATACCACTGTGCCTCATATTTATTTGTCTGACAAATAAATTATTATTTTAATTTCTCTATTGCTGCGTTGAATATTTCATTCCAGCTAAGAGTTAACCACAAGCAGGGTGCTACACCCCCTTGCTGGCCAACAAGAACTCTTCTCTTACAAGTTGCTGCAGTCAAAATGGCAGCTTGGAACTTCCTCATTTTTCCAATTTTGATGCCTTGGCAGAGCCTTGACATGACATGACTTCTGGTGCTTTGTAAGGACCTGGAAGTCATGTCAGAGGCATTGCGGTGCAGGTGCTGAGCACCCACAACAATGTTTTGTGGGTGCCCTGGCCCCCAAGAGTTGGTGCCAGTGCCTGGATGCTTTCCTTTGTTCTCTCGATCTCTCCCTTCCCGGCCTCTTACTCCGAGTCCTTCACCAACAATCCATCACTTTAATGTGTGTGTAATTCTTGGGTCCCAATAATGGCCCATAGCTGAGGACACCAAGGAAAACAAAAGGGGGCTGGGAGCCAGGAAAGAATATAAAAAGAAGAAAAGAGGAAAGAAAGAAGAAAGAAGAAAGAGAAAGGCACTTCCAATTTTCCATCTGCCAGTTACGTAATAGAAATTATTCAAAATATTCACCCCAAGAAAGCGTGTTCTCCTTCATGGAGAGCACGTGTCGCGGTGGGGTCCGACAGGACACTCCAAAGTTGTGGGGCGGGCTAATTGATCTTTGGCCACTGTTGTGATTGGGCTTCCCTTGTTGTTGGGAAGATGTTAATGTTGCCATTTGATGATTGACAGCCAGAAATGTTAAAACTCCCTGCACGAGGTGTAGAGCTTCCTCTTTTCGTTCCGTGCATCAGATTGCCAGTTTCCCCTCCCTATATTTAGGGTTGTTTGCTTTGACCTTGCTATGCCTGTCATGGGGTCGTCTGCTCTTGGGGCAGGGGCCCAGTAGGAATTTTGTCCATCTGGCTGATTGGCTGGTGCCATTTGGTTTTTGCCTACTGCATAGCAAATTGTCACAACTTGTAAGGTTGCAGTTAGGCATTGGTTTATGGTTTGGTTGGTTGAGGGGCATGGATTGGCTGTGCCTACCCCTCTAATGCTGCTGCTGCAAGGGATTCCATTAAAGGAATACAGGGGCTCATTATTGCTTTTGACTGAACCCTGTCAAGGGGCTAGGGCCATGCAAGAGCCCCTGGTTGCATTTGGGGAAGGCTGAGGGCAGGTTCCCTGCTCTGTTGCTACCCCCAAATGTATTCCCTTTTCTGACTTTCACAGGCTTGCAAAATGTCAGTCTGTCCCCCCCTGGGGGGCAGATAGTCACAACCAATGCCTAAGTAACCACTCACATTTTTTGTATTTTAATAAAGTTGTGGCCAAAATTATGCCAAAAAACCTTAAACAAAAATTCTCTGTGTTGTGTGAGTTATTTGGGGTTGCCTGGGGACCTTGACACGCAAAACACCCAGCTGTTCTACTTCCTGCTAAGCAATATTTTCCCAATCCCCAGATTCTATAGTTTCAATATATGCTTTTTGCGCTAAGTAAACAATTCCTGGTAAAAGGTTTCTGCAATTTCTCGCATCTTTATCCTTATATTTACCGGTAATTGATGGAAATAAACATTTGGATCTGTTTATCTTTCAGATGTTTTGATAGTGATTTAGATGGTTTATTGAGGTATTTCAACCATCTTTGATTTTTTTACAGTTGGCAAAGCATTCCCGTTTTTAGGCTTGGATATTTTGAATGTTCTCTGTTGTTCTTAACTTCATACACCATGTTTGCTTATGCTAATGTGTCTTTTCTTAATATTTTACACCATTTTTTTCTGCTTGAGAGAATCTCTTATACATCTCTGCTGCTGCTATTTTTGTTTTGTCAGAACACCTCTGATAGAAGATTCACTTGCATCCCATATATGGCCATGGTGTTTATGCACTTTAAAAAACCAATCTAAATATTGTTCTATTTGTGTCTTTCTATCTCCTCTTACTGATAAACTGTTATTTATTCTCTATAATTTGCTATTACAATTATATGGCATTTTGATGTTCAATAATCCCTTAGAATTGGAGTATAAAACCTCCAAACATCTGTCAAATTTGTGTTGGCAAACATGCCTTGAGACACATTCTAGTTTTAATTTAGACAAAAAGTCGCTTCAGTCAGCTGGACAGCTTGCTGTGAGGAACTGAGGCCAAGTGTTACAAAAACCAACACACATGGGTTACTGTAATGCGCCAAAAGCTTTACTGAAAAGATTCAAGAAATGACATTGATAGTTGTATGAGAAATACAGAAGAAATTTAGCATATAAGCATCTTAGTTTTCTGGACTTCAAAGCGAAGAGGTGGGGGATGAAGAGGGTTCAACTTCAGCAGTGGATCCTGGGATTTAGCTCTTTTGAACCACGCCCAATGGATCTGTATCAAGCTCTCTGATTATCAGTTCATAATATGCTTCTCAGGTTTAATTGGCTTATGCACAGATGTTACCACGACGCCCGAGCTTCCTTCCAAGGAGTGCTCCCCTCCCATAGCCCAATCCATAGCCGTAACCCCCATAGCTTCCAAGGAGGCCAGACCCATAGCCCAACCCACCATAGCCATAGCCTCCTACGATCCCGGAACCACCAACAGCACATGGAGTGTTGCCTCCAACAGCCACAGGCTCACAGCTGGCAGAGAGGATGGGCCCTGGGATGGTCACAACGGAGGCAGGTGGCTGGATCACAACTTCTGCTGGTGGGATCTGGTTGATGCAGGATGGTATAACTCCTGCCAGGACTCCGAGGTTGGCTGCTCTTTCAGCACCTCCATATCCATAGCCGAGACCACCAAATCCGGAGCCGAATCCTCCATTTCCATAGCCGAGACCTCCCAATCCATAGCCGAGACCACCATAGCCAAGACCTCCTGCTGAGCCAAACCCAACAGTGGGGGTGGAAAGACAGGATGGGACAGCGCAGGATGGACCACAGTCAACCATTGTTGGGTGGAGGTGAGTCTGAAACCAAAAAGACCAAGGTAACACAGTAAGCCATGGCTGAAGATGAATCTAAAAAATAAGGTTGCAGAACTGAGCAGAACATGGAGCATGAAAACCAAAAAACAACAGAGAATCATAAATCCTCTGATATTATGCATATGAAGGAGGCCTAGTGTTGTATGCTTCAACTCCCATCAGATGTAGACAGAACGTCCTATGGTCAAGGATCATGACAATTGTAGTTCAACAACAATTGGAAGCCCAGTACTTATTCTCTACGCTCTGACACATGTTTCAACCAATTAGGGTTCACATATTATAGGTTTATTGTCCAAACTCCATCTGTGAGGTTTTTTCTTCTTCCCAAAAATTACTACTTTAATTTTAGAATGGTTGACTGTTCACTGTTCACTGCTCTTTTGTGCAAAAGACATTCAACTTCCTCAAAAGTCTCTGCATCCCAATTAAGGTAGCAGAAATCAAAACAATATCATTGGCATACAGAAGAACTGAGAGTCTGACATCCTGAATAGAAACAGGAAAATATTCTAGGCCTCTTAGTTCTTGAACAATATCATTTATATAAAAATTGAATGAAAGGGTGCTAGGAGGCATCCCTGCCAGACTCCCATCTCAGTGAGGATATTATCAGAGAGCAACCCATTTGCCACAAGTCTAACCCTAAGCAAAGTATGGCTATGCAGCAGTTTATACAACTATGAAGTAGGTATGATGAACTGTAGTCCTCCAGTTGTCACTGGACTTTAGTCCCCTCAGTCAGCAAGCCCAAAGGTCAAGCGTGACCAAAGGTCAAGGACCAAATGGTGCTCATTCTTGCTCTAGTGGGAATATCAATCTAGCCTTCCACTGTCATAATCTTCTGATAAATTACGAAGTATTTCCCCAAGAAATTGGACTTACCTGCTTCTTTGAGAAGATGTAGTGAAGACAGAAGAGTCAGATGAAGCTGTTGGAGGAAAGGAGAGAACTCTGAGCTTTTATATCGTTCTGCCAGCTGCCCCTTTGACTCAGAAACCGCCTATTTCCTGCAAACATTTTACTTAGCTGTCAACAATGCAATATGCAAAATTACTTTGCTAAGCACAAAAGAGGGAGGTCACAAAATTAAGTGGTTGTAATAATGCAACACAAATAGTCTTGACACCATGTTTTTCCCTCACTCATTCTTTTAATGTTGCTGGCCTCAAGTCAAATTGCTCTAATTTATCTGTTGCTTTTAACCAGAAACACCCAGAGGGAGAGGATGGAGATTAAGGTGCCTTCATCAGCTCTGGAGACTCTCAGTCATTATCAAAGCTTTTTGCATACATATATGGGATTTTAGGACACCACCAATATTAGAGGAAGGCAGAGTCTTAAAATGATGTAAAAACATGGGAGAAGCTTTGCTGCATCAGGGAAAAGACCCATCTAACCCTGTTCTTGTAATGGCCAGACAGATGGCAAAAACAGGCCCTGCAAACAATAGCAGAAAACGCTATGGCCCCAGTGTTCTACATGGAATAACCAAGAAGCATCTTGTTGGCCGCTGTGGAAAAGATGATGCCTTTGCTCTAAACAAAATTAAGCAAACAAACTAGAACTATAAACTCCATGCAAATACATTGGTCCCTTGGTTCTTGAACATAATCCGTTCCGGAAGTCTGTTCGACTTCCAAAACATTCGAAAACCAAGGCACAGCTTCTGATTGGTGCAGGCGCCCCAGAAACAGTAGCCGACAACCGCACTGGATGTTCAGCTTCCAAAAAAAGTTCCCAAACCAAAGCATTTACTTCCGGGTTTGCAGCATTTGGGTTCCAATTTGTTCATCAACTAAGCCATTTGAGAACCAAGGTCCCACTGTTTATAAAATAAATATAATACATTTTAAAAATTTGAAACCAAAGGAAGGCACTGTTGTTGGCATCTGCTTGTCTTGAGAGACGATGGAGTGCACCTACAGGGGTTAAGTCAAGCCACTGTGTTAGCAGCACTGAAGTGATCTCCCTGGGGCAAAAGCCTGGGCAGTGGGCATGGAGGTCCTGGCCAGTGGCCAAATGAAAGTAGACCAATACGTTTGGGACCAGCTTGGATGCACGAGTTGCTGGAAGGCAGCTTACAAGGCCCCATCCAACCATCTTGGGGTCTGTACTCCAGATTTGTGTAGTGTTTACTTGTTAGCCATTTCTTCATCTGAAGATATCCTGCAAGGCAGCAGAGGTTTAGGATCAGAGTTTTTCCTTCTCCTTGATGGGCTACCTTCCCAGGTTGACAAGCACCATCTGCCCCACACTTCCCTATACAACTCATGCAGAAACCACCTTCTTGATTGTTGGGCCCACTATTGGTCTCGTTAGCTCAATCCAAGCAGGGAAAGTCCCTAGCTCACTAAGGGTTTGAGGCCCATTGACTACCCTCACCTGGACAGTCGAAGCTGCTCCTGGGGTGTGGCCAATGTCTCATGCTGCCAGCTTCTGGGAGCCATCGGTGAGATTTGAGTGCAGGGTGGGGACCAAAGGTGGGCAAAATATCTGAAAAGGAGCATGTTGTGTCTCCAGACAGAGGCACTATCCCTCCCTGAACACCCTGAACACCCCAAAAGAATGCTATTATTACTATTACTATTACTATTACTATTACTATTATTCCCCAGTTGCTCTGGGCAGCTCCTAGCATCCTAGCAGAATATTAAAAACATGACTATATATATATGGAAGTTTTTAATGTTATATATATACCATCTATATTTATGGTTAACAAGCAATTAGCAATCCCGCTTTCAGAAACCATCAAAACACTTTCATTTATTAGCAACAAATCACAAACACAGGTAGCTGAAATGATTGTGATGGTGGATAAAACAAAAAAAATTCCTTCCAGTAGCACCTTAAAGACCAACTAAGTTAGTTCTTGGTATGAGCTTTCGTGTGCCAAGAACTAACTTAGTTGGTCTTTAAGGTGCTACTGGAAGGATTTTTTTTTTGTTTTGACTATGGCAGACCAACACGGCTACCTATCTGTAACTGTGATGGTGGATGTCATTCTTAGGTTGCATCCATCAAAATCCATCAAGGGTGATGTCTGGCTTGTTCATTGCTTTCAGTTGGTCTACTCTCAGTATGGATAAACAACAGATCACCAAAAAGCTGCCATCTCTTCTATCGGCCCCATGCAATCTTGCATATTGATGGGACAGAGGATAGGATTTCTGATGCTTGTATAAGAATGAATATGGAAACAGGTGGCTATTCCGGGGTTTTATTACATCTCAGTTAAGTTTTGCATTTTGTTGGCAACTTTGACATTATGAGTTGCAGAGAGATTGGAAATTCATGCAATCCGGGATGGCTGATGTAATAAGTGAATTTAATATTTGATCCCTTATTTACTGGCACCATTTTCTAGTACAGGGCTGCTAAATCTGAAGTTCTCCAGATGTTTTGCTGGATCACAACTCCCATCATCACTGGCTACATCAAACCTATTTCCCCCCAAAACATTTTCTCACTAACACTGTCAAATAATGTTGCTTTATTGGGTACCTGTATATATGAGAACCTTGTGTCAATGAATATTAGAGCTTTACTTATACAGTTATTTTTTGAAACTGTATTTGAAGGGATCTCATATATTACAGGCAGGCGATGCAACCTGATTAAAAGCTAGCTTTACTTAATTTGTTAAGAGATGGCCATAAAAATTAAATGTGGAAGGATCTAGCAGTCTTTTTGTCTGCAGCTAGAAATTCATAAAGGGACACAGTTGGCGCTGTGGGTTAAACCACAGAGCCTAGGGCTTGTTGATCAGAAGGTCAGCACGGTTCAAATCCCCGCGACGGGGTGAGCTCCCGTTGCTCAGTCCCTGCTCCTGCCAACCTAGCAGTTCGAAAGCACATCAAAGTGCAAGTAGATAAATAGGTACCACTCTGGTGGGAAGGTAAACAGTATTTCCGTGCTCTGCTCTGGTTCACCAGAAGTGGCTTAGTCATGCTGGCCACATGACCCGGAAGCTCCCTCGGCCAATAAAGTGAGATGAGTGCCGCAACCCCAGAGTCAGCCACGACTGGACCTAATGGTCAGGGGTCCCTTTACCTTTACCTTTTAGAAATTCATAAACATAAAATCGGAAAACAGCAACTAGTTTAGCTACAGAAGCATGATGACTATGGAGCATAGCTCTTGTGGAGACACCAGTGAAGCATTTTAGAGCACCAAGGAACACAAAGACCAAAGTTCATTTTGAAACTCTATGGTATATGTTAATCAACACAGTGGAAAGAACAATGTTGTTTCCTCACCACCAGCCACTCATTGCTCACTCTGGAACCATCAGTTAAGGCAAAGTGGAAGATACAAGTGATAAAAACCAACTCTAAACATTGAGACTAACCTGCTTAATATTTAACAGCACTGTCTGCATTGCTAATATGTGGAATGTTTCTTGGAAGGTGGGGGTACAAGAGGATTGTTTGTTTTTTAAAAAAAAAATCAGAAAAATAAATAAAAAGAAAAACCGCATCTAGTCCAGCATCCTGTGCCCAACCAGATTCAACGAACAGCCCACAAGAAGGATGTGATTTTGATAGCCCTCTTCCCAATGGTTCACACTGCAGTGAAGGTAGAGAATGATGGCAATGTGTTGTGGCTGGAAAGATCAACTGAAATCCTGGATGTGAAAGTCAAGTAGCCCACTCTGAACACCCACAGCTACTTTAGCTATTTTGAAGAGAAAAAATGGGGACAACGTATCTGTTGATCTGTCTGACAGATAAGGAACATACAATCATTTCTTTTAACTTTGTTTTGCAGAGGAATTAAGAAGCCAAGATCAAAAGTGTCAGAGTGGGAGAGACGCGTTGTGGGAAGTTGAGGAAATGCTAACACCTTTGTCTCATTTTTCCTTCTTATTAAAATAATTAGGGGGCCTGAGGCATATCACAAATCATTTGCTAATTCAAGCTTCAGAGGAACAGGGGGTGTATCCAAGCCAGCTGTGGGGCCATTAGGGGATCCAGTCAAAAGAGTATAAAAGGGTTCCCTGGGCTGAGATATCTCAACAGCTTCCCTGAACTTCATCTCCTTCTCTCGATTTCTACTCTTCTGAGACTTTGGTAAGTCACTTGTTCACTCGGTAGAGCATGAGGCTCTTAACCTCAGGGTCAAGGATTCGAGCCCCACATTGGGCAAAACGATTCCTGGATTGGTTGAGCTAGATTACCCTCTTGTTCCCTTTCAACCCTACCATTCTATGAATCTTGCATTTGCATGATTCTTGCACTGATGAAGAGGGTTCAAATAACTGAATTCCAACTGTTTTATTCTGTGAGATGGGTAGCTCTCACCAGGGGTGCCAAATTGAATAAAATATGGGGGGCAGGTAAGCACGTCTACGCCATTTGAATGGCAATGCTAATCAACTTGGGGGGAGGGCAGCCCACTCAAATATTTTATGGGCTCGCCAAAGAGACCTTCAACCAGGAATGTTAATCCTTCATGTTGTTGGTTGGCTTCTTTTCTGTATCTATCTTATGAAATCATGTATTTAGCTGCCTTATACTGAGTTAGGCTCTTGGTCCATTGAAATTGTTATCGTCTACAATGACCAGCTGTGACTCTCCAAAGTTTCAAGGAGGGAGTATTTACCAGCTCGACTTGCAGATTCCTGGAACTGAACCTGGCACTTTCTGCATGCAAACCATGCATCCTGCCACTGAGCAATGACCCTATGACCCTTCCCATAGAAACAAAGAAAGAGCCTAGACTTCAAGGCTCTGTCTAAAGCGCTGACCTAAATAGAAGCATATGAAGTTGACCTGTACCATGTCAGACCACTGGCACCTAGTTCAGTATTGTCTACACTGACTAGAAGATGCTGTACAGCAGTGTTCCCCAACCTTGGGCCTCCAGCTGTTTTTGGACTACAATTCCCATCATCCTTGACCACTGGTCTTGCTAGCGAGGGATGATGGGAGTTGTAGTCCAAAAACAGCTGGAGGCCCAAGGTTGGGGAACACTGCTCTACAGGACTTCAGGCAAGGGACATTCCCTGACATTCCTGGAACCACGAGGGATAAGATTTAGGACCCACAATAGAGAGAAAGGTTGTAGTGGACAATACAGAATGCATGAATCAGTGTTGAATAACAGAAAACAGCTGATTTTCAATCAAGGAGAAAAGAAGATGGTTTAAGGTGGGGGAAATGGGAATGGGGGAAATATCCTACCACCTCTGACAGATTCCCTGCACTCCCCATTGAAGTGATGTACCCCACACCTATTTTGTCCCTTGGTGTTTTTGCTTTCAGACTCACCTCCACCCAACAATGGTTGACTGTGGTCCATCCTGCGCTGTCCCATCCTGTCTTTCCACCCCCACTGTTGGGTTTGGCTCAGCAGGAGGTCTTGGCTATGGTGGTCTCGGCTATGGATTGGGAGGTCTCGGCTATGGAAATGGAGGATTCGGCTCCGGATTTGGTGGTCTCGGCTATGGATATGGAGGTGCTGAAAGAGCAGCCAACCTCGGAGTCCTGGCAGGAGTTATACCATCCTGCATCAACCAGATCCCACCAGCAGAGGTCGTGATCCAGCCACCTGCCTCCGTTGTGACCATCCCAGGGCCCATCCTCTCTGCCAGCTGTGAGCCTGTGGCTGTTGGAGGCAACACTCCATGTGCTGTTGGTGGTTCCGGGATCGTAGGAGGCTATGGGGGCTTGGGCTATGGGTCTGGCCTCCTTGGAAGCTCTGGAGGTTTCGGCTATGGTTTGGGCTACGGGAAGGGAAGGAGGTTCGGGCGTCGTTTTAGCATCTGTTCATAGGCCAATTAAACCTGAGAAGCATATCCTGAACTGATAATCAGAGGGCTTGATACAGATCTATCGGCCATGGTTCAGAAAAGCTGAACTCAAGCAATCACTCCTGGAATTCATCCTCCATTCTTTGCTTCAGAGTGCAGAAGAAAAAAGATCCTTCTACACCGATTTTCTTCTTTGCCCCTTTCAATGCTCTTACTTTGACCTTTTCAATAAAGCTTGTTCTGCATTCTGATAACCTGTTTGTCTTGGTTTTTTAATGTAAAGCCTCAGTTCCGCATAGCAAGGTGTCCAGGGCCTCAGCTGTCTGAAGCAGTTTTTGGCCAAACTAAAATTGGAACATTTGCAGGACATCTTTTTCTCTGGCCCCCTGAATGGTTTAGTTCTATGTGGTTAAAATAAGGTACATTCGCCTTGAGAGAATTATCATTTCCCCCTTTTTCAGAACAAGTCCCCTTTTAGAGTGCTTCAAACCATTATTTATTCAGAGAAGCAACAGTCAGGCTACGGGAAGGGAAGGAGGTTCGGGCGTCGTTTTAGCATCTGTGCATAGGCCAATTAAACCTGAGAAGCATATCCTGAACTGATAATCAGAGGGCTTGATACAGATCCATTCGGTATGGTTCAAAAGAGCTTAATCCCAGAAACCACTGCTGAAGTTGAACCTTCTTCATCCCCCACCTCTTCGCTTTGAAGTCTAGAAAACTACAATGCTTATAGGCTAAATTTCTTCTGTATTTCTCGTACAGCTATCAATGTCATATCTTGAATATTTTCAATAAAGCTTTTGGCGCATTACAGTAACCCATGTGTGTTGGTTTTTGTAACACCTGGCCTCAGTTCCTCACAGCGAGCTGTCCAGCTGACTGAAGTAATTTTTGTCTAAATTAAAACTGGAATGTGTCTCTTTTTTCCAAATAATATTTATTACTTTTAAAGTTTACAAAAAAAGAAAAGAAAAAGAGAAAAGAGAAAAGAGAAAAACAAAAATAACAAAAAAACCAATATAATACATAATATAAACAATGCACAACACAACCTTAACACATTAAACTAAGCACATTAAGCTAAACAAAACCCTATCCCTAACCCTAACCCCAAACTGAACAAAACAAAAACAATTTTAAAACATACATTAACCTTTTCCATACTCTATTTTCATTCCCTTGTTTCATCGACCTCCTCTCACCTCCCTTTTTGTATTTCACTTCTATTAATTGTTTCAGCAAATCCTTTCCATCTTTCTCTGTTTTCTGTCATACTATAGATATCTTAACATATTTTTAACCTTATTTTCCATTAAAACTAGAATACTTATATATGCTTAACTCCTTATAACATTTCCACTAAGGCCATAAAATTTCATTCCAACATTTTTCTATCATTCATTAATTTTACAGTATTTCTATAAATAAACTTTAAATTTCCCAATCTTGTTCCACCACCTCTTCTCCCTGGTCTCGGATTCTGCCAGTCCTTTCCGTCAATTCCATATAGTCCACCAACCTGGAGATCTTATGTCTGAGGCTCTTAACTCTTTTCCAAGTCCCTTCTGCGGATCTTCTTCATGTTCTTTAATGCTAGAGAGCAGATCTCGGGGAGACTCCAACCTAACAATGCTTTTATTCCTTCTCGACAGGTCAGCCAAATTTCCATGGCTAAAATTAAGATCCAAACAGTATTTCAGAACATGTTTCAAGCTTCTTCCAAGTCCAAAGGCCCGCAGAGCTTCAGTCTCCTCTTGACCCAAGTCCATATCCCAAAAGTCCATTAATCCCTGCATAGACGGATCTTTCCAACTTTCCTTCTCCAATCCAAGCCGGGCTCCAATCCTCAGAATCTGACTTTTCCTAAATTCAATCATAAAAGGCCTCAACTTATAGTCGTCAGTTTGCTTCTGTGAGGCTGAGGATCCCGCTTGTATTACTTTAGGTTCGGCAACAACAGCTTTCTCCTTCTCCTCCACACTTTTTCCTGCCAAAGTAAATTCCTGAACCAAATCCTGAATACTTTCTGTATTGGTGCTCACTGTCCCAAATTAATCGCTTTTTGTCCCAAGTTGTCAATTTTAATAGTCATGTCATCCGTCTTTTTATGAAGCTGTTCCAGCAAATAGCTTATCCTACATAATGCAGTTACTATGGCTTCTCCTGTCAACATTTTTAAAAAGTCCAAGGTCAATCTCTGGTTCTCACAATAATTCCTTATCTTGCAGCTGGAGCTTTCCCAGTTACACTCCTGTAACAGTTTCAAAAGCTCCCTCTAGAGGGAAACAGTCTCCACTTGTATCAGTCCTTTCAAGCACAACTCAAGCAATAAAGATAGTTTCAATTTTCAGTTACTTTTCCTCCTTTTTAAATGCAGAAGAGGACAATGGAAACAGTATCTTTCTCTTATTTAGCTAGCTGTCAAATACGTTCTGTTCATAGTCAATGAACTCTCCCAAAACATCACTTTTCTGACAGCCCTTTTCCAGGTTCAGAGCAGTGGTAATTTGATTTTTTACTCTCTCCTGCAGGCTTGCTAGGTCCAGAATTTCCCCCCTCTTCTCCTGCTTCCAAGGGGTTTTTTGTAATTTTAACCGATGGAAATTTAATCCTTTACCAAAGGCTTTCCAAGACTTTAGCTTGTAGCATCTTTGCTTTAATCTATTTACAAAAAAGGAAGGCGGACTTCCTGTTTAAAACCTTCCCGTTTCAATGCCAAATTAAGGTATTTGAAGATCCAATTTTCCGTTCTACTCACGGGTAGTTGTTTAAAGTCCAATTGTCCACAGGAAAAAGTCAGCACTCTCCGGCAACAGCAATGCGGCTTCACTCCGTGAAAGAAGCAGTTGATTCAAAGCACTGTGCCACTCACCCCACGTCACTCCGGATCCCCAAAACAGGGTTTCCCCGCGAGTAGGGGAGGCGCAAAAGGTGCCAGCCAAATCCCAAGTTCACAAGCTTCTCCCGCCTGTGATTTCAGTGGGTCTCCGCCTTCGCCGTGGCGGTCAGACCCTGCTTTCCATGGAGCAAGTTCCTCCCGATCGGAGGAGCTCCGCCATTGCCGGAGGCGTCAACCCGGAAGTCAAAACTGGAATGTGTCTCAAGGCATGTTTGCCAACAAAAATTTGTCAGATGTTTGGAGGTTTTATACTTCAACTTTAAGAGATTCTGTGCTGGTAGGAAGCTATGGCTATGGGTCAGGTCTCCTTGGAAGCAATTTTGGTGGCTACCTTGGAGGTCTGAGGAAGGGTGGGCTCCTTGGAAGGAAATCCCTGCTGGGATGTTGTGGTAGTACGTACTTTTAGATATATTGAACTCTTGAAGAACATATTTGTGATGATGACAGGAATGACCCTGAATGGGTGAAGATGATGCAGTGTCTTGTCCTGGGACCATCATAGAAGCCAACATCTTTTGCATGAATTCCAGCCGTGTTTCCTTCCTCCTTCTTTCCCCCTTGAAAGTATTTAATCCATGAATGAGTTCAGAGCTACATTGTACTAAATCTGCCTTTGCCTTGTTCATTTCTGCTATCTGTACACTTGTCTACTTGACACTATCCATATTTGCATTAAAAAGCATTCTGTCGTCGACTCTCTCCCTCTCCCTCTCTTGTTTGATTTGGCATCTTATGGTGAAAATTCCCCAAAAAAGAATACCAGGGTAGTCTCCCATGTTTGAAAAATCCTGGAATATGTTGGTCTAGAAGACCCTGAGCTAACTGAGAACTTAAGGGGCACTTAATAGGTTCAGAGGGTGGGACGCAGGTGGCGCTGTGGGTAAAAGCCTCAGCGCCTAGGGCTTGCCGATCGAAAGGTCGGCGGTTCGAATCCCTGCGGCGGGGTGCGCTCCCGCTGCTCGGTCCCAGCGCCTGCCAACCTAGCAGTTCGAAAGCACCTCCGGGTGCAAGTAGATAAATAGGGACTGCTTACCAGCGGGAAGGTAAACGGCGTTTCCGTGTGCGGCTCTGGCTCGCCAGAGCAGCGATGTCACGCAGGCCACGTGACCCGGAAGTGTCTCCGGACAGCGCTGGCCCCTGGCCTCTTAAGTGAGATGGGCGCACAACCCCAGAGTCTGTCAAGACTGGCCCGTACGGGTAGGGGTACCTTTACCTTTTTAATAGGTTCAGAAGGCAGTGCACGAGTGGGGAAACATTGGCCTTCCCAATATTGCTGACCACCACACCTGGCATTAAGTATATTTTGTTTCATACCTCATAATTGCTATTTCTTTTTTTAAAAAACTTTTTTTTTTATTCAAAATTAAAACAAAACATATTATCCAGAAACATATCATCCTTATTTTTTCCCCATTTTTCCTCCCTCCCCCCACCCTCCCGTACAAAACCCACCCACCCCCACCCCCGGCTTCCCTCAGTTCCAGTCTTTGATTTCTCTGAGAATGCTGTTTTCTGCATGTTACAAAGTTGTATAGATCCTCAAACTATTTACCGGTAGCTGATTATTATAAATGGCAGATGATTTTGCCATTTCAGCATATTCTATCAGTTTCCTAAGCCATTCCTCCTTAGTTGGTAATCCTTTCCATTTCACTTCTGACTTCCAACTCTACAACAATATGATTCTATGAATATGCACACCAACACCTCTCCTCATTTGTGTTTCCCAGACACTGGTATTCAGAGAGATATTAGCTGCAACAGTGGAAAGGGAACATAGTCATCATGACTAATGACCACTGATTGCCTCCCCACCCACCCAATGAATTTGCCTAATCCTCTCTTGTTGTTATTGTTTAGTCATTTAGTCGTGTCTGACGCTTCGTGACCCCATGGACCAGAGCACGCCAGGCACTCCTGTCTTCCACTGCCTCCCGCAGTTTGGTCAAACTCATGTTGGTAGCTTCGAGAACACTGTCCAACCATTTCATCCTCTGTTGTCCCCTTCTCCTTGTGCCCTCCATCTTTCCCAACATCAGGGGCTTTTCCAGGGAGTCTTCTCTTCTCATGAGGTGGCCAAAGTATTGGAGCCTCAGCTTCAGGATCTGTCCTTCCAGTGAGCACTCAGGGCTGATTTCCTTAAGAATGGATAGATTTGATCTTCTTGCAGTCCACGGTCCTCTCAAGAGTCTCCTCCAGCACAATCCTCTCTTGGCAACAACAAAGTTGATGGCCATCTCTTTAATTGTTGTAGGAGGGAATACCATTATTCAAATATATTCTGTGTGAAGTCCCTCCCCGCTGGGCCCTAAATAGTTCAACAGTCAGTTCTAGTCTTATGAGAGAAGGAGACAAGCAAGGTGGCTTTCATGTCATGAACCACAAACAAACCAAACTATTATATGGGAGAAGCCCAAAGGATAAATGTTTATGGGATTGATGTTTTGTTCAGATATGTGTGTGCAATATGATTCAGCTAAGGTCATTAAAACATATTACTGAAAGAAAATCATTGATATGGCAAATATCCATATTGTTTCTATAAATTTATGAGGGCTGGGGAATGCCATCAAGTGATGGAGGGTCTCTGACTGTACTAGAAGGCAGTTGCCCTACATTATTATTTTTCTACAACAGACACCCCATGTGACCACTACTAATAGATTATTATGCCACTTCTACTTTGGTAGTAACTGTATGGGAGCTGGAAATAGGTATTCCAGAGGGGTGACCATATTTATATATTGATCATTTCACTTTCAGGTATAAAAATAAAAACCAAGACAGAGGGGGAAATATTTTTGTGGCTTACTTTCACATCTGTAATCATCCCCTTACTTTCACATCTGTTTACTCTCTGAGTAATAATCCACCCACTTTATAGCTCAAATGCTTAGGTGTTTGCAAAATAATTTTTTTTAAAAAAATTGGCGAGATTATATTTTCTTGGAATTTGAATGTTATTTGTAACAAACTTGTTCTCAACAGAATTTCCAGCACATCACTTGACCAGTAATCTGGAAAGAAGAGTATGCTCCCATTTTTTTAACAGGTGCAATTTAGTGGATGTGTGGCATTTTCTGAATTGGACAGCTGTAGAATATACAGTGGTACCTCGGGTTAAGTACTTAATTCGTTCCAGTGGTCTGTTCTTAAACTGAAACTGTTCTTAACCTGAAGCACCACTTTAGCTAATGGGGCCTCCTGCTGCTGCCGCACCGCTGGAGCACAATTTCTGTTCTCATCCTGAAGCAAAGTTCTTAACCCGAGGTACTATTTCTGGGTTAGCGGAGTCTGTAACCTGAAACGTATGTAACCTGAAGCGTATGTCACCCGAGGTACCACTGTATTTTTTTTTTTTTCTTCCAAGCTTCGGTTATTCTCAGAAATTGCAAATATTCTAGTCTTTATATTGGAATTAAATATATTTAAATTGAAGCTATAATCCTATCAGATCATTCCCCTACCACAGTCATGTTGCAAATGCAAGATCATATCACCCCTGAACCTACCGTATTTGGCAGTTGGAACCATCCCTATTATACCATGATATCTCAGAGGAGGCAAACCAAATGGCTATAACAAATTATTTCAACAGGAATGCCTCACCTGATGTCCAACACAATATTCTTGGGGATGTCTGAGGCATTTGCATTGTGGATGAGACTAAAAGAAATTGAGCTCTCTTCCAAAGACACAAATCATGGCAGAATGCAAGATTTGGAATTAAAGCATAAAGGAGCTGGCCCCAATCATATACATGCCAAAATAATTGCCAAAAGAAAATAACTAGAGGCTCTCAAATTACACAAAATTGCTAAATCAATACTGTTCTTAAAACAGAACTATTATGAGGCAGGGTATAGAAACACTAAATTAATAGCAATTATTCCAACAATAAGAAAACTTAAATCTCACATTACTGCTATAAATCAAGCAAATGTCCAATTGATGTATGACCCCAAAGAAATCAATATCCTTTTTTTGCAAGCTACTATTTAAAGTTATATGGATAATCACACCCCAAAGGGAAGATATTACTTATACTAATTACTAATGAAGACAATTTTGCAGCCAATTGACCCTACCTATAGAGAAGTTTTAAATTAGGAAATTTCAGGAGAAGAAAGTAAATATGCTACACAAAAGTTGGAAGAATGATAGAGCCCTGAGTCATCCATCAATTTCTTTATATTATATTATTTTGTGAGGAGGCAAAATCCCTGATACTTAGTTAGCATTCTGCATCATAATCATTCCCAAGTCAGGGAATGGTTGGAAGGATGAAGATTTTTATTGACCCATAACCCTCTTAAATAAAGACAAAAAAAGTTCACATTTATTTTATTTCGTGTTATTTATGGATCTACGATGTGGGACATTTGACTGCCCTGAAGAGGATTGTTTTAAGACAGTTCTAGTTTATGGCCCTGGATTTAAAGTTTTAAGGAAAAAAGAAAACTATAAACCGAGGATTTTGCATCAATCTGGACAAATTCAGCTAATATTCTATATTGAAATACTGTGAAGGCTGAAACAGGGATATCTGTTGCCTCCCTTTCTCATTGGAGACACTCACTGAAGCAATATGGAACAATCCAAACCTTCAGGGCTGGTGAATGGGGATGGTGACTAGACTGTCAAAGTAGGACCTGGGAGATCAAGAGTTAAATACCCACTTGTCCATAAAGCTCACACACCTCTGCACACATAGAATCATAGAATCATAGAGTTGGAAGAGACCACAAGGGCCATCAAGTCCAAGCCCCTGCCAAGCAGGAAACACCATCAGAGCACTCCTGACATATGGTTGTCAAGCCTCTGCTTAAAGACCTCCAAAGAAGGAGACTCCACCACACTCCTTGGCAGCAAATTCCACTGTCGAACAGCTCTTACTGTCAGGAAGTTCTTCCTAATGTTTAGGTGGAATCTTCTTTCTTGTAGCTTGGAACCATTGCTCCGTGTCCGCTTCTCTGGAGCAGCAGAAAACAACCTTTCTCCCTCCTCTATGTGACATCCTTTTATATATTTGAACATGGCTATCATATCACCCCTTAACCTCCTCTTCTCCAGGCTAAACATGCCCAGCTCCCTTAGCCGTTCCTCATAAGGCATCGTTTCCAGGCCTTTGACCATTTTGGTTGCCCTCCTCTGGACACGTTCCAGTTTGTCACTGTCCTTCTTGAACTGTGGTGCCCAGAACTGGACACAGTACTCCAGGTGAGGTCTGACCAGAGCAGAATACAGTGGCACATTCCAGCGTGTCAATAGCCTTCTTAAATTGTGGCATCCAGAACTGGACACAGTATTCCAGGTGTGGTCAGACCAAGGCAGAATAGAGTGGTACTATTACTTCTCTTGATCTGGACACTAGACTTCTGTTGGTGCAGCCTAGAATAGCAATAGCTTCTTTTTGTGTGTCTTTTTTTCTTTTTTGCTACTTCATCAAACTGTTGACTCATGTTAAGCTTGTGGTCCACCAAGACTCCTAAATCCTTTTTACATGTACAGTGGTACCTCTGGTAACGAACTTAATTCTTAGCTCCAGTTTCAAGGCATGTTTTTCCCCTGAATGAATAACTATTCATGGCACTCTGAAGGATGACTCTGCACTCGTGTTGAAAAAGAGGGAAATGTGAATTTTATCAAGATGACTATATCTTAATTTATTTCCACATATAAGGAAAGCATTCAGGGTGCTAGAATGGAGGGCTACCCAACCACACCCCAGTTTTAAGGGTGCTTCAGATACCTGAAGTCCTGAACAGCTTGCTATGAGGAACTGAGGCTTAGTGTTCAAAAAACAAGACACAAACATTCTAAGAATGAAGAAGCTTTATTGAAAAGTTCAAGGAAATGGTACATAAAGTTGTACAAGAAGCAAGGAAGACAAACAGTGTGGAAGGATCTTATTCTTCTCTACTTTAAAATAAAAGGGGGAGTGATTTTTCAGCCATGGTTATTTAGATTCAGCACTTGGATATCAGTTCAGGATATGCTGCTCAGGTTTAATTGGCCTATGAACAGATGCTAAAACGACGCCCGAACCTCTTTCCAAGGAGTGCTCCCCTCCCGTAACCCAAACCATAGCCGAAGCCGCCAGAGCTTCCAAGGAGGCCAGACCCATAGCCCAAGCCCCCATAGCCTCCTACGATCCCGGAACCACCAACGGCACATGGAGTGTTGCCTCCAACAGCCACAGGCTCACAGCTGGCAGAGAGGATGGGCCCTGGGATGGTCACAACGGAGGCAGGTGGCTGGATCACGACCTCTGCTGGTGGGATCTGGTTGATGCAGGATGGGGCAACTCCTGCCAGGACTCCGAGGTTGGCTGCTCTTTCAGCACCTCCATATCCATAGCCGAGACCACCAAATCCGGAGCCGAATCCTCCATTTCCATAGCCGAGACCTCCCAATCCATAGCCGAGACCACCATAGCCAAGACCTCCTGCTGAGCCAAACCCAACAGTGGGGGTGGAAAGACAGGATGGGACAGCGCAGGATGGACCACAGTCAACCATTGTTGGGTGGAGGTGAGTCTGAAAGCAAAAACACCAAGGGAGAAAGTAAGTGTGGGGTACATCACTTCAGTGGGGGTGGACCACAGTCAACCATGGCTGAAGAAGAATCTAAAGTATACAATTGAAGAACTGAGTTGAATATGGAGCATGAGAACCAAAGAGGGCCAAATAATTATAAAAGCTCAGATATAAGGTACATCAGGGGGTGTCAGTGTGTAGTTTTTTCTGATGTTGCAGATTTCAACTCGCATCAGACCCAACCAGCATGAACAACAGAGAAGGGTAATGAGACTATAGGAACCTCACTATAACTACTGAGTGAGAACTACACCCCTGTGGTAGATGCTGTAGAAAAATAAGAAAGTACTCATATATATTGGAAGGATGATTCAGTGATGGTGCTCTGAATTTAAAAAATCATGCTATGTCTACAATACTATCAAAAACATTTTTTTAACAGGCTGGTGAACAATAAAACATTTTCTAGCAAGGTAGGAATGAGAAAGAAAGAAAGAAAGAAAGAAAGAAAGAAAGAAAGAAAGGGAGGGAGGGAGGGAGGGAGGGAGGGAGGGAGGGGAAGGAAGGAAGGAAGGAAGGAAGGAAGGAAGGAAGGGAGAGAAAAGCTGTAATTCTTTATCTATTTACCTGGGATTAAACATCTGTGAACACAACAGGGCTTACTTATCAGTAAAATGCAGATATTTTGTGCCACAAAATAGAGAAGTGTGCCTGTGTGCATGCAAGCACCTGTCTGTTTATCCCTGACTGTGTTTAAATTACATTCAGGGAGACAATGGAAAGCTGGTGGTGCCTTCCAAATATCACAATTCTCCCTAACAAATTTAGAGTTCATTAATATGAATTTCCCACCTTAGCCTTCCTAAATGTAAGATGGCAGAGCCAGCCTCTAACTCCCATCCACCTCAGCCAGCATGTCAAATGGTCGAGGATGATGGGAGTTATGGCTCAACAACATGTGCAAGTTCCTTCTTTCTCCTCCTTTCCTCTAGACATGTGTCCCAACAGCCAGGGATCACATATTAAATATACTTACAGAGGGTAACGTAGGGTTGGGGAACCTGTGGCCCTCCAGTTGTTCAATATCCCAAGTCACCTTAGGCATCATTCCTAATGGTCAGGGATGATGTGAGCAACATCTCAAGGACCACAGGATAGCCATCCCTGTCCTAACTGGAAAGTCCATCTAGCCTATCCTTTGACAGCTCTGGGGATATTCTACCTAGAAAATAGACTTACCTGCTTCTTTGAGAAGATGAAGTAAAGATGGAAGAGTCAGATGGAGTTGTTGGAGGAACTGAAGGAAGTCTGAGCTTTTATACAGTTCTGCCAGCCTCCCCAGTGCCTAAGGTGCTGCCCCTTTCCAGCTAATCGTTGTTGGCAATTGTTCTTTCATGTGCAAAAAAATAAAAAATCAGTTTACGAAGCACAAAGAGGGAGGCCACAAAATTAAACTGTGGTAACAGTGTAACATAATCATGACACCTATTCCTTTGTGCCTCCCTTCCTTTTAATTTTGCTGACCTCGAGTCAAATAGCTCCAGTTTGTCTGATGTTTTAAAGCAGAAACACCCAGAGGGAGGAGATGGAGATCATCAAAGCTCTTTCATCAGCACTGGGGTCTGTAGGACATCATAAAAGCTTTTTGCATATACATACAGGATTCTGAGACATCTCCAGTAACAGTGGAAAACAGTGTCTTTGAATGCCATCAGAAGAGTCCTGCTGAACAAGGCCAAAAAGCCCATCAAATATGACATCCCTTTCTCTCTCTTGCCCACCAGATCCCTTACCAAAATGCTAGCAAGCCGGACCTGAGTCCAGCAACACCAACACCAGTTGGAGGGAAAGAGTTGGAAAGAGCTACGTCCCCCATGCTTTCCTTCTGGGATAACCAAGAAGTATCTCGTTGTCCGCAGTAGGAAACAAGATGCTAGAGGATACAGCTCTTTGATTTGAGCCAGCTGCAATGCTCTTTCTTTATATTCTTATCTTCTCCACTTGCACTCGCTCTGGCATGTCAGAGATGTTTCCTTCAGCCTAGCAAAGTTTAGGGTTAATCTGAAGTGGTGTACTTCACAGCAGGAGCAGTCCTTATTTGAAAATAAGAGAAGTAGTAGTGTATGTTTGTATGTGTTTAAGAGATGTAGATACCCTTCCCACACACACATAAACTAATAATAATAATAATAATAATAATAATAATAATAATAATAATTTGTATCCCACCCTCCCTGGCCAAAGCCGGGCTCAGAGAGGCTAACAACAGGTAAAAATAGCACAGTGTACATAAAATTGCACAGTCAATTAATTAAAATACATTCTAGAATCAATTCAGAATCAAATTAATGGCAACCATCGGGTTAGAGCTCTATGAAGATTACAGAAGGAGAGAGGGGGTCAGACTGTGCCTTGGCCAAAGACCTGGCGGAACAGCTCCGTCTTGCAGGCCCTGCGGAACGATGTCAAGTCACACTGGACCCTAGTCTCTTGTGACAGATTGTTCCACCAGATCAGGGCCACGGCAGAGAAAGCCCTGGTGAAAAACCCAAGCCAGTGCTTGACAGCTCTCTTTGGCTTCTGCAGCCCAGCCCTACTAAGGGAACTGCAGGACAGGAGGAAAAGGTACTTCAGTGCCAAGAACTTCTTTCTCTGGGAATCAGTTGCACTGCAGATTCCAGACGCTGTTACGAAATTTGCTTCATGGAACCAAGTCCAAGCCAGAAATATAAAATCAGCAAAGATTTGAAATCAAAAGAAAATGGTGACATTCTTCTTTTTAAAAATGGCTTTTAAAAGGAATTGAAACTTTCATATTGGGAAGCCATGAAATGTATTCAAAGGCTGCAACTCAAAACAAATTCATTTAAAGGCAGAAAATCACACACAAGCATAGCTGGATGGTGGTGACAGGTTGGTGGGTTTTACCTAAGAAAGTCATTCTCAGGTTACATCCATCAAAATCAATTGTGATCACTGACTTGCTGATTGCTTTCAACAGGTCTACTATCAGCATGACTTTAGTTGGAAATAACTAGTATTTCTGCAAAAATCTAACAAGGGAGGTAGATGGATAGCTACAGATCTTTACTGAAGGCACCATCTCATCTATGTGTCCATTTGCTCTTGCATACCGATGGGCCAGACGAGGATAGGGTGATTTCAAAGTTGAATATGGAAACAGGTGACTATTGAGGGCTTTTCTTACTTTTGCATTGTGTTAGTTGCTTTGACATTACAACTTACAGACAGTTTAAAAATTCACAAAATCACAGGCATCTAGTAATGTAAGTGAATTTGATATGTGATCTCTAATTGGCTGGGACAGGTGTCTGGTGTGGAATCTGTTGCCCTCCAGATGTTTCTGGATCAAAAGTCTCATCATCCTTGCCTTCTATACCTTCATTACCTCACTTTCAAGAGAGGGGACTTCAAGTGATTGTGAACATTTGCAAACTCTTGCCAATCAGCTGGGAAGCCCACAAGACGGTCATGATTTCACTAACACTCCCCCCGAACTTTGATTCCCAGCTACAGTGGTGCCTCGCAAGATGAAATTAATCCATTCCGTGAGGCTCTTCGTCTAGCGGTTTTCTTGTCTTGCGAAGCAAGCCCATTGACAGCTTAGCGGATTAGCGCTATTAGCGGTTTAGCAGCTTTTAGCGATCAGCTGTTAAGCGGCTTATCAGCGGATCAGCTGATAAGCGGCTTAGGAAAAGGGGGGAAAAGGGGGGGGAACCCGTAGGAACTCGCAAGACATTTTCATCTTGCGAAGCAAGCCCATAGGGAAATTCGTTTTGCGAAGCGCCTCCAAAACGGAAAACCCTTTCGTCTAGTGGGTTTTCCGTCTTGCGAGGCGTTCGTCTTGCAGGGCACCACTGTACTGGTAAACAGAGGCATATTGTATCTTGGAGTGGAGGCAGAAAACAATGGCAATATTTTGTGCATGGGGTGTTCAGCTGAAATCCTAAGTATGGAAGTCAAATAGCCAATTGAGCCTATTTCCAGCTACTCCCGCATCTTTTAAGAGAATGAATGGGGCAGGGTATCTGTTGATCTATCAATCAGTATGAAACATGTAGAAGCCTATTGTTGTTGCTGCTGTTCTCCATTCCTTCCTCTTACAGTGGAGGTAGAAAACAAGAGTTTTGTTCACAATAAAGATTTTAACCTCTGGGGAAAACTCTTGAAAAGTGATCTGAAGTTCACAGCATGTTATTCTTTGAAGGAGAACAACTTGAAAATGATTTACTCTGAGTAGGCAAAGATGTATAAGACTGAATCAGATAAGTGCTGGAGATGCAAAGAGGTTGAGGTAACGTTCTTTTATATGTGGTGGACTTGTAAAAGGGTAAAAGAGTATTGGGAAATGATCCATAATGAATTGAAAAACATATTTAAAAGTACTTTCCCCCCCAAACCAGAGTCCTTTCTGTTGGGGATAATTCAGACTGAAATTCCCAGGTGTCAAAAAGGTTATTTATATGCCACTACTGCGGCCCGTGTTTTGTTAGCCCCAAAATGGAAAACTAACAAGGTCACAACCAAAGAAGAATGGCAACTTAAGTTGGCAGAATATGTGCAGCTTGCAGACTTAACATATAGAATAAGAGAACAAGAAAAGCATATGTTTAGAGAAGATTGGAAAAAGTTTATTGAATATATGGGAAATAACAGTGGACAGGTGAAAATGCTGGCAGCATTAAGATAAATTCAACAGTGTAAATAAGTTATGATGGATGTAATAATGGAATACTGAATGGTATAGTTTCTATAAAATATGCAGGGATTTATGATATGTAAAATGAATCATGGAAAGAGAAGAATGGAAGTCATTGATATCTTACGGATGTAAAAACTGAGTACTTTAAATTGTAAAGCAGAAAATTTAATAAACATTAGGTTAAGGTAAAGGGACCCCTGAACACTAAGTCCAGTCGCGGATGACTCTGGGGTTGTGTGCTCATCTCACTCTAGAGGCCGAGGGAGCCGGCGTTCGTCTGCAGACAGCTTCCGGGTCATGTGGCCAGCATGACTAAGCCGCTTCTGGCAAACCAGAGCAGCACACGGAAACGCCATTTACCTTCCCGCCGGAGTGGTACCTATTTATCTACTTGCACTTTGACACGCTTTCAAACTGCTAGGTGGGCACAAGCAGAGACTGAGCAACGGGAGCTCACCCCATCGTAGGGATTCAAACCGCCGACCTTCTGATCGGCTAGCTAAGCTCTAGGCAAAGAAAACAAGAGATTTGTTCTGTGCATGGACTGATCAAGTGAAATCCTATGTCTGACAGTATCACAAGCTGCTGAGAAGATAGCCAGCTACTTCAGCTACTTTAGAGAGATTGAATAAGAACAGGGTATCTGCTGATCTGTCTGAAAGCAAGGAACATGCAAGCAATTTTATGTTTCATTAAATTTGTTTAGCAGAAGAATGAAAATGCAAAGATCAAAAGTGTCAGAAAGGGCAAGGCGCATTGTGGGGAGCTGAAGAAATGCTAACGATTTTGCGTCATTTTTCTTTCTTATTAAAGTAATTAGGGGGCATGAGACATTTCAGAAACAGTTTGCTAATTAAAGCCTCAGGGTGAAGGGGGTGTATCCCAGCTAGCTGTAGGGCCATCAAAGGACACAGCCAAAATAGTATAAAAGGGCTCCTTGGGCTGAGATATCCCAACAGCTTCGCTTGACTTTATCTCCTTGTCTCCATTTCTACTCTTCAGAAACTTTGGTAAGTCAAGTCTACCTTTATATGTTAGAATGTTATCTTTAAATGATTCTTGCACTTTCAAGAGGTTCAGATTTCTGAACTCCAAGAGAACACCAAAATTCTATTAATCTCTGAGATGTGTAGATCTTGCACCAAGAAATTAAATTACTTAATGTCATCTGCTGCTTTTGTGTGTGTTTGTATGTGTGCATACAGGGACACGGGTGGCGCTGTGGTCTAAACCGCAGGCTTGCTGATCAGAAGGTCGGCGGTTCGAATCCCCGTGACGGGGTGAGCTCCCGTTGCTCGGTCCCAGCTCCTGCCCACCTAGTAGTTTGAAAGCACGTCAAAGTACAAGTAGATAAATAGGTACCGCTCTGGCGGGAAGGTAAACGGCGTTTCCGTGCACTGCTCTGGTTCGCCAGAAGCGGCTTGGTCATGCTGGCCACATGACCTGGAAGCTGTACGCTGGCTCCCTCAGCCAATAAAACAAGATGAGCTCCGCAACCCCAGAGTCGGCCACTACTGGACCTAATGGTCAGGGGTCCCTTTACCTTTTATGTGTATATACACAATCTTCTGAAAATTGGAAGTTGCCTTCTCCTAGCTTGCAGTGTTAGCCTGTTGAGCTCAGTATTACCTACAATGACCACCAGTAAAGATCCAGGATTTCTGGTCAGATTCCCTGCCCAGCTGCACCCAGCCCATGACATTCTGCATGCAGAGCAGATGTTCTCCCAGTTAACTACAGCCTCTCCCCTGCCCGCCACCCATCTTACAGTATTTGAAACATGCTTTCAGAAGTAGGTATCTCTGTTTTCTTGGGAAGCTGGGATTCTGGGTCCCATTCTACCACACATTATGGAAATCCAGCATTCATCATTACCGTGAGCAAAACTAGCCTCATATGCTTAAGTCTTTTTAATTCATGAAGGGGTTAAGACCACAGAGTAAGTTGTCTTGCTAGGGTAAGCTCACATTGAGAGGGGTTAGATAATCAAGGTTTTGTTCTTTCCTGGTCTAAGTGAGTAGTTCAGCAAGTGAAGAGGCTAGGCTGGTTGATCCAGCTTCGCCGCATGGCTCACACAAGCCACTCTTGAGTTCCCATAAAAAAATAATTAGGAACTTTCATCATGCTGCAATTAAGCCCAGTACTGCCTGTGCAACTTGTCTGACTGATGTGTGGAAAAGCACATGAAACTGACCTTTGAAGGGTTTGTAAGTAAACCAATTTTAAAATTACCAACCATGTGCTCTTTTCCTATGCTCAGGAAGGAGGGAAGTTTTGGAACTTGCAAGAGCATGTTTTAAAGGTATAACAGTTTTTATGTCCATACTTTTTTCCCAGGAATTCTCTTTTATACCTATTTTTTTTCATTGAACCAACAAAAACTAGCACTCATCACTCTCTATGGTTGGATACCTTTCATATTTCACCAATCATGTAACCTTCACGAGAACTGACACCAGAGGGCAGCACAGACTAATATTAATGTGTTTTTCATGGAACAAATTGGTCCATCTAACTCAGTATTGTGTACAGTATATCATGTGCATTTTATGAAGTCAAGTATTTAGCTGCCTAGTACTGAGTCAAACTCTTGGTCCATATAGCTTGGTATTGTCTACAATGACTAGCTGTGACACTCCAGACCAGGTTTCAAAGAGGGAACATTTCCCAGCTCCACCTGGAGATTCCTGGGACTGAACTTGAGACTTACTGCATGCAAAACATATGTCCTTCCCCCAGAAGTGATGGTCCTTCCCCTAGAAATAAAGAGCTCAGACCTCATGGCTCTGATCTTCCTGGAACCATGAGGGAAGAGAAAAGCTGTACGATGTAGAGGGCAATACCGAATCCATGAATTAGGGCTTAATGTTTGACAAATAACAGAAGACAGCTGATTTTCATTCAAGGAAGATGGTTTAAGTTGGATGAAATGGGAATTGAAGTGATGTACCCCACACTTATTTTCTCCCTTGGTGTTTTTGGTTTCAGACTCACCTCCACCCAACAATGGTTGACTGTGGTCCATCCTGCGCTGTCCCATCCTGTCTTTCCACCCCCACTGTTGGGTTTGGCTCAGCAGGAGGTCTTGGCTATGGTGGTCTCGGCTATGGATTGGGAGGTCTCGGCTATGGAAATGGAGGATTCGGCTCCGGATTTGGTGGTCTCGGCTATGGATATGGAGGTGCTGAAAGAGCAGCCAACCTCGGAGTCCTGGCAGGAGTTGCCCCATCCTGCATCAACCAGATCCCACCAGCAGAGGTCGTGATCCAGCCACCTGCCTCCGTTGTGACCATCCCAGGGCCCATCCTCTCTGCCAGCTGTGAGCCTGTGGCTGTTGGAGGCAACACTCCATGTGCCGTTGGTGGTTCCGGGATCGTAGGAGGCTATGGGGGCTTGGGCTTTGGGTCTGGTCTCCTTGGAAGCTCTGGCGGCTTCGGCTATGGTTTGGGTTACGGGAGGGGAGCACTCCTTGGAAAGAGGTTCGGGCGTCGTTTTAGCATCTGTTCATAGGCCAATTAAACCTGAGCAGCATATCCTGAACTGATATCCAAGTGCTGAATCTAAATAACCATGGCTGAAAAATCACTCCCCCTTTTATTTTAAAGTAAAGAATAAGATCCTTCCACACTGTTTGTCTTCCTTGCTTCTTGTACAACTTTATGTACCATTTCCTTGAACTTTTCAATAAAGCTTCTTCATTCTTAGAATGTTTGTGTCTTGTTTTTTGAACACTAAGCCTCAGTTCCTCATAGCAAGCTGTTCAGGACTTCAGGTATCTGAAGCACCCTTAAAACTGGGGTGTGGTTGGGTAGCCCTCCATTCTAGCACCCTGAATGCTTTCCTTATATGTGGAAATAAATTAAGATATAGTCATCTTGATAAAATTCACATTTCCCTCTTTTTCAACACGAGTGCAGAGTCATCCTTCAGAGTGCCATGAATAGTTATTCATTCAGGGGAAAAACATGCCTTGAAACTGGAGCTAAGAATTAAGTTCGTTACCAGAGGTACCACTGTACATGTAAAAAGGATTTAGGAGTCTTGGTGGACCACAAGCTTAACATGAGTCAACAGTTTGATGAAGTAGCAAAAAAGAAAAAAAGACACACAAAAAGAAGCTATTGCTATTCTAGGCTGCACCAACAGAAGTCTAGTGTCCAGATCAAGAGAAGTAATAGTACCACTCTATTCTGCCTTGGTCTGACCACACCTGGAATACTGTGTCCAGTTCTGGATGCCACAATTTAAGAAGGCTATTGACACGCTGGAATGTGCCACTGTATTCTGCTCTGGTCAGACCTCACCTGGAGTACTGTGTCCGGTTCTGGGCACCACAGTTCAAGAAGGACACTGACAAACTGGAACGTGTCCAGAGGAGGGCAACCAAAATGGTCAAAGGCCTGGAAACGATGCCTTATGAGGAATGGCTAAGGGAGCTGGGCATGTTTAGCCTGGAGAAGAGGAGGTTAAGGGGTGATATGATAGCCATGTGACCATCCCAGGGCCCATCCTCTCTGCCAGCTGTGAGCCTGTGGCTGTTGGAGGCAACACTCCATGTGCCGTTGTTGGTTCCGGGATCGTAGGAGGGTATGGCTATGGGTCTGGTCTCCTTGGAAGCAATTTTGGTGGCTTCCTTGGAGGTTCCCATTTTGGTCTGAGGAGGGGTGGGCTCTTTGGAAGGAAATCCCTGCTGGCACGTCGTGGTAGTGTGTGCTATTAAGCGTACTGAACTTGTTAAGAAAAGATCTGTCTGATGATTATAGCAATGACCCTGAATGGGTGAAGATGATGCAAATCTATTATTATTTAGTGTCTTGTCCTGAATTCTGAGCTTCTGGGACCATCATAGAAGCCAATATCTTTTGCATGAATTCTAGCCATGTTTCATTTCTCCTGGTTTCCCCCTTGAAAGTATTTAATCCATGAATGAGTTCAGAGCCCCATTGTGCTCTGTGTTTCTTTGCCTTCCTCATCTCCTTCTTCTTGCACAATTGTCAACTTGATACTTTCCACCTTTTTATTAAAGCTCATTCTTTATTCTAATATGGCTCTCTCTTCATCTGGCACCTTTTGGCAACAATTCCTCAGAGGGGGAAATTTTCATCTTAATCTATAATAACATGGTCATTGATCAACATTACGAACACATTGTCCAGGAGTATTAAAAAAATTGGGGGGGGGGACACGAATAACATAAAATAAATGCAAGCAGCATTAAACAAAGTAAATACAAGCAGCACAGAATTAAGTAAAGTGGGCATCAACATTTGAAACATCTAAATCATAGCACAAACTCCAAAGTGGAAAATTTCAGAATGTCAAATGTCAGTTCTTGGTGAATTTTGCTTGCTGCAGCACATTTCTATGCTGAGAGTGATAGATGGGCTTTGATTTGAGATAAGTAGAATGGTAGCCTCTCACACTGGCACATTCTTGGAGTATGCTGGCCCAGGGAGACCCTGAATTATTTGATAAATGCAGAACCTTTCATTTGTCCCCGTTAAAACTCATTTTGAAGAAGAAGAAGAAGAAGAAGAGTTTGGATTTGATATCCCGCCTTTCACTCCCTTTTTTAAGGAGTCTCAAAGCGGCTAACATTCTCCTTTCCCTTCCTCCCCCACAACAAACACTCTGTGAGGTGAGTGGGGCTGAGAGACTTCAAAGAAGTGTGACTGGCCCAAGGTCACCCAGCAGCTGCATGTGGAGGAGCGGAGACGCGAACCCGGTTCCCCAGATTAGCAGACTACCGCTCTTAACCACTACACCACACTGGCTCTCTTTTTGCTATTTGAGCCCAGCTCTCCAATCTGTTACAGTCATTTTGAATCCTGATTGGGTCTTCAGTGGTGTTACCTCCCCCTCCCTGTTTGGTGCCATCTGCACATCTGATGAGCATCCACTCAGTTCCTTCATCCAAGTCATTTATAAAGACAGTGAACAACAACACAACCTTCTTGACACATATAATCCAAAAATGGTTGTCACACATTATAGAAAAGATGGGGGTTAGAATTCTCCTTGGTCTCACAATCTGACACATCAGATTTTCAGCCAGGGCAATTGTCCAAGCTCTAGAATACCATGCTTTAATGTCCAAGCCCAAGACAGTGCGCCATCACATGACTATTTCCATGTGTGCCACTATGAGGAGAAACATAAAAAGTACTTTATGAGTAATTGTTGGAGAAGACATGCCCTTTATTCCAAGCAAAGCAAGTTGATGGGTAGGTTCATTTTGTATATTAAACTCAGTTCTTTAAATTCCAGAATCCAAAATGGATAAGCAGATTTGAAAAACCCCTACATATGTACAGTACTAAGATCCAGTACTAAGATTGATGTCAGCGCTGGTATCATGTGGGAAATACAGAAAAGGGTAAGAGAGCAGCTATGTAAGAGTTTCAAGAAGAAGAAGAGTTTGGATTTAATATCCCGCTTTATCACTGCCCGAAGGAGTCTCAAAGTGGCTAACATTCTCCTTTCCCTTCCTCCCCCACAACAAACACTCTGTGAGGTGAGTGGGGCTGAGAGACTTCAAAGAAGTGTGACTAGCCCAAGGCCACCCAGCAGCTGCATGTGGAGGAGCGGAGACGCGAACCCAGTTCCCCAGATTACGAGACTACCGCTCTTAACCACTACACCACACCGGCTCCATTACTTGGAGGATTCCATATACAGGGATTGGTTTTGCTCTCTGCAGTTTTCTTGAAATTGTCAGGAGGTGAAAATCATGTCCACTGTCCTCCTAGAAGGTCTAAAACCTTTTTGGGATTCAGGAAGGGTAACCTCGGATATTGTTAGGAATCATAGAATCATAGAGTTGGAATAGACCACAAGGGCCATCGAGTCCAACCCCCTGCCAAGCAGGAAACACCATCAGAGCACTCCTGACATATGGTTGTCAAGCCTCTGCTTAAAGACCTCCAAAGAAGGAGACTCCACCACACTCCTTGGCAGCAAATTCCACTGTCAAACAGCTCTTACTGTCAGGAAGTTCTTCCTAATGCTTAGGTGGAATCTTCTTTCTTGTAGTTTGGATCCATTGCTCCATGTCCGCTTCTCTGGAGCAGCAGAAAACAACCTTTCTCCCTCCTCTATAGGAGATGGTTTGCTAAGATTCTTCAAGAATTTTGCCGGTCACAGATAATAAAAAGATACCTTGATAGTTTCTGCAATTCGTTTTATCACCTTTTCTTAAAGAGATTGATCATTTTGGCATTCCTAAAGTCTGCTGGGATCTCCTCTCTCTCTCCCAGACTCTTTCCCCCCCAATGAGCTTGTGATACTACACCCTTTGTTGTAGCAGGAGCATTCACCATAAGTTGTTCTAAAGCAGTCAACTCTCAGTCTGCTTAAATGGCTGTGCATGGTTTTAACAGAAAGAAACACAACTGATTAAAATCAAACCATGGCCATGCTACACTAGGAGTGTTAGTCAAGATCTGTTCTTTACATTGGGGAGGAACCAGTTACATAAAAAAAAAAAAAAACCTCTGAGTCTACATAGACCTGATTGTTCCCAGCCAGTGGCATAGATTGGGGTGGGGGAGTACAGGGGTGATTCCCCGGGCACACAATTGGTAGGGGTGCAAAATTTCAACACCTGGTGCTGCCTCAATACAGCTGTGCAATTCCATTGCTGGGCCCAGTTGAAAATGGCTTCTCTATGTGAAGCAGGAAGTGACCTCTCCAGAAAGTGACCTCTCCAATCAACAGAATGACATAATAATAATAATAATAATAATAATAATAATAATAATAATTCTGTTGGCTCCCAACGCAATATTAAAAACACGGTAAAACATCAAACATTGAAAGCTTCTCTAAACATGACTGCCTTCAGATGTCTTCTTAAAGTCAGATAGTTGTTTATTTCTTTGACATCTGATGGGAGGGCAGGTGCCACTACCAAGAAGGCCCTCTTCCTGGTTCCCTGTAACCTCACTTGTCACAGTAAGGGAACCGCCAGAAGGCCCTTGGTGCTGGACCTCAGTGTCCGGGCTGAACGATGGGGGTGGAGACGCTCCTTCAGGTATTCTGGGCCGAGGCCTTTAGGGCTTTAAAGGTCAGCACCAACACTTTGAATTATACTCAGAAACGTGCTCTTATCTCTGTGGTTGCAATCTCCTGGGTAATGCGGACGCCGTTAGGTGGCTGAATGTGCACGCATATTCTGTCCATTTATTCCCACTCTGTATGGCCCCAGGCAATGGCAACCCCTGCTTTACCACTGTTCCCACCCTTCCCAGTTCCTTGATCTTCTTAATACACAAATGTTCTGCACATGGGATGTTTCATTAATCGTCACCTACACTTTTGGGAAACTACCAATTGTTGTAGTGCTTCACAACTCCCTAGGCATCCACAACCAACATAAAACCCCTTCCCCCAAAATACATTTACTCCATCAGTCAAAGGAAATGCTTCAGATAGTTTTCAATCTGCTGTCTATATTTACTTCCTTTTTGAAGTAAGTCATTTCAGCAAAGTCTGGTGAGGAGAGAGATGCTATTCTTGAACCCATCTCTTTCTGTATCTGCTTCATCACAAACTGAATTAGCTCCCTGCATATTAGACAAAAGGACTCCACCTTAGCAGAAAACAGTCTCCAGGTTTGCTTACAGCAGCTTTTACCTTTTGACTCCTAGTGACAGGGTAAACCTTCTCTCCGGCTCCCAGTATATTCTGCCTAAGAATTTTGGCTCATCTTTCCCTCTCCAGTAAATCTTTGCCTCAGATACTGGGAGCTAATCTGGATGCTGTCGGTGACCTTTGCTGTTTCGTGAGGAAATATATTTGTGGAAGTATTTAGATCTTTTCTTAATAAACTGATTCCTGTACCTGTGTCTATAGATGCCCAGTGTGTGTTGTTATTCATTAAAACTTCCTCCATTAACTCAGTGTCAAAGTTTGAAGCTTTCTCAAACCTCATTTTACAGAGTTTGACCTTTTGGGAGGGCTTGGACTGGTTTGGACTCAGTCTGACCTTATGTTTCTCTCCCCTTATAGTTTTGATCTATGGGCTACTTTTAAAATGAGGCTGCATTTTAAACTGAATTTTAACCTGTATTTTAAATCTGGTTTTTTTTCTATTATGTTTTTATTGTAATTTTACTGGTGTTAGCCGCCCTGAGCCCAGCTCTGACCGGGGAGGGCGGGGTATAAATAAAACTTCTTCTTCTTCTTCTTCTTCTTCTTCTTCTTCTTCTTCTTCTTCTTCTTCTTCTTAGGGCGAGATGTCTACAGCTTTTGCCATTTTAACTGGGGAGCTGGGGCACTAGATGCTACTGACCTGACTTCGCACCTTTCTCTGTGCAGTTTGCTTGCCTCTCTCCTTCTCTTCAAGGCTAATTGGTCTGCTAACACAACCGCCTCGTGGACATTCTGAGGATTTCTGTCTCTCAAAATTCGAGAACATGTACAGAGAGACTTTTTTCTCCCTTTCTCATCTTGCTAGAAGCAGGGGTCATGCAGGGAACCAGAATCTTGCAGAATTCAGTGAAAGCAAAAGGATATAAAAGAATATTATGAAAATGATTTATAGGTGGTACATGACCCCAGTCAAGCTTGCTAAAATTTATCACCTGCCTGATAATAAATGTTGGAAATGTAAAGAAACTGAGGGCACATGCTTTCACCTTTGGTGGACGTGCCCGAAGATTAAGGCTTTCTGGGAGATGATATATAATGAACTGAAAAAGGTATTTAAATATACCTTCCTTTAAGAAACCAGAGGCCTTTCTCTTGGGCATAGTCAGCCAATTGGTGTTAAAGAAAGATAGAACGTTTTTTATGTATGCGACAACAGCAGCAAGAATACTCATCGCAAAATACTGGAAGACACAAGATTTGCCCACCTTGGAAGAATGGCAGATGCAAGTAATAAACTACATGGAACTGGCAGAAATGACTGGCAGAATCCGAGACCTGGGAGAAGAAGCGATGGAAGAGGACTGGAAGAAGTTTAAGAACTATCTGCAGAAACACTGCAAAGTTAATGAATGTTAAAATGATGTTGGATATGAAAATAATATGGCATTAGTGATACAGTGTTAAAAAAGTATGCAAAAATGTAATTGAAAAAGGGTGAAAGAATAAGGCTATATTATGTTAAAAGTAAACAATATGTTAAAGGTGTTTAATTATAAGGAGGAAAGATCGGAGACATAATAGAAGTGATTATAATAATTAGAAATGAGTTTTGAAGGAGGGTAAGGATTTGCTGTATCTGATTGGACAAAGAGGAACACAAAAAAGGGAGGTGTGAGGAAGTCAAGAAAGAAAGTTTTTGTAAACATGAGTTTAAAAATTGGAGTTTTTATTTTTAATTTTTTTCTCTTTTCTTTTTTTTTTGATGTATATTGGTGATTGCTTTTGCTGTTTCGTATTGTTTTGATGTTTCTTTATTTTCTGGAAAAATAAATATATATATATATTTTTAAATAGATTCAGTACCAGAAGATGTGGCGATTGCCACTGATTTGGATGGCTTTAAATGCAGATTACAAATCAAAAAATAAAGTCAAGGTTTAAATGTACTTAATATATTTCTTTAACTCGTGTATGCAATAATTTAAAACTGCTATCAAAATACAGTATCTGACTGAGAGGCTGGATAATCCTGCAGCATTTGACTACATTATCTCCTATCAAAAATATGTTATTGTCCAAAGTCTTGTAACATATTGATTCCAAAAGCTGTAGTCCACAATACATTCCACACTGTGTACATATGCAAATGTTGCAAAGCTACAAAAGATTATCCAGCTATTATGACTGTTGCTTCTCTGAATAAATAATGGTTTGAGGCATTCTAAAAGGGGACTTGTTTTGAAAAAGGGGGAAATGATAATTCTCTCAAGGCGAATGTACCTTATTTTAACCACATAGAACTAAACCATTCAGGGGGCCAGAGAAAAAGATGTCCTGCAAATGTTCCAATTTTAGTTTGGCCAAAAACTGCTTCAGACAGCTGAGGCCCTGGACACCTTGCTATGCGGAACTGAGGCTTTACATTAAAAAACCAAGACAAACAGGTTATCAGAATGCAGAACAAGCTTTATTGAAAAGGTCAAAGTAAGAGCATTGAAAGGGGCAAAGAAGAAAATCGGTGTAGAAGGATCTTTTTTCTTCTGCACTCTGAAGCAAAGAACGGAGGATGAATTCCAGGAGTGATTGCTTGAGTTCAGCTTTTCTGAACCATGGCCGATAGATCTGTATCAAGCCCTCTGATTATCAGTTCAGGATATGCTTCTCAGGTTTAATTGGCCTATGAACAGATGCTAAAACGACGCCCGAACCTCCTTCCCTTCCCGTAGCCCAAACCATAGCCGAAACCTCCAGAGCTTCCAAGGAGGCCAGACCCATAGCCCAAGCCCCCATAGCCTCCTACGATCCCGGAACCACCAACAGCACATGGAGTGTTGCCTCCAACAGCCACAGGCTCACAACTGGCAGAGAGGATGGGCCCTGGGAGGGTCACAATGCAGGCAGGTGGCTCGATCACGACCTCTGCTGGTGGGATCTGGTTGATGGGTTTAGGGATAATCCCATCTAGGATGCCAAGGTTGGCTGCTCTTTCAGCACCTCCATATCCATAGCCGAGACCACCAAATCCGGAGCCGAATCCTCCATTTCCATAGCCGAGACCTCCCAATCCATAGCCGAGACCACCATAGCCAAGACCTCCTGCTGAGCCAAACCCAACAGTGGGGGTGGAAAGACAGGATGGGACAGCGCAGGATGGACCACAGTCAACCATTGTTGGGTGGAGGTGAGTCTGAAACCAAAAACACAAAGGGACAAAATAAGTGTGGGGTACATCACTTCAGTGGGGGTGGACCACAGTCAACCATGGCTGAAGAAGAATCTAAAGTATACAATTGAAGAACTGAGTTGAATATGGAGCATGAGAACCAAAGAGGGCCAAATAATTATAAAAGCTCAGATATAAGATACTTCAGGGAGAGTCAGTGTGTAGTTTTTTCTGATGTTGCAGACTTCAATTCGCATCAGACCCAACCAGCATGAACAATAGAGAAGGGTGATGAGACTATAGGAACTACACCCCTGTGGTAGACGCTGTAGAAAAAGAAGAAAATACTCACATACCTTATTAGGTCTCCATGTTTCCATGATCGTGCTCTGAATAAAGAAGCTTGTTATGTCAACAATTCTATCAATCATTTTTTGACAGGCTGGACAACTATAAACTATTATCGACCCAGGTGGGGATGAGTATGAAAAAATAAAGCTGCAATTTGTTATCTATTTACCTGGGATTAAGCATTAGTGAATACAATTGGGTTTACTTATTAGTAAAATGCAGAGTTTTGTGCTATAAAAGGCAGAAATGTGTGTATATGTGTGTGTGTGTAAATGACATTTAGGAAGAGAGATAATAGAAACTGGTGCCATGTTCTAAATATCACAATTACCGTATTTTTCGCTCTATAAGACGCACCAGACCACAAGACGTACCTAGTTTTTGGAGGAGGAAAACAAGAAAAAAAATATTCTGAATCTCAGAAGCCAGATCAGCAAGAGGGATCACTGCGCAGTGAAAGCAGCAATCCCTCTTGCTGTTCTGACTTTTGGGATAGCTGCGCAGCCTACATTCACTCCATAAGATGTACACACATTTCCCCTTATTTTTTAGGAGGGAAAAAGTGAGTCTTATAGAGCAAAAAATACGGTATATTTAACAGGCATACATGACATTACCATGGAGATCTTCTCCTACTATGTTTGCTAAATGGCACAACCAGACTTCAACTCCCATCTGCCTCAGCCACCATAGACAATGGCCATGGAATATAGGAGCTATAGTTCATAAATATCTGCAAAGCCCCTGGTTCTCCTTCCCGGTTCTAAACATATGACCAAAGAATCAGGGATGATTTATTTTATAAACCTGCAGGGGGTGAAGGAGGGATGGGGAACCCGTGGCCCTGAAGTTGTTGCAGGATCCCAAGTCCTCTCAGCCAGCATTCCCAATGGACAAGAATGAGGGAAGCAACATTGCAAGGACCACAGGGTACCCATCCCTGCTCTAATTGGAAGAGCCATCTAGCCTTACTTTAATGTGAACCTATGACAGGCTTGGAAATATCCCCCCAAGAAAATAGGCTTACCTGCTGCTTTGGTGAGATGTAGTGAAGACAGGAGAGTCAGATGAAGCTGTTGGAGAAACTGGGAGAAGGTTGAGCTTTTATACAGTTCTGCAACCGCCCCAGTGATCAAGGGACTGCCTCTTCTGACTAATATTTTATTTAGTTGTTGACAATTTAATGTGCAAAATTACTTCACTAAGCACAAAAGGTCACAAAATTAAGTGGTTGTAATAATGAAAGACTAATAGTCTCAACACCATTCCCACTCCCTTCCTTTTAATTTTGCTGACTTCGAGTCTGATGCTTGAAACCAGATGCACCCAGAGGGAGCAGATAGAGATCTTCAAAGCTCTTTCATCAGCTTAAGGGACTCTAGGACATCATCAAAGATTTTGCATATGCATACCGGATTCTAAGAGATCTCCAGTATCAGTGTCCTCACAAAAATCCATTAGCACACAGTTGTATTCAGTTTCCCCTCATCTACACATTACTGGAGTGCAATTCTCTTTAATATCATACATTGTTGTGCCTTCTTTTCTTTAAGATATGCATTTGTAGGCACAGTTTACTCCAATGTATTCATTTTGCTACCCATTACAGTGCTACCTTGGTTCTCAAACGACTTAGTTGTTGAACAAATCAGCTCCCAAGCGCCAAAAACCTGGAAGTAAGTGTTCTGGTTTTTGAATGTTTTTTGAAGGCCAAACACCTGACACAACTTCCGCTTGACCGCAGGAAGCTCCTGCAGCCAATCGGAAGCCGCCCCTTGGTTTCCCAATGGTTTCGGGAGACAAACGGATTAAGTTTGAGACCCAAGACTTCACTGTACTTGGATAACTGCACTGGGAAATGCAGACAGCTACAGATTTTGTAGCACAGCAATGTTTCAGTTTGCACATTGTTTCAAAAAGGGGTGAATAAATTTTATTTTTCTTTAAGGGTCAATTGAATTGAATTTCTCTCCCATTCCTAAACTCACCTGCCTCTGTCACTGACAAAACCGAGATTCCTGTTTCTACTTAAACTTACTCTACTTACTCTACTCTACTTAGGTACTCTACTTGGTCCTTGTTCCCTACTGTCATGGTAGTGTATATGGTTCTGACAAGATATCACTGCACTCCCATCAGCCCCAGCCAGCATGGCCAATAGTCAGAAATTATGTGAGTGAAATCCACAAAAACTAGGGGGAATCCTGTTGGCTACCTCTGCCCTGCTTAAATTAAGCCTAAAGCAAATACATCCAATCCAGGAATGAGGAATCTGTGGAACCTCCTCTATTGCTGAGGTTCATATCCAAGGAAAAGTGTGCACAGTTCCCTATTCAGACCCACTTCTTGTCATTTTGTAACAATGCCAGAGGCTGAGCTATAAATGGCCAATAGCTATGATAGCAGTGTTTGGAATTCACCAGGTGCCAGGCTCATTTTGCACCTGGCTATTGGCCACTTGTGACCAAGTGCTGATGCCCAGGCACCAGGATGGTGCCTGATGTCTCCACCATCTGGAGGTGCATGCCTGGGGATCCATGGATCTTGGCTCTTTTCATACACTAGCAGCACATCCTGTAGAATTCTGTTATATTTTATCTGCACAATCAGAATGAACTTCATTCTGTTCTCAGTGACCAACTTCAGGAGCCAAAAGGTTCTATTGAAAAATACAACTTTTGAGCCATCTGGCCCCAAAATGGTAACTAGGCATTCCATTTTGGCAACTGTAACCCTGGTTTAAGGAGCCATATGTCACCTAGCTTATATACCTGAGCTTCCAGCACTGTATGCATGTTCTATTTCCACTATCAGAGACAGTAAGCCTCTGATAACCAGTTGTGGGGAATCTCAGGTGATGACTGTGCTGTTGCATCCAGGTCTTGTTTTCAGACTTCCCATTAAGAGATCTGGTTGGCCACTGGGAGAATAGGATGCTGGGCTTAATGGGTCACCTTTAGCCTGATCCAGAAGGATTCTTTTTTAGAACTACATAAATTCATGGAGAATGAGGGTATCAGTGGTCATGAGCCATGATGACTATGTTCAATAGCTACTGTCAGCACGCTTTTGTATACCTATTGCTGGAAATCACTGCTGTCAGATTCAGGCCATGATAATGAGCTTTCCATAGACATGTGTGATAACAGAATGCTGAGTTAGATGGGCCTTTAGTCTGATCCAGTCGCCCATCTTTATGTCCTTAAATCCCTGGTTCTTTGAAAACAGCTGGCACTATACAAACCTTTTATTTCTTCAAATATCTTCTTTGAAAAGAATTCCCAAATAGTTGTGGAAATTCTCATATGCTTCCTTGCTTTATTGCATACACTTATCCATACCTCGGTATATGGTACGTTTGCATCATTGAAGACTGGAAGAGCCTTGTTCTCAATAACCAACCAGATGTTTATGGGAAGCCCGGCAAGCACGAACTGCGCTAACAGCAACTCTTTCCCCAAAAAACAATATCCTTGATTATAATGCATTTTTTGTATGTTATTTTCACTTAGTACAGTATGTCCATTCTTATACACAATTTTGTACACATCACCTGGCTGCAGAACTGCATGGAAATTTTCGTGTAAGTGTGGATTTCATAGGAGTACACTGCTTCAATTGCTATACCATTTCAGAAAATGCAACCTGGATCAAATTTCTCCTCCAATCTTACCTCCAACAGTGGAGGTTAAACAAAAACAAAAACTGCTATGGGTTGTGCACAGAATGACTAACTAAAATCCTGGGTATAAAAGTCAATTAGACTTCTGAGAAAATCAACAACTATTTTGAAAATAATGAACGGGGACAAAACACCTTTTGATCTGCCTGCCAGGAGGAACAGACAAGATTTTTTACCTTTATTAGCTTTGTCTGGTGGAAGAATAACTATGAAGAGAGTGGGGTGCTATGAAAACACTTAACACTTTTGCCTCGTTTCTTAATTTGGGCCATGATGCATTCCAAAAATTGCTTACTAATTAAAGCCCGAGGGGAAAGGAGGTGTATCCAAGCTGGATGTGGAGCCACCAGCAGATACAGATGAAATGGTATAAAAGGGCTCCCTGAGCTGAGGTCTTCCAACAGCTTCCTTTGGCTTCATCTCCTTCACTTCATTTCTACTCCTCTGAGACTTTGGTAAGTCAAGTTTGTGCACATATTTTGCTATATTTGAATAATTCTTGCAGTGGTCAGAGCGTTCAGGTAACTGAACTCCAAAAGAAGGCTAAAATTCTATTACTCTGTGCATTGGGTAGATCTTCCACCAGGAACCTTACACTCTTAAGTTGTTGGCTGGCTTCTTTTCTATATGTACCTTATGAAATCAAGTATTTAGCTGCCTGATTCTGAGTGTTAGTCCATCTAGCTCAGTTTTGTCTACACTAACCAGCTGAAGTTCTCTGAGTTTCAAGAAGGGAATCTTTAGCAGCTCAATCTGCAGATTACAAGGACCAAACCTGGGATGTTCCGAATGAAAACCACTGAATGTTCGGCCACTAAACAATTGTCCTCCCCCTAAAATTATAGTAAGGTTCTAATCTTCATGGTTCCAAATAAATACCTGACTCAAATGAGCATAGGGAGTTGTCCTGTACCATGACAGACCATTGGAATCCCTAGTTTAGTTTTACCTACTCAGATTGGCCGTTGTTCTACAGGCCTTGAAGCAGGGGACATTCCTAGACTATCCTGAAATTATCAGGGATTGGATTTGGGATCCACAGCGAAGAGAAGGGCTGTAGTAACAAAAGCAGAGAAGAATAAAGGTTTCAGGCATGAGGGCATAATGTTTTCAGAATTATCAAAGACAGCTGATTTTCAGTGATGAAGAAAGGAAGATGGATTGAGTTTAGTGAACTGGGAATGGGTAAAATATCCAACTGCCACAGGATGATTATGTCTGAAATATTCTCCCCACTGTCCATTGAAGTGATGTACCCCACACTTATTTTGTCCCTTTGTGTTTTTGGTTTCAGACTCACCTCCACCCAACAATGGTTGACTGTGGTCCATCCTGCGCTGTCCCATCCTGTCTTTCCACCCCCACTGTTGGGTTTGGCTCAGCAGGAGGTCTTGGCTATGGTGGTCTCGGCTATGGATTGGGAGGTCTCGGCTATGGAAATGGAGGATTCGGCTCCGGATTTGGTGGTCTCGGCTATGGATATGGAGGTGCTGAAAGAGCAGCCAACCTTGGCATCCTAGATGGGATTATCCCTAAACCCATCAACCAGATCCCACCAGCAGAGGTCGTGATCGAGCCACCTGCCTGCATTGTGACCCTCCCAGGGCCCATCCTCTCTGCCAGCTGTGAGCCTGTGGCTGTTGGAGGCAACACTCCATGTGCCGTTGGTGGTTCCGGGATCGTAGGAGGCTATGGGGGCTTGGGCTATGGGTCTGGCCTCCTTGGAAGCTCTGGAGGTTTCGGCTATGGTTTGGGCTACAGGAAGGGAAGGAGGTTCGGGCGTCGTTTTAGCATCTGTGCATAGGCCAATTAAACCTGAGCAGCATATCCTGAACTGATAATCAGAGGGCTTGATACAGATCTATCGGCCATGGTTCAGAAAAGCTGAACTCAAGCAATCACTCCTGGAATTCATCCTCCGTTCTTTGCTTCAGAGTGCAGAAGAAAAAAGATCCTTCTACACCGATTTTCTTCTTTGCCCCTTTCAATGCTCTTACTTTGACCTTTTCAATAAAGCTTGTTCTGCATTCTGATAACCTGTTTGTCTTGGTTTTTTAATGTAAAGCCTCAGTTCCGCATAGCAAGGTGTCCAGGGCCTCAGCTGTCTGAAGCAGTTTTTGGCCAAACTAAAATTGGAACATTTGCAGGACATCTTTTTCTCTGGCCCCCTGAATGGTTTAGTTCTATGTGGTTAAAATAAGGTACATTCGCCTTGAGAGAATTATCATTTCCCCCTTTTTCAAAACAAGTCCCCTTTTAGAGTGCCTCAAACCATTATTTATTCAGAGAAGCAACAGTCATAATAGCTGGATAATCTTTTGTAGTTTTGCAACATTTGCATATGTACACAGTGTGGAATTTATTGTGGACTACCGCTTTTATAATCAATATGTTACAAGACTTTGGACAATAAACATATTTTTGGTGGGTGATAATGTAGTCAAATGCTGCAGGATTATCCAGCCTCTCAGTCAGATACTGTATTTTGATAGCAGTTTTAAATTATTGCATACACGAGTTAAAGAAATATATTAAGTACATTTAAACCTTGACTTTATTTTTTAATTTGTAATCTGCATTTAAAGCCATCCAAATCAGTGGCAATCGCCACATCTTCTGGTACTGAATCTAGAAGTTTATGCATTTTGTGAAGAACTATATCCTTTTGCTTTCACTGAATTCTGCAAGATTCTGGTTCCCTGCATGACCCCTGCTTCTAGCTAGATGAGAAAGGGAGAAAAAAGTCTCTCTATATATGTTCTCGAATTTTGAGAGACAGAAATCCTCAGAATGTCCACGAGGTGGTTGTGTTAGTAGACCAATTAGCCTTGAAGAGGAGGAGAGAGGCAAGCAAACTGCACAGAGAAAGGCGCGAAGTCAGGTCAGTAGCATCTAGTACCCCAGCTCCCCAGTTAAAATGGCAAAAGCTGTAGACATCTCGCCCTAATAATAATACTAATAATACTAATACTAATACTAATACTAATACTAATACTAATAATAATAATAATAATAATAATAATAATTTTTATTTATACCAAACCCGACCCGGCCAGAGCTGGGCTCAGGGCAGCTAACACCAGTAAAATTTCAATAAAAACATACCAGAAAAACCCCCTATTTAAAATACAGGTTAAAATTCAATTTAAAATGCAGCCTCATTTTAAAAGTAGCCCATAGATCAAAACTATAAGGGGAGAGAAACATAAGGGTCAGACTGAGTCCAAACCAGTCCAAGCCCTCCCAAAAGGTCAAACTCTGTAAAATGAGGTTTGAGAAACCTTCAAACTTTGACACTAAGTTAATGGAGGAAATTTAATGAATAGCAACACACATTGGGCATCTCTAGACACAGGTACAGGAATCACTTTATTAAGAGAAGATCTAAATACTTCCACAAATATGTTTCCTCACAAAACAGCAAAGGTCACAGATGGCATCCAGATTAGCTCCCAGTGTCTGAGGGAAAGATTTACTGGAGAGGGAAAGATGGGCCAAAATTCTTAGGCAGAATATACTGGGAGCCGGAGAGAATGGTTGACTGGTTCTGGGCTGGTAGGAGGCTATGGCTATGGGTCTGGTCTCCTTGGAAGCAATTTTGGTGGCTACCTTGGAGGTTCCCTTTATGGTCTGAGGAGGGTGGGCTCTTTGGTAGGAAGGCCCTGCTGGCACGTCGTGGTAGTGTGTGCTTTTAGATATATTGGACTCTTGAAGAACAAATGTGTGATGATGACAGGAATGACCCTCAACGGGAAAAGATGATGCAGATCCATTACTGAGTGTCTCATTCTGGATTCTGAGAAATCTGAGCTTTTGGGACCATCATCAAGCCCAACAGCTTTTAAATGGCTCTCAGCAACCTTTCCTTACTCCTTTTCAAGTCTTTCCTCAAAGTCTGTAGACCAGTAATAAGTTCAGAGCCATGTTCCATTGTGTGTGCTTTTTCCTTGTTCATTTCTGCTTCTTCTACAGTTGCCCACTCAATATTTTCAATAAAGCTCATTCTGAATTCAAATATGTCTCTCTTTCTTGGTTTGTTACCTGCTCTTATTTCTCAAAAGGAAGGGGGGGAGGGTATTCTCTCATGCTGGAACAGTTTTGGAGTATTTTGTCCTAGGGAGTTCCTGAGCTAACAGAGAACCGAAGGGAGGACATACTAGGCTCATAAGTTAGTGGAAGTGTGGGAAACTGCATGAATTCAATATTTATTGCATTTGTATCCCACCCTTTCTTCAGGGAGCTCAAGGTAGAACATATAGTCCTCCTCCTCCCCATTTTATCCTCACAACAATCCTGTGAATTTTGTTAGGCTGAGAGTGAGTTGACTGGCACAAGCTCACCCAGTGACCTTCATGGCCAAGTGGGGCTTTGAACCCTATTTCCCCAGGTCTTAGTCCAACACTCTAATCACTACACAACACTGGCTCCTTGGGCTTCCCAAATGTTGCTAAGGTACAACTCCAACCATCCCTGGCCACTGGTTGTACTTTGTTTTGGACCTAATATTTCTTAAAGTGTAACAGGAACCAAGTTAAATCTTCTTTGGGGTAGAAGGCGGATGCTCTCTGTGCAACCTGTCCAAAGAGAGATCCATACTGTTGACTTAGGAGCATTCCTTCATTATTGAGGACTTGGAGGATAGGTATATAGGAAGCTGCTTTACACTGAATCACACTGTTGGGTCCATCTAGATCAGTGCTGTCTTTAGTGACCGGCAGTGGTTTTCCGAGCTCGACTTGGAGATGCCAGGGAGTGCCTTCTGCATGCAAAGCAGGTGCTCTACCATGGCAATATGGTCCTTTCTGTAGAAGTAAAATAGAATCCCAGTCCTTATGATTCTGAATAAAAGGCTGGTTTAAGTAGGGGCATCAGGAGCTACTTCGTATGGAGTGAGATCATTAGTTCATACAGCTCTGTATTGTCTATGCTGACTGTCAGTAGCTATCCAGGGTTTCCGATAGGGTTCTTTCCCAGCCCTGGTTGGAGATGCAATGGATTGAAACTTGGATATTCTGCATGCAAAGCAGGTACTCTGCAACTGATATGTGGCTCTGTGAAATCTTAGTCAAAGGCAAGTGGACCAAGGGGTCTTCTCACTGCTCACGTCTCAGGGATTGTGCTGAGGAGGGCTGCACTGAGGAGCTATGGTGGGAGTCTCCCCCTCCCCCTGCTCCTGAATCTTCCCAGGAGCAGGGGGACAGTATATGTCAGGAGCGTAGCTGAGCCAAGAGATGAAGGAGATGGAAGAGAAACAGGGTCTGGCTCTCAATATGACAGCCTACAATTAGATTTGGAGGAAGTGGGCTCGCCCCCCCCCCCCAAGTGTTCACTGAGTTAGTTAGAGCAGACACAGAAAGCTCACAAGACGAGGGAGGGGAAGAGATAGACGGCACTGGAGGGGTTGCTAAGCAACAATCAGATAGGCAGAGGACTGAGAGCTCATGCTTGGACAGTGTAGATTTCCCCCTTCCCTCTGCTCACGTCCAAAGAGCTGAAAAGGTCAGATTGCAACAATAGTGCAAAAGGGGAAAGGTGGGACGCTGGCGTTTTTCCTGTTGTGACACAAGTGATTTCTCAGAGTGACCAGCCGATTTCTATGGAGCAGAGGGCTGTAGCCATGCTCTGACTGTATTGTGAATAAATAAAACCATTAAAAACTGCCAGAGACTCGTTAATTCTTATCTGGGCTTGGAAGCCTGCCTGGAAATCATTATAGTATAGATTTGGAATACAGTGGTTTGCAGAGGGACATAGTTCAGAAGACAGACGATGGGAAGAACCGGGTGGTGAATAGCTAGGAGGAGGAGAACTGGGAGAGAGAGAGTTAATGGACTCTCTTTCACTGGAAAGCGTCCATCCGCTCAGCCCAAGGTCAAGGAGAGCAGATAAGGTGGCAGCACAGAAAGCAAAGTGGTTGTGAGATCAGGTTGCAAGACATGGATGTGAAGTGGATGACAAGAGGGGAAGTGGGTGGAATCCTTAATTGGCAGCACCTTCATTCCTAGAAATGGATTCTTTGTTCTTTCGCTGTGATCATTAAAGTTTCTAACTGGTAAGAGACTCCTTTTCCTTTGTTCTGCTTATCTACTGCCAAAGGAGGGGGCGGGGAGCCAAGTCCCTGAAGTCTGACCAGGTCTGTAACCTGAAGTGTCTGTAACCTGAAGCGTCTGTAACCTGAGGTACCACTGTATATCTGTTCTCATATATATCCCATATATATTTTGAAAATGCAGATTTTTTACATTAATCCTGCTAATGTCTTCACCTGTTTACAGTACGTTTGTAAATACTCAATAAACCATTTCTGTTCCTTTCTAAATATAGATATATTTATATTGATTTCTTAATGCATGCCTAATTTCAAGGCACCTCTAGCGGTGATGGGTTCTGACACTTTTGGCATGTGTAATCTCCCTCCCTGGCAGACTGCTGGGAGAAGGGAGAAGGAAGGAGCTGTCGGCTGGTGCTTGCATAGAAAAATGCCTGGGAAGCACTTGCATGCTGCCTTGCCTTCCATGATGGAAGAGAGGATGAACAGAAACACAATGAAACAAATACTTAAAGTAATTTGCCCAGAATGCCCTAGCACAACGACACTTCATAATGACTTAGAGAGGAAGAAATCTTGCCACAATTTCTTTGGAGTAGCGCTCAGCACTAGCAGTGGCAAGAACACAGCTTTCAGGTTATATCTTTTTCAGGGTGGTGGGTTATGTCTTGGTGGGGGTGTAGCTGATGCTCCAGATGCTTCAGCTGTTGGGTGGTCTCCTACTGAGTTCACGGATGTATGCTAATCATGTAGGTTAATTTCAACTCGACACATGGTGGATAATTGCTGAATAGTGCTATAGTATTTAAGCCTTGTGTATCATCATCATCATCAATTTTAATTTGATAGCATCTTTCTATCTTACAGTACCCAAGGTGGTTTACAAGCTGAAGAAACGAAGAATGTACACCTTATAACAATCTAATGCGATACAAAACTGTGTTAATAAAACATAACTTTAAAATAAGCAACCTACATCAAATAAAGCAACATTCAACAATCATTAGAATAGTATAGAATGATATTAAGTATCAGCATATAAAAAATAAACAGAAATCTACTCTTAACAATTACAATAAATAATTTCTAAACTACAATCGATACAACAATGGCAAGCCACGGTGCATAAAATAATACAAAACAAATTGAGAAGCATAGACTGAAGGGTTGGGCAAAGCCTTATAAATAATAATAATAATAATAATAATAATAATAATAATAATAAATTTTATTTATACCCCGACCTCCCCAGCCAAGGGCGGCTAACACCAAATATAAAAACAATTTATTGAAATACAGCTTAAAAACAAGATTAAAATACATTAAAATATTAAAATGCAATCTCATTTCAGTGGAAACTCAATCAAAAAAGTCTTCATCAAGGTTAACTATCCAGACTGGTCCTACATGGGCCAGAAAAAAGCCAGGGAAGTCCCCAAATAGGAGTTCCAACACAGAAGGAGAAAGGAAAAAAGAAAGAGGGGGAGGGAATCAAATTGATTCCAAGCCAAAGGCCAGGCGGAACAACTCTGTTTTACAGGCCCTGCAGGAAGAAATCAGATCCTGCAGGGCCCTGGTCTCAGGAGACAGAACGTTCCACCAGGCCAGAGCCAATGTTGAAAAAGCCCTGGCTCTGGTTGAGGGTAATCTCACTTCCTTAGGGCCCGGGACCACTAGGGTGTTGCGATTTATGGACCTTAAGGTCCTCCGTGGGGCATACCGGGAGAGGCGGTCCCGTAGGTACGAGGGTCCTAGGCCGTGAAGGGCTTTAAAGGTCAAAAGCAGCACCTTAAATCTGACCCTGTACTCCACCAAGAGCCAGTGCAGCTGGAAAAGCACTGGGTGAATATGCTCCCATGGCAGAGACCCCGTGAGGAGCCTCGCTGCAGCATTCTGCACCCGCTGGATTTTCTGGGACAGCTTCAAGAGCTGTAATTTGCTTGCCTGATGAAGTCTCTCCCCTCAAACTATTGTGTACCTATTTACTGCATTCTTATCCACTCTTCAGCTAAGACAGTTTGCAGAACAGTTTACTGAGATTATGAAGCCAGTCCCTGCCCTTCGGCTTAAAACTAAAAAGACACAACACAAGTCAAAAGTTGCTGGCTCCAAGTGAGCTGATGGAGCGGTCCTGCTCCTGTTTCCTCCCTCCCTGCTCCCTCTGCCGCAGCCTGGTAGAATTACAGCAGTTAGCTGATAGCTGGCAGAGGGAGGAACCTGGTGGTGAGGCATCTAATCATAAGCTTGCATTTTTATTAAAGCTTATATGTTTAATCAGGGCTTGTATTTTAAGAATGAGTTTAAAAATGTTCTGTTTCATGCCAGGCAGAAGACCATGCCTAAAAACCTTGGCAAGATATTTTTACTCCTAGACAAGGGGCCCCCCTGATTTATAGCAGAAAACAATTCTCAAAGTCATAAAAAGGGAATTACAGGCTGACAGCCAAGGTTACACTGACCCTACAAATTAAGGGTGGATAAATAGTAAAATGAGCCATATCTTCTTCCTAAGGTTAAGAAGGTCAAGAGCAGTGAAAAAGCATCTAGCTGGCAGAAACAGAACATTTTCTGGGAAATCTTTTCTAAAGCTGTTTGTTTCTGACACATGTAAGATATATTACTACTTATTTGTCATTTATAGATAGAAGAATATATAGCTTTTTGATTTCCATAAAAGGGCAAGAAGGAAATGGGTGTATCTTTTGTGATTGGCTCTAGCAAACAGCCAATAGGAATTTCAACCAGGCTGATTGGACAGAGGCAGCCACAGGAGGAGCAAGGGGGCTGGATTAAGGAAATATAAGTGCTGGCCAGAATGGCAAGAGGCCAGGCCAGAGCTTGGTAACCATATACCACTGTGCCTCATATTTATTTGTCTGACAAATAAATTACTATTTTAATTTCTCTATTGCTGCGTTGAATATTTCATTCCAGCTAAGCGTTAACCACAAGCAGGGTGCTACAGTGGAGCTACTCTCTCAATGGAACCAACAGAGAGGTTTTGCTTCTGTCCTCTTTCTCTCTGCTCCCTTTGCTGCAGCCTGATGGAATGGCATTGGTGGGCTGAAAGCTGATAAAGGGAGGACCCTAATGGAGCTGTCTCCTCAGCAGAGCTGAGGGAGGGACCCTGCTTCTGTGCCCCCTCCCCCTGCTGAAATGGCTGCTGCGAGATAACAAGTGAGGGAAAGGAAATGCCTGATGTTGCTGACACAGGGGTCAGCAAACTTTTTCAACAGAAGGCCAGTCCACTGTCCCTCAGACCTTGTGGGGGGCTGGACCATAGCTGTCAACCTTTCCCTTTTTTTATGAGGAATCCTATTCAGAATAGTGGAATTTCCCTTTAAAAAAGGGGAAAGTTGATAGCTCTGGGCCGGACTTTATTTTGAAGAAGAAAAAAAATGAACAAATTCCTATGCACCACAAATAACCCAGAGATGCATTTTAAATAAAAGCACACATTCTACTCATGTAAAAACACGCTGATTCCTGGACCATCTGTGGGCTGGGTTTAGAAGGCGATTGGGCCGGATCTGGCCCCCAGGCCTTAGTTTGCCTAACCATAAGCTGGCATCTCAGGAAAGCTGGTGGAATGGCTGTACTTTGCAGATTCCACCGTAAGTAGGTCTCAGCTGCGGAGGTTTCAGCTATGAAGGTCTTGCCTATGCCAGTGCTTATGGCATTGGTTCAGTAGTTTTTGCTCCTGCAGCTGTGGGGAATGAAGAAGAGAAAGTATTTCTGCCCTTCTCCACTACACAGCAGGGCATGGGAAGGCAACCATTGGCTCTGCCGGCTAATCTACCAAAGCATCTGACAGCAGAGATGGGGAAGAGTGTGGAAATTTCCACAGCTTAATCCGACTGCCTATCTATCTCTGGTTACATCCTCCTCCCCCCTCCCCCCCCCCCCAGGCTGCTTGCCTGCTTTGTTGCCACATTCTTCCTCCTTGGCATCTAATGCTGCTGAGGCTGAAACAGCAGTATTGGCAAGAGGTATGCAGCAGAGCAGCACAGCTGCTGGAGAGGGAAGGATCCCTGACCTAACCTAGCTATTCCTACATAACTTTATGACCACTGCTCCATAGCTATTCTTGTTATACTTTTCCATTCACCATATAGATGGGTTTAGGAAGCATTTCTGTATCCTTCTGCTGTGCTGAAGAAGAATTCCACGAAACCATGGGTATATCCGGAATCACTGTTCACAACGCCTGTTTGTGAACTACTTCAGCAGCGTTGGACGCCATAAACAAAGCTTTACAGCTTGTTTTCACCAGATAAGAATCTGATACATTGCTTCTTTCAGAGACTTGCATAGTCTTCATAGACTTTCATAAGACTTACATTTATTCGGTTTTATGTTTTCAAGAGTGCCTATTTTGTGACTTTCAGAGATTCATAACTTTTCCGTTTATCTGTTTTCATATATTTCATATTATATAAAGAGTGTATATTGATATTGTATCATTGTATTTGGTCATTGTGTTGCCTTGGATATTACTAGCTATTCCTCAGCAGCTTCCACAGCCCTTGTACAGTGCTACCTCGGGTTAAGAACTTAATTCGTTCTGGAGGTCCGTTCTTAACCTGAAACTGTTCTTAACCTGAGGTACCACTTTAGCTAATGGGGCCTCCTGCTGCCACTGCACCGCCACCGCACAATTTCTGTTCTCTTCCTGAAGCAAAGTTCTTAACCCGAGGTATTATTTCTGGGTTAGCAGAGTCTGTGACCTGAAGCCTCTGTAACCCGAGGTACCCCGTACTCATTTTTCTGCCTGCCTGTGCCATCTGCTTGCTGCTCTGTCATCATGTTGCAGTTGCCACCTATTGGCACCAATGAGAACTACACCATGACAACATTTTTTTCTCATATATATCCCATATATATTTTGAAAATGCAGATTTTTTACATTAATCCTGCTAATGTCTTCACCTGTTTATAGTACGTTTGTAAATACTCAATAAACCATTTCTGTTCCTTTCTAAATATAGATATATTTATATTGATTTCTTAATGCATGCCTAATTTCAAGGCACCTCTAGCGGTGATGGGTTCTGACACTTTTGGCATGTGTAATCTCCCTCCCTGGCAGACTGCTGGGAGAAGGAAGGAGCTGTCGGCTGGTGCTTGCATAGAAAAATGCCTGGGAAGCACTTGCATGCTGCCTTGCCTTCCATGATGGAAGAGAGGATGAACAGAAACACAATGAAACAAATACTTAAAGTAATTTGCCCAGAATGCCCTAGCACAACGACACTTCATAATGACTTAGAGAGGAAGAAATCTTGCCACAATTTCTTTGGAGTAGCGCTCAGCACTAGCAGTGGCAAGAACACAGCTTTCAGGTTATATCTTTTTTAGGGTGGTGGGTTATGTCTTGGTGGGGGTGTAGCTGATGCTCCAGATGCTTCAGCTGTTGGGTGGTCTCCTACTGAGTTCAGGATGTATGCTAATCATGTAGGTTAATTTCAAAGACCTTCCAAAACTTGTCCATTCTCATAATATGTAAGAGTTGTAGCAGGGTGAAGATACAAGCAGTCATTGTTAGCATGAGAATTGGAGTGTTAGTAGCTTTGTTTTAATATGAGAATTATTGACACCTATGCAATCAGTGGAAAAATTATTTGCATTCCTTTTTATATATCTATAAAAAAATTAAATTCATTTTCACTTTTAACAATTATCATCACAATCATTTTACAAATAGAATACTCATAATCCCCGAACTTCCCTCTACCCCCCCCCCATGGTTTCCCAAGATCTTCTTTTCAAAGTGCATCATATCATATTCTCCATATTTTCTTAAAACTCAGTTTTTATCATAGTTCTTGCTTCATTGCAAGTGTTGTTGTTATTTTTAAATCCTGCCAATGTTTTTAATTGTTTACAGTGTTCTTTCAAGTGACTTATAAAATTTCCCCATTCTTTATTAAATTTATTGTCCTCTTAATCTCTGATTTTCCGGGTCACTTTTGCCATTTCGTCATCGTCCATCATCTTTATCAACCATTCTTCTTTTGTAGGTAGTTTGTCCTCCTTCCATCTTTGGGCAAGTAGGATCCGAAATTTTTATTTGCATTCCGTAGCTCAGGACTGCAATACCCCAAGGACCGCCTCTCCCCATATAAACTGACTCAGAAAATGGTGGTCCTCCCAATGATGATGGATTCCAACTCCCAGCATACCTGAGGATGGACCACACTGGCTGATGAGGAGTTGGGAGTCCAATAAATTCTCTCCCATCCCCAATGAAGGGAATGGGGACATTTGCAACCTCCCTGAGAAGCATGGCTGGGTTTGTACAGCTCATATTTTAATGTCTCATCAAATTCTCTTGAAGAGGAACCTCCAGATTTTGAGTCAAATATTCCAACTGGGCAATTTTTAAGGACGGCTCTATATTAGAACCTTTTCCCTTGCTTCTGGCATTGCTGACCTACAAAAGCTGAGCTGACGAAGCATTGGGGAGGTACTGAAGTCAGAGTTTCTCCCAACATCCCTCAAGGATTTCAAGGCTCTTGGCTAGGGAGCTCCACACATGCTAATTCAGAACAGATCGAGACATTTCTTTGCCTAATTGCTTCATGGCTTTACCACATTCTTTGTGATCACAGCTTCCTAAGGCATCAAGTGGCCAATGCACCTTCTTCTCTGTTAGCATTCTGCTGACCTAATGGCTGTTACCATTAGTTGGAAGAAAACACCTCTGACCCTGTTTTTTAATTGCAACCACCTCCCCAACAAATCCATTGATTTTTCTGCACACTGAATCATTCCTGAAATTCAACCTCAGTCCACCTGTTGGAAGGCAAGAGTGAAAGCATAGGAGGCACTGGGTTTTCACTGATGTCCATACTAAGCTGAAAACTCGCTCCTTCAGAGGGAATGTAAACTTGGGGGTTGGACTAGATGACCCTTGGGTCCCTTCCGACTCTAAGATTCTATGATTCATCAAAAGCAGGCAACCTCCCATCCATCTGATCTAGGGAACCATTCATTGACTCAGCCTTGTTGGTTGAGTTTATTGGTTCTCATCCAGTCTCTTACTGAGGCCAGGCAATGGTCTAGCACAGGCTTCCTCAACCTTGGCCCTCCATAAGTTTTTGGCCTACAACTCCCATGATCCCTAGCTAGCAGGACCAGTGGTCAGGGATGATGGGAACTGTAGTCTCAAAACATCTGGAGGGCCGAGGTTGAGGAAGCCTGGTTTAGCACATCCACTGCCTCACCTGTAGATGTCAAGAAGAAGCAGAGCTGTGTAGTCACTAGCATATTGGCAAAAACATACTCCAAAACTGTATACAACTCCACTCAGCAGTTTCATGTAGATGTTAAACAGCATATGCAATAAGATTGAACCATGAGGAACCCCATATTGAAGGCTCCACAGGGCTGAACAGCACTCGCCAAGCATAATCCTCTGGAAAAGACCATCCATCCATGCCATGCCATCCACCCTTAACTCATACTATTGCTCAGACATAGGCCAACTCGGCCCTCCAGAAGTTTTGGGACTACAACTCCCATGATCCCTAGCTAACAGGACCAGTGGTCAGGGATGACGGGAACTGTCGTCCCAAAACAGCTGGAGGGCTGAGTTTGCTTATGCCTGTTATTGTTCCAGAAGGATATCATGATTGATAGTATCGAAAGTCACTGAGAGGCTGAGGAGAAATGAGTTGGCATTTGTCTGTTTTGGAAGAAAATGAAGGAGTGTGCATTTGTGGGTGAAGTTAAACTGTTGGAAAGTTGCAGTACAGACCAATGTGGGAGAAAACATGAAAACACAAACAAAGACACATTTCCCCTGGCTCTCTCCCAACAGAGGTTATCATACAGGGTGACCCGAGCAGTTTCTGTGCCAAAACTGGGCCTAAACCCCAAATGAAATGGACCTAGAAAATCAGTTTCCTCTAAGAATGCCTGGATCCGTTCCATGGCTATCAACTCGGGAGCCTTGCTCTGGAGAGGATTGGCAAGTGGCCAGTAATTACTTAGATTTTCTGAATCCACAGAGGGTTTCTTGTGTGGTATCACCACTGTCTCCTTCAAGCAGGCAGGGACACACACACACCCCTCTTGCAATGAGGCATTAATTTTCTCTCTGGCCCAGCAGCTGTCTCCTCCCTGCTATTTTTTATCAGCCAAGAGGGGCAAGGCTCCAGAGTGCAAGTAGTTTTGCCCTGACTGATCAAAGCACCTTGTCCACATACTCGAGCCTTACTAACTGAAACTCACTTAGTGTTGCAAAACTAGACAGAGCTCTGGACACCTCTTGAGGTTCATTTAATGTAAACAGTGGAGTCAAGGTATGGAAGCAATTCTATCCTCAAAATGCTCAGGCCAGATTGTAGAAGGCTCAACACTACCTGGAAAAGCTCTGTTGGACGACACAATGAGGATGCGATGGAGGCAGCAAAGTATACTGTTTTCACCAGGTAGGCTTGATGATGAGCTCTCACCAGTGTTCAACTGCATTCCTCTGGTGCTTTCCTCCACTCACGCTCACATGGACATAATCTAAGCATTACTTAGTTCAGAGGTGGTGAAATTTTGATCATCCTAGTGTTACTGAGCTCCACTCTCATCACCCTCAAAAAGCTCCTGTGCAACGAACTGGCTGGGGAGTATCCCCCATGGTTTAGTTGGTTTGGAAATAGGTCGGAGATGGGATGGGTCTCTGTCAACTCTTACAACTTACTCCAACTGGAGCTCCACCAACTCACATCAGCACCAGCAAACATGGCCAAGGAACATGGATGGTGGGAGTTGTAAAAGGTAAAGGGACCCCTGACAGTTAAGTCCAGTTGTGAATGACTCTCGGGTTGTGGCACTCATCTCGCCTTACAGGCCAAGGGAGCATGCGTTTGTCCGCTCCGCAGACAGTTTTTCTGGGTCATGTGGCCAGCATGACTAAGCCGCTTCTGGTGCAATGGAACACCGACACAAGAGCAGTGCACGGAAACATTGTTTACCTTCCCGCCGGAGTAGTACCTATTAATCTACTTGCACTTTTTAGTGTGCTTTTGAACTGCTAGGTTGGCAGGAGCTGGGACCGAGCAACGGGAGCTCATCCCATCACGGGGATTCGAATCACCGACCTTTTGATTGGCAAGCCCAAGGTTCAGTGGTTTAGAGCACAGCACTGCCCAAGTCCCTGATAGGAGTTGTAATTCAGTAATATTTGGAGGGTCACAGATCCCCCACCTGATTTAGTTTCAAACAAGGGGGAGTGGAAGAAGCTGTTCAGTTTTGGTTCTCATTTCTCTCTCTCTCTTAAATTCAATTCTGCACATTTAAACAGAAATTCCCCAACATTTTAGTGCAACTTTTGCCTACATTTTGTATGCTAATTTCACTATCAATTTTATGCACATTTCCCTCTAATATACACCTTTTTGTACAGATTGGTTGGAGGAATACATATTCAAATATGAAGAAGTGAACGTTTTGAAGTTTGGGTGTGTTTCAGATCACATTTTTTGAGACATGCTAAATGATTTCTCATTAAAATGCAGACATAAGCAAATTCACCTCCAATCCATAGATGTAACCTTCCGTAGATGCATGCACATTTCTTTACAAAGCAATTTAAAACATAATGGTGCAGTTATTTGAGTTGGCTTCATCATTTTTTAACGAGGACTATTAAGCTACTGCTACCTGCACGTAGCTTGTGTTGCAAATAAATTACGATCATTACAAGCATTAAATGATGGAAAGATTATAATGAATGCTTTTTGAAGTGCTTTGATGATCTGGGTGTAAATTGAAGAACACCATGCTGAGGTCAATGATAGAGGGAAGATTAAAAATGTTAAGAGTCTTCATACTGCGTTGTGACAAAAGTAGGTTACAATAATCCTTAAGTTCCTTCTGCTTAGTCAGGCAAATTTCTGCACATGAAAATAATTTTGTCTCCGGCAAAGGAGAAATTTAACGAGAAAAGGGTTGTGTCCTAGCCAGTAGGGAGGCTGGAAGAAGAGTATAAAAGCTTAGACTTCTCTCCAAAATTCCATCAGCTTCATTTGACTCTCCTGTCTTCACAACAGCATCTTCCCAAAGAAGCAGGTGAGTATGTTTTCTTGAAGGTGTTTTCATTCTTATAGAAAGTTTAGGTAAATCTAGGCTTAGTTGGAATGGGACGCAGGTGGCGCTGTGGGTTAAAGCCTCAGCGCCTAGGGCTTGCCGATCGAAAGGTTGGCGGTTCGAATCCCTGCGACGGGGTGCGCTCCCGCTGCTCAGTCCCAGCGCCTGCCAACCTAGCAGTTCGAAAGCACCTCCGAGTGCAAGTAGATAAATAGGGACCGCTTACCAGCGGGAAGGTAAACGGCGTTTCCGTGTGCGGCTCTGGCTCTGGCTCTGGCCAGAGCAGCGATGTCACGCTGGCCACGTGACCCGGAAGTGTCTCCGGACAGCGCTGGCCCCTGGCCTCTTAAGTGAGATGGGCGCACAACCCCAGAGTCTGTCAAGACTGGCCCGTACGGGCAGGGGTACCTTTACCTTTACCTTTAGGCTTAGTTGGAACTTCCACTAGACTCTACAATTCTTCAGTACTGGGATAGCTAATCTTTGACCATCCAAATGATTCTGGATCACCACTTCCATCACTTTGGAACATGCTGATCTGGTCTGGTGGAAGTTCTAGTCCCGCAACATCTGGAGAGCCACAGATTCTAAATGGGGTCATGTAGAATGGCTCCCCTCACCTGTAACCCACCAGATGATGCTAGACTACAGCTCCCATCATTATTGATCATCGTTGGTCATGCTGGCTACTTCCAATGGGAGTTGGAGTCCGGCAACATCTAGAGTCCCACAAGTTAGCTTTGAAACACTGCTTTGAAACACTAGCTTCTTAGCTAGATGGTTCAGATTCTCCCTGAATGCTGGTTGTTGTAGACATCCCAGGAATTCTGGGCTGACCAGTGTTGAAAATGAAATGCTGGACAAATTGAGATGTGGGGTCTGATCTGGCATGCCATTTAGATTCTTTGTTCCACCCTCTTTTCCTACTCCCAACCCCAAGTGGCCTCCAAAAAGTTGCCTGAAAAGGGATGCAGCCCTCCGGTGGAAGAGGGTATCCCACCTCAGAAATAGACTCTAAAGAAGTAGGGGAGCTATTATGATACATTGAAAACACAGGCTCTCTCATTTGTAGAATAAGGCTACAGAGATTGTGCAGTGAGTGGGAGAAGATGCAAATTGCATATACCCTTTGTGATTCTGAGTCATATCTGTTTCTCAAAATTTGTTCTAGATTCATCCCATCTCTGAAACCATGGTTTCCTGTGGCCCATCCTGTGCTGTCCCATCCATTGCTTCCTGCCCCACTGTTGGGTTTGGATCAGCAGGAAGTCTTGGCTCTGGAGGTCTTGGCTATGGCGGTCTTGGCTATGGTGGCTTCGGCTATGGCAGTGGTTATGGCATTGGTTCAGGAGCAAGCACCAACTCAGCACAGCTTGGCACCTTGGATGGGATTATCCCACAACCCATCAACCAGATCCCACCAGCAGAGGTCGTGATCCAGCCACCTGCCTCCGTTGTGACCATCCCAGGGCCCATCCTCTCTTCCAGCTGTGAGCCTGTGGCTGTCGGAGGCTACACTCCATGTGCTGTTAGTGGGCTGGCAGGAGGCTTTGGTGGCTATGGCTATGGGGGTGGCCTTCTTGGAAGCTATGGGGGTTATGGCTTGGGCTCTGGCAGCTTCAGAAGGGGTGGAATCATTGGAAGGAAGTCTCTTGTGGGACGTTGTGGGAGCATTTGCTTGTAGACTGATCCAACCTGAGAAGAATATCCTTATGAAACAACCATTGACCAGAGAACTCGATACAGATCCATAGGCCTTGGTTCGGAAGAGCTGACTCCAAAGAACCACTGCTGAAGCTGGGCACTTCATTATCTCCCCACCTTTGCTTTGAAGTCCATGGGGCCAAGATGCTTCTGTGTTCTTTTCATGGACTCTTCTGCAACTATTAATGCCATTTCTGTGATCTTTTAATAAAGCTTTTGCAGCCTTCGGATAACACGTGTGTTTTCGTTTTTCACCATTGGCATCTATTCCACACTGCACAGTTTCTTGAAGCTCACAATGCTGAAGCACCTTTCTTGTCCAAACTTAAATGTGGGTGGGCCAGGCAGGAGTACACCTCATTATCACTGACATTTAGCCTTGCTGACTGGGGCAGGTGGGAAATGACTTCCAACCACTTCTGGAGGGCAATAGGTTCTCCACTCCTAGTTTTCATTCAGGGGTATTCCCCTTGATCTACAAGGCTGAAGAAAGTGGGGTTGAGGAGCAATTTGGGTTATTTGTTTTCCTTTCATCTAACCACTCATGGTTAGGAGCACTCCATATTGCAACATTTCTAATGTAGGTTCCACTTTTGTGGCTATTAAGGACCTCGGTAGTTAAACTATGAAACTCACTCCCAGAGGAGGCAGTGATGGTCACCAATCGATATGGCTTTTTAAAAAAAAAGGATTAGATGATTTAATGCAGGGGATGTCTATCAGTGGCTACTAGCCATGTTGTGGCTACTAGCCAACCCACAGTTGGGGGTGGTACTGCTTCTGAATACTAGTTGGTAGAAACTGCAGGAGAGTAGAATGCTCTGAATATCCCTCAAAGGTTTCCCATGGGAACATCTGGTTGGCTGGTGCGAACAGAATGCTGGACTAGATGGGCCATTTCTCTTATCCATCATGGCTCTTATGTTCTTAAGAAGATATGAGGCATTCTATCACTGGGCTAAAATGAGCTCTTGCATTTAGGTGTGTCACAGAGATGGCACAAAAGTTTTTCTGTATAGGGATGAACTTGGTTCTTCAGATGTTGTTGGATTCCTGAGGGGAGCCTCAGGTCCACCAAGGGTGACCAGTGGTCAGGGATTATGGGAGTTGGGTTCTAGCAACATATGGACCCAAATTAGTCATGCCCATTAATTTCAATGGGTCTGCTCTGTGTAGGACTAACACATCTTCACTGTTGTTGTCTTAACTAAATAAATAATATGTAAATGGGATAACCCAGAAAGATCAAGGAGGCAAGGGTTGTTGTTTTTTTAAATGATGCAGCAAGACCTTTATTAAGATAGAGCAAAGTAAAGACAGAGTAGTCTCAAGAGCTTATTAACCCCCTGCCCATCCCCAAACATGTCATAGTCATACAGCAAAGCATAAAGATTAACAACGGATATGGCGTTTTTCAATTGAGTGGAACACAGCTTAGGATGCAATTAAAATTGACACTTGCTCCTGACTCAGATATCATGTTGTCTCTGCCCATGACCATTTCATGCTCTGACCATTGTCATCCTATAACATGTGTGCTCAGAAGTAAGCCCCGCTGAGCTCAAGGAGACTTACTCCCAAGGTCAGTGTGTAGAGGATTACAGTCTAAATAACAAGGGAACCAAAGCAGTATGCATGTAGGAAGACCTATTTCCATTCCTTTCTTTTCTTTTTAACCCACAAATTAAATTACTTTTCAACAAAAATCACCTTTACAAATCAGTAAGGCAGTTGGATTTGCTTGCCTTCATAATACTTACAGGTTATATCCAGCATTAGTCCTACTCAGAGTTGACCCACTTAATTTAATGGACGTCATTAAGTTAGGGCTATTATTTTCAGTAGGTCTACTCTGAGCAGAATTTAGTTGGATACCACTCTATGACTCCAATTATCTACTTTTGGATATGCCTAAGTCTTCCTGGCTCTTTATTGAGGTGGTAAATACTATTCCAGACTATAGCAATGGATTAAATCATGATAGAAGTTACCTCCATTTTTTGAATGTAATGCATCAAAGAGAAAGCTAACATTTCAGGAAAGAGGAATTTAGCACCTAGCTTTCTCTCTGGCATGCTTGCTTTAGATATGTAAGAATGATGTTTCATGAGTTTTAGGAAACATAGGAGGTTGCCTGATGCTGTACCAGACAAATGGTCCATCTAACTCAGGACTTCTAACACTGACTGCCTCTGGCTCTTTCCCAGGCCTTCTAAGAGATGTTGGAGATTGAATCTGGGACTGACTGCATGCAAAACATGTGCTTTACAACTGAGCCATAGATTTCCATCACATCAGTGCCACCTTCAGTCTGAATTAGCACAGTTCAGGCATATATTTGCCACCTCTGACACAAGTAATGCTAACTTATCCAGTAGATTTCAGAAATTGCATGCAATACTCAATTGTTAATTGAATTGATGTTAATATTAGATAACTGCCTTTGGAAGAAAGTTGCTTTCATCTGCAAGACATTGGAAATAAAAAATGTGTTGGATCCAACTCAGATTCAAAAGAGATCCACTGAAATTAAAATGGCCCAAGTTAGTTATGTCCATTAAGTTCAATGAATCTACTCTAAGTAAGACCAATGTCGGATGCAACCCATTGCAATCTTCTCCCTGGAGATGTTCCCCCTGTTTTCAGATCTATATCAACACTTGTGATCTGCACTGTTCTGTTTGATGTTTAAGTATTCTGATATTATGATCTCCCATGTAGAGGAGACCCTATGGAGCCTTGTTGTTCCAACAAAGCATGTCCCTTTGTGTTCCATAAACAACCTTACAATGTCAAATCTAAGGGGGCGGGGAATGCATAGCATAAGATGAAGTGGATTGGGAGCTGGTTGAGCTAAACATGCATACAGTGAGATATACTTTTTAAAAAGTTTGAAGACCCGCTTTTCCAGCTGACTTTGGTTGCAAACTTGGGATGCAAAGCATTTCTATATCGTTCCTGAATCAGTTCCGGTTTTTTCCTTCCATTCCTGGTTGGCTTCCTGGGTTGTCTCTTTAGCATGGTCCACAGGGATTGCAAGGGTTGTAGGACAACCTACGTGGACGTCGGGAAAATAGACCGGAACCAGCACAGGGTGTGTTTCCACCCACGGAGACAGGATCACAGCTGGCTGAGAGAATCGGCCCTGGAAGCGTCACGACCACGGGGGGTGGCTGGATCACCACTTCCGCTGGAGGGATCTGGTTGATGCAGGAAGGGTTAAGACCACCAACGACACCATATGGGGTCAGCGACCCACCACCGCATGATGGGATGATGCCGCATGATGGGACACATCCGTAGGAGCACATGACTGGTTGATGGACTTGACACTAAGAAAAGAAGAAGTTGTGAGTAAAAGGTTGTCTGTGTCAACTGTCTTGGGCACATAGGATGCTCCTATAGACTGAGTCAGGCTAATAGTCCATCGAGCTCAGTAATGTCTACAATGACTAGCAACAGCTTTCCAGGTTTCAGAAAGGATTCCTGACTATACCTAGAGATGCCCAGGATTGCACCTGGGTCTTTGTCCATTGAAGGCTACTAGTCCATGGGGACCACATAATTTTTGCTAAGACAATATAGAAGATGTCACCTTTTTAATTTTCTGGCTGGACCTTACAATGCATTCTGTGCATTCTGTGTGTTCAAGGAAGTTTTTGACGTGTGACATTTTAATGTATTTTTAAACTTTGTTGGAAGCCACCTAGAATGGCTGGGGAGGCCCAGCCAGATGGGCAGGGTACAAATAATAAATTATTATTATAAATTATTATTATTAGATGTCTGAATGGTGAATTTGTCTATTTGAAACTAATGAAGCTTAATCTTCAGGGCCTCTAATCCCAGGTGGGCCCCAGAATAGTCCACATTGCTTAAAATTTGGGGTTTGCTAGACCCAATTTGGGACGCGGGTGGCGCTGTGGGTTAAACCACAGAGCCTAGGACTTGCCGATCAGAAGGTCGGTGGTTCAAATCCCCGCAACAGGGTGAGCTCCCATTGCTCGGTCCCTGCTCCTGCCAACCTAACAGTTCGAAAGCATGTCAAAGTGCAAGTAGATAAAAAGGTATCACTCAGGCGGGAAGGTAAACGGTGTTTCCATGCGCTGCTCTGGTGCGGCTTAGTCATGCTGGCCACATGACCCAGAAGCTGCACGCCGGCTCCCTCAGCCAATAAAGCGAGATGAGCGCTGCAACCCCAGAGTCGGTCACAACTGGACCTAATGGTCAGGGGTCCCTTTACCTTTACCTAGACCCAATTTGAGTTGAATATATCTCAACAATCCCATTGTTTCAGAGTCAGTAGCACAGAAGTTCATACAATCATAGAAATATAGAGTTGAGACCACAAGGATCATCTAGTTCAGGCATCCCCAAACTAGGCCCACCAGATGTTTTGGGACTACAACTCCCATGATCCCTAGCTAATAGGACCAGTGGTCAGGGATGATGGGAATTGTAGTCCCAAAACATTTGGAGGGCTAGGTTTGAGATGCCTGATCTAGTTCAACCCCCTGCAATCCAAGAATATGTAGCTGATCCATACAGGGATCAAACCTGCAACCTTGATATTATCAGCACTCAATATATTGTAAATGTTTGGTGGGCTGTTGTGGAACAATCCCATTGAAGAAGATAACAGTGGCTGCCTAGATCATCTTGCTGGTTGCAAAGGGGGCCCCATTACAGTTCAAGCTTCAGGACCCCCAAAATGTAGGCCCACCACTATGTCTATCTATTTAAAATACTTTTCACCCCCTCTTCACCATATCAATAATTCTAGACATGGTACATGAGCAATTTTAAAATGCTAATCACAGGAATAGTTTCACAATGGCTACAGGTGAGCAGTGGGTGATGTTTGCATCACTTTCTCCTTTCTTTCTTTCTTTCTTTCTTTCTTTCTTTCTTTCTCTCTCTCTCTCTCTCTCTCTCTCTCTCTCTCTGGTACCTAATCTTTGTTTCTCCATCTCTCCCTCCGTCTAGTTACATTCTTCTGGGCACTTCTTGTATTCTTAAAGCTCCCTATAGCTGAAGAGAAGCCGGTAAGTCTCTGACAGTCAACAATCCAATCCCAAATGCCTGAAACTTATTCCGGATCTTATGTTTCTCTTCCTTCCATCTGGTAGAATAAGGTTGCAAGGAGCAAAGGCAGTGGAATAAACTGTGCTGTGTGGATTGCAAGTGGGTTGTCTCGATTTATAATGCTGCGGCCCAGAAACATAAGAGAATATCATAGGAACAAAGGAAGAGCCCTATGTTGCTCAGAGAGCTAAAATTTTCCTGGGAAATTTTAGATGAATTGATTGTAACGCTACCCCGAGAATTTTAGTTCTGTGTGAAGAATAGGCATCTCTCAACTCTTAGCACCCTTAACAAACAGCTGCTCCCAGGAGTCTTTGGGGGAAACCATGACTGTTTAAACTTGTATGATACTGCTTTGAATTCATAGTGCAGATGGAGCTCTAATGTTTGTTCTTATTCCTTCCCCTTCCTTGTAATAGGAAGCTGTTTGTTCCAGTCCCCGTGGAGCACCACAGTACAAATATGTCTACTCTTCTATGTGTCTGCTCTTCAAATACATGAAGATGGCTATTGTATCATCCCTTAATTCTTCTCCAGATAAAACATACCCAAACTCTCACAATCTTTCAACCTAGGACTTGGTTTTCAAGACACACTCTATGAACAATCTGTTTGTGCTCCTTGGCAATTTTATAAGTACAGTGGTACCTCAGGTTAAGTACTTAATTCATTCCGGGGGTCCGTTCTTAACCTGAAACTGTTCTTAACCTGAAGCACCACTTTAGCTAATGGGGCCTCCTGCTGCCGCTGTGCCGTCGGAGCACGATTTCTGTTCTCATCCTGAAGCAAAGTTCTTAACCCGGGGTAATATTTCTGGGTTAGTGGAGTCTGTAAACTGAAGCATATGTAACCTGAAGCATATGTAACCCAAGGTACCACTGTACTTTCCATCTTATTTCCATACTAGTCTTCAAATTAAAAAAAAAAGTTCATATGAAAATTAGTATTTAAATATGCACTCAATACATATTTATCACAAAAATACACATACCTTTTATCTCAATCTCAATGTGTGCATTTCTAAAAATGTTATTTTGGACTAGGATTTGCATTTTAAACTCATTTTTCATACTTTTTTAAAAAAAAAATGTATAACAAATTTTGAAGTGCCAAATTCTGCATTAGGTATATTCACTGAAAAATGTAGACTCCCAGTTGCCTCCAGCTAAGTTGTACCCAGAGTAAACCAACTGAAATCAATGGAACTACACACACCCAGCATCTTTCTTGCCAAACTCTCGACAGATTGTAGCAAATGTGAAGAACCTTTGGCCCCCCAGAGGTTGCTGAACTACAACTGCCATCAGCCCCAGGAAGCATGGCTCTCAAGGATTATGAGAATTGTAGTTCTGCAACCTCTGGAGGGCCAAAGGTTACCCACACCTGCATTACAGGTAGAGATGGATAGATAGATGATAGATAGATAGATAGATAGATAGATAGATAGATAGATAGATGATAGATAGATAGATGATAGATAGATAGATGATAGATGATAGATGATAGATGATAGATATAGATAGATGATAGATATAGATAGATAGATAGATAGATAGATAGATAGATAGATAGATAGATAGATATAGATGATAGATAGATGATAGATGATAGATGATATAGATGATAGATGATAAATGATAGATAGATAGATAGATGATTGATAGATGATAGATATAGATAGATGATAGATAGATAGATGATAGATGATAGATAGATAGATATAGATAGATTAGATAGATAGATAGATAGATAGATAGATAGATAGATAGATGATAGATAGATAGATATAGATAGATATAGATGATAGATAGATAGCTCATCTTTCCTCCAAGAAGCTCAAGGTGGTTGACATAGTTCTCCTCCCCATTTTATCCTCACATGAATCCTGTTAGGAAGGTTAGTTTGAGAGTGAGCTGACTGGTCCAAGGTCATTCAGTGAGCTTCATGGCTGAGTAGGCATTTGATGCCTGGTCTTCTCAGGACTTTCCTTTTTTATATAATTTTTTTTTATTAAGAGTTTTGTTAATACAATAAAGAAAAAAAGACAGAATAAACAGAGAACAAACAAAGAATAAAACAAACATAAAATTTTACATCTTGTAATAACCATCTTTTCTTCATTTTTTCTTTTTGGACTTCCTCACGTCTCTCGCTCCTACATTCCAAGTTAATAAAACTTTAGCCAGCAACTTATCACCTTATTTTCATTCTTATTATACACAATTCCAATATTTTATCCCTAGCTTTGAATATTTTTATCAAAATCTTAAATACCTAGTTTTAACATGATATTCATTCAAGATTTGTCTTTCTCATGAAATTCACTCATTCTCATAATCTTCTCAGGACTTTCCAACCACTACACCACACTGGATGCAATGCACTTACCTCTAATCCACAAAGGAGAAGCGGTTGAATGGGATTGAGCTTAACAAAACTGTTGAATGAGCTGATAACCTCGAAAGCTTTTATAATCATTTCCTGGCCATAAAAAAAATGAGTGGGAAGCATCCTTTCTTTCTTTCTTTTTGGCTGTGGGCTCTAATTAGCCTTCAACCAATAGCTCTTGTTTTGTGTGTTTTTCACCCCTCGTTTTGTCTAAGTGCTAACTTTTTAATTTTTTAATTTTCAGGCTTTTGGAAAGAGTGGTTAATCTGTCATTTGCCTCATAGTATGTCATTTGTAATTTTTTACACCTATTGGTTTCTTCTCGCTTCCCATCCTTTGGGGGAAATTCCAAAGAACTAATTGGGGGCCAACCCAGACTGAATTCATGGAACAGATCCTTGGAGTGGCTGAGATTCTTTTTCTTTGTTCCATCAGCAGATCAATAAGAGACAAATAGCTTGGAGCTGTTTTCACACTACAATTAGGGAGGTTGATGAAAAACATGCAAACCCTGAAAAATAATGCTAGCCTTATCAAATGTTAGTTCCCTTTCCATTTAGGGTGTATCCTTGTGTAAAATCATCAGATGATTTTTGAGTTCCAGTCTTTGTTTCAGAATGGAATTGATTTAACTTAAATCCTCAGATATATATAGATATATATATGTTAAATCAATATGGTTGGATAGTGTTCTCGAAGCTACAAACATGAGTCTGACCAAACTGCGGGAGGCAGTGGAAGACAGGAGTGCCTGACGTGCTCTGGTCCATGGGGTCACGAAGAGTCGGACATGACTAAACGACTAAACAACAACAAATGTTAAATCAATATCGATAGATCGATAGATTGATAGATCGATGGATAGATTGATGGATAGATAGATAGATACATGATAGATAGACAGATAGAGATAGAGATAGAGATAGAGATAGAGACAGAGACAGAGACAGAGACAGAGACAGAGACAGAGACAGAGACAGAGATAGAGATAGAGAGATATGTATGCTGGGTTATATCCAATGATTGAGTTGGGGATGGAGGAGAAATGGAATTCAGTAGAGATTTACAAGGAAATCTATTGAATTCACACTTTCTGAACCAACATGAGAACTAAAGGACAGCTGTCCTTTGAAATTTGCACTTATCCAAACAGTCCTTGCAAATAGTTTCATTTTCAATATATAGATTTAAAAATATCAAAACACAAATCCTGCAGACATGGAGCATAATTATGTTTAAAAGCATCTGAAAGTCACATGGATCAAAAACAGAGGGTTGTACCCAACTGAGTTATACTCAGAGTTAGAACCACGGAAATTGTTGTTGTTGTTTAGTCGTTTAGTCGTGTCCGACTCTTCGTGACCCCATGGACCAGAGAACGCCAGGCACTCCTGTCCTCCACTGCCCCCCGCAGCTTGGTCAGACTCATGCTGGTAACCTCGAAAACACTATCCAACCATCTCATCCTCTGTCGCCCCCTTCTCCTTGTGCCCTCCATCTTTCCCAACATCAGGGTCTTCTCCAGGGAGTCTTCTCTTCTCATGAGGTGGCCAAAGTATTGGAGCCTCAGCTTCACAATCTGTCCTTCCAGTGAGCACTCAGGGCTGATTTCCTTCAGAATGGAGAGGTTTGATCTTCTTGCAGTCCATGGGACTCTCAAGAGTCTCCTCCAGCACCATAATTCAAAAGCATCAATTCTTCGGCGATCAGCCTTCTTTATGGTCCAGCTCTCACTTCCATACATCACTACTGGGAAAACCATAGCTTTAACTATACGGACCTTTGTTGGCAAGGTTATGTCTCTACTTCTCAAGATGCTGTCTAGGCCTGTCATTGCCCTTCTCCCAAGAAGCAGGCGTCTTTTAATTTCGTGGCTGCTGTCACCATCTGCAGTGATCATGGAGCCCAAGAAAGTAAAATCTCTCACTGCCTCCATTTCTTCCCCTTCTATTTGCCAGGAGGTGATGGGACCAGTAGCCATGATCTTCGTTTTTTTGATGTTGAGCTTCAGACCATATTTTGCACTCTCCTCTTTCACCCTCAATAAAAGGTTCTTTAATTCCTCCTCACTTTCTGCCATCAAGGTTGTGTCATCTGCATATCTGAGGTTGTTGATATTTCTTCCGGCAATCTTAATTCCGGCTAGGGATTCATCCAGCCCAGCCTTTCGCATGATGAATTCTGCATATAAGTTAAATAAGCAGGGAGACAAAATGCAGCCTTGTCGTACTCCTTTCCCAATTTTGAACCAGTCAGTTGTTCCATATCCAGTTCTAACTGTAGCTTCTTGTCCCACATAGAGATTTCTCAGGAGACAGATGAGGTGATCAGGCACTCCCATTTCTTTAAGAACTTGCCATAGTTTGCCATGGTCGACACAGTCAAAGGCTTTTGCATAGTCAATGAAGCAGAAGTAAATGTCTTTCTGGAACTCTCTAGCTTTCTCCATAATCCAGCGCATGTTTGCAATTTGGTCTCTGGTTCCTCTGCCTCTTCTAAATCCAGCTTGCACTTCTGGGAGTTCTCGGTCCACATACTGCTTGAGCCTTCCTTGTAGAATTTTAAGCATAACCTTGCTAGCGTGAGAAATTAGTGCAATTGTGCGATAGTTGGAGCATTCTTTGGCACTGCCCTTCTTTGGGATTGGGATGTAGACTGATCTTCTCCAATCTTCTGGCCACTGCTGAGTTTTCCAAACTTGCTGGCATATTGAGTGTAGCACCTTAACAGCATCATCTTTTAAAATTTTAAATAGTTCAGCTGGAATACCATCACTTCCACTGGCCTTGTTATTTGCAGTGCTTTCTAAGGCCCATTTGACTTCACTCTCCAGGATGTCTGGCTCAAGGTCAGCAACCACACTACCTGGGGTATATGAGACATCCGTTTCTTTCTGGTATAATTCCTCTGTGTATTCTTGCCACCTCTTCTTGATGTCTTCTGCTTCTGTTAGGTCCTTTCCACTTTTGTCCTTTATTATGGAAATCTTTGTGCGAAATGTTCCTTTCATATCTCCAATTTTCTTGAACAGATCTCTGGTTCTTCCCATTCTATTGCTTTCCTCTATTTCTTTGCATTGCTTGTTTAAGAAGGTCTTCTTGTCTCTCCTTGCTATTCTTTGGAAATCTGCATTCAATTTCCTGTATGTTTCACGATCTCCCTTGCATTTTGCTTGCCTTCTCTCCCCCGCTATTTGTAAGGCCTCATTGGACAGCCACTTTGCTTTCTTGCATTTCCTTTTCATTGGGATGGTTTTCGTTGCTGCCTCCTGTATAATGTTACGAGCCTCCATCCATAGTTCTTCAGGCACTCTGTCCACCAAATCTAAATCCTTAAACCTGTTCCTCACTTCCACTGTGTATTCATAAGGGATTTGACTTAGATTGTATCTTACCGGCCCAGTGGTTTTTCCTACTTTCTTCAGTTTAAGCTTGAATTTTGCTATAAGAAGCTGATGATCTGAGCCACAGTCAGCTCCAGGTCTTGTTTTTGCTGACTGTATAGAGCTTCTCCATCTTTGGCTGCAGAGAATATAATCAATCTGATTTCTATGCTGCCCATCTGGTGATGTCCATGTGTAGAGTCGTCTCTTGTGTTGTTGGAAAAGCGTGTTTGTGATGACCAGCTTGTTCTCTTGACAGAACTCTATTAGCCTTTGCCCTGCTTCGTTTTGATCTCCAAGGCCAAACTTGCCAGTTGTTCCTTTTATCTCTTGACTCCCTACTTTAGCATTCCAATCCCCTATAATGAGAAGAACATCCTTCTTTGGTGTCACTTCTATAAGGTGTTGTAAGTCTTCATAGAATTGGTCAATTTCAGTTTCTTCAGCACCAGTAGTTGGTGCATAAACTTGGATTACTGTGATGTTAAAAGGTCTGCCTTGGATTCGTATCGAGATCATTCTATCATTTTTGAGATTGCAACCCAGTACAGCTTTTGCCACTCTTTTGTTGACTATGAGGGCCACTCCATTTCTTTTACGGGTTTCTTGCCCACAGTAGTAGATATGATGGTCATCCGAACTGAATTCACCCATTCCCGTCCATTTTAGTTCACTGATGCCCAGGATGTCAATATTTATTCTTGCCATCTCATTTTTGACCACCTCCAACTTACCCATGTTCATGGTTCTTACATTCCAGGTTCCTATGCAATATTTTTCTTTACAGCATTGGACTTTCCTTTCGCTTCCAGGCATATCCGCAACTGAGCGTCCTTTCGGCTTTGGCCCAGCCGCTTCATCAGCTCTGGATCTACTTGTACTTGCCCTCCGCTCTTCCCCAGTAGCATGTTGGACGCCTTCCGACCTGAGGGGCTCATCTTCCAGCGTCATAACTTTTATATGCCTGTTGTCTTTGTCCATGGAGTTTTCTTGGCAGGGATACTGGAGTGGCTTGCCAGTTCCTCCTCCAAGTGGATCACGTTTGGTCAAAACTCTCCACTATGACCTGTTCATCTTGGGTGCCCTGCTCGGCATAGTTCATAGCTTCTCTGAGTTCTTCAAGCCCCTTCGCCACGGCAAGGCAGTGATCCACGGAAATTAATGGGCCTAAATAAGGCATGCCCATTAATTTCAACCGGTCTGCTCTGATTTGGACTAGCAGTGGATACAACTGAGATGGACTTCTTCATTCTTCAACTGCAGTCTGGATTTTGTCCAAGCAACAGTGGAAAAATCAAACAAAAAATGACCACGCAATATCCTGAAACCAGAAAAAAAAAATCTAGAGTTCCAAGTCATACAACTGAGCATTCACACACACACACACACACACACACACACACACACACCTCCAGTTAGGGATGCGGGATGTACGGTAACACTTCTGCCTGTAAACCTGGTGAGCTGCTTCTAGTCACGGTTGGCAATAGTAGGCTAGATGAAACAGTGGTCTAACTTGATATTGAACAGCATCCTGTATAACTACAGTTCCCATAATCCTTGATGAGTGACCTTGTTGGCTAGGGTGGATGGCTGTTGGAGTTCACAATATCTAGAGGGCACCATGATGGCTACTCATCATATACTGAGTTGGCACATTTGTCTGTTTCACTCAGAATTGTCTACAGCCACTCTATACCAAGGGTGAAGAACCTCTGGCCCTCCAGATATTGCAGGCCTCCAACTCCCATCAACCTCGATTATTGGGACTGATAGGAGCTGAAGTCCAACAACATCTAGAAGCCTACACCAAAGGGCCACTTGAGTGAGAAACCTGGACGTGTTGGCTTTTTTAAAGACAAATCATGGACTCATGTAAGCTTCCTTCTTAAACTTTTGTCAAAGAAATGCAAACCGGTTTGAAGACTCATTAAGCAGGCTGCAATTTTCTCCTCAGAAGCGGGCGGCATCAGCAGTACTGCTAATGAAGGCACATCAACTCATGTCTAAGATAAAACAACCTCCAGGCTAAGATTCTGCTGAGAAGGTAAACAAATAGACAACTTTGTTGTGCGTTGAATTAGAAAATGTACCAATGTAGAGGTGCTTCTTTTCTTCATTTAATTGTCTGTGTCTTTGAACATTTGTTTCTCACCTCATTGGCCCATAATAGGTATTAAATAAAGCCGTTTAAAATACTTGAAGGCTATGTTATGGAAATCAGACCACATGATAAACATTTGAAATATGCATCAGGTCATCTCTTTATTTTCTGGTATGCATATCAGGAGAGTCACCTTGCAGATCTGTTCCATAGGTGCTCTGAACATTGTAAAAGGTAAAGGTAAAGGTACCCCTGCCCGTACGGGCCAGTCTTGACAGACTCTAGGGTTGTGCGCTCATCTCACTCTAGAGGCCGGGAGCCAGCGCTGTCCGCAGACACTTCTGGGTCACGTGGCCAGCGTGACAAGCTGCATGTGGCGAGCCAGCGCAGCACACGGAACGCCGTTTACCTTCCTGCTAGTAAGCGGTCCCTATTTATCTACTTGCACCCGGGGGTGCTTTCGAACTGCTAGGTTGACAGGCACTGGGACCAAGCGACGGGAGCGCACCCTGCTGCGGGGATTCGAACCGCCAACCTTTTGATCGGCAAGCCCTAGGCACTGAGGCTTTTACCCACAGCGCCACCCGCGTCCCAACATTGTAGAAAGTGCAAAATATTTATAAAGGAATAGTCCCTTCCTCAAATATACTGGAAAAATACAAAAAAAATTGAGAATATTTCAAATATGTTAGTCCTTTAAAAATCAGATTATCTAGCAATACCCTTGGCATTACATGTCCAGGCTTCTCACAGTCAAGCAAGCCAGAAATGTGGAGTTCCTCCTCCTCCTCCTGCCATGGAAGGGAAGCAGCCCATGGCCCAGCAGCAGCAGGAGGAGGAGGAGCTACCAGCCATGAAAGCTGTGCTGCCACACAATGCCTAGAAGTCATGCGTAATGGCATCGCATCCAATGTCCGGGCGTCACACACAACTTTGTAATGTCACATGCAGTGCCTGGACACACTGTTGTGGCATCATGCCCCTTACCCCATCTCTTTCCTGAGTCGGCATGTGTCAGGGACTGGACTGAAGAGGAATGGTGGGAGCCCCTGAACCTTCCCAAGGGCAGGAGGACAGTATTGATTTAGAACAGTGGTTTGCAGAGGGGCATAGTCCAGAGGGGGAAAGCTGGGAAATACTGGATGAGGAGCAGCTAGAAGAGGAAACACTAGGAGACAGACAGCTGGCTGATTCAGTGTCCTTGGACAGCAAGCCTGAAGCCCCTCCTTCCCCTAAGACTAGACGGGCTTGGAAAATGATGGAACAGAAAGCGCAATGGCAACAAGCTCAGATCACCCAATGTAAGAGTGGTGTAGATTAATGGGGACGGAGGGGGTGAACCTTAACTGGGAGCAATGCCATTTTTAGCGTGCTATGCCTTCCGCTCTGATTATTAAAGAACGCTCCTTTCGTTTGATCTGCTTAATTACTGCCACCGGGGGAGGGATCCAATTCCCCGAAACCTGACAACGCACCTGTTTCATAGCAAGGAACTCTTAAATGGACTGGAATCAAATCGATAAAAAAACAAATCAATAACGTGGAACTTCCGGTGGCAATCGTTTTATTTGTAGGATCAAAGAGTAAGCTGGCAGATGGCCAGAGCAGATGGCCAGGAAATCCTAAACAGATGGATCAAACCCACAATGAATCAAACCCACACCGCAATTATTGTGTGATAACAATCATAGAATATGAGCTTGTCATTGCCCAATTGGCAGAGTGTAGGTTATGATGTGTCAATAAGCACTGAGTGGCCTGCGACGGATCTGGGAGAGTGCTCAGAATAATGTGTGGGATAATTAAAGCCCCAAAATCTCTATCCTGTGACCTCTGCCAGTTTTGATTGTATCATTATATCATCAGGGCTTGGCCAAAATAGTTTGCTGACAGAGGCAGTGTGGCAAATTGTGATGTCCTGCCTTGCCTAAACCAAAATGCATAGTGGGCAAAGCCAGTCAGGTTATTTTCTCACACATGGCAGGAAATTTGTGGTGGCCACTTCTGTCCATTTCAATTTCTCCAATTTTTCCAAGGCTTAGGTTTGGCTCAGACATTTCCGCATATGTTTCATTTCCTCCTTAAAAAATAACAGTTGTGTTCCTTCAGGGGTGCTTTGGCCAATGGTGAGGAATGATGGGAGTTGTAAACCAATAGCACCAGAGATTCCGTACCCAATCAGAATGGTCAATTCTGTCCATTCTGGCTTCTCTTTGTTTCTCATTTTCCCAGTTTCTTACATTTGTATCAAAAAGAAAAAAGAAAACTCCATACAAAACTCTATATTCATTTCTCCTAATCTTGTATGCCAATTTTGACTAGTGTATGCATTTTTTTGATGCAATTTTCACAAAAATGCACTATTGTGTTTTATTTTCACTTAAATTCCACATTTCACATACACTTTCCATTAATAGACACATTTCCCTATGAGCAATTTGGTTGGAGAAATGTGCCAGAACATTTGGTGAAGTGGAAATTTTCAACTGAGAATGGCACCAGTTTGAGGGTGCGAAATCAGGAATGAGCTGACATTAAAAAAAGTAAACTGCATCTCGTCCCTAAAGAAAACCCCATAAACTCCTCCCCACTTTCCTGGAAGCAAAAATACTTCAGAACCAAATTAAGCAAGTAACATTTCCATTTCCAGACATCCCAGATCAATTGTCAACGATGCCCTGGGATTGAAGGAGGAAAGGCAGTACAGTGGTACCTCAGGTTACATACGCTTCAGGTTAAGAACTGTGCTTCAGGATGAGAACAGAAATCGTGCTCCAGCGGCATGGCAGCAGCGGGAGGCCCCATTAGCTAAAGCAGTGCTTCAAGTTAAGTGCAGTTTCAGGTTAATAATGGACCTTCAGAATGAATTAAGTACTTAACCCGAGGTACCACTGTATACAAATTTAATAAATAATAATAATGACAAGAGGATAAGTCAATAATAACATTGGACATTCAATAACAGGACAGTCAATAATAACACTGACTGTCAAAAAACGGTAAGAGGGGATTCTCATAAACTCTCCCTCACCCTTTTGTAATTCAAGCACTGCTTCTGGACAGGAAAAGAAGTGTAGAGAAAATTGAGGAAAGCAAAAACCTTTCTTTTCTTTCTTTTTAAAGTGCCTTTAACTTTGTCCAAATGACAGGTCCTCCTCTTCAGGATTCCAAAAGCATTCACTGATCTGCCCAAATTTCAGTGCCCTCCTATGGAACTTTCAGGAAGTGCAGGAAACTGAGGAGACAATGCAAGGATGTTCCTTTTAAACAAACAAAGAGCGCATATACCTTTAACCACTTCATTAAAGGAAGTACAACACACACACATAATAGTATGCAATAAGTTAGATTCAGAGTAGACCTATTCAAATGAATGAACTGGAGTTAGTCCATTAATTCCAATGGCTTTACTTTGAATAGGACTAATGCTGCATGAAATACAATCCCTGTAATTTATCCGAAGTTTGTCCAGCAAAATTAAAGGGTGGACTTCATTATAGCTCAACATTAGCCTATAAGCGTGTGTGTGTGTGTGTTTGTTTGTTTATGTGTGTGTGTGTGTGTTTAAAAGTTACTGTGATTAACAAAACAATGTATTCTTTTACAACCGCTCTGATAAAAATGAAACAAGGCTATTTCTAGTGTGGCAGCCAGAGTTCTTTGAGGATGGAATGGTCAGAAGTGATTTATTTGCTGAAGCTAAACTAAGGGTTCATCCAGAAAGCATGGGTCCAAGTAGTTTTCTGCTTGTCCCACACTTTCTAGGCAAAGTCCAAGTGGTTTTGCCCTGGCTCCATTGCTTTCCCTTGGAAAACCCACTCTCTATCAATAAATCAGAACAAATGTCAATCCAGGGGAAACCTGATTGACGTTTGTTCTGGTTTAGCGATAAAGATCGGATTTCCCCAGGAGAAAGCAACAGGCAAGGGCAAGTTTGGATGAGCCCTAAGCTAAGTGATGAAACATGAATTTAAATATATATTCTAATTTCTCTCTCCCTCTCTCTCTCTCCTACACACACAGCTGTATACCTAATTTTTTTTCCATGATTAACCAAATCCTTTAAAAGATCCAGGGACGCGGGTGGCGCTGTGGTCTAAACCACTGAGCCTCTTGGGCTTGCCAATCAGAAGGTCAGCAGTTTGAATCCCCACAACGGGGTGAGGTCCTGTTGCTCAGTCCCAGCTCCTGCCAACCTAGCAGTTCGAAAGGACGCCAATAAGTGCAAGTAGATAAATAGGTACCGCTCTGGCGGGAAGATAAATGGCATTTTCGTACACTGCTCTGGTTTCCAGAAGTGGCTTAGTCATGCTGGCCACATGACCCGGAAAAAACTGTCTGCAGACAAACGCTGGCTCCCTTGGCCAGTAAAGCGAGATGAGTGCCACAACCCCAGAGTCATCTGCAACTGGACTTAACTGTCAGGGGTCCTTTACCTTTACCTTTTTAAAAAACCCAGAGCATGCTTGTGTGAAGTTCAACACTCTAACCACAATGCCACCACTGGCTCTCATCAGCATCAAAGACTTTCTGAAAAGGAAGTGGGAAGTCTTCAAAGGTCAACCGGACACTAATCTACAAATCCAGAAGATAATCTAAGCTTTTGGGGAAAGGGAGTTCCACATACAGAGTCCCAGGTTGTTATTGCTGTCATTTAGTCGTTTAGTCGTGTCCGACTCTTCGTGACCCCATGGACCAGAGCACGCCAGGCACTCCTGTCTTCCACTGCCTCCCGCAGTTTGGTCAAACTCATGTTCGTAGCTTCGTGAACACTGTCCAACCATCTCATCCTCTGTCGTCCCCTTCTCCTTGTGCCCTCCATCTTTCCCAACATCGGGTCTTTTCCAGGGAGTCTTCTCTTCTCATGAGGTGGCCAAAGTATTGGAGTCTCAGCTTCACGATCTGTCCTTCCAGTGAGCATTCAGGGTTGATTTCCTTAAGAATGGATAGGTTTGATCTTCCTGCAGTCCATGGGGCTCTCAAGAGTCTCCTCCAGCACCATAATTCAAAAGCATCAATTCTTCAGTGATCAGCCTTCTTTATGGTCCAGCTCTCACTTCCACAAATCACTACTGGGAAAACCATAGCTTTAACTTTATTAACCTTTGTTTGCCCCAGGTACAAAGTTCTAAATGTTCAGTGCCTGCTAACCATGAGAGATATTAGACTAGACAGCCTAACTTTGGCCAGATCCAGCAGGGCTTTCCATATGTTGTTATAGGATTTGACAAATTGGAGGACAAGACTATCAACAGCTACTACTAGCCACAATAGCTATGTTCTGTCTCTACCGTTGGAGGCAGTAAATGCTTCTGAATACCACTTGTTGAAAGCCACAAGAGGGAAGAGGAGTTGTTGTTGTGCTCATGTCCAGCTTGCAGGCTTCCCACTGCAGCATCTCATTGGCCCCTGTTAGAATAGGATGCTGGACTAGATAGGTTTCTGAGATCTAAATAATAACAACCCACAGAATTGCCACTGAGATAGCTCTGACATATCACACAAAGTGAACTTCCAAGGCCATCTTCATGGTTCTTTGGTGTGTGGGGCGAATCAAAGGAATTTAAGAGGAAAGGGGAGTATTTCTCCTAGACCATGCTTCCTCAACCTCAGCCCTCCAGATGTTTTGAGACTACAACTATCATCATCCCTGACCACTGGTCCTGCTAGCTAGGGATCATGGGAGCTGTAGGCCAAAAACATCTGGAGTACCGAGGCTGAGGATTCCTGTCCTAGACCAAGCATGTCCAACAGGTAGATCATGGACATCTGTGGTAGATCACAGTAGATCTCCCCCCCCCATACTTTGCCTGTCAATAACAATTGGTAGATTTTTATAATGTGAGTAGATCACAGTCTCTTGGGAGTTGGACGTGCCTACGTCTAGGACCTAGACCTACCAACATTCTTTCCTGGAGAGGAGAGTGCTGTAGATCCCTTCCCTAATCTATAAAATACTATCCTGGTTGTTATCCAAGATTTCTTGTTCTGGGGGCTGTAAGGATAAGGTGGGAAGAGGCAGCAAAACAATGAGCAAATGGTGGCTTTCATAAAAGATCTCACCCTGGTTTTTGGAAGATAACTGCATCAGTCAATATTACTGTGACATGTTTGCTTTCTCAGCTGCAAATATGATCACAGCAGCAAAACACAGCCGAGCCCAATCAGCCAAGCCTTCAAGGTGACTCTTATCACATTGGATTGCTCACTCGTGATGGGGTGTCATTAAAAACAACAGATATCAACAAAGCAATTAAAGGTTCTGAATTCCCTCCTGCATTTCCTGAACCCACGCTCTATTTTAGTATTGAAAACAGCCATCAGAATTCAACGGGCTTCAGTCCCCATTCCAGTAAGAAGCCTCCACCCCGAACCTTCAAATCATTTAATCTGGAGGTGGTGCCCAGGGCTCAGCTTGGAAATATTCAAGATGCAAAGCCTGCATTGCCCCAGCGCCAGTTTTAGGTCAATATAGGTGATTCCCCTGTGCAGGACAGTAAGATGAAGGCATGCAAAAGAATAATGGTAATAATAATCAGTGCTATTCCTAGAAAAAGCAGTGTCGGAACTCACCATGAATGCCTACCTTGTTCTGTTATAATGGCAATGGTGCCCACCTAAGAAGTGCCAGAACTGAGTTTTGGTGAGTTCGAGCTTAAAAAAAAGCAGTGTAGTGGTACCTTGGTACTCGAACAGCTTGGCTCCCAAACAAATCGGCTCCTGAATGCCTCAAACCCGGAAGTAAGTGTTCCAGTTTGTAATGTTTTTCGGAAGCCGAACATCTGACACAGCTTCCGCTTGAGTGCAGGAAGCTCCTACAGCCAATTGGAAGCCACACCTTGGTTTTCGAATGGTTTCAGGAGTTGAATGGACTCACAGAATGGATTACAGTGGTACCTTGGGTTACAAACACCTCGGGTTATGAACACTTCGGGTTATAGGCTCCGCTAACCCGGAAGTGGGGACGCAGGTGGCGCTGTGGGTTAAAGCCTCAGCGCCTAGGGCTTGCCGATCGAAAGGTTGGCGGTTCGAATCCCTGCGGCGGGGTGCGCTCCCGCTGCTCGGTCCCAGCGCCTGCCAACCTAGCAGTTTGAAAGCACCTCCGGGTGCAAGTAGATAAATAGGGACCGCTTACCAGCGGGAAGGTAAACGGCGTTTCCGTGTGCGGCTCTGGCTCTGGCTCTGGCTCTGGCTCTGGCCAGAGCAGCGATGTCACGCTGGCCACGTGACCCGGAAGTGTCTCCGGACAGCGCTGGCCCCTGGCCTCTTAAGTGAGATGGGCGCACAACCCCAGAGTCTGTCAAGACTGGCCCGTACGGGCAGGGGTACCTTTACCTTTACCTTTAACCCGGAAGTAGTACCTCGGGTTAAGAACTTTACGTCAGGGTGAGAACAGAAATCGTGTGACAGCGGCACAGGGGCAGCAGGAGGCCCCATTAGCTAAAGTGGTACCTCAGGTTAAGAACCGTTTCAGGTTAAGAACGGACCTCTGGAATGAAATAAGTTCGTAACCAGAGGTACCACTGTAAGTTCAAGAACCAAGGAATAATAACAATAATAATAATAATACCAATATTTATACAGGTACCTGTATAAAAGATCCATTAAAAAGCAACTATACCAAAAGGAATTATTGTGAAAATATAAAATATGGGAGGGGGGCAAATTTTGTCCTCACTCAGGGTGTCCTATTACCCCTGGTTGTCCCATTGGAAAGCATAAGACTAGAGGGAGCTGCCTTATACAGTTGCATTGGTTGCTACAAACTAAAAGCCTATGAGGGAAGGTTGCAGCATTTGGGACCTTTGGTTTAGAGAAAAGGCAAGTACCAAGGATGATCAATCCAATCCTCAATGTCTCATCACTGTCATGTTGGCTCACCAAATACCCTCAAGAATATCTGTTCACTTGCAAGGACTTGAGGAAGGTGTTAGCAGGTTTCGTGGCCTAGAAGAAGTGCAAATCCACAGGTACACACAGCTATCTGTGTGTACCTGTGGATGCAAATTCACAGGTACACACAGCAGGAGACTTTCCTACCATCAACTCCACAACCTGATCAGCCAACACAGCTCAGGCTCGTTGTCTTGCTTCACATATCCAACAAATGAAAGCTTGCAGTGGGTGTTGAGCGGAATGGTGATATGAGGACAGGATCCGTAGTGAGTCATGGCACAGGGAAATGATGCTATCGTTCAGTTGAACTTCTGAACTCTCCATTAGGATTTGATCCTGGCTCTTTTGTGATACCGGCTTGTTTTGGAGAGATGAACTGAAAGGAATGAGCTGAATGCATAGGAACATATTATTATTAATAATAGTAATACCCTGCCCATCTGGCTGGGTTTCCCCAGCCACTCCGGCCGGTTCCCAACAGAATATTAAAAACATGATAAAATATCAAACATTAAAAACTTTCCTAAACAGGGCTGCCTTCAGATGTCTTCTAAAAGTCAGATAGTTATTTATTTCCTTGACATCTGGTGGGAGGGCATTCCACAGGGCGGGCGCCACTACCGAGAAGGCCCTCTGCTTGGTTCCCTTTAACCTCACTTCTTGCAGTGAGGGAACCACCAGAAGCTACTGGCATAGGAAGCTACTGAGTCAAGACATTGGTTCATTCAGTTCAATATTGTCTACAATGACTGGTAGGGGCTCTCCAGGGATCTATGTTTAACCCCCCCTCCCCCCAAAAAAACCACCACCAGTAAGAATAGAGGGCTGTCTGATGTTTCTTCCAGTAACTCATGTGCTCTGTTCACCACTACCATAAGGTGGAAGACTCCCCCCTCTCTTTTTCAAACTGACCTTTTACTTCCATCGCAAAAGCTCTGTCATCACCTTGGACAAGTCAAAATGTTTATGAACATTCCATTAGCTATAATTTCTTAGCCATTGGGTATTGGAGAGGTAGTGTCAGGGCGGTGGACACAGTTGACGAGTGGGCAACAAACTGAATTTGCACATCAATTGGAGCAACGTTTGTTTTATTTCATTAAGAAATGTATTCCCCTGCCTGCCGATAGATCAACATAATATTTTTTTCAAGGCAGCCTAAAATAGAGAATTAAAGAATACTAAAATATAATAGACCAAGGAGCAAATGATGTCACACAGGTAACAAAAGAAAAGAAAATCACAGCAAAAACGTAACATGACATAAATTGCATAGCTGACTATTGTTGAGAAGCTTAGGAAAATAGAATGGTTAAATCTGAAAGCTCAAGGAATGGAATAATAGTACCATGGACAATTCCCCCAAAAGGGAGTTCTGGAATGGCAGAGCCACCATAGAGGTATGGGCTTTCTTCATTGCCTGGACCTATGGAAGGTGTGCGGACTATGTGATTGCAAGAAATGACCGTGAGTTTCTTCTATGTAATGTATGATGTTTGTTGCATTAGCATCCCTTTGCTTGAATCCCATCTCTTCAATGAAGCCACAATGAAGCTCTAGGCCCCCTCGCATTTCCATCCTGTTTCCATCCTGAGCCTCCCCACTGCCTTCCTTCCATTCTTCACATTGACTCAAGTTTCTAGTCCTCATTATTAAAGCTTTCCAGTTTCTGACAGAATCTCCCATTGCCCCTTTCTCTCCTCACCCTCATATCCACATAGCGCTGAGACAGAATATCCCTCCCTCTCCTCATTCGCCAGTGGCAAATTAACTGGGCACTGGGATGGTTTTTTGGGCTTGTGAAACCAAAATCTTATTGGTTGTGGCACTTCCTCTCATCCAGTTACAAGGTACACACACACACACACACACACACACTTTTATCTCATTGCATAGTGTTTTTCCTGAGTGGGGCTATGGCTATGTTGTGAAACATGTTATCCTATATGTCTTTAATAAGCCATCTAAGGTGAAGGCTGTCAGGAAAGCATGTAGCAAACATCTGAACAAGTTAATCCTGGGAAGACATTCATCCTATTGCTAGACCTGAACAATCTTCAGCCCTCCATCTGCTTCATAAAGTGACTCATATTCCCCGGGGTAAAAATATTCCCCTTGCAAAATATATTTACTACACAGTTACTCATGGTAGCAGCTCACTTATGACTATGACTGTTGTGATAGCTGCTCTGAGGAAGCTTAGAGTGACCCGAGATTTGAAGGTGAAAACTTTCCCTTTGTTATTTGCATTTCCTTTATCATTATAAAATATGTTCCCCCCTTTCTAACTGCTAGTAGTCACAGCCACGGCCGTTGCAACGAGCCTTAGCAGCTACAAAATGCAGCTAGGTGTTCCAAAATAAGGGCCTTGCCTCCTCGTATAAATAATTATTCCATTATCCTGATGTGTGTACAGTGGTACCTCGGGTTAAGAACTTAATTCGTTCTGGTGGTCCATTCTTAACCTGAAACTGTTCTTAACCTGAAGCACCACTTTAGCTAATGGGGCCTCCCAATGCCTTCGCGCCGCCAAAGCACGATTTCTGTTCTCATCCTGAAGCAAAGTTCTTAACCTGAAGCACTATTTCTGGGTTAGTGGAGTCTGTAACCTGAAGCGTATGTAACCTGAAGCATAGGTAACCTGAGGTACCACTGTAGTAGGATAAACTAGAATGAAATGTTCGTCAAAAGTAGCATTACAGCTGGATTTCTTGCCTCAATATATAATGCTACTAGAATGAAATAATAATTTAAAAAATAGATAAAAGTAGCATAGAATAAATTAAGATGGGCATCAAACATTTTTAAAAGTTGTGGTCATGTCACGAACACCAACTATGACTGTTGCAAAATGTGTGCATTTTGATCTGAAAGGAGTAAAAGGTAAAGGGACACCTGACCATTAGGTCCAGTCGTGGCCGACTTTGGGATTGTGGCACTCATCTCACTTTATTGGCCGAGGGAGCCGGCGTACAGCTTCCGGGTCATGTGGCCAGCATGACTAAGCCGCTTCTGGCGAACCAGAGCAGTGCCGTTTACCTTCCCACCGGAGCGGTACCTATTTATTTATTTGCAGTTTGACGTGCTTTCGAACTGCTAGGTTGGCAGGAGCAGGGACCGAGCAACGGGAGCTCACCCCATTGCGGGGATTCGAACCTCTGACCTTCTGATTAGCAAGCCCTGGGCTCTGTGGTTTAACCTACAGCGCCACCCGCATCTGTCTGAAAGGAATAGGAGGACGTAAAATGGAAAAACTTCCAACACCCTTTTAGAATGTGGGGGGTTTGGGGGGGGCAGTTATTGGGTTATTGTTTTTGGTTTGATTTAATATGTTGTAGTCTTGTTGTGAACCACCCTGAGACCTCCAGGTATAGGGCGGGGTATAAGTTGAATAAATAATAATAATAAGTGCATAGCTTGGGGGTTAAAAGGTAAAGGGACCCCTGACCATTAGGTTCAGTCGTGACCGACTCTGGGGTTGTGCCCTCATCTCACTCTATTGGCCGAAGGAGTCGGCATTTGTCCACAGACAGCTTTCGGGTCATGTGGCCAGCAGGACTAAGACACTTATGGTGAACCAGAGCAGTGCACGGAAACGCCGTTTACCTTCCCGCCGGAGCGGTACCTATTTATCTACTTGCACTTTGACGTGCTTTTGAAGTGCTAGGTTGGCAGGAGCAGGGACCAAGCAACGGGAGCTCACCCCGTCGTGGGGATTCGAACCGCCGACCTTCTGATCGGCAAGCCCTAGGCTTTGTGGTTTAACCCACAGCGCCACCCACGTCCCTCCAGCTTGGGGGTTACTCCTGGACAAACCTGTCACTAGAGGCCCAAGTGTCTCCTGTGACTAGAAGTGACTTTTAGCAGCTTCACCTAGCTATGGCGATTCCTGACCACTGTAGTCCACTGAAGCATTGGTAACCTTGAGGCTGGATTACTGTAATGCTCTCTGTGTGGGGCTGCCCTTGGCTCTGGTTCAGAAAGCTCCAGCTGATACAGAATATGGTGGCCAGATTGCTGCTGGCCATCAATACATGAGACCTTTGTGAAAACAGTTACACTGACTTCCCATCTGCTACCCAGCCAAGTCCAAGGTCCTTGTATTAATTTACAAAGCTCCAAACGCCTTAGGTCCAGAGAACCTCAGGGAACACCCAAAACCCTTATACCCTAGCTAGGTCACTGAGATCATCTGCAGGAGTGTCGCTGGTCATTCCAAAATTGGCAAGGCTCATTTGATAATATGAAACTGAGCATTTAAGTGCCATTGGCCCAGTCCCATGGAATCCTCCGGCAATTCTACAGGCTCCTTCTGTGCCAACTTTTAAATGCTTGCTGAAAGCTTTTCTATTCTGCCAGGCCTGTGCAGACAATTAAGAGCGTGCCCTTTCATAGCAGTTGATTGACAGCTCTTTTAAACTTTTGTATCACTTTTATTGTACAGCTTTATGTTTTTTACTGCCGTAAACCTATTTGGTATATATATATTATGACACAGAGGTATACAAATATTTTAATCAATCAATCCATTGACAAATGCATCTGATCATCCCGGCCAACTTTAAACAAAGAGAGTTTGCCAAGCACTATCTGTATTTTATTGACTGCTTGAACAATGAGCTGTCTTTTTAACTCCGGGAGTTGCAAAGCACAACGAAACATATATTTCACACCGGAGCACAATTCTGGCTGATGAAATAGAACCTCGAGGCCACCTTTCTGTCATCAAGTAAAAACAGGTGCAGATTTGCAAACCGTGTGACTCACAAAACCGGTTTCCAGGGCAATTGTGGATTTGGGTGGGTGGGAGGCCCCTCTAAAAAGCAGCTTTGTCTAATAGAGATTCATTACTTAGTCTCAGATGTGGGGAATAACCCCAGGTGAGCTGTGATTACTATAATAGCAGGCGTTTGCTTATGCGGATGGTTTGCCTGCTGCTTTTGAAGAGCACTATGGTTTCATTGTTCCAAAGAAGCGCTTCCTTTCCTCCCAACCTCCTGGGTATTGTTGTCCCCATTTCTTCAGCTAATGGAGCTTCAATTATTTCCATGGCTATTTCAGAGAGGCTGAGCAGATCTTGCCAACGTGGCAATGAGGTGCCGCCTGACTTTGCAGTAAGTAGGCTTTTTCGGTAGAAAGTGCATATTTCATCACAGGTGATGCTTCCTTCCCACCCACCCCACTCCAAGATTTTGAGGATTCAGCACATATATTTTTTTAAAAAAGCTGAATATGCAGAAATGTGCCTCCTTAGGTAGGGAAGGACACACCTCAAACTCCTCTGTTTAATTTCTGTAAGTGCAGGCAGTGGCGTAGCGTGGGGGGTACAGGGGGGGCCGGCCACACCGGGCGCAACATCTGGGGGGGGGCGCGTTCGCACTCGCAGCTCTCTGCCCCTACCTGGCTCACTCACTCTCTCTCACTGCTGTGCGAATCCAATCCGAGCCGCCGGGTCGCCACCCACTGTGGAGGGGGGGTGCCAGGCGTGCAGGTTAGGGGGTGCAAATTACTTGCCTTGCCCCGGGTGCTGACAACCCACGCTACGCCACTGAGTGCAGGTATGGGATACTTCTGTCTTAGGTGCTTGGCTGGGATGGTGGGGGTCTGCTTGACTGGTAAGGAAAGAATCATGCTCTGCCCAGGCCCTTTTCTTCATATTCATTAGGGATAAACAGAACATATGAAGATAGAAAGTGTTGGATGGATCAGGCCAATGGCCCATCTAAGGCCAGCATCCTGTACTCACAATGGCCAAGCAAATGCCTGTGGGAATTCACAAGTGGGACCCAAGCACAAGAGCACCCTCCCCTCCTTTGGTTTCCAACAACTGGAAGTCAAAAACATCCAACTATGGAAGCAGAGCAAAGCCATTGCTGGCAGCTGGCAAACTCTGGTCCTTGGAACAGCATCAAAACAGTGGCATACAGCTTCAGAAGCCGTCAGAAGCTGGGCACGCAATCCAGCAGAGATAAGAACTCTTTGCAATGGAAGGGCGGACAGAGGCATATGTAAGCATATTTACAAGCAGTTTATTCATCATAGATCAGGACAAAGAAAAACATGTCTGCTCTCCTTCATGTCCAACAGCGGGAAGCATAAGCAAAAGCTATACGCAACGGAAGTTCCCAGCAGGCTGTCCTGGAATTAAACAGACATGTGACATACAACAACTCCACATGCCTGTTCTAAAGGTGGAACATCTATATCCTAACACTTTGCTCTCCTACTTTCAAGGCTTTCCAGGTTCTAGGAGGGGGGTGGGTCTGGAATGCTTTCTAGAGGCCCTGTGTCCATCAGCTGCCGTCCCTTGGTGCTTCCTCTTCCTCCTCCTCCTCCTCTCCCATTATTTCCCAACTTTTCGCCTCATCTGCCTCTGAGCTGTGACCTCCCTCAAACCCCTCTGTAATCCTGAACTGTCTTCCTCTTCTCTGGAAGGGTCAGGCTGGGGAGGCGGTCTCTACCATTCCTCCTCTGCCCAGTCCCTGTCACTAGGAGCCATTGAAAGCCTTCTTCTCCATGAATTGGTCCAATCTTCTTTCAAAGCCATTCAAGTGCGTTGGCATCCCTACTTCCCATTGGAGCGAGTTCCACAGTTTAACTCTGCAATGCGTGAAGAAGGACTTCTAAAATCTGTCCTAATAACGTCCAACATTCAGCTTTGTTGAACTCCCATGAGTTCTAGTGTTGTGAGAGAAGGAGAAACACTTATCTCTGTCCACTTTCTCCATGCCACCACAATGGGGACTGTTATGCTAGCAGTTCCCAAAGGGGCTCACCCAGAAGGTGGGCTGTCTGTAGATTTGCATGTGGATCCCTGCCCTATGCAATGTAATTAATAAAGGCCACATTCACAGCATAAATGCAAAGCCTACAATAACACTTTAATAGCTATATCTTTCCCTGAAAGGATCCTGAGAACCATAGTTTGTCACAAGTGTTGGGAGCTGTTAGGAGATCCCTGTTCCTTCCCAGAGCTACAACTCTGAGTGGTTTAGGATTCCTAAATTAGGAATCAATGCCTCTTTCCAGGGAATTTAGGGAAAAACAATAGCTCCCAGGATTTTTTGATGGGGGAAGTGTTTAGAGTTGGATAATAGGGCTTTAAATGTGTGGTGTGACAGACCCTGCAAGCACCCCTATTTTCCAGGTACAGTCCTGGATTTACAGATGCCGTCCCGGTTTCTGATTTGATCTTGGAATGTCCCACTTTTTCTTAGTAAAGGTAAAGGGACCCCTGACAGTTAAGTCCTGTGGCAAACGATTCTGGGGTTGTAGCGCTCATCTCGCTTTACAGGCTGAGGGAGGCACATTTGTCCGCTCTGCAAACAGTTTTTCTGGGTCATGTGGCCAGCATGACTAAGCTGCTTCTGGCGCAACGGAACACCAGCACCAGAGCAGAGCATGGAAGCACCATTTACCTTCCCGCTGGAATGGTACCATTAATCTACAGTGGTACTTCAGGTTAAGTACTTAATTCGTTCTGGAGGTCTGTTCTTAACCTGAAACTGTTCTTAACCTGAAGCACCACTTTGGCTAATGGGGCCTCCTGCTGCCGCCGTGCCACTGGAGCACGATTTCTGTTCTCATCCTGAAGCAAAGTTCTTAACCTGAAGTACTATTTCTGGGTTTGCGGAGTCTGTAAACTGAAGCGTATGTAACCTGAAGCGTATGTAACCTGAAGCGTATGTAACCTGAGGTACCACTGTACAGTACTTGCACTTTTTGGCGTGCTTTCGAACTGCTAGTTTGGCAGGAGCAGGGACCGAGCAACGGAAGCTCACCCTGTCGTGGGGATTCAAACCACTGACCTTTTGATCAGCAAGTCCTAGGCTCTGTGGTTTAGACCACAGCGCCACCCGCGTCCTCCACTTTTTCTTAAGATGTCCCTAATTTCATCAGAGAAATCTTGGAGGGTGTAAAGCTAGGACTGTCATGTCAGAAATCTAAATTCTGGCACATTTTGAAATATGGCAACCCTAAGTTGTGCACCTCAAGAGCTAGGGAGATAAGTAACTAAATTACCTTTAGAAGGCATCTGTAGGCAGCCCTGTACAGGGAAGTTTTTTGATGTTTAATGTTTTATTATGTTTTTATATATGTTGGAAGTTGCTCGAAGTGGGTGGGGCAACCCAGACAGGTGGGCAGGGTATAAATATTATCATAATCATCATAATCATCATCGTTTTGAATAGGACATCCCTATTTTCATCAGGGAAATATTGTAGGTTATGGTGTTAATGTGACCAAAGACGTAGCCCAGTTTTGAATGATGTATGTCCAGAGATGGAAAGAAGAAACAGTCCCAACTAAGGAAGACTGGCAACAAAAACTGATGGAGTATACAGAAAGCCAAAACTTACAAGAAGATTAAGAAATCAAGAAGAGAGATGTTTTAATAATGAATAGGGAAAAATTGTGTATTATTTGAAGAACTGTTGTAAACAGCTTACATTGTTAGCAGGACTGATATAAACATGTGCAGTGATAATAACTTAAATAGAATGTAAAGAATAACAAGTAAATAGATTGAAATTGGATATACAGTGGTAAAAGATATAACGTAAGTGTCAGGGGCTCAGGAGCAGAGGCACAGGGAAGAGAGGGGATGGAGAGCGAAGGGGAAGAATCCGAGGGGAGCGTAGGAGAAGAGGACAGTGGACCGAGGGATTCCATGAGCCTCTCCAGCGAATCGGAAGATTCACAGAAGGGGGCGCCAGTGGCCAGGGGTAGGGGGTTCCCAAGGGGAACGGCCCAGGAGCAAGGGGGCAGCAGGGACTCCCAGAGCAGTAGCTGGAAATCAGGACCAGCTTCCCCACCAGAGCAGAGTGGGGGGGAAGAGTCCCAAGGATCGGGGCCAGTGCATTCCCCACCAGGGAGAGAAGATAAGGCAGGGCTGACCACGCCTCCATCAGAAAGTTGGACAACGGAGGAGAGGTCAGATCCGGCCAGTGTCCCGGAAGAGGGAAGCAGTGACCGAAGTAGTGTAACGGTTAGGAGAAAGGTCACTGGGCTGGCGCGAGAGGCAAGTTCAAATGTACAGGAGCGCGGGACAGCAGAGAATGAGGATTGGGAACCGGGTCCTAAAGCCCGCCGGAGGGAGGGGGAGGAGCTAAGTGACTCAGTGTCGGAAGAGTCCAGAAAGGGCAATGCCCCAGCGGGCAGGAGGACCCAGAGGAGGAGAGAGCAGCGTAAAAGGTGGAGCAGGGCTAGGATCTTAAACTGGTGTCATAGGGGAGGAGACTCAGACGGGACTTCGCCGATCTAGGGTTTAAGACGTAGGGCTGCACGCTGTGGCTTTGAAATGGAAACTGAACTTCAATAAAGACTTTTGTACATTACTACAGCCTAGCGTTGGTCCTCTGTGAGCTGGGACCTAGAGGCAGCTCTGACAGTAAGTAACGGCAGAAAGGGGGGAAGGGGGTTGATATTACGTTCTGGTGTTTTAAATTGTTAAAATATTTGTAAAATGAGAAATAAAATTATTTAAAAACCAACAAAATTGTAGCCCAGTTTAACCCACCCCATGGACCAATATGTTTCATTTCTTCCTGCACCAGTGAGGACGCCCCATTGTGCATCACCACAAGGACCTCGAAGCAGTTTAGAAAAGGTAATCGAAAATATTCATTAAGAAAAGCAAGCATTAAAAACAAAACATTAAAATATATAATAGAAGCAGTAATTTTATAAATAACAATACTTACGAAAGGCGCTGTTCAAAACGGTATAAACAGATTACACACCTGCTAAAATTACATGCTGAGGTAGACTGGCTTGTTGGAACAAAGAAGGGCTTTGACGGGCACCAGAAACAATACAGCAAAGGTGTCTGCCTAATATCAAAGAGCAGGCAGTTCTAAAGGGCACACTAAAGAGTTGGTTTCTTTCAATGGGATGAACCATCTGCCCATAATACCCGGTAAATGAGGCTAGGTGCCCACAATAAGACACGGGAGCATTTTTGAAGAACACCAACAAAAGGCAAACATTATTTTCCTTATTAAAGGCTGGCAAACACCATTCCTGATTCGCAGAGCAATTTTTTAAAACCCTTTTTGCCAGACTCAGTGGTGGTAGATGGGTCCAGGCCTGCCAGCCTCTGCCAGCTTCATGATTGTCGCATTTCCCCTTCCAGTCCCCGAATGTGTGCATGGACAGAAGTGTCAGGTCATGAACAGGTTCCTGCTGGCATTAGCCAACAGAAAGCCCCACTGACTTACAGCTCAAACCCTTAATAAGTTGTTGTTGTTTTTTGTCAGCAGTCTAGCTCATGATAACAAGATGCTGGAAGAACTTGGCAAGTGCTTCTTTGACAAACTGGTTCAATAAAGCAGACATCTTCAACCCTTCCAAAACCTGCTTTTAATCCAAACGTACATTTGGGATCTATTTCTTAATCTTTTACCATATATTTTCATGGTGGCAGTGCTCCTATTGTGACCATCCTTGGATCATGCTGTGACCCACTGGTGGGTCCTGACTCACCAGTTGAAGGCTACTGGTGTTGATGATACTGAGTTAGATGGATTGAGGGTTTGACTACACGGCAGCTTCCTACACTTCATACAGAGAAACTAGTTGAACCCTAGTGCAATAAGGCATATCCTGTTTTCCAGGACAATAACACACGACAAGGAACTCATAAGTCACTTACTCTCAGCAGCTAGGAATATCCTGACTAGACACTGGAAGGACCTATCAGGAGTGGACACAGGTACCAAAATATCTGGGAAACTGCCCTGCCTGAAAATTTAATCAACAAACTTAACCTAAAAGGGGACAAGTGATGGAGGATGCCTTCACCTCAGTTTGGCACCCCTTTATCACATTTGTTGTTGTTGTTTAGTCGTTTAGTTGTGTCTGACTCTCCGTGACTCCATGGACCAGAGCATGCCAGGCACTCCTGTCTTCCACGGCCTCCCACAGTTTTGTCAAACTCATGTTGATAGCTTCGAGAACACTGTCCAACCACCTCGTCCTCTGTCATCCCCTTCTCCTTGTGCCCTCAATCTTTCCCAATATCAGGGTCTTTTCCAGGGATTCTTCTCTTCTCATGAGGTGGCCATACATATATGGCAAAATAAGAAAATGACCTATCCCCCACAACAGCATATGAATCAATATTGCTAATCTGACCCGACAACCCCACTCCACCCTCACACATACAAACAAACTATACTGCAACCAGCCAAACACAACCAACCAAGCTCTGGAACCTCCAATCTCTGACAATGCCAATAAAAATATAAATAGGTCCCCCCCCCTCTTTTGCCCCCAACCACACCGAATGTAAACAAACTGTGAAAAAGACTTTATGAATTGAGAGTGGAGATGCTATGTGTACTTTTCCGCATTTAATTGTTTGTTTTGTTCCTAGTCCCTGTGTTAGAAGAAAACAGAGTTGTGGTGGTAGTAGCTATGAAAGGGAAGTGGTGGTCTAGTTCAATGATGGAGAACACCTGTGGCCCTCCATCTGTTGTTGGACTACAACCTACCATCATCTCAGCTAGCATGGTCAATACTATGGTGCAACTCCAACTTCTACAGCATGTAGAAGACCACAGGTTCCACCCTGCCATAAAGTCTGATGTCTCCGCACACAAACACACACCCCTAAGTGGTTGGGGTTGACACAGAAGAGGTCCTAAGAAAAAGTGTGAGTCTAAGAAGCCACTTTGTAGCCTTAGATCCAATAATAACCTCAGAATTGCAGTGTGCTGGAGATTAGACTGGCGCAGACTGCCGCTATTCTTCAAAATCATTAACAACAACCCTGCAGTTGATTTACATATCATAGAAAACAGCTTTCAGGTTCAAAAGACACTGATGTAGTGACTGCAAGGGATTAATTTAAAGTGTCTGGTGATCCTTGAAGATAAGTCTCCGAGACAGCTGTTTTCTCCTGTCCCCACCATGAAACAAGCTATAGAGAAGATGAATCACAGCCATTAGTTTATTAATCAGCTTTAGACAAACTGTGCCTCGGAGGGTTCTGGACAGACTTGAAGGAAATGTGAGGTGCACATTCTAAGTCTGGGCTGGCTTTCAGCAAACAAAAACAAACAAACGTTCTGACACTTTCAAAGGCAGGCAAGTGAAATTAAAAGTTGCTTTTGGGAGTGAGGGAGCATCTCGGGAAGACAACCGCTTCTGACTTGTTGGAAAAGAAGCCTGAGAGTCTGGGAACAGGCAGTTTTCCAAACCAAGGATTGCTGAAATCAGCATTGGTTTGGTGCTCCAATGTTCCCTCGATACAATTAAAAGGAAGCAGAAGGGTGTAACAGCAATGTGTTGCTGCCCTATATTAAAACCAGGTGCTGAGAGACAACGCTCAATTGCTGTAATCAGGGAGGAGGAACAATTATAGCAATTTGAGAGAAGCGCGAGGCATGCGGGGAAATTGGAGCCACATGAGCAGAGGGTGTTTCCTACCCGCGAGGCTCCTAAGCAGATGGTATAAGAGCTCTTCCTCCTCCGCTCTCTTCCAGCCCAATCTGCTGAAACTTGTGAAGAATCAGGTAAGGTCTGTTGAAAGGCAAGGGGCTCAGATCTCTGTATAGCAAATGAAACACCAATTGTGGGGTAGGAGTTTTTGCTTTTGCTTAAAGTGCATGTTTGCTGAGAGGAAAAAACCCACTATATTGAGCATGGCTTACTTGCAGGTAGCAGGGCAAATGTCATGTTAACCTTGTGGCTAAAAGCAGCAGGGCTTGAGGGATCAGCTAAGCCTTTGATCCAGCCATAGTCCCACTGCTCATGAGAGCCGGGGGTGGAAGATAAAAGGGGATGTCTATTTGCTGTGCTAGTTCCCAGGCTGGTACAGGAAAAGAGGCCTGGATCAGGCCCATTGCTATCACGCGACGGCAGCAGGGTCATCTTGAGATCCCTTGCCATCTTACCTCTAACTCTGAAAGCTATGTTTCAGAAGGTTCCATGGGCTATTGCTGATGGAAATGCCACCAGCCATAGCTTCCACCTGTCTGTCATTTGGGCAGATGTCTTGGGGAAATTCCTTAGTGGTGAGTCTCCTGCATTGATGAAGGCTAGCATAGCAAGGCAAGGCTATGCATAGGGAAACCTAGATGTCATCCAAACAATCCTTCATCACAGCAGGGGTGGGGTTTTTTTTGGGGGGGGGTTATATCCAATGTGAGTCTTACTGAGAGAAGTCTCATTGAAGTTAAGGAGGATGACTACCTTAGACTCATTAATTTCAATTGGTCTACTCAGAGTAAAAGTCGCATTGGATGCTTACAACCTAGGAGTGGTTTGTGCTGTTATGCCTGGTGTCTGGCTTTCACACACAACAAGTTTTTTGTATTAAAAAAGGAGTTCAAGTGGCTATTTAGATGCAATAAAATGGGTGTGTAGAAACTGGCTGCCCCAATATTCTCTCAGTAGCTATGCAGCTAAGCGTTATGGGATATTTATGGTTACATATTTTTAGTTCTCTTTTATGCATGCAAAACTGGGGGTTGCAGGCTTAAAGCAACACGCCAGATTGATGTGGGGGTGGAGGGTGGCGTCGGGGTAGATGAAACAGCCCAAGGGATTTTCAAGGTAACAAAAAGAACAAGATGACTGGTGAAGTGGAATATGCATAGTTCAGTGGTAGAACATCTGCTTTGCATGCAGAAGGTCACAGCCTCTATCCCTGGCAATAATAATAATAATAATAATAATTAATAATAAATTTATATCCCACCTATCAGGCTGGGTTTCCCCAGCCATTCTGGGCGGCTCCTGACAGAATTAAAAGCACAATAAAACATCAGACATTAAAAACTTCCCTAAGCAGGGCTGCCTTCAGATGTCTTCTTCTAAAAATCAGATGGATATTTACCTCCTTGACATCTACTGGGAGCGCATTCCACAGGGCAGGTGCCACTACTGAGAAGGCCCTCTGCCTGGTTTCCCTGTAACCTCACTTCTCGCAGGGAGGGAACCGCCAAAAGGCCCTCGGAGCTGGACCTCAGTGTCCAGGCTGAATGATGGGGGTGGAGACGCACCTTCAGGTATACTGAAGGTATATCTCTGAGTAAGGCTGAGTAAGGTATATCTCTGAGTAAGGCTGGGCGAAATTCCTTATCTTAAACCCTTAGAAACTGCTGCCAGGGTTGATAATACTGAGAAAGGTGGACCAATGGTCTGACTTGGAATAAAGTAGCTACCCATGTTCTGGGGCATTTTTTCAGCCAGAACTCACTGGAACTCAGTTCTGGCAACTCTCAGGTAGACGTCATTGCCATTCAAAGAGAATGAGGGAGGTGTTCATGGTGAGTTCCCGCACCATTTTTTCTAGAAAAATAGCACTGCCGTGTTCCGTTTTTATGAGGGTTCTTCAAATTCCTGTCTGTGACTATATGGAATGTGGGGAGGATGTTAGTTTGGTTTCCAATTTATTCCCCACTTCCTGAGACAATACACAAACTGAAATGCAGCCATCCTTTGAAATTTGTTCTCCTCTGAATTTCCAATACAGCTTTCCAACCCTGTCCCAATGTGCTCTAAACTATGTAGATTAGGGAACTGTGTGCATCAAAATACACATATTAGTACAAATAGCATCTTTCAAAAATAAGTATTATTAGGCAAAAATGCAAACAAAAATGTCCATATTAGAAGAAATTTGCATTACAATTCTGATTATTTTTTGTGAGGACATGTATATATGATGCAGAAATATGCAGAATATGAGAAACTCCGAGAATCTGAAATATATAGATTTGTCTACACCTGTCTGGGGATTGTGAGTAATAGTCATAGTAACAGTAGTAGTAATGGGTAATGGTAATAGTATTGGTAATAGTAGATGGTAATAGTAGCAGTAACAGTAGTATTGGTAGTGGTAGTAATGGTATTAGTTATAGCAGTAGTAATAAGAATAAGTAATAGTAGTGGTAAAATAGTAGTAATGATAATAAAAATAGTAAGATGATGAAGATGACAGTGAGGATGCAGTTTTTCAGTCAAACTGTTTGTGGTAATGATCAGTTCTCTTCTCCCTGGTGATGGACAAAATTAAGAAGGCCTCTGGTTAAAATTGCCACCCAACTTTATCTAGAAAGAAGAGAGTGGGGGTTGATTTGCTCATACCCAATGTAAGAATCCTGAAAGTATCTCTTGTGTAGAAGAGACATTGAGGAAAGGCCATAGCTCAGTGGGGTAGAGCAGGGATGTCCAACAGGTCGATCACGATCTACTGGTCAATCCCCAGGAGGTGTTGGTAGATCAGTCGATCGCGGGCTCCCTTTCCTTTGTGTTGGCAAAAGAGCAACTGGCCCCACCCCCTCACCCCATCCACCATTCATGCATGATTGCTAGAACGGAAGACGGAGTTTTCGCTGTGAGGCTGATCGCTTCCTTAGCGATCTTTTGGTGAGCAACTTTTCCCCTTTCCCCTTTATCAACATTTTTGAATCTCCTCCCTAAAAAAAGATTGCAGTCTCTTGGGAGTTGGACATCCCTAGAGTAGAGCATCATCTTTGCATGCAGAAGGTCCCAGGTTCAATCCCTAGGACACCTCCAGAAAAAACCCTGTATAGACCCTGGAAAGCCACTGCCAATCAGATACCAATGGGAAGCACGCGGGCAGGACATGGGTGCAACACTCCACCACATGCCATTCCCAGAAACTGGTATTCAGAGACATGCTTCCAAAACAGTGTTGGTGAAACATAGCCATCATAGCTAGAGGCCAATGCTTTAGGTCAGGCCTGTCCAACCGGTCAGTCACGATCTACAGGTTGATTGTGGGCTGTCCCTGGTCATTCCTGGTTGAGCTCCAGCGATTGCCCAATCACCCCTCCAAAAAAAAAAAACCTCAACAACTTAACAACTTTGGTCATCCTCCCCCCAAAAAACTCAACAACTCTGGTCGATCCAATGGGTAGATCACTGCCAGTTTATTCATAGTGGGAGTAGGTCGCAGTCTCTTGGAAGTTGAACACCCCTGCTTTAGGTTAATTGCTTCATTATTTGTGATATGTGTCTTTCCCCACTTCATTTTAGATTTGCCTCCCACCACATAGCCATGGTTTTCCCCGGGGAGCTTTGTGGCTACAATGTCTCCTGCAGCACAAGCCTCCCCTCAACAACGCTTCTATTGCAACCACCAGCTGTTGTGGCTGAAACAAAGCTGACGGACCTAGAGATCCTCATCCCGGAGCCCCCGCCTTGTGAAATCCCAGAATGTGGCTTCGATCCATGCCACTTGCCTCCATGGTACTGCCACCTGCCTCCTGAGCCACCCATCATTTTTGCCACCTTCGCCACTTGCCTTCATGAAGCATAAGTGTGGCTTGCCGGCTGCCATCTTGCAATAGGCCCGTTTCAGGCAGGAGGCGCTGCGGACAGGAAATAGGGGCTGCATTAGGAATGGGAGTCTGGAGCAATGCTCCACACATTGGGGCCACACTTGTTATTGGCGCCTGTCCTTAAAGGTTCAGGATCGGCAGCCATCATCCATTTTGTATATTCATGTAGTAGAAGTTTGAAAACAACAACAATAATAATCACAGGTGCTGTGAATTACAGTTTTAGCCCGAGTCTTTCTTTTTGGAGTGGGGCAATTCAGGTGACTATGTCCAGAGCATTCCAGAAGACGCAGGTTGAGAGGTGGGAGGAGGTGGAGGAAGAGGTGGAAGAGGAGTTAGTAGGCCTAAAATAGCATCAAGGGAACCTTTGGTCCTTCAGACACTGTTGAGCATCATCAATGGTTGGGAATGATTGGAGCTGTACTTCATCCTATTTGCTGGATCCTATGTTCCCGTTCCCTGGCCTAAACCATACTTCAAGGGTGGCTGACCAGGGATCATCCAGATATTGCAAAACTACAACTCCAGTCAACCCCAGCCAGTATTGCCAGTGGTCAAGGGAAACTGTAGTTCATCAGCCTCTCAAGGGCCACAGGTTCCCATGCCTGTCATAAGTCTGCCCGCAGTTAAAGCTTTCTTTGTTGGCCATCAGATTGCTTCCTAAACTGCTGGTACCAGAGGCACATTTCCCCCTCCCATTTAAATATCAGTCTTACATCATCCAGGTATTTCCTTTCCGAGTGTGAGTAAAGGGGAGAACTATATGTCATTGGAGTTGCCCACCCAAATGTAATGGCAATGCCTCTTTGGAGGGTATTGTTGAGCCTCTGTGTCATTAGGCACACCTAATGCAGATTTGTACATTCCTTGAGCCAGATACCTTTCTTCTTATGCTATGTAGAGTGCTGTGTACATAGAAGGTGAAATAAATAATATTATGAAACAAAAGCATCTGGTTCATCAGAGGTATGTTGGAAGCAGAGAACGCCAGCAGAGAGTACCATGAAGAACATTAGCAGGCATACACTTTGCAGTAATTCACTGCAATCCTAAACCTGCATACTCAGAAGTAAGATGCACTAAGCGTGCACACACCGGTTTCTTTTGTGGGCCACAAAGTTATGAAACACTGTTTGGATATTAATACAGTAAATGTCAACATTTTAGCAAAGGAGACAAGATGGAGGAGGACCAGGTGGGGAGGACCAACCATAACTTATGTCATGCAAAGATACTTGCAAAGTCCATCTGATGACATCATTAAAGGCATTTGAAAATGTTCTTTGGCTTTGTTGCTTAGACAATAAAATGCATTGTACAAAAATATATGTAGTACTTACTCCACCTAATTAGATTCCACCCTATGATTTAGAATGTGGATGGGGAACCTGATGTTGTTGGACTCTAATTCCCATCAGTCCTGGTCAGTATGGCCAATGGTCAGGGATGATGGGATATGTAATCCAGCAATATCCAGAGGGCCGTAAATTCCCCACACCTGTCCTAGTCCAATAATGTCCCAACCAATCAGGGATCATACATTAAAAGCACTCACAGAGGGCTGGGGAGCCCATGTCTATTCAGATGTTGTTGGATTCCCAGCTACCACCAGACCCAGTGGTCAGCAGAGCCAATGGTCAAAAGTTGTAGCTTGGTAACATCTGGAGGACCACAGATTCCCCATTCCTGGTGCAGATAATACTTACTTAGATAGACAAATGGGCTAATTCTAGATAAGTAAGTGGGCATGTTTCTCTGTGCACGTTGCAGACTCCACTTCCCATTATCCCCAGCCAACATGGCCCAGTGGTGGATGTTGTCCATTGGGATTGGTTGGGTGGTAATCAGGGAAAGCCAATGACAGACAAAGCCAACTTATTCTAATTTTGTCTCTTTCCTTCTCCCTGATGGGTTCTATAAGGGCAACATTGAGACCAAGGAGGAGGGGTAGAAAGCTAACAGTCTGGACTATCTCCTGGGCTGGTTATAAGCAAGAAGTCAGGAAGGTGGGTGAAGGCTAAAGGCAGACTGAGATTGGTAGGACAGTGCCCCCACTTTCCCTAACAGAGCAGTTTCCACTGGTGTGGCCAATGGCCAGGGATCATTCCTCATCTATAGCTTAAGAGGTAGCAACGGAAATGTGATAGAAATCAAATACCAAGGAAACATACAATTAAATCCCACACCATCAATTTTATGTGAGTACTAATGAGGTGCTATTGCAACTATCTCCCATAATCATTACATTCCCCACAAACATGACATTTTAATTATGGGCTATTTCAAATTTTCAAAATACCAGTCCATTACTTCCTCACACTGTCTATGGCCAACAACAAAAAAGCAAAAGTAAACAAAAACCACAGTTCATTTGCCAATAAACGCAACTATTTTTTTACAGTTCAATCCTGCACATGTCTACTCAGAAGTAAGTCATATTGTGTTGACCGGGAATCCTAAGAATCATGGTTCAAGCTCAACCAGAGAGCTTCATGGCTGAGCATGACTAGGCACAAGGGGAAATATTAAAATACAGAGCTGCCCTTGAACAAAGTGAAAGTGTGATTTGAAATCTGAAAGTTCCTCCTCAGTGGGATTTGAGGAAGCACCTAAAGACTGGCTGCAAAAACCCAGACATGTTTCTCAGAGAGGTTACACAGGGCCCAATTCCCTTCATTAGGGGTGGGAAACCTGTGGCACCTCCAGACATTGGACTCCCACAACACCCCATCAGCTTCATCTGTCAGTGTGGCCCATCTACAGGTATGCTGGGAGTTGAGTTCATAATCACTGGAATGCCAGTTTCCCCTTATACCTGCCCTAGAAGAAAGATGTCTCATAGAAGAAGTATGGACCACTGAAATCCTCTTGGACTAGTCTATGGCTCTTTGTTGTTGTTGTTGTTTAGTCGTTTAGTCGTGTCCGACTCTTCGTGACCCCATGGACCAGAGAACGCCAGGCACTCCTGTCCTCCACTGCCCCCCGCAGCTTGGCCAGACTCATGCTGGTAACCTCGAAAACACTATCCAACCATCTCGTCCTCTGTCGCCCCCTTCTCCTTGTGCCCTCCATCTTTCCCAACATCAGGGTCTTCTCCAGGGAGTCTTCTCTTCTCATGAGGTGGCCAAAGTACTGGAGCCTCAGCTTCACAATCTGTCCTTCCAGTGAGCACTCAGGGCTGATTTCCTTAAGAATGGATCGATTTGTTCTTCTTGCAGTCCATGGGACTCTCAAGAGTCTCCTCCAGCACCATAATTCAAAAGCATCAATTCTTCGGCGATCAGCCTTCTTTATGGTCCAGCTCTCACTTCCATACATCACTACTGGGAAAACCATAGCTTTAACTATACGGACCTTTTTTGGCAAGGTGATGTCTCTACTTCTCAAGATGCTGTCTAGGCCTGTCATTGCCCTTCTCCCAAGAAGCAGGCGTCTTTTAATTTCGTGGCTGCTGTCACCATCTGCAGTGATCATGGAGCCCAAGAAAGTAAATAAATAAGCAGTCTATGGCTCTTAGTTGTGATGAATATATATTACTTTCAAAGACAGTACATCTCTGAATACTTACAGCTGTGGAACAGCTTCCCATTGGGATATCAAACGCCACTGGAGAGAAGGACAGCCCTCATCACTTGCTTGTGGGATTCCCAGAATCATCTGATTGGCCACTGTGATAACAGGATTTTGGACGATGGTTTCCATTTGTTTTGCACAGAAGCCCCCTCAGAATAAAGGTACTTAAAATTATACAACACACAAGTTAAGGTTCAAAATAGGACAAGTCTTTATTGTCATGTAGTGTAACTCGGAGAGCTCTTCTGGGGGGAAATGCAAAAGTTGAAGCTGAAAATGGTCCATTCGAGTTGATGTTCCATCCTGAATGACATACAATTTTCTGCTGGAGCACCGTCATCTGCTACCAAACTTCTGACATATAAATATTTATTTACTTGCTTACTGCATTTATGTTCTACTTTTCCTCCAAGGAGCTCAAGATGGCACACTTGGTGTTCTCCTGCTCCCTCCACTGTATCCTCACAGCTTCCCTGTGAGGGAGGTTAGGTTGAGAGACTGTGACCTGCCTAAGGTCACCCACTGAGCTTCTTGGCTGAGAGGGGATTAGAACCCTCATCTCTATCAGCATTCTAATCACTATACTACAATGACTTGCAAAGCAAGTCCTCAGTTGACTAACTCAATAAGTAGGCCAGGTGGGGAAAAGATGTAGAGGCACTGATAGCATCATGAATCATCACTATTTGGCACCTGAGCATAAGAGGTTTCCACAACTGCTAAACAAAAACAAACTGCTACAGAAGTCATGTGCCACCCCCCACTCTCTGCAAGATTCTTGGGGGTTCCAGGGTCTGTGTTCCTTTGGAGAATTGATATACATTGGTACCTTGGTTCTCAAACTTAATCTGTTCCGGAAGTCTGTTCCAAAACCAAAGCGTTCCAAAACCAAGGTGTGCTTTCTCATAGAAAGTAATGCAAAATGGATTAATCCGTTCCAGACTTTTAAAAACAACCCTGAAAACAGCAATTTAATATGAATTTTACTATCTAATGAGACCATTGATCCATAAAATGAAAGCAATAAATAATGTACAGCAGTGACATAATCAATCAATCAGTAGCTGAACTGGGTTCCACACAGCCACAAAAAAGCCAACAAAACACAAAATAAATAGCAAAAACAGAGACCTCAGCATAACATTCAAAACAGAAGTGTGGCACTCAAATCAGAAGCGTAACAATCAAAACGGAGCACGCTCGGCTTCCAAAATAAAGTTCGCAAACCGGAACATTTACTTCCGGGTTTGCAGTGTTTGGGTTCTAAGTTGTTTGAGTATCATGGTGTTTGAGAACCAATGTACCACTGTATGGCAGAGACTCTCATAGTTTAAGAAATATGGTTTATTCACCTATTTACACCTTCAGTCTGCATGGTGTCCAGATCTTACAGCATGGTCATTTCAAGAGGGACTTGTCCCCCACTGGAATCCAAGACATCTCTCCCAGTCAGCCATCAGCCATCCCACCCTTTTCTCTTCCTCCTAGATCACCTTGCTAAAAACTCTCCTTTCCTCACCCCCAGTTACCCTGGCAAGCTTCCAACCCCCCAGTCTCTGTTCACACCTCAGGCCAAGGGGAAGGAGTTTTCTTGCATTGCCAATGGCTCTCAATGGCCCTGTATTGTTTCTTAATGGCCCTAGCTTGGCCAGGTCGTTTTGCATAGGCTAGCCAGGAAATTCTTGTGCAGCTGGTATTTCTCCCATCTCATCCCAAATAATCAAAATCCTACTATTTATTGAATTCTAGGGCTTAGGTGGATCCCCCCAAATCTATTACAAAACAAACAAAAGGTATTCCAACAGACCATAGCAGAACAAGGTTGAGGAGGAGGGCCATTCAGTCAACTCTTCTGAGGAACCAGCTCCATCAGGCCCCTCCTTCTACCATCACCTAGCAGCATCTATTCCATGATGCTGCTGCAGAGGAAGCAGGAATGAAGAGTGAAGTAAGCCTACTCCAATATCTTACTGAGAAACCAGCTCCACCAGACTTGTCCCACTATCAGCTGTCAACTAACGGTTGCAATTCCATCAGGCTTCAGCAGAGGGAGAAGGGAGGGAGAGAAGGAAAGCCCAGTGCAAAGACACCATCAATATTATCACCTAGAGCAATTTAACAATCATTTCCTCTTTCCAAGGAACTCTGGGAATCATAGCTACAACCTCCATAATTCTTTGTGGAGGTTCTACACAGCCCTTGTGACTAGTAGGCATTGATAGCTTTCTTATCCACCATGAAATGTCTAATCCTCTTTTGGAGCCAGTGTGGTGTAGTGGTTAAGAGTGGTAGTCTCGTAATCTGGGGAACCGGGTTCGCGTCTCCGCTCCTCCACATGCAGCTGCTGGTGACCTTGGGCCAGTAACGCTCCTCTGAAGTCTCTCAGCCCCACTCACCCCACAGAGTGTTTGTTGTGGGGGAGGAAGGGAAAGGAGAATGTTAACTGCTTTGAGACTCCTTAAAGGGAGTGAAAGGCGGGACATCAAATCCAAACTCTTCTTCTTCTTTTAAAGCTGTCCAGATTGGTACCTGCTGCTACCTCTTGTGGGAGCAAATTGAACCACGTTTTTCTCATGTTGAAATTAATGGAGTCTTGTTCATAAATTTCAGTGGGTCTACTCTGAGCCTTATGAGGATATGAGGAATGGTTGAAGGAGCTGGGTATATTTAGCAAGGAAAAGAGGAGACTGAGAGGAAATATGGCTTCAAGTTACAAGAAAGGAGATTCCGACTAAACGTCAGGAATAACTTTATGGCGGTAAAAGTTGTTCCAAAGTGACTCCCTTGAAAGGTAGTGGACTTTCCTTCATTGGAGATTTTAAAGCAGAGCTTCAATGGCCATCTGCCATAGATAGTATAGTTGGGATTCCTGCATTGCGGGGGGTTGATCTTGATTACTTTTAGGATTTCTTCCAACTCTACAATTCTATGACTAAAATGTAGTTTAAAAAGGTAAAGGACCCCTGACAGTTAAGTCCAGTCATGAACGACTCTGGTGTTGCAACGCTCATCTCGCTTTACTGGCTGAGGGAGCCGACGTTTGTCCGCAGACAGCTTCCGGGTCATGTGGCCAGCATGACTAAGCCGCTTCTGGCAAACCAGAGCAGCGCACGGAAATGCCGTTTACCTTGCACTTTGACGTGCTTTTGAACTGCTATGTTGGCAGGAGCTGGGATTGAGCAACGGGAGCTCAGCCCATCATGGGGATTCGAACTGCCGACCTTCCGATCAGCAAGCCTAGGCTCAGTGGTTTAGACCACAGCGCCACCTGCATCCCAAAGTATAGTTTAATGCCACCCATAATTTGAAAAGATTCTGAGTGAAGAAGTTCCTTCATTGGATGACCCTGAGTTATAGCATTAAGAAAGAAGCAGAAAAACCTGCCTACCTATTGTCTCCACCCTGTGGCCTTTAGCTCTAGACATGTCTAATGTGTTTATTTTGGGTGTGCGTAAGCAATCCTTGTTTCTCACCTGGCCTACTCCAGGTGATTCCACTCAAACCTAGGCCATTCAAAGGGGAAATTTGACCCCGTCAGATATGCTGAGATTTAGGACTCTGTCTGCACTTCCTCTTGTCCCGAGCCTAGAAAGCATGGGTCTGAGCTTTTCTCCATATGCCCCATGCTTTTGAGGCATGGGCCCAAGTGATTCTGCCTTTACCCTGCTGCTTTTCCCCATTAAACCCATACTTTAGCACTAAATCAGAACATACAGCCTGTCAGCTTCGCCTTTGAGCCGGTGCCAACAACTGGGCTCAACCTCTTCAGCCCCGACTGGGAAAGCACTTCCAGAGACCTTCCACTGCAGGGAAGCAGGTCTAGGTGCAATGGACTCACAGCTTTGAGCTGTGAGCACCAAAGTCAGCAGAGCACAGTAGAGTATGAACTACACAAACGACACATAACTTCTTTATTCTTTTACAGCTACTGCAAACTAAAATAAACTAAAGACTAACAACTGTCGGAGGCTACTGTACTGCATGAGTGTTACAGTTGCTTAGGCAGTCATCTTATCTCTACACAGATAACACTCAGACTTTTTAGCAGAGTCAGGCTGGAGCGGAAGAAGCGATGAGCAGATTCCGCCCCCTCCTTTCTGAAAACGTTGTCAGTAGATTCTTGCAGTGGGAGGGGTGAAATATCCACACAGCCATCTGCGGAAAACCTGATTGATGTTTGTCTTGATTCAGCGCTAAATCACTGGTTTTCCAGGGTGAAAGTGGTAAGGCAATTGGAAATATGGAAGAGCCTCAACTTGCCTAAGGGCAAGAGATGATATACCAGTTATGGGGATCCATCTTCAAAGGGCCAGTTTTTAGTCTGGTTAACCTTCTGGGGGCCACATGCCAGAGGTGCGCAGGACCAGAGAGAAAAATGGGCAGAACAACAAATGTAAATTTTACATTTATATTTTAGATCCTTTTTACACACACACACACACACACACACACACACACACACACACTGCACTCACTGTCCTCTCTATCCCCCATCCAGACCAGAAAGTAGTATTATCAGAATTCCATGCAGGACAAAACACTCAAGGTGATTGCAAAGAGGAGTAGGTGAGGATGAGGTCTGGAAGGAAGTGTGAGAGTTTTTGTTTTTCTAGAATGCATCTCAGAAAATTGGAATCATAAAGGTATCTAAGTATCATGTGACAGAGACAGATAACTAGGGATGGATGATGGATGGATGATCTGTGTGGCCCAAAAAGGTTTGGGGTTTTTTCAAAATAAGAAGCAAACACAACATTTCTTTTTCTTTCAAATGCAGAAGCTTTAATGGAGTGCGAGAAAACATTTGCCTGGTGAGCAAATGTCAAAGGGAACAAAAATAAAATATTTTACTCTGAAAGCAAAGGAATCCAAAGGCAGACATGGGTTTAACAGGACAGTTGAGGCATCAATAAAACTTGGGCGTCCTTCAGAATAGTTAAACATACAGAAAACCAAAGAAGGAAATAACATTTCATGTCATTGCAATTCCCATTTGGATTACATTAATCAAGGTCAAGAGAAAACGTCTAAGCAGCAGATCTACAATCTAGCATAGAGATGGACACAAGCACCAGGAATGCTGAACAACCACAGATCCAGTTGTCAGAGTTGTGGATTGAGGGGGCTCAGCACTGATGACACCCAGGCCTATGACATCAGCAGCAGCCATGATGGCGTATTAGGAGTTTCCAGGTACCATTTTCTTTTCCAAATTCTTCTGTTGTTGTGGAGATTGACTTTGATCTTAACAGGGAGAACCGCACACCTTGGCAATTCCACGGGGTTGGCACAGACCCAAGCGGCCGTATGAGCTTCCGCCGGAGCCCCCACCGCAGGCGGTGTTTCCCCCCACTCTAACTGGCTCGCAAGTGGCGGCAATGATTGCTCCTGGGATTACCACACACGCGGGAGGCGGCTGGATGACTACTTCACATGGTGGTAACTGATTGATGCAGCCAACATTGGCTCCAGATGTTATACCGAGGCTACTCGATGACACTCCGCCCCCGTAGGATGACAAGCCCCCATAAGGTGAACACAGTGAGCCCAAACCACCGACCGGGTAGCTGACACAAGATGGGGCACAGGATGAGACGCAGCAGGGCTGGCAAGACATCTTGGAGTGATGGAGCTGGGTCTGAAATGACAAGTGACAGGCAAGAGTTAGTGGAAGAAATCAGCTGAGGAAGGGGATGCTGAAGTCCACCCTTGGAGACTTGTGCAACAATGAGGGATGTTGAAGCAGAGGGGAGAGGCCATGGTAAAAGGAAAATTACAGAGGCTAGTGCTTTGTGGAAGAGCTGGTACCTGCCTTTGTGGATGAGATGCCCTATATTAGGAGTGACCAACATGGTGTCCTCTAGATGTTGTTGGCATGCAACTCCCACCAGCCCCAGCTAATGTTGCCAAAGTTTCAGAATGATCAGAGTTGAAGTCCACGATGTTTAGTGGACACTGCATTGGGTACCTCTGCTCATGACTCTCATTAGGTATCTCTTACCAAAGACACCTTACAAATGGCATAGAATGATGCAATATCTAAGGTATGTAGGGTGCAGGAAAGAAAAAAAAGGTGACCACAGCAAATAATCAGATAATAAAGAGGGACAGGCCATAGCTCAATGGTAGAGCATCTTCCTTGCACAAAGGAGTTCACAAGTTCAATCCCTGGCATGTCCTGGTAGGGCTGGGAGAGTCTCCTGCCTGAAAACCTGGAGAGCTACTGTCCATTCCTATTTACAGTGCTGACCAAGATGGACCAAAATCCTAAATCAGTTGAAGGCAGCTTCCTAATCACTAGAAAGAAAGACCTACAAAGGGTGTGGGGGTGCCATTGCGGGAAAATTAAAAAGGATATCCACCTGCCCTGTGTTACAGTCAAGAAAGGAATTTTCAGCAGAGGTTCAAAGCCCCCTCAGCTGTATTAGTGCACTGAGTGAATGGGTGTCCCCTGCCTAAAATGTAGGTTTGGCTTCCTGAATTTTGAAACTAAATAATACATGGTAGCATCTTAAAGGACTATTCAGTCCAGAGTCTAAAATCATCAAACTGTTTCATTTGGATGCTCCTGCACAGCAGGCCTGAATGTTAAGTCCATCAACAGAATGCACATTTCTCAGGGCCTCCCCAAACCTGGAGTTTGCTATGGTGGACATGTCAGATTATTGCACAGGAACATCAGAGGCTGCTTCAACTGAGTTAGACCCATAATCTGTCTCAGAGTTTCTCAAACTTGGGTATCCAGATGTTTTTGGACTGCAACTCCCATCATCCCTGGCTAGCAGGACTTGATGGAAAGTGTAGTCCAAAACAGGGTTTCCACGTATCCGGAATTTCCCTGACATAGCCATTATTCAGCTCTTGTAACCAGTATCCGAGCGATTTTAATTAAAAATAGCTCCAAAACTCATGTTTTGTTTTCTTTTCAAAAGAAAAGCTCAACAGCTTTGCCAAAAAAGCAGCTCAACAGCTTTTCTGTCCATATTTTCACTTTTTAAACTATGGCAACCTTAGTCCAAAAGCAGATGGAAACCTGAGTTTGGGAAACCCTGGTCTATCTAGTTTAAGATTATCCACACTGAGTGGCAGCGGATTTCAAAATTTTTGGAAAGGGTGGCACAAAATAGAGGGGGGAAACAAGAGCACAGTTAGAGCAGACTTACCTAGTCGCTGAAGCGTCAGGAGGCTTTGAAAGGTGCTAGTGAAAGACTGAAGAGTTGTGATAGCTTTTATACTGTTGTGTGTGGATCAAACCTGCTGTATCGGATATTCTCCTTTTGCCCAAGGGAAGATTTTAGCTAATTTGACTTTAGTCACGAATGTCCACCCATGCCTTATGGCAGCTAATCTCATGAATATGTTTAAACCTGCAGTCCTCTTTCATTTGAGAAAATTACAGGCCTCAATGGGGCTATCTACTACTTCCTACAAAACTGGGTTGCCTCTTCCACCATGCATTTCTGGAGGTTAACGTCCTCAGTGTCCAGGTCCCTTGAGCAACATCTTGCTATCCAGGGTCAACAACTTGTGGGCAGGGATGCCAGCTTGAATAAAATATTATGGGGGGCATAATAAAATACAGTCATACCTTGGGATAAATACGCTTCAGGTTGAGCGCTTTCGGATTGCGCGCTGTGGCGACCAGGAAGTAACGGAGCGCGTTACTTCTGAGTTTCACCGCTCGCGCATGTGCAGACGGTCAAAATGACGTCATGCGCATGTGGGGAAGCTGCAAAACGCGACCTGCGCAGACGCACTGTCGCATCTTATGTTATGTTCAGGATGCAAACGGGGCTCCGGAACGGATCCCGTTCGCATCCCGAGGTACCACTGTATTATGGAATCATAACTGTGCATATATGGTCTACAAGGCATTGAGACTGAAGGATTTAAGTTAGTCCCACCACCGCTGCTGCCACCACCCTCCTGCACCTTACATTTACTGCATCATCATACCACATGAAATAATCATGGCTTCCCCCAAAGGATCCTGGGAGCCTCAGTTTCTTAAACATGCTGAGTGTTGCTAGGAGATTCCCATACCCTCCAACATTTCTCCAACGAAAACAGGGACACCCCATTCCATAATGATAATCTGACTATTTATACGTCACACATCTTACTGGGTTGCCACAGCTACTCTGGACTGCTTCCAACATACATAAAAACATAATGAAACATTAAGCATTAAAAAAAACCCTTCCCTATACAGGATTGCCTTCAGACAGCTCGTAGGTCGGATAACTCCATACCCCCCAACATTTCTCCAATGAAAAATACGGACATCATAAGGAAAAGTGGGACATTCCGGGATCCATCAGAAGCAGGGACAGCTTCTCTAAAACAGGGTCATCCCTGGAAAATAGGGACACTTGGAGGGTCTGGATTCCCTTATTCCCCTTCCAGGCCTACAATCTCCAGAGTTCACTGGCAAGAGGGATTGCTTGTTAAACTACTCTGAGAATTTGTAGCTCTGGGAGGGGCACAGGGTCTCCTAATTACTCTCATCATCCTTAACAAACTGCAGCTCCCAGAATTCTTTGGGGGGGAGCCATGACTGTTTAAAGTGGCGTCCAAGTATGGTAAACATTTGGTGTGGATGTCACCTCAAGATATAATAGGTTGCTCTGTTCATATTGATAGGGATGCGGGTGACACTGTGGTCTAAAACACTGAGCCTCTGCCAAATCAACCCTGGTGATCAATGGGGCGACAGATGTCGCAGTCAGATCGCCCTTTATACAAAGATGTATAAAACAGAACAAAAGATTTGCTGGAGATGTAAAGAAAAGGAAGGGACCTTTTACCATATGTGGTGGGAATGTAAAATTGTAAAAAATTACTGGGAAATGATTTATAACGAATTGAAAAAAAAAAGTTTAAAATAACATTTGTAAAGAAACCAAAAGCTTTTCTGTTGGGTGTTTTAGGACAAGATGTGAAGAAAGAATTGAGAACACTGTTTATGTATGTGACAACAGCAGCAAGAATTTTAATAGCACAAAACTGGAAGACGGGAGAAATACCATCCAAAGAACAATGGCATGAAAAGTTGACGGAATATGCAGAATTAGCAAAATTGACAGACAAACTGCATGACTTTTGAAAAGAATGGGAACCTTTTGTAACATATTTGCAGAAACAATGTAAAAGTATGGATTCTTTGGCAGGATTTAAATAAACATATATAATGTAATTAGAGAGAACAAGAAAGATAACAATGTCATAATATACTACTATATATAAGCAGCAGAATGCAGCAAGTGCTTTAACAAACCAGAAACGGAAATGGAGGGAAACCAAGGGGGAGAGGACCCCTGACCATTAGGTCCATTCGTGGCCGACTCTGGGGTTGCGGCGCTCATCTCGCTTTATTGGCCGAGGGAGCTGGCGTACACATTCTGGGTCATGTGGCCAGTATGACTAATCCGCTTCTGGTGAACCAGAACAGTGCACAGAAACGCTGTTTACCTTCCCGCCAGAGCGGTACCTATTTATCTACTTGCACTTTGTGCTTTCGAACTGCTAGGTTGGCAGGAGCAGGGACCGAGCAACGGGAGCTCACCCCACCGCGGGGATTCGAACCGCCGACCTTCCAATCGGCAAGTCCTAGGCTCTGTGGTTTAACCCACAGCACCACCCCTGAAGGGGAGAGGAGAATTTACAAAATGATTGTTTGGTTAAGTTGAATGTTTGATATGTGTATGAAAACTAATAAAAACTGATTTAAAAAAACCCAAAAACCACTGAGCCTCTTGGGCTTGCTGATCGGAAGGTCGCGGTTCAAATCCCCGCAACAGAGTAAGCTCCCATTGCTCTTTCCCAGCTCCTGCCAACCTAGCTGGAAGCACACCAGTGCAAGTTGATAAATAGGTACCACTGCAGCGGGAAGGTAGAAGGCGTTTCCATGCACTCTGCTTTCCATCATGGTGTCCCGCTGAGCCAGAAGCGGTTTAGTCATGCTGGCCAAATGACCTTACCAGCTGTCTGTGGACAAACGCCGGCTCCCTTGACCTGAAAGCAAGATGAGCACCGCAACCCCATAGTTGCCTGTGACTGGACTTAACTGTTCAGGGGTCCTTTACCTTTTTTACCTATTGATGCTCTTCCTCTCCTGCCCACCCCTGAGATTTTTCTCTCTCTCCATCCTTTATGGAATGAAGGACCCCAATACAGAGGTGAATCATGGAGCCCTAATGACGAAGCATGTCTTACACAGCTAACTATAACACACACAAAAACCAGCTGCCTCTTGGTTGCTTTGATCTAACTCTCTGAGAGAGGGAATGCCTTTGGCTAACTATAAGCGGATGGCACTATGCACAGGGTACTACTTACAATCTATTACTGCAATTTTAATCATCACCGTGGCAGGATAACTGAAAGGTGTGGTTTCATAATAAAACTCTTCTCAAGCATATATATTTTTATATATTGAGGCTTACACCTGCCAACAAGAAAGGATCAATTAATAAACTGAAACTACCAGGAGCAGGTGCTAATGTTTATTTTTTACCCGGCCGAATATTGTAAAGGAACTAGAGTGGGAAAGATGCTTTAAGCTCTTGGGTGTGGTGCTGATCTTAGCCCGACCACCTGTTCTTAGTTCTAAAGCAACAAGGGAGAAATCCAAAGGAATCTGAGCTTCCCAGAAGCTGCCACTCCTAGAAGACACTCCTACAAATTTTACAGGGTTTTTTTAGTCAGCCAACAATATTAGAAATCTTAGGGAAGGACGTTCTTGCACGAATAAGATACAGAAAGGAAATTAGGAATGGGACGGTCCCCCAACCCCTGACCATTCCTTCTCCCTGCCCCTAAAAAAAAGTTTAAATTTCTTTAAAATTAAAAATGTATGTGGAATATTATAAATATTTTTTCAGTCTGTGGATCCAGGTGGCACTGTGGTCTAAACCACTGAGCTTCTTGGGCTTTCTGATCAGAAGGTCGGCGGTTCGAATCCCCGCAACAGAGTGAGCTCCTGTTGCTCTGTCCCAGCTCCTGCCAACCATTCCCCTATGAGATACATTTGTTAGAAGTTGGTGAGATTTTATTGATTATAAGTTGGTGAGAAGAGCACATTTCCGGATTTTGTAGCAAAGCAGTGTTCTTCCTTCTTTGAATTGTAATGAAAATAACAGATACATGATTGTTAAACATATTTTAAAATGACTTGATTAAAGGAATGATGCCACAGAAGACAGAATTAGGATTCAAGGTGACCTTGGCAGGATTGAGAACTGGGTCAAAACTGAGCAAATAAAATTCGACATGGACAGATGTAAGCTTCAACACATAAACAGGAATAACTAGATAGACGAATGTAAGATAGGGGACACCTGGCTTACTAGTCGTAGATGTGAAAAGGATCTAGGAGTCTTAATAGACCACCAGATTAACAAAAGTCAAGAGTGTGATGCAGAAGCAAATAAGCTAATGCTATTCTAGGCTGCATCAACAGAAGTCTAGCATTGAGATCATTCCTTTACACTTGTTTGCCTTGACTAGCATTTTCTATTTGCAGACCATTCACACAGTTTGGAGTTAGCCATGGTCATTGATTTCAATAGGTCTCCTCTGATTCTGAGTCTACTTCTTCTTCTCAGTCTGTCCCAGGATATAATGGAAGAGTGCGTCTTTGGGGGTGAAGTCAAAACCATTGCAGAGTTATAGTGCCTTCTGAGACTGTAGAAACCAATATGGGAGATACATGTTTTGTGGCAGCTGGGGCAGATGAAGGCGTCTGGTTGTGCTGATGCTTGTGTACCATAGTGTTTTTTTCTTTCTGCGCTTCTCCAGCTGGTCATTCCTCCTCCAAGTACACATTCCTCCTCCAAGTACACATTGGCAGACCAGCGGTTTATAAGTTAGATATAACTCACTGGATGCATTTTTTTTAATGGGTGCAAATTTAGTTCCCATTGTCCTCATAAAGGAGAATGGAAGCTAAGGGGCTTCCAGTGTGTTATGGGTTCAGGAAACATAGACAATGAACACAAACCACCACCTTAAACAACAACAACAAATTAATGAAAGACACATCAGTGTTGATCTGACTGGAGTAGAATTAGCTACAGCCAAGGACTATAATATCTGAAATGAGAGGTTGCAAGAGGTTATAATATAGTTACCCTATAATAATATGAGGAGACCCTATAATATGCTTGCAGCCTTAGAAAATAACATAGGCCAATGTAGCTTTGATATGTGCAGCAAAGGTAATACTCAGCTGTGATTCAGACATGACTTCCTTTTTCTAAGACACTGTATAAAAGCACATGGCACAGGACACCGATCTCATCAGACTCAAGCACCTTCTCTCTGTCTTCTGCTGCTGCTCTTGGTAAGTACTTTTCATTCATTCTAATTCTGTATGTGTGGGTGAAATAATGAAATCGCTAGCCACGATGGCTATTCCTCTCAGATTCTCTCTCTCTCTGTCTGTCTGTCTCTCTCTCTCTCTCTCTCTCTCTCTCTCTCTCTCTCTCTCTCTCTCTCCCTGACCTTCCCAGTAACTTTAGTTCCTCGCAGTTTCATACAACTGGCCTGACCTAGCAGGTCTCTCTTATGTCCATTCGTGTTTTGTTTCAGAATGTAAAAATTAGGTAAAATTGCCTTTATTTGTAAACTGAAACGCATTTCTTTCTCCATCCCGTGCTGAGAGTAGTTCTGGTTCTGCATACCCTCCAAAATTTCTTCTATGAAAATAGGGACATCCAGTGCTTTCTTTCTATAAAAATAGGTGCCAGTGCTCACCATGAAGTTGTTACAGTAAGAGCCACAATTTTTAACAAGAGAGGGAGAGAGAGAGAGAGAGAGAGAGAGAGAGAGAGAGAGAGGGGGGGGTGCCAGTACTACGTACCCTTGAGTATCCTCGGGGGGGGGGGGAGCACTGAGGACATCTATTACCATAATAATAATAATTTTACTGTCTAAATCCTACTTGTCTGACTGGTTTGCCCCAGCCCCTCTAGGAGGAAACCAATATATACAAAAACAGAATAAAACATTAAACATTTTAAGAAAACGTCCCCATACAGGGATGCCTTCAGATGCCTTTGTCATGGGGGGTAATATAACTCCATAGCTTCCAACATTTCTCAGATGAAAATAGGGACATCCTAAGGAAAAGTGGGACATCAGAAACAAGGATGGTTTCTTTACATCCAGGACTGTCTCTGGAAAACAGGGACACTTGCATGGTCTGCACATGTTTTCAGGCTAGTTGCCCTAAAACAGGAAGAGGAAAGGGTATGGTTGACTCGCATCCACAAAGGTGGGGACTAGCTCTTGGTCCATCTTGGTCAGCACTATGAAAAGGGATGGACAGTAACTCTCCAGGTTTTCAGGCAGGAGACTCTCCCAGCCCTACCAGAACATGCCAGGGATTGAACTTGTGACCTCCTTTGTGCAAGGAAGATGCTCTACCATTGAGCTATGGCCTGTCCCTCTTTATTATCTGATTATTTGCTGTGGTCACCTTTTTTTCCTTTCCTGCACCCTACATACCTTAGATATTGCATCATTCTATGCCATTTGTAAAGTGTCTTTTGTAAGAGATACCTAATGAGTGTCAAGAGCAGAGGTATCCAATGCAGTGTCCACTAAACATCGTGGACTTCAACTCAGATCATTCTGAGACTTTGGCAACATTAGCTGGGGCTGGTGGGAGTTGCATGCCAACAACATCTAGAGGACACCACATTGGTCACCCTAATACAGAGCATCTATTTTTTATTTATATGTGTGTGTGTGTGTGTGTGTGTGTGTGTATACACATAACACTCAAAGAAGAAAAAGAAAACACAATACATAAAGAAAAACATCATCTAAAAACAGAAAAGAGAAAAAAGAAATAAGAAACAAGTCAAACCTTTAAATCACTTACTTACATTCACTTATTTCCTTGACCTCCTCACGTCTCCCATTTTTGTATTCTAATTCAGTTAGATATTCCAGCAAATCCTTCCAACTTTGTTTTTATCGTAATAGTTTATCTTAATATACTATAATTTTACATTCTCTCTTTCACCAATTCATTTTTACTTAATCCTTTCTGCTAAAACCACATAATTTTTTCCCCAACATCTTTCTAACATTCCTTAATTTTACAATATTTCTGAAGATAAACTTTAAATTTCTTCCACTCTTCTTCCACTGACTCTTCTCCTTTGTCTCAGATTCTGCCAGTCATCTCAGCCAGTTCCATATAGTCCATCACCTTCATCTGCCATTCTTCCCGAGTGGGTAGATCTTGTGTTTTCCAATACTTTGCGATGAGTATTCTTGCTGCTGTTGTGGCGTACATAAAAAAGTTCTGTCCTCCTTTCGCACCAATTGGCCGACCATGCCCAAGAGAAAGGCCTCTGGTTTCTTCTGGAAGGTATATTTAAATACCTTTTTCATTTCATTATAGATCATCTCCCAAAAAGTCTTAATCTTTGGGCATGTCCACCAAACGTGAAAGAATGTACCTTCAATCTCTTTACATTTCCAACATTTATTATCGGGCAAATGATAAATTTTTGCAAGCTTGACTGGTGTCAAGTAGCACCTGTAAATCATTTTCATTATATTCTCTCTTAAGGCATTACATGCCGTAAACTTCATACCTGTGGTCCATAACTTTTCCCAGTCAGCCATCATAATGTTATGTCCAACATCTTGTGCCCATTTAATCATAACAGATTTAACCGTTTCATCCTGTGTATTCCATTTCAACAGCAAGTTATACATTCTTGACAAATTCTTAGTTTTAGGATCTAACAATTCTGTTTCCAATTTTGATTTTTCCACCTGAAAGCAAATTTTCTTATCCAAATTATAAGCCTCCCTTATTTGATAATAATGAAGCCAATCTCGTACTTTGTTTTTTAGTTTTTCAAAACTCTGCAGTTTTAATCTATCTCCTTCTTGTTCCAAAATTTCCCAATATTTCGGCCAATTTGCCTCCATATTGGGTTTTTTCAGAGCCTTAGCTTCCATTGGTGACAACCACCTTGGAGTTTTATTTTCAAGCAGGTCCTTATATCTTATCCAAACATTAAACAGTGCTTTCCTGACAATATGGTTTTTAAACGCTTTATGTGCTTTGACCTTATCATACCACAAATATGCATGCCACCCAAATACATTATTGAAACCTTCTAAGTCGAAAATGTCCATGTTTTCAAGAAGCAGCCATTCTCTCAGCCAGCAAAAGGTGGCTGATTCATAGTAAAGCTTCAGGTCTGGCCGAGCAAATCCCCCTCTTTCTTTAGCATCAGTTAAAATCTTAAATTTTATTCAAGGCTTCTTGCCCTGCCAGACAAATCTAGAAATATCTCTCTGCCACTTCTTGAAACAGTCCACCTTGTCCAAAATTTGCAATGTTTGAAACAAATACAACATCCTTGGCAATACATTCATCTTTATCGCAGCAATTCGGCCTAGCAATGATAACTTCAAATTTGACCATATTTCTAAATCCTTTTTCACTTCCATCCAACATTTTTCATAGTTATCTTTAAATAAATTCACATTCTTAGCAGTCATATTAACCCCCAGGTATTTCACTTTCTTAACCAATGTTAATCCTGTCTCCTTCTGAAACCTCTCTTTCTCAATCACTGTTAAGTTCTTCTCTCACACCTTAGTTTTCAGCTTATTCAACTTAAATCCCGCAACCTGACCAAATTCTTGAATTAACTGCAATACTCTTTTAGTACTGGATTCTGGCTCGTGTAATGTCAAGACTAAATCAATCATCAGCGAATGCTTTCAATTTATACTGTTTGGCTCCGACTTGTATACCTTTAACCAATTGGTCCCTTCTAATCATATTGAGCAAAACCTCCAGGACTGAAATAAAAAGCAATGGGGAGATTGGGCAACCCTGTCGTGTTCCTTTCTCAATCTTAAATTCTTCTGTGTCTACATTATTCACAATTAATTTAGCTTTTTGTTCTGAGTAGATTGCACCTATACCGTTTTCAAAACCTTGGCCTACCCCCATTCCCTGTACATTTTTCTTCATAAAGCTCCAAGAGATGTTGTCAAAGGCTTCTTTCCACGACTGTGGTGCCTTTTTCCCCTCCAATATTTCATTGCAAACTTCCTTCAAAGGCTGTACTAACCATTCTTTCAAAGATCTATAATATCTTGAAGTCAAGCCATCCGGCCCTGGAGATTTGCCCAATTTCATGTTCTGAATAGCTCCTTCCACCTCCTGATCTGTTATTTTATAGTTCAACGTTAACTTATTCTCTTGAGAGATTTTTTGTAGTCCATTTGTTCTGAGAAATCAGTCAATGTCCGTTTCTTTCTGAATCTCCTGTGTATATAACTGTTTAAAATACTTCTGAATCTCCTCAGGATTCTGTATATTCTTCCCCTCCACTTCCAAGTTGGTAATCGTGTTGAATTTTTGTCTTTTTTTCATTTGCCAAGCCAGCAGTTTCCCACATTTATTAGCCAATTCAAATGTATTTTGTCTCATCTGTTTAATCTTCCATTCTATTTCCTGATTCATCAATTTCATATATTGTACTTGATATAACTTTATCTCTTTCAGAATCTCCTGTGATTTTGGTTTTGCTCTCAGTCTTTTCTCTCCATCCTTTATTTTCTCCAAAATTTTGTCCTTTTTTTTCATTTTGAGTTCTCTTCCTAATTGCATTCTGTTGTATCAGAAATCCTCTCATAACTGCTTTACTTGAGTCCCAAATTACACTTTTTTCAACAGTGGTGCTCATATTTATCTCAAAATAATCTCTCAATTTTTGGGGGCCTTTTTAGTCACTTCTTCATTCCTAAACAATGAGTCATTCATCCTCCATCTAAAGGAACCAATTGGTGTTAGTTTTATTTCCATCTTCACCGCATTATGGTCAGAGCAGGTTTTAGGACAAATTTCCACTTTTCTAGTCTTTGGGGCCAGCCCCTTAGTTACCCAAATTTGGTCAATTCTTGTCCATGTCATTTTGGCTTCAGAGAAGAAGGTTCCTTCTCTTCCCAAGGGATTCTTAGTTCTCCAAATGTCAACAAGGTCCATATTGTCAGCCATATCAAAAACCGTCTTTGGTAATCTGCCATCTTTTGTAACCACCTGTCTCTGGGCCTTATCCATATTTGTAGACACCACTCCATTCATATCTCCCATCAAGATCATATAATAATCCAAATAATCCATCAAAGTTTCATGCAACTTCTTGAAAAATTCTGATTTCCCCTCATTTGGTGCATAGATGCCTACTATCAAAACTTCTCTCCTTGTGATTGAATTTCAATTGCTACAAGTCTTCCTTGGTCATCTTTAAATAGGAATTTCGGTGACAGGCTCTCCTTTACATAAAGTACTACTCCTCTTTTCTTGACTTTATCTGATGAAATAAATTCATGTCCTAATCTTTTGTTACTCAAAATCTTCCGATGTAGCCTTGTCACATGTGTTTCTTGTAGACAAATCAAATCCAATTGTTCTTTTTTTAAATAAATAATAGACTCTCCGCCTTTTTGGGGGGGAGTTCAGTCCATTCACATTCCAGCTCAGTACTTGCAGTGTCATGATGTAATTACTCTGCTTTTCCTCCACCAGCACCCAGTACTTTATCTATGTCTGTTGGTGGTGTTGATTTCCCTCTTTTTGGTGGGTTTCTGTCCAAAGCTTCTGGCTCTTTTCCAAGTTCTTTCTGCAGATCTTCTTCGTGATTTCCCAAAAACCTATCTTTCTCCTCAACTGATCTTATTTTTATCTTTCTTCCTTTGTAGCTAAAGGATAGGCCTTGGGGGAATTCCCACCTGAAAATGATTTTGTTCCTTCTCAGAAGGGCAACCAAATCTCCAAAGTTGGATCTAAGATCCAAAAGATGTTTCGGTATGTCTTTAAAAATTTCCACTCTTGATTGCAGAATTATCAGAGGATTCTGAAAATGCAGACCCAAGATTTTGTCTCTCTCTTCTTTTGATCGGAGGGTGATCAGACAATCCCTTATTTTGATCTTCTTTCCTCCTTTTCCTAGTCTGAAGGCCCTCACAATTTTAAATTCTTCTTGTTTCAATTCTGGCTTCCAAAACTCTGTAAATTCCTGTGTCAAAAAGTCTATCAAGGTGCCCTCCTCCAATTCGGGTACAGCTCTAATTCTTAAATTCGTCTGTTTTTCTTTAAGTTCCAACATAGACAGCGTCAATTTATTGTCTTGAATTTGTTTCTGTAGGTCTGGAACCTTCTCTGTTTCCAATTGTGTTAACTTAAATTCCACAACAGCAGCTTTTTCCTGGTTCAAAGTGGATTCCTGCAACAATTTATGGATAGATTCTGTATTACTGTTAACCTTTTGTCCCAAACTGTTTAAAGTTTCTGTATTTAAATCAATTTTAGTAGTTGCAGTATCGACTTTCTTGTTTGTCTCCTCGACCCTCTTATTTGTCTCTTCAACCCTCGTACTGAGTTGCACCAAAGTTTCATTAATCTTGGCCAGTGCGTTTGCTAAGGCATCTTCTGAAGACATTCCACTAGGCTTAGGTTGTGTTGGTACAGTCAAAGATGTAGTAGTAAGGCCGGCAGCTGATTGCCTTCGCTGCCCCAAGATCTTGCCAGACCTTGTTGATCTGTCTGGGGGTGGCAAATCTACTTTTTCTTTCCCATCTGCCATAACACTTAAACAATAGAAGAGCCAAGGTCAATCTCAAATACACAGTCTGTTTACCAGTGGAAATTTCCCCTTGTAGCAATTTCTAAAAGTCCCTCTAGGGAGAAACAGTTGCAATAGTCCAAAAAAGAACAAAAAAAACCAGTCCTTTAAAACTCCAACCGAGAAAAATAAACAGTTCTAATTTTTATTACTTTTTGTTACTTTCCAATTACTTTCTCTCCTTTTTTCAAACAAAGTAAAATAACTGGTCACAATGTATCTCTTTTACTGTCAGCAAACCTTCCATTGCCGCAGTTCAGAAAACGTCAGTCTTTGTCTACCGGCAGACCGTTCCCAAGTTTGAGCCGTGGATTTTAAGCTCTTTCCCTCTCTCTTGCAGGAATACACAGTCCAAAACGTCCCCCTTCCTTCCCTGCTTCCTAGGAAGGAGTTTCGGAATTTTATCGAGTTAGAAATCAGTCCTTTCCAGGTGAAGTTCCAAAGCTTTAGCTTAAAGCCTCTTTGCTTTGATCTATTTACAAAAGCGGAAGGCGAACTTCCTGTTTAGACCTCCCCGCTTCGGTATCCAATTATGTCTTTTTTTCCTTCTTTTTAAATAAATCCAATTCCCCCTACTCACGGGTAGTTGCTTTTTATAGTCGAATTGTCCCAGGAAAAAAGTCAGCACTCTCCAGCAACGGCTATGAGGCTTCACTCTGTGAAAGAAGCAGTTGACTCACAGCACTGCACCACTCGCCCCACTCCACTCCGAAACCCGTAAATGGGTTTCCTTGCGAATTGGGGAGGGGCGCAAAGGGTGCCCGCCGAGCCCCACGTTCACAGGCTTCACCCGCCTGTGGTTTCTGTATGGTCCCCACTTCACAGTAGCGGTGTAGACCTGTTTTCCACGGAGCTGGTCCCTCCAAATCAGAGGGATTCCACCATTAGCTGATGGCGCTAACCCGGAAGTCTAATACAGAACATCTCATCCACAAAGGCAGATACCAGCTCTTCCACAAAGCACTAGCCTCTGTAATTTCCCTTTTAACATGGCCTCTCCCCTCTGCTTCAACATCCCTCATTGTTGCACAAGTCTCCAAGGGTGGACTTCAGCATCCCCTTCCTCAACTGATTTCTTCCACTAACTCTTGCCTGTCACTTGTCATTTCAGACCCAGCTCCATCACTCCAAGATGTCTTGCCAGCCCTGCTGCGTCTCATCCTGTGCCCCATCTTGTGTCAGCTACCCAGTCGGTGGTCTGGGCTCACTGTGTTCACCTTATGGGGGCTTGTCATCCTACGGGGGCGGAGTGTCATCGAGTAGCCTCGGTATAACATCTGGAGCCAATGTTGGCTGCGTCAATCAGTTACCACCATGTGAAGTAGTCATCCAGCCGCCTCCCGCGTGTGTGGTAATCCCAGGAGCAATCATTGCCGCCACTTGCGAGCCAGTTAGAGTGGGGGGATTCACCGCCTGCGGTGGGGGCTCCGGCGGAAGCTCATACGGCCGCTTGGGTCTGTGCCAACCCCGTGGAATTGCCAAGGTGTGCGGATCTCCCTGTTAAGATCAAAGTCAATCTCCACAACAACAGAAGAATTTGGAAAAGAAAATGTTACCTGGAAACTCCTAATACGCCATCATGGCTGCTGCTGATGTCATAGGCCTGGGTGTCATCAGTGCTGAGCCCCCTCAATCCACAACTCTGACAACTGGATCTGTGGTTGCTCAGCATTCCTGATGCTTGTGTCCATCTCTATGCTAGATTGTAGATCTGCTGCTTTGACTTTTCAGCTTTTCCTCCTGCGCTTGACTTTACTTAACTCAAAGTACAAAACAAAAAGCTCCAAAGGCATTAAGTAATATCTCCTTCTTTGGTTCTCTGTATGTTCAACTATTCTCAAGGATGCCCAAGTTTTTTGATGCCTCAACTGTCCTGCTAAACTCATGCCAATCGCTTTGTGCTGTTATCTTTCAGAGTAAAATATTTTTGTTCCCTTTGACATTTGCTCACCAGGCAAGTGTTTCCACACGCTGCTTTTTTCGTTCATTAAAGCTTACCTGCCTGCATTTGAAAGAGAAAAAAACCCCTGTTGTGTTTGCTTCTTATTGGGTTTTGGGGAGGAGGGCCTTTTTTAGGTCCGCACTGAATATCCATCTCATTCAGTAGCTGATGGATGCCCCAGAGAAACTGCTGGGCAAGGTGTATGACCATCAACCATCCCTATCTGTGTCTGTCACCTGATACTTAGATGTATACTTCTCTATGTATGTGTAGCTTCTGATTTTCTTAGATATAGTATAGGGGAAAGAAATTCAAGTGTAATGATCAAACATGACCCTCTGGACTTCTCTTTATGGCCCATGAGACTCTTCCCATGTCATACAGGCTCCCAAACCTAGCCCCTCATCAGCTGTGCTTTGTAGGCTCCTTGGGTGATTAGGCCTGTATGGAATGTTCCATTAATTCTCACGATATGACTTACTTGCCCGCCTGGGAGAGATAAAGAATGCTACATATATAGTATGTGTAATACTAGTCTAAAAGGCAAATGTAAAAATTATCATAGTATCATAGAATTGCAGAGAAGAAAGGGATTCTAAAGACCATCTAGTTCAACCGCCTGGAATGAAGGAAGTTTCAGCTGTCCAATACAGGGAGTGAACCTCCAACCTTTCTGTTATCAGCACCATTCTCTAACCAACTGAGCTATTCAGGCATTGTGACTGGGGATGATGGAAGTTGCAGCTCTGCATTGTCCAGAGGGCCAAAGGCTCCACACATCTGTTACACAATGCTCCTCATTTTATATTATGTTGTATCCTTACAGTATGAAGTTAGGCAGAGAAGTGGTACCACAGATGCTCCAAATTTATTTAGGAGGAATTAAGGCTGCAGAAGGGACATGGGTGGCTCTGTGGTCTAAACCTAGGGCTTGCCAATTGGAAGGTCGGCAGTTTGAATCCCCGCGATGGGGTGAGCTCCCATTGCTTGGTCCCAGCTCCTACCAACCTAGCAGCTTGAAAGCACGTCAAAGTGCAAGTAGATAAATACTTCCAGGGGGAAGGTAAACGGCGTTTTTGTGCGCCGCTCTCATTTTGCCAGAAGTGGCTTAGTCATGCTGGCCACATGACCCAGAAAAATGATCTGCAGACAAACGCCAGCTCCCTCGGCCAGTAAAGTGAGATGAGTGCGGCAAACCCAGAGTCGTCCGGACTGGACTTAACTGTCAGGAGTCCTTTACCTTTTTAACCTTTTAAGACTGCAGACTGTCCTGTTCCCAGCGGGGGGTGCTGAAATGCAGAACATGAGTCCAGGCTGTGATTTGAACCAAGGCGAACTCTCAATGGGGTGTAGTTGTCTGCAGGCAACCAAGCCCAACAGGCTAGGCTGTTGATCAGCAAATGTCTCTTTCTCTTTTTCTCATGTGCAGCCATAAGACCATGGGTAGGCAAACTAAGGCCCGGGGGCTGGATCCAGCCCAATCATCTTTTAAATCTGGCCTGCAGATGGTCCGGGAATCAGCGTGTTTTTACATGAGTAGAATGTGTCCTTTTATTTAAAATGCATCTCTGGGTTATTTGTGGGGCATAGGAATTCGTTCATTTTTATTTTTCAAAATATAGTCCGGCCCCCCACAAGGTCTGAGGGATAGTGGACAGGCCCCATGCTGAAAAAGTTTGCTGACCCCTGCATAAGACCGAGAAGGGAGGGATGACTCAAGATGGTTGATATACTGAACTGCCCAGTAGAAAGAACTATCAGTTCATCACCCACTTCCAGTAGAGCACTAATCATTTCTGCATCATTGCCACGAGTGAAAACCTCAGATGGGAGTTATTTGAGGAAATGGCTTGTTGTGGTTTCCCCTTTCAGCTGCCCCCTCTTAAACTAAATTCCATTTGGAACCTTCTGGAAATGGGCATCAATCTCATAGCAGCCTTATCCAGTCCTCTTGATTCTTTGTGTACAGTGTTCTCTCTTGCTTCCTCTTCTTTTGCAGGTTAAACTTTTGTCCTCAGGTACGCAGGCACTGCTATGTCAAGGTCACTGTTGAAAGGAATTCTCCTGCATTGGCAGGGACTGAAGCCGCTTTGACCATGCTTGTGAGCGTTGTGGTGGTCCTCACTCACGGACTAAGTGTTTTCGGGCTAAGCCCCCTTTTCTAGGCCTTGGCAAGTAGCCTTTAGTCTAACATCAAGTTGGGGGGATGCATTCATGCTCCCTCCCCATGCGGCGGCGCTTGCAGGGCCCGTTAAAGGGCACAACCGGGAGTCCCTGGCCCTAGAGTGGCAGCATGTAGGTCAAACTCCCAGGACGAGGTCGGTGGAAGGGCATGCTGTGTAAGTTGGCACTTTGCAGTCCCCTCTCACTGGGCCTCAACTGCCTGCATATCCTCAGCCAGACGGGCTGAGAGGGTTACCTGCCAAGGAAGGCCTGTGCCAAGTTTCCCACTTCTGAAGTTCAATAACGTTGTGGCCAATTTGAACCCATACTCTGATCTCCTGTGTTATCATTTGGGGAAAGGGGTAGGCACCACAGACAGGGTTTAGCGCGTGTGCAGGCAAACAGAGAGAGCACCCCTTCTTTCCCCTTGATACCCTTGACCAAAGAACGGTGCACTCCTATCTGGGATGGCCATCCTCTTTCACCAAGCATGCAGCTTCAGGGTGTGTGTGGATATTTTCACCCCCTCCCATTGCGAGAATCTCCTGATATGATGTTTTCAGAAAGGAGGGGGAGGAAACTGCTCTTCGCTTCTTCCTCTCCTGCCTGACTCTCTGTTATCTATGTAACAATCTATGTAACAGTCTATGATTGTTATCTATGTAGAGATTAGATGGCTGAGTGAGAGCTGTAACACTCATTCAAGCCAGTAGCACTTCAGTTTTAGCTTGCAGTAGCTATTAGAAATGAAAGAAGTTATGCTTCACAGCTTTCTTCCGTCTTGTTTATACTCTGTTGAGTTTGGTGCTCACAACTCACAGTTGTGGGTCCAGTTCACTTAGACGTGTTATCTATGTAGAGATTAGATGGCTGAGTGAGAGCTGTAACAGTCATTCAAGCCAGTAGCAGTTCAGATTTACTCCAGACACCTAGCCCATCTGGAAGGATTTGATAACAGGTTTGGTTGGCATGCATATTTATGGTATGACAAGGTTAAAGTTCACAAGGGTTTCAAAAACCATATTGTTAGGAAAGCATTATATAATGTTTGGATTTGGTACAAGGATTTGTTGGAAAATAAAACTCCTAGGTGGTTATCACCTATGGAGGCTAAGGAGGTGAAGAAACTTAACATGGAATCCAAATGGCCGAAATATTCTGAAATCTTAGAACAAGAAGGTGGTGAATTTAAACTACAGAGTTTTGAGAAATTAAAGCCCAAGGTGCGAGATTGGCTTCATTATTACCAAATAATGGAAACTTTTAAACAAAACAGGAAAATTGGCTTCCAGGTGGAGAAATCGAAATTGGAAACAGAACTGTTAGAACCCAATACTAAGAATGTATCAAGAATGTACAATTTGTTGCTGAAGTGGAATACAATAGATGAGACAGTTAAATCAGCCATGATTAAATGGGCACAGGACATTGGTCATGACATTATGTTTGTTGACTGGGAACAGTTATGGACCACCGGTATTAAATTCACGGCATGTAATGCCCTAAGAGAAAATATTATGAAAATGATTTACAGGTGGTACATGACCCCAGTTAAGCTTGCGAAGATTTATCATCTGCCCAATAATAAATGTTGGAAATGTAATGAGGCTGAAGGTACCTTCTTTCACCTTTGGTGGACCTGCCCAAAGATTAAAGCCTTTTGGGAAGTGATCTATAATGAAATTAAGAAGGTACTTAAATGTACTTTTCATAAGAAACCAGAGGCATTTCTCTTGGGCATGGTCGGCCAATTGGTGTCAAGGAAGGATAGGACTTTTTTTATGTACGCCACTACAGCAGCAAGGATCCTTCTAGCAAAGTATTGGAAGACACAAGAACTCCCCACACTGGAAGAATGGCAGACGAAAGTGATTGACTTTATGGGATTGGCAGAAATGACTGGCAGAATCCACGACCAAGAGAAAGAGACGGTGGAGGAAGATTGGAAGAAATTCAAAGATTATCTTAAGAACTGTTACAATATTGATGAGTGTTAAAATGTCAAGGGGAAGGAAGATGCAGAATTACAGCCGAAAATGCTTGATGATTTAAGGTGAAATTGAGAAAGATAACAAATTTAAATTTAATTGTCTAAAATGGTTGCTGAAAAATTGTAAAATAAGGATGTAAAAAGGGTGAGGTATGGGGAAGTCCGAGAAAGGAGGCTTATGAAAATGAGGTTAAGAACTTATATTTGTGTGTTTGTTTGTATCTGTCGATGTTTTTATGTTGTTGTGGTTGTTTTGTTTTAAAATTGGAAAACTAATAAAAATTATTATAAAAAAAAAGAGAGAATTCCACAGCCCAAGAGTAAACAATCGTATAGGAGGAAAGGAAAGAGAAAGTAGAATAATGTCACTGCTGTAAGTCCAGAATCCTCTAGAGGGAGCTTGCAATGTCTTGAGAGAAGAAGTCAAATCAAATAAAATCAATAAAGTCAAATTTAATGTCCATAGACCTTCAGTAGCTAATGCTTAGCAGAGTTAGAATTGACAGCAAAACATTGTTTCTGACAAGTGTCAACTGGTGTTTCAAAGTAGCAAGTCTTAAAATGCTCTAAATGTTGCAAGTCCAAATCCACAATAGCCAAGTCTGCAAACTGACAGTTTTACTGTTCAGGCAGCTCAAGTACCTGGGCTTCTCAGTCAAAATCTATAGTTCCCATAGCAGAAGATTATCACAGTCCCAGTAAAGGTTAAATCCAGTAATTACGTTAAATCTTTACTTTGTCTCAAAGCAGCTTCAGTGGGTGCTCAAATCAGATGGTTTAAAAAAACCTCTACAGTGGCTCCACTCCTCCAGCTCTTTTTGCTTTGAAATTTAAATAGCAGCGGAAGACGGACTTCCTTTTAACATCTCTCCGCTTTCAGCCAAATTTCCATTAATTTAGATTCCAATTTTAAAAAGTCCTTCCTTACTCACGGGTTGTTGCTTTTCAGTTCCGAACGTTTCAAGGAAAAAAGGTCAGCGCTCACCGGCAGCAGCTGCGCGGCTTCACTCTGCAGAGTAGCGATCGACTCACAGCGCCGCAACCCCCTCCACGATCTGAGGCTCCTTACGGGGTCTCTTCAAAGTTTTGAGGGTCGCTCCTGGCGCCTGCCGAGTCCCAGGACCACAGGCTCTTGCTGCCTGTGGGTTTCAGACGCGGGTCTCCGCTTCGCCGTAGCGGAAGACCTGATCTCCGCAGAGCTCCCTTTCACTAAAGGAAAAGGACCGCCATTGCCGTTCGCGCCGCCTCCGGAAGTGATATCTGCTAATGTTTAGCCTGGTATATGTTTTCCATATAAATTATTTCTAAGAGATCATAATTACACAAAGCTACAAAGAAGATGGTAGACATGTCCGTTCCCCTATGTTTTCAATGTTTTTGTTAATAATAATAATAATAATAATAATAATTTATTATTTATACCCCGCCCATCTGGCTGGGCCTCCCCAGCCACTCTGGGCGGCTTCCAAAAGAATATTAAAATACTATGATACATCAAACATTAAAAGCATCCCTGAACAGAGCTGCCTTCAGATGTCTTCTAAAAGTCTGGTAGTTGTTGTTCTCTTTGACATCTGGTGGGAGGGCATTCCACAAGGAGGGCGCCACTACCGAAAAGGCCCTCTGCCTGGTTCCCTGTAACTTGGCTTCTCGCAGTGAGGGAACCGCCAGAAGGCCCTTGGTGCTGGACCTCAGTGTCCGGGTAGAACGATGGGGGTGGAGACGCTCCTTCAGGTATACTGGAAGGTATACAGGAAGTTGTTCACAATTCTGTCCAATCCTCTCTTTGATGTTTTCCTCATCTCTTCTTGTTGTTTTCGTATATTTTTCCTTTCTCTTTGTGACCTCTGATAGTCTCCACAAGCGAGTTGAAAACAAGCATTTTTATAATCCTGTGTGGGCTTTTCCATTCATCCAAGCATCATATAATAATAATAATAATAATAATAATAATAATAATAATAATAATTTATTATTTGTACCCCGCCCATCTGGCTGGGTTTCCCCAGCCACTCTGGGCGGCTTCCAACAGAGATGAAAAATACACTAAAATGTCACATATTAAAAACTTCCCTGAACAGGGCTGCCTTCAGATGTTTTCTGAATGTCAGGTAGTTGTCCATCGCCTTGACATCCGATGGGAGGGCATTCCACAGGGCGGGCGCCACCACCGAGAAGGCCCTCTGCCTGGTTCCCTGCAACTTGGCCTCTCGCAGTGAGGGAACCGCCAGAAGGCCCTCGGAGCTGGACCTCAGTGTCCGGGCAGACCGATGGGGGAGGAGACGCTCCTTCAGATATACTGGACCGAGGCCATTTAGGGCTTTAAAGGTCAGCACCAACACTTTGAATTGTGCTCGGAAACGTACTGGGAGCCAATGTAGGTCTTTCAAGACCGGTGTTATATGGTCTCGGCGGCCGCTCCCAGTCACCAGTCTAGCTGCCGCATAATGGATTAGTTGTAGTTTCCGGGTCACCTTCAAAGGTAGCCCCTCATAGAGCGCATTGCAGTAGTCCAAGCGGGAGATAACCAGAGCATGCACCACTCTGGCGAGACAGTCTGCAGGCAGATAGGGTCTCAGCCTACGTACCAGATGGAACTGGTAAACAGCTGCCCTGGATACAGATTTGACCTGTGCCTCCATGGACAGCTGTGAGTCCAAAATGACTCCCAGGCTGCGCACCTGGTCATTCAGGGGCACAGTTACCCCATTCAGGACCAGGGAATCCTCCACACCTGCCCGCCTCCTGTCCCCCAAAAACAGTACTTCTGTCTTGTCAGGATTCAACCTCAATCTGTTAGCCGCCATCCATCCTCCAACCGCTTCCAGACACTCACACAGGACCTTTACCGCCTTCACTGGTTCTGATTTAAAAGAGAGGTAGAGCTGGGTATCATCTGCATACTGATGAACACCCAGCCCAAACCTCCTGATGATCCCTCCCAGCGGCTGCATGTAGATGTTGAAAAGCATGGGGGAGAGGACAGAACCCTGAGGCACCCCACAAGTGAGAGCCCAGGGGTCTGAACACTCATCCCCCCCCCACCACTTTCTGAACACGGCCCAGGAGGAAGGAGCGGAACCACTGTATGACAGTGCCCCCAGCTCCCAGCCCCTCAAGACGGTCCAGAAGGATGTCATGGTCGATGGTATCAAACGCCGCTGAGAGATCCAGCAGAACTAGGAAACAGCTCTCACCTTTGTCCCTAGCCCGCTGGAGATCATCAACCAGTGCGACCAAGGCAGTTTCAGTCCCATGATGAGGCCTGAATCCCGACTGGAAGGGATCCAAATGGTCCGCTTCTTCCAGGCGTGCCTGGAGTTGTTCGGCAACCGCTCGCTCAATCACCTTGCCCAAGAATGGAAGGTTTGAGACTGGGCGATAATTGGCCATCGTGGCCGCATCTAGAGATGGTTTTTTAAGAAGCGGTTTAATAACCGCCTCTTTCAGCGGGTCTGGGAAGGCTCCCTCACGGAGGGAAGCATTCACCACCCCACGAAGCCCATCGCCCAGTCCTTCCCGGCTAGCTTTTATAAGCCAGGATGGGCAAGGATCCAGGAGACAGGTGGTTGGCTTCACTCGTCCAAGCAGCCTGTCCACATCCTCGGAGGTAACAGATTGGAATTGATCCCACACAACTTGACCAGACAGGACTCTAGCACTCTCCCGCCCCGGCCCTGCTCCCACAGTGGAGTCTACTTCTTCCCGAATCTGAGCGATTTTATCTGCAAAAAAATTTGCAAAATCATTGCAGGAGAACATGTGGCCCGTACCGGGCCCCGATGTTACAGGTGGTTCTGCTAATTTGTGAACCACCTGAAAGAGTCTCCTGCTGCTGTTTTCTGCAGATGCAATAGAGGCGGTGAAGAAAGTCTCCTTCGCCGTCACTATCGCCACTTGGTAGGCTCGACGTTGAGCTCTAACCTGTGTCCGGTCAGATTCAGAATGGGTTATCCGCCACCGGCGCTCTAGCCGTCTCAACGATTGTTTCATTGCCTTCAGATCCGTGGAAAACCACGGGGCTCTCTCGGAGCCAGACAGTCAATAGCCCTGGTTAACTCCACATTCCAGCAGGCCACCAGGGAATCGGCTGAAAGGCCATCAACATGGGATAAAGCATCCCCTACCACTCTCTGGAAACCATTTGGATCCATTAAGTGGCGGGGGCGGACCATCCGAATCGGTCCCACCTCCCTGCAGAGGGGATGGGTCGCAGAGAAGTCCAGTTGCACCAGGAAGTGATCTGACCATGGCACTTCTTTCGTTTCACTTTTACTTAGTGTCAGATCACCAACATCCGTAGAGGTAAACACCAGGTCCAAGGCATGTCCGCGGCTATGGGTTGGGACAGACTTATTCAGGGACAGCCCCATGGAGGCCATGCTTTCCACGAAGTCCCGAGCTGCCCCTTGTAAGGTCGTGTCGGCATGGATGTTAAAATCCCCTAGGACGACCAAGCTAGGTGTCTCCAGGAGAACATCCGCCACGACCTGAAGCAGCTCGGGCAGGGAATCCTTGGTGCAGCAGGGAGGTCGGTACACCAAAAGGAATCCTGTACTGCCCCTATTGCCCAACTTCCAGAACATGCACTCAGAAAACTGGGTCTTCCCAATAGGACGCCTGGTGCAAACTAATGACTTCCTAAAAATCACTGCAACCCCCCCTCCCCGCCCACATGACCTGGGTTGCTGTGCGTAAGAGAAACCTGGTGGACAAGCAGCGGCAAGGACAGGCCCATCTGCTTCATCCAACCAAGTCTCTGTTACACATGCCAGGTCAAGTCCTCCATCCATGATCAAGTCATGGATGGCAGTGGTCTTATGAATCATTGACCTGGCATTGCACAGCAACACTTTCAGGTCATGTGGGTATCCCTTGCTGATTCTAGTATTCATCCGGTCAGGGCCAGACCCGGAGGCAGGGATAGTCCTCAGACAACGACTAAACCTGCCTCCTCTGTAATGACATGGTCTGGTCTTAGCGTAACTCCTCCTCCTACCCGTGATCACTGAGATCGGTTGTCCCAGTGCATTCCCCCCCGTGAAACATATCCCAGCCATTTTGTGGGCTGGGGCCCATTCCCCGGCAGCCCTGACCCCTCCCCTTAAGAACAAAATAACCCCTTTAAAAAACAACAAAAAAAAACAACACAAATAAAACAATACAAACAAAAAACAATAAAAATTATAAAAATTACAAAAACATAAAATCAAACAAATTCCCAGGCCCAATAAACATCCACCCCACCCCACCCCCCCACATACAAAAAATTCAAAATAAAATTTTTAAAACATTTTAAAAGCACTCTGCACCCCTCCAGCAGTAACAGCAACTGTCCTAGTGAGGCCCGTCAGGCCCTGCCCTGGGCCAGGTGGTAAGTGGCAAGAAGGAGCAGGGCCCCATACACTCACACAGGAGAGTCCTCCTGGGCAGCGGAGTGCAGCAGTCCTTATGAGGCTTCAGGCCCCGCCCCAGGCCAGATGGTGAGTGGCAAGAAGGAGCAGGGCCCTCAGACACCCACACAGGAGAGTCCATATTCAGACGACAGATGCATTTCATCACTTCCATAGAGAAAACAATCTTACCGTCTGCTCCTTAATCTTCACAGGCCTGTCACTCCCTTCTCGATCTTCTCAGAGGGTTCTGCTAGCAGTCCAATATAATAACAAAGCCATGGCTTCCTCCCCCTTGATCATCAATCCTGCAACAAAGCCTGCCAACATGGTGACTCTCTTTTTATAACTGCGTCATTCCAAAAGCCTTTCATTCTTTTCCAGATCTGCATAAGCCAAGCCTTTGGTTAGTAATTCATTTCCACACCGTTCTTAATCATCCCGCTTGTAGTCAACTGTGCAACGGTTCTTCTTGGGGAGGGATTGTTAGGTAATCACATTGTATTTTTCTATTTAAGCCATTTTCATTCCAAGTTAGTATCTTTAATCTGCCATTCTGGTTTAATTTAAGGAAAAATAATTATTTTTTTTAATTCCTGCTTTAATTATGTCTTTGTTACTCTTCCTCTTCTTCCTGTTTATCAGTGTTATCTTCAGGTAATTTATCTATCCCCCTCTCTGTTCCTGTCACGAGCATCCCTTCCCCTAATTCTTATATTAAATTTTTCATCTGAAATTTCTGCGCTTCAGATATATCCCTGCATCATTGTATCTTGTTTTTATATGTAAAAAAGACTTCCTTCAGGAATTCCCATCTATATGGAATTTGCTTATTTCTCAGAGCATCTGTCAAAAAATGGGAACTAGCTTGTTTTTTTTAGAAGTTGGACGGGAATTTCTTTTAGAATAATTTTATTTTTCTCTCCTATCTGTAATGTATTTTGATAGTTCATTTGTAATATTTGGTCTGTGATTTGGCGTAAATTAAAAATTACCAGACAGACTCCTGGTAACTTTTTTTCACCTTTGCAAAGATTGATTTAATTCAGAAGATTTAATCAATGAAGTTTTCCATCAGTTCTTCCTGTACCTCTATCTACTTAAACAACTCCTTAATCAATCTGGACCTTATATCTTCCTCTGGTTCTTCGGAAATTCATCTAAGACAGAGAATCATTTCCTTCTGCCACATTCCCAAAACCGCAATCGCATCTCAGGCTGCTTCCTGGGAGACACTAGCCTCTGCCACCTCCTTATTAATTTTTCCTGGCCTTTTCTCAATTCCAACCCTTCAGCCTGAACCCTCTTTGTTTTTCTTCCTCTAATCCCTGTGTCTTGGTTTTTAGCTCCTCTACTGATAGTCCCCGTGCCGTAGTGTTCCCATCCACATTGTCATTGCTGACACAACTCAGATTCCTTTTGTGGCTTGACTTTTTTTCCTCTTCCCCTTTCCCTCACAAATGTCCCCCTACTTATCTCTAAACCATCCTGGGGTTTTTGCCTGTATACCTTCACGATGCCCCAGTCCCCCCAGAATAGTTCTTCTTGCCAGGATCCAGCCAGAATGCTCTAAAATGCTGCCCTTACTTACGGAAGACAATCTCAGCATCCTTATTTACCACACTTCTGGCTCCCTCTCCTCAGCTGTGTGTGGTGTCTCAGCTGTTGTGCAAAGCAGGGAGTGACAGCAAATGTCAGAACCTCTTCACAGTCATGTTGCAAATCTTTGAAATATATATTTAAGTACCCTCTGATGTTGCACTGTAAGATCTGATGAAGTTGAGAGAGCCTGGCTAAACGTGAACAGATCACTCCTCTGTGTCATGTACTTCACTAGGCACCCAGTTAAAAGCGCTCATCATAGAACAATGTACTCAGGCAGAATGTGCAGATCTCTGGGCTTCTTCCAATCATTCCTGGCTGAATGAAGCGCACTGTCAGGTTTGGAATGTACATCTGACACACGCATAGAGAACTGGCCTTTCCCCCCTGTCTCTGGGCTGAATGGAATCTTTCCCTAGCCATGTTCTAGGTCTGCGGGAGAGGGAGAGACACAGAGAGAGCACCCCTTCTTTCCCCTTGATACCCTTGACCGAAGAACGGTGCATTCCTATCTGGGATGGCCATCCTCTTTCGCCAAGCATGCAGCTTTGTGTGTGTGTGTGTGTGTGAATATTTTCACCCTCTCCCACTGCGAGAATCTCCTGATATGATGTTTTCAGAAAGGAGGGGGAAGAAACTGCTCTTCGCTTCCTCCTCTCCTGCCTGTGGGGAGTCTGAGTATTATTTATGTAGAGATCAGATGGCTGAGTGAGAGCTGTAACACTCATTCAAGCCAGTAGCGCTTTAGTTTTAGCTTGCAGTAGCTATTAGAAATAAAAGAAGTTATGCTTCACAGCTTTCTTCCGTGTTGTTTATACTCTGCTGAGTTTGGTGCTCACAACTCACAGTTGTGGGTCCAGTTCACTTAGACCTGCTTTCCAGGAGTGGAGGGTCTCTAAAAGTACTCCAGTCACCTAGCCCAGACGGGGCAGATCCAGTTGTTGAGCCCAGTCGTTGGCATCGGCTCAAAGGCGTACTGACAGGGGGGTCACATGGACCGATGAGGGATGGAGGGGACACTGCCTAGCTAGCCAGATCAGCCGAATCAACCCTGGCGATCAATGGGCAATGGATGTCGCAGCCAGATCACCCTCAAATCCAAACATATAAAATCATAACTACCTAATACTTATTGCAGTGGTGTTTGCTGCTGCTGAAATAACTAACTATGGCATTATGTTCCCTACATTTCTGATTTATATTATTATATGTGAGGACCCTTTTTTATAATATATATGGGGGCTGTTATTTTTAGATGTAGGGCTGTAGCCAGCTAAGTTCTACTCAGTGTAGACATACTGGAAATAATGTATCCTCCCCCCCATGCCGAGGAGTGAAACCTAGGAATGAGCAAAATAAGTGAAAAATGAACAGAACCAAAAATATAATTATGATGCAGATAGATAGTGTTTATTGTATTTGAAAGAGGAGATCATGAAAGCATTTCTTAGGTGAGCGGCTTCAAATAGGTCAACAATCCTTTCAGCCACAAGAGTTAAATGACAAAGTGACAGGTGAATTTATAATTGATACAAGGCAAAGGTACACAGGGGAAGGAAGAGATTCTCAGGGAACTGGAAGCATCAGAACTCTTGCAGGCCTCATGCATATTCAGAGTGCCATCAATGAGTGATAGAAAGGAAACAGAAAGGATGCGCTAAAGAGAGATAGAAGGAAAGCTCCAAGAAGCATTGATCAGGGATGTGTAGGCGAGAGTGTCAGAGATGCTGAGCAACCTTTTGATCCAATCCATTCTGGTTTGTCTGGATGGTGGGGGCTCATCATTCCTGACACCATACAATCATAGAATTCTAGAGTTGGATGGGACCACAAGGGCCATCATGTCCAACTCTCTGCAAGGCAGGAATCTCAACTACAGCATCCACGACAAATGGCCATTAGACGTTGATCCATGGTGTGCATTTCAGGTACCATTCCCCACACCCCGTTCCTGTGGGGGATCACAATCCCATTCGAAAGAAAGACAAGCTCATCTCCGTCTCAGTATAGGAACTGTCGCTGGACGAGAAAGGAGATTGTAAGCAAAAGAATTTGGTTGCATCAGTGAAGGCAGCTGCACTGCTGATGAAGGAGCAAGCATGCTAGCCTGAGTTATTTGGGCAGGGCCTGGGGCCGGGGAGAGTCATGCTTGTTCCCAGTCCATCACCAGCATTCTTATAAACGGCTGAAGTGTTCTGTATGCTTGCTGCACTAGTACTTCTCTAGGTGTGATTATGATAGTGCGTGCCATTACAGCTGTAATCTTCGTAGAACAACTGGTGTGAATCTGGAACAAAATAACATGAAAGTGTTTAAGATGGTGTACACTAATGTCTACTCCGATTCTCTTTTAATTACAAATTTTGCATCAATAAATACTATGAGCAATCTTTTCTGAAAGTGGTGCCCAGTTACATCACAGTAAATAGTAAAATTCAGCAAGCAGATAGATTTTTAACAAGGAGATATATAGGCAAAAAACGAAAAAAAACCTCATCCTCCCAACTTTTCCTCCCTTTTTGTGGGGAGAATGAGCTCTTCATTCCTCACACTTCTGTATAGCAACAGCATGAGGCGAGTCAAAACCACAAATTTGAGGAGGGGAGAAACTACAAAACTACAAATTTGAGGAGGGGAGAAGTTCAAAGAGTGACTAGTGACCTTAGGTGATCTTTGGTTACTTTGTTAAAGGCTTAGTCAGATAAAAAAAACTCTCCTGTACAGTCGTACCTTGGAAGTCGAAAGTCCGTTCGACTTCAGAAACATTTAGAAACCAAAGTGCGGCTTCTGATGGGATGCAGGAAGCTCCTGCAGCCAATTGGAAGCCACAGAAGCCACATTGGATGTTCGGCTTCCAAAAATTGTTCGCAAACAGTCACTTCCGGGTTTCTGCCGTTCGGGAACCAAAATGTTTGAGAACTATGCTGTTTGAAAACCAAGGTACGACTGTATTACCCTTAGTATGTGAATAGAGTGAATCCTCATTCCCCATAATGCACTTTGTGTCCCTGGATTAGACAATCCACTCAGGCTAAAACAAATCCATTACACTATTCCAGCTATGTAAGTATTTTCATGTTTCCACTGCGATTCACACCAAATCTATGAGGCAAATGTGAAAGTTTGCAACTTTCTAATTACCCTGTTCCTCAAAAAAAAAAAAAAAAAAAGTCTAGTAGCAGCTTAGAGACCAACTACGTTTGTTCTGGGTATAAGCTTTTGTGTGCATGGACACCTCTTCGGATACTCTAAAACAGAAGTCACCAGACCTTAACAGTGTCTTCGAAAAATTTTACACATCACTTGGGAAGACAGGCGAACTAATATCAGTGTACTGGAAGAAGCAAAGATCACCAGTGTTGAAGCAATGATTCTTCAACTTCATTGGACTGGTCATGTTATGTGGATGCCTGATGATCGTCTTCCAAAGCAACTACTGTATTCTGAACTTAAAAAGGGAAGTGGAAAGTGTAATGCTGGTGGTCAACAAAAGAAGTTTATAGACTGTCTCAAGGCAAATTTTTAAAAAAATGTAGTATAAACACTGACAACTGGCCTGCGAGCGCTCCAGTTGGAGAACAGCCTTTACCAAAGGTGTCATGGGCTCTGAAGACACTCGAACTCAGGACGCAAGGGAGAAAAGTGTTAAGAGGAAGGTACCCTTGGCAAATCCACACCGTGATCAAATCCTGCCCAGAAACCAATGTCCCCACTGTGTAATGATGTGTGGATCCAGAATTGTCCTCCACAGTCACTTAGGGACTCATTGTTAAAACCATGTTTATGGAAGGTAATCTTACTCGGTTATGAGTTATTAAAAAAGAAGAATGAAGATATATAGGGTGGACATTTCTCAGGAAGGTAGTAGGAGATGGGTGATTGACTCAATGGGTATGGTAAACCTATTGATGACTGTTAATGATGGCAATTAGTCCTACAGGAAAAAACAAGGGATAGTATGCAGATGACAAAAGATAGCTTTAGCTGTTCCTTAAGTTTTCAAAGATCACTGCAGATGGTGACAGCAGTCACGAGATTAAAAGACGCCTGCTACTCGGGAGAAAGGCGATGGCAAACCTAGACAACATCTTAAAAAGTAGAGACATCACCTTGCCAACAAAGGTCCGTAATGTAAAAGCTGTGGTTTTCCCAGTAGTGATGTATGGAAGTGAGAGCTGGACCATAAAGAAGGCTGTTCGCCGAAGAATTGATGCTTTTGAATTATGGTGCTGGAGGAGACACTTGAGAGTCCCATGGACTGCAAGAAGATCAAACCTATACATTCTTAAGGAAATCAGCCCTGAGTGCTCACTGGAAGGACAGATCGTGAAGCTGAGGCTCCAATACTTTGGCCACCTCATGAGAAGAGAAGACTCCCTGGAAAAGACCCTGATGTTGCTAAAGATGGAGGGCACAAGGAGAAGGGAGCGACAGAGGAAGAGATGGTTGGACAGTGTTCTAGAAGCTACAAACATGAGTCTGACCAAACTGCGGGAGGCAGTGGAAGACAGAAGTGCCTGGCGTGCTCTGGTCCAGGGGGTCACGAAGAGTCGGACACGACTAAACGACTAAACAACAACAAAGTTTTCAAAACACAATCCCTAGCGAATCTACTCCGGAGTCACAGAATGCCTCTGTGCCCTTTTCGTATGAAAGCTTTCATTTAAAGACAACTTACCCACAGAAGGAATGGCTGAGCAACCGAAATCAAGGGAAGCTGGAAGACTCTGGTGAGGAAGACAGAAATGTCTGGAGCATTTATACCGTTTGCTTTTGGCTTCCACGCCTTGAGTCAGCATTGCTCTTTCCTAATGGGCACTTGGCACAAATGCCTAGAAATCTCACAAACATTTTTCTTTCAATGATTAACCCCATGGGGGAAGAGTGTGACCACATTCAAGAGTTTGTATTTCATTATAGATTATTATAGTCCCTGGATGGATGCCTTTGTTGCAAGCACATATCCTCAATTGCTAATGCCACCTTGTCTCAACCCTTACATTATCTGATTATACAAATGAATGCAAATATGGGTCACATCCATTGTTTTCAGATTTCAAAATGCCTAATATTTAAAAACAAAATGTCAAGGTTTCTGGGGTTTTATTTTCAAAAACAATAAGTATTCTCATCTGCAATGTTCCTTGTATTTTTTCTATTTAAGCCATTTTCATTCCAAGTTAGTATTTTTAATCTGCCATTCTGGTTTAATTTAAGGAAAATAATTATTATTTTTATTCCTGCTTTAATTATGTCTTTGTTAGTCTTCCTCTTCTTCCTGTTTATCAGTGCTATCCTCAGGTAATTCCTCTATCCCCCTTTCTGCTCCTGTCACGAGCATGCCTTCTCCTAATTCTTATATTAAATTTTTCATCTGAAATTTCTGTGCTTCAGATATATCCCTGCATCATTGTTGTAGTGGTTATAGGGGTTGCTCGTGCGTAAGTTGCCGCCGCTCCTGGCTAGGTAGCCTGGTTAAACCCTTTCTGTCTGGACAGCCCTTCACTTCGTGGCTGTTTCAGTCGCTAGCAGAATCCGTCAGTGGGCATTTCTTGAACCTCTTCCAGCAAAGAAGTTGTTTGACGCCAAGTCTCCGCCTACTCTCCCTGCGCAGGGTGGGTGTGGGCAGCAGAGGACCCGTGCTCTCCCTGCTGGTCTCCAGCGAAGAGTCCTGGAGCCCCCTCGCCGATTCCCCCATCTGCCCCCCTTTATCCCTGGTGTTACGCTGATTTCCTTCCCCAGGCGATGAGCTGCCTCTCTCCCTGCTGGGCCCTTCTCCAGCATCGCTTTGGAGCCTTGCCTCTGCCTCTAGCTCCGATGGCAGTTCCCTGACAGTTGTTTCTTGTTTTTATATGTAAAAGAGACTCCTTTCAGGAACTCCGATGTATTTGGAATTTGCTTATTTCTCAGAGCATCTGTCAAAAAATTGGAATTAGCTTGGGTTTTTTAGAAGTTGGACAGGAATTTCTTTTAGAATCATTTTATTTTTCTCCCCTATCTGTAATCTATTCTGATACTCTGTTTGTATTATTTGGTCTCTGATTTGGCGTAAATTAAAAATTACCAGACAGTCTCCTGGTAACTTTTTTTCACCTTTGCAAAGCTTGATTTAATTCAGAAGATTTAATCAATCGAGTTTTCCATCAGTTCTTCCTGTACCTCTATCTAATTAAGCAACTCCTTAATCAATTTGGACCTTATATCTTCCTCTGGTTCTTCTGAAATTCAACTAAGACAGAGAATCATTTCCTTCTGACACATTTCCAAAACCGCAATTGCATCTCAGGCTGCTTCCTGGGAGACACTAGCCTCCGCCACCTCCTCTTTAATTTTTCCTGGCCTTTTCTCAATTCCAACCCTTCTGTCTGAACCCTCTTTGTTTTTCTTCCTCTAATCCCTGTGTCTTGGTTTTTAGCTCCTGTACTGATAGTCCCCGTGCCGTAGTGTTCCCATCCACATTGTCATTGCTGACACAACTCAGATTCCTTTTGTGGGTTGACTCTTTTTCCTCCTCCTCTTCCACTTTCCCTCACAAATGTCCCCCTAATTATCTCTAAACCATCCTGGGGTTTTGTTTTTTGCCTGTATACCTTCACGATGCCCCGGTCCCCCCAAACAGTTCTTCCCAGGATCCAGCCAGAATGCTCTAAAATGCTGCCCTTACTTACAATATCATCATCCTTATTTACTACACTTCTGGCTCCCTCTCCTCAGCTGTGTGTAGTGTCTCAGCTGCTGAGCAAAGCGGGGAGTGACAGCAAACGTCAGAACCTCTTCACAGTCATGTTGCAAATCTTTGAAATACATGTTTAAGGACCCTCTGATGTTGTACTGTAAGGTCTGATGGCGCTGAGAGAGGCTGGCTAAACGCGAAATGATGGTCACATAGAGAACTGGCATTTTTCACTTTCTCTGGGGTGCATTGGATATTTCCCTAGCAATGTTCTAGGTCTGCAGGAGAGGTAGAGAGGTGGAAAGAGCACGCCTTCTTTTCACTTTATTTCTATTCAAATATTGTATGCAATGGACCAAAGAACAGTGCACTCCTATCTGGGATGGCCATCCTCTTTCACCAAGCATGCAGCTGCGGGTGTGTGTGTTTGTGTGTGTGTGTGTGGATATTTTCACCCCCTCCCATTGCAATAATCTCCTGATATGATGTTTTCAGAAAGGAGGGGGAGGAAACTGCTCTTCGCTTCTTCCTCTCCTGCCTCACTCTGTGTTATCTATGTAACAATCTATGTAACAATCTATGATTGTTATCTATGTAGAGATTAGATGGCTGAGTGAGAGCTGTAACACTCATTCAAGCCAGTAGCACTTCAGTTTTAGCTTGCAGTATCTATTAGAAATGAAAGAAGTTATGCTTCACAGCTTTCTTCCATCTTTTTTATACTCTGCTGAGTTTGGTGCTCACAACTCACAGTTGTGGGTTCAGTTCACTTAGACGTGCTTTCCAGGAGTCTAAGAAAACTTTCCTTTACACTTGTTTGCCTTGACTAGCATTTTCTATTTGCAGACCATTCACGCAGTTTGGAGTTATCCATGATAATTGATTTCAATAGGTCTCCTCTGATTCTGAGTCCACTTCTTGTTCTCAGTCTGTCTCAGGAGATAATGGAAGAGTGCGTCTTTGGGGGTGAAGTCAAACCATTGTAGAGTTACAGTGCCTTCTGTGACCGTAGAAACCAATATGGGAGATACATGTTTTGTGGCAGCTGGGGCAGATGAAGGCGTCTGGTTGTGCTGATGCTTGTGTACCATGGTGTTTTTTTCTTTCTGCGCTTCTCCAGCTGGTCATTCCTCCTCCAAGTACACACTGAATCAAGCAGACATAGGCAGGTCAGCGGTTTATGAGTTAGATATAACTCACTAGATGCATTTTTTTTTTAATGGGTGCAAATTTAGTTCCCATTGTCCTCATTAAGGAGAATGGAAGCTAAGGGGCTTCCGGTGTGTTGTGGGTTCCGGAAACATAGACAATGAACACAAACCACCACCTTAAACAACAACAACAAATTAATGAAAGACACATCAGTGTTGATCTGACTGGAGTAGAATTAGCTACTGCCAAGGACTATAATATCTGAAATGAGAGGGTGCAAAAGGTGATAATATAGTTTGTTGTTGTTTAGTCGTTTATTCGTGTCCACCTTCTGCCCCAAGTTGTTAATACTGGCAGTATTAGTTGATTGTTCAGCAACTTGTTTACTTATACCTTCCAATCTTTCATAAATTTTATTTAACACTGAAGTAAAGTCCCCTTCTGAAGCCATTCCTTTAAATGAAAGCTTTCATACAAAAAGGGCGCAGAGGCATTCTGTGACTCCGGAGTAGATTCGCTAGGGATTGTGTTTTGAAAACTTTGTTGTTGTTTAGTCGTTTAGTCGTGTCCGACTCTTCGTAACCCCATGGACCAGAGTACGCCAGGCACTCCTGTCTTTCCCTGCCTCCTGCAGTTTGGGCAGACTCATGTTTGTAGCTTCGAAGACACTATCCAACCATCTCGTCCTCTGTTGTCCCCTTCTCCTTCTGCCCTCCATCTTTCCCAACATCAGGTTCTTTTCCAGGGAGTCTTCTCTTCTCATGAGGTGGCCAAAGTATTGGAGCCTCAGCTTCACGATCTGTCCTTCCAGTGAGCACTCAGGGCTGATTTCCTTAAGAATGGATCGATTTGTTCTTCTTGCAGTCCATGGGACTCACAAGAGTCTCCTCCAGCACCATAATTCAAAAGCATCAATTCTTCAGCGATCAGCCTTCTTTATGGTCCAGCTCTCACTTCCATACATCACTACTGGGAAAACCATAGCTTTTACTATACGGACCTTTGTTGGCAAGGTGATGTCTCTACTTTTTAAGATGCTATCTAGGTTTGTCATTGCTTTCCTCCCAAGAAGCAGGCGTCTCTTAATTTCATGGCTGCTTATACCATCTGCAGTGATCATGGAGGCCAAGAAAGTAAAATCTCTCACTGCCTCCATTTCTTCTCCTTCTATTTGCCAGAGGTGATGGGACCAGTGGCCATGATCTTCATTTTTTTGATGTTGAGCTTCAGACCATATTTTGCGCTCTCCTCTTTCACCCTCAATAAAAGGTTCTTTAATTCCTCCTCACTTTCTGCCATCAAGGTTGTGTCATCTGCATATCTGAGGTTGTTGATATTTCTTCCGGCAATCTTAATTCCGGCTAGGGATTCATCCAGCCCAGCCTTTCGCATGATGAATTCTGTATATAAGTTAAATAAGCAGGGAGACAAAATACAGCCTTGTCGTACTCCTTTCCCAATTTTGAACCAATCAGTTGTTCCATATCCAGTTCTAACTGTAGCTTCTTGTCCCACATAGAGATTTCTCAGGAGACAGATGAGGTGATCAGGCACTCCCATTTCTTTAAGAACTTGCCATAGTTTGCTGTGGTCGACACAGTCAAAGGCTTTTGCATAGTCAATGAAGCAGAAGTAGATGTCTTTCTGGAACTCTCTAGCTTTCTCCATAATCCAGCGCATGTTTGCAATTTGGTCTCTGGTTCCTCTGCCTCTTCTAAATCCAGCTTGCACTTCTGGGAGTTCTCGGTCCACATACTGCTCGAACCTTCCTTGTAGAATTTTAAGCATAACCTTGCTAGCGTGTGAAATGAGTGCAATTGTGCGGTAGTTGGAGCATTCTTTAGCACTGCCCTTCTTTGGGATTGGGATGTAGACTGATCTTCTCCAATCCTCTGGCCACTGCTGAATTTTCCAAACTTGCTGGCATATTGAGTGTAGCACCTTAACAGCATCATCTTTTAAAATTTTAAATAGTTCAGCTGGAATACCATCACTTCCATTGGCCTTGTTATTTGCAGTGCTTTCTAAGGCCCATTTGACTTCACTCTCCAGGATGTCTGGCTCAAGGTCAGCAACCCCACTACCTGGGGTGTGCGAGACATCCATATCTTTCTGGTATAATTCCTCTGTGTATTCTTGCCACCTCTTCTTGATGTCTTCTGCTTCTGTTAGGTCCTTACCACTTTTGTCCTTTATTATGGTAATCTTTGAATGAAATGTTCCTTTCATATCTCCAATTTTCTTGAACAGATCTCTGGTTCTTCCCATTCTGTTGTTTTCCTCTATTTATTTGCATTGCTCGTTTAAGAAGGCCTTCTTATCTCTCCTTGCTATTTTATTATTATTATTATTATTATTGGAAATCTGCATTCAATTTCCTGTATCCTTCTCTTTCTCCCTCACATTTTGCTTGCCTTCTCTCCCCCGCTATTTGTAAGGCCTCATTGGACAGCCACTTTGCTTTCTTGCATTTCCTTTTCATTGGGATGGTTTTTGTTGCTGCCTCCTGTATAATGTTGCGAGCCTCCATCCATAGTTCTTCAGGCACTCTGTCCAACAAATCTAAATCCTTAAACCTGTTCCTCACTTCCACTGTGTATTTATAAGGGATTTGATTTAGATTGTATCTTACCGGCCCAGTGGTTTTCCCCTACTTTCTTCAGTTTAAGCTTGAATTTTGCTATAAGAAGCTGATGATCTGAGCCACAGTCAGCTCCAGGTCTTGTTTTTGCTGACTGTATTGAGTTTCTCCATCTTTGGCTGCAGAGAATATAATCAATCTGATTTCGATGCTGCCCATCTGGTGATGTCCACGTGTAGAGTCGTCTCTTGTGTTGTTGGAAAAGCGTGTTTGTGATGACCAGCTTGTTCTCTGGACAGAACTCTATTAGCCTTTGCCCTGCTTCATTTTGATCTCCAAGGCCAAACTTGCCAGTTGTTCCTTTTATCTCTTGATTCCCTACTTTAGCATTCCAATCCCCTATAATGGTCAGCCATGTGGTGTTAAAGAAGGACAGAACTTTGCTTTTATATGCAACAACAGCAGCAAGGATCCTTATTGCAAAGTATTGGAAGACATCAGACCTACCCACTCTGGAAGAATGGCAGATGAAGATGGCAGACTACATGGGACTCGCAGAGATGACGGGCAGAATCCGAGACCAGGAGAAAGAGACAGTGGAAGAAGATTGGAAGAAATTTAAGGACTATCTTAACAAACATTACAAGATTAAAGAATGTTAGATTGACATGGACTTAAAAACATTGTGGTTTTCAGAGACATTAGAGTAAGAAAAGGAATGGAATTTGTAAAAAATTTTGGGGAAATAAGGGAATGGAGTTGCTGATGGGATAATGAAACTAGAATACAAAAAGGTGAGGTATGAGGAAGTCGGGGAAATTATTTTGAGAAAATAAGTTTTAAAATTATACTTGTTGTCTTTTGTTTGTGTTTGTTTTTTATTGTAGTTGTTTTGTTTTTGTATGCTTTTATTGGAAATTTTAATAAATATTATTTAAAAAAATATATAATGAGAAGAACATCCTTCTTTGGTGTCACTTCTATAAGGTGTTGTAAGTCTTCATAGAATTGGTCAATTTCAGTTTCTTCCGCACCAGTAGTTGGTGCATAGACTTGGATTACTGTTATGTTTTTTTTTTTTTATAAATATTTATTAGCATTTTCAATAATAAACATAGACACACAGAAAAAGAAAAAATAACAAAAAAACACAATTTTTTTTAAAAAAACAAATAAAAACAAGTGGAATTTCAATTGCTTATTTTCATATAACTTCTTTCTTAGACCTCCTCTCCCCTCCCCTTCTTGTATTCCAGTTCAAGTTATTAATCCTGCAAATCCTTATTACTTAATTCTCAACCTTAACTTAATGATTTTTACATACTGTAATTTTACCTTTCCTCATTCTTCCATTAAATTATTTTTGCATTCCTCATTTTCATTTCATTTTAGCCATTTTAGACACCAATTTTAACTTATCTAATCTTAAACATCTTATGCATCATTTCTTATTCTTTAACATATTTCTTAAAGTCAGTCAATATTTCCCTTCCACGGCTTTCCCAACTTCCATACAAATAACAAAACAAATTAAAACAAAGTAATTAATAATTATGTACCCTTTGGATTACCAAACTCTAACCCTCCTTTCCCGGTTTAGGTCCCCAATAAGTGTTCATCAGTCAATACTGTTTAACCTGGAGATCTCACATCCGAGGCTCTCAAGTCATCCTCAGTTCCTCTCTGCCGGCCTCTTGGATAGTCCTTTAGGTTAAGCCCCAAGGCTGGAAGGGGCTCTGACCCAACAAAATCCATGATTTTTCCAGTTGGCCCTCCATATTTAAAATTAGTGCTAATGAGGTGCTCCACTCTCAAATTTACAATTTCCAGCTCAGTCCAAACTTTCCACCTCAAATTTTTATTCTCCTTTGTTGTCTGCATGCCAGGCCCCAAACTATAATTCTCCCTTGACATCTGCAAAGTTACCAGTCCACCTTCCTTTTCCTCAAAAACAACGTGTGTCTCTTCCATAGTCTCCTGGCTCTCAGATTTCTCTTGTTGTTGATATGTATAAACTTCTTGCCTCCACTCCCTGTCAGCTTCAACAATGTTGTTTACTGCCAGGGCCAGAGTGTTCGCACTTGTAGTCAAAACATCTGTCTGATCTTGTAACTTTCCCAGGAGAGCCAGTATTTTGTTGAGTTTAGTCTGATTTTTGCTTCTTTCAGCCATTCTTGTAGTGTCTCTGTCCCCCAGAAGGGGGATTTTAATCCTTCAATGTCTTTCAGTTTAAAAACCAGTAAGCAAGTTAATTTGTAGCAGCTCTCCCTTATTTTCCAGAAATTGCAACAAATATAGCCAGCAGATGCAACAAAGACAAAGTTCCCTTTATCCTTTCCTTTTGACAGCTATTTTGACAGCTGTCAAAATCTTCAATGGTTCCTCAGCAGGTTCTCTCACGGGACGCCCCCGGGTTCGGGGGGGTGAAACTTTAGCTCCTAACGTTAGGTTTATCCTCCGGTAAAATTCTATAGCGTCAAGCCGTGAAGGTTTTTTTTATATATATAAAAAAGAGTTCTCTCGACCTTAAGTTGCAAGCTCTTTGCGTTAGAGTATCTACACAGAGGGGGGGGGGGACTTCCTTTTTGACCCTTCCCCGCTCGTTCCCAATTCAACAAAAAATTGTTTGAATTCCAAATTCCATATTTACTCACGGGTTCTTGTTTTTAAGTCCAAATGTTCCAAGGAAAAAGTCAGCGCTTCTCCGACAATGGCATGCGGCTTCGCTCCGCAGAAGGAGCAATCTACTCACAGCACCGCGCCGTCCCCCGTCCCCGTTCCTGAGCCTTTAAAAAGGCTCCTTCGCGGTTTGGGGGGGCGCAAATGGTGCCCGCCGAGTCACCACGCTCACAGGCATCAGCGCCTGTGATTTTTAAGGGTCCCCGCGTCGCCGGCGCGGACAAGACCCGATCCTGCGGAGCCGATTCCCTCCGGAGCTCGGAGGGAATCCGCCATTAGTCGACGCCGCTCACCCGGAAGTTGGATTACTGTTATGTTAAAAGGTCTGCCTTGGATTCGTATCGAGATCATTCTATCATTTTTGAGATTGCATCCCAGTACTGCTTTCGTCACTCTTTTGTTGACTATGAGGGCCACTCCATTTCTATTGTGGGTTTCTTGCCCACAGTAGTAGATATGATGGTGATCCGAACTGAATTTGCCCATTCTCACCCATTTTAGTTCACTGATGCCCAGTATGTCAATATTTATTCTTGCCATTTCATTTTTGACCACATCCAACTTACCCAGGATCATGGTTCTTACATTCCAGGTTCCTATGCAATATTTTTCTTTACAGCATTGGACTTTCCTTTCGCTTCCAGGCACGGCCGCAACTGAACGTCCTTTTGGCTTTAGCCCAGCCACTTCATCAGCTCTGGATCTACTTGTACTTGTCCTTCACTCTTCCCCAGTAGCATGTTGGACGCCTTCCGACCTGAGGGGATCATCTTCCAGCATCATAACTTTTATATGCCTGCTGTCTTTGTCCATGGAGTTTTCTTGGCAGGGATACAGGAAACATACAGGAAATTGAATGCAGATTTCCAAAGAATAGCAAGGAGAGACAAGAAGTTGGTCTGAAGCTCAACATCAAAAAAACGAAGATCATGGCTACTGGTCCCATCACCTCCTGGCAAATAGAAGGGGAAGAAATGGAGGCAGTGAGAGATTTTACTTTCTTGGGCTCCATGATCACTGCAGATGGTGACAGCAGCCACGAAATTAAAAGACGCCTGCTTCTTGGGAGAAGGGCAATGACAGGCCTAGACAGCATCTTGAGAAGTAGAGACATCACCTTGCCAACAAAGGTCCGTATAGTTAAAGCTATGGTTTTCCCAGTAGTGATGTATGGAAGTGAGAGCTGGACCATAAAGAAGGCTGATCGCCGAAGAATTGATGCTTTTGAATTATGGTGCTGGAGGAGACTCTTGAGAGTCCCATGGACTGCAAGAAGATCAAACCTCTCCATTCTGAAGGAAATCAGCCCTGAGTGCTCACTGGAAGGACAGATTGTGAAGCTGAGGCTCCAGTACTTTGGCCACCTCATGAGAGGAGAAGACTCCCTGGAGAAGACCCTGATGTTGGGAAAGATGGAGGGCACAAGGAGAAGGGGGCGACAGAGGACGAGATGGTTGGATAGTGTTTTCGAGGTTACCAGCATGAGTCTGACCAAGCTGCGGGGGGCAGTGGAGGACAGGAGTGCCTGGCGTTCTCTGGTCCATGTGGTCACGAGGAGTCGGACACGACTAAACGACTAAACAACAACAACAACAACAACAACAACCAGAGGGGCTGGGCAAACCCAGTCAGACAACTAGGATTTAGATAGTAAAATTATTACTATTATGGTAATAGATGTCCCCAGTGCTCCCCCCCCCCCCGAGGATACTCAAGGGTACGTAGTACTGGCACCTCTCTCTCTCTCTCTCTCTCTCTCTCTCTCTCTCTTGTTAAAAATTGTGGCTCTTACTGTAACAACTTCATGGTGAGTACTGGCACCTATTTTTACAGAAAGAAAGCACTGGATGTCTCAGCGAGGGATGGAGAAATAAATGTGTTTCAGTTTGCAAATAAAGGCAATTTTACCTAATTTTTACATCCTGAAACAAAACACGGATGGACATAAAAGGGGCCTGCTAGGTCAGGCCAGTTGTATGAAACTGTGAGAAACTAAAGTTACTGGGAAGGTCTGGGAGAGAGAGAGAGACATACAGAGAGAGGAGAGAGAATCTGAGAGGAAACCAAAATGAACAGATTCCCCCAAAAAAAACAAAAAAAGTTTCCCCCAAAAAAAACAAAAAAAGTTTCCCCCAAAAAAGATTCCCCCAAAAAAAACAAAAACAAAAAAAGTAGAAATCTGCCCAAAAACGTGCTCCGACCACAATGCGGTCAAGATGGAGATGAAACTAACAACAACTGGTTCCTTTAGATGGAGAATGAATGACACCCTATTCAAGGATGAAGAGATCCATAAGAAGGCCCTTAAAACAATAAAAGACTATTTTGAGATTAACAGGAAAACAGATGTGGAAAAAAGAATAATCTGGGATGCAAGCAAAGCCGTGATGCGAGGTTTCCTAATTCAACAAAATTCTATTAAGAGGAAGCAACAAAATGAAAAGAAGGAAAAAATTTTAGAAAAAATAAAAGAAGGAGAGAAGAAGTTGAGGTCTAAACCAAAGTCTCATGAGATTTTGAGAGAAATAAAGTTTCATCAGATGCAATACATGGAACTTATGAACCAACAAATAGAATGGAAGATAAAGCAAATGAGACAAAAAACTTTTGAGTCAGCGGATAAATGTGGGAAACTTCTGTCATGGCAATTGAAAAAAAGGCAGAAAATGAACACGGTAACAAGTTTAGAAATGGATGGAAAGATTATCCACAAACCCAACGAGATCAACAATTGTTTTCAAAGCTTTTTTAAGAAATTGTATGCACAAGGGCCAACCAATGAGCAAGAAATAGAAGAATTCATTGGAAAATACGGTTTACCAAAAATCTCAGAACAAAGTAAAAGGATCTTAAATGAGGAAATAACAGAACAAGAAATAGAGGGTGCCATTCAAAATATGAAATTGGGAAAATCACCAGGACCAGATGGCCTGACGGCCAAATACTACAAATTGCTGAAAGAATGGCTGATACAACCATTGAAGGAAGTTTGCAATGAAATTTTAAAGGGGAAAAAGGCACCTGAATCGTGGAAAGAGGCTTTCATCTCACTTATACCGAAAACAGAGACTGAGAAGAACCAAGTTAAAAACTACCGCCCTATATCTTTACTTAATGTGGATTACAAAATTTTTGCAGACATTTTGGCAAAAAGATTGAAAAGAGTGTTGGCAGATGAGATTCATAAGGACCAAACAGGCTTTCTCCCAGGTAGACATATGTCAGACAATGTGAGGAACATTATAGACATTTTGGAGCTGCTGGACGTTGACATTAATAGGAAAGCAGTTCTGATTTTTGTGGACGCGGAGAAAGCCTTTGACAACATTTGTTGGACTTTTATGAAAAAGAATCTCCAAGGGATGGGGGTAGGACAAGGTTTTGAAAACGGTATAGGTGCAATATACTCTCAACAAAAGGCCAAATTAATTGTAAATAACGTGGTAACAGAAGAAATACCTATAGAAAAAGGTACACGACAGGGTTGCCCAATATCCCCTTTGCTTTTTATATCGGTCCTGGAGGTTTTGTTAAACATGATTAGAAAGGACCAGTTGGTTAAAGGAGTTCAGGTCGGAGTTAGACATTATAAATTAAGAGCATTTGCAGATGACCTAGTATTGACTTTGCAACAGCCAGACACTAGTACTAAAAGAGTATTAGAATTAATTGAAACATTTGGTCGAGTAGCAGGTTTTAAATTGAACAGACAAAAAACGAAAGTGTTGGAAAAAAATTTAACAATGGAAGAAAGAGAGAGTTTCCAGAATGAAACAGGTTTGGAAATTACAAAAAGGGTAAAATACCTGGGGGTAAACTTAACATCTAAGAATGTGAATTTATTTAAGGATAATTATGAAAAATGTTGGTCAGAAGTTAAAAAGGATTTGGAAATATGGTCAAGGCTGAAACTTTCCTTGTTAGGCCGAATTGCTACCATTAAGATGAATGTATTGCCTAGAATGCTGTTTTTATTCCAGACGCTGCAGATTGTGGACAAGATGGATTGTTTCAAGAAGTGGCAGAAAGATATATCAAAATTTGTCTGGCAGGGCAAAAAGCCCAGAATTAAATTTAAGATTTTAACTGACGCAAAGGATAGAGGGGGGTTTGCCCTGCCGGACTTAAGACTCTACTATGAATCAGCAGCTTTCTGCTGGTTGAAACACTGGCTACTTCTTGAGAATACTGACATTTTGGATCTGGAAGGGTATGACAATAGTTTTGGTTGGCATGCATATTTATGGTACGACAAGGTAAAGGTGTATAAAAGTTTTAAAAACCATATTGTAAGGAAAGCATTGTATAACGTTTGGATTAGATACAAAGATTTGTTGGAAAGCAAAACCCCTAGGTGGGTGTCACCGATGGAAGCTAGGGAAGTAAAAAAGCTTAATATGGATTCTAAATGGCCAAAATACCATGAGATTATAGAATACGATGGTGAAAGGGTGAAACTTCAGAGTTATGAGAAACTAAAACCTAAGGTTCGAGATTGGTTGCATTACCATCAGATAAATGAGACGTTTAAACAGGACAGGAAAATAGGATTTCAGAAAGAGAAGTCAAAATTAGAAACAGAATTGTTGGAACCCAATACTAAGAATTTATCAAGAATGTATAACTTGCTGTTAAAATGGAATACACAGGATGAAACGGTGAAATCAGCTATGATTAAATGGGCACAAGACATAGGTCATGATATTATGTTTGCTGACTGGGAACAGTTATGGACCACCGGTATTAAATTTACTGCATGTAATGCTTTAAAAGAAAATATTATGAAAATGATCTACCGGTGGTACATGACCCCAGTCAAGCTTGCAAAAATTTATCATTTGCCTAATAATAAGTGTTGGAAATGTAATGAGACTGAAGGCACTTTCTACCACCTTTGGTGGACCTGCCCAAAGGTTAAAGCTTTCTGGGAAATGATCTATAATGAAATTAAGAAGGTTCTTAAGTGGACTTTTCCTAAGAAACCAGAGGCTTTCCTCTTGGGTATGGTGGGCCAAGTGGTGCTAAGGAAGGATAGGACATTCTTTATGTATGCCACTACAGCAGCAAGAATTCTACTGGCAAAGTATTGGAAGACGCAAGAACTACCTACTCTGGAAGAATGGCAAACAAAGGTGATTGACTTTATGGGACTGGCTGAGATGACGGGCAGAATCCGGGACCAGGGGAAAGAGACAGTGGAAGAGGACTGGAAGAACTTCAAGATATATCTTAAAAATAATTGTAAAATTGAGGAATGTTAAGATGTCAGGGGGTAAGAAGTAAAGAATTGCAGCAGTAAACAAAAAAAAAAAAAAAAACTTAAGAAATATTTATGAAAAAAAAATTAAGACAATGGACTTAAGGGTTGTTAAAGAATTTTAAACAAGGATGCAGGGATAGGGAGGTATGGGGAAGTCAAAGAAAAAAGGCTATGAACTGATGATTATGAAGTAATACTGTGTTACATTGTTCTTCATTTTATGTGTGGAAAATTAATAAAAATCATTATAAAAAAAAAAAAAAAAAAAGAGAATCTGAGAGGAAACCAAAATGAACAGATTCCCCCACCCCTTACTAGGATGTGGCTTACACCACTCGACCCAAAATCTGATATTTAGGAACATAAGAAAAACGTGCTGGGTCAGCAAATGGCTGAACATCCTGTTCTCACAATTACCAACTAGCTAGATGCATCTTCAGGAAAACCCAAAAGCAGAACCAGAGCATGAGAGCAACTCTCCCCTCTTGAGGATTTCAGAAGCATTCAGCTTCCAACCACGGGGGCAGAGAATAGCCATCGTGGCTAGCGATTTCATTATTTCACCCACACATACAGAATTAGAATGAATGAAAAGTACTTACCAAGAGCAGTAGCAAAAGACAGAGAGAAGGTGCTTGAGTCTGATGAGATTGGTGTCCTGTGCCATGTGCTTTTATACAGTTTCTTAGAAAAAGGAAGTCATGTCTGAATCACAGCTGAGTATCACCTTTGCTGCACATATCAAAGCTACATTGACCTGTGTTATTTTCTAAGGCTGCAAGCATATTATAGGGTCTCCTCATATTATTATAGGGTTACTATATTATCTCCTTCATGGATCACTGCCTCGCCGTGGCAAAGAGGCTTGAAGAACTCAGAGAAGCTATGAACTATGCCGAGCATGGCACCCAAGATGAACAGGTCATAGTGGAGAGTTTTGACCAAACGTGATCCATTTGGAGGAGGAACTGGCAAGCCACTCCAGTATCCCTGCCAAGAAAACTCCATGGACAAAGACAGCAGGCATATAAAAGTTATGACGCTGGAAGATGATCCCCTCAGGTCGGAAGGCGTCCAACATGCCCTGCTTCATTTTGATCTCCAAGGCCAAACTTGCCAGTTGTTCCTTTTATCTCTTGACTCCCTACTTTAGCATTCCAATCCCCTATAATGAGAAGAACATCCTTCTTTGGTGTCACTTCTATAAGGTGTTGTAAGTCTTCATAGAATTGGTCAATTTCAGTTTCTTCAGCACCAGTAGTTGGTGCATAAACTTGGATTACTGTGATGTTAAAAGGTCTGCCTTGGATTCGTATCGAGATCATTCTATCATTTTTGAGATTGCATCCCAGTACAGCTTTTGCCACTCTTTTGTTGACTATGAGGGCCACTCCATTTCTTTTACGGGTTTCTTGCCCACAGTAGTAGATATGATGGTCATCCGAACTGAATTCACCCATTCCCGTCCATTTTATTTCACTGATGCCCAGGATGTCAATATTTATTCTTGCCATCTCATTTTTGACCACCTCCAACTTACCCATGTTCGTGGTTCTTACATTCCAGGTTCCTATGCAATATTTTTCTTTACAGCATTGGACTTTCCTTTCGCTTCCAGGAATATCCGCAACTGAGCGTCCTTTCGGCTTTGGCCCAGCCGCTTCATCAGCTCTGGATCTACTTGTACTTGCCCTCCGCTCTTCCCCAGTAGCATGTTGGACGCCTTCCGACCTGAGGGGCTCATCTTCCAGCGTCATAACTTTTATATGCCTGTTGTCTTTGTCCATGGAGTTTTCTTGGCAGTTATACTGGAGTGGCTTGCCGGTTCCTCGTCCAGGTGGATCACGTTTGGTCAAAACTCTCCACTATGACCTGATCATCTTGGGTGCCCTGCTCGGCATAGTTCATAGCTTCTCTGAGTTCTTCAAGCCCCTTCGCCACGGCAAGGCAGTGATCCATGAAGGGGTTTTTATACAAAAGCATAATAAAACATTAAACATTTTAAGAAAACGTCCCCATACAGGGATGCCTTCAGATGCCTTTTTCTTGGGGGCTAATATAACTCCATAGCCTCCAACATTTCTTGATGAAAATAGGGACATCCTAAGGAAAAGCGGGACGTCAGAAACAAGGATGGTTTCTGTACATCCGGGACTGTCTCTGGAAAAAAGGGACACCTGCATGGTCTGCACATGTTTTCAGGCTAGTTGCCCCAAAACAGGAAGAGGAAAGGGTATGGTTGACTCGCATCCACAAAGATGGGTACCAGCTCTTGGTCCATCTTGGTCAGCACTGTAAATAGGGATGGACAGTAACTCTCCAGGTTTTCAGGCAGGAGACTCTCCCAGCCCTACCAGGACATGCCAGGGATTGAACTTGTGACCTTTGTGCAAGGAAGATGCTCTACCACTGAGCTATGGCCTGTCCCTCTTTATTATCTGATTATTTGCTGTGGTCACCTTTTTTTCCTTCCTGCACCCTACATAACTTAGATATTGCATCATTCTATGCCATTTGTAAAGTGTCTTTTGTAAGAGATACCTAATGAGAGTCAGGAGAAGTGTCCACTAAATACAGTGTCCACTAAACATCGTGGACTTCAACTCAGATCATTCTGAGACTTTGGCAACATTAGCTGGGGCTGGTGAGAGTTGCATGCCAACAACATCTAGAGGACACCATGTTGGTCACTCCTAATATAGGGCATCTCATCCACAAAGGCAGGTGCCAGCTCTTCCACAAAGCACTAGCCTCTGTAATTTCCCTTTTAACATGGCCTCTCCCCTCTGCTTCAACGTCCCCCATTGTTGGACAAGTGCTCCTTCAGCATCCCCTTCCTCAGCTGATTTCTTCCACTAACTCTTGCCTGTCACTTGTCATTTCAGACCCAGCTCCATCACTCCAAGATGTCTTGCCAGCCCTGCTGCGTCTCATCCTGTGCCCCATCTTGTGTCAGCTACCCGGTCGGTGGTCTGGGCTCACTGTGTTCACCTTGTGAGGGCTTGTCATCCTACAGGGGCGGAGTGTCATCGAGTAGCCTCGGTATAACATCTGGAGCCAATGTTGGCTGCCTCAATCAGTTACCACCATGTGAAGTAGACATCCAGCCGCCTCCCATGTGTGTGGTAATCCCAGGAGCAATCATTGCCGCCACTTGCGAGCCAGTTAGAGTGGGGGGATACACCGCCTGCGGTGGGGGCTCCGGCGGAAGCTCATACGGCCGTTTGGGTCTGTGCCAACCCCGTGGAATTGCCAAGGTGTGCGGTTCTCCCTGTTAAGATCAAAGTCAATCTCCACAACAACAGAAGAATTTGAAAAGAAAATGTTACCTGGAAACTCCTAATACGCCATCATGGCTGCTGCTGATGTCATAGGCCTGGGTGTCATCAGTGCTGAGCCCCCTCAATCCACAACTCTGACAACTGGATCTGTGGTTGCTCAGCATTCTGTTATCAGCACCATTCTCTAACCAACTGAGCTATTCAGCCATTGTGACTGGGGATGATGGAAGTTGCAGCTCTGCATTATCCAGAGGGCCAAAGGCTCCACACATCTGTTACACAACGCTCCTCATTTTATATTATGTTGTATCCTTACAGTATGAAGTTAGGCAGAGAAGTGGTACCACAGATGCTCCAAATTTATTTAGGAGGAATTAAGGGTGCAGAAGGGACATGGGTGGCTCTGTGGTCTAAACCACAGAGACTAGGGCTTGCCAATTGGAAGGTCGGCGGTTCGAATCCCCGCGATGGGGTGAGCTCCCATTGCTTGGTCCCAGCTCCTACCAACCTAGCAGCTTGAAAGCACGTCAAAGTGCAAGTAGATAAATAGGTACCGCTCCAACGGGAAGGTAAACGGCATTTTTGTGCGCCGCTCTGATTTTGCCAGAAGTGGCTTAGTCATGCTGGCCTCATGACCCAGAAAAACGGTCTGCGGACAAACGCCAGCTCCCTCGGCCAGTAAAGTGAGATGAATGCGGCAAACCCAGAGTCGTCCGGACTGGACTTAACTGTCAGGAGTCCTTTACCTTTTTAACCTTTTAAGACTGCAAACTGTCCTGTTCCCAGCGGGGGGTGCTGAAATGCAGAACATGAGTCCGGGCTGTGATTTGAACCAAGGCGAACTCTCAATGGGTTGTAGTTGTCTGCAGGCAACCAGGCCCAACAGGCTAGGCTGTTGATCAGCAAATGTCTCTTTCTCTTTTTCTCATGTGCAGCCATAAGACCATGGGTAGGCAAACTAAGGCCCGGGGGCTGGATCCAGCCCAATCATCTTCTAAATCTGGCCTGCAGATGGTCCGGGAATCAGCGTGTTTTTACATGAGTAGAATGTGTCCTTTTATTTAAAATGCATCTCTGGGTTATTTGTGGGGCATAGGAATTCGTTCATTATTATTTTTCAAAATAGAGTCCGGCCCCCCACAAGGTCTGAGGGATAGTGGACAGGCCCCATGCTGAAAAAGTTTGCTGACCCCTGCATAAGACCAAGAAGGGAGGGATGACTCAAGATGGTTGATATACTGAACTGCCCAGTAGAAAGAACTATCAGTTCATCACCCACTTCCAGTAGAGCACTAATAATATCTGCATCATTGCCATGAGTGAAAACCTCAGATGGGAGTTATTTGAGAAGATGGTTTGTTGTGGTTTCCCCTTTCAGCTGCCCCCTCTTAAACTAAATTCCATTTGGAACCTTCTGGAAATGGGCATCAATCTCATAGCAGCCTTATCCAGTCCTTCTCTTGATTCTTTGTGTACAGTGTTCTCTCTTGCTTCCTCTTCTTTTGCAGGTTAAACTTTTCTCCTCAGGTACGCAGGCACTGCTATGTCAAGGTCCCTGTTGAAAGGAATTCTCCTGCATTGGCAGGTTTGCCTTTCCCGTAGCAAAACCTCACAACTTTGGTGGTATCAGGCCTTGGGCAGAATCCTTTAGTCTATCTTCCCTAAATGGGGGTGGGGGTGTAGTGGTGACTCCCGCCCCCCCCCATCTCTTTGCTGCGGCAATACCAGGGTTCCCTGTTAAAGGGGTTGTTTTGAGGGGAGGCTTTGGCCGTACACCTAGAGGCTGGTAGGCAGCGGCGGGGGGCAATTCCACCACCCCCCGCCACTGAAAAAAGGACTAGGCCGCGTTTTGCGGCCTACTAGGGCCCGCGCCGCCCTCCTGGGCAGCACGGCCCCTGAGTAGGCCGCTAGGTCGGCCTACCAGCCTTTTGTGATGGCCAGTGGTGGTGCGGACCCCAGCTGCACCACAGCCATGGGCTGCTTGCATTTGGGCGGCGGGGGGCATCGCTTCCCCCCGCCACATGCCCGGTGCCCCTTCCTACCCAGGCGACCTGCTTGCTTTTACGTGGGGGGTGGCACCGAGCCTAATCACTTTTCTCAGTGTCGGGGGTGGCATTCCCCCCCCACACAGCTGCCTGCCGGCCCAGGAGGGCGGTGCGAGCCCTACTAGGCCGCAAAACGAGGCCTAGTCCCTTTTTTTCAGCGGAGGGGCGGAATTCCCCCCGCGGGAGGCGTCTGACAACTCGGGAGGGCGGCATGGGCCTGACTAGCCCACAGCCGCAGTCTGCTTGCCTGTTGAGGCTTCTTGTTGAGGTTTGTTGAAGCTGCTGCTGCCGACCCAAGCGGGATGCACAGGCCCCATCTAGGCAACAGGCACTGCCTGCTTACCTTTGCAGCTGGGGGCGTGGGATTGCTACCAACCATTGGTGTTGCTGGCCCAAATGGGTGACGCGGGCCTCAGCTGGGCCTCTAGGCCGGCCCGCTTGTTTTGCCATTCGCAGGGGGCCACATGGTGACCTTTTAGAACTGAATCACACTGGGGAGGGGGTGCCCCGCCGGGCTGCAGGGCAACCCACTTCAGTTTTTCCTTATTGGGGGGGAGCTAAGTCAGCCCCCCATTCCCCCAAGTTGGTATTCAGGATGTGTGCTAACTGTTTCTATCTTTTGTGGGCATACACAGAGGAGCTCACTGCTGAGAGTGATTCTTCCCAGTCCGTGAGGACGATGTGCAGGAATTACTGCATCAGAATCTGCAGCGTCGCCTGGCTAGGGCTAAGGAGCGCTTAGATAAGTCTAAGTTCCCTCGTTGATGCTCTTGCGAGGGTAGGTGTAGGCATAGCTTACCTGTTTCAAGTTCATTAGACAGCTCCTCCAGCCCTGATTCGCGCAGAGCACGTCACAGGAAGAAGAGGTCTTGCAGATCGAGGAAGCATGGGTATAAGTGCAAGAGGAACTCGTCAGATTCTTCGGATCTTTCAGGTACTTGTGATTCCTCCGGTGGCGAGTCAGAAGAACGGTGCAAAGGGTACTGGGTTACTACCCACAAGGCCCCTGGCCTGCCTAGTTGGATTTGGGAACGTTGTACCCTGCACCATCGCCATGCCTTTGGGGCCAAAGAGCCATGTGGGGAGGATGGGCTTGATGAGAAAGGGAAGGTGCAGGCGTCAAACTTCAAGACCACAGATCAGCCTCCTGGCATCCGGCTTCAAAAGAATATATGCAATCGCATTCTAAATGGGGAATTTGTGGACTTGTTGGCCCTGCTCTCCCTGGCTTATTCTTGTAGTTCCAAGTTTAAGCCTGAATCGCGTCGCAAGAAGGACAAGCCAGTGGATTTTGATAGAACTTTGGACAATTGGCTAACTGCTTTCACCTCTTACATGGGATTGGTTGCCGCTGCTTACCCCGATAGGGCTTGGCACTTGGCTAACTATCTGGGCATTATCTTAAAAGCAAAAAAATGGCAGGGGACTCAGCGGCTTTGGCTTACGATGAGCAGTTCTGTGAGAGGGCTGCTGAAGAACCCACGGCCCGTTGGGACATCAAGGACAATGATCTTTGGTCTGAAGTAGTGGCCCCAAACTTCCAAAAAAGGGCTTTTGGGGAGAAGCCAGTTAAAACCCCCTCCAAAGTGCAAAGGGTGGCTATATCAACATGTTGGGAGTTTAATAATGGGTTGTGCAGCAGGGGCCGAAGCCGATTTGACCATGCTTGTGAGCGTTGTGGTGGTCCTCACTCATGGACTAAGTGTTTTCAGGCTAAGCCCCCTTTTCTAGGCCTTGGCAAGTAGCCTTTAGTCTAACATCAAGTTGGGGGGATGCATTCATGCTCCCTCCCCATGCGGCGGCGCTTGCAGGGCCCGTTAAAGGGCACAACCGGGAGTCCCTGGCCCTAGAGTGGCAGCATGTAGGTCAAACTCCCAGGACGAGGTCGGTGGAAGGGCATGCTGTGTAAGTTGGCACTGGGCCTCAACTGCCTGCATATCCTCAGCCAGGCGGGCTGAGAGGGTTACCTGCCAAGGAAGGCCTGTGCCAAGTTTCCCACTTCTGAAGTTCAATAACGTTGTGGCCAATTTGAACCCATACTCTGATCTCCTGTGTTATCATTTGGGGAAAGGGGTAGGCACCACAGACAGGGTTTAGCGCGTGTGCAGGCAAACAGAGAGAGCACCCCTTCTTTCCCCTTGATACCCTTGACCAAAGAACGGTGCACTCCTATCTGGGATGGCCATCCTCTTTCACCAAGCATGCAGCTTCAGGGTGTGTGTGGATATTTTCACCCCCTCCCATTGCAAGAATCTCCTGATATGATGTTTTCAGAAAGGAGGGGGAGGAAACTGCTCTTTGCTTCTTCCTCTCCTGCCTGACTCTGTGGGGAGTCTGAGTGTTATCTATGTAGAGATTAGATGGCTGAGTGAGAGCTGTAACAGTCATTCAAGCCAGTAGCGGTTCAGATTTACTCCAGTCACCTAGCCCAGTTGGGGCAGATCCAGTTGTTGAGCCCAGTCGTTGGCATCGGCTCAAAGGCGTACTGACAGGGGGGTGCACATGGACCGTTGAGGGAGGGAGGGGACACTTGCCTAGCTAGCCAGATCAGCCAAATCAACCCTGGTGATCAATGGGGCAATGGATGTTGCAGCCAGATGCTCCTCACCTCCAAAGATATAAAATCATAACTACCTAATACTTATTGCAGTGGTGTTTGCTGCTGCTGAAATAACTAACTAACTATGGCATTATGTTCCCTACATTTCTGATTTATATTATTACATGTGAGGACCCTTTTTTATAATATATATGGAGGCTGTTCTTTTTAGATGTAGGGCTGTAGCCAGCTAAGTTCTACTCAGTGTAGACATACTGGAAATAATGTATCTAAGGTAGACATGCCCCCCATGCCTAGGAGTGAAACCTAGGAATGAGTAAAAGAAATGAAAAATGAACAGAACCAAAAATATAATTATGATGCAGATAGATAGTGTTTATTGTAGAGGAAAGAGGAGATCATGAAAGCATTTCTTAGGTGAGCGGCTTCAAATAGGTCAACAATCCTTTCAGCCACAAAAGAGTTAAATGACAAAGTGACAGGTGAATTTATGATTGACACAAGGCAAAGGTACACAGGGGAAGGAAGAGATTCTCAGGGAAGTGGAAGCATCAGAACTCTTGCAGGCCTTAAGGATATTCAGAGTGCTATCAATGAGTGATAGAAAGGAAACAGAAAGGATGTGCTAAAGAGAGACAGAAGGAAAACTCCAAGAAGCATTGATCAGGGATGTGTAGGCGAGAGTGTCAGAGATGCTGAGCAACATTTTGATCCAATCCATTCTGGTTTGTCTGGATGGTGAAGGCTCAGCATTCCTGACACCATACAATCATAGAATTGTAGAGTTGGATGGGACCACAAGGGCCATCAAGTCCAAACCTCTGCAAGGCAGGAATCTCAACTACAGCATCCATGACAAATGGCCATTAGACGTTGATCCATGGTGTGCCTTTCAGGTACCATTCCCCACCCCCCGTTCCTGTGGGGGATCACAATCCCATTCAAAAGAAAGACAAGCTCATCTCCGTCTCAGTATAGGAACTGTCACTGGACGAGAAAGGAGATTGTAAGCAAAAGAATTTGGTTGCATCAGTGAAGGCAGCTGCACTGCTGATGAAGGAGCAAGCATGCTAGCCTGAGTTATCTGGGCAGGGGTGGGGCCGGGGAGAGTCATGCTTGTTCCCAGTCCATCACCAGCATTCTTACAACCGGCAGAAGTGTTCTGTATATTTGCTGCACTAGTACTTCATAAGGTGTGATCATGATAGTGCGTGTCATTACAGCTGTAATCTTCGTAGAACAACTGGTGTGAATCTGGAACAAAATAACATGAAAGTGTTTAAGATGGTGTACACTAATGTCTACTCCGATTCTGTTTTAATTACAAATTTTGCATCAATAAATACTATGAGCAATCTTTTCTGAAAGTGGTGCCCAGTTACATCACAGTAAATAGTAAAATTCAGCAAGCAGATAGATTTTTAACAAGGAGATATATAGGCAAAAAACCAAAAAAACCTCATCCTCCCAACTTTTCCTCCCTTTTTGTGGGGAGAATGAGGTCTTCATTCCTCACACTTCTGTATAGCAACAGCATGAGGCGAGTCAAAACCACAAATTTGAGGAGGGGAGAAACTACAAAACTACAAATTTGAGGAGGGGAGAAGTTCAAAGAGTGACTAGTGACCTTAGGTGATCTTTGGTTACTTTGTTAAAGGCTTAGTCAGATAAAAAAAACTCTCCTGTACAGTCGTACCTTGGAAGTCGAAAGTCCGTTTGACTTCAGAAACATTTAGAAACCAAAGTGTGGCTTCTGATGGGATGCAGGAAGCTCCTGCAGCCAATTGGAAGCCACAGAAGCCACATTGGATGTTCGGCTTCCAAAAATTGTTCGCAAACAGTCACTTCCGGGTTTCTGCCGTTCGGGAACCAAAATGTTTGAGAACTATGCTGTTTGAAAACCAAGGTACGACTGTATTACCCTTAGTATGTGAATAGAGTGAATCCTCATTCCCCATAATGCACTTTGTGTCCCTGGATTAGACAATCCACTCAGGCTAAAACAAATCCATTACACTATTCCAGCTATGTAAGTATTTTCATGTTTCCACTGCGATTCACACCAAATCTATGAGGCAAATGTGAAAGTTTGCAACTTTCTAATTACCCTGTTCCTCAAAAAAAAAAAAAAAATGTCTAGTAGCAGCTTAGAGACCAACTACGTTTGTTCTGGGTATAAGCTTTTGTGTGCATGGACACCTCTTCGGATACTCTGAAACAGAAGTCACCAGACCTTAACAGTGTCTTCGAAAAATTTTACACATCACTTGGGAAGACAGGCGAACTAATATCAGAGTACTGGAAGAAGCAAAGATCACCAGTGTTGAAGCAATGATTCTTCAACTTCATTGGACTGGTCATGTTATGTGGATGCCTGATGATCGTCTTCCAAAGCAACTACTGTATTCTGAACTTAAAAAGGGAAGTGGAAAGTGTAATGCTGGTGGTCAACAAAAGAAGTTTATAGACTGTCTCAAGGCAAATTTTTTAAAAAAATGTAGTATAAACACTGACAACTGGCCTGCGAGCGCTCCAGTTGGAGAACAGCCTTTACCAAAGGTGTCATGGGCTCTGAAGACACTCGAACTCAGGACGCAAGGGAGAAAAGTGTTAAGAGGAAGGTACCCTTGGCAAATCCACACCGTGATCAAATCCTGCCCAGAAACCAATGTCCCCACTGTGTAATGATGTGTGGATCCAGAATTGGCCTCCACAGTCACTTAGGGACTCATTGTTAAAACCATGTTTATGGAAGGTAATCTTACTCGGTTATGAGTTATTAAAAAAGAAGAATGAAGATATATAGGGTGGACATTTCTCAGGAAGGTAGTAGGAGATGGGTGATTGACTCAATGGGTATGGTAAACCTATTGACGACTGTTAATGATGGCAATTAGTCCTACAGGAAAAAACAAGGGATAGTATGCAGATGACAAAAGATCCCATGGACTGCAAGAAGATCAAACCTATCCATTCTTAAGGAAATCAGCCCTGAGTGCTCACTGGAAGGACAGATCGTGAAGCTGAGGCTCCAATACTTTGGCCACCTCATGAGAAGAGAAGACTCCCTGGAAAAGACCCTGATGCTGGGAAAGATGGAGGGCACAAGGAGAAGGGAGCGACAGAGGAAGAGATGGTTGGACAGTGTTCTAGAAGCTACAAACATGAGTCTGACCAAACTGCGGGAGGCAGTGGAAGACAGAAGTGCCTGGCGCGCTCTGGTCCAGGGGGTCACGAAGAGTCGGACACGACTAAACGATTAAACAACAACAAAGTTTTCAAAACACAATCCCTAGCAAATCTACTCCGGAGTCACAGAATGCCTCTGTGCCCTTTTCGTATGAAAGCTTTCATTTAAAGACAACTTACCCACAGAAGGAATGGCGGAGCAACCGAAATCAAGGGAAGCTGGAAGACTCTGGTGAGGAAGACAGAAATGTCTGGAGCATTTATACCGTTTGCTTTTGGCTTCTACGCCTTGAGTCAGCATTGCTCTTTCCTAATGGGCACTTGGCACAAATGCCTAGAAATCTCACAAACATTTTTCTTTCAATGATTAACCCCATGGGGGAAGAGTGTGACCACATTCAAGAGTTTGTATTTCATTATAGATTATTATAGTCCCTGGATGGATGCCTTTGTTGCAAGCACATATCCTTAATTGCTAATGCCACCTTGTCTCAACCCTTACATTATCTGATTATACAAATGAATGCAAATATGGGTCACATCCATTGTTTTCAGATTTCAAAATGCCTAATATTTAAAAACAAAATGTCAAGGTTTCTGGGGTTTTAGTTTCAAAAACAATAAGTATTCTCATCTGCAATGTTCCTTGTATTTTTTCTATTTAAGCCATTTTCATTCCAAGTTAGTATTTTTAATCTGAAATTCTGGTTTAATTTAAGGAAAATAATTATTATTTTTATTCCTGCTTTAATTATGTCTTTGTTAGTCTTCCTCTTCTTCCTGTTTATCAGTGCTATCCTCAGATAATTCCTCTATCCCCCTTTCTGCTCCTGTCACGAGCATGCCTTCTCCTAATTCTTATATTAAATTTTTCATCTGAAATTTCTGTGCTTCAGATATATCCCTGCATCATTGTTGTAGTGGTTATAGGGGTTGCTCGTGCGTAAGTTGCCGCCACTCCTGGCTAGGTAGCCTGGTTAAACCCTTTCTGTCTGGACAGCCCTTCACTTCGTGGCTGTTTCAGTCGCTAGCAGAATCCGTCAGTGGGCATTTCTTGAACCTCTTCCAGCAAAGAAGTTGTTTGACGCCAAGTCTCCGCCTACTCTCCCTGCGCAGGGTGGGTGTGGGCAGCAGAGGACCCGTGCTCTCCCCGCTGGTCTCCAGCGAAGAGTCCTGGAGCCCCCTCGCCGATTCCCCCATCTGCCCCCCTTTATCCCTGGTGTTACACTGATTTCCTTCCCCAGCCGATGAGCTGCCTCTCTCCCTAGGGAAATTGGATATTTCCCTAGCAATGTTCTAGGTCTGCAGGAGAGGTAGAGAGGTGGAAAGAGCACGCCTTCTTTTCACTTTATTTCTATTCAAATATTGTATGCAATGGACCAAAGAACAGTGCACTCCTATCTGGGATGGCCATCCTCTTTCACCAAGCATGCAGCTGCGGGTGTGTGTGTTTGTGTGTGTGTGTGGATATTTTCACCCCCTCCCATTGCGATAATCTCCTGATATGATGTTTTCAGAAAGGAGGGGGAGGAAACTGCTCTTCGCTTCTTCCTCTCCTGCCTCACTCTGTGTTATGTATGTAACAATCTATGTAACAATCTATGATTGTTATCTATGTAGAGATTAGATGGCTGAGTGAGAGCTGTAACACTCATTCAAGCCAGTAGCACTTCAGTTTTAGCTTGCAGTATCTATTAGAAATGAAAGAAGTTATGCTTCACAGCTTTCTTCCATCTTTTTTATACTCTGCTGAGTTTGGTCCAGGAGTCTAAGAAAACTTTCCTTTACACTTGTTTGCCTTGACTAGCATTTTCTATTTGCAGACCATTCACGCAGTTTGGAGTTATCCATGATCATTGATTTCAATAGGTCTCCTCTGATTCTGAGTCTACTTCTTGTTCTCAGTCTGTCTCAGGAGATAATGGAAGAGTGCGTCTTTGGGGGTGAAGTCAAACCATTGTAGAGTTACAGTGCCTTCTGTGACCGTAGAAACCAATATGGGAGATACATGTTTTGTGGCAGCTGGGGCAGATGAAGGCGTCTGGTTGTGCTGATGCTTGTGTACCATGGTGTTTTTTTCTTTCTGCGCTTCTCCAGCTGGTCATTCCTCCTCCAAGTACACACTGAATCAAGCAGACATAGGCAGGTCAGCGGTTTATGAGTTAGATATAACTCACTAGATGCATATTTTTTTAATGGGTGCAAATTTAGTTCCCATTGTCCTCATTAAGGAGAATGGAAGCTAAGGGGCTTCCGGTGTGTTGTGGGTTCCGGAAACATAGACAATGAACACAAACCACCACCTTAAACAACAACAACAAATTAATGAAAGACACATCAGTGTTGATCTGACTGGAGTAGAATTAGCTACTGCCAAGGACTATAATATCTGAAATGAGAGGGTGCAAAAGGTGATAATATAGTTTGTTGTTGTTTAGTCGTTTATTTGTGTCCACCTTCTGCCCCAAGTTGTTAATACTGGCAGTATTTTGGTCTACCTTAGTTGATTGTTCAGCAACTTGTTTACTTATACCTTCCAATCTTTCATAAATTTTATTTAACACTGAAGTAAAGTCCCCTTCTGAAGCCATTCCTTTAAATGAAAGCTTTCATACGAAAAGGGCGCAGAGGCATTCTGTGACTCCGGAGTAGATTCGCTAGGGATTGTGTTTTGAAAACTTTGTTGTTGTTTAGTCGTTTAGTCGTGTCCGACTCTTCGTAACCCCATGGACCAGAGTACGCCAGGCACTCCTGTCTTTCCCTGCCTCCCGCAGTTTGGGCAGACTCATGTTTGTAGCTTCGAAGACACTATCCAACCATCTCAGCCTCTGCTGTCCCCTTCTCCTTCTGCCCTCCATCTTTCCCAACATCAGGTTCTTTTCCAGGGAGTCTTCTCTTCTCATGAGGTGGCCAAAGTATTGGAGCCTCAGCTTCACGATCTGTCCTTCCAGTGAGCACTCAGGGCTGATTTCCTTAAGAATGGATCGATTTGTTCTTCTTGCAGTCCATGGGACTCTCAAGAGTCTCCTCCAGCACCATAATTCAAAAGCATCAATTCTTCAGCGATCAGCCTTCTTTATGGTCCAGCTCTCACTTCCATACATCACTACTGGGAAAACCATAGCTTTTACTATACGGACCTTTGTTGGCAAGGTGATGTCTCTACTTTTTAAGATGCTGTCTAGGTTTGTCATTGCTTTCCTCCCAAGAAGCAGGCGTCTCTTAATTTCATGGCTGCTTATACCATCTGCAGTGATCATGGAGGCCAAGAAAGTAAAATCTCTCACTGCCTCCATTTCTTCTCCCTCTGTTTGCCAGGAGGTGATGGGACCAGTGGCCATGATCTTCGTTTTTTTGATGTTGAGCTTCAGACCATATTTTGCGCTCTCCTCTTTCACCCTCAATAAAAGGTTCTTTAATTCCTCCTCACTTTCTGCCATCAAGGTTGTGTCATCTGCATATCTGAGGTTGTTGATATTTCTTCCGGCAATCTTAATTCCGGCTAGGGATTCATCCAGCCCAGCCTTTCGCATGATGAATTCTGTATATAAGTTAAATAAGCAGGGAGACAAAATACAGCCTTGTCGTACTCCTTTCCCAATTTTGAACCAATCAGTTGTTCCATATCCAGTTCTAACTGTAGCTTCTTGTCCCACATAGAGATTTCTCAGGAGACAGATGAGGTGATCAGGCACTCCCATTTCTTTAAGAACTTGCCATAGTTTGCTGTGGTCGACACAGTCAAAGGCTTTTGCATAGTCAATGAAGCAGAAGTAGATGTCTTTCTGGAACTCTCTAGCTTTCTCCATAATCCAGCGCATGTTTGCAATTTGGTCTCTGGTTCCTCTGCCTCTTCTAAATCCAGCTTGCACTTTTGGGAGTTCTCGGTCCACATACTGCTCGAACCTTCCTTGTAGAATTTTAAGCATAACCTTGCTAGCGTGTGAAATGAGTGCAATTGTGCGGTAGTTGGAGCATTCTTTAGCACTGCCCTTCTTTGGGATTGGGATGTAGACTGATCTTCTCCAATCCTCTGGCCACTGCTGAATTTTCCAAACTTGCTGGCATATTGAGTGTAGCACCTTAACAGCATCATCTTTTAAAATTTTAAATAATTCAGCTGGAATACCATCACTTCCATTGGCCTTGTTATTTGCAGTGCTTTCTAAGGCCCATTTGACTTCACTCTCCAGGATGTCTGGCTCAAGGTCAGCAACCCCACTACCTGGGGTGTGCGAGACATCCATATCTTTCTGGTATAATTCCTCTGTGTATTCTTGCCACCTCTTCTTGATGTCTTCTGCTTCTGTTAGGTCCTTACCACTTTTGTCCTTTATTATGGTAATCTTTGAACGAAATGTTCCTTTCATATCTCCAATTTTCTTGAACAGATCTCTGGTTCTTCCCATTCTGTTGTTTTCCTCTATTTATTTGCATTGCTCGTTTAAGAAGGCCTTCTTATCTCTCGTTGCTTTTTTTTTTTTTTTTTTTTGAAATCTGCATTCAATTTCCTGTATCCTTCTCTTTCTCCCTCACATTTTGCTTGCCTTCTCTCCCCCGCTATTTGTAAGGCCTCATTGGACAGCCACTTTGCTTTTTTGCATTTCCTTTTCATTGGGATGGTTTTTGTTGCTGCCTCCTGTATAATGTTGCGAGCCTCCATCCATAGTTCTTCAGGCACTCTGTCCAACAAATCTAAATCCTTAAACCTGTTCCTCACTTCCACTGTGTATTTATAAGGGATTTGATTTAGATTGTATCTTACTGGCCCAGTGGTTTTCCCCTACTTTCTTCAGTTTAAGCTTGAATTTTGCTATAAGAAGCTGATGATCTGAGCCACAGTCAGCTCCAGGTCTTGTTTTTGCTGACTGTATTGAGTTTCTCCATCTTTGGCTGCAGAGAATATAATCAATCTGATTTCGATGCTGCCCATCTGGTGATGTCCACGTGTAGAGTCGTCTCTTGTGTTGTTGGAAAAGCGTGTTTGTGATGACCAGCTTGTTCTCTGGACAGAACTCTATTAGCCTTTGCCCTGCTTCATTTTGCTCTCCAAGGCCAAACTTGCCAGTTGTTCCTTTTATCTCTTGATTCCCTACTTTAGCATTCCAATCCCCTATAATGGTCAGCCATGTGGTGTTAAAGAAGGACAGAACTTTGTTTTTATATGCAACAACAGCAGCAAGGATCCTTATTGCAAAGTATTGGAAGACATCAGACCTACCATCTCTGGAAGAATGGCAGATGAAGATGGCAGACTACATGGGACTCGCAGAGATGACGGGCAGAATCCGAGACCAGGAGAAAGAGACAGTGGAAGAAGATTGGAAGAAATTTAAGGACTATCTTAACAAACATTACAAGATTAAAGAATGTTAGATTGACATGGACTTAAAAACATTGTGGTTTTCAGAGACATTAGAGTAAGAAAAGGAATGGAATTTGTAAAAAAAATTGGGGAAATAAGGGAATGGAGTTGCTGATGGGATAATGAAACTAGAATACAAAATGGTGAGGTATGAGGAAGTCAGGGAAATTAGGTTGAGAAAATAAGTTTTAAAATTATACTTGTTGTCTTTTGTTTGTGTTTGTTTTTTATTGTAGTTGTTTTGTTTTTGTATGCTTTTATTGGAAATTTTAATAAATATTATTTTTTAAAAAATATAATGAGAAGAACATCCTTCTTTGGTGTCACTTCTATAAGGTGTTGTAAGTCTTCATAGAATTGGTCAATTTCAGTTTCTTCCGCACCAGTAGTTGGTGCATAGACTTGGATTACTGTTATGTTAAAAGGTCTGCCTTGGATTCGTATCGAGATCATTCTATCATTTTTGAGATTGCATCCCAGTATTGCTTTCGCCACTCTTTTGTTGACTATGAGGGCCACTCCATTTCTATTGTGGGTTTCTTGCCCACAGTAGTAGATATGATGGTCATCCGAACTGAATTTGCCCATTCTCATCCATTTTAGTTCACTGATGCCCAGTATGTCAATATTTATTCTTGCCATTTCATTTTTGACCACATCCAACTTACCCAGGATCATGGTTCTTACATTCCAGGTTCCTATGCAATATTTTTCTTTACAGCATTGGACTTTCCTTTCGCTTCCAGGCATGTCCGCAACTGAACGTCCTTTTGGCTTTAGCCCAGCCACTTCATCAGATCTGGATCTACTTGTACTTGTCCTTCACTCTTCCCCAGTAGCATGTTGGACGCCTTCCGACCTGAGGGGATCATCTTCCAGCGTCGTAACTTTTATATGCCTGCTGTCTTTGTGCATGGAGTTTTCTTGGCAGGGATACTGGAGTGGCTTGCCAGTTCCTCCTCCAAGTGGATCACGTTTGGTCAAAACTCTCCACTATGACCTGTTCATCTTGGGTGCCATGCTCGGCATAGTTCATAGCTTCTCTGAGTTCTTCAAGCCCCGTTGCCACGGCGAGGCAGTGATCCATGAAGGAGATAATATAGTAACCCTATAATAATATGAGGAGACCCTATAATATGCTTGCAGCCTTAGAAAATAACACAGGTCAATGTAGCTTTGATATGTGCAGCAAAGGTGATACTCAGCTGTGATTCAGACATGACTTCCTTTTTCTAAGAAACTGTATAAAAGCACATGGCACAGGACACCAAACTCATCAGACTCAAGCACCTTCTCTCTGTCTTTTGCTACTGCTCTTGGTAAGTACTTTTCATTCATTCTAATTCTGTATGTGTGGGTGAAATAATGAAATCGCTAGCCACGATGGCTATTCTCTGCCCCCGTGGTTGGAAGCTGAATGCTTCTGAATGCCAATCGCTGAAATCCTCAAGAGGGGAGAGTTGCTCTCATGCTCTGGTTCTGCTTTTGGGTTTTCCTGAAGATGCATCTAGCTAGTTGGTAATTGTGAGAACAGGATGTTCAGCCATTTGCTGACCCAGCAGGTTTTTCTTATGTTCCTAAATATCAGATTTTGGGTCGAGTGGTGTGAGCCACATCCTAGTAAGGGGTGGGGGAATCTGTTCATTTTGGTTTCCTCTCAGATTCTCTCTCCTCTCTCTGTATGTCTCTCTCTCTCTCCCTGACCTTCCCAGTAACTTTAGTTCCTCACAGTTTCATACAACTGGCCTGACCTAGCAGGCCCCTTTTATGTCCATCCGTGTTTTGTTTCAGAATGTAAAAATTAGGTAAAATTGCCTTTATTTGCAAACTGAAACACATTTATTTCTCCATCCCTCGCTGAGAGTAGTTCTGGTTCTGCATACCCTCCAAAATTTCTTCTATGAAAATAGGGACATCCAGTGCTTTCTTTCTGGAAAAATAGGTGCCAGTACTCACCATGAAGTTGTTACAGTAAGAGCCACAATTTTTAACGAGAGAGAGAGAGAGAGAGAGAGAGAGAGAGAGAGAGGTGCCAGTACTACGTACCCTTGAGTATACTCGGGGGGGGGGGGAGCACTGGGGAAATCTATTACCATAATAGTAATAATTTTACTATCTAAATCCTACTTGTCTGACTGGGTTTGCCCAGCCCCTCTAGAAGGATACAAATATATACAAAAGCATAATAAAAGATTAAACATTTTAAGAAAACGTCCCCATACAGGGATGCCTTCAGATGCCTTTGTCTTGGGGGCTAATATAACTCCATAGCCTCCAACATTTCTTGATGAAAATAGGGACATCCTAAGGAAAAGCGGGACGTCAGAAACAAGGATGGTTTCTGTACATCCGGGACTGTCTCTGGAAAAAAGGGACACCTGCATGGTCTGCACATGTTTGCAGGCTAGTTGCCCCAAAACAGGAAGAGGAAAGGGTATGGTTGACTCGCATCCACAAAGATGGGTACCAGCTCTTGGTCCATCTTGGTCAGCACTGTAAATAGGGATGGACAGTAACTCTCCAGGTTTCCAGGCAGGAGACTCTCCCAGCCCTACCAGGACATGCCAGGGATTGAACTTGTGACCTTTGTGCAAGGAAGATGCTCTACCACTGAGCTATGGCCTGTCCCTCTTTATTATCTGATTATTTGCTGTGGTCACCTTTTTTTCCTTCCTGCACCCTACATAACTTAGATATTGCATCATTCTATGCCATTTGTAAAGTGTCTTTTGTAAGAGATACCTAATGAGAGTCAGGAGAAGTGTCCACTAAATGCAGTGTCCACTAAACATCGTGGACTTCAACTCAGATCATTCTGAGACTTTGGCAACATTAGCTGGGGCTGGTGAGAGTTGCATGCCAACAACATCTAGAGGACACCATGTTGGTCACTCCTAATATAGGGCATCTCATCCACAAAGGCAGGTACCAGCTCTTCCACAAAGCACTAGCCTCTGTAATTTCCCTTTTAACATGGCCTCTCCCCTCTGCTTCAACGTCCCCCATTGTTGGACAAGTGCTCCTTCAGCATCCCCTTCCTCAGCTGATTTCTTCCACTAACTCTTGCCTGTCACTTGTCATTTCAGACCCAGCTCCATCACTCCAAGATGTCTTGCCAGCCCTGCTGCGTCTCATCCTGTGCCCCATCTTGTGTCAGTTACCCGGTCGGTGGTTTGGGCTCACTGTGTTCACCTTGTGAGGGCTTGTCATCCTACAGGGGCGGAGTGTCATCGAGTAGCCTCGGTATAACATCTGGAGCCAATGTTGGCTGCCTCAATCAGTTACCACCATGTGAAGTAGACATCCAGCCGCCTCCCATGTGTGTGGTAATCCCAGGAGCAATCCTTGCCGCCACTTGCGAGCCAGTTAGAGTGGGGGGATACACCGCCTGCGGTGGGGGCTCCGGCGGAAGCTCATACGGCCGTTTGGGTCTGTGCCAACCCCGTGGAATTGCCAAGGTGTGCGGTTCTCCCTGTTAAGATCAAAGTCAATCTCCACAACAACAGAAGAATTTGGAAAAGAAAATGGTACCTGGAAACTCCTAATACGCCATCATGGCTGCTGCTGATGTCATAGGCCTGGGTGTCATCAGTGCTGAGCCCCCTCAATCCACAACTCTGACAACTGGATCTGTGGTTGCTCAGCATTCTGTTATCAGCACCATTCTCTAACCAACTGAGCTATTCAGCCATTGTGACTGGGGATGATGGAAGTTGCAGCTCTGCATTATCCAGAGGGCCAAAGGCTCCACACATCTGTTACACAACGCTCCTCATTTTATATTATGTTGTATCCTTACAGTATGAAGTTAGGCAGAGAAGTGGTACCACAGATGCTCCAAATTTATTTAGGAGGAATTAAGGGTGCAGAAGGGACATGGGTGGCTCTGTGGTCTAAACCACAGAGACTAGGGCTTGCCAATTGGAAGGTCGGCGGTTCGAATCCCCGCGATGGGGTGAGCTCCCATTGCTTGGTCCCAGCTCCTACCAAACTAGCAGCTTGAAAGCACGTCAAAGTGCAAGTAGATAAATAGGTACCACTCCAACGGGAAGGTAAACGGCATTTTTGTGCGCCGCTCTGATTTTGCCAGAAGTGGCTTAGTCATGCTGGCCTCATGACCCAGAAAAACGGTCTGCGGACAAACGCCAGCTCCCTCGGCCAGTAAAGTGAGATGAATGCGGCAAACCCAGAGTCGTCCGGACTGGACTTAACTGTCAGGAGTCCTTTACCTTTTTAACCTTTTAAGACTGCAAACTGTCCTGTTCCCAGCGGGGGGTGCTGAAATGCAGAATATGAGTCCGGGCTGTGATTTGAACCAAGGCGAACTCTCAATGGGTTGTAGTTGTCTGCAGGCAACCAGGCCCAACAGGCTAGGCTGTTGATCAGCAAATGTCTCTTTCTCTTTTTCTCATGTGCAGCCATAAGGCCATGGGTAGGAAAACTAAGGCCCGGGGGCTGGATCCAGCCCAATCATCTTCTAAATCTGGCCTGCAGATGGTCCGGGAATCAGCATGTTTTTACATGAGTAGAATGTGTCCTTTTATTTAAAATGCATCTCTGGGTTATTTGTGGGGCATAGGAATTCGTTCATTATTATTTTTCAAAATAGAGTCCGGCCCCCCACAAGGTCTGAGGGATAGTGGACAGGCCCCATGCTGAAAAAGTTTGCTGACCCCTGCATAAGACCAAGAAGGGAGGGATGACTCAAGATGGTTGATATACTGAACTGCCCAGTAGAAAGAACTATCAGTTCATCACCCACTTCCAGTAGAGCACTAATAATATCTGCATCATTGCCATGAGTGAAAACCTCAGATGGGAGTTACTTGAGGAGATGGTTTGTTGTGGTTTCCCCTTTCAGCTGCCCCCTCTTAAACTAAATTCCATTTGGAACCTTCTGGAAATGGGCATCAATCTCATAGCAGCCTTATCCAGTCCTTCTCTTGATTCTTTGTGTACAGTGTTCTCTCTTGCTTCCTCTTCTTTTGCAGGTTAAACTTTTCTCCTCAGGTACGCAGGCACTGCTATGTCAAGGTCACTGTTGAAAGGAATTCTCCTGCATTGGCAGGTTTGCCTTTCCCGTAGCAAAACCTCACAACTTTGGTGGTATCAGGCCTTGGGCAGAATCCTTTAGTCTATCTTCCCTAAATGGGAGTGGGGGTGTAGTGGTGACTCCCGCCCCCCCCATCTCTTTGCTGCGGCAATACCAGGGTTCCCTGTTAAAGGGGTTGTTTTGAGGGGAGGCTTTGGCCGTACACCTAGAGGCTGGTAGGCAGCGGTGGGGGGCAATTCCACCACCCCACCCCACTGAAAAAAGGACTAGGCCGCGTTTTGCGGCCTACTAGGGCCCGCGCCGCCCTCCTGGGCAGCACGGCCCCTGAGTAGGCCGCTAGGTCGGCCTACCAGCCTTTTGTGATGGCCAGTGGTGGTGCGGACACCAGCTGCACCACAGCCATGGGCTGCTTGCATTTGGGCGGCGGGGGGGCATCGCTTCCCCCCGCCACATGCCCGGTGCCCCTCCCTACCCAGGCGGGTGGAGCGGGGCTCCAGCAAGGCCGCAGCCGCGACCTGCTTGCTTTTATGTGGGGGGTGGCACCGAGCCTAATCACTTTTCTCAGTGTCGGGGGTGGCATTCCCCCCCCCCCAAACAGCTGCCTGCCGGCCCAGGAGGGCGGTGCGAGACCTACTAGGCCGCAAAACGAGGCCTAGTCCCTTTTTTTCAGCGGGGGGGCGGAATTCCCCCCGCGGGAGGCGTCTGATGACTCGGGAGGGCGGCATGGGCCTGACTAGCCCACAGCCGCAGTCTGCTTGCCTGTTGAGGCTTCTTGTTGAGGTTTGTTGAAGCTGCTGCTGCCGACCCAAGCGGGATGCACAGGCCCCATCTAGGCAACAGGCACTGCCTGCTTACCTTTGCAGCTGCGGGCGTGGGATTGCTACCAACCATTGGTGTTGCTGGCCCAAATGGGTGACGCGGGCCTCAGCTGGGCCTCTAGGCCGGCCCGCTTGTTTTGCCATTCGCAGGGGGCCACATGGTGACCTTTTAGAACTGAATCACACTGGGGAGGGGGTGCCCCGCCGGGCTGCAGGGCAACCCACTTCAGTTTTTCCTTATTGGGGGGGAGCTAAGTCAGCCCCCCCATTCCCCCACGTTGGTATTCAGGATGTGTGCTAACTGTTTCTATCTTTTGTGGGCATACACAGAGGAGCTCACTGCTGAGAGTGATTCTTCCCAGTCCGTGAGGACGATGTGCAGGAATTACTGCATCAGAACCTGCAGCGTCGCCTGGCTAGGGCTAAGGAGCGCTTAGATAAGTCTAAGTTCCCTCGTTGATGCTCTTGCGAGGGTAGGCGTAGGCATAGCTCACCTGTTTCAAGTTCATCAGACAGCTCCTCCAGCCCTGATTCGCGCAGAGCACGTCACAGGAAGAAGAGGTCTTGCAGATCGAGGAAGCATGGGTATAAGTGCAAGAGGAACTCGTCAGATTCTTCGGATCTTTCAGGTACGTGTGATTCCTCCGGTGGCGAGTCAGAAGAACGGTGCAAAGGGTACTGGGTTACTACCCACAAGGCCCCTGGCCTGCCTAGTTGGATTTGGGAACGTTGCACCCTGCACCATCGCCGTGCCTTTGGGGCCAAAGAGCCATGTGGGGAGGATGGGCTTGATGAGAAAGGGAAGGTGCAGGCGTCAAACTTCAAGACCACAGATCAGCCTCCTGGCATCCGGCTTAAAAAGAATATATGCAATCGCATTCTAAATGGGGAATTTGTGGACTTGTTGGCCCTGCTCTCCCTGGCTTATTCTTGTAGTTCCAAGTTTAAGCCTGAATCGTGTCGCAAGAAGGACAAGCCAGTGGATATTGATAGAACTTTGGACAATTGGCTAACTGCTTTCACCTCTTACATGGGATTGGTTGCCGCTGCTTACCCCGATAGGGCTTGGCACTTGGCTAACTATCTGGGCATTATCTTAAAAGCAAAAAAAATGGCAGGGGACTCAGCGGCTTTGGCTTACGATGAGCAGTTCTGTGAGAGGGCTGCTGAAGAACCCACGGCCCGTTGGGACATCAAGGACAATGATCTTTGGTCTGAAGTAGTGGCCCCAAACTTCCAAAAAAGGGCTTTTGGGGAGAAGCCAGTTAAAACCCCCTCCAAAGTGCAAAGGGTGGCTATATCAACATGTTGGGAGTTTAATAATGGGTTGTGCAGCAGGGGCCGAAGCCGATTTGACCATGCTTGTGAGTGTTGTGGTGGTCCTCACTCATGGACTAAGTGTTTTCAGGCTAAGCCCCCTTTTCTAGGCCTTGGCAAGTAGCCTTTAGTCTAACATCAAGTTGGGGGGATGCATTCATGCTCCCTCCCCATGCGGCGGCGCTTGCAGGGCCCGTTAAAGGGCACAACCGGGAGTCCCTGGCCCTAGAGTGGCAGCATGTAGGTCAAACTCCCAGGACGAGGTCGGTGGAAGGGCATGCTGTGTAAGTTGGCACTTTGCAGTCCCCTCTCACTGGGCCTCAACTGCCTGCATATCCTCAGCCAGGCGGGCTGCCAAGGCCTGTGCCAAGTTTCCCACTTCTGAAGTTCAATAACGTTGTGGCCAATTTGAACCCATACTCTGATCTCCTGTGTTATCATTTGGGGAAAGGCGTAGGCACCACAGACAGGGTTTAGCGCGTGTGCAGGCAAACAGAGAGAGCACCCCTTCTTTCCCCTTGATACCCTTGACCAAAGAACGGTGCACTCCTATCTGGGATGGCCATCCTCTTTCACCAAGCATGCAGCTTCAGGCTGTGTGTGGATATTTACACCCCCTCCCATTGCGAGAATCTCCTGATATGATGTTTTCAGAAAGGAGGGGGAGGAAACTGCTCTTTGCTTCTTCCTCTCCTGCCTGACTCTGTGGGGAGTCTGAGTGTTATCTATGTAGAGATTAGATGGCTGAGTGAGAGCTGTAACAGTCATTCAAGCCAGTAGCGGTTCAGATTTACTCCAGTCACCTAGCCCAGTTGGGGCAGATCCAGTTGTTGAGCCCAGCCGTTGGCATCGGCTCAAAGGCGTACTGACAAGGGGGTGCACATGGACCGTTGAGGGAGGGAGGGGACACTTGCCTAGCTAGCCAGATCAGCCAAATCAACCCTGGTGATCAATGGGGCAATGGATGTTGCAACCAGATGCTCCTCACCTCCAAATATATAAAATCATAACTACCTAATACTTATTGCAGTGGTGTTTGCTGCTGCTGAAATAACTAACTAACTATGGCATTATGTTCCCTACATTTCTGATTTATATTATTACATGTGAGGACCCTTTTTTATAATATATATGGAGGCTGTTCTTTTTAGATGTAGGGCTGTAGCCAGCTAAGTTCTACTCAGTGTAGACATACTGGAAATAATGTATCTAAGGTAGACATGCCCCCCATGCCTAGGAGTGAAACCTAGGAATGAGTAAAAGAAATGAAAAATGAACAGAACCAAAAATATAATTATGATGCAGATAGATAGTGTTTATTGTAGAGGAAAGAGGAGATCATGAAAGCATTTCTTAGGTGAGCGGCTTCAAATAGGTCAACAATCCTTTCAGCCACAAAAGAGTTAAATGACAAAGTGACAGGTGAATTTATAATTGACACAAGGCAAAGGTACACAGGGGAAGGAAGAGATTCTCAGGGAAGTGGAAGCATCAGAACTCTTGCAGGCCTTAAGGATATTCAGAGTGCTATCAATGAGTGATAGAAAGGAAACAGAAAGGATGCGCTAAAGAGAGACAGAAGGAAAACTCCAAGAAGCATTGATCAGGGATGTGTAGGCGAGAGTGTCAGAGATGCTGAGCAACCTTTTGATCCAATCCATTCTGGTTTGTCTGGATGGTGAAGGCTCAGCATTCCTGACACCATACAATCATAGAATTGTAGAGTTGGATGGGACCACAAGGGCCATCAAGTCCAAACCTCTGCAAGGCAGGAATCTCAACTACAGCATCCATGACAAATGGCCATTAGACGTTGATCCATGGTGTGCCTTTCAGGTACCATTCCCCACCCCCCGTTCCTGTGGGGGATCACAATCCCATTCAAAAGAAAGACAAGCTCATCTCCGTCTCAGTATAGGAACTTTCACTGGACGAGAAGGGAGATTGTAAGCAAAAGAATTTGGTTGCATCAGTGAAGGCAGCTGCACTGCTGATGAAGGAGCAAGCATGCTAGCCTGAGTTATCTGGGCAGGGCCTGGGGCCGGGGAGAGTCATGCTTGTTCCCAGTTCATCACCAGAAGTCTTACAAGCGGCAGAAGTGTTCTGTATGCTTGCTGCGCTATTACTTCATTAGGTGCGATTATGATAGTGCGTGTCATTACAGCTGTAATCTTCGTAGAACAACTGGTGTGAATCTGGAACAAAATAACATGAAAGTGTTTAAGATGGTGTACACTAATGTCTACTCCGATTCTGTTTTAATTACAAATTTTGCATCAATAAATACTATGAGCAATCTTTTCTGAAAGTGGTGCCCAGTTACATCACAGTAAATAGTAAAATTCAGCAAGCAGATAGATTTTTAACAAGGAGATATATAGGCAAAAAAACAAAAAAACCTCATCCTCCCAACTTTTCCTCCCTTTTTGTGGGGAGAATGAGCTCTTCATTCCTCACACTTCTGTATAGCAACAGCATGAGGCGAGTCAAAACCACAAATTTGAGGAGGGGAGAAACTACAAAACTACAAATTTGAGGAGGGGAGAAGTTCAAAGAGTGACTAGTGACCTTAGGTGATCTTTGGTTACTTTGTTAAAGGCTTAGTCAGATAAAAAAAACCTCTCCTGTACAGTCGTACCTTGGAAGTCGAAAGTCCGTTCGACTTCAGAAACATTTAGAAACCAAAGTGCGGCTTCTGATGGGATGCAGGAAGCTCCTGCAGCCAATTGGAAGCCACAGAAGCCACATTGGATGTTCGGCTTCCAAAAATTGTTCGCAAACAGTCACTTCCGGGTTTCTGCCGTTCGGGAACCAAAATGTTTGAGAACTATGCTGTTTGAAAACCAAGGTGCGACTGTATTACCCTTAGTATGTGAATAGAGTGAATCCTCATTCCCCATAATGCACTTTGTGTCCCTGGATTAGACAATCCACTCAGGCTAAAACAAATCCATTACACTATTCCAGCTATGTAAGTATTTTCATGTTTCCACTGCGATTCACACCAAATCTATGAGGCAAATGTGAAAGTTTGCAACTTTCTAATTACCCTGTTCCTCAAAAAAAAAAAAAAAAAAAAAATGTCTAGTAGCAGCTTAGAGACCAACTACGTTTGTTCTGGGTATAAGCTTTTGTGTGCATGGACACCTCTTCGGATACTCTGAAACAGAAGTCACCAGACCTTAACAGTGTCTTCGAAAAATTTTACACATCACTTGGGAAGACAGGCGAACTAATATCAGTGTACTGGAAGAAGCAAAGATCACCAGTGTTGAAGCAATGATTCATCAACTTCATTGGACTGGTCATGTTATGTGGATGCCTGATGATCGTCTTCCAAAGCAACTACTGTATTCTGAACTTAAAAATGGAAGTGGAAAGTGTAATGCTGGTGGTCAACAAAAGAAGTTTATAGACTGTCTCAAGGCAAATTTTTTAAAAAATGTAGTATAAACACTGACAACTGGCCTGCGAGCGCTCCAGTTGGAGAACAGCCTTTACCAAAGGTGTCATGGGCTCTGAAGACACTCGAACTCAGGACGCAAGGGAGAAAAGTGTTAAGAGGAAGGTACCCTTGGCAAATCCACACCGTGATCAAATCCTACCCAGAGACCAATGTCCCCGCTGTGTAATGATGTGTGGATCCAGAATTGGCCTCCACAGTCACTTAGGGACTCATTGTTAAAACCATGTTTATGGAAGGTAATCTTACTCGGTTATGAGTTATTAAAAAAGAAGAATGAAGATATATAGGGTGGACATTTCTCAGGAAGGTAGTAGGAGATGGGTGATTGACTCAATGGGTATGGTAAACCTATTGACAACTGTTAATGATGGCAATTAGTCCTACAGGAAAAAACAAGGGATAGTATGCAGATGACAAAAGATAGCTTTAGCTGTTCCTTAAGTTTTCAAAGATCACTGCAGATGGTGACAGCAGTCACGAGATTAAAAGACGCCTGCTACTTGGGAGAAAGGCGATGGCAAACCTAGACAACATCTTAAAAAGTAGAGACATCACCTTGCCAACAAAGGTCCGTATAGTAAAAGCTGTGGTTTTCCCAGTAGTGATGTATGGAAGTGAGAGCTGGACCATAAAGAAGGCTGTTCGCCGAAGAATTGATGCTTTTGAATTATGGTGCTGGAGAAGACTCTTGAGAGTCCCATGGACTGCAAGAAGATCAAACCTATCCATTCTTAAGGAAATCAGCCCTGAGTGCTCACTGGAAGGACAGATCGTGAAGCTGAGGCTCCAGTACTTTGGCCCCCTCATGAGAAGAGAAGACTCCCTGGAAAAAACCCTGATGTTGGGAAAGATGGAGGGCACAAGGAGAAGGGAGCGACAGAGGAAGAGATGGTTGGACAGTGTTCTAGAAGCTACAAACATGAGTCTGACCAAACTGCGGGAGGCAGTGGAAGACAGAAGTGCCTGGCATGCTCTGGTCCAGGGGGTCATGAAGAGTCGGACACGACTAAACGATTAAACAACAACAAAGTTTTCAAAACACAATCCCTAGCGAATCTACTCCGGAGTCACAGAATGCCTCGGTGCCCTTTTCGTATGAAAGCTTTCATTTAAAGACAACTTACCCACAGAAGGAATGGCTGAGCAACCGAAATCAAGGGAAGCTGGAAGACTCTGGTGAGGAAGACAGAAATGTCTGGAGCATTTATACCGTTTGCTTTTGGCTTCCACGCCTTGAGTCAGCATTGCTCTTTCCTAATGGGCACTTGGCACAAATGCCTAGAAATCTCACAAACATTTTTCTTTCAATGATTAACCCCATGGGGGAAGAGTGTGACCACATTCAAGAGTTTGTATTTCATTATAGATTATTATAGTCCCTGGATGGATGCCTTTGTTGCAAGCACATATCCTTAATTGCTAATGCCACCTTGTCTCAACCCTTACATTATCTGATTATACAAATGAATGCAAATATGGGTCACATCCATTGTTTTCAGATTTCAAAATGCCTAATATTTAAAAACAAAATGTCAAGGTTTCTGGGGTATTATTTTCAAAAACAATAAGTATTCTCACCTGCAATGTTCCTTGTATTTTTTCTATTTAAGCCATTTTCATTCCAAGTTAGTATTTTTAATCTGCCATTCTGGTTTAATTTAAGGAAAATAATTATTATTTTTATTCCTGCTTTAATTATGTCTTTGTTAGTCTTCCTCTTCTTCCTGTTTATCAGTGCTATCCTCAGGTAATTCCTCTATCCCCCTTTCTGCTCCTGTCACGAGCATGCCTTCTCCTAATTCTTAAATTAAATTTTTCATCTGAAATTTCTGTGCTTCAGATATATCCCTGCATCATTGTTGTAGTGGTTATAGGGGTTGCTCGTGCGTAAGTTGCCGCCACTCCTGGCTAGGTAGCCTGGTTAAACCCTTTCTGTCTGGACAGCCCTTCACTTCGTGGCTGTTTCAGTCGCTAGCAGAATCCGTCAGTGGGCATTTCTTGAGCCTCTTCCAGCAAAGAAGTTGTTTGATGCCAAGTCTCCGCCTACTCTCCCTGCGCAGGGTGGGTGTGGGCAGCAGAGGACCCGTGCTCTCCCCGCTGGTCTCCAGCGAAGAGTCCTGGAGCCCCCTCGCCGATTCCCCCATCTGCCCCCCTTTATCCCTGGTGTTACGCTGATTTCCTTCCCCAGCCGATGAGCTGCCTCTCTCCCTGCTGGGCCCTTCTCCAGCATCGCTTTGGAGCCTTGCCTCTGCCTCTAGCTCCGATGGCAGTTCCCTGACAGTTGTTTCTTGTTTTTATATGTAAAAGAGACTCCTTTCAGGAACTCCGATGTATATGGAATTTGCTTATTTCTCAGAGCATCTGTCAAAAAATTGGAATTAGCTTGGGTTTTTTAGAAGTTGGACAGGAATTTCTTTTAGAATCATTTTATTTTCCTCCCCTATCTGTAATCTATTCTGATACTCTGTTTGTATTATTTGGTCTCTGATTTGGCGTAAATTAAAAATTACCAGACAGTCTCCTGGTAACTTTTTTTCACCTTTGCAAAGCTTGATTTAATTCAGAAGATTTAATCAATCGAGTTTTCCATCAGCTCTTCCTGTACCTCTATCTAATTAAGCAACTCCTTAATCAATTTGGACCTTATATGCTTCCTCTGGTTCTTCTGAAATTCATCTAAGACAGAGAATCATTTCCTTCTGACACATTTCCAAAACCGCAATTGCATCTCAGGCTGCTTCCTGGGAGACACTAGCCTCCGCCACCTCCTCTTTAATTTTTCCTGGCCTTTTCTCAATTCCAACCCTTCTGTCTGAACCCTCTTTGTTTTTCTTCCTCTAATCCCTGTGTCTTGGTTTTTAGCTCCTGTACTGATAGTCCCCGTGCCGTAGTGTTCCCATCCACATTGTCATTGCTGACACAACTCAGATTCCTTTTGTGGGTTGACTCTTTTTCCTCCTCCTCTTCCACTTTCCCTCACAAATGTCCCCCTAATTATTTCTAAACCATCCTGGGGTTTTGTTTTTTGCCTGTATACCTTCACGATGCCCCGGTCCCCCCCAAAAGTTCTTCCCAGGATCCAGCCAGAATGCTCTAAAATGCTGCCCTTACTTACAATATCATCATCCTTATTTACTACACTTCTGGCTCCCTCTCCTCAGCTGTGTGTGGTGTCTCAGCTGCTGAGCAAAGCGGGGAGTGACAGCAAACGTCAGAACCTCTTCACAGTCATGTTGCAAATCTTTGAAATACATGTTTAAGGACCCTCTGATGTTGTACTGTAAAGTCTGATGGCGCTGAGAGAGGCTGGCTAAACGCGAAATGATGGTCACATAGAGAACTGGCATTTTTCACTTTCTCTGGGGTGCATTGGATATTTCCCTAGCAATGTTCTAGGTCTGCAGGAGAGGTAGAGAGGTGGAAAGAGCACGCCTTCTTTTCACTTTATTTCTATTCAAATATTGTATGCAATGGACCAAAGAACAGTGCACTCCTATCTGGGATGGCCATCCTCTTTCACCAAGCATGCAGCTGCAGGTGTGTGTGTTTGTGTGTGTGTGTGTGGATATTTTCACCCCCTTCCATTGCGATAATCTCCTGATATGATGTTTTCAGAAAGGAGGGGGAGGAAACTGCTCTTCGCTTCTTCCTCTCCTGCCTCACTCTGTGTTATCTATGTAACAATCTATGTAACAATCTATGATTGTTATCTATGTAGAGATTAGATGGCTGAGTGAGAGCTGTAACACTCATTCAAGCCAGTAGCACTTCAGTTTTAGCTTGCAGTATCTATTAGAAATGAAAGAAGTTATGCTTCACAGCTTTCTTCCATCTTTTTTATACTCTGCTGAGTTTGGTGCTCACAACTCACAGTTGTGGGTTCAGTTCACTTAGACGTGCTTTCCAGGAGTCTAAGAAAACTTTCCTTTACACTTGTTTGCCTTGACTAGCATTTTCTATTTGCAGACCATTCACGCAGTTTGGAGTTATCCATGATCATTGATTTCAATAGGTCTCCTCTGATTCTGAGTCTACTTCTTGTTCTCAGTCTGTCTCAGGAGATAATGGAAGAGTGCGTCTTTGGGGGTGAAGTCAAACCATTGTAGAGTTACAGTGCCTTCTGTGACCGTAGAAACCAATATGGGAGATACATGTTTTGTGGCAGCTGGGGCAGATGAAGGCGTCTGGTTGTGCTGATGCTTGTGTACCATGGTGTTTTTTTCTTTCTGCGCTTCTCCAGCTGGTCATTCCTCCTCCAAGTACACACTGAATCAAGCAGACATAGGCAGGTCAGCGGTTTATGAGTTAGATATAACTCACTAGATGCATTTTTTTTTTAATGGGTGCAAATTTAGTTCCCATTGTCCTCATTAAGGAGAATGGAAGCTAAGGGGCTTCTGGTGTGTTGTGGGTTCCGGAAACATAGACAATGAACACAAACCACCACCTTAAACAACAACAACAAATTAATGAAAGACACATCAGTGTTGATCTGACTGGAGTAGAATTAGCTACTGCCAAGGACTATAATATCTGAAATGAGAGGGTGCAAAAGGTTATAATATAGTTTGTTGTTGTTTAGTCATTTATTTGTGTCCACCTTCTGCCCCAAGTTGTTAATACTGGCAGTATTAGTTGATTGTTCAGCAACTTTTTTACTTATACCTTCCAATCTTTCATAAATTTTATTTAACACTGAAGTAAAGTCCCCTTCTGAAGCCATTCCTTTAAATGAAAGCTTTCATACGAAAAGGGTGCAGAGGCATTCTGTGACTCCGGAGTAGATTCGCTAGGGATTGTGTTTTGAAAACTTTGTTGTTGTTTAGTCGTTTAGTTGTGTCCGACTCTTCGTAACCCCATGGACCAGAGTACGCCAGGCACTCCTGTCTTTCCCTGCCTCCCGCAGTTTGGGCAGACTCATGTTTGTAGCTTCGAAGACACTATCCAACCATCTCGTCCTCTGTTGTCCCCTTCTCCTTCTGCCCTCCATCTTTCCCAACATCAGGTTCTTTTCCAGGGAGTCTTCTCTTCTCATGAGGTGGCCAAAGTACTGGAGCCTCAGCTTCACAATCTGTCCTTCCAGTGAGCACTCAGGGCTGATTTCCTTAAGAATGGATCGATTTGTTCTTCTTGCAGTCCATGGGACTCTCACGAGTCTCCTCCAGCACCATAATTCAAAAGCATCAATTCTTCAGCGATCAGCCTTCTTTATGGTCCAGCTCTCACTTCCATACATCACTACTGGGAAAACCATAGCTTTTACTATACGGACCTTTGTTGGCAAGGTGATGTCTCTACTTTTTAAGATGCTGTCTAGGTTTGTCATTGCTTTCCTCCCAAGAAGCAGGCGTCTCTTAATTTCATGGCTGCTTATACCATCTGCAGTGATCATGGAGGCCAAGAAAGTAAAATCTCTCACTGCCTCCATTTCTTCTCCTTCTATTTGCCAGGAGGTGATGGGACCAGTGGCCATGATCTTCGTTTTTTTGATGTTGAGCTTCAGACCATATTTTGCGCTCTCCTCTTTCACCCTCAATAAAAGGTTCTTTAATTCCTCCTCACTTTCTGCCATCAAGGTTGTGTCATCTGCATATCTGAGGTTGTTGATATTTCTTCCGGCAATCTTAATCCTGGCTAGGGATTCATCCAGCCCAGCCTTTCGCATGATGAATTCTGTATATAAGTTAAATAAGCAGGGAGACAATATACAGCCTTGTCGTACTCCTTTCCCAATTTTGAACCAATCAGTTGTTCCATATCCAGTTCTAACTGTAGCTTCTTGTCCCACATAGAGATTTCTCAGGAGACAGATGAGGTGATCAGGCACTCCCATTTCTTTAAGAACTTGCCATAGTTTGCTGTGGTCGACACAGTCAAAGGCTTTTGCATAGTCAATGAAGCAGAAGTAGATGTCTTTCTGGAACTCTCTAGCTTTCTCCATAATCCAGCGCATGTTTGCAATTTGGTCTCTGGTTCCTCTGCCTCTTCTAAATCCAGCTTGCACTTCTGGGAGTTCTCGGTCCACATACTGCTCGAACCTTCCTTGTAGAATTTTAAGCATAACCTTGCTAGCGTGTGAAATGAGTGCAATTGTGCGGTAGTTGGAGCATTCTTTAGCACTGCCCTTCTTTGGGATTGGGATGTAGACTGATCTTCTCCAATCCTCTGGCCACTGCTGAGTTTTCCAAACTTGCTGGCATATTGAGTGTAGCACCTTAACAGCATCATCTTTTAAAATTTTAAATAGTTCAGCTGGAATTCCATCACTTCCATTGGCCTTGTTATTTGCAGTGCTTTCTAAGGCCCATTTGACTTCACTCTCCAGGATGTCTGGCTCAAGGTCAGCAACCCCACTACCTGGGGTGTGCGAGACATCCATATCTTTCTGGTATAATTCCTCTGTGTATTCTTGCCACCTCTTCTTGATGTCTTCTGCTTCTGTTAGGTCCTTACCACTTTTGTCCTTTATTATGGTAATCTTTGAATGAAATGTTCCTTTCATATCTCCAATTTTCTTGAACAGATCTCTGGTTCTTCCCATTCTGTTGTTTTCCTCTATTTATTTGCATTGCTCGTTTAAGAAGGCCTTCTTATCTCTCCTTGCTATTTTTTTTTTTTTTTGAAATCTGCATTCAATTTCCTGTATCCTTCTCTTTCTCCCTCACATTTTGCTTGCCTTCTCTCCCCCGCTATTTGTAAGGCCTCATTGGACAGCCACTTTGCTTTCTTGCATTTCCTTTTCATTGGGATGGTTTTTGTTGCTGCCTCCTGTATAATGTTGCGAGCCTCCATCCATAGTTCTTCAGGCACTCTGTCCAACAAATCTAAATCCTTAAACCTGTTCCTCACTTCCACTGTGTATTTATAAGGGATTTGACTTAGATTGTATCTTACCGGCCCAGTGGTTTTTCCTACTTTCTTCAGTTTAAGCTTGAATTTTGCTATAAGAAGCTGATGATCTGAGCCACAGTCAGCTCCAGGTCTTGTGTTTGCTGACTGTATAGAGCTTCTCCATCTTTGTCTGCAGAGAATATAATCAATCTGATTTCGATGCTGCCCATCTGGTGATGTCCACGTGTAGAGTCGTCTCTTGTGTTGTTGGGAAAGCGTGTTTGTGATGACCAGCTTGTTCTCTTGACAGAACTCTATTAGCCTTTGCCCTGCTTCGTTTTGATCTCCAAGGCCAAACTTGCCAGTTGTTCCTTTTATCTCTTGACTCCCTACTTTAGCATTCCAATCCCCTATAATGAGAAGAACATCCTTCTTTGGTGTCACTTCTATAAGGTGTTGTAAGTCTTCATAGAATTGGTCAATTTCAGTTTCTCCAGCACCAGTAGTTGGTGCATAAACTTGGATTACTGTGATGTTAAAAGGTCTGCCTTGGATTCGTATCGAGATCATTCTATCATTTTTGAGATTGCATCCCAGTACAGCTTTTGCCACTCTTTTGTTGACTATGAGGGTCACTCCATTTCTTTTACGGGTTTCTTGCCCACAGTAGTAGATATGATGGTCATCCGAACTGAATTCACCCATTCCCGTCTATTTTAGTTCACTGATGCCCAGGATGTCAATATTTATTCTTGCCATCTCATTTTTGACCACCTCCAACTTACCCATGTTCATGGTTCTTATATTCCAGGTTCCTATGCAATATTTTTCTTTACAGCATTGGACTTTCCTTTCGCTTCCAGGCATATCTGCAACTGAGCATCCTTTCGGCTTTGGCCCAGCCGCTTCATCAGCTCTGGATCTACTTGTACTTGCCCTCCGCTCTTCCCCAGTAGCATGTTGGACGCCTTCCGACCTGAGGGGCTCATCTTCCAGCGTCATAACTTTTACATGCCTGTTGTCTTTGTCCATGGAGTTTTCTTGGCAGTTATACTGGAGTGGCTTGCCGGTTCCTCCTCCAGGTGGATCACGTTTGGTCAAAACTCTCCACTATGACCTGATCATCTTGGGTGCCCTGCTCGGCATAGTTCATAGCTTCTCTGAGTTCTTCAAGCCCCTTCGTCACGGCAAGGCAGTGATCCATGAAGGGGTTTTTATACAAAAGCATAATAAAACATTAAACATTTTAAGAAAACATCCCCATACAGGGATGCCTTCAGATGCCTTTGTCTTGGGGGCTAATATAACTCCATAGCCTCCAACATTTCTTGATGAAAATAGGGACATCCTAAGGAAAAGCGGGACGTCAGAAACAAGGATGGTTTCTGTACATCCGGGACTGTCTCTGGAAAAAAGGGACACCTGCATGGTCTGCACATGTTTGCAGGCTAGTTGCCCCAAAACAGGAAGAGGAAAGGGTATGGTTGACTCGCATCCACAAAGATGGGTACCAGCTCTTGGTCCATCTTGGTCAGCACTGTAAATAGGGATGGACAGTAACTCTCCAGGTTTTCAGGCAGGAGACTCTCCCAGCCCTACCAGGACATGCCAGGGATTGAACTTGTGACCTTTGTGCAAGGAAGATGCTCTACCACTGAGCTATGGCCTGTCCCTCTTTATTATCTGATTATTTGCTGTGGTCACCTCTTTTTCCTTCCTGCACCCTACATAACTTAGATATTGCATCATTCTATGCCATTTGTAAAGTGTCTTTTGTAAGAGATACCTAATGAGAGTCAGGAGAAGTGTCCACTAAATGCAGTGTCCACTAAACATCGTGGACTTCAACTCAGATCATTCTGAGACTTTGGCAACATTAGCTGGGGCTGGTGAGAGTTGCATGCCAACAACATCTAGAGGACACCATGTTGGTCACTCCTAATATAGGGCATCTCATCCACAAAGACAGGTACCAGCTCTTCCACAAAGCACTAGCCTCTGTAATTTCCCTTTTAACATGGCCTCTCCCCTCTGCTTCAACGTCCCCCATTGTTGGACAAGTGCTCCTTCAGCATCCCCTTCCTCAGCTGATTTCTTCCACTAACTCTTGCCTGTCACTTGTCATTTCAGACCCAGCTCCATCACTCCAAGATGTCTTGCCAGCCCTGCTGCGTCTCATCCTGTGCCCCATCTTGTGTCAGCTACCCGGTCGGTGGTTTGGGCTCACTGTGTTCACCTTGTGAGGGCTTGTCATCCTACAGGGGCGGAGTGTCATCGAGTAGCCTCGGTATAACATCTGGAGCCAATGTTGGCTGCCTCAATCAGTTACCACCATGTGAAGTAGACATCCAGCCGCCTCCCATGTGTGTGGTAATCCCAGGAGCAATCCTTGCCGCCACTTGCGAGCCAGTTAGAGTGGGGGGATACACCGCCTGCGGTGGGGGCTCCGGCGGAAGCTCATACGGCCGTTTGGGTCTGTGCCAACCCCGTGGAATTGCCAAGGTGTGCGGTTCTCCCTGTTAAGATCAAAGTCAATCTCCACAACAACAGAAGAATTTGGAAAAGAAAATGGTACCTGGAAACTCCTAATACGCCATCATGGCTGCTGCTGATGTCATAGGCCTGGGTGTCATCAGTGCTGAGCCCCCTCAATCCACAACTCTGACAACTGGATCTGTGGTTGCTCAGCATTCTGTTATCAGCACCATTCTCTAACCAACTGAGCTATTCAGCCATTGTGACTGGGGATGATGGAAGTTGCAGCTCTGCATTATCCAGAGGGCCAAAGGCTCCACACATCTGTTACACAACGCTCCTCATTTTATATTATGTTGTATCCTTACAGTATGAAGTTAGGCAGAGAAGTGGTACCACAGATGCTCCAAATTTATTTAGGAGGAATTAAGGGTGCAGAAGGGACATGGGTGGCTCTGTGGTCTAAACCACAGAGACTAGGGCTTGCCAATTGGAAGGTTGGCGGTTCGAATCCCCGCGATGGGGTGAGCTCCCATTGCTTGGTCCCAGCTCCTACCAACCTAGCAGCTTGAAAGCACGTCAAAGTGCAAGTAGATAAATAGGTACCGCTCCAACGGGAAGGTAAACGGCATTTTTGTGCGCCGCTCTGATTTTGCCAGAAGTGGCTTAGTCATGCTGGCCTCATGACCCAGAAAAACGGTCTGCGGACAAACGCCAGCTCCCTCGGCCAGTAAAGTGAGATGAATGCGGCAAACCCAGAGTCGTCCGGACTGGACTTAACTGTCAGGAGTCCTTTACCTTTTTAACCTTTTAAGACTGCAAACTGTCCTGTTCCCAGCGGGGGGTGCTGAAATGCAGAACATGAGTCCGGGCTGTGATTTGAACCAAGGCGAACTCTCAATGGGTTGTAGTTGTCTGCAGGCAACCAGGCCCAACAGCTTAGGCTGTTGATCAGCAAATGTCTCTTTCTCTTTTTCTCATGTGCAGCCATAAGACCATGGGTAGGCAAACTAAGGCCCGGGGGCTGGATCCAGCCCAATCATCTTCTAAATCTGGCCTGCAGATGGTCCGGGAATCAGCGTGTTTTTACATGAGTAGAATGTGTCCTTTTATTTAAAATGCATCTCTGGGTTATTTGTGGGGCATAGGAATTCGTTCATTATTATTTTTCAAAATAGAGTCCGGCCCCCCACAAGGTCTGAGGGATAGTGGACAGGCCCCATGCTGAAAAAGTTTGCTGACCCCTGCATAAGACCAAGAAGGGAGGGATGACTCAAGATGGTTGATATACTGAACTGCCCAGTAGAAAGAACTATCAGTTCATCACCCACTTCCAGTAGAGCACTAATCATATCTGCACCATTGCGATGAGTGAAAACCTCAGATGGGAGTTATTTGAGGAGATGGCTTGTTGTGGTTTCCCCTTTCAGCTGCCCCCTCTTAAACTAAATTCCATTTGGAACCTTCTGGAAATGGGCATCAATCTCATAGCAGCCTTATCCAGTCCTTCTCTTGATTCTTTGTGTACAGTGTTCTCTCTTGCTTCCTCTTTTGCAGGTTAAACTTTTCTCCTCAGGTACGCAGGCACTGCTAAGTCAAGGTCCCTGTTGAAAGGAATTCTCCTGCATTGGCAGGTTTGCCTTTCCCGTAGCAAAACCTCACAACTTTGGTGGTATCAGGCCTTGGGCAGAATCCTTTAGTCTATCTTCCCTAAATGGGAGTGGGGGTGTAGTGGTGACTCCCGCCCCCCCCCCATCTCTTTGCTGCGGCAATACCAGGGTTCCCTGTTAAAGGGGTTGTTTTGAGGGGAGGCTTTGGCCGTACACCTAGAGGCTGGTAGGCAGCGGCGGGGGGCAATTCCACCACCCCCCGACACTGAAAAAAGGACTAGGCCGCGTTTTGCGGCCTACTAGGGCCCGCACCGCCCTCCTGGGCAGCACGGCCCCTGAGTAGGCCGCTAGGTCGGCCTACCAGCCTTTTGTGATGGCCAGTGGTGGTGCAGACCCCAGCTGCACCACAGCCATGGGCTGCTTGCATTTGGGCGGCGGGGGGGCATCGCTTCCCCCTGCCACATGCCCGGTGCCCCTTCCTACCCAGGCGACCTGCTTGCTTTTACGTGGGGGGTGGCACCGAGCCTACTCACTTTTCTCAGTGTCAGGGGTGGCATTCCCCCCCCCACAGCTGCCTGCCGGCCCAGGAGGGCGGTGCGAGCCCTACTAGGCCGCAAAACGAGGCCTAGTCACTTTTTTCAGCAGGGGGGGCGGAATTCCCCCCGCGGGAGGCGTCTGACGACTCGGGAGGGCGGCAATGGCCCTGACTAGCCCACAGCCGCAGTCTGCTTGCCTGTTGAGGCTTCTTGTTGAGGTTTGTTGAAGCTGCTGCTGCCGACCCAAGAGGGATGCACAGGCCCCATCTAGGCAACAGGCACTGCCTGCTTACTTTTGCAGCTGGGGGCGTGGGATTGCTACCAACCATTGGTGTTGCTGGCCCAAATGGGTGACGCGGGCCTCAGCTGGGCCTCTAGGCCGGCCCGCTTGTTTTGCCATTCGCAGGGGGCCACATGGTGACCTTTTAGAACTGAATCACACTGGGGAGGGGGTGCCCCGCCGGGCTGCAGGGCAACCCACTTCAGTTTTTCCTTATTGGGGGGGAGCTAAGTCAGCCCCCCCATTCCCCCAAGTTGGTATTCAGGATGTGTGCTAACTGTTTCTATCTTTTGTGGGCATACACAGAGGAGCTCACTGCTGAGAGTGATTCTTCCCAGTCCGTGAGGACGATGTGCAGGAATTACTGCATCAGAACCTGCAGCGTCGCCTGGCTAGGGCTAAGGAGCGCTTAGATAAGTCTAAGTTCCCTCGTTGATGCTCTTGCGAGGGTAGGCGTAGGCATAGCTCACCTGTTTCAAGTTCATCAGACAGCTCCTCCAGCCCTGATTCGCGCAGAGCACGTCACAGGAAGAAGAGGTCTTGCAGATCGAGGAAGCATGGGTATAAGTGCAAGAGGGACTCGTCACATTCTTCGGATCTTTCAGGTACGTGTGATTCCTCCGGTGGCGAGTCAGAAGAATGGTGCAAAGGGTACTGGGTTACTACCCACAAGGCCCCTGGCCTGCCTAGTTGGATTTGGGAACGTTGTACCCTGCACCATCGCCGTGCCTTTGGGGCCAAAGAGCCATGTGGGGAGGATGGGCTTGATGAGAAAGGGAAGGTGCAGGCGTCAAACTTCAAGACCACAGATCAGCCTCCTGGCATCCGGCTTAAAAAGAATATATGCAATCGCATTCTAAATGGGGAATTTGTGGACTTGTTGGCCCTGCTCTCCCTGGCTTATTCTTGTAGTTCCAAGTTTAAGCCTGAATCGCGTCGCAAGAAGGACAAGCCAGTGGATTTTGATAGAACTTTGGACAATTGGCTAACTGCTTTCAACTCTTACATGGGATTGGTTGCCGCTGCTTACCCCGATAGGGCTTGGCACTTGGCTAACTATCTGGGCATTATCTTAAAAGCAAAAAAATGGCAGGGGACTCAGCGGCTTTGGCTTACGATGAGCAGTTCTGTGAGAGGGCTGCTGAAGAACCCACGGCCCGTTGGGACATCAAGGACAATGATCTTTGGTCTGAAGTAGTGGCCCCAAACTTCCAAAAAGGGGCTTTTGGGGAGAAGCCAGTTAAAACCCCCTCCAAAGTGCAAAGGGTGGCTATATCAACATGTTGGGAGTTTAATAATGGGTTGTGCAGCAGGGGCCGAAGCCGATTTGACCATGCTTGTGAGCGTTGTGGTGGTCCTCACTCATGGACTAAGTGTTTTCAGGCTAAGCCCCCTTTTCTAGGCCTTGGCAAGTAGCCTTTAGTCTAACATCAAGTTGGGGGGATGCATTCATGCTCCCTCCCCATGCGGCGGCGCTTGCAGGGCCCGTTAAAGGGCACAACCGGGAGTCCCTGGCCCTAGAGTGGCAGCATGTAGGTCAAACTCCCAGGACGAGGTCGGTGGAAGGGCATGCTGTGTAAGTTGGCACTTTGCAGTCCCCTCTCACTGGGCCTCAACTGCCTGCATATCCTCAGCCAGGCGGGCTGCCAAGGCCTGTGCCAAGTTTCCCACTTCTGAAGTTCAATAACGTTGTGGCCAATTTGAACCCATACTCTGATCTCCTGTGTTATCATTTGGGGAAAGGCGTAGGCACCACAGACAGGGTTTAGCGCGTGTGCAGGCAAACAGAGAGAGCACCCCTTCTTTCCCCTTGATACCCTTGACCAAAGAACGGTGCACTCCTATCTGGGATGGCCATCCTCTTTCACCAAGCATGCAGCTTCAGGCTGTGTGTGGATATTTACACCCCCTCCCATTGCGAGAATCTCCTGATATGATGTTTTCAGAAAGGAGGGGGAGGAAACTGCTCTTTGCTTCTTCCTCTCCTGCCTGACTCTGTGGGGAGTCTGAGTGTTATCTATGTAGAGATTAGATGGCTGAGTGAGAGCTGTAACAGTCATTCAAGCCAGTAGCGGTTCAGATTTACTCCAGTCACCTAGCCCAGTTGGGGCAGATCCAGTTGTTGAGCCCAGCCGTTGGCATCGGCTCAAAGGCGTACTGACAGGGGGGTGTACATGGACCGTTGAGGGAGGGAGGGGACACTTGCCTAGCTAGCCAGATCAGCCAAATCAACCCTGGTGATCAATGGGGCAATGGATGTTGCAACCAGATGCTCCTCACCTCCAAATATATAAAATCATAACTACGTAATACTTATTGCAGTGGTGTTTGCTGCTGCTGAAATAACTAACTAACTATGGCATTATGTTCCCTACATTTCTGATTTATATTATTACATGTGAGGACCCTTTTTTATAATATATATGGAGGCTGTTCTTTTTAGATGTAGGGCTGTAGCCAGCTAAGTTCTACTCAGTGTAGACATACTGGAAATAATGTATCCTCCCCCCCATGCCGAGGAGTGAAACCTAGGAATGAGCAAAATAAGTGAAAAATGAACAGAACCACAAATATAATTATGATGCAGATAGATAGTGTTTATTGTAGAGGAAAGAGGAGATCATGAAAGCATTTCTTAGGTGAGCGGCTTCAAATAGGTCAACAATCCTTTCAGCCACAAAAGAGTTAAATGACAAAGTGACAGGTGAATTTATAATTGACACAAGGCAAAGGTACACAGGGGAAGGAAGAGATTCTCAGGGAAGTGGAAGCATCAGAACTCTTGCAGGCCTTAAGGATATTCAGAGTGCCATCAATGAGTGATAGAAAGGAAACAGAAAGGATGCGCTAAAGAGAGACAGAAGGAAAGCTCCAAGAAGCATTGATCAGGGATGTGTAGGCGAGAGTGTCAGAGATGCTTCGCAACATTTTGATCCAATCCATTCAGGTTTGTCTGGATGGTGAAGGCTCAGCATTCCTGACACCATACAATCATAGAATTGTAGAGTTGGATGGGACCACAAGGGCCATCAAGTCCAAACCTCTGCAAGGCAGGAATCTCAACTACAGCATCCATGACAAATGGCCATTAGACGTTGATCCATGGTGTGCCTTTCAGGTACCATTCCCCACCCCCCGTTCCTGTGGGGGATCACAATCCCATTCAAAAGAAAGACAAGCTCATCTCCGTCTCAGTATAGGAACTTTCACTGGACGAGAAGGGAGATTGTAAGCAAAAGAATTTGGTTGCATCAGTGAAGGCAGCTGCACTGCTGATGAAGGAGCAAGCATGCTAGCCTGAGTTATCTGGGCAGGGCCTGGGGCCGGGGAGAGTCATGCTTGTTCCCAGTTCATCACCAGAAGTCTTACAAGCGGCAGAAGTGTTCTGTATGCTTGCTGCGCTATTACTTCATTAGGTGCGATTATGATAGTGCGTGTCATTACAGCTGTAATCTTCGTAGAACAACTGGTGTGAATCTGGAACAAAATAACATGAAAGTGTTTAAGATGGTGTACACTAATGTCTACTCCGATTCTGTTTTAATTACAAATTTTGCATCAATAAATACTATGAGCAATCTTTTCTGAAAGTGGTGCCCAGTTACATCACAGTAAATAGTAAAATTCAGCAAGCAGATAGATTTTTAACAAGGAGATATATAGGCAAAAAAACAAAAAAACCTCATCCTCCCAACTTTTCCTCCCTTTTTGTGGGGAGAATGAGCTCTTCATTCCTCACACTTCTGTATAGCAACAGCATGAGGCGAGTCAAAACCACAAATTTGAGGAGGGGAGAAACTACAAAACTACAAATTTGAGGAGGGGAGAAGTTCAAAGAGTGACTAGTGACCTTAGGTGATCTTTGGTTACTTTGTTAAAGGCTTAGTCAGATAAAAAAAAACTCTCCTGTACAGTCATACCTTGGAAGTCGAAAGTCCGTTCGACTTCAGAAACATTTAGAAACCAAAGTGCGGCTTCTGATGGGATGCAGGAAGCTCCTGCAGCCAATTGGAAGCCACAGAAGCCACATTGGATGTTCGGCTTCCAAAAATTGTTCGCAAACAGTCACTTCCGGGTTTCTGCCGTTCGGGAACCAAAATGTTTGAGAACTATGCTGTTTGAAAACCAAGGTGCGACTGTATTACCCTTAGTATGTGAATAGAGTGAATCCTCATTCCCCATAATGCACTTTGTGTCCCTGGATTAGACAATCCACTCAGGCTAAAACAAATCCATTACACTATTCCAGCTATGTAAGTATTTTCATGTTTCCACTGCGATTCACACCAAATCTATGAGGCAAATGTGAAAGTTTGCAACTTTCTAATTACCCTGTTCCTCAAAAAAAAATAAAAAATGTCTAGTAGCAGCTTAGAGACCAACTACGTTTGTTCTGGGTATAAGCTTTTGTGTGCATGGACACCTCTTCGGATACTCTGAAACAGAAGTCACCAGACCTTAACAGTGTCTTCGAAAAATTTTACACATCACTTGGGAAGACAGGCGAACTAATATCAGTGTACTGGAAGAAGCAAAGATCACCAGTGTTGAAGCAATGATTCTTCAACTTCATTGGACTGGTCATGTTATGTGGATGCCTGATGATCGTCTTCCAAAGCAACTACTGTATTCTGAACTTAAAAAGGGAAGTGGAAAGTGTAATGCTGGTGGTCAACAAAAGAAGTTTATAGACTGTCTCAAGGCAAATTTTTTAAAAAATGTAGTATAAACACTGACAACTGGCCTGCGAGCGCTCCAGTTGGAGAACAGCCTTTACCAAAGGTGTCATGGGCTCTGAAGACACTCGAACTCAGGACGCAAGGGAGAAAAGTGTTAAGAGGAAGGTACCCTTGGCAAATCCACACCGTGATCAAATCCTACCCAGAGACCAATGTCCCCACTGTGTAATGATGTGTGGATCCAGAATTGGCCTCCACAGTCACTTAGGGACTCATTGTTAAAACCATGTTTATGGAAGGTAATCTTACTCGCTTATGAGTTATTAAAAAAGAAGAATGAAGATATATAGGGTGGACATTTCTCAGGAAGGTAGTAGGAGATGGGTGATTGACTCAATGGGTATGGTAAACCTATTGACGACTGTTAATGATGGCAATTAGTCCTACAGGAAAAAACAAGGGATAGTATGCAGATGACAAAAGATAGCTTTAGCTGTTCCTTAAGTTTTCAAAGATCACTGCAGATGGTGACAGCAGTCACGAGATTAAAAGACGCCTGCTACTTGGGAGAAAGGCGATGGCAAACCTAGACAACATCTTAAAAAGTAGAGACATCACCTTGCCAACAAAGGTCCGTATAGTAAAAGCTGTGGTTTTCCCAGTAGTGATGTATGGAAGTGAGAGCTGGACCATAAAGAAGGCTGTTCGCCGAAGAATTGATGCTTTTGAATTATGGTGCTGGAGGAGACTCTTGAGAGTCCCATGGACTGCAAGAAGATCAAACCTATCCATTCTTAAGGAAATCAGCCCTCAGTGCTCACTGGAAGGACAGATCGTGAATCTGAGGCTCCAATACTTTGGCCACCTCATGAGAAGAGAAGACTCCCTGGAAAAGACCCTGATGTTGGGAAAGATGGAGGGCACAAGGAGAAGGGAGCGACAGAGGAAGAGATGGTTGGACAGTGTTCTAGAAGCTACAAACATGAGTCTGACCAAACTGCGGGAGGCAGTGGAAGACAGAAGTGCCTGGCGTGCTCTGGTCCAGGGGGTCACGAAGAGTCGGACACGACTAAACGATTAAACAACAACAAAGTTTTCAAAACACAATCCCTAGCGAATCTACTCCGGAGTCACAGAATGCCTCGGTGCCCTTTTCGTATGAAAGCTTTCATTTAAAGACAACTTACCCACAGAAGGAATGGCTGAGCAACCGAAATCAAGGGAAGCTGGAAGACTCTGGTGAGGAAGACAGAAATGTCTGGAGCATTTATACCGTTTGCTTTTGGCTTCCACGCCTTGAGTCAGCATTGCTCTTTCCTAATGGGCACTTGGCGGAAATGCCTAGAAATCTCACAAACATTTTTCTTTCAATGATTAACCCCATGGGGGAAGAGTGTGACCACATTCAAGAGTTTGTATTTCATTATAGATTATTATAGTCCCTGGATGGATGCCTTTGTTGCAAGCACATATCCTTAATTGCTAATGCCACCTTGTCTCAACCCTTACATTATCTGATTATACAAATGAATGCAAATATGGGTCACATCCATTGTTTTCAGATTTCAAAATGCCTAATATTTAAAAACAAAATGTCAAGGTTTCTGGGGTTTTATTTTCAAAAACAATAAGTATTCTCACCTGCAATGTTCCTTGTATTTTTTCTATTTAAGCCATTTTCATTCCAAGTTAGTATTTTTAATCTGCCATTCTGGTTTAATTTAAGGAAAATAATTATTATTTTTATTCCTGCTTTAATTATGTCTTTGTTAGTCTTCCTCTTCTTCCTGTTTATCAGTGCTATCCTCAGGTAATTCCTCTATCCCCCTTTCTGCTCCTGTCACGAGCATGCCTTCTCCTAATTCTTAAATTAAATTTTTCATCTGAAATTTCTGTGCTTCAGATATATCCCTGCATCATTGTTGTAGTGGTTATAGGGGTTGCTCGTGCGTAAGTTGCCGCCACTCCTGGCTAGGTAGCCTGGTTAAACCCTTTCTGTCTGGACAGCCCTTCACTTCGTGGCTGTTTCAGTCGCTAGCAGAATCCGTCAGTGGGCATTTCTTGAACCTCTTCCAGCAAAGAAGTTGTTTGACGCCAAGTCTCCGCCTACTCTCCCTGTGCAGGGTGGGTGTGGGCAGCAGAGGACCCGTGCTCTCCCCGCTGGTCTCCAGCGAAGAGTCCTGGAGCCCCCTCGCCGATTCCCCCATCTGCCCCCCTTTATCCCTGGTGTTACGCTGATTTCCTTCCCCAGCCGATGAGCTGCCTCTCTCCCTGCTGGGCCCTTCTCCAGCATCGCTTTGGAGCCTTGCCTCTGCCTCTAGCTCCGATGGCAGTTCCCTGACAGTTGTTTCTTGTTTTTATATGTAAAAGAGACTCCTTTCAGGAACTCCGATGTATATGGAATTTGCTTATTTCTCAGAGCATCTGTCAAAAAATTGGAATTAGCTTGGGTTTTTTAGAAGTTGGACAGGAATTTCTTTTAGAATCATTTTATTTTCCTCCCCTATCTGTAATCTATTCTGATACTCTGTTTGTATTATTTGGTCTCTGATTTGGCGTAAATTAAAAATTACCAGACAGTCTCCTGGTAACTTTTTTTCACCTTTGCAAAGCTTGATTTAATTCAGAAGATTTAATCAATCGAGTTTTCCATCAGCTCTTCCTGTACCTCTATCTAATTAAGCAACTCCTTAATCAATTTGGACCTTATATGCTTCCTCTGGTTCTTCTGAAATTCATCTAAGACAGAGAATCATTTCCTTCTGACACATTTCCAAAACCGCAATTGCATCTCAGGCTGCTTCCTGGGAGACACTAGCCTCCGCCACCTCCTCTTTAATTTTTCCTGGCCTTTTCTCAATTCCAACCCTTCTGTCTGAACCCTCTTTGTTTTTCTTCCTCTAATCCCTGTGTCTTGGTTTTTAGCTCCTGTACTGATAGTCCCCGTGCCGTAGTGTTCCCATCCACATTGTCATTGCTGACACAACTCAGATTCCTTTTGTGGGTTGACTCTTTTTCCTCCTCCTCTTCCACTTTCCCTCACAAATGTCCCCCTAATTATCTCTAAACCATCCTGGGGTTTTGTTTTTTGCCTGTATACCTTCACGATGCCCCGGTCCCCCAAAAAAGTTCTTCCCAGGATCCAGCCAGAATGCTCTAAAATGCTGCCCTTACTTACAATATCATCATCCTTATTTACTACACTTCTGGCTCCCTCTCCTCAGCTGTGTGTGGTGTCTCAGCTGCTGAGCAAAGCGGGGAGTGACAGCAAACGTCAGAACCTCTTCACAGTCATGTTGCAAATCTTTGAAATACATGTTTAAGGACCCTCTGATGTTGTACTGTAAGGTCTGATGGCGCTGAGAGAGGCTGGCTAAACGCGAAATGATGGTCACATAGAGAACTGGCATTTTTCACTTTCTCTGGGGTGCATTGGATATTTCCCTAGCAATGTTCTAGGTCTGCAGGAGAGGTAGAGAGGTGGAAAGAGCACGCCTTCTTTTCACTTTATTTCTATTCAAATATTGTATGCAATGGACCAAAGAACAGTGCACTCCTATCTGGGATGGCCATCCTCTTTCACCAAGCATGCAGCTGCGGGTGTGTGTGTTTGTGTGTGTGTGTGTGGATATTTTCACCCCCTTCCATTGTGATAATCTCCTGATATGATGTTTTCAGAAAGGAGGGGGAGGAAACTGCTCTTCGCTTCTTCCTCTCCTGCCTCACTCTGTGTTATCTATGTAACAATCTATGTAACAATCTATGATTGTTATCTATGTAGAGATTAGATGGCTGAGTGAGAGCTGTAACACTCATTCAAGCCAGTAGCACTTCAGTTTTAGCTTGCAGTATCTATTAGAAATGAAAGAAGTTATGCTTCACAGCTTTCTTCCATCTGCTGAGTTTGGTGCTCACAACTCACAGTTGTGGGTTCAGTTCACTTAGACGTGCTTTCCAGGAGTCTAAGAAAACTTTCCTTTACACTTGTTTGCCTTGACTAGCATTTTCTATTTGCAGACCATTCACGCAGTTTGGAGTTATCCATGATCATTGATTTCAATAGGTCTCCTCTGATTCTGAGTCTACTTCTTGTTCTCAGTCTGTCTCAGGAGATAATGGAAGAGTGCGTCTTTGGGGGTGAAGTCAAACCATTGTAGAGTTACAGTGCCTTCTGTGACCGTAGAAACCAATATGGGAGATACATGTTTTGTGGCAGCTGAGGCAGATGAAGGCGTCTGGTTGTGCTGATGCTTGTGTACCATGGTGTTTTTTTCTTTCTGCGCTTCTCCAGCTGGTCATTCCTCCTCCAAGTACACACTGAATCAAGCAGACATAGGCAGGTCAGCGGTTTATGAGTTAGATATAACTCACTAGATGCATTTTTTTTTAATGGGTGCAAATTTAGTTCCCATTGTCCTCATTAAGGAGAATGGAAGCTAAGGGGCTTCCGGTGTGTTGTGGGTTCTGGAAACATAGACAATGAACACAAACCACCACCTTAAACAACAACAACAAATTAATGAAAGACACATCAGTGTTGATCTGACTGGAGTAGAATTAGCTACTGCCAAGGACTATAATATCTGAAATGAGAGGGTGCAAAAGGTTATAATATAGTTTGTTGTTGTTTAGTCGTTTATTCGTGTCCACCTTCTGCCCCAAGTTGTTAATACTGGCAGTATTTTGAAAACTTTGTTGTTGTTTAGTCGTTTAGTCGTGTCCGACTCTTCGTAACCCCATGGACCAGAGTACGCCAGGCACTCCTGTCTTTCCCTGCCTCCCGCAGTTTGGGCAGACTCATGTTTGTAGCTTCGAAGACACTATCCAACCATCTCTTGATTCCCGAATTTAGCATTCCAATCCCCTATAATGGTCAGCCATGTGGTGTTAAAGAAGGACAGAACTTTGTTTTTATATGCAACAACAGCAGCAAGGATCCTTATTGCAAAGTATTGGAAGACATCAGACCTACCCACTCTGGAAGAATGGCAGATGAAGATGGCAGACTACATGGGACTCGCAGAGATGACGGGCAGAATCCGAGACCAGGAGAAAGAGACAGTGGAAGAAGATTGGAAGAAATTTAAGGACTATCTTAACAAACATTACAAGATTAAAGAATGTTAGATTGACATGGACTTAAAAACATTGTGGTTTTCAGAGACATTAGAGTAAGAAAAGGAATGGAATTTGTAAAAAAATTTGGGGAAATAAGGGAATGGAGTTGCTGATGGGATAATGAAACTAGAATACAAAATGGTGAGGTATGAGGAAGTCGGGGAAATTAGGTTGAGAAAATAAGTTTTAAAATTATACTTGTTGTCTTTTGTTTGTGTTTGTTTTTTATTGTAGTTGTTTTGTTTTTGTATGCTTTTATTGGAAATTTTAATAAATATTATTTTTAAAAAAAAATATAATGAGAAGAACATCCTTCTTTGGTGTCACTTCTATAAGGTGTTGTAAGTCTTCATAGAATTGGTCAATTTCAGTTTCTTCCGCACCAGTAGTTGGTGCATAGACTTGGATTACTGTTATGTTAAAAGGTCTGCCTTGGATTCGTATCGAGATCATTCTATCATTTTTGAGATTGCATCCCAGTACTGCTTTCGCCACTCTTTTGTTGACTATGAGGGCCACTCCATTTCTATTGTGGGTTTCTTGCCCACAGTAGTAGATATGATGGTCATCCGAACTGAATTTGCCCATTCTCATCCATTTTAGTTCACTGATGCCCAGTATGTCAATATTTATTCTTGCCATTTCATTTTTGACCACATCCAACTTACCCAGGATCATGGTTCTTACATTCCAGGTTCCTATGCAATATTTTTCTTTACAGCATTGGACTTTCCTTTCGCTTCCAGGCATGTCCGCAACTGAACGTCCTTTTGGCTTTAGCCCAGCCACTTCATCAGCTCTGGATCTACTTGTACTTGTCCTTCACTCTTCCCCAGTAGCATGTTGGACGCCTTCTGACCTGAGGGGATCATCTTCCAGCGTCGTAACTTTTATATGCCTGCTGTCTTTGTGCATGGAGTTTTCTTGGCAGGGATACTGGAGTTCCTCCTCCAAGTGGATCACGTTTGGTCAAAACTCTCCACTATGACCTGTTCATCTTGGGTGCCATGCTCGGCATAGTTCATAGCTTCTCTGAGTTCTTCAAGCCCCTTCGCCACGGCGAGGCAGTGATCCATGAAGGAGATAATATAGTAACCCTATAATAATATGAGGAGACCCTATAATATGCTTGCAGCCTTAGAAAATAACACAGGTCAATGTAGCTTTGATATGTGCAGCAAAGGTGATACTCAGCTGTGATTCAGACATGACTTCCTTTTTCTAAGAAACTGTATAAAAGCACATGGCACAGGACACCAATCTCATCAGACTCAAGCACCTTCTCTCTGTCTTTTGCTACTGCTCTTGGTAAGTACTTTTCATTCATTCTAATTCTGTATGTGTGGGTGAAATAATGAAATCGCTAGCCACGATGGCTATTCTCTGCCCCCGTGGTTGGAAGCTGAATGCTTCTGAATGCCAATCGCTGGAATCCTTCAGTTGGGGAGAGTTGCTCTCATGCTCTGGTTCTGCTTTTGGGTTTTCCTGAAGATGCATCTAGCTAGTTGTTAATTGTGAGAACAGGATGTTCAGCCATTTGCTGACCCAGCACGTTTTTCTTATGTTCCTAAATATCAGATTTTGGGTTGAGTGGTGTAAGCCACATCCTAGTAAGGGGTGGGGGAATCTGTTCATTTTGGTTTCCTCTCAGATTCTCTCTCCTCTCTCTGTATGTCTCTCTCTCTCTCCCTGACCTTCCCAGTAACTTTAGTTCCTCACAGTTTCATACAACTGGCCTGACCTAGCAGGCCCCTTTTATGTCCATCCGTGTTTTGTTTCAGAATGTAAAAATTAGGTAAAATTGCCTTTATTTGCAAACTGAAACACATTTATTTCTCCATCCCTCGCTGAGAGTAGTTCTGGTTCTGCATACCCTCCAAAATTTCTTCTATGAAAATAGGGACATCCAGTGCTTTCTTTCTGGAAAAATAGGTGCCAGTACTCACCATGAAGTTGTTACAGTAAGAGCCACAATTTTTAACGAGAGAGAGAGAGAGAGAGAGAGAGAGGTGCCAGTACTACGTACCCTTGAGTATCCTCGTGGGGGGGGGAGCACTGGGGACATCTATTACCATAATAGTAATAATTTTACTATCTAAATCCTACTTGTCTGACTGGGTTTGCCCAGCCCCTCTTGTTGTTGTTGTTCTTGTTGTTGTTGTTGTTTATTCGTTTAGTCGTGTCCGACTCCTCGTGACCACATGGACCAGAGAACGCCAGGCACTCCTGTCCTCCACTGCCCCCCGCAGCTTGGTCAGACTCATGCTGGTAACCTCGAAAACACTATCCAACCATCTCGTCCTCTGTCGCCCCCTTCTCCTTGTGCCCTCCATCTTTCCCAACATCAGGGTCTTCTCCAGGGAGTCTTCTCTTCTCATGAGGTGGCCAAAGTACTGGAGCCTCAGCTTCACAATCTGTCCTTCCAGTGAGCACTCAGGGCTGATTTCCTTCAGAATGGAGAGGTTTGATCTTCTTGCAGTCCATGGGACTCTCAAGAGTCTCCTCCAGCACCATAATTCAAAAGCATCAATTCTTCGGCGAACAGCCTTCTTTATGGTCCAGCTCTCACTTCCATACATCACTACTGGGAAAACCACAGCTTTTACTATACGGACCTTTGTTGGCAAGGTGATGTCTCTACTTTTTAAGATGTTGTCTAGGTTTGCCATTGCTTTCCTCCCAAGAAGCAGGCGTCTCTTAATTTCATGGCTGCTTATACCATCTGCAGTGATCATGGAGGCCAAGAAAGTAAAATCTCTCACTGCCTCCATTTCTTCTCCTTCTATTTGCCAGGAGGTGATGGGACCAGTGGCCATGATCTTCGTTTTTTTGATGTTGAGCTTCAGACCATATTTTGCGCTCTCCTCTTTCACCCTCAATAAAAGGTTCTTTAATTCCTCCTCACTTTCTGCCATCAAGGTTGTGTCATCTGCATATCTGAGGTTGTTGATATTTCTTCCGGCAATCTTAATCCTGGCTAGGGATTCATCCAGCCCAGCCTTTCGCATGATGAATTCTGTATATAAGTTAAATAAGCAGGGAGACAAAATACAGCCTTGTCATACTCCTTTCCCAATTTTGAACCAATCAGTTGTTCCATATCCAGTTCTAACTGTAGCTTCTTGTCCCACATAGAGATTTCTCAGGAGACAGATGAGGTGATCAGGCACTCCCATTTCTTTAAGAACTTGCCATAGTCTGCTGTGGTCGAAACAGTCAAAGGCTTTTGCATAGTCAATGAAGCAGAAGTAGATGTCTTTCTGGAACTCTCTAGCTTTCTCCATAATCCAGCGCATGTTTGCAATTTGGTCTCTGGTTCCTCTGCCCCTTCTAAATCCAGCTTGCACTTCTGGGAGTTCTCGGTCCACATACTGCTCGAACCTTCCTTGTAGAATTTTAAGCATAACCTTGCTAGCGTGTGAAATGAGTGCAATTGTGCGGTAGTTGGAGCATTCTTTAGCACTGCCCTTCTTTGGGATTGGGATGTAGACTGATCTTCTCCAATCCTCTGGCCACTGCTGAGTTTTCCAAACTTGCTGGCATATTGAGTGTAGCACCTTAACAGCATCATCTTTTAAAATTTTAAATAGTTCAGCTGGAATACCATCACTTCCATTGGCCTTGTTATTTGCAGTGCTTTCTAAGGCCCATTTGACTTCACTCTCCAGGATGTCTGGCTCAAGGTCAGCAACCCCACTACCTGGGGTGTGCGAGACATCCATATCTTTCTGGTATAATTCCTCTGTGTATTCTTGCCACCTCTTCTTGATGTCTTCTGCTTCTGTTAGGTCCTTACCACTTTTGTCCTTTATTATGGTAATCTTTGAACGAAATGTTCCTTTCATATCTCCAATTTTCTTGAACAGATCTCTGGTTCTTCCCATTCTGTTGTTTTCCTCTATTTATTTGCATTGCTCGTTTAAGAAGGCCTTCTTATCTCTCCTTGCTTTTTTTTTTTTTTTTTTTGAAATCTGCATTCAATTTCCTGTATCCTTCTCTTTCTCCCTCACATTTTGCTTGCCTTCTCTCCCCCGCTATTTGTAAGGCCTCATTGGACAGCCACTTTGCTTTCTTGCATTTCCTTTTCATTGGGATGGTTTTTGTTGCTGCCTCCTGTATAATGTTGCGAGCCTCCATCCATAGTTCTTCAGGCACTCTGTCCAACAAATCTAAATCCTTAAACCTGTTCCTCACTTCCACTGTGTATTTATAAGGGATTTGACTTAGATTGTATCTTACCGGCCCAGTGGTTTTTCCTACTTTCTTCAGTTTAAGCTTGAATTTTGCTATAAGAAGCTGATGATCTGAGCCACAGTCAGCTCCAGGTCTTGTGTTTGCTGACTGTATAGAGCTTCTCCATCTTTGGCTGCAGAGAATATAATCAATCTGATTTCGATGCTGCCTATCTGGTGATGTCCATGTGTAGAGTCGTCTCTTGTGTTGTTGGAAAAGCGTGTTTGTGATGACCAGCTTGTTCTCTTGACAGAACTCTATTAGCCTTTGCCCTGCTTCGTTTTGATCTCCAAGGCCAAACTTGCCAGTTGTTCCTTTTATCTCTTGACTCCCTACTTTAGCATTCCAATCCCCTATAATGAGAAGAACATCCTTCTTTGGTGTCACTTCTATAAGGTGTTGTAAGTCTTCATAGAATTGGTCAATTTCAGTTTCTCCAGCACCAGTAGTTGGTGCATAAACTTGGATTACTGTGATGTTAAAAGGTCTGCCTTGGATTCGTATCGAGATCATTCTATCATTTTTGAGATTGCATCCCAGTACAGCTTTTGCCACTCTTTTGTTGACTATGAGGGCCACTCCATTTCTTTTACGGGTTTCTTGCCCACAGTAGTAGATATGATGGTCATCCGAACTGAATTCACCCATTCCCGTCCATTTTAGTTCACTGATGCCCAGGATGTCAATATTTATTCTTGCCATCTCATTTTTGACCACCTCCAACTTACCCATGTTCATGGTTCTTACATTCCAGGTTCCTATGCAATATTTTTCTTTACAGCATTGGACTTTCCTTTCGCTTCCAGGCATATCTGCAACTGAGCATCCTTTCGGCTTTGGCCCAGCCGCTTCATCAGCTCTGGATCTACTTGTACTTGCCCTCCGCTCTTCCCCAGTAGCATGTTGGACGCCTTCCGACCTGAGGGGCTCATCTTCCAGCGTCATAACTTTTACATGCCTGTTGTCTTTGTCCATGGAGTTTTCTTGGCAGTTATACTGGAGTGGCTTGCCGGTTCCTCCTCCAGGTGGATCACGTTTGGTCAAAACCCTCCACTATGACCTGATCATCTTGGGTGCCCTGCTCGGCATAGTTCATAGCTTCTCTGAGTTCTTCAAGCCCCTTCGCCACGGCAAGGCAGTGATCCATGAAGGGGTTTTTATACAAAAGCATAATAAAACATTAAACATTTTAAGAAAACGTCCCCATACAGGGATGCCTTCAGATGCCTTTGTCTTGGGGGCTAATATAACTCCATAGCCTCCAACATTTCTTGATGAAAATAGGGACATCCTAAGGAAAAGCGGGACGTCAGAAACAAGGATGGTTTCTGTACATCCGGGACTGTCTCTGGAAAAAAGGGACACCTGCATGGTCTGCACATGTTTGCAGGCTAGTTGTCCCAAAACAGGAAGAGGAAAGGGTATGGTTGACTCGCATCCACAAAGATGGGTACCAGCTCTTGGTCCATCTTGGTCAGCACTGTAAATAGGGATGGACAGTAACTCTCCAGGTTTTCAGGCAGGAGACTCTCCCAGCCCTACCAGGACATGCCAGGGATTGAACTTGTGACCTTTGTGCAAGGAAGATGCTCTACCACTGAGCTATGGCCTGTCCCTCTTTATTATCTGATTATTTGCTGTGGTCACCTTTTTTTCCTTCCTGCACCCTACATAACTTAGATATTGCATCATTCTATGCCATTTGTAAAGTGTCTTTTGTAAGAGATACCTAATGAGAGTCAGGAGAAGTGTCCACTAAATGCAGTGTCCACTAAACATCGTGGACTTCAACTCAGATCATTCTGAGACTTTGGCAACATTAGCTGGGGCTGGTGAGAGTTGCATGCCAACAACATCTAGAGGACACCATGTTGGTCACTCCTAATATAGGGCATCTCATCCACAAAGGCAGGTACCAGCTCTTCCACAAAGCACTAGCCTCTGTAATTTCCCTTTTAACATGGCCTCTCCCCTCTGCTTCAACGTCCCCCATTGTTGGACAAGTGCTCCTTCAGCATCCCCTTCCTCAGCTGATTTCTTCCACTAACTCTTGCCTGTCACTTGTCATTTCAGACCCAGCTCCATCACTCCAAGATGTCTTGCCAGCCCTGCTGCGTCTCATCCTGTGCCCCATCTTGTGTCAGTTACCCGGTCGGTGGTTTGGGCTCACTGTGTTCACCTTGTGAGGGCTTGTCATCCTACAGGGGCGGAGTGTCATCGAGTAGCCTCGGTATAACATCTGGAGCCAATGTTGGCTGCCTCAATCAGTTACCACCATGTGAAGTAGACATCCAGCCGCCTCCCATGTGTGTGGTAATCCCAGGAGCAATCCTTGCCGCCACTTGCGAGCCAGTTAGAGTGGGGGGATACACCGCCTGCGGTGGGGGCTCCGGCGGAAGCTCATACGGCCGTTTGGGTCTGTGCCAACCCCGTGGAATTGCCAAGGTGTGCGGTTCTCCCTGTTAAGATCAAAGTCAATCTCCACAACAACAGAAGAATTTGGAAAAGAAAATGGTACCTGGAAACTCCTAATACGCCATCATGGCTGCTGCTGATGTCATAGGCCTGGGTGTCATCAGTGCTGAGCCCCCTCAATCCACAACTCTGACAACTGGATCTGTGGTTGCTCAGCATTCTGTTATCAGCACCATTCTCTAACCAACTGAGCTATTCAGCCATTGTGACTGGGGATGATGGAAGTTGCAGCTCTGCATTATCCAGAGGGCCAAAGGCTCCACACATCTGTTACACAACGCTCCTCATTTTATATTATGTTGTATCCTTACAGTATGAAGTTAGGCAGAGAAGTGGTACCACAGATGCTCCAAATTTATTTAGGAGGAATTAAGGGTGCAGAAGGGACATGGGTGGCTCTGTGGTCTAAACCACAGAGACTAGGGCTTGCCAATTGGAAGGTTGGCGGTTCGAATCCCCGCGATGGGGTGAGCTCCCATTGCTTGGTCCCAGCTCCTACCAACCTAGCAGCTTGAAAGCACGTCAAAGTGCAAGTAGATAAATAGGTACCGCTCCAACGGGAAGGTAAACGGCATTTTTGTGCGCCGCTCTGATTTTGCCAGAAGTGGCTTAGTCATGCTGGCCTCATGACCCAGAAAAACGGTCTGCGGACAAACGCCAGCTCCCTCGGCCAGTAAAGTGAGATGAATGCGGCAAACCCAGAGTCGTCCGGACTGGACTTAACTGTCAGGAGTCCTTTACCTTTTTAACCTTTTAAGACTGCAGACTGTCCTGTTCCCAGCGGGGGGTGCTGAAATGCAGAACATGAGTCCGGGCTGTGATTTGAACCAAGGCGAACTCTCAATGGGTTGTAGTTGTCTGCAGGCAACCAGGCCCAACAGGCTAGGCTGTTGATCAGCAAATGTCTCTTTCTCTTTTTCTCATGTGCAGCCATAAGACCATGGGTAGGCAAACTAAGGCCCGGGGGCTGGATCCAGCCCAATCATCTTCTAAATCTGGCCTGCAGATGGTCCGGGAATCAGCGTGTTTTTACATGAGTAGAATGTGTCCTTTTATTTAAAATGCATCTCTGGGTTATTTGTGGGGCATAGGAATTCGTTCATTATTATTTTTCAAAATAGAGTCCGCCCCCCACAAGGTCTGAGGGATAGTGGACAGGCCCCATGCTGAAAAAGTTTGCTGACCCCTGCATAAGACCAAGAAGGGAGGGATGACTCAAGATGGTTGATATACTGAACTGCCCAGTAGAAAGAACTATCAGTTCATCACCCACTTCCAGTAGAGCACTAATCATATCTGCACCATTGCCATGAGTGAAAACCTCAGATGGGAGTTATTTGAGGAGATGGCTTGTTGTGGTTTCCCCTTTCAGCTGCCCCCTCTTAAACTAAATTCCATTTGGAACCTTCTGGAAATGGGCATCAATCTCATAGCAGCCTTATCCAGTCCTTCTCTTGATTCTTTGTGTACAGTGTTCTCTCTTGCTTCCTCTTCTTTTGCAGGTTAAACTTTTCTCCTCAGGTACGCAGGCACTGCTAAGTCAAGGTCCCTGTTGAAAGGAATTCTCCTGCATTGGCAGGTTTGCCTTTCCCGTAGCAAAACCTCACAACTTTGGTGGTATCAGGCCTTGGGCAGAATCCTTTAGTCTATCTTCCCTAAATGGGAGTGGGGGTGTAGTGGTGACTCCCGCCCCCCCCCCATCTCTTTGCTGCGGCAATACCAGGGTTCCCTGTTAAAGGGGTTGTTTTGAGGGGAGGCTTTGGCCGTACACCTAGAGGCTGGTAGGCAGCGGCGGGGGGCAATTCCACCACCCCCCGACACTGAAAAAAGGACTAGGCCGCGTTTTGCGGCCTACTAGGGCCCGCACCGCCCTCCTGGGCAGCACGGCCCCTGAGTAGGCCGCTAGGTCGGCCTACCAGCCTTTTGTGATGGCCAGTGGTGGTGCGGACCCCAGCTGCACCACAGCCATGGGCTGCTTGCATTTGGGCGGCGGGGGGGCATCGCTTCCCCCTGCCACATGCCCGGTGCCCCTTCCTACCCAGGCGACCTGCTTGCTTTTATGTGGGGGGTGGCACCGAGCCTACTCACTTTTCTCAGTGTCGGGGGTGGCATTCCCCCCCCCACAGCTGCCTGCCGGCCCAGGAGGGCGGTGCGAGCCCTACTAGGCCGCAAAACGAGGCCTAGTCCCTTTTTTTCAGCAGGGGGGGCGGAATTCCCCCCGCGGGAGGCGTCTGACGACTCGGGAGGGCGGCATGGGCCTGACTAGCCCACAGCCGCAGTCTGCTTGCCTGTTGAGGCATCTTGTTGAGGTTTGTTGAAGCTGCTGCTGCCGACCCAAGAGGGATGCACAGGCCCCATCTAGGCAACAGGCACTGCCTGCTTACTTTTGCAGCTGGGGGCGTGGGATTGCTACCAACCATTGGTGTTGCTGGCCCAAATGGGTGACGCGGGCCTCAGCTGGGCCTCTAGGCCGGCCCGCTTGTTTTGCCATTCGCAGGGGGCCACATGGTGACCTTTTAGAACTGAATCACACTGGGGAGGGGGTGACCCGCCGGGCTGCAGGGCAACCCACTTCAGTTTTTCCTTATTGGGGGGGAGCTAAGTCAGCCCCCCCATTCCCCCAAGTTGGTATTCAGGATGTGTGCTAACTGTTTCTATCTTTTGTGGGCATACACAGAGGAGCTCACTGCTGAGAGTGATTCTTCCCAGTCCGTGAGGACGATGTGCAGGAATTACTGCATCAGAACCTGCAGCGTCGCCTGGCTAGGGCTAAGGAGCGCTTAGATAAGTCTAAGTTCCCTCGTTGATGCTCTTGCGAGGGTAGGCGTAGGCATAGGTCACCTGTTTCAAGTTCATCAGACAGCTCCTCCAGCCCTGATTCGCGCAGAGCACATCACAGGAAGAAGAGGTCTTGCAGATCGAGGAAGCATGGGTATAAGTGCAAGAGGGACTCGTCACATTCTTCGGATCTTTCAGGTACGTGTGATTCCTCCGGTGGCGAGTCAGAAGAATGGTGCAAAGGGTACTGGGTTACTACCCACAAGGCCCCTGGCCTGCCTAGTTGGATTTGGGAACGTTGTACCCTGCACCATCGCCGTGCCTTTGGGGCCAAAGAGCCATGTGGGGAGGATGGGCTTGATGAGAAAGGGAAGGTGCAGGCGTCAAACTTCAAGACCACAGATCAGCCTCCTGGCATCCGGCTTAAAAAGAATATATGCAATCGCATTCTAAATGGGGAATTTGTGGACTTGTTGGCCCTGCTCTCCCTGGCTTATTCTTGTAGTTCCAAGTTTAAGCCTGAATCGCGTCGCAAGAAGGACAAGCCAGTGGATTTTGATAGAACTTTGGACAATTGGCTAACTGCTTTCAACTCTTACATGGGATTGGTTGCCGCTGCTTACCCCGATAGGGCTTGGCACTTGGCTAACTATCTGGGCATTATCTTAAAAGCAAAAAAATGGCAGGGGACTCAGCGGCTTTGGCTTACGATGAGCAGTTCTGTGAGAGGGCTGCTGAAGAACCTACGGCCCGTTGGGACATCAAGGACAATGATCTTTGGTCTGAAGTAGTGGCCCCAAACTTCCAAAAAGGGGCTTTTGGGGAGAAGCCAGTTAAAACCCCCTCCAAAGTGCAAAGGGTGGCTATATCAACATGTTGGGAGTTTAATAATGGGTTGTGCAGCAGGGGCCGAAGCCGATTTGACCATGCTTGTGAGCGTTGTGGTGGTCCTCACTCATGGACTAAGTGTTTTCAGGCTAAGCCCCCTTTTCTAGGCCTTGGCAAGTAGCCTTTAGTCTAACATCAAATTGGGGGGATGCATTCATGCTCCCTCCCCATGCGGCGGCGCTTGCAGGGCCCGTTAAAGGGCACAACCGGGAGTCCCTGGCCCTAGAGTGGCAGCATGTAGGTCAAACTCCCAGGACGAGGTCGGTGGAAGGGCATGCTGTGTAAGTTGGCACTGGGCCTCAACTGCCTGCATATCCTCAGCCAGGCGGGCTGAGAGGGTTACCTGCCAAGGAAGGCCTGTGCCAAGTTTCCCACTTCTGAAGTTCAATAACGTTGTGGCCAATTTGAACCCATACTCTGATCTCCTGTGTTATCATTTGGGGAAAGGGGTAGGCACCACAGACAGGGTTTAGCGCGTGTGCAGGCAAACAGAGAGAGCACCCCTTCTTTCCCCTTGATACCCTTGACCAAAGAACGGTGCACTCCTATCTGGGATGGCCATCCTCTTTCACCAAGCATGCAGCTTCAGGGTGTGTGTGGATATATTCATCCCCTCCCATTGCGAGAATCTCCTGATATGATGTTTTCAGAAAGGAGGGGGAGGAAACTGCTCTTTGCTTCTTCCTCTCCTGCCTGACTCTGTGGGGAGTCTGAGTGTTATCTATGTAGAGATTAGATGGCTGAGTGAGAGCTGTAACAGTCATTCAAGCCAGTAGCGGTTCAGATTTACTCCAGTCACCTAGCCCAGTTGGGGCAGATCCAGTTGTTGAGCCCAGCCGTTGGCATCGGCTCAAAGGCGTACTGACAAGGGGGTGCACATGGACCGTTGAGGGAGGGAGGGGACACTTGCCTAGCTAGCCAGATCAGCCAAATCAACCCTGGTGATCAATGGGGCAATGGATGTTGCAGCCAGATGCTCCTCACCTCCAAATATATAAAATCATAACTACGTAATACTTATTGCAGTGGTGTTTGCTGCTGCTGAAATAACTAACTAACTATGGCATTATGTTCCCTACATTTCTGATTTATATTATTACATGTGAGGACCCTTTTTTATAATATATATGGAGGCTGTTCTTTTTAGATGTAGGGCTGTAGCCAGCTAAGTTCTACTCAGTGTAGACATACTGGAAATAATGTATCCTCCCCCCCATGCCGAGGAGTGAAACCTAGGAATGAGCAAAATAAGTGAAAAATGAACAGAACCACAAATATAATTATGATGCAGATAGATAGTGTTTATTGTAGAGGAAAGAGGAGATCATGAAAGCATTTCTTAGGTGAGCAGCTTCAAATAGGTCAACAATCCTTTCAGCCACAAAAGAGTTAAATGACAAAGTGACAGGTGAATTTATAATTGACACAAGGCAAAGGTACACAGGGGAAGGAAGAGATTCTCAGGGAAGTGGAAGCATCAGAACTCTTGCAGGCCTTAAGGATATTCAGAGTGCTATCAATGAGTGATAGAAAGGAAACAGAAAGGATGCGCTAAAGAGAGACAGAAGGAAAGCTCAAAGAAGCATTGATCAGGGATGTGTAGGCGAGAGTGTCAGAGATGCTGAGCAACCTTTTGATCCAATCCATTCTGGTTTGTCTGGATGGTGGAGGCTCAGCATTCCTGACACCATACAATCATAGAATTGTAGAGTTGGATGGGACCACAAGGGCCATCAAGTCCAAACCTCTGCAAGGCAGGAATCTCAACTACAGCATCCATGACAAATGGCCATTAGACGTTGATCCATGGTGTGCCTTTCAGGTACCATTCCCCACCCCCCGTTCCTGTGGGGGATCACAATCCCATTCGAAAGAGAGACAAGCTCATCTCCGTCTCAGTATAGGAACTGTCACTGGACGAGAAAGGAGATTGTAAGCAAAAGAATTTGGTTGCATCAGTGAAGGCAGCTGCACTGCTGATGAAGGAGCAAGCATGCTAGCCTGTGTTATCTGGGCAGGGCCTGGGGCCGGGGAGAGTCATGCTTGTTCCCAGTTCATCACCAGCATTCTTACAAGCGGCAGAAGTGTTCTGTATGCTTGCTGCCCTCTTACTTCACTAGGTATGATTATGATAGTGCGTGTCATTACAGCTGTAATCTTCGTAGAACAACTGGTGTGAATCTGGAACAAAATAACATGAAAGTGTTTAAGATGGTGTACACTAATGTCTACTCCGATTCTCTTTTAATTACAAATTTCGCATCAATAAATACTATGAGCAATCTTTTCTGAAAGTGGTGCCCAGTTACATCACAGTAAATAGTAAAATTCAGCAAGCAGATAGATTTTTAACAAGGAGATATATAGGCAAAAAACGAAAAAAAAACTCATCCTCCCAACTTTTCCTCCCTTTTTGTGGGGAGAATGAGGTCTTCATTCCTCACACTTCTGTATAGCAACAGCATGAGGCGAGTCAAAACCACAAATTTGAGGAGGGGAGAAACTACAAAACTACAAATTTGAGGAGGGGAGAAGTTCAAAGAGTGACTAGTGACCTTAGGTGATCTTTGGTTACTTTGTTAAAGGCTTAGTCAGATAAAAAAAAACTCTCCTGTACAGTCATACCTTGGAAGTCGAAAGTCCGTTCGACTTCAGAAACATTTAGAAACCAAAGTGCGGCTTCTGATGGGATGCAGGAAGCTCCTGCAGCCAATTGGAAGCCACAGAAGCCACATTGGATGTTCGGCTTCCAAAAATTGTTCGCAAACAGTCACTTCCGGGTTTCTGCCGTTCGGGAACCAAAATGTTTGAGAACTATGCTGTTTGAAAACCAAGGTGCGACTGTATTACCCTTAGTATGTGAATAGAGTGAATCCTCATTCCCCATAATGCACTTTGTGTCCCTGGATTAGACAATCCACTCAGGCTAAAACAAATCCATTACACTATTCCAGCTATGTAAGTATTTTCATGTTTCCACTGCGATTCACACCAAATCTATGAGGCAAATGTGAAAGTTTGCAACTTTCTAATTACCCTGTTCCTCAAAAAAAAAAAAAAATGTCTAGTAGCAGCTTAGAGACCAACTACGTTTGTTCTGGGTATAAGCTTTTGTGTGCATGGACACCTCTTCGGATACTCTGAAACAGAAGTCACCAGACCTTAACAGTGTCTTCGAAAAATTTTACACATCACTTGGGAAGACAGGCGAACTAATATCAGTGTACTGGAAGAAGCAAAGATCACCAGTGTTGAAGCAATGATTCTTCAACTTCATTGGACTGGTCATGTTATGTGGATGCCTGATGATCGTCTTCCAAAGCAACTACTGTATTCTGAACTTAAAAAGGGAAGTGGAAAGTGTAATGCTGGTGGTCAACAAAAGAAGTTTATAGACTGTCTCAAGGCAATTTTTTTAAAAAATGTAGTATAAACACTGACAACTGGCCTGCGAGCGCTCCAGTTGGAGAACAGCCTTTACCAAAGGTGTCATGGGCTCTGAAGACACTCGAACTCAGGAGGCAAGGGAGAAAAGTGTTAAGAGGAAGGTACCCTTGGCAAATCCACACCGTGATCAAATCCTGCCCAGAAACCAATGTCCCCACTGTGTAATGATGTGTGGATCCAGAATTGGCCTCCACAGTCACTTAGGGACTCATTGTTAAAACCATGTTTATGGAAGGTAATCTTACTCGGTTATGAGTTATTAAAAAAGAAGAATGAAGATATATAGGGTGGACATTTCTCAGGAAGGCAGTAGGAGATGGGTGATTGACTCAATGGGTATGGTAAACCTATTGACGACTGTTAATGATGGCAATTAGTCCTACAGGAAAAAACAAGGGAAAGTATGCAGATGACAAAAGATAGCTTTAGCTGTTCCTTAAGTTTTCAAAGATCACTGCAGATGGTGACAGCAGTCACGAGATTAAAAGACACCTGCTACTTGGGAGAAAGGCGATGGCAAACCTAGACAACATCTTAAAAAGTAGAGACATCACCTTGCCAACAAAGGTCCGTATAGTAAAAGCTGTGGTTTTCCCAGTAGTGATGTATGGAAGTGAGAGCTGGACCATAAAGAAGGCTGTTCGCCGAAGAATTGATGCTTTTGAATTATGGTGCTGGAGAAGACTCTTGAGAGTCCCATGGACTGCAAGAAGATCAAACCTATCCATTCTTAAGGAAATCAGCCCTGAGTGCTCACTGGAAGGACAGATCGTGAAGCTGAGGCTCCAATACTTTGGCCACCTCATGAGAAGAGAAGACTCCCTGGAAAAGACCCTGATGTTGGGAAAGATGGAGAGCACAAGGAGAAGGGAGCGACAGAGGAAGAGATGGTTGGACAGTGTTCTAGAAGCTACAAACATGAGTCCGACCAAACTGTGGGAGGCAGTGGAAGACAGAAGTGCCTGGCGTGCTCTGGTCCAGGGGGTCACGAAGAGTCGGACACGACTAAACGATTAAACCACAACAAAGTTTTCAAAACACAATCCCTAGCGAATCTACTCCGGAGTCACAGAATGCCTCTGTGCCCTTTTCGTATGAAAGCTTTCATTTAAAGACAACTTACCCACAGAAGGAATGGCTGAGCATCCGAAATCAAGGGAAGCTGGAAGACTCTGGTGAGGAAGACAGAAATGTCTGGAGCATTTATACCGTTTGCTTTTGGCTTCCACGCCTTGAGTGAGCATTGCTCTTTCCTAATGGGCACTTGGCACAAATGCCTAGAAATCTCACAAACATTTTTCTTTCAATGATTAACCCCATGGGGGAAGAGTGTGACCACATTCAAGAGTTTGTATTTCATTATAGATTATTATAGTCCCTGGATGGATGCCTTTGTTGCAAGCACATATCCTCAATTGCTAATGCCACCTTGTCTCAACCCTTACATTATCTGATTATACAAATGAATGCAAATATGGGTCACATCCATTGTTTTCAGATTTCAAAATGCCTAATATTTAAAAACAAGATGTCAAGGTTTCTGGGGTTTTATTTTCAAAAACAATAAGTATTCTCACCTGCAATGTTCCTTGTATTTTTTCTATTTAAGCCATTTTCATTCCAAGTTAATATTTTTAATCTGCCATTCTGGTTTAATTTAAGGAAAATAATTATTATTTTTATTCCTGCTTTAATTATGTCTTTGTTAGTCTTCCTCTCCTTCCTGTTTATCAGTGCTATCCTCAGGTAATTCCTCTATCCCCCTTTCTGCTCCTGTCACGAGCATGCCTTCTCCTAATTCTTAAATTAAATTTTTCATCTGAAATTTCTGTGCTTCAGATATATCCCTGCATCATTGTTGTAGTGGTTATAGGGGTTGCTCGTGCGTAAGTTGCCGCCACTCCTGGCTAGGTAGCCTGGTTAAACCCTTTCTGTCTGGACAGCCCTTCACTTCGTGGCTGTTTCAGTCGCTAGCAGAATCCGTCAGTGGGCATTTCTTGAGCCTCTTCCAGCAAAGAAGTTGTTTGATGCCAAGTCTCCGCCTACTCTCCCTGCGCAGGGTGGGTGTGGGCAGCAGAGGACCCGTGCTCTCCCCGCTGGTCTCCAGCGAAGAGTCCTGGAGCCCCCTCGCCGATTCCCCCATCTGCCCCCCTTTATCCCTGGTGTTACGCTGATTTCCTTCCCCAGCCGATGAGCTGCCTCTCTCCCTGCTGGGCCCTTCTCCAGCATCGCTTTGGAGCCATGCCTCTGCCTCTAGCTCCAATGGCAGTTCCCTGACAGTTGTTTCTTGTTTTTATATGTAAAAGAGACTCCTTTCAGGAACTCCGATGTATATGGAATTTGCTTATTTCTCAGAGCATCTGTCAAAAAATTGGAATTAGCTTGGGTTTTTTAGAAGTTGGACAGGAATTTCTTTTAGAATCATTTTATTTTCCTCCCCTATCTGTAATCTATTCTGATACTCTGTTTGTATTATTTGGTCTCTGATTTGGCGTAAATTAAAAATTACCAGACAGTCTCCTGGTAACTTTTTTTCACCTTTGCAAAGCTTGATTTAATTCAGAAGATTTAATCAATCGAGTTTTCCATCAGTTCTTCCTGTACCTCTATCTAATTAAGCAACTCCTTAATCAATTTGGACCTTATATCTTCCTCTGGTTCTTCTGAAATTCAACTAAGACAGAGAATCATTTCCTTCTGACACATTTCCAAAACCGCAATTGCATCTCAGGCTGCTTCCTGGGAGACACTAGCCTCCGCCACCTCCTCTTTAATTTTTCCTGGCCTTTTCTCAATTCCAACCCTTCTGTCTGAACCCTCTTTGTTTTTCTTCCTCTAATCCCTGTGTCTTGGTTTTTAGCTCCTCTACTGATAGTCCCCGTGCCGTAGTGTTCCCATCCACATTGTCATTGCTGACACAACTCAGATTCCTTTTGTGGCTTGACTCTTTTTCCTCCTCCTCTTCCACTTTCCCTCACAAATGTCCCCCTAATTATCTCTAAACCATCCTGGGGTTTTGTTTTTTGCCTGTATACCTTCACGATGCCCCGGTCCCCCCAAAAAGTTCTTCCCAGGATCCAGCCAGAATGCTCTAAAATGCTGCCCTTACTTACAATATCATCATCCTTATTTACTACACTTCTGGCTCCCTCTCCTCAGCTGTGTGTGGTGTCTCAGCTGCTGAGCAAAGCGGGGAGTGACAGCAAACGTCAGAACCTCTTCACAGTCATGTTGCAAATCTTTGAAATACATGTTTAAGGACCCTCTGATGTTGTACTGTAAGGTCTGATGGCGCTGAGAGAGGCTGGCTAAACGCGAAATGATGGTCACATAGAGAACTGGCATTTTTCACTTTCTCTGGGGTGCATTGGATATTTCCCTAGCAATGTTCTAGGTCTGCAGGAGAGGTAGAGAGGTGGAAAGAGCACGCCTTCTTTTCACTTTATTTCTATTCAAATATTGTATGCAATGGACCAAAAATAGTGCACTCCTATCTGGGATGGCCATCCTCTTTCACCAAGCATGCAGCTGTGGGTGTGTGGGTGTGTTTGTGTGTGTGTGTGTGTGGATATTTTCACCCCCTCCCATTGCGATAATCTCCTGATATGATGTTTTCAGAAAGGAGGGGGAGGAAACTGCTCTTTGCTTCTTCCTCTCCTGCCTCACTCTGTGTTATCTATGTAACAATCTATGTAACAATCTATGATTGTTATCTATGTAGAGATTAGATGGCTGAGTGAGAGCTGTAACACTCATTCAAGCCAGTAGCACTTCAGTTTTAGCTTGCAGTATCTATTAGAAATGAAAGAAGTTATGCTTCACAGCTTTCTTCCATCTTTTTTATACTCTGCTGAGTTTGGTGCTCACAACTCACAGTTGTGGGTTCAGTTCACTTAGACGTGCTTTCCAGGAGTCTAAGAAAACTTTCCTTTACACTTGTTTGCCTTGACTAGCATTTTCTATTTGCAGACCATTCACACAGTTTGGAGTTATCCATGATCATTGATTTCAATAGGTCTCCTCTGATTCTGAGTCTACTTCTTGTTCTCAGTCTGTCTCAGGAGATAATGGAAGAGTGCGTCTTTGGGGGTGAAGTCAAACCATTGTAGAGTTACAGTGCCTTCTGTGACCGTAGAAACCAATATGGGAGATACATGTTTTGTGGCAGCTGGGGCAGATGAAGGCGTCTGGTTGTGCTGATGCTTGTGTACCATGGTGTTTTTTTCTTTCTGCGCTTCTCCAGCTGGTCATTCCTCCTCCAAGTACACACTGAATCAAGCAGACATAGGCAGGTCAGCGGTTTATGAGTTAGATATAACTCACTAGATGCATTTTTTTTTAATGGGTGCAAATTTAGTTCCCATTGTCCTCATTAAGGAGAATGGAAGCTAAGGGGCTTCCGGTGTGTTGTGGGTTCCGGAAACATAGACAATGAACACAAACCACCACCTTAAACAACAACAACAAATTAATGAAAGACACATCAGTGTTGATCTGACTGGAGAAGAATTAGCTACTGCCAAGGACTATAATATCTGAAATGAGAGGGTGCAAAAGGTTATAATATAGTTTGTTGTTGTTTAGTCGTTTATTCGTGTCCACCTTCTGCCCCAAGTTGTTAATACTGGCAGTATTTTGGTCTACCTTAGTTGATTGTTCAGCAACTTGTTTACTTATACCTTCCAATCTTTCATAAATTTTATTTAACACTGAAGTAAAGTCCCCTTCTGAAGCCATTCCTTTAAATGAAAGCTTTCATGCGAAAAGGGTGCAGAGGCATTCTGTGACTCCGGAATAGATTCGCTAGGGATTGTGTTTTGAAAACTTTGTTGTTGTTTAGTCGTTTAGTCGTGTCCGACTCTTCGTAACCCCATGGACCAGAGTACGCCAGGCACTCCTGTCTTTCCCTGCCTCCCGCAGTTTGGGCAGACTCATGTTTGTAGCTTCGAAGACACTATCCAACCATCTCGTCCTCTGTTGTCCCCTTCTCCTTCTGCCCTCCATCTTTCCCAACATCAGGTTCTTTTCCAGGGAGTCTTCTCTTCTCATGAGGTGGCCAAAGTATTGGAGCCTCAGCTTCACGATCTGTCCTTCCAGTGAGCACTCAGGGCTGATTTCCTTAAGAATGGATCGATTTGTTCTTCTTGCAGTCCATGGGACTCTCAAGAGTCTCCTCCAGCACCATAATTCAAAAGCATCAATTCTTCAGCGATCAGCCTTCTTTATGGTCCAGCTCTCACTTCCATACATCACTACTGGGAAAACCATAGCTTTTACTATACGGACCTTTGTTGGCAAGGTGATGTCTCTACTTTTTAAGATGCTGTCTAGGTTTGTCATTGCTTTCCTCCCAAGAAGCAGGCGTCTCTTAATTTCATGGCTGCTTATACCATCTGCAGTGATCATGGAGGCCAAGAAAGTAAAATCTCTCACTGCCTCCATTTCTTCTCCTTCTATTTGCCAGGAGGTGATGGGACCAGTGGCCATGATCTTCATTTTTTTGATGTTGAGCTTCAGACCATATTTTGCGCTCTCCTCTTTCACCCTCAATAAAAGGTTCTTTAATTCCTCCTCACTTTCTGCCATCAAGGTTGTGTCATCTGCATATCTGAGGTTGTTGATATTTCTTCCGGCAATCTTAATTCCGGCTAGGGATTCATCCAGCCCAGCCTTTCGCATGATGAATTCTGTATATAAGTTAAATAAGCAGGGAGACAAAATACAGCCTTGTCGTACTCCTTTCCCAATTTTGAACCAATCAGTTGTTCCATATCCAGTTCTAACTGTAGCTTCTTGTCCCACATAGAGATTTCTCAGGAGACAGATGAGGTGATCAGGCACTCCCATTTCTTTAAGAACTTGCCATAGTTTGCTGTGGTCGACACAGTCAAAGGCTTTTGCATAGTCAATGAAGCAGAAGTAGATGTCTTTCTGGAACTCTCTAGCTTTCTCCATAATCCAGCGCATGTTTGCAATTTGGTCTCTGGTTCCTCTGCCTCTTCTAAATCCAGCTTGCACTTCTGGGAGTTCTCGGTCCACATACTGCTCGAACCTTCCTTGTAGAATTTTAAGCATAACCTTGCTAACGTGAGAAATTAGTGCAATTGTGCGGTAGTTGGAGCATTCTTTAGCACTGCCCTTCTTTGGGATTGGGATGTAGACTGATCTTCTCCAATCCTCTGGCCACTGCTGAATTTTCCAAACTTGCTGGCATATTGAGTGTAGCACCTTAACAGCATCATCTTTTAAAATTTTAAATAGTTCAGCTGGTATACCATCACTTCCATTGGCCTTGTTATTTGCAGTGCTTTCTAAGGCCCATTTGACTTCACTCTCCAGGATGTCTGGCTCAAGGTCAGCAACCCCACTACCTGGGGTGTGCGAGACATCCATATCTTTCTGGTATAATTCCTCTGTGTATTCTTGCCACCTCTTCTTGATGTCTTCTGCTTCTGTTAGGTCCTTACCACTTTTGTCCTTTATTATGGTAATCTTTGAACGAAATGTTCCTTTCATATCTCCAATTTTCTTGAACAGATCTCTGGTTCTTCCCATGCTGTTGTTTTCCTCTATTTATTTGCATTGCTCGTTTAAGAAGGCCTTCTTATCTCTCCTTGCTTTTTTTTTTTTTTTTGGAAATCTGCATTCAATTTCCTGTATCCTTCTCTTTCTCCCTCACATTTTGCTTGCCTTCTCTCCCCCGCTATTTGTAAGGCCTCATTGGACAGCCACTTTGCTTTCTTGCATTTCCTTTTCATTGGGATGGTTTTTGTTGCTGCCTCCTGTATAATGTTGCGAGCCTCCATCCATAGTTCTTCAGGCACTCTGTCCAACAAATCTAAATCCTTAAACCTGTTCCTCACTTCCACTGTGTATTTATAAGGGATTTGATTTAGATAGTATCTTACCGGCCCAGTGGTTTTCCCCTACTTTCTTCAGTTTAAGCTTGAATTTTGCTATAAGAAGCTGATGATCTGAGCCACAGTCAGCTCCAGGTCTTGTTTTTGCTGACTGTATTGAGTTTCTCCATCTTTGGCTGCAGAGAATATAATCAATCTGATTTCGATGCTGCCCATCTGGTGATGTCCACGTGTAGAGTCGTCTCTTGTGTTGTTGGAAAAGCGTGTTTGTGATGACCAGCTTGTTCTCTGGACAGAACTCTATTAGCCTTTGCCCTGCTTCATTTTGCTCTCCAAGGCCAAACTTGCCAGTTGTTCCTTTTATCTCTTGATTCCCTACTTTAGCATTCCAATCCCCTATAATGGTCAGCCATGTGGTGTTAAAGAAGGACAGAACTTTGTTTTTATATGCAACAACAGCAGCAAGGATCCTTATTGCAAAGTATTGGAAGACATCAGACCTACCCACTCTGGAAGAATGGCAGATGAAGATGGCAGACTACATGGGACTCGCAGAGATGACGGGCAGAATCCGAGACCAGGAGAAAGAGACAGTGGAAGAAGATTGGAAGAAATTTAAGGACTATCTTAACAAACATTACAAGATTAAAGAATGTTAGATTGACATGGACTTAAAAACATTGTGGTTTTCAGAGACATTAGAGTAAGAAAAGGAATGGAATTTGTAAAAAAATTTGGGGAAATAAGGGAATGGAGTTGCTGATGGGATAATGAAACTAGAATACAAAATGGTGAGGTATGAGGAAGTCGGGGAAATTAGGTTGAGAAAATAAGTTTTAAAATTATACTTGTTGTCTTTTGTTTGTGTTTGTTTTTTATTGTAGTTGTTTTGTTTTTGTATGCTTTTATTGGAAATTTTAATAAATATTATTTTAAAAAAAATATAATGAGAAGAACATCCTTCTTTGGTGTCACTTCTATAAGGTGTTGTAAGTCTTCATAGAATTGGTCAATTTCAGTTTCTTCCGCACCAGTAGTTGGTGCATAGACTTGGATTACTGTTATGTTAAAAGGTCTGCCTTGGATTCGTATCGAGATCATTCTATCATTTTTGAGATTGCATCCCAGTACTGCTTTCGCCACTCTTTTGTTGACTATGAGGGCCACTCCATTTCTATTGTGGGTTTCTTGCCCACAGTAGTAGATATGATGGTCATCCAAACTGAATTTGCCCATTCTCATCCATTTTAGTTCACTGATGCCCAGTATGTCAATATTTATTCTTGCCATTTCATTTTTGACCACATCCAACTTACCCAGGATCATGGTTCTTACATTCCAGGTTCCTATGCAATATTTTTCTTTACAGCATTGGACTTTCCTTTCGCTTCCAGGCACGGCCGCAACTGAACGTCCTTTTGGCTTTAGCCCAGCCACTTCATCAGCTCTGGATCTACTTGTACTTGTCCTTCACTCTTCCCCAGTAGCATGTTGGACGCCTTCCGACCTGAGGGGATCATCTTCCAGCGTCGTAACTTTTATATGCCTGCTGTCTTTGTGCATGGAGTTTTCTTGGCAGGGATACTGGAGTGGCTTGCCAGTTCCTCCTCCAAGTGGATCACGTTTGGTCAAAACTCTCCACTATGACCTGTTCATCTTGGGTGCCATGCTCGGCATAGTTCATAGCTTCTCTGAGTTCTTCAAGCCCCGTTGCCACGGCGAGGCAGTGATCCATGAAGGAGATAATATAGTAACCCTATAATAATATGAAGAGACCCTATAATATGCTTGCAGCCTTAGAAAATAACACAGGTCAATGTAGCTTTGATATGTGCAGCAAAGGTGATACTCAGCTGTGATTCAGACATGACTTCCTTTTTCTAAGAAACTGTATAAAAGCACATGGCACAGGACACCAATCTCATCAGACTCAAGCACCTTCTCTCTGTCTTTTGCTACTGCTCTTGGTAAGTACTTTTCATTCATTCTAATTCTGTATGTGTGGGTGAAATAATGAAATTGCTAGCCACGATGGCTATTCTCTGCCCCCGTGGTTGGAAGCTGAATGCTTCTGAATGCCAATCGCTGAAATCCTCAAGAGGGGAGAGTTGCTCTCATGCTCTGGTTCTGCTTTTGGGTTTTCCTGAAGATGCATCTAGCTAGTTGGTAATTGTGAGAACAGGATGTTCAGCCATTTGCTGACCCAGCACGTTTTTCTTATGTTCCTAAATATCAGATTTTGGGTTGAGTGGTGTAAGCCACATCCTAGTAAGGGGTGGGGGAATCTGTTCATTTTGGTTTCCTCTCAGATTCTCTCTCCTCTCTCTGTATGTCTCTCTCTCTCTCCCTCACCTTCCCAGTAACTTTAGTTCCTCACAGTTTCATACAACTGGCCTGACCTAGCAGGCCCCTTTTATGTCCATCCGTGTTTTGTTTCAGAATGTAAAAATTAGGTAAAATTGCCTTTATTTGCAAACTGAAACACATTTATTTCTCCATCCCTCGCTGAGAGTAGTTCTGGTTCTGCATACCCTCCAAAATTTCTTCTATGAAAATAGGGACATCCAGTGCTTTCTTTCTGGAAAAATAGGTGCCAGTACTCACCATGAAGTTGTTACAGTAAGAGCCACAATTTTTAACGAGAGAGAGAGAGAGAGAGAGAGAGAGAGAGGTGCCAGTACTAAGTACCCTTGAGTATACTCGGGGGGGGGGGAGCACTGGGGACATCTATTACCATAATTGTAATAATTTTACTATCTAAATCCTACTTGTCTGACTGGGTTTGCCCAGCCCCTCTAGAAGGATACAAATATATACAAAAGCATAATAAAACATTAAACATTTTAAGAAAACGTCCCCATACAGGGATGCCTTCAGATGCCTTTGTCTTGGGGGCTAATATAGCTCCATAGCCTCCAACATTTCTTGATGAAAATAGGGACATCCTAAGGAAAAGCGGGACGTCAGAAACAAGGATGGTTTCTGTACATCCGGGACTGTCTCTGGAAAAAAGGGACACCTGCATGGTCTGCACATGTTTGCAGGCTAGTTGCCCCAAAACAGGAAGAGGAAAGGGTATGGTTGACTCGCATCCACAAAGATGGGTACCAGCTCTTGGTCCATCTTGGTCAGCACTGTAAATAGGGATGGACAGTAACTCTCCAGGTTTTCAGGCAGGAGACTCTCCCAGCCCTACCAGGACATGCCAGGGATTGAACTTGTGACCTTTGTGCAAGGAAGATGCTCTACCACTGAGCTATGGCCTGTCCCTCTTTATTATCTGATTATTTGCTGTGGTCACCTTTTTTTCCTTCCTGCACCCTACATAACTTAGATATTACATCATTCTATGCCATTTGTAAAGTGTCTTTTGTAAGGCATACATAATGAGAGTCAGGAGAAGTGTCCACTAAATGCAGTGTCCACTAAACATTGTGTACTTCAAATCAGATCATTCTGAGACTTTGGCAACATTAGCTGGGGCTGGTGAGAGTTGCATGCCAACAACATCTAGAGGACACCATGTTGGTCACTCCTAATATAGGGCATCTCATCCACAAAGGCAGGTACCAGCTCTTCCACAAAGCACTAGCCTCTATAATTTCCCTTTTAACATGGCCTCTCCCCTCTGCTTCAACGTCCCCCATTGTTGGACAAGTGCTCCTTCAGCATCCCCTTCCTCAGCTGATTTCTTCCACTAACTCTTGCCTGTCACTTGTGATTTCAGACCCAGCTCCATCACTCCAAGATGTCTTGCCAGCCCTGCTGCGTCTCATCCTGTGCCCCATCTTGTGTCAGCTACCCGGTCGGTGTCATCCTACAGGGGCGGAGTGTCATCGAGTAGCCTTGGTATAACATCTGGAGCCAATGTTGGCTGCCTCAATCAGTTACCACCATGTGAAGTAGTCATCCAGCCGCCTCCCGCGTGTGTGGTAATCCCAGGAGCAATCCTTGCCGCCACTTGCGAGCCAGTTAGAGTGGGGGGATACACCGCCTGCGGTGGGGGCTCCGGCGGAAGCTCATACGGCCGTTTGGGTCTGTGCCAACCCCGTGGAATTGCCAAGGTGTGCGGTTCTCCCTGTTAAGATCAAAGTCAATCTCCACAACAACAGAAGAATTTGAAAAGAAAATGTTACCTGGAAACTCCTAATACGCCATCATGGCTGCTGCTGATGTCATAGGCCTGGGTGTCATCAGTGCTGAGCCCCCTCAATCCACAACTCTGACAACTGGATCTGTGGTTGCTCAGCATTCCTGATGCTTGTGTCCATCTCTATGCTAGATTGTAGATCTGCTGCTTTGACTTTTCAGCTTTTCCTCCTGCGCTTGACTTTACTTAACTCAAAGTACAAAACAAAAAGCTCCAAAGGCATTAAGTAATATCTCCTTCTTTGGTTCTCTGTATGTTCAACTATTCTCAAGGATGCCCAAGTTTTTTGATGCCTCAACTGTCCTGCTAAACTCATGCCAATCGCTTTGTGCTGTTATCTTTCAGAGTAAAATATTTTTGTTCCCTTTGACATTTGCTCACCAGGCAAGTGTTTTCACACGTTGCTTTTTTCATTCATTAAAGCTTACCTGCCTGCATTTGAAAGAGAAAAAAACCCTGTTGTGTTTGCTTCTCAATGGGTTTTGGGGAGGAGGGCCTTTTTTAGGTCTGCACTGAATATCCATCTCATTCAGTAGCTGATGGATGCCCCAGAGAAACTGCTGGGCAAGGTGTATGACCATCAACCATCCCTCGCTGTGTCTGTCACCCGATACTTATATGTATGCTTTGTTGGCTTTTTGCAGTATGGTAGCGCTGCAGAGAGCTTGCTGGGGAGACCATGCATTAAAAAGAAAGGGACTCAAAAATAACTTAAGCAAGGTTTTAATTACAAAAAACAAAAACTCCTTATACACTAAATACATTAACAACAAACCAGACCCAACCACCAACCCAACCCCCAGGGTAATGGGAGAGCTAGGTGCTGCTCCTTATATACTACAACCAAATGCTGACACACCTTAATCAGTACAACTCAGCAGCACCTGCTATGTTTCACAGCTGTAAAGCTGGGTCTCATTATCTTGCTCTGGCCCTTGCTCTGGCCCCTTAAAGACATACACATTGGGTGGAACAATGATGAACCTTTACATTTAAAGAAACCATTCAACATTTCCCCTGCGGTTCATCATTGTGGAACAAAAACATAAAGCATACTTTGTACATGTCTTTCATGCGTAACCCTTGGAAGTGCTTTTGTAAAAATGTCCGCAATTTGATTGTTACCTGGAACATATTCAAATACAATCAGTTCATCAGCAATTAGTTTCTTTACAAACTGCAAACGTAATCTCAAGACTCTAGTGCGCTGCGTATTGGTCTCTGAACACAGGATAGCGAGTCCGCTCTGGGAATCAAGGTAAACTTTTACTGGTAGTGTTACTTGCATCTGTAGGTCTGCAAATACTTGCAGATACCATTCTACATCACGAGTGGCCTGAACGCATGCACATAATTCACTCTCGGTTGTGGAGAGACAAATAATGGTTTGTGTCTGGGACTTCCATTCAAATGGACAACCGTTATAACAAAACACCATACCAGACACACCCCTGCAATTATTTTGTTCCACTGCATGAGATGCATCGCAGAAAATTTCAAAACCTTTGTCAATACTTGACGTAAACTGCAACCTATAATGTTTGGTATGTTTAAGGTACATTACCACTCTCTTAAGAGCAGAGAAACATTGCCTGCATATCCTCAGCCAGGCGGGCTGAGAGGGTTACCTGCCAAGGAAGGCCTGTGCCAAGTTTCCCACTTCTGAAGTTCAATAACGTTGTGGCCAATTTGAACCCATACTCTGATCTCCTGTGTTATCATTTGGGGAAAGGGGTAGGCACCACAGACAGGGTTTAGCGCGTGTGCAGGCAAACAGAGAGAGCACCCCTTCTTTCCCCTTGATACCCTTGACCAAAGAACGGTGCACTCCTATCTGGGATGGCCATCCTCTTTCACCAAGCATGCAGCTTCAGGGTGTGTGTGGATATTTTCACCCCCTCCCATTGCGAGAATCTCCTGATATGATGTTTTCAGAAAGGAGGGGGAGGAAACTGCTCTTTGCTTCTTCCTCTCCTGCCTGACTCTGTGGGGAGTCTGAGTGTTATCTATGTAGAGATTAGATGGCTGAGTGAGAGCTGTAACAGTCATTCAAGCCAGTAGCGGTTCAGATTTACTCCAGTCACCTAGCCCAGTTGGGGCAGATCCAGTTGTTGAGCCCAGTCGTTGGCATCGGCTCAAAGGCGTACTGACAGGGGGGTGTACATGGACCGTTGAGGGAGGGAGGGGACACTTGCCTAGCTAGCCAGATCAGCCAAATCAACCCTGGTGATCAATGGGGCAATGGATGTTGCAACCAGATGCTCCTCACCTCCAAATATATAAAATCATAACTACCTAATACTTATTGCAGTGGTGTTTGCTGCTGCTGAAATAACTAACTAACTATGGCATTATGTTCCCTACATTTCTGATTTATATTATTACATGTGAGGACCCTTTTTTATAATATATATGGAGGCTGTTCTTTTTAGATGTAGGGCGGTAGCCAGCTAAGTTCTACTCAGTGTAGACATACTGGAAATAATGTATCTAAGGTAGACATGCCCCCCATGCCTAGGAGTGAAACCTAGGAATGAGTAAAAGAAATGAAAAATGAACAGAACCACAAATATAATTATGATGCAGATAGATAGTGTTTATTGTAGAGGAAAGAGGAGATCATGAAAGCATTTCTTAGGTGAGCGGCTTCAAATAGGTCAACAATCCTTTCAGCCACAAAAGAGTTAAATGACAAAGTGACAGGTGAATTTATAATTGACACAAGGCAAAGGTACACAGGGGAAGGAAGAGATTCTCAGGGAAGTGGAAGCATCAGAACTCTTGCAGGCCTTAAGGATATTCAGAGTGCTATCAATGAGTGATAGAAAGGAAACAGAAAGGATGCGCTAAAAAGAGATAGAAGGAAAGCTCCAAGAAGCATTGATCAGGGATGTGTAGGCGAGAGTGTCAGAGATGCTGAGCAACCTTTTGATCCAATCCATTCTGGTTTGTCTGGATGGTGAAGGCTCAGCATTCCTGACACCATACAATCATAGAATTCTAGAGTTGGATGGGACCACAAGGGCCATCAAGTCCAAACCTCTGCAAGGCAGGAATCTCAACTACAGCATCCATGACAAATGGCCATTAGACGTTGATCCATGGTGTGCCTTTCAGGTACCATTCCCCACACCCCGTTCCTGTGGGGGATCACAATCCCATTCGAAAGAAAGACAAGCTCATCTCCGTCTCAGTATAGGAACTGTCGCTGGATGGGAAGGGAGATTGTAAGCAAAAGAATTTGGTTGCATCAGTGAAGGCAGCTGCACTGCTGATGAAGGAGCAAGCATGCTAGCCTGTGTTATCTGGGCAGGGCCTGGGGCCGGGGAGAGTCATGCTTGTTCCCAGTCCATCACCAGAAGTCTTACAAGCGGCTGAAGTGTTCTGTATGCTTGCTGCGCTAGTACTTCTCTAGGTGTGATTATGATAGTGCGTGTCATTACAGCTGTATTCTTCGTAGAACAACTGGTGTGAATCTGGAACAAAATAACATGAAAGTGTTTAAGATGGTGTACACTAATGTCTACACCGATTCTGTTTTAATTACAAATTTTGCATCAATAAATACTATGAGCAATCTTTTCTGAAAGTGGTGCCCAGTTACATCACAGTAAATAGTAAAATTCAGCAAGCAGATAGATTTTTAACAAGGAGATATATAGGCAAAAAACGGAAAAAAACCTCATCCTCCCAACTTTTCCTCCCTTTTTGTGGGGAGAATGAGGTCTTCATTCCTCACACTTCTGTATAGCAACAGCATGAGGCGAGTCAAAACCACAAATTTGAGGAGGGGAGAAACTACAAAACTACACATTTGAGGAGGGGAGAAGTTCAAAGAGTGACTAGTGACCTTAGGTGATCTTTGGTTACTTTGTTAAAGGCTTAGTCAGATAAAAAAACCTCTCCTGTACAGTCGTACCTTGGAAGTCGAAAGTCCGTTCGACTTCAGAAACATTTAGAAACCAAAGTGCGGCTTCTGATGGGATGCAGGAAGCTCCTGCAGCCAATTGGAAGCCACAGAAGCCACATTGGATGTTCGGCTTCCAAAAATTGTTCGCAAACAGTCACTTCCGGGTTTCTGCCGTTCGGGAACCAAAATGTTTGAGAACTATGCTGTTTGAAAACCAAGGTACGACTGTATTACCCTTAGTATGTGAATAGAGTGAATCCTCATTCCCCATAATGCACTTTGTGTCCCTGGATTAGACAATCCACTCAGGCTAAAACAAATCCATTACACTATTCCAGCTATGTAAGTATTTTCATGTTTCCACTGCGATTCACACCAAATCTATGAGGCAAATGTGAAAGTTTGCAACTTTCTAATTACCCTGTTCCTCAAAAAAAAAAAAAAAAAAAAAAAGTCTAGTAGCAGCTTAGAGACCAACTACGTTTGTTCTGGGTATAAGCTTTTGTGTGCATGGACACCTCTTCGGATACTCTGAAACAGAAGTCACCAGACCTTAACAGTGTCTTCGAAAAATTTTACACATCACTTGGGAAGGCAGGCGAACTAATATCAGAGTACTGGAAGAAGCAAAGATCACCAGTGTTGAAGCAATGATTCTTCAACTTCATTGGACTGGTCATGTTATGTGGATGCCTGATGATCGTCTTCCAAAGCAACTACTGTATTCTGAACTTAAAAAGGGAAGTGGAAAGTGTAATGCTGGTGGTCAACAAAAGAAGTTTATAGACTGTCTCAAGGCAAATTTTTTAAAAAAATGTAGTATAAACACTGACAACTGGCCTGCGAGCGCTCCAGTTGGAGAACAGCCTTTACCGAAGGTGTCATGGGCTCTGAAGACACTCGAACTCAGGACGCAAGGGAGAAAAGTGTTAAGAGGAAGGTACCCTTGGCAAATCCACACCGTGATCAAATCCTGCCCAGAAACCAATGTCCCCACTGTGTAATGATGTGTGGATCCAGAATTGGCCTCCACAGTCACTTAGGGACTCATTGTTAAAACCATGTTTATGGAAGGTAATCTTACTCGGTTATGAGTTATTAAAAAAGAAGAATGAAGATATATAGGGTGGACATTTCTCAGGAAGGTAGTAGGAGATGGGTGATTGACTCAATGGGTATGGTAAACCTATTGACGACTGTTAATGATGGCAATTAGTCCTACAGGAAAAAACAAGGGATAGTATGCAGATGACAAAAGATAGCTTTAGCTGTTCCTTAAGTTTTCAAAGATCACTGCAGATGGTGACAGCAGTCACGAGATTAAAAGACGCCTGCTACTTGGGAGAAAGGCGATGGCAAACCTAGACAACATCTTAAAAAGTAGAGACATCACCTTGCCAACAAAGGTCCGTAATGTAAAAGCTGTGGTTTTCCCAGTAGTGATGTATGGAAGTGAGAGCTGGACCATAAAGAAGGCTGTTCGCCGAAGAATTGATGCTTTTGAATTATGGTGCTGGAGAAGACTCTTGAGAGTCCCATGGACTGCAAGAAGATCAAACCTATCCATTCTTAAGGAAATCAGCCCTGAGTGCTCACTGGAAGGACAGATCGTGAAGCTGAGGCTCCAGTACTTTGGCCCCCTCATGAGAAGAGAAGACTCCCTGGAAAAGACCCTGATGTTGCTAAAGATGGAGGGCACAAGGAGAAGGGAGCGACAGAGGAAGAGATGGTTGGACAGTGTTCTAGAAGCTACAAACATGAGTCTGACCAAACTGCGGGAGGCAGTGGAAGACAGAAGTGCCTGGCGTGCTCTGGTCCAGGGGTCACGAAGAGTCGGACACGACTAAACGACTAAACAACAACAAAGTTTTCAAAACACAATCCCTAGCGAATCTACTCCGGAGTCATAGAATGCCTCTGTGCCCTTTTCGTATGAAAGCTTTCATTTAAAGACAACTTACCCACAGAAGGAATGGCTGAGCAACCGAAATCAAGGGAAGCCGGAAGACTCTGGTGAGGAAGACAGAAATGTCTGGAGCATTTATACCGTTTGCTTTTGGCTTCCACGCCTTGAGTCAGCATTGCTCTTTCCTAATGGGCACTTGGCACAAATGCCTAGAAATCTCACAAACATTTTTCTTTCAATGATTAACCCCGCGGGGGAAGAATGTAATCTCATTCAAGAGTTTATATTTCATTATAGATTATTATAGTCCCTGGATGGATGCCTTTGTTGCAAGCACATATCCTTAATTGCTAATGCCACCTTGTCTCAACCCTTACATTATCTGATTATACAAATGAATGCAAATATGGGTCACATCCATTGTTTTCAGATTTCAAAATGCCTAACATTTAAAAACAAAATGTCAAGGTTTCTGGGGTTTTATTTTCAAAAACAATAAGTATTCTCATCTGCAATGTTCCTTGTATTTTTTCTATTTAAGCCATTTTCATTCCAAGTTAGTATTTTTAATCTGCCATTCTGGTTTAATTTAAGGAAAATAATTATTATTTTTATTCCTGCTTTAATTATGTCTTTGTTAGTCTTCCTCTTCTTCCTGTTTATCAGTGCTATCCTCAGGTAATTCCTCTATCCCCCTTTCTGCTCCTGTCACGAGCATGCCTTCTCCTAATTCTTATATTAAATTTTTCATCTGAAATTTCTGTGCTTCAGATATATCCCTGCATCATTGTTGAAGTGGTTATAGGGGTTGCTCGTGCGTAAGTTGCCGCCGCTCCTGGCTAGGTAGCCTGGTTAAACCCTTTCTGTCTGGACAGCCCTTCACTTCGTGGCTGTTTCAGTCGCTAGCAGAATCCGTCAGTGGGCATTTCTTGAACCTCTTCCAGCAAAGAAGTTGTTTGACGCCAAGTCTCCGCCTACTCTCCCTGCGCAGGGTGGGTGTGGGCAGCAGAGGACCCGTGCTCTCCCTGCTGGTCTCCAGCGAAGAGTCCTGGAGCCCCCTCGCCGATTCCCCCATCTGCCCCCCTTTATCCCTGGTGTTACGCTGATTTCCTTCCCCAGCCGATGAGCTGCCTCTCTCCCTGCTGGGCCCTTCTCCAGCATCGCTTTGGAGCCTTGCCTCTGCCTCTAGCTCCGATGGCAGTTCCCTGACAGTTGTTTCTTGTTTTTATATGTAAAAGAGACTCCTTTCAGGAACTCCGATGTATATGGAATTTGCTTATTTCTCAGAGCATCTGTCAAAAAATTGGAATTAGCTTGGGTTTTTTAGAAGTTGGACAGGAATTTCTTTTAGAATCATTTTATTTTCCTCCCCTATCTGTAATCTATTCTGATACTCTGTTTGTATTATTTGGTCTCTGATTTGGCGTAAATTAAAAATTACCAGACAGTCTCCTGGTAACTTTTTTTCACCTTTGCAAAGCTTGATTTAATTCAGAAGATTTAATCAATCGAGTTTTCCATCAGTTCTTCCTGTACCTCTATCTAATTAAGCAACTCCTTAATCCATTTGGACCTTATATCTTCCTCTGGTTCTTCTGAAATTCAACTAAGACAGAGAATCATTTCCTTCTGACACATTTCCAAAACCGCAATTGCATCTCAGGCTGCTTCCTGGGAGACACTAGCCTCCGCCACCTCCTCTTTAATTTTTCCTGGCCTTTTCTCAATTCCAACCCTTCTGTCTGAACCCTCTTTGTTTTTCTTCCTCTAATCCCTGTGTCTTGGTTTTTAGCTCCTCTACTGATAGTCCCCGTGCCGTAGTGTTCCCATCCACATTGTCATTGCTGACACAACTCAGATTCCTTTTGTGGCTTGACTCTTTTTCCTCCTCCTCTTCCACTTTCCCTCACAAATGTCCCCCTAATTATCTCTAAGCCATCCTGGGGTTTTGTTTTTTGCCTGTATACCTTCACGATGCCCCGGTCCCCCCAAAAAGTTCTTCCCAGGATCCAGCCAGAATGCTCTAAAATGCTGCCCTTACTTACAATATCATCATCCTTATTTACTACACTTCTGGCTCCCTCTCCTCAACTGCGTGTAGTGTCTCAGCTGCTGAGCAAAGCGGGGAGTGACAGCAAACGTCAGAACCTCTTCACAGTCATGTTGCAAATCTTTGAAATACATGTTTAAGGACCCTCTGATGTTGTACTGTAAGGTCTGATGGCGCTGAGAGAGGCTGGCTAAACGCGAAATGATGGTCACATAGAGAACTGGCATTTTTCACTTTCTCTGGGGTGCATTGGATATTTCCCTAGCAATGTTCTAGGTCTGCAGGAGAGGTAGAGAGGTGGAAAGAGCACGCCTTCTTTTCACTTTATTTCTATTCAAATATTGTATGCAATGGACCAAAGAACAGTGCACTCCTATCTGGGATGGCCATCCTCTTTCACCAAGCATGCAGCTGCGGGTGTGTGTGTTTGTGTGTGTGTGTGTGGATATTTTCACCCCCTCCCATTGCGATAATCTCCTGATATGATGTTTTCAGAAAGGAGGGGGAGGAAACTGCTCTTCGCTTCTTCCTCTCCTGCCTCACTCTGTGTTATCTATGTAACAATCTATGTAACAATCTATGATTGTTATCTATGTAGAGATTAGATGGCTGAGTGAGAGCTGTAACACTCATTCAAGCCAGTAGCACTTCAGTTTTAGCTTGCAGTATCTATTAGAAATGAAAGAAGTTATGCTTCACAGCTTTCTTCCATCTTTTTTATACTCTGCTGAGTTTGGTGCTCACAACTCACAGTTGTGGGTTCAGTTCACTTAGACGTGCTTTCCAGGAGTCAAAGAAAACTTTCCTTTACACTTGTTTGCCTTGACTAGCATTTTCTATTTGCAGACCATTCACGCAGTTTGGAGTTATCCATGATCATTGATTTCAATAGGTCTCCTCTGATTCTGAGTCTACTTCTTGTTCTCAGTCTGTCTCAGGAGATAATGGAAGAGTGCGTCTTTGGGGGTGAAGTCAAACCATTGTAGAGTTACAGTGCCTTCTGTGACCGTAGAAACCAATATGGGAGATACATGTTTTGTGGCAGCTGGGGCAGATGAAGGCGTCTGGTTGTGCTGATGCTTGTGTACCATGGTGTTTTTTTCTTCCTGCGCTTCTCCAGCTGGTCATTCCTCCTCCAAGTACACACTGAATCAAGCAGACATAGGCAGGTCAGCGGTTTATGAGTTAGATATAACTCACTAGATGCATTTTTTTTTAATGGGTGCAAATTTAGTTCCCATTGTCCTCATTAAGGAGAATGGAAGCTAAGGGGCTTCCGGTGTGTTGTGGGTTCCGGAAACATAGACAATGAACACAAACCACCACCTTAAACAACAACAACAAATTAATGAAAGACACATCAGTGTTGATCTGACTGGAGTAGAATTAGCTACTGCCAAGGACTATAATATCTGAAATGAGAGGGTGCAAAAGGTTATAATATAGTTTGTTGTTGTTTAGTCATTTATTGGTGTCCACCTTCTGCCCCAAGTTGTTAATACTGGCAGTATTTTGGTCTACCTTAGTTGATTGTTCAGCAACTTGTTTACTTATACCTTCCAATCTTTCATAAATTCTATTTAACACTGAAGTAAAGTCCCCTTCTGAAGCCATTCCTTTAAATGAAAGCTTTCATACGAAAAGGGCGCAGAGGCATTCTGTGACTCCGGAGTAGATTCGCTAGGGATTGTGTTTTGAAAACTTTGTTGTTGTTTAGTCGTTTAGTCGTGTCCGACTCTTCGTAACCCCATGGACCAGAGTACGCCAGGCACTCCTGTCTTTCCCTGCCTCCCGCAGTTTGGGCAGACTCATGTTTGTAGCTTCGAAGACACTATCCAACCATCTCATCCTCTGTTGTCCCCTTCTCCTTCTGCCCTCCATCTTTCCCAACATCAGGTTCTTTTCCAGGGAGTCTTCTCTTCTCATGAGGTGGCCAAAGTATTGGAGCCTCAGCTTCACGATCTGTCCTTCCAGTGAGCACTCAGGGCTGATTTCCTTCAGAATGGATCGATTTGTTCTTCTTGCAGTCCATGGGACTCTCAAGAGTCTCCTCCAGCACCATAATTCAAAAGCATCAATTCTTCAGCGATCAGCCTTCTTTATGGTCCAGCTCTCACTTCCATACATCACTACTGGGAAAACCATAGCTTTTACTATACGGACCTTTGTTGGCAAGGTGATGTCTCTACTTTTTAAGATGCTGTCTAGGTTTGTCATTGCTTTCCTCCCAAGAAGCAGGCGTCTCTTAATTTCATGGCTGCTTATACCATCTGCAGTGATCATGGAGGCCAAGAAAGTAAAATCTCTCACTGCCTCCATTTCTTCTCCTTCTATTTGCCAGGAGGTGATGGGACCAGTGGCCATGATCTTCGTTTTTTTGATGTTGAGCTTCAGACCATATTTTGCGCTCTCCTCTTTCACCCTCAATAAAAGGTTCTTTAATTCCTCCTCACTTTCTGCCATCAAGGTTGTGTCATCTGCATATCTGAGGTTGTTGATATTTCTTCCGGCAATCTTAATTCCGGCTAGGGATTCATCCAGCCCAGCCTTTCGCATGATGAATTCTGTATATAAGTTAAATAAGCAGGGAGACAAAATACAGCCTTGTCGTACTCCTTTCCCAATTTTGAACCAATCAGTTGTTCCATATCCAGTTCTAACTGTAGCTTCTTGTCCCACATAGAGATTTCTCAGGAGACAGATGAGGTGATCAGGCACTCCCATTTCTTTAAGAACTTGCCATAGTTTGCTGTGGTCGACACAGTCAAAGGCTTTTGCATAGTCAATGAAGCAGAAGTAGATGTCTTTCTGGAACTCTCTAGCTTTCTCCATAATCCAGCGCATGTTTGCAATTTGGTCTCTGGTTCCTCTGCCTCTTCTAAATCCAGCTTGCACTTCTGGGAGTTCTCGGTCCACATACTGCTCGAACCTTCCTTGTAGAATTTTAAGCATAACCTTGCTAGCGTGTGAAATGAGTGCAATTGTGCGGTAGTTGGAGCATTCTTTAGCACTGCCCTTCTTTGGGATTGGGATGTAGACTGATCTTCTCCAATCCTCTGGCCACTGCTGAATTTTCCAAACTTGCTGGCATATTGAGTGTAGCACCTTAACAGCATCATCTTTTAAAATTTTAAATAGTTCAGCTGGAATACCATCACTTCCATTGGCCTTGTTATTTGCAGTTCTTTCTAAGGCCCATTTGACTTCACTCTCCAGGATGTCTGGCTCAAGGTCAGCAACCCCACTACCTGGGGTGTGCGAGACATCCATATCTTTCTGGTATAATTCCTCTGTGTATTCTTGCCACCTCTTCTTGATGTCTTCTGCTTCTGTTAGGTCCTTACCACTTTTGTCCTTTATTATGGTAATCTTTGAACGAAATGTTCCTTTCATATCTCCAATTTTCTTGAACAGATCTCTGGTTCTTCCCATGCTGTTGTTTTCCTCTATTTATTTGCATTGCTCGTTTAAGAAGGCCTTCTTATCTCTCCTTGCTTTTTTTTTTTTTTTTGGAAATCTGCATTCAATTTCCTGTATCCTTCTCTTTCTCCCTCACATTTTGCTTGCCTTCTCTCCCCCGCTATTTGTAAGGCCTCATTGGACAGCCACTTTGCTTTCTTGCATTTCCTTTTCATTGGGATGGTTTTTGTTGCTGCCTCCTGTATAATGTTGCGAGCCTCCATCCATAGTTCTTCAGGCACTCTGTCCAACAAATCTAAATCCTTAAACCTGTTCCTCACTTCCACTGTGTATTTATAAGGGATTTGATTTAGATAGTATCTTACCGGCCCAGTGGTTTTCCCCTACTTTCTTCAGTTTAAGCTTGAATTTTGCTATAAGAAGCTGATGATCTGAGCCACAGTCAGCTCCAGGTCTTGTTTTTGCTGACTGTATTGAGTTTCTCCATCTTTGGCTGCAGAGAATATAATCAATCTGATTTCGATGCTGCCCATCTGGTGATGTCCACGTGTAGAGTCGTCTCTTGTGTTGTTGGAAAAGCGTGTTTGTGATGACCAGCTTGTTCTCTGGACAGAACTCTATTAGCCTTTGCCCTGCTTCATTTTGCTCTCCAAGGCCAAACTTGCCAGTTGTTCCTTTTATCTCTTGATTCCCTACTTTAGCATTCCAATCCCCTATAATGGTCAGCCATGTGGTGTTAAAGAAGGACAGAACTTTGTTTTTATATGCAACAACAGCAGCAAGGATCCTTATTGCAAAGTATTGGAAGACATCAGACCTACCCACTCTGGAAGAATGGCAGATGAAGATGGCAGACTACATGGGACTCGCAGAGATGACGGGCAGAATCCGAGACCAGGAGAAAGAGACAGTGGAAGAAGATTGGAAGAAATTTAAGGACTATCTTAACAAACATTACAAGATTAAAGAATGTTAGATTGACATGGACTTAAAAACATTGTGGTTTTCAGAGACATTAGAGTAAGAAAAGGAATGGAATTTGTAAAAAAAATTGGGGAAATAAGGGAATGGAGTTGCTGATGGGATAATGAAACTAGAATACAAAATGGTGAGGTATGAGGAAGTCGGGGAAATTAGGTTGAGAAAATAAGTTTTAAAATTATACTTGTTGTCTTTTGTTTGTGTTTGTTTTTTATTGTAGTTGTTTTGTTTTTGTATGCTTTTATTGGAAATTTTAATAAATATTATTTTTAAAAAAAAATATAATGAGAAGAACATCCTTCTTTGGTGTCACTTCTATAAGGTGTTGTAAGTCTTCATAGAATTGGTCAATTTCAGTTTCTTCCGCACCAGTAGTTGGTGCATAGACTTGGATTACTGTTATGTTAAAAGGTCTGCCTTGGATTCGTATCAAGATCATTCTATCATTTTTGAGATTGCATCCCAGTACTGCTTTCGCCACTCTTTTGTTGACTATGAGGGCCACTCCATTTCTATTGTGGGTTTCTTGCCCACAGTAGTAGATATGATGGTCATCCGAACTGAATTTGCCCATTCTCATCCATTTTAGTTCACTGATGCCCAGTATGTCAATATTTATTCTTGCCATTTCATTTTTGACCACATCCAACTTACCCAGGATCATGGTTCTTACATTCCAGGTTCCTATGCAATATTTTTCTTTACAGCATTGGACTTTCCTTTCGCTTCCAGGCATGTCCGCAACTGAACGTCCTTTTGGCTTTAGCCCAGCCACTTCATCAGCTCTGGATCTACTTGTACTTGTCCTTCACTCTTCCCCAGTAGCATGTTGGACGCCTTCTGACCTGAGGGGATCATCTTCCAGCGTCGTAACTTTTATATGCCTGCTGTCTTTGTGCATGGAGTTTTCTTGGCAGGGATACTGGAGTGGCTTCCCAGTTCCTCCTCCAAGTGGATCACGTTTGGTCAAAACTCTCCACTATGACCTGTTCATCTTGGGTGCCATGCTCGGCATAGTTCATAGCTTCTCTGAGTTCTTCAAGCCCCTTCGCCACGGCGAGGCAGTGATCCATGAAGGAGATAATATAGTAACCCTATAATAATATGAGGAGACCCTATAATATGCTTGCAGCCTTAGAAAATAACACAGGTCAATGTAGCTTTGATATGTGCAGCAAAGGTGATACTCAGCTGTGATTCAGACATGACTTCCTTTTTCTAAGAAACTGTATAAAAGCACATGGCACAGGACACCAATCTCATCAGACTCAAGCACCTTCTCTCTGTCTTTTGCTACTGCTCTTGGTAAGTACTTTTCATTCATTCTAATTCTGTATGTGTGGGTGAAATAATGAAATCGCTAGCCACGATGGCTATTCTCTGCCCCGGTGGTTGGAAGCTGAATGCTTCTGAATGCCAATCGCTGAAATCCTCAAGAGGGAGAGTTGCTCTCATGCTCTGGTTCTGCTTTTGGGTTTTCCTGAAGATGCATCTAGCTAGTTGTTAATTGTGAGAACAGGATGTTCAGCCATTTGCTGACCCAGCACGTTTTTCTTATGTTCCTAAATATCAGATTTTGGGTCGAGTGGTGTAAGCCACATCCTAGTAAGGGGTGGGGGAATCTGTTCATTTTGGTTTCCTCTCAGATTCTCTCTCCTCTCTCTGTATGTCTCTCTCTCTCTCCCTGACCTTCCCAGTAACTTTAGTTCCTCACAGTTTCATACAACTGGCCTGACCTAGCAGGCCCCTTTTATGTCCATCCGTGTTTTGTTTCAGAATGTAAAAATTAGGTAAAATTGCCTTTATTTGCAAACTGAAACACATTTATTTCTCCATCCCTCGCTGAGAGTAGTTCTGGTTCTGCATACCCTCCAAAATTTCTTCTATGAAAATAGGGACATCCAGTGCTTTCTTTCTGGAAAAATAGGTGCCAGTACTCACCATGAAGTTGTTACAGTAAGAGCCACAATTTTTAACGAGAGAGAGAGAGAGAGAGAGGTGCCAGTACTACGTACCCTTGAGTATCCTCGGGGGGGGGGAGCACTGGGGACATCTATTACCATAATAGTAATAATTTTACTATCTAAATCCTACTTGTCTGACTGGGTTTGCCCAGCCCCTCTTGTTGTTGTTGTTGTTGTTGTTGTTGTTGTTGTTGTTGTTGTTTAGTCGTTTAGTCGTGTCCGACTCCTCGTGACCCCATGGACCAGAGAACGCCAGGCACTCCTGTCCTCCACTGCCCCCCGCAGCTTGGTCAGACTCATGCTGGTAACCTCGAAAACACTTTCCAACCATCTCGTCCTCTGCCGCCCCTTTCTCCTTCTGCCCTCCATCTTTCCCAACATCAGGGTCTTCTCCAGGGAGTCTTCTCTTCTCATGAGGTGGCCAAAGTACTGGAGCCTCAGCTTCACAATCTGTCCTTCCAGCGAGCACTCAGGGCTGATTTCCTTCAGAATGGAGAGGTTTGATCTTCTTGCAGTCCATGGGACTCTCAGGAGTCTCCTCCAGCACCATAATTCAAAAGCATCAATTCTTCAGCGATCAGCCTTCTTTATGGTCCAGCTCTCACTTCCATACATCACTACTGGGAAAACCATAGCTTTAACTATACGGATCTTTGTTGGCAAGGTGATGTCTCTACTTCTCAAGATGCTGTCTAGGCCTGTCATTGCCCTTCTCCCAGGAAGCAGGCGTCTTTTAATTTCGTTGCTGCTGTCACCATCTGCAGTGATCAAGGAGCCCAAGAAAGTAAAATCTCTCACTGCCTCCATTTCTTCCCCTTCTATTTGCCAGGAGGTGATGGGACCAGTGGCCATGATCTTCGTTTTTTTGATGTTGAGCTTCAGACCATATTTTGCACTCTCCTCTTTCACCCTCAATAAAAGGTTCTTTAATTCCTCCTCACTTTCTGCCATCAAGGTTGTGTCATCTGCATATCTGAGGTTGTTGATATTTCTTCCGGCAATCTTAATTCCGGCTAGGGATTCATCCAGCCCAGCCTTTCGCATGATGAATTCTGCATATAAGTTAAATAAGCAGGGAGACAAAATGCAGCCTTGTCGTACTCCTTTCCCAATTTTGAACCAGTCAGTTGTTCCATATCCAGTTCTAACTGAAGCTACTTGTCCCACATAGAGATTTCTCAGGAGACAGATGAGGTGATCAGGCACTCCCATTTCTTTAAGAACTTGCCATAGTTTGCCATGGTCGACACAGTCAAAGGCTTTTGCATAGTCAATGAAGCAGAAGTAAATGTCTTTCTGGAACTCTCTAGCTTTCTCCATAATCCAGTGCATGTTTGCAATTTGGTCTCTGGTTCCTCTGCCTCTTCTAAATCCAGCTTGCACTTCTGGGAGTTCTCGGTCCACATACTGCTTGAGCCTTCCTTGTAGAATTTTAAGCATAACCTTGCTAGCGTGAGAAATTAGTGCAATTGTGCGATAGTTGGAGCATTCTTTGGCACTGCCCTTCTTTGGGATTGGGATGTAGACATCCGTTTCTTTCTGGTATAATTCCTCTGTGTATTCTTGCCACCTCTTCTTGATGTCTTCTGCTTCTGTTAGGTCCTTTCCACTTTTTTCCTTTATTATGGAAATCTTTGTACGAAATGTTCCTTTCATATCTCCAATTTTCTTGAACAGATCTCTGGTTCTTCCCATTCTATTGCTTTCCTCTATTTCTTTGCATTGCTTGTTTAAGAAGGTCTTCTTGTCTCTCCTTGCTATTCTTTGGAAATCTGCATTCAATTTCCTGTATGTTTCACGATCTCCCTTGCATTTTGCTTGCCTTCTCTCCCCCGCTATTTGTAAGGCGTAAATTGGACAGCCACTTTGCTTTCTTGCATTTCCTTTTCATTGGGATGGTTTTCGTTGCTGCCTCCTGTATAATGTTACGAGCCTCCATCCATAGTTCTTCAGGCACTCTGTCCACCAAATCTAAATCCTTAAACCTGTTCCTCACTTCCACTGTGTATTCATAAGGGATTTGACTTAGATTGTATCTTACCGGCCCAGTGGTTTTTCCTACTTTCTTCAGTTTAAGCTTGAATTTTGCTATAAGAAGCTGATGATCTGAGCCACAGTCAGCTCCAGGTCTTGTTTTTGCTGACTGTATAGAGCTTCTCCAACTTTGGCTGCAGAGAATATAATCAATCTGATTTCGATGCTGCCCATCTGGTGATGTCCATGTGTAGAGTCGTCTCTTGTGTTGTTGGAAAAGCGTGTTTGTGATGACCAGCTTGTTCTCTTGACAGAACTCTATTAGCCTTTGCCCTGCTTCGTTTTGATCTCCAAGGCCAAACTTGCCAGTTGTTCCTTTTATCTCTTGACTCCCTACTTTAGCATTCCAATCTGCTATAATGAGAAGAACATCCTTCTTTGGTGTCACTTCTATAAGGTGTTGTAAGTCTTCATAGAATTGGTCAATTTCAGTTTCTTCCGCACCAGTAGTTGGTGCATAAACTTGGATTACTGTTAAAAGGTCTGCCTTGGATTCGTATCGAGATCATTCTATCATTTTTGAGATTGCATCCCAGTATAGCTTTTGCCATTCTTTTGTTGACTATGAGGGCCACTCCATTTCTTTTACGGGTTTCTTGCCCACAGTAGTAGATATGATGGTCATCCGAACTGAATTCACCCATTCCCGTCCATTTTAGTTCACTGATGCCCAGGATGTCAATATTTATTCTTGCCATCTCATTTTTGACCACCTCCAACTTACCCAGGATCATGGTTCTTACATTCCAGGTTCCTATGCAATATTTTTCTTTACAGCATTGGACTTTCCTTTCGCTTCCAGGCATATCCGCAACTGAGCGTCCTTTCGGCTTTGGCCCAGCCGCTTCATCAGCTCTGGATCTACTTGTACTTGCCCTCCGCTCTTCCCCAGTAGCATGTTGGACGCCTTCCGACCTGAGGGGCTCATCTTCCAGCGTCATAACTTTTATATGCTTGTTGTCTTTGTCCATGGAGTTTTCTTGGCAGTTATACTGGAGTGGCTTGCCGGTACCTCCTCCAGGTGGATCACGTTTGGTCAAAACTCTCCACTATGACCTGATCATCTTGGATGCCCTGCTCGGCATAGTTCATAGCTTCTCTGAGTTCTTCAAGCCCCTTCGCCACGGCAAGGAAGTGATCCATGAAGGGGTTTTTATACAAAAGCATAATAAAACATTAAACATTTTAAGAAAACGTCCCCATACAGGGATGCCTTCAGATGCCTTTGTCTTGGGGGCTAATATAACTCCATAGCCTCCAACATTTCTTGATGAAAATAGGGACATCCTAAGGAAAAGCGGGACGTCAGAAACAAGGATGGTTTCTGTACATCCGGGACTGTCTCTGGAAAAAAGGGACACCTGCATGGTCTGCACATGTTTGCAGGCTAGTTGCCCCAAAACAGGAAGAGGAAAGGGTATGGTTGACTCGCATCCACAAAGATGGGTACCGGCTCTTGGTCCATCTTGGTCAGCACTGTAAATAGGGATGGACAGTAACTCTCCAGGTTTTCAGGCAGGAGACTCTCCCAGCCCTACCAGGACATGCCAGGGATTGAACTTGTGACCTTTGTGCAAGGAAGATGCTCTACCACTGAGCTATGGCCTGTCCCTCTTTATTATCTGATTATTTGCTGTGGTCACCTTTTTTTCCTTCCTGCACCCTACATAACTTAGATATTGCATCATTCTATGCCATTTGTAAAGTGTCTTTTGTAAGAGATACCTAATGAGAGTCAGGAGAAGTGTCCACTAAATGCAGTGTCCACTAAACATTGTGGACTTCAACTCAGATCATTCTGAGACTTTGGCAACATTAGCTGGGGCTGGTGAGAGTTGCATGCCAACAACATCTAGAGGACACCATGTTGGTCACTCCTAATATAGGGCATCTCATCCACAAAGGCAGGTACCAGCTCTTCCACAAAGCACTAGCCTCTGTAATTTCCTTTTTAACATGGCCTCTCCCCTCTGCTTCAACGTCCCCCATTGTTGGACAAGTGCTCCTTCAGCATCCCCTACCTCAGCTGATTTCTTCCACTAACTCTTGCCTGTCACTTGTCATTTCAGACCCAGCTCCATCACTCCAAGATGTCTTGCCAGCCCTGCTGCGTCTCATCCTGTGCCCCATCTTGTGTCAGCTACCCGGTCGGTGGTTTGGGCTCACTGTGTTCACCTTGTGAGGGCTTGTCATCCTACAGGGGCGGAGTGTCATCGAGTAGCCTCGGTATAACATCTGGAGCCAATGTTGGCTGCCTCAATCAGTTACCACCATGTGAAGTAGACATCCAGCCGCCTCCCATGTGTGTGGTAATCCCAGGAGCAATCCTTGCCGCCACTTGCGAGCCAGATAGAGTGGGGGGATACACCGCCTGCGGTGGGGGCTCCGGCGGAAGCTCATACGGCCGTTTGGGTCTGTGCCAACCCCGTGGAATTGCCAAGGTGTGCGGTTCTCCCTGTTAAGATCAAAGTCAATCTCCACAACAACAGAAGAATTTGAAAAGAAAATGTTACCTGGAAACTCCTCATACGCCATCATGGCTGCTGCTGATGTCATAGGCCTGGGTGTCATCAGTGCTGAGCCCCCTCAATCCACAACTCTGACAACTGGATCTGTGGTTGCTCAGCATTCCTGATGCTTGTGTCCATCTCTATGCTAGATTGTAGATCTGCTGCTTTGACTTTTCAGCTTTTCCTCCTGCACTTGACTTTAATTAACTCAAAGTACAAAACAAAAAGCTCCAAAGGCATTAAGTAATATCTCCTTCTTTGGTTCTCTGTATGTTCAACTATTTTGATGCCTCAACTGTCCTGCTAAACTCATGCCAATCGCTTTGTGCTGTTATCTTTCAGAGTAAAATATTTTTGTTCCCTTTGACATTTGCTCACCAGGCAAGTGTTTTCACACGTTGCTTTTTTCATTCATTAAAGCTTACCTGCCTACATTTGAAAGAGAAAAAAACCCTGTTGTGTTTGCTTCTCATTGGGTTTTGGGGAGGAGGGCCTTTTTTAGGTCTGCACTGAATATCCATCTCATTCAGTAGCTGATGGATGCCCCAGAGAAACTGCTGGGCAAGGTGTATGACCATCAACCATCCCTCGCTGTGTCTGCCACCCGATACTTAGATGTATGCTTCTCTATGTATGTGTAGCTTCTAATTTTCTTAGATATAGTATAGGGGAAAGAAATTCAAGTGTAATGATCAAACATGACCCTCTGGACTTCTCTTTATGGCCCATGAGACTCTTCCCATGTCATACAGGCTCCCAAACCTAGCCCCTCATCAGCTGTGCTTTGTAGGCTCCTTGGGTGATTAGGCCTGTGTGGGGTGTTCCATTAATTCTGACGATATGACTTACTTGCCCGCCTGGGAGAGATAAAGAATGCTACATATATAGTATGTGTAATACTAGTCTAAAAGGCAAATGTAAAAATTATCATAGCATCATAGAATTGCAGAGTAGAAAGGGATTCTAAGGACCATCTAGTTCAACCGCCTGGAATGCAGGAAGTTTCAGCTGTCCAATACGGGGAGTAAACCTCCAACCTTTCTGTTATCAGCACCATTCTCTAACCAACTGAGCTATTCAGCCATTGTGACTGGGGATGATGGAAGTTGCAGCTCTGCATTATCCAGAGGGCCAAAGGCTCCACACATCTGTTACACAACGCTCCTCATTTTATATTATGTTGTACCCTTACAGTATGAAGTTAGGCAGAGAAGTGGTACCACAGATGCTCCAAATTTATTTAGGAGGAATTAAGGGTGCAGAAGGGACATGGGTGGCTCTGTGGTCTAAACCACAGAGACTAGGGCTTGCCAATTGGAAGGTCGGCGGTTTGAATCCCCGCGATGGGGTGAGCTCCCATTGCTTGGTCCCAGCTCCTACCAACCTAGCAGCTTGAAAGCACGTCAAAGTGCAAGTAGATAAATAGGTACCGCTCCAACGGGAAGGTAAACGGCATTTTTGTGTGCCGCTCTGATTTTGCCAGAAGTGGCTTAGTCATGCTGGCCTCATGACCCAGAAAAACGGTCTGCGGACAAACGCCAGCTCCCTCGGCCAGTAAAGTGAGATGAATGCGGCAAACCCAGAGTCGTCCGGACTGGACTTAACTGTCAGGAGTCCTTTACCTTTTTAACCTTTTAAGACTGCAGACTGTCCTGTTCCCAGCGGGGGGTGCTGAAATGCAGAACATGAGTCCGGGCTGTGATTTGAACCAAGGCGAACTCTCAATGGGTTGTAGTTGTCTGCAGGCAACCAGGCCCAACAGGCTAGGCTGTTGATCAGCAAATGTCTCTTTCTCTTTTTCTCATGTGCAGCCATAAGACCATGGGTAGGCAAACTAAGGCCCGGGGGCTGGATCCAGCCCAATCATCTTCTAAATCTGGCCTGCAGATGGTCTGGGAATCAGCATGTTTTTACATGAGTAGAATGTGTCCTTTTATTTAAAATGCATCTCTGGGTTATTTGTGGGGCATAGGAATTCGTTCATTATTATTTTTCAAAATAGAGTCCGGCCCCCCTACAAGGTCTGAGGGATAGTGGACAGGCCCCATGCTGAAAAAGTTTGCTGACCCCTGCATAAGACCAAGAAGGGAGGGATGACTCAAGATGGTTGATATACTGAACTGCCCAGTAGAAAGAACTATCAGTTCATCACCCACTTCCAGTAGAGCACTAATAATATCTGCATCATTGCCATGAGTGAAAACCTCAGATGGGAGTTATTTGAGGAGATGGTTTGTTGTGCTTTCCCCTTTCAGCTGCCCCCTCTTAAACTAAATTCCATTTGGAACCTTCTGGAAATGGGCATCAATCTCATAGCAGCCTTATCCAGTCCTTCTCTTGATTCTTTGTGTACAGTGTTCTCTCTTGCTTCCTCTTCTTTTGCAGATTAAACTTTTCTCCTCAGGTACGCAGGCACTGCTATGTCAAGGTCCCTGTTGAAAGGAATTCTCCTGCATTGGCAGGTTTGCCTTTCCCGTAGCAAAACCTCACAACTTTGGTGGTATCAGGCCTTGGGCAGAATCCTTTAGTCTATCTTCCCTAAATGGGGGTGGGGGTGTAGTGGTGACTCCCGCCCCCCCCCCATCTCTTTGCTGCGGCAATACCAGGGTTCCCTGTTAAAGGGGTTGTTTTGAGGGGAGGCTTTGGCCGTACACCTAGAGGCTGGTAGGCAGCGGCGGGGGGCAATTCCACCACCCCCCGCCACTGAAAAAAGGACTAGGCCGCGTTTTGCGGCCTACTAGGGCCCGCGCCGCCCTCCTGGGCAGCACGGCCCCTGAGTAGGCCGCTAGGTCGGCCTACCAGCCTTTTGTGATGGCCAGTGGTGGTGCGGACCCCAGCTGCGCCACAGCCATGGGCTGCTTGCATTTGGGCGGCGGAGGGGCATCGCTTCCCCCCGCCACATGCCCGGTGCCCCTTCCTACCCAGGCGGGTGGAGCGGGGCTCCAGCAAGGCCGCAGCCGCGACCTGCTTGCTTTTACGTGGGGGGTGGCACCGAGCCTAATCACTTTTCTCAGTGTCGGGGGTGGCACCCCCCCACACACAGCTGCCTGCCGGCCCAGGAGGGCGGTGCGAGCCCTACTAGGCCGCAAAACGAGGCCTAGTCCCTTTTTTTCAGCGGGGGGGCGGAATTCCTCCCGCGGGAGGCGTCTGACGAATTGGGAGGGCGGCATGGGCCTGACTAGCCCACAGCCGCAGTCTGCTTGCCTGTTGAGGCTTCTTGTTGAGGTTTGTTGAAGCTGCTGCTGCCGACCCAAGCGGGATGCACAGGCCCCATCTAGGCAACAGGCACTGCCTGCTTACCTTTGCAGCTGGGGGCGTGGGATTGCTACCAACCATTGGTGTTGCTGGCCCAAATGGGTGACGCGGGCCTCAGCTGGGCCTCTAGGCCGGCCCGCTTGTTTTGCCATTCGCAGGGGGCCACATGGTGACCTTTTAGAACTGAATCACACTGGGGAGGGGGTGCCCCGCCGGGCTGCAGGGCAACCCACTTCAGTTTTTCCTTATTGGGGGGGAGCTAAGTCAGCCCCCCCATTCCCCCAAGTTGGTATTCAGGATGTGTGCTAACTGTTTCTATCTTTTGTGGGCATACACAGAGGAGCTCACTGCTGAGAGTGATTCTTCCCAGTCCGTGAGGACGATGTGCAGGAATTACTGCATCAGAACCTGCAGCGTCGCCTGGCTAGGGCTAAGGAGCGCTTAGATAAGTCTAAGTTCCCTCGTTGATGCTCTTGCGAGGGTAGGCGTAGGCATAGGTCACCTGTTTCAAGTTCATCAGACAGCTCCTCCAGCCCTGATTCGCGCAGAGCACGTCACAGGAAGAAGAGGTCTTGCAGATCGAGGAAGCATGGGTATAAGTGCAAGAGGGACTCGTCAGATTCTTCGGATCTTTCAGGTACGTGTGATTCCTCCGGTGGCGAGTCAGAAGAACGGTGCAAAGGGTACTGGGTTACTACCCACAAGGCCCCTGGCCTGCCTAGTTGGATTTGGGAACGTTGCACCCTGCACCATCGCCGTGCCTTTGGGGCCAAAGAGCCATGTGGGGAGGATGGGCTTGATGAGAAAGGGAAGGTGCAGGCGTCAAACTTCAAGACCACAGATCAGCCTCCTGGCATCCGGCTTAAAAAGAATATATGCAATCACATTCTAAATGGGGAATTTGTGGACTTGTTGGCCCTGCTCTCCCTGGCTTATTCTTGTAGTTCCAAGTTTAAGCCTGAATCGCGTCGCAAGAAGGACAAACCAGTGGATTTTGATAGAACTTTGGACAATTGGCTAACTGCTTTCACCTCTTACATGGGATTGGTTGCCGCTGCTTACCCCGATAGGGCTTGGCACTTGGCTAACTATCTGGGCATTATCTTAAAAGCAAAAAAATGGCAGGGGACTCAGCGGCTTTGGCTTACGATGAGCTGTTCTGTGAGAGGGCTGCTGAAGAACCCACGGCCCGTTGGGACATCAAGGACAATGATCTTTGGTCTGAAGTAGAACCTTTTATTGAGGGTGAAAGAGGAGAGTGCAAAATATGGTCTGAAGCTCAACATCAAAAAAACGAAGATCATGGCTACTGGTCCCATCACCTCCTGGCAAATAGAAGGGGAAGAAATGGAGGCAGTGAGAGATTTTACTTTCTTGGGCTCCATGATCACTGCAGATGGTGACAGCAGCCACGAAATTAAAAGACGCCTGCTTCTTGGGAGAAGGGCAATGACAGGCCTAGACAGCATCTTGAGAAGTAGAGACATCACCTTGCCAACAAAGGTCCGTATAGTTAAAGCTATGGTATTCCCAGTAGTGATGTATGGAAGTGAGAGCTGGACCATAAAGAAGGCTGATCGCCGAAGAATTGATGCTTTTGAATTATGGTGCTGGAGGAGACTCTTGAGAGTCCCATGGACTGCAAGAAGATCAAACCTCTCCATTCTGAAGGAAATCAGCCCTGAGTGCTCACTGGAAGGACAGATTGTGAAGCTGAGGCTCCAGTACTTTGGCCACCTCATGAGAAGAGAAGACTCCCTGGAGAAGACCCTGATGTTGGGAAAGATGGAGGGCACAAGGAGAAGGGGGCGACAGAGGACGAGATGGTTGGATAGTGTTTTCGAGGTTACCAGCATGAGTCTGACCAAGCTGCGGGGGGCAGTGGAGGACAGGAGTGCCTGGCGTTCTCTGGTCCATGGGGTCACGAAGAGTCGGACACGACTAAACGACTAAACAACAACAGTGGCCCCAAACTTCCAAAAAAGGGCTTTTGGGGAGAAGCCAGTTAAAACCCACTCCAAAGTGCAAAGGGTGGCTATATCAACATGTTGGGAGTTTAATAATGGGTTGTGCAGCAGGGGCCGAAGCCGATTTGACCATGCTTGTGAGCGTTGTGGTGGTCCTCACTCATGGACTAAGTGTTTTCAGGCTAAGCCCCCTTTTCTAGGCCTTGGCAAGTCGCCTTTAGTCTAACATCAAGTTGGGGGGATGCATTCATGCTCCCTCCCCATGCGGCGGCGCTTGCAGGGCCCGTTAAAGGGCACAACCGGGAGTCCCTGGCCCTAGAGTGGCAGCATGTAGGTCAAACTCCCAGGACGAGGTCGGTGGAAGGGCATGCTGTGTAAGTTGGCACTTTGCAGTCCCCTCTCACTGGGCCTCAACTGCCTGCATATCCTCAGCCAGGCGGGCTAAGAGGGTTACCTGCCAAGGAAGGCCTGTGCCAAGTTTCCCACTTCTGAAGTTCAATAACGTTGTGGCCAATTTGAACCCATACTCTGATCTCCTGTGTTATCATTTGGGGAAAGGGGTAGGCACCACAGACAGGGTTTAGCGCGTGTGCAGGCAAACAGAGAGAGCACCCCTTCTTTCCCCTTGATACCCTTGACCAAAGAGCGGTGCACTCCTATCTGGGATGGCCGTCCTCTTTCACCAAGCATGCAGCTTCAGGCTGTGTGTGGATATTTACACCCCCTCCCATTGCGAGAATCTCCTGATATGATGTTTTCAGAAAGGAGGGGGAGGAAACTGCTCTTTGCTTCTTCCTCTCCTGCCTGACTCTGTGGGGAGTCTGAGTGTTATCTATGTAGAGATTAGATGGCTGAGTGAGAGCTGTAACAGTCATTCAAGCCAGTAGCGGTTCAGATTTACTCCAGTCACCTAGCCCAGTTGGGGCAGATCCAGTTGTTGAGCCCAGTCGTTGGCATCGGCTCAAAGGCGTACTGACAGGGGGGTGTACATGGACCGTTGAGGGAGGGAGGGGACACTTGCCTAGCTAGCCAGATCAGCCAAATCAACCCTGGTGATCAATGGGGCAATGGATGTTGCAACCAGATGCTCCTCACCTCCAAATATATAAAATCATAACTACCTAATACTTATTGCAGTGGTGTTTGCTGCTGCTGAAATAACTAACTAACTATGGCATTATGTTCCCTACATTTCTGATTTATATTATTACATGTGAGGACCCTTTTTTATAATATATATGGAGGCTGTTCTTTTTAGATGTAGGGCTGTAGCCAGCTAAGTTCTACTCAGTGTAGACATACTGGAAATAATATATCTAAGGTAGACATGCCCCCCATGCCTAGGAGTGAAACCTAGGAATGAGTAAAAGAAATGAAAAATGAACAGAACCACAAATATAATTATGATGCAGATAGATAGTGTTTATTGTAGAGGAAAGAGGAGATCATGAAAGCATTTCTTAGGTGAGCGGCTTCAAATAGGTCAACAATCCTTTCAACCACAAGAGTTAAATGACAAAGTGACAGGTGAATTTATGATTGACACAAGGCAAAGGTACACAGGGGAAGGAAGAGATTCTCAGGGAAGTGGAAGCATCAGAACTCTTGCAGGCCTTAAGGATATTCAGAGTGCTATCAATGAGTGATAGAAAGGAAACAGAAAGGATGCGCTAAAGAGAGACAGAAGGAAAGCTCCAAGAAGCATTGATCAGGGATGTGTAGGCGAGAGTGTCAGAGATGCTGAGCAACCTTTTGATCCAATCCATTCTGGTTTGTCTGGATGGTGGAGGCTCAGCATTCCTGACACCATACAATCATAGAATTCTAGAGTTGGATGGGACCACAAGGGCCATCAAGTTCAACCTTCTGCAATGCAGGAATCTCAACTACAGCATCCATGACAAATGGCCATTAGACGTTGATCCATGGTGTGCCTTTCAGGTACCATTCCCCACCCCCTGTTCCTGTGGGGGATCACAATCCCATTCGAAAGAGAGACAAGCTCATCTCCGTCTCAGTATAGGAACTGTCACTGGACGAGAAAGGAGATTGTAAGCAAAAGAATTTGGTTGCATCAGTGAAGGCAGCTGCACTGCTGATGAAGGAGCAAGCATGCTAGCCTGAGTTATCTGGGCAGGGCCTGGGGCCGGGGAGAGTCATGCTTGTTCCCAGTCCATCACCAGCATTCTTACAACCGGCTGAAGTGTTCTGTATATTTGCTGCGCTATTAATTCACTAGGTATGATTATGATAGTCATTACAGCTGTAATCTTCGTAGAACAACTGGTGTGAATCTGGAACAAAATAACATGAAAGTGTTTAAGATGGTGTACACTAATGTCTACTCCGATTCTGTTTTAATTACAAATTTTGCATCAATAAATACTATGAGCAATCTTTTCTGAAAGTGGTGCCCAGTTACATCACAGTAAATAGTAAAATTCAGCAAGCAGATAGATTTTTAACAAGGAGATATATAGGCAAAAAACGAAAAAAAACCTCATCCTCCCAACTTTTCCTCCCTTTTTGTGGGGAGAATGAGGTCTTCATTCCTCACACTTCTGTATAGCAACAGCATGTTATGTGGATGCCTGATGATCGTCTTCCAAAGCAACTACTGTATTCTGAACTTAAAAAGGGAAGTGGAAAGTGTAATGCTGGTGGTCAACAAAAGAAGTTTATAGACTGTCTCAAGGCAAATTTTTTAAAAAATGTAGTATAAACACTGACAACTGGCCTGCGAGCGCTCCAGTTGGAGAACAGCCTTTACCAAAGGTGTCATGGGCTCTGAAGACACTCGAACTCAGGACGCAAGGGAGAAAAGTGCTAAGAGGAAGGTACCCTTGGCAAATCCACACCGTGATCAAATCCTGCCCAGAAACCAATGTCCCCACTGTGTAATGATGTGTGGATCCAGAATTGGCCTCCACAGTCACTTAGGGACTCATTGTTAAAACCATGTTTATGGAAGGTAATCTTACTCGGTTATGAGTTATTAAAAAAGAAGAATGAAGATATATAGGGTGGACATTTCTCAGGAAGGTAGTAGGAGATGGGTGATTGACTCAATGGGTATGGTAAACCTATTGACGACTGTTAATGATGGCAATTAGTCCTACAGGAAAAAACAAGGGATAGTATGCAGATGACAAAAGATAGCTTTAGCTGTTCCTTAAGTTTTCAAAGATCACTGCAGATGGTGACAGCAGTCACGAGATTAAAAGACGCCTGCTACTTGGGAGAAAGGCGATGGCAAACCTAGACAACATCTTAAAAAGCAGAGACATCACCTTGCCAACAAAGGTCCGTATAGTAAAAGCTACAAACATGAGTCTGACCAAACTGCGGGAGGGGTCACGAAGAGTCGGACACGACTAAACGATTAAACAACAACAAAGTTTTCAAAACACAATCCCTAGCGAATCTACTCCGGAGTCACAGAATGCCTCTGCGCCCTTTTCGTATGAAAGCTTTCATTTAAAGACAACTTACCCACAGAAGGAATGGCTGAGCAACCGAAATCAAGGGAAGCTGGAAGACTCTGGTGAGGAAGACAGAAATGTCTGGAGCATTTATACCGTTTGCTTTTGGCTTCCACGCCTTGAGTCAGCATTGCTCTTTCCTAATGGGCACTTGGCACAAATGCCTAGAAATCTCACAAACATTTTTCTTTCAATGATTAACCCCATGGGGGAAGAGTGTGACCACATTCAAGAGTTTATATTTCATTATAGATTATTATAGTCCCTGGATGGATGCCTTTGTTGCAAGCACATATCCTCAATTGCTAATGCCACCTTGTCTCAACCCTTACATTATCTGATTATACAAATGAATGCAAATATGGGTCACATCCATTGTTTTCAGATTTCAAAATGCCTAATATTTAAAAACAAGATGTCAAGGTTTCTGGGGTTTTATTTTCAAAAACAATAAGTATTCCCACCTGCAATGTTCCTTGTATTTTTTCTATTTAAGCCATTTTCATTCCAAGTTAGTATTTTTAATCTGCCATTCTGGTTTAATTTAAGGAAAATAATTATTATTTTTATTCCTGCTTTAATTATGTCTTTGTTAGTCTTCCTCTTCTTCCTGTTTATCAGTGCTATCCTCAGGTAATTCCTCTATCCCCCTTTCTGCTCCTGTCACGAGCATGCCTTCTCCTAATTCTTATATTAAATTTTTCATCTGAAATTTCTGTGCTTCAGATATATCCCTGCATCATTGTTGTAGTGGTTATAGGGGTTGCTCGTGCGTAAGTTGCCGCCGCTCCTGGCTAGGTAGCCTGGTTAAACCCTTTCTGTCTGGACAGCCCTTCACTTCGTGGCTGTTTCAGTCGCTAGCAGAATCCGTCAGTGGGCATTTCTTGAAACTCTTCCAGCAAAGAAGTTGTTTGACGCCAAGTCTCCGCCTACTCTCCCTGCGCAGGGTGGGTGTGGGCAGCAGAGGACCCGTGCTCTCCCCGCTGGTCTCCAGCGAAGAGTCCTGGAGCCCCCTCGCCGATTCCCCCATCTGCCTCCCTTTATCCCTGGTGTTACGCTGATTTCCTTCCCCAGCCGATGAGCTGCCTCTCTCCCTGCTGGGCCCTTCTCCAGCATCGCTTTGGAGCCTTGCCTCTGCCTCTAGCTCCGATGGCAGTTCCCTGACAGTTGTTTCTTGTTTTTATATGTAAAAGAGACTCCTTTCAGGAACTGCGATGTATATGGAATTTGCTTATTTCTCAGAGCATCTGTCAAAAAATTGGAATTAGCTTGGGTTTTTTAGAAGTTGGACAGGAATTTCTTTTAGAATCATTTTATTTTTCTCCCCTATCTGTAATCTATTCTGATACTCTGTTTGTATTATTTGGTCTCTGATTTGGCGTAAATTAAAAATTACCAGACAGTCTCCTGGTAACTTTTTTTCACCTTTGCAAAGCTTGATTTAATTCAGAAGATTTAATCAATCGAGTTTTCCATCAGCTCTTCCTGTACCTCTATCTAATTAAGCAACTCCTTAATCAATTTGGACCTTATATGCTTCCTCTGGTTCTTCTGAAATTCATCTAAGACAGAGAATCATTTCCTTCTGCCACATTTCCAAAACCGCAATTGCATCTCAGGCTGCTTCCTGGGAGACACTAGCCTCCGCCACCTCCTCTTTAATTTTTCCTGGCCTTTTCTCAATTCCAACCCTTCTGTCTGAACCCTCTTTGTTTTTCTTCCTCTAATCCCTGTGTCTTGGTTTTTAGCTCCTGTACTGATAGTCCCCGTGCCGTAGTGTTCCCATCCACATTGTCATTGCTGACACAACTCAGATTCCTTTTGTGGGTTGACTCTTTTTCCTCCTCCTCTTCCACTTTCCCTCACAAATGTCCCCCTAATTATCTCTAAACCATCCTGGGGTTTTGTTTTTTGCCTGTATACCTTCACGATGCCCCGGTCCCCCCAAAAAGTTCTTCCCAGGATCCAGCCAGAATGCTCTAAAATGCTGCCCTTACTTACAATATCATCATCCTTATTTACTACACTTCTGGCTCCCTCTCCTCAGCTGTGTGTGGTGTCTCAGCTGCTGAGCAAAGCGGGGAGTGACAGCAAACGTCAGAACCTCTTCACAGTCATGTTGCAAATCTTTGAAATACATGTTTAAGGACCCTCTGATGTTGTACTGTAAGGTCTGATGGCGCTGAGAGAGGCTGGCTAAACGTGAAATGATGGTCACATAGAGAACTGGCATTTTTCACTTTCTCTGGGGTGCATTGGATATGTCCCTAGCAATGTTCTAGGTCTGCAGGAGAGGTAGAGAGGTGGAAAGAGCACGCCTTCTTTTCACTTTATTTCTATTCAAATATTGTATGCAATGGACCAAAGAACAGTGCACTCCTATCTGGGATGGCCATCCTCTTTCACCAAGCATGCAGCTGCGGGTGTGTGTGTTTGTTTGTGTGTGTGTGTGTGTGGATATTTTCACCCCCTCCCATTGCGATAATCTCCTGATATGATGTTTTCAGAAAGGAGGGGGAGGAAACTGCTCTTTGCTTCTTCCTCTCCTGCCTCACTCTGTGTTATCTATGTAACAATCTATGTAACAATCTATGATTGTTATCTATGTAGAGATTAGATGGCTGAGTGAGAGCTGTAACACTCATTCAAGCCAGTAGCACTTCAGTTTTAGCTTGCAGTATCTATTAGAAATGAAAGAAGTTATGCTTCACAGCTTTCTTCCATCTTTTTTATACTCTGCTGAGTTTGGTGCTCACAACTCACAGTTGTGGGTTCAGTTCACTTAGACGTTCTTTCCAGGAGTCTAAGAAAACTTTCCTTTACAGTTGTTTGCCTTGACTAGCATTTTCTATTTGCAGACCATTCACGCAGTTTGGAGTTATCCATGATCATTGATTTCAATAGGTCTCCTCTGATTCTGAGTCTACTTCTTGTTCTCAGTCTGTCTCAGGAGATAATGGAAGAGTGCGTCTTTGGGGGTGAAGTCAAACCATTGTAGAGTTACAGTGCCTTCTGTGACCGTAGAAACCAATATGGGAGATACATGTTTTGTGGCAGCTGGGGCAGATGAAGGCGTCTGGTTGTGCTGATGCTTGTGTACCATGGTGTTTTTTTCTTTCTGCGCTTCTCCAGCTGGTCATTCCTCCTCCAAGTACACACTGAATCAAGCAGACATAGGCAGGTCAGCGGTTTATGAGTTAGATATAACTCACTAGATGCATTTTTTTTTAATGGGTGCAAATTTAGTTCCCATTGTCCTCATTAAGGAGAATGGAAGCTAAGGGGCTTCCGGTGTGTTGTGGGTTCCGGAAACATAGACAATGAACACAAACCACCACCTTAAACAACAACAACAAATTAATGAAAGACACATCAGTGTTGATCTGACTGGAGTAGAATTAGCTACTGCCAAGGACTATAATATCTGAAATGAGAGGGTGCAAAAGGTTATAATATAGCTTGTTGTTGTTTAGTCGTTTATTTGTGTCCACCTTCTGCCCCAAGTTGTTAATATTGGCAGTATTAGTTGATTGTTCAGCAACTTGTTTACCTATACCTTCCAATCTTTCATAAATTTTATTTAACACTGAAGTAAAGTTCCCTTCTGAAGCCATTCCTTTAAATGAAAGCTTTCATACGAAAAGGGCGCAGAGGCATTCTGTGACTCCGGAGTAGATTCGCTAGGGATTGTGTTTTGAAAACTTTGTTGTTGTTTAGTCGTTTAGTCATGTCCGACTCTTCGTAACCCCATGGACCAGAGTACGCCAGACACTCCTGTCTTTCCCTGCCTCCCGCAGTTTGGGCAGACTCATGTTTGTAGCTTCAAAGACACTATCCAACCATCTCGTCCTCTGTTGTCCCCTTCTCCTTCTGCCCTCCATCTTTCCCAACATCAGGTTCTTTTCCAGGGAGTCTTCTCTTCTCATGAGGTGGCCAAAGTATTGGAGCCTCAGCTTCACGATCTGTCCTTCCAGTGAGCACTCAGGGCTGATTTCCTTAAGAATGGATCGATTTGTTCTTCTTGCAGTCCATGGGACTCTCAAGAGTCTCCTCCAGCACCATAATTCAAAAGCATCAATTCTTCAGCGATCAGCCTTCTTTATGGTCCAGCTCTCACTTCCATACATCACTACTGGGAAAACCATAGCTTTTACTATACGGACCTTTGTTGGCAAGGTGATGTCTCTACTTTTTAAGATGCTGTCTAGGTTTGTCATTGCTTTCCTCCCAAGAAGCAGGCGTCTCTTAATTTCATGGCTGCTTATACCATCTGCAGTGATCATGGAGGCCAAGAAAGTAAAATCTCTCACTGCCTCCATTTCTTCTCCTTCTATTTGCCAGGACCAGTGGCCATGATCTTCGTTTTTTTGATGTTGAGCTTCAGACCATATTTTGCGCTCTCCTCTTTCACCCTCAATAAAAGGTTCTTTAATTCCTCCTCACTTTCTGCCATCAAGGTTGTGTCATCTGCATATCTGAGGTTGTTGATATTTCTTCCGGCAATCTTAATTCCGGCTAGGGATTCATCCAGCCCAGCCTTTCGCATGATGAATTCTGTATATAAGTTAAATAAGCAGGGAGACAAAATACAGCCTTGTCATACTCCTTTCCCAATTTTGAACCAATCAGTTGTTCCATATCCAGTTCTAACTGTAGCTTCTTGTCCCACATAGAGATTTCTCAGGAGACAGATGAGGTGATCAGGCACTCCCATTTCTTTAAGAACTTGCCATAGTTTGCTGTGGTCGACACAGTCAAAGGCTTTTGCATAGTCAATGAAGCAGAAGTAGATGTCTTTCTGGAACTCTCTAGCTTTCTCCATAATCCAGCGCATGTTTGCAATTTGGTCTCTGGTTCCTCTGCCTCTTCTAAATCCAGCTTGCGCTTCTGGGAGTTCTCGGTCCACATACTGCTCGAACCTTCCTTGTAGAATTTTAAGCATAACCTTGCTAGCGTGTGAAATGAGTGCAATTGTGCGGTAGTTGGAGCATTCTTTAGCACTGCCCTTCTTTGGGATTGGGATGTAGACTGATCTTCTCCAATCCTCTGGCCACTGCTGAATTTTCCAAACTTGCTGGCATATTGAGTGTAGCACCTTAACAGCATCATCTTTTAAAATTTTAAATAGTTCAGCTGGAATACCATCACTTCCATTGGCCTTGTTATTTGCAGTGCTTTCTAAGGCCCATTTGACTTCACTCTCCAGGATGTCTGGCTCAAGGTCAGCAACCCCACTACCTGGGGTGTGCGAGACATCCATATCTTTCTGGTATAATTCCTCTGTGTATTCTTGCCACCTCTTCTTGATGTCTTCTGCTTCTGTTAGGTCCTTACCACTTTTGTCCTTTATTATGGTAATCTTTGAATGAAATGTTCCTTTCATATCTCCAATTTTCTTGAACAGATCTCTGGTTCTTCCCATTCTGTTGTTTTCCTCTATTTATTTGCATTGCTCGTTTAAGAAGGCCTTCCTATCTCTCCTTGCTTTTTTTTTTTTTTTTTTTTTGGAAATCTGCATTCAATTTCCTGTATCCTTCTCTTTCTCCCTCACATTTTGCTTGCCTTCTCTCCCCCGCTATTTGTAAGGCCTCATTGGACAGCCACTTTGATTTCTTGCATTTCCTTTTCATTGGGATGGTTTTTGTTGCTGCCTCCTGTTTAATGTTGTAAGCCTCCATCCATAGTTCTTCAGGCACTCTGTCCAACAAATCTAAATCCTTAAACCTGTTCCTCACTTCCACTGTGTATTTATAAGGGATTTGATTTAGATTGTATCTTACCGGCCCAGTGGTTTTCCCCTACTTTCTTCAGTTTAAACTTGAATTTTGCTATAAGAAGCTGATGATCTGAGCCACAGTCAGCTCCAGGTCTTGTTTTTGCTGACTGTATTGAGTTTCTCCATCTTTGGCTGCAGAGAATATAATCAATCTGATTTCGATGCTGCCCATCTGGTGATGTCCACGTGTAGAGTCGTCTCTTGTGTTGTTGGAAAAGCGTGTTTGTGATGACCAGCTTGTTCTCTGGACAGAACTCTATTAGCCTTTGCCCTGCTTCATTTTGCTCTCCAAGGCCAAATTTGCCAGTTGTTCCTTTTATCTCTTGATTCCCTACTTTAGCATTCCAATCCCCTATAATGGTCAGCCATGTGGTGTTATAGAAGGACAGAACTTTGTTTTTATATGCAACAACAGCAGCAAAGGATCCTTATTGCAAAGTATTGGAATACATCAGACCTACCCACTCTGGAAGAATGGCAGATGAAGATGGCAGACTACATGGGACTCGCAGAGATGACGGGCAGAATCCGAGACCAGGAGAAAGAGACAGTGGAAGAAGATTGGAAGAAATTTAAGGACTATCTTAACAAACATTACAAGATTAAAGAATGTTAGATTGACATGGACTTAAAAACATTGTGGTTTTCAGAGACATTAGAGTAAGAAAAGGAATGGAATTTGTAAAAATTTTTGGGGAAATAAGGGAATGGAGTTGCTGATGGGATAATGAAACTAGAATACAAAATGGTGAGGTATGAGGAAGTCGGGGAAATTAGGTTGAGAAAATAAGTTTTAAAATTATACTTGTTGTCTTTTGTTTGTGTTTGTTTTTTATTGTAGTTGTTTTGTTTTTGTATGCTTTTATTGGAAATTTTAATAAATATTATTTTTTAAAAAATATAATGAGAAGAACATCCTTCTTTGGTGTCACTTCTATAAGGTGTTGTAAGTCTTCATAGAATTGGTCAATTTCAGTTTCTTCCGCACCAGTAGTTGGTGCATAGACTTGGATTACTGTTATGTTAAAAGGTCTGCCTTGGATTCGTATCGAGATCATTCTATCATTTTTGAGATTGCATCCCAGTACTGCTTTCGCCACTCTTTTGTTGACTATGAGGGCCACTCCATTTCTATTGTGGGTTTCTTGCCCACAGTAGTAGATATGATGGTCATCCGAAATGAATTTGCCCATTCTCATCCATTTTAGTTCAGTGATGCCCAGTATGTCAATATTTATTCTTGCCATTTCATTTTTGACCACATCCAACTTACCCAGGATCATGGTTCTTACATTCCAGGTTCCTATGCAATATTTTTCTTTACAGCATTGGACTTTCCTTTCGCTTCCAGGCATGTCCGCAACTGAACATCCTTTTGGCTTTATCCCAGCCACTTCATCAGCTCTGGATCTACTTGTACTTGTCCTTCACTCTTCCCCAGTAGCATGTTGGACGCCTTCCGACCTGAGGGGATCATCTTCCAGCGTCATAACTTTTATATGCCTGCTGTCTTTGTCCATGGAGTTTTCTTGGCAGGGATACTGGAGTGGCTTGCCAGTTCCTCCTCCAAGTGGATCACGTTTGGTCAAAACTCTCCACTATGACCTGTTCATCTTGGGTGCCATGCTCGGCATAGTTCATAGCTTCTCTGAGTTCTTCAAGCCCCTTTGCCACGGCGAGGCAGTGATCCATGAAGGAGATAATATAGTAACCCTATAATAATATGAGGAGACCCTATAATATGCTTGCAGCCTTAGAAAATAACACAGGTCAATGTAGCTTTGATATGTGCAGCAAAGGTGATACTCAGCTGTGATTCAGACATGACTTCCTTTTTCTAAGAAACTGTATAAAAGCACATGGCACAGGACACCAATCTCATCAGAATCAAGCACCTTCTCTCTGTCTTTTGCTACTGCTCTTGGTAAGTACTTTTCATTCATTCTAATTCTGTATGTGTGGGTGAAATAATGAAATCGCTAGCCACGATGGCTATTCTCTGCCCCCGTGGTTGGAAGCTGAATGCTTCTGAATGCCAATCGCTGAAATCCTCAAGAGGGGAGAGTTGCTCTCATGCTCTGGTTCTGCTTTTGGGTTTTCCTGAAGATGCATCTAGCTAGTTGGTAATTGTGAGAACAGGATGTTCAGCCATTTGCTGACCCAGCACGTTTTTCTTATGTTCCTAAATATCAGATTTTGAGTCCAGTGGTGTAAGCCACATCCTAGTAAGGGGTGGGGGAATCTGTTCATTTTGGTTTCCTCTCAGATTCTCTCTCCTCTCTCTGTATGTCTCTCTCTCTCTCCCTCACCTTCCCAGTAACTTTAGTTCCTCACAGTTTCATACAACTGGCCTGACCTAGCAGGCCCCTTTTATGTCCATCCGTGTTTTGTTTCAGAATGTAAAAATTAGGTAAAATTGCCTTTATTTGCAAACTGAAACACATTTATTTCTCCATCCCTCGCTGAGAGTAGTTCTGGTTCTGCATACCCTCCAAAATTTCTTCTATGAAAATAGGGACATCCAGTGCTTTCTTTCTGGAAAAATAGGTGCCAGTACTCACCATGAAGTTGTTACAGTAAGAGCCACAATTTTTAACGAGAGAGAGAGAGAGAGAGAGAGAGAGAGAGAGAGAGGTGCCAGTACTACGTACCCTTGAGTATCCTCGGGGGGGGGGGAGCACTGGGGACATCTATTACCATAATAGTAATAATTTTACTATCTAAATCCTACTTGTCTGACTGGGTTTGCCCAGCCCCTCTAGAAGGATACAAATATATACAAAAGCATAATAAAACATTAAACATTTTAAGAAAGCGTCCCCATACAGGGATGCCTTCAGATGCCTTTGTCTTGGGGGCTAATATAACTCCATAGCCTCCAACATTTCTTGATGAAAATAGGGACATCCTAAGGAAAAGCGGGACGTCAGAAACAAGGATGGTTTCTGTACATCCGGGACTGTCTCTGGAAAAAAGGGACACCTGCATGGTCTGCACATGTTTGCAGGCTAGTTGCCCCAAAACAGGAAGAGGAAAGGGTATGGTTGACTCGCATCCACAAAGATGGGTACCAGCTCTTGGTCCATCTTGGTCAGCACTGTAAATAGGGATGGACAGTAACTCTCCAGGTTTTCAGGCAGGAGACTCTCCCAGCCCTACCAGGACATGCCAGGGATTGAACTTGTGACCTTTGTGCAAGGAAGATGCTCTACCACTGAGCTATGGTCTGTCCCTCTTTATTATCTGATTATTTGCTGTGGTCACCTTTTTTTCCTTCCTGCACCCTACATAACTTAGATATTGCATCATTCTATGCCATTTGTAAAGTGTCTTTTGTAAGAGATACCTAATGAGAGTCAGGAGAAGTGTCCACTAAATGCAGTGTCCACTAAACATTGTGGACTTCAACTCAGATCATTCTGAGACTTTGGCAACATTAGCTGGGGCTGGTGAGAGTTGCATGCCAACAACATCTAGAGGACACCATGTTGGTCACTCCTAATATAGGGCATCTCATCCACAAAGGCAGGTACCAGCTCTTCCACAAAGCACTAGCCTCTGTAATTTCCCTTTTAACATGGCCTCTCCCCTCTGCTTCAACGTCCCCCATTGTTGGACAAGTGCTCCTTCAGCATCCCCTTCCTCAGCTGATTTCTTCCACTAACTCTTGCCTGTCACTTGTCATTTCAGACCCAGCTCCATCACTCCAAGATGTCTTGCCAGCCCTGCTGCGTCTCATCCTGTGCCCCATCTTGTGTCAGCTACCCGGTCGGTGGTTTGGGCTCACTGTGTTCACCTTATGGGGGCTTGTCATCCTACGGGGGCGGAGTGTCATCGAGTAGCCTCGGTATAACATCTGGAGCCAATGTTGGCTGCCTCAATCAGTTACCACCATGTGAAGTAGACATCCAGCCGCCTCCCATGTGTGTGGTAATCCCAGGAGCAATCCTTGCCGCCACTTGCGAGCCAGTTAGAGTGGGGGGATACACCGCCTGCGGTGGGGGCTCCGGCGGAAGCTCATACGGCCGCTTGGGTCTGTGCCAACCCCGTGGAATTGCCAAGGTGTGCGGTTCTCCCTGTTAAGATCAAAGTCAATCTCCACAACAACAGAAGAATTTGAAAAGAAAATGTTACCTGGAAACTCCTAATACGCCATCATGGCTGCTGCTGATGTCATAGGCCTGGGTGTCATCAGTGCTGAGCCCCCTCAATCCACAACTCTGACAACTGGATCTGTGGTTGCTCAGCATTCCTGATGCTTGTGTCCATCTCTATGCTAGATTGTAGATCTGCTGCTTTGACTTTTCAGCTTTTCCTCCTGCGCTTGACTTTAATTAACTCAAAGTACAAAACAAAAAGCTCCAAAGGCATTAAGTAATATCTCCTTCTTTGGTTCTCTGTATGTTCAACTATTCTCAAGGATGCCCAAGTTTTTTGATACCTCAACTGTCCTGCTAAACTCATGCCAATCGCTTTGTGCTGTTATCTTTCAGAGTAAAATATTTTTGTTCCCTTTGACATTTGCTCACCAGGCAAGTGTTTTCACACGTTGCTTTTTTCATTCATTAAAGCTTACCTGCCTGCATTTGAAAGAGAAAAAACCCTGTTGTGTTTGCTTCTCATTGGGTTTTGGGGAGGAGGGCCTTTTTTAGGTCTGCACTGAATATCCATCTCATTCAGTAGCTGATGGATGCCCCAGAGAAACTGCTGGGCAAGGTGTATGACCATCAACCATCCCTCGCTGTGTCTGTCACCCGATACTTAGATGTATGCTTCTCTATGTATGTGTAGCTTCTAATTTTCTTAGATATAGTATAGGGGAAAGAAATTCAAGTGTAATGATCAAACATGACCCTCTGGACTTCTCTTTATGGCCCATGAGACTCTTCCCATGTCATACAGGCTCCCAAACCTAGCCCCTCACCAGCTGTGCTTTGTAGGCTCCTTGGGTGATTAGGCCTGTGTGAGGTGTTTCATTAATTCTCACGATATGACTTACTTGCCCGCCTGGGAGAGATAAAGAATGCTACATATATAGTATGTGTAATACTAGTCTAAAAGGCAAATGTAAAAATTATCATAGCATCATAGAATTGCAGAGAAGAAAGGGATTCTAAAGACCATCTAGTTCAACCGCCTGGAATGCAGGAAGTTTCAGCTGTCCAATACAGGGAGTGAACCTCCAACCTTTCTGTTATCAGCACCATTCTCTAACCAACTGAGCTATTCAGGCATTGTGACTGGGGATGATGGAAGTTGCAGCTCTGCATTGTCCAGAGGGCCAAAGGCTCCACACATCTGTTACACAACGCTCCTCATTTTATATTATGTTGTATCCTTACAGTATGAAGTTAGGCAGAGAAGTGGTACCACAGATGCTCCAAATTTATTTAGGAGGAATTAAGGGTGCAGAAAGGACATGGGTGGCTCTGTGGTCTAAACCACAGAGACTAGGGCTTGCCAATTGGAAGGTCGGCGGTTCGAATTCCCGCGATGGGGTGAGCTCCCATTGCTTGGTCCCAGCTCCTACCAACCTAGCAGCTTGAAAGCACGTCAAAGTGCAAGTAGATAAATAGGTACCGCTCCAACGGGAAGGTAAACGGCATTTTTGTGCGCCGCTCTGATTTTGCCAGAAGTGGCTTAGTCATGCTGGCCTCATGACCCAGAAAAACGGTCTGCGGACAAACGCCAGCTCCCTCGGCCAGTAAAGTGAGATAAATGCGGCAAACCCAGAGTCGTCCGGACTGGACTTAACTGTCAGGAGTCCTTTACCTTTTTAACCTTTTAAGACTGCAGACTGTCCTGTTCCCAGCGGGGGGTGCTGAAATGCAGAACATGAGTCCGGGCTGTGATTTGAACCAAGGCGAACTCGCAATGGGTTGTAGTTGTCTGCAGGCAACCAGGCCCAACAGCTTAGGCTGTTGATCAGCAAATGTCTCTTTCTCTTTTTCTCATGTGCAGCCATAAGACCATGGGTAGGCAAACTAAGGCCCGGGGGCTGGATCCAGCCCAATCATCTTCTAAATCTGGCCTGCAGATGGTCTGGGAATCAGCGTGTTTTTACATGAGTAGAATGTGTCCTTTTATTTAAAATGCATCTCTGGGTTATTTGTGGGGCATAGGAATTCGTTCATTTTTATTTTTCAAAATATAGTCCGGCCCCCCACAAGGTCTGAGGGATAGTGGACAGGCCCCATGCTGAAAAAGTTTGCTGACCCCTGCATAAGACCAAGAAGGGAGGGATGACTCAAGATGGTTGATATACTGAACTGCCCAGTAGAAAGAACTATCAGTTCATCACCCACTTCCAGTAGAGCACTAATAATATCTGCATCATTGCCATGAGTGAAAACCTCAGATGGGAGTTATTTGAGGAGATTGCTTGTTGTGGTTTCCCCTTTCAGCTGCCCCCTCTTAAACTAAATTCCATTTGGAACCTTCTGGAAATGGGCATCAATCTCATAGCAGCCTTATCCAGTCCTTCTCTTGATTCTTTGTGTACAGTGTTCTCTCTTGCTTCCTCTTCTTTTGCAGGTTAAACTTTTCTCCTCAGGTACGCAGGCACTGCTATGTCAAGGTCCCTGTTGAAAGGAATTCTCCTGCATTGGCAGGTTTGCCTTTCCCGTAGCAAAACCTCACAACTTTGGTGGTATCAGGCCTTGGGCAGAATCCTTTAGTCTATCTTCCCTAAATGGGGGTGGGGGTGTAGTGGTGACTCCCGCCCCCCCCCCCATCTCTTTGCTGCGGCAATACCAGGGTTCCCTGTTAAAGGGGTTGTTTTGAGGGGAGGCTTTGGCCGTACACCTAGAGGCTGGTAGGCAGCGGCGGGGGGCAATTCCACCACCCCCCGCCACTGAAAAAAGGACTAGGCCGCGTTTTGCGGCCTACTAGGGCCCGCGCCGCCCTCCTGGGCAGCACGGCCCCTGAGTAGGCCGCTAGGTCGGCCTACCAGCCTTTTGTGATGGCCAGTGGTGGTGCGGACCCCAGCTGCACCACAGCCATGGGCTGCTTGCATTTGGGCGGCGGGGGGGCATCGCTTCCCCCTGCCACATGCCCGGTGCCCCTTCCTACCCAGGCGACCTGCTTGCTTTTACGTTGGGGGTGGCACCGAGCCTACTCACTTTTCTCAGTGTCAGGGGTGGCATTCCCCCCCCCCCACAGCTGCCTGCCAGCCCAGGAGGGCGGTGCGAGCCCTACTAGGCCGCAAAACGAGGCCTAGTCACTTTTTTCAGCAGGGGGGGCGGAATTCCCCCCGCGGGAGGCGTCTGACGACTCGGGAGGGCGGCATGGCCCTGACTAGCCCACAGCCGCAGTCTGCTTGCCTGTTGAGGCTTCTTGTTGAGGTTTGTTGAAGCTGCTGCTGCCGACCCAAGAGGGATGCACAGGCCCCATCTAGGCAACAGGCACTGCCTGCTTACTTTTGCAGCTGGGGGCGTGGGATTGCTACCAACCATTGGTGTTGCTGGCCCAAATGGGTGACGCGGGCCTCAGCTGGGCCTCTAGGCCGGCCCGCTTGTTTTGCCATTCGCAGGGGGCCACATGGTGACCTTTTAGAACTGAATCACACTGGGGAGGGGGTGCCCCGCCGGGCTGCAGGGCAACCCACTTCAGTTTTTCCTTATTGGGGGGGAGCTAAGTCAGCCCCCCCATTCCCCCAAGTTGGTATTCAGGATGTGTGCTAACTGTTTCTATCTTTTGTGGGCATACACAGAGGAGCTCACTGCTGAGAGTGATTCTTCCCAGTCCGTGAGGACGATGTGCAGGAATTACTGCATCAGAACCTGCAGCGTCGCCTGGCTAGGGCTAAGGAGCGCTTAGATAAGTCTAAGTTCCCTCGTTGATGCTCTTGCGAGGGTAGGTGTAGGCATAGCTTACCTGTATCAAGTTCATTAGACAGCTCCTCCAGCCCTGATTCGCGCAGAGCACGTCACAGGAAGAAGAGGTCTTGCAGATCGAGGAAGCATGGGTATAAGTGCAAGAGGAACTCGTCAGATTCTTCGGATCTTTCAGGTACTTGTGATTCCTCCGGTGGCGAGTCAGAAGAACGGTGCAAAGGGTACTGGGTTACTACCCACAAGGCCCCTGGCCTGCCTAGTTGGATTTGGGAACGTTGTACCCTGCACCATCGCCGTGCCTTTGGGGCCAAAGAGCCATGTGGGGAGGATGGGCTTGATGAGAAAGGGAAGGTGCAGGCGTCAAACTTCAAGACCACAGATCAGCCTCCTGGCATCCGGCTTCAAAAGAATATATGCAATCGCATTCTAAATGGGGAATTTGTGGACTTGTTGGCCCTGCTCTCCCTGGCTTATTCTTGTAGTTCCAAGTTTAAGCCTGAATCGCGTCGCAAGAAGGACAAGCCAGTGGATTTTGATAGAACTTTGGACAATTGGCTAACTGCTTTCACCTCTTACATGGGATTGGTTGCCGCTGCTTACCCCGATAGGGCTTGGCACTTGGCTAACTATCTGGGCATTATCTTAAAAGCAAAAAAATGGCAGGGGACTCAGCGGCTTTGGCTTACGATGAGCAGTTCTGTGAGAGGGCTGCTGAAGAACCCACGGCCCGTTGGGACATCAAGGACAATGATCTTTGGTCTGAAGTAGTGGCCCCAAACTTCCAAAAAAGGGCTTTTAGGGAGAAGCCAGTTAAAACCCACTCCAAAGTGCAAAGGGTGGCTATATCAACATGTTGGGAGTTTAATAATGGGTTGTGCAGCAGGGGCCGAAGCCGATTTGACCATGCTTGTGAGCGTTGTGGTGGTCCTCACTCATGGACTAAGTGTTTTCAGGCTAAGCCCCCTTTTCTAGGCCTTGGCAAGTAGCCTTTAGTCTAACATCAAGTTGGGGGGATGCATTCATGCTCCCTCCCCATGCGGCGGCGCTTGCAGGGCCCGTTAAAGGGCACAACCGGGAGTCCCTGGCCCTAGAGTGGCAGCATGTAAGTCAAACTCCCAGGACGAGGTCGGTGGAAGGGCATGCTGTGTAAGTTGGCACTTTGCAGTCCCCTCTCACTGGGCCTCAACTGCCTGCATATCCTCAGCCAGGCGGGCTAAGAGGGTTACCTGCCAAGGAAGGCCTGTGCCAAGTTTCCCACTTCTGAAGTTCAATAACGTTGTGGCCAATTTGAACCCATACTCTGATCTCCTGTGTTATCATTTGGGGAAAGGGGTAGGCACCACAGACAGGGTTTAGCGCGTGTGCAGGCAAACAGAGAGAGCACCCCTTCTTTCCCCTTGATACCCTTGACCAAAGAACGGTGCACTCCTATCTGGGATGGCCATCCTCTTTCACCAAGCATGCAGCTTCAGGCTGTGTGTGGATATTTACACCCCCTCCCATTGCGAGAATCTCCTGATATGATGTTTTCAGAAAGGAGGGTGAGGAAACTGCTCTTTGCTTCTTCCTCTCCTGCCTGACTCTGTGGGGAGTCTGAGTGTTATCTATGTAGAGATTAGATGGCTGAGTGAGAGCTGTAACAGTCATTCAAGCCAGTAGCGGTTCAGATTTACTCCAGTCACCTAGCCCAGTTGGGGCAGATCCAGTTGTTGAGCCCAGTCGTTGGCATCGGCTCAAAGGCGTACTGACAGGGGGGTGTACATGGACCGTTGAGGGAGGGAGGGGACACTTGCCTAGCTAGCCAGATCAGCCAAATCAACCCTGGTGATCAATGGGGCAATGGATGTTGCAACCAGATGCTCCTCACCTCCAAATATATAAAATCATAACTACCTAATACTTATTGCAGTGGTGTTTGCTGCTGCTGAAATAACTAACTAACTATGGCATTATGTTCCCTACATTTCTGATTTATATTATTACATGTGAGGACCCTTTTTTATAATATATATGGAGGCTGTTCTTTTTAGATGTAGGGCTGTAGCCAGCTAAGTTCTACTCAGTGTAGACATACTGGAAATAATGTATCTAAGGTAGACATGCCCCCCATGCCTAGGAGTGAAACCTAGGAATGAGCAAAATAAGTGAAAAATGAACAGAACCAAAAATATAATTGTGATGCAGATAGATAGTGTTTATTGTAGAGGAAAGAGGAGATCATGAAAGCATTTCTTAGGTGAGCGGCTTCAAATAGGTCAACAATCCTTTCAGCCACAAGAGTTAAATGACAAAGTGACAGGTGAATTTATAATTGACACAAGGCAAAGGTACACAGGGGAAGGAAGAGATTCTCAGGGAAGTGGAAGCATCAGAACTCTTGCAGGCCTTAAGGATATTCAGAGTGCTATCAATGAGTGATAGAAAGGAAACAGAAAGGATGCGCTAAAGAGAGACAGAAGGAAAGCTCCAAGAAGCATTGATCAGGGATGTGTAGGCGAGAGTGTCAGAGATGCTGAGCAACATTTTGATCCAATCCATTCTGGTTTGTCTGGATGGTGAAGGCTCAGCATTCCTGACACCATACAATCATAGAATTCTAGAGTTGGATGGGACCACAAGGGCCATCAAGTCCAAACCTCTGCAAGGCAGGAATCTCAACTACAGCATCCATGACAAATGGCCATTAGACGTTGATCCATGGTGTGCCTTTCAGGTACCATTCCCCACCCCCCGTTACTGTGGGGGATCACAATCCCATTCAAAAGAAAGACAAGCTCATCTCCATCTCAGTATAGGAACTGTCACTGGACGAGAAAGGAGATTGTAAGCAAAAGAATTTGGTTGCATCAGTGAAGGCAGCTGCACTGCTGATGAAGGAGCAAGCATGCTAGCCTGAGTTATCTGGGCAGGGCCTGGGGCCGGGGAGAGTCATGCTTGTTCCCAGTTCATCACCAGCATTCTTACAACCGGCAGAAGTGTTCTGTATATTTGCTGCACTAGTACTTCATAAGGTGTGATTATGATAGTGCGTGTCATTACAGCTGTAATCTTCGTAGAACAACTGGTGTGAATCTGGAACAAAATAACATGAAAGTGTTTAAGATGGTGTACACTAATGTATACTCCGATTCTGTTTTAATTACAAATTTTGCATCAATAAATACTATGAGCAATCTTTTCTGAAAGTGGTGCCCAGTTACATCACAGTAAATAGTAAAATTCAGCAAGCAGATAGATTTTTAACAAGGAGATATATAGGCAAAAAACGAAAAAAAACCTCATCCTCCCAACTTTTCCTCCCTTTTTGTGGGGAGAATGAGCTCTTCATTCCTCACACTTCTGTATAGCAACAGCATGAGGCGAGTCAAAACCACAAATTTGAGGAGGGGAGAAACTACAAAACTACAAATTTGAGGAGGGGAGAAGTTCAAAGAGTGACTAGTGACCTTAGGTGATCTTTGGTTACTTTGTTAAAGGCTTAGTCAGATAAAAAAAACTCTCCTGTACAGTCGTACCTTGGAAGTCGAAAGTCCGTTCGACTTCAGAAACATTTAGAAACCAAAGTGCGGCTTCTGATGGGATGCAGGAAGCTCCTGCAGCCAATTGGAAGCCACAGAAGCCACATTGGATGTTCGGCTTCCAAAAATTGTTCGCAAACAGTCACTTCCGGGTTTCTGCCGTTCGGGAACCAAAATGTTTGAGAACTATGCTGTTTGAAAACCAAGGTACGACTGTATTACCCTTAGTATGTGAATAGAGTGAATCCTCATTCCCCATAATGCACTTTGTGTCCCTGGATTAGACAATCCAATCAGGCTAAAACAAATCCATTACACTATTCCAGCTATGTAAGTATTTTCATGTTTCCACTGCGATTCACACCAAATCTATGAGGCAAATGTGAAAGTTTGCAACTTTCTAATTACCCTGTTCCTCAAAATAAAATAAAAAAAATGTCTAGTAGCAGCTTAGAGACCAACTACGTTTGTTCTGGGTATAAGCTTTTGTGTGCATGGACACCTCTTCGGATACTCTGAAACAGAAGTCACCAGACCTTAACAGTGTCTTCGAAAAATTTTACACATCACTTGGGAAGACAGGCAAACTAATATCAGTGTACTGGTCAACAAAAGAAGTTTATAGACTGTCTCAAGGCAAATTTTTAAAAAAATGTAGTATAAACACTGACAACTGGCCTGCGAGCGCTCCAGTTGGAGAACAGCCTTTACCAAAGGGGTCATGGGCTCTGAAGACACTCGAACTCAGGACGCAAGGGAGAAAAGTGCTAAGAGGAAGGTACCCTTGGCAAATCCACACCGTGATCAAATCCTGCCCAGAAACCAATGTCCCCACTGTGTAATGATGTGTGGATCCAGAATTGGCCTCCACAGTCACTTAGGGACTCATTGTTAAAACCATGTTTATGGAAGGTAATCTTACTCGGTTATGAGTTATTAAAAAAGAAGAATGAAGATATATAGGGTGGACATTTCTCAGGAAGGTAGTAGGAGATGGGTGATTGACTCAATGGGTATGGTAAACCTATTGACGACTGTTAATGATGGCAATTAGTCCTACAGGAAAAAACAAGGGATAGTATGCAGATGACAAAAGATAGCTTTAGCTGTTCCTTAAGTTTTCAAAGATCACTGCAGATGGTGACAGCAGTCTCTGTGCCCTTTTCGTATGAAAGCTTTCATTTAAAGACAACTTACCCACAGAAGGAATGGCTGATTAACCGAAATAAAGGGAAGCTGGAAGACTCTTGTGAGGAAGACAGAAATGTCTGGAGCATTTATACCGTTTGCTTTTGGCTTCCACGCCTTGAGTCAGCATTGCTCTTTCCTAATGGGCACTTGGCACAAATGCCTAGAAATCTCACAAACATTTTTCTTTCAATGATTAACCCCATGGGGGAAGAGTGTGACCACATTCAAGAGTTTATATTTCATTATAGATTATTATAGTCCCTGGATGGATCCCTTTGTTGCAAGCACATATCCTTAATGGCTAATGCCACCTTGTCTCAACCCTTACATTATCTGATTATACAAATGAATGCAAATACGGGTCACATCCATTGTTTTCAGATTTCAAAATGCCTAATATTTAAAAACAAAATGTCAAGGTTTCTGGGGTTTTATTTTCAAAAACAATAAGTATTCTCATCTGCAATGTTCCTTGTATTTTTTCTATTTAAGCCATTTTCATTCCAAGTTAGTATTTTTAATCTGCCATTCTGGTTTAATTTAAGGAAAATAATTATTATTTTTATTCCTGCTTTAATTATGTCTTTGTTAGTCTTCCTCTTCTTCCTGTTTATCAGTGCTATCCTCAGGTAATTCCTCTATCCCCCTTTCTGCTCCTGTCACGAGCATGCCTTCTCCTAATTCTTATATTAAATTTTTCATGTGAAATTTCTGTGCTTCAGATATATCCCTGCATCATTGCTGTAGTGGTTATAGGGGTTGCTCGTGCGTAAGTTGCCGCCGCTCCTGGCTAGGTAGCCTGGTTAAACCCTTTCTGTCTGGACAGCCCTTCACTTCGTGGCTGTTTCAGTCGCTAGCAGAATCCGTCAGTGGGCATTTCTTGAACCTCTTCCAGCAAAGAAGTTGTTTGACGCCAAGTCTCCGCCTACTCTCCCTGCGCAGGGTGGGTGTGGGCAGCAGAGGACCCGTGCTCTCCCCGCTGGTCTCCAGCGAAGAGTCCTGGAGCCCCCTCGCCGATTCCCCCATCTGCCCCCCTTTATCCCTGGTGTTACGCTGATTTCCTTCCCCAGCCGATGAGCTGCCTCTCTCCCTGCTGGGCCCTTCTCCAGCTTCGCTTTGGAGCCTTGCCTCTGCCTCTAGCTCCGATGGCAGTTCCCTGACAGTTGTTTCTTGTTTTTATATGTAAAAGAGACTCCTTTCAGGAACTCCGATGTATATGGAATTTGCTTATTTCTCAGAGCATCTGTCAAAAAATTGGAATTAGCTTGGGTTTTTTAGAAGTTGGACAGGAATTTCTTTTAGAATCATTTTATTTTCCTCCCCTATCTGTAATCTATTCTGATACTCTGTTTGTATTATTTGGTCTCTGATTTGGCGTAAATTAAAAATTACCAGACAGTCTCCTGGTAACTTTTTTTCATCTTTGCAAAGCTTGATTTAATTCAGAAGATTTAATCAATCGAGTTTTCCATCAGTTCTTCCTGTACCTCTATCTAATTAAGCAACTCCTTAATCAATTTGGACCTTATATCTTCCTCTGGTTCTTCTGAAATTCAACTAAGACAGAGAATCATTTCCTTCTGACACATTTCCAAAACTGCAATTGCATCTCAGGCTGCTTCCTGGGAGACACTAGCCTCCGCCACCTCCTCTTTAATTTTTCCTGGCCTTTTCTCAATTCCAACCCTTCTGTCTGAACCCTCTTTGTTTTTCTTCCTCTAATCCCTAATCCCTTTTAGCTCCTGTACTGATAGTCCCCGTGCCGTAGTGTTCCCATCCACATTGTCATTGCTGACACAACTCAGATTCCTTTTGTGGGTTGACTCTTTTTCCTCCTCCTCTTCCACTTTCCCTCACAAATGTCCCCCTAATTATCTCTAAGCCATCCTGGGGTTTTGTTTTTTGCCTGTATACCTTCATGATGCCCCGGTCCCCCCAAAAAGTTCTTCCCAGGATCCAGCCAGAATGCTCTAAAATGCTGCCCTTACTTACAATATCATCATCCTTATTTACTACACTTCTGGCTCCCTCTCCTCAGCTGTGTGTAGTGTCTCAGCTGCTGAGCAAAGCGGGGAGTGACAGCAAACGTCAGAACCTCTTCACAGTCATGTTGCAAATCTTTGAAATACATGTTTAAGGACCCTCTGATGTTGTACTGTAAGGTCTGATGGCGCTGAGAGAGGCTGGCTAAACGCGAAATGATGGTCACATAGAGAACTGGCATTTTTCACTTTCTCTGGGGTGCATTGGATATTTCCCTAGCAATGTTCTAGGTCTGCAGGAGAGGTAGAGAGGTGGAAAGAGCACGCCTTCTTTTCACTTTATTTCTATTCAAATATTGTATGCAATGGACCAAAGAACAGTGCACTCCTATCTGGGATGGCCATCCTCTTTCACCAAGCATGCAGCTGCGGGTGTGTGTGTTTGTGTGTGTGTGTGTGGATATTTTCACCCCCTCCCATTGCGATAATCTCCTGATATGATGTTTTCAGAAAGGAGGGGGAGGAAACTGCTCTTCGCTTCTTCCTCTCCTGCCTCACTCTGTGTTATCTATGTAACAATCTATGTAACAATCTATGATTGTTATCTATGTAGAGATTAGATGGCTGAGTGAGAGCTGTAACACTCATTCAAGCCAGTAGCACTTCAGTTTTAGCTTGCAGTATCTATTAGAAATGAAAGAAGTTATGCTTCGCAGCTTTCTTCCATCTTTTTTATACTCTGCTGAGTTTGGTGCTCACAACTCACAGTTGTGGGTTCAGTTCACTTAGACGTGCTTTCCAGGAGTCAAAGAAAACTTTCCTTTACACTTGTTTGCCTTGACTAGCATTTTCTATTTGCAGACCATTCACGCAGTTTGGAGTTATCCATGATCATTGATTTCAATAGGTCTCCTCTGATTCTGAGTCTACTTCTTGTTCTCAGTCTGTCTCAGGAGATAATGGAAGAGTGCGTCTTTGGGGGTGAAGTCAAACCATTGTAGAGTTACAGTGCCTTCTGTGACCGTAGAAACCAATATGGGAGATACATGTTTTGTGGCAGCTGGGGCAGATGAAGGCGTCTGGTTGTGCTGATGCTTGTGTACCATGGTGTTTTTTTCTTTCTGCGCTTCTCCAGCTGGTCATTCCTCCTCCAAGTACACACTGAATCAAGCAGACATAGGCAGGTCAGCGGTTTATGAGTTAGATATAACTCACTAGATGCATTTTTTTTTAATGGGTACAAATTTAGTTCCCATTGTCCTCATTAAGGAGAATGGAAGCTAAGGGGCTTCCGGTGTGTTGTGGGTTCCGGAAACATAGACAATGAACACAAACCACCACCTTAAACAACAACAACAAATTAATGAAAGACACATCAGTGTTGATCTGACTGGAGTAGAATTAGCTACTGCCAAGGACTATAATATCTGAAATGAGAGGGTGCAAAAGGTTATAATATAGTTTGTTGTTGTTTAGTCGTTTATTGGTGTCCATCTTCTGCCCCAAGTTGTTAATACTGGCAGTATTTTGGTCTACCTTAGTTGATTGTTCAGCAACTTGTTTACTTATACCTTCCAATCTTTCATAAATTCTATTTAACACTGAAGTAAAGTCCCCTTCTGAAGCCATTCCTTTAAATGAAAGCTTTCATACGAAAAGCGCGCATAGGCATTCTGTGACTCCGGAGTAGATTCGCTAGGGATCGTGTTTTGAAAACTTTGTTGTTGTTTAGTCGTTTAGTCGTGTCCGACTCTTCGTAACCCCATGGACCAGAGTACGCCAGGCACTCCTGTCTTCCACTGCCTCCCGCAGTTTGCTCAAACTCATGCTGGTAGCTTTGAGAACACTGTCCAACCATCTTGTCCTCTGTCGTCCCCTTCTCCTTGTGCCCTCCATCTTTCCCAACATCAGGGTCTTTTCCAGGGAGTCTTCTCTTCTCATGAGGTGGCCAAAGTATGGGAGCCTCAGCTTCACGATCTGTCCTTCCAGTGAGCACTCAGGGCTGATTTCCTTCAGAATGGAGAGGTTTGATCTTCTTGCAGTCCATGGGACTCTCAAGAGTCTCCTCCAGCACCATAATTCAAAAGCATCAATTCTTCAGCGATCAGCCTTCTTTATGGTCCAGCTCTCACTTCCATACATCACTACTGGGAAAACCATAGCTTTTACTATACGGACCTTTGTTGGCAAGGTGATGTCTCTACTTTTTAAGATGCTGTCTAGGTTTGTCATTGCTTTCCACCCAAGAAGCAGGCGTCTCTTAATTTCATGGCTGCTTATACCATCTGCAGTGATCATGGAGGCCAAGAAAGTAAAATCTCTCACTGCCTCCATTTCTTCTCCCTCTATTTGCCAGGAGGTGATGGGACCAGTGGCCATGATCTTCGTTTTTTTGATGTTGAGCTTCAGACCATATTTTGCGCTCTCCTCTTTCACCCTCAATAAAAGGTTCTTTAATTCCTCCTCACTTTCTGCCATCAAGGTTGTGTCATCTGCATATCTGAGGTTGTTGATATTTCTTCCGGCAATCTTAATTCCGGCTAGGGATTCATCCAGCCCAGCCTTTCGCATGATGAATTCTGTATATAAGTTAAATAAGCAGGGAGACAAAATACAGCCTTGTCGTACTCCTTTCCCAATTTTGAACCAATCAGTTGTTCCATATCCAGTTCTAACTGTAGCTTCTTGTCCCACATAGAGATTTCTCAGGAGACAGATGAGGTGATCAGGCACTCCCATTTCTTTAAGAACTTGCCATAGTTTGCTGTGGTCGACACAGTCAAAGGCTTTTGCATAGTCAATGAAGCAGAAGTAGATGTCTTTCTGGAACTCTCTAGCTTTCTCCATAATCCAGCGCATGTTTGCAATTTGGTCTCTGGTTCCTCTGCCTCTTCTAAATCCAGCTTGCGCTTCTGGGAGTTCTCGGTCCACATACTGCTCGAACCTTCCTTGTAGAATTTTAAGCATAACCTTGCTAGCGTGTGAAATGAGTGCAATTGTGCGGTAGTTGGAGCATTCTTTAGCACTGCCCTTCTTTGGGATTGGGATGTAGACTGATCTTCTCCAATCCTCTGGCCACTGCTGAATTTTCCAAACTTGCTGGCATATTGAGTGTAGCACCTTAACAGCATCATCTTTTAAAATTTTAAATAGTTCAGCTGGAATACCATCACTTCCATTGGCCTTGTTATTTGCAGTGCTTTCTAAGGCCCATTTGACTTCACTCTCCAGGATGTCTGGCTCAAGGTCAGCAACCCCACTACCTGGGGTGTGCGAGACATCCATATCTTTCTGGTATAATTCCTCTGTGTATTCTTGCCACCTCTTCTTGATGTCTTCTGCTTCTGTTAGGTCCTTACCACTTTTGTCCTTTATTATGGTAATCTTTGAATGAAATGTTCCTTTCATATCTCCAATTTTCTTGAACAGATCTCTGGTTCTTCCCATTCTGTTGTTTTCCTCTATTTATTTGCATTGCTCGTTTAAGAAGGCCTTCCTATCTCTCCTTGCTTTTTTTTTTTTTTTTTTTTGGAAATCTGCATTCAATTTCCTGTATCCTTCTCTTTCTCCCTCACATTTTGCTTGCCTTCTCTCCCCCGCTATTTGTAAGGCCTCATTGGACAGCCACTTTGATTTCTTGCATTTCCTTTTCATTGGGATGGTTTTTGTTGCTGCCTCCTGTTTAATGTTGTAAGCCTCCATCCATAGTTCTTCAGGCACTCTGTCCAACAAATCTAAATCCTTAAACCTGTTCCTCACTTCCACTGTGTATTTATAAGGGATTTGATTTAGATTGTATCTTACCGGCCCAGTGGTTTTCCCCTACTTTCTTCAGTTTAAACTTGAATTTTGCTATAAGAAGCTGATGATCTGAGCCACAGTCAGCTCCAGGTCTTGTTTTTGCTGACTGTATTGAGTTTCTCCATCTTTGGCTGCAGAGAATATAATCAATCTGATTTCGATGCTGCCCATCTGGTGATGTCCACGTGTAGAGTCGTCTCTTGTGTTGTTGGAAAAGCGTGTTTGTGATGACCAGCTTGTTCTCTGGACAGAACTCTATTAGCCTTTGCCCTGCTTCATTTTGCTCTCCAAGGCCAAATTTGCCAGTTGTTCCTTTTATCTCTTGATTCCCTACTTTAGCATTCCAATCCCCTATAATGGTCAGCCATGTGGTGTTATAGAAGGACAGAACTTTGTTTTTATATGCAACAACAGCAGCAAAGGATCCTTATTGCAAAGTATTGGAATACATCAGACCTACCCACTCTGGAAGAATGGCAGATGAAGATGGCAGACTACATGGGACTCGCAGAGATGACGGGCAGAATCCGAGACCAGGAGAAAGAGACAGTGGAAGAAGATTGGAAGAAATTTAAGGACTATCTTAACAAACATTACAAGATTAAAGAATGTTAGATTGACATGGACTTAAAAACATTGTGGTTTTCAGAGACATTAGAGTAAGAAAAGGAATGGAATTTGTAAAAAATTTTGGGGAAATAAGGGAATGGAGTTGCTGATGGGATAATGAAACTAGAATACAAAATGGTGAGGTATGAGGAAGTCGGGGAAATTAGGTTGAGAAAATAAGTTTTAAAATTATACTTGTTGTCTTTTGTTTGTGTTTGTTTTTTATTGTAGTTGTTTTGTTTTTGTATGCTTTTATTGGAAATTTTAATAAATATTATTTTTTAAAAAATATAATGAGAAGAACATCCTTCTTTGGTGTCACTTCTATAAGGTGTTGTAAGTCTTCATAGAATTGGTCAATTTCAGTTTCTTCCGCACCAGTAGTTGGTGCATAGACTTGGATTACTGTTATGTTAAAAGGTCTGCCTTGGATTCGTATCGAGATCATTCTATCATTTTTGAGATTGCATCCCAGTACTGCTTTTGCCACTCTTTTGTTGACTATGAGGGCCACTCCATTTCTATTGTGGGTTTCTTGCCCACAGTAGTAGATATGATGGTCATCCGAAATGAATTTGCCCATTCTCATCCATTTTAGTTCAGTGATGCCCAGTATGTCAATATTTATTCTTGCCATTTCATTTTTGACCACATCCAACTTACCCAGGATCATGGTTCTTACATTCCAGGTTCCTATGCAATATTTTTCTTTACAGCATTGGACTTTCCTTTCGCTTCCAGGCATGTCCGCAACTGAACATCCTTTTGGCTTTATCCCAGCCACTTCATCAGCTCTGGATCTACTTGTACTTGTCCTTCACTCTTCCCCAGTAGCATGTTGGACGCCTTCCGACCTGAGGGGATCATCTTCCAGCGTCATAACTTTTATATGCCTGCTGTCTTTGTCCATGGAGTTTTCTTGGCAGGGATACTGGAGTGGCTTGCCAGTTCCTCCTCCAAGTGGATCACGTTTGGTCAAAACTCTCCACTATGACCTGTTCATCTTGGGTGCCATGCTCGGCATAGTTCATAGCTTCTCTGAGTTCTTCAAGCCCCTTTGCCACGGCGAGGCAGTGATCCATGAAGGAGATAATATAGTAACCCTATAATAATATGAGGAGACCCTATAATATGCTTGCAGCCTTAGAAAATAACACAGGTCAATGTAGCTTTGATATGTGCAGCAAAGGTGATACTCAGCTGTGATTCAGACATGACTTCCTTTTTCTAAGAAACTGTATAAAAGCACATGGCACAGGACACCAATCTCATCAGAATCAAGCACCTTCTCTCTGTCTTTTGCTACTGCTCTTGGTAAGTACTTTTCATTCATTCTAATTCTGTATGTGTGGGTGAAATAATGAAATCGCTAGCCACGATGGCTATTCTCTGCCCCCGTGGTTGGAAGCTGAATGCTTCTGAATGCCAATCGCTGAAATCCTCAAGAGGGGAGAGTTGCTCTCATGCTCTGGTTCTGCTTTTGGGTTTTCCTGAAGATGCATCTAGCTAGTTGGTAATTGTGAGAACAGGATGTTCAGCCATTTGCTGACCCAGCACGTTTTTCTTATGTTCCTAAATATCAGATTTTGAGTCCAGTGGTGTAAGCCACATCCTAGTAAGGGGTGGGGGAATCTGTTCATTTTGGTTTCCTCTCAGATTCTCTCTCCTCTCTCTGTATGTCTCTCTCTCTCTCCCTCACCTTCCCAGTAACTTTAGTTCCTCACAGTTTCATACAACTGGCCTGACCTAGCAGGCCCCTTTTATGTCCATCCGTGTTTTGTTTCAGAATGTAAAAATTAGGTAAAATTGCCTTTATTTGCAAACTGAAACACATTTATTTCTCCATCCCTCGCTGAGAGTAGTTCTGGTTCTGCATACCCTCCAAAATTTCTTCTATGAAAATAGGGACATCCAGTGCTTTCTTTCTGGAAAAATAGGTGCCAGTACTCACCATGAAGTTGTTACAGTAAGAGCCACAATTTTTAACGAGAGAGAGAGAGAGAGAGAGAGAGAGAGAGAGAGGTGCCAGTACTACGTACCCTTGAGTATCCTCGGGGGGGGGGAGCACTGGGGACATCTATTATCTATTATTTGCAAACTGAAACACATTTATTTCTCCATCCCTCGCTGAGAGTAGTTCTGGTTCTGCATACCCTCCAAAATTTCTTCTATGAAAATAGGGACATCCAGTGCTTTCTTTCTGGAAAAATAGGTGCCAGTACTCACCATGAAGTTGTTACAGTAAGAGCCACAATTTTTAACGAGAGAGAGAGAGAGAGAGAGAGAGAGAGAGAGAGAGAGAGAGGTGCCAGTACTACGTACCCTTGAATATCCTTGGGGGGGGGGGGGAGCACTGGGGACATCTATTACCATAATAGTAATAATTTTACTATCTAAATCCTACTTGTCTGACTGGGTTTGCCCAGCCCCTCTAGAAGGATACAAATATATACAAAAGCATAATAAAACATTAAACATTTTAAGAAAGCGTCCCCATACAGGGATGCCTTCAGATGCCTTTGTCTTGGGGGCTAATATAACTCCATAGCCTCCAACATTTCTTGATGAAAATAGGGACATCCTAAGGAAAAGCGGGACATCAGAAACAAGGATGGTTTCTGTACATCCGGGACTGTCTCTGGAAAAAAGGGACACCTGCATGGTCTGCACATGTTTGCAAGCTAGTTGCCCCAAAACAGGAAGAGGAAAGGGTATGGTTGACTCGCATCCACAAAGATGGGTACCAGCTCTTGGTCCATCTTGGTCAGCACTGTAAATAGGGATGGACAGTAACTCTCCAGGTTTTCAGGCAGGAGACTCTCCCAGCCCTACCAGGACATGCCAGGGATTGAACTTGTGACCTTTGTGCAAGGAAGATGCTCTACCACTGAGCTATGGCCTGTCCCTCTTTATTATCTGATTATTTGCTGTGGTCACCTTTTTTTCCTTCCTGCACCCTACATAACTTAGATATTGCATCATTCTATGCCATTTGTAAAGTGTCTTTTGTAAGAGATACCTAATGAGTCAGGAGAAGTGTCCACTAAATGCAGTGTCCACTAAACATCGTGGACTTCAACTCAGATCATTCTGAGACTTTGGCAACATTAGCTGGGGCTGGTGAGAGTTGCATGCCAACAACATCTAGAGGACACCATGTTGGTCACTCCTAATATAGGGCATCTCATCCACAAAGGCAGGTACCAGCTCTTCCACAAAGCACTAGCCTCTGTAATTTCCCTTTTAACATGGCCTCTCCCCTCTGCTTCAACGTCCCCCATTGTTGGACAAGTGCTCCTTCAGCATCCCCTTCCTCAGCTGATTTCTTCCACTAACTCTTGCCTGTCACTTGTCATTTCAGACCCAGCTCCATCACTCCAAGATGTCTTGCCAGCCCTGCTGCGTCTCATCCTGTGCCCCATCTTGTGTCAGCTACCCGGTCGGTGGTTTGGGCTCACTGTGTTCACCTTGTGAGGGCTTGTCATCCTACAGGGGCGGAGTGTCATCGAGTAGCCTCGGTATAACATCTGGAGCCAATGTTGGCTGCCTCAATCAGTTACCACCATGTGAAGTAGACATCCAGCCGCCTCCCATGTGTGTGGTAATCCCAGGAGCAATCCTTGCCGCCACTTGCGAGCCAGTTAGAGTGGGGGGATACACCGCCTGCGGTGGGGGCTCCGGCGGAAGCTCATACGGCCGCTTGGGTCTGTGCCAACCCCGTGGAATTGCCAAGGTGTGCGGTTCTCCCTGTTAAGATCAAAGTCAATCTCCACAACAACAGAAGAATTTGAAAAGAAAATGTTACCTGGAAACTCCTAATACGCCATCATGGCTGCTGCTGATGTCATAGGCCTGGGTGTCATCAGTGCTGAGCCCCCTCAATCCACAACTCTGACAACTGGATCTGTGGTTGCTCAGCATTCCTGATGCTTGTGTCCATCTCTATGCTAGATTGTAGATCTGCTGCTTTGACTTTTCAGCTTTTCCTCCTGCGCTTGACTTTAATTAACTCAAAGTACAAAACAAAAAGCTCCAAAGGCATTAAGTAATATCTCCTTCTTTGGTTCTCTGTATGTTCAACTATTCTCAAGGATGCCCAAGTTTTTTGATGCCTCAACTGTCCTGCTAAACTCATGCCAATCGCTTTGTGCTGTTATCTTTCAGAGTAAAATATTTTTGTTCCCTTTGACATTTGCTCACCAGGCAAGTGTTTTCACACGTTGCTTTTTTCATTCATTAAAGCTTACCTGCCTGCATTTGAAAGAGAAAAAAACCCTGTTGTGTTTGCTTCTCATTGGGTTTTGGGGAGGAGGACCTTTTTTAGGTCTGCACTGAATATCCATCTCATTCAGTAGCTGATGGATGCCCCAGAGAAACTGCTGGGCAAGGTGTATGACCATCAACCATCCCTATCTGTGTCTGTCACCCGATACTTAGATGTATACTTCTCTATGTATGTGTAGCTTCTGATTTTCTTAGATATAGTATAGGGGAAAGAAATTCAAGTGTAATGATCAAACATGACCCTCTGGACTTCTCTTTATGGCCCATGAGACTCTTCCCATGTCATACAGGCTCCCAAACCTAGCCCCTCATCAGCTGTGCTTTGTAGGCTCCTTGGGTGATTAGGCCTGTGTGGGGTGTTCCATTAATTCTGACGATACGACTTACCTGCCAGCCTGGGAGAGATAAAGAATGCTACATATATAGTATGTGTAATACTAGTATAAAGGCAAATGTAAAAATTATCATAGCATCATAGAATTGCAGAGTAGAAAGGGATTCTAAGGACCATCTAGTTCAACCGCCTGGAATGCAGGAAGTTTCAGCTGTCCAATATGGGGAGTAAACCTCCAACCTTTCTGTTATCAGCACCATTCTCTAACCAACTGAGCTATTCAGCCATTGTGACTGGGGATGATGGAAGTTGCAGCTCTGCATTATCCAGAGGGCCAAAGGCTCCACACATCTCTTACACAACGCTCCTCATTTTATATTATGTTGTATCCTTACAGTATGAAGTTAGGCAGAGAAGTGGTACCACAGATGCTCCAAATTTATTTAGGAGGAATTAAGGGTGCAGATGAATCCCTAGCCGGAATTAAGATTGCCGGAAGAAATATCAACAACCTCAGATATGCAGATGACACAACCTTGATGGCAGAAAGTGAGGAGGAATTAAAGAACCTTTTATTGAGGGTGAAAGAGGAGAGTGCAAAATATGGTCTGAAGCTCAACATCAAAAAAACGAAGATCATGGCTACTGGTCCCATCACCTCCTGGCAAATAGAAGGGGAAGAAATGGAGGCAGTGAGAGATTTTACTTTCTTGGGCTCCATGATCACTGCAGATGGTGACAGCAGCCACGAAATTAAAAGACGCCTGCTTCTTGGGAGAAGGGCAATGACAGGCCTAGACAGCATCTTGAGAAGTAGAGACATAACCTTGCCAACAAAGGTCCGTATAGTTAAAGCTATGGTTTTCCCAGTAGTGATGTATGGAAGTGAGAGCTGGACCATAAAGAAGACTGATCGCCGAAGAATTGATGCTTTTGAATTATGGTGCTGAAGGAGACTCTTGAGAGTCCCATGGACTGCAAGAAGATCAAACCTCTCCATTCTGAAGGAAATCAGCCCTGAGTGCTCACTGGAAGGACAGATTGTGAAGCTGAGGCTCCAATACTTTGGCCACCTCATGAGAAGAGAAGACTCCCTGGAGAAGACCCTGATGTTGGGAAAGATGGAGGGCACAAGGAGAAGGGGGCGACAGAGGATGAGATGGTTGGATAGTGTCTTCGAGGTTACCAGCATGAGTCTGACCAAGCTGCGGGGGGCAGTGGAGGACAGGAGTGCCTGGCGTTCTCTGGTCCATGGGGTCACGAAGAGTCGGACACGACTAAACGACTAAACAACAACAACAAAGGGTGCAGAAGGGACATGGGTGGCTCTGTGGTCTAAACCACAGAGACTAGGGCTTGCCAATTGGAAGGTTGGCGGTTCGAATCCCCGCGATGGGGTGAGCTCCCATTGCTTGGTCCCAGCTCCTACCAACCTAGCAGCTTGAAAGCACGTCAAAGTGCAAGTAGATAAATAGGTACCGCTCCAACGGGAAGGTAAACGGCATTTTTGTGCGCCGCTCTGATTTTGCCAGAAGTGGCTTAGTCATGCTGGCCTCATGACCCAGAAAAACGGTCTGCGGACAAACGCCAGCTCCCTCGGCCAGTAAAGTGAGATGAATGCGGCAAACCCAGAGTCGTCCGGACTGGACTTAACTGTCAGGAGTCCTTTACCTTTTTAACCTTTTAAGACTGCAAACTGTCCTGTTCCCAGCGGGGGGTGCTGAAATGCAGAACATGAGTCCGGGCTGTGATTTGAACCAAGGCGAACTCTCAATGGGTTGTAGTTGTCTGCAGGCAACCAGGCCCAACAGCTTAGGCTGTTGATCAGCAAATGTCTCTTTCTCTTTTTCTCATGTGCAGCCATAAGACCATGGGTAGGCAAACTAAGGCCCGGGGGCTACATCCAGCCCAATCATCTTCTAAATCTGGCCTGCAGATGGTCCGGGAATCAGCGTGTTTTTACATGAGTAGAATGTGTCCTTTTATTTAAAATGCATCTCTGGGTTATTTGTGGGGCATAGGAATTCGTTCATTATTATTTTTCAAAATAGAGTCCGGCCCCCCCACAAGGTCTGAGGGATAGTGGACAGGCCCCATGCTGAAAAAGTTTGCTGACCCCTGCATAAGACCAAGAAGGGAGGGATGACTCAAGATGGTTGATATACTGAACTGCCCAGTAGAAAGAACTATCAGTTCATCACCCACTTCCAGTAGAGCACTAATAATATCTGCATCATTGCCATGAGTGAAAACCTCAGATGGGAGTTATTTGAGGAGATGGTTTGTTGTGGTTTCCCCTTTCAGCTGCCCCCTCTTAAACTAAATTCCATTTGGAACCTTCTGGAAATGGGCATCAATCTCATAGCAGCCTTATCCAGTCCTTCTCTTGATTCTTTGTGTACAGTGTTCTCTCTTGCTTCCTCTTCTTTTGCAGGTTAAACTTTTCTCCTCAGGTACGCAGGCACTGCTATGTCAAGGTCCCTGTTGAAAGGAATTCTCCTGCATTGGCAGGTTTGCCTTTCCCGTAGCAAAACCTCACAACTTTGGTGGTATCAGGCCTTGGGCAGAATCCTTTAGTCTATCTTCCCTAAATGGGGGTGGGGGTGTAGTGGTGACTCCCGCCCCCCCCATCTCTTTGCTGCGGCAATACCAGGGTTCCCTGTTAAAGGGGTTGTTTTGAGGGGAGGCTTTGGCCGTACACCTAGAGGCTGGTAGGCAGCGGCGGGGGGCAATTCCACCACCCCCCGCCACTGAAAAAAGGACTAGGCCGCGTTTTGCGGCCTACTAGGGCCCGCGCCGCCCTCCTGGGCAGCACGGCCCCTGAATAGGCCGCTAGGTCGGCCTACCAGCCTTTTGTGATGGCCAGTGGTGGTGCGGACACCAGCTGCGCCACAGCCATGGGCTGCTTGCATTTGGGCGGCGGAGGGGCATCGCTTCCCCCCGCCACATGCCCGGTGCCCCTTCCTACCCAGGCGGGTGGAGCGGGGCTCCAGCAAGGCCGCAGCCGCGACCTGCTTGCTTTTACGTGGGGGGTGGCACCGAGCCTAATCACTTTTCTCAGTGTCGGGGGTGGCATCCCCCCCCCACAGCTGCCTGCCGGCCCAGGAGGGCGGTGCGAGCCCTACTAGGCCGCAAAACGAGGCCTAGTCCCGTTTTTCAGCGGGGGGGCGGAATTCCCCCCGCGGGAGGCGTCTGACGACTCGGGAGGGCAGCATGGGCCTGACTAGCCCACAGCCGCAGTCTGCTTGCCTGTTGAGGCTTCTTGTTGAGGTTTGTTGAAGCTGCTGCTGCCGACCCAAGCGGGATGCACAGGCCCCATCTAGGCAACAGGCACTGCCTGCTTACCTTTGCAGCTGGGGGCATGGGATTGCTACCAACCATTGGTGTTGCTGGCCCAAATGGGTGATGCGGGCCTCAGCTGGGCCTCTAGGCCGGCCCGCTTGTTTTGCCATTCGCAGGGGGCCACATGGTGACCTTTTAGAACTGAATCACACTGGGGAGGGGGTGCCCCGCCGGGCTGCAGGGCAACCCACTTCAGTTTTTCCTTATTGGGGGGGAGCTAAGTCAGCCCCCCCATTCCCCCAAGTTGGTATTCATGATGTGTGCTAACTGTTTCTATCTTTTGTGGGCATACACAGAGGAGCTCACTGCTGAGAGTGATTCTTCCCAGTCCGTGAGGACGATGTGCAGGAATTACTGCATCAGAACCTGCAGCGTCGCCTGGCTAGGGCTAAGGAGCGCTTAGATAAGTCTAAGTTCCCTCGTTGATGCTCTTGCGAGGGTAGGCGTAGGCATAGCTCACCTGTTTCAAGTTCATCAGACAGCTCCTCCAGCCCTGATTCGCGCAGAGCACGTCACAGGAAGAAGAGGTCTTGCAGATCGAGGAAGCATGGGTATAAGTGCAAGAGGAACTCGTCAGATTCTTCGGATCTTTCAGGTACGTGTGATTCCTCCGGTGGCGAGTCAGAAGAATGGTGCAAAGGGTACTGGGTTACTACCCACAAGGCCCCTGGCCTGCCTAGTTGGATTTGGGAACGTTGCACCCTGCACCATCGCCGTGCCTTTGGGGCCAAAGAGCCATGTGGGGAGGATGGGCTTGATGAGAAAGGGAAGGTGCAGGCGTCAAACTTCAAGACCACAGATCAGCCTCCTGGCATCCGGCTTAAAAAGAATATATGCAATCGCATTCTAAATGGGGAATTTGTGGACTTGTTGGCCCTGCTCTCCCTGGCTTATTCTTGTAGTTCCAAGTTTAAGCCTGAATCGTGTCGCAAGAAGGACAAGCCAGTGGATATTGATAGAACTTTGGACAATTGGCTAACTGCTTTCACCTCTTACATGGGATTGGTTGCCGCTGCTTACCCCGATAGGGCTTGGCACTTGGCTAACTATCTGGGCATTATCTTAAAAGCAAAAAAATGGCAGGGGACGCAGCGGCTTTGGCTTACGATGAGCAGTTCTGTGAGAGGGCTGCTGAAGAACCCACGGCCCGTTGGGACATCAAGGACAATGATCTTTGGTCTGAAGTAGTGGCCCCAAACTTCCAAAAAAGGGCTTTTGGGGAGAAGCCAGTTAAAACCCCCTCCAAAGTGCAAAGGGTGGCTATATCAACATGTTGGGAGTTTAATAATGGGTTGTGCAGCAGGGACCGAAGCCGATTTGACCATGCTTGTTAGCGTTGTGGTGGTCCTCACTCATGGACTAAGTGTTTTCAGGCTAAGCCCCCTTTTCTAGGCCTTGGCAAGTAGCCTTTAGTCTAACATCAAATTGGGGGGATGCATTCATGCTCCCTCCCCATGCGGCGGCGCTTGCAGAGCCCATTAAAGGGCACAACCGGGAGTCCCTGGCCCTAGAGTGGCAGCATGTAGGTCAAACTCCCAGGACGAGGTCGGTGGAAGGGCATGCTGTGTAAGTTGGCACTTTGCAGTCCCCTCTCACTGGGCCTCAACTGCCTGCATATCCTCAGCCAGGCGGGCTGAGAGGGTTACCTGCCAAGGAAGGCCTGTGCCAAGTTTCCCACTTCTGAAGTTCAATAACGGTGTGGCCCATTTGAACCCATACTCTGATCTCCTGTGTTATCATTTGGGGAAAGGGGTAGGCACCACAGACAGGGTTTAGCGCGTGTGCAGGCAAACAGAGAGAGCACCCCTTCTTTCCCCTTGATACCCTTGACCAAAGAACGGTGCACTCCTATCTGGGATGGCCATCCTCTTTCACCAAGCATGCAGCTTCAGGGTGTGTGTGGATATTTTCACCCCCTCCCATTGCGAGAATCTCCTGATATGATGTTTTCAGAAAGGAGGGGGAGGAAACTGCTCTTTGCTTCTTCCTCTCCTGCCTGACTCTGTGGGGAGTCTGAGTGTTATCTATGTAGAGATTAGATGGCTGAGTGAGAGCTGTAACAGTCATTCAAGCCAGTAGCGGTTCAGATTTACTCCAGTCACCTAGCCCAGTTGGGGCAGATCCAGTTGTTGAGCCCAGTCGTTGGCATCGGCTCAAAGGCGTACTGACAGGGGGGTGTACATGGACCGTTGAGGGAGGGAGGGGACACTTGCCTAGCTAGCCAGATCAGCCAAATCAACCCTGGTGATCAATGGGGCAATGGATGTTGCAGCCAGATGCTCCTCACCTCCAAAGATATAAAATCATAACTACCTAATACTTATTGCAGTGGTGTTTGCTGCTTCTGAAATAACTAACTAACTATGGCATTATGTTCCCTACATTTCTGATTTATATTATTACATGTGAGGACCCTTTTTTATAATATATATGGAGGCTGTTCTTTTTAGATGTAGGGCTGTAGCCAGCTAAGTTCTACTCAGTGTAGACTTATTGGAAATAATGTATCTAAGGTAGACATGCCCCCCATGTTTAGGAGTGAAACCTAAAGGTAAAGGTAAAGGTACCCCTGCCCGTACGGGCCAGTCTTGACAGACTCTGGGGTTGTGCGCCCATCTCACTTAAGAGGCCAGGGGCCAGCGCTGTCCAGAGACACTTCCGGGTCACGTGGCCAGCGTGACATCGCTGCTCTGGCAAGCCAGAGCCGCACACGGAAACGCCGTTTACCTTCCCGCTGGTAAGCGGTCCCTATTTATCTACTTGCACCCGGAGGTGCTTTCGAACTGCTAGGTTGGCAGGCGCTGGGACCGAGCAGCGGGAGCGCACCCCACCGCAGGGATTCGAACCGCCGACCTTTCGATCGGCAAGTTCTAGGCGCTGAGGCTTTAACCCACAGCGCCACCTGCGTCCCATAGGAGTGAAACCTAGGAATGAGTAAAAGAAATGAAAAATGAACAGAACCACAAATATAATTATGATGCAGATAGATAGTGTTTATTGTAGAGGAAAGAGGAGATCATGAAAGCATTTCTTAGGTGAGCGGCTTCAAATACGTCAACAATCCTTTCAGCCACAAAAGAGTTAAATGACAAAGTGTCAGATGAATTTATAATTGATACAAGGCAAAGGTACGCAGGGGAAGGAAGAGATTCTCAGGGAACTGGAGGCATCAGAACTCTTGCAGGCCTCATGCATATTCAGAGTGCCATCAATGAGTGATAGAAAGGAAACAGAAAGGATGCGCTAAAAAGAGATAGAAGGAAAGCGCAAAGAAGCATTGATCAGGGATGTGTAGGCGAGAGTGTCAGAGATGCTGAGCAACCTTTTGATCCAATCCATTCTGGTTTGTCTGGATGGTGAAGGCTCAGCATTCCTGACACCATACAATCATAGAATTCTAGAGTTGGATGGGACCACAAGGGCCATCAAGTCCAAACCTATGCAAGGCAGGAATCTCAACTACAGCATCCATGAAAAATGGCCATTAGACGTTGATCCATGGTGTGCCTTTCAGGTACCATTCCCCACCCCACCCCTTTCCTGTGGGGGATCAAAATCCCATTCAAAAGAGAGACAAGCTCATCTTCGTCTCAGTATAGGAACTTTCGCTGGGCGAGAAGGGAGATTGTAAGCAAAAGAATTTGGTTGCCTCAGCGAATAGATATGATTGCTTGAACAGATATGTGTATTATCAAAATGGGTGTCATTTCAGCTGTAGTCATCGTAGAATAACTGGTTTGAATCTGGAAAAAAATAACATGAAAGTGTTTAAGATGGCGTACACTAATGTCTACTCGGATTCTGTTTTAATTACAAATTTTGCATCAATAAATACTAGGAGCAATCTTTTCTGAAAGTGGTGTCCAATTACATCACAGTAAATAGTAAAATTTAGCAAGCAGATAGATTTTAAGCAAGGAGATATACAGGCAAAAAAACAAAAACAACCCTCATCCTCCCAACTTTTCCTCCCTTTTTGTGGGGAGAATGAGGTCTTCGTTGCTCACACTCCTGTATAGCAACAGCATGAGGCGAGTCAAAACTACAAATTTGAGGAGGGGAATATACAAGTTCAAAGAGTGACTAGTGACCTTACGTGGTCTTTGGTTACTTTGTTAAAGGCTTAGTCAGATAAAAAAAACTCTCCTGTACAGTCGTACCTCGGAAGTCGAACAGAATCCATTCCGGAAGTCCGTTCGACTTCAGAAACATTCAGAAACCAAAGCGCGGCTTCTGATGGAATGCAGGAAGCTCCTTCAGCCGATCAGAAGCCACAGAAGCCCCATTGGATGTTCGGCTTCCAAAAATAGTTCGCAAACTGGGATAGTCACTTCCGGTTTTGCGGCATTCTGGAACCAAAACGTTTGAAAACTATGCTGTTTGAAAACCAAGGTACGACTGTATTACCCTTGGTATGTGAATAGAGTGAATCCTCATTCCTCATAATGCACTTTGTGTCCCTGGATTAGACAATCCACTCAGGCTAAAACAAATCCATTACAATATTCCAGCTTTGTAAGTATTTTCATGTTTCCACTGCAATTCACACCAAATCTATGAGGCAAATGTGAAAGCTTGCAACTTTCTAATTACCATGTGCCTCAAAAATAAAATAAAAAAATGTCTAGTAGCACCTTAGAGACCAACTACGTTTGTTCTTGGTATAAGCTTTTGTGTGCATGCACACTTCTTCAGATACTCTGAAACAGAAGTCACCAGACCTTAACAGTGTCTTCGAAAATTTTACACATCACTTGGGAAGACAGGCAAAATGTAGTATAAACACTGACAACTGGCCTGCGAGCGCTCCAGTTGGAGAACAGCCTTTACCAAAGGTTTCATGGGCTCTGAAAACACTCGAACTCAGGACTCAAGGGAGAAACGTGCTAAGAGGAAGGCCCCCTTGGCAAATCCACACCGTGATCAAATCTTGCCCAGAAACCAATGTCCCCACCGTGTAAGGACATGTGGATCCAGAATTGGCCTCCACAGTCACTTACAGACTCATTGTTAAAACCATGTTTATGGAAGAGAATCTTACTTGGCTATGAGTGATTACCAAAGAAGAAAGAAAATATGTAAGGGGGACATTTCTCAGGAAGGTAGTAGGAGATGGGTGATGGTATGGTAAACCTATTGATGAATGTATGGTAAACTTATTTGAAGGAATGTGTTTCCCAAACCCAAAAAATCACTGTGCAGGCTGTTTGAAATGGGCACCCAAATCCCTATTTTTCCTTAGCTAAAATCCATTAACTTGAGCTCTGAGTCAATGTATAAAGAAAAACCTGGCTGTATAAACAACTGCTCAGAGCCCTCGCCCTTATCAGTTTGTGACGGCAAGGATGACCTTGGCTGTTCCAGTGGAGTAGGGATGACATGTCTGGGTCTTATCTTACCACACTCTGACGCACAGACCTAGTCCAGGAACAGTGCCAGAGTTTGTGACCTCTTGCTCCAAGATAAGAGTAGGAACAGGAATACGCTTGTATGTTCAGAAGTACAGGAAGGAATACCCTTTTATGGTTAAGAATACCGGATCAGGAACATATGTGATGTCAACCTGTGTGTATAGGCTGACGTGGTTGGATTCCTGGGGAAGGAGGGAGAGGGTGCCTGGAGGATATATATACTGCATGAAATTTCTCGTTTCTTTGGACTTGCTGTGGACTGACCACGCAAGTGCCTTTCTGCTGTTCCGGAGAGCAGAAATAAAGAACTCTTTCTCTGAACCAACCATCGGTGTCATTTGACTTCCTTCCTCCTCTCCAGAAGCAACACAGACCCAATCGGTGAACTCCAATAAGACTACATATTGACAACCTGTTAATGATTGCAATTAGTCCTACAAGAAAAAGCAAGGGATAGTATGCAAATGACAAAAAATAGCCTTAGCTGTTCCTTAAGTTTTCAAAACACAATCCCTAGCGAATCTGCTCCAGAGTCACAGAATGCCTCTGTGACCTTTTCCCATGAAAGCTTTGATTTAAAGACAACTTACCAACAGCAGGAAAGGCTGAGCAACCGAAGTCAAGAGAAGCTGGAAGACTCTGGTGAGGAAGACAGAAATGTCTGGAGCATTTATACCGTTTGCTTTTCGCTTCCACGCCTTGAGTCAGCATTGCTCTTTCCTAATGGGCATTTGGCACAAATGCCTAGAAATCTCACAAACATTTTTCTTTCAATGATTAACCCCACGGGGGAAGAGTGTGATCTCATTCAAGAGTTTATATTTCATTATAGATTATTATAGTCCCTGGTTGGATGCCTTTGTTGGAAGCACATATCCTTAATTACTAATGCCACCATGTCTCAACCCTTATGTTATTTGATTATACAAAAGGACACAAATATGGGTCACACCCAGTGCTTTTTTCTGGGGGGACACAGGGGGACGCATGCGGCTAAACAATTTGCGTTTAAAGTCTACATTTGACCTCATTGAGGGGCAGTATTTCAATACGAGTAGGAAAATCAGAGTTTTAAAATGCCCAGTTTTTTCATCAAAATCTCAATGTTTCTTGGGTTTCATTTCCAAAAACAATAAGTATTTTGATCTGCAATGTTCCTTGGAGTTTGCTTGATATATGCCTCTCTTGATATCAGCTAATGTTTAGCCTGCTATATGATTTCCATATAAATTATTTCTAAGAGATCATAATTACACACACACACACACACACACACACACACACGACAGTAACAGTTACAAATAAGATGGTAGACTTGTCTGTTCCCCTATGTTTTCAATGTTTTTGTTAATATAGGCAGTTGGGGTTTTTTATCTTGAAAGTCAGAGAAAAAAAGGAAAAGAAGGAGGCTTCTCTAATCATCTCCTTTATCTTCCAGCTCCCTCCCTTTACACTGTGACCCAAAAATGCGCAGACATGGAATTGGAGAGCACTGAGCTGGCAGATACCAGGCGTTCCTCTGCAATGCTTGCCATGATTTAGCAATTATTTTGGATCTGAAACTGTCATGAGAAGAACAATAATGCTACAAACTAATTAAAAAAAACACAGAGCCTCCCACAATGAGGTAGAATGTAAAATGTACATTTAACTTGGTTCGTAATGCAAGGCAGCTTCTTGGAACAGATTCCATGGCAGTTCTGCAGGCTTCAGATTGCAGGCACGCTAATGAATGGATTACATTCAAAACAGGATGGACGCAATGATCATATTCTTTTTTGCACTGTGTTCCAATATGCTGAATAAAGAGACACATTCAGAAATGCAGTAATAAACTCAAATCCACCATATTCTCTAATCTTGGTAACTGTTAATATAAAGGCCTTGGGCAGAATCCTTTAGTCTATCTTCCCTAAATGGAGGTGGGTGTGTAGCGATGACCCATGCCCCCCTTCTCTTTGCGGCGGCGATAGCAGGGTTCCCTGTTAAAGGGGTTGTTTGAGGGAAGGCTTTGGCCGTACGCCGAGAGGGAGTCAGTGCTCTCCCCTGCGGCGGCGGCATAACTGCTTTAACATATATTCTCCAGAGCCAGCCCATCTCCCCCCACCACACACACAATCTGGATAACCCTGATGTTCCCCAGATCCCTGACGGTGGACTGGGAAGGATAAACACCCAATTCCTGAGCCAAGGTCTACCCACATCTGAAACATAATAAAGTTGCGGCCAATTTTAATCCCATAGCACATTGTCTTGGTTCATTATTCCACATGGGGGCTGCCAAGGGATTTGGGGGACTCTGCCTGTCCACACAATGGCAATCATCAACCTGTCTAACTACTCTTCCTCTTTCCCATCCACATTGTATTTGCTGACATAGCTCAGATTCTTTTTGTGGGTTGACTCTTTTTCCTCCTCCACTTCCACTTTCCCTCACAAATGTCCCCCTACTTATCTCTAAACCATCCTGGGTTTTTTGCCTGTATACCTTCACGATACACCAGTCCCCCCAGGAAGGTTCTTCTTACTTACAGAGGACAGTCTCAGCATCCTTATTTACCACACTTCTGGCTCCCTCTCCTCAGCTGTGTGTGGTGTCTCAGCTGCTGAGCAAAGCAGGGAGTGACAGCAAACGTCAGAACCTCTTCACAGTCATGGTGCAAATCTTTGAAATACGTGTTTAAGGACCCTCTGATGTTGCACTGTAAGGTCTGATGGTGCTGAGAGAGGCTGGCTAAACGTGAAATGGTGATCACTCCTCTGTGTCATGTACTTCACTAGGCACCCAGTTAAAAGTGCTCATCATAGCACAATGTCCCTGGCAGCATGTGCAACTCCTTCTGGCCTTCTTCCAATCATTCCTGGCTGAATGAAGCGCACTGTCAGGTTTGGAATGTACATCTAAGACACGCATAGAGAACTGGCCTTTCCCCCCTGTCTCTGGGCTGAATGGAATCTTTCCCTAGCCATGTTCTAGGTCTGCGGGAGAATGAGAGACACAGAGAGAGCACCCCTTCTTTCCCCTTGATACCCTTGACCGAAGAACGGTGCACTCCTATCTGGGATGGCCATCCTCTTTCACCAAGCATGCAGCTTCAGGCTGTGTGTGGATATTTTCACCCCCTCCCATTGCGAGAATCTCCTGATATGATGTTTTCAGAAAGGAGGGGGAGGAAACTGCTCTTCGCTTCTTCCTCTCCTGCCTGACTCTGTGGGGAGTCTGAGTGTTATTTATGTAGACATTAGATGGCTGAGTTAGAGCTGTAACACTCATTCAAGCCAGTAGCGCTATAGTATTAGGTTGCAGTAGCTATTAAATATAAAAGAAGTTATGCTTCATAGCTTTCTTCCGTGTTGTTTATACCCTGCTGAGTTTGGTGCTCACAACTCACAGTTGTGGGTCCTGTGCGCTTAGACCTGTTTCCAGGGGTGGAAGGTCTATGGAAGTACTTCAGTCACCTAGCCCAGTCCAGGCAGATCCAGTTGTTGAGCCCAGTCGTTGGCATCGGCTCAAAGGCGTACTGACAAGGGGGTGCACATGGACCGATGAGGGAGGGAGGGGACACTTGCCTAGCTAGCCAGATCAGCCGAATCAACCCTGGCGATCAATGGGCAATGGAAGTCGCAGCCAGATCACCTTCACATCCAAACATATTAAATCATAACTACATAATACTTATTGCAGTGGTGTTTGCTGCTGCTGAAATAACTAACTATGGCATTATGTTCCCTATATTTCTGATTTATATTATTACATGTGAGGACCCTTTTTATAATATATATGGGGGCTGTTCTTTTTAGATGTAGGGCTGTAGCCAGCTAAGTTCTACTCAGTGTAGACCTGTTGGAAATAATGTATCTATGATAGACATGCCCCCCCCATGCCTAGGAGTGAAACCTAGGAATGAGCAAAATAAGTGAAAAATGAACAGAACCAAAAATATAATTATAATGCAGATAGATATTGTTTATTGTAATGGAAAGAGGAGATCATGAAAGCATTTCTTAGGTGAGCGGCTTCAAATAGGTCAACAATCCTTTCAGCCACAAAAGAGTTAAATGACAAAGTGACAGATGAATTTATACCGTGGTGCCTCGCAAGACGAAAATAATTCGTTCCGCGAGTCTTTTCGTCTTGCGATGTTTTTCGTCTTGCGAAGTACGGTCCGTCACAACTGCGCCTCTTCAAGCGGCTTTAGGAAAAAAGCGAACAAACTCGCAAGACGTTTTCGTCTTGCGAAGCAAGCCCATAGGGAAATTTGTCTTGCGAAGCAACGCAAAAACTGAAAAACCCTTTCGTCTTGCGGGTTTTTCATTTTGTGAGGCATTAGTCTTGCGGGGCACCACTGTAATTGACACAAGGCAAAGGTACACAGGGGAAGGAAGAAATTCTCAGGGAACTGGAGGCATCAGAACACTTGCAGGCCTGAAGGATATTCAGAGTGCCATCAATGAGTGATAGAAAGGAAAAAGAAAGGATGTGCTAAAGAGAGATAGAAGGAAAGCGCAAAGAAGCATTGATCAGGGATGTGTAGGCGAGAGTGTCAGAGATGCTGAGCAACCTTTTGATCCAATCCATTCTGGTTTGTCTGGATGGTGAAGGCTCAGCATTCCTGACACCGTAAAATCATAGAATTGTAGAGTTGGATGGGACCACAAGGGCCATCAAGTCCAAACCTCTGCAAGGCAGGAATCTCAACTACAGCATCCATGACAAATGGCCATTAGACATTGATCCATGGTGTGCATTTCAGGTACCATTCCCCACACCCCGTTCCTGTGGGGGATCACAATCCCATTCGAAAGAGAGACAAGCTCATCTTCGTCTCAGTATAGGAACTGTCGCTGGACGAGAAGGGAGATTGTAAGCAAAAGAATTTGGTTGCATCAGTGAAGGCAGCTGCATCGCTGATGAAGGAGCAAGCATGCTAGCCTGAGTTATCTGGGCAGGGGTGGGGCTGGGGAGAGTAGTGCTTGTTCCCTGTTTCATAACATCAATCTCCATCTCCACCATTATTGTCATCGGCCTAAGTGTTCCGTCGGCTGCCTCTGTTAATACTTCAATAGGCATGCTGCATTTCATAATGGGTGTCATTACAGCTGTAGTCATCGTAGAACAACTGGTGTGAATCTGGAAAAAAATAACATGGAAGTGTTTAAGATGGTGTACACTGTCAGGGAACTGCCATCGGAGCCAGAGTAGGAGAGAGCACGAGTGGGGAGAGCACGAGTACTCCGCTGCCCACACCCTCCCTGTGCAGGGAGAGTAGGAGGAGACTTGGCGTCAAAGAACTTTTTTGCTGGAAGAAGTTCAAGAAATGCCCACTGACGGATTCTGCCAGCGACTGGGACAGCCACGAGTGAAGGGCTGCCCAGACAGAAAGGGTTCAACCAGGTAACCTAGTCAGGAGTGGCGGCAACTTACGCACAAGCAACCCCTAGAACCATTACAGCAATCCATCAGTCCCCAAAGTTGCTTGTGCGCAGCTGCAGAGAGGCAGCACGATGAGCCAAACCAGGGAAGCCGGGGAGATAGAGCAAGCAGCTGGAGTGCAAAAACTGGTAGAGAGGAACCAAGATTTGGAACAGCATGTGGCTCTCCTGATGGCGTGGCTGGACGAGAGATGGACTCAGGATGCACAGGTCAGACCCACCCCCATCGCAAGGAAGGTACCAGGGCTGGTACACAGGTTGGGGGGAAGCCCCAGGACTACAATGCGTTCCAAACGGAAATAGAGTACGCTTTGGAACTGCAGCATAATGACTTTGCGGATGATGGGGAAAGGGTAGCCTACATTGTGGGGCGTCTGGAAGATGGGGCACGCGAATGGATCAGGCCCCTAATGGCGACCCAAATGCCGCCTTGAAGGACCTTAGGAAAAATTTTCAAGCAATGGATGCGATGTATTCCAGTGAAGTGGAGCAAAGTGTGTCTCGGCGGGAATTGTTGGGGTGCAAGCAGGGAAACCAGTCAGAGACGTCTGGTCATGCTTTGCGTTGTTGATCCACCGGCTCGGGTGGGATCTGGACTCTGAACCTATTCAAATATTGTTTGAGGAGGGGTTGTCCCCAACTGTGAAGGACGAGCTGTCCCGCGCGCCCCGCCCCTAGTCGATGGATCAGCTGACCAAGGCTGTGCTTGTGATTGGAGTGCGGCAGGAAGCGCGGGCTCAGGAGAAACCTGAAGTGAAAGGGGAACGTTGCTATGACTACCGCATTCCTGAAATACCGAGACAGCTTTCCCAGGGGGCTGAGCCAATGGAAATAGAGCCAATGGAAACCACCAAGAAGTGTTTTCTCTGCCAACTGCCAGGACATTTTGCCAGGGTCTGCCCTCAAAGAAAGGCCTGGCAAGGGATGGTGGGAGCTGCTGGCTGTGAGGAGAAGGGGGAGGAAGGGCAGGCGCAGGGAAACGACAACGCCTGGCTGCCAACCAGTGGGGGCAGCAGCCAGGCCAGCAACCAATAGAAGTGCCCCAGCCTGACCCTCCCAGAGCAGCGATAGCCATAGAAGTGGTGCTAGAACTCCTCGATGGGCACCCAGTCAAAGTGGAGGGGCTGCTGGATTCAGGCAGCTCCTGCAATTTCTTCAGCAGGGACTTTGCTCTGGAGCACCAACTCCACCTGCTGCCCCTGGATTTTCCCTTGCAAGTGACCACCATCGATGGCAGGGAGCTTCTGGGGGGGGGAGTGACACACCAGACCCCGCCAATGCGAATGAGGGTCTCCAGGCACACGGAGACCATTGCCTTTCATGTGGCCACACTGGCAGAACCCCCAATAATACAGGGGATGAGCTGGCTGGCACTGCATGATCCAGTAGTGTCATGGCATCAGCGGTCAGTCACCTTTGGGTCAGCTTACTGCTTAGGACACTGTCTGGTGGGGGGGAGAACCCAAGGATGACAGTGGCCAGGGGGGCTGGGATGGCTGTGGAACCAAAAGGGCAGGTGCCACCACAATATGCTGACCTGAAGGAAGTCTTCAGCGAGAAGGAAGCGGATAGATTACCCCCTATAGGCCCTTTGACTGCCAAATCAACTTACTCCCAGGGGCTCAGCTGCCGGTGGGTAAGCTGTATGCCATGTCTGACCTGGAGATGCAGGAGTTGCGGCAATTTATTGACAAGAACCTGAAGAGGGGGTTCATAAGAGAATCAAAGGTGGTAGGGGGCAGTCCGGTGTTCTTTGTGGACAAAAGGGACACTAATCAGCCCAGATTAATCGTAGATTACAGGGCCGTCAACCTGGTGTCAGAACCCGTGACCTTCCCAATGCCCAGGATTGACGACATTTTAACACGGGTGAGGCAGGGGAAAATCTTTACCAAGCTGAACCTCAGGGGAGCGTACAATTTGATTAGGATGAGGGAGGGGGACAAATGGAAAACCACCATGTTCACCCCCCTGGGGGCTTTTGAGTACTTAGTCATGCCATTTGGATTACAATCGGGCTCCGCCTGCATTCAAGCTTTCATGCACCACGTGTTGGGGTCCCTGCTGTACAAGAACTGCATAGCCTTTTTGGACAACATCTTAATCTATTCGGACAATGAGAAGCAACATGTCAGAGACGTCAGGGAAGTCCTAAAGAGACTGCAGAAGCACCAGTTGTGGGTCAAGCTGGAAAAATGCCAAATTCACGCCAGAGAGGTCAAGTTTCTGGGGTACAAGTTGTCAGACAAGGGCCTAGCTATGGACCCAAGCAAGGTGCAGGCAGTGCTGGAATGGAAGGCCCCCAAAACCCGGAAGGACGTGCAGAGGTTCCTAGGGCTCAGCAACTTCTACCGGAAGTTCATCAAGAACTTCGCCCACTTGACAGTGCCCCTCACAGATTGTCTCAGTAGCAAAAGGAAGTTCGCCTGGACAGAAAGTGCCCAGCAATCCTTTGAAAGACTGAAGAAGGTGTTCGCTTCGGAAGAGCAGCTCCTGCATGTGGATCTGGAGAAGCCCATGAGGCTGGAGACCGACGCGTCACACCGAGCCATTGGAGCGGTACTTTTGCAGCCAGGGGCAAAGCAGGGCTGGAGGCCGTGTGCCTTTTTCTCGAGGAAGCTGAGCAAGTCGGAACAAAACTATACGGTGTATGACCGCGAACTGCTTGCGATCTATGCGGTGTTTCGCCGATGGAAACATCTGTTAATAGAGGCGCAGCACAAGATCCAGGTTTGCATGGATCACAAGAACTTGGAATACTGGAGGACCGCACGAGTACTCAACCAGAGACAGATTCGATGGGCACAGGAGTTCTCCAAGTTTTCCTTCGAGATCCGATACGTGCCGGGAGAGGAAAACGTAAGAGCTGATGCTCTCTCCAGGAAGCCAGAGTACATGGAAGGAGAGGGACCACCGGAGGCCCGACACGTGTTCCCCGAGAACCAATGGGTGTGGGGGGGAGCGTTGGTTGGGAAACGAGAACTGGCCGGGCTTACTAGAAACGACGTGTTCGCTCAAACTAAAATCAGGGAACTCCGGGCCGGAAGGGAAAACCATGGAGGGTTTGAGGAAAAGGAAGGGCTACTGTACTATAAGGAGGCGCTGTATATACCGGGGGAGACCTTGAGGGGAAAGGTACTCAAACAACTCCATGACAACCCAACAGCTGGGCACTTTGGACAGCACAAAACCATGCTGTTTGTCACCAGGAATTTCTGGTGGCCAAGGGTAAGGGAAGATGTACGGGAATATGTACGGGGGTGCGACCGCTGCCAGAGGGCAAAGGGGGAGAGGGTTGCCCCCGCAGGGTTACTGGAACCTTTACCCACACCGGGAAGACCCTAGGAGCTGCTGTCCATTGATTTTATGACAGATTTGCCCAAGTCAAGTGGGAAGACGGCAGTCATGGTAGTAGTCGATCTACTCATGAAGATGTGCCATTTCATAGCTTGCTCACATGCGGTGACAGCAGAGGAGACGGCCAGGTTGTTTGTAGATCACATCTTCAGGCTGCATGGTGCTCCCTCTAGGGTCATCTCAGATAGCAGGAAAAAATTTACTTCCCGGTTCTGGAGGAAGCTCATGAGCTTGCTGCAGGTTGAGGTGGGCTTCTCGACGGTGAGACACCCGGAAACCAACGGGCAAGCAGAAAGAGCGAACAATATACTCCAGCAATACCTACGCTGCTACGTCAGCGAGAGACAGAACGATTGGGTAGAGAAGCTAGCGTTGGCTGAATTTGAGGACAATAATGCTGAACATGTGTCCATGGGAATGAGCCCGTTCATGGCCAATTATGGGTGTCACCCCAGGGCCTTCCCGGGGAGGGGGGAGGAAGGATGGAGTGTACCTGCGGCAGAGCAGTTTGTGGAAGAAATGGAGGCCTTGCACCAGCAACTCAAGATGACCTTGGAGCGGGCCAAGGAAGTTTACAAGAGGCAGGCAGACAAGCACCGTTGGGAGGGGGAGGCCATACGGGTGGGAGACCGGGTGTGGTTGTCAACGCAAGGGTTACCCCTGAAGGGAGGGTACAAGAAGTTGCAGCCAAGGTGGCTGGGACCTTTTGAGGTAACACAGCAGGTGAACCCCATGGCATTCAAGCTCAAGTTGCCTGACAGCATGAAGATACATCCGGTGTTCCATAGGTCCCTACTCTCACAGTACAGGGAGAGGCGGGAATTTCCAGGGCGGGAGGGAGGAGTCACCACCCACCCGCGGGTAGAGGAGAGGGAACACCACAACCAAGCCACAGAAATACTCGATTCAAGGTGGCGAGGTCGCCAGGTGGAGTACTTGGTAGCTTGGGAGGGAGAACCCAGGTAAGAAAACACGTGGGTCCCCACTGAGGCGATCAATGACGGGTATCAGGTGGAAGAATTCCACAGCCTGTTCCCAGATAAACCAAAACCACTAGCGAGATTCTGGGAGGAAGAATTTGGAACCACAGACGACAAAGAGGACTTTGTGGGTTTTCCTGCCTCCGAAGAGGAGGGAGGGGAGGTGTCAGAGGGAGAAGAATCAGACTGGGAGGCCCACCCCGTGGGAAGAGATCGGAGCGAGTGGGAAGCGGGTTTTGAATCCTCAGAGGATGGTGACAGCTCCTTCAGGGGATTCCGCGCATCGTTGGCCGAGGAAAGGGACGAGGTTGGATCATAAGTTGGGGCTGGGGGTGGAGGGGGTCCTGGGGGGTAGGTGGATGTCAGGGAACTGCCATCGGAGCCAGAGGCAGAGGGAGGGCTCCAGAGCGATGCCAGAGAGGGTCCCAGCAGGGAGAGAGGCAGCTCATCTGCTGGGGAAGGAAATCAGCGTAACACCAGGGGTGAAGGGGGGCAGATAGGGGAATCGGAGAGAAGGCTCCAGGACTCTTCACCGGAGACCAGTGGGGAGAGCACGAGTACTCCGCTGCCCACACCCTCCCTGCGCAAGGAGAGTAGGAGAAGACTTGGTGTCAAAGAACTTTTTTGCTGGAAGAAGTTTAAGAAACGCCCACTGACGGATTCTGCCAGCGACTGAGACAGCCATGAAGTGAAGGGCTGCCCAGACAGAAAGGGTTCAACCAGGTAACCTAGCCAGGAGTGGTGGCAACTTACGCACGAGCAACCCCTAGAACCATTACATACACTAATGTCTACTCGGATTCTGTTTTAATTACAAATTAATTAAATCAATGGGTATGGTAAACCTGTTGACGACTGTTAATGACTGACATAAGTCCTACAGGAAAAAGCAAGGGATAGTATGCACATGACAGAAATAGCTTTAGCTGTTCCTTAAGTTTTCAAAACACAATCCATAGCGAATCTGCTCCAGAGTCACAGAATGCCTCTGTGCCCTTTTCCCATGAAAGCTCTGATTTAAAGACAACTTACCAACAGCAGGAAAGGCTGAGCAACCGAAGTCAAGGGAAGCTGGAAGACTCTGGTGAGGAAGACAGAAATGTCTGGAGCATTTATACCGTTTGCTTTTGGCTTCAACGCCTTGAGTCAGCATTGCACTTTCCCAATGGGCACTTGGCACAAATGCCTAGAAATCTCACATTTTTCTTTCAATGATTAACCCCGCGGGGGAAGAGTGTGATCTCATTCAAGAGTTTATATTTCATTATAGATTATTATAGTCCCTGGTTGGATACCTTTGTTGGAAGCACATATCCTTATTTACTAATGCCACCTTGGCTGAACCCTTATTGTAATGGTTATAAGGGGTTGCTCATGCGTAAGTTGCCGCCACTCCTGGCTAGGTAGCCTGGTTAAACCTGTCCTGGCTGACAGCCCTTCACTACGTGGCTGTTCAGTCTCTAGCAGAATCCGTCAGTGGGCGTTTTTTGAACCTCTTCCAGCAAAGAAGCTGTTTGACGCCAAGTCTCCTCCTACTCTCCCTCCGCGGAAGTCTTCTGCGCAGGGAGGGAGTGGGCAGCGGAGTGCCCATGCTCTCCCCACTGGTTTCTGGCAAAGAGTCTTGGAGCCTCCTCTCCGAATCCCCCATCTGCCCCCCTTCTCTACTGGTGTTGCACTGATTTCCTTCCAAATCAATGAGCTCCCTCTCTCCCTGCTGGGCCCCTCTCCAGCATCGCTTGAGAGCCTTGCCTCCTTGCCTCCAGCTCTGGCTCCAATGTCAGTTCCCTGGCATTTATGTTATTTGATTATGCAAAAGGACGCAAATATGGGTCAAACCAAGTGCTTTTTTCTGAGAGAATGCTGGGGGACACATAACCCTAAACAATTTGTGTTTAAGGTCTACGTTTGGCCTCATTGAGGGGCAGTATTTCAATATGAGTAGGAAAACCAGAGTAGCCATTGACATTGTTGTAGGGGAAAAAGGACCGTGGACATCCATTGTTTTCAGATTTTAAAATGCCCAGTTTTTTCATCAAAATCTCAATGTTTCTGGGATTTCATTTCCAACAACAATACCGTCATATTCTCATCTGCAATGTTCCTTGTAGTTTGCTTGATGTATGCCTCTCTTAATATCTGCTAATGTTTATTTTATTTTTTTTATATATAATATTTATTAATAGTTTTGTTTTTTTTAAATTATAACATAATAAACGAAACATACAAAAAACATCACATTTCATAACATATTTTCTTATCCTTCTTGGACTTCCTCACATCTCCCTCTCCTACGTTCCAAAATATAAAAATTAATTCAGCAATTTATCACCTTGTCCCCACCTTATCTAATTTTCCAATGTTATATCTTAAATTTTAGATATATTCATTTGACTTTTTAAAACTTTTTAGTTTAGCCTAATCATTATCTAAAAGTTGATTTTTTCCTAAATTTAGCTTATCTTCATAGTTCAGTTTATCTAATTCAATGGTGCTAAGTTGTTTGTGATCAAGCATCCTCCTTAACATTCATACAATTTACAATATTTTTGCAAATAGTCCTTAAATTTCTTCCAATCTTCTTCCACCGTCTCCTCTCCCAGGTCTCGAATTCTGCCAGTCATCTCGGCCAGTTCCATATAGTCTATCAGTTGCATCTGCCATTCTTCCAGTGTGGGTAGATCTTGGGTTTTCCAATGCTTCGCAACGAGTATCCTTGCTGCTATTGTTGCATACATAAAAAATGTTCGGTCATTCCTTAGCACCCTCTGGTCAACGATGCCCAAAAGGAAGGCCTCTGGTTTCTTAGGGAAGGTATACTTAAATATCTTTTTCAGCTCATTGTATATCATTTCCCAGAAGGCCTTAACCCTAGGGCAAGTCCACCAGAGGTGAAAGAACGTTCCTTCACTTTCCCTGCATTTCCAACACTTATTATCAGACAAGTGGTATATTTTTGCAAGTTTGACTGGGGTCATGTACCATCTATATATCATTTTCATTACATTTTCTTTCAAAGCATTACATGCAGTGAAATTCAGCCCAATGGTCCATAACTTTTCCCAGTCCTCAAACATAATATTATACCCAATGTCCTGTGCCCACTTTATCATAGCCGATTTAACCATTTCATCTTGTGTGTTCCATTTTAACAGCAAGTTATACATTCTTGAGAGTACCTTAGTCTTAGGCTCTAACAGTTCCGTTTCTAACTTCGATTTTTCCACCTGGAATCCAAACTTTTCATCAAGTTTAAAAACTTCTTTAATCTGAGCATAATGTAACCAATCTCGCACTTTGTCTTTCACCAGATGTCAAAGAGAACAACAACTACCAGACTTTTAGAAGACATCTGAAGGCAGCCCTGTTCAGGGATGCTTTTAATGTTTGATGTATCATAGTATTTTAATATTCTTTTGGAAGCCGCCCAGAGTGGCTGGGGAGGCCCAGCCAGATGGGCGGGGTATAAATAATAAATTATTATTATTATTATTATTATTATTTTCTCCTGACTCTGCAATTTCCAATTATCTCCATCTTTTTCTAATATTTCCCAATACTTCGGCCATTTGGCCTCCATATTGAGTCTTTTCCGGGCCTTAGCTTCCAATGGTGAAAGCCACCTTGGAGTTTTGTTTTCCAATAAGTCTTTGTATTTTGTCCAGACATTAAACACTGCTTTTCTGACAATATGGTTCTTGAAATTCTTATTGATCTTAACCTTGTCATACCATAAATATGCATGCCAACCAAACGCATTGTCAAAACCTTCCAGATCTAGTACATCAGTGTCTTCGAGAAGCAGCCAATCTTTCAACCAGCAAAAAGCTGCTGATTCATAGTACAGCCTTAAGTCTGGCAGGGCAAAGCCCCCTCTTTCTTTCACATCAGTTAATATCTTAAACTTAATTCTGGGCTTTTTGCCCTGCCAGACAAATTTAGAAATATCTCTCTGCCACTTCCGGAAACACTCTGTTTTGTCCACAATCTGTAATGTTTGAAATAAGAAAAGCATTTTCAGCAATACATTCATCTTTACAGCAGCAATTCGGCCTAACAAGGAAAGTTTCAATCTTGTCCAACTTTCTAAGTCTCTCTTAATTTCTGCCCAGCATTTCTCATAATTATCTTTAAATAGACTCAGATTTTTTGCTGTTATATTTACCCCTAGATATTTTACTTTTTTAACCACGTTCAACTCTGTCTCTTTCTGAAACCGTTCTGACTCTGTAACTGTCAAGTTTTCCCCCAATACCTTAGTTTTCTGCTTATTTAACTTAAAACCCGCTACCCGACCAAACTCTTGAATTAATTGTAATACTTTTTTCGTACTAGATTCTGGCTCCTGAAGGGTCAAAACTAGATCATCTGCAAACGCTTTAAGTTTATATTGTTTCGCTCCGACCTGAATACCTTCCACCAGCCGGTCCCCTCTGATCATGTTCAAGAGCACCTCCAGAACAGAGATAAATAACAGTGGGGAAATCGGGCAGCCTTGTCGTGTTCCTTTTTCAATTTTGAACTCTTCAGTAATCACATTGTTAACTATCAGTTTAGCCTTTTGTTCTGAATAAATTGCGTCAATCCCGTTCCCAAAACTCCGTCCCACCCCCATCCCTTCCAAATTTCCCTTCATAAATTTCCAAGAAATATTATCAAAGGCTTTCTCCGCATCTATAAAAATTAAAACTGCTTTTGTGTTGATATTTGTTTGCAAAAGTTCCAAAATGTCAATTATGTTCCTTGTGTTAGCAAACAAATGTCTTCCTGGGAGAAAGCCTGCCTGGTCTTTGTGAATTACCTGATTCAAGACTTTTTTAAATCTACTTGCTAATATGTCTGCAAATATTTTGTAATCCACGTTTAGGAGGGAGATGGGGCGGTAGTTCTTAAGTTGAGTCTTTTCAGTTTCCGATTTGGGTATCAATGTGATAAAAGCTTCTTTCCACAATTCCGGCGCCTTTTTCCCCTCCAAAATTTCGTTGCTAACCTCCAGCATTGGTTGTATCAAATAATCTTTCAATGTCTTATAATACTTGGAGGTTAGTCCATCTGGCCCTGGAGATTTGCCCAATTGCATATTCTGAATAGCTTGTTCAATCTCTTGTCGTGTTATTTTAGAGTTCAAGATTACTCTATTTTCTTGTGACAATTTTGGTAATCCATTCTTTTTCAAAAATTGTTTTATCTCGTCCTCATCTTGCGGCCCTTGAGTATATAATTTTTTGAAGTATCTCTGGAAACACTTTCTAATGTCCACAGGGTTCTGAATGTTTCTTCCTTCAATCTCTAAATTTGTAACTGTATTTAGTTTCTGTCTCTTTTTCAACTGCCATGCTAGCAGTTTCCCACATTTGTTCGCCAAATCAAATGATCTTTGTTTCATTAATTTGAGTTTCCACTCTATTTCCTGGTTTATCAATTTAGAATACTGTGCTTGATGGAGTTTAATTTCTCTAAGAATCAGCTGTGACTTCGGATTAGATCTTAGCTTCTTCTCAAGTTCTTTGATTTTCTCCAAAATCTTATCTTTTTTCTCATTTTGTGTCCTTTTCTTTACAGCATTCTGTTGTATCAGGAACCCCCTCATCACGGCCTTACTTGCATCCCAGATGATTCTTTTTTCCACCGTAGTGTTCAAATTTATCTCAAAATAGTCCTTCAAAACTTTTTGGGCCTTCTTGGTAATCTCCTGATCTCTAAACAAATTGTCATTCATCTTCCATCTAAAGGAGCCGGCTGGTAGTAGTGTTATGTTCATCTTTACAGCATTATGGTCGGAGCAGGTCTTTGGGCAGATTTCCACCTTTCCAGTCTTAGGTGCCAGACCTCTAGATATCCATATTTGGTCGATTCTCGTCCATGTCAGTTGGGCTTCAGAAAAGAATGTTCCTTCTCTTCCCAGGGGGTTCTTTGTCCTCCAAATGTCAATCAAGTCCATGTTGTCAGTTAGTTCAAAAAAGGTCTTTGGTAGTCTTCCATCTTTTGTAAGATTTTGATTTTGTGACTTATCCATGTTGGTTGATACCATGCCATTCATATCTCCCATCATAATGATGTTGTCATAGTCCAGATAGTCCAGGACATTCTCATGCAACTTCTTATAAAATTCCGATTTCCCTTCATTTGGTGCATAAATTCCTAGTATCAAAAACTTCTCTCCTTGATAATGTATCTCTATTGCCAAAATTCTTCCTTGCTCATCTTTAAATAAAAATTTAGGTGATAGGCTCTCCTTTGCATAGATCACCACTCCTCTTTTCTTCACTCAGTCCGAAGATATAAATTCTTGGCCTAATCTTTTATTTATTAGCACTTTTCTATGGAGCCTTGTCACATGTGTTTCTTGCAGACAGATAATGTCCAATTGTTCTTTTTTCAATATATGAAATAATTTCCTCCTTTTTTCCGGAGAGTTGCACCCATTAATATTCCAGCTCAACAGTTGCAGAGACATCCTGAGCAAATCTGTTATTTCTCAAGGGGTGGTATCTTTTTCTCTGGATCCTCAGGTTCCAAAAGAGTAGGTACAGCAGATGCTCCAGGCCCCAAGGGTGTTTCGATTCCTTTCTGAAGGTCCTCTCCGTAAGCAATCAAAAATTTATCTCTATCTTCAAGTGTTTTAATCTTGACTTTCTTCCCTCTGAAGGTGAAGGATAATCCCTGAGGAAATTCCCACCTGAAAATGATTGAATTACTCCTTAACAATCTCACCAATTCAAGATAGGCGGATCTAAGGTCCAGCAGTTGTTTCGGGATATCTTTGTAAATTTGTGCTCTTTTATCCAAAATGTCCAGTGACTTTTCGTAGTGTAATCCCAAAATCTTGTCCCTTTCCTCCCTCGATCTCAAAGTTATCAAGCAATCTCTGGGCTTATCTTTCTTTGCAAATCTTCCAAGTCTGAAAGCCGATATAATTTTAAAATCCTTTTCTTCCTGTATAGACCAGAACTTGGAAAATTCTTTGGTCAGGAACTCAGCTAGGTTTTCTTCTTCAGCTTCTGGTATTGACCTTAATCTTAAATTATTTTCCCGGTTCCGCAGTTCTATCATAGACAAATACATCTGATGTTCTCCAACTTGTTTACATAATGGTTTTACCTCTTGTTCTAATTTTTCAACTTTTTGGCTGGTAGCCTCAGCCAATTTACGATTCTCTTCAAAGGCCTCAGTTAACTGCCCAATTGCTTGTACGTTCTGTGCCACCTGTCCAGTTATTCTGTTTAGACAAGCTGTATTTTGATCAATTTTAGCTGTTTGTTCATCCACTTTCTTGTCCAGAGATTCTACTCTTTTATCCAAGGATTCCAATTTTTCATAAATTTTCTCTAGGATTGAAGCAGTTGCTCCTGAGGCCATATCTTCCAACTGTAACTGCTCAGTTTCTTCTTCTTCCCCTGCCAATGGCAGAGTAGATACAATTTCTTCCTCCCCTGCTACCGGCAGAGTAGGTACAGATGATCTATGTGTCTGTAATGCTGAGGTTAAAGTTGTTTGTCTAGTTCTTACTCCCTTTTTTCTTGTGCCACTCATTCCAACTTTATCTAACAGTCAAGGTCAAGCTGAGTTGTTCCCATGAGAATTCCACAGCCCTCTTGAGAGAGATTCCAAAATGAAACTGGGTTAGTGGTGGTAAAGAAAGTAAAATACTTGGGGATTAATATGACATCTAAAAATGTGAACTTATTTAAAGACAATTATGATAAATATTGGACAGAGGTAAAGAAAGATCTAGAAATATGGTCGAATTTGAAGCTTTCCTTGTTAGGCCAAATTGCAGCGATCAAAATGAATGTATGGCCTAGAATGTTATTTTTGTTTCAGACATTACAAATTGTGGACAAACTAGATTGTTTCAAGAAGTGGCAGAAAGATATATCTAAATTTATCTGGCAGGGCAAAAAGCCCAGAATAAAATTTAAGATACTTACTGATGCAAAAGAAAGAGGGGGGTTTGCCCTGCCGGATTTGAGACTGTACTATGAATCGGCAGCCTTCTGCTGGTTGAAAGATTGGCTACTTCTTGAGAATGCAGATATTCTGGATCTGGAAGGATTTGATAACAGGTTTGGTTGGCATGCATATTTATGGTATGACAAGGTTAAAGTTCACAAGGGTTTCAAAAACCATATTGTTAGGAAAGCATTATATAATGTTTGGATTTGGTACAAGGATTTGTTGGAAAATAAAAACTCCTAGGTGGTTATCACCTATGGAGGCTAAGGAGGTGAAGAAACTTAACATGGAATCCAAATGGCCGAAATATTCTGAAATCTTAGAACAAGAAGGTGGTGAATTTAAACTACAGAGTTTTGAGAAATTAAAGCCCAAGGTGCGAGATTGGCTTCATTATTACCAAATAATGGAAACTTTTAAACAAGACAGGAAAATTGGCTTCCAGGTGGAGAAATCGAAATTGGAAACAGAACTGTTAGAACCCAATACTAAGAATGTATCAAGAATGTACAATTTGTTGCTGAAGTGGAATACAATAGATGAGACAGTTAAATCAGCCATGATTAAATGGGCACAGGACATTGGTCATGACATTATGTTTGTTGACTGGGAACAGTTATGGACCACCGGTATTAAATTCACGGCATGTAATGCCCTAAGAGAAAATATTATGAAAATGATTTACAGGTGGTACATGACCCCAGTCAAACTTGCGAAGATTTATCATCTGCCCAATAATAAATGTTGGAAATGTAATGAGACTGAAGGTACCTTCTTTCACCTTTGGTGGACCTGCCCAAAGATTAAAGCCTTTTGGGAAATGATCTATAATGAAATTAAGAAGGTACTTAAATGTACTTTTCACAAGAAACCAGAGGCATTTCTCTTGGGCATGGTCGGCCAATTGGTGTCAAGGAAGGATAGGACTTTTTTTATGTACGCCACTACAGCAGCAAGGATCCTTCTAGCAAAGTATTGGAAGACACAAGAACTCCCCACACTGGAAGAATGGCAGACGAAAGTGATTGACTTTATGGGATTGGCAGAAATGACTGTCAGAATCCACGACCAAGAGAAAGAGACGGTGGAGGAAGATTGGAAGAAATTCAAAGATTATCTTAAGAACTGTTACAATATTGATGAGTGTTAAAATGTCAAGGGGAAGGAAGATGCAGAATTACAGCCGAAAAATGCTTGATGATTTAAGGTGAAATTGAGAAAGATAACAAATTTAAATTTAATTGGCTAAAATGGTTGCTGAAAAATTGTAAAATAAGGATGTAAAAAGGGTGAGGTATGGGAAAGTCCGAGAAAGGAGGCTTATGAAAATGAGGTTAAGAACTTATATTTGTGTGTTTGTTTGTATTTGTCGATGTTTTTATGTTGTTGTGGTTGTTTTGTTTTAAAATTGGAAAACTAATAAAAATTATTATAAAAAAAAGAGAGAATTCCACAGCCCAAGAGTAAACAATCGTATAGGAGGAAAGGAAAGAGAAAGTAGAATAATGTCACTGCTGTAAGTCCAGAATCCTCTAGAGGGAGCTTGCAATGTCTTGAGAGAGAAGTCAAATCAAATAAAATCAATAAAGTCAAATTTAATGTCCATAGACCTTCAGTAGCTAATGCTTAGCAGAGTTAGAATTGACAGCAAAACATTGTTTCTGACAAGTGTCAACTGGTGTTTCAAAGTAGCAAGTCTTAAAATGCTCTAAATGTTGCAAGTCCAAATCCACAATAGCCAAGTCTGCAAACTGACAGTTTTACTGTTCAGGCAGCTCAAGTACCTGGGCTTCTCAGTCAAAATCTATAGTTCCCATAGCAGAAGATTATCACAGTCCCAGTAAAGGTTAAATCCAGTAATTACGTTAAATCTTTACTTTGTCTCAAAGCAGCTTCAGTGGGTGCTCAAATCAGATGGTTTAAAAAAACCTCTACAGTGGCTCCACTCCTCCAGCTCTTTTTGCTTTGAAATTTAAATAGCAGCGGAAGACGGACTTCCTTTTAACATCTCTCCGCTTTCAGCCAAATTTCCATTAATTTAGATTCCAATTTTAAAAAGTCCTTCCTTACTCACGGGTTGTTGCTTTTCAGTTCCGAACGTTTCAAGGAAAAAAGGTCAGCGCTCACCGGCAGCAGCTGCGCTGCTTCACTCTGCAGAGTAGCGATCGACTCACAGCGCCGCAACCCCCTCCACGATCCGAGGCTCCTTACGGGGTCTCTTCAACGTTTTGAGGGTCGCTCCTGGCGCCCGCCGAGTCCCAGGACCACAGGCTCTTGCTGCCTGTGGGTTTCAGACGCGGGTCTCCGCTTCGCCGTAGTGGAAGACCCGATCTCCGCAGAGCTCCCTTTCACTAAAGGAAAAGGACCGCCATTGCCGTTCGCGCCGCCTCCGGAAGTGATATCTGCTAATGTTTAGCCTGGTATATGTTTTCCATATAAATTATTTCTAAGAGATCATAATTACACACAGCTACAAAGAAGATGGTAGACATGTCCGTTCCCCTATGTTTTCAATGTTTTTGTTAATACAGGAAGTTGTTCACAATTCTGTCCAATCCTCTCTTTGATGTTTTCCTCATCTCTTCTTGTTGTTTTCGTATATTTTTCCTTTCTCTTTGTGACCTCTGATAGTCTCCACAAGCAAGTTGAAAACAAGCATTTTTATAATCCTGTGTGGGCTTTTCCATTCATCCAAGCATCATATTCAGACGACAGATGCATTTCATCACTTCCATAGAGAAAACAATCTTACCGTCTGCTCATTAATCTTCACAGGCCTGTCACTCCCTTCTCGATCTTCTCAGAGGGTTCTGCTAGCAGTCCAATATAATAACAAAGCCATGGCTTCCTCCCCCTTGATCATCAATCCTGCAACAAAGCCTGCCAACATGGTGACTCTCTTTTTATAACTGCGTCATTCCAAAAGCCTTTCATTCTTTTCCAGATCTGCATAAGCCAAGCCATTGGTTAGTAATTCATTTCCACACCGTTCTTAATCATCCCGCTTGTAGTCAACTGTGCAACGGTTCTTCTTGGGGAGGGATTGTTAGGTAATCACATTGTATTTTTCTATTTAAGCCATTTTCATTCCAAGTTAGTATCTTTAACCTGCCATTCTGGTTTAATTTAAGGAAAAATAATTATTTTTTTTAATTCCTGCTTTAATTATGTCTTTGTTACCCTTCCTCTTCTTCCTGTTATCCTGTTATCAGTGTTATCTTCAGGTAATTTATCTATCCCCCTCTCTGTTCCTGTCACGAACATCCCTTCTCCTAATTCTTATATTAAATTTTTCATCTGAAATTTCTGCGCTTCAGATATATCCCTGCATCATTGTTTCTTGTTTTTATATGTAAAAAAGACTTCCTTCAGAAATTCCCATCTATATGGAATTTGCTTATTTCTCAGAGTATCTGTCAAAAAATGGGAACTAGCTTGTTTTTTTTAGAAGTTGAACGGGAATTTCTTTTAGAATAATTTTATTTTTCTCTCCTATCTGTAATCTATTTTGATAGTTCATTTGTAATATTTGGTCTCTGATTTGGCGTAAATTAAAAATTACCAGACAGACTCCTGGTAACTTTTTTTCACCTTTGCAAAGCTTGATTTAATTCAGAAGATTTAATCAATCGAGTTTTTCATCAGTTCTTCCTGTACCTCTATCTACTTAAACAACTCCTTAATCAATCTGGACCTTATATCTTCCTCTGGTTCTTCTGAAATTCATCTAAGACAGAGAATCATTTCCTTCTGACACATTCCCAAAACCGCAATCGCATCTCAGGCTGCTTCCTGGGAGACACTAGCCTCTGCCACCTCCTCTTTAATTTTTCCTGGCCTTTTTTCAATTCCAACCCTTCAGCCTGAACCCTCTTCTTTTTCTTCCTCTAATCCCTGTGTCTTGGTTTTTAGCTCCTCTACTGATAGTCCCCGTGCCGTAGTGTTCCCATCCACATTGTCATTGCTGACACAACTCAGATTCCTTTTGTGGCTTGACTTTTTTCCCTCTTCCCCTTTCCCTCACAAATGTCCCCCTACTTATCTCTAAACCATCCTGGGGTTTTTGCCTGTATACCTTCACGATGCCCCAGTCCCCCCAGAATAGTTCTTCTTGCCAGGATCCAGCCAGAATGCTCTAAAATGCTGCCCTTACTTACGGAGGACAATCTCAGCATCCTTATTTACCACACTTCTGGCTCCCTCTCCTCAGCTGTGTGTGGTGTCTCAGCTGTTGTGCAAAGCAGGGAGTGACAGCAAATGTCAGAACCTCTTCACAGTCATGTTGCAAATCTTTGAAATATATATTTAAGTACCCTCTGATGTTGCACTGTAAGGTCTGATGAAGTTGAGAGAGCCTGGCTAAACGTGAACAGATCACTCCTCTGTGTCATGTACTTCACTAGGCACCCAGTTAAAAGCGCTCATCATAGAACAATGTACTCAGGCAGAATGTGCAGATCTCTGGGCTTCTTCCAATCATTCCTGGCTGAATGAAGCGCACTGTCAGGTTTGGAATGTACATCTGACACACGCATAGAGAACTGGCCTTTCCCCCCTGTCTCTGGGCTGAATGGAATCTTTCCCTAGCCATGTTCTAGGTCTGCGGGAGAGGGAGAGACACAGAGAGAGCACCCCTTCTTTCCCCTTGATACCCTTGACCGAAGAACGGTGCACTCCTATCTGGGATGGCCATCCTCTTTCGCCAAGCATGCAGCTTTGTGTGTGTGTGTGTGTGTGTGAATATTTTCACCCTCTCCCACTGCGAGAATCTCCTGATATGATGTTTTCAGAAAGGAGGGGGAAGAAACTGCTCTTCGCTTCCTCCTCTCCTGCCTGTGGGGAGTCTGAGTATTATTTATGTAGAGATCAGATGGCTGAGTGAGAGCTGTAACACTCAATCAAGCCAGTAGCGCTTTAGTTTTAGCTTGCAGTAGCTATTAGAAATATAAGAAGTTATGCTTCACAGCTTTCTTCCATGTTGTTTATACTCTGCTGTGTTTGGTGCTCACAACTCACAGTTGTGGGTCCAGTTCACTTAGACCTGCTTTCCAGGAGTGGAGGGTCTCTAAAAGTACTCCAGTCACCTAGCCCAGACGGGGCAGATCCAGTTGTTGAGCCCAGTCGTTGGCATCGGCTCAAAGGCGTACTGACAGGGGGGTCACATTGACCGATGAGGGATGGAGGGGACACTGCCTAGCTAGCCAGATCAGCCGAATCAACCCTGGCGATCAATGGGCAATGGATGTCGCAGCCAGATCACCCTCAAATCCAAACATATAAAATCATAACTACCTAATACTTATTGCAGTGGTGTTTGCTGCTGCTGAAATAACTAACTATGGCATTATGTTCCCTACATTTCTGATTTATATTATTATATGTGAGGACCCTTTTTTATAATATATATGGGGGCTGTTATTTTTAGATGTAGGGCTGTAGCCAGCTAAGTTCTACTCAGTGTAGACATACTGGAAATAATGTATCCTCCCCCCCCCCCATGCCGAGGAGTGAAACCTAGGAATTGGCAAAATAAGTGAAAAATGAACAGAACCAAAAATATAATTATGATGCAGATAGATAGTGTTTATTGTATTTGAAAGAGGAGATCATGAAAGCATTTCTTAGGTGAGCGGCTTCAAATAGGTCAACAATCCTTTCAGCCACAAGAGTTAAATGACAAAGTGACAGGTGAATTTATAATTGACACAAGGCAAAGGTACACAGGGGAAGGAAGAGATTCTCAGGGAACTGGAAGCATCAGAACTCTTGCAGGCCTTAAGGATATTAAGAGTGCCATCAATGAGTGATAGAAAGGAAACAGAAAGGATCCGCTAAAGAGAGACAGAAGGAAAGCTCAAAGAAGCATTGATCAGGGATGTGTAGGCGAGAGTGTCAGAGATGCTGAGCAACCTTTTGATCCAATCCATTCTGGTTTGTCTGGATGGTGAAGGCTCAGCATTCCTGACACCATACCATCATAGAATTCTAGAGTTGGATGGGACCACAAGGGCCTCAACTACAGCATCCATGACAAATGGCCATTAGACGTTGATCCATGGTGTGCATTTCAGGTACCATTCCCCACACCCCGTTCCTGTGGGGGATCACAATCCCATTCGAAAGAGAGACAAGCTCATCTCCGTCTCAGTATAGGAACTGTCGCTGGACGAGAAGGGAGATTGTAAGCAAAAGAATTTGGTTGCATCAGTGAAGGCAGCTGCACTGCTGATGAAGGAGCAAGCATGCTAGCCTGAGTTATCTGGGCAGGGGTGGGGCTGGGGAGAGTCGTGTTTGTTCCCTGTTTCATAACATCAATCTCCATCTCCACCCACATTGTCATCGGCCTAAGTGTTCCATCGGCTGCCTCTGTTAATACTTCAATAGGCATGCTGCATTTCATAATGGGTGTCATTACAGCTGTAGTCATCGTAGAATAACTGGTGTGAATCTGGAAAAAAAATAACATGGAAGTGTTTAAGATGGTGTACACTAATGTCTACTCGGATTCTGTTTTAATTACAAATTTTGCATCAATAAATACTATGAGCAATCTTTTCTGAAAGTGGGATCCAATTACATCACAGTAAATAGTAAAAAATAGCAAGCAGATAGATTTTTAGCAAGGTGATCTACAGACACAAAAACCCCCCTCATCCTCCCATCTTTTCCTCCCATTTTGTGGGGTGAATGAGCTCTTCGTTCCTCACACTCATGCATGGCAACAGCATGAGGCGAGTCAAAACTAAAAATTTACCGTTACTATGTGAATAGAGTGAATCCTCATTCCTCATAATGCACTTTGGGCTCATAATGCATAATGCGCTCCATTTGCAGAACAGCCTTTACCAAAGGTGTCATGGGCTCTGAAGACACTCGAACTCAGGACACAAGGGAGAAAAGTGTTAAGAGGAAGGCCCCCTTGGCAAATCCACACCGGATCAAATCCTGCCCAGAAACCAATGTCACCACTGTATAAGGACATGTGGATCCAGAATTGGCCTCCACAATCACTTACAGACTCATTGTTAAAACCGTTTTTATGGAAGAGAATCTTACTTGGCTATGAGTGATTACCAAAGAAGAAAGAAGATATGTAAGGGGGGCCATTTCTCAGGAAGGTAGTGGGAAATGTGATAGTATGGTAAACCTATTTGAAGGATTGGGTTTCCCAAACCCAAAAACTAACTGTGCAGGCAGTTTGAAATGGGCACCAAAATCCCTATTTTTCCTTAGCTAAAATCCATTAACGAGCTCTGAGTCAATGTATAAAGAAAACCCCGGCTGTATAAACAACTGCTCAGAGCCCTCGCCCTTATCAGTTTGTAACGGCAAGGATGACCTTGGCTGTTCCAGTAGAGTAGGGATGACATGTCTGGGTCTTATCTTACCACACTCTGAGGCACAGACCTAGTCCAGGAACAGTGCCAGAGTTAGTTCTTGCTCCAAGATAAGAGTAGGAAGAGGAATACCCTCCTGGGGAAGGAGGGAGATTGTGCCTGGAGGATATATATACTGCATGAAATTTCTCATTTCTTTGGATTTGATGTGGACTGACCACGCAAATGCCTTTCTGCTGTTCCGGAGAGCAGAAATAAAGAACTCTTTCTCTGAACCAACCCTCGGTGTCATTTGACATCCTTCCTCCTCTCCAGGAGCAACACAGACCCAATCAGTGAACTCCAATAAGGCTACATATGGACGACTGTTAATGACTGCAATTAGTCCTTCAGGAAAAAGCAAGGGATAGTATGCAAATGACAAAAAATAGCCTTAGCTATTTTCGCCTTAGCCTTAGCTGTTCCTTAGGTTTTCAAAACACAATCCCTAGCGAATCTGCTCCAGAGTCACAGAATGCCTCTGTGCCCTTTTCCTATGAAAGCTTTCATTTAAAGACAACTTACCAACAGCAGGAAAGGCTGAGCAACCAAAGTAAAGGGAAGCTGGAAGACTCTGGTGAGGAATACAGAAATGCCTGGAGCATTTATACCGTTTGCTTTTGGCTTCCACGCCTTGAGTCAGCATAGCTCTTTCCTAATGGGCACTTGGCGCAAATGCCTAGAAATCTCACAAACATTTTTCTTTCAGTGATTAACCCCACGGGGGAAGAGTGTAATCACATTCAAGAGTTTACATTTCATTATAGATTATTATAGTGCCTGGTTGGATGCCTTTGTTGGAAGCACATATCCTTAATTACTAATTCCACCATGTCTCAACCCTTATGTTATTTGATTATACAAAAGGATGCAAATATGGGTCACACCGAGTGCCTTTTTTTCTGGGAGGACGCAGGGGGACACATACCGCTAAACAATTTGCGTTTAAGGTCTAAGTTTGGCCTCATTGAAGGGCAGTATTTCATTATGAGTAGGAAAACCAGAGTAGCCCTTGACATTGTTTTTTTTTTTGGGGGGAGCACTGGTGACATCCATTGTTTTCAGATTTTAAAATGCCCAGTTTTTTAATCAAAATCTCAATGTTTCTGGGGTTTCATTTCCAAAAACAATAAGTATTCTCATCTACAATGTTCCGTATAGTTTGCTTGATATATGCCTCTCTTGATATCTGCTAATGTTTAGCCTGGTTTATGTTTTCCATATAAATTATTTCTAAGAGCATTGCTAGGTTGGAGCTTCCCCGAGATCTGCTCTTCAGTATCAAAGGAAGGAAAATAAGAACAAGATCAGTAGAAGACAAAGTAAAGTGCATGTATAAATATGAAGAAGACCTACAGAAGGGACTTGGGAAAGAGTTAAGAGCCTCGGACAGAAGATCACCAGATTGATGGACTATTTGGAATTGACGAATGACTGGCAGTATCCGAGACAAGGGAGAAGACAATCTTACTCGGCTATGAGGGATTACCAAAGAAGAAATAAGGGATGACATTTCTCAGGAACTAGTAGGAAGAAGGAAGGTAGTAGGAGATGGGTGATTGACTCAATGGGTATGGTAAAGTTATTGACTGTTAATGAATGAAATAAGTCCTACAGGAAAAAACAAGGGATAGTATGCAGATGACAAAAATAGCTCTAGCTGTTCCTTGAGTTTTCAAAACACAATCCCTAGTGATTCTGCTCCAGAGTCACAGAATGCCTCTGTGCCCTTTTCCTATTAAAGCTTTGATTTAAAGACAACTTACCAACAGCAGGAAAGGCTGAGCAACCGAAGTCAAGGGAAGCTTGAAGACTCTGGTGAGGAAGACAGAAATGTCTGGAGCATTTATACCGTTTGCTTTTGGCTTCCACGCCTTGAGTCAGCATAGCTCTTTCCTAATGGGCACATGGTGCAAATGCCTAGAAATCTCACAAACATTTTTCTTTCAATGATTAACCCCGCGGGGGAAGAATGTAATCTCATTCAAGACTTTATATTTCATTATAGATTATTATAGTCCCTGGTTGGATGCCTTTGTTGGAAACACATATCCTTAATTACTAATGCCACCATGTCTCAACCTTTATGTTATTTGATTATACAACAGGACGCAAATATGGGTCGCACCCAGTGCCTTTTTTCCTGGGGGGGATGCAGGGGGACGCAGACCCCTAAACAATTTGCGTTTAAGGTCTAAGTTTGGCCTCATTGAGGGGCAGTATTTCAATATGAATAGGAAAACCAGAGTAGCCCTTGACATTGTTTTAGCAAAAAAAGCACTGGTGACATCCATTGTTTTCAGATTTTAAAATGCCCAGTTTTTTAATCAAAATCTCAATGTGTCTGGGGTTTCATTTCCAAAACAATAGGTATTCTCATCTACAATGTTCCTTGTAGTTTGCTTGATATATGCATCTCTTGATATCTGCTAATGTTTAGCCTGGTTTATGTTTTCCATATAAATTATTTCTAAGAAATCATAATTACACACACACAGTAACAGCTACAAAGAAGATGGTAGACTTGTCCATTCCCCTATGTTTTCAATGTTTTTGTTAATATAGGCAGTTGGGTTTTTTATCTTGAAAGTCAGAGAAAAAAGGAAAAGAAGGAGGCTTCTCTGATCATCTCCTTTATCTTCCAGCTCCCTCAAGAGCTCATGGTAGTCCCCATCTCTCCCCAACAACAACAACAAGAAGAAACACTGAATGCATATGCACATTGTGCAGACATGGAATTGGATAGCACTTAGCTGGCAGATACCAGGCGTTCCTCTGCAATGTTTGCCATGATTCAGCAATTATTTTGGCTCTGAAACTGTCATGAGAAGAACAATAATGCTACAAACTAATTAAAAATAACACAGAGCCTCCCACAATGAGGTAGAATGTAAAACATACATGTAACTTGGTTCGGAATCAAAGGGAGCTTCTTGGAACAGATTCCATGGCAGTTCTGCAGGCTTCAGATTGCAGGCACGCTAATGAATGGATTACATTCAAAACAGGATGGACGCAATGCTCATATTATTTTTTGCACTGTGACCCAATATGCTGAATAAAGAGACACATTCAGAAATGCAGTAATAAACTCAAATCCACCATATTCTCTAACCGTGGTAACTGTTAATATAAAGGCCTTGGACAGAATCCTTTAGTCTATCTTCCCTAAATAGGGGTGGGGGTATAGCGGTGACCCATGCCCCCCTTCTCTTTGCGGCGGCGATACCAGGGTTCCCCGTTAAAGGGGTTGTTTGAGGGGAGGCTTTGGCCGTACGCCGAGAGGGAGTCAGTGCTCTCCCCTGTGGCGGAGGCGGCGTAACTGCTTGAACATATGTTCTCCAGAGCCAGCCCATCTCCCCCCACACTCTGGATAACCCTGATGTTCCCCAGATCCCCGGCTGCGAACTGGGAGGGATAAACACCCAATGCCTGAGCCAAGTTCTACCCACATCTGAAACATAATAAAGTTGTGGCCAATTTTAAACCCATAGCACATTGTCTTGAGTCGTTATTCCACACGGGGGCCGCCCAGGGTTTTGAGGGACTCCACCTGTCCACACAATGGCAATCCTCAACCTGTCTAACAACTCTTCCTCTTTCCCTTCCAAATTGTCATTGCTGACACAACTCAGATTCCTTTTGTGGATTGACTCTTTTTCCTCCTCCTCTTCCACTTTCCCTCACAAATGTCCCCCTACTTATCTCTAAACCATCCTGCTTTTTTTGCCTGTATACCTGCATGATGCCCCAGTCCCCCCAGAAAACTTATTCTTGCCATGATCCAGCCAGAATGCTCTAAAATGCTGCCCTTACTTACAGAGGACAGTCTTAGCATCCTTATTTACCACACTTCTGGCTCCCTTTCCTCAGCTGTGTGTGGTGTCTCAGCTGCTGAGCAAAGTAGGGAGTGACAGCAAACGTCAGGATTCTGCCCAAATGCCTAGAAAGCTCACAAAGTTTTTCTTTCAATAAGAGTGTAATCTCATTCAATAGTTTATATTTCACTATAGATTATTATAGTCCCTGGTTGGATGCCTTTGTTGGAAGCACATATCCTTAATTACTAATGCCACCTTGTCTCAACCCTTATATTATTTGATTATACAAATGAATGCAAATATGGGTCACATCCATTGTTTTCAGATTTCAAAATGCCCAATTTTAAAAAATCAAAATCACAAGGTTTCTGGATTTTTATTTTGAAAAAACAATAAGTATTCTCATCTGCTATGTTCCTTGTATTTTTCTATTTATTTATTTTTTTAAAAAAAAAAATTATTAACAAACCAATCAAATCACATTAATTGTAAATTACAGAGCCATATTTTAAATTTTTGTTGGGGGTACCCATATTTCGACCTCCAAAAGGGATCTGATCATTTTATTGCTGCTGCTTTGATGTTTACAGTTCTGTCCAAATAATGTTCACAATTCTGTCCAATACTCTCTTTGATGTTTTCCTCATCTCTTCTTGTTGTTTTCGTATATTTTTCATTTCTCTTTGTGACCTCTGATAGTCTCCACAAGCGAGTTGAAAACAAGCATTTTTATAATCCTGTGTGGGTTTTTCCATTCATCCAAGAGTCATATTCAGACGGCAAACGCATTTCATCACTTCCATAGAAAAAACAATCTTACTGTCTGCTCATTAATCTTCGCAAGCCTGTCACTCCCTTCTCGATCTTCTCAGGGGGTTCTGCCAGGAGTCCAATATAATAACAAAGCCATGGCTTCCTCCCCCTTGATCATCAATCCTGCAACAAACCCTGCCAACATGGCGACTCTCTTTTTTAACTGCATCATTCCAAAAGCCTTTCATTCTTTTCCAGATCTCCATAAGCCAAGCCTTTGGTTAGTAATTCATTTCCACACCGTTCTTAATCATCCCGCTTATAGTCAGTTGTGCAACGGTTCTTCTTGGGGAGGGATTGTTAGGTAATCACATTGTATTTTTCTATCTAAGCCATCTTCATTCCAAGTTAGTATTTTTAATCTGCCATTCTGGTTTAATTTAAGGAAAAATAATTATTATTTTTTATTCCTGCTTTAATTATGTCTTTGTTACTCTTCCTCTTCTTCCTGTTTATCAGTGCTATCCTCAGGTAATTTCTCTATCCCCCTTTCTGCTCCTGTCACGAGCATCCCTTCTCATAATTCTTATATTAAATTTTTCATCTGAAATTTCTGCGCTTCAGATATATCCCCGCATCGTTGTTTCTTGTTTTTATATGTAAAAGAGACTCCCTTCAGGAAGTCCCATCTATACAGAATTTGCTCCTTCTGACACATTTCCAAAACCGCAATTGCATCCCAGGCTTCTTCCTGGGAGACACTAGCCTCCGCGACCTCCTCTTTAATTTTTCCTGGCCTTTTCTCAATTCCAACCCTTCTGCCTGAACCCTCTTTCTTTTTCTTCCTCTAATCCCTGTGTCTTGGATTTTAGCTCCTGTACTGATTGTCCCCGTGCCATAGTGTTCCCAGCCATATTGTCATTGCTGGCACAACTCAGATTCCTTTTGTGGGTTGATTCTTTTTCCTCCTCCTCTTCCCCTTTCCCTCACAAATGTCCCCCTACTTATCTCTAAACCATCCTGGGTTTTTTGCCTGTATACCTTCACGATACACCAGTCCCCCCAGAAAAGTTCTTCTTGCCGGGATCCAGCCACAATGCTCTATAATGCTGCCCTTACTTACAGAGGACAATCTCAACATCCTTATTTACCACACTTCTGGCTCCCTCTCCTCAGCTGTGTATGGTGTTTCAGCTGCTGAGCAAAGCAGGGAGTGACAGCAAACGTCAGAACCTCTTCACAGTCATGTTGCAAATCTTTGAAATACATGTTTAAGGACCCTCTGATGTTCCACTGTGAGGTCTGATGGCGCTGAGAGAGGCTGGCTAAACGTGAAATGATGATCACTCCTCTGTGTCATGTACTTCACTAGGCACCCTGTTAAAAGCACTCACCATAGAACAATGTCCCCTGGCAGCATGTGCAACGCCTTCTGGCCTTCTTCCATTTATTCTTGGCAGAGTGAAGCACAGTGTCAGGATTGGAATGTACACCTGACACACTCATAGAGAAATGGCATTTTTCCCTTTCTCTGGGGTCAAGGGAATCTTTCCCTAGCCATGTTCTAGGTCTGTGGGAGAGGGAGAGAAACATAGAGAGCACCCCTTCTTTTTGCTTTATTTCTATTTAAATATTGTATGCCCTTGACCCAAGAACGGTGCACTCCTATCTGGGATGGCCATCCTCTTTCACCAAGCATGCAGCTTCGGTTGTGTGTGTGTGTGTGTGAATATTTTCACCCTCTCCCATTGCGAGAATCTCCTGATATGATGTTTTCAGAAAGGAGGGGGAGGAAACTGCTCTTCGCTTCTTCCTCTCCTGCCTGACTCCGTGGGGAGTCTGAGTGCTATCTATGTAGAGATTAGATGGCTGAGTGAGAGCTGTTACACTCATTCAAGCCAGTTGCGCTTTAGTATTAGTTTGCTGTAGCCATTAGAAATAAAAAAAGTTATGCTTCATAGCTTTCTTCCATGTTGTTTATACTCTGCTGAGTTTGGTGCTCACAACACACAGTTGTGGGTCCAGTGCACTTAGACCTGCTTTCCAGGAGTAAAAGGTCTCTGGAAGTGCTCCAGTCACCTAGCCCAGCCGGGGCAGATCCTGTTGTTGAACTCAGTCGTGGCATCGGCTCAAAGTTGTACTGACATGGGGGTGCACATGGACCGATGAGGGAGGGAGGAGACACTTGCCTAGCTAGCCAGATCAGCTGAATCAACCCTGGTGATCAATGGGGCAATGGATGTTGCAGCCAGATTTCCCTCACCTCCAAATATATAAAATCATAACTACCTAATACTTATTGCAGTGGTGTTTGCTGCTGCTGAAATAACTAACTATGGCATTATGTTCCCTACATTTCTGATTTATATTATTACATGTGAGGAACCTTTTTTATACTATATATGGGGGCTGTTCTTTTTAGATGTAGGGCTGTAGCCAGCTAAGTTCTACTCAGTATACACCTATTGGAAATAATGTATCTAAGATAGACAGGCCTCCCCATGCCAGGAGTGAAACCTAGGAATGAGTAAAATAAGTGAAAAATGAACAGATCCAAAAATATAATTATGATGCAGATAGATAGCGTTTATTGTAGTTGAAAGAGGAGATCATGAAAGCATTTCTTAGGTGAGCGGATTCAAATAGGTCGACAATCCTTTCAGCCACCAAAGAGTTAAATGACAAAGGGACAGATGATTTTATAATTGACACAAGGCAAAGGTACGCAGGGGAAGGAAGAGATTCTCAGGGAAGTGGAAGCATCAGAACTCTTGCCGGCCTGAAGCATATTCAGAGTGCTATCAATGAGTGATAGAAAGGAAACAGAAAGGATGCGATTAAGAGAGACAGAAGGATAGCATGGATCAGGGATGTGTAGGCGAGAGTGTCAGAGATGCTGAGCAACCTTTTGATCCAATCCATTCTGGTTTGTCTGGATGGTGGAGGCTCAGCATTCCTGACATCATACAATCATAGAATTCTAGAGTTGGATGGGACCACAAGGGCCTCAACTACAGCATCCATGACAAATGGCCATTAGACGTTGATCCATGGTGTGCATTTCAGGTACCATTCCCCACACCCCGTTCCTGTGGGGGATCACAATCCCATTCGAAAGAGAGACAAGCTCATCTCCGTCTCAGTATAGGAACTGTCGCTGGATGAGAAGGGAGATTGTAAGCAAAAGAATTTGGTTGCATCAGTGAAGGCAGCTGCATCGCTGATGAAGGAGCAAGCATGCTAGCCTGAGTTATCTGGGCAGGGGTGGGGCTGGGGAGAGTCGTGTTTGTTCCCTGTTTCATAACATCAATCTCCATCTCCACCCACATTGTCATCGGCCTAAGTGTTCCGTCGGCTGCCTCTGTTAATACTTCAATAGGCATGCTGCATTTCATAATGGGTGTCATTACAGCTGTAGTCATCGTAGAACAACTGGTGTGAATCTGGAACAAAATAACATGAAAGTGTTTAAGATGGTGTACACTAATGTCTACTCGGATTCTGTTTTAATTACAAATTTTGCATCAATAAATACTATGAGCAATCTTCTCTGAAAGTGGGATCCAATTACATCACAGTAAATAGTAAAAAATAGCAAGCAGATAGATTTTTAGCAAGGTGATCTACAGACACAAAAAAACCCCTCATCCTCCCAACTTTTCCTCCCATTTTGTGGGGTGAATGAGGTCTTCGTTCTAAACACTCATGCATGGCAACAGCATGAGGCGAGTCAAAACTAAAAATTTACCGTTACTATGTGAATAGAGTGAATCCTCATTCCTCATAATGCACTTTGGGCTCATAATGCATAATGCGCTCCATTTGCAGAACAGCCTTTACCAAAGGTGTCATGGGCTCTGAAGACACTCGAACTCAGGACACAAGGGAGAAAAGTGTTAAGAGGAAGGCCCCCTTGGCAAATCCACACCGGATCAAATCCTGCCCAGAAACCAATGTCACCACTGTATAAGGACATGTGGATCCAGAATTGGCCTCCACAATCACTTACAGACTCATTGTTAAAACCGTTTTTATGAAAGAGAATCTTACTTGGCTATGAGTGATTACCAAAGAAGAAAGAAGATATGTAAAGGGGGCCATTTCTCAGGAAGGTAGTGGGAAATGTGATAGTATGGTAAACCTATTTGAAGGATTGGGTTTCCCAAACCCAAAAACTGACTGTGCAGGCAGTTTGAAATGGGCACCAAAATCCCTATTTTTCCTTAGCTAAAATCCATTAACTTGAGCTCTGAGTCAATGTATAAAGAAAACCCCGGCTGTATAAACAAGTGCTCAGAGCCCTCGCCCTTATCAGTTTGTAACGGCAAGGATGACCTTGGCTGTTCCAGTAGAGTAGGGATGACATGTCTGGGTCTTATCTTACCACACTCTGATGCACAGACCTAGTCCAGGAACAGTGCCAGAGTTAGTTCTTGCTCCAAGATAAGAGTAGGAAGAGGAATACCCTCCTGGGGAAGGAGGGAGATTGTGCCTGGAGGATATATATACTGCATGAAATTTCTCATTTCTTTGGATTTGATGTGGACTGACCACGCAAATGCCTTTCTACTCGGATTCTGTTTTAATTACAAATTTTGCATCAATAAATACTATGAGCAATCTTTTCTGAAAGTGGGATCCAATTACATCACAGTAAATAGTAAAAAATAGCAAGCAGATAGATTTTTAGCAAGGTGATCTACAGACACAAAAAAACCCCTAATCCTCCCAACTTTTCCTCCCATTTTGTGAGGTGAATGAGGTCTTCGTTCCTCACACTCCTGCATGGCAACAGCATGAAGCGAGTCAAAACTAAAAATTTGAGGAGGGGGGTATACAAGTTCAAAGAGTGACCTTAGGTGGTCCTTAGTTACACTGTTAAAGGCTTAATCAGATTAAAAAAAACCTGTCCTGTACAGTCGTACCTCAGAAGTCGAACAGAATCCATTCCGGAAGTCCGTTTGACTTCAGAAACATTCAGAAACCAAAGCGCGGCTTCTGATGGGATGCAGGAAGCTCCTGCAGCCGATCGGAAGCTGCAGAAGCCCCATTGGATGTTTGGCTTCCAAAAATAGTTTGCAAACTGGGACAGTCATTTCTGGGTTTTTGGCGTTCGGGAACCAAAACGTTTGAGAACTATGCTGTTTCGACTGTATTACTGTTACTATGTGAATAGAATGAATCCTCATTCCTCATAATGCACTTTGCGCTCATAATGCATAATGCGCTCCATTTGCAGAACAGCCTTTACCAAAGGTGTCATGGGCTCTGAAGACACTCAAACTCAGGACGCAAGGGAGAAAAGTGTTAAGAGGAAGGCCCCCTTGGCAAATCCACACCGTGATCAAATCCTGCCCAGAAACCAATGTCACCACTGTATAAGGACATGTGGATCCAGAATTGGCCTCCACAATCACTGACAGACTCATTGTTAAAACCATTTTTATGGAAGAGAATCTTACTTGGCTATGAGTGATTACCAAAGAAGAAAAAAGATATGTAAGGGGGGACATTTCTCAGGAAGGTAGTGGGAAATGGGTGATGGTATGGTAAACCTATTGATGACTGTATGGTAAACCTATTTGAAGGATTTGTTTTCCCAAACCCAAAAACTGACTGTGCAGGCAGTTTGAAACGGGCACCAAAATCCCTATTTTTCCTTAGCTAAAATGCATTAACTTGAGCTCTGAGTCAATGTATAAAGAAAACCCCGGCTGTATAAACAAGTGCTCAGAGCCCTCCCCCTTATCAGTTTGTGACGGCAAGGATGACCTTGGCTGTTCCAGTGGAGTAGGGATGACATGTCTGGGTCTTATCTTACCACACTCTGACGCACAGACCTAGTCCAGGAACAGTGCCAGAGTTTGTTCTTGGAGTTGGTGACCTCTTGCTCCAAGATAAGAGTAGGAACAGGAATACCCTTTTATGGTCAGAAGTACAGGAAGTAATACCCTTTTATGGTTAAGAATACCGGAGCAGGAACATATGTGATGTCAACCTGCATGTATAGGCTGACATGGTTGGATTCCTGGGGAAGGAGGGAGATTATGCCTGGAGGATATGTATACTGCATGGAATTTCTCATTTCTTTGGATTTGATGTGGAATGACCACGCAAGTGCCTTTCTGCTGTTCCGGAGAGCAGAAATAAAGAACTCTTTCTCTGAACCAACCCTCGGTGTCATTTGACATCCTTCCTCCTGTCCAGGAGCAACACAGACCCAATCGGTGAACTCCAATAAGGCTACATATTGACAACGGTTAATGACTGCAATTAGTCCTTCAGGAAAAAGCAAGGGATAGTATGCAAATGAAAAAATATAGCCTTAGCTATTTTAGCCTTAGCCTTAGCTGTTCCTTAGGTTTTCAAAACACAACCCTAGCGAATCTCCTCCGGAGTCACAGAATGCCTCTGTGCCCTTTTCCTATGAAAGCTTTGATTTAAAGACAACTTACCAACAGCAGGAAAGGCTGAGCAACCAAAGTCAAGGGAAGCTGGAAGACTCTGGTGAGGAATACAGATATGTCTGGAGCATTTATACCGTTTGCTTTTGGCTTCCACGCCTTGAGTCAGCATAGCTCTTTCCTAATGCGCACTTGGCGCAAATGCCTAGAAATCTCACAAACATTTTTCTTTCAATGATTAACCCCACGGGGGAAGAGTGTAATCACATTCAAGAGTTTACATTTCATTATAGATTATTATAGTGCCTGGTTGGATGCCTTTGTTGGAAGCACATATCCTTAATTACTAATACCACCATGTCTCAACCCTTATGTTATTTGATTACACAAAAGGATGCAAATATGGGTCGCACCTAGTGACTTTTTTCTGGGAGGATGCAGGGGGACGCATACCCTTAAACAATTTGCGTTTAAGGTCTACGTTTGGCCTCATTGAAGGGCAGTATTTCAATATGAGTAGGAAAACCAGAGTAGCCCTTTACATAGTTTTTTGGGGGAAAGCACTGGTGACATCCATTGTTTTCTGATTTTAAAATGCCCAGTTTTTTAATCAAAATCTCAATGTTTCTGGGGTTTCATTTCCAAAAACAATAAGTATTCTCATCTACAATGTTCCTTGTAGTTTGCTTGATATATGCCTCTCTTGATATCTGCTAATGTTTAGCCTGGTTTATGTTTTCCATATAAATTATTTCTAAGAAATCATAATTACACACACACAGTAACAGCTACAAAGAAGATGGTAGACTTGTCCATTCCCCTATGTTTTCAATGTTTTTGTTAATATAGGCAGTTGGGGTTTTTTATCTTGAAAGTCTGAGAAAAAAGGAAAAGAAGGCGGCTTCTCTGATCATCTCCTTTATCTTCCAGCTCCCTCAAGAGCTAGTGGTAGTCCCCATCTCTCCCCAACAACAACAACAAGAAGAAACACTGAATGCATATGCACATTGTGCAGACATGGAATTGGATAGCACTTAGCTGGCAGATACCAGGCGTTCCTCTTCAATGTTTGCCATGATTCAGCAATTATTTTGGCTCTGAAACTGTCATGAGAAGAACAATAATGCTACAAACTAATTTAAAAAAAACACAGAGCCTCCCACAATGAGGTAGAATGTAAAATGTACATTTAACTTGGTTCGTAATGCAAGGGAGCTTCTTGGAACAGATTCCATGGCAGTTCTGCAGGCTTCAGATTGCAGGCACGCTAATGAATGGATTACATTCAAAACAGGATGGACGCAACGCTCATATTATTTTTTGCACTGTGACCCAATATGCTGAATAAAGAGACACATTCAGAAATGCAGTAATAAACTCAAATCCACCATATTCTCTAACCGTGGTAACTGTTAATATAAAGGCCTTGGGCAAAATCCTTTAGTCTATCTTCCCTAAATGGGGGTGGGGGTGTAGCGATGACCCAGGCCCCCCTTCTCTTTGCGAAGGAGATACCAGGGTTCACTGTTAAAGGGGTTGTTTGAGGGGAGGCTTGGCCGTACGCCGAGAGGGCGTCAGTGCTCTCCCCTGTAGCGGATGTGGCGTAACTGCTTGAACATATGTTCTCCAGAGCCAGCCCATCTCCCCCCACACTCTGGATAACCCTGATGTTCCCCAGATCCATGGCTGTGAACTGGGAGGGATAAACACCCAATGCCTGTGCCAAGGTCTACCCACATCTGAAACATAATAAAGTTGTGGCCAATTTTAATCCCATAGCACATTATCTTGAGTCGTTATTCCACACGGGGGCCGCCTAGGGTTTTGGGGGACTCTGCCTGTCCACACAATGGCAATCCTCAACCTGTCTAACAACTCTTCCTCTTTCCCATCCGCATTGTCATTGCTGACACAACTCAGATTCCTTTTGTGGGTTGACTTTTTTTCCTCCTCCTCTTCCACTTTCCCTCCCAAATGTCCCTCTGCTTATCTCCAAACCATCCTGGGTTTTTTTCCTGTATACCTTCACAATACACCAGTCCCCCCAGAAAAGTTCTTCCTGCCAGGATCCAGCCACAATGCTCTAACATGTTGCCCTTACTTACAGAGGACAGTCTCAGCATCCTTATTTACCACACTTCTGGCTCCCTCTCCTCAGCTGTGTGTGGTGTCTCAGTTGCTGAGCAAAGCAGGGAGTGACAGCAACTGTCAGGATTCTGCCCCAATGCCTAGAAATCTCACAAAGTTTTTCTTTCAATAATTAAACCCATGGAGGAAGAGTGTAATCTCATTCAAGAGTTTACATTTCATTATAGATTCTTATAGTCCCTGGCTGGATGCCTTTGTTGGAAGCACATATCCTTAATTACTAATGCCACCTTGTCTCAACCCTTATATTATTTGAATATACAAATGAATGCAAATATGGGTTACATCCAATGTTTTCAGATTTCAAAATGCCCAATTTTTAAAAATAAAATTCTCAAGGTTTCTGGAGGTTTATTTTCAAAAACATTAAGCATTCTCTTCTGCAATCTTCCTTGTATTTTTCTATTTAAGTCATTTTCATTCCAAGTTAGTATTTTTAATCGGCCATTCTAGTTTAATTTAAGGGAATTTTTTTTACTCCTGCTTTAATTATGTGTTTGTTACTCTTCAGAGCAGTAGTCTCATAATCTGGGGAACCAGGTTCGCGTCTCCACTCCTCCACATGAAGCTGCTGGGTGACCTTGGGCCAGTCACACTTCTCTGAAGTCTCTCAGCCCCACTCACCTCACAGAGTGTTTGTTGTGGGGGAGGAAGGGGGAGGAGAATGTTAGCCGCTTTGAGACTCCTGAAGGGGAGTGAAAGGAGGGATATCAAATCCAAACTCTTCTTCTTCTTCTTCTTCTTCTTCCTGTTTATCAGTGCTATCCTCAGGTTATTCCTCTATCTATCCCCCTTTCTGCTCCTGTCACGTGCATCCCTCCTCCTAATTCTCATATTAAATTTTTCATCTGAAATTTCTGCGCTTCTGATATATCCCCGCATCGTTGTTTCTTGTTTTTATATGTAAAAGAGACTCCCTTCAGGAAGTCCCATCTATACAGAATTTGCTTATTTCTCAGAGCATCTGTCAAAAAATTGGAATTAGCTTGGTTTTTTTTAGAAGTTGGACGGGAATTTCTTTTAGAATAATTTTATTTTTCTCTCCTCTCTGTAATCTATTCTGATAGTTCGTTTGTAATATTTGGTCTCTGTTTTGGCATAAATTAAAAATTACTAGACAGTCTCCTGGTAACTTTTTTTCACCTTTGCAAAGCTTGATTTAATTCAGAAGATTTAATCAATCGAGTTTTCCATCAGTTCTTCCTGTACCTCCATCTAATTAAACAACTCCTTAATCAATTTGGACCTTATATCTTTCTCTGGTTCTTCTGAAATTCATCTAAGACAGAGAATCATTTCCTTCTGACACATTTCCAAAACTGCAATCGCATCCCAGGCTTCTTCCTGGGAGACACTAGCCTCTGCCACCTCCTCTTTAATTTTTCCTGGCCTTTTCTCAATTCCAAGCCTTCAGCCTGAACCCTCTTTCTTTTTCTTCTTCTAATCCCTGTCTTGGTTTTTAGCTCCTGTACTGATAGTCCCCGTGCCGTAGTGTTCCTATCCACATTGTCATTGCTGACACAACTCAGATTCCTTTTGTGGGTCCAGCCACAAATGCTCTAAAATGCTGCCCTTACTTACAGAGGACAGTAATGAAGTGCACTGTCAGGTTTGGAATGTACATCTGACACGCTCATAGAGAACTGGCATTTCCCACTTTCTCTGGGGTGCATTTAATCTTTCCCTAGTCATGTTCTAGGTCTGCGGGAGAGATAGCGAGGTGGAAAGAGCACGCCGTCTTTTCACTTTATTTCTATTCAAATATTGCATGCCCTTGACCAAAGAACAGTGCACTCATATCTGGGATGGCCATTCTCTTTCACCGAGCATGCAGCTTCAGGGTGTATGTGTGTGTGTGGATATTTTCACCCCCTCCCATTGTGAGAATCTCCTGATCAAGTTGACTCTTCTGAAGAGTACTTCCGGGACCTGCAGAATAGCCTGAAATTCTGACCCTTACGTTTCGTGGTTTGTTTTCTGCCTAAGACCGTCCCCATTCATCTCATCTTGGGACTAATAGGGGCAGCAAACTCCCCTTCCGGTGAAGAACTACTCCCCCTCCTATGTGCCAAACGTGACTGAAATTCTTGAGAGAGCTGGCTACCAACCACCCCCCCCCTTTCCGAGCTGATAAGCTGCATTCCTGCTTACTGCCGAGAGAGGAGCGTTTGTCTGCCCACTTGTTCCAGCTGTCTGAGAAATCTGCAAGCCTCTCTGTTCTTCCTCTGTTTGACTGCTTTCTATCTCAGGCTGTACTTCTTGGCTTTGGGTTGGCGTGTCCGTGACACCTTGCCCTGTCTGCTTCCAGCCATATGTTTAGTTGGGTGCGTTTTTTAAGCCGCCTCATTAAACATTACCCCCTGCCCCAACCAATTTGGGATAGGGATCCAGGGTGTTGTGTGCTGTCTCTAGTTTGGCCCAGAGTGAGTTGGGCTTATTGGGGGCTGAGTCCAAAGCAGATAGGGAATGTTGGGTACAGAACAATTCATTAGGAACATCCATATTAGATTTTTGATCTTGGTTGAATGCCATATAAGAGGTGGGGAAGCATGATGCTGGGATAGCTCAGTTGGTAGAGCATGAGGCCCTTAATCTCAAGATTGTGAGTTCAAGCCCCATGTTGGGCAAAAGAGTTCTGCATTTGCAGGTGCTGTACTACATCCAGTCTAGATCACCCTTGTGATCCCTTCCAATGCTACAATTCTATGAATGAATAGTTATTTCATCCACATCACCCCCAAAACCACATCTGTTTTGAGCAACCACCACTCCTTCTCAAACCTGAATCTGATTCCCAGAGATAAGATAATGAAATAGAGACAATAGAACCACTATTGCATGGCAATTCCCGCCCCCTCCCACAGATGGAATAAATAAAGACACAGGACACCAGAATTTAGGTTAATGGGCGAAGAATGGCCACAACTTTATTGATTGCAGGTAAGAGCGGTATTGGCTTTAGGCATTGGCCCTATCAGACTAACTGGGAAGGGTTAAGCACCAACAGGGGGAGCCCCCAAGATGCACATCCCTAGGTGCTCCCCGAGGGGTTACCGCTCGGGCGAGTGATTTAGGCCCTAGCCTCCATAGGTTTCGGACGAGGCAATGCCCCCCGGAGTCCTTTAACGAACTACCCTTCAACATTTTGGGGGAGGTGATGGCGTTCCTCCCCCCAACTCATTTGCATAATAATACCCCTGCCGATGCCTAACCGCCCAAACCAGAGGTGTTGTGACGTTTTGCTACGAGGTAGGCGAAAAAACCAAGTGGCTTCCAAAATACAGCCAATTAGTCAAATGGAAAAACTCTTACCAGGCCCCTTGCGGAGACCGGCCGATGCCCATAGCAAAGTCCAAATGAAAACCTAGAGGGCGGGTGGGTGGGAAACCGCAGCTGCTGAAAGAAAAGAAAGGGGCGAGCACAGGCTGCCCCAACCTTAAATGCCCCCTGCTAAGCGCGCCCCCGCCGCCAGCGGATTGGCTGGCGCAGTGAATGATGAATGCTAATGAATCCTGGGATTCCCCAAGTCCCGCGGGGCTGGAGCCAGCCCTGCGAGGATGTAGATGGGGCGTGAGCCCACAACCCCCCTCCTTATGTCGGGAGTCGCTTTGTGATGCAGAGATTTATATTGAAATATTTCTAAGGTGAGCAGCTTAAAGAAGGCCAAGAAGGCTGAGTAGTAAAATAGCTCATTGAGGAATCATTTATTTCTGTTCGTTCACAGCTTCACGTTCTCGAGTCAGTCCAAAAGATCCAATTGTCATTTGCAGTTCCACTTCAATCCCTGTATGCTTGTGGTATACAAAGGATTAACAGGTTAAACCAGCTATGATAAACTGGGCAAAGGACTTAGGATGTAACATACAAGTGGCAGATTGAAAGAGGCTATGGAGAACAGATTTGAAATTCACAGCATGTTGTACGCTCAAAGAAAATTATAGGAAAATGATGTACTGGTGGTATCTGACTCCTACTAAGTTATCCAAAATGTATAGAACAAGCTCCAATATTTGTTGGAAGTGCAAAGAAAATGAGGGTACCTTTTATCATATGTGGTGGTCATGCAATATAAAGTCTTTGGGGGAATTTATATACAATGAATTGAAAAAAAATGTTTAAAATAACATTTGTCAAAAAGCTAGAAGCATTTCTATTAGGAATTACAGGTTCCAGTATCCCAAAAGACCAGAAAAGACTGTTTATGTGTGTGACAATGGCTGCAAGGATGCTACTAGCCCAAAGATGGAAAGAACCAACAGTTCTGACCAAGGAAGAATGGCAAGCCAAACTGCTGGACTATGCTGAAATGGCAAAACTGTCTGGGAGACTCAGGAATCCAGAAGGTAACGACTTGAAAAAAGGATGGGGGAAATGTATAATTTACTTCGGAGACCATTGTAAACAAATAGAAACATTAGCAGGACTCTAAAAGCAACTTGTAAAGAAATGAAAAATATGGATAATTCAGAGAGATGGAAACTGTGGAAAACGTAGTGATATGTAGCTTTAGAAAGGCAATGGGGAGAAGTCACAAGAGCCAGAGAATCTCATATATGGATATGGTAAAAGTTTCCCCTCCTCGTTTTATTATTTTGAATCTGTTATTGTAAAAACCATTAAAATATATTTTTAAAAATCCCTGTATACTTGCGATCATGTCTATGACCTTTGGCTCTGTGGGAGTCCCATCAACCACTATTCAAGATTTTATATTTCATTATAGATTATTATATTCCCTGGTTGGATACCTTTGTTGGAAGCACATATGCTTAATTACTAATGCCACCTTGTCTCAACCTTTATATTATTTGATTATACAAATGAATGCAAATATGGGTCACATCCATCGTTCTCAGATTTCAAAATGCCCAATTTTAAAAAATCAAAATCTCAAGGTTTCTGCGGTTTTATTTTCAAAAACAACAAGTATTCTTATCTGCAATGTTCCTTGTATTTTTCTATTTAAGCCATTTTCATTCCAAGTTAGTGTTTTTAATCTGCCATTCTGGTTTAATTTAAGGAAAAATAATTATTATTTTTATTCTTGCTTTAGTTATGTGTTTGTTACTCTTCCTCTTCTTCCTGTTTATCGGTGATTTCCTCAGGTAATTCCTCTGTCCCCCTTTCTGCTCATGTCACGTGCATCCCTCCTCCTAATTCTTATATTAAATTTTTCATCTGAAATTCTGCGCTTCAGATATATCCCTGCATCGTTGTTTCTTGTTTTTATATGTAAAAGATACTCCCTTCAGGAAATCCCAACTATATGGAATTTACTTATTTCTCAGAGCATCTGTCAAAAAAATTTTGTGACAGGAGCAGAAAGGGGGAAAGAGGAATTACCTGAGGAAAGCACTGATAAACAGGAAGAAGAGGAAGAGTAACAAACACATAATTAAAGCAGGAATAATATATATATATATTATTTTTCCTTAAATTAAACCAGAATGGCAGATTAAAAATACTAACTTGGAATGAAAATGGCTTAAATAGAAAAATACAAGGAACATTGCAGAAGAGAATACACATTGTTTTTTAAAAAATAAAACCCCAGAAACCTTGAGATTTTGATTTTTTTAAAAATTGGGCATTTTGAAATCTGAAAACTTTGGATGTGACCCATATTTGCATTCATTTGTATAATCAAATAATATAAGGGTTGAGACAAGATGGCATTAGTAATTAAAGATATGTGCTTCCAACAAAGGCATCCATCCAGGGACTATAATAACTTCCGGGTTAGCGCCATCACCGAATGGCGGATTCCCTCCGAGCTCTGGAGGGAATCGGCTCAGCAGGGGTCGGGTCCTGCCGCGGCGACGACGCGGGGACCCTAAAAAACCACAGGCGCGGAAGCCTGTGGACCTGGTGACTCGGCGGGCACCATTTGCGCCCCCCCCCGATCCGAGAGGGAGCCTTTTTAAAGGCTTCGGAACGGGGGACGGGGAGAGGCGTGGTGCTGAGAGTCCTCTGCTTCCCCTGCTGAGTGAAGCCGCATGCCATGGACGGAGAACGCTGACTTTTTCCTGTGAACTTTCGGATTAAAAGCAACAACCCGTGAGTAATACGGAAATTGGACTTATAAAAGAAAGAATTTTTCTGAATTTGGTACGACCGGGGAAGACGCAAAGAGGAAGTCCGTCTCCCCTGCCTTGTAAACAACCTGAAGCAAGGACTAAATAATTAAGGTCGAGAGAATATCTCCTTTTTATTGGATTAAACTATTAATTACACGGATTGACAGTATAAGTAACTGTGCTGGAGGATAAGAGCTAACTTTGAGAGCTAAAAGTGCCCCCCCCCTGAGACCCGGGAGCGATCCGCGAGAGGAGCCTGCTGAGGAGACATAGAAGATTTTGACAGCTGTCAAATTAGCTGTCAAAGTGGGAAAAATAGAGAACTTTGTTTCTGATGTTTTTGCTGGTTACATTAGCTACAATATAGTGATAAATTGTTGAAAATAAAGAAGAATTGAAACAAGTTAACTTGACTTTTGGGCTGGAAGTGTAAGGAATACTTAATAACCAGAATCCCTCTAGAGGGGCTTCAGGGACACTACAAAAATGGAAATAGGTCGGAAAATACTAGCTGACCTGGACGAGGTTGCTTTTCTCGTGAGAAAATTGGTAGAGCAAAGTCATGTTTTGTCTACAGTCCAGGCAGCTGAACAAGAAATGAAACTTGAGAAATTGGAGGAAGTGGAGAAAGAGATATTTGTGGAACAGGAGCAGCAGGAAGGAGGGGCTGAAAAGCTGCAGAAGGCAAAGGAGAGTCGGAGGCCTGTCAAGATGGATATAAAAGAAAAAAAGGACTGGATGATGAAAATTTGGTTTGAATTGAAGAAGGAGGAATGGAAAGATCTTCCTTTGTGGAGATCTGAAGATTTTGGGACCTTTGGACCAAAAAGGATTAAGAAACAATTTCTGAGCTTCACCTTTAAATATGGAGGCCCGGCTGGAAGGAACATGGACATTTTTGGGACAGAGCCCTTCCGAGATTTGGCGGTTAATATAAAGGACTATCAAAAAAACCGGCAGATAGGAACTGAGAGAGAATTAAGAGCCTCTGATGTGAGGAACCCAGGCTGATAGCAGATGGATTAATGGACAATGGTTTAGGGATTGAAACCGGGAAAGGGAGGGTGGGGTTTGGGAATCCGAAGGGCGTACAAATATATTCTGATTCTTTTTATTGTTTCTTTTTTGCTTTGTTATTAATACAAAAATGGGGAATTCGTGTAAGGGAGATTGGGTCGATCTTAGAAAAACTCTTTAAGCATAATGATTAATGTATATAAGTTAAAGTTTGATATATAAATTGAATTAAGTATAATAACAAATTAGGGTTAAAAAATAGGGATAGGGACTTGTTGAATACATATGCACATTGAATACTGAATACATATGCACATTGCGCAGACATGGAATTAGATAGCACCGAACTGGCAGATACCAGGCGTTCCTTTGCAATGTTTGCCATGATTCAGCAATTATTTTGGCTCTGAAACAGTCATGAGAAGAACAATAATGCTACAAACTAATTAAAAATAACACAGAGCCTCCCACAATGAGGTAGAATGTAAAATGTACATGTAACTTGGTTTGGAATGAAAGGGAGCTTCTTGGAACAGATTCCATGGCAGTTCTGCAGGCTTCAGATTGCAGGCACGCTAATGAATGGATTACATTCAAAACAGGATGGACGCAACGCTCATATTCTTTTTTGCACTGTGACCCAAAATGCTGAATAATGGGGTACATTCAGAAATGCAGTAATAAACTCAAATCCACCATATTCTCTAATCTTGGTAACTGTTAATATAAAGGCATTGGGCATAATCCTTTAGTCTAATTTCCCTAAATGGAGGTGGGTGTGCAGCGGTGACTCACGCCCCCCTTCTCTTTGCGGTGGCGATACCAGATTTCCCTGTTAAAGGGGCTGTTTGAGGGGAGGCTTTGGGAGGCGATACCAGATTTCCCTGTTAAAGGGGTTGTTTGAGGGGAGGCTTTGGCCGTACGCCAAGAGGTCATCATTGCTCTCCCCTGCGGCGGAGGCGGCGTAACTGCTTGAACATATGCTCTCCAGAGCCAGCCCATCCCCCCACACACACACACATACTCTGGATAACCCTGATGATCCCCGGCGGGTGACTGGGAGTGATAAACACCCAATTCCTGAGCCAAGGTCTACCCACATCTGAAGCATAATAAAGTTGCGGCCAATTTTAATCCCATAGCACATTGTCTTGAGTCGTTATTCCACATGGGGGCTACCCAGGGATTTAGGGGACTCCACCTGTCCATACAATGGCAATCCTCAACCTGTCTAACCACTCTTCCTATTTCCCATCCACATTGTCCATCCACTCCCCTGAGAAGGAGGCTAGTTCACCATCACAGGAGCCAGATATATGGAGAAACGTGACTCAAAGAAGTAGGAGGCCCAGGGTTCGCTCTGATTGTTTAGAAATACACAATCGCTTTGAGGTCGTCTCCCCTAGCATGGAAGACAAAGAGCAGACTCCATTTGAGGATCTCTCCCTCATTACAGTCGATCAGGTATATGAAGACAAGCAGCAAAGTCAGTACTCAGGGAATGTGCAGGCGACCTTGGAATGGACAGCTCACGGAAGAACCCCGACCAAACCTAAGAGGAGGTGTGTAGTGGTGATAGGGGATTCCCTACTGAGGGGAACAGAAGCAGTGATCTGTGGGCCTGACAAGATGTCTTGGGAAGTGTGCTGTCTCCCCAGGGCTAAGATCCAAGATGTAACTGAACGACTGCAAGGAATCATAAAACCCACTGACAAATACCCCTTCCCCTTGCTTCATGTGGGAACCAACGACACTGCAAGCAATAGCCTCCAGAAGATCAAAAGAGACTATGAGGCTCTGGGCAGGAAATTGAAGCAATTAAATGCACAAATTGTCATCTCATCTGTCCTCCCAGTTGAACAACGTGGCCCAGGGAGAGAGGGAAAAATAGTGGAAGTGAACAGCTGGCTTCGCAAATGCTGTAAACAGGAATGGTTTGGATTCTTAGATCACGGTCTGCAGTTTCTTGAAGATGGACTTCTGGCAAGTGATGGGCTGCACCTCACAACAGTTGGGAGGAATGTTTTTGCCAAAAATCTCAGAAACCTCATCAGGAGGGCTTTAAACTGACTAATGTGGGGGAGGGAGACAGTGCTCCTGAAGGCAGAAGTCTATCAATTGATGAAGATGATCATCCAAATGTCATAGACCAAATGGAGCAAACAGCACGCAGACCTAGTGGTGGGAGGAAAAAATCCTTAAATAAGAGACACGGGGGAATGATTAATGGACTTCAATGTCTCTACACTAATGCACAAAGCATGGGAAATAAACAAGAGGAGCTTGAGCTCTTGGTACTGCAAACTAAATATGACATAATAGGCATCACTGAAACCTGGTGGGATAAGTCCCACGACTGGAATGTAATAATGGAGGGATACAATTTATTTCAGAGAAACAGACCAGACAAGAAAGGAGGAGGAGTGGCGTTATATGTCAGGGATGTGTATACCTGTGAAGAGATCCAAGATTTAGAACCTCAAAGCCAAAGTGAGAGCATTTGGGTCAAAATTAAGGGAGAGAAGAATAACAGGGACCTCATTGTGGGAGTTTACTATAGATCCCCAAGCCAAATGGAGCACATAGATGATGCCTTCCTGGAACAGATGACCAAGCATGCAAAAGGAAGGGAGATAGTAGTAATGGGGGACTTCAATTACCCGGATATTTGCTGGATGTCAAACTCAGCCAAGAGCATAAGGTCAAACAGATTCCTCACTGGCCTTGCAGACAACTTCGTTGTCCAGAAAGTGGGAGAAGCAACAAGAGGAACAGCCATTTTAGATCTGGTCCTAACCAATGTTGATGACCTGGTTAGTGGGGTAGAAGTGGAAGGATCATTAGGCACGAGTGATCATGCTCTTCTGAAGTTTACTATACAGCGGAAAGGAGCGGCCAAGCATACTAGGACTCAATTTCTTGACTTTAAGAAAGCCGACTTCATAAAACTTAGGGAAGTGCTGGGTGAGATCCCATGGACAGTAATACTAAAAGGAAAGGGAGTTCATGATGGCTGGGAGTTTGTTAAGAGGGAGATAGTAAAAGCACAACTTCAGGCAATACCAATGAGACGGAAACATGGAAGGTGCCTAAAGAAGCCAGGGTGGCTATCTAAAGAACTTTTAACTGAGTTAAGATTAAAAAAGGATGTGTACAAAAAATGGAAAAGGGGGGAAACCACCAAAGAGGAATTCAAACAAATAGCCAGCATGTGTAGACACAAAGTCAGAAAAGCTAAAGCACAGAATGAACTCAGGCTTGCTAGAGAGGTTAAAAGCAACAAAAAAAGGCTTTTATGGGTATGTTCGTAGCAAAAGGAAGAACAAAGAAACAGTGGGGTCACTCAGAGGAGAAGATGGTGAAATGCAAACAGGGGACACAGAAAGGGCTGAACTCCTCAATGCCTTCTTTGCCTCAGTCTTCTCCGATAAAGAAAACAATGCCCGACCTGAAGAATTTGGAGCAAATGATTCAGCAGAGGAAACACAGCCCAGAATAAATAAGGAGATAGTACAAGAATACTTGGCTAGTTTAGATGTATTCAAGTCTCCAGGGCCAGATGAACTGCATCCAAGAGTATTAAAAGAAATGGCAGATGTGATCTCAGAACCACTGGCAGTCATCTTTGAGAATTCCTGGAGAACAGGCGAAGTCCCAGCAGACTGGAGGAGGGCAAATGTTGTCCCTATTTTCAAAAAGGGGAACAGAGAGGACCCAAATAATTACCGCCCAGTCAGTCTGACATCAATACCAGGGAAGAATCTGGAGCGGATCATTAAGCAAACAGTCTGTGAGCACCTAGAAAGGAATACTGTGATCACCAATAGTCAGCATGGATTTCTGAAAAATAAGGCATGTCAGACTAACCTGATCTCGTTTTTTGACAGAATTACAAGCCTGGTAGATGAAGGGAACGCAGTGGATGTAGCCTACCTTGATTTCAGCAAGGCATTTGACAAGGTGCCCCATGATATTCTTGTAAAGAAGCTGGTAAAATGCGGTCTTGAATATGCTACCACTCAGTGGATTTGTAATTGGCTGACTGACCGAACCCAAAGGGTGCTCATCAATGGTTCCTCTTCATCCTGGAGAAGAGTGACTAGTGGGGTGCCACGGGGTTCTGTCTTGGGCCCGGTCTTATTCAACATCTTTATCAACGACTTGGATGATGGACTCAAGGGCATCCTGATCAAATTTGCAGATGACACCAAACTGGGAGGGGTGGCTAACACCCCAGAGGACAGGATCACACTTCAAAATGACCTTGACAGATTAGAGAACTGGGCCAAAACAAACAAGATGAATTTTAACAGGGAGAAATGTAAAGTATTGCACTTGGGCAAAAAATATGAGAGGCACAAATACAAGATGGGTGACACCTGGCTTGAGAGCAGTACATGTGAAAAGGATCTAGGAGTCTTGGTTGACCACAAACTTGACATGAGCCAACAGTGTGACGCAGCAGCTAAAAAAGCCAATGCAATTCTGGGCTGCATCAATAGGAGTATAGCATCTAGATCAAGGGAAGTAATAGTGCCACTGTATTCTGCTCTGGTCAGACCTCACCTGGAGTACTGTGTCCAGTTCTGGGCACCACAGTTCAAGAAGGACACTGACAAACTGGAAAGTGTCCAGAGGAGGGCAACCAAAATGGTCAAAGGCCTGGATACGATGCCTTATGAGGAATGGCTAAGGGAGCTGGGCATGTTTAGCCTGGAGAAGAGGAGGTTAAAGGGTGATATGATAGCCATGTTCAAATATATAAAAGGATGTCACATAGAGGAGGGAGAAAGGTTGTTTTCTGCTGCTCCAGAGAAGTGGACACGGAGCAATGGTTCCAAACTACAAGAAAGAAGATTCCACCTAAACATTAGGAAGAACTTCCTGACAGTAAGAGCTGTTCGACAGTGGAATTTGCTGCCAAGGAGTGTGGTGGAGTCGCCTTCTTTTGAGGTCTTTAAGCAGAGGCTTGACAGCCATATGTCAGGAGTGCTCTGATGGTGTTTCCTGCTTGGCAGGGGGTTGGACTCGATGGCCCTTGTGGTCTCTTCCAACTCCATGATTCTATGATTCTATGATTGTCATTGCTGACATAGCTCAGATTCCTTTTGTGGGTTGATTCTTTTTCTTCCTCCTCTTCCACTTTCCCTCACAAATGTCCCCCTACTTACTTCTAAACCATCCTGGGTTTTTTGCCTGTATACCTTCACGATGCCCCAGTCCCCTCAGAAAAACTCTTCTTGCCACGATCCAGCCAGAATGCTCTAAAATGCTGCCCTTACTTACAGAGTACAGTCTCAGCATCCTTATTTACCACACTTCTGGCTCCCTCTCAGCTGTGTGTGTCTCAGCTGCTGAGCAAAGCAGGGAGTGACAGCAAACATTAGAACCTCTTCACAGTCATGTTGCAAATCTTTGAAATGCTTCTTTAAGGACCCTCTGATGTTCCACTGTGAGGTCTGATGGCGCTGAGAGAGGCTTGCTAAACATGAAATGATGATCACTCCTCTGTGTTATGTACTTCACCAGGCACCCAGTTAAAAGAGCTCATTATGGAAATAGAACAATGTCCCCTGGCAGCATGTGCAACTCTTCCTGGCCTTCTTCCAATCATTCCTGGCGGAGTGTAGCACACTGTCAGGTTTGGAATGTACATCTGACACACTCATAGAGAACTGGCATTTCCCCCTTTCTCTGGGGTGAATGGAATCTTTCCCTAGCCATGTTCTAGGTCTGCGGGAGAGAGAGAGAAACATAGAGAGCACACCCTTCTTTTCGCTTTATTTCTATTCAAATATTGACCCAAGAACGGTGCACTCCTATCTGGGATGGCCATCCTCTTTCACCGAGCATGCAGCTTCGGGTGTGTGTGTGTGTGTGGATATTTTCACCCCCTCCCATTGCGAGAATCTCCTGAAATGATGTTTTCAGAAAGGAGGGGGAGGAAACTGCTCTTTGCTTCTTCCTCTCCTGCCTGACTCTGTGGGGAGTCTGAATGTTATCTATGTAGAGATTAGATGGCTGAGTGAGAGCTGTAACACTCATTCAGGCCAGTAGGACTTTAGTTTTAGATTGCAGTAGCTATTAGAAATAAAAGAAGTTATGCTTCACAGCTCTCTTCCGTGCTGTTTATACTCTGCTGAGTTTGGTGCTCACAACTCACAGTTGTGGGTCCTGTGCACTTAGACCTGCTTTCCAGGTGGAGGGTCTCTGGAAGTACTCCAGTCACCTAGCCCAGCTGGGGCAGATCCTGTTGTTGAGCCCAGTCATTGGCATTGGCTCAAAGGCGTACTGACACGGTTGTGCACATGGACCGATGAGGGAGGGAGAAGACACTTGCCTAGCTAGCCAGATCAGCCAAATCAACCCTGGCAATCAATGGGACAATGGATGTTGCAGCCAGATTGCCCTCACATCCAAATATATAAAATAATAACTACCTAATACTTATTGCAGAGGTGTTTGCTGCTGCTGAAATAACTAACTATGGCATTATGTTCCCTACATTTCTGATTTATATTATTACATGTGAGGACCCTTTTTTATACTATATATGGGGGCTGTTCTTTTTAGATGTAGGGCTGTAGCCAGCTAAGTTCTACTCAGTGTAGACCTATTGGAAATAATGTATCTAAGATAGACATGCCCCCCATGCCTAGGAGTGAAACCTAGGAATGAGTAAAATAAGTGAAAATGAACAGAACAAAAAATATAATTATGATGCAGATAGATAGCATTTATTGTAGTTGAAAGAGGAGATCATGAAAGCATTTCTTAGGTGAGCGGCTTCAAATAGGTCAACAATCCTTTCAGCCACCAAAGAGTTAAATGACAAAGGGACAGATGATTTTATAATTGACACGGCAAAGGTACAGAAGGGAAGGAAGAGATTCTCAGGGAACTGGAAGCATCAGAACTCTTGCAGGCCTCATGCATATTCAATTCATATCAATGAGTGATAGAAAGGAAACAGAAAGGATGCGCTAAAGAGAGACAGAAGGAAAGCTCCAAGAAGCATTGATCAGTGATGTGTAGGCGAGAGTGTCAGAGATGCTGAGCAACCTTTTGATCCAATCCATTCTGGTTTGTCTGGATGGTGGAGGCTCAGCATTCCTGACACCATACAATCATAGAATTGTAGAGTTGGATGGGACCACAAGGGCCATCAAGTCCAACTCTCTGCATTGCAGGAATCTCAGCTACAGCATCCATGACAAATGGCCATTAGACGTTGATCCATGGTGTGCATTTCAGGTACCATTCCCCACCCCCCGTTCCTGTGGGGGATCACAATCCCATTCGAAAGAGAGACAAGATCATCTTCGTCTCAGTATAGGAACTGTCGCTGGATGAGAAGGGAGATTGTAAGCAAAAGAATTTGGTTGCATCAGTGAAGGCAGCTGCATCGCTGATGAAGGAGCAAGCATGCTAGCCTGAGTTATCTGGGCAGGGGTGGGGCTGGGGAGAGTCGTGTTTGTTCCCTGTTTCATAACATCAATCTCCATCTCCACCCACATTGTCATCGGCCTAAGTGTTCCGTCGGCTGCCTCTGTTAATACTTCAATAGGCATGCTGCATTTCATAATGGGTGTCATTACAGCTGTAGTCATCGTAGAACAACTGGTGTGAATCTGGAACAAAATAACATGAAAGTGTTTAAGATGGTGTACACTAATGTCTACTCGGATTCTGTTTTAATTACAAATTTTGCATCAATAAATACTATGAGCAATCTTCTCTGAAAGTGGGATCCAATTACATCACAGTAAATAGTAAAAAATAGCAAGTAGATAGATTTTTAGCAAGGTGATCTACAGACACAAAAAAACCCCTCATCCTCCCATCTTTTCCTCCCATTTTGTGGGGTGAATGAGGTCTTCGTTCTAAACACTCATGCATGGCAACAGCATGAGGCGAGTCAAAACTAAAAATTTACCGTTACTATGTGAATAGAGTGAATCCTCATTCCTCATAATGCCCTTTGGGCTCATAATGCATAATGCGCTCCATTTGCAGAACAGCCTTTACCAAAGGTGTCATGGGCTCTGAAGACACTCGAACTCAGGACACAAGAGAGAAAAGTGTTAAGAGGAAGGCCCCCTTGGCAAATCCACACCGGATCAAATCCTGCCCAGAAACCAATGTCACCACTGTATAAGGACATGTGGATCCAGAATTGGCCTCCACAATCACTGACAGACTCATTGTTAAAACCGTTTTTATGAAAGAGAATCTTACTTGGCTATGAGTGATTACCAAAGAAGAAAGAAGATATGTAAAGGGGGCCATTTCTCAGGAAGGTAGTGGGAAATGTGATAGTATGGTAAACCTATTTGAAGGATTGGGTTTCCCAAACCCAAAAACTGACTGTGCAGGCAGTTTGAAATGGGCACCAAAATCCCTATTTTTCCTTAGCTAAAATCCATTAACTTGAGCTCTGAGTCAATGTATAAAGAAAACCCCGGCTGTATAAACAAGTGCTCAGAGCCCTCCTCCTTATCAGTTTGTGACGGCAAGGATGACCTTGGCTGTTCCAGTGGAGTAGGGATGACATGTCTGGGTCTTATCTTACCACACTCTGACGCACAGACCTAGTCCAGGAACAGTGCCAGAGTTTGTTCTTGCTCCAAGATAAGAGTAGGAAGAGGAATACCCTCCTGGGGAAGGAGGGAGATTGTGCCTGGAGGATATATATACTGCATGAAATTTCTCATTTCTTTGGATTTGATGTGGACTGACCACGCAAATGCCTTTCTGCTGTTCCGGAGAGCAGAAATAAAGAACTCTTTCTCTGAACCAACCCTCGGTGTCATTTGACATCCTTCCTCCTCTCCAGGAGCAACACAGACCCAATCAGTGAACTCCAATAAGGCTACATATGGACGACTGTTAATGACTGCAATTAGTCCTTCAGGAAAAAGCAAGGGATAGTATGCAAATGACAAAAAATAGCCTTAGCTATTTTCGCCTTAGCCTTAGCTGTTCCTTAGGTTTTCAAAGCACAATCCCTAGTGAATCTGCTCCAGAGTCACAGAATGCCTCTGTGCCCTTTTCCTATGAAAGCTTTCATTTAAAGACAACTTACCAACAGCAGGAAAGGCTGAGCAACCAAAGTAAAGGGAAGCTGGAAGACTCTGGTGAGGAATACAGAAATGTCTGGAGCATTTATACCGTTTGCTTTTGGCTTCCACGCCTTGAGTCAGCATAGCTCTTTCCTAATGGGCACTTGGCGCAAATGCCTAGAAATCTCACAAACATTTTTCTTTCAGTGATTAACCCCACGGGGGACGAGTGTAATCACATTCAAGAGTTTACATTTCATTATAGATTATTATAGTGCCTGGTTGGATGCCTTTGTTGGAAGCACATATCCTTAATTACTAATGCCACCATGTCTCAACCCTTATGTTATTTGATTATACAAAAGGATGCAAATATGGGTCACACCCAGTGCCTTTTTTTCTGGGAGGACGCAGGGGGACGCATACCGCTAAACAATTTGCGTTTAAGGTCTACGTTTGGCCTCATTGAAGGGCAGTATTTCATTATGAGTAGGAAAACCAGAGTAGCCCTTGACATTGTTTTTTTTGGGGGGGAAGCACTGGTGACATCCATTGTTTTCAGATTTTAAAATGCCCAATTTTTTAATCAAAATCTCAATGTTTCTGGGGTTTCATTTCCAAAAACAATAAGTATTCTCATATACAATGTTCCATATAGTTTGCTTGATATATGCCTCTCTTGATATCTGCTAATGTTTAGCCTGGTTTATGTTTTCCATATAAATTATTTCTAAGAGCATTGCTAGGTTGGAGCTTCCCCGAGATCTGCTCTTCAGTATCAAAGGAAGGAAAATAAGAACAAGATCAGTAGAAGACAAAGTAAAGTGCATGTATAAATATGAAGAAGACCTACAGAAGGGACTTGGGAAAGAGTTAAGAGCCTCGGACAGAAGATCACCAGATTGATGGACTATTTGGAATTGACGAATGACTGGCAGTATCCGAGACAAGGGAGAAGACAATCTTACTCGGCTATGAGGGATTACCAAAGAAGAAATAAGGGATGACATTTCTCAGGAACTAGTAGGAAGAAGGAAGGTAGTAGGAGATGGGTGATTGACTCAATGGGTATGGTAAAGTTATTGACTGTTAATGAATGAAATAAGTCCTACAGGAAAAAACAAGGGATAGTATGCAGATGACAAAAATAGCTCTAGCTGTTCCTTGAGTTTTCAAAACACAATCCCTAGTGATTCTGCTCCAGAGTCACAGAATGCCTCTGTGCCCTTTTCCTATTAAAGCTTTGATTTAAAGACAACTTACCAACAGCAGGAAAGGCTGAGCAACCGAAGTCAAGGGAAGCTTGAAGACTCTGGTGAGGAAGACAGAAATGTCTGGTGCATTTATACCGTTTGCTTTTGGCTTCCACGCCTTGAGTCAGCATTGCTCTTTCCTAATGGACACTTGGCACAAATGCCTAGAAATCTCACAAACATTTTTCTTTCAATGATTAACCCCACGGGGGAAGAATGTAATCTCATTCAAGAGTTTATATTTCATTATAGATTATTATAGTCCCTGGTTGGATGCCTTTGTTGGAAGCACATATCCTTAATGCCACCATGTCTCAACCTTTATGTTATTTGATTATACAACAGGACGCAAATATGGGTCGCACCCAGTGCCTTTTTTCCTGGGGGGGATGCAGGGGGACGCAGACCCCTAAACAATTTGCGTTTAAGGTCTAAGTTTGGCCTCATTGAGGGGCAGTATTTCAATATGAATAGGAAAACCAGAGTAGCCCTTGACATTGTTTTAGCAAAAAAAGCACTGGTGACATCCATTGTTTTCAGATTTTAAAATGCCCAGTTTTTTAATCAAAATCTCAATGTGTCTGGGGTTTCATTTCCAAAAACAATAGGTATTCTCATCTACAATGTTCCGTATAGTTTGCTTGATATATGCCTCTCTTGATATCTGCTAATGTTTAGCCTGGTTTATGTTTTCCATATGAATTATTTCTAAGAAATCATAATTACACACACACAGTAACAGCTACAAAGAAGATGGTAGACTTGTCCATTCCCCTATGTTTTCAATGTTTTTGTTAATATAGGCAGTTGGGTTTTTTATCTTGAAAGTCAGAGAAAAAAGGAAAAGAAGGAGGCTTCTCTGATCATCTCCTTTATCTTCCAGCTCCCTCAAGAGCTTGTGGTAGTCCCCATCTCTCCCCAACAACAACAACAAGAAGAAACACTGAATGCATATGCACATTGTGCAGACATGGAATTGGATAGCACTTAGCTGGCAGATACCAGGCGTTCCTCTGCAATGTTTGCCATGATTCAGCAATTATTTTGGCTCTGAAACTGTCATGAGAAGAACAATAATGCTACAAACTAATTAAAAATAACACAGAGCCTCCCACAATGAGGTAGAATGTAAAACGTACATGTAACTTGGTTCGGAATCAAAGGGAGCTTCTTGGAACAGATTCCATGGCAGTTCTGCACGCTTCAGATTGCAGGCACGCTAATGAATGGATTACATTCAAAACAGGATGGACGCAACGCTCATATTATTTTTTGCACTGTGTTCCAATATGCTGAATAAAGAGACACATTCAGAAACGGAGTAATAAACTCAAATCCACCATATTCTCTAATCTTGCTAGCTGTTAATGTAAAGGCCTTGGGCAGAATCCTTTAGTCTATCTTCCCTAAATGAGGGTGGGGGTGTAGCGGTGACCCAGGCCCCCCTTCTCTTTGCAAAGGCGATACCAGATTTCCCTGTTAAAGGGGTTGTTTGAGGGGAGGCTTTGGCCGTACGCCGAGAGGGAGTCAGTGCTCTCCCCTGTGGCGGAGGCGGCGTAACTGCTTGAACATATGTTCTCCAGAGCCAGCCCATCTCCCCCCACACTCTGGATAACCCTGATGTTCCCCAGATCCCCGGCTGCGAACTGGGAGGGATAAACACCCAATGCCTGAGCCAAGGTCTACCCACATCTGAAACATAATAAAGTTGTGGCCAATTTTAAACCCATAGCACATTGTCTTGAGTCGTTATTCCACACGGGGGCCGCCCAGGGTTTTGAGGGACTCCACCTGTCCACACAATGGCAATCCTCAACCTGTCTAACAACTCTTCCTCTTTCCCTTCCAAATTGCCATTGCTGACACAACTCAGATTCCTTTTGTGGGTTGACTCTTTTTCCTCCTCCTCGTCCACTTTCCCTCACAAATGTCCCGCTACTTATCTCTAAACCATCCTGCTTTTTTTGCCTGTATACCTGCATGATGCCCCAGTCCCCCCAGAAAACTTATTCTTGCCATGATCCAGCCAGAATGCTCTAAAATGCTGCCCTTACTTACAGAGGACAGTCTTAGCATCCTTATTTACCACACTTCTGGCTCCCTCTCCTCAGCTGTGTGTGGTGTCTCAGCTGCTGAGCAAAGCAGGGAGTGACAGCAAACGTCAGGATTCTGCCCAAATGCCTAGAAAGCTCACAAAGTTTTTCTTTCAATAATTAAACCCATGGGGGAAGAGTGTAATCTCATTCAATAGTTTATATTTCACTATAGATTATTATAGTCCCTGGTTGGATGCCTTTGTTGGAAGCACATATCCTTAATTACTAATGCCACCTTGTCTCAACCCTTATATTATTTGATTATACAAATGAATGCAAATATGGGTCACATCCATTGTTTTCAGATTTCAAAATGCCCAATTTTAAAAAATCAAAATCACAAGGTTTCTGGATTTTTATTTTGAAAAAACAATAAGTATTCTCATCTGCTATGTTCCTTGTATTTTTCTATTTATTTATTTTTTAAAAAATATTTTTTTATTAACAAACCAATCAAATCACATTAATTCTAAATTACAGAGCCATATTTTAAATTTTTGTTGGGGGTACCCATATTTCGACCTCCGAAAGGGATCTGATCATCTTATGGCTGCTGCTATGATGTTTACAGTTCTGTCCAAATAATGTTCACAATTCTGTCCAATACTCTCTTTGATGTTTTCCTCATCTCTTCTTGTTGTTTTCGTATATTTTTCATTTCTCTTTGTGACCTCTGATAGTCTCCACAAGCGAGTTGAAAACAAGCATTTTTATAATCCTGTGTGGGTTTTTCCATTCATCCAAGAGTCATATTCAGACGGCAAACGCATTTCATCACTTCCATAGAAAAAACAATCTTACTGTCTGCTCATTAATCTTCGCAAGCCTTTCACTCCCTTCTCGATCTTCTCAGGGGGTTCTGCCAGGAGTCCAATATAATAACAAAGCCATGGCTTCCTCCCCCTTGATCATCAATCCTGCAACAAACCCTGCCAACATGGCGACTCTCTTTTTTAACTGCATCATTCCAAAAGCCTTTCATTCTTTTCCAGATCTCCATAAGCCAAGCCTTTGGTTAGTAATTCATTTCCACACCGTTCTTAATCATCCCGCTTATAGTCAGTTGTGCAACGGTTCTTCTTGGGGAGGGATTGTTAGGTAATCACATTGTATTTTTCTATCTAAGCCATCTTCATTTCAAGTTAGTATTTTTAATCTGCCATTCTGGTTTAATTTAAGGAAAAATAATAATTATTTTTTATTCCTGCTTTAATTATGTCTTTGTTACTCTTCCTCTTCTTCCTGTTTATCAGTGCTATCCTCAGGTAATTTCTCTATCCCCCTTTCTGCTCCTGTCACGAGCATCCCTTCTCCTAATTCTTATATTAAATTTTTCATCTGAAATTTCTGCGCTTCAGATATATCCCCACATCGTTGTTTCTTGTTTTTATATGTAAAAGAGACTCCCTTCAGGAAGTCCCATCTATATGGAATTTGCTTATTTCTCAGAGCATCTGTCAAAAAATTGGAATTAGCTTGGTTTTTTTAGAAGTTGGATGGGAATTTCTTTTAGAATAATTTTATTTTTCTCTCCTATCTGTAATCTATTTTGATAGTTCGTTTGTAATATTTGGTCTTTGATTTGGCGTAAATTAAAAATTACCAGACAGACTCCTGGTAACCTTTTTTTCACCTTTGCAAAGCTTGATTTAATTCAGAAGATTTAATCAATTGAGTTTTTCATCAGTTCTTCCTGTACCTCCATCTAATTATACAACTCCTTAATCAATTTGGAATTTATATCTTCCTCTGGTTCTTCTGAAATTCATCTAAGACAGAGAATCATTTCCTTCTGACACATTTCCAAAACCGCAATCACATCCCAGGCTGCTTCCTGGGAGACACTAGCCTCTGCCACCTCCTCTTTAATTTTTCCTGGCCTTTTCTCAATTCCAACCCTTCTGCCTGAACCCTCTTTGTTTTTCTTCCTCTAATCCCTGTATCTTGGTTTTTAGCTTGCTTTTTGCTATTGGAGTTAGAGTCTAATAAGACGATTCTAATGGGAGACTTTAATGGAGTGCCGGAACCAGAATTAGATAAACAATTAGGAAAGGGGAAAAATAAACAAGGGAAGCTGCCAAAATCTTTTAACAACTTGGAGGAAAACTTAGATTTAATAGGCATTTGGAGATACAAACATGTAATAGAGAAGCAATTCACCTTTTTTTCAGAACCACAGAAGAGTTGGAGTAGAATTGATCAAATTTGGGTCTCAAGGGAGCTTACATTAAGAACTACAAAGTGTGAAATTCAACCTAGAACTCTCTCGGACCATAACTCGGTTGCTCTGGAAATAAAAGGTAAATCACAGGGTGGATTCAGATGGAGAATAAATGAATACCTATTAGAGAATGAAGAGGTAGTTGAAAAAGCCAAAGCCACCCTAAAGGATTACTTTAGCCTGAATCTTAATACTGAAACAAGTTTGGACATAGTCTGGGACGCAAGTAAAGCGGTCTTAAGAGGGTTTTTTATACAGCAAAATAGCTATAGGAGGAAAGTAAGAGAACAAAAGAAAGAAGAAATTCTTAATCAGCTAAGAGAATGTGAGAAAAAACTAACAACAAACCTGAAAGATGAACAAAACAGGCAAACAATAAAAATGTTACAATCTCAATACTCAATGTTAACAAGTCAAGAAATAGAATGGAAAATCAAATTAATGAAACAAAAATATTTTGAATCAGCTAACAAAATGGGTAAACTATTAGCATGGCAATTGAGAAGAAGGCAAAAACAAAGTGTAATAAACAAGATAAAAATAGAAGAGCATTTGATAGAAGACCCAAAAGAAATAAAGGAGAATTTCCTCAAATTCTATGAGAAGTTGTATAAAAAAGAAGAGAAAGAAATAACCCAAATAGAAAAATATTTAGAAGATTATAGCGGGAAGACCATAACAGAGGAAGAAAGAATCCAACTAAATAACCCCATAAAAATAGAAGAGATTCAGGAGGCAATAAAGAAGATGAAACCAGGGAAAGCCCCAGGACCGGACGGATTATCAGCCAAATACTATAAAGTATTGGAAAACCAATTAACACCAGTGCTATGTGACATCATGAATAAGATATTAAAAGGAGGAAAGATACCAGAGACTTGGAAAGAGGCTCATATAACGATGATCCCTAAACCAGATATGGACAAACTGAATATTAAGAACTATAGACCTATATCTCTATTAAATAACAATTATAAAATCTTTGCGGAGGTGATGGCAAGCAGACTCAAGAAATGTCTAGTGAATCTAATACATAAGGATCAGGCAGGATTTCTTCCAAACAGGCAACTTCGAGATAACGTAAGGCACGCCATAAACATTATTGAGTATTTGGAATGTAAGAACGAGATATCCGCGGCGCTGATTTTTATCAATGCTGAAAAGGCATTCAATAACGTTTCATGGCAGTTCCTATTGAAGAGCATGGAAAAAGCGGGGCTAGAGGGCAAGTTTAGGAATGGAATAAGAGCAATATATTCGATACAATCTGCAAAATTGATTATAAATAATAACCTAACAAATTCATTTAAAATTGAAAAAGGAACAAGAAAGGGATGCCCTCTATCCCCGCTCTTATTCATTATGGCACTAGAGGTAATTACAAATAAAATAAGAGTAACATCAGAGATCCGAGGGATCAAAATAGGAACAAAAGAGTATAAATTAAAAGCGTATGCGGACGACTTGATGTTATCCCTGGAAAATCCACAAAAAAGTGTTGGTAAGGCCTTGGAGATGTTAGAAGAATTTGGCAAGGTATCCGGTTTTAAATTAAATAAATTAAAGACCAAAATGCTGACGAAGAATTTGGAAAAGGATGAAAATGAAAAATTAGAGGTACAGCATGGAATTAAAGTGGCAAAAAAAATAAAGTATCTGGGAATTTGGTTAACTACTAAAAATATAAATCTGATCCAAGATAATTACCTTACGACATGGAAGGAGATTAAGAAAGATCTTGACACGTGGAGTAGAGTGAAACTTTCATGGATGGGAAGGATGGTGGCAATAAAAATGAACTTACTTCCAAGAATGTTGTTTCTGTTTCAAAACATCCCAGTGATCAGAGGTTCTAAAATGTTTACAGATTGGCAAAAAACTCTTTCGAAATTTATATGGCAAGGAAAAAGGCCAAGAATTAGATTCAAACTTCTTACAGATCAGAAAGAAAGAGGGGGATTCTTGGTACCCAACCTGAAATTATATTTTGAAGCTGCCTGCCTTTGCTGGATCAAAGATTGGATTAATTTGGAAAATACTGATTTATTAGACCTAGAGGGGTTTGACAATAGGTTCGGCTGGCATGCCTACTTATGGCAAAATAAAGAAAAAGTACATAAAGGGTTTTCAAGTCACATTATTAGAGGGCCCCTTTATGAAGTGTGGGAAAAAAATAAAAAACTCCTAGAAGGGAAAACACCCTGGTGGCTATCACCAATTGATATTTCAGTGATTAAAAAAACAAATATGGAAGGAAAAAGATTCACCTATGAAGACCTACTAATAAGATTAGAAAATGGATGGAAGATGAGAACATATGAGGAGTTGAAAGGTAAATTAACAAGCTGGTTACAATTCCACCAAATAAACGCAATATGGACAGAACACAAAAAAGTAGGGATGAATGAGAAGAAATCCAAATTTCAGATAGAAATAATTGAGGGCAAATCCAAATTATTATCTAAAATGTATGATATATTATTGGAATGGGACACCAAAGATGAAGAAATAAAGGAGGTTATGACAAGATGGGCAATGGATCTGGGATATAATATAGAGTATGATAAGTGGCTGAATGTATGGACTAGTGGAATGAAATTCAAAGCATGTGTAACACTGAGGGAAAATTTAGAAAAGATGATGTATAGGTGGTACATTACCCCGGCAAAACTGGGGAAAATGTACAAAGCAGGTAATAAGTTTTGCTGGAAGTGTAAAATTAAAGAGGGTAATTTTTTCCACATGTGGTGGACATGCAATGAAATGAAGAAATACTGGGAACATATTTATAATGAGTTAAAAAGAATACTCAAAAATACATTTCCCAAAAGACCAGAGGCCTTTCTACTAGGGATAATTGGGGACGAAATTAAAAAAGAAGATAAGACATTATTCCAGTATGCCACAGCTGCCGCTAGATTATTAATTGCCCAAAATTGGAAAAGTCAAAGCACCCCAACAATTAGAGATTGGCAAACAAAGTTATTTGAATTTGTAGAACTTGCAAAAATGACACAAAAAATTAGAAACCAAAAAAATACAAAGTTTTTTAATGATTGGAACAAATTTATGACATACATTGAAGGGAACTATAAGAACCTAAAAACTACAGCAGGACTGATATAGATCTTACGATGTGTAAACCATTATAATTATTAGCCGCAAGAGAAATAAACTACTCATATTAAGAAGCCTGAAACCGGGAGGGATGGAAGTCAATAGGTGTACAGAGGAACGACTTAAGTATTTAAAGATATAAAGAGATAAATGAGAAGACAAAGAATTGCAATTGGAAATTGACGCTATTTTTATGTTATGTTTAGGCACTTATTTAATTTTCTTTTTGTGTTTTTGGGGTTTTATGTAACTGTTGTAACTGTTTATTTGTTTTTCTTTTTGGTTATTTAAGTGAAAATTAATAAAAAGAATTAAAAAATAATAATTCAGAAGATTTAATCAATCGAGTTTTCCATCAGTTCTTCCTGTACCTCTATTTAATTATACAACTCCTTAATCAATTTGGACCTTATATCTTCCTCTGGTTCTTCTGAAATTCATCTAAGACAGAGAATCATTTCCTTCTGACACATTTCCAAAACCGCAATTGCATCCCAGGCTTCTTCCTGGGAGACACTAGCCTCTGCCACCTCCTCTTTAATTTTTCCTGGCCTTTTCTCAATTCCAACCCTTCTGCCTGAACCCTCTTTCTTTTTCTTCCTCTAATCCCTGTGTCTTGGATTTTAGCTCCTGTACTGATTGTCCCCGTGCCATAGTGTTCCCAGCCACATTGTCATTGCTGACACAACTCAGATTCCTTTTGTGGGTTGATTCTTTTTCCTCCTCCTATTCCCCTTTCCCTCACAAATGTCCCCCTACTTATCTCTAAACCATCCTGGGTTTTTTGCCTGTATACCTTCACGATACACCAGTCCCCCCCAGAAAAGTTCTTCTTGCCACAATGCTCTATAATGCTGCCCTTACTTACAGAGGACAATCTCAACATCCTTATTTACCACACTTCTGGCTCCCTCTCCTCAGCTGTGTATGGTGTTTCAGCTGCTGAGCAAAGCAGGGAGTGACAGCAAACATCAGAACCTCTTCACAGTCATGTTGCAAATCTTTGAAATACATGTTTAAGGACCCTCTGATGTTCCACTGTGAGGTCTGATGGCGCTGAGAGAGGCTGGCTAAACGTGAAATGATGATCACTCCTCTGTGTCATGTACTTCACTAGGCACTCAGTTAAAAGCACTCACCATAGAACAATGTCCCCTGGCAGCATGTGCAACTCCTTCTGGCCTTCTTCCATTTATTCTTGGCGGAGTGAAGCACACTGTCAGGTTTGGAATGTACACCTGACACACTCATAGAGAACTGGCATTTTCCCCTTTCTCTGGGGTCAAGGGAATCTTTCCCTAGCCATGTTCTAGGTCTGCGGGAGAGGGAGAGAAACATAGAGAGCACCCCTTCTTTTCGCTTTATTTCTATTTAAATATTGTATGCCCTTGACCCAAGAACGGTGCACTCCTATCTGGGATGGCCATCCTCTTTCACCAAGCATGCAGCTTCGGGTGTGTGTGTGTGTGTGTGTGTGTGTGTGTGGATATATTCATCCCCTCCCATTGCGAGAATCTCCTGATATGATGTTTTCAGAAAGGAGGGGGAGGAAACTGCTCTTCGCTTCTTCCTCTCCTGCCTGACTCCGTGGGGAGTCTGAGTGCTATCTATGCAGAGATTAGATGGCTGAGTGAGAGCTGTAACACTCATTCAAGCCAGTAGCGCTTTAGTATTAGTTTGCTGTAGCCATTAGAAATAAAAAAAGTTATGCTTCATAGCTTTCTTCCATGTTGTTTATACTCTGCTGAGTTTGGTGCTCACAACACACAGTTGTGGGTCCAGTGCACTTAGACCTGCTTTCCAGGAGTAAAAGGTCTCTGGAAGTGCTCCAGTCACCTAGCCCAGCCGGGGCAGATCCTGTTGTTGAACTCAGTCGTGGCATCGGCTCAAAGTTGTACTGACAGGGGGGTGCACATGGACCGATGAGGGAGGGAGGAGACACTTGCCTAGCTAGCCAGATCAGCTGAATCAACCCTGGCGATCAATGGGGCAATGGATGTTGCAGCCAGATTTCCCTCACCTCCAAATATATAAAATCATAACTACCTAATACTTATTGCAGTGGTGTTTGCTGCTGCTGAAATAACTAACTATGGCATTATGTTCCCTACATTTCTGATTTATATTATTACATGTGAGGAACCTTTTTTATAATATATATGGGGGCTGTTCTTTTTAGATGTAGGGCTGTAGCCAGCTAAGTTCTACTCAGTATACACCTATTGGAAATAATGTATCTAAGATAGACAGGCCTCCCCATGCCAGGAGTGAAACCTAGGAATGAGTAAAATAAGTGAAAAATGAACAGAACCAAAAATATAATTATGATGCAGATAGATAGCGTTTATTGTAGTTGAAAGAGGAGATCATGAAAGCATTTCTTAGGTGAGCGGCTTCAAATAGGTCGACAATCCTTTCAGCCACCAAAGAGTTAAATGACAAAGGGACAGATGATTTTATAATTGACACAAGGCAAAGGTACACAGGGGAAGGAAGAGATTCTCAGGGAACTGGAAGCATCAGAACTCTTGCAGGCCTGAATCATATTGAAGCATATTCAATTCATATCAATGAGTGATAGAAAGGAAACAGAAAGGATGCGCATAAGAGAGACAGAAGGAAAGCTCAAAGAAGCATGGATCAGGGATGTGTAGGCGAGAGTGTCAGAGATGCTGAGCAACCTTTTGATCCAATCCATTCTGGTTTGTCTGGATAGTGGAGGCTCAGCATTCCTGACACCATACAATCATAGAATTCTAGAGTTGGATGGGACCACAAGGGCCATCAAGTCCAACTCTCTGCATTGCAGGAATCTCAGCTACAGCATCCATGACAAATGGCCATTAGACGTTGATCCATGGTGTGCATTTCAGGTACCATTCCCCACACCCCGTTCCTGTGGGGGATCACATCCCATTCGAAAGAGAGACAAGATCATCTTCGTCTCAGTATAGGAACTGTCGCTGGATGAGAAGGGAGATTGTAAGCAAAAGAATTTGGTTGCATCAGTGAAGGCAGCTGCATCGCTGATGAAGGAGCAAGCATGCTAGCCTGAGTTATCTGGGCAGGGGTGGGGCTGGGGAGAGTCGTGTTTGTTCCCTGTTTCATAACATCAATCTCCATCTCCACCCACATTGTCATCGGCCTAAGTGTTCCGTCGGCTGCCTCTGTTAATACTTCAATAGGCATGCTGCATTTCATAATGGGTGTCATTACAGCTGTAGTCATCGTAGAATAACTGGTGTGAATCTGGAAAAAAATAACATGGAAGTGTTTAAGATGGTGTACACTAATGTCTACTCGGATTCTGTTTTAATTACAAATTTTGCATCAATAAATACTATGAGCAATCTTTTCTGAAAGTGGGATCCAATTACATCACCGTAAATAGTAAAAAATAGCAAGCAGATAGATTTTTAGCAAGGTGATCTACAGACACAAAAAAACCCCTAATCCTCCCAACTTTTCCTCCCATTTTGTGAGGTGAATGAGGTCTTCGTTCCTCACACTCCTGCATGGCAACAGCATGAGGCGAGTCAAAACTAAAAATTTGAGGAGGGGGGTATACAAGTTCAAAGAGTGACCTTAGGTAGTCCTTAGTTACGTTGTTAAAGGCTTAATCAGATTAAAAAAAAACCTGTCCTGTACAGTCGTACCTCGGAAGTCGAACAGAATCCATTCCGGAAGTCCGTTTGACTTCAGAAACATTCAGAAACCAAAGCGCGGCTTCTGATGGGATGCAGGAAGCTCCTGCAGCCGATCGGAAGCTACAGAAGCCCCATTGGATGTTCGGCTTCCAAAAATAGTTTGCAAACTGGGACAGTCATTTCTGGGTTTTTGGCGTTCGGGAACCAAAACGTTTGAGAACTATGCTGTTTCGACTGTATTACCGTTACTATGTGAATAGAATGAATCCTCATTCCTCATAATGCACTTTGCGCTCATAATGCATAATGCGCTCCATTTGCAGAACAGCCTTTACCAAAGGTGTCATGGGCTCTGAAGACACTCGAACTCAGGGCGCAAGGGAGAAAAGTGTTAAGAGGAAGGCCCCCTTGGCAAATCCACACCGTGATCAAATCCTGCCCAGAAACCAATGTCACCACTGTATAAGGACATGTGGATCCAGAATTGGCCTCCACAATCACTGACAGACTCATTGTTAAAACCATTTTTATGGAAGAGAATCTTACTTGGCTATGAGTGATTAACAAAGAAGAAAAAAGATATGTAAGGGGGGACATTTCTCAGGAAGGTAGTGGGAAATGGGTGATGGTATGGTAAACCTATTGATGACTGTATGGTAAACCTATTTGAAGGATTGGGTTTCCCAAACCCAAAAACTGACTTTGCAGGCAGTTTGAAACTGGCACCAAAATCCCTATTTTTCCTTAGCTAAAATGCATTAACTTGAGCTCTGAGTCAATGTATAAAGAAAACCCCGGCTGTATAAACAAGTGCTCAGAGCCCTCCCCCTTATCAGTTTGTGACGGCAAGGATGACCTTGGCTGTTCCAGTGGAGTAGGGATGACATGTCTGGGTCTTATCTTACCACACTCTGACGCACAGACCTAGTCCAGGAACAGTGCCAGAGTTTGTTCTTGGAGTTGGTGACCTCTTGCTCCAAGATAAGAGTAGGAACAGGAATACCCTTTTATGGTCAGAAGTACAGGAAGTAATACCCTTTTATGGTTAAGAAAACCGGAGCAGGAACATATGCGATGTCAACCTGCATGTATAGGCTGACATGGTTGGATTCCTGGGGAAGGAGGGAGATTGTGCCTAGAGGATATGTATACTGCATGGAATTTCTCATTTCTTTGGATTTGATGTGGAATGACCACGCAAGTGCCTTTCTGCTGTTCCGGAGAGCAGAAATAAAGAACTCTTTCTCTGAACCAACCCTCGGTGTCATTTGACTTCCTTCCTCCTGTCCAGGAGCAACGCAGACCCAATCGGTGAACTCCAATAAGGCTACATATTGACGACGGTTAATGACTGCAATTAGTCCTTCAGGAAAAAGCAAGGGATAGTATGCAAATGACAAAAAATAGCCTTAGCTATTTTCGCCTTAGCCTTAGCTGTTCCTTAGGTTTTCAAAACACAATCCCTAGCGAATCTCCTCCGGAGTCACAGAATGCCTCTGTGCCCTTTTCCTATGAAAGCTTTGATTTAAAGACAACTTACCAACAGCAGGAAAGGCTGAGCAACCAAAGTAAAGGGAAGCTGGAAGACTCTGGTGAGGAATACAGAAATGTCTGGAGCATTTATACCGTTTGCTTTTGGCTTCCACGCCTTGAGTCAGCATAGCTCTTTCCTAATGGGCACTTGGCGCAAATGCCTAGAAATCTCACAAACATTTTTCTTTCAATGATTAACCCCGCAGGGGAAGAGTGTAATCACATTCAAGAGTTTATATTTCATTATAGATTATTATAGTCCCTGGTTGGATGCCTTTGTTGGAAACACATATCCTTAATTACTAATGCCACCATGTCTCAACCTTTATGTTATTTGATTATACAACAGGACGCAAATATGGGTCGCACCCAGTGCCTTTTTTCCTGGGGGGATGCAGGGGGACGCAGACCCCTAAACAATTTGCGTTTAAGGTCTAAGTTTGGCCTCATTGAGGGGCAGTATTTCAATATGAATAGGAAAACCAGAGTAGCCCTTGACATTGTTTTAGCAAAAAAAGCACTGGTGACATCCATTGTTTTCAGATTTTAAAATGCCCAGTTTTTTAATCAAAATCTCAATGTGTCTGGGGTTTCATTTCCAAAAACAATAGGTATTCTCATCTACAATGTTCCGTATAGTTTGCTTGATATATGCCTCTCTTGATATCTGCTAATGTTTAGCCTGGTTTATGTTTTCCATATGAATTATTTCTAAGAAATCATAATTACACACACACAGTAACAGCTACAAAGAAGATGGTAGACTTGTCCATTCCCCTATGTTTTCAATGTTTTTGTTAATATAGGCAGTTGGGTTTTTTATCTTGAAAGTCAGAGAAAAAAGGAAAAGAAGGAGGCTTCTCTGATCATCTCCTTTATCTTCCAGCTCCCTCAAGAGCTTGTGGTAGTCCCCATCTCTCCCCAACAACAACAACAAGAAGAAACACTGAATGCATATGCACATTGTGCAGACATGGAATTGGATAGCACTTAGCTGGCAGATACCAGGCGTTCCTCTGCAATGTTTGCCATGATTCAGCAATTATTTTGGCTCTGAAACTGTCATGAGAAGAACAATAATGCTACAAACTAATTAAAAATAACACAGAGCCTCCCACAATGAGGTAGAATGTAAAACATACATGTAACTTGGTTCGGAATCAAAGGGAGCTTCTTGGAACAGATTCCATGGCAGTTCTGCACGCTTCAGATTGCAGGCACGCTAATGAATGGATTACATTCAAAACAGGATGGACGCAATGCTCATATTATTTTTTGCATTGTGACCCAATATGCTGAATAAAGAGACACATTCAGAAATCCAGTAATAAACTCAAATCCACCATATTCTCTAACCGTGGTAACTGTTAATATGAAGGCCTTGGGCAGAATCCTTTAGTCTATCTTCCCTAAATAGGGGTGGGGGTATAGCGGTGACCCACGCCCCCCTTCTCTTTGCGGCGGCGATAGCAGGGTTCCCCGTTAAAGGGGTTGTTTGAGGGGAGGCTTTGGCCGTACGCCGAGAGGGAGTCAGTGCTCTCCCCTGTGGCGGAGGTGGCGTAACTGCTTGAACATATGTTCTCCAGAGCCAGCCCATCTCCCCCCACACTCTGGATAACCCTGATGTTCCCCAGATCCCCGGCTGTGAACTGGGAGGGATAAACACCCAATGCCTGAGCCAAGGTCTACCCACATCTGAAACATAATAAAGTTGTGGCCAATTTTAAACCCATAGCACATTGTCTTGAGTCGTTATTCCACACGGGGGCCGCCCAGGGTTTTGAGGAACTCCGCCTGTCCACACAATGGAAATCCTCAACCTGTCTAACAACTCTTCCTCTTTCCCTTCCAAATTGTCATTGCTGACACAACTCAGATTCCTTTTGTGGGTTGACTCTTTTTCCTCCTCCTCTTCCACTTTCCCTCACAAATGTCCCGCTACTTATCTCTAAACCATCCTGCTTTTTTTGCCTGTATACCTGCATGATGCCCCAGTCCCCCCAGAAAACTTATTCTTGCCATGATCCAGCCAGAATGCTCTAAAATGCTGCCCTTACTTACAGAGGACAGTCTTAGCATCCTTATTTACCACACTTCTGGCTCCCTCTCCTCAGCTGTGTGTGGTGCCTCAGCTGCTGAGCAAAGCAGGGAGTGACAGCAAACGTCAGGATTCTGCCCAAATGCCTAGAAATCTCACAAAGTTTTTCTTTTAATAATTAATCCTACGGGGGAGAGTGTAATCTCATTCAAGAGTTTATATTTCACTATAGATTATTATAGTCCCTGTTTGGATGCCTTTGTTGGAAGCACATATCCTTAATTACTAATGCCACCTTTTCTCAACCCTTATATTATTTGATTATACAAATGAATGCAAATATGGGTCACATCCATTGTTTTCAGATTTCAAAATGCCCAATTTAAAAAAATAAAAATCTCAAGGTTTCTGGGGTTTTATTTTTAAAAAACAATACGTATTCTCTTCTGCAATGTTCCTTGTATTTCTGTATTTAAGCCATTTTCATTCCAAGTTAGTATTTTTAATCTGCCATTCTGGTTTAATTTAAGGAAAAATAATAATTATTTTTTATTCCTGCTTTAATTATGTCTTTGTTACTCTTCCTCTTCTTCCTGTTTATCAGTGCTTTCCTCAGGTAATTCCTCTGTCCCCCTTTTTGCTCCTGTCACATGCATCCCTTCTCCTAATTCTTATATATAATTTTTCATCTGAAATTTCTGCGCTTCAGATATATCCCCGCATTGTTGTTTCTTGTTTTTATATGCAAAAGAGACTCCCTTCAGGAATTCCCATCTATATGGAATTTGCTTATTTCTCAGAGCATCTGTCAAAAAATTGGAATTAGCTTGGTTTTTTTAGAAGTTGGACGGGAATTTCTTTTAGAATAATTTTATTTTTCTCTCCTATCTGTAATCTATTTTGATAGTTCATTTGTATTATTTGGTCTCTGATTTGGCGTAAATTAAAAATTACCAGACAGACTCCTGGTAACTTTTTTTCACCTTTGCAAAGCTTGATTTAATTCAGAAGATTTAATCAATTGAGTTTTTCATCAGTTCTTCCTGTACCTCCATCTAATTATACAACTCCTTAATCAATTTGGACCTTATATCTTCCTCTGGTTCTTCTGAAATTCATCTAAGACAGAGAATCATTTCCTTCTGACACATTTCCAAAACTGCAGTCTCATCCCAGGCTTCTTCCTCGGAGACACTAGCCTCCGCGACCTCCTCTTTAATTTTTCCTGGCCTTTTCTCAATTCCAACCCTTCTGCCTGAACCCTTTTTTCTTTTTCTTCCTCTAATCATTGTGTCTTGGTTTTTAGCTCCTGTACTGATTGTCCCCGTGCCGTAGTGTTCCCATCCACATTGTCATTGCTGACACAACTCAGATTCCTTTTGTGGGTTGATTCTTTTTCCTCCTCCTATTCCCCTTTCCCTCACAAATGTCCCCCTACTTATCTCTAAACCATCCTGGGGTTTTTGCCTGTATGTCTGCATGATGCCCCAGTCCCCCCAGAAAAGCTCTTCTTGCCATGATCCAGCCAGAATGCTCTAAAATGCTGCCCTTACTTACAGAGGACAGTCTCAGCATCCTTATTTACTACACTTCTGGCTCTCTCTCCTCAGCTGTGTGTGGTGTCTCAGCTGCTGAGCAAAGCAGGGAGTGACAGCAAACGTCAGAACCTCTTCACAGTCATGTTGCAAATCTTTGAAATACGTGTTTAAGGACCCTCTGATGTTGAACTGTAAGGTCTGATGGCACTGAGAGAGGCTGGCTAAATGTGAAATGATGATCACTCCTCTGTGTCATGTACTTCAGTAGGCACCCAGTTAAAAGCGCTCACCATAGAACAATGTCCCCAGGCAGAATGTGCAACTCTCTCTGGGCTTCTTCCAATCATTCTTGGCGGAGTGAAGCACACTGTCAGGTTTGGAATGTACATCTGACACACGCATAGAGAACTGGCATTTTACCCTTTCTCTGGGGTGAATGGACTCTTTCCCTAGCCATGTCTGCGGGAGAGAGAGAGAAACAGAGAGAGCACCCCTTCTTTTCGCTTTATTTCTATTCAAATATTGTATGCCCTTGACCCAAGAACGGTGCACTCCTATCTGGGATGGCCATCCTTTTTCACCAAGCATGCAGCTTCGGTTGTGTGTGTGTGTGCGTGAATATTTTCACCCTCTCCCATTGCGAGAATCTCCTGATATGATGTTTTCAGAAAGGAGGGGGAGGAAACTGCTCTTCGCTTCTTCCTCTCCTGCCTTTGGGGAGTCTCAGTGTTATCTATGTAGAGATTAGATGGCTGAGTGAGAGCTGTAACACTCATTCAAGCCAGTAGCGCTTTAGTTTTAGCTTGCAGTAGCTATTAGAAATAAAAGATGTTATGCTTCACAGCTTTCTTCCGTGTTGTTTATACTCTGCTGGGTTTGGTGCTCACAACTCACAGTTGTGGGTCCAGTGCACTTAGACCTGCTTTCTAGGAGTGGAAGGTCTCTAGAAGTGCTCCAGTCTCCTAGCCCAGTCAGGGTAGATCCAGTTTTTCAGCCCAATCATTGGCATCGGCTCAAAGGTGTACTGACAGGGGTTGCACATTGACCGATGAGGGAGGGAGGGGACACTTGCCTAGCTAACCAGATCAGCCGAATCAACCCTGGCAATCAATGGGGCAATGGATGTTGCAGCTAGATTGCCCTCACATCCAAATATATAAAATCATAACTACCTAATACTTATTGCAGTGGTGTTTGCTGCTGCTGAAATAACTAACTATGACATTATGTTCCCTACATTTCTGATGTATATTATTACATGTGAGGAGACTTTTTATAATATGTATGGGGGCTGTTCTTTTTAGATGTAGGGCTATAGCCAACTAAATTCTACTCAGTGTAAACCTATTGGAAATAATGTATCTAAGATAGACATACGTTCCCACGCCTAGGAGTGAAACCTAGGAATGAGTAAAAGAAATGAAAAATGAACAGAACCAAAAATATAATTATGATGCAGACAGCGTTTATTGTAGTTGAAAGAGGAGATCATGAAAGCATTTCTTAGGTGAGCAGCTTCAAATAGGTCAACAATCCTTTCAGCCACCAAAGAGTTAAATGACAAAGTGACAGATGAATTTTTAATTGACACAAGGCAAAGGAACACAGGGGAAGGAAGAGATTCTCAGGGAACTGAAAGCATCAGAACCCTTGCAGGCCTGAAGCATATTCAGAGTGCCATCAATGAGTGATAGAAAGGAAACAGAAAGGATGTGCTAAAGCGAGATAAAAGGAAAGCTCAAAGAAGCATTGATCAGGGATGTGTAGGCGAGAGTGTCAGAGATGCTGAGCAACATTTTGATCCAATCCATTCTGGTTTGACTGGATGGTGGAGGCTCAGCATTCCTGACACCGTAAAATCATAGAATTGTAGAGTTGGATGGGACCACAAGGGCCATCAAGTCCAACTCTCTGCAAGGCAGGAATCTCAACTACAGCATCCATGACAAATGGCCATTAGACGTTGATCCATGGTGTGCATTTCAGGTACCATTCCCCACACCCCGTTCCTGTGGGGGATCACAATCCCATTCGAAAGAGGGACAAGCTCATCTCCGTCTCAGTATAGGAACTGTCGCTGGATGGGAAGGGAGATTGTAAGCAAAAGAATTTGGTTGCATCAGTGAAGGCAGCTGCATTGCTGATGAAGGAGCAAGCATGCTAGCCTGAGTTATCTGGGCAGGGGTGGGGCTGGGGAGAGTTGTGCTTGTTGCCTCTTTCATAGCATCAATCTCCATCTCCACCATTATTGTCATCGGCCTAAGTGTTCCGTCGGCTGCCCGCGTCATTACTTCAATAGGCATGCTGCATTTCATAATGGGTGTCATTACAGCTGTAGTCATCGTAGAACAACTGGTGTGAATCTGGAAAAAAATAACATGAAAGTGTTTAAGATGGTGTAAACTAATGTCTACTCAGATTCTGTTTTAATTACAAATTTTGCATCAATAAATACTATGAGCAATCTTTTCTGAAAGTGGTGCCCAGTTACATAACAGTAAATAGTAAAAAATAGCAAGCAGATAGATTTTTAACAAGGAGATATACAGACACCCAAAAAAACAAAACAAAAAAACCCTCATCCTCCCAACATTACCTCGCTTTTGTGGGGAGAATGAGGTCTTAGTTCCTCACACACCTGCTTGGCAACAGCATGAGGCGAGTCAAAACTACAAATTTGAGGAGGGGGGTATACAAGTTCAAAGAGTGACCTTAGGTGGTCCTTGGTTACTTTGTTAAAGGCTTAGTCAGATTAAAAGACTCTCCTGTACAATCGTACCTTGGAAGTCGAACAGAATCCATTCCGGAAGGTGATATACAGACACACACACACACAAAACCCCTCATCCTCCCAACTTTCCCTCCCTTTTTGTGGGGAGAATGACGTCTTTGCAGAATTGGCCTCCACAGTCACTTAGGGACTCATTGTTAAAACCATGTTTATGGAAGACAATCTTACTCGGCTAAGAGTGATTACCAAAGAAGAAAGAAGATATACAAGGGGGGACATTTCTCAGGAATGTAGTAGGAGATGGGTGATTGACTCAATGGGTATGGTAAACCTATTGACAACTGTTAATGACTGAAATAAGTACTACAGGAAAAAGGAAGGGATAGTAGGCAGATGACAAAAAATAGCTTTAGCTGTTCCTTAAATTTTTAGAACACAATCCCTAGCGAATCTCCTCCAGAGTCACAGAATGCCTCTGTGCCCTTTTCCTATGAAAGCTTTGATTTAAAGACAACTTACCAACAGCAGGAAAGGCTCAGCAACCGAAGTCACGGGAAGCTGGAAGACTCTGGTGAGGAAGACAGAAATGTCTGGAGCATTTATACCGTTTGCTTTTGGCTTCCACGCCTTGAGTCAGCATTGCTCTTTCCTAATGGACACTTGGCACAAATGCCTAGAAATCTCACAAACATTTTTCTTTCAATGATTAACCCCATGGGGGAAGAGTGTGACCACATTCAAGAGTTTATATTTCATTATAGATTATTATAGTGCCTTTGTTGGATGCCTTTGTTGGAAACACATATCCTTAATTACTAATGCCACATTGTCTCAACCCTTATGTTATTTGATTATACAAAAGGATGCAAATATGGGTCGCACCCAGTGCCTTTTTTCAGGGGGGACGCAGGGGAACACATGACCCTAAACAATTTGCGTTTAAGGTCTACGTTTGGCCTCATTGAGGGGCAGTATTTCAATAGGAGTAGGAAAATCAGAGTAGCCCTTGACATTGTTTTAGGGAAAAAAAGCACTGGTGACATCCAGTGTTTTCAGATTTTAAAATGCCCAGTTTTTTAATCAAAATCTCAATGTCTCGGGGGTTTCATTTCCAAAAGCAATAAGTACCGTATTTTCGCCTTATAGGATGCACTGTCCCATAAGGCGCACCTAGTTTTTTGGGGGGAAATAAAGGGGAAAAAATATTTTTCCCCCAGGCACGGGGCTGGGGCTGGGGCGGGGAAGCCCGAGCTTCCCCCGACCCAAGCCCCCAGAACAGGCATCTCTCCGCAAGCCGTGGGAGCCCGGCACACCGACCCCTCTCGCTCTCCAGGCTTCAGCAAAAGCCTGCATTCGCCCCATAGGACGCACACACATTTCCGCTTCATTTTTGGAGGGGGAAAAGTGCGTCCTATGGGGCGAAAAATACGGTATTTTCATCTGTGATGTTCCTTGTACTTTGCTTCATATATGCCTCTCGTGAAATCTGCTAATGTTTAGCCTATTATATGTTTTCTAAGAGATCATAATTACACACACACAGTAACAGCTACAAAGAAGATGGTAGACTTTCCGTTCCCCTATGTTGTCAATGTTTTTGTTAATATAGGCAGTTGGGGGTTTTTATCTTGAAAGTCTGCGAAAAAAGAAAAAGAAGGAGGCTTCTCTGATCATCTCCATTTCTTCCAGCTCCCTCAACAGCTAGTGGTAGTTCCCATCTCTCCCCAACAACAACAACAAGAAGAGACACTGAATACATATGCACATTGCGCAGACATGGAATTGGATAGCACTGAGCTGGCAGATACCAGGCGTTCCTCTGCAATGTTTGCCATGATTCAGCAATGATTTTGGCCCTGAAACAGTCATGAGAAAAACAATAATGCTACAAACTAATTAAAAAGAACACAGAGCCTCCCACAATGAGGTAGAATGTAACACGTATATGTAACTTGGTTCGGAATCAAAGGGAGCTTCTTGGAGCAGATTCCATGGCAGTTCTGCAGGCTTCAGATTGCAGACACGCTAATGAATGGATTACATTCAAAACAGGATGGATGCAACTCTCATATTATTTTTTGCACTGTGACCCAATATGCTGAATAAAGAGACACATTCAGAAATGCAGTAATAAACTCAAATCCACCATATTCTCTGATCTTGGGAACTGTTAATATAAAGTTACGCATGCACACACACACACACACATATAGAAAGACATCAGTAATTTATGTAAATGGAAAATATAAAGAAGGCAAAACATTAACAAATATCAGAGTGACAGACATCAGTATTAGTACAATAAAATAAAATAGATGGAAATAGCCTTCCTAATTGAATCAGGCGTTTGTCATGAGTCAGTGACTCAATCTGGGAAATACTTTAGTACTAGTGAAATATTCAAACTGGTAGAGCCTCTCAGACTTCAATGGGCAACATGTTCCTCAGGGCTAGAAGATTTACACAAACACTGCACCTTGAGGGGTGGAAATTCTGTACATACATTTGACTTCTGCTTTAATGGATGAGATTGAAGTTAGATCCAGATACAATGGAGGTCCTCACGATCTAGAAGTTTGTTCTGAAACCCACTTAAGACAGGGGAAATGGCTTTGGGGGGGGGGATGAGTGAATTCCTATGCCCCACAAATAACTCAGAGATGCATTTTAAATAAAAGAACACATTCTACTCATTTAAAACTCATGTAAAAACACACTGATTCACAAACCGTACATGGGAGAGATTTAGAAGGCAATTGGGCCAGATCTGAGCCCTGAGCCTTAGTTTGCCTACCCATGCCATTATTAATTCTCACAGGAGGTCACTCAACAGTGAGCAATAAGCGGATTCATTAACATCCTTTTCTCTGGCCTCCACATTCATATAAGATAATAATAGTGGTCTATTTCTTCCCTGAATTCCCTGTTTTTAGGATTTCTGGAGACATCTGGTTGGCTACTGGGCTAGATGCACCTTTGAGAATGATCAGAAGAACAACAGACCAGTGTGATTTGTACTTTGAAATTTGTACACTTTAATTCTTAGCCTTTTATGGACTTGGTAGCATAAATTTGTACCTTTCTGTGCACTCTGAACATTGGATGAAGCAGCTTGAGTGTGCTTTATCATAATAGGTTGCTATGTGCTAAGCACTAAGTTCTACTCAGAGTAAAACCATTGAAATTAAAGGACCCACGCTAGTCAACTTCATTAATGCCAGTGGAACTGCTCTGAGTAGGAGTAGCACTGGATGCACACCATGACCGAAATACCAAATCAAATTGGGCTTAATCATAAGGATCCAGGCATCAATTAAATCAGGCTGAAATAGTTCAAGATGGATGCAGACCAGATAGGACAGACTGGGTTCATCTGGGGCTGTTAAGAGGATAAGAATCAGATAGAACATAGAAGCAGGAATTGGGCAGGATAACCCACAAAAGGCTGAGCCCTACCAAACTGCTTGCTGTGTCTTCCCAAGAGAAGGGGTGGCAGATGGATGCCTTTAGGTGTGGGGTACTCATTTGGAGCATGAAGCCCTTTTCAGCCCAATGTTACCTGACACTGCCTCTTGCCTGCTGCCCCACTGGTGAAGCAGTGTCCCACAGAAGAAGAAGAAGAGTTTGGATTCAATATCCCACTTTATCACTACCCGAAGGAGTCTCAAAGTGGCTAACATTCCCCTTTCCCTTCCTCCCCCACAACAAACACTCTGTGAGGTGAGTGGGGCTGAGAGACTTCAGAGAAGTGTGACTAGCCCAAGGTCACCCAGCAGCTGCATGTGGAGGAGCGGAGGCACAAACCCAGTTCCCCTGATTACGAGTCCACCGCTCTTAACCACTACACCACACTGGTTCTCAATGTCTCCACTCAACAGCTGTTGAAAGGAGGCAATCATACTTGCCAGGTGCTTCTTCCCAAGCATGCCTTCTTTGGAGAAAAAAAACACTTGTGAAAGACCACCCTGCAAAAATTAACCCCCATGGGGATTGGGGGGGAGAGACCCCAGGTCTCGTTTCTGTCAGGAGCTAGCTGGCTGTCGGCTTGCTAACACAGCACACAAGACATATTTACAGTTTCAGGTTAAGAACGGACCTCCAGAACGAATTAAGTTCTTAACCCGAGGTACCACTGTATTGTGATGCAGATAATTATATTTAAATACAGTGGTACCTTGGGTTACAGATGCTTCAGGTTACAGACTCTGCTAACGCAGAAATAGTACCTCGGGTTAAGAACTTTGCTTCAGGATGAGAACAGAAATCGTGCAGTGGCAGCGCAGCGGCAGCAGGAGGCCCCATTAGCTAAAGTCGTGCTTCAGGTTAAGAACAGTTTCAGGTTAAGAACAGACCTCCGGAACAAATTAAGTTCTTAATCCAAGGTACCACTGTATTTCTAAGGTGAGCAGCTTCAAGAAGGCCAAGAAGGCTGAGTGGTAAATAGCTCGTTGAGGAATCATTTAGTTCTGTTCGTTCACAGCTTCATGTTCTCGAGTCAGTCTGAAAGATCCAATTGTCATTTGCAGTTCCACTTCAATCCCTGTATGCTTGTGGTATACAAAGGATTAACAGGTTAAATCAGCTATGATAAACTGGGCAATGGACTTAGGATGTAACATACAAGTGGCAGATTGAAAGAGGCTATGGAGAACAGATTTGAAATTCACAGCATGTTGTACGCTGAAAGAAAATTATAGGAAAATGATGTACTGGTGGTATCTGACTCCTACTAAGTTATCCAAAATGTATATGTCAGGGAACTGACATCGGAGTCAGAGGTGGAGGCAAGGCTCTCAAGCGATGCAGGAGAGGGGCCCAGCAGGGAGAGAGGAAGCCCATTGGCTGGGGAAGGAAATCAGCGCAACACCAGTAGGGGAGGGGGGCAGATGGGGGATTTGGAGAGGGGTCTCCAAGACTCTTCGCCCAAAACAAGCGGGGAGAGCACAGGCACACCTCTGCCCACTCCTTCCCTGCGCAGAAGATTTCCGCGCAGGGAGAGTAGGAGGAGACTTGGCGTCAAACAACTTCTATGCTAGAAGAGCTTCAAGAAACGCCCACTGACGGATTCTGCGAGCGACAGAACAGCCACGGAGTGAAGGGCTGTCAGCCGAGACAAGGTTAACCAGGCAACCTAGCCAGCAGCAACAGTAACTTACGCACAAGCAACCCCTTATAACCATTACAGTATAGAAGAAGCTCCAATATTTCTTGGAAGTGCAAAGAAAATGAGGGTACCTTTTATCATATGTGGTGGTCATGCAATATAAAGTCTTTTGGGGAATTTATATACAATGAATTGAAAAAAATGTTTAAAATAACATTTGTCAAAAAGCTAGAAGCATTTCTATTAGGAATTACAGGTTCCAATATCCCAAAAGACCAGAAAAGACTGTTTATGTGTGCGACAATGGCTGCAAGGATGCTACTAGCCCAAAGATGGAAAGAACCAACAGTTCTGACCAAGGAAGAATGGCAAGCCAAACTGCTGGACTACGCTGAAATGGCAAAACTGTCTGGGAGACTCAGGATTCCAGAAGATAACAACTTTAAAAAAGGATGGGGAAAATGTAGAACTTACTTAGGAGACCATTGTAAACAAACAGAAACGTTAGCTGGACTCTAAAAATAACTTGTAAAGAAACGAAAAATATGGATAATTCCGAGAGATGGAAACTGTGGAAACATAGTATATGTAGCTTTAGAAAGGCGATGAGGGGAAGTCACAAGAGCCAGAGAATCTCATATATGGATATGGTAAAAGTTTCCCCCTTCTTTTTATTATTTTTAATCAATCTGTTATTGTAAAAACCAATCAAAAATATTTTTTAAAAATCCCTGTATACTTGCGATCATGTCTGTGACCTTTGGCTCTTTGGGAGTCCCATCAACCACCATCTCAAGACGACTCCTTTCATTTGCTGCTGTGTCATTTGGGAAGACTCCCTGTTCCTGTTAATTGCGGTGTGGCATGATTTCTGCCTCCCCTTGATTAATACTTTGGAGGTGTAATAAAATAACACTAATAAGGTGGTGCTGGCTACGGTTGTAGTGGAGCAGCAATTGCCAAATGGAACAGTTGCCTTTTGCCTTTGCTGTACTGTTTGTACTTTCTACGTGTCGCCTGCCTCTCGGAGTATTGCAAAGATAATCTTTCACACATTTCGCTCCAGGGCACACGCTATAGTTCCTCATTATTATTCATTACAGTTACCAGACAAAGAATTGTGAATGTTTCCTTTGATCCTTTTGGCACCTACCCAACTAGTCGATTCATTAAGCATTAAAGGATGGGTATTACTGAAACCTCAATCCAGCAGTCTTGTTGACTGTAATTAAAAAGGAACGCCATTTGGTCGAAGGCAGCAACGCTTCTGAATATCAGTTTCTGGAAACTGCAGGAGGAGAGACCCTTGTTGTGCTTGCAGATTTTGTGCAGGCATCTGGTTGTGAGAACAGGATACTGGACTAAGGTTACCAGATTTCTTTCAATGAATCCGGGACACTTTAAATAAATAAATACTACACGTTCGGGATGTTGATGCTGCAGCGATGGTGGTGGCAGAGAGGCGGCCGCTGCCCTGACCTCAACCACCACGTTTCCCCTTCCTCCGAGGCTTCTATCTCCTTTCTCCATGAGCCTGGGCAGCCCGAGTTGTTGGTTCTTTGGTGGTGGTGGGGAAGCGGTGCTTGGTAGGTCAGGCATGGAAGGCGGAGAAGGAGGGCCGAGAGTGGCGGTGATGGTGAGGCTCGGGCAGCGCGATGCCACCCTTCCCATCGGAGCAGACCCAATCCCATTCCTACTTGTGTGCAAGCAGGAGGGGGCGGGGATCCCTCAGATGAGAAGGGAGGCTTCACACTGCCTTTCAGAGCTTGCGTGTAAGCAGGAGGGGGCAAGGATCTCTTAATTAGGCAATGGGAAGCCTCCCTTCCCAGCTGAGGGATCCCATTAGTTGCTGGGGTCAGGGAAGCAGCCCGGAAGCTGCATCTTAGAGCCCCTGCACCACCAACATATGGGGACTTCTGAGCAGTTCCTGAAGCCAGCCAACTGTCCTGGGGACATTAGATGAAATCCGGGGACATTCCAGGGATGGAATTTGTCCGGGGACTTATTCACAAATCCAGGGACTGTCCCCGGGAAATGGGGATGTTTGGTAACCCTAGACTAAATGGGCCAGCACAACACAAGGCTTCAAGAAATCACTTTATCCTAATCTTCTAAAATATATCCTTTCCACAGACTTAATTGAACCACTGGGGGCTCTGTGTTCCATCTTTGTTGCATTGACTTACATAAAAAATTTAAACCGGATAGCGTAAAAAATAATTTGATTTAGAGTTTTCCTGGCTACCTTTCTAGTTCTCTCTGTGTGAGATATCCCAGATTCTACGAAACCAATAATCAGTCAATGGAGTTAAGCAAATTTCCATTGACTGGCTATTGACATTGTTCTTGCCGCTAATAATAAAAAGACCAGAGACTTATTCTGGGATTTGTATTGCTTTCTATTGAAAGCAAGGTCAAGGCTGGATCTGGTGTTAATGGTTGATCCGTGTTTTGAAAGATAATGGTAAAAACCTTTATTCAAAAATTATATAAAACCTCACATTCCCATTATATGTGCATACAAGTTCCTATAGTCTTAAAGTCCTACAATCAAAGTGGAGAAATATTTGTATTGATTTTGGAAAGGCATACTGGAAGCAAATACCACCTAAGTATGATTTTTAAAGTGGATTTTGAGAAGATACAGTTTTTAAAGAAGCATTTACCAAAATCTGATCCCATTTATCCAACTTACATTCTTCAGTTTGATATTTAAGGTCACCCTCCCAGGCTATCCTAAGACTTGGTGGAGAGCCAGCTGCCTGGCTTATTAGTAATTTGTAAATACTGGATACCAAGCCTTTTGAAATCAGAGATATAGGAACAATTAAGGATTCAAGAGTAGTTCAAGAATGCCAATAATCCCCCTTATTGGCTAAAGATTTAGTAAATGCAGTTATTTGAAGTGTGTCGCAAGAGTAGTGCATGCTCTGGTTATCTTCCGCTTGGACTACTGCAATGCGCTCTACATGGGGCTAGCTTTGAAGGTGACCCGGAAACTGCAATTAATCCAGAATGCGGCAGCTAGACTGGTGAGTGGGAGCAGCCGCCGAGAACACATAACACTGGTCCTAAAAGACCTACATTGGCTCCCAGTATGTTTCCAATAACAATTCAAAGTGTAGGTGCTGACCTTTAAAGCCTTAAATGGCCTCTGTCCAGTATACCTGAAGGAGCATCTCCACCCTCATTGTTAAGTCCGGACACTTAGGTCCAGCTCTGGTGGTTCCCTCCCTGCAAGAGGCAAAATTACAGGGAACAAGGCAGAGGGCCTTTTCGGTGGTGGTGCCTGCCCTGTGGAATGCCCTCCCATCATATGCCAAGGAAATAAACAACTTTCAGACTTTTAGAAGACATCTGAAGGCACCCACGATTTCCGGTGTCTGTGTCTGCACAGACACAATTTCTGGCATTTACACAGATGCCATTTCCGGCACCGCAGAAGCAAATACCCGCACCGCACCACACCGCGCCGCACCGCACCACACTGCTTTAGCATAGCGCACAGAGACTCGCCGAGTGGCCGTTTTGGTTTGGGGGCAGCTCGTGGGAAGGCTAAACGACCCCTGTGGGTCACTTGTGGCCCATAGGCCTTAGGTTGCTGACCCCTGTGAATACCACCACAAATGAATTAGCAGTAACTGAGAGCTTCTAAAATGCTGCGTCCATCTCAAGCCTAGCATAACTGCACATGACTAAAACATCCTTCCTCCTCCAAGAGCTACTGGCAGTGGTGTCAATGCCGCTCAGGAGGCCCCGAGAAAGTACAAACAGTGCAGCAGGTAGCTTCCCATTTTTGCAGCCGCCAGACATTTCTCTGTGTAAGGATTGTAGCCATCATTGGCTCATTATTTTTAAATTAAGCCTCCAAAGCACTCATCTGGGGGTGGGGTGTATGTGAAAATTATTTCACACAGCAATTAACAAGAACAAAGTCTTTCCGAATGAGGCGGCATAACATCAGATGAAAGGAATCACTTTGGCATGTGGTTGAGGGAACTCCCATATGGCTAATGGTCAAAAACAGGGTTGTAAATATCCAGGGACTGCATATAACAATTAGATCTTTAGGGCTGCCTCAGGACTCTGACCTTGTGAATTGAAGACTATAAATGGATGTCATCCACAGCTCTGTTCCAACAGCGTCTGTCGGCAACCTTTGCCTCCAGCTTCGCAGATTCGGCTTCTTCGGCTGCTGGTGGTATGAACCCTTTTTAACTGAATCTCTTGGGGGAAGAATGTCTCTCTTTGGAATGTGTTGTCCTGCTTTTGCTTTCAAATGTTAATAGTTTGGACTTGTTTTAAATTGGGATTGTTGGGCTGCTTGAGACTGTTAGCATCTTGAGTTTCTGTGGGTAATTAGCTGAAATAGACATTTTCACAAGGGACGCAGGTGGCACTGTGGTCTAAACCACAGAGCCTAGGGCTTGCCTATCAGAAAGTTGGGGGTTCGAATCCTCGTGACGGGGTGAGCTCTCATTGCTCAGTCCCTGCTCCTGCCAACCTTGCAGTTTGAAAGCATGTCAAAGTGCAAGTACAGTGGTACCTCGGGTTGAGAACTTAATTCGTTCTGGAGGTCCGTTATTAACCTAAAACTGTTCTTAACCTGAGGCACCACTTTAGCTAATGGGGCCTCCTGCTGCTGCCGCTGCGCAATTTCTGTTCACATCCTGAAGCAAAGTTCTTGACCCGAGGTACTATTTCTGGGTTAGCGGAGTCTGTATCCTGAAGCGTCTGTAACCTGAAGCACCTGTAACCCAAGGTTACCATTGTAGATAAATAGGTACCGCTCCGGCAGGAAGGTAAACGGCATTTCCGTGTGCTGCTCTGCTTCACCAGAAGTGGCTTAGTCCTGCTGGCCACATGACCCGGAAGCTGTATGCCGGCTCCCTCGGCCAATAAAGCGAGATGAGCGCCGCAACTCCAGAGTCGTCTGTGACTGGACCTAATGATCAGAGGTCCCTTTACCCTTTACCTTAGGCATTTTCACAGTCAAGATGGAGATGTGTGATTCACAGATTTTGTCCAAAACCAAAGAAATTAGATTTTAAAGTTGATTACAGAGGCCTACCCTTTCCCCTCAAAGGTAAATATTTTTTGTTCAAATAATAAGTAGCTCAGTGTTGAACCACAACACTTGCCACCACCACCAGTGCCAGAACGACTGAGCTGCAGCGATCTGACAGGTGACACACGTCACCACGAATGCCCCTTTTTACTGTGATTGCGTGCCTTCATTTTATTGCAAGCAAAAGTAAAAATGGGTGGTGAGGAAGGTGTCTGTCATCTGAGGCAAAAAAATAAAAAAATGGCCCCAGGAAACCTATCAGGTCAACCCATGTACCTTCATATTCTCACACTTTGTGTTGGCTTTCCTAGATCTATGTCTCAGATAGAATTTGGAATGAGACTCTTCAGACATCCCTGCTGGTCTCACTGCAAAGGTCTCTCACTCACCCCTTACCCACCTGCATGGTTGTGCCCCCTCAAAATTGTGCACCTAGGGTCACTGCCTCATTGTTTCCCCCTCTGTCCAGCTCATGAAAGGTAGTTCACACATCCTTTGTGAAATATACTCGGAGTCGAGAGTGGATTTCATGCTCTTTATTTAGCTTGTAGTGGTGAGGAGGAATGGAAGTTCCCCCAGAACGTCTGCCTTATATACATTATTTACACAATGGGCCCACGCGATTGGCTAATTCTGGGATTCTCCTGTAGGCCAATCAGGTTGCAGATTCCCTTCCACCTGGAGCTGGATTGGGTGGCTCCTGTGGACCAATCAGACTGCTGCATTCTGAATCCTATTGTTCTAGGACCAATCAGACTGTTGCCTTTTGGATCCTATTCAACTTAGTACATACTCAGTACCTAGTATTTTTGCCTTGTTGTACTACCTGTGGGTGAGGAACGGAGTCCTCTTTCTCCCTGCGGGGGCGGGGGGGCGGGGAGCAGGTGGGAAGATGATGGATGGAGCCCCAATGAGATCCCCACTTCTGTTTTCCCCCTCCCCTTAAATGTTTGCAATGGCCTCTCTTCTCAACGTTGCAGAAGGCAAGTGAAAATGGGGTATCTATACAAAAGTGAAAACAAAATAAAAAAATTCCTTCCAGTAGCACCTTAAAGACCAACTAAGTTAGTTCTTGGTATGAGCTTTCGTGTGCATGCACACTTCTTCAGATACACAGAACTAACTTAGTTGGTCTTTAAGGTGCTACTGGAAGGAATTTTTTTATTTTGTTTTGACTATGGCAGACCAACACGGCTACCTATCTGTATACAAAAGTGAAATTTCTGGCAGCTGTATATTATAATTTAATCTATAATTTAATCTGGCCGTTTTGGTTTGGGGGCAGCTCGTGGGCCGGCTAAACGACCCCTGTGGGTCACTTGTGGCCCATAGGCCTTAGGTTGCTGACCCCTGTGAATACCACCACAAATGAATTAGCAGTAACTGAGAGCTTCTAAAATGCTGCGTCCATCTCAAGCCTAGCATAACTGCACATGACTAAAACATCCTTCCTCCTCCAAGAGCTACTGGCAGTGGTGTCAATGCCGCTCAGGAGGCCCCGAGAAAGTACAAACAGTGCAGCAGGTAGCTTCCCATTTTTGCAGCCGCCAGACATTTCTCTGTGTAAGGATTGTAGCCATCATTGGCTCATTATTTTTAAATTAAGCCTCCAAAGCACTCATCTGGGGGTGGGGTGTATGTGAAAATTATTTCACACAGCAATTAACAAGAACAAAGTCTTTCCGAATGAGGCGGCATAACATCAGATGAAAGGAATCACTTTGGCATGTGGTTGAGGGAACTCCCATATGGCTAATGGTCAAAAACAGGGTTGTAAATATCCAGGGACTGCATATAACAATTAGATCTTTAGGGCTACCTCAGGACTCTGACCTTGTGAATTGAAGACTATAAAAGGATGTCATCCACAGCTCTGTTCCAACAGCGTCTGTCGGCAGTCTTTGCCTCCAGCTTCGCATATTCGGCTTCTTCGGCTGCTGGTGGTATGAACCCTTTTTAACTGAATCTCTTGGGGGAAGAATGTCTCTCTTTGGAATGTGTTGTCCTGCTTTTGCTTTCAAATGTTAATAGTTTGGACTTGTTTTAAATTGGGATTGTTGGGCTGCTTGAGACTGTTAGCATCTTGAGTTTCTGTGGGTAATTAGCTGAAATAGACATTTTCACAAGGGACGCAGGTGGCACTGTGGTCTAAACCACAGAGCCTAGGGCTTGCCTATCAGAAAGTTGGGGGTTCGAATCCCCGTGACGGGGTGAGCTCTCATTGCTCAGTCCCTGCTCCTGCCAACCTTGCAGTTTGAAAGCATGTCAAAGTGCAAGTACAGTGGTACCTCGGGTTGAGAACTTAATTCGTTCTGGAGGTCCGTTATTAACCTAAAACTGTTCTTAACCTGAGGCACCACTTTAGCTAATGGGGCCTCCTGCTGCTGCCGCTGCGCAATTTCTGTTCACATCCTGAAGCAAAGTTCTTGACCCGAGGTACTATTTCTGGGTTAGCGGAGTCTGTATCCTGAAGCGTCTGTAACCTGAAGCACCTGTAACCCAAGGTTACCATTGTAGATAAATAGGTACCGCTCCGGCAGGAAGGTAAACGGCATTTCCGTGTGCTGCTCTGCTTCACCAGAAGTGGCTTAGTCCTGCTGGCCACATGACCCGGAAGCTGTATGCCGGCTCCCTCGGCCAATAAAGCGAGATGAGCGCCGCAACTCCAGAGTCGTCTCTGACTGGACCTAATGATCAGGGGTCCCTTTACCCTTTACCTTAGGCATTTTCACAGTCAAGATGGAGATGTGTGATTCACAGATTTTGTCCAAAACCAAAGAAATTAGATTTTAAAGTTGATTACAGAGGCCTACCCTTCCCCCTCAAAGGTAAATATTTTTTGTTCAAATAATAAGTAGCTCAGTGTTGAACCACAACACTTGCCACCACCACTAGTGCCAGAACGATTGAGCTGCAGCGATCTGACAGGTGACACACGTCACCACGAATGCCCCTTTTTACTGTGATTGCGTGCCTTCATTTTATTGCAAGCAAAAGTAAAAATGGGTGGTGAGGAAGGTGTCTGTCATCTGAGGCAAAAAAATAAAAAAATGGCCCCAGGAAACCTATCAGGTCAACCCATGTACCTTCATATTCTCACACTTTGTGTTGGCTTTCCTAGATCTATGTCTCAGAATTTGGAATGAGACTCTTCAGACATCCCTGCTGGTCTCACTGCAAAGGTCTCTCACTCACCCCTTGCCCACCTGCATGGTTGTGCCCCCTCAAAATTGTGCACCTAGGGTCACTGCCTCATTGTTTCCCCCTCTGTCCAGCTCATGAAAGGTAGTTCACACATCCTTTGTGAAATATACTCGGAGTCGAGAGTGGATTTCATGCTCTTTATTTAGCTTGTAGTGGTGAGGAGGAATGGAAGTTCCCCCAGAACGTCTGCCTTATATACATTATTTACACAATGGGCCCACGCAATTGGCTAATTCTGGGATTCTCCTGTAGGCCAATCAGGTTGCAGATTCCCTTCCACCTGGAGCTGGATTGGGTGGCTCCTGTGGACCAATCAGACTGCTGCATTCTGAATCCTATTGTTCTAGGACCAATCAGACTGTTGCCTTTTGGATCCTATTCAACTTAGTACATACTCAGTACCTAGTATTTTTGCCTTGTTGTACTACCTGTGGGTGAGGAACGGAGTCCTCTTTCTCCCTGCGGGGGCGGGGGGGGGGCGGGGAGCAGGTGGGAAGATGATGGATGGAGCCCCAATGAGATCCCCACTTCTGTTTTCCCCCTCCCCTTAAATGTTTGCAATGGCCTCTCTTCTCAACGTTGCAGAAGGCAAGTGAAAATGGGGTATCTATACAAAAGTGAAAACAAAATAAAAAAATTCCTTCCAGTAGCACCTTAAAGACCAACTAAGTTAGTTCTTGGTATGAGCTTTCGTGTGCATGCACACTTCTTCAGATACACAGAACTAACTTAGTTGGTCTTTAAGGTGCTACTGGAAGGAATTTTTTTATTTTGTTTTGACTATGGCAGACCAACACGGCTACCTATCTGTATACAAAAGTGAAATTTCTGGCAGCTGTATATTATAATTTAATCTATCCAATTTTAATGCTTTCAAAAGTATTTCCCCACAATGCCTTTAACTGTACTATTAAGAACATAATTTAAAGAGGGCCTTTAAAGACACCAGCATTTGCCTGCTTAAATTTTAACATAATGTGTTCTACCCCACATTATTTCAGGTTCATGGCTTCCTTTTCAGGGAAGATCAACGTCCCCATACACATAGCCTATTTCTCTCCACATGATGTGCATTCTATAAACTTTATGCTCGACTTGCTCAACCCTGGCATAACAATGCGTAAGTCCTCATAGTGCCCTCAGTCCCAATGGCGATGCTAGACAGTGAGATGTTCAAATAAAGGTTCAGGTCCACTCTAATAAGAAAGGTTCAAAGTCAAACCATAAGGTCAGGTTCCCTCCTCTGCAGAAGAGCCAAGGTTGGGATCCTAGGATCAGCCCCCAAATCACAGGCCAGTGGAGGTCCCAAAGCAGACTGCTCTCAAACACACCTTCTCTCAAACCCAAGGAGTCCCATGATTTGGTCAACCAGTCAACTGGGCTGTGTTCTCGCACCTACCTCTGAAAGTGTTCCCAATGCCTGAGAGCCCACCGTGTTCACGCAGATGGGGTGTGCTGGTCCCATGGGTTACCCAAAAGGCGAGGTCCAAGTCCATTCTGTGGTCAGAGATGCAACGTGGAGGCAATCCATAGCAGCTGAAGCTGGGTGCAGGGCAGGGAGTCGGGTGAAGTCAGGAACAGGCTTGCAAGCAGGGAGCCAGGGTGGGTCAGGAGCTCAGGCAGGAAAGCAGGACAGGGTTCAGGCAGGAACTAGCATCCAACAATGTTGCTCCCTCAACTTGGGACTGGGGCTGGCCAGCTTTTATCTGCCCCGAGGCATAGGGTGGCCCCAATGGTCAGGTGACTCGCCTCTCCTGGCCTGGAGGCGAGCACTCCTTCTGCGAGAACTTAGTTCCCTCCGCCTCTCTGCCCTGAGCCTCTGCAGCTCAGGAGAGGCTGGACGGTTACCGGACCCAGAGGCAACCTCAGCTTCCCCTGACGGGGCTGAGAGTGGAGCACCTGCAGGCAATGGGTCCTCCATCACCTCAGGAGCCAGAGCAGACTCAGCTGGTGCCTGCACCTGAGGATCCAGCACAGGTAAGGACCCTTCGGGCTCATGCCCCAGCCCCAGCTCAGCTGGTTCTGGAGGCGGGGAACCCTGTGCAGGCTGGGATCCCTCAGGTTCAGCATCCAAGTCTGAATCCCAGGCCATCACCTGGGGCCACCTTTGGTTCTGATGATGTGTCGACTTTCCCTGGTTCCCATGAACTGGTGGCTGCCCTTTCAGCATCTTCTGAAGTCCCTTGAGTGCCTCCCGCCCCCAACCTCCCCTTCCCCATCTTCAATTGGTCCCAGTGTATACCAATCATAACGGGACGCAGGTGGCGCTGTGGGTTGAAAGCCTCAGCGCCTAGGGCTTGCCTATCGAAAGGTCGGCGGTTCGAATCCCTGCGGCGGGGTGCGCTCCCGCTGCTCGGTCCCAGCGCCTGCCAACCTAGCAGTTCGAAAGCACCTCCGGGTGCAAGTAGATAAATAGGGACTGCTTACCAGCGGGAAGGTAAACGGCGTTTCCGTGTGCGGCTCTGGCTCTGGCTCTGGCCAGAGCAGCGATGTCACACTGGCCACGTGACCCGGAAGTGTCTCCGGACAGCGCTGGCCCCTGGCCTCTTAAGTGAGATGGGCGCACAACCCCAGAGTCTGTCAAGACTGGCCTGTACGGGCAGGGGTACCTTTACCTTTACCTTTTTATACCAATCATAGCTACATCCCTCGCTGGGATCGCATTCCCCTTCCCTGGTGCCCTGCCAGTTCATGACTCCCAGTATGTTTCTGAGCACAATTCAAAGTGTTGGTGCTGACCTTTAAAGCCCTAAACGGCCTCAGCCCAATATACCTGAAGGAGCATCTCCACCCCCATCATCCAGCCCGGACACTGAGGTCCAGCTCTGAGGGCCTTCTGGCGGTTCCCTCGCTGTGAGAAGCCAAGTTACAGGGAACCAGGCAGAGGGCCTTCTCGGTAGTGGTGCTGGCCCTGTGGAACGCCCTCCCAGCAGATGTCAAGGCAATAAACTATTTTACTTTTAAAAGACAACTGAAGGCGGCCCTGTTTAGGGAAGTTTTTAATGTCTGACTCTTTATTGTTTTTAATATTCGGTTGGAAGCCATGCAGAGTGGCTGGGGAAACTAAGCCAGATGGGCAGGGTATTATTATTATTATTATTATTATTATTATTATTATTATTATTATGACATGTGGTAGTACAGTAGTCCACAACAGCACCCCCACGCAGGTATCTGGAGGGCTCCCTGGTTCCACCCTTCTTGGTCCATTGCCTGAAATGTTGTGCTGACAGCTTTCTTACTGAGATAAGGATGAGCTTGTCCCTTTTTTGAATGGGAACATGATCCCCAGAGGAAGGGGGGGGGATGGTACGTGAAGTGCACATATTGCACATATTGGAGTAACGGCTGTTGAGTGTATGGGCCCAGGTGTCAGAAATGCAGAGATTCCCCTTCCAGACAAGTCCAATTTGATTGGATCAAGGATCTCTCTCTCAACATCTCAGCCACTCCGCCTTCACCTCACTGCCCAATGTTCCTTTCTGTTTTGATGCTCTCTCTCTTAGATTTGTACCTTTTTGCTTCCTTTCTATCCAGGCGACCCTGAATAATAGAAGCTTGCCACCCATTGATAGATCTCTGGACATTCTTCAGGCCTGAAACAGTTACGATGCTGCCCATTTCGAAAGAAGCTCTGCTTTTCCCAGTGTACCTTTAACCAGTCATTAATATTTTGCTCATTTACACCGCGGTGTATTCTTTCCCTTTCTGAACTTGCTTATTGTATGGGTTCTTTCATGCCACTGTCCCCCACCCCGTCCAATAAATCTAACTTATCAGCTTCACAATTAAAGTGATATGGTTCTACAGAGTTTTCATTTCATATTCTCACTTGCAGCTTTCAGGCTGAGTCACAACAACAGCAGCAGCAGCAAGAACAACAGCAAAGTTTGTTCTGGGTATAAGCTTTTGCGTGTCAAGGTCCCCAAGCCACCCCTCAAATAACTCACAACTCACACATAAATTTTTGTTTAAGGTTTTTGGCATAATTTTGGCCACAACTTTATTAAAATACATATCTGTGAGTGGTTGCTTAAAAAGGTAAAGGTAAAGGTACCCCTGCCCGTACGGGCCAGTCTTGACAGACTCTGGGGTTGTGCGCCCATCTCACTTAAGAGGCCAGGGGCCAGCGCTGTCCGGAGACACTTCCGGGTCACGTGGCCAGCGTGACATCACTGCTCTGGCGAGCCAGAGCCGCACACAGAAACGCCGTTTACCTTCCCGCTGGTAAGCGGTCCCTATTTATCTACTTGCACCCGGAGGTGCTTTCGAACTGCTAGGTTGGCAGGCGCTGGGACCGAGCAGCGGGAGCGCACCCCGCCGCAGGGATTCGAACCGCCGACCTTTCGATCGGCAAGCCCTAGGCGCTGAGGCTTTAACCCACAGCGCCACCTGCGTCCCCGAGTGGTTGCTTAGGCATTGGTTAAGACTATCTGTGTCCCGTCCCCCCCCCCCCCGGCCTGGGGACAGAACTGACATCCGAACTCCATCAGATGCCAGTAAGGGAAAACAATATTGGGGAGCAATGGAGCTGAGACACAGGCCCTCAGCGCTCACCCACATGACAGGCATAGCAAGGTCAAGCAAACCCTCCAAACTCAGGGCTGGTGGGCGGGTGATCCGTCTCACGCAGCGAAAGAGAAAGCACCAAGCTGCTTGCTTGGAATTTAAACAGTTCAGTCCCTCCCACCAAATTTGCAACAAGTAAATTCCCCCAGCAACACAGCCATCCAATTAAATGCCAGGGTGATATTTTATCACCCTACCTGGCAACAGAGGGGTGACTCAGCAGACCCCACCGCAACACGTGCTCTCATTTAGAGAGAACACGCTTTGTGTGCATGCATACTTCTTCAAATACACTGAAACACAAGTCACCAGACCCTGATATATAGTGGGAGAAAAACCCTACCCCACCCTCCCACTATATATAAGGGTCTGGTGCACACAAAAGCTTATACCCAGAAAGTGTGTCCTCCCTAAAAGAGGGCATGTGTTGCGGTGAGACCTGGAGGCTGACCTTCTTGTTGTGGGTGGGTATTTTGGACAGCCACAACACCCGACTGGTAGGTCCCTTGTTGCTGGGTTTAGTCTGGCCAATGGTGTGCTGTCTCAACGGATCGAGGGACCTATATATACCTATGCACGTGACCCAGAGCTTCCTCTTTCGGCTCGTGCATCGGAACACCCACCCACCTCTCCCTATATTTAGGGCATTTTGCGATTGACCTTGCTATGCCATCGTGTGTCGTCTGTTATTGGGACAGGGGCACGGCAGGAATTTTCCCCACTTGGCTGATGGCTGTTGCCATTTGGGTTTCACCTGCTGCGTAGCAGCGTCGTCACAACTTGTAAGGTTGCGGATAGGCACTGGTTCAGGTGATAGAGATGGGAGAACGGTCTTGCCATCCCTATGTGAAGGGTATTCCATTAAAGGAATCCAGGGACTCAACTTGGTTGGGCAATCCCTATGAGGGGGTTGTGCCCATGCCCGAGTCCAGGGGAGCAGCTGGGGAGTGAACAGTCTACTACCTACCTACCCTTGGGTGACCTGTGATAGAGCTCTAGGTCAGCGCTACCTGCAAGGATGTAGGGAGCTAGTCGAACCAGAGCCTATGCAACCACTCATTTTTCTGTAATCAATGAAGTTGTGGCCTAAATTCTGCCAAAAACCAAAACTAAAATTTGAGTCAAATGTGTTTTTATTTAGGGGGGAGGTCTCTGGGTCTGAACACACAAAAAACATAGTTGGTCTCTAAGGTGCTACTGGACAATTATTTATTTATTTAATTTATTTTGACTGCATCAGACCAACACGGCTACCTGCCTGAATCAACAACAACAACAGTTTTATTATTGACATGGTGCCCATCAAGAGACGCCACGAGTCCTGTATAATATGGGATAGTTCTTTATTTCTATGTAAAATGAAATGTCCTGTATTGAGGGCCTTCTCAGTAGTGGCAGCTGCCCTGTGGAATGCCCTCCCATCAGATGTCAAAGAGAAAAACAACTACCAGATTTTTAGAAGACATCTGAAGGAAGCCCTGTTTAGGGAAGCTTTTAATGTTTAATAGGTTATTGTATTTTAATATTCCATTGGAAGCCGCCCAGAGTGGCTGGAGAAACACAGCCAGATGGGTGGGGTATAAATAATAAAATTATTATTATTATTATTATTATTATTATTATTATTATTATTAGCATCCAGGTTTGGGGTTGGAAAAAGTTGGGCGGAATGCTAGTACTACTGTCACCTCTATCTTAGTTCTGTTAAACCCAGTGATTTTTTTCTTTTAAAAAAATATGTTTAGGGGTACTCTCATTTTCCTACTCATATTGAAATACTGCCCTTCAATGAGGCCAAACTTAGATTCACAAAATGTTTAGGGGTATGCATACCCCTGTGCCCCCACCCCCCAGAAAAGGAATAAGAGAAGAGTTTGGATTTGATATCCCGCTATATCACTACCCGAAGGAGTCTCAAAGTGGCTAACATTCTCCTTTCCCTTCCTCCCCCACAACAAACATTCTGTGAGGTAAGTGAGGCTGAGAGACTTCACCACACTAAATGAAAAGCACTGAAGTCCCAGGGCAGCCTCTGGGTTTGGGGGCTAGAAGATGGAGGGATCCAGCTCAGCTGCTCCTCACCTGATCTGATAAAAGCAACTAGCTATGGATAAGTATTCAAGAGCCATGTTCCTCCATGCTCACAGAGCCAGCATGGTGTAGTGGTTAAAAGCGGTGGACTCGTAATCTGGTGAACTGGGTTCGCGTCTCCGCTCCTCCACATGCAGCTGCTGGGTGACGTTGGGCTAGTCACACTTCTCTGAAGTCACTCAGCCCCACTCACCTCACAGAGTGTTTGTTGTGGGGGAGGAAGGGAAAGGAGATTGTTAGCTGCTTTGAGACTCCTTAGGGGGAGTGAAAGGTGGGATATCAAGTCCAAACCCAAACCCAAATGATATAATGTCAGACCAAACAGGTCTTCCTTTTTTTCCCTTCAGCCTCTAAAGACTCTCAGCCTATTAATAAGTTTTGTGTGGCGAGTTCCCGCCCCCTCCCAGGAAGAAATAAAGACACAGGACCCCAAGAATTAAGGTTAATGGGTGAAATAGGCCACAACTTTATTGATTACAGGAAAGAGTGGTATTGGCTTGGGCACTAGCCCTATAGACTAGCCGGCTTCAGCCCTGCCTGCATTTATTCACATAAAGTTGATGTCGGCTATTCTATCAAAAATGCCACTGTATATTTGAGTAATATTTAGTATAGTTATATCTGTAGTAATTCAACCAGGAACAGGAAAAGGAAAAGGAAAAGGAACAGGAATGGGACGTGGTTGGATGGATATACCCATGTTCATAGATGACATCTTGAACGGCAGCTGTTAATCTGAAAAAAAGGAGAGAAACACTTAGAATCATAGAATTGAAGGATTTCATTATGGTTATAGATGACATTGTGGAAAGGCAGTTCAAAATCTCAAAAGAGAGGGACATCTATTCCAACCCCCTGCAATGCAGAAATCTCAACTCAAGCATCCATGACAGGTGGCCCTTGACATCCACATAAATAACAGAGGCAAGGAAAGATTGGAAAAATATATAAATAGGAATGAAAAAGAATTAACAAATTCCCCTCAAAAAGAAACATTAAAACAGGACATTGAGATATTACAAATACAGTTTTCAATTACAGCTGTTTGGGGAGTTGGGGCCTCTGTAATCAAATCTTCAGTGAAACCAATGGCTTCACTTTTGCAAAGACAATGCTGAGTTTTGGACAAAATCTGTGGCTCACACAAGTCCTTGTTTCCAGAAAAACAAGGACTTCTATCTCACCTAATTATCCACAGAAACTCAAGGTGGTAACAATTCTAGGAAGCCCAACAATAATATATTATGTACCATTCCCCATTCCCAACCCAAACTATTAACCTCTGAAGTCAAAAGCACAATACACTGGTACCTCGGGTTACATACACTTCAGGTTACATATGCTTCAGGTTACAGACTTCGCTAACCCAGAAATAGTACCTCAGGTTAAGAACTTTGCTTCAGGATGAGAACAGAAATCGTGCAGCAGTGGCGCGGTGGCAGTGTGAGGCCCCATTAGCTAAAGTGGTGCTTCAGGTTAAGAACAGTTTCAGGTTAAGTACAGACCTCTGGAACCAATTAAGTACTTAACCCGAGGTACCACTGTAACAAATTCCAAAAAGAGAGGTCCTCCCCCACAAAGTTTAGTTTAAAAGCAGACATAGCAACACCAGGAGAAAACATGGGAGCTGGAGACAAGGGAAGCCTCAACCTGCAACTGGGGGGGAAACGTCTATGTGGAGCCCTTTTATACAGTTTCATTCATTTAATTAGCGCTAAAGAGCTAATTATTATATGCAATCTGGCTGCACTTCCTGGATATTTGCTGTTTGTGACCCTAAGCCCTAGAGGATTCCTATTAAATACATCTCAAGAAGATTCCTTTCATTTGGCATCATGCTTCCTTATTTAATTGCTATGTGGTGTGGTATCTACCCCAGTTGATTAGTGTTTTGGAGGCTTAATGGGAGGGAGGCAATAAGCCAATGTTGGCCACAGTGGAGTGCCTGGTGGCTGCCAAGATGAGCAGCTGTCCATTGCAGTTTTCTGTACTGTTTGTACTTCTTTGGCACCTCCTGAATGGTGTTTGTACCACTTCCTCTTGAGGGAAGAAGGATGGCTTAGTCAATCCAATCCAATACTGCAAGGCTGATTAGAAAGCATGTGAGACTATGGGGTCATCCAGGCTCCATGACACCTGTCTCCTCTAAAGTCTACTTAGGAGCTCTGAGGTACTGAGTCAGTCCAGAAGAATCAAAATTGCTATATGTACCTAGGTGAAATTGCTATATGTACCTAGGCAAAAATGTCTAGACATTCATATGTCTAGATGTTCATATTAGTATTCATTCCACTTTGCTCTGTGGGGATTTCATGTGCTATATTTATAAAAGTACTCTTTCATTTGCAGTTGTGCTTGGCCTTGAGATAGATGCAGCAGCTCATTTTGGGAGTTCATTCTGTTCCTGGTAATTGGTTTGTTTTTTTGCACTTTTAATAGTTGGTGTTTCTGTGACAAAATAATTTTCTGGTGTTCTTTTTAATTAGCTGGAAGTATTCTCACCTTCATTATTATTGGTTTTGAGCCCCAATGACTGGTGAATCATTGCAAAGGCTGTAGTGTCTAGTGTATGACAGCTCAGCTCTATTTTGATCCATGTTCCTATAGTGTGAATACATGATCAGTATCTGCCACTTTAAACAGGATACCCTTAACCATGGAGGGGCAGGCAGAGGCTACAATCTCCCCTCCATCCAAGACTAGGCTTAGCCAATGCCTATCTGCCTTACAGAGTTGTGACAATTGCAAGAACCCAAATGGTGGAGTCAATTTGCCAGATGGGAAAAATTATTGCACAGCCCCTAAATCTGGCGACCAACAATGTCCATAGCAAGCTTGTACCATCTGAAAAACCCTAATGTGAGGATGGGAGGATGGGAGAACCAGTGTGGCATAAAAGAGGCCAAAAGTCCCAGCAGGCCAGTCATTTGTCCTTGCCATGGGCTTGGGACGAAACACCACTGTTGGCGTTGGTCTCATGCCCAGGGGAATGCTCTCTAAATTCCTACCACCATTGGCCAATTTGGCAGGAGGAAGATGATCCAGTCCACCATAAGCCGGTTCACAGGGGAGGCCTGGGGCCTGGCCACAAAGCCTGGAAAAAGCAAACAGACATCTTGGAGGAAGGAGGAAATGGAGTTTATCCAGCTTCCATCATCTTATGTTGGATATAAGATGGGAAGATAGAGAAGAAGATTGCAGAAGCCATGCCAGATGATGGACGGCACAGGGTCCCTCTCTCTTGCCCCCACCAGTGTGAGTAGGGATAAAGAGATTGACTGGAAGTCTGCTCTTGCTGTGTACATGAAAGGATGGACCAAAATTCCAGTTTCAGGTTCTCATTTTTCCAACTGCAAGCTAACTCTGCCCTGTTTCCACACTGCATGAAACTAACTGCATTGGTCATTTTAATAGATCCATTATAATGGATGTCCGGTATTGCACTTGGAAATGCTCAACCCTGCTGATTCTTCAAGAATCAATCAGACATGCTTGCCAGCATTGACTTGCTTTCTGCTGCTCTAGTGAATACCAATTACAATAACCAATGGATTCCAATTATGTAGTGTTTGCAGACTTTTTCAGTGGTGTTACAAATACATGTGATTTACCCCACATAAATGGGGGTTTGCCTGTATTTGTTTATCAATTTGACATCTTACAGGAGGGTGTTCCAGACTCTGCGTGCACAGATTTTTAGGCACAGAACATCCCTGGGAACAAATAGATCACTAGGAAAACTGCCGTGACCAGCCTCCTGGGTGTCCTAGGGGCAAACTGCATGTTAGTTTAACCTTAAGTCTTTTTGTGTTCATGCGACTATTTTAATTTTAATCTATAAGCTGTTATTGTATAATGTTTTAAAATGTCTATTTCACTCTTGTGAAAGCAGTCTCAGTTGTGCTTCTTGGACTGGTCTTTGACCATAACAATAAATTATACATTAATGCTGAGTTGTTGCAACAGAATGGCGTTCCCACCTTTTTTAGAAATGGGAGGGAAACGCAAGCTCCTGACCCAGTCGCTTCTGTGGACTTCTCCTGTGCCTGCCTGGCTATCAGGTCAGAATCCAGCTGCCCCCTAGACTCTTCCTTCCCCAGACAACACAGAGGAGGGGAGAAGCATGAAGAGAATGAAGAAGCTGGGGGGGGGGCAACTGGAAAACACAGTAAAACAAAGATCATCAGAATGATCTAGCAAATAGGATGAAGGAGAGGACTAGCCAAAGGGGGAAACCCCACAACACAAGCACTCGAGCAAGGGTTTCTCTTTACACACACAGAGAGAAATGAAGACACGACCACCTTTTCAGCAGGCAGGGTTGGTTTGGAGACACGGGGTGATTCCTCCCCTCTGCAGAGAATGTCGCAAGTTGAAGACCCTGCCTGTCTCCCATAGGGGGAGTCATCCCTATCAGGAATGGCGTCTCCTTCCATCTGGTAAATAACCAGACACTACATGAGATAAGAGGCATCTTTTCCCTTCTTTCCTGTCAGCACCATGGCATTGTGGGTTATTTTCAAAGTTATAGCCAACCTCCACACATTCTTATACTATGAGTGTCTTCCCAAACCTTGTAGATTCCACCATGTTTGGGCAATCAAAAGTCTCTCAGAAACAAGCAAAATTATCAGCAGTTCTCTTCTCCTAATGAACTTATGGACCCTTTCAAAAATCTGTAAGCTATAACAGGGGTCAGCAACCTTTTTCTGCCATGGGACGGTCCACTGTCCTTCAGACCATGTTGTTGGCCGGACGATTTTTTTATTTTTTTTTGTGGGAGAATGAACAATTTCCTATGCCCCACAAATAACCCAGAGATGCATTTTAAATAAAAGCACACCTTCTTCTCATGTAAAAACACCAGGCAGGCCCCACAAATAACCCAGAGATCCATTTATATAAAAGGATACAATCTACTCATGTAAAAACACGTTGATTCCTGGACCATCTGAGGGCCGGACTGAGAAGCAGATTGGGCCGCATCTGGCCCACGGGCCTTAGGTTGCCTACCCCTGATCTATAATATCAAAAATTTCTGAAAGTCTATATCTATATCTATATCTATATCTATATTTATATCATAGAATCATAGAGTTGGAATAGACCACAAGGGCCATCGAGTCCAACCCCCTGCCAAGCAGGAAACACCATCAGAGCACTCCTGACATATGGTTGTCAAGCCTCTGCTTAAAGACCTCCAAAGAAGGAGACTCCACCACACTCCTTGGCAGCAAATTCCACTGTCAAACAGCTCTTACTGTCAGGAAGTTCTTCCTAGTGTTTAGGTGGAATCTTCTTTCTTGTAGTTTGGATCCATTGCTCCGTGTCCGCTTCTCTGGAGCAGCAGAAAACAACCTTTCTCCCTCCTCTATGTGACATCCTTTTATATATTTGAACATGGCTATCATATCACCCCTTAACCTCCACTTCTCCAGGCTAAACATGCCCAGCTCCATTAGCCGTTCCTCATAAGGCATCGTTTCCAAGCCTTTGACCATTTTGGTTGCCCTCCTCTGGACACAGCTAATTATTATATGCAATCTGGCTGCACTTCCTGGATATTTGCTTTTTGTGACCCTAAGCCCTAGAGGATTCCTATCAAATACATCTCAAGAAGATTCCTCTCAGTTGTCATCAGGCCACCTCATTTAATTGCTGTGTGGTGTGGTTTCTACACCACCTTATTAGTGTTTTGGAGGCTTAATAGGAGGGAGGCAATAAGCCAATGTTGGCCACAGCAGAGTGCCTGGTGGCTGCCAAGATGAGCAGTTGTCCATTGCAGTTTTCTGTACTGTTTGTACTTCTTTGGCACCTCCTGAATGGTGTTTGTACCATTTCCTCTTGGAGGAAGAAGGATGGCTTAGTCAAGGAGGAGGGGACGACAGAGGACGAGATGGTTGGATAGTGTTCTCGAAGCTACCAGCATGAGTCTGACCAAACTGCGGTAGGCAGTGGAAGACAGGAGAGCCTGGCATGCTCTGGTCCATGGGGTCATGAAGAGTCGGATGCGACTAAATGACTAAACAACAACAATAAAAAAATTGTTGGGCAGCCTCAGCACAAGTGCAGATATGTCCCCCTATGATTGCAACCGCTGACACGCATTGATGCTCTTCCAGAACTAATCTGGGACAGTAGCATAGGTTTTTATTCCACCTATGTCCCAGCTGTGGAATGCCCTTTGGAAGTAGACCCCCAAGCAGGATTGAATCCTCCCCTCTCCACCTGTAAAATGGAGGTTCAATACTGTGGGCTGTTCCTTTGCAAGGGCAATGCTGCTCATAATGCATTGTAGGGGAAGTTGCAGGGTGAAAGTGTAGGCAATATTGAGCTAGATGCACCAATGGCTGACTTTGCTTAAGGAAGCTCCCTTTGAGACGGATGTCCACTGAATTCAATTTGGAGGGCTTTGTTTAAAGCAAACATATGTAGGGATTATAAGGGAAGTTTAAAAAGGCCTTTTAAAACAGATAAACCCATCCCAGCATGGGAAGCTGGGGTTTACACAATTCTCAAGAACTGAGTGGAAGGGGGGTTGCAGCATAGTACCCCTGCTCTTGCTCGAACAAGAGGCACCAACCATGTATACACACTGTAGAAACATGGAGCAGAATAGCGCTGAGCTGGCACATACCAGACACTCCAACCTTTGAAATGATTCATCAATGACTGAGGTTCAGAACCAATAAGGATGAAAGCAACAATAAAGGTAAAGGTAAAGGTACCCCTGCCCGTACGGGCCAGTCTTGACAGACTCTGGGGTTGTGCGCCCATCTCACTTAAGAGGCCAGGGGCCAGCGCTGTCCGGAGACACTTCCGGGTCACGTGGCCAGCGTGACATCACTGCTCTGGCGAGCCAGAGCCGCACACGGAAACGCCGTTTACCTTCCCGCTGGTAAGCGGTCCCTATTTATCTACTTGCACCCGGAGGTGCTTTCGAACTGCTAGGTTGGCAGGCGCTGGGACCGAGCAGCGGGAGCGCACCCCGCCACAGGGATTCGAAACGCCGACCTTTCGATCGGCAAGCCCTAGGCGCTGAGGCTTTAACCCACAGCGCCACCTGCAACAATACTTAGCGCTAATTAAAAAGAACACATAATCTCATAAAATAAGCTAGAAATATTATTGTCATAGGAGCACCAACTATTAAAGGAACAGCAGCTCTAACCAATTAGGAGGAACAGAGTGAACTTCCAAAATGAGCTGCTGCCTCCATCTGAAGCCTAACCACAACGGCAAATGAAAGAGAACCTCTTTGAATATAGGACATGGAATCCCCACAGAGAAGGGTGTGTGAACACTTATAGGAATGTCTAGCCATTCTTGCCAAGAGAACACATAGCAATTTGGATTCTTCAGGACTGACTCAGTACCTCCAAGCTCCTAAGTGGAGTTTAGAGGAGGCTGGTGTTATGGAGCCGGAATGAGCCAATAGTCTCCCATGCTCTCCAATCAGCCCTGCAGTTTGGGAGGTTTGCATTGACTAAGCCATCCTTCCTCCTCCAAGATCCAGCGGCGCCATGCAATATGGTCAATTATGTGGGGCATAGCTTACCTCAGGCATCCCCAAACTTGGCCCTCCAAATGTTCAGGACTACAAATCACATCATCCCTAGCTAACAGGAAGTGTTTTTCCCCTTCCCAGCCTCAATTAGCCTAAAATGTAGGACATTTTATGGTGAAATTTATCTTTGAAGAGTAAAATACCCCAACACAAAAAAGAGTTATGTTTCTCAGGGATATGGATTTAAGTTGGGTGTTGGTGCTGGAGTGGGGCACAAGCATTGAAGAAACCCACAGAGAACAGCTGCTTTGCTGAAGCTAAGTTTAATGCATAAAAGAAAGACAGAGAACATTTTCATTCCAGAAACCAAGGAAGAATTGCCTTCCAGGCATTGCAGTGAGGGAATTCAAACATTGATCTTGATGACACTGATAATACATACACATTCAGAATTGTATTATGTTTCTATGGCATTCAAATGCAATACATGTTGGATGCATCCAAACATTTGCCCCTCAACTGGAGATACATTCCACAGCAATACCAAGGAAGAAGAAGAAGAAGAAGAAGAAGAAGAAGAAGAAGAAGAAGAAGAAGAATACAGGGTGGCTCAGGATGAAGTGCATGTCCAACAATTAATCAGGGAAGGTAGGACACCTGAAGGCAGTTTTTGTCTACAAGGGAGGGACTTGTGGTCCTAGAAATGTATAAAAGGACTTGCTGCCCATGAATTTAATAACAGCTCCTCTCACCTTCACTTGGGTACTTCTCTTGAGACCTTGGTAAGTGAGAGAACTCCATGCCTTTTGCTGCCTATTCCTGTCCAAACTTCACTCTTTTTGTCTCCTTCTTTGAACCCACACCTGCCTCTCCTTGCTCACCATCTTTCTCATTTCCTACGGGCACTTTGGCTATGAAGGAAGACTCCTTTCATATGGAGTCAGAGCAATCCTCCATCTGGTTCAGTCGTGTCTACAGGAGGGACGGGGAATATCGATGGTCCTCCCAGAGTTGCTGGACTACAACTCCCATCATTCCTGGCCATTGCCTGTGCCAGCGGGGCCTGATGGGTGTTTGAGTCCAGCAACACCTGGAGACTCATAGATACCGCCACCCTATTCCTGGTCCACACAGACTGGTGCTGGGGGCTCCCCTAATATTCAGCAGGGCCCCTTTCCTGTCCTACCTTGAGATGCCAGCCATTTCTTTCTCCAAAGTGTATTTGGCAGGGCTCCTAGAACATGTTGCAAAAAATCAGAAACGAAAACAAAAGGAAACACTGAAGGGGTAGCTTCTTGGTGCAAGTTTAGCTTTGCAACTGAAAAAGCACAGCATAAAAGGGAAAGGGAGTGAGTAAGAGGTGATTATGAGGCCACATACCTTCCATATCTGCTTTCTGTTGCTGGAGAAAGAATGGAAAACCTGTGGCTGCCATGGGGTTGATGCATTCCAAATAGCATCAAGCTCAGCTAGTTTGGCCAAGGGATGATGGGAGTTGAAGCAAAAAGTTAATATTACAAGAAACTGGATTTTTTGAGTTTTATGAGATTCCAACCAAACATGAAGATGAACAGTACCATGGAATGTGCGACCACTGAAGGCATTGGCCTATCAATAGTCAGATATTTATTTAATATTTTTATAGTATTAAATCTTAACAATCAACAACATAGGTAAACACAACATAAAATGGTCCAGTCAAGAGAAAGGGTTTGTGTATGAGAAAGGGAAGAACACTAATTAATAGCTTACATTTCTTTGAGTTTTCCTGTGCTCTCACACCCTTCATAGTTGATTCTGAGGGGTCTGGACAACTCCTAGAAACCTAAAAGAAATGCAGGAAAATGTAATAATTTCAGGGTTTGCATGAACAGACAAGGGTAAACAAGAATGCTATTAGATCTGTTCTCAAAGTTAATCATAAGGATGATAGACACACTTCAGTGTGGAATGGGTTCCAAAAGTGGGGAGCTGCCTGGAAGAAGACCATCTCATGAGGTTGCAACAGAGACAAACCCATTGGTGACACCACCAAGAGGCCTCCAATTCTGGACTGCTGCACCCTTGCTGGATTGGGTATTTTTAAAGATAGGGTTTTTAAAAATGGATTGCAGATTGTGTTATAATCTCCTTTTCTTCCTCTCCTTCTTCACTGACGGAGGTAGGGCTTGTTGTTTTGGTTGTTGTTTTGTAATAAATTGGATGTGTGAATCATGAATAAATTGCATGAATGTTTGCTTATCATCTTTTCAGATCCAGGACCCATCACTCCAAAATGTATCCTAGCTTTGGCACTGCCTACAATGCTTTTGCGCTAATGGGGATCTATGGGGGCTATGGAGCCTTTGAGGGCTTAAGTGATGGTGGAGTGCCTTCAAATAGCCTCACCATAAATCCTGCTGCCAGTGTTGATCGCATCACTCAGGTATCAGCATCAGAAATAATCATCGAGCCACTTCCAGTTGTTGTGACCCTCCCAGGACCAATACTCTCTGCCTAGTGTGAGCCAGTTCGTGTAGGAGGATATACTGGCTGTGGGAGCACATCCTCCTTTGGAGCTGGCCTGGGATATGGCTTCTCTGGACGCTATTCATGCTATTAAAGGGAGCACACAGAACGGCAGGATGCCCTCACCGGCAACTGATGAACTCGGCATGGCTTCACGATTGATTATCTCATGGGCCTAGGTGCCAGAAGTGCCACTGTACATGTTTTCTTTTTTCATGTCCCATTCCATGAAGACATTCATAAACCTACATAAATTAGAATTAAAGGCACATAATGGAACTGGGAATTGGACAGCACCAATGCAGATACTGTAGGGAAATAAACTCCATATTATATACCATAAGTATTCCTCTTCTTTGGAAAGCAGACAACAACCCATGGCCTATTTAAAGAACAATAACTTCATAATCGGAAAATATTTTTATCTCTAGCTGGGGAAAAAGAAACAGGTATTCCAAAATTGAGACAAAGTGAATTTATTCATCCCCTTGATCAACATAGCTGGCTCATGAAAATGTGAATTAATCACCTCTGCTCATCTGCAGGCAGAATACATCACTTGTGACCAAGACTCTTATATCTGGGTAGATCTATTCGTATTCTCACTCCAAAATCTCAGAGAGAGAGGGGGACTTCCGGTTGGCGCCGGCGCTAATGGCGGCTCGCTCTCCGTTCTCCGGAGAGAGAGCTGCTCCGCGAGTTCGGGTCTGACCGCTGCGGCGAAGCGGGGACCCCTAAAATCACAGGCGCGGAAGCCTGTGAACAAGGAGACTCGGTGGGCATCGTTTGCGCCCCCTTTTACTGCGAAAGAGCCTTTTTAAAGGCTCCGGAGGAGCATCGGGGGAGCGCTGAGCTGAGAGTCGCTACCCAGCTCGCGGAGTGAAGCCGCATCGCCATTAGCGGAGAGCGCTGACTTCTTCCTGTTATTTGGACTGAAAGAGATTCCCGTGAGTAGGATTGGCAACCCTTTCGGGACTTTAAATTCAACTTCTTTTAAAATTCGGCCGAAAGTGGGGACGGTAAACAAAGGAAGTCTGCCTTCCCCAGATTGCATGACTGCTAAAGCAACGGACTTGGTAAGCTGCAATTGATATCTTTTAAGGGAATTTTAAAAAAAAAGGATCAACCCCAGCATTGATTTAAGTCCTCCCCCCTAGGGAGCAGGAACGGGGGGGGGGGTGAAAAAGAAAGGAAACCTGCAGGGAAACTTTTTAAAGGACAATCTACCGCAGACTCTATCCTTGGGAACGGACTGCCTGAGTGATACATTTTGACAGGGAGCTGTCAAAGACATTGCAAAGAGGAGACCTTACTTGCTACAATTTATTGAGACTTTGTAAAAATTATATGGTTGCAACTAAAAGGCTGAGAGAAGTTTTTAGTAACTTTTCCCTCTGAGGACTTTTGGATTCATTGTTTCTTTGCTGTTTTGAAGGTCTCAGCTCCCTCTAGAGGGCTGGAAGTAACAGTTGCAACACGATTGTTAGTCACTGGCTTTTTCCATTCAAACCTGTTCCTGTGAGAACGACCTTGGGACATGAGCGGCCCTGTAGATGAGATAGCAACAAGATCCAAGGCTAAGGCAGCACAAAAGAAAAGGGGCTCTTTATCAGGACTATTGCCAACAGGCCCAGGTGGACAGGAAAAGGGAATAAGTGCATTCATGGAGTCAGTGACGCAGGCATTATTGAAGATAAATGAATCTTTAGAAAGACTGAATAAACAGAGTACAGAAAATACCAAGCAATTGGCAGATCTAACGGCAAAATTGGAATTAAACACGAAGAGCGTAACGTCTAATACACAGATTATACAACAGTTGGTAGAGGAGAACGCCACAATAAGGAAAATTGCAGAAGAGGCTAAATCTACTGCGGAATCTACACAGGAAAATTTAGTTCCTGTTTGTAGGAGGCTTGACCAGCATGAGGCGACCCTTTCCTTATGGGACATGCAGCGTAAGGAGAAGAACTTAAGACTTAGGTTGGTTCCTGAGAGTGAGGGGGACAACCTAGTGGACTTTCTTACAAAAGAAATTTCAGACTTTTGGCAGGAAAATCTAGAGGGAACAGAATTTGAGATTACAACCGCCTTCAGATTGGGTAGAAGGCAAGGCAGGAAGATTCCAAGGGATTGCCTGATTACATTGAGGTCGAAAGAGGAGAGAGACAAGATACTTAATTTGCATTACCAGAAAACACTTCAGATTCAAAACGTCTCTGTGCAAATTTACAGGGATATTCCAAAATACATTTTGGAGGTGAGAACTCAGTTCAAGACTCTGGTGGACCTGCTGAAAAAGAACAACGTACCCTTCAGGTGGGAATTTCCACAGGGTTTGTCTTTCAACTTCCAAGGAAAGAAAGTCAAGATAAAAACCATACAAGATAAAGAACAGTTCCTACATAAATACGGAGAAGACCTGGTGAAAGGGGTCCTCAATTCAACTGCAGACACAGACCTGGGGAACTTGACATTTGGACTCAAATCACCAACGGACGAAGAACAGCTGCAGGGTGCAGTTGGAGGTAACTAATTAACAATGTCTCTGAGAATCTTAACTTGGAATTGTAATGGACTGAACCTTCCCAGGAAAAGGCGTGAGGTTTTTCACATTTTGAAGAAAGAACAATTGGATCTGATCTGCTTACAAGAAACCCACGTGACAAGAGCACACAGAAGATTTCTTATAAATAAAAGATTGGGACAAGAATTCATTTCATCAGATAAAGTCAAGAAAAGAGGAGTGGTGATATACGCAAAAGAGAAATTGGCTCCAAGACAGATTTTTAAAGATGAACAGGGCAGAATCTTGGCAATTGAGATACAGATCCAAGGAGAAAAAATTTTGATATTTGGAATCTATGCACCAAATGAAGGGAAGGCAGAATTTTATAAGAAATTACATGAGACATTAACAAATTATCTGGATTACAAGGTGATTTTATTAGGCGATATGAACGGGGTTGTCTCTACAAACATGGACAAAGCGCAAAGACAGGTGATCTCCAAGGACGGGAGACTACCTAAGACTTTTTTTGAAATGACTGACAACTTGGACTTGATCGACATTTGGAGAATAAGAAATCCTCTCGAGAGGGAGGGAACATTCTTTTCTGAATCACAGATGACCTGGACAAGAATAGATCAAATATGGATTACTAGTGGGATGGCTCCTAAGATAAAGAAAGTGGAAATCTGCCCAAAGACATGCTCCGACCACAATGCAGTAAAGATGGAAATGAGAACAACAACAGCTGGCTCTTTCAGATGGAGAATGAATGACACCCTATTTAAAGATCCAGAGGTGTACCAAAAGGCCCAAAAGACTTTGAAGGACTATTTTGAGATAAATCTAAGGACAGAAGTGGAGAAACGAGTGATCTGGGACGCAAGCAAGGCCGTGATGAGGGGTTTCTTGATACAGCAGAACTCCTTGAAAAGGAGGAAACAACAGGAGAAGAAAGATAAAATTTTGGAAAGGATAAAAGACAGTGAAAAGAAACTGAGATCCAACCCAAAGTCACATGAGATCTTGAGACAAATCAAATTGTATCAGAAGCAATATATGGAATTGATGAATCAGGAGATTGAATGGAAAATTAAACGAATGAGACAAAAGACATTTGAATCGGCAGATAAATGTGGGAAACTCCTGTCATGGCAATTGAAGAAGAGATTGAAATTGAACACAGTTACAAGTTTGGAGGTAGATGGAAAGAATATTTCGAAACCAAATGAGATCAGCAACTGTTTTCAGAGCTATTTCAGAAGACTGTATGCACAAGGGCCGGAAAACGAAAGAGATATTGAAGAATTTCTTAAGAAATATGGATTACAAAAAATTTCGCAACAAAGTACAGCGTTTTTAAATGAGAAAATAACTGAACAAGAAATCGAGGGTGCCATTCAAAACATGCAATTGGGGAAATCTCCAGGGCCAGATGGACTAACCTCCAGATATTACAAAGCTTTGAAAGACTGGATAATTCAGCCACTTAAGGAGGTTTGCAACGAGATATTAGAGGGGAAAAGGGCACCTGAGACGTGGAAAGAAGCCTTCATCACACTTATACCAAAGACTGAGGTTGATAAAAAACAGATCAAGAACTACCGCCCCATATCACTACTTAACGTGGATTACAAAATTTTTGCAGACATTTTGGCAAAAAGACTAAAGAAGGTGCTGGTGGAGGAGATTCATAAAGACCAGGCAGGCTTTCTCCCGGGTAGGCATATATCTACTAATGTAAGGAATATAATTGACATTATAGAAATGCTGACAGTGAACATTAATACGAAGGCAGTTTTAATTTTTGTGGACGCGGAGAAAGCCTTTGACAATATATCTTGGAAATTTATGAAAAAGAATCTCCATGGGATGGGGGTAGGCCAAAGGTTTGAAAATGGTATAAGTGCAATTTATTCTGAGCAAAAGGCGAAGTTAATTGTAAATAATGTGGTTATGGATGAACTACCTATAGAAAAAGGGACACGTCAGGGGTGCCCAATATCCCCATTACTTTTTATATCGGTCCTGGAGGTCCTGTTAAATATGATTAGGGGAGATCAGCTGGTAAAAGGGATTCAGGTCGGAGCCAGACATTACAAATTAAAGGCTTTTGCAGATGACTTAGTACTGACCTTGCAAGAGCCAGACACTAGTACCAAAAGAGCTTTGGAATTAATTCAAGTATTTGGCCAGGTCGCAGGATTTAAGTTGAATAAACAAAAAACCAAGGTATTGGAAAAGAACTTAACAAATGTTGAAAGGGAAAGATTCCAAGAGGAAACTGGGTTAGTGGTGGCAAAGAGTGTAAAATACCTGGGGATTAACATGACATCTAAGAATGTGAACTTATTTAAGGACAACTATGACAAGTGCTGGACTGAGATAAAGAAAGATTTAGAAATATGGTCAAACCTGAAGCTTTCCTTGTTAGGTCGAATTGCTGTGATCAAAATGAATGTATTGCCTAGAATGTTATTTTTGTTTCAGACATTACAAATTGTTGATAAACTGGACTGTTTCAAGAAGTGGCAGAAAGACATATCTAAATTTGTCTGGCAGGGCAAAAAGCCCAGAATTAAGTTTAAGATACTTACCGACTCTAAAGAAAGAGGGGGGTTTGCCCTGCCGGACTTAAGACTTTACTATGAATCGGCAGCTTTCTGCTGGTTAAAAGATTGGCTACTTCTTGAAAATGCAGACATTCTAGATTTGGAAGGATTTGACAATAATTTTGGTTGGCATGCATACATCTGGTATGACAAGGTTAAAGTGTATAAGGGTTTCAAAAATCATATTGTCAGGAAAGCACTATATAATGTATGGATACGGTATAAAGATTTACTGGAAAACAAAACTCCCAGGTGGCTTTCACCTATGGAGGCTAAGGAAGTAAAGAAACTTAATATGACAACCAATTGGCCGAAATACTCTGAGATTTTAGAACAAGAAGGTGGTGAATTTAAATTACAAAGTTATGAGAAAATAAAGTCCAAGGTACGAGATTGGCTCCATTATTTTCAAATAATGGAGGCTTTCAAACAAGACAGGAAAATTGGTTTCCAGGTGGAGAAATCGAAATTGGAAACAGAATTGTTAGAACCCAATACTAAGAATTTATCAAGAATGTACAACTTGCTGTTGAAGTGGAATACAATAGATGAGACAGTGAAGTCTGCTATGGTTAAATGGGCACAGGACATAGGTCATGACATTATGTTTGCTGACTGGGAGCAGTTATGGACCACAGGTATTAAATTTACGGCATGCAATGCCTTACGAGAAAACATTATGAAAATGATTTATAGGTGGTACATGACCCCAGTCAAGCTTGCGAAGATTTACCATTTGCCCAATAACAAATGCTGGAAATGTAAAGAGACTGAGGGTACCTTTTTCCACCTTTGGTGGACCTGCCCAAAGATTAAGGCCTTCTGGGAAATGATTTATAATGAAATTAAGAAAGTGCTTAAGTGCACCTTTAACAAGAAACCAGAGGCATTTCTCTTGGGTATGGTCGGCCAGTTGGTGCCGAAGAAGGATAAGAATTTCTTTTTGTACGCTACTACGGCAGCAAGGATTCTTCTAGCAAAGTATTGGAAGACACAAGAGCTACCCACGCTGGAGGAATGGCAGGCGAAAGTGATTGACTTTATGGGACTGGCAGAAATGACCGGCAGAATCCGCGACCAAGAGAAAGAGACTGTGGAAGAAGATTGGAAGAAATTTAAGATGTATCTTAAGAATTATTATAAAACTGAGGAGTGTTAAAATGCTGAGGGAAAAGAAGACGTAGAATTGCAGCGATAATTGGGTTTAAAATTTAGGGTGGAATAGAGAAAGAGGACAAATTTTTATTTAATTGGGTAAGATAGGTTGCTGAATAATGGTACTAAACCAAGGATGCAAAAAGGGAAAGGTATGGGGAAGTCCGGGAAAAGAGGGTTATGAAAATAAGGTTATGAAAATATGAGTTTTTTTTTGTTTGTTTGTTTTCTCTGTTGTTTTTTGTTTCTGTTAAAAATTGGAAATTAATAAAAATATTTATATAAAAAAAACAAAATCTCAGAGAGAGAGGCAGAGAAAAGGAAATGGGAGGAAGCGGGATTACCTTGAAAACCCGTGGAAGATTCACGCACAAGGAAGTCTGCCTCTGTTCACTTTGCAATTGTATTTAAAAGAAAAAAAATCCTCCGCTCATACTCTAGAAACAAAATGAGCCTGCTGACATATTCATGAAGCCACGAAATGGGTGAGACCAGAGTCAATGGCAGACAGAGGCAGCTCTTTCTAGTTTTGTCCCCATCCTCCTTCTTCCTGAATTGAACATCTCCCCCATCCCTAAAAATGCAGGCATTTTGCAGAATGGCCATTTTGAAAATGAGTTTGCTCAGTTCCTGAGGTGTTATTCTCTTTGGCCCACTTCAATAACAGATGATTTAATTTCATGGCATACAAATTTCTCATGATAGGCAATAGGATTATAAACCTTTGCTACAGAAATCCAAAGGAATTTAGACTGAAATTTGTATTTGAGATGAAAATTGGCACCACAACTTCTCACACCTCTGGGGCATAAAATGTGATAATTCTTTGTAGAAGCTTATTATGCTTAATTGCCATGGAGGATCTGGAGGGGACATAAATTTGCACATGGCTCTAAGTTTGCTACTATGGATACATAGGAGCATGTGGGGATGTTATGTAATTTGGTTGGCTTTCTTGTCTCCTTTTGGGGAATAAGAATTCCCCCCTTTTTGAGATTCCAGTGAATTGAGGTTTCATCCCTATCTGTGGCTTAATGGATAGAATACCACACCCTCCAACATTTATCCAATGTAACTAGTTGCGTTAGACCAGAGCCAATCGAATACAGAATTAGCTTATTCTAGTTTTGTCGCCTTCCTTCTTTTGCCTGAAGTGAACCTTTTCCCCATCCCTGAGAATGCAGGACATGTTGCAGAATGGCCTTTTTGAAAAACTACTTTGCTCAGCTGCTGAGATATTCCTCTCTTTGGCCCACTTCAAATCCAGATGACTCAGCATTATTATATAATTTATTGTTACGGTCAAAGACCAGTTCAAGAAGCACAACTGAGACTGCTTTCACAAGAGTGAAATAGACATTTTAGAGCAATATACAATAACAGCTTATAGATTAAAATTAATATAGTCGCATTAACACAAAGAGATCTAAGGTTAAACAAACATGCAGATTGCCCCTCGGACACTCAGGAGGCTGGTTACGGCAGTTTTCCTAGCGATCTATTTGTTCTGCACCTACAAATCTGTGCACAGAATCTGGCGAACATCCGGGTCATCTTGTGATTTTTGCCTAAGAGGAGAAAATTGAGTTTAGGCTTGTCCGGAAGGTCAGCAAGCCTCACCAGATGGGGGTCAATGGTATTTCTACGTGCCTCATCATAAAAAGGACATCTAAAAAATAAGTGTTCAGGCCTTCCTATTTCCCCTAATGGGCAGGCGCAAATCTCTAAGCATACTGGAGGTTCCCAAAAGATCCTTCCAGAATATGGTTACCAGATGTCCCCATTTCCCGGGGACAATCCCTGGATTCACAAATCCGTCCCCAGATAAAATCTGTCCCCGGATTTCATTTAATGTCCCCAGATTTATATTTTAAGTGTTGTAGATTTATTGGTAGGGAATGATTGTTGTGTGATTGGTTCAACGTCACAAGAGACATCATATGGGGACTTCTGGCGAGGTAAAATGGTGGGCACCACGGCAGTGAGCAGCTTCTGAAGCCAGCCAGAGCCAATTGCGCTACCAGATTGGCTTTGGGCTGCTGAGACTCCCACTGCTGTCGCCATACCAAGGGGGAACCAGGAACGCCTGGTGCATCAACTGGGGGAACCGCTGACACACATTCCCACAACCCAAATCTAGCTGGGAGCAAGAGTGCCCAGCCACCCACCCAGCAGCACTCCAGGGCAAGGAAAACCCCAGAACTGACGCAGGGAGGAGGAGGAGAGGAGAAGGAAGAGAGAGAAAGAGGAAGGAGAAAAAAGAGGGGAGCCCCGACCTTGCCGCATGCTGCTGCTGAGCCCAGGTCTGACCCAAGCCTACTCCATGGTGGATAGCGCTCCAAGAGAGTAGGCTGGGGCCCAGAAGAAGGCCGCGCGACAGAGGAGATGACAGAAGAGAAGATATTACTTCTTAATAAATATTTTAATTTTTAAAAAAATCTGGTAACCTTATTCCAGAACCAGCAAGGGCAGAGCCAAACTTCTGGCAAGAGTAAAGGCCCTTCTGGGACAGCAATATCTCTTGTGTTCTGCAATTATGTAATCAGGGGACCTCAAGCAGTCCTGTTGTCTCTCTATGTCCATAATTACTTGCCTGACCACAGACCTTGCTTGATCCATTCCCAAATTTCAGATGGCTTCAGGAGCAAGGCCCAATTTCTGCAGAGAGTTCAGGACTGCTATCTGCCAGCCAGACTGGAACCGATCACAAAGAATCAATGGAGCTATACCTTGGCGGAGCAATTTCCGTGTCAACCAGTGTTTCTCCAGGAGGCTTGCCTATGAAACATGCTAACAAAATATTAAATCAGTTTCATTGCCAGCAATCTCAATGTTGTGACCATGTATACTTCTGTATTTTTCATTTGGGGAAAATGACCCTATTGTGGATGGAAGCTTCCATGCAACCTTTACAAAATAATGTAGGATAAAAGAGAAAGAAATGATTATGAAATAGATGCTGATATAGAGAAGGGATGGGTGTTACAGCCACTTAGGCGCTTTGATCTACTGAGTCAATCCTGAAGAACCAAAATTGCTAAGTGTATGCTGGCCAAAATGATTACACATTCGAATTATCTGTGGGGATTTCATGTGCTATATTGAAAAAGGCTTGTTTTTCAATTGCATTTGTGGTTTAGCTTGAGATGGAGGCAGCAGCTCATTTTGGATATTCACTCTGTTCCTGCTAATTGGTTTGTGATGTTGCTCTTTCATGCTTGGTGTATTGTTGCTTTCATCTTTATTGGTTCTGGGTTGCCGTAATTGATGCATCATTTCAGATTTTGGCATGTTTGGTGAATGCCATCTCAGCTCTATTCTGATCCATGTTTGTATATTGTGCAAACATGATTGGCGTCTCTCCTTCAGGTGAGAGCAGAGGCACAGCCACTAGTTGTTACTGGGGGAAAGAAGCAATGGGTTTATCCTACTCTCGTCTCTCTCTTTTGTATGTGAGGATGTGTACAGAGATTGACTGAAAGTCTTCTCTTGCAATTTTGTATGAAAGGATGGACAAAGAATTTCAGTTTCAGGTTCTCATTTTCTCATTCGCAAGCTCATTTTGCCATATTTCCATGCCGTAAGTCATTCAGTGTTCTGTTATTATTTTTTGTAGGTATTTGTCATCCTCACCCCCCGCCACTCACAATGAAGCATCATGAAGGTGAAAACGATATATTTATTAATAAAACCAATGAAAGTTCTGCAAACCACAATGATCAAGTTCAGAAATTACAAGGAGAGGAAAAAGGGGAGGATAATACTGAGCTAGATGGACCAATGGCCAGACTACACAGGGAAGCTCCCTTTGAGGCTGATGTCCCCTGAATTCAATTTAGAGGGCTTTGTTTAAAGCAAACATATGTAGGGAAACTTAAAATGGCTTCTAAAAGAAACATATAAAGCTGCTCCAGACTGGAAAGATGGGGATTACACATAACATCTACATGCAGCCGCTAGGAGAGATCTCTGGGGGGGGGGGGTGAGCTGGGTGTTCATCAATATGCGGATAATACCCAGCTCTACCTCTCTTTTAAATCAGAACCAGTAAAGGCGGTGAAGGTCCTGTGTGAGTGCCTGGAGGCGTTTGGAGGATGGATGGCAGCTAATGGATTGAGGTTGAATCCTGACAAGACAGAAATACTGTTCTTGGGGGACAGGGGGCGGGCTGGTGTGGAGGACTCCCTGGTCCTGAATGGGGTAACTGTGCCCCTGAAGGACCAGGTGCGCAGCCTGGGAGTCATTTTGGACTCACAGCTGTCCATGGTTAATTCTGTGGTAGGGAAGCTGTTTACCAGCTCCATCTGGTATGCAGGCTGAGAGCCTACCTGTCTGCAGACTGTCTTGCCAGAGTGGTGCATGCTCTAGTTATCTACCACTTGGACTACTGCAATGTGCTCTACGTGGGGCTACCTTTGAAGGTGACTCGGAAACTGCAATTAATCCAGAATGCGGCAGCTAGACTGGTGACTGGGAGTGGCCGCCGAGATCATATAACACCAGTCCTGAAAGATCTTCATTGGCTCCTAGTACGTTTCCAAGCACAATTTAAAGTGTTGGTGCTGACCTTTAAAGCCCTAAATGGCCTCGGTCCTGTATACCTGAAGGAGTGTCTCCACCCCCATCATACAGTCCGGACACTGAGGTCCAGCACCGAGGCCTTCTGGTGGATCCCTTGCTGCCTATTACAGTGGATCCCTATTACAGGGAACCAGGCAGAGAGCTTTCTCAGTAGTGGCGCCCGCCCTGTGGAACACCCTCCCAGCAGAGGTCAAGGCTATAAAAAACTATTTTAATTATAAAAGACAACTGAAGGCGGCCCTGTTTAGGGAAGTTTTTAATGTCTGATGCTGTATTATTTTTAATATTTGGTTGGAAGCCACCCAGAGTGAATTCAATTTCAAAGACTTTTTTTAAAAGGAAGTATAAAAGGTCTTCTATGAACCAGATGGAACCACCCATGCCTGGGAAGATGGGCTTTACACCAATCTCTAGAATTGAGTGGACTGGGGGCTTGTAACCCTGACATGCACACATTCTTTATGAAGCAGGGGTCAACACCTATTGAAAAACGTATCATAATTATTAGTCATCAAAATGAGTAAATAGGAGGATAATGAAAAGGGAATGGAATTGGAAAAAACCACATGCTAATGAACACAGGGCGGCTCAGGAATGGCTGGATAAAGTCCATGTTCAACAATTAGTCAGGGAGGGTAGGACACCTGAAGGCAGTTTTCGTCTACAAGGGAGGGAGTTGCAGTCTTGGAATCGTATAAAAGGACTTGCTGCCCACGATTCTAACAACAGCTCCCCTCACCTTCACCTGAGTACTTCTCCTGAGACCTTGGTAAGTGAGAGAACTCCATGCCTTTTGCACCCTCTTTATTTCCAAATTTCACTCTCTCTGTCTCTTTCTTTGAACCTTGACCTGCTTTTCCTTGCTCATCATGTTTGTCATTTGCTGGGCGCTTTGGAGAATTAGATATGTAGGAAGGGATGGGGAATATCTATGTTCCTCCCAGAGATGCTGGACTACAACTCCCATCATTCCTGGCCCTTGGCTGTGGCAGTTGGGCCTGATGGGTGTTGGAGTCCAACAGCATTTGGAGGGCCAAAGATGTCCTTCCCCCATCCTGGTGCACATGGACTGGTGGTGGCTGTCCCGGGTTTCAGGCACGGCCCTTTCAGTTGCCTGCCTTGAGATGCCAGAGATACAACATGAAGTTTTATTTAATGCAATCTATAGTCTATATATCTATCACATATATCTATCACATATATTCAGAATTCTGGGAAATGAGCTTATTGTCATTTGTTTCTTCAAAGTGTATTTAACCTACATTTCTACAAAAGGCTCCAAGAATATCTTTCAAATGCTCATTTTCTGCTCACAGGCTTGAAATCTAAAAAGCACAGCGCTAAAGGAAACGGGGATGAGGAGGGCAGAGGTCCTTAAGGGTCGATATACATGCCATTGCCCAAAAACCTAATCCTTGTCCCATGGATGAGAAGAACATACATGTTTTCTGTTGCTGGAGAAATGGAGGTCACAACTAAAGTGAGAAAAGCTGAGTGGGGGCACCACCAAAAGGCCACACCAACAACACTATTGCTGGCTTGTTTTTTATGATCATTTTTTTACTGACTTGCAGATTCTGCTATCATGTTGTTCTGCACTGCGTACCACTATCTCTTCTTCTTGTTATTCATGGGTACTGATGGTTGTTGTTCTTACCACTGTTATTCAAATTGGAGGCATGAAACATGAATAAATTGGATTAAATGTCTTGCTTATCATTTCATATCCAGCTGCATCACTCCAAAATGCCTTCTGTCCCTGCTGATTTAATGAATCTGATACCACCAACTGCTACAATCACGCTCCGCTGTCCAATTTTTTACAGGTTGAATAGGCTTAGTGGAGAGATCATAGGGAACGGGTACCCATTGTTAGAAAGAATATAAATAGATTTTTAAAAAAGAAAGCACCAAGGGGGGGGGGGATGCTCAAATAAAAATGTAGCAAAAAATAATAATTTAAAAATGCTGCTGTCAGTGTTGATTTAATGAATCGAATGCTACTAACTGGGGTAATTGTCATTGTCATCCAAGTTTGATTTGTTGTGATTCTCCAGGAACCAATACTCTCTGCCAATTAGACATTATTCATGCTATTAAAGGGAGCACTCAGAGCAGCAGAATGCCTAGACTGGCAATTGATGAACTTGGCATGGCTTGTTTTACGATTGATGATCTCATGGGCCTAAGTGCCAGAAATGCCAAGCGTCCCGTTTGCAGGATGCCCAGATGCTTGGCTCAACCATGTTTGTCTTACAAATGTGCAGTTGTTTCCTAGGATGTGTTGCTCCCAATTTCTATTCACTAGGCTTTTCCTCCTCCTCCTCCTCCTCCTCCTCCTCCTCCTCCTCCTCCTCCTCTTCTTCTTCTTCTTCTTCTTCTTCTTCTTCCTTGCTTTTGCTATGGAATTTATCTCAAGTTGAGGGACATTTTTTTGAATGCTTCCAACTTGTATTCCACTTGAAACATGATACAACTCTGGATGTGCATGTATGATCTTTGTAATCAATATCAATGTCTGAATTACTACAAAGCCTTGAAGGTTGTTCTTCCTTTGTTTCTGGAATGTAAAATTTCCTCTGACTTAGTTTCAGCATAGAACCTGTTCTCTGTGGGTTTCTTTAATCTTTTCTCCTCACTCCAACATCAACACCCACATTTTTTCCTTGCACTGATCCAGAACACTGGGCTAACTGTTACGTCTGCGTATGTCTATTATTGTCCTCAGACCAAAATTGCAGCATAGATTAGACACACTATGATACAACTTTCAGCAGTCATGGCTTCCCTCCCTGTTTTGAGCACCCTTAAAAGAGTACAGCTTATGGAATACTGAACTGCTGTATTCTACAAAAGCAGAATAGTCTGCTGCAAGAACCATTCCATGCCCATTAAGTGTGGGATGTCTTTGCCTGGTGACCCACAGACTGCAGCAGAATACAGGGCAAGGTTTTCCCAGTATCCTGTCTGTGTGATGTGGCTGATGGGAAAAGCTGTCCCAAAAGCAAAGAGGAGCCAAAAGCCTGCATCAGGCTGCTTCCCCTGGAGCTCAGAGCTATTTTGCTTGGAGAGCTTCCTACCCGGACATGGGTAGGACACTGGGGTTAGTGTCCTCACTGAGCAATTTTGGGTTGCTGGTTGACAGGGCTGGAAATTACTATTATTTTGCTCAACCTGATTGGCACTTGGTTGGGGTTTCTTTCACCTTTCCCTCAGTGAAATTATAACCTTCCTTCTTAGGCGGAAGGACGTTTTTGTGTGAGGGCAGAAAAGGCATTGGGAACTATTAGCACACTATTGGGGGGGGGGACCATTAGCATCCTGAGGGGAGGATTGGTTAAGACACGCCCAAGCTTGGGTTGAGTATCTGCCTGGTTGGAATCTGCACCCTGGTCCCCCATTGAGAACTTCCTTACTTGAGTTGCCCCATGGCAAGGTTCAACGCTGGCTGACTTCATGGGGAGGCTGAAAACCCAGCGGATCTCTTTCCTCAACATGGGGCTTGTGGAATGATGAACTGATCCTGGTGTAGCAAAATGAAGGTTGGAGGCTGAAGGAAATCTCCATGCAGCGCTGAGAAAACAAAGGGTGTTTATTGCCAGCAATAATGGCTCAGTGGGATCACTCTCCAAAAGCTGAGCAAGACCAAAAGGGTGGGGCCTTCTTAATTTACATAGCTGTTATCTATGAAAGCAGTACATATGCATAAACTTCCTCCAATCTAAAGTTACGACACAATACTCATTATACCATGTATGGTCTTTCCTTCATTACATATTCATTAGGCAAGGAAACAAAGGACTCTCTCTCTAAGCAGCCCCCTCTGCACGTGATCTCTTTGCATTCCTTTCGACCTGAGGGGGTGAGGACACCCTCCTTTTTCTCTAATTGCTTCTGTTTTACATATTCAATCTTCCACCCTATTTCCTGATTTATTATCATTGAAAACTGTATTTGTAATATCTTAATGTCCTGTTTTACTGTCTCTTTTCGAGGGGAATTTGTTAATTCATTTTCTTTCTTTTTATGTGTTTTTCCAATCTTTCCTTGCCTGTGTTATTTATGTGGATGTCAAGGGCCATCTGTCATGGATGCTTGAGTTGAGTTTTTGCACTGCAGGGGGTTGGACTAGATGTCCCTCTTTTTTCAGAGCTGCCTTTCCACAATGTCATCTATAACCATAATCAAATTCTTCAATTCTATGATTCTAAGTGTTTCTCTCCTTTTTTTCAGATTAACAGCTGCCGTTCAAGATGTCATCTATGAACATCAGTGTATCCATCCAGCCACGTCCCATTCCTGTTCGTGTTCCTTTTCCTTTTCCTGTTCCTGGTCGAAGTACTACAACGTCTAAGATACATAGAGGCGGTTTCAGTAGAATAGCCGACATCAACTTTATGTGAATAAATGTGGGGCTCACTGCATCTGGCCTGAAATACAACTAGCGCTCTACCCCTCTGGTGACAGCTCCTTTACTGAGAGAAGGATTAACTTATTCCTCTTTTGAATCTGAACATGATCCCCAGAGGAAAGGGGGGAAATGGTCCCTGAATTGCATGTGTTGGGTGAATGGCTGGTGATTGTATGGGCTCAGGTGTCAGAAATGCTGGGTCTTCCCTTCTAGACAAGCCCAAATGGACTGGATCAAGGATCTCTTAGCATCTCTGACACTCAGGTCTACACCTCACTGCTCAGTGCATCTTTCTGTTTTCCTCCCTTTTCTCTTGGATATGTTTCTCCCCTTGTACCAAATGTACTTTGACCAAAATTTGTGGGACACCAAAGTGTGAATGACATACACTTGTCATTCATTGATGGATCTCTGAATATGATGCTTCCAGTTTCCCAAGAAGCTCTGTTTTTCTCTGTATACCTTTGAATAAATCACAGCAGGCAACCTTAAAACAGTCTTTTAATTGTTTTACACTTCAATGCATTGTTTGTTTTATTATTATTATTTAGAATTTATATATTGCCTTATACCAGGAGGTCTCAAGGCAGTTCACAGAACAAAATCAAAATATAACACCACAAAATATATAAACAAGATAGGAGAAACAACCCAATAATCCCCTCCCCCTCCAAACCCCCACATTTTAAAAGGGCACGGGATGTCAAACAAATCAACCAAAGGCCCAGTTAAAAAGGAACATTTATGCCTGGCGCCCAAAGGTGTATAATGAAGGCAGCAGGTGAACTTTCCGGGGAGAGCATTCCACAGACGGGGAGCTACCACAGAGAAGGCTCTGTTCTCACTTTCCCACCCTCCAGACCTCTCGATCTCCCACTCATCTGGTCTAGGGAACCACCCACTAACAGTGTCTCAGTCTTAGCTGGACATCATACAGGGCAACCAAAGCAGTTTCTGTGCCAATGTTGTTGTTGTTTAGTCGTTTAGTCATGTCTGGCTCTCCATGACCCCATGGACCAGAGCACGCCAGGCACTCCTGTCTTCCACCGCCTCCCGCAGTTTGGTCAAACTCATGCTGGTAGCTTCAAGAACACTGTCCAACCATCTCCTCCTCTGTTAGCCCCTTCTCCTTCTGCCCTCCATGTTTCCCAACATCAGGGTCTTTTCCAGGGAGTCTTCTCTTCTCATGAGGTGGCCAAAGTACTGGAGCTTCAGCTTCAGGATCTGTACTTCCAGTGAGCACTCAGGGCTGATATCCTTCAGAATGGATAGGTTTGATCTTCTTGCCATCCATGGGACTCTCAAGAGTCTCCTCCAGCACCATAATTCAGAGGCATCAATTCTTTGGCCATCAGCCTTCTTTAAGGTCCAGTTTTCACTTCCATATATTATACAGTGGTGTCCCGCAAGACGAATGCCTCGCAAGATGAAAAACTCGCTAGACGAAAGGGTTTTCCATTTTTCGAGGCGCTTCGCAAGACGAATTTCCCTATGGGCTTGCTTCGCAAGACGAAAACGTCTTGCGAGTCTTGCGAGTTTTTTCCCTCCCCCCCTTTTTCTAAGCCGTTAAGCCGCTAATAGCGCTAATCCGCTAAGCCGCTAATAGGGGTGCTTCGCAAGACGAAAAAACCGCAAGACGAAGAGACTCGCGGAACGAATTTATTTCGTCTTGCAAGGCACCACTGTGTGTGTGTGTGTGTATATATATATATATATATATATATATATATCGGGAGTACTTTCAGAAATTTTTGATATTATAGATCAGGGGTAGGCAACCTAAGGCCCATGGGCCAGATGCGGCCCAATCCCCTTTTCAGTCTGGCCTGCAGATGGTCTGGGAATCAGCATGTTTTTACATGAGTAGAATGTGTCCTTTTATATAAATGGATCTCTGGGTTATTTGTGGGGCATAGGAATTCGTTCATCCCGCCCCCCCCCCAAAAAAAATAGTCCTGCCAACAACATGGTCTGAAGGACGGTGGACCGTCCTATGGCTGAAAAAGGTTGCTGACCCCTGTTATAGCTTACAGATTTTTGAAAGGGTCCTTAAGTTCATTAGGAGAAGAGAACTCCTGATAATTTTGTTTGTTTCTGAGAGACTTACTATTGCCCAAACATGGTGGAATCTACAAGGTTTGGAAAGACACTCATAGTATAAAAATGTGTGGAGGTTGGCTATAGCTTTGAAAATAACCCACAATGCCATGGTGCTGACAGGAAAGGAGGGAAAGGATGCCTCTTACCTCGTGTAGTGTTTGGTTATTTACCAGATGGAGGGAGACACCATTCCTGATAGGGATGACTCCCCCTATGGGAGACAGGCAGGGTCTTCAACTTGCGACATTCTCTGCAGAAGGGAGGAATCACCCCGTCTCTCCAAATCAACCCTGCCTGCTGAAAAGGTGGCCGTGTCTTCATGTCTGTCTCTGTGTGTAAAGAGAAACCCTTGCTTGAGTGCTTGTGTTGTGGGGTTTCCCCCTTTGTCTAGTCTTCTCCTTCATCCTATTTGCTAGATGATTCTGATGATCTTTGTTTTACTGTGTTTTCCAGTTGCCCCCCCCCCCCAGCTTCTTCATTCTCTTCATGCTTCTCCCCTCCCCTGTGTTGTCTGGGGAAGGAAGAGTCTAGGGGTCAGCTGGATTCTGACCTGATAGCCAGGCAGGCACAGGAGAAGTCCACAGAAGCGACTGGGTCAGGAGCTTGCATTTCCCTCCCATTTCTAAGAAAGGTGGGAACGCCATTCTGTTGCAACAACTCAGCATTATTATATAATTTATTGTTACGCTCAAAGACCAGTTCAAGAAGCACAACTGAGACTGCTTTCACAAAAGTGAAATAGACATTTTAAAACATTATACAATAACAGCTTATAGATTAAAATTAAAATAGTCGCATGAACACAAAAAGACCTAAGGTTAAACTAACATGCAGTTTGCCCCTAGGACACCCAGGAGGCTGGTCACGGCAGTTTTCCTAGCGATCTATTTGTTCCCAGGGGTGTTCTGCGCCTACAAATCTGTGCACGCAGAATCTGGCGACCATCCTTTTCATCTTGTGATTTTTGCCTGGAAGGCTCCTATAGAAGGAGAACTTGCACAGAGAACTTGCACCTGCTCATTGGGGGAAACAGGAAGCCTCAAACATATATATATATATATATAGATGTCCTTTTTATGTTGAGATTCATAGAGACACCATTGATCCTTTGCTGAAGAGGCTCACCGATCTTTCAGACAAATCTAAACTTAATTCTCTCCCCTTAGGCAAAGATCATAAGACGACCTGGATGGTAGCCAGATTCTGCACTGAGATTTGTAGGCACAGATCATCCTCTAGAATAAAATAGCTTACTAGGGAAATGCTGACATTGCCCTTTATGGTAATCCAAATCTCAGTTTTTGACGGTGTATGTATATATCTCAATTTTAACCTCTACACCTCTCTGCTCAGTGCATCTTTCGGTTTTCCTCCCTTTCGGTTTTCCTCCCTTTTCTCTTGGATATGTATCTTTTTCTCCCCTTGTACCTAATGTACTTTGACCATAATTTGTGGGACACCAAAGTGTGACTGACATACACTTGTCATTCATTGATGGATCTCTGAATATGATGCTTCCAGTTTCCCAAGAAGCTCTGTTTTTCTCTGTATCCCTTTGATTAAATCACAGAAGGCTACCTTAAAACAGTCTTTTAATTATCTTACACTTCAATGCATTGTTTGCTTTTATTCTTATTCTTATTATTTTTTGAATTTATATATTGCCTTATACCAGGAGGTCTCAAGGCTGTTCACAGAACAAAATCAAAATATAAAACCACAAAATATATAAACAAGATAAGAGCAACAACCCAATAACCCCCCCAACCCACCCCCACACATTTTAAAAGGGCATAGGATGTCAATCAAATCAACCAAAGGCTCCATTATACACCTAAAGGTGTATAATGAAAGCACCAGGAGAACTTTCCTGGGGAGAGCATTCCACAGACGGGGAGCCACCATAGAGAAGGCTCCGTTCTCGAGTTGCCACCCTCCAGACTTCTCAATCTCCCACCCATCTGGTCTAGGGAACCACCCACTAACAGTGTCTCAGTCTTATCTGGACATCATACAGGGCAACCAAAGCAGTTTCTGTGCCAAAACTGTTCCTAAACCTCGATTGAAATGGATCCAGAAAAGCAGTTTCTTCTGAAAATGTCTTGTTCTGGTCTGCGACCACTCGCTCCAGAACCTTGCTCAGGAAAGGGAGATTAGCAACTGGCCCATAGTTAGTTAGGTTTTCCAAATCCAGGGAAGGTTTCTTAAGAAGTGGATTTACCACTGCCTCCTCCAAACAGGCAGGGACTACAATTGCTTAACTTTATGTCATGCAACATAAAGTTATGTTAACATAAAGTTAACATAAAGTTAAGAGCAACAACCCAATAACCCCATAATGTTAACATACATTATGTCATGCAACTGTCCTCCCACTACAATAATTCTCACCTATATGGAAGTGAGAGCTGGACCATAAAGAAGGCTGATCGCCGAAGAATTGATGCTTTTGAATTATGGTGCTGGAGGAGACTCTTGAGAGTCCCATGGACTGCAAGAAGATCAAACCTCTCCATTCTGAAGGAAATCAGCCCTGAGTGCTCACTGGAAGGACAGATCCTGAAGCTGAGGCTCCAATACTGCGGCCACCTCATGAGAAGAGAAGACTCCCTGGAAAAGACCCTGATGTTGGGAAAGATGGAGGGCACAAGGAGAAGGGGGCGACAGAGGACGAGATGGTTGGATAGTGTTTTCGAGGTTACCAGCATGAGTCTGACCAAGCTGCGGGGGGCAGTGGAGGACAGGAGTGCCTAGCGTTCTCTGGTCCATGGGGTCACGAAGAGTCGGACACGACTAAACGACTAAACAACAACAACATCTGTATCACCACTGGTTGTGGTTCCATTGAGTTTCCTTTTATTAGACTTATAGTCATTCATAGAATCATGGAAGTGTAGAGATGGAAAGGACCTTGGGAGTCATCTAGGAGAAGGACAGTCCACCATGTTGCAAAGTAGTGCAGTCCACTGTTCAAAATCTCTCAGAGACTCGTCACTTCTATAGACATTCCTTCCATCACATGGAAGATGGAGCGAGCTTGTTTTTCTCCTGCTTCAGAGTGTAGGACCAGAACCAATAGATTCAAATGAGAAGAAAGGAGATTCTGACCATCAGGCATTTCTGATGGTAAGAGCTATATAGTGGACTTCTGGAGGATTTTAAACAGAGGCTGGATCACCACCTGTCAGGTAAATAAGCCACAGGCATGCGAATGCATGGAAATTAGCGAAGGAATTGGAACACTTTGTAGCATGGATATAATGGTTAAACCCAAAAGTATTACGAAACATAGACCCTATTATACCGAGGGAAAGTAATGAAAGTATTCCAATGCCCTGACTCACTTTATCAGCCATGTTTGTAGGCTGATACCGTTAGTTTTGCAGCCTTGTTCCCAGTGATACTTGCACAGCACTTTATCCCAGACTGGATTTATCCAGCTTCCTAGCAGCTGGTGGAAAATGATGCAGGCACCTATTTTGCAGAAAGTCATGTTTGTCTCTCCATCCAGAGAGCAGGGACTTCCAGAGCAAGCGCAAGAGCAGGCAAGGGTGAGGGAAAGTGGCCAGAGGAGGGGTGGAGGAACGAAAACACATGAGGGGAAGGAAAGTGATCAAGGAAGCAAGCAATAAGTCAATGGGGAAATGAGCAGCAGGAAGCACCAATGGAGTGTTTGCTAACTGCCCTCTGTCTTTGGGCTCTTTGCTCTCCTACTTTTAAGGGTCACTGGGTTCTGGGAGATGGGGGCCTGGAATGCTTGCTAAGGACACCATGTCAGCCAGCTGCCATTCCTGTTCTGCCTCCCCCTCTCCCAATTTCCCCCCTCATCTGCCACTGAGCTGTGACCTCCCTCAAACCATGGCTGTAAACCATGGCTGTCTTCCTCTTCCTCCTCCCTGGAAGGGTCAGGATGGAGAGGCAGTCTCCAACACTCCTCCTCTGCCCAGTCCCAGACAACTGTATAATCTTTGGGGTTACTCACACCAATTCCACCATTCACCACAGGTGGAAAATAAGTGGTATAGAAACCTTTGACATTGTCCCAGATTACTTCTGGAAGAGCATCAATGCCGGGGATCAATGTCATGTAGTGTCTGGCTATTTACCAGATGGAGGGGGACGCCATTCCTGATAGGGATGACTCCCCCTATGGGAGACAGGCAGGGTCTTGCAGGATTCTCTGCAGAGGGCAGGAATCCCCCTGTCTCTCCAGACCAACCCTGCCTGCTGCAAAGGTGGTTGGGTCTTCACGTCTCTCTCAGTGTGTAAAGAGAAACCCTTGCTTGAGTGCTTGCGTTGTGGGGTTTCCCCTTTGTCCAGTCCTCTCCTTCATCATTTTGATCATCTTTGTTTTACTGTTTTCAATCAGTTTCATTGCCAGCAATCTGAAGGTTGGGAGCCTATGTACTTCTCTATATTTCAGTTGGGGGAAATTACCCTATTGTGTATGGAAGCTTTCATGCAACCTTTACAAAATACCACAGGATAAAAGAGAAATCAATGGTTATGCAATAGATGCTGATATAGAGAAGGGATGGGTGTTAGATACCCTCCGTCTTTTCTCTGATGAATATAGGGAAGTCCCATTCCATAAGGAAACTTTACTTCTTATACTCCACACATCTTACTGGGCTGCCCCAGGCACTCTACAAAACATAATAAAACATTGAACATTTTAAAAACTTCCCTGTACAAGATTGCCATCAAACAGCTTGGGGATCGGATAACTCCATACCCTCCAACATTCCTCCTATGAAAATAGGGACATCTGTTGTGGTTCTGGCCTCTCAGGAGTTAACACTCCAGGAGCGTTATTATCAACTGGGTGCACTGCCCACATGATCCGTCCATTTCTCCTTTGATCTGAGCTCTCTCTGGAGAGCAGTCTGTCTGAGAACCTTAGCAAGATCGTTTCGTTTTGTTAAGAGGCAGAAAGCTGTGAACATGCAGGGCCCTTGCAGCAGACTCAGTGGGTCAAAAGATATACGACCCAACAAACTTTAACAACATCCTAAGAAAATGTGGGACATTCCAGGATGAGTACATTTCCGAGCACAATTCAAAGTGTTGGTGCTGACCTTTAAAGCCTTAAACAGCCTCGGTCCAGTTTACCTGAAGGAGTGTCTCCACCCCCATTGTTCTGCCTGGACACTGAGGCCCAGTGCTGAGAGCCTTCTGGCGGTTCCCTCACTCCGATAAGCCAAGTTACAGGGAACCAGGCAGAGGGCCTTCTTGGTAGTGGCACCCTCCCTGCGGAACACCCTCCCACCAGGAGGGTCTAAGAGAAAAACAACTACCAGACTTTTAGAAGACATCTGAAGGCAGCCCTGCTTAGGGAAACTTTTTATGTTTCCCGGTCTATTGTATTTTAATATTCTGTGGCTGGGGAAACCCAGCCAGATGAGCAGGGTATAAATAATAAAATATTTTTATTATAGGAGCCAGGGGGTATTCAGGGCCCCCATAAAATATTTGAGGGGTCTGCCACCTCAAAGCTGATGGGCATTGCCATTCAAATGTTGTGCGTGCACCGTGTCATTTGATCCATTATGTGGGGCAGGGCTTAAACACCTCCCCGAACATTATATTCAAGTTGACAGCCTGTCCACAAAATTCCGACACAACCCTGAGGTATTTGGAATGTGCCCCCCCCCCCCCCCCCGCTTCCCAACCTCAATCTTTTTCTTTCCCAATGTCCCACATTTTGTGGTGCAATTTATCTTTGAGAGTAAAATACCCCACCCCACCACCCACCCACAAAAAGTATCATGTTTCTCAGGGGTAGGATCAAAGCTGGGTGTTAGCTCAGGAGTGAGGGGCAAGTATTAATGAAACCCACAGAGAACAGGTGCTATGCTGAAGCTAAGTTTAATGCATAAGAGGAAGAGGAACATTTTCATTCCAGAAACCAAGGAAGAATTGCTTTCCAGACATTTTGCAGAAAGGTAAATCAAACATTGATCTTGATGAGAGAGATGGTCCATAAACATTCAGAGTTGTATTATGTTTCTATAGCATTCAAGCACAATACAAGTTGGAGGCATTAAAAAAATTGCCCCTTAGCTGGAGATAAATTCCATACATAGCAAAAGCCCAGAAGAAGAAGAAGAGGTTGGGATCAACACATCCTAGGAAGCAGTTGCATGTTTGTAAGACAAACATGAATGAGCCAAGCATCTGGGAATCCTGCAGACTTGGTGGGCACCAAGGCCCATGAGATAATCAGTCGTGAAGCCATGCCGATTTCGTCAATTGCCGGTGAGGGCATCGTGCCGTTCTGTGTGCTCCATTTAATAGCATGATTAGCATCAGGAGCAGCCGTATCCCACAGACGATGTGGCACCACAGGCGGTGTATCCTCCCAGACGAACTGGCTCACCCAAGCTAGCGATTACTGCTCCTGGGATAGTCACACAAAATGGAGGTGGCTGGATGCATACTTTCGATGGTGGTATCTGAGTTATGCAACCAACACGGGCAGCAGGATTTATAGCGAGGCTACTTGATGACACTCCACCACCACTTGAACCCCAAAATCCCCCACTTCCCCCCAAACCCCCAAAGCCACAACTTGATGTCAGCGAGCCCAGACCGCCAGCTGGGTAACAGCAGGATGAATTGTAGCCATAGGTCATTTTGGAGTGATGGGTACTGGATCTGAAATGATGATGAGCAAACATTCATCCAATTTATTCATGATTCACGCATCCAATTTATAACAAAACAACAACCATAACAACAAGCCCTACCACCAGCAGTGAAGAAGAAGGAGAGGAAGAAGGGGAGATTATAACACAATCCATATCATTAAAAAATCCCAAGCCAGCTATAGTGCATCAGTCCAGCATTGGAGGCCTCTTGGTGGTGTCACCAATGGGTTTGTCTCTCTTGCGACCTCTTGAGATGGTCTTCTTCCAGGCAGCTCCCCCCTTTTGGAACGCATTCCACACTGCCGTGTGTCTATCTCCTTATGATAGATAGACTTTGAGAAAAGATCTAAAAGCATTATTGTTTACCCTTGTCTGTTCCTGCGAACCCTGAAATTATTACATTTTTATGCTTTTTTTTAGGTTTCTAGGAGTTGAAGGTTGTCAAGACCCCTCAGAATAAACTATGAAGGGTATGAGAGCACAGGAAAACTCAAAGAAATGTAAGACATTAATTCTGTTATATATTTATGTCCTTCCCTTTCTCGTACACAAACCCTTTTTCTGGATGATACCATTTGCAGCCATCCATCCTCCAACCGCCTCCAGGCACTCACACAGGACCTTCACCGCCTTCACTGGTTCCGATTTAAAGGAGAGGTAGAGCTGGGTGTCATCTGCATACTGATGAACACCCAGCCCACTACAAAAATATTAAATAAATATCTGGCCATTGGTAGCCCAATACCTTCAGTGGTCACATATTCATATTCATCTTCATGTTTAGTTGGAATCTCCTAATACCCAAAAAATCCAATTTCTTGTAATATTAACTTTTCCTCCAACTCCCATCATCCCTTGGCCAAATTGGCTGAGCTTGATGCTATTTGGAATGCAACAGCCCCCCCTGGCAGCCACAGGTTTCCCACCATTTCTCCAGCAACAGAAAGGAGGTATGTTCTGTCTTCCATGCCACAGCCCTTAAGATGTTTTGCAATGGATGGTATAAGGCCTCGTAATAACCTCTTCCTTCCTTACACTCTTCCCTTTTATGTTATGCTCTTTCAGTTCCAAAGCTAAATTTACACCAAGAAGCAAGTTAAGGCTTAAAGGGGCCCTGCTAAAAATCCGGAGAGCCCCCAGCACCAGTCCGTGTGGACCAGGAATAGGGTGGGTGTATCTGTGAGCCTCCACGTGTTGTTGGACTCCAAGACCCATCATGCCCTGCTGGCAATGATGGGAATGATGGGAGTTGTAGTCCAGCAACTCTGGGAGGACCATTGATATTCCGCGTCCCTCCTGTAGACACGACTGAACCAGATGGAGGATTGCTCTGACTCCATATGAAAGGAGTCTTCCTTCATAGCCAAAGTGCCCGTAGGAAATGAGAAAGATGGTGAGCAAGGAGAGGCAGGTGTGGGTTCAAAGAAGGAGACAAAAAGAGTGAAGTTTGGACAGGAATAGGCAGCAAAAGGCATGGAGTTCTCTCACTTACCAAGGTCTCAGGAGAATACTCAGGTGAAGGTGAGAGGAGCTGTTGTTAGAATCGTGGGCAGCAAGTCCTTTTATACGATTCCAGGACTGCAAGTCCCTCCCTTGTAGACAAAACTGCCTTCAGGTGCCCTACCCTCAAATGCCCTGACTAATTATTGGAAGCGGACTTCATCCAGCCATTCCTGAGCTGCCCTTTATTCATTAGCATGTGTTTTATCCAATTCCATTCCCCTTTCATTATGCTTCAGGATGAGAACAGAAATTGCGTGGCGGTGTAACGGTAGCAGCAGGAGGCATCATTAGCTAAAGTGGTACCTCAGGTTAAGAACAGTTTCAGATTAAAAATGGACCTCCGGAACGAATTAATTTCTTAACCCGAGATACCACTGTGTATTATTTGCCGATATGTTGCTTGTTGATGTTGGGAGTAAGTTCTCCAGTGGGCTTCCCATAGGCATCTGGCTGGAGGAACAGAAAGCTGGATTAGATGGTGAGGCTGTTCACTGGATTCACTCAGAGTTCAAACCTTCCCTGAAATGAGCCCATTTGAGAGGATCATGGTTGAGTCGGGAGGACACAGCCCTGGAACACCCTGGGTGAGCCCACCCAGAAAGATCAAAGGAGGCAGGAAGACGCAGGGAATGCCCTTTGGAAGTAGACCCCCAAGCAGGATTGAATCCTCCCCTCTCCACCTGTAAAATGGAAATTAAATACTGTGCGTTGTTCCTTTGCAAGGGCACTGCTGCTCATAATGCATTGAAGGAGAAGTTGGAGGGTGAAAGTGTAGGCAATATTGAGCTAGATGCACCAGTGGCGGACTTTGCTTAAGGAAGCTCCCTTTGAGACGGATGTCCACTGAATTCAATTTGGAGGGCTTTGTTTAAAGCAAACATATGTAGGGATTATAAGGGAAGTTTAAAATGGCTTTTTAAAACAGATAAACCCATCCCAGCGTGGGAAGGTGGGGTTTACACAAATCTCTAGAATTCAGTGGAAAGGGGGCTTGAAGCCTTGACAAGCAGACCCCCAAGCAGGATTGAACTCTCCACTCCTCAGCTGGAAAGTGGAGGATACTATTAGCCAGATGGACCCAGGGCCTGAGTGCCTGATGTCCCCTGAATTCCATTTCAAAGACTTTTTTTAAGGGAAGTATAAAAGGTCTTCTATGAAACAGATGGAACCACCCATGCCTGGGAAGATGGGCTTTACACCAATCTCTAGAATTGAGTGGACTGGGGGCTTCTAACCTTGACATGCACACATTCTTTACGAAGCAGGAGGCGACACCAATTGTAAAACGTATCATAATTAATCATCAAAAGGAGTGAATAGGAGGATAATGAAAGGGGAATGGAATTGGATAAAACACATGCTAATGAATACAGGGTGGCTCAGGATGAAGTCCGCTTCCAATAATTAGTCAGGACCTTTGAGGGTAGGACACCTGAAGGCAGTTTTCGTCTACAAGGGAGGGACTTGCAGTCTTGGAATCGTATAAAAGGACTTGCTGCCCACGATTCTAACAACAGCTCCTCTCACCTTCACCTGAGTACTTCTCTTGAGACCTTGGTAAGTGAGAGAACTCCATGCCTTTTGCTGCCTATTCCTGTCCAAACTTCACTCTTTTTGTCTCCTTCTTTGAACCCACACCTGCCTCTCCTTGCTCACCATCTTTCTCATTTCCTACGGGCACTTTGGCTATGAAGGAAGACTCCTTTCATATGGAGTCAGAGCAATCCTCCATCTGGTTCAGTCGTGTCTACAGGAGGGACGGGGAATATCGATGGTCCTCCCAGAGTTGCTGGACTACAACTCCCATCATTCCTGGCCATTGCCTGTGCCAGCGGGGCCTGATGGGTGTTGGAGTCCAGCAACACCTGGAGACTCATAGATACCGCCACCCTATTCCTGGTCCACACAGACTGGTGCTGGGGGCTCCCCTAATTTTCAGCAGGGCCCCTTTCCTGTCCTACCTTGAGATGCCAGCCATTTCTTTCTCCAAAGTGTATTTGGCAGGGCTCCTAGAACATGTTGCAAAAAATCAGAAATGAAAACAAAATAAAACACTGAAGGGGGTAGCTTCTTGGTGCAAGTTTCGCTTTGCAACTGAAAAAGCACAGCATAAAAGGGAAAGGGGGTGAGGAAGGAAGAGGTATTATGAAGCCATATACCTTCCATTGCCAAATATCATAAGGGATGTGGCATGGATGATGGAACATGTCTGCTTTCTGTTGCTGGAGAAAGGGTGGGGAACATGAGTCTGACCAAACTGCGGTAGGCAGTGGAAGACAGGAGAGCCTGGCATGCTCTGGTCCATGGGGTCATGAAGAGTCGGATGCGACTAAATGACTAAACAACAACAATAAAAAAATTGTTGGGCAGCCTCAGCACAAGTGCAGATATGTCCCCCTATGATTGCAACCCCTGACACGCATTGATGCTCTTCCAGAACTAATCTGGGACAGTAGCATAGGTTTTTATTCCACCTATGTCCCAGCTGTGGAATGCCCTTTGGAAGTAGACCCCCAAGCAGGATTGAATCCTCCCCTCTCCACCTGTAAAATGGAGGTTCAATACTGTGGGCTGTTCCTTTGCAAGGGCAATGCTGCTCATAATGCATTGTAGGGGAAGTTGCAGGGTGAAAGTGTAGGCAATATTGAGCTAGATGCACCAATGGCTGACTTTGCTTAAGGAAGCTCCCTTTGAGACGGATGTCCACTGAATTCAATTTGGAGGGCTTTGTTTAAAGCAAACATATGTAGGGATTATAAGGGAAGTTTAAAAAGGCCTTTTAAAACAGATAAACCCATCCCAGCATGGGAAGTTGGGGTTTACACAATTCTCAAGAACTGAGTGGAAGGGGGGTTGCAGCATAGTACCCCTGCTCTTGCTCGAACAAGAGGCACCAACCATGTATACACACTGTAGAAACATGGAGCAGAATAGCGCTGAGCTGGCACATACCAGACACTCCAACCTTTGAAATGATTCATCAATGACTGAGGTTCAGAACCAATAAGGATGAAAGCAACAATACTTAGCGCTAATTAAAAAGAACACATAATCTCATAAAATAAGCTAGAAATATTATTGTCATAGGAGCACCAACTATTAAAGGAACAGCAGCTCTAACCAATTAGGAGGAACAGAGTGAACTTCCAAAATGAGCTGCTGCCTCCATCTGAAGCCTAACCACAACGGCAAATGAAAGAGAACCTCTTTGAATATAGGACATGGAATCCCCACAGAGAAGGGTGGGTGAACACTTATAGGAATGTCTAGCCATTCTTGCCAAGAGAACACATAGCAATTTGGATTCTTCAGGACTGACTCAGTACCTCCAAGCTCCTAAGTGGAGTTTAGAGGAGGCTGGTGTTATGGAGCCGGAATGAGCCAATAGTCTCCCATGCTCTCCAATCAGCCCTGCAGTTTGGGAGGTTTGCATTGACTAAGCCATCCTTCCTCCTCCAAGATCCAGCGGCGCCATGCAATATGGTCAATTATGTGGGGCATAGCTTACCTCAGGCATCCCCAAACGTGGCCCTCCAAATGTTCGGGACTACAAATCACATCATCCCTAGCTAACAGGAAGTGTTTTTCCCCTTCCCAGCCTCAATTAGCCTAAAATGTAGGACATTTTATGGTGAAATTTATCTTTGAAGAGTAAAATACCCCAACACAAAAAAGAGTTATGTTTCTCAGGGATATGGATTTAAGTTGGGTGTTGGTGCTGGAGTGGGGCACAAGCATTGAAGAAACCCACAGAGAACAGCAGCTTTGCTGAAGCTAAGTTTAATGCATAAAAGAAAGACAGAGAACATTTTCATTCCAGAAACCAAGGAAGAATTGCCTTCCAGGCATTGCAGTGAGGGAATTCAAACATTGATCTTGATGACACTGATAATACATACACATTCAGAATTGTATTATGTTTCTATGGCATTCAAATGCAATACATGTTGGATGCATCCAAACATTTGCCCCTCAACTGGAGATACATTCCACAGCAATACCAAGGAAGAAGGAGAAGGAGAAGGAGAAGGAGAAGGAGAAGGAGAAGGAGAAGGAGAAGGAGAAGGAGAAGGAGAAGGAGAAGGAGAAGAAGAAGAAGAAGAAGAAGAAGAAGAAGAAGAAGAAGAATACAGGGTGGCTCAGGATGAAGTGCATGTCCAACAATTAATCAGGGAAGGTAGGACACCTGAAGGCAGTTTTTGTCTACAAGGGAGGGACTTGTGGTCCTAGAAATGTATAAAAGGACTTGCTGCCCATGAATTTAATAACAGCTCCTCTCGCCTTCACTTGGGTACTTCTCTTGAGACCTTGGTAAGTGAGAGAACTCCATGCCTTTTGCTGTCTCTTCCTTGCTGCTATGAAGGAAGACTCCTTTCGTATGGACTCAGAGCTATCCTACATCTAGTTCAGTCGTGTCTACAGGAGGGACGGGGAATATCAATGGTCCTCCCAGAGTTGCTGGACTACAATTCCCGTCCTTTCTGGCCATTGCCTGTGCCAGCTGGGCCTGATGGGTGTTGGAGTCCAGCAGCACCTGGAGGCTCACAGATATCATATGCTATTCCTGGTCCACGTGGACTGGTGCTGGGGGCTCTCCTTTCCTGCCTCACCTTGAGATGCCAGGCATTTCTTTCTCCAAAGTGTATTTGGCAGGGCTCCTAGAACATGTTGCAAAAAATCAGAAACAAAAACAAAAGGAAACACTGAAGGGTTAGCTTCTTGGTGCAAGTTTTGTTTTGCAACTGAAAAAGCACAGCATAAAAGGGAAAGGGAGTGAGTAAGAGGTGATTATGAGGCCACATACCTTCCATATCTGCTTTCTGTTGCTGGAGAAAGAATGGAAAACCTGTGGCTGCCATGGGGTTGATGCATTCCAAATAGCATCAAGCTCAGCTAGTTTGGCCAAGGGATGATGGGAGTTGAAGCAAAAAGTTAATATTACAAGAAACTGGATTTTTTGAGTTTTATGAGATTCCAACCAAACATGAAGATGAACAGTACCATGGAATGTGCGACCACTGAAGGCATTGGCCTATCAATAGTCAGATATTTATTTAATATTTTTATAGTATTAAATCTTAACAATCAACAACATAGGTAAACACAACATAAAATGGTCCAGTCAAGAGAAAGGGTTTGTGTATGAGAAAGGGAAGAACACTAATTAATAGCTTACATTTCTTTGAGTTTTCCTGTGCTCTCACACCCTTCATAGTTGATTCTGAGGGGTCTGGACAACTCCTAGAAACCTAAAAGAAATGCATGAAAATGTAATAATTTCAGGGTTTGCATGAACAGACAAGGGTAAACAAGAATGCTATTAGATCTGTTCTCAAAGTTAATCATAAGGATGATAGACACACTTCAGTGTGGAATGTGTTCCAAAAGTGGGGAGCTGCCTGGAAGAAGACCATCTCATGAGGTTGCAACAGAGACAAACCCATTGGTGACACCACCAAGAGGCCTCCAATTCTGGACTGCTGCACCCTTGCTGGATTGGGTATTTTTAAAGATAGGGTTTTTTAAAATGGATTGCAGATTGTGTTATAATCTCCTTTTCTTCCTCTCCTTCTTCACTGACGGAGGTAGGGCTTGTTGTTTTGGTTGTTGTTTTGTAATAAATTGGATGTGTGAATCATGAATAAATTGGATGAATGTTTGCTTATCATCTTTTCAGATCCAGGACCCATCACTCCAAAATGTATCCTAGCTTTGGCACTGCCGACAATGCTTTTGCGCTAATGGGGATCTATGGGGGCTATGGAGCCTTTGAGGGCTTAAGTGATGGTGGAGTGCCTTCAAATAGCCTCACCATAAATCCTACTGCCAGTGTTGATCGCATCACTCAGGTATCAGCATCAGAAATAATCATCGAGCCACTTCCAGTTCTTTTGATCCTCCCAGGACCAATACTCTCTGCCTAGTGTGAGCCAGTTCGTGTAGGAGGATATACTGGCTGTGGGAGCACATCCTCCTTTGGAGCTGGCCTGGGATATGGCTTCTCTGGACGCTATTCATGCTATTAAAGGGAGCACACAGAACGGCAGGATGCCCTCACCGGCAACTGATGAACTCGGCATGGCTTCACGATTGATGATCTCATGGGCCTAGGTGCCAGAAGTGCCACTGTACATGTTTTCTTTTTTCATGTCCCATTCCATGAAGACATTCATAAACCTACATAAATTAGAATTAAAGGCACATAATGGAACTGGGAATTGGACAGCACCAATGCAGATACTGTAGGGAAATAAACTCCATATTATATACCATAAGTATTCCTCTTCTTTGGAAAGCAGACAACAACCCATGGCCTATTTAAAGAACAATAACTTCATAATCGGAAAATATTTTTATCTCTAGCTGGGGAAAAAGAAACAGGTATTCCAAAATTGAGACAAAGTGAATTTATTCATCCCCTTGATCAACATAGCTGACTCATGAAAATGTGAATTAATCACCTCTGCTCATCTGCAGGCAGAATACATCACTTGTGACCAAGATTCTTATATCTGGGTAGATCTATTAGTATTCTCACTCCAAAATCTCAGAGAGAGAGGCAGAGAAAAGGAAATGGGAGGAAGCAGGATTACCTTGAAAACCCGTGGAAGATTCACGCACAAGGAAGTCTGCCTCTGTTCACTTTGCAATTGTATTTAAAAGAAAAAAAATCCTCCGCTCATACTCTAGAAACAAAATGAGCCTGCTGACATATTCATGAAGCCACGAAATGGGTGAGACCAGAGTCAATGGCAGACAGAGGCAGCTCTTTCTAGTTTGGTCCCCATCCTCCTTCTTCCTGAATTGAACATCTCCCCCATCCCTAAAAATGCAGGCATTTTGCAGAATGGCCATTTTGAAAATGAGTTTGCTCAGTTCCTGAGGTGTTATTCTCTTTGGCCCACTTCAATAACAGATGATTTAATTTCATGGCATACAAATTTCTCATGATAGGCAATAGGATTATAAACCTTTGCTACAGAAATCCAAAGGAATTTAGACTGAAATTTGTATTTGAGATGAAAATTGGCACCACAACTTCTCACACCTCTGGGGCATAAAATGTGATAATTCTTTGTAGAAGCTTATTATGCTTAATTGCCATGGAAGATCTGGAGGGGACATAAATTTGCACATGGCTCTAAGTTTGCTACTATGGATACATAGGAGCATGTGGGGATGTTATGTAATTTGGTTGGCTTTCTTGTCTCCTTTTGGGGAATAAGAATTCCCCCCTTTTTGAGATTCCAGTGAATTGAGGTTTCATCCCTATCTGTGGCTTAATGGATAGAATACCACACCCTCCAACATTTATCCAATGTAACTAGTTGCGTTAGACCAGAGCCAATCGAATACAGAATTAGCTGATTCTAGTTTTGTCACCTTCCTTCTTTTGCCTGAAGTGAACCTTTTCCCCATCCCTGAGAATGCAGGACATGTTGCAGAATGGCCTTTTTGAAAAACTACTTTGCTCAGCTGCTGAGATATTCCTCTCTTTGGCCCACTTCAAATCCAGATGACTCAGCATTATTATATAATTTATTGTTACGGTCAAAGACCAGTTCAAGAAGCACAACTGAGACTGCTTTCACAAGAGTGAAATAGACATTTTAGAGCAATATACAATAACAGCTTATAGATTAAAATTAATATAGTCGCATTAACACAAAGAGATCTAAGGTTAAACAAACATGCAGATTGCCCCTCGGACACTCAGGAGGCTGGTTACGGCAGTTTTCCTAGCAATCTATTTGTTCTGCACCTACAAATCTGTGCACAGAATCTGGCGAACATCCGGGTCATCTTGTGATTTTTGCCTAAGAGGAGAAAATTGAGTTTAGGCTTGTCCGGAAGGTCAGCAAGCCTCACCAGATGGGGGTCGATGGTATTTCTACGTGCCTCATCATAAAAAGGACATCTAAAAAATAAGTGTTCAGGCCTTCCTATTTCCCCTAATGGGCAGGCGCAAATCTCTAAGCATACTGGAGGTTCCCAAAAGATCCTTCCAGAATATGGTTACCAGATGTCCCCATTTCCCGGGGACAGTCCCTGGATTCACAAATCCGTCCCCAGATAAAATCTGTCCCCGGATTTCATTTAATGTCCACAGATTTATATTTTAAGTGTTGTAGATTTATTGGTAGGGAATGATTGTTGTGTGATTGGTTCAACGTCACAAGAGACATCATATGGGGACTTCTGGCGAGGTAAAATGGTGGGCACCACGGCAGTGAGCAGCTTCTGAAGCCAGCCAGAGCCAATTGCGCTACCAGATTGGCTCTGGGCTGCTGAGACTCCCACTGCTGTCGCCATGCCAAGGGGGAACCAGGAACGCCTGGTGCATCAACTGGGGGAACCGCTGACACACATTCCCACAACCCAAATCTAGCTGGGAGCAAGAGTGCCCAGCCACCCGCCCAGCAGCACTCCAGGGCAAGGAAAACCCCAGAACTGATGCAGGGAGGAGGAGGAGAGGAGAAGGAAGAGAGAGAAAGAGGAAGGAGAAAAAAGAGGGGAGCCCCGACCTTGCCGCATGCTGCTGCTGAGCCCAGGTCTGACCCAAGCCTACTCCATGGTGGATAGCGCTCCAAGAGAGTAGGCTGGGGCCCAGAAGAAGGCCGCGCGACAGAGGAGATGACAGAAGAGAAGATATTACTTCTTAATAAATATTTTAATTTTTTAAAAAATCTGGTAACCTTATTCCAGAACCAGCAAGGGCAGAGCCAAACTTCTGGCAAGAGTAAAGGCCCTTCTGGGACAGCAATATCTCTTGTGTTCTGCAATTATGTAATCAGGGGACCTCAAGCAGTCCTGTTGTCTCTCTATGTCCATAATTACTTGCCTGACCACAGACCTTGCTTGATCCATTCCCAAATTTCAGATGGCTTCAGGAGCAAGGCCCAAATTCTGCAGAGAGTTCAGGACTGCTATCTGCCAGCCAGACTGGAACCGATCACAAAGAATCAATGGAGCTATACCTTGGGGGAGCAATTTCCGTGTCAACCAGTGTTTCTCCAGGAGGCTTGCCTATGAAACATGCTAACAAAATATTAAATCAGTTTCATTGCCAGCAATCTCAATGTTGTGACCATGTATACTTCTGTATTTTTCATTTGGGGAAAATGACCCTATTGTGGATGGAAGCTTCCATGCAACCTTTACAAAATAATGTAGGATAAAAGAGAAAGAAATGATTATGAAATAGATGCTGATATAGAGAAGGGATGGGTGTTACAGCCACTTAGGCGCTTTGATCTACTGAGTCAATCCTGAAGAACCAAAATTGCTAAGTGTATGCTGGCCAAAATGATTACACATTCAAATTATCTGTGGGGATTTCATGTGCTATATTGAAAAAGGCTTGTTTTTCAATTGCATTTGTGGTTTAGCTTGAGATGGAGGCAGCAGCTCATTTTGGATATTCACTCTGTTCCTGCTAATTGGCTTGTGATGTTGCTCTTTCATGCTTGGTGTATTGTTGCTTTCATCATTATTGGTTCTGGGTTGCCGTAATTGATGCATCATTTCAGATTTTGGCATGTTTGGTGAATGCCATCTCAGCTCTATTCTGATCCATGTTTGTATATTGTGCAAACATGATTGGCGTCTCTCCTTCAGGTGAGAGCAGAGGCACAGCCACTAGTTGTTACTGGGGGAAAGAAGCAATGGGTTTATCCTACTCTCGTCTCTCTCTTTTGTATGTGAGGATGTGTACAGAGATTGACTGAAAGTCTTCTCTTGCAATTTTGTATGAAAGGATGGACAAAGAATTTCAGTTTCAGGTTCTCATTTTCTCATTCGCAAGCTCATTTTGCCATATTTCCATGCCGTAAGTCATTCAGTGTTCTGTTATTATTTTTTGTAGGTATTTGTCATCCTCACCCCCCGCCACTCACAATGAAGCATCATGAAGGTGAAAATGATATATTTATTAATAAAACCAATGAAAGTTCTGCAAACCACAATGATCAAGTTCAGAAATTACAAGGAGAGGAAAAAGGGGAGGATAATACTGAGCTAGATGGACCAATGGCCAGACTACACAGGGAAGCTCCCTTTGAGGCTGATGTCCCCTGAATTCAATTTAGAGGGCTTTGTTTATAGCAAACATATGTAGGGAAACTTAAAATGGCTTCTAAAAGAAACATATAAAGCTGCTCCAGACTGGAAAGATGGGGATTACACATAACATCTACATGCAGCCGCTAGGAGAGATCTCCGGGGGGGGGGTGAGCTGGGTGTTCCTCAATATGCGGATAATACCCAGCTCTACCTCTCTTTTAAATCAGAACCAGTAAAGGCGGTGAAGGTCCTGTGTGAGTGCCTGGAGGCGTTTGGAGGATGGATGGCAGCTAATGGATTGAGGTTGAATCCTGACAAGACAGAAATACTGTACTTGGGGGACAGGGGGCGGGCTGGTGTGGAGGACTCCCTGGTCCTGAATGGGGTAACTGTGCCCCTGAAGGACCAGGTGCGCAGCCTGGGAGTCATTTTGGACTCACAGCTGTCCATGGTTAATTCTGTGGTAGGGCAGCTGTTTACCAGCTCCATCTGGTATGCAGGCTGAGAGCCTACCTGTCTGCAGACTGTCTTGCCAGAGTGGTGCATGCTCTAGTTATCTACCACTTGGACTACTGCAATGTGCTCTACGTGGGGCTACCTTTGAAGATGACTCGGAAACTGCAATTAATCCAGAATGCGGCAGCTAGACTGGTGACTGGGAGTGGCCGCCGAGATCATATAACACCAGTCCTGAAAGATCTTCATTGGCTCCTAGTACGTTTCCAAGCACAATTTAAAGTGTCGGTGCTGACCTTTAAAGCCCTAAATGGCCTCGGTCCTGTATACCTGAAGGAGTGTCTCCACCCCCATCATACAGTCCGGACACTGAGGTCCAGCACCGAGGGCCTTCTGGTGGATCCCTTGCTGCCTATTACACTGGATCCCTATTACAGGGAACCAGGCAGAGAGCTTTCTCAGTAGTGGCGCCCGCCCTGTGGAACACCCTCCCAGCAGAGGTCAAGGCTATAAAAAACTATTTTAATTATAAAAGACAACTGAAGGCGGCCCTGTTTAGGGAAGTTTTTAATGTCTGATGCTGTATTATTTTTAATATTCGGTTGGAAGCCACCCAGAGTGAATTCAATTTCAAAGACTTTTTTTAAAAGGAAGTATAAAAGGTCTTCTATGAACCAGATGGAACCACCCATGCCTGGGAAGATGGGCTTTACACCAATCTCTAGAATTGAGTGGACTGGGGGCTTGTAACCCTGACATGCACACATTCTTTATGAAGCAGGGGTCAACACCTATTGAAAAACGTATCATAATTATTAGTCATCAAAATGAGTAAATAGGAGGATAATGAAAGGGGAATGGAATTGGAAAAAACCACATGCTAATGAACACAGGGCGGCTCAGGAATGGCTGGATAAAGTCCATGTTCAACAATTAGTCAGGGAGGGTAGGACACCTGAAGGCAGTTTTCGTCTACAAGGGAGGGAGTTGCAGTCTTGGAATCGTATAAAAGGACTTGCTGCCCACGATTCTAACAACAGCTCCCCTCACCTTCACCTGAGTACTTCTCCTGAGACCTTGGTAAGTGAGAGAACTCCATGCCTTTTGCACCCTCTTTATTTCCAAATTTCACTCTCTCTGTCTCTTTCTTTGAACCTTGACCTGCTTTTCCTTGCTCATCATGTTTGTCATTTGCTGGGCGCTTTGGAGAATTAGATATGTAGGAAGGGATGGGGAATATCTATGTTCCTCCCAGAGATGCTGGACTACAACTCCCATCATTCCTGGCCCTTGGCTGTGGCAGTTGGGCCTGATGGGTGTTGGAGTCCAACAGCATTTGGAGGGCCAAAGATGTCCTTCCCCCATCCTGGTGCACATGGACTGGTGGTGGCTGTCCCGGGTTTCAGGCACGGCCCTTTCAGTTGCCTGCCTTGAGATGCCAGAGATACAACATGAAGTTTTATTTAATGCAATCTATAGTCTACATATCTATCACATATATCTATCACATATATTCAGAATTCTGGGAAATGAGCTTATTGTCATTTGTTTCTTCAAAGTGTATTTAACCTACATTTCTACAAAAGGCTCCAAGAATATCTTTCAAATGCTCATTTTCTGCTCACAGGCTTGAAATCTAAAAAGCACAGCACTAAAGGAAACGGGGATGAGGAGGGCAGAGGTCCTTAAGGGTCGATATACATGCCATTGCCCAAAAACCTAATCCTTGTCCCATGGATGAGAAGAACATACATGTTTTCTGTTGCTGGAGAAATGGGGGTCACAACTAAAGTGAGAAAAGCTGAGTGGGGGCACCACCAAAAGGCCACACCAACAACACTATTGCTGGCTTGTTTTTTATGATCATTTTTTTACTGACTTGCAGATTCTGCTATCATGTTGTTCTGCACTGCGTACCACTATCTCTTCTTCTTGTTATTCATGGGTACTGATGGTTGTTGTTCTTACCATTATTACTCAAATTGGAGGCATGAAACATGAATAAATTGGATTAAATGTCTTGCTTATCATTTCATATCCAGCTGCATCACTCCAAAATGCCTTCTGTCCCTGCTGATTTAATGAATCTGATACCACCAACTGCTACAATCACGCTCCGCTGTCCAATTTTTTACAGGGTGAATAGGCTTAGTGGAGAGATCATAGGGAACGGGTACCCATTGTTAGAAAGAATATAAATAGATTTTTAAAAAAGAAAGCACCAAGGGGGGGGGGGGGATGCTCAAATAAAAATGTAGCAAAAAATAATAATTTAAAAATGCTGCTGTCAGTGTTGATTTAATGAATCGAATGCTACTAACTGGGGTAATTGTCATTGTCATCCAAGTTTGATTTGTTGTGATTCTCCAGGAACCAATACTCTCTGCCAATTAGACATTATTCATGCTATTAAAGGGAGCACTCAGAGCAGCAGAATGCCCAGACTGGCAATTGATGAACTTGTCATGGCTTGTTTTACGATTGATGATCTCATGGGCCTAAGTGCCAGAAATGCCAAGCGTCCCATTTGCAGGATGCCCAGATGCTTGGCTCAACCATGTTTGTCTTACAAATGTGCAGTTGTTTCCTAGGATGTGTTGCTCCCAATTTCTATTCACTAGGCTTTTCCTCCTCCTCCTCCTCCTCCTCCTACTCTTCTTCTTCTTCTTCTTCTTCTTCTTCTTCTTCTTCTTCTTCTTTGCTTTTGCTCTGGAATTTATCTCAAGTTGAGGGACATTTTTTTGAATGCTTCCAACTTGTATTCCACTTGAAACATGATACAACTCTGGATGTGCATGTATGATCTTTGTAATCAATATCAATGTCTGAATTACTGCAAAGCCTTGAAGGTTGTTCTTCCTTTGTTTCTGGAATGTAAAATTTCCTCTGACTTAGTTTCAGCATAGAACCTGTTCTCTGTGGGTTTCTTTAATCTTTTCTCCTCACTCCAACATCAACACCCACATTTTTTCCTTGCACTGATCCAGAACACTGGGCTAACTGTTACGTCTGCGTATGTCTATTATTGTCCTCAGACCAAAATTGCAGCATAGATTAGACACACTATGATACAACTTTCAGCAGTCATGGCTTCCCTCCCTGTTTTGAGCACCCTTAAAAGAGTACAGCTTATGGAATACTGAACTGCTGTATTCTACAAAAGCAGAATAGTCTGCTGCAAGAACCATTCCATGCCCATTAAGTGTGGGATGTCTTTGCCTGGTGACCCACAGACTGCAGCAGAATACAGGGCAAGGTTTTCCCAGTATCCTGTCTGTGTGATGTGGCTGATGGGAAAAGCTGTCCCAAAAGCAAAGAGGAGCCAAAAGCCTGCATCAGGCTGCTTCCCCTGGAGCTCAGAGCTATTTTGCTTTGAGAGCTTCCTACCCGGACATGGGTAGGACACTGGGGTTAGTGTCCTCACTGAGCAATTTTGGGTTGCTGGTTGACAGGGCTGGAAATTACTATTATTTTGCTCAACCTGATTGGCACTTGGTTGGGGTTTCTTTCACCTTTCCCTCAGTGAAATTATAACCTTCCTTCTTAGGCGGAAGGACGTTTTTGTGTGAGGGCAGAAAAGGCATTGGGAACTATTAGCACACTATTGGGGGGGGGGACCATTAGCATCCTGAGGGGAGGATTGGTTAAGACACGCCCAAGCTTGGGTTGAGTATCTGCCTGGTTGGAATCTGCACCCTGGTCCCCCATTGAGAACTTCCTTACTTGAGTTGCCCCATGGCAAGGTTCAACGCTATTTATTTAATATTTTTATAGTATTAGATGATGGGAGTTGAAGCAAAAAGTTAATATTACAAGAAACTGGATTTTTTGAGTTTTATGAGATTCCAACCAAACATGAAGATGAACAGTACCATGGAATGTGCGACCACTGAAGGCATTGGCCTATCAATAGTCAGATATTTATTTAATATTTTTATAGTATTAAATCTTAACAATCAACAACATAGGTAAACACAACATAAAATGGTCCAGTCAAGAGAAAGGGTTTGTGTATGAGAAAGGGAAGAACACTAATTAATAGCTTACATTTCTTTGAGTTTTCCTGTGCTCTCACACCCTTCATAGTTGATTCTGAGGGGTCTGGACAACTCCTAGAAACCTAAAAGAAATGCATGAAAATGTAATAATTTCTGGGTTTGCATGAACAGACAAGGGTAAACAAGAATGCTATTAGATCTGTTCTCAAAGTTAATCATAAGGATGATAGACACACTTCAGTGTGGAATGGGTTCCAAAAGTGGGGAGCTGCCTAGAAGAAGACCATCTCATGAGGTTGCAACAGAGACAAACCCATTGGTGACACCACCAAGAGGCCTCCAATTCTGGACTGCTGCACCCTTGCTGGATTGGGTATTTTTAAAGATAGGGTTTTTTAAAATGGATTGCAGATTGTGTTATAATCTCCTTTTCTTCCTCTCCTTCTTCACTGACGGAGGTAGGGCTTGTTGTTTTGGTTGTTGTTTTGTAATAAATTGGATGTGTGAATCATGAATAAATTGGATGAATGTTTGCTTATCATCTTTTCAGATCCAGGACCCATCACTCCAAAATGTATCCTAGCTTTGGCACTGCCTACAATGCTTTTCTGCTAATGGGGATCTATGGGGGCTATGGAGCCTTTGAGGGCTTAAGTTATGGTGGAGTGCCTTCAAATACTGGCTGTGGGAGCACATCCTCCTTTGGAGCTGGCCTGGGATATGGCTTCTCTGGACGCTATTCATGCTATTAAAGGGAGCACACAGAACGGCAGGATGCCCTCACCAGCAACTGATGAACTCAGCATGGCTTCACGATTGATGATCTCATGGGCCTAGGTGCCAGAAGTGCCACTGTACATGTTTTCTTTTTTCATGCCCCATTCCATGAAGACATTCATAAACCTACATAAATTAGAATTAAAGGCACATAATGGAACTGGGAATTGGACAGCACCAATGCAGATACTGTGGGGAAATAAACTCCATATTATATATTATATTATATATTGTATTCCTCTTCTTTGGAAAGCAGACAACAACCCATGGCCTATTTAAAGAACAATAACTTCATAATCGGAAAATATTTTTATCTCTAGCTGGGGAAAAAGAAACAGGTATTCCAAAATTGAGACAAAGTGAATTTATTCATCCCCTTGATCAACATAGCTGACTCATGAAAATGTGAATTAATCACCTCTGCTCATCTGCAGGCAGAATACATCACTTGTGACCAAGACTCTTATATCTGGGTAGATCTATTAGTATTCTCACTCCAAAATCTCAGAGAGAGAGGCAGAGAAAAGGAAATGGGAGGAAGCGGGATTACCTTGAAAACCCGTGGAAGATTCACACACAAGGAAGTCTGCCTCTGTTCACTTTGCAATTGTATTTAAAAGAAAAAAACTCCTCCGCTCATACTCTAGAAACAAAATGAGCCTGCTGACATATTCATGAAGCCACGAAATAGGTGAGACCTGAGTCAATGGCAGACAGAGGCAGCTCTTTCTAGTTTTGTCCCCATCCTCCTTCTTCCTGAATTGAACATCTCCCCCATTCCTAAAAATGCAGGCATTTTGCAGAATGGTCATTTTGAAAATGAGTTTGCTCAGTTCCTGGGGTGTTATTCTCTTTGGCCCACTTCAATAACAGATGATTTAATTTCATGACATACAAATTTCTCATGATAGGCAGTAGGATTATAAACCTTTGCTACAGAAATCCAAAGGAATTCAGACTGAAATTTGTATTTGAGATGAAAATTGGCACCACAACTTCTCACACCTCTGGGGCATAAAATGTGATAATTCTTTGTAGAAGCTTATTATGCTTAATTGCCATGGAAGATCTGGAGGGGACATAAATTTGCACATGGCTCTAAGTTTGCTACTATGGATACATAGGAGCATGTGGGGATGTTATGTAATTTGGTTGGCTTTCTTGTCTCCTTTTGGGGAATAAGAATTCCCCCCTTTTTGAGATTCCAGTGAATTGAGGTTTCATCCTTATCTGTGGCTTAATGGATAGAATACCACACCCTCCAACATTTATCCAATGTAATTAGCTGCGTTAGACCAGAGCCAATCGAATACAGAATTAGCTTATTCTAGTTTTGTCGCCTTCCTTCTTTTGCCTGAAGTGAACCTTTTCCCCATCCCTGAGAATGCAGGACATGTTGCAGAATGGCCTTTTTGAAAAACTACTTTGCTCAGCTGCTGAGATATTCCTCTCTTTGGCCCACTTCAAATCCAGATGACTCAGCATTATTATATAATTTATTGTTACGATCAAAGACCAGTTCAAGAAGCACAACTGAGACTGCTTTCACAAGAGTGAAATAGACATTTTAGAGCAATATACAATAACAGCTTATAGATTAAAATTAATATAGTTGCATTAACACAAAGAGATCTAAGGTTAAACAAACATGCAGATTGCCCCTCGGACACTCAGGAGGCTGGTTACGGCAGTTTTCCTAGCGATCTATTTGTTCTGCACCTACAAATCTGTGCACAGAATCTGGCGAACATCCGGGTCATCTTGTGATTTTTGCCTAAGAGGAGAAAATTGAGTTTAGGCTTGTCCGGAAGGTCAGCAAGCCTCACCAGATGGGGGTCGATGGTATTGCTACGTGCCTCATCATAAAAAGGACATCTAAAAAATAAGTGTTCAGGCCTTCCTATTTCCCCTAATGGGCAGGCGCAAATCTCTAAGCATACTGGAGGTTCCCAAAAGATCCTTCCAGAATATGGTTACCAGATGTCCCCATTTCCCGGGGACAGTCCCTGGATTCACAAATCCGTCCCCAGATAAAATCTGTCCCCGGATTTCATTTAATGTCCACAGATTTATATTTTAAGTGTTGTAGATTTATTGGTAGGGAATGATTGTTGTGTGATTGGTTCAACGTCACAAGAGACATCATATGGGGACTTCTGGCGAGGTAAAATGGTGGGCACCACGGCAGTGAGCAGCTTCTGAAGCCAGCCAGAGCCAATTGCGCTACCAGATTGGCTCTGGGCTGCTGAGACTCCCACTGCTGTCGCCATGCCAAGGGGGAACCAGGAACGCCTGGTGCATCAACTGGGGGAACCGCTGACACACATTCCCACAACCCAAATCTAGCTGGGAGCAAGAGTGCCCAGCCACCCACCCAGCAGCACTCCAGGGCAAGGAAAACCCCAGAACTGACGCAGGGAGGAGGAGGAGAGGAGAAGGAAGAGAGAGAAAGAGGAAGGAGAAAAAAGAGGGGAGCCCCGACCTTGCCGCATGCTGCTGCTGAGCCCAGGTCTGACCCAAGCCTACTCCATGGTGGATAGCGCTCCAAGAGAGTAGGCCGGGGCCAGAAGAAGGCCGCGCGACAGAGGAGATGGCAGGAGAGAAGATATTACTTCTTAATAAATATTTTAATTTTTTAAAAAATCTGGTAACCTTATTCCAGAACCAGCAAGGGCAGAGCCAAACTTCTGGCAAGAGTAAAGGCCCTTCTGGGACAGCAATATCTCTTGTGTCCTGCAATTATGTAATCAGGGACCTCAAGCAGTCCTGTTGTCTCTCTATGTCCATAATTACTTGCCTGACCACAGACCTTGCTTGATCCATTCCCAAATTTCAGATGGCTTCAGGAGCAAGGCCCAATTTCTGCAGAGAGTTCAGGACTGCTATCTGCCAGCCAGACTGGAACCGATCACAAAGAATCAATGGAGCTATACCTTGGGGGAGCAATTTCCGTGTCAACCAGTGTTTCTCCAGGAGGCTTGCCTATGAAACATGCTAACAAAATATTAAATCAGTTTCATTGCCAGCAATCTCAGTGTTGTGACCATGTATACTTCTGTATTTTTCATTTGGGGAAAATGACCCTATTGTGGATGGAAGCTTCCATGCAACCTTTACAAAATAATGTAGGATAAAAGAGAAAGAAATGATTATGAAATAGATGCTGATATAGAGAAGGGATGGGTGTTACAGCCACTTAGGCGCTTTGATCTACTGAGTCAATCCTGAAGAACCAAAATTGCTAAGTGTATGCTGGCCAAAATGATTACACATTCGAATTATCTGTGGGGATTTCATGTGCTATATTGAAAAAGGTTTGTTTTTCAATTGCATTTGTGGTTTAGCTTGAGATGGAGGCAGCAGCTCATTTTGGATATTCACTCTGTTCCTGCTAATTGGTTTGTGATGTTGCTCTTTCATGCTTGGTGTATTGTTGCTTTCATCATTATTGGTTCTGGGTTGCCGTAATTGATGCATCATTTCAGATTTTGGCATGTTTGGTGAATGCCATCATCAGCTCTATTCTGATCCATGTTTGTATATTGTGCAAACATGATTGGCGTCTCTCCTTCAGGTGAGAGCAGAGGCACAGCCACTAGTTGTTACTGGGGGAAAGAAGCAATGGGTTTATCCTACTCTCGTCTCTCTCTTTTGTATGTGAGGATGTGTACAGAGATTGACTGAAAGTCTTCTCTTGCAATTTTGTATGAAAGGATGGACAAAGAATAATGGATAATACTGAGCTAGATGGACCAATGGCCAGACTACACAGGGAAGCTCCCTTTGAGGCTGATGTCCCCTGAATTCAATTTAGAGGGCTTTGTTTAAAGCAAACATATGTAGGGAAACTTAAAATGGCTTCTAAAAGAAACATATAAAGCTGCTCCAGACTGGAAAGATGGGGATTACACATAACATCTACATGCAGCCGCTAGGAGAGATCTCCGGGGGGGGGGGGTGAGCTGGGTGTTCATCAATATGCGGATAATACCCAGCTCTACCTCTCTTTTAAATCAGAACCAGTAAAGGCGGTGAAGGTCCTGTATGAGTGCCTGGAGGCGTTTGGAGGATGGATGGCAGCTAATGGATTGAGGTTGAATCCTGACAAGACAGAAATACTGTTCTTGGGGGACAGGGGGCGGGCTGGTGTGGAAGACTCCCTGGTCCTGAATGGGGTAACTGTGCCCCTGAAGGACCAGGTGCGCAGCCTGGGAGTCATTTTGGACTCACAGCTGTCCATGGTTAATTCTGTGGTAGGGAAGCTGTTTACCAGCTCCATCTGGTATGCAGGCTGAGAGCCTACCTGTCTGCAGACTGTCTTGCCAGAGTGGTGCATGCTCTAGTTATCTACCACTTGGACTACTGCAATGTGCTCTACGTGGGGCTACCTTTGAAGGTGACTCGGAAACTGCAATTAATCCAGAATGCGGCAGCTAGACTGGTGACTGGGAGTGGCCGCCGAGATCATATAACACCAGTCCTGAAAGATCTTCATTGGCTCCTAGTACGTTTCCAAGCACAATTTAAAGTGTTGGTGCTGACCTTTAAAGCCCTAAATGGCCTCGGTCCTGTATACCTGAAGGAGTGTCTCCACCCCCATCATACAGTCCGGACACTGAGGTCCAGCACCGAGGGCCTTCTGGTGGATCCCTTGCTGCCTATTACACTGGATCCCTATTACAGGGAACCAGGCAGAGAGCTTTCTCAGTAGTGGCGCCCGCCCTGTGGAACACCCTCCCAGCAGAGGTCAAGGCTATAAAAAACTATTTTAATTATAAAAGACAACTGAAGGCGGCCCTGTTTAGGGAAGTTTTTAATGTCTGATGCTGTATTATTTTTAATATTCGGTTGGAAGCCACCCAGAGTGAATTCAATTTCAAAGACTTTTTTTAAAAGGAAGTATAAAAGGTCTTCTATGAACCAGATGGAACCACCCATGCCTGGGAAGATGGGCTTTACACCAATCTCTAGAATTGAGTGGACTGGGGGCTTGTAACCCTGACATGCACACATTCTTTATGAAGCAGGGGTCAACACCTATTGAAAAACGTATCATAATTATTAGTCATCAAAATGAGTAAATAGGAGGATAATGAAAGGGGAATGGAATTGGAAAAAACCACATGCTAATGAACACAGGGCGGCTCAGGAATGGCTGGATAAAGTCCATGTTCAACAATTAGTCAGGGAGGGTAGGACACCTGAAGGCAGTTTTCGTCTACAAGGGAGGGAGTTGCAGTCTTGGAATCGTATAAAAGGACTTGCTGCCCACGATTCTAACAACAGCTCCCCTCACCTTCACCTGAGTACTTCTCCTGAGACCTTGGTAAGTGAGAGAACTCCATGCCTTTTGCACCCTCTTTATTTCCAAATTTCACTCTCTCTGTCGCTTTCTTTGAACCTTGACCTGCTTTTCCTTGCTCATCATGTTTGTCATTTGCTGGGCGCTTTGGAGAATTAGATATGTAGGAAGGGATGGGGAATATCTATGTTCCTCCCAGAGATGCTGGACTACAACTCCCATCATTCCTGGCCCTTGGCTGTGGCAGTTGGGCCTGATGGGTGTTGGAGTCCAACAGCATTTGGAGGGCCAAAGATGTCCTTCCCCCATCCTGGTGCACATGGACTGGTGGTGGCTGTCCCGGGTTTCAGGCACGGCCCTTTCAGTTGCCTGCCTTGAGATGCCAGAGATACAACATGAAGTTTTATTTAATGCAATCTATAGTCTATATATCTATCACATATATCTATCACATATATTCAGAATTCTGGGAAATGAGCTTATTGTCATTTGTTTCTTCAAAGTGTATTTAACCTACATTTCTACAAAAGGCTCCAAGAATATCTTTCAAATGCTCATTTTCTGCTCACAGGCTTGAAATCTAAAAAGCACAGCACTAAAGGAAACGGGGATGAGGAGGGCAGAGGTCCTTAAGGGTCGATATACATGCCATTGCCCAAAAACCTAATCCTTGTCCCATGGATGAGAAGAACATACATGTTTTCTGTTGCTGGAGAAATGGGGGTCACAACTAAAGTGAGAAAAGCTGAGTGGGGGCACCACCAAAAGGCCACACCAACAACACTATTGCTGGCTTGTTTTTTATGATCATTTTTTTACTGACTTGCAGATTCTGCTATCATGTTGTTCTGCACTGCGTACCACTATCTCTTCTTCTTGTTATTCATGGGTACTGATGGTTGTTGTTCTTACCATTATTACTCAAATTGGAGGCATGAAACATGAATAAATTGGATTAAATGTCTTGCTTATCATTTCATATCCAGCTGCATCACTCCAAAATGCCTTCTGTCCCTGCTGATTTAATGAATCTGATACCACCAACTGCTACAATCACGCTCCGCTGTCCAATTTTTTACAGGGTGAATAGGCTTAGTGGAGAGATCATAGGGAACGGGTACCCATTGTTAGAAAGAATATAAATAGATTTTTAAAAAAGAAAGCACCAAGGGGGGGGGGTGCTCAAATAAAAATGTAGCAAAAAATAATAATTTAAAAATGCTGCTGTCAGTGTTGATTTAATGAATCGAATGCTACTAACTGGGGTAATTGTCATTGTCATCCAAGTTTGATTTGTTGTGATTCTCCAGGAACCAATACTCTCTGCCAATTAGACATTATTCATGCTATTAAAGGGAGCACTCAGAGCAGCAGAATGCCCAGACTGGCAATTGATGAACTTGGCATGGCTTGTTTTACGATTGATGATCTCATGGGCCTAAGTGCCAGAAATGCCAAGCGTCCCGTTTGCAGGATGCCCAGATGCTTGGCTCAACCATGTTTGTCTTACAAATGTGCAGTTGTTTCCTAGGATGTGTTGCTCCCAATTTCTATTCACTAGGCTTTTCCTCCTCCTCCTCCTCCTCCTCCTCCTCCTCCTCCGCCTCCTCCTCCTCCTCTTCTTCTTCTTCTTCTTCTTCTTCTTTGCTTTTGCTATGGAATTTATCTCAAGTTGAGGGACATTTTTTTGAATGCTTCCAACTTGTATTCCACTTGAAACATGATACAACTCTGGATGTGCATGTATGATCTTTGTAATCAATATCAATGTCTGAATTACTGCAAAGCCTTGAAGGTTGTTCTTCCTTTGTTTCTGGAATGTAAAATTTCCTCTGACTTAGTTTCAGCATAGAACCTGTTCTCTGTGGGTTTCTTTAATCTTTTCTCCTCACTCCAACATCAACACCCACATTTTTTCCTTGCACTGATCCAGAACACTGGGCTAACTGTTACGTCTGCGTATGTCTATTATTGTCCTCAGACCAAAATTGCAGCATAGATTAGACACACTATGATACAACTTTCAGCAGTCATGGCTTCCCTCCCTGTTTTGAGCACCCTTAAAAGAGTACAGCTTATGGAATACTGAACTGCTGTATTCTACAAAAGCAGAATAGTCTGCTGCAAGAACCATTCCATGCCCATTAAGTGTGGGATGTCTTTGCCTGGTGACCCACAGACTGCAGCAGAATACAGGGCAAGGTTTTCCCAGTATCCTGTCTGTGTGATGTGGCTGATGGGAAAAGCTGTCCCAAAAGCAAAGAGGAGCCAAAAGCCTGCATCAGGCTGCTTCCCCTGGAGCTCAGAGCTATTTTGCTTGGAGAGCTTCCTACCCGGACATGGGTAGGACACTGGGGTTAGTGTCCTCACTGAGCAATTTTGGGTTGCTGGTTGACAGGGCTGGAAATTACTATTATTTTGCTCAACCTGATTGGCACTTGGTTGGGGTTTCTTTCACCTTTCCCTCAGTGAAATTATAACCTTCCTTCTTAGGCGGAAGGACGTTTTTGTGTGAGGGCAGAAAAGGCATTGGGAACTATTAGCACACTATGGGGGGGGGACCATTAGCATCCTGAGGGGAGGATTGGTTAAGACACGCCCAAGCTTGGGTTGAGTATCTGCCTGGTTGGAATCTGCACCCTGGTCCCCCATTGAGAACTTCCTTACTTGAGTTGCCCCATGGCAAGGTTCAACGTTGGCTGACTTCATGGGGAGGCTGAAAACCCAGCGGATCTCTTTCCTCAACATGGGGCTTGTGGAATGATGAACTGATCCTGGTGTAGCAAAATGAAGGTTGGAGGCTGAAGGAAATCTCCATGCAGCGCTGAGAAAACAAAGGGTGTTTATTGCCAGCAATAATGGCTCAGTGGGATCACTCTCCAAAAGCTGAGCAAGACCAAAAGGGTGGGGCCTTCTTAATTTACATAGCTGTTATCTATGAAAGCAGTACATATGCATAAACTTCCTCCAATCTAAAGTTACGACACAATACTCATTATACCATGTATGGTCTTTCCTTCATTACATATTCATTAGGCAAGGAAACAAAGGACTCTCTCTCTAAGCAGCCCCCTCTGCACGTGATCTCTTTGCATTCCTTTCCACCTGAGGGGGTGAGGACACCCTCCTTTTTCTCTAATTGCTTCTGTTTTACATATTCAATCTTCCACCCTATTTCCTGATTTATTATCATTGAAAACTGTATTTGTAATATCTTAATGTCCTGTTTTACTGTCTCTTTTCGAGGGGAATTTGTTAATTCATTTTCTTTCTTTTTATGTGTTTTTCCAATTTTTCCTTGCCTGTGTTATTTATGTGGATGTCAAGGGCCATCTGTCATGGATGCTTGAGTTGAGTTTTTGCACTGCAGGGGGTTGGACTAGATGTCCCTCTTTTTTCAGAGCTGCCTTTCCACAATGTCATCTATAACCATAATCAAATTCTTCAATTCTATGATTCTAAGTGTTTCTCTCCTTTTTTTCAGATTAACAGCTGCCGTTCAAGATGTCATCTATGAACATCAGTGTATCCATCCAGCCACGTCCCATTCCTGTTCGTGTTCCTTTTCCTTTTCCTGTTCCTGGTCGAAGTACTACAACGTCTAAGATACATTGAGGCGGTTTCAGTAGAATAGCCGACATCAACTTTATGTGAATAAATGCGGGGCTCACTGCATCTGGCCTGAAATACAACTAGCGCTCTACCCCTCTGGTGACAGCTCCTTTACTGAGAGAAGGATTAACCTATTCCTCTTTTGAATCTGAACATGATCCCCAGAGGAAAGGGGGAAAATGGTCCCTGAATTGCATGTGTTGGGTGAATGGCTGGTGATTGTATGGGCTCAGGTGTCAGAAATGCTGGGTCTTCCCTTCTAGACAAGCCCAAATGGACTGGATCAAGGATCTCTTAGCATCTCTGACACTCAGGTCTACACCTCACTGCTCAGTGCATCTTTCTGTTTTCCTCCCTTTTCTCTTGGATATGTATCTTTTTCTCCCCTTGTACCAAATGTACTTTGACCAAAATTTGTGGGACACCAAAGTGTGAATGACATACACTTGTCATTCATTGATGGATCTCTGAATATGATGCTTCCAGTTTCCCAAGAAGCTCTGTTTTTCTCTGTATACCTTTGAATAAATCACAGCAGGCAACCTTAAAACAGTCTTTAAATTATTTTACACTTCAATGCATTGTTTGTTTTATTATTATTATTATTATTATTTAGAATTTATATATTGCCTTATACCAGGAGGTCTCAAGGCAGTTCACAGAACAAAATTAAAATATAACACCACAAAATATATAAACAAGATAAGAGCAACAACCCAATAATCCCCTCCCCCTCCAAACCCCCACATTTTAAAAGGGCACGGGATGTTAAACAAATCAACCAAAGGCCCAGTTAAAAAGGAACATTTATGCCTGGCGCCCAAAGGTGTATAATGAAGGCAGCAGGTGACCTTCCAGGGGAGAGCATTCCACAGACGGGGAGCTACCACAGAGAAGGCTCTGTTCTCACTTTCCCACCCTCCAGACCTCTCGATCTCCCACTCATCTGGTCTAGGGAACCACCCACTAACAGTGTCTCAGTCTTATCTGGACATCATAAAGGGCAACCAAAGCAGTTTCTGTGCCAATGTTGTTGTTGTTTAGTCGTTTAGTCATGTCTGGCTCTCCATGACCCCATGGACCAGAGCACGCCAGGCACTCCTGTCTTCCACCGCCTCCCACAGTTTGGTCAAACTCATGCTGGTAGCTTCAAGAACACTGTCCAACCATCTCCTCCTCTGTTAGCCCCTTCTCCTTGTGCCCTCCATGTTTCCCAACATCAGGGTCTTTTCCAGGGCGTCTTCTCTTCTCATGAGGTGGCCAAAGTACTGGAGCTTCAGCTTCAGGATCTGTACTTCCAGTGAGCACTCAGGGCTTCAGAATGGATAGGTTTCATCTTCTTGCCATCCATGGGACTCTCAAGAGTCTCCTCCAGCACCATAATTCAGAGGCATCAATTCTTTGGCCATCAGCCTTCTTTAAGGTCCAGTTTTCATTTCCATATATTATACAGTGGTGTCCGGCAAGACGAATGCCTCGCAAGATGAAAAACTCGCTAGACGAAAGGGTTTTCCATTTTTCGAGGTGCTTCACAAGACGAATTTCCCTACGGGCTTGCTTCGCAAGACGAAAACGTCTTGCGAGTCTTGCGAGTTTTTTCCCTCACCCCCTTTTTCTAAGCCGCTAAGCCGCTAATAGTGCTAATCCGCTAAGCCGCTAATAGGGGTGCTTTGCAAGACGAAAAAACCGCAAGACGAAGAGACTCGCGGAACGAATTAATTTTGTCTTGCGAGGCACCACTGTGTGTGTGTGTGTGTGTGTGTGTATATATATATATATCGGGAGTACTTTCAGAAATTTTTGATATTATAGATCAGGGGTAGGCAACCTAAGGCCCGTGGGCCAGATGCAGCCCAATCCCCTTTTCAGTCTGGCCTGCAGATGGTCTGGGAATCAGCATGTTTTTACATGAGTAGAATGTGTCCTTTTATATAAATGGATCTCTGGGTTATTTGTGGGGCATAGGAATTCGTTCATCCCGCCCTCCCCCCCCCAAAAAATAGTCCTGCCAACAACATGGTCTGAAGGACGGTGGACCGTCCTATGGCTGAAAAAGGTTGCTGACCCCTGTTATAGCTTACAGATTTTTGAAAGGGTCCATAAGTTCATTAGGAGAAGAGAACTCCTGATAATTTTGTTTGTTTCTGAGAGACTTACTATTGCCCAAACATGGTGGAATCTACAAGGTTTGGGAAGACACTCATAGTATAAAAATGTGTGGAGGTTGGCTATAGCTTTGAAAATAACCCACAATGCCATGGTGCTGACAGGAAAGGAGGGAAAGGATGCCTCTTACCACATGTAGTGTCTGGTTATTTACCAGATGGAAGGAGACGCCATTCCTGATAGGGATGACTCCCCCTGTGGGAGACAGGCAGGGTCTTCAACTTGCAACATTCTCTGCAGAAGGGAGGAATCACCCCGTCTCTCCAAACCAACCCTGCCTGCTGCAAAGGTGGCCGTGTCTTCATGTCTGTCTCTGTGTGTAAAGAGAAACCCTTGCTTGAGTGCTTGTGTTGTGGGGTTTCCCCCTTTGTCTAGTCTTCTCCTTCATCCTATTTGCTAGATGATTCTGATGATCTTTGTTTTACTGTGTTTTCCAGTTGCCCCCCCCCCAGCTTCTTCATGCTTCTCCCCTCCCTCCTGTTGTTGGGGGAAGGAAGAGTCTAGGGGTCAGCTGGATTCTGACCTGATAGCCAGGCAGGCACAGGAGAAGTCCACAGAAGCGACTGGGTCAGGAGCTTGCATTTCCCTCCCATTTCTAAAAAAGGTGGGAACGCCATTCTGTTGCAACAACTCAGCATTATTATATAATTTATTGTTACGCTCAAAGACCAGTTCAAGAAGCACAACTGAGACTGCTTTCACAAAAGTGAAATAGACATTTTAAAACATTATACAATAACAGCTTATAGATTAAAATTAAAATAGTCGCATGAACACAAAAGACTTAAGGTTAAACTAACATGCAGTTTGCCCCTAGGACACCCAGGAGGCTGGTCACGGCAGTTTTCCTAGCGATCTATTTGTTCCCAGGGGTGTTCTGCGCCTACAAATCTGTGCACGCAGAATCTGGCGACCATCCTTTTCATCTTGTGATTTTTGCCTGGAAGGCTCCTATAGAAGGAGAACTTGCACAGAGAACTTGCACCTGCTCATTGGGGGAAACAGGAAGCCTCAAACATATATATATATATATATATATATATATATATATATATATATATGTCCTTTTTATGTTGAGATTCATAGAGACACCATTGATCCTTTGCTGAAGAGGCTCACCGATCTTTCAGACAAATCTAACTTAATTCTCTCCCCTTAGGCAAAGATCATAAGACGACCTGGATGGTAGCCAGATTCTGCACTGAGATTTGTAGGCACAGATCATCCTCTAGAATAAAATAGCTTACTAGGGAAATGCTGACATTGCCCTTTATGGTAATCCAAATCTCAGTTTTTGACGGTGTATGTATATATCTCAATTTTAACCTCTACACCTCTCTGCTCAGTGCATCTTTCGGTTTTCCTCCCTTTCTGTTTTCCTCCCTTTTCTCTTGGATATGTATCTTTTTCTCCCCTTGTACCTAATGTACTTTGACCAAAATTTGTGGGACACCAAAGTGTGACTGACATACACTTGTCATTCATTGATGGATCTCTGAATATGATGCTTCCAGTTTCCCAAGAAGCTCTGTTTTTCTCTGTATCCCTTTGATTAAATCACAGAAGGCTACCTTAAAACAGTCTTTTAATTATCTTACACTTCAATGCATTGTTTGCTTTTATTCTTATTCTTATTATTTTTTGAATTTATATATTGCCTTATACCAGGAGGTCTCAAGGCTGTTCACAGAACAAAATCAAAATATAAAGCCACAAAATATATAAACAAGATAAGAGCAACAACCCAATAACCCCCCAACCCACCCCACACATTTTAAAAGGGCATAGGATGTCAATCAAATCAACCAAAGGCTCCATTAAAATGGAACATTTTTGGCTGGCACCTAAAGGTGTATAATGAAAGCACCAGGAGAACTTTCCTGGGGAGAGCATTCCACAGATGGGGAGCCACCATAGAGAAGGCTCCGTTCTCGAGTTGCCACCCTCCAGACTTCTCAATCTCCCACCCATCTGGTCTAGGGAACCACCCACTAACAGTGTCTCAGTCTTATCTGGACATCATACAGGGCAACCAAAGCAGTTTCTGTGCCAAAACTGTTCCTAAACCTCGATTGAAATGGATCCAGAAAAGCAGTTTCTTCTGAAAATGTTCGCTCCAGAACCTTGCTCAGGAAAGGGAGATTAGCAACTGGCCCATAGTTAGTTAGGTTTTCCAAATCCAGGGAAGGTTTCTTAAGAAGTGGATTTACCACTGCCTCCTCCAAACAGGCAGGGACTACAATTGCTTAACTTTATGTCATGCAACATAAAGTTATGTTAACATAAAGTTAACATAAAGTTAAGAGCAACAACCCAATAACCCCATAATGTTAACATACATTATGTCATGCAACTGTCCTCCCACTACAATAATTCTCACCTATCTGTATCACCACTGGTTGTGGTTCCATTGAGTTTCCTTTTATTAGACTTATAGTCATTCATAGAATCATGGAAGTGTAGAGATGGAAAGGACCTTGGGAGTCATATAGGAGAAGGACAGTCCACCACGTTGCAAAGTAGTGCAGTCCACTGTTCAAAATCTCTCAGAGACTCGTCACTTCTATAGACATTCCTTCCATTACATGGAAGATGGAGCGAGCTTGTTTTTCTCCTGCTTCAGAGTGTAGGACCAGAACCAATAGATTCAAATGAGAAGAAAGGAGATTCTGACCATCAGGCATTTCTGATGGTAAGAGCTATATAGTGGACTTCTGGAGGATTTTAAACAGAGGCTGGATCACCACCTGTCAGGTAAATAAGCCACAGGCATGCGAATGCATGGAAATTAGCGAAGGAATTGGAACACTTCGTAGCATGGATATAATGGTTAAACCCAAAAGTATTACGAAACATAGACCCTATTATACCGAGGGAAAGTAATGAAAGTATTCCAATGCCCTGACTCACTTTATCAGCCATGTTTGTAGGCTGATACCGTTAGTTTTGCAGCCTTGTTCCCAGTGATACTTGCACAGCACTTTATCCCAGACTGGATTTATCCAGCTTCCTAGCAGCTGGTGGAAAATGATGCAGGCACCTATTTTGCAGAAAGTCATGTTTGTCTCTCCATCCAGAGAGCAGGGACTTCCAGAGCAAGCGCAAGAGCAGGCAAGGGTGAGGGAAAGTGGCCAGAGGAGGGGTGGAGGATGAGGGGAAGGAAAGTGATCAAGGAAGCAAGCAATAAGTCAATGGGGAAATGAGCAGCAGGAAGCACCAATGGAGTGTTTGCTAACTGCCCTCTGTCTTTGGGCTCTTTGCTCTCCTACTTTTAAGGGTCACTGGGTTCTGGGAGATGGGGGCCTGGAATGCTTGCTAAGGACACCATGTCAGCCAGCTGCCATTCCTGTTCTGCCTCCTCCTCTCCCCATTTCCCCCCTCATCTGCCACTGAGCTGTGACCTCCCTCAAACCATGGCTGTAAACCATGGCTGTCTTCCTCTTCCTCCTCCCTGGAAGGGTCAGGATGGAGAGGCAGTCTCCAACACTCCTCCTCTGCCCAGTCCCAGACAACTGTATAATCTTTGGGGTTACTCACACCAATTCCACCATTCACCACAGGTGGAAAATAAGTGGTATAGAAACCTTTGACATTGTCCCAGATTACTTCTGGAAGAGCATCAATGCCGGGGATCAATGTCATGTAGTGTCTGGCTATTTACCAGATGGAGGGGGACGCCATTCCTGATAGGGATGACTCCCCCTATGGGAGACAGGCAGGGTCTTGCAGGATTCTCTGCAGAGGGCAGGAATCCCCCTGTCTCTCCAGACCAACCCTGCCTGCTGCAAAGGTGGTTGGGTCTTCACGTCTCTCTCAGTGTGTAAAGAGAAACCCTTGCTTGAGTGCTTGTGTTGTGGGGTTTCCCCTTTGTCCAGTCCTCTCCCTCATCATTTTGATCATCTTTGTTTTACTGTTTTCAATCAGTTTCATTGCCAGCAATCTGAAGGTTGGGAGCCTATGTACTTCTCTATATTTCAGTTGGGGGAAATTACCCTATTGTGTATGGAAGCTTTCATGCAACCTTTACAAAATACCACAGGATAAAAGAGAAATCAATGGTTATGCAATAGATGCTGATATAGAGAAGGGATGGGTGTTAGATACCCTCCGTCTTTTCTCTGATGAATATAGGGAAGTCCCATTCCATAAGGAAACTTTACTTCTTATACTCCACACATCTTACTGGGCTGCCCCAGGCACTCTACAAAACATAATAAAACATTGAACATTTTAAAAACTTCCCTATACAAGATTGCCATCAAACAGCTTGGGGATCGGATAACTCCATACCCTCCAACATTCCTCCTATGAAAATAGGGACATCTGTTGTGGTTCTGGCCTCTCAGGAGTTAACACTCCAGGAGTGTTATTATCAACTGGGTGCACTGCCCACATGATCCGTCCATTTCTCCTTTGATCTGAGCTCTCTCTGGAGAGCAGTCTGTCTGAGAACCTTAGCAAGGTCGTTTCGTTTTGTTAAGAGGCAGAAAGCTGTGAACATGCAGGGCCCTTGCAGCAGACTCAGTGGGTCAAAAGATATACGACCCAACAAACTTTAACAACATCCTAAGAAAATGTGGGACATTCCAGGATGAGTACATTTCCGAGCACAATTCAAAGTGTTGGTGCTGACCTTTAAAGCCTTAAACGGCCTCGGTCCAGTTTACCTGAAGGAGTGTCTCCACCCCCATTGTTCTGCCTGGACACTGAGGCCCAGTGCTGAGAGCCTTCTGGCGGTTCCCTCACTCCGATAAGCCAAGTTACAGGGAACCAGGCAGAGGGCCTTCTTGGTAGTGGCACCCTCCCTGCGGAACACCCTCCCACCAGGAGGGTCTAAGAGAAAAACAACTACCAGACTTTTAGAAGACATCTGAAGGCAGCCCTGCTTAGGGAAACTTTTTATGTTTCCCGGTCTATTGTATTTTAATATTCTGTGGCTGGGGAAACCCAGCCAGATGAGCAGGGTATAAATAATAAATTATTTTTATTATAGGAGCCAGGGGGTATTCAGGGCCCCCATAAAATATTTGAGGGGTCTGCCACCTCAAAGCTGATGGGCATTGCCATTCAAATGTTGTTCGTGCACCGTGTCATTTGATCCATTATGTGGGGCAGGGCTTAAACACCTCCCCGAACATTATATTCAAGTTGACAGCCTGTCCACAAAATTCCGACACAACCCTGAGGTATTTGGAATGTGTCCCCCCCCCCCCCCCGCTTCCCAACCTCAATCTTTTTCTTTCCCAATGTCCCACATTTTGTGGTGCAATTTATCTTTGAGAGTAAAATACCCCACCCCACCACCCACCCACAAAAAGTATCATGTTTCTCAGGGGTAGGATCAAAGCTGGGTGTTAGCTCAGGAGTGAGGGGCAAGTATTAATGAAACCCACAGAGAACAGGTGCTATGCTGAAGCTAAGTTTAATGCATAAGAGGAAGAGGAACATTTTCATTCCAGAAACCAAGGAAGAATTGCTTTCCAGACATTTTGCAGAAAGGTAAATCAAACATTGATCTTGATGAGAGAGATGGTCCATAAACATTCAGAGTTGTATTATGTTTCTATAGCATTCAAGCACAATACAAGTTGGAGGCATTAAAAAAATTGCCCCTTAGCTGGAGATAAATTCCATACATAGCAAAAGCCCAGAAGAAGAAGAAGAGGTTGGGATCAACACATCCTAGGAAGCAGTTGCATGTTTGTAAGACAAACATGGATGAGCCAAGCATCTGGGAATCCTGCAGACTTGGTGGGCACCAAGGCCCATGAGATAATCAGTCGTGAAGCCATGCCGATTTCGTCAATTGCCGGTGAGGGCATCGTGCCGTTCTGTGTGCTCCATTTAATAGCATGATTAGCATCAGGAGCAGCCGTATCCCACAGACGATGTGGCACCACAGGCGGTGTATCCTCCCACACGAACTGGCTCACCCGAGCTAGCGAGTACTGCTCCTGGGATAGTCACACAACATGGAGGTGGCTGGATGCATACTTTCGATGGTGGTATCTGAGTTATGCAACCAACACGGGCAGCAGGATTTATAGCGAGGCTACTTGATGACACTCCACCACCACTTGAACCCCAAAAGCCCCCACTTCCCCCCAAACCCCCAAAGCCACAACTTGATGTCAGCGAGCCCAGACCGCCAGCTGGGTAACAGCAGGAGGAATTGTAGCCATAGGTCATTTTGGAGTGATGGGTACTGGATCTGAAATGATGATGAGCAAACATTCATCCAATTTATTCATGATTCACGCATCCAATTTATAACAAAACAACAACCATAACAACAAGCCCTACCACCAGCCGTGAAGAAGAAGGAGAGGAAGAAGGGGAGATTATAACACAATCCATATCATTAAAAAATCCCAAGCCAGCTATAGTGCATCAGTCCAGCATTGGAGGCCTCTTGGTGGTGTCACCAATGGGTTTGTCTCTCTTGCGACCTCTTGAGATGGTCTTCTTCCAGGCAGCTTCCCCCTTTTGGAACGCATTCCACACTGCTGTGTGTCTATCTCCTTATGATAGATAGACTTTGAGAAAAGATCTAAAAGCATTATTGTTTACCCTTGTCTGTTCCTGCGAACCCTGAAATTATTACATTTTTATGCTTTTTTTTAGGTTTCTAGGAGTTGAAGGTTGTCAAGACCCCTCAGAATAAACGATGAAGGGTATGAGAGCACAGGAAAACTCAAAGAAATGTAAGACATTAATTCTGTTATATATTTATGTCCTTCCCTTTCTCGTACACAAACCCTTTTTCTGGATGATACCATTTGCAGCCATCCATCCTCCAACCGCCTCCAGGCACTCACACAGGACCTTCACCGCCTTCACTGGTTCCGATTTAAAGGAGAGGTAGAGCTGGGTGTCATCTGCATACTGATGAACACCCAGCCCACTACAAAAATATTAAATAAATATCTGGCCATTGGTAGCCCAATACCTTCAGTGGTCACATATTCATATTCATCTTCATCTTCATGTTTAGTTGGAATCTCCTAATACCCAAAAAATCCAATTTCTTGTAATATTAACTTTTCCTCCACCTCCCATCATCCCTTGGCCAAATTGGCTGAGCTTGATGCTATTTGGAATGCAACAGCCCCCCCCCGGCAGCCACAGGTTTCCCACCATTTCTCCAGCAACAGAAAGGAGGTATGTTCTGTCTTCCATGCCACAGCCCTTAAGATGTTTTGCAATGGATGGTATATGGCCTCGTAATAACCTCTTCCTTCCTTACACTCTTCCCTTTTATGTTATGCTCTTTCAGTTCCAAAGCTAAATTTACACCAAGAAGCAAGTTAAGGCTTAAAGGGGCCCTGCTAAAAATCCGGAGAGCCCCCAGCACCAGTCCGTGTGGACCAGGAATAGGGTGGGTGTATCTGTGAGCCTCCACGTGTTGTTGGACTCCAAGACCCATCATGCCCTGCTGGCAATGATGGGAATGATGGGAGTTGTACTCCAGCAACTCTGGGAGGACCATTGATATTCCGCGTCCCTCCTGTAGACACGACTGAACTAGATGGAGGATTGCTCTGACTCCATATGAAAGGAGCCTTCCTACATAGCCAAAGTGCCGTAGGAATGAGAAAGAAGATGAGCAAGGAGAGGCAGGTCTGGGTTCAAAAAAGGAAGTGGAGAATGAAGTTTGGAAAGGAAGAGGCAGCAAAAGGCATGGAGTTCTCTCACTTACCAAGGTCTCAGGAGAATACTCAGGTGAAGGTGAGAGGAGCTGTTGTTAGAATCGTGGGCAGCAAGTCCTTTTATACGATTCCAGGACTGCAAGTCCCTCCCTTGTAGACAAAACTGCCTTCAGGTGCCCTACCCTCAAATGCCCTGACGAATTATTGGAAGCGGACTTCATCCAGCCATTCCTGAGCCGCCCTTTATTCATTAGCATGTGTTTTATCCAATTCCATTCCCCTTTCATTATCCTCCTATTTACTCCTTTTGATGATTAATTATGATACGTTTTACAATTGGTGTCGCCTCCTGCTTCGTAAAGAATTCATGCTTGTCAAGGCTTCAAGCCCCCTTTCCACTGAATTCTAGAGATTTGTGTAAACCCCACCTTCCCACGCTGGGATGGGTTTATCTGTTTTAAAAAGCCATTTTAAACTTCCCTTATAATCCCTACATATGTTTGCTTTAAACAAAGCCCTCCAAATTGAATTCAGTGGACATCCGTCTCAAAGGGAGCTTCCTTAAGCAAAGTCCGCCATTGGTGCATCTAGCTCAATATTGCTTACACTTTCACCCTCCAACTTCCCCTTCAATGCATTATGAGCAGCAGTGCCCTTGCAAAGGAACAACGCACAGTATTTAATTTCCATTTTACAGGTGGAGAGGGGAGGATTCAATCCTGCTTGGGGGTCTACTTCCAAAGGGCATTCCCTGCGTCTTCCTGCCTCCTTTGATCTTTCTGGGTGGGCTCACCCAGGGTGTTCCAGGGCTGTGTCCTCCCGACTCAACCATGATCCTCTCAAATGGGCTCATTTCAGGGAAGGTTTGAACTCTGAGTGAATCCAGTGAACAGCCTCACCATCTAATCCAGCTTCCTGTTCCTCCAGCCAGATGCCTATGGGAAGGCCACTGGAGAACTTACTCCCAACATCAACAAGCAACATATCGGCAAATAATACACAGTGGTATCTCGGGTTAAGAAATTAATTCGTTCCGGAGGTCCATTTTTAATCTGAAACTGTTCTTAACAGCTCTACCTCTCTTTTAAATCAGAACCAGTGAGGGCAGTGAAGGTCCTGTGTGAGTGTCTGGAGGCGGTTGGAGGATGGATGGCGGCTAACAGATTGAGGTTGAATCCTGACAAGATAGAAGTACTGTTTCTGGGGGACAGGAGGCGGGCAGGTGTGGAGGATTCCCTGGTCCTGAATGGGGTAACTGTGCCCCTGAAGGACCAGGTGCGCAGCCTGGGAGTCATTTTGGACTCACAGCTGTCCATGGAGGCACAGGTCAAATCTGTGTCCAGGGCAGCTGTTTACCAGCTCCATCTGGTACGTAGGCTGAGACCCTATCTGCCTGCGGACTGTCTCGCCAGAGTGGTGCATGCTCTGGTTATCTCCCGCTTGGACTACTGCAATGCACTCTACGTGGGGCTACCTTTGAAGGTGACTCGGAAACTACAACTAATCCAGAATGCGGCAGCTAGACTGGTGACTGGGAGCGGCCGCCGAGACCATATAACACCGGTCTTGAAAGACCTACATTGGCTCCCAGTATGTTTCCGAGCACAATTCAAAGTGTTGGTGCTGACCTTTAAAGCCCTAAACGGCCTCGGTCCAGTATACCTGAAGGAGCGTCTCCACCCCCATCATTCTGCCCGGACGCTAAGGGAATTATTAAGGCTGGAGTTAATGAAAAACAGCAGGTGTTTTTTACTCAGACACCCGTGGACAGTCACATGTACCACCTCAGACTTCCATATAATAGTCAGGTTGGCAGCTAATTTGTGTCAAAACAAACCAACCACTTTGTAAGTGAATGTCTGTCTCGGACTTTGAGCAGGACTGGGGAGCAGACCTCGCAACCACCCCCAGGGCTTTGAGCAGGACTTCCCAGAATTACTGAAGCCACCCTAGTTTCTGACTGGATCCTGGGATGCCCTGGTTTGGCTCCTGCCAAAGACACACGTTTTTGTGGGTCACACATCCCAATTTTCCTATTGGAGGGTGTTGGGTAGTCTTTCCCAGCTAGGCCTATGTTTCCTTCACAAACCATAGATGGAATTGCTGTCAGGTATATTCTTTTGCCATGGTGAGTTGTGAACCAGGAGCACCTGTGCAAACTGGAGAGACTGCCATGGGCACCACAACTGTGCATCCCAAACCTCTACTGCTGTTTACATTAGAAGGCTTCTGGCACAGAGAAGGGCTGTGGATCAGTGGTTTAAAAAAAAGGGTACCATCCTAGTTCTGTCTTATAAAAGTCCTGCTCATGTCGCTCTTTATCCCTGCTTCTCCCCCCCCAAAAAAAAATTACTTCTTCTTTGGAATGTCAAAAGCTGTTCTGTTTCCCCCACCCTTGTCCTCCTTCTTTGCCCCCACCCACCCAAACATACATCCATTCATTGTTCTGTCTTTGTACATCCTCTGTTTATTAAGATACTGTCCTGTTTATGGTTGGGTTGTTGGGGGGGGGGGGCTGGACGGTGTTTTCTCTCTGCAATAGGTTTGGAACTTGAAGCTGCTGCTAAAAAAACCCAAAACCGTGACATCAATAAAACCGGATAAAAACACCATCAAAAAAAGAAAAGAAAAAAAGAAGTGCATCACACACAGAAGGTCTTGGGTTCAATTGCCAAACACCTCCAAGTAGGACTGAGAATTGGATCCTAGCGGAAACCATGGCGGACAGCTGCTTCTCAATTTGTGTAGACCAAAGGTGTGCAACATAGTGTCCTCCAGATGTTGTTGGACTATAAGCCTTCTCCATTGGTCAAGCCTTGACTGGCGCTCCTCTCAAGTCCTGGCCAACTTGTGGAACATTTGAATGGTCCAGGCCATTGACACATTCACTCCTGAGCACCCTCTCCTGCTTTGTGAAGCCTGCTTGGGTCTCTGTTATACTCCAGAGCATGGGTAGGCAAACTAAGGCACAGGGAACGGATCCAGCCCAATCGCCTTCTAAATACAGCCCACGAACAGTCTGGGAATCAGTGTGTTTTTACATGAGTAGAATGCGTGTTTTATTTAATACGCATCTCTGAGTTATTTGTGGGGCATAGGAATTTGTTCATTCCCCCCCCCCAAAAAAAAATATATAGTCTGGCCCCCCACAAGGTCTGAGGGACAATGGACTGGCCCCCTGCTGAAAAAGTTTGCTGCCCACTGACGAGAACATAGGACAATGAAACAAGCTGGGAGATGGTTTGAATGCAAATGGAGGTCAATGCAGATAATACTGAGGAACGTTTAATGGGTGGCTTCATAGACTGGATGGATGGATGCCTGCACTTGATAGTCTTATACTCCCTCTGAAGGAGTGGGTATGTAGTTTGGGGGTAATTCTGGATCCATTTCTGTATCTTGAGGCTCAGGTGACCTCAGTAGCACAGAGTGCCTTCCATCAGGAGGACATAGCCCTGGAGCACCCTGGGGAAGCCATCAGGCAGGAAGACACAGGGGAGGCACTCTGCAAGCAGACCCCCAAGCAGGATTGAACCCTCCACTCCTCAGCTGGAAAGTGGAGGATACTATTAGCCAGATGGACCCATGGCCTGAGTGCCTGATGTCCCCTGAATTCCATTTCAAAGACTTTTTTTAAGGGAAGTATAAAAGGTCTTCTATGAACCAGATGGAACCACCCATGCCTGGGAAGATGGGCTTTACACCAATCTCTAGAACTGAGTGGACTGGGGGCTTGTAACCTTGACATGCACACATTCTTTATGAAGCAGGGGGCAACACCAATTGTAAAAAAGTATCATAATTAATCATCAAAAGGAGTGAATAGGAGGATAATGAAAGGGGAATGGAATTGGATAAAACACATGCTAATGAATACAGGGTGGATCAGGATGAAGTCCGCTTCCAATAATTAGTCAGGACCTTTGAGGATAGGACACCTGAAGGCAGTTTTCGTCTACAAGGGAGGGACTTGCAGTCTTGGAATCGTATAAAAGGACTTGCTGCCCATGAATTTAATAACAGCTCCTCTCACCTTCACCTGAGTACTTCTCTTGAGACCTTGGTAAGTGAGAGAACTCCATGCCTTTTGCTGCCTATTCCTGTCCAAACTTCACTCTTTTTGTCTCCTTCTTTGAACCCACACCTGCCTCTCCTTGCTCACCATCTTTCTCATTTCCTACGGGCACTTTGGCTATGAAGGAAGACTCCTTTCATATGGAGTCAGAGCAATCCTCCATCTGGTTCAGTCGTGTCTACAGGAGGGACGGGGAATATCGATGGTCCTCCCAGAGTTGCTGGACTACAACTCCCATCATTCCTGGCCATTGCCTGTGCCAGCGGGGCCTGATGGGTGTTGGAGTCCAGCAACACCTGGAGACTCATAGATACCGCCACCCTATTCCTGGTCCACACAGACTGGTGCTGGGGGCTCCCCTAATTTTCAGCAGGGCCCCTTTCCTGCCCTACCTTGAGATGCCAGCCATTTCTTTCTCCAAAGTGTATTTGGCAGGGCTCCTAGAACATGTTGCAAAAAATCAGAAATGAAAACAAAATAAAACACTAAAGGGGGTAGCTTCTTGGTGCAAGTTTCGCTTTGCAACTGAAAAAGCACAGCATAAAATGGAAAGGGGGTGAGGAAGGAAGAGGTATTATGAAGCCATATACCTTCCATTGCCAAATATCATAAGGGATGTGGCATGGATGATGGAACATGTCTGCTTTCTGTTGCTGGAGAAAGGGTGGGGAACATGTGGCTGCCATAAAGTTGTTGCATTCCAGGTAGCATCAAGCTCAGCCAATTTGCCCAAGGGCCAGGGAGCTGAAGCAAAAAGTTAATATTACAGGAAATTGGACACGACCAAGAGGCCTCCATTGCTGGACTACTGCACTATAGCTGGCTTGGGATTTTTTTATGATAGGGGATGTTTTTAACGTACTTGCAGATTGTGTTATAATCTCCCCTTCTTCCTCTCCTTCTTCTTCACGGCTGGTGGTAGGGCTTGTTGTTATAGTTGTTGTTTTTTTTATAAATTGGATGCGTGAATCATGAATAAATTGGATGAATGTTTGCTCATCATCATTTCAGATCCAGTACCCATCACTTCAAAATGACCTATGGCTACAATTCCTCCTGCTGTTACCCAGTTGGCGGTCTGGGCTCACTGAAATCAAGTTGTGGCTTGGGGGGATATGGGGGCCCTAGGGGTTTGGGGGGAAGCTGGGGAAGCGGGGGCTTTTGGGGTTCAAGTAGTGGTGGAGTGTCATCAAGTAGCCTCACTATAAATCCTGCTGCCCATGTTGGTTGCATAACTCAGATACCACCATCGGAACTAGTCATCCGGCCACCTCCATTAGTTTTGACCCTCGCAGGAGCAGTACTCGCTAGCTCGTGTGAGCCAATTCGTGTGGAAGGATACACAGCCTGTGGTGGCACATCGTCTGTGGGAGGAGGCCAAGGATACGGCTGCTCTGGATGCTATTCATACTATTAAATGGAGCACACAGAACGGCAGGATGCCCTCACCGGCAACTGATGAACTCCGCATGGCTTCACGACTGATTATCTCATGGACCTTGGTGCCAGAAGTGCCAAGCGTTCCCAGTTAAACCACCAAGTTTGCAGGATTCCCAGATGCTTGGCTCATCTATGCTTGCCTTACAAATGTGCAGCTGCTTTCTAGGATGTGTTGATCCCAACTTCTATACACTATGTCTTTCTTCTTCTTCTTCTTCTTCTTCTTCTTCTTCTTCTTCTTCTTCTTCTTCCTCTTCTTCTTCTTCTTCTTCTTCTTCGCTTTTGCTGTGGAATGTATCTCCAGTTGAGGCACAAACGTTTGAATGCATCCAAGTTGTACTGTGCTTGAATGCCAAAGAAACACAATACAACTCTTAATGTCTATATATTACCTGTGTCATCAAGATCAATGTCTGAATTACCTTACTGCAATGCCTGAAAGGCAATTCTTCCTTTGTTTCTGGAATGAACATTATGCATTAAACTTAGCTTCAGCAAAGCACCTGTTCTCTGTGGGTTTCTTTAATGCTTGCCCCTCACTCCTGCGCCAACACCCAACTTTGATCCATATCCCTCAGAAACATAACCCCCTTTTGTGGGTGGGGGTGTGGCATTTTACTCTTCAAAGAAAAATTGCACCATAAAATGTTGAAGGTTGGGAAGAAAAAAACCATTACAAATAGCTCAGCGTTGTCTGGGAATTTTGTGGGCATGCTGCCAAGTTGAATAAAATATTTTTGGGTGTGGTAAGCTCTGCCCCACATAATTGTTCACATAACATGTTGCAAGTGTCAATGTTTGAAAAAGAAAAGGTTCTGATTTTATTTATGCTGATTTATTGTTGACCGCTGACTCATGCTGACACAGTTCCTTTTGTATTAAAGAAATAGCGGCTAATTTTAAGCCGTGACAGCACGCACACTAATTGAATGGTGACGTCCATCAGCTTTGGGGTGGCAGCCACCTCAAATATTTTATTCGGGGGAGATGACAAAGGCGAAGAAAAAGGCATTCCACTTCCGGGTGTGATGGCGTTGTGGTCAGACCATGTGGCCCCATGTCATGGCCCCGGGCCAGCCAATCCGGTGGTCAGGGGCCATGGCCTATCCCCTTTAAAACAGCCACACAGCCAAGGGGAGTTCCCTTTTGTTCCAGCTTCCATGGAGGCCTCGGGGTCTTGACCCACAAGCAACAACCAAGAGCTAATTGAGTTTGGAGGAAAATACCTCAGAGTTGGGTGGGAAATTTGTAGGGGGAAACAGCCCTATCCCCATAAGGGATAGTTCTTCAAATGTCTCAACCCCTTCTCCTTCTCAGGAGATCCCATGAGCTGCCACCCTGTTTACTGCAGGCTCTATGAAAATGGAAATTTAGACCTGTCACACAAATGACAGCAGAGAACAAGCCTGTGTGTTTTCCTCATATATATATGTGTGTGTGTGTTTTCTTTTTTTCATGTCCCATTCCATGAGGATATTCATAAACCTACATAAAGTAGAATTAAAGCCGCGTAATGGAACTGGGAATTGGACAGCACCAATGCAGAGACTGTGGGGAAATAAACTCCATACTATATACCATAAGCATTTCTCTTCTTTGGAAAGCAGACAACAGCCCATGGCCTATTTAAAGAACAATAACTTCATAATCGGGGGGGGGGGGGATTAGCTCTAGCTGGGGGAAAAGAAACAGGTATTCCCAAATTGAGACAAAGTGGATTTATTCATCTCCTTGATCAACATAGCTAGCTCATGAAAATGTGAATTAATCGCCTTTGCTCATCTGCAGGCAGAATACATCACTTGTGACCAAGCCTCTTCTATCTGGGTAGATCTATTAGTATTCTCACTCCAAAATCTCAGAGACAGAGGCAGAGAAAAGGAAATGGGAGGAAGCGGGATGACCTTGAAAACCCATGGAAGATTCACGCACAAGGAAGTCTGCCTCTGTTCACTTTGCAATTGTATTTAAAAGAAAAAAATCCTCTGCTCATACTCTAGAAACAAAATGAGCTTATTATGCTTCTTAGCCATGGAAGGTCAGGAGGGGACATAAATTTGCACATGGCTCTAAGTTTGCTACTATGGATACATAGGAGCATGTGGGGGTGTTATGTAATTTGGTGGGCTTTCTTTTTTATGGAGAGGAAGACTCTCCTGTGTGAGTGTCTGAGGGCCCTGCTCCTTCCTGCCACTTACCACCTGAAAATGTATTTTAAAGGGGGGGAAATCCTCCACTCATACTCTAGAAACAAAATGAGACTGCTGACATATTCATGAAGCCACGAAATGGGTGAGACCAGAATCAATGGAATACAGAGGCAGCTCATTCTACTTTTGTCCCCATCCTCCTTCTTCCTGAATTGAACATCTCCCCCATCCCTAAAAATGCAGGCATTTTGCAGAATGGCCATTTTGAAAATGAGTTTGCTCAGTTCCTGAGATATTCCTCTCTTTGGCCCACTTCAATAACAGATGATTTAATTTCATGGCATACAAATTTCTCCTAAGTGGTAGGATTATAAATCTTTATTACAGAAATCCAAGGAAATTTGTATTTGAGATGAAAATGGACACCACAACTTCCCACACCTCTGGGGCATCAAATGTGATAATTCTTTGTAGAAGCTTATTATACTTTATTGCCATGGAAAGTCTGGAGGGCACATAAATTTGCACATGGCTCTAAGTTTGCTGCTATGGATACATAGGAGCATGTGGGGATGTTGCCTTCAACCTCCTCACGGGTCAGATAACTCCATGCCATGAAGTAGTGAACCTGTGAGCAAGTATCGCTGGGTGGGGCCCCTCAGGCAGGTGGGAACAATTAGTTCCAACAGCAGGAGCATGTGATGGGGCTGGTTGATTTCCAGCATTCCCCAGCCCCTATAAATCTTCAAGTTAACCTGCATGAGGAGGCAGAGAACATGCCATGTATTACTGAGGACCTTCTTGGTAGTGGCACCTGCCCTGTGGAACGTAAAGGTGAAAGGTAGAAGCGCAGAGAAGCGCACAGAAACACCGTTTACCTTCCCGCCGGAGTGGTACCTAATTATTTACTTGCACTTTGACGTGCTTTCGAACTGCTAGGTTGGCAGGAGCAGGGACCGAGCAACGGGAGCTCACCCTGTTGCGGGGATTTGAACTGCCGACCTTCTGATAGGCAAGTCCTAGGCTCTGTGGTTTAACCCACAGCGCCACCCGCGTCCCGTATATATGTATGTATGTATGTATAAATATTGCTGTTTGATGTTCTGTAGCTGGTGCTGGAGAAGAAGGCAATAAAGTCTGGTAACCCATTCGTTGCCTGCATGTGATTGATTAGCAGCTTGGAGGGAAGATTCAGGAAAACGACCCCCTCCTTGGCACTCCATACCCTCCAACATTTCTCCAATGAAACTAGGGACATCCTAAAGAAAAGTGGGAACATTCAGGATCAAATCAGAAACCGGGATGGCTTCTCTAAATCAGGGATGTCCCTGGAAAACAGGGACACTTGGAGGGTCTGAAATACTCGCGGGAGGGGGAGGGGAGCAATGTGTGCCTGTCAATCACTACCCATCCTTACGAAGCTCTGATTCATTACACGTTCCACCTTCTGTGTTTTCCTCCTTTCTTCTCACAGAACTGAGTGAAACACTGATCCCTGATGGTGGATTTCAGCCAGGCTGAAAGACTGAGCTCACCTAATTTTACAGCAGGGAGTGACTAGGAGAGCACTGTCAATGTGTCACTGAAGTATGGTAATTACTCCTTTTGCACCTCAGGTGTAATTCCTAACAACTGTCTGGAAGAACAGGCTATAACAATACCCTGCAGCAATCTGGCATGAAAATCTCAAAGGAATGGAGTGGAGTCAAAATAGAAAGCCACAAAATTGCATGGCTTCTAGCTTGACAGCAGAGGGAGATGTTCCTCTTAAGATTAGAGAGTAGCATGAGGGAGGGAGAGAGTGTTGTATCGGCTGCATTCAAAATGGCGCCTCTGTGGATGACAGCAGTCTACCCCTAAAGAACAGGCGCCAAGGCCAAACAACAGGGATAACTGGTGCCTTTGGACCTCTCATGGGAGGATCTGACTGGTCACAGTTGGAAGGAGGATACTGGATGAACTGGATTGGCCTTGTGGTCTGGCAAGGCAATTCTCCATTAAGGGTTTTTCTGCTCATCCCCTAGAGCCTGTCAGATAGTAGATTTATTGCTCAGATAAGCCCTGGTGTCCAGCCCACTTCGGCTGCGCAGCTCTGCTGGACTTCAAAGGCCACATTCCAAAGGCTCCGAGCAAAAAAATGCAGAGTTTACGCAGCAGCAAGAGAAAGCTGCAAAAGCTTCTTCAGAGCTTTCTTCAGTGTGCTAAAATAAAGTCCACTCAGGATATTAGCAGCTAGAAGCAGTTTATTTACAGCAGACTATCCATTATCTATCACAGCGAACAGCATCGTGAAAACACGTCCTCTCTCCTCAAAAGCGAAAGTAGAGAAAGAAAAAAGACTGGAGACTCTCGGACATGACGTAGAATCTCCCCCCTCCCAACAGTGGGCAGTGCGTACACTCTGAGCTGTTTTAACCCTGTAAGCTCAGGTTATCCTCACACACCCTCTCGCGCTGCACCACTGTGGGGGGAGTAAGTACAGAACTTACCCCCAACTCCAAACCACCACAAAACTCCCCATGACGCTGGAAGCTTAAAGGTTTGGTGAATCCATCGGCCAGGTTACTGTGACTGGCACAATACTTCAGCCAAATCAAACCTGACTGAACACTCTGACACACATTTTGGAAACGTATGTCCAGATGCTTGGTTCTGGCCTTAAATTGCGCAGATTCAGCCAATTTCAAACAAGGTTGATTGTCTTCCCAAACCGTGATGGGCAAGCTACAATCCCCATAGATCTCTTGCACCAAGCATCTATAGAACTCTAGTTCCCGGCACAAATCTGACAGTGCACTGAATTCAGCCTCAGTAGAAGACAGCGCAATGAGACTTTGCTTCCGGGACTTCCACCCAACTAGTGACTTCCCAAACTTTACCACCAACCCAGACACAGACTTGCGGTCCTGCGAATTTGCCCAGTCACTGTCCGCATAGCATGTGAGCTTCGCCTCACCTTCAGCTGGCAGCTTAAGACAGAAGTCTTTGGTATGCTGCAGGTAGTGCAGTACCCGCTTGATACCGTGCCAAGCACTCACACTGGGCTTTGACGCTTCCCTACTTAGCAGATTGGTAGCAAAGGCAATGTCTGGTCTGCTCCATTGGGACAGATACAACAGACTACCTAGAGCTGACTGAAAGAGCTCAGCATTTTCAAACTCGACACTTTCTGCTTGCTGGCTATCTTTCATGAAGTTCGTCTCCATGGGTGTCCGAACTCTGCACAATCAGACATTCTGAACTTCTCAAGCAACTGTTCAATCTTGCCTTTCTGACTGAGCAAGAAGCTACCATCCTCAGTTCTCGCTATCTGCACGCCTAGGTAGATCTTTACTGCACCCAGGTTCTTGAGCTGAAACCGCTTCCCAAGCTCTTTGGCAAACTTCTGCACCTGTTTGTCTGTCTTTCCAATATGGATGATGTCATCAACAAAAATTAACACCAATTCCTGTGAGTCTCCTGATCCTCTAAGGAACAAGCAACTGTCAGCAAGACTCTTCCTGAAACCTAGCTTCTCCAAAGCTTCATTCAGGCACAAGTTCCAATTCCTGGCCGACTGTTTCAGGCCGTAAATTGACTTGTGAAGTTTCCACACAGTACCTCACTCATTTCCCTCAAACCCTGGAGGAGGAAGCATGTACAAATCCTCCTGGAGGTCTGAGTTCAAGTAAGCAACGTCCACATCAAAATGATGCACCAGCAACCCTCTTTGTGCAGCTATGGCCAAAAGCAAACGTAGAGATTCACTCCTACAGGTGGGAGCATACGTTTCCATGTAATGCAACCCCCTGCGCTGCGTGAATCCTCTCGCCACTAATCTGGCCTTATACTGCGGTTCTCCTGTCGCTGTAGGCTTAAGACGGTAAACCCAGCGGCTACCCACGGCTTTTTCGCCCATCGTCAACTTCATGAGGGAGAACACACCTAAAGACTCCATTGAGTTCATCTCCTTCTGCATCGCCTCATGCCATTTCCTGGCTTCTTCCTGAGGCAGTTTCTGAACATCTTCAAAACTCTCGGGTTCACACTGTGCCATTCCGACCCACACGCTAGTGACAGCAAACCTTTCGGGAGGTTTCCCCTTGGTCGTCCGAGCAGAACGGCGCAGCACCACTTCAGGAACCCCCTCTGACCCACTGGGGCTAGCCAGAACGTCCTTGGCATCAGAGAGCTCCCCCTCTGACTTACTGCGCCTTCTGGACTTCTCAGCCGAACCTGTGGGGGAAGATGGAGCACTGCGTTGCTCAATCTTCACAGCCTTGGGAGAAGTTCTCCCCTCTGCCTGCACTGAGTCTGAACTCTGAGCCTCGGCTGCAGGTTCAACCTCTTCCTCACCTTCATCGGCAGAGTCAAACAGACTCTCTGACAGGATGTCAGGGTTCCCATGTATCCTAGCCCAACCACTCTGCTCACAGAATTCAGCACTGTTGCTGAGCAGAATCCTGGACTGATCCCCTGACGGATAAGCAAACCTCCACCCCTTGGTCCCTGGCTCATACCCACAGAAAATCATCTTTTGGGACCTGGGTTCACCTTTCTTGCGTTTGGCCTTTGGTATGAGGACCCAAGCCTCACAACCAAAAACACAAAAGTAGTGCAGTTTCGGTTGCTTTCCGTGCAACAAGAAGTACGGGGTGTCACCTACCACTGAATTGAACGACCTGTTCAGAACAAAGTTGGCTGTTCGCCAAGCCTCCCCCCAAAAGCGCTGTGGGAGCCCGGCATCAAACAAAAGAGCTGCGGACATCTCCCCTAGAGTCCTGTTCCATCTTTCCGCAATCCCATTCTGTTGGGGAGAGTGCGGAGAGGACAATCTGTGTTGAATCCCCTCTTTGCGGAAGAAACTTTGCAGTGCAGACCCGGTGAACTCCCCACCGCGATCGCTCTGAAAGCTTTGCACCCGTGTGGAAAACTGCAGTTCCACAGCCGCAATCCAGTCTTTGATTAGCGGTGCAGCCTCACTTTTGTGTTGGATCGTGAAGGTCCAAGAGTTCCGAGTATGGTCATCAATCAGAACCAGCGCATATTTGGCTCCGCCCATACTGGTCACAGACATGGGACCTGACAAATCTGCATGAATTAATTGAAAAGCCCTAGTGGTCACCCTTTCAGACCTTGGGTATGTGCACGTTTTTACCTTTGCAGACTTGCACGCTCTGCAATCTAGAAACTTAGCACAAGGTTTCATTTTGCACCCTTGCGTACACTCTGGGATCTTCTTCACTGACCCCCAGGACACGTGAGCCATGCGTCGGTGCCATAAGTGAGCACACGCATCATGAACTGGAACGTTGGCACACTGTGCTTGAGCCACCTCCGTGTCACCTGTACCTGCAAAAGAAGCATTTATCACAAACAACCTGTCTTTATATTCAACACTGACTAGGTGCTGTCCATTCTTAGAAATAGAACACTTATTGTTTTCAAAACACACTTTGTAGTTTTCAGCAAGAAGGGCGCTGACAGACAGCAACGCGCAAGACAGTCCTGGAACAACAAAAGCCTGGATTGAATCCTGTAAGAAAGAACAAAACAGTGAGCCAGTCTGCGTGAGTGGGTGTTTAGTCCCATCTGCTAAACACACAGTCTTTCCAGAAGTTACAGAGGTGCAGTTCTCCAGGAATCCTGCAGATGGCACTAAGTGATGAGACGCTCCTGAGTCTACCACAAAAGTCAGCACAGCATCCTGTTGACAACTCTTGACTGCAGCCATAGAGGCTGCCAAATGTTTACATTCAGTGTCTCTGCCAGCTGCCTTCGGCTTGCCTTTCCCACGCTTTGAAGCAGAGCTCTTTATCTGGTTGCTACGGGAGACGGCCTTCGGCTGTTCCTGTGCCTCGACTGGACAGTCTCTCACCAGATGGTAGGGGGAGCCACAGCGATAACAGCGGCGACGCGTAGCAACAGCTCTCACAGCTCCCTCTTCAGCCATTCCTTTGTTCCCAGCACCCACACCTTTGGGTGCACAGCCTGGGCCTGCACGCTCCCCAGCACTCTGGTTGTAGGCCTCAACATCACACGGCCCCTCGGAGACAAAGCAGCTACTCCCAGCTGTAACTTCAGGAACATGGCCAGCAGCCCCCTCTGGGCTCTCCGCTTCCTCCCTGTTCTCGGCTTTCTTAAGGCCCTGGTCTCTTGCTGAGCTTGCACACAGACTCCTCAGCAACTGCCAAGCGGCCTGAGCCGACTCAACGCCCTCCAAGTGGGGCAACAGCGAAACATCTACGCTGGCTTTCAACATGCAGAGCTCCCTTTGCATTCTCTGCTGTCTATCCTCCAGCAAAGCAGCCTCATCTTCAGAAGCAAGTGGCATGGGTGGGGCCGGCTCCTTCTGGGCTATGCTCCAGAGCCCTGTGGCCAAAAACCACCCCCTTACTCTTCTTGACCAGACCTCCCAATTTTGCTGATTTAATCTCTCATCAAAGGGGACGTTGAAACTCTCCTGGAGTTCTGCCATCTCCTCCCCCGGTCCCCCCTTGGGGCTGTGGAGTACTCACGCGTACTAAACCAGCTCCGAGGATAGGCTTCTGGTGTCCCTTTGCAGCACACAGCTTGCAGCCAGCCTCCCTGCTTTCTCTCAGGCAGAGCAGGTCTTTTTCTTCCGGCAGCAAAAACAGCAGCGTCTCACCTTTTACAGCCTTTGTAAGCACACAGCATTCCAAACAGGCTCTCCACCGGACATCAAAGCAGCTTCCTCTAATTGCAATTACCGTCCATAACCTGTCAGATAGTAGATTTATTGCTCAGATAAGCCCTGGTGTCCAGCCCACTTCGGCTGCGCAGCTCTGCTGGACTTCAAAGGCCACATTCCAAAGGCTCCGAGCAAAAAAATGCAGAGTTTACGCAGCAGCAAGAGAAAGCTGCAAAAGCTTCTTCAGAGCTTTCTTCAGTGTGCTAAAATAAAGTCCACTCAGGATATTAGCAGCTAGAAGCAGTTTATTTACAGCAGACTATCCATTATCTATCACAGCGAACAGCATCGTGAAAACACGTCCTCTCTCCTCAAAAGCGAAAGTAGAGAAAGAAAAAAGACTGGAGACTCTCGGACATGACGTAGAATCTCCCCCCTCCCAACAGTGGGCAGTGCGTACACTCTGAGCTGTTTTAACCCTGTAAGCTCAGGTTATCCTCACAGAGCCTTCTACACCTGAGTAGTAATGCTGGCTACATATATAACGAATAGCTGGCCCAATTACAGCGGCACCTTAGTGGTTGAACTTAATCCACTCCAGGAGTCCGTTCGACTCCCAGAACCATTCGAAAACCAAGGCCTGGCTTCTGATTGGCTGCAGGAGCTTCCTGCACTCAATCGGAAGCCATGTAGGATGTTTGGCTTCCAAAAAACATTCACAAACCAGAATACACACTCCTGGGTTTGCGGTGTTTGGGAGCCGATTTTTTTGGGAGTCAAGCCATTCAACAACCAAGATGCCACTGTAGAATCATAGAATCGTAGAGTTGGGAGGGACCATGGGGGTCATACAGTCCAACCCCCTGCAATCCAGAAACCTTTTGTCCAATGTGGGGCTCAAACCCACGACCCTGAGGTTAAGCATCTCATGCTCTACCAATACAAACACACACGATTGAGGGGTGCCATTATCATGTCCTGCCTGTGATCTTCATGGAGGCATCTGGTAGATCAGGTGTTAGAAACAGGGCAGAAAAGAGCCGTCAGAATGATCAAGGAGGTTCTTATAAAATTATGTAGGGCAGAACAAGCTGATCAAACAGTCATGTTCTTGTTTGAGGCTTGTCCATTAGGACAAATGTGGAACTACCCCCCTAACCATAGTCTGCCCTTCTTACTGGCAGACATTCCAGATTTGGGGAGCTGCCTGTCACCTTCCTCCTCCTTAACCTCAGTGTTGCCCTTGTATAACTCAGCAGAAAGGGGGATGGGGAGAAAACAAGCTTTAGCTGGCTCTCCCTGTCATTGGCTCTGATGCAACCTACAGTTTCAGCTTCAATGGAAAAATAGGGGCTCAAATCCCCACTCAGCCATGACTTTCACTGGCTGACCTTAAGCCAGTCACCATTTCTCATCCTGAGCGATCTCACAAGTTTGTTTTGAGAGAGGGCACATCACATGTATCACCTTGAACTCCTCAAAGGAAAGGTGGTGCACAGATGCAATAAAGAAAGAAATATATTACCATATATGCTGCTAGTGGGCTCCCCAGATGAATCTGCTCTGCCACTACAGTGGTACCTTGGGTTACAGATGCTTCAGGTTACAGATTCCGCTAACCAAGAAATAGTACCTCGGGTTAAGAACTTTGCTTTAGGATTAGAACAGAAATCGTGTGCCGGCAGCAGGATGCCCCATTAGCTGAAGTGGTACCTCAGGTTAAGAACAGTTTCAAGTTAAGAACGGACCTCCAGAACGAATTAAGTTCTTAACCTGAGGTACTACTGTATGTGATATAAGATGCTGAACTAGATAGCCCTTGGGCTTGATGAAAAGCTTTCCACAGAGCATACATTTTTCTCTCTCTTTCCTCTTGTGATGGGGAATATTTTTTAATGAAAAATTAGATTTCAAAAACCTCTGGCCCTCTAAACATTGTTGGACTACAGCACCAATAATTCCCCAGCCAATTCCCCAACTTGGCCAATGCTCAGGGAAGATGGGGTTTGTTGTCCAAAAATATCTTTGTTAGCCAAAGGCTCCTGCACGTGTGTCATAGAGCAGGAGTAGTCAATGAAGTCCCCTCCATATGTTCTGGAGCTGCAAGTCCCATTATCCCTAGCCATAGGTGAGACGAATTTGACACGGAGACCAACAAATTCTGGAAGATGCCACACTGGTTACCTTGTGACAGAGGGTGAAGTGAAAGGAAGGAGAGGAAAACTCAACAGAAACATTCTATGATATGCTGAACATTTTAATGTGAAAATGAAGGAAGGAGTCAGTGGAAATGACTCAGGGTAGATGGAGATAAATGCAACACGGAACACTGAGAAAGAATGATCAGACATGTTGCCTACTGAGCTAGACATCACAAAGACAAAGCTGATAAATCATTGTAGGCTAAGCCAACAGGGTTGACCACCAGTCTTCACTTTGGCCATGTTGACTTAGTATCTTTCATAGTTGAAGTAGCTGTGGTAGAGGCTCCTGGTTCATCAGTAATGGGTGGAATAGAAGGTGATAGGTGTGGCTGGGAAACAGGAGCCCACTCTTAAGAGAAGCATGCCAAGATAGGAAAAACTCAAAGGAATAAAGTAAAAGCAGCATCTGGATTGGTAAGAGAAGTGCTGAGGCCTCACAAATCCTACACGTTCCACAGTGGGGATTCTGGAGCACTCAGCATTTCTGAATACCATGTTCATTCATTAAGCCGAGGATCAGAATCTTGAGATCAGAATCTTCTTCCTTGGATGTTCCGTCAATGTTGTGTCTCGGATTTACATGGCCAGCCTTTTCCTTGGTAGTAAGGTCTGCCACATGGGACACAAACCCGTATGACACGGTACCCTGGAGGACACGGCAGACCAGGATAGCAGGGGATGCACCCTGTGATGGGGCGATACCCCCGAGGACATCCCCAACTCCGGCCAGGAAACTGTGGACGTTGTGGGTAGCAGCCTGGATACTGATAAGACAAGGAGTCAAAGCTGGAGAATGCATCCATTTCTGGCTCATAGAAGTCTTCCAACAGCATACTGTCATTCAGGAAAGACATGTTGGAGTAGGGAGGGTAGATCTGAAATGACATTTGGATGCAGCAATTATGATCTTCTATTACTGGATTAAAAGAGAGGTGCAGAACCTCAGATTCAGGTGCCAACTACAGGCCCCTCTACCTAGCTCCCAAAACTCATCCTTCATGACAGCCACACACCCTTTTCTCCACAGTTCACAACTGACACTGACACTGACTCTGCTTCAAATCCTCCCTCTTTGTCTCTGGCATCTCCCACCATTGGCTATATGTCTATCAGAGAGAAGAGTGGGAAGAGAGAAAATTGGCCCAAGTTCCTAATCTTAGTTGTACATCTGACCAAAGGCTCATCCAGTCTAGCATCCTGTTCTCACAGTGGCCAGCGAGAGGACCCAATAGGAAGCCCATAAAGAGGACCTTGTTGAAACAGCACTCTCTACATTGCTGTTTCCCAGCCCTGGCATTCAGAGGCTCCCCTGCTCTGACACTTGAGGTCTATCATAGGCACCCCGGCTGGTAGCAAGGACACTGTTGCCTAAATCTGCAACTGATCTCCCTTGTGGTGGGATTCCATGGCAAGAATGGATGCCTCTGCAATACATTGCATCCACCTTCTCAAAGCATGTTGCTTTCCTTCTACTGCACCTCTCCCATTGCATGAGGAGAATGTGCCCACTTGAGGAAAGGGCCATAGCTCGGTGGCTGAGCATCTGTCTTCCATGCAGAAACTCCTAGTTTCAATCCCCAGGATCTCCAAGTAGGGCAAGAAGAGTTATTGAATTCCCATAACTCAAGTGGCTGATCATATATATTTTTTCCATGCAGAAGGTTCCAGGCTCAGCCACCAACATGTGATGATAGGACTGGGAAGGGCCTGGATTGAAATCCTGGAGAACACTTGTCGGTGAGTGTAGACAGTACTGAGCTAGTTTGAGCAGCGATCTGACTCTGTAGGGGAGAACTCCCTCTGTTCCATTTGAGCCCCCCAAATTCCCCAAAATTTTCTCTCTAGGAAATATTTTTGGGGACATTGTGTCTCCAAACAATTTCAGCTGTGCCAAATTCAGAGACTCTTTTCTTATGTGTCTCCAAACAATTTCAGCTATGCCAAAGAGACCTTGTGTCTCCAAACAATTTCAGTTGTGCCAAATTCAGAGACTCTTTTCTTATGAAGACTAGAACACCCATGAAATGGTGTCCATCTGAACACAAACCACAGTTCGACTGAAACACTCATTCTGAATATTTCTCCAGAATTTTGTGCAGGGGAAAAGTTGAACATTTATCTCAACATTTCGCTCTGGGTAAAATTCAGTGGTGGGGAATAAATCAAGTTAGTCTGATATTTAACAACCTACAGAGAAGAGAAGTATTTCTATTAGCAAGAAACCCACAAACAGGGAACAATTTACCTGGCTTCCTGCTGGATCCAAAGAGATGCTTTCAGAATATCAGATGCTTCTGGAGCAATCTGTTGGGAGACAGCCCTTTTTATACGGTTTGTTGGCGTGCATAGAGGAAATAACTCTTGCTCAATTCCAGGAAATAAAAATTAATCGTTAGATCTTTAATTGTCAGCTGTTTCACTGAAGCACCCTAATTATTTTCACTTCCCTGTTTAATGTTGTGTTTTTCACCCATCCTTCCCTTCGCAAAGGAAGCAGGTAAACAGTGTGGGCTGGTGGTATGGGAAGGGTTTTTGAGATTAATTGATAAAGCTGGAATTCCATATCAGATGGACGCATTGGAGCTTACTTCCAAGTAGACACATGAGGATTGTGCTGAAAGTTTTTTTTTTTTTTAAGAATACATTGAAGATTTTCAGCTGCATATTCCCCCTCCCTGTTCTATAAGAAGATTATCAGGGGGTGGGGAACCTGTGGCCCTCTAGATGTTGCTAGACTCCAGATCCCATCATCCTTGACAATCAGCCCTGCTGGCAGGCACAGATGTGAGTTTTATTTATTTATTTATTTATTTAGCCAAATTGCTGAATCATTTAATCAAAACCTTCTGTAAGAAATAAAATAGTAGATTAAAAACACTGCTAAAAGCTATAAAACTAGGGAGAAGAGAAATGCATTATCCTTAACATGCAAATACAATAAGTAAACACACACACACACACACACACACACACACACATATATATATATATATATATATACACACACACACACACAACTAACTCAATTTGGTAGGCTTGGTGAAATTAAAATTTATCCCTTTTGTAAACCACTTTGAGGCGTTTTTTTAAAAAAAAAAAAACCAATGAAGCAGCATATAAACTACAAATAGCCTGGGATTCATTCTGGACTCACAGCTGTCCATGGAGGCACAGGTCAATTCTGTGTCCAGGGCAGCTGTTTATCAGCTCCATCTGGTACGCAGGATGAGACCCTACCTGCCCGCAGACTGTCTCGCCAGAGTGGTGCATGCTCTGGTTATGTGTTGCTTGGACTACTGCAATGCGCTCTACGTGGGGCTACCTTTGAAGGTGACCCGGAAACTACAACTAATCCAGAACACAGCAGCTAGACTGGTGACTGGGGGCGGCCGCCGAGACCACATAACACCGGTCTTGAAAGACCTACATTGGCTCCCAGTACGTTTCCGAGCACAATCCAAAGTGTTGGTGCTGACCTTTAAAGCCCTAAACGGCCTCGGTCCAGTATATCTGAAGGAGCGTCTCCACCCCCGTCGTTCAGCCCGGACGCTGAGGTCCAGCGCCGAGGGCCTTCTGGCGGTTCCCTCATTGCGAGAAGCAAAGCTACAGGGAACCAGGCAGAGGGCCTTCTCGGTAGTGGCGCCTGCCCTGTGGAACGCCCTTCCAGCAGATGTCAAAGCGATAAACAACTACCTGACATTCAGAAGACATCTTAAGATAGCCCTGTTCAGGGAAGTTTTTAATGTGTGATATTTTACTGTATTTTTGGTTGCTATGGAAGCCGCCCAGAGTGGCTGGGGAGGCCCAGCCAGATGGGCGGGGTATAAATAATATATTATTATTATTATTATTATTATTATTATTATTATTATTAATGTCACGAAATAAACAAATAAAATGTTCTCAGCCTTCCTGATTGGAATAGGCAAGGAGTTCCACAGCACTGCGCTACCACACTGAAAGACCAAATCATTGCAGTTGCAGAAGGAAGAATGTGTAGCACAGATCTTATTTATTTATTTTAACAACACTCAACTTTGCCTGGATGGTTTGTGATCTCAGGAGTATGCTTGCATTCACAAGTGGGGTTGCACCCCTGCTGGCTCTGCTGGCCAACCCCCCTCCCGCTCTCTCTTCATTAACCCCCTAGTGTCAGGGCTGGTTCAGCTGCAGGTCAGAATGGAGACTCAGAGCAATGATGTTCATTCTTTATTCGAGGAAACAGAATACAAAGAAAGGAACCACTGGCAAGACTGACCCCTAATAAAACAGTTGCCATAACTGTTGACCTGAGCCTCCCAGTTCCCCCTAAGTCTTCCTCTCTCCAGTTGTTTACCCTGCAGTCTTAAACTCCATCAGCGAGGGGTTGCCCTGCGACCTCTGGGTTCCTTGTTCTGCAAAATGCAAAGCCCTCTGTGCCCTTGGAGACAAGAGCGGAGGGGAGTTGATTACTGTTATGTACTGAGTCAAATAGGATCCAAACTGCAGCAGTCTGATTGGTCCTAGAACAATAGGATTCAGAATGCAGCAGTCTGATTGGTCCTAGTACAATGCAGCAGTATGATTGGTTGGCAGGAACCACCCAGTCATGCTCCAGATTGAAGTGAATCCACAACCTGATTGGCTTACAGTAGAATTCCGGAATTAGCCAATCATGTGCAGCCCATTGTGTAAATAATGTATATAAAGCAGATACTTTGAGGGGACATTCATTGCTCCTCACCACTATGAGCTGAATAAAGAGCATGAAATCACTTTGCGACTCTGAGTATATTTCACTGGCGACGAGGATGGGATCCCGCTGAGCTGACTGCCACACACAGCACCGCAGCACCGCCACCTGCCGCACCGCTGCCTCGCACCGTGTATCCAGGCTTCAGCTCCGGGACACAAGGAACTCAGAATGGCAACCGACAGCAGCTTCTCGCCGTTCAACCCAGCATCCGGAGACTGGGAAGCGTACGCCTCCCGTTTCACCTTCCTCCTAGAAGCCAAAGGGGTCACCGATGAAGATGACGCCAAGAAGAGGGCAATATTCTTCAGCGTTTGCGGAGAGGAGACATTTGAAATCGCCCGGGCTCTCCTTGCGCCTGAAGACGTTGCTACTGTTCCATACAAAACAATAATGGAACAGCTGAAGGGGCACTTTTCGCCACAGCCCTCAGTGGTGGCTCGTCAAAATGCCTTCTATGCAAAGCGGCAAGCCCCTGGGGAAACCATAACTGGGTTTGTGACCTCTCTCCGCCAAGCCGCCCGGTTCTGCAACTTCTCAGAGCTGGAGAACATGCTTCGTGACCGCCTCGTCGGTGGCCTGAGGGATGAGAAGCTGCAACGACGCCTCTACAATAAGAAGAACCTAACATTCTAGGTCGCTCTGGAGGAGGCCCTGGCAACGGAAGCTGCTGAGAGGTCGACGCAAGAGGCACGGCCGAGCCAGCCGTCCCAACCGAGGGTCCACCACGAAGACCTCACCGACGACTCAGGATCTGACAGGGAGGAGGTGCACCGAGTACAGCAGCGCACTCAAGCAGCCCACATACCACAGCTGCCTCGACGAGAAGGAGGGAACTGTGCAAGCTGTGGAGAAAGTCATGAGAGGAGGACCTGCCGTTTCCGCAACGCAGAGTGCAGGCAGTGCAGAAAATCGGGACACATTGCCTGGGTGTGTCGGGCTCGGCCCACCCGACGCCAGGCATCAGATGACCAATCCAAGAACCCCAGGTCCCGGGGCCCAACGCACCAAGGCAACTCAACGGAGCTCACGGACTTCCAGGTATACCAGTTGCCCCACCCCAACGTAGAGAAAATTTATGTAGAGGTACAGATAGAGGGGGCCCCATGCCGCATGGAGCTTGACACGGGTTCAACTCTATCCATAATCTTGGCAAGGACCTTAAGGAAACTGTGTCCTACTGGGGGTCCCAAACTCAGGCCGGCCCCATTCACCCTCCGGGACTTCCAGAAACGTAAGGTCCCCACAATGGGGGTGGGGACCTTCAGGATGCAATACCGAGGGCGGACGCGGCAACTGGACTTACTTGTGGTCAAGGGCCCCTACATTAGCCTACTGGGATTGTCATGGTTTGGACCACTGGGGCTAGCTGTCACCGGGGTGAACCACACTAGCTTACAAGTGGACGTGGACGCCATATGCAAGGAATTTCCGGGGGTTTTCGATGGGAAATTGGGACAGTTTACGGGCCCCCCCATTGCTCTACAGCTTGACCCCGCAGTACGACCGGTCAGGCTCAAGGGCCGCCGGGTCCCGTTCGCCCTGAAACCCCGTATAGACGAGGAATTGGACCGGCTCATGGAGCAAGGAGTGCTGGAACCGGTGCCTAATGCCCCCTGGGAAACCCCAATTGTCACACCCGTCAAGCCTAATGGTTCAGTCCGCATCTGCGCAGACTACAAATGTACCATAAACAAGGCCCTCACGGCCCATGCATACCCAGTGCCAGTGGTCAGCCATGTCCTTGCCACCCTGGCTGGGTCGAAAATTTTTGGCAAGCTGGACTTGGCCCAAGCATATCAACAGCTGCCAGTAGATGAGGCCACAGCAGAGGCACAGACGATTGTGACGCACAGAGGAGCATTCAGGGTAAAGCGGCTGCAATTCGGTGTCAGCATGGCACCAGGCATATTCCAGAATCTAATGGACTCTCTCCTTAAAGGGATTCCTGGCGTCACCCCCTTCTTCGATGATGTGTTGATTGCCGGGCCCACACCAGAGGAGTTTGAGGACCGCCTCCGCACTGTTCTGCACCGTTTCCAGACAGCAGGTCTCAAGGTGAAGCGGGAAAAATGTCTACTAGGAGTGCCCCAGGTGGACTTTCTGGGATTTATGGTGGACGCAGAAGGGGTCCACCCGACTGGGGACAAGGTACAGGCCATTTGTGATGCCCCAGCGCCCAAGAACAAGACTGAACTTCAGGCCTTCTTGGGACTATTGAACTTTTACCATTCCTTCCTTCCCCACAAGGCGGCGGTAGCGGAGCCCCTACACAGACTCCTGGACAAGCGGGCCCCTTGGGTGTGGGGCCAGCGCCAGGAGGCCGCATTCCAGGCAGTCAAGGACGTGCTTGTCTCAAACTCGGTCTTGGCACACTTCGACGAGAGGCTGCTGGTGGTGCTAGCATGCGACGCCTCGCCCTATGGCATTGGCGCTGTCCTGGGACACCAACTCCCAGATGGAAGAGAGGTACCGGTGGCATACTTTTCCCAGACACTCAACGCAACAGAGCGGAACTACTCACAAATCGACAAGGAGGGTCTGGCAATCGTGAAGGGAGTTAAAAAATTCCATGATTTCTTGTACGGGCGGCCCTTCACCGTGGTGACTGACCACAAACCGTTGCTTGGCTTGTTTGCCCCCGAAAAGCAGACCCCCCAAGTGCTGTCTCCTCGCGTCCTCAGGTGGTCAATTTTCCTTACCAGCTACCAGTATGCACTGATTCACCGCCCTGGGAAGGCGATGGGCCATGCGGACGCCCTCAGCAGGCTGCCACTACCGGAAACAGGCCCTGACCCAGCACCTGCACAAGAGGTTATGAGCCTGGAGCTGCTTCCTGACCGCCCCATTCAGGCACAAGAAGTTGCACACCATTCCAAGAAAGATAGGGTCATCTCCCGGGTCCTGGACTGGGTGTGGAGGGGATGGCCCAGCAGCAGCCCCGGGCCAGAATTCGCCGGCTACACAACCCGCAAACATGAACTGTCGGCCCACAAGGGGTGCCTGTTATGGGGAAGCAGGGTCGTTGTTCCCCAGCCCCTCCACAAAAGGGTCCTCACAGCCCTACACGAGACACACCCAGGGGTAGTAAGAATGAAGGCCCTTGCCAGGAGTTATGTGTGGTGGCCAGGGATCGACGGAGAGATAGAGGCCTGGGTCAAACACTGCCAGGCCTGCCAAGAATCCCGCCCAGATCCCCCAAGGGCCCCAGTCCAGTCCTGGGAGTCTGCCCAAGCACCATGGTCACGCCTGCATGTGGACTTCGCTGGCCCCTTTCAGGAGAAAACATTCTTCATAGTGGTGGACTCCTACACCAAATGGCTGGAAGTCGCACTGGTACCGTCCACTTCTACGTCCGCAGCCATCCGGGTACTACACAGGCTGTTTGCAACCCACGGGCTCCCTGACACTCTCGTCTCAGACAACGGGACTGCATTTACGTCAGGAGAATTCCAAACCTTCACAGCGCAGAACGCCATCCGCCACATCCGTTCGGCGCCATTCCACCCTGCCACCAACGGCCAAGCAGAACGCATGGTGTGGACCACCAAGGAAACCCTTCGCCGCATGACGCAAGGGGATTGGGAGTACCGCCTTGCCACATTCCTTCTAGCACAGCACAGCACCCCCAGCTCAACAACTGGCAGGAGCCCTGCTGAACTACTAATGGGTCGGCGCCTTGCAATCAGATTGGACCGCCTTCACCCCGATAGAGCTCAGGATGAGGTAGTGGTGGGGGAAGGCAGGAACCCCCGGACCTTCGAGGCCCAGGACCCAGTGTACGCAAAGAATTTTGGGGCAGGCCCTGCATGGGTACCCGCCACAGTCACCAGGGTCACTGGCCCCGTGTCGTACGAGGTGCTAACAGATGGGGGGCAATGCTGGCGCCGCCACTGCGACCAGATATGCCGACGATTCCCGGGAGAAAACCAGGAGGAGGAGGACAGGTCAGAGGAGTCCCAAGGGAACAGTGGGGCAGTGAGGCCCATAGAGCAGCAGGGGCCAGCAGGAGAGGCAGAATCAGTAAATACAGAGAGGACCCGTGAGGCTGAAAGGACACCGGAACCAGAACCACGACTGAGCGAGCCGGTTGCGCCAGACCAAACAGCCCCATCACAGCCAGCATCCTTGGAACACGAGCCAGAACCTGAACCCCGGACCAGGGAACACCCCAGGCCGCAACGCACACGTAGGCCGCCAGCGTACCTTGAGGACTATGAATGCGACCTCCCGGGCAGGACTGGAACTTAGAGGGGAGGGGTGTTATGTACTGAGTCAAATAGGATCCAAACTGCAGCAGTCTGATTGGTCCTAGAACAATAGGATCCAAAAGGCAGCAGTCTGATTGGTCCTAGAACAATAGGATTCAGAATGCAGCAGTCTGATTGGTCCTAGTACAATGCAGCAGTATGATTGGTTGGCAGGAACCACCCAGTCATGCTCCAGATTGAAGTGAATCCACAACCTGATTGGCTTACAGTAGAATTCCGGAATTAGCCAATCATGTGCAGCCCATTGTGTAAATAATGTATATAAAGCAGATACTTTGAGGGGACATTCATTCCTCCTCACCACTATGAGCTGAATAAAGAGCATGAAATCACTTTGCGACTCTGAGTATATTTCAATTACAGTAGGAATGTCAGGCTCCTGAGAATCTGTAGCAGCCTCAGCTCTCACCTCCTCAGCTGCCTGTCCTACATCGGCAGAGCTTTCTGCCTGTTCTTCGTCTCTCTCACTCAAGCCTGTTGCTTTTTCAGCATACGAAGATTTTGCCCCACTCCACCCCTTCATCCTCTGACTTGTCTTCATTATCCCACCACCACTCCCCTGGCTCTGAGCCTTCCTCTTCTGAAGCTTCCTTATGGGTTCTATGAACAGAGTCTCCCACCATTCCTCATCATCCTTCCCTAACACCTAAAGCTCCCCCTTCCCACTCTATGCAACTACAGATCTGCCAATGCAGGCTGCATGATGACAGCCTTACATTTCTATGTATATCAGAAGATAAGTTATTTGCACTGTGACATCATACTGTTGCTTTTACAGTTTGACTGTTCAGGCATTGACTGCTGTGCTAAACCTGCTCTGCTCCCAAATATATGGCTTCTGTTTGAAACATTGGCATGGTGCCATGACATCACAGCACATCACAGACAGTAGTTTGTTGTTTTTTAATGGAACGTTTGTGGTAGGAAAAGTTTTGAAGTGTTTTCTGGAAGCTTCAGACCTTGCACAAATTGCTACTCATGCTTGAAAGCTTTGACTGTGCAGATCAACTGGAATGCAGAATACACTTGAGAGTGAAAACCATCCTGAACGTGCAATGAAAAAAGAGGACTGTAGTAGAAGTAGTAGATCAGAAAATGACACCCTATCACTATTCTTTCCAGTCTTTTGAGGAGTCTCATCATTTGATTGTTTGGCAAGCAATGAAAACTGGCATCCTCAACAGGTGTTTTAGTTTTATTAGTTTGGCACACAGACATGCTCTGTTATAGCGTCAGTGGGCGAAGCCATTTCTTTTTCACACACCTTTTACTGGAAAGGAATGAAGAAACCAGAAATAATTGGGCGTATGGCTGAGCTTATGAAAAGCATTTCTTAGATGAGATGAGGAGAGCGATCTTCTACAGAGCACACCTTCTATAGGTCCTAAAACGAAGACTCAGCTGAGTCATAAAAACACCTCCATCCAAAATGTCTGCAAGCCTGAAGGCACATGAAATGGTTGAGAAAATTCACTCTAAACAGTGCACACTAAACAGTATCTGAGTCCTAATCAGAGAGCATCTCATCTGACTCAGGATGATGCTGTGCTGACACATCCCAGATCTGGGCCCCCAGCTGAATTTGACAGGGAGCATGCACATTTTAATTAGTGTTTAAAACAGTCTCTCCATATTGAGTTAGGACATTGTCAGCACTCCACGCATCCACATTGGTGACCACATGCTTGAGGTAGTAGATGATTTTGTCTACCTGGGTTCCATCATAGCCAGCAACCTTTCCACCGACAATGAGCTGGACAAGCATATTGGCAAGGCCAATCATATTGGCAAGCCAGGGTATGGGGGAATGTGATGCTAACATCCACTAGCAAGATGAAGGTCTACTAGGCTTGCATGTTGAGCATGCTGCTTTATGGAAGTGAGTCTTGGGCAACTTACAGCTGCCCCAAAGCAACGCCTCAATGCCGTCCACATGCAGGCAATGGTTTTGGGCATCACGTAGCAGGACTGAGTCCCAAACAAAGATGTGTTCTCCCAAGCCCACATTTCCAGCATGTTTGCACTGACATCTACTCTAGTTCAGTCATGTCCACAGAATAGAAGATGGCAGGTTCCCCAAGGACATGCTCTATGGGGAGCTGGATTCTGGCACCAGGCACCAGTTGGCTGACCAACTCTTCTTTACAAAGATGTCTGCAAGCGTGACATGAAGGCTGGCAACCACAGCCCGCTGTGTGGGAATCCCTTGAAGATGATTGCAGTGCCTGGCGATCAACAGGTCATGTATCCACAGCAGTGACCAGAAGAGGAATGACCACTAGGAGTTGCACAGAAAGAAGAAATGCCATGGTGCATCTTCAGCAGGACAACCGATGCCTTCATCTGCCCCAGCTGCAGCAAAACTTGTTTTACTCACATCGGTCTCTGTGGCCACAATAGGCGCTATAACCTTCCAACAGTTTGACATCGCCCCCAAAAGCACACTCCTGAGACATACAGATGCTAACCAACCTTCTCTCCCCAGCACCACATGTTGAACCAGAATTAGACATCCATTTTGGGGGGAGAGAGAGGCAGTGGTGGCTGGAAGGGTGCGGTAGGATGGCTTACTTGACTTCCCAATGCCACACATCACTGCACCTAACCAACAGAAGTGGCGAGGTAGCAGGGAACCTGATGGGTTGAAATGAAGGGGAGCAATGCCACCATATTGGCCACTGCTGGAGAGAAGAAAATGCAGACATCTCCTTCTTCCTTCCATTCTCACTGCAAGATCCCCACCACCACTACTCTTTGATAGCATCAGATGATGATGATGATGATGATGATGATGATATTAACAATAATAATAATAATAATAATAATAATAATAATAATAATAATAATTTATTTATACCCCAGCCACTCTGGGTGGCTCCCAACAGAATATTAAAATACAATAGTCTACTAAACTTTAAAGGCTTCCCTAAACAGGGCTGCCTTCAGATGTCTTCTAAAAGTCTGGTAGTTGTTTTTCTCTTTGACATCTGGTGGGAGGGCGTTCCACAGAGCAGGTGCCACTACCGAGAAGGCCCTCTGCCTGGTTCCCTGTAATTTGGCTTCTTGCAGTGAGGGAACCACCAGAAGGCCCTTGGCAATGGACCTCAGTGTCCGGGCAGAACGATGGGGGTAGAGACACTCCTTCAGGTATACTGGACCAAGGCTGTTTGCTCATGGTGGATCCATTCTGACATGGAGTAATAAGGCTCAACCTCAACACTATCCAGTTGAATCCCAGGTGGACAGGGGTGACATCTATGTGGAACCATGGGGGCTGAGCCCCACCCAAAAAAAATTCAATGAAGGGGCCGGTCCCCCGTAAAGTTCTACTGTGGTGCACACACACAACGTGCTGACGTCATGCACACATGGTGCAAGGCATGCACACATGACGTAGTGACATTGCGTGGCCCCTCAATCATGAAGGCAAAGTGGCACACCTGTAGGTGGACATAATTCAGGGATCTGGGCATCAGCTGGATCCAATGCACAGCCATATTCATTTTCCAGAATCCCCCTGGACTTCTTTTAGAGGTGTTGCCAGACTAGAACCACCCACCCACTCAAAGAAAAAACCCCATCGTTACCCAAGCACATCTCATATTTTGCAAGGGTTTAAGAGCGGCATGAGATCTAATCAGTGATCATTACTGGAATTGTGAACCACTACAACCTTGAATCAGTGGCACCACCCAGGTTTGCAACTTCTTCCAAAGCTTTTATGTGGTTTATATATAGGTCACACTATTCATGCAGAAAAAAACCTATCTCAGGGGGATCATGGAGAACCAAGGCCACACCATATGTCGTTGAACTCCATGGCCTATCAGCCACAGGCATCATGGCCAAAGGCAGGGATGATGGGAGCTGGAGTCCAGAAACACAGTTTCCTCTCTTCCTGGCCTGTGTAGTCCAGCACTGTGTTCTCACAGTGGCCAATGTGATGCAGTCTGGGAAATCTGGAAACGCAACATCATGAGTGCAATGGAACATTCCCAATAGTGATCTCTAGATACTTCATTCAGTGGCTTAACAAGCAAGGCATTTTGAGAAAGAAGCTCGTTTACACTAGATAACTTCCTGGATTTCCTGAGGGACAAGGGAAATTTTTGATTCGCCGTGCATTTGATTGGGAATGGACCAGGATTGATGGGCCTTGTTTTGTCGATTTGCCACACCCAACTGCCCTCTTAAAGAGACTCAGGTGGTTGGGTTCAGGGGAGGAGTTGTGGTGTAATCAGATGATGCAGTCTTGCATTAAGGGCACTCCTTGCCAACCTACTTGGTTCTGATACTGACAACGAAAAAATACAGAGAGTAGAACCTAATCAAGTTCAACTCTGTATACAAAATATGAGTATATTGCACACTAAATATCTCAATGCAACACGTACTATAACTCCGAATAAGGTGAATTTACAGAAAACAAACACACACACACACACAGTATAAAAATATTTATATATACAGCCTTCTCACAAAACTAATAGAGACACTATTCCCTGAATGCCGATTTGGGGTTGGTTGGAAGACTAAGCTTATCTAATTTTAGAGCAGCAGGAAAAGTTACTTTTTTGCAGCTGAAGGTAATTCCTGGCATTCTTTTGGAACAGCAAGCTACAACAATAGCCTGAAGCATGAAATTGCAGGAACTCCAGATTCCCCGCAGAAGTTGCTTTTACATTGGAAGCGTAGCATATGAGGTGGAAAAACACCACCTTTGGGCTCATCTGCACTATCTCCAAAACTGGGGTTAATTTATGAAAAGCCAACTTTCTGCTAACTAGCAGTAACATGATAAGGTTTTCAGAACAGATCACTTGGTGATTTGCCAGGTAGCATGCAATTAACATATCCAGCACTTTTTGTTCTGGTGGTATTCAAGGGTACGCAGTACTGGAACCGTTTTCCTCCCAAATGTTAAAAGTGTGGCACTAGTCCAGGATGGAGAGGTTGTTTTACATGCTACTTAAAATGTGCATGCCCCTAGACAAATTCAGTTTGGGACCCAGATCAAAGGATGTGTTCCACTCCAATTAGATACAGTGGTGCCCCGCAAGACGAATGCCTCGCAAGACGAAAAACCCGCTAGACAAAAGGGTTTTCCGTTTTTCAAGGTGCTTCGCAAGACAAATTTCCCTATGGGCTTGCTTTGCAAGATGAAAACGTCTTGCGAGTTTTGCGAGTTTTTTCCCTTCCCCCCCCTTTTTCTAAGCCGCTAAGCCGCTAATAGCCGCTAAGCCGCTAAGCCGCTAATAGCGCTAATCCGCTAAGCCGCTAATAGGGATGCTTCGCAAGACGAAAAAATCCCAAGACAAAGAGACTCGCGGAACGAATTATTTTCGTCTTGCGATGCACCACTGTACAATCAAGGGGACTCTGCACAACCCTGATAATGAGTGAAATTTCTCAACAATTGCCTATGGTTTCAGACTTGCAGACTTCTTAAGTGGAGTTGTTTCCATGACACAACTGAGTCTTCATTTAAGACCCATATAGGTATGCCCTGTTTCTTAGATGAAATGAGGCTAGTGATGTTTCACTAGCCACGTTTCATCTAAGAAACACCTTTAATAAGCTCAATCATCTCCACAATTATTGTTTTCTTTCCCCTTTCCCGTAAAAGGTGTGTGAAGAAGCTGATTCACCTAATGAGACGGCTGCAGAACGTGTCAGTGTAACATCATAATCAGACAAAACCACCTGTTGTAGATCTCTGCTTTTGTTTCTTGCAGCTAAACAAAGGTTGCTACTTTCCCCAAAGACTTCAAACAGAGGCGATGGAGTGTCATTTTCTGATCTGGGGCCCTCACACATGTCTTTTTCCTTGCACATTCAGGGTGGTTTCCACTCTCAAGAGCACCCTTGCAATCACACCTTCTCCTGCATTCCAGTTGATCTGCACACTCTAAACTTTCAGGATGATCATATGGCATGAGTAGCAATCTGGGCAAGGTCTGGAGCTTCTAGAAAACACCCCGAAACTTTTCCTACCACAAATGTTCCATTAAAAAAACTGTCCCTGATGCTCTATGATTCCATGGAGCCCTGCCAATGTTTTAAGTTGAAGCTTCTTCTTCCGGACCAGGGCAGGTTAAGCACAGCAGTCAACGCCTGAACAGTCAAACTGTAAAAGTAACAGTATGATGTCACAGTGCAAATTACTTATCTTCTGATATACATAGAAATGTAAGGTTGTCATCATGCAGCCTGCATTGGAAGATTTGTAGAGAGAACGGGAGGGGGTTGGCCAGCAGAGCGAACAGGCACATGCAAACCCCACAGATTAAATGAAAAGGGGAGGATGGATTAGATCAGTGTTTCACAACCTTGGGCCTCCAGCTGTTTTTGAACTACAATTCCCATCATCCCTGACCACTGGTCTTGCTAGCTAGGGATGATGGGAGTTGTAGTCCAAAAACAGCTGGGGGCCCAAGGTTGGGAAACACTGGATTAGATAGATAGATAGATAGATAGATAGATAGATAGATAGATAGATGATAGATAGATGATCGATGAATAAAATCTTTTCAGCAGGTGTCTAAAGCAACTGCAAGGTGCCTTCCTGAAAGTAATAGACAAGAGTTCCATAGCACTGTGCTGCCACACTAAAATCTTTCCAGTCTTTTGGACATAGCAACAACCATTTATGTTCTCCAGTTGTCAAATTCCCTATTGTAGGTATATAGTTCAATAGAATATTATCCTCTGAAAATTGGAACTTTTTTACACGGTCATATTTCTCCCCACAATTGGTATATATACGACACTGTAAAAACATGTGTTTTAAAGAAGCATTCATTGTTTGTTTTATTTAAAAAAACTCAGTAGTTTACAAGAAGAATACATTTTAATTTCAGCAAGCGTACCAAGTTGTGTAAGTTATCTATATTTCTTCTTTTTTCCAATTTTTACTTATTGCATTTGCATGTTAATGATAATAGCATTGTTTGCATTTCTTTTCTCAGTAGTTTATGGATTTTAGCAAAGTTTTGATTTACTGTTTTATTTCTATGCTACTTACAGGACTTTTTGATTAAACAATTTATCAATTTTGCTAAATAAATGTCACATCACCACCAGCCAGCAGGACCAAAGGTCAAGGGTGATAGGGTTTAGAATCTAGCAACCTCTAGTTCCCCATCCCTGAAAATCTTCAATGTGCAGTGGTACCTCGGGATACAGATGCTTCAGGTTACAGATTCCGCTAACCCAGAAACAGTGCTTCAGATTAAGAACTTTGCTTCTGGATGAGAACAGAAATCGTGCGGTGGCGGCGTGGCGGCAGCAGGAGGCCCCATTAGCTAAAGTGATGCTTCAGGTTAAGAACAGTTTCAGGTTAAGAACGGACCTCCAGAACAAATTAGGTACTTAACCCGAGGTACCACTGTATTCTAAAACAAACTTTCAGCACAATCCTCATGTGTCTACTTGGAAGTAAGCTCCATTGCGTTCAGCTGATATGGGATTCCAGCTTTATCGATTAATCTCAAAAACCCTTCCCACACCACCAGCCCACACTGTTTACCTGTTTCCTTTGCGAAGGGAAGGATGGGTGAAAAACACAACATTAAACAGGGAAGTGAAAATAATTAGGGTGCTTCAGTGAAACAGCTGACAATTAAAGATCTAATGATTAATTTTTATTTCCTGGAATTGAGCAAGAGCTATTTCCTCTATGCACGCCAACAAACCGTATAAAAAGGGCTGTCTCCCAGCAGATTGCTCCAGAAGCATCTGATATTCTGAAAGTATCTCTTCGGATCCAGCAGGAAGCCAGGTAAATTGTTCCCTGTTCATGGGTTTCTTGCTAATAGAAATACTTCTCTTCTCTGTAGGTTGTTAAATATCAGACTAACTTGATATTTTTTTCTCTCCACTGAATTTTACCCAGAGCGAAATGTTGAGATAAATGTTCAACTTTTCCCCTGCACAAAATTCTGGAGAAATATTCAGAATGAGTGTTTCAGTCGAACTGTGGTTTGTGTTCAGATGGTCACCATTTCATGGGTGTTCTAGTCTTCATAAGAAAAGAGTCTCTGAATTTGGCACAACTGAAATTGTTTGGAGACACAAGGTCTCTTTGGCATAGCTGAAATTGTTTGGAGACACATAAGAAAAGAGTCTCTGAATTTGGCACAGCTGAAATTGTTTGGAGACACAACGTTCCCAAAAATATTTCCTAGAGAGAAAATTTTGGGGAATTTGGGGGGCTCAAATGGAACAGAGGGAGCTCCCCCTACAGAGTCAGTTCGCTGCTCAAACTAGCTCAGTACTGTCTACATTCACCAACAAGTGTTCTCCAGGATTTCAAACCGGGCCCTTCCCAGTCCTATCATCACATGCTGGTGGTTGAACGTGAAATCTTCTGCATGGAAAAAAATAATATGATATGAGCCACTTGTGTTATGGGAATTCAATAACTCTTCTTGCCCTACCTGGAGATCCTGGGGATTGAAACTAGGAGTTTCTGTATGCAAAGCAGATGCTCAGCCACTGAGCTATGGCCCCTTCCTCAAGTGGGCACATTCTCCTCATGCAATGGAAGAGATGCAGTAGAAGGAAAGCAACATGCTTTGAGAAGGTGGATGCAATGTATTGCAGAGGCATCCATTCTTGTCATGGAATCCCACCACAAGGGAGATCAGTTGCAGATTTAGGCAACAGTGTCCTTGCTACCAGCCGGGGTGCCTATGATAGACCTCCAGTGTCTGAGCAGGGGAGCCTCTGAAAGCCAGGGCTGGGAAACAGCAATGTAGAGAGTGCTGTTTCAACAAGGTCCTCTTTATGGGCTTCCCATTGGGTCCTCTCGCTGGCCACTGAGAACAGGATGCTAGACTGGATGAGCCTTTGGTCAGATGTACAACTAAGATCAGGAACTTGGGCCAATTTTCTCTCTTCCCACCCCTCTCTCTGATAGACATATAGCCAATGGTGGGAGACACCAGAGACAAAGAGGGAGGAGTAATAAATGTAAATGACACATTTTCTGCAGTGGGCAAATTTCTACATGCAATTGCACACTCCTCTGTCTCTTCCTTTCAGACAAGTGAGAGGATTTGACAAATTTCAAGAACACCTTCCAGACAGGCCAAAAATGGGACTTAAAGCAGGGTCAGGGTCAGTTGTGAATTGTGCAGAAGAAGGGGTGTGGCTGTCAAGAAGGATGTGTGACTTGGGAAGAGTTGTGGGAGCTAGGTAGAGGGGCCTGGAGTTGGCACCTGGGTCTGGGTCTGTTTTAATCCAATAACAGTAGATTATAATTGCTGCATCCAAATGTCATTTCAGATCTACCCTCCCTGCTCCACCATGTCTTTCCTGAATGACAGTATGCTGTTGGAAGACTTCTATGAGCCAGAAATGGATGCATTCTCCAGCTTTGACTCCTTGTCTTATCAGTATCCAGGCTGCTACCCACAACGTCCACAGTTTCCTGGCCGGAGTTGGGGATGTCCTCGGGGGTATCGCCCCATCACAGGGTGCATCCCCTGCTATCCTGGTCTGCCGTGTCCTCCAGGGTACCGTGTCATAAGGATTTGTGTCCCATGTGGCAGACCTTACTACCAAGGAAAAGGCTGGCCATGTAAATCCGAGACACAACATTGACGGAACATCCAAGGAAGAAGACTCAAGATTCTGATCCTCGGCTGAGTGGATGAATATGGTATTCAGAAATGCTGAGTGCTCCAGAATCCCCACTGTGCAACCTGTGGTATTTGTGAGGCCTCAGCACTTCTCTTTACCAATCCAGATGCTGCTTTTACTTTATTCCTTTGAGTTTTTCCTATCTTGGCATGCTTCTCTTAAGAGCAGGCTCCTGTTTCCCAGCCACACCTATCACCTTCTATTCCACCCATTACTGATGAACCAGGAGCCTCTACCACAGCTACTTCAACTATGAAAGATACTAAGTCAACATGGCCAAAGTGAAGACTGGTGGTCAACCCTGTTGGCTTAGCCTACAATGATTTATCAGCTTTGTCTTTGTGATGTCTAGCTCAGTAGGCAACATGTCTGATTATTGTTTTTTCAGTGTTCCATGTTGCATTTATTTCCATCTACCCTGAGTCATTTCCACTGACTCCTTCCTTCATTTTCACATTAAAGTTTTCAGCATATCATAGAAAGATTCTTTGGAGTTTTCTTCTCCTTCCTTTCACTTCATCCTCTGTCACAAGGTAACCAGTATGGTATCTTCCAAAGGTTGCTGGTCCATAGGTCAGGGATGAAGAGGTTTGGAGCCCCACAACATCTGGGGGGGCAACACATTGCCTACCCCTGCTCTCTGACAAGGGCAACTAACCCCCTTATGCTGGTGGCCATTGTCATCACATATTCTGGCAGCAGATTCCCAAGTTAATATTCATTGAAGAACTAGCTCCTTTTATGGTTCCTAAATCTGCCAAGATGGACAAGATACCAGACCACAGAACTAACCCTTCTGCGCACTCACTTCTGATAGCCTCAATTCCAATCCCTTCCCTTGAGAGAGGGAATAAGTTCTAGCTCATGCCCAAAAAGGTAAAAGACCCCTGACAGTTAAGTGCAGTTGCAAAGGACTCTGGGGTTGCGGCGCTCATCTCGCTTTACAGGCCAAGGAAGCCGGCGTTTGTCCACAGACAGTT